>NC_138579.1:3259961-5726516 GCF_964289735.1 Phaethon aethereus
TAAACTTTTAAGCTCTTTCATTGTTCCACTTCAACCTGAAATGTGACTACAAAACTGACTCCTCTGCTTAGAAGTCCTAATAATTTAGTAGTTATGAAAGAGAGCAAAGCTACCAGACTGATAGATACAGCTCACAGGACTAGCGGGCCAAAGGCTCAGCGCCCGTAGCCACAGTCAACAAGTGCTCTACTACTGCCAGACCATCTCCACCCATGCACATTTTCAGGATGGAAATCAGTGCAGTAAGGAGCACAGATATCCCCACCCACCTATCCTGCACCCATCTCCAGTGGTGGCTCTCAGAGCAAATTTCCAGGCATTTTTCTTGTCGCTGTGAAAACAACAACAAAAAAATTGTTTTCTGCAAGAATTCTGTGAAAGGCTCTGTTTTGACTGACAATCCTGTCCACAAATTCAGTTGCCCAAAACCAAAACAAGCGAGGTGTGCAAATGGAGCCAACAAGAAATCGTTCCAGAACAGAAAGGGATGAATATTCATGGCAATATTTTGGTTGCATCTAATCTATCTTTATAACAGACATTTCACTCCAGCACACCAAGGCTGGAGCTCTACACGACGACAGCAAGAAGAAACATAATTAGTATAAGGGATAGTAATTAAGGATGCAAATACAGTGGATGCCACGTGGTAATTTTATCAGGAGGGTGGAAGAATCATAGAATCACAGAATCATTAAGGTTGGAAAGGACCTTCGAGATCATCAAGTCCAACCGTCCACCCAACACCACCATGCCCACTAAACCATGTCCTGAAGCGCCACGTCCACACGTTTTTTGAACACCTCCAGTGATGGTGACTCCACCACCTCCCTGGGCAGCCTGTTCCAATGCTTGACCACTCTCTCGGTGAAGAAATTTTTCCTAATATCCAAACTAAACCTCCCCTGAGTGCTGAAGCTCCCCAGGGAGCGGGTGATGTGCTCCCCTTCTCCGTTAAACTAGTGCACGGTCACGCATAGGACACGTACAGAGGTAGCAAGTGTTTCACCCTGCTTGCACAAACAGAAACGCAGCCCAGCAAACATAACATGCCGAGAGATTTCATCACGCAGGGATGGAGCGAGGCTGAATTTTGTGTTCCCAAAGCATGTTTCCTCTGAATCGCTGTGGTCCGAGGGATGACAGTGACGGCTTCATACTGCACTGAGAGCAGCTCAAACGAAGCCCGGCAATGGTACACAAGATTCCCCCAGCTCCTATCTTCTGCAGAACTAGATGCCTGGCTCAAGTCAAAAGCAACATACGTGCTTGTGGTACCCTAATCCTGACATGGATGCACTTCGCTGGCAGCCAGCCCGTGCCGCTAAGCCACCGGCTTACGTGGCATTGCACGTGGAAAGCGTCCGACCTCTTCAGTGATGTTCAGAAGCGATTACCTAAAACAGCATGTACAAATCCCTCATTTGGTTGCTTAATTAACTGGTGGGCACGTAAATGCCAGGTTTATGTGCTTGCAGGGTGAGCGAAGCGTATAAATGTGGGCTTCGGCTGGGCTGTTAAGGCAGCCGGGTCCAGAAACGGGGCTCCTTGCTGGAGGAAATGAGCAGGGAATGAACAGCGCGTATCAACAGAGACTTCTCAAAACAAAAGCACCAAAAGCCCAACCCACCCTAAAATTCACAGTGGCTCATCACACTGCAAAACCAGGCAGTACGTGGGAATGTTGGTTTTATTGACTCTTGCAGCAAAACGATGCAAAGAGTGAAGCCAGGAGGAAACAATCTCTTGCGAAGATTTATTCTGCAGCGCAAAAGAGCAACATCCACAGAGAGCCAGAGACCCCACACACGCCCAGACTCAAATGCTGCCAGTACCCCTAAACTCTTTGGGATCCTCGCAGTGGGCAAATTATTGGCTGAATGGGACAAGGAGCTAAATTCTGCTAAAATGGGCTCTACGTGTTTTAATATCCACCCAACCCTCCAAGCCAAGTGACAGCCCTTCCATATAAATGCATTGCTATCATCATAAAAATGCTCGTACTTTCTTCTACGATTTTCAGAACCCTTTTGCACCATATATATCACACAAAGACTGGCTATTTTGAAAGCACTGAAAGTGCAGACTGATTTTTAATATGCATTGCATTTTATGGCTCAGCTACCAGGTTAATATGCAGTGTCAAGGATTTCAATGGGACTATATTTATAAGTATCATTAATTCATATGAGTACATAATAATCCCATAATATGGAATTAGCAGCCTTCTGTTTTATCCAAGGTGCTATTAAGATATATATCATGGAAACAGTAAGGCCATTCCACAAAACAAAAATACAAAGGCAAAACAACTTCAACAGCGTGTTATTATTAGATACTGAACAGTTAGAGAAGAAGAAAAGCTTGTTGAACAGAGGTGGAAGCTGTATTTTAACTGCTTTCCAGTATCACCACTGCTGCTCGAGGAAGGATAAAAAAAAACAGCCTGTAAGAGCCGAGGGCACAGGAGGAGCACTGCGTGTCCGTGGGGTGCTGGAGGGGAGCCCTTCAATGGGGATGCTCTGGCAAGGGAGGCATGGCACCTCCAGCCCCTCTGCTATCGACACTGAGCCTCGGCAGCCTTCACCCAGCTGCATCCCCAAGCAGCGCGTATCAAGCAACAGAAGAGTTTGGGGAAAAAAAAAAAAAAAAAACTTCCCAAAAAGTTTGTCCAACTGTGAAAAATAGGCTCCAGCCCTGCTTGGGATCACATTAGTTATGCAACGTCATTCAGCTGGGAGCAAAAAACCCTCCAGTATGCATTATTTCTTAACTGCCATTACATACTCTAAGAGGGAAGCGTTCAGGAGGAATTATGAAAAAAGCAGATAAATGAGCAGCGAATTTAGGACTGGGCTCCGGGGACTGGAAATGAAAAAACCCCGCAGCATTCACCGTAAAACCTGCCTTTCGGGCTGAAGATGACAGCAATCATCAGCTTTGCTTTTCCAACTCCAGGAAAAGGATTTCCTTCGATCGTTTTCACGGTTGTTCAGTTTGGGAAAAACTGAAGAAAGGAGGCCCAGCACTGCTCCAGTTCCTGCCGATGACGCCGAGCACCGTCAAGCACGAAAACTCCCGCAAACGTCACCGTCCGCGAACCACCGCTGTGTTCCGTCGATGACGTTGCTAAGTAAAAAACAGAAAGGGGAAGCAAAACATTTCACCTCACAAAATCTCCGTGAGGATGAACCTGCATCTGTACGTCTGAGCTCTCCCAAACGGGGTGGCCGCAGGAATTGTTTTAGCGAGGTACCAAAACAGGCATCGGAGTTGCCGCACCCGGGGCTGTGTCCTGGGTCTGGCTAATTCGCTAAACCAGACATAAGCGCCGAGTCGGAGAGCAAATTTACCTCCAGCTTTGCAAGAAATTAGCAGCACGCAGATCAAAACCGTGCTCATGTTATTCAGCTTTTGGGAAACGGATGGACAAGTCATTTTCTTTGAGGGACACAGGGACCGGTGAGCTCAGGCACCAAAGCCCCGTCCCACATCGCTCGCTGTCCCCCGCGATTCACTGCAACCCCCGTGTTGAGCCCCCCCGGGCCATCCCGGGTACCCGGGCAACAATCCCCACCTAAAAACTTCCTCTGCACCTCGTCTTTTGGCTTTTGTTTTTTTACCTCCAAACATGTTGCTACAGCAACCCCAGCATTTAATCTGTGCTCGCGGGAATATTCAGCTCCAGTTCAGCTGCTCCATGGAAACACGTCTCAGCAGCCCCTCTCTCCACCCCTGCTTGGAGGGGGAGAAGCTGACCCCACCACTCCGTGCCCAGTGGAGCATGGGGTCCACACCAGCTGGGCAACGACAGGGGGATGGAGGGACCCTCTCGGCTTGGAGGAGCACCCAAAAAAACCCTTGCGATGACCAGCCCAGCACCCACAGCCTCTGCAACGCAGCTGCAATGCCCACCGGGATGCACCGAGCATGCAGGAGCGGGAGCCCCACGCTGGCACCCCGTGCCCATCGTAGGAGGGGTCCTGTTAGAAATAATTCCCCGGTTTGCTGAAATTTTAATACTTGGTCTGTAACCTGCTGAACGCAGCGGGACACGTATCATCTAGCATTTCCCAAGACGTCGCTCTGCAATGTGTGCTGCACATCTGCCACGTGTTTAGAGTCCCTTGGGGGACTGGTCTGGTCCTGGAGCTGGTCCCTTGGGGGACCAGCCTGCCCACAGGGCCGTTGGAATGACACCTGCACCGGCGTTACGCAGCAAAACTACGTCATCATTCTCCATGTAGCCTCTGAATATTCAAGTGACGAAAACGAGATGTCAGTTCTGCATCCAGCCATGCTCTGCGGTGCACAAAGAGACTCGTACATGCACGCACACACCAGCGCAGCCAGTGTGTGTGCTACCACAACCATCTGCAGGACAGCCAGTGTGACCCCGGCAAACCACTTCCAAGGAAATTAATTCGGTCCCTTCGTGTGTATTCTGCAGCGCCCACGTCTCTTCCCTGCACCATGGTCACGGTGATCTCCAGCAAAAGCAAACCTTGAGGATCTAAAGGGTGCTCCAACACTTTGGCTGGAAAAGACAGTCCCAAAATAATCCAAACATGCCTCTAAGCTGGGAAAGCTCCTTTGCCTTAAGGTGCCATTGCCTCTTCTGGCTGCAGAGCGGGCACGAGACCAGGTCCCCCACCAGCAGCAGGTCACACCTGAGAGCCCTCTGCTTCTGGCCCACCGCGGAGCGACTCGGCCACGGGACTCAGCTAACCCACACAACATTACAGTAGATTATAACGTCAAGCAAATATGTAAGCAGTTCCTTAATATCAAACCATTAGAATAAAGTATACGTCTTCAGACTCTAAAGGCAACTTCAGAGCATCACGCAAAAGTCTCTCTCTGGCAGTGCCACCCCTCGCTGCCAGCACAGCACCGGCAGTCTCAGGGTCACCTTTAGGATCTGCAGTTTCTCTAACATTTTTTGTATATTTAAATTCAAACCAATCTTAAGGTTTCCTTGGCCAGGGCCAAAGTTCATTAATATTCCAAGCAAAATACTCAAGCGCTTAAAAATAAACAGAAATGAAGTGCTGTGATGGCCTGCATAAAGTATCTGATCATGCAAAAGCAAAAGCAGAGTTCTTCCTCTTGGTTTTGCCTAATTTTGATTTTTTTATCATCTAAGTTTTCCCTCTCCCAGTTTCCTAACTTTGCTTTTTTCAAAGAAGAAATTAGTTCTCTCCAGAAGACCTCAATGAAGGCAGGAGGACAGGAGGGGTACCTCCTTCCAGCCCTACTAGAATGGGTTTTTCTCTGTTGTTTCCCAGCTGTCTTACTCATATCTCAACATATTTCTTCTCTGTGTTACTAAATAAGCGGATTTTCATCCTGTGGGAATTTAAGATAAAATTAATATATTGGCCGATATCCATAGCAGCCTCTCAGGTGTTGATATTGAAAATTATTATTTTCAACAGTTCATGGCTCATTTCTTTAAAATTAAAATTAGTGTTGTGGCAGCTGGGGATAATTTCCCAGATGCCTGCACAGAGGAGAGCACAGACCTGGAGGATGTGAGGAATGAGGCTCTGCTGCTGTCGGACGTGTCCAACCTTGGGGTGTCCCATGTCTGTACCACTGAGGATGACCTTGAACAGGGATCTCCAACCCAGAGACCAGCTGCAGATGAAGCAGAGGTGAGGATGCTCTTCTTTTCTTCCCCTGGTTGTCCGTGTTTGGCTGCCATCGGAGTGAGATGCTGGGCATCAGAGCGAGATGCTGGGTGAGATGCATGGTCTGCACTGGCACCATTGGTTTCACATCTTCATGCTGCACCCTTGAAGTCGAGCAGATTTCCCTCTTAACCTCACCATCCCATTGAACTCCAGACGAGGATTTGACCTAAAAGCTGCGCTAGAACACTAGAAAAGTGCGATCTGGCAGAAAATGTTATAAAGGACAGGACTGGAAACAGCACGTGTGTGGACCATCTCCCATGCCAGAGAGTATTTAAGGAAAGTATGCAGGTACGTGGAGCAGCACGCTTCGGACAAGTGTTTGGATTTGTTTGGATTTGGGGTGGCATCCTGCTGGGTGATCTGGCAGCAGGGAGGGCGACAGCCTCGAACTCCACTAGTCACTGGGGAAAAAAACGGTATTACGGTGGCCACAGCCCTCTGAGGGGCAAGAGAGAGGGCAGCATTTTGCTTTAGCTCGCTCCATCTTCATCCCACCGTGCCGCACAGCCACCACCTCACGCCACGTCCTGCCACGGCATGGGAACGCACGGCCTTCAGCAGGATGAGGCACCGGGTGCTGCACAGAGCTGTTCTGTTCTAACTGTGGTCCCGGTGAGGGCTGGTGCCACGGCCATCCCTCCGGCGCATCTCTGGGACACCCAACTGCTGCGTCCACCTCAGGTGTCCCCATGGGGAAGGTCCTGCTCTTAGCCACCCACCCAGCCTTCGCCGCAGAGGCGAATAACCTGCTTTTCAGAAGTCGGGCAGGGAGGTGCAGCCTTGACCCCACGCACAGAGGGGGGACACGCACAGGGCAGGGACCCTTCCCAAACGCCAGAAACAGCCTCCACGCAGCAGCAAAGCATCCTCCTGCACTGTAAATCACTGGGAAACATTAATAAACAGCTCCATCTGCTGACATCCTCACCTCCGAAATCCAGATCCCCATGGCAGCTGGGACGCAGCATCCAGAGGTGCCGATGTTGCCAACCGCATCCCGCCCGAGTCAAGCAGGCTCCGGCTTTCATCCCAGGCACAGCCCAGGTACAACCCGTCACAGCCCCACGGGTCGCTTGCAGGCGAGCAAATCTCCCAGAGCAGCTCAGTGCCTCCTCCTGATCCAGCTCTATTAGAATTCCCTTTAAGTTTCAATTAATTGACATTAATTAAACCTATTTTCATTTCACTGAGTGAAATGTAATTTCGCTTCAATATCGTATTTCAGCCAAGGAGATGAACATGCGTGTGACTAAAAAAAGCTAACAAGCAAAGGCGTTGAAAAGCAGCATCTGAGAATGAGCAGCCTCGTTACACCTGTGTAGCGCTGGGACATAAAAAGACGTAGCCAAGCCTTCACCGCCAAGAAGTCACCCTTTTCTTCAACACCGAGCACTGTGGTCCCTATGCAGCCCCCGTCGGAGGACCAGAAATGGCACCACAAACCTCCTTCTCACGCAGCATTTTCCTCCAGGGGCTTTCACGCCTCTGAGAAATGAGGACGAAATCACCAAACCGCAGCCGGAGGCACCCGGAGGTGTCGCTTCCTCCCCAAAACTCATTCAGTAACGCGGCGCAGAGGCAGGTCTCCCTCACCTCTGAAGCAACTGGCCCTTCACCCCCATTTTCCCCTATGACTTCTGGTTAAAATTAAATAAATAGATAGATAAATCGTGTAAAGCAACGCAGGCAAAGAGGACGGACAGATTTGGGTTCAGAGCATTTGACTGAATCGCAACAGTCCATTCCGACTGTGCATCTATTTCATAGACCATTTACTTTCACATTTATCACACGTTACCCTGAAGAGTTTTAGGGTTACCCTAAAAGCACCCCTAAAACCCCAAGCCCCTTCCCTGCCCCAGGGAGACATAAGGCGGCAGGACACCTGGATTTCGGCAGTTTCCCCTGTCCTTGAGGGACAAATCCTGCCTTCTCCTCTAGTGCAGAGCAGGATTTAGCTGCGTCCGATGCCCTGGAGCATCACAGCAGTCAGTTCACACAGGGATACAGTGACTCCATGTCCGCTTTGCCGCCACGTCTATCTTCCGTGGCTTTTTATTTTTCATTGATCAAGCCCAACCCACCTCTCAGATCCCACATTTGCAGCCAGGCTCAATGCAGAGGGGAAGGATTTGGTCACTAAGTCCCACGGGCAGCATCCCCAGGACACATCTACATCTCCCAAAACCCTGGGAACCCTCAGGCTCTCTGCTCTCCGTCAGCCAAAATTAAAACCATGGCTTCTTTCTTCCACATCGCATCTCCCAAACAGCAATTGCAAAGCACCCGTGGGAGTAACAAGCTGCACTCTGCACCGCTCTGCCAGGGCGAAAGCGTTCTTTACAGCCAACAACGGGATTAAAGCTTCAAACCACTTTTAAATTTGGAAGAAGGGGTTTGCGCTTGGGGAGCTCAAGCGTGGAGAAGCCGCTGGCGTGGAGGAGGAAGGAGGTGACGTGGAGCAGTTCGGATTGAGCGTCGGGGCAGCCGCAGCTGCACCTTCCCTGGTGCTGACCCAGGGGTGGGAAACACGGGGGTGAGAAGTGGAGACTGGAGAGAAGGACATCCACAGGCCCACAGGTCGCTCACAAAAAAATAACCTGTAAAAATCTATCTTACGGTAAATAGCAAAGTGGTTGCAGTAAGTGTCCCAGTGTCCGTCCTTCCCCATGCACCCACAAGGATATTTGGGCAGTGGCAGCCACGCAGGGTCTTGCATTTTTCTGTTTCAAAGGGGTGTGTTTAAAAATCCCAGCCCAACATAGAGCTTGATGCAGTTGGACGGATCCTTATAGCGAGTCCTGATTTATTTATTGAAGCATTTGTGGCTTTTCCGAGCAGCTCAGGGGGGCAAACTCCATCCGCCGATAGGTGCGGGTCGGGCAATGGCTGCTGCAGAGTGGAAAGGGCATCCGCTCAGCTGTGCTCGCTCTTTCCAGAAAGGTTTTTGCCCAAAATCTTCAACCAAACCAAGAAATGCCTGTGGAGCAGATGGCAAGTACCGTCTGGGGGATTTCCCACTGTGCTGGGAAGCATAAGCTCTTCAGTAGGTCTGTTGACGTCCACCACACCTCCTGCCTCCCCCAGGAACCCCTTTCCCACATGTTTGCAGGATTAAAATAATTCAAAAATCCTTCAGAAAAGGCCCAAAAGCCCTAGAAAAAGACCCGACTGTAAGCTGCCATCCGAGGAAATGCCCAGCGCTCCCTGGCTGCAGGAGAGACCTTGTGTAGGCACGGCGGGCTCATCGTCTTTGTCACCAACGTCACCGGCAGCAGCTGCCAGCCCAAACGCGTTTCCCATTTTGGCTATTCATGGCAGGATAGAGAGGAATGTGTCAGAGCTGTTAAAACCCTGGCAGAAGCACTTTGAGCTACTTCTCACCTTCTAATCCCTGCCAAAAGAGCTGTAGGGACGGGGTTGTGTTAATATTTGGACCCAGGGAGATAATCATACTGGGGAAGCCCCAGTGTCCCCAAGCTTGAGAGAGAAAGAAAAACTGCTGGAGGAAAGGGAAAGGGGAAAGGTGGATGGCACACCACGGCAGCGGTCCTCCCAGCAGTGCTGTCGTGAAAACATGCTTTGAGGATATTTTCTCAGGTGAGGTGTCAGTGTCTGCACTGAAGCAAAAAAAAAACCAACCCCTGGAACTGTGCAATTTTCCAAAGCAAGCTTCAACTCACACCAGCTTTGCTTGGAGCGGCATGAGGGGCAGGCGACGGGTGAGGATGCTCCTTCTCAAACCAAAAATCCCACTAAACTGAGATGCCAGGGCTGCATCAAAGTTGTCCAGGTTCCTCTCCAGGGCTTAAGCGTTTAATGGGATTTCACCCGCACACCGGCGATGTGCAGCAGGAGCTGGGGAGCCGTGCACCGGCGCCGGGCTGCCGCATGCCCGAGGAACGCCAGGACACCCGCACCCTCCGTGGATTTTCAGCCGAACAGAGATCACAGCAAACACAGAGCAAGAAAATGTTTCTGATGCAATTTTAACTCCATTTCACAAACTTAGTTTCATTTACTTGTTAAAGTTTAATACGTTCCTGGGAGATGGGGGGAGGGAGCTTGTCGGCACTGCTTTAACTCTCCCCATGGCTCAGCTGGCATTTTTTATTTGTGTTTCCACTCTCAACAGAGAAATCTGCTTTTATCTCCTTCCTAGTTATCCAACAGCCTAAAAAAATGCAGAGGCAGAGGGAGGGACAGTCATGATGTAGGAAACTCAACGATGACAAATTTACTGCAAGGAAACAGAAAATATCAGGAGGTGATTCTGCATCTTTGCTGAGCATGACTTGCGCATCGCAGGTTGTTAGAAATATTAATTAAAGTGAACTGACCGTTAGCATTAAGAAACCCTCAAGGGATTTGGCCCCCTGTAACACCCAAACATAAGTTTAGGCTACAAAAAACAATGGAGGCCTCCAGCTCCCAGGGATGCCATAGAAGAGCTGGGCTCTAACAGCACAACCGATGAGCTAAAATGCAGAAAAATAGGGAAAAGATGTGCAGCAATGTAGTAATGGATCTTTTCAGTAAGGGCTGTCATGGACCACCTGAAATTCCCTTTGCCATTTCTCTCTATAAATGTCATCCTCAGACGGATACTTGGCTATAAATGGATTTTTTTTTTTTTTTTTAACTTCTGCATAGAGTAGCTGTTTGTTTAAATGCATAAATAGTCACACACTCTGTCAGGGCTCCCGAGACAGCTCAGCTGCCAACTTCTGCTCCATTGCGAGAGGCATGCCTTGATTTTCTCCACAACTTACCCCTTCCCATCCTCCATCCCCCTCTCCTGCCGAAGCGCAATGAGTTTTGCTGAAAAAGTTTAGCTTTGACCTATGCCTATATCAGGAGTTATTGCTTTTTGGATCCAAAGGGGCTTTTTAGGGCACTAAAACTCCCCGTGGGCAAGGGGTGCTTGGCGTGCCGGTCCGGGCTGCGAAAGGCTCATCAGGATTCACCACACAGGGCTGGGGCTTTTCGACAGGGAGGGTTTAGGACGGCGGGGAGAGAGCAGGGTGATAAACAGCTTTCGAAAACAGGCACGTCTGCGACGGCAGCGGAGAAACGCACCGGAGGCATTTTCTTTTCCCCGAGATGGCAGCCGGAGTTTGCCCTGTATGAGGGGCCTCTGCAGCCCTTAATGACTGGAAGAGCCACTTCCTATAATTGGATTTTCATAGGTGAAATGAATTTAGGTGGGCTGCGGTGAGTGATTACGAGCTTTAACGACGGTCTCTTTCCGTGCCCACGAGGATGCTCGGGGAAAGCTGCATCCCGGTTATCTTCACCAGAGGCAGGCGCGGTGTAACTCAATATATTTTACGCAGGGAGGAGAAGGGACTCCTGGTAGGCTCCACGTACCCTTAACACACCCTTACAGGCACGAGTGGTGACAGTCGGCTGCGACGAGGGACTAAGATACAACACAGGAAAATCTCTGCCACCCTGGTGCATACACACACTTCCCTCTCCGCCACCACCCGGGCAGGCAATAGCAATTATTTACCCTCATTAACATCAGCTTGCTTAGCACCAGCCTTATCCCTTGTGCCCCTGGGATGCAGGATGCTGTTTCCTTAGCCCCCATCAACACTCCCACTCTTAGAAATACCCTTTATCGGAGCAGATTTGGTGTCTTTTCTGCACGCCGCGTTTCCAGTGGGGCTGTAGGAGCTCTTTGGGAAGCCACACCAAGCACCCATCTGGGTTTTCTCCCCCAAAAAAGCGCAGGCTGGGTCGGGGCAGTTTTCATCTGTCTGTGGGAAGATGGAGTTGATGGAGCATCACTTTTTTAGTCTCCCTCTATGAGCAGCTCTTGGGAAGAAATAAAGCAGAATCGCACCCGCTCTGACGCCTTCCGCAGCTGCAAACCCGCTGTTTTATGGATGTCGCAGCTTTAACGCGCCTTTCAAAACCGGCTGTGGACATAAAAGACTGGTTTGTCAATCCATCGATTGCCCGGGGCTAAGCCGCTAATTCTGCTGCGTTGCTGTGGTTTGGGTTGAACAAGCTGGCTTTCCAACATCAAAAAATATTCTACATCAGCGCAGGGTTGCGGCGCAGCCCTCCCCAGTGCCGGCGCGCTCCCCCTTCCCTGGGAGCAGGACAAGAGAGCAACAAACTCAAGGATTTAGCATCCTTAAATACCCTCGTTTTCCTTATTTCTTCCGGAGCTTATAGTCCCCTTTGCTGGCATCCTGCCACCCGGCGTATCGCGATAGCACCATTGGACCCGCCAAAACCCCTTCTGCCAAAATCCATCCCTGGGGTCCAGTGCAGGACAGGAGGAGGGCTCTGCGATGCGGCTTTTGAACCGGGGTGAGGTTTGCATCGCTCGCCGCACCCCAGTGCCCCCCAGCTCCAGCCCTGCTCCCTTTGCTGGAGGGACCCTCTCCTGGAGACGCCGTAACGTGCCGGTTGATGCCCACATGTCCCACGGCTTTTGTAGCCTGGAGCAGCTAAACCACCCACCCCGCTCCCAGCAGGCTGCTGCTGTGGGCTGGTTGTGTGCTCCCTGGTACCAGCTCCAAGCACAGGTGGGGAGATTTCCAAACTGCCAAGCAGAGGATGGGAAATAATCAATGCTCAGAGTTAGTAACGTACAAAAATTACCATTTTTTTCTTTCAGATCGCATCCTTGCTCCTTCTGTCCCAAGGCCACCTCCGGCGGGATGCTCCCAAGGTTCTCCCTCCCCTTTCCCCGCTCTCCCACCACCTCATACTTCCCGTGAGTTTCTATCCCAGAGTATCTCTTTCAGGAGGCTGTAAAAAGCAGTTTTACGTTAACTAGCTTAAATAGCTGCCCAGACTCCATCTTCCAGCGAATATGGCTGTAGGGTTCCTGCTGGAAGCCTGACAAGTGCTTGTGGGGAAGTTCCTGTCTAGGGGAGAAGGGGGCTTTAAAAGAAAGAGAGAAATAAAGAAAGAAACTCTCTTTCTGCAATGGTAGTTGAATTAGTCCCCTTCGGAAGCCGGTGCCAAAGTGTGGAAACCAGCGCTGAATAACCGCAACAATCATCCACATCTGTCTGCTGACCACTAACTTTTGAGAGCTATTGAAAAGCAAAGTGTTGGATATTCCTCCTCCGGCAGCAGCTAGCCAGCGTTTAGATGAAATGGCTGCCCTCCAAGAAAATAGCAAAATAATGACAGCAAAGCAGCCGGCTTCAAATACAACAAAGCACAAGACAAAGTCAAGATTCAACTGCTCTCGCGCTGGGGACGCGGGCTAGGTTCTGTTCCCACTCTTGTCCGGAGCAGCTGCTGAAGCTACAACGGGCCACGTACAAATCTTGCAAGCCATGTCCTAGCAGGACATCTGTAAGAACTGGGCTTTTAGATATAGGAGATACATGAAACGGAGCGTCCCCGGCTCTGCGGAGAGCAAAGGGCTCCATTAATTGACAGTGATGCACAAAACGTGGATGAGACCCTACCAGGCTGTTTATCCCCAAAAACACATGAAGGCAAACAACCAGGTTTCCGCTAATCCCGGGGGCGATTCCTGCAGGCATGAGAGCACTGAGGCTCGGCCGGAGGTGTCCATCCCCAAAGAGCCTTGAGAAGTTTCCCTATTTGACTGCTGCCACATTTTTGTCACTGTGGGCTGAGCTCATGCCTGGCATAGCTCTGCGTTGCAAAACATTAAAAAACTAGTCTTTGCTCTGCTCGTGGTGGCACTTGCTCTTCTGGGCAGCTTCTCTGTCTAATAAGGGCTTTACACACACTTCATCCTTTGCCGCAGAGGAGTGTTATTAAAAAGTCTCTTTCCCCTGCTCAGCCAGCTGTCCTCATAAAACGTGGAAATTTAATACCTCTGACAAGCTCCGCTCTTTTGTGAAATAGGGTAGGAATCAGCCAGCAAGTCAGAGAATTAAGTAAAAACTCAGCAATTGCGTTTGTTTCATTTTCTTAGGAGTCCGAGCCAGAAAATACGGCCCAGGCTACTAAAAAGAGAGAGCAGATGTCTGTCCTCGCAGTCAGCTCCGAGACCTGGGAGGACAGGGAGACACCCCAAAATGCCGTCCCATGCACACACACACACGTTTCGTGGGTGACCAGGTCAAATGAGGTTGAAACACCCAGGATCCTCACAAACGTGTGTGTGCGCACGTGTTTACAATGAGCTTGTGGCTTTGAGCTTATGAATTTTCACGTGAACAGTCCTTTTTCGTTTTGCATGGAAATCACGAGTCTTGCAGAACCAACACAGCCCCCACGTGGCTTTAATCCACCAGCCAAAGCTCTGCTGTGACATTCTCACTTTTACACCATTTGCACTAGAAAATAAAATTATTCCTGTCCTAAACCAGGTGAAAAGAAAGGCACGATCACTGGCAAAGCCCCTCCTGGTCTCTGATGGTCGATAGCATGAGCATTAAACCAGCCAAAAGCATATCCACGTGAAATACATCACCCACTTCTGACTTTTGAGGGTTCTGATCCAAAGCCAACCCCAAACCACGGCGAGTTTAACGCCAGCTCACAGCCACACTTGGAAGCAGCCCCAATACATCAGCTGTGAAGGAAAGGTGTGATTTTCCCTCTGCCAAAGAACTTTGAACAAAAATAGAGGTAAACGAGTCCTCGGTGAGCACTGAAAACAGCTTTGGTTCCAGAAGCATCCAGCTCACAGGTGGACCACCTTAAAAAAAAAGAGCATTACCACCGAGGTGTAATGAAAAACGGTGCCGTTTTATTTGGTATATCATGAGCCGCATCTCCCCGCTGTAGCCGCTGTAACTGGAGTGCCGGCTGTAGCAGGTACAGCCGTATCTATAAAATCTTCAAACATTGCCTCCAGGCAAGCAGTTAATCTTCTTTCCCTTTGTTGATAATATTTTTTCTGTAGGTTATATCTGTTAAAACGCAATTTGCACTCCCCAAATCGGAGGACAGGCTTCGTGACAAGGAGAAGCCTCGCACTGAGACGCTGATGTGCTTTTTCCATCTCCCAGCCCAGCGACGGCAGACGCCAGTCGCACATATTACATCTCTAAACACAATAAAGTTTCATTGTTCATTAGGACGGCTGCAACGAGGCGTTGGCAGAGCGATCAAATAATTGTTTCGAAAAGCACAACGTCTTTACGATGCCTTAACGTGATGCTTTAAAGCATTGTTGGGAATTGAACCAAGTGCAGGGGGCAGAGGATTTCAGCCTTGAGAACGGTGTTATGCTATTAATGTTGAAAAAAAATAGAGAGATCTATAGGGCTGAAGGTGATGAAGAAGTTACTGAGCTCATCCACCTCCTCAGCCATAATCGACTTCATCATGTCAGTCCCACGAGATCCTTGTCTGACCTGTCTTAAAAACCTTCCATGACGAAGAGGTCATGGTCTCCCTGGCCACCTACCCCAGGCGCTTCTTTCTTTCTCTCTTTCATTAGTACAAATGCATAAATAAAATCATCACTGCTGAACAAACTTAATTCTAAATTAAGACTTAATTCCTGCTTCTACAGCCAGTACAACATGTGGGTCTTCCACAGGAGCCTGGCACAGGTGACCCACACCCACTAGGGGACTCACCCCCAGCCTCTTCCCCAGTTCTGTCCCCTGGTCCTTCCCCACTTTGCATTTCTGCTGCTGATTGCTCCTGCTGTGCAGTAAAACCAGGTGCTTCCCTCACTGACGGCCATTCTGGTTTTCTCAGACCATTTTTTTAGGTAGTTTAGTTCCACATTATTTTGCCAGCCTGGTTGCCCTGCACCTCCCGGGCCAATGGAGCATGGTGGGGCCATCCTCCACCTATGTTGCTTCCAGTGGACCTGGTGACCACTTCCCCTGGTGTCCCTTGTTTTGTGTTTCAGCTTTTCAAATTTTGTCACCATTTGTTTTCATCATTCTTTTCTGCTGATTTTTAGTCATCAGGCTTATTGTCTACTTCATATACTCCTCTTTTTTGACTAACACCAGCAATGATTTTTTTGAGGACTTGCCCATACTCCTTAGCACCTTCCCCAGAAGGTCACACCTGCCATTCCCCATAGACACTGCTTTGTCTCCTGGAAATACGTCATTTTTAGTTTGGGCTCTTCTTTCTTTCATTCCACAGTGACTTTCAGCCAACTGGCTCTTCATCTTCAGTAAGAAAGCTCACCCTCCCCTTTCAGCTAGGCCAAGTCTAGAAGCTCCACTTTTCGAAGCACTTATTCCACCTTCTATTATACCTATGAAAATAGAAATTTCCAGCTTCTAATCACTTGCAGTTCTTGTATTTCTCAGCTGGCATCCTGCCAGATGGGGCTTTGCACCCACTGGATATGAGATAGTCTGTTAATTGTGTTTTCCCAACACACTAAGACGCAGTGACTCCCAAACCAGCACATGTCTGTCAGCTATGTGGGTTATATGTAACGTGATAAGAAGAGAACTGAAGATACTGCATGTTCAGAAAGAAGAAAAAACCTTAATGGCATGTGATTTGTCATAGGTGATCAGCAATGCAAGTTCATGGCCACCGTTCTAGCACAGTGCTAGCTGCCTTGGCCGAAAGATCACAAGCACTGGGGCCATCTCAGTCTGGTTTAGGAGGCACCACTGTCTGCTCAAGGAGTCTGGGCAGTAAACAGTCTTAGACACATTTGTCCTAGGAGCAGCTCAAAGCAGAGGTACGTCAGAGGACAGGTAGATCCCAGAGCCTGTCATTCACAACCAAGAACTGCTCTTCTTTGTGGAAGAGCTCATTTTTAAAATCAACAGCCAGGCTTTAAATCCAAGGCATGGTCTTTTGGATTATTATCATGCTTCAAATACTGCCAGGGAATCTGTGTCTCGCACATACTCCACTTCAACATTTAGTCTGGAAGATGGCTTCTACTCAGCTTGGGTTATTTTGGATGCTGCTTTTTGGTCCATGAGCTACTTTGCATTCTCTTTGCTCACGATGAGATGCGATAGCCCAAGCATGCAGCCAACACAGACATAGATCAGCACCACACACGAACAAGCCTTGACATCTCCCTGGAAGGGGCAGTGCATCCTACTGACATGAACTCTCGTTTTGGTGTTCACAGGAGCCGAGTGTCCATCTCAGGTCTGTCTGTTCTCCTCACAACAGAAGATGCGAAGACTTAACATCTCTTTTCCAAGAGAAGACATATCACCTGTTTTCCAAGAGCCTGCCACGCGAGAGCATGGGAAAAGAGAAAAGCAGCCAGCTCAAGATCCAACAAAATAACCAGCTAGAGACAACTAAGTGGACAACTTTAAGATGTATAAATTATCATCACTTGCCCCAGTATAGTTAAGGAAAAAAAAAATCAATCTTTATAGTTGGAAAATGACAGTAGCTTATTTAATTTATGACAAAAGCAAAGACGAGAGGAGAATAGCATTCTCTTCTCTCCAACAGAAGATTACACTCGCCGAGTGCGATGCTCTCCTGTAATGTAATGAAATGAGTTAAGAGCAAAGTGAATTAGTGCTACAGGCTGACCTCATCCCACTAATCCCAGAGAGCAATAAGAAATGGAATGTTGCATTCGCTATCTTGGTTTTCAAGGTCAGTGAGGACCAAAGTGGCCAGTCTCCTCTCCCTGTGATTTTAGCATTAACTGAGCAGCTGGCTGTGATCCTCATAATTTATTCTAACAAGGAGAATTACTCCAGTGCCTTTGGCAGGTGGGTAACTCCTCCAGGAGCAAGGAGAGCATGAGAATGAGGGGCTGCAGGTATCAAACCAGCTCCCACGCTCAGGTACATGGTCATCCCTTGGTATTTGGCACTTTGCACCAAGGAGATTGATAGGACTGCAGCAAGCGGTGGCTCATCCCAGCGCGTCCTGGCTGCATCGCTCTTGGACTGATGCTGGGGTGGCCACCATCCATCCTGCTCTTGGCTCCTAAACAATTCCTATCTCCCTCTTGTGCCTTTGCTGAGAAAAGTTACGGATGCTTTAAAATTAGGGATTTTTTGAAAACTGTATTTCTCATGCCCTGACAAGAACTTACCCCTGAGCAAACTGCAGATAAAGTTTTGATAGTGGTAATTAGCCACGGACCCGCCGCCCCGGGGACAAGCAGCCATGGTCGCAGCCGGAGAGCTGCTCCGGCTGCGCACAGCACCAGAGTGCCCCATGGTCAGGAGCCAAAGGCAGGCAGGGGATGGGGGTCTCGCAGGAGCGTGGGTTCAGTGGAAGTTGCTGCTGGTCTTCTGCATTATCCAACGGAGAAGAAAGGTGCTTGAGGATGGGCACTGGGGCTCACCTGGGGACCGACACATTTACCGGATCAGACTGCCATCGGCTTTGACGGAGCCGGTGTCAGAGCAGCTTTCATGCAGAGAAAAGCCGAGGTGCGCGGCATTATCTCTTTGGGAAGATGGACACCTGGGCTGGCAGCTGAGCTGCAGGAAATAGAGCAAATGCAGCATTTCTCTCTGCGATGCACGCAGAGGATCCATTCTTCTCTCATTTTCATGACCATAACTATCGACCCCATTGAGTTATGCCTGAGCTGTGATTGAAGAGGAAGGGAAAAGGGGAGAGATCATTTCAAAGTCGGTGAGAACACTGCTTTTGTGACGCAAAATCACAGACCCACCGAACAGAGCCATGTCTCCGTATGCAATAGGGTGAGGTTCAAAATAGGAAAAGGCACGATAAATCAGCGACGGATATTGTCCCATCTACGGCTGGGCACAGATGACTACGCAGTGCAGTACGAGGAATAAAACTGCTGCAAACGACCAGGGAAGCTGCAAATCTACCTGCAGGAGCTCAGCGCCTGCAAAGCAGCAAGCTGCATCAAGCTGGTATTTAAGCACCCAGGTTTTCACTTGTACTCACAGTTCCTTAGCTTGCATGTGCAAAAGCAGTGATGACCTACCTTAAGGCCATATCACCTTGCACATGTGACATTGCCAGAAATGGCAGAAAGCGAGCATTTCCAGCTGTCCTTCAACCCCTGTTTCTGAGCACTCTCCATTCATCCCATAGATTCAAAGAAATGTCCACCATTCAGCTGATATCACCGCAAAAAACAGATGAGAATAGAGTCTAGGACAAGTGTTCTTGCAAGACAGGAGCATCTCGCTCTCAGAGCCTGCATCTGAGAGACTTTTACACAGGACGCAGGATCAGATTTGGGCAGGAGCCTTGCCACAGCTGCCAGCACACTGGCCCAAAGAAAAGCCACCAACGTCCTTGGATCTGGCTGCAGGTACTGGGTTTGGGGGCCCTTGAGGAAGGGCATGGGTAGCTGGCCAAATTCCCAGTAGGAAACATGGCTTCACTGCAGCTAAGATTTAATTTAATTGCAAAACTCGTTACGTGCAGGAGCCTAGAGTCCTGGGTAGCCATCATACTAAATATGAACTGCAAATAAATTTTACTACCAGGGGTTTTGCTTGGTTTGGGTGAGCACTCAAGCCTATATACCTTTCGGAAACTTCTTCAATCCTCAGATCTCCACAGCTAATCCTGTGACATCACCAACATGACTTTTCCAAGCCTGAGACAACGGATGCTGTTAATGCCTGAGAGTGCTTGGAGAAACTTGCAGGCTTCACTGGGACACCTCACAAGGAGCTCAACTAATCTGTACCCATGTCCTTTCAGTGGGTCCAAAGGACGTGGAGATTTGCAATAAGACCACTCAGCATATTTGCACCACAGCAAGAGCTCAGGTCATGGAAGGAGGTTAATTTGGCATCGCTGCTTTGTGCATCTACGTCCTGGACCACAGGGAAACATCCAGAAATGCCTTCTGTCATGAAGACCGAGGGCATTGCAATGTCAAACCACACTGGGCAAAGCATGGCATGCATCCCGGATGGAGGCAAGACGGAGAACTGCAGATGCAATTTTCCCCTAAAGAAAAGGTTTGAGCCTGGTGTTTACCCTACAACACAACCGCCTTGTGCAGACAGGCAGAAAGCGGGGCTTGGAAAACTCCTGGGGGAGCATCAGCCAGGTGGGAGGCAGTCCCATCAACACCACCCCACACAGTCATTTTAAGGCATTTTCCATCAGAATGACAATTAACACAGGGGGAAGGCGAGGAAGCAGCCTGGTGGGATGACACAACTGCCAGCATGACTTTTAACATGCTCAGCCCTGGCTGGGCTGGTCCGGGAGGCATACAGCCAGGCTTTTGCCCCGAAAACACCACTTTCCTGGGGCCAATGTTCGCTATCTGCCCAGGCAGCTCCAGCCTTTGGCAGTGTGTGATTTCAGGCTGCAGCTCTAGAAATGTCACTGCTGCTTCTCATTTATGTGTTTCTATTAATCATTTTCTTCCTTCACATGCAGTCTAATCAATGGGGACAAGTGCACAGTCCCTCTAACCAACTCCTATTATTTCTCATTACGCCCTTTGTTCCAACCCTCTGCTTCCCCATCTGGTATTAAACCCTGAGACCTCCTCATCCAAGCTGTCCTTTGACTGTCTCTATAGGGACAACTACGCTTTAGTTGTGTAATCAATTAGCCGGGAACCAGACCACTGGCTCGGATAC
Organism: Phaethon aethereus; assembly: GCF_964289735.1. Classification (NCBI taxonomy): domain Eukaryota; kingdom Metazoa; phylum Chordata; class Aves; order Phaethontiformes; family Phaethontidae; genus Phaethon; species Phaethon aethereus. The sequence continues at coordinate 3,280,132 of NC_138579.1, forward strand.
CTTCTTAGAGCAGCTTTAATTTTGATTAATATCTCTTCATGACTTTAAAACCATATAGGAATGATTCTCTACCCAGCCATGCTTGTTAAAATCATAAATCAATCTATTCCATTCCCTCCAGACGCACCGAGACCTTTCCAGTTGCAGCCATCCAACTACCGCCGCCGCAGAGCGTTATTTACTCCCTCTGCAGAGAAGAAATCCACTCACCAAAGCCAATAAAGCCAGAAATACGTGTTTATGTTAAAGTAATGAGAAGTTACCTCTTGCAGACAGTACACTTTTGAACAGCTCTAGCCATGCCAAAGAGGCTGGGAGCAAATGTTTTGCTGCTCACCCGGAGGGTCACCCCAGCCAACCCTCACCCAGAGATTTTGCCCATCATCACATCCTTGGCACCTGCCTAGAGGGAGGGTGTTGGAAAAACACACACACACATGCATGTACTCACATACCTGTATATAAAAAAGATGGCTCAGCTTTAGACATCAGCTAGTTCAGGCCCTCAAAAGCCATGTGCCACAGCTCAAGGTCCTATTTCAGAGCCACAAACCAGCCCATTTTATGCCTTCTTGATGCTAAAAGTACTTCCCATCCCAATTACAGAGTTAAAAGCCTCTCCACTCGGCCCCCTGTGAGAAAAACACCAAAAAAATAATGTTTCCTTTTACATTTTCTGTCTTTTATTCCCTTTTCTGTCACCCTAGCTGAGGCCACAGGTTTTGGGGTCTGGTCCTCACAATGCAATCCAGGACACTGTCACTGGTGAAGGGGGAAAGCGAACAGGGAACTCCAAGTGTGGCCCGTGCTATCAAATTGTTCTGCAGGGCTTTTGGACCCACAGTCCCCCAGAAGGAGAAGGGACACCCTTTAAAGGTGGAAAACTGCAAGTGGGAGAGACACGTCATCTTTCTGATACATATTTTGAAATATGGCACTGCCAGGGATAAGATAAAATGATGCTGCTCTGCAATAGAAGATTCAAGGGTTATTTGTCTGTTCTCCATTCCTTACCCCAGAAACTGAGTTTTCAGCCAACGCTTTGATCAGTTCTCAAGCCAGAAAAGGTAATTTTTTGTATTGCAGATGGATGGATGTCCACAGCCTGAGCCAGCCTGCCGGAGAGGGGGACATTGCTCCATCTCTTTCACCCACCCCTCTGGTACTTTTGGGACAGCCTCTCTGCAAACAAGACTGCTCACTTAAAGTCACTTAAAGTATCTTTTCCCCTTGGAAAGATATAAATATCAAAGGTATAAATATGAAATTGCAAAGACACCTCAGGTCTGGTGTGGGTGCAGCAGGGACCACAGCCATGTTCTGGGGCCGGCACAGAATCTTAGAATCCTTTAGATTGGAAAAGACCTAAGATCATTGAGTCCAACCATTAACCCAGCACTGCCAAATCCACCACTAAACCATGTCCCTAAGCACCACATCTACACGTCTTTTAAATACCTCCAGGGATGGTGACTCCACCACTTCCCTGGGCAGAGGACTATGTCTGGGGATGTGAAAGAAAAAGCATCGCAAACCCACCTGGCAGCCACATTTCAGTCTGGCTTTGGGGAAATACAAGGCGTTTAACCGTCATCTGAGAGCGAAGCCCGAGCCTCTTGGCAGCGACAAGCGACCCAGCAGAAAGTCCTTTAAGGTTCCTGTGCGTAATGGTCTGTTTTTGCACCACACCCACGAGGATCCCACATCCCAAATCTGCTTAAAGCAAATCCCTGTGTTTTCTGCCACGGCTGGACACGCGGGACCAGCCACCCGGCAGCACAGATGGACCTTGTGAACCGGATAAAACCCCGTGCCAATAAGACTCCTCTGCAGTCATTTGTTTTAAATGCCAGAATATGCTTCGGGAGCTCTGACATTTGGGGAATAAAAGCAAGAAGTGACCAACTCCCCGCTCTTCATTAGCTCCCATAATTGGCATTATCGGCAGAAGGAAGCACGGCTGCCGTGCAGGGACCAGACCCCGCGAGCGCCGGGTGACAAAAGGTCCATTTGGGATCAGTTCAGCCGCCGACGGGTGCAGCACCTCACCCCGCTCTCCATCCCCTCCAGCAACCGCAACCCCTCGCTTCTCCCCTGGGAAGGCCTGCCCGCGGCGTGCTGACATATACATTCATCATATATCACCGTTCAGCGCTCGGGTAAATAATACGTGAAAGTGCTTTACCGCTTTCGAATACGGCTTTATGCCTAGCCATCAGGTACAGGAGAGGAGCCGTCTGACGTGCCCCACGCCGCTCCGTTTTGGCTGGTGTCGCGGCAGGCGCTGCCTCGCGGCGGAGGGATGACTGGTCGCTGCAGCTGGGAGCCAGCCCTTCAACCACGTGCTTGCGCTGATTGTCCAAGGTGGGCTTCAAACCTGACCACCAGCTAAAAGGGGAGGGACGCATTTCTGGATGTGCGTGATCCCAAAACACCGTCTCCCTTCCTGCTACTACATCTACTTGCATCAGAGGACACCTATGGATCAGCCATAACTTCACGTATCACCTCACATAGGAACGTCACCAACTGCTCATGAACATTCAAGTTCAACCCAAACACTCCCAAAAAATGTGGAAACGTCCCATAACCCTACAGAATTCACCATGAGCTCTGTGAGCGATGCACAGTTGGACCCGAAAATATTTGCCTGAGAATATCCAGACTTGTGGGACGCACTTTATCCCACAAAGTCTTTAGAAGGGCAAGCCGGTGGAGCCCAAATCCCACGAGCCTGGCACAGGTCCGAGCCTTCGGCCGCAGCCCCTCCGCATGCTGGGATGAGTGCCTGGGGGGACCGAGCTGGGCATCGATTTTGTGCCACCGGCTGCTGTGACACCTTATATCAAACACTGGGAAAGAGCAGGGGAAACATAACCGAATTTTACGGCTCGTGTGAGCACACCGGTGTTGCAGACAAGACGCCATAAACTCGGGGCATAACTCCAGAGGATTTTCTGCTCTTCTAAGCCACAGACCATTTATTTGCCAGGGTTTGTATAGTGCTTACCCAGGGTATACACAATCAAAGTGGTGATAAACAATGCCTGCACACACACAAAAAAAGTATGTATCTGTGTTCCTAGATCTTCAAGAAGATCAGCTAAACAAAAAGCGGTCCTGAGCAAAGCTAAGCCCCCAGGCAGGGGCTGGCTGGTGGGTCTCATCCGCTGTTCTGAGCAAGGTTACGTATTTCCCATCATTGCCGGGGAGTTAACAACAGAGAAGCAAAAAGTAATTAAGCCATCAGAAGGCACCGCAGACACATTAGGATCCCAGGTGTTCGGTTAGGAGGGGATTTCTACAGCATATGTGAAATCCTAGTTAAAATTCTCACGTTTTCTATAGGAAATCCCAATTCCGCAGAGTTACTGCATGTACAGGAGGAGGAGGAGGATGGGGAAGAGCACGGCAGAGCACGGCAAGGAGACCGTGACGAGCGAGCAAAGCCCCCACCGCAAAGCGTGAAGCTTTAACCAGCGGCAGGACTTCAGCTACACTCCTTGTCGGATCGCATCCAAGAAAGCCCCGGCTTCGGCACCGGTTTCCCCTTGCAGAGCTCACCCACGAGCCCCTCCCGGCAGAGGGCTTGGGGGAAGCACCACACCAGAGGTTTTGGACTTGTTTTACTCAACACAAGCACGAGCTGTCAGTGCAGCAAAAGAGGGCCCCTTGCTCCCACGCGCCTTTACTCTGACGAAATATTAACTTTAAGCCACCGCCACCACCCGACAAGCCGCTTTCGATCTGGCACCAGAAGAAAATGATAAAAATCCACAGGCTGCAAAGGCAGCGACTCGACACGGCTGTGGGATAAAGCCAGACAGCTGAAGCTCCACAGAGGGAGAGGAGAGGCAGCTTCAGCTCCTCAAGCCATGCAAGATAAGGAATAACTCATTTTGTATCCTACAAGTAATTAAATAGCTCAGTCCTGCTCAGCAACGTGGGTATCAGCGTTGGGCCTTCAAGCCTGCTCTGCACAGAGCCTGTCACCAGCCGGTGGTGGCCGTGTCCTGGCTGGGGTGGGACAGGCAGGACTGGCTGGTGACCCAACATGGCCACTTGCCTCCATCCCAGGGGGATGCGGCTCTGGCTGCGCACCGGGTTGAGCCAACACCGCTCTGTCCCCCGTCCCTGCAGGACCCCTTATCACGGCGGGGAAGTGGCCCAAGTTATTTTTCCCCATGACAGAGCCCAAGTGGTCACCGCTGCACCCCTCAGCTCCCCTTTCTGCCCCCCACAAAGCCTTTCTCTTTTTCTTTTTTCTTTCAAAATCACAGACCTGAGCTGGATGCAACTCCTCTGCAAATGCAGAAGACATGATTTTTATTGCTGCTGCGACCTACCTCCTTCCCTGATGCTCAAAAATTAAGAAGAAACATGGTGCATGCCCATGTTTCCACGTCCACGTCCAAAACAGCCCCCAGCAGGTCCCAACAAGGGCTTCACAGCCTGAGAAGAGCTCACCTGGGAAGTCACGGGTGGGGACGCGCGCGCGAGCGCAGGGCGATGCTCTGCCTCTGGGCGATTTTCAGCCACCGTGTGATTAACGGCACAACGTGCCACAGTGGCTGCGGATCACCCACCGACCCCGGTGCTGCCTGTCCCACGGGAATTACACATGGAAGACGTGCGGGTTTCCCTTCAAGGCGTACAAAATCATCTGCTTCACAAACTGCAAATACAACGTGCTCCCTCAGGACATAAATACTTTTTCCAAACTCTCACGCTTCCAGATTTGTCCTAATTACAAGAGGCTCCTGGACTCCACTATCAACAATGAGGCAGCAACCTGGAGTTTACTCAGCACAATATTATATTATTTAAGACTTAACACTGAACATTTGGTGCAATAAAGTGCTATTTTAACTGATCTGGCCTCGTAAGACTGAGATATTTGAGAATGGCAGCAGCTCTGTTGCTCGTCTAGGCAGCACTCCGAGCATCAGTGCCATTAGAGGGTATAAATACACAGAGGCTATTTGAGCTGAAATTATAATAAAATATTACATATTGCTCAGCAAGCTGACGTCTAGAATACAGTGGAAATCCTGCTAACAGGGAAGACATCAATTTAATTTTTAAGTTTGTTTAAAGCAGTTTTAACACTAAGCAAGTAAACATTTATAACTGAATAAATAGCTTTCAGTTTAGTCAAGGAGCATTCAGTGGATGTTGGCATAAATATTCAGTTATGGAAATTATTTGATTGAAATAGATTTTTACACGCCATAAATAAACATTGTCTGCAATGAACACACACTCCCAACAAGCAGCGCGAATTGGAGCGCCACTGATGCCTAACGCCAGGCTTTGAAAATATTTTATTTAGAAGCACTTCTGCTCACCACACAGCCAGCTAAATTCCATCTGCCTGGGGTTTTCTAGATGTTCATGTCTCCACATTATTAAACACTCGGAGCAGAAGAGCGGCTGCACGGGCAGCGCGGCGGGTGCTGCACCCCTGCGCGCCGGGAGGGCTCGTCCAGGCGCTGGGATGGGGCAGATCTGGCAGAGGACTGTGCCAAAGGAGCAAACAAAACTGTAAATTGGGAGCCTGCGATACGTCAGCATCGCTGCGGAGCCTGCCTGCGGATTTTACCCTGTTTGGTGTTGGCCACCCGCAGAAATCAGAGGTGAGAAATCTGTCTGTTTTACCAAAATCCGCTGTGGCTTCAGCGCTAGCCGAGTTACGGCCGGACGCAGGCGCAGGAGCGATGCTCCCCCCCAAGCAGAGAACATCATCCGAGTGCTCCACATAGCTTTTAGCCACATTAAGTGACGCATAGATGCAAGCTAGACTTTTCCAAAATATGTTTATAAATAAATGCCCTCAAGTTCAGATGGGGATAGCTCTGCACAACCTTGTGAAGCAGCAGATGAGCTCAGCATTAAGCTGGAGAAAGTGATGACCTGACCAGGGATAAACAGCATTTTCCTGCTTTGGGTATGTTTTTAAGCTTTCTCTCCAAAATGACAGCATGTGCAGGACCAGAGCACGAGGCTGGCAGTGAAGCTGGGGAAAAAAAAAAAAAAAGCAAAAAACAGAAGGTGAGAACTGGAATTTTGGTTCTGATGTCATACCTGTGACACCACCACGGTCACAGAGGACCTGAGCAGGAGCAAGGAAACGAGCAGAGCCGTGGACGGTGCCCCGATCCTGCCGTCCCGCACTGGTGCAGTAGCAAGGACGCAAAACACAGAGATTTCTCGAAAGCCAGCACAGGGCAGCCGCAGGACAAACTCCCTGCCTGCTACGGCGTACCAAGAAAAGCCAGGTATTTCTGGACACGGCCGCTCAGGCACACCACGCCGCAGGTCTGCGTCGCTCCCAAGCCCTCACGACGACGGTGAAACCGCGGGCGGACTGTGCCATCTAGCTTCTGCGCTCAGACACAGACTGCCAGGCTGGGTTTTCTCGCGCACATGGCTCAGCCTGACACGCTGAAGCCGCGCGGATCCGGCGACGGCAGAAACCCCCCAGCCTCTGGGGTTGGAAATCTGTACTCTGGCCACGAGCCTCTGCCCGGCACAGACCGCCGGGTGGGTGGATGGAGAGTCTGGGGTAAGACCCTGCCCAGAGTCACTCTTGGAGAAAGCCCGTCCGGCGTCACACCAGAGCATCACTAAGTGCCATCACCGGTAACCTGCAGAGGCGGCGTGGGGTGACCCACTGGCACATCACAGAGGAACATGTCCACAGCACCTCCATGTGGGCAGCAACCACATCCCACGCCTGGACCAGACACCCACACCCCTTGCACCTTTCCTGGTTGACCCTCAAGCTGCCTGACCAACACGAGAGCCCGGGGCACTCTGAAAGCTGCATTTGGAGCAGCAGCTCCCACCCTGCGCCTGCTCAAAGCGACCACGGCCAAATAGCCTGGTTCTTCTCAGACTCCCAGGTCCCTTTCCCTCAGCTTGGGGCTGGAATGATGAACAGTTTTAAGGTCAGCGTAGTCCGCTCCGAGCATCACGGACACATGTTGGAGCAGCCTCCGAGCCGCCCCAGGTGGAGCTTGCTCCTTGCAGGAATTCAGTAATGTCAATATTGGGAATATCCACATCCCTGGACAAGCTGCTTGTCCCTGCTTCAACACATCTCACGGTGCAGAAAGCGTTACCGCAGTTTCACGGCTGGGGAACTGAACCCCGTGGCAGAGGAGCAGCTTGCAGAAGGGCACGGAGCCAGATCCCGACCCAGGTGACGGGGATCCACCTTGCTGGGCCGGGCACTCACCTCGAGATGCTGCAAGGAGGAAAACAGCCTGAAGATCACCCCCAGCCTGGTCCCACAAGCCACCTGCTACAATAAACCAGATCTCAGCCCGCCAGAGACCACCTCTGCCCGCAGGAGGGTCGTCAGGAGGTGCAGGCACCCGTGCTGCCACAGCGCACCTGAAGGAATTACACTTCTTTCCATCCGAGTATGTCAGGCAGATTCATTTTTACAGCATAAAGATGAGTTTAAAAGCCACTGTTTTACCCAAAGCCTTGCAAATCCCTCCTGGAGTCTCTGACAATCATAGATTTTATCTGGTGCACAATCCAATGCAATTTAGTGGTTTTTTGACAGTCCAAATCCACTATAAAGTCTAATTCACCAATTAGAGGTTCATCTCTTGAAAAGCTAAGGCATCGGTATCTTTTACTTGACTCCAAATAGGCAACATTATTTCCCTACAGGAAAACATGTATTAGTTGTTCGCTAGTAATGCAAAGTCCTTGAAGAGTATTTTGATTTTACCTGTTCTTTAGGGGAATCAGCAGCTCTTCATAAATCATTTTGCTTCCAAATAAGTCTGAGCTTCACATTTGTGCACCTTCAGTCTCTGTAACCATCAGCTTTAGGAGGAAACAAAATGCAATTTTCACAATGAGCTCAGGAAATTCAAGATTTTGACACCTATTCTTCATTGTATATTGGGCAATAAATACCTAGTTAAGGCAGCAATAAAGTAAAAAGGCATTACAGTTTGTACTACACCACCCTCCCACTAGACTTAGAATACGGGAGCAATAGAATAGGGAAAAGGCAAGAACATTTAAAGCGTTTACAAAATTACAAGGTAACAATTCAGGTATTTTAATATGTACAAAGTAATTCAAAAACATATTTTAGCTTTTTTTTCAAGTAGGAAGCTGCTTTTCAATTGCTATCCCTAGATATTTGGTACAAAGAATTTTTTTTGTTGTTAACATTTTCCATCATGCAGATAACGCAGGTGCTCTGGCACTTGGCTCGTGGTACCAGATCCTCAGCTGCTTCAGAGCAGCACAATTCACTGCCCTGCACCAGCACCCACCCGGGGCAGGGACAGAAGGTGCCCCAAAGCCATTTTACCATCAGAAAGAAATTTTGCTCAGGAAAGAGGGACAGATATCCACAACTGCCTCCCAGACTCAAATGTCTCTTTGCAGCTCTGAGTGTCCAAATAATTCTGATACTGCTGCCATCTGCAAAGCTCTCAGGCTGGGACCCAGCACGGGGGCATCCCCCGTCACCAACACATTGGTGGGGACAGGAACCACACAGACATTTCCCACCAGGAAGCACCAGGAGCGCAGCTGTGCTCCTCTGACAGGTAGCAGGAGGCAAGTTGAACACGGATCTGTGCAGACTCCAGCAGTGCAGGTTGCAAAGACCCTCCCCTCCCATTTTGCATCTTGACTGATTTTGTGTTTCACTGAAATTTTACACTACGGTCAGTTATTAAGAGATATATGAAAAGGGTGTGGAGTAAAAATGAGAAGCATCTTTCGTAGTAAGAGGAGGCATGACTGGTTCAGGTGTTGGCAACTGCAGCCACCTACCATCTCCAACACAAACCCTGGGTGCAAGTCATCCGATTTCTCCCCGATGTCAGCACACTGCCTCCGAGAGCACGGCCCAGCACTCAGCAGGAATTCACTTCTCTGGACACGGCCAGGTTATTAACACACATGCAACCGCCCCCGCAGCGGGGAGAGGCACCGCACAACGCCGTGTGTGGATCACACCCTCCTCACAGGAGGGTAAGAAGCTCAAAGCTCTCCAATACAAAGCCGGCATCACATCCACTCCTTGCATTTCATGCTTCTGCCCAGTTATCCTCATCAAGCCCAAGCAACAGCTTAACGAAGTACTACCAGCTCCTCCGCCTCTGCGGTTCCCCAGCAGCATCCGCAGCAATTCACATCAGCTGCTGAGACCAGCTGTTGCACCACAGCCCCCCGTGCTCTGCTGGGGATCAGGAGCAGCCAGCAAAGCTGTCCGATTCACTCACTTCCTTGGAAAAGAACAAATCTTTCTAATTGTAGCATGGGTTAACATAACACTTAAGAACAAAAGACTTACTGTGCCCCAGTGAGTGTCCCCCCAACAAAAAAAAATATCAGTAATTGGCTAGAAAGGGAATTAGTGTTTTCTGATTTTTCAGAACCCCCCATAGGATTCACCTCTCTGTGTAAACTGGGGGAAAACAAACAAACAAAAACAATCATCAGAGGAACCAAATCTTTTTATCATTTGGTGTAGAAGCTCACCTTTACACTGAAGAGTTTCCGGATAGGAACCAGGGATTTAACCATTTCTCTTACAGGATCAACAGCATCCTCCAGCCCCAGCAAGGCTGACCCTTCCCCAGTCCAGCACCAAACCTGGATCAGCACCAGCCAGAGCTCCCCAAGCGACCCCAAATCCGCACCCATGTGCGTCACACAGGGCTGTCTTTGGTCGCAGGAGCAGCAAGAAGGAACTGCTTGCTCGCTGTCATCCTCCCAGGCTACAGCAGGCACACCAGGCTGCTCAGCAGCTTGCACACACTGTGGTCTGCACGGCATTTTCAGAACCGGTGCGTTAGAAGGCAGAAACCCTCGCAGAAATCTGTCCAGTCTGTCATTGCCTCAAGGCAAAGGGAAGAGGGAAAGCCTCCGAACAATACAGCCCCACAGTTACCTTTTAATTTTTGTATCAGGCTTTAACTACCAATGTACCTTATTGTAACCCAGGATTAGCTGTCCCTTCCCTGTAGCAAGGTGCAGGTTTAACCCCCTTGCAGTGAAGCTACGGCAGCAGCTCTTAGGGCAATAATAGCACACTTTTCCCCAGAAGTAGGTAGTAACCCAGCTCCTTCAACTCACATTTTCACAATTGTTTTGTGTTACTTAGCAAGTATTTTTCCATGTTCTATTAAATTAGTTTCAGGTAGTTCCTAAACCACTGTCACCTACTGACCACAGCAGCATACAGCTCAGCACACGTTTATCCGGACAGCTGGGGAAAAAGCAGCTCACTGAGCTCCATGCTGTTACCACCGACCCACAGCGTTATCCCCACAGCCCTTCAGCTTTTGCTGTACACACACTCCAAATCCCTGCTCAGCGGCTGCGTGTCCCGAGGTTCCTCACAGGAATTTTGACATTAACACTCATTGAAGGCCAAAACCTGTGACGTCAGGCACGCCTGCCTGCTTCTGGCAACTCAGCGCTCACCTCATGTCCACAGGATCCGTTACACCGCCGCTTCCATCGCTGTGGAAACCAGAACAAGCTCTGCGACAGGAAGGTATGGCCACGCTTTCAGTTCAGTGAGGACAAGGACGAGGGGACAGTGCCCTCTACCTCAAGGGAGGCTTTACCACCACACAGAAGAAACACTCCAACAACTAGACCAGCATCTGAGTTTGTTCCCATTCACTCCTCAACACTACCCGTCTTGTTCAGCTACATTTAATAATGCGTGGGACAAGAGAAAAAAAAAGGCTAGGGGGGTCCCAAGCCAGACATAGGGTGGTCAGCTGGAAGGGATCAGCTCATTTGCCATGTCAGGCATCATCAAAACATTCACCTAGTCGGTAACCTCACACAGAGCTGCTCCAAAACCAGTCTCAACAGCAGAGCAGCACCCCAACACTTTTAATCCCCTTAGAGGGAATTGGAAAGCCTGACTCCAGGCCTTTGGCACACTTGACAAGTGCTTCTTTGCTCAACTCTCTTCAGCCCTACCACATCACAGCCTATAAGTGGTTGGAAATCTCAGAAAATGCCAGATGAAGTGGAAGAGGTATGTGGCTCCAACTGTATTAATTCAGTTCCTTTAGAGGAAGTGAGGAGGCTCTGACTGCACAGCCCACCACACATGGGCTTCAGCAGGCATCTGCCTGCCCAAAGGCTGCCACTGGCCCAGAATGCCATTACCTTGTCTCATTTTACCATCAGTTGTGATTTTCCCCACAGGTTCCCACACCCTGAAGCACTAGACCTTCTAACAAGTGAGGAAGATTTGGGCACAAAGTTTGAGGAATAGCTCTGCACCAGAATCACAGAATCACTAGGTTGGAAAGGACCTTCCAGATCATCAAGTCCAACCATTAATCCAGCACCACCATGTCCCCTAAACCATGTCTTGAAGTGCCTCTTTCACACATTTTTTGAACACTTCCAGAGATGGCGACACCACCACCTCCCTGGGCAGCCTGTGCCAATGCCTGACCACCCTCTCGGTGAAGAATTTTTTCCTAATATCCAATCTAAACCTCCTCTGGTGCAACTGGAGGCCATTTCCTCTCATCCTATCGCTGGTTACTTGGGAGAAGAGACCAGCGCCCTCGTTGCCACAACCCCCTTTCAGGTAGTTGTAGAGAGTGATAAGGTCTCCCCTCAGCCTCCTCTTCTCCAGACTAAACAACCCCAGTTCCCTCAGTCACTCCTCATCAAACTTGAACACGGATCAAGCTTCATTGCCCTTCTCTGGACACGCTCCAGCACCTCAGCGTCCTTCTTGTAGTGAGGGGCCCAAAACTGAACACAGGATTCAAGGTGCGGCCTCACCAGTGCCGAGTACAGGGGCACAATCACTTCCCTACTCCTGCTGGCCACACGAGTGCTGATACAGGCCAGGACGCTGTTGGCCTTCTTGGCCATCTGGGCACACTGCCAGCTCATGTTCAGCCAGCTGTCAACCAGCACCCCCAGGTCCTTTTCTGCTGGGCAGCTCTCCAGCCGCTCCTCCCCAAGCCTGTAGTGTTGCATGGGGTTGTTGTGACCCAAGTGCAGGACCCTGCACTTGGCCTTGTTGAACCTCATACAGTTGACCTCTGCCCATCGATCCAGCCTGTCCAGATCCCTCTGCAGAGCCCTCCTACCCTCCAGCAGATCAACACTTCCACCCAACTTGGTGTCATCTGCAAACTTACTGAAGGAGCACTCGATTCCCTCATCCAGATCATCTATAAAGATATTGAACAAGACCGGCCCCAGAACCGAGCCCTGGGGAACACCGCTTGTGACCGGCTGCCAGCCAGATTTAACGCCGTTCACAACTCTCTGGGCTCAGCCATCCAGCTAGTTCCTGTCTGTAACAGACTCCCAGCAAGACATCTGCCTCACTGGCCTTCCCCCTCATCCTTACCCATACGCACTCCACTTGGTGCAACATCACTATTTGCTATGTTAGCAAGTGCAGCATTTACCAGTACCTAACCCAAGCCAGTCTGGCACTACTCCAGCAGACAGCCTGCCATTCACCTGCTAGTCACTTTAAGTGGACCATTCCACTGCTCTGTGTGCACACCTGAAGGCTCAGTGGCATCATACAAGCATCAGCACTCTTGAACCCACATGGTTTTGTGTGGGAAAGCTGAGGGCCCCAAAGCAGGCTCATTTAGGCCTATCCCCAGTGCAGCACCCATCCCTCCGGGAAGGAGTAGAAGCCCTATAGCCATTAGAACCTTTACAAAAAGCACATACACACACTTCAGTAGGGCAGGGAGACTATTTATTAATTAGGGTTGTGCTGAGACACTGTAGATGTGTCGGGGAGGCCCAGGGAAGCCCCAGGAACTTCTGGCAACAGCCTCATCCTCCCGGCGCTCAGTCCAGCTGCAAGAGAGCATGAAAGGCGAGAGGTGTCAGCGAGGAAACGGCACACCCGCCCCTCCCGCACAGCCCCGGTGCTGGCGCTCACCTTAATAAAGCCGATATCCTTAGCATACTGGCGGAAGCACTGCCGGCACATGTTCAGACCGTACTTGCGGATGAGGCCGTGGCGGTTGGAACATACGCGGCTGTGAAGGGAGAAGACAGCAAGGCCGGTCAGGGCAGATAATGGCGGCGGGGGATAGAGGGGAAAGGAGGGATGGAGTGAGGCAACTGTGGCAGCCCAGAGAGCCCAACTGCCACCCGCACGGCCCCCAGGGCGCGCACTGACCAGGAGCGGGAGCCCTGGCCGAACTTTCTGGGGTGGCTCCAGTAGAGCTGCTGGTGGCCCATGCTGCCTGCTGCGCGCCTAGCTGCGAAAAGAAGATGGCGCTCCGCGCATGCTCTAATCAACGCTGCCCCGCATCCCAGCCTGCACCGCGGCGCGCCCGCTCGGCAGGGCGAGGAAGCAAGCGCGGGTGAGGGCGGCGCCTGCGCAAAGCGGCTCCGCTCCCCCTCCCCTCCGCGCTGTGACGTCAGCGGTGTGATGGCAGTAGGGGCGGCAGCGCAACCTACTGAGCGCCGGGCGCGGTGGCGCGTGCCTGTAGTCCCAGCTACTCGGGAGGCTGAGCCCGCCGGATCGCTTGAGCCCAGGAGTTCTGGGCTGCAGTGCGCTATGCCGAGCGGGCGTCCGCGCTAAGGCCGGCATCAATATGGTGAGCCTCGGGGAGCCGGGGCACACCAGGTTGACTAAGGAGGGGTGAACCGGCCCAGGTCGGAGACGGAGCAGGTCAAAGCTCCCGTGCCGGTCAGTAGCGGGATCGCGCCTGTGAATAGCCACTGCAGTGTAGCCTGGGCAATACAGAGAGACGCGGGCTCCTTTTGCCCGCGACCCGCACACGACTTTTGCCCGTCCCCGCACACGACTTTTGCCCCTCCGCGAGCCGCCGCACCCCCCGCACGCTACCGCCTCCTGCTGGCTGACGGCAGCACTGGTGCGCACAGGCTCTGATTCCAGAAAAAAGAATTGCTTTTAAAACTTACAGACCAGATTTTAAAGCCTAGGGCCTATCTTTAAAAATTAAATGTGGACAGCCAATACTGAAAGGATTCACTGATTTTTTTTTTCTCCTAATTCAGATTAACGCATTGAAACCGTCTCTCTGGGCAGAAGATTAGGCAAGGCCGCTCCCAGCAGCAGGGAGGACAACCATGTCTTCACCCACCACACCCCCTCAGCGAACAGCCTGCTCTGTGTGCACAGAGGGGTTGGTTTCCACCCAGCTTGCACCTTCAACCTTCAAGCTTGCACCTTCATTTCTGTTAAATTTGGTGGTTATTATTCCCCCAAGCTTAAAGCAACTCTTTCCAGACGCTGAAATTTCACTATGGGAGATTCCCAACCTGTCTTACCTCTACCAATCCATTTTACATCATGAATTCTTTAATTTTTGAAATTTTCCACTTTATGTATGTATTATTATATATATATAATTTTTATATATATATATTAAATTTCTTCCTGTTATTTTGGTAATTGTTTTTTCATAAGACCCCACATTCTCCCATTGTTTAGAGAGTCTGAACTACTGTTACCAGAGCAGGTGGAAGATGAAGGGTGCCACCAGCATCGAAATCAACTCAGTGACAACTCCACATCACAGTTGATGAACGTGGCTTTTTACCCAAGCTTAGTTTCTGAACACCCACAACTCTTGTTTATGGTGGTGTCACCTGAGCCTCTTCGAGCAGCAAACCCACCCCACAGCTGCCCCAGCCCGCCACACTGGGGACAGGAGGCCATCACTGGGATGCTGCTCTTGTTCCTGGCAGTTGTTTCTGCTGTCACTGCACTGGGCAGAACTTCAGAGGGAGCGCTGGTACCTTTGCAAATGAACACACAGAAGGATTTCTTGTAAAACTTGTATTCCTCTGTTACCTACCACAATTGTAGAAATTGCCCAAAAGATTTGCCCATGGCGATGACATGCAGCACAGAGCCACCCACCCCGGTGAGCAGCCATGTCCCACCACCGAGGCCGCACAACCCACCTGCCCTGCTCCACCTTCCTCACACCCTGGCCTGGGCTCCTCGCTGTTGGCAGCACAGGCGATGTACCGCGCCTGCTGTCAACCCCTGCCCACCGAGCCCAGGGCCATCAGGGACCAGCGTGCCCACAGGGGCGCCGTCCCCTCAGCTCCTCCGTGTCCCCTCACGCCCGCCACCGCCCTCCAATCTTCCTGCCGAGCCGAGCCGAGCCGAGCCGAGCCGAGCCGAGCCGAGCCGAGCCGAGCCGAGCCGAGCCGAGCCGAGCCGAGCCGAGCCGAGCCGGCTCCTCCAGGGGGCGCCGGTGCACAAGCGCCGCTCTGAGGGCCCCTCGCTGGGGCTGCCGGTGGCTGCCTGTGCTGCCGGCGCCGCCGCCGTCCCTTCCTGCCCTGCGAGCCCTTCCGCTGGGCGGCTCCGCACCCCTTGAGCGGCCGCGTGCAGACGGGCGGCAGGCGCCACGGGAGCAAGGCATCGCGGCGGGCACCTGTGCGCGGAGAGTGCGGCAGGCCCCCGGGCGGCGCCGCGCCGCCCGCCGGCCCGCCCCTGAACGGGCCGTTGATCGGTGGCGGGGCGGGCGGCGATGCGGTTGCAGTGCGAGGTGGAGGTGGTCAGCCGGCTCCTGCCCACCTGCGGGCTGCGGGGCCGCGGCCGCGGTACCAGGGCTCTCCTCTCGCTCGGCCGCCCCCCCGGCCGGGCCCGGAGCGGCGGCGACGGCGGCAGCGGCGTTTACCTCATGGTGTGCACGGCGCGGGACCGAGTCGGTGCTCGCTACAAGGTGGGGACGGCGGCGCCGGGGGGGAGCCGGGGCTCGGGGAGGGTCCCCTCGTCCCGCCGCGGCCGCTGAGCGCCCGCTGTGCCCCGTAGGTGCAGGAGAACATCGAGCGGTTCTTCACCCGGTTCGTGGAGGAGGGCAAGGCCACCGTGCGCCTGCGGGAGCCCGCCGTGGACGTCTGCCTCAGCAAGGTGAGTGCGGGGGCCGCGGCTGGCGGCCGGGACACCGACGAGGTCTCGGTGTTCTGTCCGCGCTCGAAGCGGAGCGGCGTGCGGAGGCGGCGGGGCGGTGGACGGGCCCCGGTGGGTCCCCGGGCTGCCTGCTTGGGGACCGTGCGATTAATGCCACGCTGCGGCAAAGTCCTAGCCTTCACAGTCGTCTTTGACCTGCCGTAACTTTGGCACAGGAGATGTAGGCGAGGCAGCATGAAGGAGCTTGGCTTCATATGTCCTCAACAGGCTACAGCAACAAAGGGAAATACATGGAACCCCATTCATTTTGTGTCTGGAGAGCTGGGCCCAGCTTCTTTGCTTGGTTACGTTCTGGTCCCCCCTTCTTCTGCTCCCTCTGAAGAAGCAGCAGGAGCAGGAAAGTCCATTTTTCCTGTAGTTCACCTTTTATTTAGAAAGCAACAATATTTTTAATCTCTCTGATACAATGTCTTGGTATTTGGACATGAGTTCTATCACACAGGTCACTTCTTACTGTCTTTCTAACTAAAAACTTGAAAATATTAATGTCAGTGGATAAGCAGCGTGCCCGCTGTGGTTTTCAAAGCTGGAGGCACGTGGTATGGATCAGTGGTACAGGCACCATCTCGCATTAATGCTTAGCTGATAGTAGGACTCACCAATGTATTTGTTTACAGTTCATAGGATATTTGGAAGCTGTAAAGTGTTTTTAATAATGCTAAACTCATGAAAAGAAAAATCACCCATTAACATTCAATTCTTATGTTGTTTGGTTTTTTCTGTGTCTGTTCCAGTAATCTTTTGTAGACTTGTAGAAAAGGAAGGCAAGACAGCTTTTCTAAAACCTTAGAGTTAGAATGTGTAAATAAAAGCAAGTAATACTGAATTTTTTTTTAAGTCACTTTGACTTTCTGTTGCAACTATGATTCTTTAGCCTGAAGGAGATCCTTTAATAATTTCAGTGATGTCAGAGCAGCTGTAATCATGAGTGGTGAAGTGTACTGCTTCACAAGCAGAATGTTTTCTCAAAGGGCCTCTCTAAGGAGAAGTGCACAGGGTGTGTTTAAACTGCAGCCGCAACAGGCACTGACAACAGTCTTGCCCGAGTGGAGTGGAGCCTGGGGCAGGCTGTGAGGTCTGCTTGAGAAACCAGGTGAATGCATCTGTACTTGTGACAGTGACTTACTGAAAAGAAAACAAATATGACCCAGCAAGAAAGAAAAAGCACTTACTGTATTGAGAATAAGACCAATAACTGAATATACGCCTGAATATAGTTGTGGTAGCCCAAGATTTTGCAGAATGTGGCACAGTGCTATGGTGATCTGGAAACACCGTGTCTATTCAAGAGCAAAGGCTGCGGTGATAAGGAAAGCAGCTTTAATCTGATAGAGCAGTTCACATCACAGAGTTAAATATAAAAGTAGTAGTGTGTGTCCAAATCCAATTAATTTTTTTCTTGTCAGAAGCAATTTTGCTCTTTATCTCGCCAAAAAGAAAACTCGTGCATGTTGCGTTAGATCCAAAATACCTACCTTCCTTGCTCCGGGCATTTCTGTGAGAAGTCAGTGAGGGGCTGAGAGAGACAAAGTCTTCTCACTCAAGTGTGAGAAGTTAAAAGGTTTGTCTTGGAACAAAGGTAGAAAAGCATGCCTGTTGTAAGAGGATCTACTAGTAGATCTATTAGTAGTATAAAATTAGTGAGGAGAGGTCTGTATCTTAGTGCTACAAGATCTTCGTTAGACCCTTTATAGAGCCTGCAAGGAAACTGTGATAGACATTCTTTCAGTGTGGGTAGTAATTTAATGAAGAAGTACATCTGTTGTTTTCTGTATAAGATAGTCCTAAGCATTGTTAGACTGAAAGAAAAGTCTCAACTGAATCGAATGAAACAGGAGTTAGAATAATGACCACAGTTGCTCTGAGGAGGCTAGATCCTCATTCCCCATTTTTAACGTAGGGCTCACCCTCATGCTGTCAAGCTCCAGGAACAAATCCACTAAATTCTTCTAAAATCAATGATAATATATATTCATTTTAAATACTCCAAATCTGGAAACTCAATTTAAGATTATTGATAATTTTTCTGTAGTGTTTCTGCTGGTCTTTCATAACTTCATTACAGAAAGGCTTCTTAACTCAAAGATGGACAGAAGTTTTGTAGAAAAGTGATTTCCAGGTATGACTATACCAATTGCATGCAACTACTGTGCCAAACCTCGCTCTTTGTAGTCTGCTAGGCAGTGCAATTTGCTGCACTCAGCCACATCAGAAATTTAGTTGAGAAACATCAGTCTGGAGCATTCAACCCTAGAGCAAAATTAATAAAGTCACTGTGGGTTTTTTTCCTTCAGCATGCCTGTGCCTGCTGTGTTGCATGCAAGGTCTGACATCTGTGGAATCTCCAATTGCCTTGTCATCATTCATTTAGCTCTGAAATAAGGCTTGTAAGGCATCAACACAGATTAACCACTTTTCCTGACATCCTTCCTGTGGTTGAGACTTCAGACTTGTGGCAGAACATTGTGTCTTGGTGCCTCCAGCTAATTCTTTGCTTTTTTTCTTACATGTGTCTTAGTATTTTCCTCAAGATATTCAAGGTTTCTCAACAACAAGGTTTACATATGCTATATTACTTTTACAAAGGTATTGTGGAGGAAATTTGTCTCAAGGATTCAGAATACAAAGTACTCCTATTTTCAAGTCACGTGAACAGTGTAAACTTGTTTTTAACATCCTAAAGCTTTTGGCTACAAGAAATAGGTATCTGTTGTGTCTCATGCTTTGAGAGCAAAGAAATAACTTCATTCTAATGTATGGTTATTTATTTTACTTGGCCTTTACAGATGTGGAGGATTTTTTCTCCTTGCTTCCAAATTTAGCTACTAACTACCCTTGGAAACACAGCGAATCTACTTGTAGTTAGGGGGAGCCCCATAGCTAAATATTTTAGTTAGATTGGCTGCAATAATGAACACTGGTGGTCTCGGATAACAAAGGTTTTCGATGTGCAACTTGCTTATCTCTGGAGGGTATCACACTGGGAGTTAAGAGAAGAGATGTGCATGGAATGATTAAGGAAGAGCAGTCATTAGGTTAGCAATGCAGTCAAATATGTTTGACCTTTTTTGTCTTTGTATCACATAGCATCCAGAACTCTCCAAGATCATTGCTCTGTGGTGCTAGGTGCTTGTAGCATATTATGTAAGCTAGTTCTAGACACTCTAGAATTTGGTATAAACAAATACATTTAGGAGCAAAATTGTCTTTCAGGTGCAGAAATTGGTGTCACTAGGCTTGGGCAAGTTACAGTTGGGAACAGAGCACAAACCTCTCTACTCCAAGAGCCATGACAAAACTCCAAGTTTGTTCTTTCCTGCAGTGAGAGATGACTTTTACTTGTATGGATACATCGTGCTTTTTATTTTATAATTTACTTTATAGCTTAATGTCTGCCAGCTGCATTTCAGCTTGCATAGAGACTTGCTGGAAAATTTAGAAGAGAAATATTTGGTCACCCTCCTATTCATAAAAGTTAATTTTATCAGTACAACAAATGTATCACAGCTTTCTTGACCTTTATTTAAAATACAGGTCATCTGATAGTCCATTAATTTGACTCTTTGTCCTTGTTGCCATTATATTATATCCTACCTAAAGCAAAATTGGTCAGTTGTTTGCAGAAGGACTGCAAATAATTATCCTCATGTTTGGTACTGGCACAATCAGCCAGAGCTGTGTGTGACCAGAAGCACTCACTTAACCTGCCTTGAAGCTTTCCACCTTGCTTTATGTTGAATTTAACCTCAGCTTCCATCCTTTTCCTTCCTAGCAACTTTCAGAAATTATTGTCTCAAGTTTTAGATCTCTGATTTCCCCATGTGTGTTTTTATAAACTGTCCCTTTATCATGTTGCAGGTTAGGAAGATCACAGTGCCTCAGGCTTTTTTTCTGTACTTTATTTTCAGCTGTGAATTCAGTGCTTTGTTCCTTTTCTGAGTAATGCAGCACAGTTTGTTTGATCTAGATTATTCAGAGAGTAACTTCTCATTCAAATTGCATGCCATTTGTTCTTAAATACTGTAAACAGCACGCCAACCTAAGGAGCCTGAGTTGTTTCCCTTTCCCATTTCATTGCCCTGATGAGTTAGTAGCTCCTGATACATGTACAAAATGGTTCGGAAAGTGTTAGTACAAACAAGCACAAGAATAATGAACTTTTAATTCCACATTTGTGTTTTCTTGTAGGCAAATGCCAGCAATTTAAAGAATTTCCTTTCAGCTGTGAGACTGGCTCACCAAGGGACTGACATAGGAGCTCTCCCGCTCTCAGCTTTGGTACCAGCAAAGACCTCAGAAGTTGAAAAACCTAAGACAAAAATGATCATAACTTCACGAAGGGACTATCCTCTCACCAAAAATTTTCCTTACTCCCTCGAACATCTCCAAGCCTCGTACTGCAAACTTGCTCGGATCGACATGCGTGTGCTTTGTTTGAAGAAACTCCGAAAACTGGACCTAAGTCATAATCATATTAAGCAGCTGCCAGCTACTATTGGTGACCTGATTTGTCTTCAGGAGCTTAATTTGCACGACAATCACCTAGAGTCGTTCAGTGGGGCTCTATGCAACTCCACCCTTCAGAAGTCTCTTCAGTTCTTGGACCTCAGCCAAAACAAAATTAAAGCACTTCCAATTCAGTTTTGCCAGCTGCGAGAACTCGTTAATTTAAAGCTTGATGACAATGAGTTGATTAGGTTGCCATTCAAGATTGGCCAGTTAGATCATCTACGCTTTCTGTCAGCAGCCCGAAACAAACTTCCTTTCCTGCCCAGTGATTTTAGGAAACTCTGTCTTGAGAACTTGGATCTCTTTGGAAATCCTTTTGAACAGCCTAATCCGCTTGTTCCCAACATAAAACTGAAAATACCATTGACTTTATTAGAGTGTGCTGCAAGAGCAACTGTAAATTACAGGTAAGAGTAGCATGATGGGTGTACCTCCATTGCACCTACTCAGCTTCAAACCTGTTAACTCTAAACTTTCATGATGGCTTTTTTTCCTGTCAATGACTATTGCTCTTCACCTATGAAAAATCATAAGGTTAAAGTTGCTTTGAATTCCACTTGTTAAATCATCCCTTTGTTATACAGGATAACACAGGTTCCTATAGCAAATTGATGACTGGGAAGCATTTAGGGAAAGCTATAGATTGAAATGTTTTTATCCACAAAATGGGGGCACCATAACAGGATATTCTTCCCAACCACGGGAGAAGAGATTCAGTTTTACAACCCTGAACCACTTCTGGCATTTTCTATTGAGAAGCTTACATTACAGTGGATTTTGTGGCACGGATCATATTTTGTGTTGGGCTCTAGCTTGGAAATTGTTTTCCAACGTGGTTGCCCTTCACCTTGTGCTCACATTCAAGTGTGCTAAAACTGTAATACCCGCCAGCCTGTTGCTATCCCTTCCTGTGTGAGAATAGTGTGTTGGCCAAAGGTTACCTTCCACCATACAGCTCCTACTTACAGACATGGATCGGTCTGCCACTGCTTTAGATGGGACTTTACACAAGCTGAGCAGTGTTAGAAGACACCACAAGGCAGCTTCTCAAGAGGGTGACTGTCACATTGGAGTTGGCGTTGCCTACTGCAGGCTTCTCCCTACCTTAGGTTTTCCTTGAGCTATTAATTTCCTTTGGTGTTGGAGTGAAGATGTTCTGTCTTATGCAAAGAAGCCCAGTTCTGAGGTAATTTTAAAATTACTATTTCACCAAGTTAACCTCGACCTTGCCATGCTGCTGTTTGCTATCAGTTTTCTCCCCTTCCCTGACACCGCTTACATGACTCTGCCTGCAGGCCACTGCCTGTGATCCTTCTGGTACCAGCTGCTGCTACTCCCACCCTGTTCTGGGTGGAAAGGGAGCAGTAAGATGGAAAAGAGTCACGGGTACAGAAAGGGTGAGAGACAGGCTTGAAGTGTTCCTAATCTACATTCTGTGCCCATTCCTGCCTTGGGGGTGGGGAGTGCCCCATAAACTTGGGTTAATTGCTCAGGAGTCTGTGCTAAAGGTGTCCACAGGCATGCAGGGCACACCCTGGAAACAAGCCGAGCGACCAAATGTTCTGGTTCAAATCTTACACACTTCTGACCTTGCTGATTTTATTAGAATAGTCAAACTCCACGTCTCCCTTCCCAACTTCATATAAATTGTAGCGTGTTTGATACAAATACTATTAAAGCATGGATTGGTTTTTTTCTAATCCCTCAACAACGGTCAGGTTTTGGTGCTCAGTTACATTACCAGAGTACCTAAGGATACCTAGTCATTAACCCAGCCACTGGCCGCCACGCAGGACGTTCAAAAAAACAGCATCACGCAGGACAAAAAAGGCTTTCTGCTCCAGGAGTCTCCGTGAGTGAAGGGGTGTTGGAAACAGCCCCTTTACTCATGGGTCTGTGATTATTAGGAGACAGCATTGGTCAGAGTGGTTCCAATTATCTTAAATGGAAAAGAAGTCGTCCAGCAACTGGGCAACAGGCATTCTGTCTGACATTCACTGGAGGTGAGAATTAACAAAGAATGGGAAACAGGAGTGATGATGAGCTGTAAAAACCTTGAGAAAGGAAGAAGACAGAAGGAGAGAAGATGCAAAAGCAAATGTTTGGAAATCAGTCTTCATAGTGGCATTCTTGGGCAAGTACCAGAGCTGTGATTATGCTTGTTCTGACTGGAAAAAAGGATGTCCTGAAATTGAGGTGGTGAGAAAAAAAAAAAACAAACACAGGAGTCTTAGCTATGTGAATTATGGTATGTAGAAAGAATTGGGAATATGTAGGTGTAGTCAGGATGTGAGTCAGTGAGACCTATTCTGAGTCCTGAGTGACAGCTGGGCACTGGCAATGCCCACACTTTGAAGTTAATTTGACAAAGTACTTCAGGGAAATTATTTTGTACCTCAAACACGGTGCCACTCCACTGCGAATTTAAAAAGAAGCAATTCGTGTTCCTGTCGCTGAATGTCATTATTGACATGATGGATGAAAAGAGCAGTGTATCAAGAGAATCTTAATTTATTGTCTGCAATGTAGTACTACTGTAAAAAGGCTCACGTTATCTCGTGTTTCCTCTGAATACGGTGTGTTTACACTACCACCACCTCTTCATGTTAGAGAGTGAGGAGTAAATTGTAGATGCTTGTCAGTGGTCTTCCTGGCTAGTGTGAGGGAAGAGCAGATATGTGGCCAGTTGTCTCATTATTTTTAATCTTTTTAATTCTCTATCTGTAATTCTCTATCACTGTGATACAGGCTGTTACAATTTGTGTGAACTCCCTGGTTCTTGTTGCAGTGTCTCCTGGAGTTTAGGCCCTTGGTACTAGGGGTCAGTAACATGGTTGCGTGTTTTCAGTGACTGTCTTGGAAAGTGGTGGTTAATTTCTAACCAGTCCAATATTGCAGGTGACAAAATTTAAGACTTGCCTTGTCTATGATCTCAGAAAGGTGTTTTTTCCAACTGGTGCATATGGCATGTCACTTGAGTGACATTGGTTAATTTTGTAGTGAAATCATACTTGCTCCTCTTATTCAACAGAATCCCTTATGGTTGTCATCTCCTTCCTTCTCACCTCTGTGAAGATCTGGAAGTGGCTAAAACATGCCAGTGTGGAAGTGCCTGTCTGAGCAGCTTCATTCAGATCACCGTGACCATGAATCTCCATCACGTAGCTCACACTGTGGTCCTTGTGGATAACATGGGAGGTACGGAAGCACCCATCCTCTCCTACTTCTGTTCTCTAGACTGCTATTCCCAGTTCCTGGATAGGTACCTGCAGAGTAACGGGTGACCATTAACGTGCAAAAACTCTGCCTGAAGTTCTGTCCAGTGACAGAGGAGCCTGAAATTGTTCTCTGCTTGTTACCCACATGTGCTGTCATAGGGCGTTTGCCACTGAGAGCAAATTGTCAGTCTTGCAGTGAGGGGGCACTGTCAGCCTGATCCGGTGGCCTGACTGTTCCTCCACCACTAGAGTCTCTCTTTGGTTGGAATAAAAAGTGATGCTTAGCTTGAATGAATCTTCCTTAGAATGTATTTTGCTTTCTTTTTCCTATTACTGTGACTTTGTTCAGAGTATCACGACAGTTTTCTTTGTTTCATGGCGTAAGTGGTCTCTTCTTGCTAGGAAAAGGAAGGCGAGCTTATATCAAGCTGCTTTGCTTACATACACTTGAGGCTCTGAACTCTGCCTACAGAAAATGACTGCATTGACTTTATCACTGGACTGGACTTTTCCTGACTTGTTTACTGTAGAGCAACTTGGTAGGCTGCTATGAGAAGAAATTACGGTGTGAGCAGTTCAAAACTGGTCATGTAATTCCAGGTGCTTCTTTTTAAAAAGTTCTGTTATAGCATTCTGACTCCAAGCGGGGACCAGCACTGCTGTTTTTTTTACCAGACCGAATGTTTTTGGTTTTATCTTTGTAATACAAGAAACGTCTTTTTCTAAATATGTGACCTAAACTTTGTTTCTTAACTCTCACATTTTAAAGATCCTTGAATTGTTCACTGTGTCAAATGATTAAATTTTGAAACCCTTCTATATACATGTGAACTGTGTTTTCTCTAATGAGTTTTTCATCCAGTGTATTCTAGGCATTAGCTCCTGGCCCTTTTTCTGGTGAAGATAACGAAATACTTGAGAGTATCGACACCTTTTTTTCATGTCTTCTCAGCTGGTCTGTGGCTGGGGTATTGAAACAGCATGGAACAAAAGTCCCTTGAGAAGTCTTTAGGCATCCCATGCCCTGGAACACATGATGGCTTGGAGGGAGCATGTTACACTTATTTTTGAAGCAGTGTTGACTGCCCAAGAGTGAATTACACATTTTGCATTTCTTCAGGTCATAGAAAAACACACTGCTGTGGCAATTATATGTAGTTTCAATGGGAGAACAAGACATCTGTAGTTACCGAGTGTAGAACGGATCTGAACAGGGCTTCAGGTGACAGCTAGATGCGATGTGCAGTGTGAGGAGCAACCTGAAAGGCGGCAGCACACTTTGGAAGAATGTACTGGCTTGCAGGTATCACTTAACATCTCCCACATGAGCACAACCTTAATCTATGTTTTAAAAATCATCAGTCTGAAACCATTTTACTAATCGGAGACATTCACAGCAGAAATAAATATAGAAGCACGCCTACTGAAGGGCTTTGCTCTGACAAGGCCAAGAGATGCATTTTCCTGAGGAAGAGGAACCTTTATTCTAGAAATACGAAGTGTCACTAGAACTTTCTGCAAATATCAAAATAACTCGACTGTGTTCTTTTCACACAGTATTTGTAGAACAGTAACTTTTAAGCAGTTACAGGAAGATTTGGATGAATCATTCCTTATATGTTGCTGTTCAGCTACAGAGAACTTGTGAAGGAGGAAACCAAGTGTGCCTGTTTACCTCCACACCGATCTTCAGAAAGCACTGCAGAGCTAACCCTGGGAGGTTTTAAATAGTCACATGCTAATGTTGTTGCAAAGGGAGAGAGATCTTGTCCCGATTGCAACAGCCTGAAGATTACTCATTTGGAAAAATAACCTTTTAGGTGGAGTGCATGATTAAGAGGAGGGATGTGGAGTAGACAGAGAAATTTGGCCTCCTGTGGGAGTCCTCAGGAATTCTGGATGCAGATGTGTGGGTGTCTATGCAATGGCCAAGAGCCTTCCAGGGGAGCCAGCTGTGCTGGGCGGAGGAGGAAACCGCACCTGCGTGACCCAGGATGGGAGCAGCCTGCTAGTGAGGGGAAGGCTGTGAAGTCCTGTCCGAGCCCTACTGTGCTGGGAGGAGGGATCAGCTGGGCGGTTAAAGGCCAATATGAAGAGGAGTGCAACCTCCCTCGGCGTGCAAAGGAGGCTGTGAACTGTGGGAAAGGGCTTCTTGTGGAGGAATACTTTGCTGTCAGCTCTGCATGTACTGCTGCGAGTTTTTTTTTAAATCCCATGTGTGTATACTGAAAGTTGTCACCAAAACTGACTCGTCTTCCCTTAATCCCCTGAAATTACAGCAGCTGACACAGCATCGAGGAGGGTGGTAGGCTGCTGGAGCCCTGTTCTGCAGTTCTTCCCCAGCCATTGCTGCTTTAGTACCAGATCACCTTCTAGCAACGCAGCGACGTACCCAGCATGCTGTGATCTTGCCGTCTCCACAGAGGTCAAATGTACAGAGGAGCTTTCTAAACTCCCTGCTTTCCCACCTTCCAACAAAAGATGAAGAAAAGGGAAGTCTTGTGCAGCCAAGCAGAGGAGTCTACAATATCCTTAAGTTCCCTTGGGAATCCTTTCCAGCCAAATTCATTTTCTCAGCATCTTGCAATCCTCACAAACAAGCTCTCTCCTTGCTGCAAAGCGTTTCTGTCTCAGTAGGGTGAATTTCTCCGATTGCAGCTCCACCAGACAGCAAGGTGCTTGATGAGTTAGTTGGGGTTTGGGTTTTGCTGTCTGCAGAGGGATGAGCCGCCGAGGCAGCTGCTGCAGGGCTCCGTGCCTGCGCTGGCTGCTGTCAGCCAGCCAAGAGGGTGGCGAAGGAGCCAAGAGCCAAAGCCGTTCTTCAGAGTTGGGTAAAGCCAGAGCAGAAATCGCCCCTTTCAGGAGTGTCTTCTCCAGCAGTTTGCCTTGCCTGCCAGCAAGACAACTGTGGTGTCTCTTAGTTCTCCTTCAGCTCCCTTCTCACCAGCGTGCTGGGCTCGTTTGGGGAAAAGGGCAATTAGCAGGTGTGGATACTGGTGTAGACAGCAAAAGACAGGCACAGTTCTGCTGTCTTATATTAGAAGTGCAGGAATGTGTGTGACCCAACTGCTGCATCTAAGGTTTTTCATAGAGAAAGTGTGACCGGGGAAAAATTCTCATAAGAAACTGTTCTACCTCATTTATCATACTTGTGGGGAACACTGCAGGGCTATTTGCGTGACGTTTCCTATTTTTAGCAATGTGATCCGACTGAATCAAAATGACTTTGTTGCAGAGCCCAGCCTCTCTCTTTTAAGGATTGTTCTTTTTTTTAATGCCTCTCTTGAAAGATCATTTGTGCCTGGGTGATTAAAAGTAATTTGCTGAGTTATGCAAAGCTCAGCTGTGGTCAGCAAAGGTCAAGCTGTGAAACTGTCATTAAAACGTGTCCTGAACAGAAGCTCCGGTCCCTTCTGTTAATGTTGTGCCCAAGAAGTTTAGTGTTTGCCTCGGACAGTGCAGAGTTGAATACTTGTGGGGCTTAGTCTCATCGGATTAAAGGAACCAATGGCTCTCGCCCGGAATTTGAGGACGCTGTCTAACGCGAGACGCTTTTAATCGCAATTGAAACCTGTACTTAACCCATCTCATTGGGGGGAAAAAGCCTTGACAGCAGATCTCTATTTGATACTCCTGAATGCTGCTGCAAGTTGGGCTAGCAGCAGAATGGATCATTCTTTAATTGGACTGATTTTGCTGTGCTGATGCCACTTTGCATTATCCACGCGCTTTGCGATCTTTAATGTGTTTATCCGTACGCTGTCTGTGTGATAAGGAAACTGTTCCCCCAACTGGACAGTGTTTCAGTCACCCAAGTTTTAGCCACAGCTATGCAAGATGTTAAATCTGGCTCTCTGGAGTGGAGGCCACCTTCTTGGGGCAAGAAATACTTAAAATTATGGAAGTAGGTATTGATGTTAACCCAGGCTAAAAAAAAAAAAAATACACTGTGTGTATCAGTACCACCCTGGGCAGGAGGAGGAGGTGGTAGGAGCCTCCTGAAAACAGCATTTTGGTGCCTGAAAGGGATGAGGTGCAGTAGAGACCCTCATAAACATAAAACCTGGGGCAGCTCTGCAGCCCAGGGCAGAGTGCTTGTGAAACACGGGGCCGCTGCTGTGGGCAGATGGAGATGGTCAGAAATTCCCAATGTGATACGGGTGGGCCATGCCAGTGCTGCAGTTTGCTCCGCAGCCGCGACGGGTCCAGGGCCTCCTGGAAACCCGTGCTGGGGCTGCCAGGCACGCCCCCCCCCCCCCCCCCCGCCCGGCTTGGGGATGGTTGTCAGGTTTGTAAAGCTTTTGGAAGGAAAAGTGGCACGATTGCTGCGAGCGCAAAGTGGAGCCATGGCGGGTAGAGCTGTCTTCCTCCTGCAGGTCCCAAGGATGCGCGTGGGGGACGGTATCTGACCCTCAGCGCCACGCCATGGCACATTGCACGAAATTGTCACCAAATTTTGCAACTGGCCCGTACCCACCGAGGAGAGGGGCTGAGATTAACGTATGAAATTACAAGAGTAATTCTTGCAGTTATTTTTAATTGTAGAATTATTTTATTATAGATTATTCCTCTAATTCTAGAATGGTTGTCTTATGATAAATTAATCTAATTCTGGGAGGATTGTCGTTTTATATTCTTGTAATTCTAGAATTATTATGGATTATTCTTGCAAATCTAGAATTATTATGGATTATTCTTGCAATGCTGTAATTTTCTTGCATCTTTGCAATTCTAGAATTACGTTCTTATATGCTTGCAAATCTAGAATAAATTTATTCTTGCAATCCTAGAATTAATTTCTTATTCTTGCAATCCTAGAATTTCTTATTCTTGCCATTCTAGTATTTTATTCTCTTATTCTTTCAAATCGAGAATGATTTTATCTTACCCTTGCGAACTTGTAATTATTTTACCTCATTCTTGCAATTCTAGTGTGATTTTTTAAAAAACTTATTCTCACAAATCTAGAATAATTCTCTTGTATTCTTGCAATTCCAGATTACTCGCTTCTTACATATTATTCTCGCAAATCTAGAATAATTTATTCTTGCAATCCTACAATGAACTTCACTCATTCTTGCAATCCTAGAACTACTTATTCTTGCCATTTTAGAATTGTTTAATGTTGTTGCTGCAAATCTAGAATGATTTTGTCTTATTCTTGCAATTCTAGAATTGTTTTCTTACATTATTCATGGTATTATAGAGCTATTGTATTCCTGCTATTCTAGAGGTTTGGGGTAGGTTTTTTTAATGTATTCTTCTTGTTATTCTGTAACTTCTAGAATTGTTTTCTTGTGTTCTTGCCATTCTAGAATTTTTCTTGTTTTTGTTTTCTTGTATTCTTGAAATTCTAGAGTTACTTTATTCTTGTACATCATTCTTGCCAATCTAGAATAAATTTATTCCTTCAATCCTAGAATGAACTTACCTCATTCTTGCAACCCTAGAATTGCTTATTCTTGCCCTTACAGAATGAATTTCTTATTCTTGCTTTTCTGGAATGATTTCCTTACATGTTATTCCTGCAAATCTAGAATTACTTTCTTTTCTTGTATACTGTTTTCTTGCAGAACTATTCGATCACCTTCTCACCGCTCTAATAGGTAATTTTACTTTATTTTAGGTAGAAAAAATAGAAACTTAGTAATTAGGAAAAATTAGACATTTTAGTAATTAGAAAATTACTCTAAACTAAAATTACCTTTTAGTCTTCCACACCTAGAAGGATTTTGTTCTTACCCTCCTTGCAACTCCACAACCCTTTACCCAGGCCCAACGCGCCCACCGCCCCCCGTACCTCCACTTCTCCTCCCCCCCCGCACCTACAACCCCCTCTGCCTAATTACTAACACCGCCAGCCCCCCAATTACCGCTGACCAATCAACGTGCACTTTTACAAAGCAAAAGCGGGGGAAGGGAGGCCGGGGCCGGGAGGCGGGCGAGGCTGCGGGCCGGGATCTCGAGCCCGTCCCGCAGTCTCGCCCGCCTCCCGGCTGAGATGATGGCGGAAGCCGGCGGTGAGTGACGGCTCTGACGACCAATAGAACGGCGGCGGCGCTGACACCGGCGCCCTATGGCGTGCGGCGACGTGGGCGCGTAGGGTGGCGGCAGCGCGCGCGCGCTGCCTGCGGGAGGAGAAGGCAGTGGCGGCGGCGGCGGCGGCGGCGGCGGGGAGGGCGGCGGGAGAACGGCGGCCGCCGCCGCCGGGAAGGATGCGGCTGCGGATCTACAAGCGGAAGGTGTTGCTGCTGGCGTTGGCGCTGGCAGTTTGCGCGTTGGCGCTGTGGGGAAGCGGCGGCGGGCGGAGGCGGCAGCAGCAGCGGGGCGGTACCGGTACCACCGGAGAGCCACCGCGGGTCAGCGAACCGCCGCCGCGCCGCCCCGTCGCTAACGCCTCGGCTGTATCTCTAGCACCGCCGCTGCTCACCGAGAACGGGACGCTGAGTTACCGCTCGCTCGTTTACCGGTTGAACTTTGACCAGCCGGTGCGGAACGCCGGGCGCTTCCCGGTGCGGTCCGCCGCCGACGTGGTGCTGGTGGTGCAGGTGCACGATCGAGCCGAGCACCTGCGGTTGCTGCTGGAGTCGCTGCGGCGGGCGGCGGGAGTGGAGAACGTGCTGCTGGTGTTGAGCCACGACCTGTGGGCCGAGGAGCTCAACCGGTTGGCGGCACGCGTGGACTTCTGCCCCGTCCTGCAGGTCTTCTTCCCCTTCAGCATCCAGCTCTACCCCCGCGAGTTCCCCGGCCACGACCCACGCGACTGTCCCCGCGACGTGGGCAAGGCAGCGGCCCTGCGCCTGGGCTGCATCAACGCCGAGTACCCCGACTCCTTCGGGCACTACCGTGAAGCTCGCTTCTCCCAAACCAAGCACCACTGGTGGTGGAAGCTGCATTTCGTCTGGGAGCGGGTACGGGCGCTGCGGGAGCACACCGGGCCTGTCCTTTTCCTGGAGGAGGACCACTACCTGGCGCCCGACTTCTACCACGTCCTCAAAAAGCTCTGGGCCCTGCGTGAGCGGGAGTGCCCCGAGTGCCAGATCGTCTCCCTGGGCACCTACAGCCCCGTCCGCGGCGGCTTCGCGGGCCGCGCCGACAAGGTGGAGATGAAGACGTGGAAGTCCACTGAGCACAACATGGGCATGGCCTTCGGCAGAGACACCTACCAGAAGCTCATCGAGTGCACGGATGCCTTCTGTACCTATGATGACTACAACTGGGACTGGACTCTGCAGCACTTGACTGTCTCTTGTCTTCCAAAGTTCTGGAAAGTGCTGGTTCCCGAAATCCCCAGGATTTTTCACACGGGGGACTGTGGCATGCACCACAAGAAATCCTGCAGACCGTCCAGCCAGAGTGCCAAAATCGACTCTCTCTTGAACAGCAACCAACAGTACCTGTTTCCCGAAACGATGAGTGTCAGTAAAAGGTACTCTATGGCACCCCTTTCCCCTCATGTGAAAAACGGAGGGTGGGGAGATATTAGGGACCACGAACTCTGTAAGAGTTACCGCAGACTTCAGTGAGGATCGTTCTCGCAGCCTTTTTCTTTTTGAGTTGTTCCATACTGTCTTTTACAGGCACACACGTGTATAAAAAGCATTTATGAGTTGGTTTCTGCTTTAATATGAATAAACATTCTTGTAAAAGGTGTCCCAAAATAGTAATCTTTCATGTTCGGCAACCATGTTCTGGAAACGGGCTACTTGCTGCCACCGGGCCGCGCAGAGCAGCATGGCAGGCCCGCTGCAGAAAGTGACCACTGCCACGTTTACTGGGAGGAAGAGAAAACTTGTATTTAAGTGCATCTTTTCTGGTGCTTACAGTGGTCTGCTGTGGGGTCTTTCCCCCATCAGGGGCAGAGCGGTGCTGCCCATGCACCGCGCTGGGGGTGGTGAGGAGCCAGTGAGGGGGACCGAGCCCTCCCGAGCTCCGGCCCCAGTGGGAGCCGGGCTCCACACGCTGCCGCTGCAGCGCTACCGGAACCCCCCCACCCCCTGGGGTCACCTCATGCCTGATACCTGCGGTTTGGTTGCAATATGTTGATGAATATATGAAGGAAAAAAAAATATCTAAAAATCATTGTTTTTACTACAATGTAGATAAATATACGATTTTTTTAGTTCTGCCAAAATAAAATTCAGTTGTTTTGTAATACCAGTGAAGTTCTTGATTCTCACAAAAAGATGATGTCATCTTGTGTTACTAGAAAGTCAGGACCAGGGCGGGGGGGGGGGGGGGGGGCGTGCCTTTAATCCAGAGGGCTGAACACATGCAGTCACCCGTTCTAGTAGTGTGCGTTTAACTTCATTAAATTTTTAATGATACACACTAATTGAGGCAGAACAGAGTAACAAATGCATGGCAAGACACCTCTTTTGTTTGGATCAAAAAAAAGTTTGCTTTCAAATTAGTCAGCTGTGTAAAGTGACCAGTAAAAAAAAATAGTGCTATATAATGGAAACACGCTGAACTGGAGCTGAAAGCCATGAATGGGAGATAGCAGAGCCCTTCATTAACATCAAATGCTTCCTCGCCAGTTTTAAGTCTAAAGGGCTGGCAGCTGTAACAGCACTCCACTCTGAAGCACAACTGGTAGTAGTTGCACCTAAGCAGCTTTTTGTAGAACAGAGAGGTACGCTAAAGAAATAAAACACTATGCTAAGGTGACAGACATGCAATATTTAGAGGTAGATTCCATGCCGAGAGATTTCGGGGGAGGGAAGCATTTTTTTAATTAGAGAAAATGGGGTTGGTGCTCTTAGGACTCCGGCTACAACAGTTACTTGTGAATGTACAGGCCTGTAGCAAAGCTTTCCTTTTACTGCCATTTGTCACCTACTTTACAGGTTGCTAATACATTGGTTAAATGTTCATTTGAGAGCATGCCAAGTTCTGTGAAATACTTTTAAGTAACATGCAGATGTTTATTTTGACCACCATAAGATGCCTTTTTTTTTCCCCAGGGGTAATTTAACCACCATGATTTTGTACCAGCTTTGGTACTTGCTACCTTTGTGTAGTTTGACAGAGGCAGGGCTGATGCTGCAAAAGCTGAGCCTGTGCTTCAGCCCTTCGCTACCTCCCACAAGGAGCTGTGTGACCATGACAGAGCTGATCAGGGTTAAACTGAACCCGGCAAACCACTCATCCTCCTTCACCTGGGTTGGTGGTGTGCTGCTGTAGAGGGCAGGGCAGATGCTTTTGGCAGCTTATGGCTTCCGCTGAACTTGTAAAAGTAAAGCTTACACCACGTACCCCGCACTGCAAGCACTCGCATTTAACGTAGAAATGTAAGAGTAGCTCCAGAGCAGCTGTGAAACAAGTCACATTTAACCTTCTTCTAAATCATAGAATGGCTTGGAAGGGACCTAAGCACGTTTGTGTCTTGTACAACTCAAAAGAAAACAGAAGTTATTTCAGAAGCAGTGAGAAAGGGAACTGAAAGTTTATTATTATTAGATACATTCTTTTGGTTATCACGCTCCAGAGAGAGGGACCAGCAAACAGCTGAACCTCATGGGGAACTGTTTTTGAAAAGCAAACCTAATCTGGATAAAGTAAATCCATTTTACAAATTGTAAATACTTAGTAGCAGACATGCAACAAGAGAGGATGTTTTTATTGTGCAATTGAATTTGTTCAGTTGACAGACTGGGGTATGTTTGGATGCTGTGTTCTGAAGTAATGTACTAGGATGGAATACATGGTATAAATGTTGATTATTTCTAAGAGACTAATTAGAACTTCCCCATGCAATTAGAAATTTCATTTGATTGCTAAAAAACAGTGCAAGTGTAATCCTGCAATTATCACAAAATGAAAGGTTTGAAAAATTATGAATACTGCTCATTTCTAGGTGGACTGAACACAGCCATTCCTGAGGGAGCCATTAGAAAAAGGATATATACAAATACTCCCTGTAATGTAGCAAGAGACTAAGAAAGTTATGTAAACAATAAAGATGCATTTTCTTCTATGAGCTCAGATTCACCCTCAACTTGTACTTACTTACAATCCTTCTTGTAAGTAAAACTATTTGAGCCCATACATGTGATTAGAAAACTCAGACCTGTTAACTTCAAAAGTTATTAACAACATCCGTATTCT
The DNA here is from genome assembly GCF_964289735.1 of Phaethon aethereus. Lineage (NCBI taxonomy): Eukaryota > Metazoa > Chordata > Aves > Phaethontiformes > Phaethontidae > Phaethon > Phaethon aethereus. Next base: position 3,313,936 of record NC_138579.1, read on the forward strand.
AAGTTGACATGTAAACAACACAGTTTTAGTTGGAACCTGTTTTCTACTCTTATCCCTGAAGTCATAAACCAGCACATGGAAGTCATGGTAAGCATCAAACAACAGAAGGAAATCCTAAAATAATTAAGTTAGTCCAATTCATACAGCAAAGAATTCTGAAACGTGACCAGGCAGCGCGTTACGTGATCCCTAACGATCTGCATGCTCCCATCCTGAGTGTTCACTTCTTGGAGAACTGGGGAGGCTGCTCTGCTGTCCGAGCTGCGCTGGCTACCCAGGGCCAACACCGTAGGCTCAGCCGCTTCATCCCCTTCCGCTTTCGCCTGCCCCTCCAGCAGAAGGCCTGCTTGTTCTTCAGAGTCTGCAGCCCCAGCCATTGTGCCTACTGTGACAGCACTTTCTAAATCTGGTTCCTTTCCCCTAGATTTGCCAGGAATTGCTGAACTGGTGTCAGAAGGTTCATGCTGCAAACAATGCTGTGAACTACAACCTACTTTTCCTATTGTTTCAGCTGTTGCAAAAGACGTGGAAGTTTTGTTGGTTTCTGTAGCATGTTCTCCTTCAACCGTGTCAGCTGGGGTACAGCTTGCTTCTGCCTTTGTTTGGGGGTAGTCGCCGTTTGTCTTTTCAGCGGCGAGATCTCCTCCTGAGCCGCTAAGTGTTTCTTTTCCATCCCGTTCAGAATGGACTGCTTCCTGCGGCTGTCAAGAAAATAAATGAATTGTTTTATAGTTGGAATAGACTGGGCACACAAAACTGCTGTAAAGACAGGCCAGAACACTTGTTTCTCCAACATCTACTTCCAGAAAGCCAAGTCAGTACGGTGCTGAGGTTTTCCTGATCTTGTACCGCACGTGGGAATGAGTGGCAGGGAGGTTGTTTGCCTCCCGAGGGTTTCCTCTGCAATAGGAAATGCTGCTGGGCAGCTGCCAAGTGGCCACAGCCTCCATCGCAACTAACAACGGGGAAGACCAGCAATTCACCACACCCAGGCTGTTTTCTAGAACTCAGAGGCCACAAAAATCAGCCAAGGGATCTAAACTCTCATTGCAAGAAGTGTGCTTTAACCTTGCAATTAGGGAAATTACCATCCTGTCATATGTGAAAGGTGTAACTGGTAAGTAAGCGGTCTTTCTCAATCGGCCTAAGTGAGTTAAATCCAGGAATTGCTGCAGTTTGCCTCAGGAGAGTATGAACTGTGAGACCCAGTGCTGTCTAAATAGCAGTTACCCAGTTCCACCATTATCTATTGACTGCTTTAGAAAAAAACAGCTGGTAACTCATATGTGCCTATCAGTTCATAGTCAGGATCAGGCAGGCACCTGTCCAGGAGCAGCTGGCTTCATGGATTCAAAGACTGAGTCGCTCTCTCAGGCACCCAGCGCTCTCTGTCCCTCAAACCACTGCTCACTCCAGCAAGAAATAAAAGAAACACCAGTAAGTCCTTCCCACCACTGGATGATTCTCCCACATGAATGTGTGAGTGATTTAAGACATTTTAGCTTCCCTTTCTGAGGCACAAAAACATCCACATTTGCTCTCCAACAACCTGGATTTAAATTTTATATACAATTCACACTAGCTACAAAAGTTAAGCCTATCAAGTAATGCTGGAGCCACTATCCTTAGGGTAAACTCCTCAGTCCTCCAGCACAGTTCCAGAGGTCGCATGCTTCCTCCAAACTTGCTTTCCAAGAAGCCATCTACACACTAACTATATCTGCAGTCTCCGATTTGTGGCCACAGAAGTAACCTGATTGTCCCTGCATATTACCTTTCCACGCTTCCTTTAAGTAAAGTTTTAAATGAAATTCTGATCCAGCGTCTACCAAGAAACCCCAGTCGGTTTGGGTGCTTTACCTCACATTTTCCTCTTTACAAAACTAACATTTTGTTTTCTTCATCTGTCCATCTCCTACTTTGCAAAGGAAGGTCATTTTAATCCTGTGGCAGACCTCAGAAACAGACTACCTTGCATCCTTTCTATAGACAGGCGACTGAGGAAGAAGAGTAGCCTGAAAGAGACCTTAAACATTACAAGCAGTGAATCTGAGACCAGTGTTTAACATGAATAGTCCCGTGTTTAATTATCTACACAATAGGAAACCACCAAGTATTCGAACACGGACCAGACAAATTGCTCAAGGTTTTTTCTATCTGTGTGACAAAGCAGAGAGTGTGAAGCAGTGGCCATGACCAAGCACCCTCTGTCCATCTGGAGGAGCCCTTTCCGATTCCCGCTCTCAGCAGCCAGGTTCTTTGCCTCTCTACTCCCTCCTGACCCCAAGTCCCTCCAGGTAAGTCCACTTCTGGACCAAACACCTGGAAAGATGTCTGTACAAAAGACTGCATGCTTTAACCGTGGGCTCCAGTACATGAACCCAAACTTTTGGGTATTTGAAGGATGTGGATTATCCACTACTTTATTCTGGTTTTGTTCTGATGACACCTGCCATGATTTGCTTGCAGCACGTTGTCATAGCTCTGACCCAAAAGCACTTGGGGTCCCTCTGAATGAGGGGTACTAGGTAGTTACTTAGTCATTTTTTTCTTTTAATACCAGTGAGAAATTTAGTGTGTGCATGCCACGGAGAAAGCACCATCTTTAATGATTATATCACAGTTCTGCATCTTCCCAGTGAAATACAGGGGGGTTCAATCCCTTGGTCACATTAAATGGCACAAATGTGAACCTGTGTTTCCAAAAACTGACATTTATACTCACAAATACACCCTATTCCATGGTTTCCTCTGCTATATCAAGACAAAACAGGAACAAAGCTGTTTCAGTGAGATTTGATACAATCTTGCTGAAGTACATAATTCAGTCAGCAATAGGTACTACTGCCAGAGAGATCCTTACCTTCAACATGATTTGAATTCTGTCCTCAGTAACATCAAGCACTTCAATTAACGGCTGACTTTCCAGTGCCGACTGGGAGCAAAAGGAAGGGCATAAAACAGTGCCTAGAAATGCATCAACGTTTTCTTCACTGATAAACAATCTTTCCTAAAGAAAAGAAAGAGCTGGTTATGTTTTTTTCGTACTATACTTCAGCCTTACTGGAGCAAGAAAGTCACTCCAAACAAATCCAGGACACTGATTCACAACAGGCGAGTTTCACAGCACACTCGGGTCTCAATAAAGAAATTCTAAGTCAGACATTCGGAAGTAATGAGGTGGAATGAATTGAAGACCAGTGCTTAGCTTATTTCGATTTAAAGTACAATCTGCATCATACACAAAGATAAAAGAAACATGTTTTCTCTCTTCGACACATGACTAAAATACAGATTTAGATTCCCTCTGAGGAATGACTTGCACCAACATTGTTCCACTGTCCTCACCTGTCTGAACATCAGGAAGGTATTAGGCTTTTATGGATTTGTTTCACCGTTTTACTTTAGGAACATGCAAACACCTCTTTGGCCTGTCATCACAGTATCTTTGAACCCTCAGCCTTCAAGATCAGACCTTCTAAAGCGAAAGCTATGAAACATGCATGGCTATATCCGTTTCACATCCATCCACGGAGGCTTCTCAGATCTCTATTTAGGAAAGCGTAAACACCAGTTGGAAGAAACGGAGAGGTATCCACAGTTGAAGCTGACAGTCTGGGACATGTTTTGAGGCTGTTAATATGCAGTTCGCAAACAATGTGAAACACGTTGCTACAGGTTGAAAGATTTAAATCAGTTACAGGTAATTAAGGTCCTAAAATATATCCTGGAGGGGCTGTTTCGTAACAACTACAGAGCTTTCCCTGTCCTCATATTCTTCCTAAATCATCTGCTGTAGGCTGCAGGTAAGGACAGACATTGGCAGAATAAAAATGGTCTACACTGGAGGTCTATTCTTATGTTCTGTGAATTACCTTTCCTGTTTAACAATGAACTGTTTCATTGGAAATAGCAGGGAAAAGTTGCAAACCTTCTACTTTAAGTCATACTTTTAAATTTCTCGGTCCAGTTCTACCCTCTTGTCAACCTAATGAAAGTTAAATTCAATTATCACTGACATCTTGCAGACTGAGAAGCAAAAAGGCAATTCTGCACATTTTTTGCCCCCTGTGGATGTAGCCTTATGCACTGCCAGATGCCGCACTGTGTCTAAGGTACAAAATTTAACTGTCATCTTGAAAAAAAAATTCTGTATTGGAAAAATAAAACAGCGTGCTATTTTTTCACTATTTAAATTAGAAATCACACTGTGGAAAGTCGTAACATACCTATGGCTGGTTTGTCAAAACCATAGGACTGAATTCTTTTTCTATCTAGAAAGATTACAACCCAGGCGAACATCCAACATCGGATGCTGAGACCGTTTGTGGAAAAATTAAACTACAGCAGGGTTGCCCGACAGAAAACCGTTCAGTAACACACATACTTATTGCATTTTTGTATAGGAAGCCTAAAGTACTTATTCCCTCGTGTTGCTTCCTTTCTTGCCCGCCAGAGAGGGACCCTGCCAGTGCTTTAGGCTTGCAGAAATATTGTGCAGAGTTCAAGAGGAGGCATCAGAGTAAAGAAACAAGGCAGGGAGTACAGATGCAAAAATCTGTGTGGCACTGGAACTCCCACAAGCTCATGAACTAGATGACTGGCAAGGCCTTGGGCAGCACAGGGGATATGTTTCCACCTCCACAAGGTATCGCTTTGCCCACACAACACAGACAGAACAGCTCAACTTCCCTTCTGCGGGGTTTTCGGCATACTGCCGAGCGCGATGGCGGTTCAGCCCATCCTGGTAGCCTGCCTTTGCTTCCAAGGAAAGTGCAGCAAAGCACTCTCTGCTCCAGCACAACAACTCTCCTCACCCAGCTGAGAAATTTAAGCCACCTGCCAGTAATTCACCTTTAGCTGACACCTCCACTCCTTCACACTCCACATTTTCATTTTAAGAGCAAGAACATTTTCCTAAAAGCTGGAGGCTCACAATTTGAGTGAGGGTAAAAGAGAGACCATTGTTTGTTAGCGTTTTTCCTGCAAAATAACTGCTACAAGATCTCCGCATCTCAACACCCCCTTGGGAAACAAACCACCATGGGTTTTGGGTCTCAGCAATCTTGCTTCAATTCTCTGATATCTTCTGGACTGCTTATGACTGTGAGCAAGTCTCTTTGCCTCCATTTTTCTTATATAAAATGGGGAAAACAATCCTTTTTCCCCCTCTAAGCCTGCATTTGTTTTGTCTAGCAAGAGCATAAGTCTTTTGTGACAGGACTCTCCTACTGAGCATTCGTGCTCTTAAAGTTGGTGCCTGACCTTGTATACGTCCATAAGCAGCATAACAAAAAAAAGAAATCACAGGTACAGGAATCAAGAGAGCAGATGCCTGAAAACCCACCAGGTAATGGAAGGTTTTCTGTTGTGTCAAAATATAGCAAATCGCATCCTTAGATTGGTTTATCTGAAGCTACTTTAACCACGCCACTTGCAGACGCCGCAGAGCCGTTGCCTCCAAAGTCTGCGCCGTGGTGAAACTCCTGCCAGGCAGCAGCAAAGGGAGCACTCTGCGGCAGGGCTCAGCACCCGCCATCCCATGAATCACAGGAATGGCTTCACGGAGGTTATTTCTGAAATAGCAGGAGATGGTTTACATGCACCAAAGCAGAGATACATTGAAGAAAACTGGGAAGACCCTTAGGAGAGGAAGTGAGGTTGAGAGCGCTCCATACGGAACTCCCCAGATCAGGGGTGCGAATGCCAGCGCTGCCTACATGAATCATGGCTACGAGAACAGAGCGACAGCCGTTTATCCTCAATGCAAAGACAACTTTGCACGTCAGCAACAAAACAAATCTTTCTGAAGGTTTTCTCCCAGATTAAAAGCAAAATAATTTGATTTATTCACAGAAAATACTGTTAAAAAAAACTGAATGGAAGGTCTGTTGATCAGTACTTTACACGAGGATAAAAAGTAACTGCTCGTGATGATGTTCCTATCATTTTGACTAATTACTATAAAGCAGTTTTAGCAGGTTTCATACCAGCTCGACACCATATTCCCAGAGCACAACACTTATATTTCAAGTAAGTATTTAAAATCTTATCACAGCACTACCCAGTGGCCTGCCATAAATCACAGTACCTTGTGCTGTACGCACAAGCAATGCTGTTTGTTATCAATATAATGATTATCATTAGCCTGTTCAGACAGCCAGCAACTGTAATTCAGACTTTGCATTCACGGTGAGTATATGCTGAGGCACTTATATTACTGCATATCTTATCAAAGCACAGACCTTGGAAAAAAATGATTTATGAATTTATTTTAAAGCCCATTTGCTCTGGCTTGGAAAAGCAGCAGAGGACAACCATCTGCAGATGATTTCAATGACCCTGTAAAATAATTCTTCAGTTTAAACAGTTTATTTTCTGATATTTATGATACTCTTTTAGCAACTTAGAATTAAACTTGTTTTTCCCTGTGCATACTGTCATCTGCTGTTTGGTACACATTCGTTTTTTCCTGTGACTAAACTGAGACCAAATTAACATAAACGTTAGCAGGAATGACTTTGGTTTCTAGAACACTTCATCATTCGAAACCATCCTCGTATCGCACAGCACGGACAGTGCACAGCGGCAGTGGCTGCAACACCGGCAGACAGCGCACAAAGCTGGTGCCCCCATGGCCGCCCTTAACACTCACATAGTTTGTTCTGCATTGCTTTATCCAAACTCGTAGCCAGTTACCATCCAGAGTTACCTCCTACGCAGGCTGCAACTGTTTTAGAAGTGGGACTGATTTCAGGCTGAAATGATTTGCATGTCTTCTGTAATGAGAAGCTGATGCCAATATGAAAAAGGACTTGGATCTAGGGATCTCCTGGCCTCTGGGTTTGTAGGGTTCCATTGCAAACCAGCTCAGCACGCGAATGCGAAGCTTGAAGTTTTGGTGAATGAAAGTACTTGTACGGGGGGTGAAAACTTTTATAAAGTATTCATGGCTGCAAAGATTAAACAGCTCAAAAGCAGCTTTCATGAGGTTAATCAGTAGGTTAATAATGTTTCCTGACATAACTGTTTTGTGTAAGTATGTTATTCCCATAATGCAGCTGCCATTTAAAGGCTATTCAGAAATTAGTTTGTTTTATAGCAGAAGCAAACTAATTATGTGTCTTAATGTAGTTTGGGAAAGAGATTGCTTTGAAAAAAATCAAACAGTAAGTTTGTTCAGTGCTCCATTTCTGTCGTCCTCTGACCTCCCAAAAAACTTGCCAAGAGTCCTGAAACGCTGAGCACAGAATTAACTGAACCAAAAATAAAGCATAACAGTCCTAGTTTCTAGCATCATTTTCTAAGAAGTGACCCCTAATTATTACATTAACTCTTTATAGAAGCTTGGAAGTTGAAAATTATAACTCTGACTTTCAAAGAAAGTGTGTAACACAACTCAAAACAGCTTGGAAATAAGGGCAGACCCTACATTGCAGCAGTAAAGCTAGCTGGACTGCCCTAGCCAGCTGAGACCCAGCACTTCTGTTTGGGCTTGTGAGCATACCGCAGCATCCGTTCAGCTCTCCGGTACAGATTTCTCCCTGAAAGGTGGCATAGGCTTAAAACCTCAATGTGTCTTATACTTCCCAACACAGCTCTCTAGGTTTCGTGCTTGGTTGACTCTCAAACCAAGAAATAGATTTATCCACAAGAGCCCTAATTCTGAGATCACCGAGCACGAGGACAGCCCCAGCAAGGCCCCAGGCAGCGTGCCCACGGGAGCACATCTAGACCACAGCCTTTTCCACATGCTCCCAGTGCCGGGAGCAATATAGCTCTGCCACCTGCAGCTGCAGAAAGGTGACTTCTTTTCCAGAGAATATGTGGCCTCTCAGCAGCCCCACACCAGGCGTGTGTCCAGCGTGGCTGGAGGACATGGGATCTGCCTGAGCGTGATAGATCTGACAGCACAGACAAGACAAATACCATGTTCAATGAGATAATGAGACAATTAATTACAAAGACTGACAGTCCCTCTGTTGTAAAGACAACTAAAAATAATATTGTTCCCATGGGATTTTTGGGTAAACAGGTCATAGTGGGTGTTTGTCTTGGAGGACCTGCCCCACAGCATACCTGTTGCCAAAGCAGACTTAAGTGCAGGGGTTAGAAAACAACATGTGACAAGCGAGCAGAGGTCATAGGGCTTCAGCATTATTTACTGGCTGCGTTCTGCAGGAAAAAGCAACAAGAGCTTCAAATGGATCTCCTTCACAAGGTGCTGGTGGCTGTGCCAAGCAGAAAAATCACACCTCTTTTTTTTATGCTCAGTAACACACCTGTCTAAAACATCTTCCATGAAGGCATCAACATTCACACAAAAGTTAAGCAAAGCTCTCGTATCGCTATGCAATTTCCTTTTAGATACCTATGTTAAGTAACCCTCATGTTCATGCTTAGTTCAAACCATGAACTAATCAGGAATGTTTAGTATAATATTTTTCATACCATAAATGTTTAAAAACCATAATCTCACTGCATAGTAACGCAGAGGAAACATTGCTCCCTGCTGTTCTCTGAAGCCCTGTGGGGGTTTACATGAGTTAAATCTTAATCTTCTCCATATCAGAACATGGGCTTTTATTACCAAAGGGACAGGCTGACTGCAGCGATTCCCTCCCCGGTGAGGGGTACCCCACGAGGGAAGCACTGATCAGGAGAGTGAGCACACATTCTCTAAACAAACTCATTTCAGTCCACTGAGAAGGGCAGGAAGGGTGTGGATCAGCATGAAAGGGAATTATTACTTTAACGAATCTTTTTCTAATCACATGAAAATGAGTACATACGACCCAAAAACTGCAGGCAGAATTAATTATCTACCAAACATGTTTCACATGCTAGTATAACTGAGCCTCCAAGTCCCAGTAGTTCAGATACACCCACCAGAAAACCGTTTTTTATTTCTGTTAAGAATTGAGCATTTAACTCCAGGAGACCAGACATTAAAAGATGGTGCTTTACAAAGGCATGATTTCCATAATTTCCCAACTCCAGCTCTGCCGTAAACCAGGACATTCTGGGACATGTTCTTGGAAACCTTGCCTGGCAGGCTTACAAATTTTATTAATGGTTATTTAATTCTCAACCATTCTTTTTCATCATTTACTCCCCAGGCTCCGCTGTCTCAGAATGAAAGGGAACTCTCTGACGCAGGAGTTTCCTGGGCCTCAGCTCCAAGGATTTAAACAAACGGAAGTAAGAAATGTCAGAGGCATTAGTGGATGAGCTGCAATAAAGAGTAACAGATGGAGCACAGCCCACAGCTGGTCCTTCGAGGCAACGAGCAGAGGGTGAAGGCAACTTTCTCAGGTCACAAGTCTCTATTCCCCTGGAAAAACAGGGCCTGGAGTGAGCCCTGCAGAAAGACTAACACCGTGTGGTTTCTCATACAGTGATTGAGCCCAAGGGCAGTGACAAAAGGTAACTTTTAACCCCTAAAATATGGGACCCTGGTCCACAAAGTCCAAAGTCACAGGATCTTTATTTTTATATGATTTCTGCTCACCATAACAAGTGTGCAGACGTTATGGTTTAGCCAAGGAGCAAAACTACTCAGAGAAAGAGAAGCAATGGCTGCATCCGCTGATAAAAAGTTAGGGCTCAGAGTCAGCAGAAAGCTGACTACCTATTGTATGGGAAAGCGGTAAAACCAACACAACATCAAGAACTACCAAACAAAGGAATACTTGCAATGACACAGTTAAAGTCCAGGGAGGACTGTTGCACTCTAAAGACTTGCTGAAAATAAGCACTTGCTGGGGTGGGAATTCAGACTGCTCAGCATCTATGGAAACTGAGCTCTAAATAGATCATATTTCAGCACAGGGATTGAAACGTAACTGTGTACAAAAGGAAAACCAGTCCCTGAAATTCTGTTTCAAGAATGGTGTCCTAAGGACGAACTCAACTCATTTTTCTACCGATATCTGTATCAGACCAATTTCCAACAAGAAAAGAGGCCAGTGCGATAACAGGAACATCACAAGCATGCAAGGCAGGGCTCCACAATTACTGGCACCGTTATCGTACATGTTGATCTGGGCAGAGGCGCACAGGCAATCAAAATCAGGCAATCCACACTGCACTACATCATAGTCCAGAGACGAGGCTGCCGACGAGATGCATTCTGCTCATGCGGTGAACAATTATCATAACACATTTTCCCAGCTGTTTGGCAAGTTAATGGCAGACAACTGGTGAGAAAGGCTGAGAGAGTTGGGGTTGTTCAGCCTGGAGAAGAGAAGGCTCCAGGGAGACCTTATTGCAGCCTGCCAGGACTTAAAGGAGGCTGATAAGAAAGATGGGGACAGACTTTTTAGCAGGGCCTGCTGCAACAGGACAAGGGGTAATGGTTTTAAACTAAAAGAGGGCAGATTTCAACTAGGTATAAGGAAGATATTTTCCACAATGAGGCCCAGGTTGCCCACAGAGGTGGTAGATGCCCCATCCCTGGAACCATCCCAGGTCAGGTTGGATGGGGCTCTGAGCAACCTGCTCTAGTTGAAGATGTCCCTGCTCACTGCAGCGGGGTTGGACGAGATGACCTTTAAAGGTCCCTTCCAATCTAAACTGTTCTATGATTCTGTGAATTACGCAGGCAGTGTATCAAGGTACTGTAACAGCTACCGTAGCACAAGCTATCGCCAAGTTGGTCAGATTTCTGAAGTAACTAACCCAGTGAGGAATCTGTTCCGTGAAACAACACAGAAATCCTTGGTGTCCAGTAAGAAACAACTTCCCAGAAGACAGCAGAATAGGAGTATCGTATCTGTAAGAAACACTGGCCTCTACTTTTGCCACACACTTATCTTCTGGCAATGCTACTGTGGGAGAGGAGATTACAAACAAGCAGACATCAGCATGACTGGAAAGCACACCATAAAATTCCTGCTCGCCTAGGCCACTGAAAGCTCTCTAAAGTAATTAAATAGGGTGCTGCTACTGTGTATGTTCCTAAAACACTCTTCTATGACTGATGCAACTCCTTGCAGATCTCAATGCAAGAACCGTAACTCTGATTTATAGAAAGAGATTCAAAGCAGAAAAACAGCAGAGAAGACAGCAGACAAATTGAAGAAATCAACATAAGTAGAAGAGAAGCTACCACGAGCAAATAGTTAACGGACAGAAGACAGCATATAATAGTAGCTCTAATTAAATATTAATTTTTCTCACTTCACTCTGAGTGACTGCAGCTATCAGCCCTGGCACAGGCACCTTTGGGAAATAGAACAGTTAAAAAAAGCAAACAGAACAAATGACTTCAGATTATTTCAGCTGCTGCAATTTGCAGGGCCGTTATCCAAAAGGACTGCACCCCAGAAGAAATCAATCCTTTCTAGTCTGCGACATGAATGAGTGGCTGGGAGGCCTATGACTAATGCCAAATCTCCTCCTCCTACTCCACCCAAAACATTTTGCAATATATAATGAATTCAGCACATTCAAAGATTTTTTTTTAACTCAAAAAAAAGTAATATCGACCAAAATCCCATTACTGCATGCCATTTTAACAACTTTCAATCAAAAGATGTTCCCCCAAACATAATAAAGAATGCACATACCAAGCACTTTCAATCGTTAGACTGAAAGCAAAGCATGAAGAAACGTCCATCAATCACAGTACTAAAGAGATACTGCAGCAGAATTTCCTGTTCCCAAACTGAATTTTCAGGTATATCCCCATGTAGAGTCACGGAAAGCTGTTGTTTTCCCTAAAAAACCTGCACTTAGGTCTGTACACCGTAAGACAACAAGCAAGTGCAGACACCAAAACGCATGATTAAAGAGACGGATATTCAGAGTATCTGAAAAAGTGGATAAAATGCCTGTAGTTCCTACCCCACACCTTCTGTACCTATACAGAAAACAGGCAATAATTCGCACAATGGCTTATTTGACGTTACATCGGCACCCAGTACTTGATCGCACCAATTAACAGTAGTGCTGAACGTTTCATGGCCCCGCTTGCACAGACTTGCGGGCTCCTGCTCCAGTAAAAGTGAAGGAAATCCACTGCAAACAGTTCACTCTAGGTGTTCTCAATAAATTAATTTTCTTCGATACTTACCTGAAATAATCAGCTCCTCCTTCAGAGGAGCTATCACAGAAAAGGTATGCAGCCTGCTAAATGGGAAATAAAATGTGAAGATTCAGCGGCACAAATACTAACCAGATAAATCACTCTCAGAAGCATGAAGTATTTTCTGATTGTAGGGATGGAGCAATTAAGAGATTCCAAAACCATCATCCCAGTGGATATAATTTAAGCCTGCCCGCTTTCTGGACTTGCACTCCCATGGTACATGATCCAAACTGCAAAGGACTTTATTGTTCTAAAGACAAACTCCAAATCACATGGCTGAAAGGTTACACAAGAATTGTGCAGTCTTACTCCCTGCTCATGGTAAGTTATTTGAAACTCTGATCTTACAGAATAACATAGTTCTCTGGAAAACTTGTGTGAGTGCTTCTTGACAGCAAGAGGGCCCCAAGGTGAGCAATCCCTTTGCAGGGACACTGCCAGTTCTCAGCAGGCACTGTCAGCCAGATGCAGCAGGAGTGCCAACCTCCCTCGCTACAGGGAGCATCACTGCCTAACGACCCATAAAATAATAAAACATCTAAACTAGAATCATATTCAGACTGGTATGAAGATGAAGAAATACCCCAGCAAAATGGCAGTCAACCGCAGCTCACAGTTCCAGTTTGCTGTACTACTCTGGTTGAACTAATGGGTGTTCCCGTTGCTGTAAATAGGAGCTCTGTCCTGACCTACAGATACAGGTACACGCCACTCACATGTCTGCATTTCATGACACTATATACATGTGTGTATGTCTGGTGTATTACAAACATCTCCTTTCCTCATGTGAACAGGCTACAAGAACAATTTACATGGCTTTAAAAGCTAACGCTAAGGACACAGGGCAGGCTCTGTTTTCACTCATCATCAGAATTTCCCTCAGAAAAGAATTAGCACAGGAGGCAGAAGTCAGTTCAATTCCAAGGACAAAGATGTCAGCTCTGCGACATGACCTTCATACTGCTCCTACAAGACTAGCACTAACTAGGTCGTTCCACTCACATCCAGTAACCGAGAAGCGGTTTCCGTCACTACCAACATCTTCTGAACTCAGACAGAAAACCTAACAGCTCCCCGAGACATCATTCATAAATGAATCCCAACAGCAGACGTCACACACTGCAGCAAAGCGGTGGTACTCTGGGTAGCGTGACGCACCAACCCTGCCAGTTGGAAGCTGTTACCTGCAGAGTGGAGGCGTTGAGGCCGAAGCAGAACTTCTCCCAGAGCTCAGTGCTGCCGGGGGCCTTGGCGAGCCTGATTGCAGCGTTGTGGGCAGACACGCTAATGCTGGTCTCGGGGGATGCCAGCCTGTTTGCGGGAGGAAACTGTAAGAAGAGGGCATAGGCGCCAGCATCACTGGAAAAGCAGAGGCTGTAGTGGTTCTTGCCCATGTCTCCACTGATGCTCTGAGGCTGGATGCCGGGCACATGCAGAAGCAGGGTGAGGGAGGCCTCATCTTGCCGGCACTGAAAGGGAGGGCACACGGCGGCGTCAGGGCTGCCGGAGCCGCGGGGAAGAGCCATGTGGCCTGGGCTGCCGTCTGGGGCCGGGCTCTCTGGAGGGCACGGCGGGGTGTCCCCGCCGCCGAGGCCGGCACTCGGAGTGGGGGAGGAGGCGGCGGAGCGGGGCGGTGGCCTGTCGCCGCCCGCGGGTGGCTCGGCGGGGCACTGGGCGGGCTCCCCGCCGCCGCACGTGCTCTGGGCCGCCCCGCCGCCCGCCTCAGCCGCCGGCGGCTCTCCCAGCCTCTCCGTGCCGGGCTCGGCCTCCTCCAGCGGCTCCCCACCCAGGCCTAGCGGTTCCTGCGGGCCGGGCCGCGGCACCACGGGCAGCGTGACCAGGAGCTGCCGCTGGGCCTTGTTGAAGGCGGCGCGCCCGCGGCCCTCGTCCACGTCGTAAGGGAGGCGGAGGCGCAGGCGGTAGGCGGGACGCTGCGAATCGAGGCGCAGCTCTCGGCCGCGGATCTCCAGCGTGGCTTGGGCGGCGCAGCGCAGCAGCGGCAGCTCCACCGTCACCACCAGTTCCTGCGGTACGGGGCTGGGCGCCGAGTCGCGGCAGCACCGGTAGTCCTGCAAGTCCACGTAGGAGCGGTGCCGGATGCTCCAGCGCGGCGTGGTGGGGCCGGCGGGCCGGGCCGCGGCGGGGGCAGCGGGCGGCGGCGGTGCGGCGGCGGGCGGGAAGGGGAAGGGCGGCAGCGGGGAGTCGCTGTCGGCGGGCGGCGGTGGGGCGCCGCCGGGCAGCGGGGTGCGGATGACGGGCGCTTGCGGGACGCCCTTGTACTTGGTGCCGCGGAGCACAACGGCGTTGGCGCGGTCAAGCTGCACGGCGCAGTGGCGCTCCACGGCCTCCAGCGCCGTGTCGCTGAGCAGGCGGCGGAAACGGGCGCTGCGGGCGGCCAGGCGCAGCGCCGCCGGGTGAAAGACCACATCGTAGACCTGGCGGCGGCGGCCGCCGCAGCCCAGCTCCTCGCGGCCCGGCGCCAGGCTGTAGGGCAGGGCCCAGCGGTGGCCGCCGGGCTCGGCGCGGGTCTGCGGCGCCCCGACGTGCGGGTTGCTGCAGACGTTGAGGTAGCAGCGGCGGGAGCCGGCCTCGCTAGTGCGCAGCACGTAGCCCGCTGCGGGGTGAACGAAGCGCACCTCCATGCCGCGCTCCCGCTCCAGGGCCGCTACCTCCTCCTCGTACAGCCGTCGCTGCTCCGGGTCGGCTAGCTCCGCCGCGTATTCGGCGAACAGCGCCCGAAACTGCTCGTCGCGGAAGGCCCGCTGGAGCCGCTCTGCCTCTTCGGCGCTGAGCTCCAGCTCTTCCAGCCGCCCCACGCCCGCCATGGCTCCGGCCGGGCCGCTCTAGTTGCTGTGGAGACACCAAACAAGATGGCGCCTCCGGGCTAGCCGTGCTCGTTGCTATGGTGATAATAAACAAGATGGCGCCGCCGGCCCCTTCCGGCCAGTTGCTATGGAGACACCAAACAAGATGGCGAGCCTTCCCCCCCTGGTCTTCCTCAGACTTGAACCCTTTCCACTTCCGAGCCCTCAGTCCCGGCCCCGCTCAGCTTTCCCTTCCTTTTGCTTCAATGGCTTCGTGCTGGCTCTCAGCTCTTGCCCCTCTCTTCCACAGGGGTGGCTCTCCACCATGTCCTCCTCATCCCTCTGCAAGGCCTGTCCTCCCCACCCTGTCCCACATCTCTGAGCTGGCACTGCCTTCCCCTCCTAGCCCATGCCCGGGGAGCGCATTCAGAAGCGCTCGTGCGGTCTCTCCTGCGGTTTGTGTTTAGACCCTCAGCGCTTCAGCTCCCACCTCTTGTAGCTGGCTTCCACCCAGAGCCCATGGCCCTGTCTGTTCTACACCTCATTTGGGCACTTAGGTCGCATAGTTGCGATGCCCACAAGCGGCTGGAGCACATTTTTGCTTAATTTCATCAAAAAGGGACGAGGTTCACATGCCAACAGGCCACTCTCCGCTGTAAGACAAAGCAACTGCTGCTGCAGAAGTTAGCACTACCAGGCCCTGACTCTTTCCCACCTTCCTGAGTGCTCCTTCTGCAAGATTTTCTCCTCCCCCTCTTCTGCAGAAGTTTCGAAGGACCGTGTCCGTTCCCCTTACCGCTCCTCGCCCTGCCTAACAGTATCCGCAAACAGATTATACACTGCCATTAGTAAGTAACACCTCACATATCTCTAGACCTTTCCAGCCCTAAGAAAAACCCTAGCCCACATTTCCAGTATCTTCTGTGGATTAACTAGCTCTCAGTTTAACTCAGCATGGTCAAAGACAAAGTTCTCTCTATCTTTAACTTTTTAAAAAAGATATTTTGTGTTTGATATACATGCATTTGGTTCTTCCAGTTGCCCTATTTTATTACGCTTTTCCAATTAATCTTCACAGTGACTCTATTAGTTGTCTAAACACCAGTATCTTCTCCTGTAAAAGTTTATTTGTGTACAAAATACACCATTTTTGTCTTTGACATTTATTATAAACAGTAATATATCATAAAATCAATCCATCTAAAATGAGTGCTACAGCTGGCTTTGCAAAGGCTCACTCCCTTTTTGCAGTCTCACAGAAATTCAGAGACCCTGAAGCTTGCTGAAAATACAAAACAAAAACAGTATTTAGTTTTTTAAAAACTACTTCACAATAAATAACATATTCTATTTCTTGATTTATGAAACACTTGATAACGTTTTAAACTATTTAAAGACCTAAAGCATCTCATGGTACGATATTTTCTATATTCAAGTAAAGATTACATGGGTCGATCTATTAGCAATTCCCTCGGGGGGGGGGATTGTTATACACGCCTGTTTGAGAAAAACACAGGTTCTGCAACAAAGCGTGAAACTGAATCAAACAAGGTAAGTTTGCACTTTTCCCATTGGGTTGTATCATCATCATTTCAAACTGAGGCAAATTTTCACCAGAGCTCTTTAATACTTTTTGGTGTTGCAGCTGGCCTTTTTTCCAGTCACTGGAAGACCACAGTTGGAATGAATCAGTACAGATTTAAAATTCATTAAATCAAAGCATGAAAGTGGCTTCTGGGATCGATGATGATCACAAAGTGAATGAAGAATCATTCCTAAGTGTAATTAACCTATGTAACAAGCATCATCTCCAGAAACAAATCTGTTTCCCAACTGGGTCTCAATTATTGAAAATCATGTAGTACAGTCTGTCTTTCCTTTTACTTTTGGATCATGCTTCTCGTCATTGTTATTTGACTAATTTCTAAATTTATTATTTCAGTTCTAGGCATTTGTATTTCTTACACTGCCTAAGTATGAAGCGTAAGTCTATGTTAACTGCTAGAACACTGACATTCATTCTGTTTATATAATTGATTTTCTGTGTTCTACCTGATAATTAGAAAGTCAGCAAGTAAGAAGGTACTTCCTTTTAAAGGAGAATATGTTTACCTGTCTTCAACTGTCTTGTTGGAGGGGTAGAATACCTTGAATGAAAATCTACTTCTTGGAAACGAACCCTGTAAAGAAAAATGTATATACCACACCTGTGTAAGTAAAATACTGTACAAATAGTAAGAAACACACCTGAATGTGACCGCTTTCCCTTCTTATTTTGGTAAAGCATAAGGAAATCTTACAGGATTTATGCAAAGACAGTCAGTGTTGGTGACAGTGAATGGGTCGTATTTATCTGCAATGACGAGCATATCTGGCACAGGATATACCCTCAGGGAGTAGTCATAGGCCCAGTACACAGGGCTGACGTACAGCGGAAGTGGCGTCAGATGCCCCTGTGATAATATAGTCTTTACAAACTGCAAGATAAACATAAATAGTTAATTCGAACCATTTTCAACAAGTCAAACTCATTCCTGCAGACGCTAAAGCCCTGTTAATAAAGAAGCTTTGAACCTGGAAACGGTTTTTGTGTATCTAACTCCTCTGGCTATTAACGATTTCTAGAGTAAAAGAGCAACTCTCCTACAACAGTCAGCTGCTGGGTTTTTTGTTGTGGTGTTTGGGGTTTTTTTAATACACAAAATCCTTTCTAACATTTGAAGATGTCAAAACTACTTCATCAATCAGACTCTCCAACAAACTACAGAATCTGCCTACCTGTTCTTCTAACCCAGGAAGTACCAACACTGCCATAACTTCTGTTTTTCCCTGCCTCAGGGCTTTCCTCGCAGTCCAAGTTAACCACAAGACCCAAACTTAAACACAGTCTTTTCCCTGAACTGTGGAAATAATTTGATTCCCAAATTATTTCAATTCCCTTGGCTGTTCTGGGAGTTGCCCCGTTCCAGACACCAGCTGCCCCCTTTCATTTGCGCCCCTTCTTTTGCTTCATCTGGCAAATTCTAGCCAGGGTACTTTGGTTCCTGAAACTCTCTCCTCAAGTCCTTTGAAAGCTTTTATTATCTCTGATCAATTATGTAGCTGCCATTAGGCTCCATTTTTTCCAAAGGGTCAGAATCACTACAGTGACTTGGTGAAAGAATCTGCTGTTTGAAGAAAATTATGTATGAAGCATAGGCCCAGTTATTCCACAAATGCTGTACAAGGCCTAAAGTCAGTATTAATTCAGTCTAACAATAAAAAAATTTCTCTCTTCTCATTCATCTTTTTACACTGATAGCTTAATTAAAAAACTAGTGACAGAAAACACAGAGAAAAACTGAAGTATGCAAAAAGCAACCCAATACTCTTATCTGCAGAGTGTTGCAATACATAATTCTACATTTCCTTCATAATTCCCTCCCTTCCAAGAACGGGAAAGCCCTGTATGAGTACAGGTGAGTACAGGGAAATGATGGCTTGCAGTGTACACATACATGCATGCAAACGTGCACACCAAAAACAAGGTGCATCAGTGCCTGCAATCCCTATGTTCACAAAGAAACAGAGCACTCTCGTGATGGAGCAAAGGAAGAAAAAACTATAAGACGTTTCCCAGTCAAACAAACAAAAAAACTATAAAATAAACAGCAAGAGGCTCCATACGTCACTGCAATGAGCCAGTACTGCCTGGATCATTCTCATTCAATTATATCTGTAAGTTCCATCAACTCCTGCTGTGCATTCATTAACTAGAATCATAACTCAAGAGTGCTGTGGTGATGTATCAAAAGCAGGATTAAGACTTCAAGTGAGAAGGCAGAAGAAGCAGATGACCTTCTGGAAAAGTGACATGCTGCTTTTACTGCAAATGTCACTGGTTAATTGATCAAATCTTAAAAAAAAGATCACTTGTATTAAACTTTGCCTTTAGGAATCAATGTTTCTTGGTAAGACATTCATTGCTGGTGCACATACACCGAGAGTCAGCTGCTACAAAGTTCTGCGTTCAAGGGCACCTGCAAGTGGGACAGTCAGAATGACTCAATGCCATCAATCACTATCATGGTCTCAGTTATTTTACTCTCAAGATGAAAATTAAAGTAATAATACTAAATGTCTAGATCCTTCTTACAGTCCCTCTTGGTTACTCTTGCAATGTGTCATGAGAATGCAGATCAGAGCACTCTAAATGCAGACCTGCTGATTAAAAAAGAAGTCAAGGAGATCTCAGCAAGAAGTGCTGAGCACAACTCACATGGCTGGGAATATCCATGTTGCTGCTAGGGAAGCGGACACAGTTTCTGCACATTTTGTTTACCAAATCTTCACGAAAGATAATTATTTCTTGTGTGCAATATTGAATCCTAAATGGAAAATATTAATTAAATTAAATAAATTGAGGTGAAACTAAAAGATAGGGAGCTGCATTATAAAGTTGATCTCCCTCTGATACAGCAAAATGAAAAAGCACATTTCAATTAAAATACTACTTTCCCATCTTCTCTTCATTCTCTTCAGATTCAGAAAAAACATGATGCTTTTGATATTCGCTATCAAACTTTTAACACTATTTCCTTTCATCACTAATTCATGTATTAATGTATTTAAAACTAGTTACAATTAATGCGAGCGAGGAAGTTAATACTTCACAAATTTTGGAAAATTTGTCTTAAATTTTTCAATTTTTGAAAACTGCATCTGCACATAAATTAGTCATTCAGTAAAAAAAAAAAAAATAAATAAAATAGCAGTAAGTTACACTGTTACCTGCAAGGATTTGTGGTGAAAACTGAAAATGGCACCAACTGCCTAAATTCCTCAGTAATATTTTCAGCCAGGGGAGGTCTAAAATAAATAGCAACATATGTATCGATCAAGACTCTTACCATCTTTAACTATTTAACTCAAAATTCCAAAATTTGAAAAAGAGAAGCAAACTGACCTTGGTAAAATAGAACCAGGACCAGGGTCTTCAGGGCCAGGAACAAACACAAATCGACTACTGTAAAAAGTTCAACATATCACTTTTATACAAAATGATCCTGGAAGTACCTAAACATTGGTTATATACTGCTGTTACTCCACAGATGCGTGCAAATACCCTAGTCTGGGGGAAGAGATGACAGCTCTTCCTGGCCTTACAAACCATGTAAATCATAGCTAAGGCATAAGATACATAGCCACTCCTCACGAAAGTGGAAGAAACCTTAAAAACTGTTCACCATGCAACAGGGACTGACTGTGGGAAAGGAGACAGACCAGGTTGTGCAGCCTGGCTCAGGGCTCAGCAGTAATGGGCTCTAGGATCTCATACAGGGACCTCAGATAATCCAGCAGCGGCGGACCAAGAGAGCCCCACCGAGACACAGGACGGAGGATGAGTACAGGAGATACGCTTGCTGACATCTCACACAGAGCTTAAGAGCCACAGGCCATTCCTGCCTTTGGGGCCCATTCTAAGAAATAGCTCTACTTAGGAACTGCTGTTAGGAATTCAAAGATCAGAAGCCAGAAAGGACAAGCCTGGCTGCCTCCCTGTTCTACTTTCCTTGGTATACTCCAATCTCTGTAGAAGGGATTTAGTTCTCCAGGCCTGGAATGGGGCTCCCACAGAGTAGGGACACAAGAAGGGCTATATAAACAATTCCTTTGCAGGACTGTGTTGCTTTGGTTAGTTTTCAAACTAACAGCCATGGAGAACTGTGTATTCAAGGATGAAAAAGATAGAAGTGAGATGCCTCCATGTAGGCAGTGGTCATGTTTCAGATGACATTTTCTGGGGCTGGTACAAAAGGCCTGTAGGTGCTAATTATCAGCATCAAGACTTCAACATCAGTTTATAAAGCAATACTGCTTCAGCAGAACCCTGCTAATTTCAAAGGAATTCCAGGGAAAAAGGGCTCACCCAAATAGCACTTCTGGGGAAACATGAGCCATGTTTAATCCTCATGGAAAATGTTCCAGGGAAAGGGAGTTCCATCTTTGCTCACTCAACAGCAGCTTCCATGACCAAGCTATTTTAGATAAAATCAAAACCTTACGTTGCTCCCAAAACAAACTTACAGGCCTGTTAGAAGACCAGCTTGCTATCTGATCATAGCTGGCTCACCGTAATGAGAGAACATTGTACATGTTAGTTTCTTAAAGTAATTAAAGCAAACGTTTCACAAAATAAACAGATTTCCCTTTTCATAGCACTTTGCCGTATACCTTTTATGAATGCTGGGATATTCACATATAATATCTGCAAGAGCCTTCAAAGAACCTAGAGTCAGGAAAAAAAAAAATCTATGATACACCACCTGGTTAGACAATAAATACACATTATATCAATCACCCCTATACTTCAGTACATTAAAAAACGTGTCACTTAGAAAATAAGGGTTTCTTTTCTACTCTCTTCGTTTTGCCATCATTATTTTAATTTAATGTACATGTCCGACTGTATACAAAGACTTCCCTACCTTTGAGTGACTGAATTTGATTTTTTCCATACGGTGCAGATGAAAAATTCCCACAAAAAAAAAAGCAGGTTGGAGGTGCAGAGGAATAACCTGGGAAAAGAAAGTATCTGTGAGTATAACATCCATTCACTTCAGTATCTGTCTGTCATCATTCTGCCTCCAGTCCACTCTATGAAAGGCAGAAACAGAAACAGCACTTCAAACTCTGCTACTATTAATACACCTGAACTGTTTTCTTGATACTGGCTTTTGTTAGCTTAAAAAGGATGATGGCAATGTACAAATGTCACTTCAAAGGAGCCCTCTGTTATTTACAGACCCACTTCCAACAACATTGTTTGTGTGTATCCAACTAACTATTGACCCAGTCATATAATTACACAAAGTACAATTATACATATACAATAACACAATTTAAAAATGCATTCTTTCCTTAAAGAGAAAAATAGCGACTAGGTAGCAATGGATTACTATTAAACTCCATGCATCATTTCAATTCAAGGGCTCTACCAACATTTAATTCGCTCTTTGACATTATAAAGCTACAGTAGCTGAAATTGCCTGAGCATTTTAAGAATCTGATGAATCCTCTCAATATCACTGATCACCCAGAAACACAAGCTTTATAGCAAAGAGTGAAAAAAGAAACCCGATTCCCATCCCTAAAAGAAAAATAAAAGCATCTACTCAGGCATTCATCTCACACTCCATGTTACTCTCCATCTTTGCTAACACGCAGTAGTACCAGACTTGTATTTATTCACTATTTTTCCATCCAGTTGGTAAATAGGACAGAATTGTTTATACCAGAGAAATGTCTTAATGTTTTTTCCTTGCTATTCCACTCAGCTATTATTTTTAGTTTATAATTATGAAGCTTATTACTTGCCTATTGGAAAAAAGTCTCAAAATAGTAAATGCAATGTACGCATCTCTGTCAGTTGAGTTCCGTGTATTGACCTCACTGACCAAAGTCCCTTTATTACTTTAGCATATGCAATCCTAGGTCAAGCTCAGTTTGCTTCAAGGATCTTGCCAACTTTGATCAAGATAGTAAACTGATTTCGTAACTTGTGTTATAATTTGCATTCAATTTTCTTTAAGTGGTGAGTAGCAGTTTCCCACCCTTAATTTTATGTCACTTATTTTTAAGGTAGCCACCCTCTCACACTTCCATTCTACCTAAGACAGACAGGACAAGCTGTTCCAAAACTGCTCTGGAATACAAAGAAGCAATTCACTGATCTCACAGATGCTTGCTATCCAAATGTTGTCAACATTACTAATGTAATGATGCATGGAAGAAACAGTTTGTATTTTAACAGTAACTAACATTTTTGCATTGGTGGAACCAGAAAGTATTTGAGGGACTGCTGATCTCTGATGAAGTAAGAAGTTTTCTTTAAACTAAGCCTAGGAAGAGCTTTCATGAGCAAGGGAAACATTCTTGTCACAGCACGTAAAATGGCTACTGTCCAAAACAGTATTAGTACTAAGTGATTTACAAAAAGGAAGTGTCAGCTTGCAAAACTATAATACAATCCAATTTTTAAAGCTGTTAGAGAAAGATCCAAAAGAAATATAATAGCAACCATGAAATGCAAATAGCTGCCACTAAAATTAGAGTAAGACTCCAGTGGCTTTGGGCTTGGGTTCAGTGGGATCCTACAAAAAAAAATATGCAACAGATGGGCTTATTCTACCTTTCTCAAAATGGAAGTTCATCAAAAATGCACAACACAGTAATAACAGGACTCCTGAAAATTGTTGCCTGACTTTTTCATTTAAAAGTATACCTTTGAAAAAAGGCACAAACCACTGTCTTGCTGTTAGTTGTACACTGTCCAGCTTCCCCTGCCTGACAGGGATGCTCACATGAGCAACCACATCATGCTGAAGAGTTCTCAAAGCTAAATCAGCACAAAACTAATCCCCCAAAAAAGGCAATTAGTTTTCTACTGGGGTATTCCCTGAATTAGCTTACTGTGGGATCAGACTTCCCAGCCCATGCCAAGGAGGGGACAGAGCCACAGCTGGGGACCAAGGGCTACCTAGCCATCAGACTGCCTTGCTGCACACATCAGCTCCACCCACCAATGCTGCTGAGGACTAAGGAAAATGGTAAAAATTCTCTAAAACAAGGCTCAGAGTCAAAGCAGTTGTCACCTACCCGAAAACATAGTGTGAAGCTTTTCCAGTATTTCTGCTTGGTCCAGCCATACATCAGAAAGAAATACAAACATGGCATCTTCATTTTCATCCTCCAGCTGCTTTAGTTTTGCAGAAGCCTTTAGTGATGCTGAAGAAGGCCCTCCAAAGAAGTTTACATTCCCATAGAAGGCTCTACATCATTAAAATATTCAAGTTAGTTTGGTTTGTTTCCAAAATCGTTAGTAGTTTTGATTATGACTCATTTAAGCCATTTTAACTGTTGTTATTATTATGATGGGTAGCTCTGATGGTATCCATAATCATCTAGTACTTCATGGAGAAATAAATAAAGAGAAATGGCAGTCACCTAGATATAAAGCAGGGGCGCTGCTCTGCCACAATTTGACAGATAATTTCAGGGTAGTATTTATCCTGGGTTATTTCCCACATCTATTCTTTGAGCAACAAGGAATTTCTTATTACCATGTAATAGTTACCTAGTTTTGCAATTGAGAAGGGCTTAGATCTCAATTGTTATTAATATGCAGAACCCAATGGCCTTTGGAAGGCCTCTTCCGCTAATACAACAGGCTTTAGTACTGGTCCAAGTAGACCAGCAAGTCACAGAATTGCTTCCTTACAAATGTATTTATTTTGAAATATTTTCGGGAGTGCAAAGAATAGCAGACTTTAATGTCACAGAAATAATAAAATAACAATGTGCTTACTTAGAAACCCATAACAAAATATAGAGTGAGGCTGCCGAAAGTCAGTTTTATACCTAGTGGTAGCAGAAGGCTCAGTGGGCGGAAATCCAAAAGCGTTCACATGAAAAACTTCATCTTCATACCAACCTAAGAGATTTTTTGAACAACAAAATAACCTTTAGTTTTTCTAACAACATCATGCCCTAGACATTAGTCAGGCAGTTGGCAGCTGTGCCGCATAGCTAGTCCCAGCCTCCATCATTTCCTCTCTTGTGATAGCACCAGTCCCTGCACTGTTTAGTGGTGAACCAGACCAGGGAACTCTCTGGCTGAAAAACAGGCTGAGCAAGAAACCAACTATATTTTTACCCCAGTCACTTCTTTGAATGGATTTTCTGCACAGCCACATAAAGAACCTTCTCAACCCAACCGAGTAAGAATGTAGGGGAACAGGAATCATTTTTGCTGGCCCTGCCCCAGAAGAGTTTCCATCAAACTGCACCCTTTCCTGGGAACTGCCCCAGCTGTTAGAGGAACAGAAGTAATAGTGTGATACTTGTACCCAGTACCATTCTCGCTCTTGACTTCTTTTTAGTTTATTTCACAAATTTTAAACATAAAGTACATTATTAGAAAATAGAATGGGATTATGTATATTGCACTGAGTAACAGCCTACAAACAGAAATGTCCATCATTTTGCTTAAACATCTCCAAGGCTCCAAAACTGCAAGCCCTTACATCATCCTAATGAAAGGACTCACCAAAGCCCCTGAAGGACCAAAGCTTTGCCAACAGAAAGCAGCATTTTCAGATTGTTAAATTATACTGTCTGGCTATTCTAGTCTGTCTGCCTAATCTAGTCATATCCCCTCCACGCATGTTGGAGCCAGGCTAACTAAGGCCAATCCTCAAAGCTGCTACAGATACTCGCATCCCACCAACATCACTGAAAACCACACGTTTCACAGTGCTCTGTTCTGTGCCTACAGACCCCACAACCTAACAGGAAAGGCTTATGGCCAAAAATCTCAGTCACAAACACAGCTCGTGGTCAAACCTCATCAACGTGAGACTTGTCTGTTCAGCCACACCTGGCAGATGTGTAACTGGAGCAACAGCCATTAGCAGAATAACTTATCACAAGCTAAGAAAAATAGTCTGCTTTACCTTCTGCCAAAACAAAGCATGATTCAGTATATAAACCACTGTGGAACTGGTGCAGAAAGGTTAAGAAATATATTTTTCTTAGATCAGGACTCCTAAACTAGTTCTTTAGCCAAAGATTGCTTTCCAGCTGGTGTCATACATTTGGACACTACTGAAAGTTCATAGTAAGAGCCAGGCAATCACCTGGTAGCTGAGCAGGTAAGCTCATAAACAGCCTGCAAACAGGAACATGCTCTGCTTCCACTAGGAGGAACACTAACCTTGTCCTAACGGTCTCTGTGAAGGGGCACTGAGCTGCAGCGACCAAGTAATTCGAAAAGAAGAAAAAAAAAACAGAGCTGCAATTCTCAATACATAATTTCTAATGGTCAGTACTGATTTAATATTCAATCTGAAATTCTCCAGGACTGTAGGAAATTTCTTCAACTCTGACATCACAGAAAAAGGATATGGCTTTACTAAGGTCTAGCTGGACGACTCCTGTAGGGTCTTCTAGGAAAAATTTCCCCTAAAAAACAGTATTAATTAACAAAGCAAAAGATAGCCAAACACATAAATGCTTCAATCAGAAGCATCTATCAGTCAGTTTTCTAGAAATAATTTAGCCGTTTTTAATATTGTAAGCTTAGAACACACTGGCAGGACTGAAAACAATGCCATTTATAGTAAGTGTATCTTGGCATCTTCCCTTTGAGCTGCTGCAGTTTGGATTGCTGGTGCAGTCCTCCCTTAAAATCACAGTCCGATGCAATGGCAAGTCCAAACACAGTCATTGGAAGCACCAGCACTTCAAGAAGAGGCATGCCTAGAAAATGTAACTAGTTCTGGTTGCTGACATAAAGCATTACAAAATTCTGTAGTAAGGAGAGAAAGACATTTTCCTTCACAAACTAGCATGAACTGCTGTGGAAAAGTCTCTTCTTTGGGAATGGATCTTGCACCACTGACACTGATGGGAGTTCTGCCACTGACATATAATGACAGGATAAAGTGAGATATTGAAGCCTTCTCATTTTCTAATATAACACTGAATGAATGGTGACCTAGATACTCCACAATAAAAAGCAACCTACCTCCTTGAGCTGAGTTATCATCCCAAGCACAATCACTTCTCCCACTTTAGCCGTATTGCCCAGCAGAGTTTCTATTGTTTTAAGCTGGAACCAAAGGCAAAGAATCAAATAAGAATTAAATCAAGCTCTCCATATATCTATTCATAAGCAAGCAAGACAAAGCAGCACATGTTTTTACATAAATACACAAATGAGCTATGAGAGAATGCAGGCTCATTAGAAAAATCAGGAACACATTTCTGAACATCAAATGTAGCACAGTTTAGGAAAAGATTTCCAATAATGGCTGCTAGCATAAAGAATTGCTTAGTAAGTAAATATTTATTGTGATTACTTGCTTACAACTGGATTAAAACTGAAAAGAAGTGGCAATTTCTCCTCTTGCCTAAGAATGTCAATTGTAGTAACTGGATCCCCAGCACAATCCAATCTGAACCAAAGGGCCAGCCTTCACTCATACAGTACCACTAATTACTTTTATCAAAGAACCTTAGATGGATGACAGAGAATGCTGCAGAGTAATGCAGGTGACATCGCACAGCATGCTGTCTGCAGTTTCTGGACAAACTTATTTTGGTCTGTCAAGCTGCAGTTAAGAGCGATGATCCTACATTACCAGCATAAGCAATGTGTTTGCCACTGCTGACAGGGAGGACAGGAAGCAGCCAAGGGAGAAAGATGCCTGTAGAGCCTGGAAGGAAATACGGGCTGGACTCTGCTAAGGTCAGCTGTTTTTTTCTACATGACGGCGTGCTCTGAACTGGGAGAAGCAGGAAAGCTGAGCAAAGCAAAAGCTGTTATTTGGTACTCAGCGACACACAAACACACACATTCATCTTTTTAAAAAAGATGTAGGAACTACAAAATACAAGGGAGAGCATTTAATATGAGAAAGCTGAGATGGGAACAGAACAGACTAAAGTTATGACCTTACTAAATTATAAGTTTGTGAATTTAGTGCTTATGAAAGAAAGAAGCAGGGAAAATATCCCCAAGCAGAGGGAAGCCAAGTGTAATAAGCTGAATAGCTAATGTCCTTCCACCTCAGGAAGCCACATTTCTCTTGCTTTTCAGTGGCTTGGTCATCATGCTGATCTGAGCCAAATAACTGCATTTTTGACACACAGGCTAAAAATTATCAAAAATAACTCATTTCCATTGAATATCCCTATAGGATGTAAACCTAAGATGTCACTGGAGAACTATTACTGCATTAAGATTTAATGCAAGTACAGCTCCTGTTGCAAGAAAAAAACAGATTTTTTTACCTGGAATTTGCTCCTACTGTCATCAGGATGAGCAACAACTGCTGAAGGAGTAAACAACTCATGTCTATGAGTCCTCTGCAGAAATCAAAATTGAAGTAATCCAGTTTAAAAATAAATGAGCACTGTCAAAAACCCAGTTCATTACAACGACTATACAAAATACTTTTTAAAGTTCTCTTACTCTATTTTATCCATCAACGTTTAACTGGTTGAGCACAATCAGTTCTTTTGACAAGAATTTGCTTCTAAGAAACAGATGATCAGTAACACTGGAAAATAAAACTAAGACCAAAACGTAACAGCAAATCTGTAATGCTTTTAAAAGAAACTATTTCTGACTACCTGGAAGGAAGGGGTGAGAGAGCAAGGGAAGGTAAACTGTATTAAATGCTAACTATGTGGAAAAGAGCAGGTTATGTCTTCAGGACAGGGCCTATTAAAAGTAAGCACTTTTTTTTTTAATAACAGGAGCAAGCTACACTAACAGATAAACCACAGAGAACCTGAAGAAAATACATTGTAGAAATTTTCACTTCTTTCACTATTTTTCATGCAGTCTGAAAGCCTCCCCTTAAAACAAACCCATCACTACCAGCCCACGTAACACATGCAGTAATTCCTATCAGCAGCCCTCACCCATATAGTGACCCAACCTTCACTTTTCTGGAGGTCGGAAAGGAGTACAACTAAACACAAACCCTGCACAACAGAGAGTCTATGTGAAACCATCAGCAAAGAGGTGCGATAGCACAATACAGTCTACGAAAAGGAGGCTTCAGGATATACCCTATTGACACCTGCAGGCGCTTTTCACAGAAACCAACTGGTTTCACCAGCAGATTTCACCAACCCTGAACACTGTTTGCACAAACTAAAGTTTCTTCAGTTAATGGTTAACTGGTCTTGCAGGGTAAAGGTTCACAAATTGCACTACGCATACTCCTAGTGGCAGCAAATTCCCCAGAAGACAGAGAATTGTTGCCGCTTCAGGATATCTGACCTTGTGCACACAACTACTACATGGTCCAAAGGACAAGCAGCTCACGCAGGCAGCTGGGTGCGTCCCTGCTGCCTACGGGGCAGCACAGACAAAAAGCTGTGCTCACCGTCTGCCTGTGTCCAGGTGCTTCTCTCACACCTCGGGTCAGGGCTGCACAGAGGCAGTTAGGTCTGCACAGTACCTGCCAGCACCAAGTGGGATCCGTGCTGTGGATCAGCCCACTGCAGTTACTGCAGACACCTGAAAACCAACTATCAAGTCGCCTAATGACACTCACTCCCTATCCCATAACTGCTCCCGCTGGGATGCATAACAGAGGTAGGGCAGAACACAGCATGGTGTAAGCAGGCAGGTGACATGGGGCTGGATCCCAAATTATTGGCTAAGTGACAAAAAGGGAAGAACAGGGTTGTGACTCTGAGAATGATCAGAGAGCAAGTGCTGAGGGCTGACTCCTTCTAGTTGTGTGCACAGTCTGGTCCAGAGCCATGACCTACAGTAGCTACCATCACGGTGGTGCAGAGCAAGTCATGTTGGGAAGGAAACCCTGCTCTGAAGTTGCTTGCAACAGAAGACAAGATGCACACGCCAGCAAGAGATGACAAGGGCTGCTGGCTCTCACTGAGCATTTTGAGAACTGGAAACTGAGTAAATGAACTAAACCAGAAGCAAACTTCAATGCTTCAAGGATAGCCTGAACGAGAGCTTCCTGAAGCTTCAGGTTTGCATTATCTCAACAACCACTACATACAGTGACATGCTAACCAAATGTAGCACAGAGCCAAACTACAGGAGGGAAAAGAGCAAGACACACCTAAAAATACATAATCCGTTCTAAAAATACATAATTCCCTCTTACAACATGATGCTAAAATGCAGAAACACATGAATCCATCACGCTCTATGGTGACAATTGAGAAGACTGATAAACCTTAGTGCAGATCCTGTTCTTATTCAGATTTTGTCTAAATTGTAGCTCACAAAGCACCTCAACACAAAGCACTGTTGTACATGTAAGAATATAAAAATCAGAATTTTATTTGTGTATTTTGTTAAACAAAGGAAAACTTTTTCTGACCTGCTGTAAGATGGAGTAGCGTTCACGAAACAACTCCGCTTTATCTCTGGCAGTTCCAAATAAATTTGGTACAGGAAAGTTGGTCATTGACAGCCTACAAGAAGTTTAATACAATCAAGATTAAAAAAGGTACATTCCACACACAAAAATGACTTATTGATCTAACAGTTGTAGGAGGCTGCAAAAAGCTCTAACACTACTGCATAATTTATTTACTCAATGAGGAAGGTTTCTGCTAGGGATCCTGTGTTCCTGCATTTTGAAGGCTACATCCATTTAATTTCCCCCTAACTCGCAGGCCTTGAGATTTCTCTTTCCACCTGAATGGAACTCTGCAGAAATTGGTTTTTAAAAAAGCAGTTATGTCTTTCAAGTGGCAATGAACAAAAGTATTTTCTTCCTCTTGCTTAGCAGATTGTCTTCATGGAGTTCTCTGCTTCCAATAGCCTGGGAACCTAAAAAGTAGCACTGGAATAAAACTCCTACTGCAACCACACAGACTGCTTTTGCTACACTGGCAGTATCATGGACCAAGGCTAGAATATGAATTGCACATTACATGAAGGTCGCTGCAACCCCTCGCAAAGAACACCACTATCCATTCCTCAGCTAACACCACTTCAAGCTTTTTAAGTCTCTTTTTGGCTCAGCAGTCTGGGCTGCTTACTGTTAAAGGTAAATCTTTCAGCTAGCAAAATATTTACAACCAATTCCTCCAATTACTTCTTCCTTTCTCCAACCTCTGGAATCACCAGGTGCTCCTAATTTTATTTTTTTAGTGTTTGTAGCTCTCCTTAGAAATCCCCCAGGGCTTCAGGGAGTTGCGAGCTACAGTCCAAGAAATAAATACATGCAACAGACTGACCAAATTTATTTTTAAAAAATTAAACACCCAAATAAGGAAAAAAAAAAATATTAATGACATACGTCCTTAGCCTTACTGTCTCTTATTCACTAGATGCCATAAACATGGTTAGACATTTTACTATCTGATAAACACCAAAGTTACATAGCCAGTAACATCATAGGCAGCACAGAACACACTGCCACAGGAGATACATTTCAGTTTCATCCTACTGGACTAGGAAAAACCCAATAGCACATTTATTTATGAGCCAGCATTTATCATAGAATCTGACTAGCTTTTTAGAGACTAAGAAACCAAACTGTCTCATTTGCCCACTCAGGCTTGAAATAAGCAGACCCAAGCGGGAAAGATCAGAAAACAGACTTTTAACCATATAGAAACAGAGGCTTTTTTCTTAAAAAAAAAGTGGTTGAAACTTAAAATATGCAAGACTTACGGCAGAAACTTCTTTCTTTCTGAATTATAAATATAACGTGGAATATCAAAGGCTCCAATGATGTTGAAAACATTTTCTCTGAAATAAGAATACATTTACAACTTTATCTGAAGTGGATGAAACAAACAGTAACAAAACATATTGAATAAAATTGTATTAATTTTGTTCACTATGACCCTGTGTTATCACGATTTCTCCTGCATCACTCCCACAAAGCTTTGCCTTCAAGCTCTCTGCAACATAATTCAAGAGAGTTGTACAGGCTGGCCCTGCAATCTCTAGAGCTTTTCCCCCTCAGGACCCTAAACTGAGAATCTGTGCATACAGATTTCTCTTCACCTCTGGAGTGAACAATACATGACGTATATAAAGCAACACAAAAAAAAGTCACCTCAAACCATCTGCGTCATAAAGGTTCCAACAGCAAGGGGAGAAGTAAAAAAACAAATTTACTTCATATCAAGAAGCTGTTGGGATCACCGTATCCAACTGATATGCCCAGCAAAGTATTTATTTTCATGCTTTGCATTATGATGTCAGTACACAATGTAAACACTAGAGGAAACACATTCATCACAATCACAAAAGTTCTCAGAAGCTCAAGTAATTGTTCTCCACTTTGTTATCAGAGAGTGAAAATGAATCACAGTTTTAAAAAAACAGCCCTCCTATACAAAAAAGCAGAAATAAGCACCATGGAGAAAAACTTTTCCAAGTGCCGTCAGAAAAGAAGTATCTTATGAAAGGCACAAAAATAACCTTAGATAATTCTGAACTAGAGAATGTGAAATAAAGAAATTAACAGAAGCAACAAGTTCTCTCTGCATTGTAACTATTGGTTTATTTTACGGGTTAATATTCAACCTGTACCACACGTAACACATAAGCATTTTAATTCCAGAATGTCAGCATTATATTTAGAATCCCCTGGAGGCCTATCCATGAGAACAAATTTTCTAAGAAACATTACTAACCTTCAAAGACAGCAGCAGGAAGACAAAAGCACAAAGCAATTACTGCATGTGTAGCACTGCAGAAAATGCCTGACATTTATTTCCCAAGAAGAAATAACGGAATGCATACCAACTCCCATAAACCTCAAAAAAAAATAACGTCACCGTACATAGTTTCATCTGATGCCTGGCTACATTCCTGAACAGCTGCTTCCACTGCAGATTGTTCAATCATATTAGATGACACTGAAAAGAAAATTTTGAAGGATTAAAACTGCAACCTATGAAAAGTAGTAAGAAAGTAAGTAAGCAGTTCTTAAGTATGTCACAAAAAATGGTTCGGTCTTCTCACAGTAATATATTACAGAAATAAGCATATTTTCAGTAAGGTAATGAAACACGCTGTTTTCTCTTTAAATGGATCACTTCTTACCAGAAGGATACATCTTTAACAAAAAAATAACCCACACATACTGTGCCCACCATTAATTCACTAAACATGGAAAAGACGACAATTATAGTTTATGCAAAGCTGCCAAATATACTACAAATGTGTTAGAGCTGATCTTTCACATTCTGGAGGTTAATTTTTTTCCAGAACGTTATCATACGGATTGCTTTCATAAATAAGTATTCAAACAGTTTAACACAATTTTGGAAATAAGCACATTGTTGTCCTCATGGATTTAAACTGATAACTGAAATTAAAAAATATTTCTAAATGCTAATGTTTTGCTGAATTTAAAGGAAAGACCAATAAATGCATAAAAGGACTTGGTCAGCATTGCCAAGCCTAACTGCTGGGCTCCTGCAACATGAATCAACACATAAAAACCTGCCCTTGAGGTCCTTACTCGGGGCACAGGACTTAAAAATCACAATTCCTGTAAGGCAGTGATGAACAGCAGAGCAAAAGGGGCACTAAGGGAGCTAGCAGGAATCACAGAAGAGGCCAGCATGCCTGAACTGCATCTCCACCCCTAACCTCAAACAACTCACAGACATTAGCTGGACAATATGGGAATTTATAGCACAATATTCTGTCCTGGACAAAGACCAGTGTTGGCGAGCACACTGACTGCATGTACTACATTGGCCCTAGAGCTTCTAGTACAGATTCAAATTTGTTCAAAAATGCGGATGTATTAATTTATACCAGCAGGCTTTATGCTAGATCAGGACCAGTTCTTCAAACTGCTTTTACTCCCTGTTTGATCAGCTATTATCTGTTATCCCATGGCTAGAGTAAGAATACGAAGCTGTAACTTCTGTAGTCTCTGCTCTAGTCAAACTACAAAGCAAGCACGTGCCCACCCTTGATTTAATTTGGTTCAAAAACCTGGGAAGGTTTCCTGAACTCATCTAAGGCCTAGTATTTATTTTAGATCACATTTATACGGATTTGAATCGCCTCGGACAAAAACTGGAAGTGAGCCCAAGTTTCCTAGTTCTCATGAACTCTGATCAGTAAACACACATATATGTCAGGCATCAGTGCCACCTCCATCAGTCACGTTCTTTAACTAAAGGTGCTACAACTCCTATGTGTTGCGCTGTCAGACTGTCAGGTATATTTTGAGCTACCACCCCATGCCTTTCATGGCACTTAGGAGCAGGGGTGCTGGATCTGTGTACCTCAGGACATAGGTATACCTCCAGACAAAATACTCCTGCCAAGATGATGAAGTTTCAGGCATGCTCAGAACCAAATGGGTTGTGAGAATTTCACCAGCAAAAGCTCAGCTCTTTGAGTATCTCATGTTTTTACGGGATTTTCCAGGAGTTTTCTGGATTGCACTTTTGGACTTAGTAATTTACAGAGTTTGATGCAACTTCACACACCAAGCAGGTACAGCTTCTCCAGTGCTACGGTGCCCCAACTCTTATCAGCACCTTCTGCCCAGTGTTACTATCACGAGATCAAGCTGGCATAACAGAACACCAGCATCTGCCTTGCTGCTTCAGAGAACATCCAGGTGATGGTTAAACTCCATCCACAGTTGGTTTAAGTTAATACACTGGACCGTTACACCGGTGCACTGGCATCTCCCGCTCCACTTGGATGCGAGGGCAGTGATCTCTGAATGAAGGAATGCAATTCCTTCCTGCAGTCACAGCTAGACTCCTCAGACTACAGCTGTCAACAACCCTAACCCTTTTCTGGACCTGGACTACAGAATAACAATTTAATTAATTTCTCATTATTTCTTAGGTTTATTTTAATATTTAAAATTATAGCTTCAGATGCAAAGATGTCCACACAAACTCAGCCAGATGCTTAGCGTTGAAAAATTTCACTAGTCTTGGAAAAGTCAGGAGATACCAGGCTGTCAACTTTTTAAATGGCAAAACTATACTATCTTTTGCTGACATTACAAACTTCAGTATTTAACAAAACAAAATATCAACAAATACATTTATCTTGATCAACCCGGTAGACTAGAATGACACCTTAGTGCATATGCTGCCAGTAACTCTGTCGTTGTCTAAATAACATCAGAAGCACAAAATAAACTTAGCAGGCCTAAGAAAAAGAAATTGTTTACTTACAAGGCTGTTTTTCAACGGTGTCAATGACATTTTCAATTACATCGTCAAGTTCTACTTCACTGATGGACTGAAGAGCTTCGATAAGATACTTTAGAGCATCTCTAATTCCAACGGAGAAAGTCAGATCAAAAAGCAATTAGTATTCAATACAGTTTATACAAACTATGCCAATTTTGGCAGACATGCACATAACCACTAAACGGCTTGTGATTAAAAAAGTAGAAATAATTAGTACTGCATAAAACCGCACTAGTTTAAGTCAAAGAAAAAAATCATAAGGATTGAAAACATTGAGGATAAGAAGCAGGTACAGAGAACCTCATCTTCATACAATCCTAGAAAGACGCATGTCAGAAGGGACCTCTAAGGTCTCCTGATCCAGCTTTCCGCTCTAAAGCACAGGCCAGTCACACTGCTTACGGCGCTGTTCAGTCAAATTCTGAACATCTCCAAGGATGGAGATCTCACAGCCTCTCTCGGCCCTGTCCTGGTGCTTAACTACTCTCCCTGTGAACAACTTTTTCATAGGATTATAGAAAAGTCCAAATTAGAAAGGACCTCTGGAGACCACCTGGTCCAACCTTCTACTGAAAGCAGGGACTTAGATTATGTCATCCTGGCCCCATCAAGCCAAGTCTTGAGAATTTCCAGTGAAGAAGATTCCACTTCTCGAGCCAACCTACTCCAAAGTTTAATTGTTCTGACAGCGAAGACTTTAATTTTAAGCTTGTGCCCATTGCCTCTTGCCCTGTCACTGTGCATCCTTGAGAAGAAAGTACCTCTGTCTTCTCTATAACCACCTTTTAGGAAGGCTGGGATTAAAACCTCCTGAGCTTTCCCTTCCTGAGGCTGAAATAAACCCAAATTCTTCACATTTTTTCCACATCAGGGTTTTCTCCAACCCTCTAATCATCTTGGTGGTCCTCTGCTAGACCATCTCCATTTTTCTAATGTCTCTCTTGAACTAAGGGGACTAGAACTGGAAAAGTGGGATTTCTTCTGTTACTTGTGCTTGCTGCCTCTCACCCCTTCTCTGTGCACCGGCTCCTTCTCGCTAAGTCCCCATTAGGCAGCTGGATCATCGTCACCCTCTCTCCTGCAGACTGAGCAAACCCAGCTCTTCCTGCTTCCCTTAACACACCACGAGCTCCAGCCCATGACCACCTTAACAGTCCTCTGCAGGACCCGCTCCAGTTTATCAGTAACTCTGAGATTGGAGACATTTTAATTCTAAATAACAGGAGAATTAGAAAACCATTTCTTCACTCATCCTTAGACTACAGTCTCACAGTTAAAGATAACAATTTTCTTATTAACTTCATCTGTCAGACAATCAAAACTGGCATTTTGGTTAACAGCCTGACCTTCAAAATGTCTCAGTTCATTTAATGGTGGGAGTCAGGAGCTCTGAACTTGGACTCCTCACTAATGAAACTGCCAGGACATTGTCCAAAATAATCACATCCCATCCAGGCCAGAAACAAAATGGAGTGAATATTAACGCACAATCTTGAAAGGATATATGAGCAACAGAGCCCCAGGCACTCTTATAAATAGTGACACCTTCCACCGCAAGCAGAAATCACTTTTCTTTGACCTTGCAATCTCTAACTAATACATGTTATTATGTACCTTTGGAAATACCATTCCTTCCTCTAGTAAGAGATGCTGAACACAGAACTGGCAAGTGCAACTCGCGAAAGAGATCCCAGAGTTCTCAGGCACAAAAAACCCCAAAACATCCAGCACCACCATCAGGGAGGGTACCTGGGGGAGACCCAGGGCCTTTGGCACCACCTAAACCCACGGCAGGGGCTGCAGTGGGTCGGGTCATGGGTACAGATGGATGGAAGAGGCCCATGGCAGCAGGACAGGCGAAACAGGGACTCCGAAGGCCTCGGTGCGGGGGTGAGGAAGAGGAGGGAAAGGCGTTACCACATGCCCGAGGAGGCGATGCGGAGGGGTGCGGAGCTGCTCCCTGACCAAACGCCGCAACGCGAGACCCAGGGGTGGACCCCGAAAGCAAGAGGTAGAAGACCCCACACACACCAGGGGGCGAGGCGGGTACCGGCCCGGCGGCCCGGCCCGGGCAGCTCGTCCCGCCGCGCTCCCCGCCACCCTCCCGGCGCTACTCACGCCCGCAGCAGGAGCCCGCGCAGCCGGAACGCGGAGCCCAGCCGGCGCCGCAGCCGCTCCGGCTCCATGGCTGCCGCTTGGCGCCAAACGGCGCCGCACCGCCCTCGTCCTGCCCCGGGGCGGGCCGAGGCTCCGGGGCGGCCCCGCCGCGCCCCTTGGGGCTCCGCGTGGGGAAGTGGGGGCTCAGGTAGGCCCACTCGGGAGCGCGGCCTGGCTGACGACCCCCCGCCGGGTGCCTCGTGTTTTCCCACGTCCGGAAAGGAGGGATGGCTGCTGCATCGCGCACCCCGGCACCATTTTGTGCCATGCTTCCCACCAGAGTTAAGGCACAATTGTTTAGGGACTTTCACAACAAAAAAGCCAGGTAACACCAAGGACACCAAACACACTTGCTGTAGCTGACGCGAGTTACCCAATAAAATTACCCACGGCATTGTTTTGTTGCCTTACAGGCAACGTAGCTCACAATACTGCTGCCCCCTCTTCTTTCCTTGTGGGCCCAGCCGCAGGTTGCACGGCATCTCCAGCAGTCCAGAGTCTCTCCAGCTTCAGTTTTACCTGCCACAAACATCCATCAAATACATCCAGCTGTGAATCAGTCTTGCTTGGTACTCCTGTGACTAAGCCTTGTTTCCACCCGTTGACATCTTTACTCTGTTAGATGGCATGGGATGCTTCTTTCCCCTTTTTCACCTCTTCTCACTCCCGGATCAGTCTCTCGAAGGCTCACCAGCCCCGGATCAGGGCTGTTAGCAGCCTGCTGTAGTTCTGCAGTCGGCAGCTTAGTTGTATCATCTCTTTCGTAACTCTGCCTTGCCTTTAGGTACTGCGTCGCAGGACTCTCTGCTACCTAGAAGGGTACGCTGGGACCCTGGCCCTTTCCCTTAAGCTCCTATACACTGACTGTACCGGGGTGCCAAGTTTCCTAGGACAGCTCTCAGTAGCCTGAGAGTTAAGTATATGGTAAACTCTTAGTTCTTCAGTTCATCCCTACTCATGTGCCAGCACTGTCAGAGACCCCTTCCAGCTGGGTCTGTCTTGGCCAACAAGCACATGATGGTCTCCATGGCTGTTTTTACACATAACCAGGGAAATACTGTTGTACACAAATTTTCCTTTGTCCCTGAGCAGCTGAAGTCCATTGCTACATGCCGAGTCCCAGTATAGAGCACGACAAACAAATACGCTGCTCCTCATGCAGTTCCAGTCTTGTAGGGCAGCTGCCTTCTCTCCAGATAAAAAATGGTTGATACTTCATTCAAACACTCTGAGCCCTGCCTCTCAAAGTATGGCTTTATTCCACAGAAGGCTCACAAAGCAACTCTGAAAGAAAAGTTCCTTCATGAAAAAACTGCAGGGATATAAGGTCTATTTTCTATAGTCCATTCTCAACTGCAAATTTATAATCACTCCTCCTCATCTGGGAGCAAGCTCATGGGTGATGCTGCATCTGCTCTCTTTAGAGAAAAGCTACCATCTGACAGGTCTCAGCTATTTGGGCAGGAAGTATGATCCCTTTTTCATCTCAGGCATGCACCTAGCTGCAAATTATAAACCAAATCCTTACGTAAGTTATTCTATTTGCTAAGATTACCATTTATTATGCTTTAAAGAAAATCTGATTTTGACCATTCAGCTCATGTCTCACCTAAAGAAGGAATGTACACCTGCAGAAGGAATGTACCCCTCATCTAAAAAGAAACTAATTTTCTTTTAAGAGATGACCAAACGGGGAATATAAAGCATGTTCCTGCAGCATCCTGCTGTATTTGGGGTTCTGTTAGGTTGCCTAGAGCCTCCCACCAGAGATATAAAAGTATTCCAGCATGAGCTGTAGAATTCTGTTCCACTGAGCCATCTGTCTTGAGCTCTGGAAGCCATGCCCAGCTCTTTGTCTCCGCCACCTGCCGTGGCTTTGTTGGACATCACAGCGCTACAGACTCAGCACACGTGGCTTGAGGGCAGAGAGCCAGCTGAGACAGCCTAATGGTTCATGATCAGACAGCACATCTACCTCATGCCAAAGGTGAATCGACGGAATTGTTACACCAACCATGGCAAATATCTCGTTTTCATGTCTGTCACTGCTCCACTGGCAAAGCCACGGGCTGCTGACTTTGCACTGTTCCTAAGCTCCTGAGGCATCACATTGTAGCTCTACCTGACCTATAGATCTATATATCGAGTTTGCCTGTTACCCATGTTTTTCTTAAGTCTTCCAAATGCTTATTCCTGTCTTTTAACCATCATTCCAATGCATCATCATTACCTTTCTTCATTTTAATATTAGCAGTTATTGACAGGAATAATTAATGTCTTCCCTCCTAGATCCAACAAAGAAGTATATGTCCCACTTTCATAAGAAAATCTTTACAATTGCTTTTCAGTTGTAAGATGCTTTTATAAGATGCTAAAAGTGCTCATTTCTCACAGGCATCCATTCCAGCTGGATCCACAATTCAGCTGTGACTCACTGGGTTGTTGATCTAACAGTATAAGAGCTGGAAGAGCTATTGCTTTTCCCAGCCTGTTGTTTAAGGGCAGGCCAACGTATAGGAAAGACTATTTAGCGGTGGGGGTAACAGCAATTTGGATCCTTCAAATAATGAAATTTGTAGCTTGCGACATGATGGGAAGTGACCCATGGAGATCCCAACAATAGCATTATTCTGCTAGTTACCTCTAGCTCAGCACTGGCCCTAATACATAGGTCCTGCACAGCACCTCTGGTATTCTCCTCATGTGCTCTACCACACCGCAGTATGGAGCTTCTTGCTTCGTCTTCTTCCAGGCTGCAGGTCAGGGGACAGCATTCACAGGATGTTTCTCTCTGGGGCCAACAGTGTGAAGTCCTATACAATTGTTTTTATTAATACCAGCTACTATTTCATAGCTGCTTTCTGGCTGGAGCATGACTCTTCTCACCTTCAGAGAGACAGCCAGTTCTGCTGCAGTTGTCTTAAACCGCCCCCATGCTGACCTCTGCCTACAGACCCAGCTCTTCCACTCTTGTACTGGGTTTGTGTTCGGGTATCCTATTCTTAGTGCTTTTTTCCTCCTTTCACTCTCTTCATTCACAGATTTCTGCATGCGCTTATTAGGCCTTAAATCTCACACCGTTAACGTTTAGCATGCCTCACTGGGCCGACACTGTGTATTCTGGCCCACAGCAGGAGCCTGTACCCACACTGACAGAGCCCCTTCCAGGAGCACCGCAAGGACAAACCTCGCAAAGTGCATCCACAGGGCCACCTCCCTGACCCCCTCACAGACTGCACCCGGCAGCCCGTCGCCTGCTCCGCCTGCACCGCCGAGGGAGCCGCGGGCCCCGCCGGACAGCCCCGCGCCCGCCTCGAACCTCCGGCCAAGGAGCGACTACCGGCTCCACGCGCGGCCGCGGCGGCGGGGCAAAGGGGAGGCCACAGCAGCGGAGCCCGCTATAGCGGTGGGGCTAAGGGGAGGCCGCAGCGGCGGAGCTCGCTATAGCCCCTGCGCTGAGGGGAGGGTGACGCCCCACACTTTGGACCCTCCTCGCTTCCCGTCCGCCTGAGGGGAGCGACCGGCGGAGAGCCGCAGCCTCTCCCGGAGGAGGCGGTGGCGGGACGCGAACACTGAGGCAGGCGAGCTGCTTCCTCCTCCTCCTCCTCCTCACAAGATGGCGGCAGACTCCGCGGAGCAGTTCTGTGTGGCCGAGGAGCGGAGCGGCCACTGCGCCGTGGTGGACGGGAACTTTCTCTATGTGTGGGGGGGATACGTGGTAAGGCAGGAGGCGGCCGGAGGGCGCTGGGGCGAGGACGAGCGGCGGGGGAGGGGGGGGGGAGGGAAGCTGCGCAGCGGGGCGGCACGCCGCCGCATGGGGGGAGCCGGGCTGAGGAGCCCCGGGGTGGGGGGAAACGGAGCGGAGCGGACTCCCCCGCCGCCCCACCTTGCCCCGCGTCGCCCCCAGCCACCCCCTCAGCCGGCGTAGCCCCTCGGCGGGCCGGGAGCGGAGCGCTGTTTGCCTCAGCGCGGGCGCTGATTGGCTGTCGGGATAGCGCAGCGGCTGTTTTAAATGGCGGCGGCGGCGCCGCCACCGGCGGCCCATGTCGGGAGAGGGGCGCGGGCAGGACGAAGGGGGTTTCTCTCAGTGTTCTCCGCGCATCTGTTTGTCCCCTTTTTCCAAGCACAGGGTGCCCCTGACCGGCGCCCATAGCTGCCTGCTCCTCCGTTTTCAGCTGCCCCCATCACGGAACACGTGTGGGGAAGGGCTGGTGGAGCCGGTTTGCTTCCCCTACAAGTCCTACAGACTTGTGGTTCCTCTGTGCTCTGGGAGTGCTGCTCTCGTCTCCCTTCCTTTGTGGGGTGACGGCTATAATTTGTAGCTGTGTTTTTTCCACTGAGTAATTCGTGTTCTTGTTCCCGAGTCCCTGCATTTTTTACTTATTAGTAGTTGTAAGTTTATGTGCAGTGCGTTTTGCTCCCTCAGGAAGCAGTTCTGTCACTTCAAAAACAAGCTGGTTGGTTTTTTTTTAAATCGAAAGATCAGTACCAGTTCTGGCTTAAGTAAATCCTTGTGACTCTTAGCTCTGGATGAATGCTGTCCAAAAGAGAACTATGAATCATACACTGTTATATACAGCCAGTTCGTTTTATCCCCAGTGTCTGCATGTTCGCCTTAAAACGTGGACAGTGTTTGTGCTTGATATTATTCCTGGTCTTGCTCAGGTCAAAAATATGTTTCTATTAACATTTTCAGTTATCTATGTATGTTTTTCATAGGCTAAGGTAAACTTTCAAATGTGCAAAGCTTGTCCTTTTGAACTCAAGCAAAGAATTCTAGTTGGGGGCTCCTGGATTTAAACTTTAAAATAGATTTTAAGTTATGAATGTGTGCCATAGCAGAGGGAAGGACGTGTCTAGAGCTCTCGGGTACTAGTGGCTTAGTTGTCTCTTCCTGAAGTGTATTATAGTTTAGCTTCTGGAAATCGGAATGTTCCATTGTTTTAAAACTAAAAACGTTGGACTTAAAGATAGGCTAGAGCTGGGCAGCTTGTGGAATTTGAAGAGTTGCTCTGCTCCTGAGCTTGATATTCATTTCACCTGAAAAGGGTTGTGCTGCCGGTGACTACTGGTATACTGAAAATACAAACAGATACTACTGTTGTGCTGAAATACAAACCCTCAGCCGTGGTAGGAAGCAGGGCAGCAGGGTTTTGCTGTCTGGGTCACGCTGGCACGCCTTCTCTAGCCTATTGCATGGCCAGGCTTGCTCAATACTGAGCTGTAATGAAATGGAGGAACCTTCAGGAGCCTGTCAACTGTTCCCACAGCTTTTCTTCCCTTTGGGGGTCTTTGGTAGGTAGTGTTTCTTGTGACTGCAAGTCATTGTAGGGATTTGAATGCATATTTTGTAGCGTCAAGAAGTTAGCCACCTTCAGAATAAGCATATATTTAAGTAAAGTGAGCCATCTGTGATGTACAGGAAGATTTATTGTCCTTTTCTGGCTTTCAGATCCATAATACTCTGTATAACTAACACCTAAATCACTGGTAATACTTGGTAGTTCTCTGTGCTTTAGTCGTTAGAAAAGAAGGTTGGACTGGCTAGCACGGTGTTTTCAAAAGTTTTCTAATAAGGGATCCTGGGTTCACGGCACAGTCAAAACGGACAATATGTGTTAGGTTTAGCAGATAAACTTTGCAAACGTTTTTAGCAGTTTTACGTATTTGTGGAGAGTATTGTGAAAATCATTGTTATTCTGTAAAGAGCACTTTACACAGGTAAATCATTTTATGTTTTTACATGTTGATGGTGGACTACTGCCCAGCTAACTTATTTTTGGCATCGGTGTATTTGTTCAGAGCTGGTTCTGTAGCAAATGCTCAGCCTCTGAGCACTGATGTACTTAGATTAAATTGAGCAGACTTTTGCACTTTGTGAAAGCTGCGAGCTGCGTGTACCAGCAGAGCCTACCTTACGAAAGGTGCCTGGCAGGATAAACTGTACCAAACTTAGTGCGTAATGCCTGATTGGCAACTTTCAAGCTGAGAAGGTAATAATAAAGTATCATTTAAAGGCAAGTAATCAATATCAGTAATGAAATTGTTAATAATTAAATTTCAGGTTTGTATCTAACACCTTTTCCTCACATTCATTTAATTTTGATCTACTTTATTTTCTTTTTTTTTAATTTACTGACTCTGGCTGCTTGTTCCCTCACTGTCTTTCATTTCTTTCTAATGCCAAGATAATAATTAATGGTGTAGTTGTTACCCAGCCTGAGTGCTGCAATTGCATTCTTTTGGGCTTCCTGCTCCTGTTTGTTGTTCTTCCTCATCATTATTTCCCAAATTACTTTCTTTCTTTCTCACATGGCCTCTGTTTGGGAGTCTTCATAGATCTGTTTTCCACAGAGGAATTAATTTTCTCCTTCATGTTATGGCGCAGGCTAAGCTCTTTTATATTTGACGTTTTGTTCTTTCAAGTCTTTCCTTCAGCCACTGCAAGTAACTGTTCTTCTTGTGCTTTTTCAGTTACACTTTTCTCTATGTTTTTACATTATGCCAGGAGTTGCCTCCTAATTAAAAGTATCTCCCAAAACAAAAGATAACGAGTTTTAGTTCAGGAGCTTCAAATTTGGTCTGGTTTATGTTGTTACACGTCTTTCTTGGCAAAACATTAAGTTGGTAAATCTGTGCCTTTAATGAGTGGGCCTGAGGAATTAAGTTCCTTATTTTTAAAATGAGTACTTCTTTTTAACTTTCTGTTTAGTTGTTGAGTTCTTTACCCATCTACACAGCATGGCAAGGTCTCAGTTTCTGGAAAAGATAAAAAGGGGTTATGGAATGAGGAAGAAAATCCTTCATGTGAAGGAGAACTCTACTCCCCCCCACCAAAGATGCAAAAAGCTCCACAGAACAGCATTAATACTTTTATGTTCTATATTTGGAGGTATGAAGGCTAACAGTACAGAAAAATTTGCTCAGAGTGATCACATCAGTAGCTGAAAAAATATTTCCTTGAGTAACAGCATTTTAATAGAGGAGGGAATAATCTTTGATAGTCTCTCAAGAGTTTTTAATTTATTTTTTTTTAAATCCATGGTCATGTTGTGATACTTGTTGTTAGCAGTTGTGGATGCTTCCCAATGACTGAATTGTTCACCTATGCTATTTTCGTATTTTTATAAATTGGCTATTGAACTATATTCATAATGCTTTTTGAGTATTGAAACACTTCTCTCCCTTCCTTTGATACACCAAAGTTTTTTTTATAATCTTCACACCTTAAAATGAGTGATTAAAGATGCTATTACCAATCAACAAAGCCCAAAGACACCAGGAAATGCCTAGCA
Source organism: Phaethon aethereus (assembly GCF_964289735.1). NCBI lineage: Eukaryota > Metazoa > Chordata > Aves > Phaethontiformes > Phaethontidae > Phaethon > Phaethon aethereus. The sequence continues at coordinate 3,358,020 of NC_138579.1, forward strand.
CAGTATTTTTACTAGCTTCAAAAAATGAAAAACATCTTTTTTTATCTTCTAGTATAAAATGTAAAGTATTAGCGTTATTGAGCTGCCTGTTAAAAATTGTAATGATCAGGGCAATAATGCTGGGGTATGACTTGTGCTTTGGTAGATTATCTCCTTAAGATTATTCTGTGTTGCTAAGTAACATGATTTGGTATTTCATCTTAAAACTTACGGTGTATAATGCATAATTGATTTAACACTTGCAAATTTTTTTTTGTTTTAGTCAATTGAAGAAAATGAAGTGTATCTGCCTAATGATGAGCTTTGGATCTATGAAATGGATAGCGGGTTATGGTAAGCTGCATAATTTATATTTAATTAATATATAAAGTTGATCTTTGCATAATTTACAATTAGCTGTGGTGAAAAGACTTCAGTTACATGAGTTATTGGTCATACTTCCTGGAGTTTAAATAGCAGATGTTTAAAGACTGAAGAACAGACATATGTACTTGCAAAATAACTCTAGGAAACACGTTACTTCGTTAAATATAATTGTGGTTTTTTCAAGAGGATATTTGAAATGGTCAGCTTAAGGCTCTGTTGTTAAAACAGATGTATTTTATTTGGGCATTTATTTTGGCTTAGTTCTCCATACATTAACTTTTATGTTAAAAGGAATATTTAAACACTGGATATTTGGGTTCTTGATCTGTTTTCAATTATATATTTTTTGCTATTACTTAATTGTGTTCTCAGTGTATTTGCATAACTAACTCATAGCTAACCAGATCTTGCACATTATTAGCAATTTAATCTTTACATTTTATATTAATTGTGTTTACATACCGTATGTGGGGAGAGATAATAATGGCTCTTTTTAAAGTTTTCCAGTGGTTTCTATTACAATAATTGCGTTCACTCTGGTAAAGTAGTATCCATTTGGGCTTATATGTGTTTTCTGCCAGCTGTATTTCTAGTCTCCCACTTATTCATGTATTTCTTGCATACTCATATTCAAAGCAACAATTTGGAGGGAAAAGGGGAGGAGGGCTAGATTAGGAAGATGTCTTACAGTTCGTGTGAAGTTCCACATCTGTGTGGTCAAGTCACTGACTTTGAAAACAACCGTTTGCATACCGTTAGCTGTGAAGTTCTAGCAAGTCTTTTTTTATTTTTTTTAAGACTGTACCCTCCCTGAGACTGTGGTTTGCTGTCTGTTTCTTTTGGTGAAAGGGTTGTCTAAAGCAACCTCATACTCTCTCTTGGTTCTCACTCCGATGTCCCTATATCAGTTGTACTGGTCCAGCTGTTTATATGGTCACATGGGAAATTGGATCAGGAAAGTGATTTGGGTTAAATATAACTTTTTTTTTTTTCCCCCCGGGTTATTTTTAACCTGTATCCATTCTTGATCTCATTCAGTTTACAGCACAAACAGTTGCACACATACAACTGAGTGCACCGCATGACACAGATACAAGCAGGAATGAGAGAGCGAGAGCAGAGAAGGGGAAGGTGGGCTGGCCGGTGGCAATGCTGGTGCCGGAAGAAAGGCGTTTGGAAGCAGTGCCCTAAGTAGCTGTTAGTGAGCACCATTTTCCATAGGGACGGGCTACACACGCATCGTTCACATCTGGTGATTACGCATAAAAATCTTTTCCTTTTAATGGCTGCCTCTGGTTCTTTTAGGTTGAGTTAAGGTCAACCATCAGAACCCAAAGCTGTAAGAATCCTTTTCTTCTGTATAGCCACCAGGGATAAAAGATGAAGGTGTTTGATCTAGATGCGGATGTATCGAAGAAGGGAATGAATGGAAGTGACTGGGTCAACAAGTGTGGTGATACTAGACTTAGTAGAGAGAAAAAGTGGAATCAGGCTTTGATGGTGGGAGACCATGACTGTGGAGGGAGATTGGGCTAAGGACCCAGCTGGAAGGCACAGAGTCAAGTCAGGTGGAGAGCTGAGAACAATGAACGGGAACTGCAGGGGAAGGAAGCTTCAACCAGAAACCGTGGGGTGAAAGCAGATGAGATGTCGGCAGCAAAGCTGGGGCAAGGAGTTGGAGTGCCAGCACAGAGAGACTGGGATTTGGCTGCTAAATCTACAGAGACTGAAGGTGTGGCAACAAGGTGGAAATCCTCAACAAATTGCACGTCCTCTGTGCGTGGACATGTGAGAGGGAGATGCAGGTCCCTATCTTCTGTAGAAAATTGAGATCCTAGGAGAGCTGTTTTCGATGTGGAGTAATGATTCTAAGCCCAGTCTTGACCTAATGCTTGGCCTTATGAGTTCGGCAGAAGTTGAGTCTCGTCAGATAGTTGTATAGTGCTTAGGAGTGTCTGATGGTACAATTTGCATCACAGGAAGTTACTGGTTTGTCAGTGGGACCAGCAAGGAACAGGTTAGGAACTGCTGCTGGTGAAGAACAGAGAATTCATTGCTAAAATTGGCATTATTGTAGATTTTTTTTATTATGCTAAATACAGTGCAAAATGCAGTTTTAGGAGATTGGGTACCAAAAGTAGTGAGTACTTCTGACCTTTATTTCTACTTCTGCCTCAGTTTTCCATTTGTAAAATAACAGCGATACCATGTTCTCATCTCAGGAGTTCTTGGAGTTAATAGTATTTCCATATTTTGAATAATGAATGTTTCAGCTCTACTAATGCTCTTTTAATATGGGCTTCACCTTCAGAAAAATTGAGATGCTTCATAAACATATGCACAATATTCACATGAAAGTCCTTTTACACCACAGGACCCTGACTTCATGTATCAGCTATAGTTTGTAGTGCTAGTTATAGCCAAAACATTGCAACTGTATTTTTAGGTTTAAGTATAAAAATTAATACATCTGTTTTGGGTTTGTTAATTTTAGCAGGTTTGAAAGCAGCATTATAAGACTTAACGTATGTGCTAAATTGCAGGACAATGCACCTAATGGAAGGAGAGTTACCTACCTCCATGTCAGGAAGCTGTGGGGCAAGCATTAATGGGAAGCTGTACATTTTTGGTGGATTTGATGATAAAGGATACAGTAATCGGGTATTGTATTCTTTTCTTTCATAACATACTGTGTTTGAATGAATAATAATGCTGACCTTACTGTTTTGTCTGGTGTACTTTGCATTTAAATTAGAGAAATTCAAGGAAAAGCTTTATTTTTGTAGAAAAAGTGTACTTTTAAACTGACAAAAACCTAGTGTGGGGGTTTTTTTGATATTCAACTCCATATATTTTTCTGGGACTTTTCACTGACATAGCTTCAGAATGAGACCCATTACATAAAACTTTGTGAATTTATTTCTGAAAACTGCCAGTGCTTTCCCAATTGCCTTTTTTTTTTTTTTTTTCCAAATATGCTGGCAGCCATAATTGAAACTGATCTCAGAATATCACTTTTATTTTTGCTCTTTGATAGTGATTACCATTCTTACATAATCAAGTAATAATTAAAGTTAAAATACAGCTACGAGTTTTCCTTGTAACTGAAGTCTGGAGTAGCAAAGTAGAGGAAGTGAGCTGTTTTATTATTTAGTGTAAATGAAGTCAGAGTTCAGTCCCAACTAGAAAATAACTGAAATGGAGCCTGTAATCAGATATCAGTTTAGTACCCTGTTCACAAGCCTTGCTGATTTTTGTGCAGTTACTGAGTTAGGTTAGGCAGAACTACTGACTGTTCTGCCACTAGAATTGAACGGAGAGCTGTTTGTCTTGCAGAAGTTTTTTGCAAGGCTTCAGTTGACTCTGGAAGGAGCAGGATATTAGTGTTCTGGTCTGGCTGAGTGAAGGAAGGAAACTGCTAATTCTCATGCTTTTTATGTTCTTGTATATCAGATTCTTCCTATATATTGCTACATATTGTGAACTTCACCGTTAGTTCCTTCTTTTTAAAAAATTTTTCTTAAGGAATTAGTGTATTCTGGGGGTGGTGGGCTGTTTCTGGCTGGTGATTTGTACTGGATTCTTTGACATCATTTATACTGAAAATGTCATTTTTTTCTTTTAAGCTGTATTATGTTAATTTGCGAACAAAAAATGGAGCCTATAGGTGGAAAAAAATTACAAATTTTAAAGGTCAACCTCCTACACCACGTGACAAGCTTTCCTGCTGGGTGTATAAGGACAGGTAACACATTAAGAATATTTAATACGTGTTAATTGCAGAGAAGTAGTACTATAAAGTGAAGAGAACACAGGTTTGGGATTCATGAAACTCTAATTCTTAGCTTGACTTGCTAAGGGATTTTGTGTAACTCTCCTAACAGCTTTTTACCAGAGTTTTCTCACATGTGAGCTGAATAAATGGTAAGTATAAACCCACTTTAGGAGAGGGTTGGGAAATTTAGTGAAAGTTTCTGGAATGCCTTTGAGACTCTAGATGAAAATTATTATGCAAATACTACTTATAGTTTTAATTTTAACACGTTAAAAAATCAGTATAAAAATGAATTTTTCTTTTTTACACTACGTAAGCATTAAATTGTTACCTGCAATAAAATATATTTAGTATATTTGCAAGGATTTTAATAGCTTACAAATGCTGACAGTTGCAAAGGCATTTCAACGAGTATCTTTATTTTCTAAGAACCAAGTCAGCCTAGATATTTGTGTGGTAAAACTTACTAAGTGTACTTAGAAAAATTACTTAGCTAAAAATAAGTAGTTCAGATTTTGTGTTTATTATGGAAAGTGTCTGGATATTGTGGCGTATGTTGTCACAAGAAAGTGACATGTCAGGGATTTGTTATACAAGTTATCGTAAACAAGTAAGAATATGATACACAGTGAACACTGTATATCAGTGAATATATGAATACATAGAATTCATATATCAGTGAATATATGAATACATAGAATGTAAATGATTTATCTGTTTCTGGACTCCACATTTAAAGAGGTTTTGCATAAACTGTATAGTGCCTCTCAGTGCTGTATCTTGGTTTTGTAATTCTAGTTTAACTGCAAGATATAATTACATATATTTGAACAACTTCTTTGTAGCTGTTAATACAAGATGATTCAAAACTAAATTAATCCAGAGTATCATGTAACTGAGAAAATTACTTATTTTAGGTGGCAGAGTGTAACCTTTTCGTATAACAAAGCTATTCAGGGACAAGCTATGCACCTTTTCAGACGTATACCTTAAAATTTCACAAGATGTGAATTTGCAGATCAGGATGTCTTGGTGTATTGCACAATGCTTTCAGTAACTCTGTTTCCCTAGGAATGTCAGTCTGGAATGACCTTCACCATCCCATCATTTCCTAAATTGCCTTCTCCCAAGATCACTAACAACTATACCAAATATCCTCAAATGTTGAAGTTAAACAAAACTTTAGGAACCATTACTTATGGATGGCCATTTCATGGGTGGAATATTAGGCTGGGAGGTGTGTAACAATACTTGCAATGCCATACGTTCAGTAGTGCTTAGTTGAAAGAATCTCTTTATAAGCTAGAGGAAGACTTTGTGGGTCACAGGCAGTCTGTGGGCTGAACCTTGGGAACGTTTGTTGTGAAAAGATGTCTACAGAAGGCTAAAAAATATAGCAGGAGCATAGGAATTTCAGTAGAATAGGGTAGGAATTCTGGCAGAAGCGTCTTGTGTATTACATGTTATTTTGAGACTCGTTTCTGAAAATGTGGCTGTGATGAGCTTGTGGATGGAGGAATCACGAATAGGGACTTTGAGGTATCTTGAACCTCCTTCCTTGCTTCTGCGGATTTCTGTCAGGCTTGTGGAGGAGTGTAACAATATTACCATCATCTTCGTAAGGTTTTCTGTGTAATTAGGTGCAATATGAAATATTTTCATTTGTTTATATTAATAGTACAGTAGGCAATCCAAAATTTGAAATTAATTATTACAGCTTATTCGTTTGAATGTTATTTACAAAACAGATAACTGAACTTATTTTTTGTTGTTACTCTTTTAGGCTAATTTATTTTGGTGGCTATGGCTGTAGGAAGCATAACGAACTGAGTGATTGTTTTGATGTCCATGATGCATTTTGGGTAAGAGATTTGTCACAATTCAGAGTGATTTGTCCTTTCTAATTGTCAAAACATGATCTTTTATACTATACTCAGTAAGTATGAAAATCTGTCTGATTTTTCTTTTATTTGTAGCATCAGCAGAAATGCAAATTAGAATCTTCTACTTAGATTTGGAATTTCAGATACGTCAGGTTGGGAGCAGTGGGTCTTCAGTGTATTCCAAGTACCCAGTACTAGGCTTTGAGTGCAATGAAACAAAATGCTGTCAAAGCAGGAACAAAGGCAGTATTTTAAATATGAAACTCGCAGGAAATTTTAGAATTTATTTCCTTGAAGTAATGATAGAGAATTTATACTTCACACGTCTAACTGACAAATACTTTCAGTTAATTTCTTTAATTTGTTATCCAGAGTAAATGCCGTTACTTTAAGATGCCTGCATTACCTAGTGTCCTATAATGATTTCTTCCAGCTAATAGAAAGGAGGAGACTGATTAGAGTATTTAATGACAGGAATTAAGAAGAAATAGATATGTATTTAAGGGAGTATAGATCCTTACTTCAAATGCTAAATACTGACTTACAGAAATGTATTACTTTGTACAATCTATTTATTTCTCAGTATATTCCACTCAGAAGGTAGAATTTGTCTACTGCAGTGACTGATGTTGGAGCCCAAAGCCCATTTTCAAAAGTGTCATCAGCCCTAACATTCCTGAATGCTGTTGACCTTCAACTAGACCTGAGCTGCTGCATCATTATTAAAAATATTAACATATGTTTTTTTCAATAAAATTCCGTATTTTAGTTTACTTTATGTTTTGTTAGTTCACTTCTGGGTTTCTATCCTTTAATAAGCACAAAGATTTTTAAAAATAATTTTATTCTATTTTATTTTTTAACTTCTTTTTTAGGAAGGACAGATATTCTGGGGATGGCATAATGATGTTCATGTTTTTGATACAACCACACAAACTTGGTCTCAACCAGCAATTAGAGTGAGTGTTTTTTAGTCTTGTCTTTTGACACAATTGTGATTTTACTGCATTTTGAATAGTTATTGTACTCTAGAAATTGATGTTGGGAAAAGTAATTTGAATATGCTTAGTATTGCTCAGGCTTATAACATTAAACAGGAGGCTACTCAATGCATCTGAAATGTAGAAAACTTGAAACTGATATGAATTTTTTTTTCCCGGAGGATGTTATTAGACTGATGATTTTTCTATAATGTGATTCTGATGCAAAAAAAAAACATTGTAAGCTTCAGAGAGGTATTAGAAAGAAGATGATACAGTATTCTGTATCTAGGGGATAATTCTGGGATAAAGCTTTGTATTCAAGCTTTAAGACAACTGTTGGGAATATAAAATATACTGGCAGTATAATAAAATCCAGTAATTTTATGGATATTTCCAGCTTCATTACTGGAAAGACAAAGCACTGGAATACTCCAGAAAACCATTTAGTAGGAATATCAGGGTGATGCTGAGGAACGGAGTGTGGAGGTGTTTTGGTGGCTCCTCACAAAGCAAGTTTGGGTCCTGCAGAATGGGTTATGGAGGTGATACTGACATTGGGTGTCTTTGTAGGCCCTGCCAGGGCTTTGGGTATGAAACGGTTTCGTGGCTGGAGCACAGCCATTAACCTGGGCCAGCTCTGAATTCATCCTGTGTCGCACCTAGCAAAGGCCGCCTGGAACGAAGCGAAGGTCTTCGGGGGAGCATGTGGTAGAAACACATGAATGGTTTTAATGGTGCCAAACCGAGGCTAACGAACCTCGTTTATCTGAACTGTTTTGATGTGAAGCCGTTTGGTTGACTGTGTCTGTGTATAACCAATCTGCAGTGTGGATAACCTGTCACAGATAACTGAGTTGACCACGTGAGAGATTAAGGTCTGCCTGGGGATTTCTGATGGTAAAGCTGATGGTCCTTCCTTTCCCCCCTTTCGTAAAGCTGATGGTCAGTGTGAAGGATGGTATATCGGGCTGAAAAAACAACAGTGGTCTTGAAATCTAGTCTCTTGATTCGCTATTCAGCTTTTACAGACTTGAAGGCAAGGGGAGAAGTAATAAACTCGCTGTATGCTAGTTTAGGTCATCAGGTTTTCTTTGTGAAGTAAAGATCCCTGCTTAGTATGCAAGGGTTATACTCAAACTCATTAGTTTGAGCATTGTGTATATGGAGTTGCTGTATTCCCTTCAAGAGTTAATGTTAAATCTTTTGAACAAGTATCTCCCAGTCATGCTATATTGTTAGAATAAACAGGTCAGGTATTCTTCAGCAAATACGTTATTTTAAGTCTTCCAAAGGAGCATGTATACTTACTTTCCCGGTAAAATAGTAATGCACACATTTCTATTTATTGATATTAATATGATAGTATACTATAAAGGTTCATAAAATCCTGGTGAGTTTACATAAGAACTCAGAAGTTTATTGTAATGCGTGTTTGGCACTATTTTATGGACTTTATAGGATGTTCTAAAATTCCTGTAAAACTAAACACAAAAAATTAAATTACCATTGAAAAGTAAAAGCCAATTTTGCTATCTTTATTTCTGATTTACACAAGAAATACTTTTTGGCATGTGGCTATTGGATGTAATATCAAATTTTAAGATCTGATTTCCAGAGATTTTTGTACCAGTGATGGTTTGCACTTTGGAAGAATAAAGCTGCACAGGACATACTAACGATAACTGATGTGTTACTGTAATTTTCTGCTTGGGGATTAAAGATAAATTAATTGAATTTCACTTAAGTAAAGCAATGATAAATCAGACCGACAGGTAATACATTAAACATTAGCTACTGAGGGAACTCAATTAAAGCTGTCCTTGGCAAATATGTGTATCTTCTAATGTCTGTGGAGTCTTGGACATGACTACAAATTATTTCCTTTTAAAGTTGCAGTTCTGTCAGCATACTGATGCGTATTGGCCATACTTTTGCAATCTCTGTGTTACTGACTTGCCAATATCCTTGGCTGGCACTTTGATGATGTTCTGAAGGATCTTATTTTGTTTCTTTCAGGGTGGAGATCCACCTCAGCCTCGAGCAGCTCATACCTGTGCTGTGCTGGGAAATAAAGGTTACATCTTTGGAGGACGAGTGCTGGTTAGTGTTTAAAATTAAAACATTTTATTGGCAGTAATATTATTTTCTTGGCAGTTTTTCTTTTTTTATAGCAACGTATTTTTGTAGTAGAAAAAAGTCCAAAATGTCTTCAGTCTAACCCGTATGTTAGGGGCGTTGAATCCAGGATGTTTCTTTTCTGTAGTAAATGCAAATGTTTATAGATGAACAAAAATAGTTGATGTGTGCATAACCTCTGTAGGAGACGGTTCTTTGAGAATGGAGCAAAAGCAAGCCTGATGATAGACCAGGTTTAAATAAATGATGAGATGCTAGCATTTGGTACTTGCTACAGCTTAGCAGATTTATACATCAAACCTGCTGGCTTTTTTTCCCTTTTTCACTTAATGAAATGCTAGAAAGTAGTAAATATAACTGGGATTTTAGCTTGTGCTTTCCTCCCCTCACTAAAGAAAGAGGAAATGTGTAAGAACAGTCAGTTAACATATCTCTCATACCCTGATGTTTACCTTCTGGGAAAGTGAAGTTTAGAATAGCTGTTGGGATACAGTATTTTATATTTACAGTTGCAACATGTGGTTCTGAATAGTAGGAAATAACAGATTTCAGTTGGCTTTGTAATTTAAACTTCTGTCATTTTTACACATAAGTGACTGAAATACAGATGTCTGGAAGAGCAGCATGTGATTATAATGTATGGATACAAAGGCATTAGTCTTCGTACATTCAAGCTGGTACAGGATGCTGCAGCAGATTATCTGATAGCACAGGCCACTGCAAGCACAGGTCATTCCAGTCCTGTTAAGCCTCTCCTCTGCTCTCTGAATGTCAGTTTTGCAGTCTCAGTCTTTACTTTTAGCATGCTCTGTGCCCTTGGCACAGAGTATGTGAAGCACACCGCAGAGATCGCTGTTAACAGCTTTATTCTATGCATACAATATAAGCTCTTTACTGCAAGAGCAAGGCTTGTATTTGCTTTCTTGACAGTTGATCTAAGACTGTACCATTTAATACACTGTGGGAGGATCTTAAATCTATTGTCCCTTAGGTAATAGTCAAAGGCAGCGTAAGAACTCTCTGTATAGGATGTAACCAGTGCATATTTAAATCAAGGCTAGATTCTTGCTATATAATCTTAACTCTTCCTAGCAATTTTTAACTTAAAAAACCAAAAAAACCCAAAACAAGACAAAAACCCCACAAAAAAACCCCAAAAACTCCAAACAAAACCAAACCGAAAAAACCCAAACTCTTATAGGCATTATCGCCCTGGTTGTCTGTACCTAATAAACTTGAAGCCACCATTGGTAAGCAAGGAGATCTTAAAACCTCTCAGCAACACACTTAATTTTTCTAGTACTACTCAGAGGAGATCTTCTTTTCAGTTTTTTTCTGCTGAAGCATTAATGTAAGCATTTAAGCCTGGCGCAGCAAGCCAATAAAAAAAGAAAACATATTCCTGTCTTATGTCTGATAATAAGCATGGTAGTAGGTAGTCTTAACTAATGCAGGCTCCCCTATCGTTTGTAAATTTTTTGCAAGGATAATTTCTTTATGGGCTGGAAAGCGTACCAATGCTTTTTAGAACTGTTGCAAAAGCATAGGGAAGATAATATTTTTCAAGGTCTCTGTATGAGCTGGAGTTTATCAAGAATGTGAGAAACAGATTCTGTAAGGCAAGTAAAAAAACCTCCTAATTTAAGTTACTGTGTATTCTTCCTTTTTTTTTTAAGTGTTTAGCTCTTTTTAGCTACAGCTAATATAAAGCCTTTAATCATATTCGGCTAAAGGATGGACTTGATGCTTTCTATCTCTACTACTATAAAAAGTAACAATGAAAAAGCTTTTGAAAGCCCTCGGTGCTGTGTTTCTATAGTTTTGTTTTATGAAAGAGAAGGAATTAAATGTTGATTGGAAATGCCCTACAATGAACATGTGCCAACTTCATCCTGGAAAGCTGCCATAACCTAAAGTTATGTATTCTCAAGTACTTGCAAGTAAAACAGTGTAAAATTGCACTTTGTTCCCTATCCCTTGTTTTCCATGCTGTAAAAGCTGTACTCTAATGCAGTGTTCTTCTCAGGGAAAGTCTACAGTTCTGTTACAAAATGGCTTACTCCTGCTTGCTCAGACAGAAACCAGACATACAGATCAAGGCAGGTTCAGAATGGCCACACAACATCCAGCCAGTTTTTCAGCTTGAATTGCCTCCCCCAGCTGCAGGAAAAGTTTTTACATAAGTACCTTTTCAGAGCAGTCAGAAAAGAAAGTAACCAAAACTGATCCTGTTTATTCTTGCCATTCTGCACTATGTGTTTCGTGGCCTTTCATACAGGCTCAGGATATCTGGAACTGTTGCTAAAGCCCCACCTCTTGACTGAGAGAGAACTGCATGCAGTAGCCTCCAGAGCTGTAGGTTCGGACAAACTTGATTTGCAAATAACTAAGGAAATAAAGGGAAATGAAAGACATTGAAAAAGTATCTACTCTTACTTGAGTCTTGTGTGTCAGGATTAGCTATGCCAGGCTAAGTGAGCCCTGTGCCTCTGCTATGGACTTGGTCTTTCATGTCTGCTGTATAAATGAAATCTTGCTAACACCAGCTGAACTGAATCCCGCTCCTCATTTAGCAAGCCTGCAGACATGAGAGGGAAAGAAACCTAGGTGTGAAGAAGTAGACATGCAGCTCAGGACCTTCTGGCCTACCATTTATTTCTGAACATTTTCCCAGCCTTCAAAGCTTTGCTCCCTCTGGCTTTGTGTTAGCAAGGGCTGTCTCTGTGTGCTGCAGAGGCCTTCACACCAGAAACAGAATGGCATTGAGCATTGTGTCCAAGCTAGTTCGGGTTGCTGTGCTGTGCCTGTTGCAACTGAACTGCTTTGTAACTCAAGCTAGGATTCTCATGCAGCCTTTGCAAGTGAAATTATTGGTAAACTGGAGCTCGCCTGTCAGTTCTCCACCGTGCTGTTGCATGATTAGATATGGCCTAAGAGGACACATCCTCTGGCTTCTATTTAACTCTGACTATTTGACTGCAGGATTCAGAAATACAAGAAGGCTCTGATCTGAAAAGGTTTTTCTCTTCCACAGGTAGCATCAGCTTCCTTAATAACCATTTGCTAAATTTCAGTGAAACCACTTGGGAACAATGTCAGAGAAGAGTGAAATTTTTGGAAAGCTATATTTAATTTTGTAGGAGAGCAGGAAGTGTAACTTTCACCTTAGTGATACTCTGTTATTGATTCACTTTCTATCCTAGAAGTAAATGGAAGGGACTTTACAAAGGTTAGGGAACATTCAGTGGGACTTGAAGAATTAATGTGAGTCATGAAACAGGAAAGGAAAGCTAAAGACATCAGAAAAACACTGCATTTCCTGACAACAGGAGTAACTCCTCCCCAAAGGATGAAGTCTTGCTTTTCTCCATAAATTAAGGAGCAAATACGGGGTTGCTCTGCTCCTCCTTCTCCTTCTAGTTCACCATAATACAAATCTTCCCAGGGAAAAGGCTCTACAAGGAACCAGAAAGGGCCAGGAAGTGTCATGAGGCTTCTCCTATTCATCTTTCTGGGAGGAAAGGGCACCTTTTTCCAAACTTGGAGCTAGAACTGGTAAAAGAAGATGATGATGGTCAAAATCAATTGTACCAGGAATCATTTGAAAACAGGCTCAGAAGTATTATGTGGACTCTGTTCCTCCAGGTAAGCCCCTGAAAAAAACAGAAATGGGAGAAAGTGGGAAGGAAGGAGAGTTAGCCCAAAAGTTGATGCAAGTCACGTGTTTGATTTACTTGGAAAGTTTTCATGTAAAGAATGATGAAGTAATAAAATAAAACAAAGTCTTTCCAGCAGCTCCTCACACATCTGATGCCTTAATGTATGCATGTTTATATTTCCTGTTATCCTTTCTGTCACTGAAGATCAGAAGAGACATTGGACCGCAGTCCTTCTCTTACAAAGATTTGAGCTGCAATAGCTGTTCGATTGTAAACCTCAGCATGGGGAGCTGCAGAGAGTTTACTGTAACAGCAGCGAGCTGTAAATATGTCTCCCTTAATGCCTTTCATCATGCTAGAAAGCTAATCCTGAGACAAAGCAGATCCTGGTTAATGTTTACTGGGCTGCAAATAAATGAACATGCCATAGATAAGTAGGATGTCTAAGGAGTTCTTGTAGCTCAAAGGGAAATGCAAACCCTCTTTTGAGGCTTGATGCTTTTAAGCCAATTAAGAATCATTTTAGGATTATCAGCTAAATGATTAAATATAGTAGGTAGCATTTAGAAATACATGAGAAACTGCAAGAAAACTTTGCATGTGGAAAGTGATAATACTATAACCTGACTGCGTGCTTTACAGTTCCCCAAGTAAGGGTCAGGTAGGCAGGTGTTTTCATTTGTTAAAGGACTGAATCTTAGACATAAATGTCCAACTGATGCTGTGTTTTGAATTCAAAATGAGGTTGATGTAATTATGCATCTGTCAATCTGTTGAATCATGAGAATGTAAAGATTATAATACATTGATTTCCCAGGGACCAAGAAACTGAAAACTGCTCCATCTTCTGCCTAATGCCTAGGAAAGGAAAGTCAGCGAGGAGGTCTTGAACAGCATCTTCTTGAAACTCTAATTTCCAACATAACAGCAACTTTCTTTCTTCCCTTTCTTTAATAGATGTCCTCCATATCGAGCTGTGTTATTCCAAGATGATTAAATATTTTTAGTTTCAGTGGCCAGGATGTTGCTTTTTCCCCACCCTACCCCCAAGTGTCTAGCTGCGTACAAGTACAGCAGAAGATACTTAGTAATTGCATTTTGCTTTCTGCTTGTATAATTTGTTCCTCATCTCCTCCAAAGCAGGAAACTGAGTAGACTTGTCATGGAAGACAGATCTGTTCCACTAGCTGTCAGTTGGACCACACTTTATTGTTATATTCACCCTCTTGAGGGAATAAAGTTTCTCAGGCAATGCACAAAAGCCTTCGCATTCTGCTTTTCTTTAGCCCATTGGCCTCTCTGAAGGCGTTTCCAAAATGCTAGTTAACATTCTCTTCCCTAGGACAGAAAAGGGCTAGCATGTACATGATCAGAGGAGGCCATAGCTATCCCGAAAACCTTGCTGTTTCTGGAAATACCCTGAGAGACTTTCCGTAGCTCTGATGGACAGCTTTGGAAGCCTCTCAAACTCACTAACTGGCTGAGTTCTCAGGGGTAAAACTACTCCTATTCTGACTTAAATGACAAGTCTAGTTTCTGCCTCAAAGGATCTGCAAGCTGGAGAAAGGCTTATTCTAATAGATCTATGGACTACCCTAGGAGAAAAGAAATTGTAAGGTAAGGCAAGATATATTTCCCTACTTTTCAGATACTGTTTTGTAGTACCTAGGGGAATCACAAATACCAGTCAAGTGTATTGCGAGCCATTGAAAATATTGCTACAATCTAAAGCAAAGAAATTATTTCTTATATTCTCCCCTCCCTCCCCGCTTTATGTTTCTAAAGCAATTACTGTCTTCATCTTAAAACACAGGCAGGTATGCAAGTGTATTGATTTCCCATTGTTCTCATTGATACATTTTATTACTTTTATGGCAAATGCTAAAGGGTCATAAAAGCTTGTTGTTGCTAGTTGTAGGTTTGTGAAAGGGCTTGCCTTCCGGGAAAAGAGAGAAATACACAGATGTGATGAACTTTTTGTGGGATGTCAAGTACTGAGTACAGTACCTACTGGAATATTTCAAGGAATAAGTGACCAGGCAGGAGGATGTATAGTTCTGATCAGAATGCAATCAAAAAAAAAGAAAGGAAACTCTACGTAGAGTTTTACACCTTCTGCGATTACCTACCATGAATTTTATGGATGAAAATCGAATACATTTGCAGGCACTGAATATCACATAGTTCTTCACTATTAAACTACTATCAAAAGCTCAAATTGGCCCTATACTGCCGTTGCATTACTGTGAATATTCCTGACAGGTAGTTTTCCAAGAGTTGCATGCATTTTTTGAGAAGCAACGCTTTTCATCTGCCACATAATACAGTGTTGTTTTAAAGCACATGGGTACAGTTTTCTTCAAAATATTGTTACTTGGAATATTCTGTCCTGGCAAGGCCTCAGTGAAATACTTTGCTCATTGTTTTCTTAATATAACACAACTGGGATTTTGTTTATTTGTTTTAGCAAACTAGAATGAATGATTTGCACTGCCTGAATTTAGACACTTGGACTTGGTCTGGAAGGTAGGTTTCTCTCTATAACACTTAAAGTTGAATGTAGCAGATTGAAACATATTGTTAAATAGTTCCAGTGCTAATTTTGTAGCTTTTCCAAGAGGAGAATGGGAGTTTGGGGACTACTTTAACAGCTGCTATATTGTGATTTCAATTTAATTTAATTTGATAGTCGTTACTAAGCTTTTTCTGTTCTGCACCAAAGCGTTGATGATGCTATTTTAAGCACAGCATGTAGTGATTTAACATCCTAATTTTCAAGATGGGTGCATTTATCCATATGGAATTTTAGTTTTGATGTCTTTTTGAGTACTGTTTTTACTATCTATATTTGGCTTATTATGGGTACAGATTGGGGAAAGACCTTTCCCCGCTCCAAGATAAGCATCTTAACCATTTAAAAAAAAAATCAAGTAAAAGCATGACCTAAATATTTCAATTTTAAACTAAATCAGGTATTAGTATACTTCCAAAGATTTGTTTGTTTGCATATAGCATTTATGATAGTGCCTATTCCATGTGTAGAATCGGTGGATAATATCGTTAGCTGGTGGGCAAACCAGGAGATAAACAGTAACTGATGGGTGATAACCACTGTTCTGTTCCTACTCTCAAGGTAACCTAATAGTAATTTCATAAAAGACCATGAAATACACCTTTCATGAGTATGTATCAGTACTGATCCTGCTCCAGGGCTTTATGTGCTTCAAGTACCTACGGTGGGCATCTTTAATCACCTGTGACTGCTGATCTGATCCTGCACCACGTGTGTTCCTCTGCCCCCTGAGCCGAGAGCAAAGCGAGGGAGTAGACGCAATCCTCCATCCGTTCCTGCTTGCTGCTGATGGCAGCAGGATGAAGTCTCACAGTGTCCTTTCAAAAAAAAACCTTCTCTTTGAAGATTTCTTTCATTAGCACTTATGATTAACTTATCAGTTTAATTTCCCTTTTTTCTTTGCCAGTTGTTTTAAAATTAACAATGTTCTAACTAAATGATAGCATTGTCCCTCTTTGAGTGTGAACTTTACCTCTGAGTGGATTGATTATTCAGATTATTGCTTTAGCTGCTTGCTTTTTGTTGTTGCATGAGCATGAGTTGCTGTTTGGCTTGCTTTTTATTGCTTTAAGAAAGGAAACCTGTGACAGCTGAGTGACAGGTCAATGAGAGGAATTTCAAGCCTTGAAGGAGGGATGTCAATGCCAAAGTTCTGTCTAAGTCCTCATCAGAGAGTGTTCCCTTTTGTTTGGCATTTGAAAGCTAATATTGAAGGTTTTCTGAAGTGTTTTCTGTTCTTGACCTGAATACAGCGGGCTGATTTTACATACAGGCATCCTTAGACTAAGGATGGTAATATTAAATGGAGCCATTCCTAAAAACTGAAGATTGTTCCAATACTCAATTATTTCTATATCGTGATCCAAGAAAGCTCACCAGGCTTACTTATGATTTAGTATAGACTCTGATCATTATAAATTTAGGAGCCTAGTGTCCAGCCGTTCTGTAACACCTCTGCAAAGAGTCTTTGAGAGACTGAAAAAAGAGATTTAAGATATTAGAAAAAAAAAAGAATCTTTGCAGAGTGTCTGCTGCTGTGGAGACACCCCGCAGGAGGTAAAGCGTTCATATTTACTCATATCTAGAGGGGTAATTAAAGGCCGGTCTTATAGGAGGCTTCACAGGCCTGAGTGCTCTTCTTTGATTGCCATGTGAATTATCACCAAATGAGACTCAAGGTTGTAACACAGATTAAAAAGTTTGGCTGTCTGAATGCTGCTGACCAAGACAACTTGACTGCAGGTGTTTGAAGTTCTTCTGTAAAGTACAGATCTCCCAGCGAGGAGGACTTGGTTTGTACAGTCGTACGTTCAAATTCATTTATTGGGCATCCTCTCCTAAAAGAAAAATTCCAAATGCAGTGATGAATTTATTTAAAGCCCCATGGCTTTTCATTAGCCAGTCATGTCAAGTTTTTTTTTTTTCCTTATTCAACTCTGTGCAGGTTTCTTAAGTAATTGCTTAATATTAACCTATTAATCCAGGAATATCTTCCAGTATGAGATTCCAATATTTACGTAAGTTGCCACTACCCAGAGGTTACCTTGCCTCCCCTGAGCTCTGCTGACCTGATATTCAAAATGTTCAATATTACGTTATTTCTGTTACTGTGATAATTTTTTGGATCAGTAGCATGAAGGTTTGAAACGTTATCACCTCTGAGTATCTGGTATATATTTTTCTAAACGTCAGAGCCTGTTGTATCTCAGCACAGTCTGTCTCTTTTTCCAATTTTAGAAGAATCTTATACAAGAGTTGAGCAAAGCAGGCGCTCAAACGTGGTGACTTGGCTTCAACTTCAGTGCCAAATTTAGCAGGACAGTTTTGCAATCACTGTTTAATTAGCTATGATTCTTCAGTCCTTGCTTCCAGATGGAGAACTTCTTAGCAGTCACCAGTAGTGAAATTCCTCTAACTAAACTGCAGATGCGTGTTTTACTCGCCCTAGGCCTTCTCTGTGCTCAGTTCAGAGAAATAGGCACTTCTTGGGCACGAGCCAACAACTGCGAAGGTAGACATCTAAAATAAGTCACGAGTTGTGCTCTTCAAGGACCTGTTTCTCTTCATTGACTCTAAAGGAACTATAGATGACTGTGTCTGCACTGTTCATGTTGTAGATTGAGCACACATATGTGTATATTACACTCACCTCACTTTAGCCAAGTGGGGGGGGTGTGGAAAGTAACGTTTTTTTTGAGTGCTAGTCTACCTGGATTGAACATTCCTTCCTTCCCCACCCTGGACAGTCTCCGACTAAGATTCTGACCCCGCAAGAGAGCTTACAGGTGTTTGCATCTGCTTTTTCCATCATCTTTCCAAAATGAGGACATCCTGAGTGCGGTGGCCTAGATTCTTTGTGTGTAACATTAGGTACTCTACAACAGAAGTCTCCTGTTAGTATCAAGCTACTAGGTGGGCTGATGCCCTCTGGAGGTCCTTACTCTACTGGCTCTGTTGGGGTCCTCCTGGGACAACTGCACACCTAAGTGCCTAAACGAAGATGATGTGAATTCAGGCCACCCACTATAGGTAATTTGTTATGTTCAGGTTCTTTACTGTTCAGACTCTCATCTGAAGCATACCTAACTGTGCGGCTAAAAGGAAATCAATATAAAATCGATTTTTTTGTAACATGAACAGTTTTTTGGAATAGTAAACGTACATCTCTTTTATACTTAGAAATTCCACTTTTTACTAAAATTTATCCCAAAGTTTGGGTGACCCACCATTGTGTTAAAAGGCACAATGGTTGAAGAGGTAGTAGCCTTTGGTTAAAAGGTAAAGCCACAAGCCTTGTATCACTTAAGATCATTTTCCTAGGAGTAGAGAGACTTTAGCCCCTCAGGATTCAGTAAATTTTATCTCCCCGCATCTGTTTACCTACATGTACTGTGCAGTTTATTTGAATATATAGTCCCTTCTTTGCTGTCTGAAGTGCCTTCAGTTGTGTGTTGTCACAGGCTTGGTGATCTTAAGAAAACAAACAAAATAACAATCGATGCTTTTGTCATTACATTTGATAATTACTGATTGTTCAGAGAACAGTTACTACAAGAAATTACTTTAGATTTGAACACTGCTCTTCTGGAGAGTAAATACAGATTGTCTAAGTGCAGCTTTTTCACTGGGAAGATATCCAAGCTTGTTCTAGGACAAATTACCTATTAAATTTTCTGGCAGGTTAATTTTCAGCATTCTTTGAAATTCTGTTTTTGTTTATTTGTTTCACCAAGAATTAATATCAGTGGAGAGAAACCAAAGGATCGATCCTGGCACACGTTGACTCCAATAGGAGATGACAGACTTTTTCTTTTTGGTGGCCTAAGCTCTGATAATGTTCCTTTAAGTAAGTAATTTAAAGATTATAATTCTATTGTACACTTTAGTACTAACCTTGTGTAGTATACACATTTGTTGTCTTTCTCAAACAACTTAGACCTAAATCTTGTTACAGAATTATCACGGCACTTGAGTATTTCTCTAGCTATCTTACAATTCTTATAGAAATATAGGAGCACATTGTGTGGTACAGTGAGAACGTATGATAATGAACCTTTCATCAAACTGTCTATCATCTAAAGAATAAAGGCAAGAGTTTCACGCGTTTTGCTGTGAACAAGAGGCAACTTTTGATATCCACAGCAATTGCAGGAAGAAGATACAAATAACAATGTCAACCTAATGTAGATTTTTGGATGAATAACAAATCACAGCTACAAAATCTTAAATGGGAAGTAGGATAATCCTATACTGAGTTCTTTTCTAGAAAAGGCAACTTAATTTCACATTTTTTCATTAAAATAGTGAAAGTAGTTTTGACTGTCACAGACGTATTTCAGTGGGAGGTGGTGATTTTTCTCAGTATGTCCAAAAGAAGAAAAGTAAGTGTATTTTAATTCCAGGCTTCAGTGCAGTGAGCTTTTTGTGACTGAATGATTAAGTTAAATTACAAAGACTGAAAAGATGCAAGGTAATATAGTGAAGATATTACTGTTACCTTAATATAATGTGCTCTTAGAACTCTTAGAGCTTTTTGTATAAATCAGAAAGGTAATACTTTGTCCCAAGAAAAAGTACTAATACATGTTCTTATATTGTAGGTGATGGCTGGATTCACAGCATTACAACAAATGGATGGAAGCAGCTTACCCATTTGCCTAAGAGTAGGCCTAGGTATACAAAAATAAATAATGTTTGCTGAAATTTAGGCATTTTTAAAAATTAAGTGATTTTAAATTATTGAAGAGTATATTTAAACTACATTATAAGAATATTTTAGAAGTTTAATGCAGCATGATTGAATAGTTTGCTTTACTACCTTACGTTCCTTCATACCTGATACAGCATTATTACTGTCTATATTTGTTATAATTGATGCTTACTTGCAGTAAAAAATTTTTTTGTGGTGAAGGATCTGGGTGTCCAACTAACCTAGTGTTCCATAGCCAAACTGTTTTTATATAAGAAAATGTGTATCACATAACTTTTGAGGAATTAATAACCTATGAGAATAAAAAAAGTTGATGAATGTTGATACGTTATTAGAAACGTGGGGAAGACAATCATGAAAATGTTGATGCACCTTTCAGAGTTCAAAAGTATTATAAAATACTTTGGGTTTCTTTTTTCACTGAGCAGAAGCAGCTAATTATGATTACAGTTTTGGAAAACTGAATTTAGTACTAAACAGCACAGTAAATGACTGTGGAGTTTTGTTATTTCGAGGACTTAACTGCCAACCAAAAAGGACCTAGTTCTCGAATATGTATTGTTCATACTGGTAACAGTACAGGCTTTTCCAGACTCTGTTCCCCTTCCCTCTCTAGTTTAAGACTACAGAAAGGGAGAGATTCTTTCTGGCTAAAGAAAGCAAGTTTCGTGTTCTGAACCAGAAGCTGCCACTGAAAACAGGTGCTTGCTGTATCAGAGCACAGACTTTTTTTTAACACAGTGTTTGAAGCATTCTCTGTATTTATCATGTGAATACTATGGAATTGATTTGCTGTAGATAGTAAATACTCAGTTTTTCATGGAATTCATTCTATACATTCACCCAGGTACTCTCAGCACAATTTTATATCCTCCTTTTAGCATGGTGTACAATTCTGGTCTGGCAGTTGCATGCTTCCTGCCTTACATTCTATTTTCTATTACTGAAATATCTTTACCTCAATTAATTTTCTTCCTGTTTTATTCTATTCTAGGGTGTCTTCTAAATATAACAGCATTGTTAGACCAAGTTTTCTGCTTTCTTGTATTTCAAAATCTTTCAAGCCCAAATAAACTTATACCTTAGCTTCATAGAATATTTTCTTTTTACGATTAGCGAACTGATCTGTGAAGGGACTGATGACTGCCTTAAATAACAAAGCACATCGTCTGCCTTTGTGTTCAGTTCTTTACGTGGAAAGTCTCATAAAAGTTAACTGCCCAAGTGGACTGCCTCGCCTTGTGTAATTATTTTTACTGGTGCATCATGAAAAAAGATCAGGAAGGGACAGAATGTGCTTTTTCTATGGGCAGCAGCCTAGGGAGCTGCAGCTGAGCCTTTACTCTGCCATTAAGCTGGAATAACATTTGTGCTTCGGGTGGCAGTAGGTCTGGCTGTTAGGAACCTGTGATCTTCAGTCCCAAGTGCTTTTCAGGCAATTCAAGGGCAAGTCCCGTACTGGGCTACAAAGTGGAACTGTCACTTGGCTGTGCTGGCAGAGAGGCTGTTGAGCAAGCCACCTTCCTTGCTGCAGCAGAAGCCCCAAAGAGGGTTCCTGAAGTTGACACCGCTAAATTTGCTGGGGACCGTACTGCATGCGCAGCCCAGACCCTCCTAAGAGAACAGAGCTTTTGGGTCACATGCTGACAAGTCTCAGAGTTCCCTCAAGGTCAGATGTGTCCTATGGTTCTCCACCACCTGAAGACTTTGGTATGCAGCTTGTAGGCTGAGGATAGTTGCCTTTCATTGACCTAATTCTTTATTGAAGTAAATTATCTCCCCCCTTCAAAAAAAAAAAAAAATTCAATAACCTGTTTCTAGGAAGTCCTGGAAACATGGAGGAGAGGAGCCATACCAAAAGCCTGGCTATATATTGAACTAGTTTGAGTGTGAAGTATTTACTTGTACCATAATTGTATCCCTGTTCTTATAGAGGATTACTGCAGGTACTCTGCAGCTGAAAAAGGTTTAAGTCAGTTCTATTGCTCGTATGACTTTACAGCAGGACTTAAAATGTACACGTGTACTTCTTTTATATATTTCTATTATTTTATAATAATACACAGCATATCACACATGGATTAGTGTATTGTCTTGATGCTTCTGCAGAATTGATGCCCTCCTGAAATTCTGTAAAGCATAATTTCCTTCAACCTTCATTTTTAGTAATTTCTAAAAAAATACTGTCTTCCAGGTTATAGGTCCGTGATTCTGTATTGGTAGAAAATATTTTTCTTCTTTCTGTCCATCAATTGTACTTTAGCTAACATTTTGCATGCCAGGTTAAAATAGAGAAAAAATTGGTATGTTTAACTTACAGATTCCCAGCGTTTTCATTACAATGTAATTCTGTTATTCTAGCTAGAAGAGCTGTGTAAAAAGGTTTCATCAATGCAGCATTTGTATAATTTAAATAACATGCTTTATTAGAATGTTTAGGTCATAAGTTAGAGCAGCTGTGAGAGGACATAAACTCAGTCTGTAGAAAAAGCATCAGGTTGCGGGCTAGGATGTCAACAAAGTCAAGGCAGGAAAGGCTTCCCAGTGTTCTTCGGTGATGAAGTCCAGGCCAGAGTTTTCGTAATGCAGATAAGGCAGAGACAGATCTATCTACAGGTATGAGGAAGAGAAAAGGTGGGATACAGTTTAGCCTAAGGAGAACGGTGAATAATTACTGATGTCACTGGAGTAAGAAAGTGAGAACTTTTGCATGAACGTTCTAGTGGTGCATGTTATTTTGGTTAAGTAGATTTAAAGGGCCAGAGCTCTGTGGTGATAATCATCTTGTGATATTTACATCAGTGGTGATACACCAGTAGAAAAATTATAGATTTTGATCCGCTAATAATAAAAAGTAAATCTAGCAAGGTGTAGCTGCTGAAGTAGCAGCATCTTTGTTAAAGCAAGATTATACAAGTCAGGTTTTGGTTTGGTTTGGTTTTATACCACGTGCTTTTATATGCACAACACAAACCTTATTTGTGGGCATGATGTAAGTAACTGACACCCAGAAAATGGTCCCCAGGAATCTTTGGGGGAAGTGTAAAACAGAAACAGGATAACTTGTGTTCCGAAGCTCTCATCCTAGTGTTCAGGGATAAGAGTCTGTAACCAAAAGCCCCACAATGTTAAAGCCATTAGAATTGTAGTTATGAATTAAAGAAATAGTGGAAATTTTAAAAAGAATAACAATGGAAAAGAAATGCTGTTCTTGGCAAAAGCTTATTTTGTATAGTTAATTTGGGTTTCAAAAAATTTTCCGCTATAGTGTTTTGTTGAAGTAGTGATAAATAAGACAAAGCACATATAACTAGAGTACAGAAAAGTCAAATAATGTCAAAAATACATTGGTCTGTATGAAATATAATCATTCAGCAAAATTCTCATGAGATGGATAGTCACATTGCTCTCTCCTTTTACATTCTTAAGGAAATGAGTAATACTGTATTTTAAAGCATTATTTCTTACCTCTGAAGACTTTTGAAATAATTTTTTTGTCTTGATTTTCTAAGAAGTAAGGGTTATATTATCATGCTCTGTGCATGCGTGGCTGCCTCTTCTGCCCGTGTACATTATGAATCAATTGATGCATTTCAGTAATATTTGAGGAAAAAAATAGGAAGCTCAGAGATATTAAGTCCCAACATACTCTGTGCAAATAAATGGCCAAACAGAAGAGAGACTGGTAATCGCCTTGCTCCCGTGAGCGTTCGGTGCTTATTCTCCATTCTTCCCTGAGAATGGAAGGTCTGCCTTGAGACACAGGTTGATAAAGAACAGGCTTTATTGTTTCTGCAGCTCACAGAGCAACTTGTAAAATATGCTATTTAAAATTGTAAAATTCTGCTGGGTAAGTAGTGAGGCCAGTAAGACTTCAAAGCTCTGTGTGTAAGTAGTGGAATCACAGGATTAGAAAAGTGACCTTTCCATTTTAGTTAAAAGGAATTTATATCCTTATAGCAAAAGAATCTTTGAAAAAGGAGCTTGAATATGAAGCATGGAGGAGAGTCTATGGGAGGTGAAGAGGTTAATATACAAGCAAACTTACTGCTTCTCTTAAACCTTTAAAAACATTTAGTTTTTAGATGTGTTTTGCTGGTAACACACAACTGGTTGTTGTTACTTGGTCACCAATTCTATCTCTAATTTTATTTCTAGATTGTGGCATACAGCCTGCCTTGGAAAAGAAGGAGAAGTGATGGTGTTTGGTGGAAGCAAAGATGACTTGCATTTCATGGACACGGTCAGTAAACTGAGTAATAAAATCCTATCACTATGATATTTAAAACTGAAATAAAATAAAGTTAATACAATTGATATTTGATATTTTTGAGTTAATTCATAACGTGCTGTTACAAGATGTGACCTTGGGTGTTCTTGGAAAGAATTTAGGAGGGTTTTTTCCTTGCTAGGCTCATAAAAAGGAATTTGTTATTCAGATTCTTTATAAATAATTATCTAAGTATTCTCAGTTTTAAATTATGCATGTGGTAATAAATGTTACATTAATCTAGAAAATAGCAGTATTTCTGAGATAAGCTGTTTGTCATTTTAATGGTTCTTTTTTTTTCTGTTGGTCAGGGCCACTGCAGTGATTTGTTGATATTTCAGACGCAACCTTATTCACTCCTCAGGTGAGTCTAGTGTAAATCGATATGGCACCATGCTTGTACACAAAGGTCTCTAGGTTATAGACTATTTACTTAAATCTTTCTCTCTTCTTTTTTTTTCTTCCCATCTTCAGGTTGTGTCTTGACTGCATTGGTAAAAATGCAACTCTCTTAAAGAATCAAATACCATGCTTGCCATCCAAACTTTTGCAGCAGGTGCTGAAAAAAATAACCTTCTGGGCTGCAGCTAACCACCGTCAAGAGAAAAAAGCTGAAACGGAAAGACAAAGTCAACTAAATACCACATGAACAATGGCAACAAAACAGTTGAACACTTTGGTTTATTGACGGCGTACGAGCAGTCTTTTGTTAGTGAACTTTACTAATGCTACAGAACTGTATGTTAAGCTGAGTTTCTAAGTGAAGTTTGAGAACAAAGAAATCCTTTTTATGGATTTCTCTTTTGTTTCCCGCATTATAGAAAACTGATAAAACTTCATTTGTATATATTGTTAACTTCCGCTGTTGTGGTCTTAATGGGACAGTCCATACAACTTGTTCTTTTTTGAAGGTGACAAATGATACAAAATGTTTTCAGTTGGATAAGAGATGGCTTAAGTCTAAAATCTTACTACAGCCTTATCACATCAGCCTTTCTGAAAAGGTAAAATTAGTTCAACACAGTATCTTTGGAAGATTCATGCTTGTCAGTCTTGAAAAAGGTAACTAATTTCCTAACACCACTGAATCTTATTGTTTGATTCCACCAGACTCTTGTCATCTGGCTGGCTGGTCCAATGATGGAGCCAGATGTCTTAGTCAAAGTAGGAAAAACCGGTAAGCTGACCGTGGAACTTGAAGAAAAAGCTGCAGTGAGCTGCGTTACTGTTTGTATAGGAAAGCTTACATGCAGTTCATGATACAGTTTTACTATGTTTCTGTAATTGAGTCCTTTTTGAAATAGGTTGTATATTGTATTTTGGATGTGTAAAGTTTATATTTAATTCTGGTTTAAAAAAATGCTTATTTATTGTTTAAAAAGAGCATATGTAGTACTTGCTATTTTTCTGTTTCAATTATTTGGTTAACAGGAGCACAGTCATTAAAATTTTATAGAGAGTTGAATCGGGACTGATTTTGCCTAGTTTTTGCCGCCTTTTCGATCTGCAAAGCATCCTTAAGCAGGGAGAGGAGTTTTTTGGAGCAAATCTGTATCATAAAGGGAAGTTTTGCGAGTGGGTGTAATTTTGTACGTGCTGAACCTGGGCAGTCAGTACGAGTTTGGTGGCTTTACTGAAGTGAGGAGTTGTCACCGCTCGGTTAACGCGGTTTTCTCCCGACAAAGAAATACCCGAAGCCTCGGCCCGTCCCGTGGTTTCCGTCTGGGGGCCGGAGCTGCCGCTGACACGGCCCCGCTCCCCCGAGGCACGGCCCGTGACTGCGCTGTGGCTCAGCCCGGCGGGCACCGCGCCCCGCCCCTGCGCCGGCCCTCACCCCTGCCAAGCCACCGGCGCTGGGGGCCCCGCGGCGGCCCCGGCCCCCCGCCGCGGCGGGGCGGGACGGCGCCTGCGCGGCGCTGCCGGAAGCGGCCGCCCGCGGCGGATGTTGACGCCGCGCGGCCCGCCGAGCTGAGGGACGGAGGGGGCGGCCGCGGCGTCCGGCCCGCAGACCCGCGCCGCGGTAGGACCCGGGGGTCGGAGGGGAGGCGGGTCGGTCAGGGGCGTCGGGGGGACTTTGGGGCGCGGGTCTGGGCGCCGAGGCGGCGCGGGGGGACTGAGCGGGGGTGGGGGGAGGCCGGAGCGGGGAGGGGGCTGCGCGCCGTGGGGCTCAAAGCTTGACAGCAAGCGGGAAGGGCCGGGGGTTTGTTAACGGGTCCGGCAAGTGCGGTGATGGCGCATTGCTCAGGGCAGTGCGGCTGCCGCGCAGGTTGGGTCCCGTCTTACGGGTCTGTCTCGACAGGTAAAATTTATCGCGACTGCCTCGGCACGGGAGGAGACAGGGTGTGGGGGGGATGTGGGCAGGCCGGGTAGAGCCATGGAGGGCTTGGGAATTGCCGGGACTTGTGAGAAGTGGACGGGACTGAAGAATGACTAAAGGGGAATGGTTGTCGTGTGCGTCTTGGTTTGTTAAAAAAATTACAATAAAACCGCTTACTAGCCGGGAGAAGACAGTAAAAATCCGGTTAACTTGAAGCAGACGGATTTCATTGAGGTGTGGGTAAGGCTTTCTAATTTATAGCCTAATCAGAACTCAGAAATAAACCACCGAGGGTAGTAGTGTAGTGTCTCCATCACTGGAGTGATTCAAATGAGGGGAAGATCTGTCAGGAGTGGCGTAGCTGTCAAGTGTGCGAGTGCGGGGTTTGAGTCTCGTTAAGGTCGTTTTTGCTTCTCTGGCTTTGCCTGGTTGCACAAAGCCATTGCTTGCACTCTCCAACTTCCCTGACCTTTTGATCCGTGTCTGAAAGTCTCTGTGTGGTGACGGTTTCAACTCACAGCTGTAGGAAAGCTAAAAGCAGAAGGGGACTTGGGACTGGCTTCTAAGTGGAAGGCAGCTCTGGCTTTTCAGGAGTCCTGCTCCATTACAGACTGAGGCAGGGCGTGCGAGCACCTTCCCCATGACCTGGCAGGGCTGACTTCAGCATCTCCTCCTGATTTGATTCCTCCCACTGTCGGGGCTTTGAATTACCAGTGACCCCAGTGACAGCGTGGCCCTGGGGCTCCTTGCCCAGCAAAACCCTGGCTTGGAGGCTGCTCCTACCCCTAAGCTGCACAGGGCTCAGGAGCCGAAGGCTGGATGCACGTAGCAGTTGTCTTTCCAGGACAATCTGGGTTTTGACCTTCTCCCTGCCACCATAATTTGGACCAAGGGACTTTGTTTTGTGGGTGGGTTTTTTTTGTTGTGGTGGTGTTGGTGTTGTTGTTGTTGTTGTTTTAACATAGATAACATATCCTATATTTAACAGCTATAGGAAAACATGTGCGGGAGACCCGGCTTAGGCAGCCCAAAGGGACCTTGCCTGAAAAGGTGCAGGAGTCTTCAGTTTTGTGAAAACTGTACTGTAGGCAAAGCTTTCAAATCTATTCCCCTGTGGCTTGGTTATTTGGTCATCAATTAATTTATTTATAGATAAGTGTGGTTTTGTTTTTTTTTTTTAAAAGAGACATTGGCTTAAATTGGCAACTGAAACGATTAGAAATCACACAAAACTGAGGAATCCCCATCTGAAACTTTCTTGACTGATGGGATAACTTCTTCCACTGAAACATCATTGTGAAAGAACCAACAGTGTGTAGTTTCTCCGTTTTTTTCCTCTGGTGGTTTCCCCTGATGGTTTTCAAAGCTCCATACTATGTGTTATTCTGTGCACGTAGCACTGTATCGATATGGCCGATGATAATGAAGACCTGCAGGCAGATGAAGAGCTCCCGGCTCCAGCTGAGGACAGCTTTGAGCAGCTGGAGAACGATAGCCCTGCTGAGCGCAGCGGGCACGTGGCGGTCACTGATGGACGCTGCATGTACGTCTGGGGAGGCTATAAGGTACGCTGCTCTCCTTGTTAAGCAAGCCTTCTGCCACCCGTGGTGCTGGTAATTACGTCCCATCAGTTTGGGAGCGACTCTGTGAAATTATCCCTCCCCCAGAAAAGAAAAGCTCCAGTTATCAAATTGGAATATGACATTTTAAGAATTTTGAAATATTGAAATAAATCCTGAGCGTTAAATGCAGATCTTGGCAAACAGATAACTTTTGTGGGATGCAGGGTGTTGTTTGCCTTTGTCAACTCACGTGTCTGTTGGAAAAGAAGGAAATACTGTCTGATTTGAAATGCGCACCGTGCAAAATGGTGCTTTTATTTACAGCATTATCAGCACAGCTATATATTGCATATTAATGATCACGGGTTGGTTATTTGTCACACTGGGGTATGCGTGTACTGCAGACAGAACCACGTCATTTTACAATTTTGACAGGAATGAAGATGAATTGTCAATGAACTCGGTAAATAAATTGGTAGCTCAAGACAAAGCTTTTGGTGTGTTGTTCCGCTGGTGTGATGCAGGGGGTGGGGGAACTAAAAAGGAGATCTTGGCTCATTTATGCCTCCTAGATATCCTGCTTGGGCTATGAAAAGGAGGTTTAACTTCTATTTACCCCAGTCTCTGGCTCTGCAGAGTCAGACCAGTCTCTGGTCCCCCGCAGAAGCTAAAATAGGCTAATAGCTGCTCTCCGAGGGCTGCTGCACAGGTGAGAGGCGCAGGAGCGCAGCAGGCACTGCTCCTGCTGTGTTCTGTTCTGTGATTAGATCTCTGAGGGGGTGTAAACATTCTCAGGAGTCTGTAATTCAGTGTGGCAAGCATCCTTGTGACGTTGCTTTTTCTTTTCTCACCTGTTCTGCAGAATGCCCAAGTTAGGGGATTTTACGACTTCTATCTGCCTAGAGATGAAATATGGATCTACAACATGGAAACTGGAAGATGGTACGGTAAATAATTAACTTAGTTGTTGTTTTGGGAGGAAAAAAAAGAGATAAATTCTTAAATTGGCATAGAAAGCATGCTGAGGGTCTGTGAACAGAGAGAATTCCCTGATCTCTATCAAACTGTTGCATAAATGTGTGAAATATTTCCCAAATATTTCTTTTTTTCTGTGAAAAGAAGAAATATGTTTTCATAGGGTAAAGTAGGAGAGGCAGCTTGGACAGGCAGCCCATACAGGAGTATGCGATCAACAGTGTGAAGTGTTTGGGGATTCCTGGTATAGGATATAGCACCTGAAAATTGTATTTGTGCCACTTTTGATTACAGTGGTACATTGGTGGGGGAACCTGTACTGAATTTTTTATTTGTTGTCCTTTTAAGAAGTTGGTTTTAAATGTTGATGCAGCCAAAGAAACTACTGTGTCATCTTAGATCACTGGGAGCCTGGAAGTTGTGAGAAACCTGCGTGCCTGATAGTGCGAGACGAGGGAATCCAGCGCTCCACAGCTCCGTAGCTACCTTGGGCCTGGCGCTGCGAAGCCAAGTCCCCTGAGCGCTTAGCAGAAAGTGCCACTTCAGCAGTGCTTCCAGTCCTCATTGTGGTTAGGGACAGCCTGGGACATGGGCTGGAAACTCATCTTTGTGGTTATAATGTTTACAAACATTAAAAATCCAGTAGCAACATAGAAACCTTCAGTTTAGACAGGTACATCCTCTTTGCCTGAGGATCTTTCTGAGGATTTTGAACGTGAAAGGCGTACCAAACTCCTGAACTGGGCAGACAGGATTCCTCCCCCACAAAACACGTATTAATTAAATTGCCTTTTCCCCACGCCCCTCTGTCATACCAGGTTAGTGTTGTAAATTGTTCAACCTGCAAAGGTGTGAAGAACTCATAACTGAATGGTCCACAGTGACCTATTGTCATTAAAAACATACTGGTAATGCTATAAAATTCCACTCTGGATAAAATAATTTTTGTTCATTTTCATCAGATAAAATATTTTAAACTGTTCTTTTAGGAAGAAGAGTAAAACAGAGGGAGATGTTCCACCTTCCATGTCTGGAAGTTGTGCCGTGTGTGTAGACAGGGTGGTGTACCTCTTTGGAGGACATCATGCACGTGGCAATACGAACAAGGTTAGTAATCTAAAGGTAAACCCCTCCTCACAAAGAAGTTTCCCCTCATTAGCTTTTGTTCACATTTTTTATAAACTAGAGGTGGCCTTTTCAGTTAATTAAAATCTGTCCAAAGCAAGAAGTGTATAATCTTAACAACTCAGGAGACATGAGTCCCTGCTCACTGCAAGGAGGTTGGACTAGATGACCTTTAAAGGTCCCTTCCAACCCAAAGATTCTATGATTCTGTTTTCTTCTGAATGACTGGACAGGTTGGATCTCATTTCAGAGCTTAAACGTTAATAACAGGGCATGCTGAGTGTGTATCGTCACTGTGTCCTCCATGGCTTCTGCAGCATAATATTTTAATCTACTGACTATTACTGCTAGTTCTTGGAAGCAGATAACCAGCTTTCTCATCCTGTCAGCGGCTTCCCCAGATGCGAACTAACTGAAACCGTGTTCTTTTTGTGCTTGCCTAAGAAGTTTTGACTAACAAAATACGGTGCTTACCACTTGGATTATTTTTCCAAGTGAAAAAATGATTTTTCCAGGTGACTAGCTGGCTGACTTTTACCAGTTCAGTGTATTAATTTTTCTGCAACAGGTCAGCTAACACGATGTTTGTAGAACAGGTCAGCCTTCAGCTCTGCATCGTTTCACATGATGATTGTACTCCGGTAGCTTTACACCGCTGAAGAAACACCGCGACCTATTATTTGTTTTGGTTGCGGTTGTTCCTGTGCAATTCACCCTGTAAAAATTGTATTGCATTGGTGCCTTTGAGTTTGCTTCTTTTGAAGGATGGGATTTTCCAGAGTTCACTGAAATAATATCAGGAGGTGATTTGTAACTGCTCTGCAGGTGTTTGAACTATTATTCTTCTCTGGAGTCTCTGATAATATTTTTTGACATTCTGAAGCGTGGCTTAAATGTAACAGTTTTGGCCTTGCTCTTAAATATAAACTGAAAGTAGCTTGGTGCAATGCTTGCAAAGAGTCTGAAGCAGATGACATTTACAATGTGTGACTTGCTTCCTTCCTGCTGCAGTGTTCTTACTTTTCAGTTAGTGTATATATGTGTATCAGCTATTTCTCTCCATGTAAAACGATGTAACACACAGAGAAGGGATGATACTGTAAAAAAAGTACTTTTTTAGACCAGATTTTTTTTTTATTGTAAGACAGTTGCTACTTTGTGCACACCTTCATTGTATCCCATGTCAGCTTTTGGATAGTAAAACTCAGTGTCTGTAGTCCTGTTACTTCTGTAAAAGGTGTTTGGGGCTTGAGTCTGCAAAAAGATAAGGATCTTTGGATCCATATTTTGTTCCATGTGTTGTCAGTGCTCTGTGCAGCTAGGATAAGAACTTTAAATTTATTTCTGTACCAATACATGCTAATTAGAAATTAATATTTTAACGTTAGTCAGATTTAAGCTTTAAGCTGTGTGGGTAAAAAAAAATCTTTTTATTTTCTACAGTTCTACATGTTAAATTCCAGATCCACGGACAAAGTGCTGCAGTGGGTCAGAGTAGAGTGTCAGGGGGTACCCCCTTCATCAAAGGACAAACTTGGCGTTTGGGTTTACAAAAACAAGTAAGGCTCCAGCAACGAAGTCAG
This sequence comes from Phaethon aethereus, assembly GCF_964289735.1. Taxonomy (NCBI): domain Eukaryota; kingdom Metazoa; phylum Chordata; class Aves; order Phaethontiformes; family Phaethontidae; genus Phaethon; species Phaethon aethereus. Next base: position 3,389,937 of record NC_138579.1, read on the forward strand.
CACAGCTATCGTTGCGCGTGTGTTTGCTTTTAATCACCTGTGGTCTTGTCACTGTTGTGTCTTTTTGTCTGAATAAGAGCTGCAGAAGGACTTTTTGCCTGCAGCACATACATGCTTCAGGAAGATGCTGGATTTCTTCCTCAGCCAGCCTTTTAAAACTGTTCCATCCTTTAACGGTTGATGAGCGAAAAACCTCACTCGCAATTTCGGTATATGTAAGCTGCAAAGTATCTGTGTGAGTCACAGTCCAAAACGTAGGCTCATTAGAGGCAAATCTTCCATGGTGCGTTCTCGGTACCTCGCTTTAAAGACACTGCGTTGTGGTTGCTTATATCAGCGTCATTACTCTTGGCAGTTGTGTCTGGAATTATTCTTCGCAGAAGCCTGTTCTAGGATTTCCCCTATCACGCAAAATGAAGTCTTTTGGTCATGCCTTGTGGGACAGCTTGCATTTCTTTGATAGTTGAAGAGCAGGAAGCCATGTCAATCTTAAAATTACGTGTGGCTTTTTCAGCGAGGCACGTGCTTAATTTGGTGTGTTTTGTGCTGGTTGCACAAAACCAGGAATGTGTTAGATGAGCTACTGTTGATGTTATCAGATTTAATGTGTTGGGAGAGTGTCCCAGAGATGCCAGAAGGCCTTTTGGCACTGCAAACTTTGGAAAAGAAGAGGAAGACAAGGAGAAAGCGTTGAGCTTCCCCCATTTAGTTAGTGTAGTGCTAGTCCCCTAAGCAGGGAGCTGTGTGGTGAGATCATTCCAGCCTTCTGGCACTGGAGGATAGACTGAGGAAAGCCCCTGTTGTAGGTAGGTGGTTTCCTGCTTCCACAAGCTTGCCGTATCCCAGCTGCTCAGGCGGTTGGGGATGGAAGTGAATTTTCTTGGGGTGGTCAGGGGCTTTTGGCTCTCTTCTTGGAGGATCTGCCCAGGGCTGGTTTCTCAGAAAGTTCCTGTCTCCCAGAGAACAGAACTCTAAAATGCTCTGGCACAGGTGACAGCTCACGTGGCCGGAATTGTCCCCTCGCAGGAGAAGCTGGAAAGGCTGATCCCCGCAGAGCAGGGCTCTCTCTGCAGGCTGCGGGCCAGGCGCCCGGCGTGGGCAGTGCTGCTGGGTGCATGATGCCGGGGGCTGAGGAGGTCTGATGTGAATGTGGCAGTCAGGGGCCTCTAGTTCTCCTTTGGTCACAACTGGCAAGGGTTACACGTTCTTACTGTCTTGTCACGTCAGGGTAGGGGTTTAAGCTGTTACCTAAAAGCTTGTGCTGCTTTGTCCATTACACGGAGAGAGAGCTCATTGTTACGATATTTGCTGTGTGATTTGCTGCAGAAACTCACGAAAGAGAGGAAATTGCCCGTGGTGCTGCTTTTCAGATTCTTGATATGGAGAAAAAGCTTGTTGTTAGAATACTTGATGTGATCAGTTTAGATGTAAACCTGTGCAAGACTGGAGGTGTAGGTGTTTAGTTAGGTGGTGTAGATTGCTTTCTGTTACTTCATAATTCAATAAGAATTTCTGTCAAAACCATGCCATTAGTTTCTAATATGTTCTAAAACCCAAACATAAAATTTAAAGGTATATCGCATTTTAAAAAACAAAAGAACAGTAAAAACAGATGAGTGACAGCTCATAGTAACAGTTCTTCGGGCTTTGAAACAAAATGCAGCAAGTACAAAGGAAAATGTCTTTCACCCCCCAGAACTAAAAACTTCCCAGGCAGCTTCATTGGTAGAGGGTCTGCTCCATGTAGCGTCCCTTGGTCTCCTGCCCTGCCTAGCACACCTCTCCACAGTGACCATGCCCCAGTTGCAGTGCTTTCCCTTTGCTTCTCACAGGAGTGTCTGTGAACATTTTGGGCTTAGGGAAAACGGGCAGAGGGCTTGGAAAGGGTGGAGGAGGGAAAATGAAGGAATAAACACCTGTAGCTGCTGTGTGGGAGCCCTGGTAGCGAAGGCGGAAGCGCAGCGACCAGGCAGCAGGCCTGGTAGCTTCACACATTTGGAACTGGTGCAAAGCTTGGAAGCCTGAGGCCTGGGAAACAGCTACAGAGGGATTTAGTGTGGGTGGTAGGGTCGATTAGGCAAGGGATGGGGCCCCACACCTGGAAAACTTGCACTGTAGACATAGTGGAAGTAATGAAGCCAAAGGAGCTTCCCTGGTTTTTGTGTCTTCTGTTTGAGCACAGCCTTTACAGAACTTTAATTTGTAGCAACAGATGAGATAGCATTTCTAATAGATCTTGATGCATGCTTTGTTTCAGGCTAATATTTTTTGGAGGCTATGGTTATTTTCCTGAAGGGAAACAACGGGGGACTTTTGAATTTGATGAAACCTCTTTTTGGGTAAGTAAGTAAACCTTGAAACAATTTCTATTTAAACTTCAGTATTTGGTTAGTGCTTATTAAAACTTGTTGCTTATTTAATATTTTTAAAGAATTCAGGTCTTCCTAGAGGATGGAATGACCATGTGCATGTTCTGGACACGGAAACTTTTACTTGGAGCCAGCCTATAACTACGGTAATTATTAGTCTTATGTCAGTTAATTAAGTTACATTAAGTAGCATCTCTTGTAGCATCCTATGAAAATAAGCATGACTCTGGTAGGCCTGGCCTCACTGCTTTAATTTGTGTCAAGTTAGAGGAGGGCACTGATAAAATGGCCTCCTTGCGTAGCTGTGCGGGGTCTGTCCCAGCAGCAGTGGCTCTGGGCCGCAGATGTTCCGACTGCCTGGCTGTGTGGCTCGGTTAACTTGCAGCGTGAAGCTGTCTTAACCTGTTGTATCTCATGGGTGGTCCTATCTCTAATCGGTAACTCCCTGGCATTATTTTAGAAGATGTGGTTAACTGCAAGCAAGAGGCATGGAAATTCACCCAAAATACGTTTTTCTAGTTTCCTGCTCCACCCTGCAGCCTTGTTTAGATGTCACCACTCTTGAACTGCCAAGTGTTTAGTTGTCGGGTGCTCTGTGATCCTGCCTTCTTCGGGATATAAACCAGTGCCTAAATGCCAGGAGTTAGAAAAGATGGAAGAGCTCTCTGAAATACCTGGTGCTAGCTAGCAGGAGGACGTGAGAAATGCCTTGCACGGTCATGAGGCTGGGAGTCCACAAATGGACCGTGTGGAGCTGATCTTGTCTCCGTGGTGCTTGCTAAGTTTGCTTTCTCCATGGGACAAATCATGGGCCGCCCGCTCTAGCTGTGGCTGGCGGGAAGCACTGCGTCTGCAGCACTGCTGGTTCCTGCCGTTCTGGCTTCCCTCCTGGGACACGCAGGCTGATCCAGCCAGGGGAGGAAGCCTGGCCAGGAGCTAAGCTTAGGACTGTGTGACCAGGGCGCTCTCCCTTCTTCCGCTTCTGGGCAAGCTGTCTTAATTCCCTGTGCCCTGCTGTCTTGCCAGCAAAGTGTGACTGTTCATTTCTCTTCTATATATGGACTCAGTGAGGTGTCATTAGCTTGTGTTTGCAATCTTACCTACAACACGCTTGGTAGAATTAGCCTTGGAAACATCTCCTCAAAATAAAAATTACCTGCTGCCTATTCAGTAGCGTTCTTGAGGCCATTTAAACTGAATTCAAACCACTTATTTACCTAGGTTCTCTCCCCTCTCTAAAAACAGGGAACTTGCTTTTTATTTTGATCTTCCTCCATCTTTTATCCTGTTGACTTGCTTGCTCTCACACTTCAGTGGCATGGAGCTCAGGGAAACGAAACGTATGGTTTCCTGTCATCCTCACTGTAATGTGACGGTTTGGTACGCCTCACCTTGGGTGCTGGATTGTGGTCACAACCAAATGAAATGCTCCATAATTGCAAATATACACCATTTGCAAGTATTCAGGAACAGGCAAATGGAGCGATATTGCCACAGAATTGGAGGAAATTAAATCTGAGATAAGTAACTCCTTATACAGATTACCAAAGAATTTCTTTGTCTTACTACATACAGACCTCAAGTATTTCAGAAGTAACTCAGGAAAAATACCATTTAATGATTTACTGTGTCATTGTCTCATTTACCATCCGAGGTCCCTTGTGACTGTCTGAACCCTCTTCTAAAAGCAAAATTTATACCTTGACACTTAAAGAGGGAGGGAAAAAATAATCCATTTTTAATGAGTTTTCTGATCTTCCATCCATCAAAAAAAATCAAGTTTCTGCACACAGAATGACTTACTGGATGTTTTTTCACTCTCTGTTCCTTGTTGGCCTTAAATCTGACTTTAGTTCAGCCTTTCTTCTCCTCGCGTGACTGACTTGTGGAGCTGTGAGACCTTGCTTTGCCTTGGGTGCGATGTCCAGGTGAGCTCTCCTGGGAGAGGAGAGGAGCCGGGCCCTGCCCCGCTGTGTCTTCTGTTGCCCCGCGCCTCCCAGGGTGCCTGGCACGGCCGTAGCCGTGCTGCTTCATGTGCGCAACGGGCGTCTTCAGCCCCGCTCCTCTTCGCTTCATCTACTGCGGGTTTCTGGTGAAATGACGTTTTCTTTCTTGTGTTAATGTATCGAATAAACTTACCTTATTTCACATTTTCTTTTCGCAGGGTAAAACTCCGTCACCACGAGCAGCTCACGCCTGCGCTACAGTTGGGAACAGAGGCTACGTGTTTGGTGGCAGATACAGAGTAAGCCCCAACCCAATTTAATGATATGTTATTGAAACCTGAACGGAGTATTTCAGCCATGGTCTGCTTTATTGTAGGAGTCCAGGATGAACGATCTTTACTATCTGAATCTGGATACGTGGGAGTGGAATGAAATGTAGGTACTAAAACTTGAGTTCTTTTGTTTGTGAAGCAGTATGAAGATGCCATTCTTACTTCTCATCGTTCTAGTGAAACTTTGTAAACTCCAGCAAGTAAACAAAGTAAACAAGTCAGTTGTCGAGTAGAACTGATCCTCCTGATCAGTTGCTAACTCTTGCTGTCAGGCTTTTTTAGGTATTGACACGACTAAAATTCTTTTACTGTGCCTAAAGAAGTTAAACTTGCTGTTGGGTCATGAGCTATGCATGGTATGAAGCTGCAGCCCTCAAATATCTGAAAAATAATCAGAGCAGAAAAGAGCAGCAGTATGTTATTGTAGTGCATATTGTAATTTACAGTGCTTTTATTGAAATACAGAATCACGCAAGGCATTTGCCCAGTTGGCCGGTCGTGGCATTCTTTAACACCAATTTCCTCAGATCACCTCTTTCTCTTTGGAGGATTCACCACAGACAAGCAGCCATTAAGTAAGTCGCTCCAAAAGGATTTTGTGTTGTCTTTGTGTTCTTAAGCTGTTGTGCACAGAAGCTTGAGTTATTGCCTAGTCACCTTAAATGCTTTCTAAATTCCTTCCATGCACTTGTGATCCAACTCTTTATGGTCAACAGCTAATTTCACAGAGTAGGAGTCACTGAGTGTGTTGAGACACTATTATTTATAGAAATTAATTGCTCTAAAAATGTATCTAATGCAAATTGCAGTTAGTAAGAGCTTTACAGTTCACCATCTTTCCCTTCTGACTTCACTACCATAAACCATTATTAAATGCCTGTTTTCAAACAGACAGCCCAAAGTTTCATAGAGTTTTTTCCTAAAAACTTGATTTATTTAAGAACAAAAATGGACTGTGTTACACCAGACTACATGTGTATTGCTGCAAATGTGAAAGAACTAACAGAATGCTGTTTGTGTTTGGGGTTTTGCTTGTTTTCAGGTGACGCTTGGATTTATTGTATCAGCAAGAATGAGTGGATACAGTTTGAGCATAACTATTCTGAAAAACCAAGGTATGGGAGACACTTCCCTGGAAACTCGCAAAAAAAGAGTGAGGAAGCTTTTCATGTCAGCTGTCAGACAGAGGACACACATTCCTCTTTGCAGCACTCCTTTTTCTTAGCAATACAATACTAGTGCTGGCTTCTGCCTCAGAAATGCAGGTGTATCGGACGTGCGCACAAAAAGCAAGACGAATACCACTGTAGGGCTGATGCTGGAGGTAGCGGATAGCTGAGTGTTTGTGAAACGGCAGGAAACATGGGGATTGAGGGTTTGATCTCCTGGCTGCAGAGGCCTCTGATCTGCGAGGGCCAGCACAAGAGCTAACTGGAACCCGGGAGTTCTTGCTCTGCCAGAAAACTGGACACAGGCAGGTGTCACTGTTTTTGAGCATCCTCGCTGGTGGCTAATTCTGTGCACACCTGGATATTTTTATCTTCCTGATGAGTAAATTAGAGATGATGACCTGCAATTTAAAAGCATCAAAACTACCGTGATGCATGTATATGGCATTGAAAACACTTGTGTCGTGAGTTACTGTGGGCCATCTTGTTTGGGGAAGTGTTCTGGTGGAGGTTAAATGAGTAAAGCAGCGATGCTTCCTGGCCTGCCCAGTCTGGCCTTGCCCTTGCTGCTGGTGGGGATGAGGAGGGGTCTGTCTTCCTGGGGCAGTGACAAGGCTGAGCTGGTGCCCCCCACTTCCCCTGCCCCCTTTGGAGCAGCAGGACAGTGGCACGGTGTTGCTGAACGTGTGTGTGAGACGAGTTGTTTCCCCAAGCCTTAGGAGAGCAATACAGAATCTGACTGATGGTTCATTCACTCTTTTCACTCAAGGGGGACATGAAGGTAAAGTTTGTGCAAGCAGATCACAACGGCCGTTCTCCAGAAGCGACAGGGCCGTGGGTTTCACACGTGCCTGCACATGCGGGGAGCGTGCAGCGAGCCCCACAGCCCTGCTTGAACCCAGACACCTTTCATGGCCCTTGGTTTGCTGACCAGTTTTCTTTCTCTTGAGCATAAACTCCTGTTCAAGTAGTCACGTCTCACGTCTACAGTGTACTGTTGGAAGGGCAAACTTGCATGTGTTAACTTCAAATACAAATCTCAAACATGCATTATTGGGTGGGGTGTTTTTTTGGTTTAATGCAGTGCTGACTTCTGTTTCTAGGTTGTGGCATACCGCTTGTGCAAGCGAAGAGGGAGAGGTGATCGTCTTCGGGGGCTGTGCCAACAACTTGCTTGCCCATTCTAAAGCCGTAAGTTTATTTCAAGCTTTCCCTTCCTGTGCAGCCCGGCCCTTCCTGCAGGAGCCGTGGTGTCTTAGCACTCCAGTGAGTGTGAAATGCTGGTGGTCAGCAGTATGATCTCGTGAGGGCTGACAAAGGTGCATAAACAAAGCTCGAAGGGGAAATGCTTTGCTGCTTTTCTGAAAACCAGGTCATTATTCATTATTTAAACAAACTATGACTTACTTTCCCTCACACGTGTGTTTCACTTAGAGCCTGTCCTTATCTCCTAACTACTTTGCCCAGTGCTTCTCACGGGGGTGTTTTCAGAGAGCTCTTCCCCCGAGTAACTTCTTCCCTGTGGTGCTTACAGAGAGGCCTGGTGAGACCAGGCAGAATGGAGAGGGGCTCTTCAGCCAGGACGAGGTGTCCCGAGGCCTGTAGAAACAGCAGTTGGCTGGAAAGGGAGACTGGGAAGAAGGGTGCCAGCACCTTCTAGTGTAAGAGCCAGTGGGCGTCAGCTGGAACGGGCGAGTGGCAAACAAGAGTGGTGCAACAGTTCTTTGTGCGCCAGCAGCTCTGCTCTGGCAGATAACGTGTTGATGTGCGTTCAAGGAGCAGGCGTAAACATTTTTAGAAAAACCACCATCAACGGCTGAGTCTGATATAGTCCCCGTGTCCAGAGTCCCTCGGTGCAGAGCCCTTAAGACTTGGAAACTGCTCGCAGGTGGTGTTCCCTTCTCTGCCCCCGAGCAGGGGCGTTGGCCAGGCTCGGAGCTGGGACGTGGGGCTCACAGGGCACCCCCTTACGCACTTGTGCCGACTGTAGCTTCTAGCCCTGCCAGACCGGGGCTCCAGCCCAGGGCTCTGCCTGAGAGCACAGGCAAAGCGAGTGAGCCTGGCCCCTTCCTGCACCCGGTCCCTAACAGCCATTTGTATGAAGTGGCACTAGAGCTGTTTTTTTGGTTCACCTGTCGTTCCCTGAGCTCCTGTAACTTCCCACGCTGTAGGATTTGGAGAGCAATGCTGCATTCAGTTTGCCTGCTTGCCTTTGTGATTTACACGAAGTCTGGTCTATGCCCCACCATCAGCCCCTCCAGCCCCCAGAGCTGTGCCGTTTGTGTGAGCCTTGGCTGGTTTGGCTCCTGCTGTAATAACGTGAATTCACATAACCGAGCTGCTTCTCTCTCTGTCTCTCCCCCTCCCCACCCACAGGCTCACAGTAATGAAATACTTGTGTTTTCTCTACAACCAAGATCTCTTGTAAGGTAAGAAAGCAAGACTTCCACATTATTTGCATCTCTATCTCAGACAATTAGTGCAGGGTTACTGCCAGACCTGTTTCTATGTTCCTAAAATACTTGAAAACATTTATTCCCCTAAAGAACAGCAGCCAATTATGAGAGGATAGAGCAAGATTCCTTTCAGCAGCCTGCATTTGGCACCGACGATGAGAACAAGCCCTCACTAATTAGCTGCAAAGAATGAGCTTACCTTGCAGCCCTTGTTCAAAACCGCGCTAACACCGGCCGTGTTTCCCTCTCCCCAAGGCTGTGCCTCGAAGCAGTCATTTGCTTTAAGGAGATGCTGGCCAGTTCCTGGAATTGCCTCCCCAAGCACTTGCTGCACAGCGTCAATCAGCGGTTTGGAAGCAACAACACCTCAGGCTCCTGAGCCCCCCGCCACCAGCCGCCATCTCTGAATGAGCTGTGCCTGGATGAGCAGTTCTAAGAAGATGTAATAATTTTACCCAGCGTGGCCAACGTTAAACTTGTATAGGTTAAATATCCGTATCGTTGTAGGTAGTTGCTTCTTGCCTTTTAAGTTGCATGTGAATGGCCTAGAGAGAACCTATTTTTGTGTAAAGAAGTTTGCAATAAATGTATTTAATGCAAGTGGAGATGTATCCTGTGCTTGAGCTAGAACTAGTTCTGGGTTTGTCCGCCTTGAAGTACATGCAAGGGCCAGCCCCCAGCGAGAAGATGGAGCGTGCACGTGTGGAAACACTTGTGGAGTCCCCAGTCAAGGACCTGAGGACTCGGTGGCTGTGCAGGCAATACTGAGGCGCACTGTAACTATTTGAGTGTCGCTTTAGTCTAGGCTGAAGATTGCTGTGGCGGGGGAGCAGTCCTGTTTTAGTCTACTGCGTTAGGAAACCGTCTGCTTAACATTTTGCCACAAATGCTTAAGGTCAGAGAAATGGGATTTGGAAATTGTACATTGTCAGGGTAGATGAACTGTCGTAAACCTTCAGATGTTAAAGCATCACTACTCTCTGCTTGTTTGTAGTTTGGTTTTTTTGGGGAACTCTTTTATGTTGTGGAACTTCAGTTGTGAACCTTAGGGAGCAGATATTCTGCCCTGACACCTGTAACTGAAAGTGCTTGAGCCTGTTAGCAGCTGTGGAGCTCACCTACAACCAGAACAGCCGGAGGAGCCACAGAGGATGTCAGCTTGGTGGAGATACCCTGAAAAGTGGCTGTGGGAGGGGTGGGTGCCTGCTGTCCCTGACTCAGCGCTGTCAGCAGCCCCAGCAGGTGACATCGGGGACAAGGAACAGGCTGTGCTACTGTGGGGAATGGGTGAAAGCATGTTTAAGCTGTCTTCAAAAAAAATAATTAAAAACTTTGACTTCTAGAACAAAATAATGCCTGTATGGTAATTCCTGCGCCGGTTTCTTTTGTAACCTTTAGCTACAGTTCGGGGCGGTGAGAGCCGAGCTGTGGTGTTGCTTCTCTCTGGGGATTGTGCTGATACAGCACACAGGGTTTATTCTGAGTCTGCAGCTCGTCTGCCCTGCACATTCCTCGCCTCCACAGGGGTAATAATTATGCAGCACAGTTGGGCTGCGCTGGTGGGAGCAGGAGCTCTGGAGGGCGAGAGCTGGAACTGTGCTTTGCATCTCCTGCTGGCCAATGGCATATTTGAGGAAAAATAAAATTCTGCCTTTTCTCAAGTGAAGCATTTTAAACCAAAGCACTCCTACTAGAAACCCCAGCCCCCCTCAGAGGAAAGCGGCGGGTATTGGGAAGAAACAACATCACAAGAGTTTTGCCGCAGCAAATTCAGGCCCACCTTTGCCCAGCAGTGTGGGGAACGAGTGCTTGGCTCCAGTGTTCAGAGCCTTGGGGAACGAACAGCAGGAGATCGCATCACTGACCAAATGCCAGCAATTTAATTGCATATCTTTATGCTATTTGTATCATAGAGTCCATCTAAACCACGATGCAGGAACTGGTCCTCATCTGCCAGCTACCATGGAAGCTAAATCCTGTCACATCAACAGCAGTCTGGGTCGGTCGGTCTGTCCTCATCCGCAGGTGCTGGATTCTGGCAGTTCGGTGGTGAGAAATGCAAATACTGACTCACTTCTTTTTCCTGTTCAGGAGATGAGGTGCAGATACTTTCACTTTACCAGGAATATTTCTTGACAGATCGGTATCCTACGAAACATTAAAGATGAGAAAAGGAACATGATGGAAAAGCATTTACTGACATCTTCCAGTAGTGTGTCCCAGTCTGCTGGCAGGGACTGGGGTGCCCATTTCTGCCAGCTTTCCCCCAAACAAGGCTGTCATCAGGCTTCTGCTCTCACGCCATGTTTTATTAACGAAAGACTGACTGACTTAATGGTTTTCTGTGCAGCTTCCACACATCAGCTCGATTCAGATGGGCTGGCTGGGCCAGCGATTCCCTGGGCACTACCTGTTCGCTTCAAGATCATTAACCATTAATGGCATTTTTCAGGCAGGGTGCCACAAAAAGTCAACGTGAAGTCTGCTGCTATTCAGTTTTTCTGATCAGTGAACTACTGCAGGCCAACAAGCAGCTGCCACAGAGCAGTCTAGGCTGCCTGATAAAGGGGGATCACTGGTGTGAAATGAGAAATAAGGACAAAGTCACGACAGGCAGTGCAGGAGGACCGAGGGGCTGCGGTGTGAACAGCTGACGGAGCCAGGGAGGAGAGCACGGCAAGGGAGGAGAGCACAGCAAGGAAGCAGCTCTCTCCCCGGTACCAGATATGGGAGTGCTGCAGACTGATGGTGCCAATTTGAGATGGAAATGGCAAGAGAGTAGAAGAAAACTGCATTGGGCGGGCTCAGACCTGCCTGAGCAGAGAGACCACACGTTCACCTGGCCCGTAGTAAGCACCTTGTAGGTGGAGAGGGGCAGGCGAAAGCCGGCATGAGCAGCACAGCAGGGCGCTGCCTCAGCCCAGCTGTACTCCCAGCGGAAGTATCTGCCCTTTCCAAACGCTGCCCGTGGGAGTGGGAATTTCCCCTCCCAAAATGAGAGGACTTTTTGGAAGATAATGCTTTTGTCAGATACATTACTTTAGATCAAGAGAGACACAATACAGAAAGCTAAGGCCCAATTTCTAACTATTCTTTCCAGCCTAAGCAGTACCTCTGCCCCAGCAGTACTGACAAAGACAACACTGCTAAAAAGGAAGCAATAGCGCACTTGGTTTTGGAAGTATTTACCCCCAAAATGGCACTAGCAGGCGTTCTGCTGCTTGCTGTTACATTTGTACAACAGAAACTATATAGAAAAACTAGTCACCTTTACACTGCGGAACAGGTCTTTTTCTCTTGCGCTAGCTTCTTTGGATTGCATAAAATTATGCAAAGCAATCTTTGCAGCTGTAAAAACACAGGAAAGAAACAGTATGTAAAAACGTGTTGGCTTCAGTAGGTAGAGCACTGAAAAGGATTCAAGTGCTTTAATACAGTACCTTTTCCCTTCTTTTGGGTGCCTGGAGTGAGCTTGACTTTATACCTTTCAAAAGAAAAGGTTTCTGTAAGTAGCACACAGGCTCCTGCCGGCCAGCGCAGGCTGCTGCCAGACCCTTCCCACAGAAAGAACTGCAACTTACTTATAGTTTGTCATGGCTGTGTAGGGAGCACAGATGGGAACAGCAAAGAGCAGAATATCCTCAGGGTGCGGCTGGCCCGTCAGGGAGTCCAGCAATGCCTCGCCTTCCTGAACGGGCAAAGGAGCTTCACTGTGAAACCAGACAGCGTCTCTCCAGCCCCCAGCTACCGGTTTCACCCGTGGCAGAGGCTGAAGGGTTCTCCCCCTCCAGCTGAGCTACAAGAGCCACTGCAATGCCACAGGTACTGTGTGTCAGATCTCGTGATGGGGCTACCGAAACGTACTGAATTCAGCTTTATCACTCACTTCACTGGCACGGAATTACCAAGCTATGATTCGTAACTGACCATCTTCGATTACTAAAATCACATCATTTGAAACAGGATGGATTTAGTTTTAAATGACCCAAACAGGATGCCCAAATGTAGTTAGAACTTCACAGGGTAACCAAAAGCTTCCCCCTCCAGACAACCGTTATCCTCCTTCATTAAAGAATTTAAAGAAAGCAACTTATTTCCAGCCTTGAGCAACACCCACAGCCTGTAATTATCAGAAACTTTGAAGCAATTTTATATGTAAATAAACTTCTAAAGAGCAATTTGCATTGCATCGTATTGTGCCACCCTCCACCCCAGAGCCACCAGTACTTGGGGGGTGCAAACACCTCCAGAGGCAAAGGCAAGGGACAAACTTCCATTTAGCCAGCCCCTAGTTTCTGTAGGGGATGGACGAGATAAGCAGGGTAGAAAGAAAAAAGAGGTTACATTTCTTTTTTAAATAGGGGACTTTAACAGCAGAGCCATAGCCTTCTGGTGCACATGCCCCAGCCCCAGCCTGCGCCTCTGGTCCTACTCACAGGCAGCTGCGTGCTGCAGTGGGGCCTGCCAGGAATAAAGCAGGAATAATTCCTATTTGAGCAGGAATAAAGCCTTCTCCTCAGCCCTTAATCGGAGCTTCAAAGACGAGCGTTTACCTCAGCTCCTGGCTGATCCTGGTCTTGCTCCTCCTGCACACACAAACAAAGGAGACATCAGAGCTGAAATGAGCACACAACTGTTTTTTTTCTCCCCCAGCCCCCAGAGAAAATAGATTCTTTTATCAGCAGTACACAGAAAGCCACATCCTCACTGCAAAGAGAATTTAACTTATTTTAAAGCAAAGGTAAGAAGAGCACTTCTATGTGGGTGAGAGGGGGAATATTTCTTTCAAAACTCCGATTTGCTTGGCACACGCCAAGCTGGGAGGAGAGAGATGGGCTGTGATTCAGAGATACTGACTCACAACAACAGACCTGGAGAGCACTCAGTTATGATTCAGCTGCACCGAGTGGGAGGTATTGACTTAACTGGATCCTCATCAGCGTGGTGGGGCTCGGTACTCCTCCGAGCCCTCGTCCTGGCTGTGCTGGGAACGCAGCATACACATAGATTGCTGCAGGGTTTTTTGCTGCTTCTTGAAACGAACAGGCTCCCAGAGTCATGGCATTAGGCACAGTGTTCTCCACAGTGCCCCAAAACCAGCAAGAGCTGCTCAGCCTCCCTGGCAGAACAGAGCTACACAGTGCCAGGAGAGTCACGGTAGAGGGTGAGAAGGGACAGACAGATGGACAGCAGAGGAGAGGCGAGCGTGCTGCTCACCTTCTCATCCTGCTGCTCCTCCAGGGCTGGGTCCTGCGACTCGTGCAGCAGGACTCCTGCTGGGAGCATCTCCTTGCCCCCTCCAGCACCACGATGCACAGCCTTGGGTTTCTGCTGTTGCTTCTTTGCTGGCTCTTCTTTTGTCTTCCCCTTTTTCCCTTTCTTCCCTTTCTCCTCCTTGTTTGACCCTGCAGACTGTGGTTACACACAGAGGTGGTCAGAGCCAGCGACCCAAGCAACTGTGCCACAGGGGAAGGCAGAACCAATCTCACTCACCCCCAGCAGCTTCATGATGAGCTCCCGGTCCTCCTCATCCTGGTCCTTGTACTTCTCCTTCATCTTCTTCATTTTACTCTGCAGAAGAGAAAACACCAACAGCTTTAGAAACAATGACTTTTGCAGAGTTTTGCATCCACAGACAAACACCTAGATGCTGATCCCACATGCACTTTCCTTCCAGGTCTCCTGAACCTCTTTCAGAGCAGTTCACCAGTAACCTGTGGTTTCGGCAAGAAAAGCATAGTGTGCTCAATGCTAACAGACCAGCAGCATCATCCTGAAACCTCCAAGAGCCTAAAACTATCAGGCAGCCACGGACGTCTGACAGAAACCTGGCATTTCTGTCCACACTTCACATGGCAATGGCGCAACCCATGGGTAAACGTGGTCCCTGCCTACCTTCTGGCCCCGCTTGATGGGCTGAGGGGCTGGCACACCCTTATTGGTGTTGGGAGCAGGGGGAGGCTGTGTCTCCGACTCTCTCTGCTTCTCTTCAGGCAGCTCCAAGTTCTCAGAGTCACTTTGCTGCTTCTTTTTCTTCATTTCTCTAAGGAAAACGATCACTTGATGCACCATGCCTTGTTGCGACAAGAGAGGCTGCTGCTCTCCTGCCAGCGTTACCACCCTGCTTCCCTGCCACAGGGCTATGGGGGAACCTGAGGCATGCACATTGGAAGTAACCCCTCCTCAGTAAAGCCTCTCGAGCCCACAGGCACACAAGAAACTGTTTGTTCACAACCAGGACTCCCGAAGGACACGAGCAGCTGCCATCCCACAGGCGGGACCCACACGGGAAATGCAGGACAGACAATGGGCATGGACCAGCCCAGATTGGGAGGCTGCAAGTCATGCCCTGCACCCAAGTCCTGGAGAGGGGGCGGGGAGGAGGCACTCACCTCACTGCAAACACAAAGAGGCTCTCACCTTCTCTCCTTGGCAGACAGATGCCTTCGCCCCTGGGACTTGCTGTCACTCTAAGAAGTGAAACACAGTTAGAGAACACCATGTCCAGCAGCAGTTCACACTGCTCTTTGCCAAACATCTGAGCTGGTAGCTTACCAAGTTGGGTTCTTCCTCTTTGGGGAGGATTTTCTGCAGCGATCTGTGGGGAGACCAAAATGGAGCTCATCAACAGGCGTAGAGCAGCTCAACCACGGATGCATTACCATAGCCCAGACATTGGCTAATTTGGTTGCATCACTTTCAGCTTTCTAGTTCTTGAAAATCCCAGCTTTGGTGAATGGAAAAGGGCAGCAATACCGGGATGCAGTTTACAAAACAAGTCTTCAGATCTCTGCCAGCTTGTCTCACGCACACACACAAACAAGCAACAAAGCCTGGGTACAGTACACGCTAAAGGAACCTTCGATGCTCTGCTTCCCATGCACATGGGAACATTCCCATGCTCAGCTGTGGTACTCCCTGCAGAGCTGTCCGTTTCCACCCACTCAATCTTGTCTCCTTGCACCCTCTAAGGAGTGTCATTTCCAGGAACAACAGGGAGATGAGCTCATGTTGCAGCCAAATGCAGAGCAGTAATTCAGCACCAGCTTAGCAGAGCAGAAACAACTCACCAGTTTCTCAGGTCTGAACAGCTCTGAAAAGAAAACAGGAGCAGCCATCTCCTGAAGCGCAAAATCAGTGTGTGCTGGTCAAGGAATGCGTAGGCCAAAATAGGGAATAGCAGAGATGAGAGAGACAGATACCCCCATGTGCATGCCTTTGGAGGGGGCTCCAAAGCAAGCAGCCCCCAAAGAAGAGCCATGCAGAAAAATGGCAGGGAATGGTACACAGCATGGCAGTATTTCCACAGTACAGGCTTGCTGCCCTGCACTCTGGCAGCCTGCAGAGCTGAGCAGTGAAAGAAGTGATGGCAACTCATCACAGCCCTTGTCTTGACAGCATTTTAACAGTATGGAGATCCTCAGAAGTTCCCCCATTGCCGATAAGCGCAGCTGCTTCTTCACTTACCTTTGAGACTGAAGATGCGACAGGTCGATTGTTGTATCTGGGTAATTTACCTCTTCCTCCTTCACTTCACTCTTTGACTCTGGATGTTCCGCTTCATCTTCAGATTCTCCATCATCCTCTTCAGAGTCACCCTCTGGTGCAGGAACATCAGCAACGCCTTCATCACGATTACTCTCAGACATGGCTTCCACATCTTCTGGTGCTTCCTGACACTCTGCTTTTTCCTCTTCACTACTGCTGTCTCCTCCTTCTGAGGCACACAGGTGAGGAAAAAACTCAGTTCACATTAGAAACACCAAACCAACCCACAACACAGTGCAGGGAACTAAATGCCAAACCCCAGATGGTCCCGTCTGCCAGCAGTGCACACAGCACCCCGGTCACATCCACTGTACCTAACAGCTCTACTTCTTCAGACACCAGTTCACTGGCACCACTGGAAACCGTTTCCAGATCCTCATCCTGTACTTTGATCTTCCTTTCTTCTCGGTGTCTCCAAACACAGCTTTCATCCACCTAACAAAAGAGGCACCTTTACATTAAGCCAGTACCAGCACCAGTGATCTTTGCTAGCCCATTCAGAGAGCACCTGACTCAGCTTTATTCTTTCCCTTTGAACATTTTGCCATTCAAAAGGCAAGAAAACTAAACGAGCACACTGAAACCCAAGTCTGACAACCTAGAAGGTACAGCTAGTGAGGAGACACACATAGCTGCACAACCAGCAGCCTCCCTAAACATGCATATGCTTCAAACAGAGCTGGTATAAAAATCTAGCAGAGATAGTAATGTTCACAGTGTCTGTTTGTTTTAAATGGAGACAGTGCAAACTGGGAAAAAATGGCAATGAAAGCAGAGTAATCTTCAGCCAGTAGCATTTTATGGGATTTGTCCCAGTGGGAAAAGAAGTAACTGGGAATGAACTGATAAGCAAGAACCAGAAAATAAGCCTCCTACAGCTCAAACCAAATTACAAAAGCCAGCAGGAGCTGCACGGAGAAAGCAGTACCTTAAACAAGAAGCTAAAGCCCATCATCAGATATGAAGGTGGAAGAAAATTCTTCTTCCCTGAAAAACAAAGGCAGATACTCATGAGGAGGTTTAACAGCTACGTTAATGTAATACATGATGTATTTTCAAAATTCATTTTTATTAGAGGCTTCAGGCTACCAAAAAATTACACTGGGGCTTGTTCTCTCTCTTGGATGACAACAGAACAGAAGAAACTCAAAAGCAGCTTAGCTAATGATCTTCTGCCCAGGGCCTCAGCTAGAAATGCTGCTGCAGCTGCCTGATATTCAGTCTAAACCACTCAGGACAGATTTTCAGGAGAAAAGCAGAATCTGTTGGCTGCCACAGTGAGGGGGCAGCTCAGGTGGCTGCCACTGCAGGACAGCACAACATTTTCAGACAAAATGCCGAAAGTCAAGTTCACGCTGTTCCTTTGTGTCTCACCTCGGATCATGAAGCTTCCAGTAGTGAGGTATTCTCCTGTAGGTGCAGTTTTAGAAACCTAAAAAAAATCATGATATACTATAAAGAGTATCTGTCATAGAAGGACAGCGCTGTGTAATAACAGCAACATTAAAGCAAACTGCATTTTAACTTATGGGAACAGTTTGCAGAAGGACTCTGTTTCCAAGGGGTTCTTCCTGTCCTTTGTAGGGTATCTTCCTAAGAGATGTTTCAATTCAATCACACTGGCACTATGTTTTAGAAGTCCCGTGTGAGTAACTGGGTTATTCAGGAAATAAGAACACTAAAGGCACTGTGACCTTCAGTTTAATGTAATCTGTCCGCCCTTACCCTTGAGTGGATTGGAAGCACAGCAAGATTGTAGTTAATACACAAGCTAGAAGTCCAACTGAAAAAAAAGAAAACTTACTTTTCAATAAAAGTCCTTTCCCTCTGTTAGTAAGAAGCCAAGCCTGCAGCACATCCTCTGTCATGTGCATGTCATATCAGAGGTTACCCCTCCACCCCCGGCCCTAAGAGTGGCACAGCCAGGGAGAACCCACAAGGAACAGTATCAGAGAACAGAAGTTTCACCCACATCTACCAGTTCTCACACAGAGACACTTTGTCTGCAGTTGCACACCAATTCCTTCAGATGTCTGCAAAGCTCATGCACGAGTGTCCTTACCTGGTTGTGGGAGACCCACCATGCACTGGTGACAACACGGGCATCCCAGGCAGCGCTATAACACAAGGCCATTGTGCCTGCCTCTGTCAGGGTTCGTGGAGGGATCGGTTCACCTACAAAGTAACACCCTACACATCAGTGAATGAGATCCGTGCATAACAGATTAAATTCTCCAACTTCCACACGCACCCTAATCCAGTGTGTGAGCTTTCCAGGGGCTCTGGGCAGAGACAACACAACCTGGCTAAGCTTGAAGGCAGTATGACAGCATCAGCAGCTGCTCCTCACAGCTCCCTAACAGAAGCTGAAGGCAGCTGTGCCACTGCTCCTTCCTCAGCCCCGCAAGGGAGCAGTAACCGTGCTCCTCACAACACAAGGCCAACTTCTACCACCTCCCAGGAACGGGGCACAGGCAGGGTTTGCCCAGCTGGTCTCCCATGAGATCCATCCCACCACGTTAACACTTCTCTGCTGAGATCAGCACCCTCCCTCGGCACCCGAACTGCTTATGCCACCAACCGAAGTCTCAGCAGGACTCCAGTCCCTGCGGCCAGTAACTAATGCTTCTCTCTGCGAGCACGTCTCCATTGCTCCTTCCCACCAGGAGCTCAACTGAGCAATTGCAAGCAGTCAGTCGTGGCTGGGAAGCAGCAGCAGCCAGTGACAACCTGATCTTGGAAGGACTGATGCCTCTCACATCCTGAGGGAAACGTCTGCTGGAGCTGTGTACCACTGTAAGGGGGAAGGGAGCTCACCAGGCTGGGCTCAGACACGCAGTGCAGAGACTGCCAGTTCACAGTGCCCCCAGACTTCTAAAAGTCCTTGCACCAGCCGCACACAAGGTACCTGATGGGTTCTTGATCACACAGCTTGTGGCTCCATGCAGATCGGCATGCACGTATATGTCCCCTGGAAAAGAAGCAACTCAAATCAGTCGCACATGTGGTAACTATACAGACCACTCAAGCTAAGATGAAGGTTTCTAACATTAGCTGGAAAGGAGCAGGATTGGAAGAGGATACAGAAGCCTTTTAGTCCATCCCAGGGAAAATCAACTCCTTTGCTCCTGACAGGAGTCCACCCAACCTATTCATAACCCACAGTGCTGGAGGCTCCAGTCTGCCACAGCAGACCCCCCAGCACTCCATGGACAACACACACACAGTCTCCAGGACTCACCATCACCAAAGTCCCCTTTTACCCAAGACTCAACTTCAGAACAAACCAGACAGACCTTCCCATATCATTCTTTTACAAGTACAAAATTGGAAAATAAGAGAGGAACCAATACATTCCGCTTAATCAGACTCTCACCTGGTTTAAGATACCGCTTTACAATCAGCTCATTCTGCTGTTGATCTCTTCCAGCAATAATAAGGTAATTCTCAGAACTAATGAACCACAAGAACTTCTCAAACCTGCCAAATTACATCAAGCCATTGTGTAAAAAATGCCTGGAACTAACAGAACATCACAAACTCTAAGAATACCCATCTTGGCATCTACTCCTTACAAAAGGCACTGCAAATAGTTTCACACCCATCCACGTGCCTGGGGCATAAAAACAAGGCACAGTACAAATATAACATCACTGCCAACGATATTTTGAGATGAAACAAGTACCATCACCACAAAGTCCAGCTGCCTCCTATTTATTTTTATTTTCATAATTCAGTTGTTAGACTATAAAAAGATTTGGGGTTTTATTTGGTTTTTTGTTGTTGCTTTTTTTTAAAATGTACTGTTACTATTTCACAGAGCTGCCAGAAAGTAGCAGTGAAGTTCCCTGTTTTTACTAAGACCATATTCCTAGCTGTGTTAAAAGCAAAAAACTACAAGTCCATGTCCACTGAAAGGAACTTTCCCAGGCAAAGGCACTAACAGGATCAGGCCACCACCTTCAAGGAGCAATTGTAAGATGACTCAGCATAAATTGTAGTGCTTCAAAATCACATTAGCTCCACTTCTAAGCTAGCGAAAATTCAGCCTGACACAGTCATTCTAAATTTGCACACATCCACAGTACATTAGATAACGACAATGAAACTGTACTTGCCAATAGACCTTTCTTGCTTTCTGAATGGTGGTAACTGTCTGAACTTCCCTCAACGTCTGCTTCGTCTTCTTCTCGGCCGATTTAAATGCCTATTTAGACAGAAAGCGTGATTCGAATCCACCAGCACAGGAATCACAAAGTTTCTAAATGAACAGTAGGAAAGTTGGTAGGAAATTTCTCTGAACTTTTTCAGAGTGCAGGCTCCACATACTGCTGTTCACAGGCCTGCATTCCCCTCACGCACATGTGAAATAGCTGCCCTAAAATCCTCATAAATCTCCACCCCGGATAGCTGCCCCCTGAGAAGATTATCAGCTCTTTGACTGTACAGATTTCCACTGATTTTCCACTCCTGCCTCCATAAGTACTGGTCAACATCGCCATCAAGCACCTGTCTTATGTGTTCGCAATGCTACTGGTGGAAAGCAGGTTATACAGCAGGGATCTGCAATCCTCTGTTCAGTCAGCTTAAGAGCCAAGAATGAAACAACCCTGGTTGGTTGTTTTCACCTTTCATGTCTCATTAGGACTACAGAGACCAAGTTAGGATTTTCCACTGATCAGTGACAGGGACTGTGCTTTTAAGTATCTTCTAAAAACAAAGAAAAAATACCTTTTCTGCAGCTTCTACTGTCTTCTGAGTTTTCTTAGCTGCATGTCTTTTGTGATCATAATACCTGCAAAACACAAGTTTGTTTGTATCTGAAATCTCAGCACATGCACTCATTTTTAGAATGTACTTATCACAGTTCTCTACATTTGCCATTAGCATTCACTTTTGAGATTTTTTTTTTAGCCCAGTTCTTCAGCTTAGTTTTCACCTGAGAAAAGCAGCCAGATGAAGTCAGTCCCGTCCTCGACAGAGCACTGTGTTGGGGTTAATGTGTGGCAAAAGTAGCCATTTTGTTCTATGTGTCACTGTGCAGAACTGTACTCAAAATTAAATTAATGTGATAGCTAGAGACTAGCCGCTATGCAACAGTAAGATACTTGGTTTTGGACCAAGAAAACACATGTCTTCAAGCTCAGGGCAAGCTACCCATTTCAATTTCTAACTTTTAACAAGATATACACAGAGCTCTTCCTATGACATTATCACTAACAACTGCAAGCATACAGAAACTTCTACTACCAAAGCGCACGTTTACTGTAAAGCTTACTTTTTGGCATTGGCATATGCAGACAAACTGAGATCAACATCAACTAATGACGGTTTGTTTTTCTGAGGTTTCTTCAGCTGTTTGTTTTTATTCTTTTTCTTTTTTCCCTTTGGTTCTTCTGTTTCTTCTTTCTCTAAATCAGCATCCTCCTCTTCCTCTTCCTCTTCAGATAATACATATGGGTTTCTAAAAACACATGACATCATATGATTAAGTGAACTGGTTATTTTTTAGCCTTTCACTCTTCTATTCTCTCATGAAGACTGGCAATGGCCTAAGGAACCCTTAAACCATTTTCCCTGTGCAGCTGCAGGAAGGCCCCAGGATGCCTTACATGCAAACTCGTTTATGTCTTGGTCTCAGCCAAAGTTTGGGGAGAAAAAAGAAAACAAAAGCAGAAGATAAAGAGCCCAAATTTTCCAATCCAAGAAAGTAATGTTTTCCAAGGCAACTTCTCCTATCAAAAGACATGCATCCATGCTATCAACCTAAAGAAAAATCTAGACTTAAAATGAAGAACAGTTCCAAAAATCTACTTTAATAAAGTAAAACACAAGACATTCTATGTGTGATCACCACATGAAAAGAGAAGAGTTACATCATCGTGCTGACTCATTGAACAGGACAGCAACATGCTGGTTTAAAACCTCAAAAAATATCTGCTACACTGTTTTCAAAGAGGTATGCTGAGCACACACTAGCTGGATTTGTATTTGCTTCTCGCCAGGACATTAAATCCTGCTTGATACAGCTGTACTAAGTCTGTGTAGCAAAAGGTGGTGAAGCAGCACAAAATAATGCTCTTCATAAAGGAAAATACATCTCCGTAGTCCTTTGTACTAAGGATGCACGATTCAACACTTGGTGGACTGACTGAACAGTTTGACCAGCAAAGTGATCACTACTCACTACAAAAACAGATGGAGAGGAGAGACTGATGACACAGTTGCCAACACAGAACTCACTCCTGAAAACAGGTTTATTCTATACATTAACATTTCTGAAAATGAGGTAACTAAAAAATTCATAAATTAACTTTGCCATATTACAGCTCTCATACCAGAAGTTCATAGAATCATAGAATCATTAAGGTTGGAAAAGACCTTTAAGGTCATCAAGTCCAACCATCAACTCAACACCACCATGCCCACTAAACCATGCCTCGAAGTGCCACGTCTACGTGTTCTTTGAACACTTCCAGTGATGGTGACTCCAACCACCTCCCTGGGCAGCCTGTTCCAATGTTTGACCACTCTTTCAGTAAAGAAATTTTTCCTAATCTCCAATCTAAACCTCCCCTGGCGCAACTTGAGGCCATTTCCTTTCGTTCTATCGCTAGTTACCTGGGAGAAGAGGCAATACAGTTCTAGCTATAAAAAAGAAATTCTCACTTTTTTATTTCTAGCATCCCGATACAGTGTCAGATAAGGTTTTTAAAGACACTCCAAATACTGCCCCACTGCTAGTTCTCTCATCAGGACTTCTACGAGAACCAGCATCAAAACTTGCAGCTCACAACATCCGCAGTCTTGAACCATCAGCCTTTCACTGGACTGCCTTAGCCGTCAGCAGCATCGAAACGGGCAGGATCTCACGTGAATTTTAGATGAAAGAAGAGTAAACCACAGAGAGTTAACTGCTGACTGACAGACTGGAACTTTGAGCCTATACTGCTTTAGGACACCTTCCAATGGTTTAGAATATAGTCAGACAGACTCTAAAAATAATAAAATAAATGCTACTACAGTAACCACATCACTATTATTTTTGAAAGCAAAAAAGAAGGTATCCCCCTCTGCTCACAGAACTATGTTCTCTTCATGCTGCTATAAGAAAAACTGAACAGTTTAAATACCAACGTACAAGCTAAAATGATACCAGTTTTCTATACAGCTCACATGGTCAGTCCTACTTGTATTCAGTACAGGTGATCTGCAATGCACTCACCTCAGCAGCATTGTGATGTGATTCGTCTGAAGCTTTAATTCTTTGATTGCACTTGCAACGGGGTCTCCCTGCGCTTGAGCTTCTTTCACGATCGCTCCGATCTCTGTCCAGTCTATCTGGTTGGCTAATGCACTACGGACCACCTGGATGGCTCGGTCGACAATCTCCAAGTTCATTTCTATAAGCTCTCCTTTTATCTTATCGGCTTCCTTAAGGAAAGAAAAAAGTTTATACCCATTGAAGCTAAACACACACTCAGCAATAGTTTAAAAAAAAAAAAAAGTAGTAGTTAATATTGAGATAAAATCCAAGAATGGCATTTGAAGTGATCACATAGGACAACAGCCAATTTGACTCTTGCAAGCAGAGTGGCACAAGGAAGTTTTGGCAAGAGAGGGACAAAGCACTCACAAGGGAGCAGAGTCCCACTGGGCAGGCCTAGGCTCCATGAAGGGTGCTCAGGGTGCTCAGTGACAACGGAAGGCTTCACTTTGGCATCTAACCCTGACCATAGCAATGCAGACCAGCAGGTACAACTCTTCAAGAAACTTTATGTATCTTCTTGGTTAAACAAACCCCTCAGTCTTACCTGAGCTTGCTGAAGAGCTTCTAGTCTGTGCTCATGATCCCTACGGACATTTTCAAGCTTCTTCAATGCCTCTTTTTCCTTTCAAAAATAAGAAAGATTGAAAAATATATATGCAAATGGCATCCTACCACCTAATCACTGCAAGACATTCAATAGGGCATTCCAGCACAGAAAAATACAATAGCGTTAAGAGATGCAGAGTCTCCAAAGTATTTTTGTTAATTCTGTTACTTGTACTCCAAGCAGAACCAACCCGTCCCTGACCACCACTGACTCAGCATTTCCATGGCAAAAATAAGAAATGACACCTCCCTCACGTAGGCTACAAGAACCAAATGAAGCATCTGAAGCTCAGAGAGCCACCTCAGCTGCCTCACTCTTGGATGAGTGCATACCTGCTGCAATGCTTTCAGATCAATTTTTTGTCCCTCCAGCTTGGAGTAGAACTCATCTGCAGCCTGCAAGAGAAAATCAGTTTTAAGAATTTCCAAGCTGCACTAACTTATACCAGCAACAAGCAGGCAAGAGGAGGTTCCGCTCAAGAGAGGTGGCTGCAAAGCACTAGAAGAGGAGACAGATGCTAAAACAGGGTTCAGTAACTTCCTCCATTTTACCTTCACATGCGATCGGTTCAGCAAGACACTCAAGGATATGCCTCACTGCAAACCAGGGGCAGTGCACAAGTAAATAAGTGGCCAAACTATGGCCCACATTTTTTGCTAAGAAATGATGAAAATGAAGCTGCTGTCTGACTCAGTGTGCTCTTCAGATTAAATGACGCAGTGATCGACCCGTCTGCCCTGAATTCCTGCTGCTTCAATAGGTCAGTTAAAAAAAAACAAACACAAAAAACCTAGAAAGTATGCCTAAGAACTGCTCCTGGTGTTCCAGCTGCCAGCCACTGTGCTTAAAACAAAAGAGGAGGAAGGTTTTAGGCTGCTTAGAATATCAGTGCTGTGAAGGAGATGACAGAAATTCAGCCAAGAAGCAGGGTAGGAAAGTGAAATGGGAATTCTGGAGATCAAGGTCAGGAACAACATGCAGTTAATGATTTCAAGTATTAAAGAGTCAAGGACCAGGAAGGACAACACTCAAGGAAATACTAAATCGGGTGCCTGAAGCTTTCAAAATAGTCACTGGAAAAGTATAAATGTGATGACTCCGATGACTGCTTGCCTCCAGCGGTAACTCAGCATCTGAACTCTCCACTAACAAAATGTTTGACCAGAACTGGTAACAGCCTCCTCCCTTACAGGTTCAATACACACCTCCGTGTACACATGCCACATGTCGTATTTCAGCTATGGGATCTAACTGAGTTAATAAAGACAATGCTGCTCAGCAGTAACCTAAAGGCCCTGTTTTAGTTGGCCTTTTCTGAATAGAATATTTATCCATAAAATTAATCATCTCTTCCAAGGTCTATGTTTTCACTGACAACTTCTTCAGTATATTTTAATTACTCTTTTTAGCATCAGTCAATTAAAGCACTTAAGTACAGTATCAGCAAAAGCACTGTACCTTATTGAATGAGTCAAATTCCAAGTACGGACATTTTGAATGTTGAGAAAACAAGAAAGGATGAAATTCCTCATATCTGTAAAATACACATTTGGTATTATCACCTGAAAACTAATTTATGTTATGCAGACTAGTAGAAAAAGAAATAAATACTTCAAGTATTTACGTGTAGATATCTTCTGCTGGTTTATCTGGTTCCAGACTTGGTTTTTTCTCCCTTTTCTGGATAATATAACCCTAAAAGAATACATAAATATGTCATCAGTGTTTGTCTTTGAAAAGCATCCCCCTTATCTTGGCAAAGCAGCAAGTTTTAGGTGCTAACCTACTGATAGCATGAGATAGTAAATCATTCTAGCAGAGAGCCCTTGTGGCAGAAGCAATGTGATTGACTGAGTAAAGCCCTGACCGCTTGCTTGTCTTCACTCCAACTTCTTCCAGAAAAAATGGTGAACTCTTACAAACCTCAGGACTATCCTACAGCTTATCACATAAATGCACAGTTTCTGTGCAGAACAGTGTTACCTGCTATTAAAGCACGAGTGCAATTCTCATAGGGCCTACATAACCTGCTTGTAAATTATTTAATTGCTGCACATCCAGTGCAAGGAAGCAATTTTTATTCCCCATCACTACCTGGAGCCCAAGCTCACAGGATAAAATCTGTAGCTGATAACACCAGGAACAAGCATGTGCTGAACAATACCTGCCTACCAGTTCAATTCTGCAATTCCTGCATAACCAATAACCAAGTTGCCCAATGGAGACCCACCTTTCCATTGAAGTTGTCAGTTAGTGTCATATATTCTTCTGCTTTCTCTAAAGCAGTAAGCACTTTCTCAACATTTTCTAAAGAGAGAGGGGGGAGGAGAGGAATATTTTAAAACACCTAGAACAGAAAGATATCTTTATATAAACACAACAGAACAGCAAATCAACAAAAGGTCCAGGCAACTGCTCTTCCATTTAAATGCCTGAAGCAACCTGTCCAACCTAACCACGCTAAGTAGGATCCTAGCATGTCTCAAAAATAAAATAGCAGATATCCTTTACCCCTGGTGCCTCACTACAGCAGTTACTGTTCATTTTAAACAGGAACTTCAGCATGCATTTTACATTTGGGGAATTTTTAATTTAGAAAAATCTATATAGGTACTTCTAAGAAATAATAATTCAAGTTTCAGGAAAAAAAAAGACCACACAAATGCTAGCAATTTATTAAAATAAAACTACAGAGGCAAAGCATAAACCAGTAGCTGTGAGAAGTTATTTGTTTATTACAAAGTTGATTTATTATAGCATCATAATGCAGTAGGAAGTAAAAAATCCTTTTGATTTATGTCAAATATAAATCACACAGGAAAAATAAGACTACAGAAAAATCTATTCTGACTTTAACACTCAAATCCATCATTTCCCAATAAATGTAAAGCTGCTACTTTATCAAATTCCCACTGTGTTTGCTATAGATAAAGGAAGACTTTGATGATAACTCTTCTAATGCAGGATCCTTGTAAAACATCCCTTTACTTAGCCAGAATTCACCTGATGTGTAAGGTGGTTTTATAATGAGATACCATTTAGACTATAGGAGGAGCCTGATCTTTTATCTCCAATATATGCACAATTCAAGAGTTTTAATGTGAACACAGCTGGTCCCCAACCTAAAAACATTAAAACATATATCCATATGGCCAGAACTACAGGCTTGAAGATGACTTGTCTCTTTGGAAAAAAATACTACACAGGCATAAAAATTACTATATATGTAGTACAGCCTTTAAAATATTATTTACTACATACCTTTACTTTCCATATGCTGATCTATTTTGACATAACCAGAAAATCCAGCTTCTATAAGGCAATGCTCAATGAGAGTGGCTCCGTAAGCTGTTAAAAAAAGAAGAATCATCTGTGGAAACATTCACAATAAAATTTGTATTTACACTGAAATTACAAGAAGTGTTTTAACAAGGTATGGATGTGAAACTACAGTCAATCCTTAGAGAGGATGGGAATAGCAAGGGAATTGTGGTCCCCAATTCAGGAGGCAGAGCCCAGAAAGAGCAGGTAATCGAGACTCCTGCGGTGACTCTCTCAGAAACGCTCACTGCTGGGCAGAGCAGCTGGGTCTCAGCTCACAGTTGGTGAGTTCTTACAAACTTAAGGATGCTTAGGTTCATCTGGAACTGGGAAAGGTCTAGCACAGAATAGGATATACAGGAAGGATGGGCTTCGTATTGGCCAAAATGAATGAAACCTTTACATTTAAAAAGGCGTAGGAAAGTTCTGAACTGAAGAGTGTAGGAAACCCAACAAGAGTGGCAAAATGCCTGGCTTGGGATAAGGTATTCCAAAGGGTGAAGCCATACAAACTCTGTAGCTTCAAATGAAGAACTAGGAAAAAAACAGCAAGGCCATATGTGAAACACGAGTGACAAATGACAGATGCAGCTCCATTTGAACAGGGTGCAGAGAAGTAGCAAATGAAAACAGATATACATGCTGCTACAAAGGTGCTTAAAGACAAGATGGGGCCACGGAAAACCAGGTTTAACTTAGAACACTGAGAACAAGCGAAACAGAAACATGGAGCAAGGAAGACAACCACTGGGACAGTGCAGCATCAAGCTTAGAATGATGCAGGTGACCTCAGAGTGGGTGAGCAGGATGTTAAGAGTCCAATCAAATTAAGATGATAACCACTTGAAAAAAGACCCAGCACAATCCCATGGGAATGAAAACCCAGGCCTACATCTTGTACATACGGTATTAGGGCTACTATAATGATCACCCTAATGTGCAAAGGGACAGCCAAGAGATTGCGAAAGCAGGACACAGAACAGCTAAATCAGGTTTCAATCATCCCAGCCTGGCTGGATAGATGTCATGTCATAGTACAAGGCTGACACTAAAATTTACCCAAATCCATCCCAGCACAACAAAAGCCCAAGACATCTCCTACAGGCATTCACAGCTCAAAAAGGAAGATTACATAAAGCAAGGCAGCTTCTTAGAAGGAAAGAAATTAAGACAATCAATAAAAGGCAATGCCTGCAGGCTATTTAGAGATGCTATTTTGGAGATTCAGAACAAATGCATATCACTTATTAGACAGTGTGTCATAAAAATCCAAGGAAGGCTGACATGACTAAACATCAGGTTAGGAGAAATTGTTAAAAGTAAAAAGTTATCCGAAGTTCTGCCCCTTGTGGAAAATGGGAGACCAAACTCTGGCAGGTGAATTTAAAACACAGCAACATTGGCCAAAATTAATCTTGAGAAAATCTGAAGAAAAAAAAACCCTATCAGGATTAATAATAAAGCCTTTTCCAGATACATCATAAGCACGAAGCCTGCCAGAATCAGTAGGTTCAAGAAACAATCAAGACGCAAAAGGAACACTCAGGTATGACAAGAGCAGGAAAATTAATGTCCTGAGTTTCATTCATAGCGTAGGGGCACAGGGAAGCTCGGGCTGGAACATTTCACTGCAGGCAGTATGTCAGAAAATCTGCCTCAAATCCAGTTGTCAGAAGAGGTGATGGATCCCACAGACAAAACAAGCAGCACCAAATCCTCAGGATCATGTGGTACTCAGCCAGGCATTTAAAACAACTCAGGATGGAGATGCCAGACTGTTAACTGTAGCCTGCAATGTCCCTCTTGCCTGTAGCAGCAGAGGCACAAGGAGGTTAATGCACCGGCAATTTTAAAAAGGGACTAGAAAACTATCAACTCTTTTTAGCCTAAAGACTAAAACTAGCAGTGAGCTTTGCACTAGACACAGAAGAGCCAGCAGTTTTGTATTTTGCGTCATAACTCTCCAAGACAGTTAAAAAGCACAAAGACAAAGGAGGTCCAATAGATATGGTCTACTTGGATTTCCAGAAAGCATTTAGCAAAGCTCACCCCAAAGCTCTCAGAGAAAACAAGCTGCCACTGGATAATGGGATAGCCCCTGCCTGGATTAGAAAGTGGCTGAAAAACAGGAAACAGGGAGGAGGTATAAACTGTCAGCTCGCAGGGAGGGGAGGAAAGCGGAGCTCTACAGGGCCCTTACTCTAGAGCCTGCACTGATCAGCATACACCTAACTGAGCCGGGAAGGGGGAACAAAGGGCAAGGGGCAAAGCCTACTGATGAAACACAATTCGTCTAAGCAACAAAGACAACAGCCAGCTGTGAAGAACTGGAGAAGAACGAGCAATAGTGAGTGATTAGACAAAGAACTGACATAAGATCACTGTAAAACAACAGAAAACAATCTACATGAGGAAAGACTATCCTATTTATGCATATGTCCAACAGATCATTCCTATTTGGGAGCAAGACCTAACAACAGATGGTCCTGTGGAAACAATAAGCTCAATTGTCAGCAAACACAAAAGAGTCAAGCTGTGTGTTGGGAATTTTTAGGAAAGGAATCATGAACAGAACAAGGGAAATCATGCCACAGGATAAATCCGTGGTGCACTTCCACTGTGAATGTTATGTACACTTTTACTTACCCCTTTTCAAAACAGGTAAAGCTAGAAAAGGTACAGAGAAGGACAACAAGAACCATCATAGGCTTGGAACAGATTATGTACAAGGAAAGACTAGGTAGGCTATGCAGTAGGCTGGTTAGCCTAGAAATGACCGAGACTTACAAAATGTGTGGTGTGGAGTTGATAAATAGGCAGCAACTGTTCACCTTCTCTTCAAATCCAATACTAGGGCTCAAGTAAAACTGGTGAGATGAGCTCCAGAACAAAAAAAAGAGGTGACTTCATGTGACATGGAAGCAACTCCTCACCACAAAAACACCATGGATGCCAGAAGTTCATACAGGTTCAAAAAGAGATTTGGTAAATAAACATGGAAGGAAAATCCAACCCAACCTACGAAAAACAAAGATGCCTGCTGACCAGTCATGGGAAGTCTGTAAAACATAAAGACTGCTGGGACTGAAAGACTCTTCCAGGAAAGTATCAGTGTGCCTGTTAGGGCTGCAGGGTAATGACAGGGGGTGACCAGGCGCTGGCCCAAGGTTAAGCTAACAGCATACGATGTGAGGAACTACAGGGCACTATGTGAGAAACCACTGGATACGACAGTTACCAACATGAAAAGTGGCAAAAATTAGGGAAGCAGCAGGAGGGATGGCCAGGTTTCCCAGGTGGTTAAGGAAGAGTGCGGCAAGAAACAGCCAAGACTCACACGGTAACTGAAGGGAAGAATTGTGGATGTTTTACAGAGTGGCGCATTGCCAGGCCAGCCATGCCTCAGTAATCAGATCAGTAACACTATATAAGGCCAAGGTTACCCAGAGAACAGTATGAGAAATATCAAATTTGGGTATGGATATAGAAAAACTAGGACCAATTGGGGAAAGTAATTAGCAGCAGGTTGGTTGTTTAGGAGGAGACCAGGGTGGACAAAAAGAGGGACAAGGGTGGTAAAAAAGAAAAGCAAGACATGGGGAAAGTAACACTCAGGTCTGCAAATCACATGCTTTGAGCTGTTCAGGGGTATCCACCAGACAATCCTGTGCTTGATCAGCACCGCCAAATCAGGAGCATAAATCAAACTTGTTCCGACCACGTCATGCAAGGCAAATTTGCTTCTGTGGTCAGGAAAACTGAGGCACAGTGTGCTTTGTCCAGCTACCAGAGAACACCCAAATGGACATTATCAAGCATCTTGGTATTACCACATTGGTCCTTGCTCCAGGACTGGCAGCAGTGACATACTCCAATCACTTCCTAACAAGATCCTTCCCCTGACTGTACCATTACATCTCCTATTCAGTACTACTAAACACAAGACACTGGACAAAACGCATCAAGTCAGAGCTCCAGCAGAGCTACTCTCAGGTCCTCATCACTGCAGGATTACAGCAAGGTTCATCTGTTTGTGCAGTTGGCTTGGAATCAAAAAAATCTACTCTGTTTTCAAAGGCTTAGGGTTTTCATTGTTTTTCCAAACATACATAATAGCAGACTGTCATGAACAACATCCAAAAAAACCACTGCTTGAAGTTGTTCTAATTTTGAGCATCATCTAAACGTAACGCGTGTTGACCTCATTTCATTTTCTAATTAATCCAAATTACTTTTTTCTAATGAATCACAATTACTTACGAAGATGCGGGTTAAGAACCCTCTTCAGTTGTTCCCCTTTGGGTGCATTTGATATTATTTCAGTTAACCTGCAAAAGATAATGGAGAGTTGTCATTCCAAAGAATATTGGGATTTAAGACTACATTGTATTACTTAGAAGCTACAAAACATTTTCAGTTTTAAAAAAAGAAGTGCCAAATGGCCTGTAAGATGCGAAAAGACTACCCAAAGGCATGCTGCCTTTCACAGTTGTGGGTAATTTGGGTTTATTCCAATACATACACCATCTAAAAGCAATTACCTTTCCAAGGTTGGCAGCGGTGCAGGCGCTTTTGCACTGTTGACTGGGTATCGTTCCCGAACCGCAAATCTGACATCATCCGCTTCATCCATGCGAAACCTCAGAATGTTTAAAATGACGTATTCGTGGTCTGTCAGGACAATGTTACCCTGTGAGCACACCACAGGGGACCATCAGCAAAGGCCATACTCACATGCTGGCTTACAGAGGACACGTTTGGAGCTTTGCACTCACCCTGTCATACAGCTCAATGATCAGGTGATAAGCAGCTTCATCGCTTCCAAACTGGAAGTCCACAATTCTGTCTATACCCAGCTGTTTTACACTGACAAGTCTTCTGGTCTTTAAATGCTTACGGCACTGTCAATAATGGAGAAAATGTCTGTGAGATGATGCACACAGACCTGCTTGTGACATTTTACAATGAAATACATTCTTAGCTATAGATCCCTCCTGTGACACTGACCACTTCTTACTTAATACAAATACCGTAAGGGTAAAAATGCTAATCTTGGTAACACAGACACAAGACAGGTCTTGGCAAAATAGTACCTTGATATTTATAGTTAATGTAACAAATCCAGATTTTTAACATTAAGCCATTTTTGCCATTCAAAACTGGTATTTGTTTAGCTCAACAAGTGAGCTAAATTCAAAGGGTTTATTTTACAAAGAGAACTGGGATTAATCCTGCATCCATATATGACGTGGAAAGCCACTCCAGAGAATCTTTGCCGAGTCATTTCAATGAGGCTGCATCCAGAGGTGGTGGGCTAAGCAGACCTGCATGCGTCAGCACTCAGGTTGCATCCCTGCAGATCTACCTGCAGAAACACAGCCTAACAGCTTGCAGCAAGATCTGAACCCTCCAAGTCCAGCAGGACTCTATTAACATAGGGTGCTGTGTCCAGGGCCTAAAAATTTGGACAACCCAGGTGGAATGACAAGGACTTTGCTGGAGTAAAATTCCAAAAGGTCTGAGTATCCCAGAAAATGTCCAGCAGGTTATTATTAGTCTTCATAAATTTAAATTTTCATTGTTTCAGGCACTGAACATCAACAACGTTGACCCCAGGTCCACACTTGCTCTTCCCTTGTTTTCAGTCACCTGCTGGATCAGGATCCACCAGGCAAATCCTTCAACTATTTTCTTCTGTCTCCAAGGACAGAACATAAATATTGCTTTCTGATATCCAGCCACCTTATTAAAAAGAAATTATAGGTTAGTTTACCTTCATTGCAAAGCCAGACGGCATCATGTTTTTCGGCCACTCAAACTCCGTCGTGTGAATGCGTATACCAGATTCAAGCAGCAGCGTAGCTTTGCAGTCTGGTCTGTTAACAAAATAAAGACTCACCACTTGGCACATGAGCAGCCCTCCCAATACCACATGCCAGTTTGCACTGGAATGAGACCAAAGCACCACAAACCAGCGGCACGCCATCTACAGAAAGCACTGTTGCCAAAACTGGTAATGCCTATCAAATAGTGCTGCTGACAGTGAAAGGACATCCACTTTTTAAGTTTACAAACAATGTGGCCAAGCAAAATGCTTGGCAAGCAATGGAGTTAAAAATTGTCCAAGACAAGTGGAGGCAAGCAGACGAGGTCCATCTCAGACACCACTGGAGTGGTCAGGTTAGTGACATGACATGAGCCCTACCACACATTTGGCCTAGGCTTGCTTACTTACACTTACAACACTTACTAAGTGTTGCTCTGTATTCCTCCAACTCCTCCCTTCCCTCCCCACAAAAAGAAACAATGACAACTGTGTGTTTTTACACTAAAATCTTTGGCCTTTTGCTTATTTTCTACAGTATTCCACACTTCATATGCTATTTCCCAAGAACTTCCTGGGTAAAAATTACTGCATTTTATATCAAAGAACAACAGAATTTCACTGAAAACTAGTCAGAAAAGCCACACACTTGTCAACAGAAATGTACAGTAACAGCATAAAGAAATTTCAAGAAGTTCTTACTTTTGAAGGCGAATAAGATACGTCTTATTATCCACATCATAAACATTGTTTACTCTCATTCCCAATAAGCTGTCAAAAAGAAAATACGTGCTTTGGACAATACGATACACAAACCATACAAGTATCTGAAAAAGTCCCAGTGATAATTAAAATATACAGAAGTGCAAGTTATGATAAATTACCAAGCAGTAACTGAAGAGGCAGCAAAGGAAGATTAATAGAATGAGCTGGAAGCTGAACAACCAAAAGATGGAGAAAAGGATAAAGTGCAAAAAGCAAGAACACCACTGCGGACACCCCAGCTGCAACCAGACAGCTTCTGGATCTCCAGCACAGGATGGAGGCCAGGCTGCCAGTTCCTGCAAGCATTTCTCTTTGTGTCAGGGACATAAAATTGACTGGAGCACTTTGCTCCTCTGGGCTACCTTCTGCATCACGGGTAGCCCTTTGCCAGCATGGAGGACTAGTATTCCCAATACAAGCACAGAAATGAACGGGGAGGGGGTAGGGTGTGTCAGTCTCGTCACCATTTTGTTCAGCGTGGAGCCAAATATGCAGAATGCCCTGGACACCAGAAGAGTAGGAGACCTCCATGGGGCATGGATGTCAGGAGCATTAGAACTTCCCAGCTGGATGGGAGAGCATATGACAGACAGTAGGACCTTCCCCACACAAACAGGAAAGGGAGAGCACTCAACTGCTCCCCAAGGAGAAGCTGGGGGACAGGACCAGGACAACGAGGGGTTGCTCAAGAGCACCAAGCCTTCCCTCAGGGTGTGACAGAGGAGGCAGAGAGGACTCACTGCTCTGTGGCAGGAAGATTGTGCTGGGGGCCACTCGGGCAGCATCAGACAGGCCCTGTGCTGCCCCATAGTGCCGCAGCACACGGCAGAGAGAGGCAGCCCACCACCCAGCACAGCGTGGGGCCGGGCTCCCCACAGGGGCCACGCAGTCCATGTGTACAGATGGTGGAATCACCCCAGAACGGGACAGTGCAAAACTGCATCGTCCACTGGGGAGGGCTGCGCGCAGTACGATGGCAACCTGATCAGCGCAGTGCGGGGCAGGACACCGCGGAGGAGCAGAGCGCGGGCGTGCGCGGAGCCCTCACAGCTCTGCGCCATGAGGAGCCGGGCTGCCGACGAGGGCCAGAGCCGTCCCACAGAGCCCCGGTGCCATGGCGAGGCGGGGGCAGCCGGGCCAGGGGGCGGGGGCAGCCGAGCCGGGCCCCACTGAGGGGAGAGCGGCGCTACCGACCGGGCCGGGCCCCGCTCCTCAGAGCCCAACCGGGCCGGGGCGGGTCCCGCGCCAGGGGGCAGCCCGGGAGTGGGGGGGCGAGGGGGCGGTACCTCTGCCGGAGCTCGGCGAGCGCCGCGCGGATATCGACGGTGCTGAAGCGGGACTTCATGGCGCCGCCGCCCGCTGCGACCCACAGGGCCCCCGGCCGCCCCGCCGCGCGCCCCGCGCCTGCGCCAACGCCCGCTACGGGTCGCGCCCCGCACCAAGTCTCTTCGCTCCGCGGCCGCGCGCTCTCCGCCTCCCGCGCATGCGTCGAGCCGCGGACGGGGGGCGGGGAGAGACAGCGGGCTGCGGCCGCGCCGGCGGGGGCCGGCAGGAGGCGGTAGCGTGCGGGGGTGCGGCGGGGCAAAAGTCGTGTGCCGGGGGCAAAAGGTGTGCGGGTCGCGGGCAAAAGGAGCCCGCGTCTCTCTGTGTTGCCCAGGCTACGCTGCAGTGGCTATTCACAGGCGCGATCCCGCTACTAACCGGCACGGGAGCTTTGACCTGCTCCGTCTCCGACCTGGGCCGGTTCACCCCTCCTTAGTCAACCTGGTGTGCCCCGGCTCCCCGGGGCTCACCATATTGATGCCGGTCTTAGCGCGGACGCCCGCTCGGCATAGCGCACTGCAGCCCAGAACTCCTGGGCTCAAGCGATCCGGCGGGCTCAGCCTCCCGAGTAGCTGGGACTACAGGCACGCGCCACCGCGCCCGGCGCTCACCACCCTGCCACAAACCTCAATTCCTCGTTTCTTGCACGATTTGGGGTTTGCTGCCAGTGCTTCACGGTGGGATCCAGCTGGGGGCCAGCAGAGGATCAGGGGGGCATCTCTTCGATGAAGGAATTTCTTTAAAAGAGCGTTTCTGGGCCCCCTCCCTCCTTTTGGAAACATCTGTTCCCCACCCCCCCACCCCCCCCACCTTCCTCTCTCTTTGCCTGCAGAAGGCCCCTATGAGAGGTGGTCACTGCTCATCTGTCCTGGCCGGGATTCCCCGGTGTGCTGGTGCTGCTCATGCCTCAGCGTTAACAGATCCTGACGCCTCGCTGCCCCGTTTTCCCCACACAAAAGGAAACTGGGTCCCGCTCTCCCACCCGGGCTGTGCTACAGGGACTGTTCACAGGCGCCATCCCGCTGATGATGGCACGGGAGCTTTGACCTTCTCCGTCTCCAACCTGGGCCGGTTCACCCCTCCTTAGGGGAGCTGGTGGCCCCCAGCTCCCCGAGGACCACCATATCCATGCCGGCCTTAGCGTGGACGCCCCCTCAGCACAGCAGCCCAGAACCCCCAGGCTCAAGCCATCCACCAGTTTCAGCCTCCCCGGCGCTTGGATTACAGGCACAAGCCACCGTGCCCGGCTATTTTTCAGGATTTCGCAGGTTCCTTGACATCCATCTTGTGCAGGCTCTGCCTGGCCACACAGTAGTGGTGGGGAACTGAGGGACCATCCTTGGGCTGCTTATATTTTATGTTTAAAAATGTGTGGATGGATTAACAGGGAAGACAGATTTCTGAGCACAAGGTGGTTTAAGCAGCTGAGAAGGCCCAGACTTCTCATTTTGAGCCAGAAGAGGCACATCGTGATGCTCTGTTTTCATTTTAAGCCAAGTGAGGCTCTATCTCCAGGACAGCTCAGTACGCTTCATTTACTGAAAAGCAGATAAGAGATGTCCTGCTCCCTGCTTTGAAATACTCCTTATAAGAAAGGCTTCTTGATTCACCAGTGTTTTCCTAAGAGTGCAAAGCTCAGAGCTGAGGACACAAATGAGCTGTGACAGTAAATACCCGATGGAGCAGACTAATGAGACACTCCCGAGAGCTGGAGCCCCAGCTCAGTCTGGAGCGATCTGCCTAAGCCGGCAGTGGCTGAGGGATGCTTACTGACTCGCGGGTATGCAGGGTCTCTGAGCCAGAAACACGATGGGAAATTCTGCTGCCCATCCTTTACCTAAGGATTTACTTACTTTGTAGTTAGACCTATTGGGATCCCAAAGGTTTGGCTAGGTCCTGTGCTGTGGCCTTTCATGGCTGCAAGAAATCAGAACACACGCCACCAAAACATGAGCACAGCAAGGCTGGGGCAGCATCTTCAGGTTGAACATCCATGGGAGGTGCTTTTGCTTTTCCCCAGTATTACTTCACCCTTCTGTGATTGCTCCCTGGCACAGACAGTGGTGCTGGAGCTGACAAGCACAGGGTTGTATGGGGAAAAGGTGCCAAAAGAGGCTGGGTCCCGCTCTCTTACCCAGGCTGTGCTACAGGGACTGTTCACAGGCGCGATCCCACTACTGACCGGCACGGGAGCTTTGACCTGCTCCGTCTCCGACCTGGGCCGGTTCACCCCTCCTTAAGCGACCTGGTGGCCCACAGCTCCCTGAGGACCACCATATCGATGCCGGCCTTAGCGCGGACGCCCGCTCAGCACAGCTCGCTGCAGCCCAGAACCCCCGGGCTCAAGCCGTCCACCAGCCTCAGCCTCCCCGGCGCT
The DNA here is from genome assembly GCF_964289735.1 of Phaethon aethereus. Classification (NCBI taxonomy): domain Eukaryota; kingdom Metazoa; phylum Chordata; class Aves; order Phaethontiformes; family Phaethontidae; genus Phaethon; species Phaethon aethereus. Next base: position 3,427,244 of record NC_138579.1, read on the forward strand.
TGGATTACAGGCACAAGCCACCGTGCCCGGCTGGCTGCAGCTCCTGCCGCCTCTGCTCTCCAGCGCTCGGAGACCAGCTCCTCCAGCCTCGCCGTGGCAGCCAGGAACTCGGGCAGCTGGATGCATTAATGCTTCAGCAACACAGTGGAAACGGGGGAGAAGGAGCATCGAATACAGGAAGCAAAATTCAGCTCTTCACTTGAAGATTCAACACAATACTTTACTTTAGAAAGGCCAAGTTAAGCTGTTGTAGGCTGGAAAATTAAGTTCGTGATCCTGCTCTGGGATGTGTCCGGTGACAGCTCAGAAGGATTTGCTGAGGAGAGTCTAAAAGGCAACCTATTTGCTGCAGTGAATACTTGCAGATGTAATGAAGTGTTTTGATTCTCAGAGAAGGGTATAAAAGTCATAAAAATTTAATGCAAGGAATAAAATGCAGAAGCTTCTTGCTTTTATCCATTCACTGCTGCAATAGACAGCTGTCTAGAAATACTTTCACAGAGTATTCACAGAAGATCTCACTTGATATCTTCACTCTCTGTTTTGCCTCTCTTGGAGGCCAGTCCAAGAGAGCTCCCCCAGACATCTCATGAGGGTAACTCTGCAGCTGGCCGGGGCTGCAGATGCTGAAGGCCCCCCTCCTTTCTCTGGCTCTGTGGAGTCCTGGGGCTGCGAGGAAAGCTTAGAGCCAATGTGCTCAGATAGCCGAGGCAGCTTTTGGTCTAATCCAGAAGTGTAGACTGCACTGCCACTTTCCTAGCAGCACAAGCTAAAGCTGATCCCAAACCGTGGACTGCCATGGCCAAAATGGCCTTTTTTTTTTTTTTTTCCACATCTCCAGATACACGTTATTTCTTCAGGCATGCTGAGCACTAGCCTCGGGGATCTCTGGTGGGTGCGAACATGCACAGTAGAACAGGGGTCCTCAGACCATCATGTCTACCCACAAAAGCCATGCAGACCACCTCTGAGGGCAACAACCATCCCTGACTCCACGCCAGCTGGGAGGAGAGTGGAACCAGCTGCAGAGACCGCAAACACTGCTGGTGGGAGAGCACCACCAGCCCAGCCAGAGCCTCCCACTGCTGCCTCCACCTCCACAGGTCCCCTCCAGGCTCTCCCCACCAAGGCTGTTGCTGATGCTGTGCACAGACCAGCCTGCAGCTGGCTTAGCCCTGAGCAAAGGGCTAAAGACACCCAAGGATGGTGTCTTTGCAGTGCATTTCTTAAGTGCAGAGGTCAAGGCACGGGTGTACCTCCTGCCCAAGCAGGGATGTGCCTCCGTTCCAGGCATGGACATACCTCCTCCTCAAGGCACAGGCACACCTCCTGCCCAAGGTCAGACCCACCAGCAGCCCCTCAGGAGGTATCCAAGCATTTCTCCCAGACTGCCTGACTCAAGTTAGTAGACCAAAGTCCAGGGCTAAAGTACACACAGGGCAATCCCACCTCAGAAAAGGCAAACAAGATCTTCCCCAGTGCTGCACAAGCCTGAAGTCCTTAAGGATGTCAGTGCTGCATAGGAGAGAGGGACGTCTTGTTCTGGGCTCCTATCGTCTACTTAAGGAAGAGCTGTCAGTGACAGCTGGAGTTTTGGTTAAAGGCATTAGGATAATGACTTAGGGGTCACGGGCACGAGGAGATGTAGGCCTGACATCCACAAATAGGGGAGAAAGGCAAGCCACCTACACAGAAATAACACTGAGCGCAGAGCCGGGCATCCCACTCCCATCCCCTCCTTCTACCAGTAACACGGGGACAGTTTCTTCCTGTCACAAATACACAAATTTTCCATCACGTGAAAAAACGTAGCGTGAATCAAGATAGCAGGGGTGTGGAACTACCTGTTTTGTCTGAGAAAATCTGATGGGAACAAGCTTGCCAGACAGAGAAGAGAGGAGGCACAGCAAGGACACACATACAGAGTCCTGACAGCGGTGCGGGCCTGCTAGCACAGACATGTGCCCTGGTGCGGCTCCCGGCCACCAAAGCAACACCTGAAATAAAAAAATGAGGCCACTCAGAGCTGGGGAGACCTTGGTTGTGCGGCTCTGATCTCAGGGGGAAGCTCTGCCCTTGGTGCTCATCTGACAGCCGGTTGCTGCATCTTTCTCAGCAGGAGCAGCCGCTCCGTGCTCCTGCTGAGCTCCCCCACGCACAGGAGCTGCGGCTTTGTGCAAAGCGGGGTAAGCTGGGCTCCAGCCTCCTAAAGAACCGGCTTTGGGATCCTACTGAGCTCCAACACTCCATCCCTCATGAGGTCCAGGCAATGCTTGCACTGTGTCTGGACCAGAGACCCTTTCCCTTACAGAAAAAAAGCCCTTGGAAACTGTCTGAAAAAAACCCTCTGCATTAGTGTGGATGCAGAATACAGCAGATTTCTGCTGGCCCGCAGTGCTGACTGCAAAGCATCCCCACCCTGAGCTTCTCAGGCATCCCTGTTTCATTGCCAGGCTTTAGAAGACACCAGGACAGCTCCTAACACCTGGGCATCATCAATAGCCTGGCCTGGAATCCAAAAACCTCCGGTGCAGGTCTGCATGGGGTCAGCCAGCACATCCATCCAAGTCCTGGATGTCATTGGTGTATCTCCTGCATTGTTGCTGCTGGGAAATATGGGATGTGAAAATGCAAAAATTAGAGATGGAATGAAAAGCCTTACAAATTATTTTTACTTTTGTTAAGGCTTCATGATTTTTTCAGGCTGATATTGTTATGGTTGTGATTCAGGATTTTGGCATATGGAAATCTGGTCAGGCAGTATCCCCCACCTACATTTCCTCTGTCTGCTCCTGAAAATAACCTGTGAAAGGCAAAGCCAGCTTGTTTGCCAATAGTAACTGCAAAGGCATTTTGATGTACTTAAGATACAAAACAAACCCAAACAGCCTGGAGGACAAACTTTTTCCTGCTCGGAGGCCACTTTGGAAGAGCTGTTCCCTATTCCCACAGGAGGCTGGAAGAATTCCAGGGAGACCAGGACAGGGCTTTCTCCTGACAAGAAACATGGGATTTCTAGTGATTCTTCAGAGTCCTCATTACACCATTTCAGCACACACACAGGCTAATAGAAATCTGCTGCACCCAGAATACTCTACAACACCCCCTTCCCACCTCTATTTCTTCCCTAACGCTGTTACATTATCGTTATGGGAAGAGCCCAAGGATCTGTTTAATGCTACGCTGCCACTAAAGCAGGTTGAGTTTCCTGGCCAAGCCCAGCTGTGGTTGCACAAACACAGACATCGCAGTATCGCAGGAAATAAGGCTGAGACGCCCATGGGGGACCATCTCCACCACTCCCTGCCTACAGGCTGGAGTGACCACAACCAGTTGCTCACAGAAGGTGCTTCTCTAACCTGACTCACCCCAACAGAGGACACTTGGCCCATTGTATCAGATATCTCGATGATAAGAAATCTACCAGTGGAATGTAATTGTAATATCAAGGATATCATTCGTTTTCACAACAGAAGAATTTATCTAACACAGATACTAAAAGCAAAGCATTATTATATTCCCCTTTCCTTCCTTGGAAAGCCACAAAGGTCTTTGAAAGTTCAGTGCAACAGAGTATTTTCCCATCTTCCTCTGCCAAAAGAGGAGAGAAAAGCAAGCAAGGATAAGCCGCACCATATTAAAGTAGGTTTGGTCTGATAATCCAAACTGATTGGGAGGGTAAATTATATTCAGAGAGATAAAAAAAAAGTGGGGTATCGATCCTTTTCCTTGAGATTGCTTATTCCGCCATGATGGCTATTACATAAAGTTGAAGGTGTATCATTTTCGTTCACCACTTTCTGGTGACAGCACTCGGATCACTGGTGGAGGACAGAACATGCAAACAGAGTCTTCAAACATGAAAAACAACAGATGCAAACCTTGGTACCTGCAACCACGCATAAGTTCCTTACAGAGAAAGAAAGGATAAGGAACAGGCTGCCCTGCAGCCAGGCCCAGGTGAGATAGATATTTGCTCTTTTTCCCCAGGCTTTAACCCATAATCACTTTATAGCCAGAATTGCTTTTTACTTGCTGTGCTGTAAATCCATACTGGCATAGAACAGACACTCCATCCAGTGACACAATGTCAGCCAGTGCTTACTTTTACAATATTTAACTTCTGCAGGCTACCCAGTAACTTGCAGGGTGCTGCCAAGGACCCGAGAAGGTTTTTAATTCTTAAGCAGGTATGAGAAACTGAACCCCTTCTGAGAGGTCACATTTTTCAGGTAATCTAGAACATGTTCAGGTATTGTAAATGCTTTTGTTAGGTATTTGACCTTGAAAATCAACCAGCAACATCAGAACCTATGCTGTATCGAGTATATATAGTGCATAAGGTGTACTTCTTTCCCCTAGGGGTGGTTACAGGGTGAAGATTTGTATCAGTTTTCTGCAGGCTGAGCACTGAGACTAAGAGTCAGTTTTGCTCAGACAATCACACTTCACCTTTGATGACACATTTCCATGCCACAGTTACTTAAGTAGCTGTCTTAAAAATAAGAACCTGTCTTTCAAAACATCTCGTGCTGGGACAAATTCACATTTTAATGGCTGGTGACACAAGCTATGTTATCTCCTGGCTCTCCGAAGTAAGACAGAGTAACTCTGCAGGGACATAGCAGTAGGGGTCCTCAGACAATGAAGCCTTCACTTGCTTTACTAAAATTCTGCCATTTACATTCTGCTTCCTGTTTACTGTCCCTTCTGTTCACTTACGGAAACTAATGTGACTCTACATATTTCAAAAGTAGGTGGTGCTCTCTCACCAGCTTCTCACCCATTCTCTGCAGGATTGGCAAATGTGAGCTACAAGGATTGACATGCACTGAGTTTACTAGTGACTAATTTGATATCTTAACTATTGAAAGTGCTGAGTTCTCAAATGTCTTTCTGCTATATATCATCCTAAAGAGCAGTAATAATTATTTTAAAAACACATGCCAAACCATGTAAAATCTTACTCTGGTGCACAGACCATACAGACAGAAAGTCTTCCTGAAGGGCAGGGAGGATCCTCATGAATAAAGCCCAGCGCAGGTGAAGAAGCATTTGCCTGAGTGGATCCTGCTTCTCTTCTTGGCATGTAGCCACATCCCCACGTCCTCAATTAAGTTTTGAATTTCCTATGTGTAGTGCAGCATATCGCTTCTCTTTGTCAAGTTTTTAGACTTGGATGATGGCAAGATCAACTCTGGAGGCTTTCGGCAGGTCACACAGTGGCAGCTGAAGAATACAGCACTGTGCTCCAGCTCAGGGCTGGTCCAAGCCGAAAAGCACTGATCAGCAGCCGAGGCAGCAGTGGGATTGCTCAGGGAGCTATGGGAGTGCTCAGCCTGTCCCCACCTCAGCTGCCAAGGACAGGACACACAGCTGCTAAAGGCTCAGGGACCCGTGGGACAAAGACAGTTGAGCAGAAGCTGCCAACCACAGCCTGGAGCAGCATGGCTCATCTCGGCCACAGGCCCGCCCAGGGTAGGGCACGCACCAGGAAAGAAGCAGGCCCATGCTGGCGAAGGGATAACACAGATTGGAGCACCCTCTCGTTTGCCGATATCAAGCACGGGCACGCAGAAACCCTGCGGGGAGAGGAGCAGCTCAGGAAATGGCACTGCCGCTTAGTCAGCAGAAGGCTCCGTTGCATGGAGAGCAGCTCCTCAACAGCTCCAGTGCAAGAGCAGCTGCTGTCTCCCTGAAACCAGCTTTCCGCCTTGGCATGCATGTAAGTATTTCACAGGTCCCATTGCTTCCAGTTTATGGGGAGGGAAAGGAGAGAAGGAGCTCAGGAAAAACAGAACAGCCCAGCTGTCTGCCAGGTGAAATGGGCAAAGCCAAACCTGGCCAAGCCCCATCTGCAGACAGTCCCCAAGGATAAGGGACAATACAGTCACGAAGAAACCTAAAAAAGCCATGATTCAGGAGGAGAGACCCAAGGAACAGTACATCTGGTGCAAAACAGAGGGAGAAGATGATAGAAAAGGTACTACCCCACTCCACAGTTACTCATTTCAGTTTGGGCCTCATGATACCCACCGGTGGGTGGGACAGCACTGCAGCATGGCCGTCCCCTCCTGCAGCCCAGACAGACAAGAGTCCCAGATGCCATTCAGTGTTTCACCAGCTATGCTGGGCGCTGACATACTTAATGCTTGAGATCCATGTTCCCCAACTGGTGGATCCCAGGAGAAAGCACCAAAGTCTCAGCTATTAGAAAGAAAAGCAGAAAAGCCTCGCATATAGTTGCACCCTCCCCTTAACACTTTACACAGTCAGAACAGAAACTCCAGGATGAGAGTCATTTCCTGAAACCAGAAAATGCTGCTCTGAGGCCAGCGGGTAGAGTAGAGCAATCAATGCCTGCACATGGGCAAAGGCAGTACTTTAAAGCTCCTGACAACTCCATTCCCAACTATTTTGGTCAAGACCTGTGGTCTTGTACTACTGCTGCCTAATTTAATAAATTGCCGCTCGTGTTCACCAGCATGGAAATGGCCAAGTAGAAACCCACTAACATCTACATCCTGACGTTAATTTTAGCCCTGCTCAGCAGTAAAATCTATTTAGATAAATTTCCCATGCTAGTGAGAGGAGACCGAACTGGCTGTATCCAGCAGGATCACCACAGCTTGCTGTAAATTCCATGCCAGTACAGCACTTAGCTGCATTATCTGCTGCTTTAAACATGGGAGTATGAGCTTTGGCACTGCCTGATGCATGCAGGGACAGTCATGAGCCCTGGTGTCAGCAGACTGTACCCCCGGCACAGCCTGCACGCGCTTATTAGGAGAGGCCATGGAGGGTATGTTTTCCTTGGCATCCTCCCTCTTTGCTCGCTGCATGAAAGGGCCAGGCTTCCTCGGAAACTCTTATTGTCAACCCCTTAATAATTCTGTAGTCTAGGAAATCCCATTCTTCCAGATTTTAAAGACACCAAACAATTTCCCCTTTGCCATTCCAAGGGGGATTGCTTTGCATGTGCCACATAATTGCAAAAATATGTCTGTCATAAAAATTAAGTCAAAATTTTGTATTTTTGAAGGGAGAGAAGGATATGGTGAAGTCAGTCTTGCATACGTAATCCCAAGTGAAAGCATGCCTTTGGTCTCTGAAAGCTGTGCAGTCCAGAAAGTGACCTGACCTCTCTGAAGACTGACCCCGAAGTAACCGCAGCACATTTTGCTGGTTTTGTGTCCCCACGTCTGCTCCGTCAGCTCAGAAGCAACTACCAACACCAGCTTGCTTTACCCTTGCCTTCCTCCCCACAGGCCCGGCCAGCAGGAATTGGGCGGGCAGCCCCCTGCTCCAGCATGCCAGGCCTGGAGGACCAGCCTCGTACTGCTCACGTGTACCGGCCTCACTGGCGCATCATCGGCAGCGCGGGGTTGCGACATGTCATGCCTGTGAAACCGGCCAAACGCGTGTCTGCGATGTATGTATGGCGGGTGCTGCTCTGCGCTGCACGGGGCGTGCTGGGGCACTGCTTCTGGGGAAGGTGGGCGAGGACTGTGGCCAGGTACGTGAATGCTGCCCTTCCGTCGTTGGCCACAGCTTGAATTTCACTGATCTGAATTATAGGGAGTGCCCAAGACAACAAGGAGCCATAAACCTGATGACACTGTGCATCATAGAATCATAAAATGGTTTCGGTTGGAAGGGACCGAGTCCAGTCGCCAAGGTGAGCAGCTCCAGTGCCGGCATGATCCGCAGCAGAGTGCTCCAGTGTGGTCCACAGCGCGGTTCTCAAAGCAGGAGAACCTCCAGGGGAGCTGAGAGCGCCACCGGGAACCCGCAGCTCTGGCCACAGCGGCTGAGAAAGACCTGGGCAGGGCCAGGAGTAACAGTGGCCAAGCCCCTCATCACATACAAGAAGCCACTCGGGAGCATCAGCGATGAGGAGTGTCACCAACGGGGCGGGAAAACAGGGCACGGCGTGGCAGTTCGTGCAGAAGGGCGCACGGGAAGGGCGCTGAAGCTTTGCCAGCTCAACCAGAGAGCAATGGTATCCACCAGCAGAAAGCCATGGCCTCTCTAAGCTCTGCACCCGCCATGACTGACGCAGCTTCCCAGACAGAGCCCCGGTGGGAATGGCTGCCACCCAGGTGTCGGGCTGCAGGCTGTGCCCTGCTCTTACGGCAGCAGTGAGCAGAGCTGCAGGAGGTGCGCCCGGGGAGAGGAGCTCCTCCGCCTAGTGATGGAGCTCGAGGAGGAGGTGACTAGGTTGAGGAGTATCAGGGAGCGCCAGAGAGAGACTACTGGAATCGCATCCTACCTACCTACTCTGGGAGAGGCCCAACAGGCAGACAGGACGTGCGATACAGAGGATTCCCTATCTCCGCCTGGTTGAACACGGTGACTTAAGGGATAGTGGGCAATGGCGACAAGTTCCTGACTGGCACAGGAGGCACATCTGCTCTGTGACCACCCCACCTTCCCTAGCATAATAGGTACGAGGCTCTGCAAGAGGAACCGAACAATAATGAGGATGATGGTTCATCTAGCTTGGAGGTGTCACTAAAGTTAAGTCAGCCTACGCCCTGTGTCAAAACTGCTTCCATGAAGTAAAAAAAGACAGGTCATTGTCATAGGAAGCTCCCTTCTGAAGGGAACAGAAGGCCAAATATGCAGACTGGACCCACTTTCTTAAGGAAGTCTGCTGCCTCCCTGGGGCCTGGGTTAAAAACATAAAGAGAAAGCTTCCTACTGTGGTAGGGCCCTCAGATTTTTATCCATTATTGATTTTTCAGGTAGGCAGCGATGAAGTTGCAACAAGAAGCCCAAGGGCAATCAAGAGAGACTTCAGAGCCTTGGGACGACTGGTTAAGGGATCAGGAGCACAAGTAGTGTTCTCTGTCCTTCCAGTTGCAGGGAATGATGAGAGAAGCAATAGGAAGAGCCAGCAGATCAATACATGGCTCTGAGCCTCGTGCCACTAGCAGAATTTTAGGTTTTTTGATCATGGGTTTGTCTACATGACAGCAGGCCTGCTGGCAACGGGTGGGGTAAGCCTGTCTCAAAGCGGGGAAAGGATCTTTGCACAGGAGTTAGCAGGGCTCACTGAAAGAGCTTTAAACTAGATTTGAAGGGGGAAAGGAATAAAACCAGGCTCACTAGAGATAAGCCTGGGGGTGGCATGCCAATGTTTGAGGGACGGCGTGCTAGCAAGGTCCTTCAGTCTGCTGTCTCAGTGGAGATAGGGGATGGATATCCATGCAGCAGCAAAGACATAAGGATTATTGACGTGTTAGAAACCAGGGAAGCTCCTGAGAATGGTCACATAGGAGTTAGAGCTTCTCCCCCACAAAAAGTGGCGGGATCAATAGCCCAGCTGAAGTGCATCTATGCCAATGCATGCAGCATGGACAACAAACAGGAGGAGGTAGAAGCCATTGTGAAGCAGGAAAATTATGATATAGCTGCCATCATGGAAACATGGTGGGAAGACTCGCACAACTGAGTGCTGCAATGGATGGCTATAAACTCTTCAGAAGGGATAGACAAGGAACGAGAGGCAGTGGGACAGCCCTATATATTAGGGAGTGTTTTGATTGTCTAGGGCTTGATGATGGTGATGGTACGGTTGAGTATTTATGTGTAAGAATCAGGGGAAAGGCCAACAAGGCAGGTATCATGGTGGGAGTCTGTTATAGACCACCCAACCAGGATGAAGAGGCAAACAAAATATTCTATAAGCAGCTGCGAAAAGTCTCACAATCACTAGCCCTTGTTCTCATGAGGGACTTCAATTTACTAGATGTCTGCTGGAATACAGTACAGTGGAGAGGAACCAGTCTAGGAGGTTCCTGGAGTGTGTAGAAGAGAACTTCCTGACACAGCTGGTGAGTGAGCCAACTCGGGAAGGTGGCCCCCTAGTTGGAGGACCTGTTGTTTCTGAACAGAGAAGGATTTGTGGGTGATGTGATGGTTGGAGGCTGTCTTGGGCATAGCGATCACAAAATGATAGAGTTTTCGATTCTCAAGAGAAAGAAGGGGATCAGCAGAACTGATACCTTGGACTTCCAGATGGCAGACTTTGGCCACTTTAGGAGACTTGATAGAGTCCCTTGGGAGGCAGTCCTGAAGGGCGAAGGAGCCCAGGAAGGCTGGGCATTCTTCAAGAAGGAAGTCTTAAAGGTGCAGGAGCAGGCGGTCCCCATGTGCTGAAAGATGAGCCAGCCTAGCTGAACTGAGAGCTTTGGCTGGAACTCGGGGAAAAAAGAGAGTTTATGACCTTTTGTAGAAGGGGCAGACAACTCAGGAGGACTACAAAGATGTTGTGAGGTTATGCAGAGAGAAAATTAGTAAGGCCAAAGGCCAAAAAGAACTTAGTCTGGCTACTGCCATAAAAGACAATTAAAAATGTTTCTATTAATACACTAGCAATAAAAGGAGAGCTAAGGACAATCTCCATCCTTTATTGGTTGCAGGGGGAAACATAGTGACAAAGGATAAGGAAAAGGCTCAGGTGCTCAGTGCCTTCTTTGCCTCAGTCTTTAATAGTAAGACCAGTTGTTCTCAGGGTACCCAGCCCACTAAACTGAAAGACAGGGATGGGGAGCAGAATGGAGCACCCATAATCCATGGGGAAATGGTTAACCACCTGCTACACCACTTAGACACACACAAATCTATGGGGCTGGATGGGATCCACCCAAGAGTACTGAGGGGGCTGGTGGAAGCGCTCACCACTTTCCATCATTTATCAGCAGTCCTGGCTCACCAGGGAGGTCCTGGTTGACTGGAGGTTAGCAAATGTGATGCCCATCTACAAGAAGGGCTGGAAGGAGGATCCGGGGAACTATAGGCCTGTCAGCCTGACCTCGGCGCCGGGGAAGGTTATGGAGCAGATCATCTGGGGTGCCATCATGGCACATATGGGACAACCAGGTGATCAGGCCCATTCAGTATGGGTCTATGAAAGGCAGGTCCTGCCTGACTTACCTGATCTCTTTCTATGACAAGGTGATCCGCTTAGCAGATGAGGGAAAGGCTATGGGTGTTGTCTGCCTAGACTCCAGTAAAGCCTTTGACACTGTTTCCCACAGCGTTCTCCTGGAGAAACTGGCTGCTTGTGGCTTGGACAGCTGTATGCTTTGCTGGGTAAAAAACTGGCTGGATGGCCAGACCCAAAGAGTTGTGGTGAATGGAGCTAAATCCAGCTGGTGGCCGGTCACAAGTGGTGTTCCCCAGGGCTCAGTATTGAACTGAAACTACCTGAAAGGAGGTTGTAGTGAGGTGGGTGTCAGTCTCTTCTCCCAAGTAACAAGTGACAGGACAAGAGGAAATGGCCTCAAGTTGCACCAGGGGAGGTCTAGATTGGGTATTAGGAAAAATTTCTTCACCAAAAGAGTTGTCAAGTGTTGGAAGAGGCTGCCCAGGGAAGTGGTAGAGTCACCATCCCTGGGGGTATTTAAATGTGGTGCGTAGGGACATGGTTTAGTGGTGGACTCAGCAGTGCTGGGTTAACGGTTGGACTCAATGATCTTACAGGTCTTTTCCAACCTAAATGATTCCATAACCTTTTAAAGGCCATCTAGTCCAACCCCCCTTGCAATGAGCAGGGGCATCTTAAAGTAGACCAGGTTGCTCAGAGCCCCGTCCAACCTGACCTGGGATGCTTCCAGGGATGAGGCATCTACCACCTCTCTGGGCAACCTGGGCCAGGGTTTCACCACCCTTATCGTAAAAAAACACCAGCATCCTAAGATGGGGTTTAGTTTTACATAGGGGAGGCTTTTTTCAGAGGCCTCTGGTGAGGGCCCTCCCCAGCAGGTCACAGGTATGGCGGCAGGACCCCTCCAAGTTACCTGCCCACCTGGGTCCCCACCTCCTGCTGCACTACTCCTGCCAACTGCCCTACCCTTCATCATCTCCATGCTGCCCAGAGGGTTACTCAGGACCTAATACAACACCAAGGCCACAGCTGCACTCAGGTCAGGCGAGAGGGGCCCTCCTGGGCACAGTGCAACCCACCACGGGCAGGGCCACAGGCAGGGTTTGAGCTTCCCGAGGCTGACACCTTCCACCCAGCTTTCTGCTTCCATCGGCAGATGGCCATCATGGCCTCATGGGCTGGCAGGACATGCCAGCTGGCTGGAGGGTACCTCCGGGGATTGCTCAGGACAGCCTGACGCCCCAGCCCAGTGGCAGCACCACATTCCATCTGCTTCCACACCCCAAAGCCCTGAGGCCTTAAGCCCTCAGAACTCAGGACGCCCCCCTCACCCTTCTCCTCCCTGAGGACATGTAGCCACAGCGGAGTGGCTGTGACCGGTGGCCGCCCTGCCCCGGGCCCAACGCCAGCCGGCGGGGCAGCCTGCCTAAAGGACCTGAGCTCCGCCAACGGCCCCCAGGCCGGGGCCTGGTCCTTTAAGACGCGCCCCTAGAGTCCTCCGCGTGTTCTTGCTGACGTGTGATCGCGTGGCGCCTCTCCCCATCGAGGCCACACCCCCTCACTCATCCGCATGCGCAGTCCTGGCCTCAGGAGCCCGGCCCTGCCCCACCCTGGTGCGGCCTGTGTTCCGCGCAGGCGCAGCTCGGAGGAAGCAGAGCCCCCGCCCCTGTTGCGGGGGAGGCGGGACTGGGATGGCGCACGCGCGCCGCGCCTCCCGGGCAAACTGGTGGGATGCCCCCGCCCTTCTGCTCCGGGCCGCGCCGCCGGCGCATGCTCCGTTCCACGCGAGAGGGGCGGGGCTTCGGCCGTCGCCGTCGCGCAGGCGTAGTCCCCGCCCGAGGCCGCGCGGGAAGCGGGATGGCGCGCGCTGCCCTGGGCGGAAGGGGGCGGGGTGCGGTTCTCCGCGCCCCCTGCCCCGCCCTCCCGGCGGCCGCCGGCAGCGCATGCGCAAATGGCCGCGGCGGCGGGTGGCGCCTCTGCGCGGCCCGGCGGGCGGGGCGGGGGCGCTGCGCGCAGGCGCGGTGGTGGCGGAGGGGAAGTGAGGCGGGCTGGCGCGGCGCCTTTTCCGGCGGTGCTGGCTGAGGGAGCGGCGCGGAGTGGAGCCGGCCCTGAGCCCGCGGGCGGCCCTGAGGTAACTGCCGGCGGCCCGTCTCCTTCCTCGCCTGCTCGCCGCGCCGCCCTGTCTCACGCTTTCTCCGTCCCTTTGCAGGCAGGACGTGGAGCCGCCGCCCCTGAGCCGGCATCCATGAGCTGAGGCGCCGGGGCGGGAGCCAAGGCAGGAGCCGGGCGGAGCCGCCGCCTCAGGCCCGGCGGAGGAGCGGAGCGCGGTACGGCCTCTCTTCCCGCGGTGCCCGGGCCGTACCGCCAGGCTTCCCCTCATCCTCCTTCCACCCCACCCCCCCCGCCCCGCTTCTTCCGCAGCCGCCTCATGCGCGGCCGGTGCTGAGCCCCGCCTGCCCTTGCCCCGACACCGTCTCCGGCCGGCCGGCCCCACTCCGCTTCAGCCCCCGCCCCGCGCGGGCTGCTCGGGTGGGTCGGCGCTTGTCCCTCCGCTCCCCCCACCCCGGAGGCGCCGGGCCCCTTGGATGCCGCCGAGATGGGGAAGGTGCTGTCCAAGATCTTCGGCAACAAGGAGATGCGGATCCTGATGCTGGGTCTGGACGCGGCTGGTAAAACCACCATCCTGTACAAACTAAAGCTGGGCCAGTCCGTCACCACCATCCCCACCGTCGGCTTCAACGTGGAGACGGTTACTTACAAAAACGTCAAGTTCAACGTGTGGGATGTCGGGGGCCAGGACAAGATCCGTCCTCTCTGGAGGCACTACTACACGGGCACGCAAGGGTTGATCTTTGTGGTGGACTGCGCCGATCGCGACCGCATCGACGAGGCCCGCCAGGAGCTCCACCGCATTATCAACGACAGGGAGATGCGGGACGCCATCATCCTTATCTTCGCCAACAAGCAGGACCTGCCGGATGCCATGAAACCCCATGAAATCCAGGAGAAACTGGGCCTGACCCGAATCAGGGATAGGAATTGGTACGTGCAGCCCTCCTGTGCTACTACAGGGGATGGACTCTATGAAGGGCTGACATGGTTAACGTCCAATTATAAATCCTAATGAGTGAATAACTATTTAGTCTACAAAGAATTAAAGAAAAAAAAAAAACCCACATGGCTTTCCGGAAGAATGATTCTCTACTGAAAAGTAAGACAAAAGCATCCATAGGATTATGATCACCTTTCTCCAGTTACAACCCTTTCCTTCTGCACACTTGACTGGATTCCTGTTTTAACTCTTCTTGCTTGGCGTTAGGATGCTCTAATCTCCGAATGTGACATGAACACAAGCACTAGATGCTATGGCAGACTTCCAGCAAACAGGGGAAAGACACATTGTAGACTTGCTAAGTAACTTTTTTTTTTTTTCCTCTTGATAGCCCTTAAGATGGTTTGATTTATTTTGGGGGATGGTTGGGGGAGGGGTACCATTTTCAGTGTATGCTTTCTGGTTCTACTTTTTTGATTATATTTTTTTTTCTTCTGTCACTTGCTGTAGATTGCTACTTTTTTGCATTCATGCAGAATATGTTGATAGGTCTACTTCATCTAGTAAACTGAAAATTATTGCTTAAAATCAAACTGCAGTCTGTCTTTTTATATTAAGGACTTTTTTTAAAGTTCTGTTAATCTGTAACTAAATAGTGACTTTCAGTCTGTCTTCATATCTCAGACTAATAACGAAATGAATACTTGCCTACAGTGGCAGATAGTGAGAATACCATTGTAACATGTTCAAAGTGCATATCAGGCGTAATGTTAACTAGGTAATGTAAGAACCGCTTTGAAATGTCAGCTGTGAAGTTCTGAACCATACATCATGCATGAGAAGGGATGCAAATAAGTTCCCCATACTACATAGCAACCATATAGCAAATAAGACATGAATGATGTAATAGTTCCAGGATAGATACTGTTCAGTTTTTGTCTTGCATTGCAAACTTAAAAACTGCAGCTAAACAGCATTTACTACTCCTGTCAGTCTCCAGTTCAATGCAAGATAGGTTTTTTCCAGAAAACGCAGCAATAACGCGTAAGCATTGCAACAAGTTTTACTTTAAATCAGAGATGTTTAGGCAAAAATCTAACACTGACTTGCCTGTCTTGCGATCGAGACAAATTGCTTTAAATCTCAAGACAGTTGAAGACATCTAAATCTTAAAAGTCTTTCTGATTCTTTCTGACGTACATGTAGTGGAGAAGGAAAACTTTTTTTTTTTTCTTTTCCATTTTGTAGACTTCCAAAGGGGCAAGTTCCGCGCTAAGCTTTAACTGAGCTTGGTAATTCTGACATCTGAATAATAGCCATTTTGAGGAAATCACTTATTGGTTTAGTTTTCCAGGACTCAACTGAACTCATGCAAGCAGTTGCAGTCTTCGCCATCTGTCTCGGTAGCCGGTTGTTGCTGTAGTCCTGTAGGAGGGGAGCGATGTTGGATGTCTGAAGCCCATTGAGTAACTACTAATGAGAGCGGGGAGGAGAGAGAGAGAGTATACGACTATGAATGTAAACTTCCATAATTAGTTCTTAAAGGGCAAGCAGCTCGTTTGCTGTATCACAGTTTGCAGGTGTGACTGGCAAAAATAAACCAACCCACCCAGAACAAGTATTAGTATGAAAACTCAATCAAGTATTAATGCTGAGTGCAAAAAACATTAAAGCAGCTGGTTCTTATTCAGCCTTAAGGATTAACTTCAGATTTCCTCAAGGGGTTAAACTCTATTGGGGAATTCTAGGAATGTATGCTACAAAACCAGAAGAAAATGTCTTTTTTTTGTTGTTGTTGGGGTTTTTTTCCCCCACAAGGATATGAGTTTTACATGAAATTGGGGGCATTACACTATATTTCTGCAGTGGTGACTCTGCATGCTAAGTACATTGTATATGGAGCTCTTACCAAAGATGTACGGAAAGATAAAAATACTGAATTCACTTCTGCAGTTGAATGCTTTGGACCACTTAAGTTCCCCTTAGAATATGGTTCCAAAAGACTTACCTTGATGTGGTTTGCAAATGGGACTGAATGGGTTCTTGATGCTAGAAGATAGAGCATTGACTGACTAAGCCTTCCTAAGTTAAAGAGAGTCTGCAAAAGCTTAATGTAGAATAACTCTTAAATCTCAACTCTAAAGAAGAGGACGTGAGATCTTTTTTTTCACTCAAGGATTTTTGCCATTGGAATATCATTGCTCTATTTTCTAGCCACTTTTTTTTTTTTCCTGTTGATGTAACTGAACAAGTAGTGTGGTGGTATAAAGACTAAAACCACAAGAATATGATTTCTGTTTTCTTCTGGAGCATAAATAAAATAGCCAAGCACAAAGTAAATGCCTAAACTGGAAAACTTGAAGCTCTATTAACGGTTCTTGAACTTTCTTAAATCTATCTCAGTCAACATGAAAACTTCAACAACTTCATTTTTCATCTAAGTTGATTTAATGTGTTTTTTCTTCAAGTGCTGGGGCAGACTTCTTTGCTAGACTTTGCATTAAGTTGAATTCACAATTTTGTATTTCCTTAGTAACTTTGTTATTCTGTTTTTGTAGGTGAAAGGAAACTGATTATGCTTCTGAATTTTTTTTTTAATGTCTTTTGGGGGGGGAGAAAAAGTTACTGAAACATGTGGCAGAGACGTCAAAAATAAATGGCTATTGCTACTGAAAAAAACACAAAGGTTTCACTTTTAACATGTCCTTTATAAGATTGTAGCTGAACCTCACCACGAACTAGTGGCCATCAGGCAGTAAACGCAGCCTGTAGGATAAAGTGGCAATCTGTAAGAAATCCTATGATTTAAAAACTAATCTGGAGTTTAAGTGCATCAATTTGTGTTCATGTGAATTTATGGAGTAAGTTTTGAATGGCGTTAATCGTGTCTGATAAGTGAATGAGTTTGTAGACTGTGATCTCCCTGACTAAAGTAAACAGGAATTTTATGTTCTCAATATGGCTGTAGTGTTGGTAAAGAACTAATAAGCAGAAAATAAAGCAATTATACAGCGGAGCTCTCCTGGTATGTTACTTATATTTAATTATGAGAGAAATAGAAAGGGGCAATACGGTGCTGGAGTAGAGCATTCTGCCAACATAAAGAGGTCTCTGTTCTGTATCTCACAGTTTTGAAAGCCCGTCTGTAATTCCTCTGAGATTCAAATTAGTGACTATTTTTATAAGTGGAAGGGATGATACTTCTTTGATACTCCCACTTGCAGTTAACAATCTTTAGCAAACTTCAGTGTCAGATTTATACTGCCTCGGTGCCAGCCCTGTGTAACTTGGGAAGGTGACCAGCTCCGTGAGAGGGCACGGAGGGACTGTTGCTGAGCAGGACGGTGCCGTGTTTCATGGAAGAAATTACTTGGTCGGAAAGGGAAGATCGGTCGGAAAGGCCAGTGTAGAAAACGCATCGCTGGACAGAAGGGTCGGTGCGTGAATAGGGGTGCTCATGGAGTGACAGATGTGAAGTTGGGACGTCTTGGGTGCCTGAATAGGGCAGGAGCGAGCCGATAAAAGGACTTGGGCAGGTGCAGCGGGGAACGCGTGGGGGGCCGGGGCCCGAGCCGCAGGCTGGGCTGCGTGCAGCGGGCTATGGTTACTGCAGCAGCTGCCGTCCTGCGGCCCGAGGAGCCGCAGCGAGGTTACAGGAACCACCCACCGACCCCAGCCTGAACCGGGCTGTCAGGCTGCTGGGGCAGGGCCTTTGCTGGCAGAGGGGACGGTGGAGGTTTGGAGGTAGCTCCCAGCACCCACGACTGCAGGTGTGAGGCCAGGCGTCAGCCGCTCGGAGCTGTCTCCGTGTCGCAGAGCTCTCGGGAACCGCCAGGAAACATCATGCAGCCAGGTGGGAGTACCTGGGTGCGGGGGCGGTGGGTCCACCGCAGCTGCAATCCTCCGCGAAGCCTCTTTCTTCCAGGGTATTTAGGCTAGGCTCGGTCTACCTGAATGTCAGTTAAGGGTGTGGCTGTGTAAATGAACTTACTCTGACTTAATTAAGCTACTTAGAGTTTGGAGACAAGGCTCCAGAAGAGTAAACTCATGTCTCTTTCATTGTAGTAGTTAGTCATTTTTCAAAATGTCAGCACTTATCGTTTTAAATCAGACCTTTGTTACAGCAGCAGTTAGCGTGAGTCCCGAGCGCGCCCTTCCCGAATCGCGCCGTGACTCACGCCTCAGCAGGGCTTTTTTCCCCAGTCACAGGGCCATGGTCCTTATGGACAGGGTTCGGAAAAAATGTCCCTGCCATCCCTAATTGGAAATTAACCCTGCTAATACCATAGTTCTCCCAAAAGAATGTATTTTGGTTTAAAATAAAATCAGTTGCATCGTCAAAACAGCTGGCTGGAAGATCTGTGATAGCCGGTCGCTTTGCTGATGGACCTGAGCGTTATATCCCTTGTCGCTGGGAACTGGGAATGGGAGAAGTGACTGCTGGGAGTGTAGAACTTGCTCTGGAGTGTGGAAGCAGCCTTGGCGTGGGCACCGTGACTCAGACTTCCCACTAGCGCACGGTTGTGCTTTTTATCTTGGATATGTTTCTAATATCTGTCCAGCCTGAAGGGCTCGGTACGTGGAATCTGAAATCACCTCGGCTTTGGCGCTTTCTGGAGGAAAAAAAAAGGCGCTTCCCCCTCGCCGTGCAGGGAAGCGTCAGCTTTCAAGGGCTGCTGGTGAGTTAGTGGCATCTCCACTTACTAGTTCTGTTCCTCTTCTGATGTCCTAAGCACGACTCCGGCACCGACGCTGCTCAAATCTGTGACTTTCAGATTTATGTCTAAGCAGTGGCTTTCAGGACTTCAGGCTGAGGTGGATGACTTGAGCACCGCAATCCATCTCGCTTTCAAAATTTGGAGCACCATGAAGAGCAGTGTAATTTTAGCCCTGCTGTCAGTTCTGAAGGGGTGAAGCGGGTGAGTCAGAGCCCCGTGGTGCTCGGCGGCGAGGGGTGCGTCCCCGACAAGCGCCGGGAGCCTGTGTGAAAGGCGGCTTTTTATAGGCGGTAAACTGGGTATGTGGTGTATTGTCCAGGAAGTTGCTCTTCTCTTGCTTAAGAACAGGTATCTCTGGCCTCCTTAAAAAAGAGAGGAGGGGAAAAAGAAAAAAAAAAGAAAGATGTGAGTCATCTGCTGAGTTCTCCAGCCTCAGAGTCTCGCAGCAGTTTAACAGGCTCAGGCCCTCGCTTCACCTCAAGAGAAGCGTTTTCCCTTCCAGAGGATGCACTTCACTCCTCTGTTACTCGTTTCTTTAGTTGCATCTTCTAGCACAGCGTTAGCTAGAGAAAATACTTAAGCAGGATTTAATGGGTGTCTGTTTTGTAAGACATGGAAATCGATAACGCTTCAAAACTGATAACACTTGAAACGCTTCTTTTTCCGTAGTATTCAGACGAGCGCAACCTCGAGGTGGTACCACCAGCAACTGCTGGCTCCGTATAGGTACCCCTTGTGCCCCAGCTGCCCTTCAGACTTGGTGAAAACTCAGTGGCTAAAAAGAGAAGAGAAGGAAGCCGAGGTGTAGATAACAAGCTGAACTTGTGTCTGTGCCTAGAATGGATTCCTTGTTTGAAATATAACGGGGGTAACGCTGCCTGGGCCAAGCGTCGGCTTCATCCCGGAGTTTCTTTCTGATGGAGCGGGAGGGGAGCGGCGGTTTTCTCTCTCATAGTTGCAGGAGATGAAAACTTGTGGAAAGCTGCAGCAAAACACTGCGCGCTATCCCAGCCAAAACCAGGACAGCTGCGTTGGATGCCGACAGCGAGCGACCCCGAGACAGCTCACGCTGCACTCGGCGGTCCTACGCCGGCCCTCGGCATCTGCGCTTGCGGGAGAGTGGGACAGGTGGGGTGGGCTGGCTGGCAGACCGCGGTGGCGAGGGGAGCATTCTCCTCGGCTTAACTAGGACCAGTCGAGAAGACTAGACTGCTCTTCGTGTGCCTGAGCTGCAGCGACGCTTGTCCCCGAGCCCGCGAGGGTCCCTCGGAGGAAGGCGTATCACAGGGAACGGGGCAGGCGGCCAGCCTGCAGCGCCTGCCTGGATCATCGCCGCTGGCGACGGAGTGCGGGAGAGCGTCCGGGGCCGACACCAGCCCCGAAACACCCCGGTGTTCACTTGAAGCGGGTATTCGAAGAACAAGCGAGCGCTGGGGTAAGGCTGCAAGGTGGAACGACACGGGTGCTGACAGCTGCTAACTTGGGAATAACGTTTGCTTAGCATACTTTCTCAGAAGGAGACTTTGCACTTTGGAAGTGTGGAACGTGGGATTGCGTAGTCCTCGTGCTGTTAATATTTGCTATTTTTGCCCTGAGGAGCTTTCTACATTTTCCTTTGGAAAACAGGGGGCTATTGTGGAGCAGGCTCTAACCCCATGGCTGTTAACTTTCAGCTGCCGCCCGTCAGCGGGCCGAGGTGCGCTCGTGCAGTTATCCCATTAGCTTAACATCTGCCAGAACGCCCTTTCCCCACAGGGGCTGGATTAGTCTGGAACTGACCCAGCTCTCCGGGAAGCTTTTCCTATCACGTACTTGTGGCTTTCAATCTGCTGCCCTTAACTGTAACCAAACCCCGTGCCTGTCTCGCCGTAGAGCAGGAAGCTTTTGCAAGCAAAGCGGTGATTTGGCTCTACCTTTCCCTCCAAAGCAAGTCTGTCTGTTTAAGTGTTCAAACTGCATCGTGTTTAAATGCTCAAATTACATCCTATATATCACGTAGATACTCATATTTTCGATCTAAAGGGTTATTTTGGCTGCCATGACCTGCACTGGACCGGTTTTCACGTCAGCAGCAAAAAAAAAAAAAAAAAGCATTTCAAGGGGGAGGCGAGGGGCAGCAGCGGGACAAGATTTTGATTTCTTGTTGCTGCCTGATACAAAGGTTTGGGACAAACTTCCCCCACACCTGTAGCTGGAAGAAGAGCCAGGCTCAGCAAGGGCCGACGTGAAAGTCGCTGGTGTCCAGCGCTGCATTGTGGAAGGCGCTGAATCGCTGCCAACGAGCTGTCCCTGGACCTCGCTCTGGCTCATCTTACAACCTTGGACTAGTTAATGAATTCAAAGTCCTCCAGCCCTCGCCTCCAAGCATCTTGAGTACGTGGCGTGTGTGAGCCAGGGTGGCCGTCGGCCGGGCTGGGACGCTGCCGGCCGGGCGCTGGCGGTGCTCCTGCCACTCTCCTGCAGCTGCAAAGGCACCTTTTTGCCTCAGACCTGCTTCTGGCCATGTTTGCTGCAGCTTTCTGGCCCTCCTTAGGGAGGGATGGGACTATTTCAAACCAGGGCAGTGATATGTTCTCCCTTAAAATAATGCTGTCTGCAGCCTTGCAGCTGCAATCTCAGGATCTCAGCTCTTGCCTTACCTGTTTGGCTGGTACCTAATGAAGAAATTACTTTCTGCATTTTTACCCTTGGTATGATGTTACACTCTTAAACACAGTACCAAAGCTTCCCGGCTTTTGTTTCCACGGTTTATGAAGGGGGCTGCATCCCCACCATGAGGACAAGCTGCAGCTTTTCCACCTTGTTTGAAGCTGCCTGTGGGTTTCCTTCAGCCAAGGCCTGCAGGTCACAGGCTGAAAGCCCTTGCTCCAACGCTATGCTCGCCTTTGCTCATGGTGGCCTCTTCGCCATGCCGGTGTTCCCCCCGCCCCACCGTGCCGTGCGGGAGAAAGGGGCCACACAAGTTCTCCTTCCCCTCTTCCAGGCTCTCCGGCAGCTCCTGCTGCTGCTCCCGGTCCTTCCGGAAACGCTCCAACTAGTGAAACTGGTTAATCACGATGATGCTGGAGCAGTGCTGGCATCCGAGCGGGATCTGTGGGTTAAGTTGTTCAGCCCAGTGTTTGCCAACTTCTCGGCAGCCTGATGCATCCAGCGGCCAGGCTGCTTTCGGGCCCTCGAAAGAACTGGAGTTTCCCAACACTTGAGGGTGTTATGAGTTGGCGTTCTCTGAAGCTCACGGCTTCCTCCTCTCTTGGCCTGCTAATAAACCGCAGGCTGCTTAACGCCGAGACCCGGAATATTTCACTGATGGTTCCGGTAGTCCGGAGAGGAGGCTCGTGGCAAGCAGGCTTGCTCCCGAGCTCTCACACACGTCCCAGCGATCGCCTTTAAAAAAAGAAAGTGCTATTTCAGGCACTGGATCTGTGGACGTGTTTAACATCTGCCAACTCCCCAGCATCCCCAGGTTGCCAAAAATGTGTGCGGCGGCACTACGGAAGGCTCCGTGGCAGCCGCGCCGCAGCTGCGCGGGTACGAACCAGCCTGCTTACAAACCTGTAGTTCAAGCTGGGGTGCTCGCAGGTGGCAGGTAGGGAGGGTGAGGTGACTAATGAAGAATAAATATCCTGTTGCACCTTCCTCGTAGGCAGCGATGTCTCAACACACCAACGGATACGGGGGCCCATCGGCCCTGGTTTTCTTTTGCCTTCAGGTGTAGGAGAAAATGGGGAAAGGCAGAGGCTGTGGTAGCCGGGATGCTCCCGGGGGAGGCAGGGGATGGGGGAGAGGATGGGGGCTGCGTGGAGGGTGGTGGGGACGGGAGGGTGACAGGTACCGGGTGCAGCGGTGCCTGGGAGGAGGCTCTTTCTTCCTTAAACAGGTTTATTTCCCTTGGTTTCAATGGCAAAACCTGGATTGCTGCATCCTTTCTCCTGCCATGATGACACCTTTGAGTTTATGCCAGTGGAAGGCGTTCGCAGGGCCATCAGGTCCGAGACGACGATTTTCCATCTTCTCTCATTTTTCAAGGTACTGCAGCGTTGCTGTTGTCAAAGCCTGTTCCCCGTTTCGGAGACATAATTGAAATTATGCAAATGCTGGTGCGGCACCGGTGAGTGACGGATGCGCTCCACGCCCCGGCGCAACACCGCTCCGACGTGAAGCCGTTTCAGCACGAAAGCCCCGCTCCTGCCGCAGCTCCTGGTCCCGCCGGCGCCGAGCGCCTGATCCTGCTCTGATGATGCTCAGAGCGAAGCGCAGAGCTTGCCGGATTCATGCCGACACACCCGACGCTTGGAGCGGCGACGCCGTCGCTCGGCCACCCGGGCGTTGCCAAAAGCCGTGGCGGTCGGGGTCCGGGGCCGTGCTGGGGGCACGCGGTGGCCGAGCTTGTGCCATGGTGACGCGGGGGGGCCGTTCGGTGGGACCAGAGAGTGGAAGCTGGAGCACGAGGCTTGAAGGACCAGAGCAAAACTCTCCCCACGAGGCTGCTCTTTGTTTTTCTGTCGCCCTCCAGAAAGCCCAGCCTGCCCGACGCGTGGCGGGGTACGAGCGCGGGGATGGAGCCTGGATCCGGTTAGGGTTCAGACCCGGGACGAGGTTTGGGCATCCCCTGCTGACCTGCCCCTGCGAGGGAGCGAGCCGCGGCGGGGCGAGGCGGCTCTCGGTAGCCCTTTGCCTTCGCCCCTCGGCCGCGACGGTCGGCGGCGGGAACTAATCAAGTCTGGGCTTGTGGGAGAAGCCGGCTCGGTGGCACCTTAATCGCGCTCGTGGAGCGGGGTCCTGGAGGGGCTGCGGGTGCAAAGGCAGGCCCTCCTGCTGCACGCAGCCCTTCTGCAGAGAGATTTGCAAGGGGGAGGAGGGTTTTGCCAAAATAAAAGTGCTCCCACCCCTCACCCAGCCAGGCCTTTCCACCCGCTTGTCCCTCAGCGGTTCCTCTTTTAGCACCATGTCTCCTAAAAAAAGAAAAAAAAGAAAAAAAAAGAAAAAAAAAGTGTTGACTGCAGCTTTTCTGGAGGCTGCCGCGCTCTCGCGTCGGTTAATGCACATCTTTTCCCCGGCCTCCTTCCCGCTGCGGTTCTTGGGCTGAATGCAATCTTTTCCGGTCTGATCGCATGGCCAAGGAATGTATGTGCATATACAGCCTGTGTCTGGAGTAAGTTAAGTGCCTGCAGCGCGGCTTTCGCGAGCAGCAGGGAGGAAAAAATGATGTCCGAGCTGCTGCTTCACCAGTTCCCTTTGGGTTCGGGATGTCGATCCGTCTCCGCCTGCGTCGCGGGTGCGCGGCAGCGCTTTCTGCCTCTCCACGGTCAATAAAATCTTTGCCAACTGGAACAAAAATATTAAATCCGGTTGGCTTGGAAGGTAATGCCGGCTAATAAATAAACAGGGTTGAAAAAAAGACCCTGGGCGATCCGACGTTGCAAACAAGCGTGTTGTTCAGCGCTCCCTGTGCGACAGCGTGGGAGCGTGCAGAGGGTGACGATAGTAATTAAGAAAGCAATTAATGCTAGACGTGGGGCTGCCTCCCAAAGACACGAGGAAATCCAGGCTGCAGCTGTGCGGGCGTTGCTCGCCCTGGCAAAGGCCCTGCCCATGCTGGAAGCGGGGTTTGCATGTGGCCCATTCTTGTGCGGGCCCTCGGTCCATATTCCGGGAGAAGCACCAGGTTGGGGGCTTGGCACCCCCCCCGGTGGGTCCAAACCTCTCCGTCGGCTTTGGTGGCATCTGTGCTGCCCTCTCCCACCAAAATGTGGCTGGAAAATGCCAGCTGGGGCAGAGGAGCGGGAGGACCAGCAGCGCTTCCCCGCTGCCGGGGCTGGGTGATCCAGTGCAGCGGCGCGAGCTCCCCAAGCATCTTTCCGCGCCAGCTGCTTTGTCAGCTTGGAGCTCTCGGAAAAAAGAGCGGGATGATGTTCCTGTAGCAGAGCCAACATCTAACGCGCCCAACTTGGCCGCGGTCTGCACGGGGGGCCGTGGTCAGGCACGGCGCTGGATGCAAAATGCTTTTAAATGTAGATCTAAGTTAGATCTAAATCTAATTCTGTGCGCGGGGGGTGAGCTCACCCGCTCCTTGCTCCGCACCGCTGGCGGCAAAACGTCACGCTGCTGGAGGCGGCCGCCGGAGCCCGGCGCAGCAGGGCCAGCGTTGCTTTTGCCAAAAGGCATGTCGGAGGGTCTCCGTGCATCCCTGACCCACCCCAGTCCCTGCGGCGACAAACGAACGCGGGGGAGAGCGGCTGGGAAGCCAGCGGCAGGGCAGCCCAGCGGGGTCGGCGGCGGGGGGACCCTTTCTGCACCCGCTCCTGCCCGTGGGCGTCCGCCGAGTCTTTATATTCACATCTCCCAACCTAACGTCCCGCTTGGCGACAACATGGAACCCCGAAAGCCGCTCAGATGCTGCTTTCTGCCTTGGCACGCTGTAAGTGAAAGTGAGAAAACCCCCATGACTGCTGCTAGCTTAAATTGCAAACGTTTACACATATATATATTGCACATGTTTATCTGTATTGGTGATTGGTGGATCCCTGGCTAAAAGCATCCCCTTCTTGGGGTGCTTAACCACTGCCGGTGTCTGCAGGGAGCGGGTGACCAGCTAAAACCCCGGAGGAGATGTGGACGTTCGTGAGCCGGGAATGCAGAGCCCAACCTGCTCCTGCACGGACTTCCCAAAGCAGACTCCTGTCTGCACTCAGTGCCCTACTCCAGGGCGAAACCTTCACGCTCAGGCCACAGCCCCCCCTTTTTTGTTTAAGCTAAAGCCCCTTTATGCTGCTAGATGGCTGCTGGGGGGGGTCATGGCGCAGGAAAAGGGCTCTGACGTGGCTCCTGGTGCTGTCGGGTGATTTTTTGGGCAGACACGCCGTCCTCGCTTGTTTTGCGGAGGACTCAGGGACTGGGTCTTGGGTGCTTCTGCCTTTTCTTTACACGAGTGTGAAGCCTTGGGAGCAACCCCCTCATCTCAGCAGCCCTGTCCTCCTGGCACCAGCCCTCGTCTTCCCAAAATATCCCCTCCACAAAGCTCTCACAGCTCAGACTGTCCCGAGAGCGTTTGCAGGGCGTTGCCTGCAGGCCTTTCCACTGAATTATATAGAACACTTGGGTTTGGGTTCTTTTTTTTTTCTTTTTTTTTTCTTTTTTTTTTTCTTTTTTTTTTCTTTTTTTTCTTTTTTTTTTTGAGGAAATCTGTTGCCAAGCAATATAGCTGTGGCCTCGCTTTCTCCTCCCTAACCAAGTCCTAAAAGCGCACGTACGTCTGGAAGTACCTGACGCATCTGAAGTGGGGCCGCAGGAGGCTGGATCACAGGTATGTGATGCAAAGCTGCTGGCGGGGTTGGAAGAAGGCTTCCCTTTCTTTTTCCAGAGGCTGCAAGGTTGGAAGTGGAGAGCTGTTTGATCCCAGAGGCTGGAAGTGATATGGAGGATCCCGAGAAACCCCAAGCAGTCCCGCGGGGAGGGCAGCAGCGAGTTCTCCCCATGGTTTTACACCCAGCATGTGCACGGTCTCCTGGATGGCACGTCGTGCAAAAACATTGGGTTTTCCCCCAAAAGAAGGCTGCTGTGATGCGTGGACCAGCCCCAGCACGGAGCCGTTGGGGGGGGGGGGTGTCAAATCTCAGCGCCGCAAAGCCGGAGAGCAAACGTTGTCGCCCGCAATCGTGCCGCTCCTCAACCCGCAGCACCCACGGGTGCAGATTAACGCGAGGGTCGATACTGACCCGGGTCCCGCACTTGGGAGCCCAACAGCGCCCATTTGCCTCCTTGGGAAAGCCCTGGTGCGGACGACGGCGCCGACCCCGTGATTGACTTTGGCCCCGGTGCCGACGAGCGTCGCCCGCACCGTGGCCCCCGGCGGGGGAGCCGCAGCTTCGCTTCGGGCACAGCCGGGCTGGCACCCCAAAACACAGCGGCGGGAGGGCTTCACCTCACAGCAAACCGGAGGGTTCCCGAGTTTTCCTGATTTTTTCCCCAGCTGCACAGCTTTGGAGGGAAATCACAGCGGCGTGCTTTCCTCATTAACTGCCGTCATATTTTCCAGACAGAGCCTCAGTGTGCAATGCTGTAAATTAAATTTATTCCCCTTTCTCAGCTGAGGTTGCTTAAGGAGCTTTGATTTAACAGGGTGCCAGCAAGCCCCCACTTCCCACCCCTGAGCCTGCAGAGGCACCGGGACGCCCCGTCCCCCACTGCCACCCGTGTCCCTCCCCACATCTTCCCTTCTTTTCTCTCTCGAATGTGTCTCACGCATCACGTGCAGCTAAAACGAAAGCAAGACGGTCGGCGGAGCCGGGAGGGTGTGGGTCTGCAAGCCCTCGTACCCCGGGCAGGCTGCGATCGCCCCTGCCGACCCGCCGGCTCGGGGGCTGGAAATCTGTCTAGCCCAGGAGCAAACCCACATTTCGGCACAAGGATTGGCCAGCGGTGCCGAGGGTTTCACCAGCCCGGGTGTGTGCGCGAAGGCAGGCTGTGATTTGCATCGCCAGATCACAAGCTGCTTTTAAATGATGTGACCTAATTAAGTTTCAGCTCGTTTCAATATGATTTTCATAGTCACATGGCTTTTTTTGACCTGTGTAACCAGCCGTCCCGGCAGGGTTGTTTCGGGTTTGGAAGCGGAAAAGGAGAAAACATCTAAATTCCTCCTGGGAGCGGCTGTGGAGGCAAACCCCGGGGTCACTGCAATGCCCCTCTCTGCTCCCAAATTTCTCTCCTCGTCATGAAGCCGATGGCCCCACGGAGCTCTCCCCATCCCTGCAAAATGGGGAAGGGTCTGCAAAGGCTTGTCCAGAGATGGGCTCAAGTGGGTGAGGAGCTCCCAGGGCTGGCAGCAAGCACTTTTCTTTCCAAGCCAGCTGATTTTTGCAGAAGTTTGCTTTGCAACAGGGATTTTTTAATTATTATTTATTATTCCACTGTTTTTGGTGCTTAGGGCCAAAAAAGGGGTTTTCTTGCAACACTGTGCTCCTCCCCATCCCAAATACCAGCCCAGCCTTCACCAGTGATGGGCTTGGTCCAAAGCTGGTCAACCAGAGACGGCAAGAGCTGGAAAAATAAATCGCTTTGGTGGATGCCGCGGCATGTGTTGGATCGCAAATCGGAGCGAGCGTTCTGCATCCCACTTCCCACGGCTCGTGGTGTGGAGGGTGACCCAGTTCTCCCACCCCTCTTCCTGATGTCTTCTTCTCCTCTTCCCTCTTCCCACATCGGGAAGAGGGGTGGGAGGAGCTGGGGTGAACTGGTCCCCCCCGGACCAAGCATCCGTCCCAGAGCTCAGTGTCGGATCTTACACGAGATGCCTCCAGCCAAGACGGGTCCCATCAGACCCCATCAGGGCTCCTAAGCACAAGGCAAAGCCAAACATCCCTTGCAACCTCTCCAGAGCCTTTTAAACCCCAGCAGATGTTGCTTTAAGCCATATATTTCCCCACAGGAATGTCTGGAGAGGGCCCGTTTGCCAGTGAGGGTAATGCATGTCCCTGGGAAGGGCATCCCGGCTGGTTTTTTGGCTGGATGAGCAGTATATCCTGCACTTCCCTGTTGCTATGGCAAGAGTGAGAACCGGGATTCTTGTGCATGGGTTGGTAAATCGAGCCTGTTCTGCACGGCTGATTTGCCCTCCAATTAAGGACATTCTTCACTTCCCCTTGCAATTAGCATAAAGAAAACCAATTAACTCCTGCACAGTGGACACCGAGCACCGCCTTCTGCAGCGTAAGACCCTGCTGCTCGCCTGTGTTTCGATACAGTCGAAAACCTGTTGACAAAAGGCGTTTGTCAGGCTGAAAGCAGACCCCACGCTGACGCCCGGTGCACACCAGTGTGCGACACCGCGTGTTGAAGCCCGGTCCCTGTGGAAATGCTTGTTTTTGCCACCGGGTGAATCACGCTCTTGGCTTTGCCAAACCCCGCTGACGTTGGGGTTCGGCTGCAAACTGGGGATTTGGGTGTAAAAGGAGATTTCTTGAAGCTTCCCGGCCATCCTTGGGCGTGCCAGAGCCTGCGTCTCCCCTCTGCCCGCTGCTCCGGAGCTGTGCCGGCTGCAGGGCAATGCTGTGCCGTGGCGTTCGCTTTGCCGAGCACCTGGAGCAAACCAGCGGCGCGTACGAAGGGCAGCCCCTCCGCACCCCCTCTGCCACTCGTCCTCCTTTTTTTCCTGGACGAAGCCGGCTGGGAGCGAGGCGCAGGCGTGGCCATGGTTTTTACCCGTCCCGCCGCGGCTCTCATGGTGTGCACGCCCCGGCGGCTACGCCCGTAATCCCTGCCATGAGGTGCGGCAGGTATTACCTGTTCCCGGACTGCTTGAACTTGCCCTGCATGGCTCTGGCTGTGCCAAGCGGCTCCCCGGCTCCCCCAGACCCCCCCAGACGAATTTGGGTCTTGTGCGGCCAGTGTGCCGGCTGCTGCTTCTCCCTCCGGCAGCAGCTTCGCCACCCCGGGTAGCGGGACGGTGGCAGCAGGGACGAGCCGTGCTCTCTCTCCAGCCTCCCAAAATAAATACGGGAGGACCTTCCTGCGGGGAGAGGATGGCAGTGCCCTGCGGACATAAGGGATGACCAGCGACGTGGCCTGAGCTGGCTCCCGCAGCACCGCCGTGTCCCCAGGATTTGCCCCCCGGATTCCCGGTCACTGCCGCAGCACGTTGAATGTTTCTGACCGAGGCTTCATTTCAGGGGACGCCCCGGTGGCCCCGGCCAGCCTCTGAGCAGGGGGTGACTTGGTGACTTCCAGCTGCCGTACTACATCGCTCGCTCGGCTCCACCGGCTTCTCCCGAGTTTTGGTTTTCCGGAGGAGTGGCCGTGCTCCGGCTGGTTTATCAGCTCCCAGATGACCCGGAGCAGAGCCGGTGTCCTCCCCAAGCCCGGCAGGACCAAAATCCCAAGTGCCGGCATCACCACGCTCCCGCCGAGGGATGCGCCCTGGGTGGAGGGACATCGTCTGCCCATCGTCTCCCCTATCCAGAGCAAACCCCAAAAGGGCCCCGGGAGTCTCGGGTCCCCCACACCGCAGCTCAAGGCGTTTGCTTTCCTCGGGCGTGTTTATCTCATCCGGCGCCGGTCGCGGAGCGAAGCCCCGGCCTTGCTCAAGAGGAAACGAAACAGCCGCCGTTAACGGCGGCAGCCACGTGCAGCCCCCTCCCTTTGGCACAGCTTTGGCGGGGGGGGTATCCATGCCACGCACCAAAAACTGCAGCAGCTGTTTGGTTGGTGGTTTTCTGGGGGCTATTTTAGCACTAATTAGGTGTTTGTGTGCAGTGCATTGGGCAAACCCTGGGTCCGGGGTGCTGCATGCCCACCCAGGCTGGGCTGTCCTGAGGGCTCCCCTGCAAGCTCGGCAGCAGGGTGACCAATGTCCAGAGGATCTGCGGAGCTCATTTCCCACTCATTTCTGTGGAAATGAGGCACTTCAGCTGCTCTGGCAGAGGGGGAGTGCCGTGGCAGGGCAGGGGTGTCGGAGGAGCCCCCGTGATGCCCCTCTCCTCTCCCTTTGTCAGCAAGAAACGGGAGCAAAAAGCCCAAGAGCTGCTCACCGCTCCGCCTCGCCTCCGAGCCGCCATTTGCTTCCGAGACCCCTGGTCGCCGGAGGGGCAGGAGCCGACCCTGAGGGTACGGTCAACACCAGCAGCTAAACAGGCTCAGGACGGGCTGCACGTAGGGCCTGTCTGGCTGCTGTTAAATACTGCGGGACATCACCAGGCAAGCACGACTCCATCGTTTGCTAGCAGCTATAGGGTGGGTTTCAGGAGCTGCCGGTCCGTCTGGGGAGTGCATGGCGAGGGACACGGCCCCTTCCCATCTCTTGGTGGCAGACAGAGCCGTCTCCTTCACGCAAAGGTGCCCGGAGCATCCTTCGTCCTCGGCCCCGAGCCCTCAGCCCGAACAGAGCCTGGAGGTTTGTCCATGGAGGGCGTGAACCCCGCGGTCCCCCGTCCCAAGGGCCACCTGTGATGCTGCGACAAGCGATTTTTAGACCGACCATCATGAACACGACATCAGCCCCCACCAATAATCCCCCGGGACAAAAGACCCCGAGGGCAGCTCCCACCCCTGCCAGTAATTCCTCCCCTGCGCCCTAATCCCCGGCCCTTCTGTCGCAGCGGCCAAATCCAATTAACCGTGCAACGGTCGCGCTCCACCCTCCCGGCCCGGCGGGTGTTCAAACAGAGCTGGCAGCGCGGCCGCGGCGCGTGGGGACCCTCCACGGGGTCTCTCGGGGACGGGTGCTGCAGGCTGGCACTGCTGGGGTTGGAGAGGAGCCATCCCTGCGCTTTAGTGAGGTTTAGTCCCCCCAAAAAAGGACCTTCTGATAGCCCCTGGCGTGCGGGAGGGGAGGCGGTCTGGGAGTTGTGGCCGTCGCTCTGCTTGCGGTGACTCTTTTCTCCTGTTGTCCCAGTTGGCTTGGCTGTGGCACCGGCTCCCAAGGCGCCACACAGCAGCGGTACGGCAGCCATCATACCCACACGGGTGCGACAGCCTCCGAGACCCGAAAGCCGTTTGCACAGCGTTTGCCACGAGCCTGCAAGCTCCGTTTCACGTGTCTGGTTGCAGGAGAAGATGCTCTGGTCCTCCTCCGACCCGGCACGGGGGACAGCTGGGAGCAGGACGGATGCTGCCTGACCCAAGGCCACTGACGGCTTTTCCCACGATTTGGTTTGCAAAAAAAAAAAGGCCCGTGCTGGAGGTACTGCAAATGCAGGGCGGCCCCGACGAACCCCCACCGGGAACTGGGTGCAGCCACATAAAGCGCCCAAATGTTTGTATTTGCAGCCTGTGCGGGGGTAGCGACATGGATGAACTCGAGCTGCGAGATGGGGACGTGAAAGCAGGTATTTTTGGGGTGGCTGAAGCTGGTGGGACAGAAAGGAGGGGCGGTGCAAGGGGAACTGGAGGGCGCAAAGGCAGCGCGGCGCTGGGAAGGGGGTTTGGTGGGGACCACCAAGGCCGCGCCGCCGCGGAGATGCCGCCCTTGCGGGCACAGACCGGGGGAAAAGGTGCATAAATGACGGCTGGCCCCAGGCGGCCGCCGAAGTGCCAGGCAGCGCCTTAAACCAAGTGGAGAAACGCGTGGAGGTGGAGGCCGAGCCCAAGGGGATGAGGTTCAACCCGGCCAGGGGACGGCTGCGGGTGGTGCGTCGGCCATCGGCAGCTGCTTCAAGACCTGAGCTAATGTTTAGCTTTGGACTTTGCCAAGTTGTCCAAGGGGCAAAGGAGGACGAGGGCAGGAACCACGTGCGGGGCAGAGAGCGGACGGCACAATGCCCGGGGCCGGGGCTCCTGCACGAGCTCCGGCTCGGAGGGCTGCGATTTCTGGGTGTAATTTCTACCCGTTTCGTCCCGGTTCAGGGAGGGGACGTTTGCTGACGAGGCCCTGCTGAGCTCCTCCATTTAGCTCAGCTCTTCATATAAGACAGCCCTTCCTGATTTGTTCCATTCCTGGCCCGCCAGGCTCCAGAGGGGCATTTCAAGGGCTGCATCGTCGTGGAAAAGGCGAGGAGCCTGGCGGCGTCGCTGACAAGGCTGCAAAAGTGTCCCCAGCGCCGGCACAGGGCTGGGCACGTCCCGCTAGCCTGGATAACCCGCCCTGGGAGGCACCTCGTCTCTATTTAAACCCCCCTCTCCTGGGATGTTATTAAGGACGTGTCTATTAAATTGCTCCGTGTCACTTCGGCGCCGCTCATCCCCGTCGCCACCCGCACTCCCCAGGCAGCTCTCGTTTGACCACGGCCGTGTGTTTCCTCTCCATCCCCATCACCTATACCCTGCAGCATCCCAGACCTTTATATTTTGAGTTTTGCCTTGCCGGGCAGTTTTGCACAGCAATGTTTTCCAACCCCGGATTATTCTAATGACACCGCTGAAGAGCTAAAAATAGGAGAAAGGCATTTTCTGCTTCTCCCCCACCACCCGCTGCCAGGAGCACGGGGACAGTGCCGGCGGTGGGAGCCTCCGAGGTGTTTGCAGAGAGCGTTTGGGGAGTATCACACCTCCCCTTTCCTTTCCCAGCCGTGGATCTTTAAATATCTGGCCCAAATCCACACCAGCCTGTAGCTGCTTAACTCTTTCTTTGCATTCAAATCAAAAGGAAATTGGGCACCTACATTGGGCTGGACGAGGAAACGGGGCGGCGGGTGCGGAACCGCCCCGGGGAGCTCCTGCGCGTGCCGAGGCAGAAAGCACCAAACCTGCCGGAATGACTCACCCACGGCGTGGGTGGTGGGGATGGAGCGGTGGGAATGGGCGGTGGGGATGGGGTGGCAGGGACAGGGTGGTGGGGCCCTCCTGGCTCCCGTGGGGACCTCCCAGCTGTCATGGGGCTCACAGCGCCCGCCTGCCCCACCCCACTCAGCTTCCTCTTGTGCCAGGGCCCTTGGAGGTCTCCAGATCCCGCGTGTGGTGGGAAAGGCTGTGAGCCAAGGCAGGAATCATAGAATCACAGAATCCCAGGCTGGAAGGGACCTCAAGGATCATCTGGTCCAACCTTTCTTGGCAAAAGCACAGTCTAGACAAGATGGCCCAGCACCCTGTCCAGCCAAATCTTAAAAGTGTCCAATGTTGGGGAATCCACCACTTCCCTGGGGAGATTATTCCAGTGGCTGATTGGTCTCATTGTGAAAAATTTTCCTCTTGTGTCTAACTGGAATGTCCCCAGGAGTAGCTTGTACCCATTACCCCTCGTCTTTTCCATGTGACTCTCTGTAAAAAGGGAGTCTCCATGTTCTTTGTAGCCACCCTTTAAGTACTGGAACATGGGGATAAGGTCTCCCCTCAGCCTTCTTTTCTCAAGGCTGAATAGACCCAGTTCTCCCAGCCTTTCCTCACATGGTA
Organism: Phaethon aethereus; assembly: GCF_964289735.1. Taxonomy (NCBI): domain Eukaryota; kingdom Metazoa; phylum Chordata; class Aves; order Phaethontiformes; family Phaethontidae; genus Phaethon; species Phaethon aethereus. The sequence continues at coordinate 3,460,728 of NC_138579.1, forward strand.
GGCTTCCCAGGCCTTTGATTGTCTTTGTGGCCCTTCTCCGGACCCTCTCCAGCCTGTGCACATCTTTTTTGCATAGGAGGGACCAAAGCTGTACACCGTATTCCAGGTGTGGCCTGACAAGCGCCGAGTAGAGAGGGATAATGGCTCCTTTATCTCTGCTGGTGATGCCCTTGGTGATGCAACCCAGGATCCCGTTGGCTTTCTTTGCCGCAGCAGCACACACACCGTTCACTCATATTGAGCTTGTTGTCCACCAGAACCCTCAGGTCCCTTTCCACAAAGCTGCTCCCCAGCCAGGTAGATCCCAGCCTGTGCTGCACTCCTGGATTAGGTTTTCCCAGGTGCAAGACTTTACACTTGTCCTTGTTGAACTTCGTAAGGTTCTTGTTAGCCCACTCTTCCATCCAGGTCTTCCTGCAAGGTCGCTCTCCCTTCCGACGTGTCCACTTCCCCACTCAGTTTGGTATCATCGGCAGACTTCATCAGGGTACACTTGATCCCATCATCCAGACCCCTAATGAAGATATTAAACAGCTTTGGGCACAATATTGATCCCTGGGGGTCGATACTTGTGGACCGCAGGACCCCACTCGTGACAGGCCGCCAGTTTGAAAAGGAGCTATTTACCAGCGCCCTCCTGGTGCGGCCTGTCAGCCAGTTCCCCACCACCACACAGACCCCGTGTCTAGACCGTAAGGCATCAGTTTCTCTAGGAAGAGGCTGCAGGAAACTGTACTGAAAGCCTTGGAGAAAGCCAGGTAGCCAACATCCACCTCTCTTGCCCCACATCAACCGAGCAGGTTACTTTGTCGTACAAGGTGACCAGGTTTCTCAAGCACCATTTGTCCTTGGTGGATCCGTGCTGGCTTTTCCCAATAACATGCTTCATTTGACTTGTGGTAGCCCCCAGGAGATTCGTTCCATAACTTTCCCAAGACTGATGGGCCTATAATTTCCTGGATCCTCCTTTAAGCCCTTCTTGTAGATGGGCGTGACATTAGCCTTCTTCCAGTCTTCTGAGATGTCCCCCAACCTCCACAACTTCTCAAAGATTATGGAGAGCGGCCTCATAATGATGTCAGCCAGCTCTCTTAACACCCTCGGGTGGATAACATCAGGGCCCATCCATTTGTAGGGGTCAAGCTCCTGCAATGGCTCACATTCCAACTCTTCCATCACTGACGGTGGGTCTGTGCTTGCATCAACCTGGACGTTTGTTCCCAAGGCCTGGGGCTCGACAGTGCTGGTAAGGACAGAGGTGAAGAAAGTGTTGAGACCCTTTGCCTTTTCAGCACTGTTGGTGACTAATTCACCTCTCCTGTTTAAGAGCGGGCTGATATTTTCCTTCTGTTTCTGCTTGTTGTTTATGCACCTGAAGAACCTTTTCTTGTAGTTTTTTGATGTCTCCGGCCAATTTCAATTCGAGCTGAGCTTCTGCTTTTCTAACTGCACACCCTGGCAATGCCCTTGTAGCTCTCAATGGGTGTTCGTTAGCTTTTCCATCTCTGCTACGCTTCTCTTCTTGTTTTGAGCAGACTCAGAAGCAAGCCCTGAACCCACGCTGCTCTCCCCAAAATGATGCACATCCCAAAAAAGCGATGCACTCTCCCCAAAAATGTTGCACTCCCCAAAAAAGTTGCACTCCACTCCCCAAAAAAGTGATACACTGCTCAAAAATCAGCCATGCTGGACTTAGCACCTGAACATGCTTGGCATGGTGAAGCAGCAGCCAGGGGACAGCTGAGCCGTGCTCTCCGCCATGGATATCACCACGAGGAGGGTTTAGGGAGCACAGGAATGGGGATGGAGGTGGCAGCAGCCCCAGGGCATGTGTGTGCAGGGACGGGGATGCTCCTCGGTGGCGGTGGCTGCTGAGTGGTGCCAATGCGGCTCCTCCACCCGGTGCTTCCCCAAACATGGCTTTTCAGAGCTCCTTCCTTCCTGCTGCACATCCAGCTGGCAGATTTACCTCTTCCTCATGGCATCTTGCTCGTGAGATCGTAACCTGCCCTGGGTGGGGAGTGGTGGATGAGCCGGCATCAACAGGAGGTAGGGCCTGAAGCCCCTCCAGGACACCCCACCGGGCACAGCAGTGGTGATTTTCATTTTGGGACGACGCTCAGTGCAGCACGTGCTGGGTTATTTCTCCGTTTTATTTTTATTTAAAGCTTCTTGTGGGATCCTGCCCTCACTGAGGGTGGGGGAACCCCCGGGGAGGCTGCCTCCACACAGCCTCGCCAGCCCTCAGAGGCCACCACACATGGGTGGGGTCGAGCCCATGCGGCCAGCCTGTGCGAGGGGAGCAAAACGTGCAGCTGCTGCCCAACCACGCACAGAAAACCGTCACTAACGACTTCTTCCGTGGCTTCAGACCAGACTCCCGGACCCTGCGCTGGCAATGGGTCTGTGCATCATCTCGGGCATGAAAACTGATCCCGGCATCCAGGCAAGGATGCATATGGTGAGCCGGGGAGCAGCCAGCCTGGGGTCATAGCTGTCCCCATCAGGGACACAACTGCACTTTTTTTTTTCCCCTTAGGGCAGCACAGGTCCTAACCAGAGGCGAAATAACCCCCCACGCCAAGGCCCTCGGGCCAGGGTTCTGCTGAAGCTGAGCCGGAGGAGGGCCGGGCTCCGGCGGCCGGTCAGAACAGGAGCAGAAGCGGCTGATTCCCCCTGCTGCAGAGGGGAAGAGAAATGCCGGGGAGGTGGCGGCTGCCCCGGCCACACGCCGGGGATTGCAGGGGAGCGGAGCAGCGAGACCGATGAGTCAGAAGTTTCGGGCACAATGGGAAGCGCGGGCTCAGCAGGGACAGGGACGTGCCGGGATGGGGCCTCGAGGCCGCCGAGCTGCATCGCCATGAGCAAAACCTCCTCCGGGGCAGGGCGCAGAAGCAGCCGGAAGAAACGTGGCTTTTGCCCGCCTGGTTGCGGTGAGAGGAAGGAAACGGGTGAACTCATGGCGGCGCGCGTGGAGAGCCATGCCACGCGTCCTCCCCGTCCTGCCAGCAGCCAGACCGGCCACCAGCGTGGAGCTGCCTACACTTCCCAGCCAGCGCTGGCAGGGCACCAGGGACCACATCCCAGCTCGGCAAGAGCCGTCTCCAGCCCGGCTGCTTCCCCAAGACGTCCCCACCTCCCTCCCGCCCACTGCTGTCTTCTCCCTTTACACAGTCTTTTCCTTTTTAAAAACAAAACCAGCAGAGCAAACCCAGAAGTGCAAGAGGAATAAAAACATAACCAAGCCAAAGCAGGAGCCCTGTATCGCCACCCGCTCCAAGTCACCCCAGCAAGCCCTCAGCTGCCCCCATGTCCCACATGGGAGCTCGCGAGGGCAGGAATAATCAGCACACATTAATTGCAGCCATGAAGATGGAGGTGCTGCTGGCAGGCCGCGCAACCTCAGGCACACGGGTCTCTCAGCTCGCAGCAATACGAGAAACCTCTCACGGCAAACCCAGGGTGGACTCAGCCATCCATCCCAAGGGGCAGTGGGAAGCATCCTCCAGACGTATCTCTGAAGGCCAAAAAAACATTTGCCAGAATTGCATCCGCCACTTTCTGCGCTCACCGGCACCTTCCTTCCCCCTCCCATGGGATGGTGGCTGCGAGGAGAAGGGGAGCCTCGGAAGAGGCCACTGAACTGGGACACCAGCATGGATCACCTGCACCATCACCCTGCCGAGGTCCTGGGTGACTCTGCAGGGCTGGGAGCACTCACGCATACTCACAGCTGAAAACCACGGCTGCGGTTGCCCACCAGCGTAGGAGCAGGCACTCACCAGCATCCTTGCTGCAAAAAACCTCATGGTTTGCTCAGCAGCAGAAAATAAACTTTCTTTTTTAGTTTCAGGATGTGAAAGGAGGTAGCTGCTGGACTGTGAGATGGAGGTCTGACGGCTTCCCCGCCCCGGGGATGACAGGGCACCATGTTGGCAGCGAGCCCTCCGCAGACTGAACCGACGCCGTTTTGGGAGCTGGGGGAAGAGGCAAAGGCTGCAATTCTTCTCTCTGCATCCCGCATGCCGGCAGCCATGGAAGCACACGGTGCTGATGAAACCCTCTTCTCCTGCCGCACGCTCGCGGTACCGTGGCTGCAGCACGCACCGGGTCGAGGAGCCGCATCGGCACCACTCAGCAGCTACCGCCACCAAGGAGCATCCCCGTCCCTGCGCCGCCGAGCAGCCCCAGGTCAGGCTGGCAAAACGCCTGGGGTTTGAAATGCCGCTAACGAGGCTGGCAGTTGCTGTCTGTGTCCTCCTTGCCAGCATCACGGTCACCCTCCGGTGCCGCGCCTGCCACAGTGCCCAGGGAGTCTTGCCCAGCCCTTTTGCAGAAAACAGACAAAATTGCTATGGGTTGGTTTGTTGTTTTTTTTCCAGGCAGGGCACGTGCAAACAGGAACCCTGTGCTTGTTCTCTCCTTCAGATGGGCACAGCCCACCTCTTGGGGACCTACGAGGCAGATGGCAAGTGTGGCTGGGGGGGGGAGCCCCCGTATGCAATCTCCCATCGCCGAGTGGGCGAGTTTCGGCGTTGCTGTTTGCAGCAGCTCCTCGGCTGAGGCTCGGGAAATAGCACAACGGCAGAGCTCAGCCGCAGGTTCCAGGGCATCTGCTCCCTCTAAATGAACCAGAGACACAGTTTAACTAAATGAGCCATTTACCCACTTACCGAGGACCCACTGCAGGCCGCAGGAGCAGATCCGCCATAATAAAAAGCCTTTTCTAACACTACCTCTTAATGCCACAGGCAAGAAGTATCAGTTTTGAAGAGGCAAATCCGTTTGTCCAGGATTACATGCCACAGAAAATGATTCTACAGCTGCAGAGGACAGACCTTCCCAAGCGAAGCCACTGGCCCTGTGGGACACGTAGGCGGAGGGTCCTGGCCCCACGCAGTCCCGGGCGGCTCTGCGGCAGCACTGGGGGACGCATGGGAATCACTCGCGGATGGCCGGATCCGGATGCCAGCGCACTCCGTGGCAGCTACCCCGTGTTCTGTGCTCTTTCTAGGAAAGGAAAAAAATAATCGCGGAGCGTCAAGGGTCAATCTCCTGAGGTCCCGCAGGTTTCTGAGCTGTGTCGTGACTAATATTGTGACAAGAAGCAATCAGCGATTTATGTGGCTGGTGCTGAGCTGGCATTAAACGCTGTGCTCCATCCCTGACCGCATCCAGGCGCCCTCGCTGTTCATCTAAGTGGAAGTGAAAAGCTACGCCGGCTGCCATAGCAAAGAGTAAGCAGCCCAGCAGAGCCCCGGCGGGACCACAGCACGATGGCACTGCCATCAGTGTCGCTGAGACGCAGGTGCTACTGGAGGGACCGGGCAGGAATGAGCCACTCACCAAGGCTGGGGTCTGACCCCCGAGCACGAGGCCGTGCCGTCCCGGCACACGAGCATCACGGCTCTCCCGTGGAAACCACCTGTGACCGCCACACCCGCAACCCACACAGCGCGTTTCCCATTTGAGCTGGTGTTGAAATTATTGCAGAAAATTATCCATTATTTAAGCGTGACGCTCGGCAAACGCCCCGGTTTCCCAAACGTCTCCGCCTGTGACTGGCAGCACTAAACCAGCTCCCGCAGTTGTGGCACAGGGCGGTTTGCTGCTCTTCTCCTGCAAGGGTGTAATCAAATTTTGGCAAGACGACGCAGAGGATGGGTACCCAGCTCGGGCACCACAGCTTCGGCTCTGCCGGCTCCCGCAGCAGCCAGCTTGCAGGTGGCTGCACGCCCGTTGGAGCCAAGGGAGGGATGAGCTCTGGGGCAGATTTGGGCTGGCACGGTGTTGGCAGGGATAGGAGTTGTGCTCAGGAGCGCCTGCTGCGCCCCAGCGGCCGAACCTCGCTGGAGACCCCGCGTTTATGGGAGCAGTGCCGACACACTCTCCCCAAGGGGACAGAGCCGGGACAAGAAGCCAAGGGGACAAACAGGACGGGTGAGGCCGGCAAGCTGCAGGACCAGCATCTCTTTCACAACCCATTTACCATGAGGGCCCCACACCCGTCCCCAGTTACGAGCAGCAATCCCCACACCATGGCAGCCGCCTGCCCTACAGCCACCCCTCCCAGCCACCACAGAGCTCAGCCCCGGCAGAAAGATCCCCATCCCCTTTCCAAAAGCCCTTTCCCCCCCCCAAAAAAGCAGCCGTTTTATCTGGTGGCTCCAGGGACAAGACGCAGAGAGGCGGCAGCTGCCGCGCACGTGACCTCCTCTCCCCGCTGCCCTGGTTAGCGGCGGTTTCCTCTCCACAGAGGCCCAGCAGCGGCAGCAGAAGCGGTCGGGTTTTACATCCCCCCTCGCAGTGGGTGCAGCCGGTGACGGGGAGATGGGGCGGGGGGTGATGGGACCCGGACCCACCACCCAAGGTCCCCTCTCGCCCGACAACGTTCACAGCTTGAGCCCTGCAGGCTTGAAGCTGAAGGCACGGAGGAGCGGCTGGCAGCTGTGTGCGGGGAAGAGAAAAGCATGACTTCCTTTTTGCTTCTGAGCGAGAGATCGGAGCCTGTATATAAAAGGAAGTGCTGAAATCCCATGCCCCAGAGATAAAACATAATTATTCTGTTGGCACCAAACCCCTGCGAAACGCTGCTCCCCCCACCCTGGGGGGCTGTGGGCAGCGAAGAGGCTGCATCTGCAGGGAGATGCTATCAGAAAACAGCACAGCTCTTGCACTATCCTTACAGCACACCTTCGGACAACTGCTCCAAACAAGTTTCTACCAGGGAAGTCACGCTGGCGTAAACACGCCAGTAAATATCTTCCTGCAGGCCACTGGTTAATTAAGGAGTTCTTTTCACGACAAGTTACCAAGTAACGTGTGCGGTTACGACAAATTACATTCTCGCTTTGCTGTGCATTCACTAATCATGGCTGTTGTGCTTTGCGAGGCAGGGCAGCGTTTTATGGACCGTGAAGTTTGCAAGGAATGCTCTTACTGGAGATAAAGGGAGCTTGAGCTCAGGGCAGGTCCCCGAAAGCACCCACGTGACTGCGAACAGGGCTCCCCCAAAACCAACAGCTAAGGTTTTCAGAAATTCAGGAGATTTAGCTTAAATATTCAGGTTTCTGAAGTAGGGACCACTCATGCTGTGTGCAGCATCAGGAATTGTAACAGGCCATTATAATCCACGTCAAGCTGCACCCCTGTCGCAGCAGACCTACTTTCAAAGCACGCACTTGGGACTGCGGGATGACGCAGGCAGCCACGGCCACTTCCGCTACAGAGCGGAAGACATTTCCTTTGAAATTAAATCTCAAAGCCATCACTGCACAACAAGAGGCAGCTCGGCGAGGAATACCGACAACAATAACGAACCTGCTCACCAGAGTTGTCTGAAGGTGTCAAACTTCAACGTTGCAGATCCTTACACCAGAAAAGCGCAGGTGCAATTAAAAGGAAGAACAATTTCATGCAGGCGCAGGGACCATTGGCATGTTTTATCTGTGAAGTACCTACCATGACAAGATTCCCAGGACCTCTGCAACACTGGAGGGACACGCAAACCGCAGGCTGAAGAAACCACACCCCACCATCCAAGACCCATCTCAAGTGCCAAAGTTTTATTGACTGGCTATCCTGGGCTGCGTGATTGACCCCGCTCGCAGTTTTCTCCTCACATAGCCTTCGGTGCAGCGTCTTCGGATCTGCTCTGTGAGCACCCGGCAAGCCACCTGCTGCTCCAACCAGCGGCTGCCCAGCAGAGGTACCAGAACATGCACCCAGCACTGGTCTGGGTGAAGCTCTGTTGCCGTTTTCTGCCTTCCTCTGCCTTGGCCTGCAGATGCCAAGAGCTCACATCTGTCCGCTCGGAAGGTGCTATCAGTGGATCTAGTCTAACGAGCCCACTTCTTCTGGCACCTCATGCCAAGTCCACCGCCGAGAAGCCGTTCTGCAGATGAGTCACAAACCACACTGGAGACAGTCCCTCTGTGGTGTTATTCTATACCCTCTCCCTCTCCTCCGGAGCTCTACCAGCTGCCAGAGGACAGATAATGTGGTCAAAGATCTCACGATGGAAAATTCTGTGAAGAGATTTTAAAAAATGTACGGATTTTGAAGTGATATGTTTTTGTTTAAGCATTGGACCCACATGTTGTGTCAGCACAATATGCAAAAGACTTTCTTCAAGCATAACTGTCTGCCCCATCAATTAACCAAAAAATGATCTAATCAACCGCAACAGCCACTAAGCGCCACCTCTAGAGACCGGTTTTGGGGAGAGGGCTGTACAGCAGAGCACACAGTACTCAGAGCAGCAGCAGTGGGCATATTATTTTTATTACTTCGGTGCCTTAAAACTCCGGTTTTGAGATCCCACTGCACCACAGAGTGCGGAAGCAGAAGATAAAGTCAGCATGCAGCTCAAGGATGGTCCTGCTGAAGACAAAGGCTGGCACCTGGCAGAGCGCTGGGTTTCAGGACAAAGGAGCTCCTTTGTACAAGTACAGTTCTGGCCTGTAGCTTCACAGGGTCCCTAATGGTATTTCACAGTCAGTTTAGAGCTTCACCCCTGGAACGTTCACACTATGCCAAGTAAACAGCAGCTCTGTGAATTCCTGGCAGCGTTCGCTGCGCCAGTTGAATTAACCTACCGTTTGTTTCCTGCGGATATTCATGATATGAATGTCTTCGCTGCGATACTCCTCATCATGCTTATCCAGGGGAATTTTTTCCAGCTCAAAGTCCATCTGAAGCAGCTGGTTATCAGACAACACAGAAAACAATTCAAATGACACTGACTGCCCTTCTGAACTAAGCATGCATTGAGACACGTTCAGTTAAAAAGGTCCCGCAATATACTGCACGAAAGCAAGAAGCCTTAGGACGCTGGAACCACCATGCTCAGACCATTCCACTAAAGGCCTCTACAAATGTGCAAGACATTTTCCCCCTGTTGCAGCACGGGGCGGGGGGAATCTTTCCTCATTTTTAACTACTCCAGTGCCAATTCAAAGCTACAGACATCTCGCGACATTTAAGAAAAATCTAAAAGCTGTTGACAAAACATTTTGCTTCCTCCAATCTCCAAAGCACTAAGCCAAACCACAGCACCTGCCTCTGTCTGCCAACCCTCTCAACTGGAGGGAAGAGGGGAAAAAAAGCATCGACTCTGCAATGTGCTCAGAAGATTAACTTGGCTAAACCCTGGCAAGCTAAGGAAGGAAATAAATTATGAGAAAGCAGAAATCATCCAGAAACACCTACACCTATTGTGTTTATTGTGGGAGCGGCACCTCATCAGAGCTGATCTCAGTTATAGCAATCCTCCTCACAGTCAGGTCCCCGCAAGAGTTCGAGGCATGGCTAATTATCAAAGAGGTGCTTTTATTAACACGTACAAATCACCCTGGAATTTTTGCCCTTACCCTTTTTTGTAGTGCTATTATTTCATATAATCCAATACTCCTGCACAAGGGCTGCTTTTCAGCAGACTTGACAGGTGCAGAGTTAAATCCCGCACTGACGGTCACCCCACAGCCTCAGGGGGGATTCAGCTGTTACCTGTGTTCCTTTTCCTTACCCACACAGAAGATACAGCTGGACTATTTAATTATATCACCTATCAATGCTCTCTCAGTAGAGAGGGTAAATTTTTGCAAAAGCAGCTATACCACTTAGGAGAGTCTTGAGTTCCTGGAAACTTTACCCGAGTTTTCCCTCTGCTTTCAGTGGAACATGCCAATAGAAAATATGTTTTCACCAGACTAATTTTTAATCCTCCCAATAACCTCTGGTAAAATCAAGATGACCACTGCAGAAATGAGGCAGCAATTCACTTGCTCCTACAAAAATTACTCTATTTTGATTTTGACAGGTATTGCCTCACATACAGTGGTTCTTTTTCAAATCTGGAAGGTATCACAAGCCAGCAAGGCTTTTAACAGCCTGTGCAAGTCTGGCTGCCTGGATCAAAAGCATCAATACAGTTAAGCTTAGTAAGGCAAGAAAGGTTAGTTAACCTTTTGAGGGAAGGAAATCTCAGTAAGCATCCAGAAAGTCTGGATCCAACTGATAAGTTGGACAATAATTTCAAGAGTTACCATCCAAATTTTCTGCCCTGACTAAAGACAAATGTGCTCTCCTGCTACAAACTCTATGCTGTGCAGTCTACCTGAATTTGTACGTGTAGCAACTGCTGTTGATGTTCAGCTGATCCAATACAAAGACCTCCTGTATCCAAGCTATTTTCCTAGCGTTCAAAAGGCATATGTTAAAAAACACTCACCTCGAAGTATTTTCTCTCAATTTCAGGATTCTTTCCCATAGTCCTCTGTTCGTAACAGCACAAGACGCACGTATCGGGGCCAGTAAGGTCCTTCAGTGTCTTCAGTAACGGTTCTAATGACTGCCCAAAAGAGGTTAAGTATTTCCCACTTAGACTTCACGTTCATTTTACTGGTACAATACCCTCTAACTACAGAAAGTCTTCACCCAAGAGAGAAGTTTCCAGTTTTGCTTTTCAGGGAGTTATTTTTAGTACTTTATCTAGGACAAAAAGAACATGGGGGCAAGCTGGAAAGCAGAGGAGAAAGTGAGACTGCATAGGATTTTCACAGACTGACCAAAACTAAGCTAGCATCAAAGCCAAAAACATCCCACACTGCTGAGCGGACATTTCCTCAAAGCACACAAGAATGACTATTTCTTGACATATTTCAAAAGTGACAGTTTTCTCAACCAGTCTTGGAATACGGCCCAGTTCCAGACCACTACGTATGGAAACAGGACCAACATTCAGGGAGCCAATGCAAGGGGCTGGTAAGACCATGGAAAGGGCACTGGGACATAGGGTTCTTCAGGTCACTTCTCTTTTCTTGCAACTTCTGTTAGTCTCTGTGCACATCTTACAGAGCTCCAGCTCAGGGGATGGGGCAGACTACAGCAACCACTTGGCTGGAGCAGTTCTCCTTTTACCTTTCCAAGGGAAGTGTGATGAGAACCCAAACGGTGCAGACAAGGCACCATTAAACTTCACTCACCAATGCATCTGCCAGTGCACAACTATCAGTCACAATGTTTTGTTTCATACTTCATTCCCAATGCAAAAAAAAAAAGCGGGGAGGGGAGCGCAAATATACAAAGTTTGAGGTTTTTTTAAACATAAAAAAGTCCCTGGTTGAATCTCAAATAGCCTCAAATCTGTTAAAAATACCTTTTCCAGCCCAATTCTACACATTCCTCTAAACCATGGGGACCAAGACGCAAGCACAGTATTTATTTGAATACTTCTCATGTTAAACCCACGCCCTTCCCAAGGAAGCTTTCTACACGGGTTTTGCAAAGTTCTCATTTACCTCCTCGTAGTAAATGCAATCAGCCATTAATATATAATCGGGGGGAGGCTGAAATTCTGTTACATCTTCACCCCTAAAAGGAAGCAAAAAAAAAAAAAAAAAAAAAGGTGAAAACAAGCTTCAGCAATAATACAACACACACTATGAAAGGACCAAGCATCAAGCTAACTATCATGTCCTTCTACCGAGCTTCCAGTGTTTCCAAGTGCACTTGGCAATTTAGCAAAGCAAGACCAGACGCCCCATTAAAGCCGAAGGGAAACAGTAAAGGATCATACAAACCATTTCAGTACCTTGGCTCGCACTGACCCTGTGACCAGATGTTTGTTGTTCTCTATATTAACCATCAACAGCTCCTGCAGCTCCTCCAGGTCGGTGACCGTCACGTTTGCCCTGTAACACACACGGGGTTACGGCCCAACCCAGCGGCACCAGCCCCCGGCCCCTCGCCTCAGCGCGCGGGCACGAAACACGCGTTTTGCGAGAATTAAAAAGATTTCACGCAGATAATACAACAAAGGGGGATAAGGGGCGGCGGGAGAAAGAGGTAGCCAGCGCTGTTTCCGCTTCGCTCCCGCCCAGGCAGGCGGGGAGCGGAGCGGCCCCGGCCGTCCGCAGCCGCCGGCCGGCGCCGCTCACCCCAGCGTAGCCGCCATGATGCCGACGGCGCCGGTGCCGGCGCCCAACTCGAGGACGTCGCGGCGGGCGAGGGGACAGGCGCCGGTCTCCAGGAACTTGGCGAGCACCAGCGCGGCGTCCCACACCACGCAGCCCACGCCGCCCGCCGCCCGCTGCTCCAGCCGCAGCGCCGGCCCGCCCCGCCGCTCTAGCTCCCGCACGAAGCCCGCCATGGCCGCGGCACTGAGGCGGCGCGGCCCCTCCTCCCGGGGCCGCCCCGGCGAGAGGAAATGGCGGCCGCTGTTAGCTCCTTCGGCTCAGCGGTGCCCGCGGGGCGCTGGGTGGCGATGCCGCCGTCCCTCCAGCCGCACGGGCAGCTGCGCCTCGACCCCAGCCTCTCCCCTGAGGTAGCACGAATCCCTTAGGCAGCTGTTCCACGTGAACCGCGCCCTGACCAACTCCCCTGTACAGTTGTTAAGTATATGACTTAAGTATATTCTGGGCTACCCTTGCTTGACATTAAAACGGCCTCCTACTTGGTTTTAGTGCTTGCTGGCAGCACAGGAGCAAACGCAAAGCCGCCGCGTTAACTGGCTGGGAAGTCACAGGGGGGAACACCAGCAGCCGTCGCTCTCTGGGTACTGCAGCCTTGTGCGTGATCGCCCCAAAGTCAAGACTTGCCTCAGAGAAACCCCCATGCAGGAGCTCACCCGGCAGTAAGTCAGACCTTGCTGATACAGCCCATCGCTTTCAGCAGAGGTTAAGCAGACGTTAAACGCCAGTCCGAGGAAAGACAGCTGTGAAGGAAATTTTCCAGGCGTGAACTGTGAATTAACGCACGGTGACTCAAAATCTGCTTCACAAGTTGTTCAGTGCAACCTGTAACACTGCGGACACGCAGCCCCACTTAAAGCCACAAGATTGCCGGAAATCATGGGTGTTGCAAACCCTCATCCAACGTTTAAACTCATAAAAAGGTTTTAAAAAAGCAGATGAATATGAGTTGACTGTGCATCAACGTTTTTAAGTGCAAAGGCTTTTGATTTTTCCTTTGGAAATGTGGAAGAAAGTTTTTATAACTTTATTTCCTAGCGTTTCTTAATAATGCTTATGCCCTTCCCCAGGGAGGAGTTACTGCATTTGCTAGGGATGCGGAATGGTACACTCAGACCTGTGGTATACTTTTGAAAATCGGAGTAAATCTGGAGAAAAAAGAGAAAAGATGGTTATTTTTCTCCCTTGTTTTTGATCTGCTAGACTCATAGCACCCAAAGGGGTTATTCTGGCTCCAGAGCAGGGGGAGATGCTAGAACTCAGTAACTCAAAATAGGATCACTGAAAACAACTAGAAAGATGTTTCTTTTGCTACTAACTGCCTTCACATTCCATCTGTTTATCTGCACTTTTCTGAGGGAACTGCCTTCTCCCACGCAAGCCAACTTCAAACCCAGCAGTTCCACATTTTTCCCCCTATAGCTTTTTCCCCCCCCCCCTCTTTTTATCTATCCCTCTAATTATGAAGTAACTGAAATGTTAATTTATTGCTATCTTGGCATTCCCTCGAACCGTACTGGTGGGAATCTGACTGCCTTTGACCACGGCCAAACATGTTACTTTAGGAACGTGTGTTGCTGTACCCGCTGTACTTCATGCTGCTGGCATCGCTGCTGCTGCCCTGCCTTGGAATGCTTCTTTGTTTTTGTATTTTCCAACTCCTCTTATGCTTGGACGATAGCTTAATTGTGTGGTAAGTTACCCAGAAGCAAGGTCCCTTTTCTGAATCATGCAGTGATTTATGTATTTTAGGTTAACTCCAGAAGTGGCCCTGTAAAGGTTTGAGTCATGTTTCACATATGGGAAATGCGGCTAGGAAGGCTGTTTAGCTGCTGCCTTCTAGCACAAGTTATCTTGTGTTTTCACATTATTGTCCCCGTTCAGAGATGTAAGAGGTTCCTGCTCTCCTCTCCCCTCAGCCTCCTGGAGCTTTACTGTCCCAGCACAGCTGTTGATCAGTGTGTGTGGTGATGCTCCAAGCCCAGCCTGCAAAAAACCACAGGATCTGTTCCCATATCCATCTCAGAGCACAACCACGCACAGTTGAAGGGGCATTGGGGGAGAAGAGGAGGGTGGCCAAGGAAGGCGGAGGGGTCAGGGACCTGCTTAACAGGACCTGCCACTGGCAAAACTGGCAAAATAGCAACGTGGACTCACAGGCTCATGTCTGTCCCATGGGTCCCTGGCAGAGGATAGGTCCTGGAGAATGATGACTTAGGCTTCAGACTTCAACTGCATCACTGTTTTTCCTAATCAAACCATCTGGGCTCCACTGAAAGTTGTGTTTCTTTTTCTCTGGCTTTAAATGTGGAATTTATAACTGCAGCCCAAAAGCACTCTTTCACAATCAGGTTTAAAAGAAGGAAGTGTTTCACAGCCCCCCAACTATTTTCATAGGCTGTCAACATTAAATGTTAAGTTGGCACCTAAAAAAGGCTGAGAATGGCACCCTTGTGCAGCATCATTTCAAGGTTAACACTAACAAATGTAGTCTTCTGCCTCCACAAGTTTAAACTCTCCTCAAAGTCCACCACAAACCAGAACCTCACAAAGGTCTCGATGGAGGCAAGGACTTTGAGATGCATGGAAGCCACTACTAATCAGCAGATAGTCAGCTTAAAATGATCTGGTAAGGGCTTTGCTGAGTCAGGACCAAAATATAAAGCTACGATGTGTTTTAATAGGGGATATTGAAAATGCTCCTGGTCTGAGCACTTGTACAGGAAGGTATAAATCTGACATCTATATATTCTAAAATTTGGGAGAGGATTTTTTTCCTCTTTGACAACAGACAAAATGTAAAAGTCTGAAAAAATTATTACTCATCTTCTAGCAACAGCTACTGGTGAGGGCTTCAGAAGAGTTAATACAAGGAACTAAATAAAAAATTTCACTTGTTCAGCTTATTCTGCAGATGACTGGAACAGTGAAACCTGACAGCCTGCCTTTTCTATGTAGACAGCATTAGGGGAGTACTTCAGTGGGCAGGATTTCACCACCAGATACCAACAGAAGAGTTCTTCCCAAACTTAGAGAAAAGAGCATGAGCTGTGTTTTTACTGCAGAGGAAAAACCATAATCAAGGCATAGTCTATTCCCTGCACTCCCAGTTCATGCATATCAAATTTTGGACTCATTGAACATTATTCTTGCAAAGTGAAGAGGCTCTCCTTTATAAAGTGTGTTCTGCCCCTTGCAGGAACGGCCCTTAGGTCAGACCTCGGACAGATTCTACCCCTCTCTTCCTCCTCAGGAAAGGAGCATAAGGGGACAAGGCAGTAGCAGAAGACTGTCCAAGAGACAGACGGCAAGACACATCTTCCCAGGAGAAGAAAATCAGCACCCCTCCCTGGGCCTCTCCTTATCCAGAGGGACTGCCTGAGACAGTGAGAGGCTGATGAAAAGTCAGAATGCAACCGGGAAGCCCAAGCTGCTGCAAATCCCACCACAGTGCCCTTTCTCCAGCCAGGAGCCAGAAAAAATGGAAACCACTTCTCCATCTAGAGGGGCTGAGGCATTTGATGGGTTAGTAGGTGGAGGGAAAGGTTAAGCTGTCGTTATCAGGCCCAACTGCAGACCAAAGGACAACCAAAGCTAAGAACAGCAGCACGGAGAAGTGCGGCATTTTTTATTGCCGAAGACTTACTAAATGCAATTTGCCACTTTGTCCCTACAAGGAACACGCACTGCTCAAGCTCTTAAAAATTAAGACTAGGGTGATTTATTAATCTTGTTAAGAACTCTGATACAAAGCACAGTAAAAGGCCACAGACCAAGTAAATAAAATGTGGCTTCTGGCCACTTTATAAACGCTGCTACAGTACTACCAGTAAAACAGACTCACTCTCACACCAGTTCAAACAAGTAGTTCAACTGGCAAATAAAAGTTCCATTCACTTATCAGTTTAAAAAGTTTAATAAAGCTTTAAGTGTTTGCTGGTTTAAATGCTACCAATTTCCAAAATGGATTCACGATTAAGTTAAGTGAGATCTAAAGAAAGTTATTAGGTTTGGAAGGCAAGACTGTTCCTAAGCCAGAGGAAACACTTCTGACCATATAAGATTGCAAGAGTAGCAGACTGTATTATAGGCCTCAAGTCACTTAAATTTATACAGGTTATTAGCATTATCTGTAAATATACAATATAAACAATTGTACATACATGGCATATAGCTTTGTTCTCCAGAACAGTAGACAACTCTTTAGCTTAAGACATCTTCGCCTACCAAAACAAAAAGGCACATCTGAACAAGATGCATGCTAAGTACTAGGGATCCTTTCCAATATCCGAGACCGGTAGTCCTTGTCCATCCCTTCTCAAAATAATCAAGACCAACTGAATATTTTGGTATTTAGATTTCAACCTATTTTTCATCTTCAGCAGCAAATCAATGGCAATTAAGACACGGCATTAAAATATTCGAGAACAGTAGCTGTCGCTCATGAACCTCCAAGCTTACACGACGTTAGAAGGCAAGTGGCCAGAGGTTTAAAATGGGTAACACTGTGTATGTCGTGTTGTGTAATCATCCCATCGTTCTTTTTTTTTTTTTTTTTAAATTAAAAAAAAAGGCCACTAGTGCTCAAATTTGAAAAAATTCCACAGACGCACCCTTTTTGGCTCAGTGCAATTAAATGATGTCAGTTTAAATTCATTTAGTGTAGTTTACAGTGCAAAAGATATATTTTGTATACTGGCATAACTGTCGGCACTGAGGATGTGAAACAAGGCAATGCTGCTGATCACCTGAGGGTAATGCTGTTGAACAGACGCAGGCTAGAGAGTGTGTAGTCTTATTTTTCCAATTTAAACTCTTTTTTTTTTTTTTTTGATCAGCAGCACTTTAAGAGCATAATTTGTGAAAGTACTAAAATACACTGCCTTTTTGAATAAATAAAAAAAAGGAACTTTACAAATACTATTCCAGTGTCAATGACTACTATGGCTAAGGTCATTGAGGAGTTTCTGCATTTTCTAGCAAAGACAGTCTGTGCAAAGGAGGGTGGGAGAGCTCCCTTTTGTAAGTCTTTGGTGGCAGTTTTGGTAACTGAGGGCTCGAATTGTGCCGGGGTGGGACCGGGGGCGCAGGCGGGTGAACCAGGTTGTTGTGACTTGTGCTGATCACGCAGCAGCGGCGCAGTACCCTGGGAGAGGGCGTGCTGGGAGGAGTGCCGGGAGAGCTGGGGCCTGTGCTCGCCTCCCTGAACCAGTCGGGATCTCTGTGCAAGCGTCCCACCGGCGGTGGCTGAAGGTTTAGAGGGCAGTTGATAAAGTGTTCAGGTGGCCGGAGCGGTACCGGTGGTGGAGTATCAGGAAGAGGGTCACGGGGGGGTGGTGGAGGAGGGCTGTGCAGTGGCTGGTCAAAGGGGTTAGTGTAAGCAGGAGCACGAGGTTGTATCTTTGGAGGCGGCGGCTGCCGAGGTGGAATTGCTGGAGGGTCGTCATCCGACTTTAAACTTCCCTACAACATTACAGAGAAAAAGACCTTGTAAGAAATGTAGATGTTTAGATAAAGAACGTATCTTCTGACAGATGCAGAATTCTCTTGATGTCTCTGCTACTGCTGCTGACAGAAACATCATACTGGTGTGGCCATCTCTTTGATCCGAACAGGACCACTATGTTCCTGAAGTAGCTAGCAGAAACTGGACACTGGGAACCTGAAACCTCAAAAGGGCAACTGGAGCACTGCATTTGAAAGTCTTTTAGACTAACAAAGTCTTGGATAGATGTTCCCTGGTTTATTATCAAAGTTATTCAATATAGGACAGAAATACCTTAGCATTAGATGCATCCTGATCCATCTTTTTTCGTGGAGGAAGTGGAGGAGGATTTTGAGGCTCATCACTTAGTTTAGGAAAGCTACCCCATGAGCTGAAGAAAGTCTCTGGAGAGAGGAAAGCAAACATTTCACTGCTCATGCAGTATCTGAGGAACATATTCTAGAATATTAAACCAAACTAGAAGCAACTCAAATAAGCAGATCTTTGTCCTCAACAGCAACACGAACCATTAACTTCAGTTGTATGAAATTCTTATTTGTTTCTTTAGTCAGATATACTCCTCACAAAATGGTTTCCTACTTCCAGTATCAAAGATACACATCGACAGTTTAACAGGCAATGCTAGAGGACAGAAAAATAAACAAACTCCTAGCGAGCACGTAAATAACCTTCCCTGCAATCCCCTCTATATTGCAGAATTTACCCCCGGTTAACCACAGTGCCTGCAGTTTGCCCACATGCCTCAATTACACTTCGGAGTGGAAGCTTGTTCTCTCAGCCGTATGGGTGCATGTTCAAATTCAGAAATTTAGAGGCTTTGTTAACAGGTCTGCAACACTTCTAAAGTAGAATTACACACTGAACAGCACAGACGATATCAACTCTTACAGCATTTTAGGACGTTTCTAGTCTGTCCTTTTTACAGGGGGGGGGGGGAAAAATCCTCAAAGTTAAGAAACAACACAACTCCCCAGCCTCTATTTGCAACTTTTTTCACAACTTTGCTTTTTCTCTTAGAAGTGCACAGAGTTCTGTATCAACACATCAGACACCTCTCCAGTTTGAAATGTTAATCATATTATGAAAAAGTGTATGTGCCTGTGTAATAAGGCAGTAAAAAGAGAAGCTGAAAACACAGATGAATACAGGATATCCCTCACAGCTGTGGTACAAAAAGCACCTCTTCTTTCCCAGCAACAGAACAGTTATTTTCACTAAGTGGTAATACGAAATTATCAAGTTGCTTCATTTGTAGCATTAGTCAAACAAAATAATCATCAAGGACATTCAAAATACAAGCAAAATTATACCAGAGCCTGAGGAAAAAGAAACAAACCAAACCAGACAATTTTTAGACTTCACATTCTTTACTGGACATTTGATCTGAAATCTGTATAAAAAAAATCCTCTCAGAACCCTAATGAATGCAGCCCATGTTTTCATCCCAGTTTTCAGGTTTTAATTCCCATTCAGCTCTCCTGAAACCAGGAAAAGCAGAGTTAAATAAAACATTTAAGAGTTATGGTACTCACTCGACTGTGGCAAACTGATGGGAGCGAAGATGCTATTGTTACCTGTTAAATGAAAAACTGATTAAAAACTTTCCACACAGAACAACTGCACTACAACAGCACATAACATATGCTTGCAAATGACCTCAAAGATCACCATAATCTCCAAGTTTATCTATTGCTAACATGAATTAAACTTTCCTGTGTAAAATATTCCTGACCTAGAGATTTTAACTTATGCTGGGAATTAAATTTCTTTATTCTACTCTGTTCTGACACTACCACGTTGTTGTTCACTTTCCCTGCATGCCCTCAGCATTTGCCATATAAAAATTGACACTTTTGCCCCTCACCACACAGCTACAAGAAAAACTTGGGAGCGTTATCAACGTGTCTGAACTAACAGTGTAATTTTTTAAATCAAGACTGCGTTGTGGAGTGAGTGCCCTGACCATCCCCACTTCTGGCACTTCGGTTCACATCTCAAAACACACCGACTGGATTCCCTTCAAAGGAAATGAAACCAGAATCACTAGAGTGTGATCAGTCCACAGGACCACTCCTGAAACGCACACTGGTGTGGATGCTAGGTCCTTGGCACCGCTTCTCTCTACGGATGTGCCACTGGTGGTAAAGCTGGCATAGCCCCTGCACAGTAGTGCCTCGTGGGGACATCTCCCGTAACAGACTGCCTCAGCTCCAGCAGGTAAAAAGACTGGAAATGTCACTTGTTATGGAACTACTTACAGCAGGGATTTCCAAACCGCAGTACACGTAACACTGACGCAAGAACTTCATAGTCCACAACTAAATTTTGCAACTTTTTTTTTAAAAGGCTGGCATACGCACCAATACATTTTGGAAGCCTGGGGGACAGTAACAACAATTATTACAACATCCTGCACATTTACCATAAGAGCTGTTGAGATCAATATCTAAAAACACACTGAACTCCGAGGAAGCAGACACTGGCGGCGTAGACGGTGTGTTTGGAGAAGTTGGTGCCGATACTGTTGATTCATGCTCTGCCTCAGTAATTCTACTGAAACTTATCTTACTCGGTTCCTTTTCAAGTGGCAATGGATGGCTTCTCAAGGTGCCAGAGGTGGAGCCGTGTCTGCCAGTGTTAGGCCTTATCCCAGGAGATTTCAGGGGGTATGTTGTTTTTCTAGGCTGGAGAAAGTAAAGCTGGTTAGTACTGCTAACAGATACTTTTGCTTTCAGATAGCAAAATTGCCAAGTCTCTAGGAGATATTTTTAAAAGTACTTGTCAAATGCACTTTAAATGGTATTACAGCCTTTCTACAATTGACGTCAGGTTCAGCCTGTTGGTATCTATACAGCAGAAGTTTACTGAAAAGTTATGGAGGCAGCTTAATAAATCTTTTTGCCTAGCTTAGTAATTTAAAAATTTTTTTTTTTTTCACAGCTGTGAAGAATGAAGAATCAAGTTGCAGACACATGCCAATCAGGACAAAATACAGGGAAGAGCCCGTCACAAGCTTGTGAGAGAGAGAGGGATTTCAAGTGCCCCCATAGGCCTGCAGAAGAGCCTCATAACAGCACCGTAAGACATGCTTTGTGCTTGTACCACAGCAGGTCACCAGGCCCCTACACACGTCCAAGATCAAGGACACGCTCAGATGCACGTTGTCTACGTCCTCTGGGTTACTCAGGACAAAATTCTTACGCGCATGTCTCTGGTGTGAATGAAACAAGCCTCATTAGACTCAGGTGTGACACAGCACAGATCAAAGCCGATTCCTTGAAGATGAATTACGTTCCCATCCTACGGTGGTATGCACAACTCCACCACATTACAGTACCCAGAACTGGACTTTCCTGAAATTCCAGTGAGAATATCGGCTTTGGAAAACATGAACTGTAAAGAATTCATGCCCAGATGACTGAGACTGAATATCTATTTTTAGAAAATGTTTTAAAGAAATTATGCAAGCAGTGTTTTTGCAACAGCAATTTCAGTCACGTTCTTGCCATGTTTGTAGTATCATCTCACTCATCCCCCTAACAGGAGATTGCTAAAATGATTTATAGTTCTCCCATGTCCATGACATCTGAGGAGATGTCCCCAGCTCCTCAGAAGTACAATAACAACATATAAAAACCCCAAGCATTCCAGAGAGTGATCTTCCTGCTTAAAAAAAGAGCTCTGGGCTATTTTCTTAAAAAACAAGATTGCTACTCCTTTGAATTGAACTGTATTTTGATCAGCAAGAAGGCTGCACCTTAATCAATTCTGTGATATACTTCAGTTTTTGTAACAATGTGAAACATTTAGACAAAAGAAAAATAGAAATTAACTTCTACTTAAAGAAAACTTAACACATCAATTATGCATAAAATCTGTATTTCAATTAATATTAATAAGTTTTGATACTGTGAAATGAAAAATGTTATTACATATTCTATCAAATTACTATATGCTAAGAAACCTAAATTTAAATCGTAATATTTTGGGTTTTGCCAAAACAATGTTCATTCTAAAATAAGCCAAAGGTAGTGTGTTTTATTAATGACAAACGCCTGAAATAAGTATTTTAACATCATCTCATGATATAGAATTCTGAAGGAAATATATATGGCTTATTAAGTTAATGACGTAATTCTTTTTCATAATGGGTAGTGGATTTTAGCTATTTAATGTGCAGGACGACACTTACAAATCTAGGTGGTTGCTTGCAGTTTCGAGGTTCAATTTCTAATGACTTGTTGAACAGATAATCTGTAAACTCTTTTTCTGGTATCTTCCCCATAGGATTGAGATTCTCAAAGAATTTCTAAATGAAACAAGCATCAATAATATTTAAAAAATAAGCATATACACAGAATCTTAATGAAATGCTCATAATTAACTGATTAAAAATCTAGCTTTTCACCACTGTGAAGCTCATTTCCAGGAAAAACAGAGTAAAACATTCCCTGAAATAAATACAAGATAATACCATGCAAGAAATAATCAAGATCTGGTAATGTAATATGGTACATTTCCGGAAATAGAAGAATGACCTTGCTTCAAATAACTAGGCACAGTAAATGAAGTCTTCTGTAACCTGTTTGCTAATATTTTTGACTTGTCAATCACGGACAGCACAGCGGTGTTAGAGGCCACACAACAGCACACCCGTGCCTGAAGAAGCTAACGTCACAGATCTGGGAAGGAGCAGGATACAGACGATGCAGTAGCGAAAGCCAAGGTTATGCTCGCGCCATTTCTCAGAGGTGCTTTGGATGTGATCAATTAACTACAGAGAACAGGAAGGGACGGAGGGCAAAAGCAGGAAGGTCAGAAGCAGGGACAGAGCGCTACGGCCCAAGGACTGGAGGGAGGCATGGTGAGGACAGGGCTGGCACCAAGGGCACGGGCAGGACAAAGCTCCCCGACGGCCTGACAGTCCCGCGTTAGCTGCCCCTGCTGCAGCTGGCGTCTCTGGGTGGTGAGCTACAGCATTTTCCATTTGTTCTTTTTGTCAGCGCAAATACTGCCATCCCCTGAACTTAATGTACTTCTTGGCTTAAGAATACTGTAAATCTCCTAAACCCTTCCCAGACACTTCCACAGCAATTAAACACACAATGCAAATAACATTTTAAACAGCACTGCTATTGCCCACTTAAGTCTTCATGCAACCAACTTCTTTGCCACTTCCCACCTGCTGCTGTTCCCTAGCCAAGACTGAGAGCTGTCCACACTGCTCTTTTTTTGGTAAGGTTGCAATCAGCCGTGCACTTAGGAAGCATGGTTGGGTACTTAAAGCTCTTATCACCTCCATATAAAAACACCTACCTACCATCATCTGGCTCATTGTTTCACCATCTTCCTTTAAATTATCTGGGATTCACTAGTTTTTGTCTTAGGTAAATAACCACCTGAGCATCCTTTCTTATTTCTAAAGATAAGGGTGGCTGACACTGGTGCATCCCTGCATTCACTTAGCTTCTGCTGTGCTGAACGGCTGTTGGTATTTGCGCTGAACTACACATCCTCTGACTCTTAGCAGGGTCAGTAGACCTTGGTCAGAGGTGTTACTACAGAATGCCTGAAGGACTAAACACACTGGGCTCGTACAGCGCATTTTAGGTTAAAGGCAACCGATTTTTCTCCAAAAAGTTCTGCTGTTTAGTCAGTATGTCTTACTCATTCTGTTGCTAAAAAATTCTCTGATACCAAGCTGCAGAACAATAAGGGGATGAACAAGACCCAGAACATAGAATCCAAGTGAGTAAATCCCCACTTCTGGCTAGTCCTTTGCTGTGGTATTTTGTTGTCTACCAGCCACTGTTCCCCCCTCTTCTGATGGTCACTGTTCACGCAAGATTTGGTCTCGTACTAGAAGATTACTTGGCAATTTTTTGTCAAGTACATTCTTTTCCCTCTCCTATCCCCCAAACAAATATTTAATGTTCAATTACCCGAATTTCTGGCTCTATCCGTAAACAGTAAGGCTGGTTTTGATACTGCTGAATTTCTCCTGTAATTTCAGCCACTTTTCTCCTTTTGCTGAAGTTAATTAATTCTTTCCCTTGTCTTTTAAGGAAGTCAGGATTCCCTTCTTCTGTCTTCAAAATATTTGTTAGGTATATTCCTGATAAAGAGAGAAGTGTTTTTTGAAGTTCATTTTCATTCCAAGAGCTGATTTCATTCTTTCTGATGAATGATAAAAAAGTCTGAGCATAGGTAGACCATTCCCTTTAATGCTCCGACAGTTTATTAGCTGGCAAGAATGAAACAAGTCTGTGTTTTACATAGGAACAATGTATTATTGAAATAAGATGTTTTATCTCCTTCACTTGAGAACCTGAGTTTAGAAAAAAACATCTGCAGGTCATTGCCATGAACAGATGACTGATGTGGAGGCAGTGTTAAACAAAGTAAGGTAATATTCATATGAATATAATACCAGTAATCTGTATACTAAACTAGAATAATAAACTTACATAAAAGACACTGAGTCTAAAAACACTACAAACCTAGGAAGGTGAAGTCACACATTATATTAAGAATTCTTTAAAGCTAAACACAACCCTGATCTCTTTAAGCAATATTAACACATCTGCATCAAACTCAACTTAAGACTGACAATACACACAATATTAGCCTGCCGTGGTGTTACTTACCAAAGAATGGCACACAGGGTGGATTAATTGACTTGAGCTTAGCTAGATATTTTTTAAAATGATCTTGACTTAATTCTACTGCTTCATCCAAAACTCGTTTTTTTCTTTCCTGTAGTGCCTAAGTTGTCAAAGAAAAAAATTAGGAATGCAAGTCTTCTCAATAGTATGTTAGCAAAAACAAGGCAATTCCCTAGCTCTCTGTGCAAAACTTAGGGACCAAAATTCAGATTTGAAAGAACATCTTTTGTAAATGGTTTGCTCTGGAGTACAGCACTATCAGTCCAACAATATAGTCATGTGAATCACGAGGCTATTGTAAACAATTGTTTTGTCTATCAACTTGTAAACATGTTCCTGGTCTTTAAATGTAATAAAAATTAAACATTTAATTTTGAATTTAACTTAAAGGCCTTGTACTGCCTTTCAAAGACATACAAAACTCAAAACATTTTATCCATGCTTCTTTTTCTATTTTAGCCAAGGGAGGCTTTGCTGCCAAATCCTAGGTGTTTCTTTTCCTTGGCAAGTGAAAACCAGAGTCACTGCTTGTGTAATAGCCTCTCTTCCTACTGTCGGTTAAAATTGTTTCAGCAGGTATTTGTCTCTGCCTCTGACAATCTATATTGTCTAAGACTCTTTCATCCAAGAGAAGTTCTTGTGATCAACTGAAATCCAAGTTTTAGCTATCCCTTCCCCATGCTCTTCTACCCCCACATTTCTTGTGTGGGTAGGAAATGCTGTATTACAGTATTCCAGTCAGAGTTCTCAGCTCTGGGATCCTCCTCTTTCATACCCATGAAATGCTGGACTGAAGGAACAAGTTCTTTTCAGACAGGTCAACAAACAACAATTGAATGGCCATGGTGTTTCCCCTTTTTGGGCTGGACACCCAAATAAGAAAACATCTGCTGAAAAGCTCCACTTCCCATTACAAACCCTTTGAGACACCCAGCCCATGTCATGTGTTTTCTCAAATGTCTGAACAATTCACACTTATTTTCTTCCATGAAAGCAAGTGTGATATGGATACTATGGATTTCACTTCAGAAGTGTGTGTGATACGTTTCTGGATTCTGATTAGTTTTTTTTGCAAAAGCAATGCCCAAAACTTACCTCAAATGTGTGATCTAGCCTGTACACTGATACAGAGTTCATTGCACTGACGATCTCCAAAACACCATTGAAATTATTCAGATCTTGAAAAACCTGCAGGATTTCTATAATCCTACTCAGCACAGCCACTCGCTCTTCAAAGTTCTCAGTTTCCACTATGCACCTAATCAAAAGATGTAATTTGAGAAACACTGATAAATAAAATCTGACATTTTGCTAGGTACTAAATCAAAATTTTCCAAGCAAAAACTGTACAGCACATAGAGTAAGCACATTCTGTCTCTCTCTCAAGAATCTCAAGTACAAAGTTATGTAATTGCATCGTACACATGTTCAAGTTGGAAAGCCAAGAAAGGATTTGGCATATCCTGTAAAATAATAAAGCAAACCCCAAGTAAGATCCAGGATACGTAGGGTGACTCTCATGCCACTGTAGATACAGTGGTATTTTATCTCGCTAGGTTAGGAATACACATACAAGCTGCTACACCCTTCTGACTGCAGCGTTGGCCATGTTCTCAGAACATCCCGCCCACAAGAGGAGACAGGCTAAGAGAAGGGGACAGACATAACAGTGCTTTCATCAGAGATGTAGAAAAGCGGTGCTGAGTCCTGCACTGCCTTCAACACCTTTTGATGTGCTGTAGAAATGTAAGTAGGGCGCATGCTGACCAAGTGGACATAACTGGAAAAAAAATTGTATAGTCTCAGGAAGAGGGAGCATATGTGATTGGCATGGCATGCACCCTTGAACCAAAAACTGGAACTACTGTAATACCCTACAGCCATCTCAAGATTCAAGGTTAACAGAATTCAAATAACAGAAAAATGTTTCTCTCTGAATTTCAGTAGGAGTTAATGCCACTACACTATCACCACCTGTACTTACTTTTCAAACCAAAGAGTAAGATTTGTAGTATGACGAATCATTTTCAATAGATTTGGGGAATTAATTTCCTTATCTTCTTTAGTCCACACACTACCAACGAGTTCAGATGGCTGTACTGCCCTGATAACGACAAAGCAAGATGCAGAAGAAAGCTCAATACAAATAAGAATTGTACATTCTGTATTTGCATTAAAAGATTATTTCTTCCCTCAATCATGACTTGATGTTTCACAAATCCAATCTAATCTACTGCAAAACAGTTACTTAAAATAACTTTTTGATGAGCATTTGATATAGAAGGAAATACATCTTATCTTCATTGAAGTTGGCATTTTTGAATAAGCATTTTTAGATAAGAAAATTACAAAGGAGTAAGTTTAATTTCCTGAAAGCGTCTTAAAGACAGTTACAATTTTTTTTTAAAATAGGAAGCTGAATTACTTAGAGCAACCTGCGGGAAAAGCACCTATTTCAACTGAAAACCTGCTGTCACTAAAACACGAAAGGATGCTTCACCTTTGAGTTTCGTAAGACCTTAAAGAATTTCTACCCAGCAAAACCTAGCTCTCACATCAAGGCTAGCTCCATTTATCACAGGTAACAACAGAGCTAGGAAACAGCAGAGTACTTATGGTACTAGACCAAAAAAAGTCTTCAGAATTAGATTAGAGGACCTTGACATACCAGTACTATGGTTATATGCATGTAACTCCTGGGCCTTTGCCATGCAGCTATAAAGGAAAGGAGCAGAGACAATCGTGTTCTTTTTATGGTGCAACAAGTATTTCTTATTAATGTCACACTAGGTTTGCTTTTAACAAGGAGACATTACAAGTTAGTATTATCTACTCGTAGTATTTTAGTATCGTTCCTGTACTTATTTATGTTGTCAGAAGTCTGATATGGAGATAAAAACCCCCTTTTTTCCCCTTGTATATTTTGATATCAAGCAGATTGCAAGAAAACCTCTTTCCATAAACTCTGAAAGTCAAGGGGATGTACTTTTGACTGATTCTACGAATTGGGACCCTTTCTTGCTCAAATAATCTAAAAAAAGACATGTATTAGTTCAATCCTACCTATAAAGGTCAGACTCAAGAAGTGTCAGCTGTCGAGCGATTTCTATAGGATGCAGAGTCATGAGGTCCAGCGTTTCGCTGTGCCCAACTCGCCAAATGTGCCACTCGATTGGGGGAGGTGGGCTCTCAAAGGTGATATTGTGACTAATGCCATTTGCTTGAGCTTTCTTTCTCTTGATGATTTTAGCAATTGATTCCACCCACTTCTTCATGGACTTTCCTGCAAAACAGAAACCATTAACACCCCCCCCCTTTTTAATACCATCTTAACTGATTTTTGATAATTTAATAAAACCAATGCCACAAAAATTTGTACATGCACAAAAAATTCTACATCTCTGTGTGCAAATTAGGTTTGTAATTCCCTATTTTTTTTCTTAGCACCTGTATCAGTTGGCAAATGCAGACACATGTGAATGAATTCTTGTGTGTCCAGTTGTGTTTAGCCACATTTATTGACAGTTTTTGAGTGGAAAAAAGTGACCCTGTACACATTGTATTTTACTTTTCCCCCTCAGCTGCAACCATCTCTACTTTGACTGCCAACTTCATCTTCTTAGAAGAGTAGAACTAAAAAAGTGAACAAGCTTCAAGTGAGAACTTTGCAACATGCTATACTAGTGCACTGCAGAACAAAAAGATTTAAAAAATAGATGTTTACAGTATCAGTCCAACATTTACAGTATACAGAATAGTGGACAAGACAGAAAGTACCTTCAGCAGTTCAAGACAAATAGCTTATAAGAGACTAACCAAAACTGAATTATTCCTCTCTGGTCAGCAGTATTTAGCATGGAGACATCTGCAAAAGATAAACTACTGTTCTCTACGTTTGTCTCAGAATTATATTGCCCAATATATGGTCTGGAAATCTGAAAAGTAAAGTCTAGAATTGCCAGGATAATGATTAAAATTGATATGCCAACGCTGCTGCCCTCCACGTAAACTGCCAAAAAAATCTGCTAGTTCATAAGGGATTGCTCCGGAGGAATCGATACCAAATGGGTCAAGTATTTTCTCCTAAAAGGTTAATGATTTTCAGCTGGAACTTTCAATAAATGGGGAGAGAAGAAGATGGAAAAAACTCCTCTCAGTAACCAACCTGGAAGGAATTCTCTATGAATACAACACAGGGAGGAGGAAGGTCTGAATTCTAATAAGCCTGCTGTAGACTCAGGCAAGGATGAACACTACTGTCCACAAGTAAATACACTTAAGTTAAATATCATGATGCTTGAAGTGATTTTTGGTAGCTGTCTAGGCTCCAGGCCAAAGCTTGCTCATGTAAAGGAGAGTCTCATAAACAGCTCAATTAAAGGCATTAAAATTACTCATGTGTGTAAGATATTCTTACGCCTAAAAGCTGTCAGGATTAGACCAGCAGGTTGTACCAAAATGCGGAAGAACAACAGGACCACCAATTACCATACCTCTTACACTGGAAATAAATGTCTCCAATCTCTCTAGTAACTCCAGATCTCTTTCAAAATCGTAAAAATGGTGTTCTACCCAGTGACGAAAAACATTTAATATTCTGAGGAAGGAGAGAAAAAAAAAATATGTTTTTTAAGGACTTATTAAGGCTCATCACATATAAACGCTAAATGAATGACAATTCTACAAAAGCTGAGTTACAGATTCAGGTAGCTGATGACTATCAAAGTACGTATGGAAAAAAGGGTAGAACAAAGACTAAGCATGGCACCAATGACCACAGAAGTCCCCAGGTATTTAAAACCTAATTTTCCAGTCTTAGCATATATATAGTTTGGTGGTTTTTTTAAATCTTACATAAAGAATGCTAGTGTTGAGGTAGTTTCAGAAGAGGAATGTATCAAAATCAGACAAAACTAGTATTTCAAGTACAATTTTCTAATTTTTTTTTAACTGAAAAACCTAATTAGGATCTCCCATTCGGCAAGAAACAATTTTGTAATTGTTTCTTTCCATTACACAAATTTCAGCTTAGAAGTTGTTGCAAGTGTACTGCCCTACTTTTACAACTTTTTAATTACACAAATGGCTTATTAGATCCAGTGCCTCCTTTACGGATAACACTAAACTTTCTCTTGATTTTCTCTACACTTTCTTACACAGACCCCTAAAAAAAGAGCCTCTCAAAGTGAACTACAGCTGCTCTTCTGCCTTCTACTCTTCGCATGTATCAGAATAGAAAACTGTTTTGCCTCTTTTTCAGCTAAACAAATTGAGCTCATACCTCAAAACTTTGATTCACTGGGGTGCCCCATATCACCTTACTTGCAGAGTGAGCAAGAATCTCCTACATCAACTAGTGCAACAGATTTTCCCTGTGCCAATTCAACAGGTGGGACAGGATGATGGGGTTTATGGAGAGCCCACAGTCTCAGACTCAGAGGAGGAGATAGGTACAGTGAGATGTCGTTACTCCTGCCCTATTGCCATTGCCCAAGTGCCTCAGCTTCATGCAGAGTGCTGCTGGACTCCCCCACTCTTCGCAGCGCAGGATATTAAGGTAAACCAGTGCTAACTGCGTATCAGACTACTGTTTGCCGTGGCTCAGCCCTAAGGATTGGGGCAAGAACATCTGAGAGGGACAGGGCAGACAACTGATAGTAATCTGCCAGTCTGTTGTGAGTCAGAGCACTAAAGAAGTTGGCTGGTTTAGTTTAGTCAAATGAAGGGCACTCTGTGAATACATGGAGAAATTAAATAGTTCTCTTCCCAGTGTATAAATTAAAGAATAAGGTTTATCCCATGTAAGAATGGGTACCCAAACAGATAATTTCAGCTGGAAAGCAGTGACAGCTTCTAACCTTCAAAGGAGTGAAGTTATGAAACAAGTTCCCAATAACAGTAATACAGGATCTTATCTAATCAGTCTTTGCCTTTGAGATACCACGGTAGGAATATTGAAAAAGCAAGAAAGATTGCCTGGCTCTGCTAAGTGCACTTCCAGCTTAGCGCCTCCTCTTTCTCATGACCTCACATGCATTTAATCTAGTCAAAGACATTACCATTTCCATGCCTGTGTACTGCACAGCAGGTCTACAGCATTTTCTACAAGATGGGGAGTAAGTGCTGGGGAGGGAAGGAAGGAAGGGAGGGACGGATGAGCATCTTCACATTCTCCACCTTCTTCCCAAATCTCAGATCTCTCTGAAGTAGAGTTCAATGCTATTAACAATACTGCAATTTACAAAGTGCTGTGCATACTAACGTAACAGCTCAAATTCAGACACTTATTTTCAACTGTAAGACAGTTAAGAGTTTCAAGCTACTAGAAACATGCAGTATCTCCTAAATTCAAAAACTAACTATAAGTCACCGAAGGCTGTGTGTTAAATAGTAGCTTTAAACCACATGTCTCACCAAGCGGGCACCAGTAAGGGGACTCAGCTCACCAACAATAGCATGAATTAGACAGCCAAGAGTAGCTGTCACGGTAAGAGGTATCCTAATCTCTCAAAGACAGACACCAGAAACCAAAACCAAAGACCCTGGAAACTTTGGAACGGGGCACAGGTTTCAAACAGCTCAAAGCTAACACATGAAGGCAAAACTGGTAAATTGTTTTTGGAAATTAATAGCAAGAAACATGGCTAACTGCTGCCTCAAGCCTTTCTACAGGTTCCATTTCATTGGTAACCACTTGTCCTGCTCAGCTACAGCAGTCAGCAGTGGTGCAGGAAAATGCATTTGTACCATGCAAAGGGGCACCATGAGGAGGTCCCCAAGCAACTTCAAGCCTAGTTGGTACAGGAGGCTATAAAAAATAGCAACAAAAGCAACATAACAATATTTAAACTCTTACGTCACAAAAGCCCATCCTGTGTGAGTTTCTATGAAGGGGCTCTATAGGCACCTATGTGGATGGGTGCAGAAACAGGTACCACGAAATAGCAAGCTGAAACCAGGAAAAGTATGTGCTGAGAGGCAGCACGTGAAGCTCTCCCCAGAACTGATAACTTTGGAGACTAGTGGTCCTGCTGAACCAGCAGGAGCTGATAAACTGAGAACACCAAGGGCCTGATAAATCTGTACAAGGCCATGAGCACACACAAGTGTCAAGGTTACAATGAGGTTGTATAACTTGGAGCACATCCAAGAAGGTGGTGGCTGCTATATATTGACAAAAACTACAGTATTACATACTTACCTTTTTTATTTTTTCATATATATGTATATATGCCTACAGGTATCTGATGAAAATGGGACCCCTAAATGACTTTCTGAACACTTACCCTGAAGGTACTGGCATGTCAGTATGACCCTTCACTTGGAGTAAACTGCTGTCGCTCCAAACAGGTAGCTATGAATGACTGTGTGTGGTAACAGAGGGTATGGTGTGTATAGTTATCTGCCATTAATAGTAACATCTTGATGCTACTACTAAAAACAGTTTAATGAATAAAAGCTGTTCTGGCAAATACTGGTTGTGATCTGTGTCTCCTCCTGACTTGATCCCCTCTCAGGGAAACAATTAGCCTCATTCATGCTAGAAATGCTTAATTGTTCCCCAAGTTAGCTTGGTCAGCAAGACCTTGAAGATTCACTGCAGCCTGCTGCAATGTGAAGTACAGACAAGAGTCTCCCTGTCTGCGTGCAAATACATCAACGGGGCTGGGAAAGGGAGTAAAATACCAGCAGGACTGAAAAAAATGGAAACAGAGAAACTATCTTCATAGGGCCTGTTAACAAGGAATCCATTCAAAATGCAGTCAGAAACACTTTCAGTTGTACATCTCTCACCCACACCCGCTTTGCATAGCAGCCATACAACGTTCTTGTGGGTGGTGATCACAGCTGTGAGCGGCAGAGAACCACAGTACAGTTGCAGCAACAGAAGTCAGTATGACTAATCAGAACATGATTTGGGATATTAGTCTGGTTGCAGACAGTGATAAGTCCCTACTTGACAGCACAGCAGTCTCCAAAAGAGATTACTGTCTCCAGGATCACCGTATAATCCGTGAACTAAAATCTTGCTTTAACAGAACAAATTTAAAAGCAAATAAACCTGAGTTGTACTGGCTGGACATATTCCTTGCGAAATCGCTTAAGGTCTGCGCTGATAGGCTGCTCCCCTTTCTCGATTGCCAGCCTGTCTGCTTCGGTAGGCTCAGGCTCTGGGATTTCAAACCTATGAATAAAAGCACCAAAAACTGATGGCAATTAAGATAAAACACAAGCCCTTTATGTAGGACATGAAGAGCAATTGCATTTAAAAAAATTCAGTGCGGTGAAACTCACTCATCTAATATCCAGTTTGCCTGGAATTCCCTCCTTCCCTAGCTATGTACTGTTAACACACCCAGCTCTCACCCTGGTAATTCCCTAATTCTCTGGTCATCACAAGATGTCTAGACTAGGATAGAAGGTTTTTAACTATCTGCTAGTTTGATTAAGTGAAGATTAGAAGAAAGCTTAAGAGCAGCTTTATCACACTGTATTAAAATGCTGTTTACATTAAGAGTCTGTGCCTTACAAACAAACTGCTTAGAACATTTCCGTTCTTATTTGCATCGAGGCTTAGGCATACTGGAATACACTCTCACGATCAAGTTAAGCAGTTCAAAACATTACCACCTCACAGCTGAGGCACACCAAGTGCTCTAGCTAATACTTAATTCAGGTAACTATTTTAACAAACGGGGGAAAGGAAGCTTGCATTAAAAACTTGCATCGCTGTATCCCGTTTTAAAAGGTACTGTTTTACGAACTTCCCTAAAATGTGTGGCACATGGCACTGAGAACCCGAGCGGAAAAGGAGCAGGTAAATACACAAAGCCTTTCAATATCTTCAGACAGGATGACCACTACTTACCTTTCAATCAGTAAACTCAGCAGTTCCTGGGGCTTGCAAAAGGAGCGGTATGTGGTAAGGAAAGTACGTACAAAATTAGGATCTGTAAAGAGAGAATAAGAAAATGATGGAGGTTTTTTTTATCCAATTGCAAAATATCAGAAATACAATACACATACACCCACAGAAAAAGTTTAGAGGGCAGAAAGTACATTAAGGTTGTAAGTCAAGCACTGTAATTTGAAAAATATCAGAAATTATACTGCTTGTGAAATTTTCATTTAGTTCTTTGATGCATTTCCCCTGTTAAAAGTATTCAACTGCACATACTATGCTCTCTCAAAAACCGTGTCTCAGTCTCGGCATGTGGAATGGCTTGCACTCCCTGAATATGCACTTATTCCATGGTCTCTTAAAGAAAACATGGTAGAACTAGGCTGTCTACTCTCTTGACATCAAAAATACCTATACGACCCCGACAAAACGTTTGTCTTACCTGTTCTTAAAAGACCTCTGGCAGTGGGGACTGCACACTTGCCCCAGCCACACCACTGCAGCACACAACTACCCTCTGCAGAGCAGTCAGCGGGGAAAACATGACAAGCAGCACAGGCCTTACAAAGCGAATTCCTGCAGCAGTTCCAAGACGTTGCATCTCCACAAGCCACCACACCTCCCTCCTGCCTTTTCTCACCACTACGATAGGTGTGTTACCGTGAGATGTGCCTATCCGCAAGCTACCATGTGTTTTATTGGGCCCGCTCTGCTATATTAGAAGTATTAAAAGAAAAATACTGTTCCCTTCATCTCTTAATCCCACTCCCTTGTACAGTTTCGTAGATTGTGAATAAGCAAGCTGATAAACAAATGACTTCACTGTGAGCCACGAAGGGTCATCATCTGGTCCTAATCCTGACATCCCTGCAGCAGACCCCCTCACAGGGGTAACAGTGGCAAGAGGCTGCTACTGCGTGGTACGCAGCAGCTTCCAGAGCTGCCTGGGAGCAAATGAATGCTGAAATACAGGAAAACCAGGCCCAGAGAAGCTGCATGTGCACATGCTCACTTGGAAGTGTGGATTTTGGGTTGTCGGGAGTTTCTTTTTTCTTGCTCTTCTGTAAACAGCCTTGAATCTGTCAGCATTAGGTACAGGTAGCTTGCACCAAGCAGTCTCGAACAGGCGGGCAGTGAATTTCTTCCAATAAGCCCACAAAAGATTAAGACAAGCATTGCTTTTAAGAAGGCTTAAATTCCCTGCAGAGCACTGCTGAACATTTTTAAGGGATCCATATATAGGAACGTGCTTGCAAGCTAAAGGTAATAGTGCACTCATTCTGTGATAATGCTGCTGAGTTTGCACCCTAGTCCTGCACCAACCTGTTCTGCTTCCATGTCACATCTACACTGACTCTTCAGTACTATTTACGACATTTTGAAAGTAAATCTTCCTCTTACTACTGAACACACAGGTAGTATCTCAGCTCTGCAGACAAGATCTTGCAGTTCTCTTAAAATGGGGGCTGCTACTCTGCTCTCTAACCTGTGTAGGTTCCTTTATATTATTTTTTAAATTATTTTTGCAAATGACATTCTTAATAAAATAGAAAATACAAGCAATGTGCTACTAATAGGGGCTCGTGATTTAAATTCAAGAGTTTATTAACTCTGCATCTGCTACCTCTCATGGTATCCCAGTACCAACTGGGGACTTCTCTGACACGACAGGGGTCATTCTGGGAATGCAGAGGCTGTGTGCTGCAGCGAAGCCTGCTTCAAACAAATCTGAAACTAAGGCAAACCTACAATAAACCAGCAGGTTAAAAAAAATGTAAATAGAAACAAAAAGCACCACCAAGATCTGCTTAGAGTCCCTCCACATGCTGTTAGTCATTGAAATACCCTTGTGGAGGCTGAGGGAGGGGATTTTGTTAGTCTTGGTTCCAAGCAGTTTGGAAAGAGCACATAGAAACCCAAGAGGCAATGCTTTCATTGAAGATTGCCAAGGCCAAACTGGCAAGTACTTGACCTTCAATGTGGAAAATGCTAATATTTAATTATTTTTTTAATACACTCTATCTAGCCTTAGTTTTACAAAGGCATACTTTTGTAAGGCACAAAATACCAGGCACTTTTGTAAAAAGCACAAAGGAGACCGTTACTATTTGAGAAGTTTTACAAAAATTGCACACCACTTTCCACCAGCATCCTTCTGTCGGCTTCACTGCGTCCCCTTTTCAGTGCATGCTTTTCACTCCAAACCTAAGATCTAACATTTTCATCAACATGAGCACTTGATGTAACTACTTCAAGGTTTCATTTCTGTAGCTTTAAGATAGTATTTCACAGGAAAGTCTGAAGAATGCTGATTGTGATTTGCATCCTTTTCTACCAAGGGACTTCACAAAGCGGCATGTTGAAGTATGATAAATACAACCTCCAACCTTTTTATTCCTCCACAGTCACACAGCCTGTAACAGTACCACTGCTTTAGCCATGATGGTCTCAGGAAACACATTAGTGGTTCCTATTAGACCACTGATACTTTCTTTTTGTGAGGGCTTGCATACCCAAAATTTTCTTACAGCTTTGCCAGCAAAGCCAGTTGATATAATAGTAGATACTGGTCTTTTTTTTTTTTCCCCTGCAAGTCTTGCTTTACATTTAACCATACCATAACCCAAACAAACAAAAGATAAAAGGATTCATTTCATCACCCATACAAGCATGACCTTAAAAACCATACACATAACAAATGTACAGGATACCTGCATACATATGGTAGGTTAACCTTTCAATTAATTTCACAACTGTTCCTCCTTTGATGATAGGAATGCCATTTCTGCTTTGCAAGTTGTCCTCAAAAACAATGTTATCCTCAGAGTCTTCCACTACAAAACGATACACGTTTGGGCTGGGCAACCTCAGTGGCTGTTCATTTTCTTCTTGCAATAACACAGAATCAAGCATCCTATCCAGAGTACTGCGATACTGGAGGGAAATCAGAGCTGCCATCCAATTACTCTTCTCTTCAGCAGACTTGGCAGCAAACAGTATACTGTTTTCATCTTTAGACACCAGTTCAAAAGCATGTTTATATTCAGGTGTGTCATCTTTATCAATAATCTGTATTTTCCTCATGATAATTTTTTCCTTCAGTCTATACTCCGCATTGCTGTAACCAGGAAGCCGTGACTGACCGTGATTAGTTTTACAGCTGATCATTAAACCATCAAAGAGAAAGATGTGGCGTTCATGTTTGGCTCCTATTTTCGTCAAGCCTCCCTCCATTATGAATTCGTTACAGCACTGCCCAATATCTTTGCCTTCCCAGCCATCAATATTTTTCTGGATTTCATTCATTTTCTTGATGGCCAAGTGCTTGCTTCTTATTTGTCGGTTATAGAAGCGACAGACTGGCTCCCTTGAATGAATAAAAGAAAAAGTCACGATGGGCACATTCCACATTTACCATCCCAAGAGACCAAAAAAATCAACCAAATTAATTGTTTGTATCATTATTCTTTGCCCTAAATATGCCCTAACCAAGTTTACTGTTCCAAATAAGCCACATGCGCTGCTTTGCCTAGGGAAGGAGTAAGATACTGACATTATTCATAGAAGTGGACCGTGAAGGTTTTCGACTGCTAGTCCATTTACAATGAAAACTGGCACAAAGACATGCCTTGAAAAGGAAATACACAGGTTATCTAAGAAGAAAAGAATTACAATTCCTTCCACATCATTTATCTCCTTCTCTGCCAACTTTGGGAAACCAGGGTAGTTTGTGGATTGTTACCCAGGCCGACGTCTTGGGGAGTGTTTGCTGTAAATGCGCTCCATGCTGCACTGCAGATTCAGAAGAGCAGTAATGGCTTGTTTTAAGCACTCCCGATCCTCTTCATCTTCACTGCATTCCTGCAATTGCTGTGACATAATAAACATTTTTCTTTCAGATTTGTCTGATTTATAGAAGGGTAGGAAGACTGACAAACATTCTTACAGTGTTATCTACAGTGCTCAGTGAAGCCGGTGACTTCAAGTCAATGACAGAGTTACTACTAGAAGCACACTCAAAACTGTCTATGCAAACATTTGTCAGATACTCAGAAGTCAGTAGATACTCAACAGGAGAGAGCAGTAAGGAGTTTAGAAAGAACCCTTTACCAACAGCCAATGCTAATAGTCAGATACTGTTTTTCCTGTTACCTTTTTCAACAATGTCCGGTTTACAGCTGATTTTATTAGTTTAGAGGTTTGAAATAGCCAAGAATTAAATGCTGTTTTATGTAACTATGTATACTATGCCTTCAATGAGTAAATTAACTTCATTTTAGAGCACATTTAAAGAACAGAATGACCAAGATTCTCTCTTTGCTTCGTACCATTTTAAATTCTGCCATCTCCAGCAAACTCATCTATTTCAAGAAGAAATGTCAATTTTGCAAGGTACAAACTAACATAGTAAAAAGAAGTCTGAAATTCAAGATTTGCTACTAATAGCAAAATGTAAAGGCCGTGAGAATCAGCGTATTTCCTTTTTATAAAGGCTAGATCCGTCTCCACCACTAGGCAGAAACTTCGTGAATTAAGAAATTCAACAGGCTTTCGTATCGCCATACACTTGGTAGCAATATGCTTTGAGCAAAGCCTATTCAAAGAGTTCCTCTTTTTGGTTCTTTAAGGTGACCACACCTAAAATACTACTGATACAAATAAAAGAGATTTTTCTTTCTAACCCCTTTCATGTTCAAGATAGTATGATTTTTTTATTATTTTTAAATTCAAGCAAATAGATTGCTGGACAAAATCAAGACAATATGCCATGCAGTTTTGGATAAATTGTTTCACCTACATACTTTAAGAGAAATCTTACTTACAATCATTCAGCATGGCAGAAGCCTTCTTTTCCTTTCCCCACTATGTTCCCTCAGCAAGGATATGTAGCTTCCTCTAAAAGTAATTGAGAGAACAGGATTTGACCAGATTGGTCCACTCTCTTCATCTAATTTAAATTACTGAAATTTTTATTTTTCACATGCCCAAACAACCTCCATCTTGAAGATTAGAGAAATGAAAGTTTCATGGCCAAAAATTTCTGGGAAGTTTATGAGCTGAGGAACAGTACAGGGAAGGGAAAAATAAGATGTCTACCTCTGTGGAAACCCTTCTTTTCATTACTATCAGCCACAGAAATGCAAAGAACATAAAAACAGCGCGAAAAGATGACAAAGGCAAAATCCTAAAGGTGGGGAAAGCTACCGAGTCTGATAAAATACTCGTTCTCCTCACATGTTCTGAACAGAGTTTCTTGCATCCACTTTCCAAAGGGAACTGCACTTGGCAGTTAACAGACATCAAATGGCATGTTTTGCCTTTTTTGTATTAAAAAAGAAAAACACAAAACCAAAAACATTTGGGAGTAATCTAATCCATTTCTACACCCTAATGCATGGATTCCTGAAGATCAGGCAGATCACCTGAAGCATCTCTCATTCTCTGTAATCACTGGACTAACATCTGCTTTTCCAAATGTCAGTTCTTAACGAGCATCTTTCTGATTAAACAGCAGATGCAAAAGCATAACGCGCTTACTAGACAGAGAAAATAATGTAAGTCTTTAGAAAAGGGAAAAGGGGATCCTGCTTATGCCAGATATATTTAAAATACCAGTGATGATAAATGAAGAATATTAACTATTCAATTTATTGTACAGAAAACTATCAGAAAATAGTAATAAAGAACAACGTTCACTCAACAAATTGTATCATGTAGAATATGATCCTGTGGCATACTGACTGGGGTTTCTCCGTCAGTCAATGGCTGTCAATGATTAGGTGACAGCAGAAAAGATCAAAAGAGGGAACACTTCATACGTTTTGCATTGCTTGGGAACAACATCCCTGGAATCAGGGATAATCTTCTGCCTGCAAGTCGCATGAGAAGGAAGGATATACTCTATAGTCAGCAGAGGAAAGCCTTCTTGGACTTGAACATGGACACGAACAGACCTCTGCTTACCTTCAGGATTTTAGTGATATATCTAACTGGCATCTTGCTCAGGATTTAGATGAATTATATGACTCCTTGAGTTCTCTGCACTGCATTCAATAAATAGTGTTTCCTGGAACGCTGGAAATCAGCATCAAAAGATGCATTTATGAACACATACCCAGAGCTTGAAAGTCTGATGAAACATTAAGATCTCCTCTACACTGCCAGCATTAAGGTGTTTATGTTTGGAAATGTCAAGCACAGTGTTTTAAACCTGAATAGTCTGATAATCAATTAAAGACGTCACACTACCTTCAACTTTTGCTATCGTCAGTCATTCCGAAACAACCCACAGCAGGTTCATTTTCTGTCAATACTTGAACAAGCAAACAACATTAAAGTGACATCAGGGCCTGCCCTCTGACTCAAGGTGTTCAAAGGCTATTTCCTGGTGACCGCTATATGGCTGCTAACGAAAAGCAGACAAACCAAACAAATTCAACATGGGGGTCTCCAAACGACATCCAACCCTGGTGCCTCTCGCTTAGGCAGAGGAGTCTCTCATGCAGACCCTGCACCAGAGGCTGCGCAAACAGGTTTTTGCACCAAGGAGAAAAGTTCTGCAGCTTGAAAGAATTTTCAAGCTTTTCACACTTTTAATTTAATTAATTTTAGTTTTGCTATTTTGCAAAAGAGCAAACATGGAGGCCTGCGCTTCTGTCAATCAATCATTATTTTATTTACCTCCCAATTCAGTAGGGTTTTTTTGGTAACCTTCTTTAGAAGCAACAGTCTCAATCTTAGCTTCTCTCCCTACTGGAGCCATGAAAATATTTTGAGTATTCTGCTGCTTTTCTGCTTCCATTTTTGTTAGGTCTTTTTCAACCAAGGTTCCTAGAGACAAATACAATGGTAACAAGGAAGCAGTACCAACAGTTTATAATATATTAGTATTGTTGAACAAATATCCCTAACACCACTGCTTTTTAGAAGTCACTGCTGTAAATTCAGGATGTTTTCAAAATACAACATAGAATTCAAATTTTAAACCTGCAACTGAAGCGATCACAACAAAAGATTCTGTATTTATCATTACTCACTACAGAGCGATATTTAAGATCTCTGCTCTATGCTCACAAGGTTAGAAAGACTCAAGACAGCCAAGTGTCAGCCTCTGCAGCTGAATTTAATTCTGTTCAGAAATCTTGTATATTATGGATAAAGGTCATACTTCATCATTTTAACTACTAAAATTTCCTAGTTAAAAAAGGTATCATATACTATTATATTTCATGCAGCATCCTGCTGTAGTATCCAAGTTAAAAACAAATAAAAGTAACAACCAAATGTTTTTGCACTATCTGCTGGATTTTGTTCTTCAAAGATCTTAGGCAATGTTAAGAATGTGCATGTATAACCTGATCCTATCAATATTAACTGGAGTTACGAGCAGACTCCGAGTCTCCAAGAGACAGAAAAAACTCTTGCAGCACTACAGATTTAAGACAGGCTATCAAAACCAAACTATCTTCTCTGTGCTGTGGTTTAAAACATAAATAGTAACCACCCCTTCCTGTCACTAAAGAAAAAACTACCAAGTTTGCATGCAAAGCATTTAATCTTAAGTTTTGAAATCACACAAAACTCGGCGCAGTAAGGCATATATGTTAAAGTTTCCCTAAAAAGTGGACAAACACTATGCAGCATGTAAAATCAGTTGAATGTTTAGATTCTCCCAAAGCTGCGGCATAGGATTTCATTCTTTAATTTCACACTGATGCACTCCATTTCCCAGCTTCAAGGCACAATGGGTCATTAATTAGCTTGACCTTCAGCATAATACAGGTCACTAATCCAATTATGTCTTTTAAACGTGAAAGAAGAACATTTTAAGAAGTTCCAGAGAATTATCATATGCAGCTGACCCTTACGGAAAGGGAAGTTACACTATTTTGAAAGAGACATATCTATGAAGCTACCAGTGCTTGCTTCACAGCAAGGCTGGCAGAACCGTGCTCCTGCTGTCATCCTTTAGTTCTCTGATCAGTTTATTTTCTTTTGGAGGATGTCCTTGTAGAAACATAAGCTTTATGAAGGCAAAAATTAAAACTATGGCAACGTAAAGTTTCTGTTCTCAATAGAGACAGTGGAGTAATCTAGAGAAAAGCTCACTGATGGTTAGGGTTGTTTTGGGTTGTGGGTTTTTTTAAGCTTTGTTGACTTTTTTCTAAACTATCAATAGAAATGCTTAGAGGTTTAAAATTTATTGAGACCACTTGGATTTAAACCTTTCTACAAAATATTGGGAATCCGTACACTGGAGATGTGTGGTTCATGGGTCACAATATATCATTCTTACTTTTACTTATCTAAATCAGGATATGCAAAAAATCACAGGAGACATAATGAAAACAAGACTAAACGTTAAAAAAATAAAAAAGGAAAAAAGAAAAAAAAAGAAAAAAGGGAAAAAAAGAAAAAAGAAAAAAAGAAAAAAGGAATATGTGCCAGATATTAACTACAGACCTGGTCTTAAAACAATTCGTATTACTTTGGCTTGAGATTCTTTTCAGGAAATTTTATATTGTATTATATGTAAGTTCTATGTTGCAAAGTTTCCTTTTCTTCCTTCATACAAGTAAACCCTTTAAAATACAAAGGAAGACCATACAATAAACCTGTACAACACTGCTAGTATAACTTTTTACACTGAGAACTTAAAAGTGTAATTTCTGTTGCTATTACAAAATGCCAGCTATAGCCACAGGATATTTCACCTGTTTAATTTAAGTATATTCCAGTTAGTTAATAATTGACTTACCCTTATAAGTATTACAAACTTTCCCAACATAATGGGGCAAATAGAAACTTTTTTTTACATTATCCTCAGTTACTTTAAAAAAGCTCCAATATAAGTATTTTTCAAGATACTGCATTTTCTACAGCAACATTATTTTTTCTTATTCAAGAATGATTATTACAGATCTCAGATGTTAAATTTCTGCTGACTGCTGGCCTCTCTTCTCATAACTCACAGCAAAAACATTTGCTTGTAAGCAAAACGATATATGCTTAGTTACTTCTTGGCTTTTAGCTGTTATACCCAAGGGAAATATCTACTGATGTGAACCACCTTGCTAGTGCATATCAGAATAAAATATGTGCAAGTGATTTGTGCTCAAACCAATAGAGGCTGTTCTAAAATAAGTAAATAAAATTCTGCCTCAACAGGCAGAATTGCTCATAAATAGAGACTAGATGCCAAGCTAAACAACTTGTATGGTCAGATCACTGAAATATGTCCTACAGCAATAACTTTTAATCATCTAAATCAGAATTCCATAAAGTCTGACATTTCATCAATGTAATTTCTTAGAAGACAGAAAATAATAGCACTTATTTTCATTCCTCCTCGATATGGAGAAGGTGTGGTATGCTGTGAAAAATGGTATTCTTTGCTGTATCTTTTCCATTTAGGACTCGGGACAAATGGCTGAACATTAAGCATGGATTATCTTGACTCCACTGAAAGGAAGTGCCTCCCCAACCCCCAAAATAAGATCAGCTGAGCTGCAACTGGAGTGTGACTTGACACTGAGAATACTGATCTGAATTATGCTTAGCTTTTTCTTAATGGACAAAACCCTCAGAACTCAAGGAAAGAAGAAATTAGATTTGCATATTACATTTTAAACTACATTAGAACTCAAGTTCAATAAAGGATTGTGTAATGAAATATAATTATGTCAAATGTTCGTGTCGGAGCAACAGATGCTTTTGAAGACTTTTTTTACATGACTTTTCAGACATATACTGATTGGTGTCAAATTAATGTTTTCATATCTTTCAATTTTCAGAAGCACTAAGTAAAATCAATCGCCTATTTAAAAGCTCAAATTCTCCACATTAAGAATTGTTTTTAGCAGGAAACAAGAGTGTGGCTTCATTTACCTGTAGTAACTCAAAGTAGTGCAAACAATGATAGACTGGGATAAGCATGAGTCGTGGGAGGACGTATCGTACAGCTTCTTTAAACCCTTCAGCAGTAGACTGAAAAGGAAAAATAAACAGGATTACTTACACTGAAATACTCAAAATGGGACTGGAGAAGGCCCTGAAGTTAGTACTGCTTTAGGCAAGATGATTGTGCTAGACGTATCCAGAGTGTTCCTTCTGAGCTACATTACTCCATGCTTATATCTAGTAGTAAGGAAGACAATAAAGTATGCAATAACATTTTTGTCTAATGAGACTCTTTGTAAGATTCTGAGACAAAGAAATGCTCTGACATCAAGCAAAAAGAACCTGTGAACACCCTCTTCCAGGCACTACAAGCAGCCTTTTCCATCAATAGCTTATGGTGGATTTTGATACTCACTAGTAAACCCGTAGCAATGAAAACACCCCTAAGCCCTCCAGCGAATGCTGGCACAATCTGTCTCCTTAGAAAGGCAGCCAGTTGGATGGTCTGTGTATTTGCCAGAAGCAGCAAATCAATTACAGAAGCTAGAGGACCACATTACCCACAAGTCAGTTTATAAGCATCCTTTAATTCACAGAGGCGCTCATATCGCAATCCCTAGCACCTTTGTATTTCAGCACTGTCTGCAGAACTTGATTAATAGCATTAGTTCAATGTGACAACACCTAAAAATAATGCATTGTCTATGGCTAAGCTGCACGTGCATTATTCCCCAGTCAACAGCCACATCACAGAATGCAGAAAATGCTTGGACTTATTTTGAACAAAGCTCATACCCACTTCCAAAATAACATGTTTTACTGTGGGCCACAGTTTGCAGCAGAATTTAAAGAAAACACTGGAATGTTAAAGACCAGCTAGGACCCCTGTACAGTCTGATCTGTCACCAACTTCCCTCTGATGTCCTCTCCTACCAATTATGTATGCTGTGCTTCAATTTACATGCAATATGCCACAAAAATACAGAGGTCTCATCAAGTACTGAAGAAATTAATATTAGTATCTCCTCTCCCTCAAAAAATGAGAAACATTTTGTGACTTAGAAAAGTTTGACTTAGAAAATTAATTAGAAATCCTTTCCCATTCCCAGCAGTTAGAACTAACACAATCATTCAGATAGTGAGGAGGATGTTTTCCCAATGATGAGGAGAGGTTTTCCAAAGGATGGTGAAATCCCTGCCATTTTCCATACCAAGATAACTACTTAATAGGAACTGTATTACCTGATCTCCTTTTTGGAAATGGCCTCTCCCCCTGTTTAAGACTTCTGGCTGCATCTCTCTGCAATTGCCAGAGGCAGCTCATGCACGTCTGGCCCAGAGCTTGTACCTCCTCCGCTTCACTCCAGCTTGGAGAAGCAGTGTCAAGGAACATCCCTAGGAAAGCCCAAACCTTTCTACGGAGAGTCAGAAAGGAGGCCAGATTCATTGTCAAATGACTTGATTACAAATTTAATCTGGATTAGGGCTGTGGGCTTTAAATTTCCTAGGGAGGTGGGTAAAGAGCCTTATTTCACTCACCAAGTAATATTTAAGAGCAAGATGATCCAGCTTACCAAGTGCTCAGAGATGAAAAGGAAACACTCATCCTGAAGGAATGGCTCAGAGGAATCTCAGATTGCAGAGATGCAGGCCCCAGTGAACTGTACAAACTAAGCTCTACTATACTGGGTTTAGCTGAGAGCATCACTGACCAAACACTTGCTCAGCAGCTTCTCTAAGTGCATTTCTGAACACAAGCTCAGTCTTCTGAACAGTAGTCTTTAACAGATCTGCCATGCTGGCAGAAGGAAGTAATAAAAAGAAAAAAAAAAACAAGAAAAAAAAAAAAATCACACATGATCTTGCTGGATAGTCCTGTTAAAGAAATGATTCAAGAAAAACTGCCAGTTCCCACCTCAATGCCAAACAAGAGGACCTGGGATACGTAAAGAAGAAGGTGAAAATACTGTGCCTGGATGCCTGTGTTTGCAATGAAAAG
Organism: Phaethon aethereus; assembly: GCF_964289735.1. Taxonomy (NCBI): domain Eukaryota; kingdom Metazoa; phylum Chordata; class Aves; order Phaethontiformes; family Phaethontidae; genus Phaethon; species Phaethon aethereus. The sequence goes on from NC_138579.1 coordinate 3,505,672, forward strand.
GCAAAACAGAAGTGGCAGGTATGAGAGGTCACCCTCTATTCTTAAGGAAGAGAGTCTCATGTGGGTATTAAAAAAACTGCAAAAGACTCATGGATGGGTCAGGTCTGTGTCCAGTTTTCACAAGAGTAAGTGGAATCCAAGTATCTTACGCTGAAGAAAAAACAGAATCTAGAGGATTTCTTCCTCAGTAGAAAGTAAAGAGTTACGGACAAAATCCAAACCTTTGAAACATAAGAACTAAAAGCAATTTCGTATTTCTCATTTGCACTCACCTGAAAGTGGAGAGCAACAGCAGGTTTTGCCATTAAGTTATTAAAATGCTCATGAAATTGTGGAGAGAGAATATCCTGGGACAAGGTTTCATACGGATCAAAGGCTTGCTCCTAAATGAAAACAGAATTATATACATACATGAAGGATGCAAGATATTTCCATCCCAGCTGGTACAATTAATTCCTTTAATAAGCTGATACACAAGTGGAACTTTTCAAGAAAAGATCAATTTTGCAAAACAAATATTCAGTAAACCACAAACCTTTTTCACTTCCAAATTTTAAATGCACGCAGCATTTTCTCAGCATTCTTCAATCTCACCATACTTATCACTAACACAAACTTTGTTTTACTGAAGCAGTGGGAACCAAGAAAAGTTCTTGCTTTCAGTCCACTCACATTTCAGAAAGAATGGCAATTTATGTCCAATTCACCAGTAAGGAAGGAAGTGCAGGTAAAGTGACACTTCAGATGAACTTTGGAGACTGTCGTAAGGAGGCATTGTTGTACCACCACCATTTTGTGGTACATCACATAAAAATGGTCAGCCATAAGCAACTGGACTTACGCACACTTTTCTGGCCATGTTGTAAGGCTGGGAAAATATCTCTGGGACAAAGTAGCTAGGCCAAAAGAGAGTCAGAGGAATGTCCTCTAATGGCACTAAGGGTTTCAGGTACAAAAATCATGACTCTGGATGGGGTATCTGGCTGCGATACTGTAACATCAACTACATCAGGATGGGACGAAAACCTGACCGTACAGGAATCTCTGCAGGAGTTAACTTCTGACTGCCCATAGATCACCTGCTCCAAAGCCTGTCAGGCTGTTCCTGAGCCTCTGCAGATCCGTTGGGCTGAATCACTCCTGAACCAGCAGGTTATCTGCTGCTGATGGCACGATGCGCACAACAAGCACATACGACTGTTCACCTTAACGCAGAACTGCTTGTCAGAATACGTGCTGCAAAATGTGGGAGTACTAAGCTCCACAAAGGCTCATTTGAACATTCAGGCAGAGTCCCAAGCAGAGGGTCCAGGGGTTTTCCCACCTTACTCATGGGGCAGCTGCAATTAAACTCTTCGTGGGGAGGAGAGGCACAGAATGCACTCTCCTTTCACATGCAAATTGTAATCATCACTCTCAACTCCTCCTCAAGTTCTCATCATTGCTGTCCATTCGCATTAGACTGTATCTGGGGGAGGGGGAAAGGAGAGGAAGGTTTGGCACTTCAGCAGCAGCTGAAGAGAACTGAACAGGCTGGTTTTCTTGAGCAGAACCTGAACCCAGGTTACAGCCTTTTTTTGGGATATACTCCACACCTGCCCACTACCTGCAAGCATACAATACGGGAGGGGTGTGTGTGTGTCTTCTTTTACAAAAAACAAATTAAAGACAGGGGACAATAACACTGCATAAACAGTTTCTCTTTGCCATGAAAGCCAAGAAAAAATGAACATAAACCTCTGCAGAAGCAGTAAGCCAGCCATGGGGGGTGAGTTCAGCTGCATCCAGAGCCCGTAAGCACGAAGGGGCGATGGCTGCAGCTGCTCCTCCAGCTCGGTCTCCGGCACCACAGGATACAACAGAGAGCAGGGCTGGAACTACTACTCAAAATGTAACATTGCCGGTGAATCTACGGAGGGAGCCAGACCCTTATCCTGTGCCGTCTTTTTTAACTTTTTACTGCACGGTAGCAGTGTTTTCAGTTTTTTCCACCCAGACATTAATCAGTATTTTGAGTTCAAAATGGTTTTTTGAACATAAGGTTGAAACAAACAGCATTAAGCTATCTTCCCCAAGAGACTAATTAAAATGAAGGTGTTTTACACTTGCAATGTTGTAAAAGTTGCTGACATATGGAGACATTAACTTGATACAAATGATCTTAATGCAGCATACAGTTCTGGATTGGTGTTGGTACATTCCAGCCCCTTTTGCTGTAGTGCACTGGTTTCCAACCTTTTTTGCTTTGTGGATATTAAAACTTCTGCTATGGAAATGCAAATACCAGCATAACAAACTTACAATCTACTGATAATAACCTCATTTTACTAGCTGCCTTCTGAAGACCGCTTCAAAATAGGCACAAAGACACACTTGCCCTCAGTCCTGAGCTTCTCCTTCCACTAGCTGAACATGACTAAAGAGATTATCTAAAGCAATCATTAAAACAGACTGTAGTAGTTAGAACTGTAAAAGTTACTACTAAGTAAAATTTTTTTACCAGCATATCAACAAATATCCAGATCCCACTCACATGTGGCAAGCATCAGATTTTGAATTTCCTCCATACCAGGAAAAACTGTTTTATTTTCCCCATACTTCCTTATCTCAAAAACACTACAATATTTATGTTTAAACCTTCCAGAGAACCGATGCAGAAAAACAGACAAAGCAGGAAGATTCCAGTTTGCAAGGGTTGTTTGTTTTTAATTATCCTTTCAAATAAGTTGAAGGACCTTTATGATGGAAACACTACGCGAACAAGCCTGGCAGTAAGATAGGCAGAGCAAATAAACACTTCACTTTCATATCTCTCTTTAATGATCCCTTTTGCAAATACTCATAGAAGGATTATCTCAACATATGAGATGATCAAATGAACAGCCTAGTTATTACGTAGGTCTTGCTCCATATTAACAAATTAGTAAATTCAGACTTACTACCTGCATAAAACAAAGGTTTGAAAAATAATCTGTTCTTCATCTCCTATTTAAGTTTTTCAGCTTATGAAAACCAAGTGCTATTTTTATTAATTGAAAAGGATGTTTCCCTTAAAGCACAGGAAACCTAACAGTAGCTTTTGCAATAAACTGAGATATGTATGTTTTCCAGGATAGTGCTGTACTATTTCAAATGTTAAGCCTTCTTTCAGCTTTAATATAATAGCCACTTATTTTAATTCATTGTTCAACTGCTTCTCCTTATCATTGTATAAGCAATTATGCTTTGCCATCTTAAGAGCTGACCTAGTCAACTGGACTTTCTTACTGATATGTCAGACGAGTGGCTTATCGAAGTAACGCCAGCGAAACTTTATGGCATATTCAAGAGAGGCACATGGGCTAAAGGACCCATATTCTTCATGTAACTGTTTTCCTAATGGTACTGGTGTCTTCATGCAGTCCTCAGATTTAAAAAATTGAACATATATAAAAGTGAAATAAAAGTGTTCTTGTAATTTTCTTTATAAGCATCATCATTTTAAGATAAAAAGCATAAACTTCACATTCACCATGTGGTTCATCTGAGATACTCTCTCACTCCTTCAGGGCAGAACTTCTCATTTCACTTCCTCCGTGATCAAGTCCGCATGGTCTACATGATAACCTTTACGTTTTGGTTCAGAAAACTTGGCTCGATACACCGCTCAAGAAAAAGCAGACTCAGTTTAACCATGTCCAAAGACAGCAAAAACTTCATACCTACCTTGGTAATTTGTTCCAAGAGTTAGCTCCCCTGACAGTTAAAAAGGCATGGTGTATTTCTAAGCTGAACTGTCCTCTTGCCTTTCATATACTGCTTTTTTGCTGTGCACCTCTGCTGAGTTCCAGAGTCATTCTGTACTCTATTTTCAGGTCATGCAAGTACCTATATACCTATCCTATTTTCACTAAACTGAGCTCTATGTCATTGTAAAGCACTTTCTCAAAAACTTTACTTTGTGACTGTCTTCTGTTAGTCCTTCCAGTATTTCAACGCCCATTTAAAAAAAAAAACAACTGACAAAATAACGTAATAATGTTCCAGTATGAGCCACACCAAATCCATGTGCAGTATTTTCCCTTATTCCTACTCTCTAATATCTATTTTATAGGTCAGTGGGTATCAATTACATGTTTGCTACAATACTGAATAGTAAGTTTCTGTTCAGTTGCACGGCTGTTTTGGTACTTCATTCCTTCCCAGAGCTACTGCTTTGCAGAAGCATTTCCCACTCCAAACACACACAATGCATTTGCCTGAATTAAGAACATATTTTGTTTGCTTTAGCTCACTGTCCAGCATAACACAAGTCACTCATCTTGTAGATCTATGTCCAGCTGGTATGATTCTGGGGTAGCCCTGGGCCTGACACCAATGCCTACAAAAACTGAAGCACCACCTTCTTTCAGGAAGCAAACCTCTCAGATAATTACTTTTCAAATCCACAACCCTACACGATCATAGCAATTAATTCCTAATTAATTTTAGTTTTGTGCTTACCTGCTTGATATCATTTCTGTGACAGTTAGAAAACATACTTTAGCTTACCTACTAAAGAACAGGTAGGGAAGATCTCTGTTCAGAGGTTATTAAAAGGACTTTATACAGCTGCGAATCTATCAGAGATATCAGTCATGACCAAAAGTTTACTAAGAAAAACAAAACAACAAAACATTGTACCTCTGCAAGATCCTCAAAGCAGCTGCCAGCCAGTGGATGAGGACTACTTTCATCAGTCATTTCAACAGTATCCTCAATCAATCCTAAAAGCTTCACTGTCAACTCATGAATATCGGAAATGTTGCTAAATATCACATCGATATCCTGCAAACATAAAACTTATCTTAGTAGTGTTTAGAATAATTTATTTTCCTTATGCAAATATCAGAGCATTTTTCATGAAGTCTGAACCAAGATGTAAACGGAGAGGAGCCAACAAAAACCTAGGAAGAAAGTTAAATTACATGGTCTTCCCAGCCCTGCAGGCTTGTCTGGGCACATCCAGCCTTGAACAATTCTCACCCCAGTGAAAGCAAGCACACCATCCTTCCAGCCGGAGCGGTAGCAGTCCCGGTACAGGCTGTTCAGTGCTTTAGACAGAAACACCTGGCCCTTTCAGCCACAATTCACAGCTGTTCTCTTCCCCTCTGCTGATTCTTGTCTCTCAGGACACAACAGGAAGGAGACAATATAAAGCAGCTCCAAGGTCAGATCCTCTAAACCACAGGTAAAACTAAAGCAGCTATTCTGCTACGTTAGCAGAATACTACCTGGGTACAGAGGAGGAATCGGCAGCTTCCTTTTCCAAATTCTGCTTTTAGATTTTTCAAATCCAAATACCGCAAACACACCCAACTAGGCAGCCCCTTCCGACGACCTGCATTCTTCTTCTGACCCCTCTGAAACACACTTCTCAAAAGCCTTCTCTGCCCCAACCTAACACCGCAGAGCTTGCTTGACCTCCTGCCAGCGCCAAGACCATGGCAATCTCTTTGTGGGAACAATAAATCGTGAAATTTCTTATACCTGTTCCAATATAACAAAAGAATATTCCTCAGCATCAAAATATTGCTCCCTTCTCCTCCCATCATTTTCGTTTGAATTCTGTCCCCACATTTGCACAATCCTCTGATAGCCTATCAGCTACTGAGGAACCTCCACATTTGGCTGTAATAAGAAAGTCTCCTGCTGCCTCTCTTTTTAACCTGCTGAACTGAATCCCAGTTCAGGTTCTGCTGGCCTGGTCCCTCCTACTTCCTCCCACAGGAAGGATTCACTGATCTCTCATTATTACTTCTTTTCTTACAAGAGCTGTGCTTTCTTTTTAGACTCCAGCATCCTGAAAACAGAATTTGCCGCACATACAATTTCAATGAAATATTTCAATCATTTATCAAATAGAGATTCCCTTCACAGTCAGTCACATGCTAAAGAATCCAGAGCCAAGGGCTGTTTTACTTGCAGTTTCTGCAGATGGGGTGCCCTGGGGTAGACTTCAAATGTCAATTCAAGCATTCGTCTGCATTCACTGTACATGCAGGTAGGTAACTTAATTTTTGTGTTAAGCAAAAGTCTAACTATTACCTACATGACCACAGGACTCCAGCTATTGCTGGTGTCTGACGAGGAATCGTGTCCATTAAGCTTCACTCTGAGAGCAGTACTCTTCATATTATTAAAGGCAATTCCTCCATTTTATTTCATATACGGTCAACACTCACTATGCAGACATACAATAAATCAAATTTCATTTTACTTCCAACACAGTTAATGTAAAATTGTTATGTTATGACTGCTAATGGAGCAACTAGCATTACATATCAATAACCTATTAAAGGACTTACATTAGGTGTGAACAGTTTTCTGTTTGATAGGAAAGCTTCCCGAAATACTTTTATTATCAGATTCAACTCCCGTAGATATTGTCTTTCTTCTGCAATTTCATTTCTCACTAGGTCATAGTAATTGAGTTCCCCAGAAGAAGAGGGCTCGTCTTCACAGAGAGAAACCAAACCAATGTCATCCTGATCAAACATATCCATCAAAACCTAGCAAAGAAATTAAAAAAATTACATGCAAGTCTGATTTACACTTGGCTCAAGGTCAGCTATTTCAATGTGTTCAGAGAAACCCTTTGAGGTTTTAATACAATACTTTCTGTGATTACTTTCACAAGGGAGTAATATTTAAACTTTGGCAGCAGAAGGCTGGATCAGTTGCCAAAGCCATTTTCCCCTTTATAAGTTAGCACGACCTAGAAAACAAGTTACAATTCATGCAGAACTGACTTTGAAAACAAGGCATCTTGCATAAGCCTTTGACAAAACCCTCCTGATAAAGACAAAATCAAACAAAAATGTTTCTCATTTTTATAAGGATGAAAACTAAATGTCTTCTCTGTAATATAAAGAAGGAACGAGCTGTCATAACAAAGCGACATCAGGACAGTAACACAGCTGAGAAATAATGGACAATATAATTTTCCGTCCTTACACTGTTTTCTAAGTACTACTACTGTTCCAAAACTTAACAGGCTTAACTTCAACTTAAGTCTTTACTATGACAGGTCTGGCATGCACAAGGGGAGAAGCTTCTGTTATTTGAATAAGACCAGCCTCTCCTTCCTATCCTATTTTGGGTAAGTTTTCTAAAAAAAAAAACCAAAACAAACAAACAAACACCACCCCCCCCCCAAACCAACCCTCTAGTATCTACCCTTGTATCTGTCCAGAAGACTACTTTAATCCCAACTCCTTACCTTGTCAGCACACATTGATACTTTAATGTCCTGCTGGGAGATTTCAAAGTGCCGTATATTGAAAACATAGTTTCCAGCCAGCTTTAAAATGTCAGCTGAGATGTATTCTAAGACAGCCACAATATACAGAGAGACATGGTAATCTACTTTATAACCTAGGACTTCCTGCAAATTGAAAACAAGAGGGGAAAAATGCTATTTAGTCCACAAATTCATTTGGAATGACAATTAACACATTCAGTTTTTTACTAAAATTGATCTTGTCTGTGTTGATAATTTACATCCATGTAACAGGCAGGGCAAAGGACATCAAATGTAATCAGCTGCCTCAAAGGAAGTGCTTGCAAATACTTCCTTGTCCTATTTTGCCATATACTAACAGATGAAAAGCTACAGAACTTTCAATAATCCCTCCTCTAAAAATGACAGTCCTAAAAATAGGGTTCCTTCAAAGAAGGGACTTCACTGGAACCACTCTTGTACTTAAATTTTAGTCTGTATCTATGCTTATTGCAGGACCCTGGCCCTAGTCTGCACTCTTCAGAAAAGAGCACGCTTCATTTTGAATTGTCCTTCATGGAAAACATTGTCTTTCATGAAAGTATAGGCTCTATGTTCAACCTTTTATGTACTGCAATCCAGTTTAGTCCCTCCTTTACATTTGGCTGAATAACTAAGCTATCTGCATCCTTGCATTACATAAAGTAATTAAACTTTAATTATTAAAGATTGAACAGAAAAAAACCCAGGATGAATGTTGCACGTTCTTCTTGTGATGCATGCTCCATGTTCTGCAGAGCACGCACCACATGGCCTCTTATTTTTGACAGGACCATCAGGAATAAATACAGGTTTCATGCATTTGAATAAGGTAGTCTCGTTCTTGTAACATTTTGATGCATCTTCTAAAAATCAGAGGTAACTATGTCCACACACTTCTAAACCAGATTTCATAAAAGAAAGCCAGTGCTGTCTAGGAAGGTGTTATTTAACGTCGTTTTCTTTCCTGACATCTCTTCCAGTCTCATTAACCGTCATAGACTGAGACATTGTATAGAAGAACACAGGGACTACAACCTGAAAAAGTGCTTTAATTTCTGCTTATGCTTGAATAATCTTTTCTCAATGCAGCCGGAAACTCTGGTGCAACAATGCCACCACTGGAGAAAAGCATTTTTTAAGCTTTGAACAAAAAGTAAAATCAATAGAAAAAAGAAATACCAAAAAAGAGCAGTCTTTGAATCAGCCTGAGTCTATTGATTCAGCACCAATCTAAAAGTTATTAAACACTAATCTAAAAATCAGAGTCCTGTTTTAGCATTTAAAAAAATCCTCTATAGGGGCACAGTATGAATACATGCTTACTGCGTGACACTAAATCCCAACTGTAAGCAAGGACCTCTATACCTGTTGTAAGGGATGTGACAACTAAGAACTGAGAAGGCCGCTCTTCTCCTCAAAACCCACCACCACCAAAGTCTGTATTCGGTCTTTTGTTACACCTTTGCAGATCTATTGATTTTAAACCCACGGCATCAGTGACATTCAACAGTAACTGAAAGGACATTGATACACATCTTAGTTGACAGTACACAAGGAACAGGATCTACTCGTTCTCTCTTCTTCAATTTTGGCTTCTGCAGCATTTTGAAACAAATAAAGGCATCAAAACAGTGCTACTGAAGTAGGTAAGGTATTTGAGCTTGTTTGGGTTTTATATATGTTAAAAACTAAATAGTCATATTTCAATGTAGAGTAATACATTGACACACTAATGTCTAGAACATGATGAGTTTAGGGATCTACATTTTTTACATACTACAATATATTCATCCTGTTCTAGGGTGACTCAGAGTTTACTCTTTCAGCCCATATGTGAAAGTTACCTAATTTCACACAAAATAAAAAAAATACTTTAAAGGTTATGCTGGAGGGCAATAATACAGCTGGAGGTGTGTGGTGGGCAGAAGCAGCAATCATCAGGTTGTCAGTTTAAGTACCTTTAATAAAGGATGTATTTTGTCCACAGGTAGCAGGAGAGGGTTTCTTCTTTTTCGTTTCTCTATAGCAGACTGCGCATCAGCGATCGCCCACTTATCTATTGGATGCGGAAATGTCTTTTGAACGCGCTCCTGTCCAAACATAAAGAGTGCACTTAGATCAACCACAGTAATCAAAGAGAAGTTTAAAAAAAACAAAGCGGCAAATTACTTCCCCTGCAGTATAGACAATTATCCTCCTCCTCAGTGTTTGCAACATCTTCCTAACTGTTCTCTCCTTACACAACTCAGCTTCACTCTTCTCAATAATCCCAAACAACCTCTCTTCCCTAAGCATGAAGAACTCTTCAAATCTCCTAGAACAACTCCTGCTCTATGATCTCTACATGACAAGAGCAGCAAGAAACCTCAGCTGAGACCAGGAGCCCAAAATATAAACAACATCAGGGAGTACTAAACAGTTTACAGTCTAAATGAAAAAAAAAATCAAGTCAGTATTGTTCCTATTTCATAAAAGAGTGTAACTTGCCCTATCTCAGATCAAGTTTATGGCAGAAATTAAAAACAAGTGCAGTATCTTCTGTCATTCATGAAAAAGGCTGGCTGTAACACTTTGGACTCCACAAGCCCACACAGGAGCATCTTCCCTGCTGCACAGCCAGTCACAGTGGCTGCAGTTTACAGCCCACACTACCATGGTAAACTGTATGCAATTTCAGGTCACTTTTATATAGATTCACATTTCAACAGCTGCTATAGGAACAGGAGAGATGACCCCTGCAACAGAACAAACTGCTTTGGGCAGAAGTCCCACACCTCAGCAGACCCCAGCTAAACACGTACAAGACTCCAGTCCTGCTTTCCATTAAGTTCTCCAGGCTTCCCGCTGCAGCCCCTGTGAGCTGAGGAATGAAATGCTCAAAGAACAACCCTAAACTGAACTCTGATGACTGCTTAAGTGACTTTGGAAAAACAGATTTTTTTAAGTTAGATAGATGAAGGGGGCGTAGCGATCGCCTCCTGCCCACTACCGTGCCTTTACTCCACCTCTACTCCACTGCCAGGCAGGCACCATACGTGGTGCCGTGCCGTGCCGTGCCATACCTGACCTCTGCTTTGGACCTGTAACCTGGGCCACAATGAGTGCTGGATGAGTGGTAACTCTTGTAGGAGAGATTTTATAGAAGAGCTGAAGAATAAGCTGAAGAAAAAATGGTGAAATCTACGTGTCCCTTTGATAAAAAGGTTTTTGCACATATTCTGAAATTTAAAAGGAGGCCTCAGGTCTTCTTAGAGGCAGCTTTTAAATATTTACACACGGCCATTTAACGCTCAACTTTCTGCGTCAGCCGTCTGCGCCAGGTAAACACACGGTGACCTTTTCTCTTGGACAGCACCCGAAAGCTCTGGGCTGGTCACCGAAATGAACTTCCCTCGAGACTCTACCAGCAAAGTGGACGTAACGGGGCATTCAGCTGTCCTTTGGCTTAACAGTGCGCTTCACGAGTAACACGCGCCTTTCGCACTCGGACTTTGCCGGTTCCCAGTCTTTTGTTGGGAACAATTTGAAGGACTTTTTCTCTTTATAAAAAATTTATAATCTGAGATTTTAGACCTTGTTCTTGCAAATACTTAAGTCTAATATCATGCAGAAATAGCGGCATTAACTCCAGGTTGTTACGTAAATACCTGCATGATAAATTTAGAGATCACAGCTCTCATGTTTTCTCTTAACAGCTAAGGAGCAGAGCCAAAAGCCTTCATTTGCGGATCTCAGATGCCTGCTGGCAGTGCAATCTCACCAACAATATGTAACACAAAACTGAATTCTACTTTCCCTGCTCTGGAAGAGTCTGAATGTATTGAGCTACAGAACAGTAACATTCTGGGGAACCCGTTACCATTATCTAGACCCAGTTCTGTGTTTTTAAATTAAGTAACTGTTACATTGCCAAGCACAAAGTTTTATTATTCACAGCTTTAAAATGCCAGGTATATTTAAAATACAATACACTGGATTTAGTGTTTGCTGTGATATTTGTAACTACAACTCAAGAGAGTTGTCAGTTATCTCAGAAGACTGCCTGTATTATGTGCAGTTTTGCACACAGTAAGTTGTGGAGCATACACATACCCAATGAAAATTAATTCATACATACACAGGGTTTTTTTAACATCTCATGACTCAGAAGCAGAAAACTATGGAGTTGGTGTGTAGAACAATCAGTGCTATCTCAAACTGTCCAGTGTGCTGAAGGGTTTGATCAGCTGGGAACTGGAGAAAGAACATGGAATTTCTCAGCTCTACATCTAAAGTTCAAATCCAGACTCAAGGTAGTAATAATCCTGAGAGCTATTAAGAGACTATTAAGTTTTGCTTTTATTTAGTCATACTATAATCTTTATGCATCAGTATTACAAAATAAATTAATCATAAACCAAAACTAATAATTAATGATTTAACTCAATGTTGAATAAAGGGCGATTGCTGCATCTAGTAAGAATCTAAAACCCCCAAGGCAATTATTTTGTAATTTTTTTTTTTTTTTAAATTATTTCCATGCCACACATATAGAATATTACATGAGAACTTCATTTTGGTTTAGGCTGAAAATCCTAGCCATATAGATTGATGTAAAATTAATACTCTCCAACGCTATAATGGGTCACAGCTACATGAAAGCACTTTCTCCCTCTAGACTGTATACTGAAGTGCACTCCATTAAAGCCCTCATTTTGTAACCGATGACACAAAAGCAGACAGCTGCAATAATACAAGAGCCTCAGTGAGTTCAATAAAGTTCCAGGAACATACAACTCTATTCCCTCAGCTGCACAATCCAGACCTAACAACAGTAACCTTTCATTCCAATATTTATTATTTTCTGTGTATTTATGTCAAAGAGTAGGAAAACTTGCAACATCCTTACATTCTTAAGTCCAAGGTGTATTTGAGCAGCAGAAAATCCTTCAAAGTAATCTGCATTTATAAAAATAATGATGAAAGAAAAAATTCCCACCATTTCTATTCTGAAGTCCTGTATAGGAAAATGAGGATCCAATTAAGCTTGCTTTGTGAAAGCTGAATACTATGTAATTTTTTAGCATTAACAGGCTCTACTCTTCAGATTCACCTTGCTTTAACTTCAACCTGCACTGCCCAAAATATCTTAGTTCATCTTTGAGATTCTGCAAGCAAGCACTTGGGTTTTCAGTATTTAGCCTTACCTCTACATCTTGGACAGTCCGTGGCTGAGCAATGCATAGTTTATTTAGCAGCTGAAGTATTAACTCTTCAATGTAATAGAGGGAATCTTCTTTTGCTGAAAGGTTTGGGTGAACCTGTTGCTGAACCTGCCCAAAAGAATTAAAAAGGAATTAGGCTTTTTTCGCCATTTAAAGCTGTACAGAAGGAAGGATCGGGAAAAAGCAGAGTACCTCTGTACTGTAGTGCTGCAAATTTGCACACTTCCAGTCATTTCCCACAAATTTTCCTACGTAGTTAAGATAGCAAATCCTACTCCTGCCAAGTTGGCGTCTCTATTCAATTAAAAACTAAGTGTTTAGCCTAGGGAAGAAATTTCAAGCCAAGGCAGATTTCTGCCAACGATGCAGTGAAAACAATCACTGCTGGTAATTCTGCAGTTATTCATCCACAGAATGAGTAACATACAGTTACGTTACTAACCCTACTAATGAGTACCGGGTGACTGTGAACAGAGAAGGAGCACGGACCCACCAGAGGAAAAGACTTAATAGGCAAGGACACCAGGGTAAGAGAACTAACCAGTCTGCCAGGGAACCAAATTAATGTGCTGTTAAAACCTATAGCAATAAAAAGTCACGACCATGACACTGGAAGAGAGCTGCAACAACAATTTGAGATGCCTCAGAACCAGAAAACTAACTAGAACGTGAAACACTGAGGCATGAGAGAGAAAGATGTGAAACACAACAGAGAGGGAGACCTAAGGAAAACCATGAGTCAAAACACAAGAGTGTCAAGACTAGGAAATGTGTTGTGAGAAAAGCTGACCTCCACCTCCCTCTAACGCAAGGCAGGATAATGCCTTTTATCTCACTTCACGGAGATTAATCACAGCTTTCCTTTCCAAGGCTAAGCTAGACCAGACAACCTGGAACAGGCAACATCAGCATGTGCCCACAACTAACTCACCTTGGTCCAACGGGGCTGTTTTCCTACTAAAAATCCCCCCAAACCAACCAACTATCCCACCTTAAAAAAGCAAAAAAGCTCTCAAGAATTAGTCTATATACTCAGTTTTCCCTGGCAGCTTCTCAATCAGGAAAGCACTAACTACATCCTAAACTATAGCCAAAAGATTTGTAAGTAATACAATCCAGGGAAATTCCCTACTCTCCCCATACAAATTATATGTTAATCACCTCAAAAAAAGTAATCTTGCGTACTTACATTGGCATTCTGTACGTGGTTTCAAACACAAGAGAAACGGATCAGTAGTTTCTTGGGGGAAGACAATAACAACATCTTCGGGTCAATTCTGATCCTCTGAAATACATGCACTCCTCCCTCCAAAGACAACAAGCGAGTCCACAAACACTGGGGGGCTCTGAGGGCTTCCTCCAAATTAAGTAACTAATAATTACATAGCAATACCTCAGGGGCACTCAATTTGCAGCCCTGAAGGCTTTTGTAAGTCGTGCAAAAACAAGACCAACAAGGAAGTAAGGTGTCTAGCCGGCTTCCTTCCCTGCCTGCCGGGTGGGCAGAGCTGCCCGGGAGCCAGAGCCACTGCGAGGAACCGCTTGCTGCTCCACCTCCTGCTGTGCCAAGGCCTGAAAGAACTGAGGGAACAGGACTCCCCACACACGAGAAGAGAGGAAGAACCAGGATGACCAACAGGTAGGGAGAAAAAGTGAAGATCCACGGAGGGGACCACTGGAAGGGGCTGCTGCTGCACACCTTCAACATTCTAGAAGCAGAGATGATGACTTGGATGGAGAAGTCTACCAACGCACTCTCAAAAATGGAGGAGCACAGACGGGGACCAACGATGGGAATCTGAGTGTCTCAGGGGAGTGGGAAGGGGGACACACACTGAAAATATGAAAACATACACTAGTGGTGATTGTACTAGACTTAATAATTAAGGTATTACACGGTGGTATCACTCCTATGCGACAGCCAGGGAGAGACACCTCCCAGGCAACAACGCACATTTCTAGTGCTTAATTCTGCACTGGCATCTGTCCTCGAAAAGCAGAGGTGAAGAAACACATTAATAAGGCAGTTGTACACTAAGAGAGAAGGGAATACACATTCTGCTCTAATCCAGCTGTTCAGTTTTGTTCTGGAGTATCTGTATAGATCTTTATGTATCATTTAGTCTTCTGCACTTCAAACATGTATACTTCTCAGCGTCTTATTAACTGTTCCCCTGCTGATGTGTATACAAGATCATGTACTACTGAAAGAAAGAAAAAAAAAAACCCTCAAGAAAATAAAAAACATTCCTTGAAAACTTTTACTTAAGACTGCAGGTTTTCAACAATAGTCTGTGCACTTCATGTTCTTCCTGAACAGGAGAGTTTAATTCACAAAACAATGGAAAACCAGGAAGTGTCGAGTTAAGGTCCCGCCACGTATCTCTTATACGAGCATTACTACAGCAAAAGCATTAGCTAGCTGACTAGGAAATAAGACGAAATGATACTTCCCCCACAACGAACCCGTAATGATGCTCCACAGAAATGACAAGAACAGGAGCTGTAAGAAGATGAGAAAGGGAAGCTGTGCTTCCCTTAAGAGAAGATGGAGAACTCCCACTTACTGTATCAGATCGCAGCCATTCTCTTCTCACGAGGGTCACTCATTTTAAAAACAGACATCACTGCCACAAATACGTCATTTGTAACTAATTTCAGTTCACAGGTCTAAACAGCTCATGCCATACTTTCCTCAGCTTTCTCAAGAGCACGTGGATATCTAACAAGGTTGAGGACATGCAGAGGAGCCCTCAGCCCTCTTCAAACACTGGCAAAGAATCTCAGCTTCATACAACGGACACAAATGTAAGTACTGGAGTCAATTTTGCTTCCAAAGGAGGAAAACCAACAACAAAGCTCAACATTTCTTGTTTGAGACAACCCTTCCCAGAGGATTTAGAGATCAGCTTCCATTTGAAATGATACTGCCTGCAGCATCACGGAAAGGTCCCAGAGGTACTCATGCACTCCCTGGCTTCAAGACAAGTTATTTTGATGTAAGTGCCGTTACTGAGAAAAAAACAATTCCATAGCAAGACACTGTTTTTTATAGCAAACCAAAAAGACAGTTATAAAAGCTGTGCACTGGCTGATCAAATCAGCTGCTGCTGTACTAACAAGAGAACGCAATATTCACCTACACCCTGACTGAGAGGACTGGAAAAGCAAGGAGAGGCTGATAAAACACTGAACGTACAAGAAAAAAGCGGGAAGAACGACTGAGGACATGTTTCTTACAGAAGGTACACTCACCGATTTCAGGTTCAAACTGAAATATTTGAGCACAATTGTATTAGCTGGCATGGAATAATATAGCATAGATAACACAGGGCTCAATTTTGACCTGACTTGTAACTGCTTCTTTAAGGGTCAAAATCCTTAAACCCTCAATGTGTTTCACTAACCAGCAAGAGCTCTGCTGCAAGAACTCTGAGCAGAAGGTATCAGAGAAACCAGATTTTTTTTACCTACTTTACCTCTGAAACAACCCAAGCAGAGTGCTTGAAGTCATTGAAGAAGGAGATTAAGATTAGCAGGACTATTTTTTACTGTCATTCACACAGCTTTATTCCTTCACAAGCTGTTCCAAGGAACAGAAATGAATGAACAGGTATGAATCCCATAAGCACAGCATTTAAACATGGCCTTAAGGCCTTTCTTGGGGACATGCATTTCTTTTAGATGGGAGTTCCTAAAGTGCTCCTACTCTTGCTCTTCTTTACTTCTCCCTACTCTTCCACCCCTCCAACATGTGCATATTTGAGGAAAATCCAGCGGCGGCTTCACAAGGATGTCTCCTTCTTATGGCTGTAGGCTTCATCAGATTTGGCAGTGCCCTCTAAGACCTCATCTGCATCTGTACAAGCAGTGGCTCAAGAGGAGACTGAAAAATGCCTTAAAGGTAAATTGAGTTCCTCCCGCTAGTTCCTTCCAAGAGGCAGGTCCTGCACCACACCACAAAAGCTTCTAGAGAAAACAGGCAGCTGCAGAGATGAAGTCAAGCTCAAAATTCCTTCTCAGTGAGATGTGAATAGTCCTTACAGGCCCCTGGGAAGAAGTCTGTTAAGACAAGATGAAGATTTTTCAAGGACATAAACAGTATTAGGACTAGAAATAAAATGATCTTATTTTTTAGAACTAATATAATGGTAGGCTTAATTCTGAACTGCAGGAGTCCTGGCATGAAGTCTGAATCTCAATATTATCTGGAGTTGAGGAAATTCAGAAGTCCTGAGTATAATAGCAAGGGTCAAAGCACTGAATCTGAAACAACAAAACACCAAGGAAAAAATATTGAGTCAAAACTGCAAGTAACTTCTTTTTAGCCTATATTAACCTAAAGTAACTTCTATTAGCCTATACTAATGAAACAAACCAGCAGTTTGGCTATACTGCCTAAATCTAGTTTTACAGAATACATGTATTTTGGTAGTAAAACCACGTTTCAGAAAGCTCCAGTTGTTCCACAACACATAAGCAAAGCAACAGATTGTTCATAAAAAAAAACAAGAACAGAAAAATCCCAGACCCATGACGTGCACATCAAGTCTTTAGACAGCATATACCATCACAGAAATATAAATACATATTCCTGAAAGACTAGGAAACAATATTCCACTTCTCCACTTACATTGAAAACAACTACATTTTCAGAGAACAGAATTCCCATATTACCTGAGATTTCAGAACAAGAAGTTTCTAATTTAAAAATGCCACCACAAAATCTGTTAGCATGATAATATAACATTTCTAAGCTTACTATGCTAACAGGATAGCTTAATAAATGGCATGTTAAATTTATTAACTGTTTACAACAGAAACTATTCATTCTCCTCCCACAGCGACTGATTTCAACTTAGGAATTTTACTTGCCTTGTAAAAACACAGTTATACTAGATCAGTGGACAAGTAAAACTTTGCAGGGCTGTTTGTTTACTTGAGGAACAAAGCATATAAATTTGGGAGCGAGAAAAATAATTAGAACATAAAAGTTAAATATTTACTATCACGGGCTGGTTACGGTCTTGCCAACACTTGTCAGTGTTTCCAGACACTGTGTTCAAGGTGGTGAAAATACATCACTGACAAAGACAGAAGCACAGGTTTGCCCCATACCAAGATGCTGAGAGCCAGGAAGAAGGAAAAAACTAATCCAACAAATGTCTGGTTTTAGGTTGGGGTTTTATTCCTTCTTATCTTTTCTCTTCTCAAGATAACATTGCCCATTAGAAACATAAAACATCTGCTCAAAGGGCGTTTTTAATCCCTCATCTGAGTGATGCTCCAGAGGAAGAGGGGAACCAGATGTAGTAACTTAAAAGGCCTGTGATGCTCTTATTCAGTGCAAGATGACAGCATTGATATTCCCAATTTTCAAGCACAGTTACAGCATAATTCTTTAGAAAGAACCACAAAGATTTAAAGACGTGAAGAGATATCCCAAATAAAAACGCACTGTTAACTTCTAAAAAACTGCACTAATTTCTAACTTTATTTCCAGTACAGCAATTTCTAGATGGCCTGCCTTTCTGAAATCAAACTAGTAAATGCTGATAGAGGAACGATATGAAGTAGTCTCCTAGGCAAAACAGAATTTAATAAATCATCTACATATGGCATTTTAGCTTTTTCACTGCAATTCTAAACATTTAATGCACGATTAGCAAAATAAAGTATTCTCACTGAGAATAGCAGTAGTAACTGAGCTACAAAAAGCATCTCAGGTGCAGATACTCATCAGCTGTCTGGCCTCACATACACCAACTGCTGTTAAGTGACTGGGTACGGGGGTGATTAAACAGTCATCCTACACCACCACTTTACCGTAAATATAATTTTTTTCCATCTTCAGCTACTTAACTACTATTCTCCTCTAGTATATTCTAGTTGAGGGGAGGGTGAATTAAAGGAGATTCATGACAGGTGGTGCAGACAGGGATCTGTGTTCTGAAATAACACTGAAGACGGTCCAAAGATCTACTGGCAGGTCCGCTTGGTGCAGACAGAAAACACACCTTGATAATGGCACAAATGCTACCAAGCTGATGCGCTGTTGGTTGATAGGTCGCAAACTCAACACAGACCATCATCGCTCCCATCTTCTTCTGCAATAAGCTTGTGGCACGTACTACACCTCGATGGCACGTGGTGGAAGGGACTGGTGGATCACGGCAAGCACAGCAGCACTGGGCTCGGTCTCTGCCTGCATCCTACCCCACCACACCGCACCGATCGCGGGCTTCTGCCGATGACCGCGTGGATGTGTTTCCTCACGGAGCTGCCTGCCCATAGTTTTTCCTGCTGGCTCTTCCCTAGCATGCCTCACTTCTGCTGTATCTACTCTCATCTACATTTCATATTTTGTTCCTCAGATCATCTTTGCAGTCTCTGCTTTTCTACCCAAACACACAAAATCTCTGTTCTGCAGTCGATTGTGTCCTTTTATACAGAGTCAAGGAGAAACGAAAATGTGTATACCTTTACATACACACAAACACATACATCCATTTTAATCTTAAAGACAGATGGAAAATTAAGTATTTGGATTTTATCCATCCATATAAAATGCCTTGTTTAAATTGAGATAAACCCTGAATGAGCTAGGCACAGCCTCTGCCCTGCGATATGGAAGGAAAACACCACAGCCAGCGTGGTGATTGCTGTGAACACGTCTTAACTTTAATGTAATAGCCACTAATTCTCCCCCAGCTCGTCAACACATCACTTCCCAGAGCCAAGAGGCTCTGAACCCAGCACCCTCAGGCTCCCTCTCCCCACTTTTTTACATCATGCCCTTCCCAAGACGAACCACTCACTCAAGTAGACTTAATTATTCAAGCAGGCCCGTATCATTTCAAGTAGATCTTTAGAAAGATTTAAAAATAAATTCATGAGCCACGCAGGCTAGCATCGAGTTTGGAGCTGCAGAGTGAGCTCTGAGATTACATTTTAAGTGAACAGATGCAGTAAGAAACAATAAATGGCAAAAAGCAAAGATACATACCGCTTAAAAGAAAAAAAAAAAAAAAAAAAGGCCAAACCTTAAATCTGGAGACAGTAAAGACTGTCAGAGTAATTTCTTTGTGAACCAGATAGCCATTGAAATTACATTAAAAAAATTAGGGGAAGTGTCTGGAGAATAAAGAGGCCATAAATACGGGAAAAAGATGTCCTCGGCACCTTTTTTACATGACTAACCTGCCGAACTCAAGGAATGGCAGCACAGAGCTCATGTGAAGAGCCTGGTAGAAAGGAAATTGGTGAGGTAATTATAAAAGCAAATAACAGACTCAACAGCTTCTCCGGAGGAGATTAGATAACGCCTGCACTGTGCAAAGAGGAAAGGAGAGGTGAAAAACTCCGGAGAGCAGGAGAGGTGGTGGAAAGGAGACAAAAACCCACCAGAACAGGTGAGGTGGCTCAAGTGGGCGAAGACATGTGAAATGGTGAGATGAGAAAAAGAGAAGCGGACGGTGCCGAGCTCTCCCAGCGCCTGGCTCACACGGTACACCACAGGGGCAAAATGACCACACGTGAGGGGAATGAAGGCACAGGAGCGAGGTGAATCACGGCAGTAAATGGTGGTTTGTTTTTTCTTCCTGGGACTAGTTAGCCTGGCAAGTCTTTAAGCCAACACAAATGCTAATTTCCATATTCCATTTTAACAACACAGGTAGGAAGTGTTTCTTCTGCTACTGCTGCCAAATGAAATTACACTGTTCCCACTACTTTTGAATGCCTCAGCTTTGAAACTACCTTCATTCCATGCCACTGGCTGAGAAAACTCTCCTATTACCATTTGCCAACTGCTGATTCCAGTGACAATATTTAAGCTAAACAGTGTAACAGCTGGGGACACACACATGGAAAAATAGGATTTAAGTAAAAGGACCAGTCCCTTTAGTTCCAAATGTTATTTACAATAGTGAATATTTATGCAACAACAGTCTACTTGCTTGTAAGGGACTAAAACCAACCTCTAGCGATACCCAGCAGCTACTGGGAATAAAGGAGGTCTGGAGGAATTAGCCTATAGTTTACAGAAGGCTTGGCAGTGTCCACTTAACAGGGACTTGCTGTTCCTTTCCACACCTCCAGACACCTCTCAATTGTGAGCACGGTGTTGTGAGGCAACCACCAGACCTGTGCTTCAAACTTGTACAGGTCTACGTATTTCACAGGTAGTTAAGTATCACCAGCACTTCCCTTATTTGCTGTTCTCCCAAGCTTAATGTCACAGGGGCATTTGTGTTTGTAGGAACTACCAATATGCAAAGGTCCAGGCTTCAGAGCTCATGTAAGTGTATTCATTAGAAGCTAAATGACCTAACAGATTTCAAAACTAAATATAACTCTTTTAAAAAAGAGCATAACAAGCAACTCTACAGTTGAAATTATAATGCATTAAATAATAATGCATGCTAATGAAATTAGCATGCACTAAATAATAATCTATTATAATGACACTATAATGCATTAAATAATACTAACCCAAGGGGGCCCAATCCTGCAATGGAAAACATGCAGATGAACTGCCCTTGACAGAGCAGTGAGGAAAACAGGACAGCCTTTGCCCTATTACCAACCAGAACCCTCCCCACACAACCTTACACAACAGCTGTGTCATTATACATTAGCTCCCGTAGGTTTTAAAATATAAAGAAACACTGAATTAATGTAAACTTCAAAAATGTCCTCAAAATGGTCTTTTATATCCCCGTATGCAACATTTCCTAAGAATAAACCCTTTAGTCATGCTCTAGAAATTTGATGAGTAGTCCAGAGCAATAGCGGAATTGTTTTAGAAAATGCAAAGAGTGTACAGTGCCATTACACCGACATGTATAGCGCCTGCAGCAATGTGAGTGTTAACTGTTTGATGGTCTCTATTTGTAGAGAATGGAGAAAATCAAGACAACAATACCTATGAGATGCTTTAATTTAGAAATATCAAAGAACAAAGCAACTGAATACACAGCTCTTTACAGAAATACATTTCTAATTTGCCAGTAGATTTGCAAGAGCATGTGCGAATGATAATGCATGCTAAGAACACACAAAAATATTTTAGGGCAAATAAATACACATATACATGTCCAACAACATATTATGCACTACTTTCAAAAATACACGCTAGTTCTATGGAGTCACCCGTTTCGTTTTGAAGACTTGTTCCATGTAATTGGAATAGAAGTTTATTCCAGGTAGCAATGGAAGGTATTTGGCATTAATGAATTTTTCAATTACAATTCCCAAAAACTTTTCATAGAATGCATTAAAATTGGGACCTTCAGTGGGTCAGTGGGAGTTACCCACGCAGCTGCTACCACCAAGATTCATGAACAATTTTCTTGGGGTTTCCTTGTAATCCCAGTCTCAACCTGCAAAATCAGTTCAGTTCTGGAAAGTTTCATCTGGAACAAAGTTGACAGGCAGCAAGGGCAAGCTTTGGCACTGGGTCTGTGCTGGGAAACCCAGTTACAAAATTGAAATGCCAGCTTTAGAAACGGGTTTCATAATTTGATATCTTTCCCCACAAAAGCCATCAGGCTAGGAACAGCTAAAAACCAAACCAAATCAAAACAAACCCACACAACAAACACCTGGAGAAATGAAAAAGGGGGAGAGCACAAACTCCCCAACACCACCTTCCCCTCCAGCACCCACCCACCAGAGAAGAAAATCCCCTCACTCGCAGCCCTCCAGAACGGCACTGCCCCGTCCAGCACCAGCTTTAATGACGCTGCCAGCATCAACATCCCGAGGATTCAAACCCACCCAACCCCGCCAGCGAGGCGTTCGAGATGCATGTGATTTCTGCTGGAACAGCTGCCTGCATGCTTCCAGAATTATTCAAAGAGACATTGTGATCCTTTAATAACTAAAGTCAGCTCCCAGATTAAAAGCCTTTATACAACTTAGATTGTAGATCTGTTTGAAGTGATTTACTTGCTACAAACAGCAGTTTAAGTAACTATAACCTAAGCAACCAGATAAAAATATTCTTTTCTTCTGATTCATTTACTTTGACAGGACTTTTATAACGAGTTTCATCATACTCACTTCCTACTTAGGTTTCCAGCACAGCAACAGAAGAAAGTAAGATGCTTTAGAGTAAGGACACGCTTGTAAATCTACTGGCTGGAAGAGAGGTAATACATGAAACTGCTTTAAAGTTTTCAACTTACTAGATTCCAAGGTGCCAGTGCTAAGGATATGGTGATATAAATATATTAAAAAATTATTTTAAAAAATCTGGTTTAATGATGCCTTGCAGTTTAGCTTTTTTCCTAAAAAGACTCACACTTGTAGGTACAATTTAGCACTCTCTACTAATCTTAAAGATGTATGACTGCTCAAATGCATACAGAATATTGTTTACAAGCCAGATCCTCATCTTTCTTTCCACATATTAAAGTAAGAATTGATGTATTTTACCACTTTTTTCCCCACTCACCATTTGTTAATTGTCAACTGCATAGAATTAAAGCAAATGCAAGGGTTTAAGCATGGTTTGATAAGAGGAAGTGACCTTAAACTTGCTGAATGCATAATGAAAGGGACTGGAGCTCTTCAAAGCATGTTACAGACTTAAAAGTCAAGACGCAAGGAAATACGATCTGTTGTTAGTGGAGCTGGATAACAAGCCAGTACAGTTCACGTCTTTCTGTATTTCAGAATTAAGATTTTACACACCTTAATATATACAAGAAAACCAAAAACTTTCCTCTTTTTCAACTACAAGTTTTTCATCTTCAAGAGGTTATTCATTAAAAGGAAAAGCTTTCAAGAATGGGAAACAGCGTACTATCTCTGCAGTTGCAGCATAGGCTACTGTGATGAAAACACAGCTTAGACATTAAAACCCCCTATTCCAGGCATTTAAATAAAATTTTCTGATGCTCAGACTTCCTTTAAAGTTTCCATCTCAAGAGCAACCTGCTTGAAAAGATAGCTAAACCGGCTGACAAGCAGGCTTTTAAACGTCTTCAGAATGAAACTGCAAACTATTTGAAAACTGCAGTAACATTTTGTAAATTCTGAAACTAAGAGAAAAATCTGATGCTTTGGTGCACACTTTGGATTCACTGCCACACTTTTCAGCTCTCCTATAAATAACGGAAATGCTCTCATGTCATTATCAAAGTGAAAATGCAAGATGTAAACAAAACAACCCATAAATTTTCTAAAATGTTCTAGTTTTAAAATCTCCAGTGTTCACATTAGGGCATCTGATCTTTTAAAGCATATATTAAAACTGACAGCATCTCCCTAATAGCCTGACTGCAACAACTGGAACAATGATACAATTTTGTTTTGAGTCACTGATACTGCATGTTCATAGTAGAAATGCACATTACAGTACGATTGCTTCATGCTAAAGGGTGGGTACTGCACAGAAGGAACTTTCCCAGGAAGCAAAAAAACTCTCTATAAGCAACTACACATTTTTACAAGCAGTCACTGGTATCAAGACTTTATTTCCTCTGGTTTAGAAAGTCTAAGTTGCTACAGAGACCGTAAGAACTGGTAAAAGCAGCGTTAATCCACCAACTTTTATTTGTATTTTAGAATGATGAAAACACCCTTACAGTTTTAAAGAAATCTTTTTGGTCAAACTGATAACAGCTACACCTCCCATTTGGGTGGATGCTGGTTGGTGTCAAGGTACTGTTTTATGTCAGCCTCCAGTGACCAGGAGAAGAGCAGCATGGCATTCTCTAAGCTTCCCGAGGCACACTGGAAAGCAACTACTAGGAGGAGGAGGAGAAGATTCAAGAGTAGAAAATCCAGGATTCTTCAGACAGGCGATTAGTGGTTTTTATGCCAGCCACAAGACTACTTAACTGCCTTCAGCGGCTTTTAATACAAGTGACACAGGGACCCAAAACAAATGCAAATCTTTGAGATGCAAATGAGAGAATCATTACCCCACACCATCACTAAATCTAAACACCACTCACATGACTACCTGCGTTACTTCTATCACAGCACTGCCCAGCACCAGAGATCCAGATCAGCAGGCCATTATGTTAAGAGCTATACATCGGTCCTCAACCTTTGCAGTGGTGACAAGCAAATGACAACCAGCAGAACAACATCACTCCCTCCATGCCCCACTAGCCTCAATTTAACCCATTCCCTCCGCTACTGGGGGTGCCCCACCTAAGGGTGATGGGCTGGGGACTACCCTGCTATGTAAAACACATCATCAAGAGAGAAATTCCTCTCCGTGACAAGGTAACCGGTTTTCCACACAGTTTATCTCATTTATGCAGCGGACAGATGTTTCTCTCTCAAGAAAACACAGGCTGACTTTACCCCGCACCACAGCCGTTGACTCTCACAGAAATGCAGTCAGCAGCGTGGTGTTACGATAGCCAGCATGTCGGAAACACCTCAGCTGGGCGGCCAGCAAGGGAGTCTGCTTCGGGAGAGGGTCTGGAGGAGCCGCCTGGAGAAATGCCGCGGGGAAGGGATGGAAGGGTGCCCTTCCGCAGCACATGTCAGAAGAAAATCAGTAATATTATCAGCGGCCCAATTAAGAAGGCAGGGACGGGACTTTTGGCAAGAGCTGGTGAAGGAGGAGAAGCAGCCTCTGACAGGAGGAGAGTCTGCAAGGCGCACGCTGTCACCTGGCAGCATCTTCACACAAACAGGCACCGAGGGCAAGGCAGGAGCACGGGCACCACCTGGACGTGGGCGACCCTGCTGTGGGTGACCCTGCCTGGGACCCCCGGAGGCCCCTTCCAACCTCTGCTCCGCCCGTGACCGGGCTGCCGGGACGGGCGAACAGACGCGGCGAAGGAGGGAGGAGGTCCCGCAGGAGCCAGGCAGGGCAGGGGCACTATGCAAGCAGACGGCCAGACGCCCCTGCCCTGCCCGAGGAGATGGCTGTCGGGGGTACGGGCAGCGGCACCAGAGGTGCGAGCCGGCCCGAGCCCTGCGGCGGGACGGGCACCGGCACGCACCGACGGCCCCGGAGCCCGGGGAGGGCGGCGTGCGGGCGGGGAAGGGACGCTCCCGGGGGCCCGGGCCCGCAGGGTGGCGTGAGGCGCAGGTGCCGCCCGTCCCCCCCCCGCCGGCGGACTGACCTTGCGCAGGGCGGGCACGAAGAGCCCCCGCCATTTCGGGCCGTTCTCCTCCCCGAAGAACTCGTAAGGCTGCGGCGGTGGCTGCATGGCGCCCACCGGCGGCTCCTCCGCATCGGGGCCGCCCTGCCTCGCCGCTGCCCGCTACGGCACCCGGGGCATAGGGGGAGGAGGGGGCGCTGAGGGGAAGGAGAAGCCGCCGCCGGCGCTCGTCAGGACCGGGCCGCGCTGGGCTCTCGGCCGCCGCTGGCTCGCTCGTCACCCCCCCGCCCGGGCGGCCATCACATCCGGCGCGGGAGGGGCCGGGCTCCGGGCCGCTCGCCGTGCGCTGACGGGGCGGCGGGTGAGGCGACCTCGGGCCCGCTCGCTGCGGCCCGCTACCGCCGCCGCCCTCCGCGCGCATGCGCGGCCGCCACCGTGCTGCCCTCCCCCGCCCACTACGGCGGCGCCCCCTGCCGCCCGCTCCGCGGCCCGCTCCGCGGCCGGGCAGTGACGGACCGGAGCCCGCGCATCCCGCTGCGGCTGCCCGCCCCGCAGGGCAGGGCTGCCCCCCCGCAGCAGCGCGGCCGAGGTTAATTAATTTGTCCGGAGTCGGGCAAGTGGCACCACACCACCCCGCTGAACTCTTAGGTAGCCGCTTGTTGCAGCGATGATGGGCGCTACGCTCCCACAGCGTTTCCCTCTGCTGCGGGTGAGGCCGCACAGGCTGACCGCAGCTCACCCCCGCGCCTGCCGCCACCTGCCATGCGGATCCTCCGGCTCCCCGCTCCTCTTCGCCTCGCTGGAAACAGCCTCAACCTGCGGGGAGGCCCTGTCAGAGCCACCGTCCTGAGAACAGGCGCCCGCAGCAGCAGTGGTGCCGTGCTTTCCTCCCGAGCCTGCGGAACGCCGTCTGTCACTGTTTCCTCCACTCCCTGAACGACCAACTCCAGCCAAAAACTTTCCCTCCTATCCTTTCTGACGGCGTCGTATTCAAACCTCACGCTTTCCATAACCACCCCCCTTCAAAGGCTTGTCCGCAAAGGGAGCGGATAAAGTAGATCAGAAAATAAAGTGCCTTTCTGCCAGCAAGAGCGCGATCCTTTGTTATGACAGATTTCCCAGAGGAGACAGGCGCTTGCAGCGGCAGCGACAGCTCCGTTTGCTCTGTGGTCTTAACCTTCCCTGTCGCATCAGAGCAGCCTGGGAGGTTTCCAACAAAATATTTATTTCTGTGTGAAGACACTTGTTCCTCAAACCGAAACTGTGAGCAAAAAGAAAAAGGTAATCCTGAGAGTAACTTCAGGGTAACTGCGGTGAGATCCACAAGCATGCAGTTCAGAGAGCCAGGGTGCCTGGTCTGGAAGTAGATATTCCAGGTTGGGTGAGCCCCTCACCTAGCACTTTATCCCCACCTCCGCAGCCCCACAACACCCATCTTCTTCAGGGTGTCACACTGCTGTCCTCTCCAGACAGCCTGCACTGCTCCAAGGTGTGGCAGTGGTGACCGGCCACAATGAAGTACCGTGAAGGAGCTTATTTTCCCAAGAACAGCCATCCAGGAGGCCATGACATGCAGCACTATTATAATTTCTTTGAATCACTTGGGGGGGGGGAAAAAAAAAAAAGAAGATGCCATATACTTCCCAGAGTTTAGGACCGACCTTACTGGACATTTTGGGTGAATAAATTGTGTTAGTCCAAAGCTGTCCTAATGCATTCATTCAGAATGTAAAGAATTGCCGTTCCACATGCCATTACGGGTCCAGATCAGGCTTAAACCTAGTTCTGTCCACGGCCTACATACCTGTGTGAGAAAAAGCTGTGAAGTGTGGTAAGTGTAGATAAGGTACAGGTACTTTAGGAAGACAAGTTTGGTCATGTATGTCCCCCCCCCAAATAAAGTAATTTCTATTATAGAGCTATATCCTGCCTAATTTAGATGAGAATTAGCAAATAGCAGTGAAACTTCTCTGTACGTCAGGAGAAATACACAGACCTTATAGCAATTAAAGAAAAAAAACCCACCATGCTATTTTAATCATAGTAGAGAAAGGCACAGTTATTAAGCCATCCAAGTGAATTAGACCCTTTTAGAAAATATATTCATACATTTTCACACTCGGTAGGCAACAAGATTTATGTATGAAACCCCATTAACATAATTCTCTGAAGTTATTCCTTTAAAAAAGGTTTATAACTTTATCTCTAAAAATATAGATATTTCACAAAATGCTACATAAAGATTCATAGTTTAAGAGCTTCAGTTAAACTCTACTCCAAAATAATCATCTCCTGAGAATAAAAAGCACAGCAGACTGCACAGTCAAACCACAGTTAAGATTCACCATAGTATATGACTGCTTTACATTTTCATGTTCTTTATTCTGTTAATACACGTTAGGGCCACACCTCGTGTGGGAGGAAGCTGCTTTTGCAATCCTTTTGTAGTATTTACTGTTGATAGGCAACACTTCTGGCAAGGAGCGAAGATATGATTGTTTCATTGTGAAGACAGAACTTTTACACAGCCGTATGGCATTTTAGGATTTGGAATATCTGAATCTCTAGTCTAGTGTTATTGTGGCTAAGAATAATGACCAAAGCTTTTCTCTGAAGGATTAATTATTTGAATTTCCAGGTTGCTCTTATATGTGAGTCACTTCTCCAGTAAAGTAGGTGTCACCAGGAAAAAAAAAGGAAAGAAAAGAAAAAAGACAGGTTAAGCCCTTTCTTTCTCAAAAGTGGCTCAGCTCTGTACAGTAAAAGCATCAGCTAGCACACCTGACCTCCTATGCTAACACACTCCCTCATGCATGTTGGAGGAGTACAGAAAGTAACTTAAAAAAAAAAAAAAAAAAAAAAAGAGTACGGCAAATTGCCTGGTAGCAAACTACCCACAATTATCTGTATTACCCAACATCCTGTGAACATCTGCTTTAAAAGTATTCTCAAGTACTTTGTCCCCGGGGCCACGTAATTCTTTTTTTGTAGCAATTACGCAGAACACACCAAGATACTCAGTTAGCTTGTACCAAACTTGTTTAACATCTCTCTATAGTTTAAAGAATGTTCTCCACACAGATGCTCATCCAGGTGCACCTTTGATAAAACTTCAAATATCAGTAAGAGTTCAGAAAAGTAACCAGCACTTTCTAAGCTCCCCTCTTGCCAGCCATGTGGGAAATGGGAAGTCTTCCTGACTCATTGCTGTTTGGGCTCCAAGGGAAGCAGTATGCAACATGACTCAATTAAGACAGGTTTCTGTAGCTTCCCTCCCTTCAAATTTGCTTTTACAAAGACCATTTCCACTGGATTGCTCAACATGCTGTACAAAGATAACCTCCCTTTGCATTACCAGTATTCAAAGGAAAAAAAAATGCAAACCCAAAACCACTGCAGTAGTTTCTGATAGTGCTGACTTCCCAGATTTAAGTTAAATGAAAAATGACTGTTTATGTATACATTTTAATTTCAGCTCTATAAAAAAAAATAGAGACAGCGATCAGATAGACAGCATATCTGAACTGCATATCTAAATTGACTTGGATTTGGTAATCCCTTGTTAGGCTTATTTTTCACTGACATACTCTACATTCATGTAGAAGTCTCTGAATATTGTTTTCAGTCTCTGATAAAGCCCTTAATTCCCTATCAGCAGAACCCTTAGGCAGGGCTTATCCTTCTATCTCCATTACTTTAATGTAAGCTAGGAAACTGTAAACTCCCAATTTAAACCGAGTCAGAGAGAAAGCACTCAGAGAATCACGCCACGCTTGTGGTTTTTCAGAGGACCAACCACCTCCCTAGAGAGGAGGCAGAGGCAACGTTTACACCAGAGACATGGGCTGTCCTCATGGGCAACCCCGCTACAGAGGCTCTTCCTGCTCCACCTAATGGCCCACTACAGTCCTGGGAGACCCTCACGTTGAGACTGGCACCAGCCCCTCTGCAGGCTGTTACTGCTCAGGTGAACAAACCTTTACCGCGAACGAGGCTCTCTGCTTCTTTCTTGCAGATGGCTGTACCGCACCAGGTCTTACCAGGCACCGTAACTCCTTTATTTGTGAGGCTGAGAAGTTGTGGGCTGGCAAAGGCAAACATTTCAAACACTGGTTTCGCACCACACAGCTGTACCAGTGCTGGTCTTGCAAGCAACACGTTGCCTGTTTTATCTTTGTCATTAGAGGCTGCAAGTTCATTCAATGCAGACAAGCTGCTACACATACAAGGGGGGTAAAACCATACCACACCCATCAATCATTCACAATTCAAATCTTTGCTTCGCTTCATCTGCAATCATTTTTGCGATGGCAAGGGAGGAGGTAGCAGCAGGAGAAGGGGCATTTCTGACATGAAGAATTCTGCTTCCAATATCTCCACTGCCTCCATCGAATACAAAGTCATCTACCAAATTTCCGTCACTGTCCAGTGCCTGAGCTCTCACTCCGGATGGACCCCTGCAAAATGAAGGAGGAGCTCACCATTAGAAAGAAAATGCTTTTCTGGTTTTGGAAAACAATTCTGTTCTGACCTTGTGAAGATGCCCAGGAAAACAGTAAGGCAGGCAGACTGTGGAGTCAAAGCACAGTCAGGCTTTTGGGAGAGCACAGGAAAGTTTAACACTTGTGAGGCAGAGCAGGAAATGTCTCGCAGTTGTTACCGTAAAACAAGAGCAGGTAGCCAAGCAGAGGATCTTCCGTATCTTTCCTGGTTGTGAAGTTACTCTCCTCCCCACACACACAAACATGCCCTGTCTTTTCAAAAGGGAAACCCTTTGTTTTCAAATAGCAAGCCTTGCCAAACATGAATTTCATGCCAATGGTATACTGCCTGAGCTGGATAACTCCTTTTTACCATGCTCGAGCTTCTGTTATTCTGGATTTTCTCCCTGCAAATGTTTGGACAGTTAAACCCACCTCCACATACTTAAATGCCTCATCTTTCCTCACAAGTCTCCTCAGTTCTTTAGCATTTCTAAACTCTTTTGAATTAGTTTCTCTCTCCACATAGTAAGAAGCTGAATACAATTTTATTGAGATGATTAACCTAAGTCAATATTCACTCAGTAGCAACTCACAGTCTGGCTTCCCCTCTGAATTTCATTAGTGTTTTGCTTTCTTTGTGAACTCAGATTATGTTCAGGCTACTGAATGTGTCATTAGGATAAAGAGACTTTTTCTTTTGAGTGAATATGTCACAACTGTGAATTTCAGCCTATGGAGAGTGTAGAAAGTCACACAAATATTTCTGAAACTTGCCTATACACAAGCAAACATAATATAAAAGGCCCTCCTGTAGAAAGTATCTAAATGCTTCCATGCTTTGGTAGCATATTTTGGTGGAGGAAGGAAGCAAGCTAATGCTAAGTAAGAGATTTAACAAGCTATTGGGTGTTACTAATAAGAAAAGTTTTCTTTACCGGAGTACATCATTGATGGTGACCTCAGGGATGAACTTCTGAAGTTGCTTCACCTGTGCGCTAAGGAAACAAGCTCTGTACGTTTCACTCAGGCCGTAAGACAAGTTTCTCAGCACAAGCTTCCATAACCCACTGTAGAGAGAAAAAAATAACTGCAGTAAGAAC
This sequence comes from Phaethon aethereus, assembly GCF_964289735.1. Lineage (NCBI taxonomy): Eukaryota > Metazoa > Chordata > Aves > Phaethontiformes > Phaethontidae > Phaethon > Phaethon aethereus. The sequence goes on from NC_138579.1 coordinate 3,536,818, forward strand.
AAATCTTCCATAATAAATGCAGTCATGTCAAACTAACACTGTCTAAGAAGGTAGCAAATGCAACTGCATGGCAAAGTTCCATTCCCAACATCAGTAATCCAATTATGCTTTCTACTTGAGAAATATATGTTTGTCCTTCCCTCCTTCAACAAAACTTGTTTACCAAGCTGCAGCATTTACATTCTTTCTCTGAGAATTAACTCTGAACTCTAGTCCTTCCTACATCCAGGATTTTTCTCTGGTCCAGTCAAATAGCAAGAGACTACAAACCCACATTCATGAGGAAAGACAGACATGCCACTTGAGACTTTTTGCCACAATCATTCTGAAAAGATTGTCACACTTCTAAAACCCCTCAGCTTTCAGTCAATAAATCTTCTTATGTCTTTGCAAATCTTGTTTGCTTGCTTTGCTTTCCTCAAGTCTTTCAGTATAAAAATCTATAGACAATGATCAAGATGCTTTCAGCTCTTTGCTTTAATAAACTGCATTAAATTGAGCTGTTTGCCAGAACGCTGTTTTCCAGTTCCCTGACCTGTTTTTCAGACTCTTCTTGGATCCTCCCCAATATTTTCACATTCTCTTTCAAGTCCAATTTCTAAAATCGAGCACTTGTTAATGGTCTGTCCAGCCTCTCATAGAGAAGCAAGATTTGTCGTAACTTCTATGGATATTCTATTCATTTATGTTTGCAATTTTAGCAATGATTCCTAATTCCTATGACATGCTTTCTAAGACAGTTTCCCAGCCTGCATTCACGGCCCTTAACATAATTCCTTGCATTTGGACATTTTTGAACGTATATTGATGGTCTGATAACGTTTAACACAGCAATTCAGACCACTCTGTGCTCCTTCTTCCAAGCATCCTCTGCAGGTATTTTAATGAGATTGTCTAGGGTGATTAAAATACTACGCTGCATTGGACCAAAACCAATCCTGGAAGAGCTCCACTAGTAGCAACATGGCTCACCGGTACCTTCCGATGAGCAGCTACATTCTCGGACCAGCTAAGACATGTCTTGGTAGTTTATAAAAATTCAAATATTAGATCACATGAAGTCAAGTGTCTTGGAGAAGTCCACCCTTATCAGCACAACTGTCTTTAAGCACACCAAAAACTTGGCAAAAGCAGGCTTTTTGACAAGAACTAGCTTCCATGGAGTCACAAGCTGACATTTAAATAATTGCGTTCAGCGGACAAAAAGACAAGATATTACCTGTACATTACAGCATCTAAGAAGTCTCCAGTGCTGAAGTCAAACAATTTGTAGCCCTCTCGCTTAAAGGCCAGTACTGCATTAGGACCAAGCCAGACACTGCCATCCATTCTTGGTGTGAAATGAAATCCCAGAAAAGGGAAATGAGGATTGGGAACCTGAAGTGGGATACAACAGTTACTACAGCTGTTACAAACCAGATCAGAGAAACAGCCATGTAACCGCTCAAGTCAACAAACTCATCCAGGAAATATGGAAAACATTTGCGAGGAGAAAGTACAGACGTTTATGGTTTACTGTGTGAGAGAGTGAATAAAACAAACCAAAACACAGTAAAGCAGTTTTTCTCCCAACAAATGGAAAGAACTTTTTGAACAAACAAGTGAAAAAGGAAGTAAATTTGCCTTTCTATTTCCAATCACTACAAAAAAATTCAAGTCATATAACAACACAATTGGCTGCTGCGCTGGTTTTTCTGCTTATTAATTGTGCAGTAATAGCACGTAAACTAATTTAAAACACTGAAGAACAGAGCACGGCCAAATAAGACTGCTTCTTCAGTAAAAGCAAAACAAGCAACAGAAGAAAAAGTACACATCATTTCTCAGGATATAAATCAACCCACAACAAAACCAATGACACACCAATGTTATTTACCAGTAGTAATTATACTGCAATAAAATAGGTTATAAAATATTAGGAAAAACCCCACCATTCCTGTATTGCTCAAAACAACATGCAGCTAGCAAGCCTGATTAATGCTAATAATAAATATCTGCTGTTTCTTTTTCATTTGTAAATGGAATACAGTGTAATTATGTGCAAAGGCTGAACCAGAAAGAAGCTGTCTGTATGCTGATATAAATATTAAATAAGCACACCTCTTCATGAGCTGGCACTTCAAGATCTTTAGCTATTTAGAAAAGGTGACTACAGTGGTGACTGTGTATAGTCTGAAAATAAGCAAGTATTGGGTATTTCTCAAAAAACAGTATTGTTATGACTAAAAATTGCTTCAAGATATGTTCCTTTTCTGTATTCAGTGCACTGTTTTTCCTATTAAATATCTACTTTTAATACTTTCAAAGCTTAGTGCAACCACTCCACAAACTAGATTACATTTCTGGTAACGTAACAGTAAGAGTCATGCAATTTTCTAATCTTATTACCATATTTGGCCATAACAAGAAATTTCAAAGGGTACAAGCTATCCTCACACAGCCATGAAACAAGGCTGGAAGGTACCCTCACATCCCCTTGGGATGGGTCCTAAGACAGGATCCTGAATCATTCCCAGGTGAGAAGATGTCAGACAAACACTCAGTGCCCAGGGTTCCACAGTTTCCCTCAGGTGACCTGCTCCAGTGTTCAGCAGGCAAATCTAAGTTCATATTCAGAAAGGCAGTATTTCAAGATACTGCATGAATTAACTAAAATGCTGCCCTAGGAACTCTTTCTTGCTTCACTTTCTGTCTGGAATTGCTCCTCCTCATCACACTATTTGTCCATATTATACGGTAGAAAGCTTGTCTTCTTCCTCCCTCCTCTACTTTTTGTCAAACAAAGTAAAGCTAATTCAAAGATGAGGTCGAGAGGCAAATATCTAAATCCGAGCTTTGGGTATCAGCACACAAGATTAAACCCTATGTCTAAGTAATTCATTATTTGCTGTTGTCCCTCACTGACTTCTGAATACTGCCTACACATTTATTTTATAACATAATGAAAGAAGCCAGGCTTTTGTGGGCATGTGGCTAATCAGGCTAAATGTTTCATTCTTTCCCTATTAAAAAACCAAAAAACACAAACAAAAAAACCCGACTGGCAATAATTTCCCACATGGTACTTCTACATGTTCCACAAGAATTAAGAAAAACAAGCTGTCCTGTCAAAAACCAGCTGAATCTATGTCCACATGTTGTGCATCACTATCTGTAGTCTAACAGAAATAACCATGTAATATTGCCCTTATGTCTGTAGTTTTAGCAGTTCTCAGTACACTGCAAAAGACAAACATGAGAGTACATACCGGATAAATATTTCCTTTAACCATATAGCACTTTTCTGGTTTTAGCACCAAATAATCTCCACGGAAGGGTACAATACGAGGTTCAGGACTGCAGCCACTGATCTCAGAGAGGCGGTCTGAGTAAAGCCCTGCACAGGTCACAATGTGCCGACAGTAGATTTGTTGACCCTGTGGAAAAAAAACGAAACAAAACACACAAAATTTCAACATATATACTAAAAAAACACCCATCACCTACAAGCCTTGGGAAAAAAAAAATGAGTCAAGACCAGAAAGAAAAACAACCATATTTTCAAAAGGAGGCAGAAACATTTAATTGTGTCATTTAATTCTTTATAATATTCTTTTCATTCCTTGGAAGAGAACTATCCTAAAATGGCAACTCATTGGACAGGTAGGACTGGAAGAATCTTTATAGAAAAGGGGTAGGGAGGGGAAGGAAAAAAAAAAAAGAATAAAAGAAACATGTCATCGATTCTTAGACTACCAGTCTCAGAACATAGCCCCAGAGGTCCAGCTCTCAGAACACAGAGCCTCGTGCATCACACAGGCACGCTTACAGGACGTGGCAGAGGCCCAAGACATCAGTGTCAAAGACCCTCCGGCTCCTCCGGCAAACCAAGCATCTCCCCCCGGCACTCCCTCACCTCTGCGTCCTACCAAGCCCTGATGCCAGGCTGGCCTGCGGCTCCCTGGCCAGCTGGGCATTGCCAGAGGGTGCGCGATAGCCGGGGTAGCTGAGCAACCGCAACGCGTTGGGTTAAATAAGGCTGCTAACAGATTTCATCCGCACGCTGGGAGCCGTCGTACTACTGAACGGTGGTTTACCCAGAAAGCTACGCAAGTTCATAGCGCACGATTATGGAGAGCTGTTAAATATCGAAACGCCTTACCATCTAACTAGGTAGATAATAGTTTGTGGCTTTATTTATTTATCTATTTAGCTCACAGTATTTGTTTTTAAATTCTACCGTTTTTTTCTGCAACTAAAAATGTTTCCTTTAGAGAAGTACCAGTAATTGGTGAGAGAATCTAACAAATTTTGGAAGCTACTTTTTAATGAAAGAACAGAAATAGAAGAAAAAAGCAGCAGCACTAACTTCAAAAAATACTGGAGGGGTTGCAAGGTTTTTTTGTTTGTTTGTCTTCCCCGTTCCAAAGAAGAGTCCAGATATTCTCTCCTGATGGTGGAAAGGTTACAACCACACTTCCTGTGCAGCGTTAACTGGCTTGCAGGAATGACATCAGTCTATGCGCCTGTTGTACTAAGTTAGCTTGTGGCTTTCTGAGTATAAAATGATTCTAAATGCCTCCTTATCATTTTTATAGATGCCAAAGACCAAAAGCAAACATGAAAAATAGGTGTTTCTCACCAAATGAGTAAGTCATAAAAGCAGTCCTCAGAAACAACAAGCATCAGAATATGCAAATAAGGAAGATAAGGGACATACACAGTTTAATGTAAGTCAGGCAGCAGAAAGCTATACTTTCATTATTATTCCCAGAACACAGTAAAATCTGAACATGCTCATTGTTAAGAATTGATTGCAGTTGTTTTATAGAAGCACTCCTAGATGACAGTGATCATGTTACTGAACAGCAGCTTTTTAACTTTTTTTTTTTAGAGAGCTGATTAATCCACCAGGACTCCATAAAAATTCTTAAGAAAAGGAGAAATAGCTTCCTATTAAGCAATTAAATCTTCAGCTTAGTTCTTACCTTTGAGTTCCTAACAATGACTGGGTATTTCAACCCTGTAACAGAATTAGACACGAGAAGGAATTAATAGAGTATGTAACAGAAAACTGACAGAACAAGCAGCTTGTCATGATTAAGGTTCTTCCACTGGAAGATCTCCAAGCTATGGAGCAACTACTGTTGGACATAACTGATGTTGTTGGACATAACTGTATTTATGAATCAATAGGGTTGTGTTTTTAATATGTGTACCAGCACAGATCCAACCTGCCTTCCAGGATAAACAAAAAGCACTATCACAAGAATACACATGCAATATTCATCTAAATCTGATTTTAATAGGAGAGAACAAACTAATTCCTCTCTTTTACTGTTTTCTTCTATCAGCATTAAATGTTTCAGCTGAAGGGTGACCTGCCTGAGAAAAAAAACTGAGCTTGCTCAATACCCTAACATAATCTTGCCTTTTGTCTCATCCCTGTGAGACAGAAAGGTTCAGAAATGTCACTTCAGTTAAAGCAAACAAAATCTCTGGCAGGACTGTAGTAAATGGAGGGCAAAAAACTGCCTTACCATCTTCACTTTCTGAAGAACTTTCTTTAGCCATCTCCATGTTTGTAACTTCAAAATCAGTCAAGATCGTCCCACCTGCTTCCTGGAAGTCTTCAGCGTAGGACTGGGCCACTTGTTTATAATTCACAATGCCAGTATATGGAGAATCAAGGGCCATCAGACCCTGAAACAGTATTAAGATACAGAAGAGTGAAGGCTGTGTGTGGACTTTGGTCTTCAATACAGAGAATATTTGACCTGGAATAATGTGCATTGCTGTTGAGAGGGGAGTACCGCTGTCTCCCCATCCCTGGCTGCTTGTTCCTAGTCTCTCCATGTGCCAGCTCCAGTGTTCATGTTTGCTGACAACCAATATGGCGAAAACTACTCAAGGTGGATTAAGCGACCATGTAACTACAGCATAAACAAGTCTTCTCGACAGAGCACTTAATGATAAAACAGGTTACCTAACCTTGTCTTCAGCCAATCTGTACTTATTTTTCACCACGCACTATGCAATTCCACCTTCAAATGGTCACTTGGGAGTTCTACCTGATGCATGGCTCTTGCCAATGCCTCCTGCGAGGCTAAAAGGTATGATCTAGCCAGGTCTCAACACTAACTGCCTTGCACATCAGAGAGAGAGGTCCCCTCTGAGTTAGACAACAGCCTGTACTTGCCCTAGCAGAAAGCGAGGTTCAGGTCCAGTGCGTAGCTAGAATGTTTGATGTTTCTCAAAGACGTTTTACTATCTTTATATAAAAAAGGCTCAGTTTCTCACATAATTTTTATCATCCTAGATGGCATCACAATATTTTCCTAGTTCCAGCTATAAAATAAAGATAGTAAGACTGCTTTATCTCAGAGAAATGCTGCAAGTGTAACTACACTAAAAGACTGTCAGCCACTCAGATACTACAATACTAGGGGCCATTTACATGCCCAAGACAACCAGAATGCTTGGTAAAACTGTATCTTACACAAAACCTTTCTCTCCATTTGACATACAGTGCAACGTTTTATAACACCACTCAAGTTCCCTGTACTTACGAGGAAAGGACTTAGCTCAGGAAACCAAAACAAATTAAGTAAGACCCACCCCAATCTACTCATTTGCATAAGTAAATGCTCAGCTGGATCTTGAACATGCAAAGAATGTTTTAAGGAGCGGATACAAAATGTTTATGAGAAAAGAAGGAGATTCCTCTCCAGAAATCTTTTGTCTGTACCTACAGCCACCGATAAGCAATGAGTCATGCAGCTACACTAGTAGCAAGCTGCCAGATGAAACAGTATGGGGAATATATATCCAGATTTTCCTCTCAATCAAAGATACGCTAAACAAACAAATAAATCTGTAGTCCATAAACTACTGACATTTCTCCTGCTGCGAAAATAAACAGGATGAGAAGTGCTACATAACAATCACGTGTGTAGGAAGCAACTAGATTGAAATTGGCTTGATCCAAATCCGCACTTAGAGATGGGAAGGAATTTTCATTGCTGCATTATCAAGCATTACTGTAAGTTAAATAATTTTGGTGGGAAGGAGCAGAATCATCTTAGCATAAACTCAGATATAGCAGCTCTGACCCAGGCAAGGGGAAATCTGCATATCAACCACAAAAGCATACAAGCAAGTATCTGCAAGGAGAAGGGGAAAAAATTAAAGATTTTAAAAATGTAAAAAAATCACTCATTGTCATTGGTGAAAGAACTGGGTGGTTTTTGTTTCTGAGCATATACATCAGGGAGGACACCTCTGTGTAAAGCTGAGAAAAGGATGAAGTCAGAACAAATTGTAGGTTCTGTCCATTTGCCTATAAATTCAGTCCTGCACAAGGTCTAAGAAACTATAAAGTCTCCTACTTTGCCTCAAATACTTCTGATTCCTTTTGTAGGCTGCATTACTTGCTCTCTAGTTTGTGAATGCTGGCCCGTATGAAGCAGCCAGCACATCATTTGCAGCTAGTGCAGCAGCAGCTCTTTATGACTTCAGAGAGCTGAGGAACTGACAAGCAAGGAAATGAGAATAGCTGAGCAGGAGAAACCTGAGGGGAAAGTGTCACCAAGATTCTGCAGGATCACCTTATGTTCTGTTAGACCTGGTCTGACATGTATGTAATAGCCAAATGCATATGAAGGATTGGGCTGAACTAAAAAGTTCCAGAAATAAATTGATACATTTATTTTTGTTGAAAATTATATTTCTTCTGGGTTTTCAGGCTCTTTTGAACTTGTCACCCATGCAAATTACCTTAAGGCCAGAAACATATTTATGTTAAATTAAAAAATAACATCACCTGAGAAACTGAGTTCTTATATGCCACATAAAAATAAGCAAACTCCTTACCCTGCAGAAGGGCTCTTTTGCTTGTATTTCTTTTGCTCCAATCAGTTTCAGACCTCGGACGTTGTTCTGCAGCCCTCTTTCATACAGAGCTTTGAGTCTTGGAATTTCATCTTGTTCAACAGCTACAATTAGCTTTGGAAAACATAACAAGGCACACCAGTGAGCAAAACATACAAAGCCAGTTCAGGTTTGGCATCAAGCCCAAGCTAACAAGCAAGCAATAGTGAATGAGTGAATAGTAAATTATAATTCAAGGAGGAAAAAAATGTGGTTTGTGCCATTAATGGCATAAGATTCTATAAATACCTACTATTACTGCGAAAGCACTGATATATTAAGGAGAGTGAAAAACAAGCGTTAAATTGTAGCTTAAGTTACTATCAATGGATAACATTTGCTAAAAGTACCATGAGACTATGAATCTGAATGTGAAAGAAGAGAATATTATTTTTAAAGAACCACTGGGATGCTTCCAAAAATAAAACTGAACTTAACCCAAGATGTACAAATCTCAAACAGTCTCAATATGAGAGTAAGGACACGTACTGACACGGTGTCTAAACTGAATTGCACCGGCTGCACTTCATCTTACTGTGTAGTTAACTCACAACTATCAAGAGAGGTTTATCCAGACTATGAATTAGCGGTGCCAAGTTTGCACAGACCATACTACTGCCAGGCCCAGCTCAGGTCTGACAACACAGGCATATTTGCATTGAGAAGGCACCAAGTTCTCCAAGCCTGGGGCTGCTTTATGTAAAGCCGCAACATCATCTTCCCTGAAATAAATGCTGCTGTAGAAGGCGATGCAGAAGGACACAAATTCAGTGTCAGCAAAGGACCAGCGACGCTGCTGGGTCAGTGCTAGCCCTGCCCCAGCTTAAATTGACTCCTACAGATCAAGTCTGCCGTCTGGGTGCTTTGAGTTGAAAGCAGGCTTGTAACGTCAGGTGTATTGCTGCACAAATCCACAGTGCCATCTCGTGACGCACAGCGTGAACACAACAACCCTGAGCACAGCCAGGCCAGGGCAACCACCACTCGCCCTGGTGCAGGGCCCATCAACGCTGCCACATCCAGGGATCTCTGCTCTGCATCCCAGAGCCGGGAGAGCGCTGCAGCCAGCTCCCAGTGGGTGCTGAGCTACGGGGCCTTGAAGTGGTGCTTGCCACATCAGGTAGGGTCTGCATTGCACTTTTAAGAGAAAGGCTCAATGCTGTCCAAGATGTTTATGAGCATCCTGGAAAGGGGCAGGGCGGTCAGAAAGTCAGATGATGGTTTAAAGTGCCTCAAGGTGGTTCAGACAAGAGCTGACCATAAAGAACTGCAGAGGGACCTTCTGAGCCGAACCAGCGACTAACAAAATGGCAGATGAAATTCAATACAGATAAATGTGAAATGATGATCATAGCAAAAGCAGTCTTAGCCTCATGTATAAAATGATGGAATCAGACCCCAGATATGGAGAATTACTATTTAGGCCCAGAAAAAGAACTGATTCGAGTTGCTGGAAAGAAGAAACACAAAAAGGCACATTCATCCTGAAGGTAGTAAGTGTAGCAGAAACTCACCTCTTGGGAGAAAGACCACAACCAGGCCTGTGCTATACATTGTAACATACATTCTACAGTCTCAGTTTTCAAAGGTAAAGTAAGAACACACAGCAGTTCCTATACCTTTCCACACTGTTTATATGGTATTCGCTTCTGGTCACAGTACTCGTAGCAGAGGGCTGCACCCTGCACACACAGCTTAGCTTTCAGAGATCCGGGTTTGTAGTAAATTCCACTGTGAATCACACCACTGTTATGTCCACTCTGGTGATGAGCTAAATAGAAAGAAAAATATGTTCTTAAAATACATGTTCCCGTGATTGGTTCACACCTTACTTCAGCTGTCAGAACAGCAAGAAATTTGAGATCCTGTCCTGAATCACTGATACAAGAGATGCTCAAATAAGGTAACTAGTTGCACAGCAGAGTTCCTCCCTTGGTCTCAAAAGGCTAGAAAAATACTGACACAGCAAGCTCTAGTTAATAATAAACTATCACAGCTTGCAATGTGTTGAATCAATGGGGTGGGGGAGAAAAAAACTAAAAAAACCAAAAAAAACCCCCAAAAAACCCAAGTTTTTCCTCCAAGAGCTACAACTGCAGGCCAATCAATACAAACTTTCTACACATTAAAATTAACTTTAAAAAATTCATTTTTTTTAAATTAAATGCATGCTTAAAGGCCTCATCTAACATAATGTCTGTGCAATCCTCAATTTCTTTGGAGGTGCTGGCAGGCCTGGTAGGCTTTTCAAGTATTTGTGATCTGGATTAGGTTACTATTTCCTCTTTGTAACTAAGTACAATAGAAGTGAAAAATATCACAAACATTTTTACTTAAGTAATTTGGGCAGCTTCTCCATCTTAAAATATTGAGTCCCAAAGGTCACCCCTGCCTCACACTCCCACAACTTGTTAATCACTTTATATGTGCCCTGTCTTGGAGACAAAAAGCCACTTCGTGTCACACATGTAACAACTCAAGAGCGATACATAGCCAGGTGACGGAGCTATTTACAGCAAGATCTTGGGCTCACAGGTCTTACTTTGCGTTAGCCGTTGATGTGATCCCTTGGGGTTGCTTCTGCCCACCCTGAGTGACTGGGTATCTGCATAAGCACGTGGTGTGAAAAGACTGCTTATGATGAACCTGTGCTCGTACCTCAGCGAGCCACAAAAGCTTTCCAACAATGAAGCAACAGGGCTCATTCTTTCTTATTTCGAAGCCAGGACAGAAGCCCAGGTACGGAGTCCCTCAAGATCTCCTGCGTAAGATGGCAACCATTTTACTCTGGCTAATGCTGGGTCAGTAACTAGTGATATCTTCCCAGTCATCCCTCTGTTTAGTTCTTTACCTTCGACCCCTCATGCAAACGGCAGCACCATGCACAGGGATATCCAGAAACACGTGGCAAATGACTGTGGTTTAGTTCTGGCAATTAACAGACAGGTGTAGACTTTGCCCAGACCAGTGAGTCCCAAACATTTTTAAGCAGCTCTACTTCCCGACCCTCCCTCTCTACCCAACAACCATCACTGTTTGCTGTTCACTCTTCTCCTCATGCCCCACCAAAAAGCCACCCCAGCACCATTTCTCAGCTCATCCTCTCTACCTCCTGTTCCGTGTGGCACTAAAACCTTATGCCTTTGCAACCTGCGCTGCTCCTTACTTGCGTTGTTCACCCTCCTTGTCCTTTTCCCTGAAATCCCTGCTGCTGCTGGAGCCCCAGACCAGGAAGAGCTGCTGCTTTCGAGCACTGAAGCAGCAACGTTCAGCCCTTCTTAAACTCTTAACTTAAAGTCCGAGCAGCGAAGCACAGACTGATGACAGCTCCGTTTCCCCGCTGAAGGATGTGTCCTCGGGCAAAGGGAGGAAGAAATCCCCTGTCAGGGCAAAGCCAGCAGCGCTTGGGAAGGAAGATGCTCTTCCCAGGGTGGAATCCATCACCCAATTCAGCGACAAGGGCAGGTGCTCCTCCACTCCTGCTCACCAACCCAAAAACTGAGCTTCCCTTTACACATTTGTTCGTGAAATATTGAGGCTTTGGCGAGCGTGTGCTTCGGTCAAGATCTCTGACAGACTGACGCCAGGTAACCCTGAACACACGGGCGAGGGAGATGCACCGGCACCATACCTAGCTCCTGCTCCTTCTCCAGCACTGCGAAGGCGAGCGAGGGGTGCCGCCGGACGAGCTCCCGGGCGGAGGCCAGCCCCACGATTCCCGCGCCCACCACCGCCACGTCGAAAGTGCTGCACAGAGACAGACACGGCCGTAAGCCCACCTCGACGGCGCTCCGGGGGGCAGCCCGCCTCCCGCCCCGACGCCGAGGGGAAGGCGACGGTCCGGCCTCCCCATGGCCGCCCTCCCGCCGTGAGGGGAGGGCCGAGGCGGCGCGGGCAGCACCCTACACGGACACGCCGGGGAGGCGGCGGGGCTCAGGCAGGGCCGCCCGCCGCTCCCGCCCCGCGGCCTCACCTGCGCTGGCGGCGCTGGGCCCGCCACAGCGCCTCGGGGCCGCCGCCGCCGCCCGCCCGCCACCGCAGCAGTGCGGCCGCAGCCGCCGCCATCTTGGGGGCGGCAATACACACCGGGCCGGGCCCCTCCTCCGCGCCCTGCTCCGCGGCGGCGGTGAAGGGCGGCCGGGAGAGGGCTGGGCCAGGCCGGCCTCCGCGTACGGTTTGCCTGCTTGGCCCTCGGGGGCAAGCTGGAGGGGATCCCGGGAGGGCGGCGGCGCGGCGCGGCCCCCGGGCGGGGTGAGCGCTGTGGCGGCTGTGGCGCCTCCCCTCAGGGCGCCCGTCCCCGGGCTTCCCCTGCAGCCGTTGCTCCTGCTGGGCTGACAGACCTGGTTAGGCCTTGAGGGGAAGACGGCTACGGGCCGCCCGTCCTACTGCTTCGGGAGCTGGGGTTGACGCTCCAGATAACATCTCCATTTCCCCTTCTCTGCTTTTTTTCAAGAACATGATGCTGTTGGGGAAACTTGTGCATCCGCTGGGCAGCCTAAGCAAGCTGCTGCCGCCGCCGCCGGGCACCTGCAGACATTTCTGGGGATGGCTGAATGCCGTGTTCAACAAGTAAGAGTGATTTGGTGCGCACAAGTCAAGTAACGGGTCTGACATATCCACTGTGCGGTTTGTGAGGGAGAGAGAATTGAGTCCCACGAGTGGAGAGAACGTTTTCTATTCTCAGTGCTCTTCCCCCAGATTGCATGTGGATGCTTGGCGGGGGTTGTTCCTTACCTGTTTCCAGTTAGATAGCTGTGACCTTCCAGAGGAAGGTGTGTGCTTTGCTCCCCTCCCCAGGGTGGCCAGGCCAAGCTGGCGATGTGGATTCTTTCCCTGAATGCTGGTCTTCCTTTGCCCCCCAACAGTATTTAAACCAGTAGCATGACCATGCCCCCTTTACTTATTCAGAAAAGCATCTAAAATTCTCCAAGGCTCAGTTCTGGGCCAGTCTTGTTCAGTATCTTTATAGATGATCTGGATGAGGGAATCGAGTGCTCCCTCAGTAAGTTTGCAGATGACACCAAATTGGGTGGAAGTGTTGATCTGCTGCAGGGTAGGAGGGCTCTGCAGAGGGATCTGGACAGGCTGGGTCGATGGGCAGAGGTCAACTGTATGAGGTTTAATAAGGCCAAGTGCAGGGTCCTGCACTTCGGCCACAACAACCCCATGCAACGCTACAGGCTTGGGGAGGAGTGGCTGGAGAGCAGCCCAGCGGAAAGGGACCTGGGGGTGCTGGTTGACAGCTGGCTGAACATGAGCCAGCAGTGTGCCCAGGTGGCCAAGAAGGCCAACAGCATCCTGGCCTGTATCAGCACTAGTGTGGCCAGCAGGAGTAGGGAAGTGATCGTGCCCCTGTACTCGGCACTGATGAGGCTGCACCTTGAATCCTGTGTTCAGTGTTGGGCCCCTCACTACAAGAAGGATGGTGAGGTGCTGGAGCGTGTCCAGAGAAGGGCAACGAAGCTGGGGAGGGGTCTGGAGCATAAGTCTTATGAGGAGCGGCTGAGGGAACTGGGGTTGTTCAGTCTGGAGAAGAGGAGGCTGAGGGGAGCCCTCATCGCTCTCTACAACTCCCTGAAAGGGGGTTGTGGTGACGAGGGTGTTGGCCTCTTCTCCCAAGTAACTAGAGATAGGACAAGAGGAAATGGCCTCAAGTTGCGCCAGGGGAGGTTTAGATTGGATATTAGGAAAAATTTCTTCACCGAGAGAGTGGTCAGGCATTGGAACAGGCTGCCCAGGGAGGTGGTGGAGTCGCCATCCCTGGAAGTGTTCAAAAAATGTGTGGATGTGGCACTTCAGGACATGGTTTAGGGGACATGGTGGTGCTGGATTAATGGTTGGACTTGATGATCTTGAAGGTCCTTTCCAACCTAGTGATTCTGTGATTCTGTAACCAACCCATCGTTTACGATGTGATTCAGCCACACGAGGGTTTCTCCTTTACTTTTAGAAAGATAAAGCCTTTCTCTGTGAAACTTTCTCTGCCCATAACTTTCACCATTAGCTAATAGCTTTGCCATATGTCTTCTAGTTCTGTGGAAAGGGTTGCATGGTGCAGCTGATTGCTGTAGTAGGGCGGGAAGCTCAACCAGACAGGAGTCTCTTGCAGGTCTTTGCTGCTGTCTTCAGCATTCTCCCCAGCCTAAGGTATCCTTTAACTGAATGGATCCAGGGATTTTAACTAATTGCTGAAGTGTGTCTTTTTGAAATATTGTAATTGTTGAGATGAAGGCTTCAGGAATGACATACACGTGACAGGCAACGTTCAGTTTTTATATAATCAAAAATATGTTTGGGGGACAAAGTTGCAATTGTTGTAAAGCCTTACTCTGGGTAGATAAAGGCATTTTTGATCTCTCCTTACAGACATGGAAGGAAACAATCAATTGGGTTAACACATGCCAAGTCAGGTTGCATTTGTGTTCTTTTTTTTGCTAAAAGTAACTGCCATTTAAAACGAGTTTAAAAAAAAGTATGCCAGACTGATTAAGAACCAGCACAATCCAAATAATTACATGTAAAGCACTTCCAGTAAACTGTATTCCTACTTTTCTGACATCTTATCATGTGCATACCCAAGTATTTGTTGTGGGGTAGTATTACCGTAAAGACAATAAATTTGCCACATTATAGAAACTGTGTGAGTGCTCTTTCTGTCTTGGCAGAGTGGACTACGAGCGTATACAAGCCGTTGGCCCTGACAGGGCAGCCTCGGAATGGCTGTTGCGATGTGGTGCCCTGGTGCGCTATCAAGGCTATCAGAAATGGCAGCAGGACTACAACGGTCTCCCAACGGGGCCCTTGGGGAAATACAAGATAGAAGCAATTAATGCCACTGACTCTTGCATCATGTACAGAGGATTTGACTATTTGGGTAACATAGACACAGCTGTGCAAAGATGATACTGAATGGTCTAAGTTCTTTCTGTTGCATCAAAATATGAATAACCATGTCATTTTGTCATTCCATAGTAAGATATGGAAAAGAGAAATCTTTTGAAATGTTCCTTTTTTCCTTTTTTCTTATTTTCTTCCTTAAAATGACTCTACAAATATTCAGCATTTCCTAAGATTTTGCTGGGGGTGTGGTGTGAAGCAGAAAGAGATTGGGAACTTCAGCTCTTAGTTGAAGTGACAGTAGCACTGAGGAAGTGCGACAAGGATTTGCTAGGTTGTTGAGTTCATAGTTAAGTAGTTGGCAGCAAAAAGCACTACTTTAAATATTCTTTTTCTTCTAAACTAAGTGATGTTTTTGGTGTGTGTGAAGTCCTAACACTACTTGTTCTCCAGGCATTTATGATGTCTTCAAAGACCAAAAAAAGAGCAAGCTCTCTGTTTCTTACAAAATAAGAGATTAAAAGAGTGTTTCAGGTCTCCTTTAAATAACAAAAACCAAAATGGGGAACAGACCATTTTATTTTTTCATTGGCAGGGGCCCTTGAATTTCCTTCATTAGTACGTTCCTAAGTCAGAGTCACTGTTTATCACCCAAACTTGTAGAGTTTATTTTGCTACTTACCCACATCAAAGCTCTTAGAATCTTACCAAAAGGATACAGACCCTGGGGGTTTCCTATATTTGAAGTACCACGAAGGGACTTTGGAGATTCATTGTGCATGAAGTATATTGTGCACTGTGTAAAGGAGCGTGCTGCTGTGAGGTATTGAAGGCAGTTACTAAATTGAGAACTTGCCAAGTAGTACAGGTTGTTCCTGGTATTCTGAAGCAAATACTAATTTTTGTCTTTCCAGATGGTCTTGAACACGTTACAGAAATCAAGCTGCAGAAATGTATTTACATACAGGATGAGTGTCTGCAGAGGCTCAGCGAGACGAAGAACCTACAGAAAAGTCTCCTCCAGCTGAAGATCATTTCCTGTGGGAATGTCACAGATAAAGGCATCATTGCACTTCACAAGCTGACGTACGTGAGCTGCTGAGCTCTTAGCTCCCTAGCTGTTACCACCACACGGTTTTGGAATGATGTTGACTGGAAGGGCTTTTTCAGACGCATGTGGGGCTGCGGGATGACTGGGTTTGGGGACTGACCCGGGTGACCGCCTGGGAGGGATGGCACTGCCACTGCAGGAAATGTTTTTTCAAGCGTGGTTGAAGACAGTGTTGTGGATAGCTCTGAAAGAAAAGACACGTCAATTAACATACACATATTAATCAGCCTTTTAAGGCTGGTATCAGGGAGTTGTGTAGCACTGAGGCCTGCAGCCGAGAAAGCCAGAGTCACCCACTGCAGTACCTGAATCCATAGTTGCGCTTCTGCCCTCAGGGTGGAGCACAGCATCTCCCGTTTACACTTGAAGTAACTTAGGCCATGTTGATTGCTGCACAAATTAGAGCAGGATACGTGCTCTCTGCTGATGCACGCCCTTTGCAGGAGCGATGCATGTGTACAGCTTCCCTTCACGCTGGCACATGAGGTGGGTTTTGCTTGAGAATAAGTAACTAATGAGCACCTTGGTTTCCGCTTCTGACCCCGCTGCTGCAGTTCCTTTTCAGGGCAGGTTTTGACAGCCTCTTGTAACTTTTATTGTCTTTCTATACCTAACACTGCTTCCTATCGCTCAGTTACCTCGTGCTCTCTGTAGCCCGAGAGGTCTTAGGGCAGAGCTGTGTTTTCCAGCACCCAGGCGCAGGAAGCACCTTGGGTTGGATACTGTGCACCGCTGGAGCTCTGCAGCACATCCCTAGGTTCTTTCCTGAACCACAGCCTTAAAGTAACTCAGAACTGTTTAGTATTATGTGAAGTTAACAGACATCTACAAAATGGGTGATGCCGTGGCTTGCATTTCATCCTACAGGAAGTTATTATTAAGGACATTCTGTATTACTATATTGTTTACATTAAAATAACTTTCACTAAATTGCTATTAAAATTATCAAATACTATTTAATATAAAGGCAGTTTCATGATGTGGGGGTCCAGGATTTCTTTTTACACTGTGTAGAAGGACTGGACTTCTGGTGAGCTAAAAACGTTAAGTACCCACTTCAAAAAAAAGCTTCCATTACAACTAGTAACCTTTTAAAATACTCAAAATAACTATGGTAGAATAATCCTTTGTCTAATTTCTGTGTCAACTGTTAAAGAGTAGTTGCTTACTTTCCTTTTTAAATATTTATAGGAACCTTGAATATTTGTATCTGAGTGACCTTCCTGGAATAAGAGAGAAAAAAACTACTGCTCACGTCCTTCAGCAGGCGCTGCCAAACCTCGAGCTGGAGCTGGATTTAGAATAAACACAATTGCACTTAATTGAGATGTATTTGTTTTCATAGTACTTATCGTATGTTGCATAAATTAAGTTGTAGGTACTGCTGTATTTCCAGGTATGGAAATAAGCCCAGATCTCCCAATCCAGCCTTAAAAGCTGTATGCAATCTTTTGACAAATTATGCAATTAAGTTTAATAAAACTTAAACTGCATTTTTTTCCCTGTTTTTATAGGAAGCTGTTAGTACATCGATTAGAAGTTTTCAAATATTTTATTGCACAGGAATGCTTGTGCAAAATGACAGTGAGAAGAACGTCAGTGTTGTGAAACGGCAGCGCTGCGGACTTCTCTTGCATGTTGTTGCTGCTGTGGGAATGAGAGCTGTTTACTCTCTGAGAATCTCGCCCAGTCAATGGGTGCCAATTCAATAAAATAGCTTATGGGCCTGTTTTCTGTTCTGCACTCACGTAGCCTTTGCTTGTTTTAAATGGACTGACCTACAGACAGGCAGCCTCGCCTTCTCATAAACAGAGCTGATGAACTGAACTTCGCTGTATTTGTGGAGACGCAGGGTCTCTTAAATACGCCCTTGCACGCATTTTTCCTGTTTGCTGAGGTGGACTAAACTAGTTTGGTGTACCACTTTAGCTGCGTCCATATCACTCCTGCTAAATAAGAGAATGATTTGTCCTCAGGAAGAATACAGCATTTTTAGTCAAATTCCTAGCTTTGGTGTGGTAGGGGAGAGAAAGGCAGTGGGCAGCAACTCCAAGAAAGCAGATTTCATAGTGATGTCTCTGACATGGCTACCTCTGCGTAACTGAGAGTCTCTTTTCTTATCCCTGATTGTCAGCTTGTCCTCTGAGGGAAATGATGCCAAGCACCGGAAAGGATAACATTTTGCACTAGCTGCATTGTGGGGCTGATTCTTCTTGGTATCTCCTAGTGCAGAGCGGGCAGGAATGGTGTCCAGAAATGAAATTCCCTCCGGCCCGTGCTGCCTCCTGCTTGCAGGCAGCGCGTGCATGCTGCGGTCCCCTGCACGTGTACAGGATTATATGGCTGAATATCCATGCAGAAGATACTGGAACGCCAAAGCTTTCTGAGTGTAACCAAAACTACCTATGGACACGACGTACAAGATTAAAATATATTGAATTATAATATGAAATAGAAGGTAGACAGGCACCCTCTGTGAGGATATGGCATCTCTCCCATTGAAATCGCTTTTACTGTTGTCGAGCACAGAACAGTACTGGGAAAAGAAAACATTCTTGCTCTAGGTTTCAAGTAGAAGGAGAATGTTCCTTGCCCAGTAGTCAAATTTTGCACAGTAAAACACAGCCAGTAAATTGGAAAAACAAGCTACATTTCTTTTATTCAAAATCAACACGGTAGTACATCCTGAGATTACACAAAACCCAAGAATCACTTTAATACATATGCTTAGGTAGAATTCCTGCCTGTGTCTGGCCAATGTTATGTTAATTAATTATTTTTGATAAAAACAATTTCTGTAACACTACAGGCAAGTGACTTCACTACTGACAGAAACAGCAAATAAAAACAACCTCATAATGCAAGGAAGAAACAGGCAGGAGAAACTCTGAAAGACTGAAGAAACACCGGGTTTTATTGTTTCTATGTTCTCCTCCTGGTGCCTGTCGAGCCTTCCATTAAGTCATGACCAGTACTTATAATACTTTGTGATCTATAAATGTAGTACATAGACGTATCTTTAAAGCAGTGCTATTTCAGCAGGTTTGTAACTAACTGGAGCAGACAGGTAGCCTCTCATCCGGTTTGGCTCTACGAACACCTACATCTGTCTTCTACTCGCATCGGCAATACCTTTACAGCTCCTTGCGGGATCAGGGACTTAAGCCCCAGCCTAAAGCAGTATTGCTGTTTTGACACAGCGGGACTCTGATTTATTTGGCAAGGTTGCAGTTCTTCTGCCAAGTCTGAAATACAGGGGATAGATATGCAAGGGTTTTTAAACTCACACTGTAAACATGGGGCTGCAGTAATCCTGAAATATGTATACAATCATGAATGAAAGCAAACCAAATGTATTTTCCTTTGTACGCAGAACGCTGACTAACGTGAGCTTGGAGTTCTCTCCGTGCATCACTTCCTTTCATTACCAACCCCGAGTACATTACTTTACAGACCTCTTTTGTATCTGCAATAACATGTATTAATTTAGTTTTCCACCACGTATCCTCCTTGTATAACTTCTGAATGACTTGAACAATAAATAGCTTTTAATCTGCCATCCAGTTAGATGTTAGGGAAATGGTAGTTTGATTTCCTTGTTTTGCAGCAGTACTTCTTGCTGTCCAAAGCCGGCAGAGCATTACTACTGGTTAACTGAGGCAAGTGCTGTAACTAAAGGAAAGGTTACATAGTGTGTATTCGTTGGAAATGAGAACAAAGCATGCATTTTATTTTTCAAAAAGGAACGTAAGCGATAAAACTGTGCACACTGTAACCCCGTACTTTTCACGCTAAGAGTCACGGATCTGGTGTTCTACAACGGGGCTGCAACCACAACAGCTCGTTAAAGGTATGTCTTCCAGTCATCCGGGGCAAGAAAAATATTACTGTTATATCCCAAGTCACAGAAAATGGAAGAGATGAGTCGCTTTGATTCAGGAATTTGTACGCTGTAGCAGTTCTCCACCCTACACCCCAACTGCCCTGCACGTTACCAGTTCGGTGTTACAGCTGCCATGGGGAATGTGGCTCACGGGAAGAACGAACTGCGGAATGACTCTCATCCTGAGGCTGGAGTTGCAGACTTGGGCTGGAATCTGGAAAGACTGAAGTGGCAGGGAGACATTCCCTTGGCAAGTCCAGCCGCAGAAACACCCAGTGTGTTTTGTAACGTGGAGCGGGGTAAGGGATCGCATCCCATCAGCAGTTACAAATGGAACTGGGCGTTTTTGCCATCTCCATAATTTGGGATTCAAAAGCAGCAAAAAGATCCCAGAGAACTCCAGATTAAACTAGCCACGCAAGCCCGTCCGGTTTGTTCAGCTATCCTGCTATACTCTGTCAGGAACGCACATTCCTGGATAAACCTGATCTTTCACATCGCTGTGCTGCTTATCCCCAGTGACCCAGTGGAGCTGCAGAATTCAGTTTGTACTGAGTTACTCCTTAGCCAGGAGGGGCATCTTCTCCTCCGGCTAAAATTAAGATCGGTCCAATGTAGGAGCCCTCTCTCACAATTAACTGCCAGCAGGAGCCCACCTCCTGGGAGCCAAACAAAAAGAACCAGCCCCCTCCTCAGGCACAGAACATTAAATACTACTATGAAAATGTTACCCCTGCCATGTGCTTCCGAGTCAGCCTGGCTGGTTTCCGAGCTGTTTTTTCATGTTCTTTCCCCAGATCCGCTGCCTCCCTGATGCTGTCAAAATAGGGATGCTGCAGCAGCTGCTCACATGTCTGCCTCTCTGCAGGGTCCATACGAAGGCAACCCTTTGAAAAGATGAAGTAAAGGATCACACAAAACACTTGTTAAACAGGTCTGCACAATTCGAGCTACTCACCACAGCCAACGAGTATTCACATAGATACATGTGTTAGTCTTTTTTTTTTTTAATGGATTCTAAGAGTGGCTTTTCAGAGTCAGCACAAAGCTTGTGAAGCAGCTAATACTGAACAAGTACCACAAGGCAGCAATAGAAATTGTGGCCAGAGGGAGAGTTGCAATTGTATGGCGTAGCAAACCATCAAGCCTCAAAAACCAGTTAAGTCCTTAACCTTCATTTGAACTAGAACAATTGTCTTAAACAGGGGAATCCACTATGGCACTAGCTGTGTTCTTCCAGTGTTTAGTGTGGCTAATACTATCCACAGCTGCACCTTCTTTTTAACGTGTCCATCCTCACCGTTTCCATTCACTGCATCTTAATAAGGGAATCGTATGTTTTCCACCTCCATGGTAAAGATGAGTGGATTAAAAGGCCTCTCCGAATCCCCTCCAGCTCTGTTTTTCAATGAATCTCTGGTAATGCAGTAGACAACTCTCAAACCATTTACCAGCTGGATAAGCAAAACAGGCTGCATTTGCTAAGTCTCAGTGCAGAGCTCCTCCACTAGCTGTAGTTTTCTTACCTTCATGAGAGCTAAAGCAGAGTATGAAATATTAGGGAATTTCACTTCTAACGGCTCCTGGCGGGAAAAAAAAACAGTGAGTGTGCTCATATTAGCAAGTTTTTCATTCATTAGTGTACAGAGAACCAGCTTTCCATAGCAACATGACCTGTATCTCATAAAATGCATTTGTCACTTCTGTGCTTGGAGGGGAGCTGCCTGGCGTTACTGAGGATGGGTAGGTTGGCTGCTGTGCCACCAGCAAGGGGGAGAAGGAGCAGAGATTAAGCATTTGTCTGACTGCTTTTACACCGGGTATTGGTTAAAATATCATGAGAGGGGTTCAGCCGCCTCCAAATAACATTCTAGTGTACACAGGCAAAGTAGAGGGCAAAGCTTTGGGATAGGGAAGAAATGCTGCGCAACAAAGGACTGGTCAAGCTGAGCAAGCGAGGCTTTTCCAGCTCTACTTCCAAAGCTGACAGCACGTATATTCCGAGTGAAAGGAAACAGGAACACTTCTCTGTCCAAACACCATGTCTCCTTAGCACTGCAGGTAGATTGCTGGTCAGCGCTAGGCTCAAGGGAAGTGCGTCTGGAGGGAGCTCTTACCATGCTCTCTGGGTCTGGAACTCTTACCCCGCTGAAGAACTGGTTGGTGCTGAACACTTGCTGGTGCCTGGGAATAAGATCCCCTTTGACCAAAAATAAAAAAACAAAGTTGGATTAGTTTGCTGTTTTTACAGTGCCTGCATTGAACAAGCTTATATCCTCTAACAAGGCTGACGCCATCTGAGAGAACACCTAAGGAGATGGAGTACCATCAAGTGAGCTGACAAAACGTTCTTTTGTGAAAACTAACATCCGTCCAGGACATCGGTGATCCCACAGTCGTGTGACTGTGCTGAATGAAGGGCAGGGCCACACAGCTCCAGCTGCCCGCAGTCACAATTGCCCAGGGCCTCATGATGTAAATAGCTCAAAGAAATTCAGCTGGGGGGAGCAGTTTTTGGAGCAGGAGTACCCAGCTACTGTGCATCTTCCAGGCTCCGAGCTTCTGTGCTGTGCAGCAGAGAGGCTTTTACGAACTGTGGCCACTATAGCTGGGGGCCTTGAAAAATCCATATTTCTGTGTATCTCCCCATGCCAAACACCTAGATCCTATCACTGCATTATTTGGGTAAATGAAAATTTGGATTTGCATTAGCAAAAAGATCCCTCAGTAGAGCACCAGGGAATGAGGTGGCCAAGGGACTAAGTGGCACGAACATGACTGCTCTGTGCCAGCACCTGTATCTCCACCGTGGGCTGGCCGAACTCAAGATCTGTGTGTGAGTGGGGGAAAGCATCTCAGCATCATAGCTAGAGGGTGCTGTGCAAACACCTACCAGGATCTGAAACTCCAGCCATGCCACAGCACTGAGCTTCAGCCAAGGGATCCTTCCCAAAGCATTAATTAAGCAAGACCAGATCAGCAGCTAACTCCTCTGCTCACATCAGATGTGATGGACCAGCCCAGGGCTCTGATGAGTAACAGGCAGGAGCCACTGTTTGTTTTGGAAGTGGCTGCCCGGCAGCGTGGGCATGCTTTGTTGGCGTGCTCGGTTCGAGGGAGGGTGAACAGGGCTGTAATGCTGTGTTTCAGCACCTTCAAAAGAAAAGGGTTCCCAGGAGGAAGGCAGGCTGCATAAACAGTTGTGTCTTCTCTGACTGCTGGAATGGGACAGGCTAACCGCAAGTGTTCCAGCTTCATTAAAATTTAACTCACATTGGGTGAAATTCTTTTTGTACACTCCTGAGCATGTTGTATAGAAAAGAGCTGAAATGCAGCACCAACAAGAACATGCTGTCGCTTTTCCCCAACGCAGCTTCATGGCCCTTTTTTGAAGCTTAGAGCAGCTCAGAGCAAGCAAAATGTTAAAATCAACCCCATAACAAAAGAGCCAGTACAATAGCCAAACCATCATAATTACACAGCTTTGACCAAGGAGCTTTTCTCTGTAAACACTGCCTCAGTCCATCACCTGGATCAAAAGATCATTTCCTCTGGCTGAAACCCTATCATTAAAAATAAATTATAACTCACCTAACATGGCATAAATGTATTCTGGAGGATGAAGCAATCAACATTTAACTATATTTCTAGCTAAGGAGCTTATCTGCTTAGAGCCATTAGTCACCTTCACAGTTTTATAAACTGCTCAGTAAAAATTACAATTCTCACTCATTACAACAAATTTCAATTAAAAGTGGGGGTTTGTTCCTTTCCGTCTGAGAAATCAGATGTTACACACCAATATCAAATAGAATCAATGAGACTGGATTAATTTCAGTGTTAACACGGATAATGGCTTTTTTATTTAACCTCTGCTCTAAATCCAGCTCCTAAAATGCCTTGGTGAATATAGACAAACAGGTGGAACAGTCAAACTTCAGTGTTCACACTCTCTTTCTCAAGCACACAGCCATCAACAGGCATCAGCAATGTTTACGAGACCTCCAAAGCTGTGATGAACTAAATCCAACTATTCGTTTTCTAGAGGCAGGGACCACTTTGCTTGGTACCAAACCCTCAAAAACACCTGGATCTTTCAAACCTTTACGCAAAACATTCCTGGTCCTTTCTGATACAGGCACCTCATTTTTCTGTCTGTGTGGAGACAGCTGAAGATGTGGAAAGGACAGCAGCAGAGGCAGGTGTTTCTGTGTCTCCTGCGGGGCTGGCCCTGTGCTCCCCACACCCCGGTACTCACCGAGCCACCCTAAAGGACTAGGAGGGTCGTCCGGTGGTCACCTAACACATCCCACATCTTAAACTGCCCAGCACCAGACCCAGCTTCCCAGGGGCCACCACTGCTAAAGAGAGTGGAAGAACGGATTCAGGCAGTTTGCAGGCAATGATCCTGCTTACGCAGCCCTGTCCGTTGGTGAGCCTTTTAGGCACAGCCTGGCACTGCTGGCTCATACAAGCTGAAACCAATTCTACCCCACAGACCCTTTTCTGAAGAACAGTCACCACACACGTGGATGCCAACTTCATTTCCCCAAATCCCGCCAGGACCTGCAGCAGCATCTGTGACTCCAACTACACAACCTCCTAACAAGGTGTGTATGTGCAAGTCATGCCAGGAAAACCCAGCTCCCTTTCAAGGACAGTAACACCTCAAATAAAGCCAGCACCTACTAAAGGGAGAGATCCACTGGGTAAATTCACCTCCTGGCTAATCCCAATACACACCACAGAGGAAAGTCCTCCTGGGCAAGCTCTAGTCCTGCCAAAGGCATCGGGAAGCCCAGTGCAGAGGGGACACTCACCCAGGGTTGTCCGGATGAGGTACAGCTGGTCGACGTCAGACTTGCCAGGCCACAGGGGGACCCCGGATAGCAGCTCTGCGAAGACGCAACCTATCGCCCACACGTCCACGGGAGGGCCATACTGGGTGTCTCCCACAAGTAACTCCGGAGAGCGGTACCACCTGGTAGCCACGTAGTCTGTGTAATAATCACTCGGACCAGCTAGGTTGCAGTCAGGAAGGAGAGAAACAGACGGGAATGTGGGATCAGAACGATGCAGATGAGCTGCCATCGGTTGTTACACATGTTGGGGCATCTCCTGGGCAGGCAATAGCTACAGGAACAGGATGAGTCACTGGCCACTAGCAGAACCCAACTTCGGAAAGACTAAAGATTTGGCAAAAATCAAGACCATCTTTTTCTCCAAATGAAAAATACGCAGAGCTCCACAGCAGAGCCTTGCACCAGCCAGTGGTCAGTTCTCAAAGCCCACATGATTTGTCTGAACAAGAGCTAAAGAAAAAAAAAAAAAACAGACTAGGGGGTTTATTTACAACGGAAAATGTGAAGCCATTGTTTGCAGAGACAGCACCTTCTGCCAGAGGGGCTGCTCCTGCCAGGGAACTCCAGCTGTGTCTCCACCATTACGTAAGCAATGGCTGGGCAGCTCCAAGATGCCCAAGGCCGACTTCCATCCACCAGCGCCAGCACCACCAGCAGCTCAGCTGCACCAGCAGGGAGCTCAAATGGAGTTTGTTTACACAGGGACTTGGCATCGCCGTGTCTGGGCTAGCTCCCTTTAAGCTGATTTGGGGATCTCTACGAAGCCTTTAGCAGAGCTTCTCTGTGAAAACATGACAGCCTTTATACAGGATGATTTACACATGCATCAGACAAGAACAAGTGAGTCTTCACTGGTGTTTGAAAGCCTGATCCTACACTTCATTTGAGCTTTCACGTGTTAACAATCCACTAAGTAGTAAGTCGGCACTTACTCAGTATGCGAGCAAATCCAAAGTCACAAAGTTTGATGACTGAGTGCTTTGTTATCAGAATGTTTTCTGGCTTTACATCTCGGTGGATGCACTAGAAACAGAAAAAATAAGGTTAGAAGCAAGGATTTACCTTGGCCCTCAGGTAAAAAAACCTCTTAATTCAGCCACGTACCACTTGCCCATTGTGCTGGGCAATCATTCCTGCTGAAAGAGAAGATGAAAGGATTTCTTAACAGTAGCTAAAGCCACGTCCTGCTGGGCAGGACAACTACCCTGCCTGTACCCCACCTTTGGGATGAGACACTGTGCAGGCTCCCAGCTTCAGCTGCATAGCTCCGTACCCCTTGGACCACAGTGAGTCAGCTCCCCAGAGCCAGCTGGCATCTGCTAGCATGAGGAGCGAAGTTTGCACAGCAAGGATTATTGTTAACCTGGCTCTCTGCAAATGCAACTCATTTGATACAGCTATGTGTAACACACTCCTACTAAGGGGCTCAGTTTTACGAATATGTGGGGAGATCCTACTAGGAAGTGCTTTTGTGCGTAGGGCCCCCTGGGATTGGTTCTTGGACGAAGTTCATGAACTGTATTTACTGGCAATCTAGTGGACAAGCAAATGATTTTGCTGGCAAAGCTCACGGATGTGAGAAGGCTATGGTTTAGATGTGGGACTTTATCTATCCTTGTAAATGCCAGAGTACACCAGGTATTCCCTCTAGTCAGCACAGGTGAGACACATCCAGAGTGCTGTGTCCAGCCTTGGGATCCTCAGCAGAAGGAAGATGGGGGCATACGGTAGTGACACCAGTGAAGGGCCACTAAAATGATTAAGGGATTGGGGTATCTGACATCCAAGGAGAGGATGAGGGAGATGGGACCATCATTCAACCTGGAGAAGAGAAGGCTCAGGGGGGATCTTATTACTGTGTATAAATACCTGATGGGAAAGAGTAAAGAAGACCGAGCCAGGCTCTCCTCAGTGGTGTCCAGTGAAAGGACAAGAAGCAATGGGCACAAATTAAACACACAGGAAATTCCATTTAAAAGTAAGCAGTTTTTTTTTTTTACTGTGAGGGTGGCCAAACACCCAAACACGTTGCCCAGAGAGGCTGTGGAACCTTCATCCTTGGAGATACTCAAACCCTGACTGAAGAAGTTTCTGAGCAGCCTGCTCTAGCTGACCCAGCTTGAGTGGGAGCGCTGGACTAGATGATCTCCAGAAGTCCTTTGGAGGGAGCAATCACCAGAAATTCTGTGATTCTTAGGAAGTAACCTTACTTGCTGAAGGTTCACAGAAATTGTATTTGGCCTTGGCAAAGAGTTTCTGCTGATCAGACTAGCAGAGACCTTAATTTCTTCTGCCTATGTATGAAAGGTGTGCTCTACTTAAAAAACCTCTTAATTCAGCCACGTACCACTTGCCCATTGTGCTGGGCAATCATTCCTGCTGAAAGAGAAGATGAAAGGATTTCTTAACAGTAAGAAATTACTGGAGTCTAGCTCATGTTGTTGTCCCCTACCATCACCTCAGCGCAAACATGTCAGGCGTTTCGTAGCTAAGCTGGTGGTAAATTATTGTGCCTCCCCCTGAGGACTGAAATGCTGCTTGTTATACCAGTGTCATGGAGTTCTAAAAAGGGCAACTGTATAAAACCTCATTACCTGTGATCTGCAGCAGGTCAGACTGCAGCATCTCATTGTTCCCTTGGCTTTAAAACTCCATTAAATCTTTCAGACTGAGTGGGGGAACAGAAAAAAGAAGCAAAACAACAAATCCTGGAAGCAGGACAGACCTATGGCCAAGTTTCTGTGGCTCAACTGGACATAATTCTCCCAGCAAAGTCAAAACTCCCATTCCAGAGTGGTCCCCTTCCCGACTCTTACATTTCAAATGCTGGCAGATAAACAAAAACAAAGACAATTACAGCTAAGTTTGCCCAAAGAACTTCTCCAAAAGGCTCCTTCCCTTCCCCGCTTCTTAAAGCGTCCCCACTGCTTCCTACAAAATATTTGCCATGCAAACAGCTCACATCTCCCTCCAGAGAGCAGAGGAGGGGTTGTAAAACTGGTTTACCGTAACTAATTTTTGAAACCTTTTAACTGGTGTCATGATTCAATGCCTATGACTATCAACTAAAGGACTTTCTGTGAAATCAGTAGCAGTTTGCTCAGGTCTCTGTTGACTAGAAGTTAAGCCAGTTTTCTAAATGTCAGTCTAATGCATGGCACAGGGAACATACAAGGATATATTCCTGTTCAGTTTGTCTAAGGTCATTAGTGTAAACCATTCCTTGACAGCAAACCCAAGGGACCTGTGTGATAGTAAATGCAGCTTGTGGGTATTCACTAATATTTCAGATATATGCTTCCTGTTGAAAACAGGAAATTTCATCTGACTTCATCCGATGAAAGCTCTGTAATCAGGAAAATGGCAACAGAATCTCCTTCTCCTCCAAAGCCATGTTACAGCAATCGTTAGTGCTGTTTAGGGGACTTACATTGTGTTTATGGCAGAAGTTCACAGCTTGGAGGGTCTGCCAGGTTATGCTCTTCACTAGATGCTCTGGCATCCTGTTTTAAAAAAAGCACACTTTTATTACATTTTTATTTTGGCTTAAAAATAACTTCACTGTTACAGGAAAAAGGAAGAGGAGACCTTTGAGTGCTAACATTGTACAGGGATCTCTGAGCAGAACTGCCAGGGACCAACTCAGACAAAAAACACTAAGTGCACTTTCTTCCTACAAATAAGTTACAGGAAATACATAATAACTCTCAGTTTGTTGATCTTCCACTGCAGAAAACCAGTCACGCTGGGCTGCTGATGGTGGAGGCTGTTTGTACCTCTTCCCATGTTTCAGAGCGGAGGCTGAGGTCCGTGTGCATCTCCCTGCAGAAAGCAATAGTCTCCTGTGAAGTTACCCTCCAAGCATTGCAGAAGCATCAAAGGGAACACCAACATCACTTCCAAATCCAGTCAGTGCAACAAGATACCAGGATTCATGGCAGGTAAGGGCATGCCAGAGTGTCTCGTACCACTCAGCCGCTGCCAACTGATGAGCACACATCAGTGTGTGTAAGGCTGTGTCAAATCCTGACTTGTGGCTGTGCTTAGCATCCATGCTTCCTGGTAGTCCTCCTGAAATGCCAGCAGGCATTTCTGCCTCTGCAACTGCTCAGAGAGTTGGAAATGGTGAAGTATCCATGGTATAGATGCATGACTTGCAATGCTGTCATGTCACTGATTGTCCAGAGTGGAGAGGTGACCAAAATGGGACAGGGAAGGATGTTCTTATGAGAGTATAAAGCTCTGCTTTGGTTTGCATCTCCCCTCCTTCCCTCCAATGGCTGGCAAACACTTCAGAGAACGAAATCTGGAAAGATCCAGCCTCCTCCTCTCTCTTTCAGCTATGGCACAACGGTTCTTAAACTTCCTTGGGTGTCTGTAGTGGTCTTCAATGACCTCAGGAAAGGCAGAGGTGACAGCCTTGGGAACATTCAAGCTCAAATCCAATGTTATTTCATGTGTTGAAATGTTTGCAGCATTGCAAAGCTTCTGATTCATCATAAAGAACAAAAAAGCCTGAAACTGAACCAAAACAATATGCAGGAAGCCTGGCTTTTTCTTCAAGACATCTTCTGTTGTCAGGACTGAAGATATTGTGCTGACACTGCTTTTGCAATGCTCGAGTTTCCTTGCAGAAACATCCTAGAAAGATGAGAGCCTGACAAGGGGATAAAGTTGGTGAGATGACCTGGAAACATGGTGCAAAGAGGCATGTACCCACCCATCTTCATCATGACCACAAAAGATTTGACCATCTGCCGTAGCAAAGATCAAAAGCAAAGTATGCAACCAGGCATTACACATTCGTTCACACTGGAGTTGTTCTGATCAACAGAAAGCAAATGTGAAGCATTTTCTTCAAAGTTATCCATCCTCTCTTCAGATTCCAGGTGAACAGGCTGAAACTGAGGTGAAAGCTGCTCACCAGCTCACAAAGCGATCTGCTGTCAGCATGCTCCGCTCTCCTTCTAGAGCTCCACATCAGGCAGAAAGAGAATAACAGGCTCTTGTTTACTCAACCCCCAATTAGTCTCCTGCAGGCAATTCATTTAGCTCCAGGCCTATAAAATGATTTATGAACTTCTGCCTAGCATTTCCACAGCACCAAGTCACTGTGAATAATTAGGAACAATGTATTTAGTGGGAGTGTCATTCATAATGTGTCAAAGGAACAAACCCTGTCCTGGAGAGTGCTCCTTCTGCCCGTGTGGCTCACACTTTGTGCAAGCGCCTGTTTAAAGAAGAGGGGATCTGACCTGAGGCTGGGCAGAGAGGTGCAGGCATAGCTCCTGGTAACTCCTACCAGCCAACACGTACTCCTTAGCACAGCGGTGTGCCAGAGGGCTAGAAGTCACTGGTCTGTCATACGGGTCATCAGTGACATCACTACAGACTGTCTATGTTTTGGGTGCTCAACCACACTGCCCCAGTGCCCCCAGCCTGCACCTGCGCAGCCTCCTACAGTGATGTGCAACACACCTGGGGAGCAGCAGGAAGGAGGGCTGCGTGCCCCCAGCCCCTGCCCGCCGCCCCCAGCAGCCCATACCTCCTCTCAGTGAGACACAAGATGCTCCCAAGGGTTTGCTGCTGCCGAGCCAGCCAAAGATCACCCAAACGCTCAGGCTCAGTGCCCCAGTCTCCCTGGTGAGCAGCACTGTGCAGGAGCACATGCAGGTTCATAGGCAATTCTTTGGGACACCATTGCTAAACCACAGTAACAGAGAAAGCCCTGGGCACCGGGCTGAGAAACCTCTCCTGTAATTAATGAAATTCCTCTGAAAACTCTGCAGAGCAGCAATGGCATGGACACCCCCCGACTCCCTTGCTCAGAGCTCCCAGTGAGAGACAGGCCACTCACCCCCGGGGGTGCTTGTCCAGCTCATGGAGAACTGTGTGGTCGCAGTATTCGAAGACCAGATGCAGCCTCCGCTTCCTCCTGAACACTTCCAGCAGGTTCACCAGGTTGGGGTGTTTCAGTTGCTGTAACACACAGCAGATGGCCTGGTTAGTTACTGCACAGGGAAGTGTGGTAAAGGTGGGGGGACAGTGCTTTTACCCACCGGGGACTCAATTCCTTGAGCTGAAACCTTTTACACAAGCAGAACACAACATGAAGAAGCAGCTCAGCTCCAGCCCAGCCTGCGGTGTAGTTATTTTAGGAAATGACTGTGGGCAACAAGTCAGCTTGGCTTCAGCGAGCGCCTCTTACAGAAGATGCTCATAGATAAAGAATTCATCACAGTGCCCACAGCTATTCCGGCAGCGCCTTTCATTGTACGTATCCAGCCTTTGACTGCACCGCAATGAAACGCAGCTCTCCCTGGAGAAGAGCTTGGGAAATCACACACGGCAAGAGCCTGTAGCAGACAAACACAAATTCAGGAGAAACCGAGAACTCCTCCTTTAATAAGCATAAGTAAAGCACATGGTCTTAGCTTCACCAGCTTATTGTCAGAATCTGGATGGGTTAATTAGGAGAATTTTTATTGCTGCTTCTTCCTCTTCCTCTCAATCCACTTCATGTGCTCATACCAGGGCTTCCTCTCCTGGAGAGCTCAGCCACCTTCTTACCACACAAAAAGCCTGAACACAGCAGGGTTATTCAAACGCACCTTGCAAGACATGAGGGTGGACATTACTGGAGCTTCTCATTCCCTATTCTTTTGCCTACATTTTGGGGGAGGCCTGGGAGAGGGCTTGAATCAAGGGGCACAACACGGTATTCAGAAAAGGAAACAAAGAAAAGCCAGACCCAACTCAGGAATGTTATTTCTTTTTGGATGACTCAGGGCACCATCCCCTCTGCTTGCAGGGACCTGTATCCACAAGGGCTTTGCCTGACCAAGGCTTTAAAACAAACACATTTCTAAGCAAGGAGGCTGGAAAGGGCATTGCCTAGGAGCTGCACTAACCACCAAATCCAGCTGGCAGCCGGTCACAAGCGGTGTTCCCCAGGGCTCAGTACTGGGGCCAGTTCTGTTTAGTATCTCTGTCAATGATCTGTACAAGGGGATCGAGTGCAACCTCAGTATATTTGCAGATGACACCAAGCTGGGTGGGAGTGATGATCTGCTTGGGGGCAGGAGGGCTCTGCAGAGGGATCTGGACAGGCTGGATCGATGGCCCCAGGCCAACTGTATGAGGTTCAACAAGGCCAAGTGCTGGGTCCTGCACTTGGGCCACAACAACCCCATGCAACGCTACAGGCTTGGGGAGGAGTGGCTGGAGAGCTGCCCAGCAGAAAAGGATCTGGGGGTGCTGGTTGACAGCCGGCTGAACATGAGCCGGCAGTGTGCCCAGGTGGCCAAGAAGGCCAACAGCATCCTGGCCTGTATCAGCACTAGTGTGGTCAGCAGGAGCAGGGCAGGGATCGTAGCCCTCTACTCAGCACTGGTGAGGCCGCACCTCAAATCCTGTGTTCAGTGTTGGGCCCCTCACTACAAAAAGGACGTTGAGGTGCTGGAGCATGTCCAGAGAAGGGCAACGGAGCTGGGGAGGGGTCTGGAGCACAAGTCTGATGAGGAGCGGCTGAGGGAACTGGGGTTGTTCAATGTGGAGAAGAGGAGGCTGAGGGGAGCCCTCATCACTCTCTACAACTCCCTGAAAGGGGGTTGTGGTGAGGTGAGTGTTGGTCTCTTCTCCCAAGTAACAAGTAAGAGGACAAGAGGAAATGGCCTCAAGTTGTGCCATTAGATATTAGATTAGATTAGATATTTTTCTTCATCGAAAGGGTTGTCAAGCATTAGAACAGGCTGCCCAGGGAGGTGGTGGAGTCGCTATCCCCGAAGTCATGTAGATGTGGTGCTTAGGGACATGGTTTAGTGGTGGAATTGGCAGTGCGAGGTTAATGGTTGGACTTGATGATCTTAAGGGTCTTTTCCAACCTGAACAATTCTATGATTCTACCTTCTAATGTGCCTCTAAGCCATCTGAAAAAGCCTGCAATGGAGGAAGGAAGCGGAGAGTCACGACTGGAGAAAGCTTAAGGGGCCTCAACTGAGGAATGCAGCTGTTTGGGGAAGCAGCCAGTTAACCCCAAGGTGAAGGATCACTAAGTCACAACTTAAATCCTGGGGTTAACCAGTAAGCTAGAAATACCTCAGTAAAAGACGCCCACCATACCACATTGCCAGCCTGTCACAGGTAGGAGGGACGTGGCAGGGGCCATTTCAGTGCCCTGATGGGTGCACTCTGGGCCCCTTTGCAAAATGTAATTGTATTAAAGAATATCATTGTAAAAGCTCCTTGCAAAAAGAGACCTTCCAGGGAGCTCACTGCCTTTGGGGGACATTATACTGAACCCAAGCTATACCAAGCCCATATGCCAATACACAAGGTCCCCGTTAGTGTGCAGAAGGTGGCCGTTCCAGTCCTGCAAGCTGGCAGCAAGGAGCTGATCTTTCTAAACAACATCTACCACATACGTGTCTTGTTCCTTCAATCCCTCTGCAGGGCTGGGGCTCCTGCCCACACTGTGTAAAGCACATCGAAGACCTTCGCACCCATCTGGATCAAACCTAGGTTACAACCAAGACCTTCTGACCGCTTCCTCAATCCTCCATGGAGAGTATTCATATGCCAAGTGCCTTCCCTGTCTAGCACAAGTGTCAGCAGGGGCTAACTGGAAGTGCAACCTTCTCTGCCCTGGCCACGTCTCCTGACCTCGCATAACGGACGGACTTGCTCTGCGCACCCTCAGTTCCCATGGCAAGGCTGCTAGTTGAAAGTATTAAACCACAAGGGAGGAGGCTTATAACACGTCTCAAGTTTGGTATTTATCTAGTAGTGTCTCTATTCTTGTCATTTCCATATCCACCTTGTAAAAGATGATCAGAGACAGAGAATGGCCCGCAAGACTGCTGAAAATCCCAGCAATGATTGCGATTCTCCCGGGAAGGGCGTAAACAGCCAGGTTCACCCGTCTAGACCACAGAAAAGGCATGCAGCCTTGCAGCAGCCTTCAGAAACCGTCGGGGCTGGCATGTCAGAGCAGCCCGCCTGCAGAGCTGCGGCACGGTAAAGCAGAGATCCAGGGTAAGTCCTGCTGGGGAAAAGGTTTCCCTGGCGTTCCTGAAATGGAAATAATGTACATGCAGGAAAGGACAGGAAAGGTTTGTCTGCCACTGCCAGATCTCTTAAATCACAGTGATTGCTTCTACCCGAACACACAATACATCTCCCTCAGCTTTCGATCACATGGGATTTGTGTGCATACCGTGCCACCTACCACGTTACGCGTATCCACATCGAGCAAAGTACCATCTTGCCACGTGCACGTTAGACAAAGCCCCGTCTACCAGGTTAGACTCCACCACAGAAGTTGGACAGCTGCTGTGGCTCTGGTACGGCCCCTTCCCTCACCAGTCAAGCAGCTCCTGACAGACTGTGTAAAGTGGATTCTTCCCTTTCCATGCACTCGGTGTGTTGGCATATTATGTTCCCAGAGATCCGCGATAACAGAGATCTCTGAGAGCAGGCTGGGCCTCCAGCAACTGTGCTGGGTAACAGGCGCCCAACTCCCCTGCTGCTCTCAGCAGATCTGCCTGCCAGCACGGACAGGCTGCTGGGCACGGCCAAGCCTGCCAGAGGGATGGAGGCAGACGAGACACTCTGCAGTGCTTGGATTACACTTTCAGAGACAAGTGAGGATGAAATAATTGCCAACCGATTGTAGAGCAAGAAGAAAGTTAAATCGATGCTAACAGATTGAGATCTCTGGAAAACCTCTGGCAGTTACAGGCTGTTTGTACGAGTCGGCCTTCAGGACTGACTTCCACAGGAGCAGGCCATGCCCACGAGACAGCCTGTCCCGGCCACCCTCACCCGTGCGCGGAGCTGGGGTTTCTGGAGGGAGCGAGCTTGAGCTTGGAAGCACGAGGTCTAGCTCAGCAGGGACGCTGTGACAGGACACAGCTGTGTGAACAAGCTCTTGCACACAACAAGTGGGTTAACCTGCCTGTGCGAGGCCTGGAGAAGGTCCCCTGGCCACAGCATCTCCCCGTGCCTTGCTCACAGCCAGCCTCCATGGCTGGGGCTCACCAGGCAGTCAGGTTCACTGGGCCAATGTCTCTTGTGCAGGCAGACGTGCACACAAAGCCACCGCAAATCTGCCAGTCACCCTATCGACGTCCCTGTCCCGCGGCGCGGTGTTTCAGAGTGCAGTTTCTATCGATGCTGCCGGTTGCTGGCAGCACCGGATGGGCTTCCCCTCCTTGCCTCCTGCTTGGGTGACAAGGCCGTGTGTCGCCTTCTGCATACAGGCCAGATGGGCTGTATGGGCTTTTCCCCAGCATTACAAAAGCTCCCGTGCTAAAATGACGGGGATCATTTTCTGTTTCATATATGAACAAAGCTTTGCGCTGCATTTTTCTCTCATCTTTGCAATTTCAGAGCTAAGAACTGTCTCAGCTTCCACGTGAAGATTGGGGAGACAACACCACCCCTCTGGAAACAGCAAGCGCTGATGGGCTTACACAGAGACTCGCTCTGTTTTCCCGTATTTCCAGCCTTTCCTATGGAATCAGGATCAGACAGGGCGTTTCGACTCTGCGTACAGCCCCGCTCTCCCACCCCACCTCCCATGGCTCCTGGCCATAGAAAGCCCTTTGTCTACAAGGTATTTGCTGTGCAGAATAATAATTTATCAGGCCCTACAGTTTTTGCTGATGAAACACAACCTCACTACATCTCTGACAAACATTTAGTTGTTGCGTAAGCCAGGAAATACTTCAACAAACAAACTGTTACTATTTACAGAGAAAAAGTTGAAAAGATAGTCAAGCAGGTCTGCACTTGTTAAAATCAACGGCACCCTGACGCAGATCCTGCCAAGGCTAGCTGCAGCGATGTCAGCTTTGGACCCTTAAAGATGATGCATTTACCATCTGCATTACAAGTGACTTCTGCAATGATTATTTTCCTTTTCAGATCTTTAATATCCTTTAAATCTTAATGCGTCTCCAGTATTGTTTACTAAAATGATACAGCTACATGTCATCTGTTTGCTTCAGATAGGACAAAAACTTAGGCTGCTTCTCTCCAAAATCTAACTGAAAAATAAATACGCTTTTTTCTTAGATGACAGCTCTTCTAAGATGGCATCCAAGCTTATTTTGCCTCTTTCTGCAGCAGGTAGAGAATCGGGTATTCATATGCCTTTGACAATAACGTGTACACCATTTATTTACATAGAAATACTCAATAAAAGACAAGCTGATAGCACAAAAAGATTTTGGGAAAAGAAATATCAGAAATACTGCAACCTGCTGAAACCTTGCACTTAACTGCAAATACGAGTTACTTGGTTCCCAGTGACGAAATTAAGGTAACTCTATGGAAGGGAACATTGAGCGCAGTGAGCATCAACTGCTGCTACACAAACACCAACAGGCAGTGAAGTCTGGGAACAACGTCATGCAGAAATCAGAGACCAAAGGATTATGAACTTTGGGAAAGAAGTTTTAAACAAAATGGAACATCTTTCTCTGCAGATTTCTGTAGGCTTTTCTTAACTCCAAAGTCCTAAATCATTGACTGTCTACAAGAATGCACTGTGTCTAGTCTTAACAGCACATTTATTGTAAAAAGGATTCCTATTGGAAGTGACTATTTAAAAATTTATTAAGCCATCATGTTGATAATACTATTCTTTAATCAGTTCAATGTTTTAAAGCTATAGCTCTTCTGCATGGAAAAGAGAAAGCTGAAGATGGGGAGATGATGGAGGTACATAAAATCAGGAGTACTCTGGAGAAAGAGAAAAGGGAACAACTCTGCTTCTCGTAACACACAGCTGGGGGTACTGTATGCCATCACCCAGCAGCAAGTTTATAACAAATAGAAGGAAATATTTTTTCACACAACATACTCCTGAAGTGGTGGCACTCACTGCCTCAGGAAACTATGGAGACCAAATGAATATACCAGTTCAAAAAGAGATAGGACAAACTCCCAACAGCCTACGGGTGTCTGCTAAGCATGAAGCAACGAGTACAATCTCTGGCTCCAGAAACTTTGCCCAGAAGCTGGATGTGTGAAAGGAAATCTTAATCCATCCTCTCCCTCTTTCTCCTGGGTTTCTCCTCATTTCTGCATGCTTAATGGACCTGGGGTGTGACTCACTGCAAATGTTCCCATCATTTTATTTTGCCAGGAAAAAAACCACAGAGGCTGAATGAGTGACGCATTTCTATGTGAGGATGAGCTCTCACACAGAAGTCAAGAAAAGATCAGCAAAGACAAGGTGCTGCCATGGTTCACAGGTGCCAGTTCTGCAGCCGCTTCCATGCGTGAATACCTCTGAGCCTACACAGCGCCCAGCATTCAATCCATGGTTCAATCCCACCTGCACGTCAGGCTCCAACACTGCAGATACCCCACAACCAGGTGCTCAGAAGAGCGTTTAAAGGAGGGGTCGGCGCAGATTTATAAGGCGGGGAGCGAGGAGAGCTGCACACCACAGCTGTCCCACATCTTGTGCTATCTAGGTTCACTTTTTGCTCACAAACTTCACACCCGCTCCGACAGTCCTCGTCTCTGGGGGGAACCTCCCGGATGCGGGTCTGTTACACACGGTGCCAACCGCGCACCAAGGGCAGAGCTGTGCCTGTACCAGCCAGGACATCACCACCTCCATGGGGGGACAGAGTCTGGGTCAATCCTGCTCCAGAGGGCACAGTGACAAGGGCACTTTGTTGATGCTCCTCAACTACCCACGCTGAACAAATCTGCAGGCAGCCGGTGCCTTGCTCTTTGCAGTGCCTCAGCTCCCACCAACACCCTTTGATGGGTGACAGCCGGGCTGTGGTGGATCACCTCCATCCCGAGGCATGTCCACTGGCCTTCACTGGCACCGACCTTCTCCCTAAGACACCGACTGGCTGCGGCACCTCACCTACCGCTCCCTCACGCCCCGTCTCCTTCCAGCTTCCCTCACGACGCCCCATCTCCTCATGGCTGCCCTCACGCCCCGCCTCCTCGCTTCCCCCCTCACCACGTCCCGCCTCCCCACGACGCCCCCTCCCCTGCCAGCGCTCCCCAGGACCCCCTGGCCGCGGCGCCGGGCTCGCCATGGTGGGGCATAGTCCGCAGGCCCCACAGGCGCCGCGCCCGGAGCGGTCCCGTTCGCGGCGGAGCCCACCGGCCCCGGGCGCCCCCGAAGCGGCGGAGGGAAGGGACGAGGGAAGAAGGGGCGCGGAGAGCCGGCGGGGCCGGGCGCCCGCCCGCCGCCCACCTTCAGCAGGCGGATCTCGCGAAGGGCGATCTTCCTGATCACCGGGTCCTCCTCGGACTCCAGGAACTTCTTAATGGCCACGATCTGGCCAGTGTCCTTGTTGCGGCACTTGAAGACGACTCCGTAGGAGCCCTCCCCGACCTTGCCCAGCTTCTCGTACCGCTCCATGGCGCGGGGCCGCCCCGGCGCAGCTCCCTCGCCTCAGAGCGCCGCAGCGGCGGCTCCGGTCTCCCCCGCCCGCCCTTGCCCCGGCGGCGCGGGGCAGCGGCGCCGCCCGCCCTCCGCCGCCTCCCCGCAGCTGCGGGGGCCTGCCCGCGGGGGGTCTCCCCGGCGGGGAACGGCCTTTGCGAGGCGGCGGTCGCCGGGACGCTGAGGGGAGCGCCCTCTCCGGGGCGGAGGGGGAGGAACCTCCGCGGGGACCCCCAAAAGCAGGCGGGCGGTCCCCAGTGAGGTAGGGGTTCCCCATGGCCTCTGACGGGGCCACAGGCGCCCGTCGGGGCGCTGATGCTGTACGTTGCCATGTTGTCTTTACCCCCCTCCAACGCCCTGCTTTTCTGCGGGGGTCTCTAGTTTTTACTCGATTTCCCTGCAGGGTTGGGAGGAAGAGGGAATGCCCCCCCCAACGCAGGCAACCACTGCCCACAGCCCTTTCCTCTGGCACCCCGGGCTCCGTCTCCAACCAGGAGCAGCAGAGAGGAGGGGAGGCCATTCCCCGGGGGGACCTGGAGGCCATGGCACAGCACAGGGTCAGGGGTGGCGTATTTGGGATGCCCAAGCATGGGCATCGCTTAGAGCACTGGCACCCAGGCATTCCTGCTCTGGCGTTGGTGTGAGGCATGGGAGACATTGCATATCCCCAGAACATCTCCACCCTGTCCACTTTGCCACCTGATGAGCTTCCACTAGGAGCTAGGACCTTCCAGTGAGCATTTCCATCTCTTACCTTTGTGTTTACTATCCTTGTGCACCCATTTAGCTCCATGGCTCCTTAGCCACCTCCTCACCCCCTGCCAAAGACGGCCTTCTATGGTGGCAATTGCTTCCAGTAGTAGATCTGGAGATCTGTGCAGACGCCTTGCTCCATCTTATGCCTCCTCCCTCCCCAATCTTTTCCTGGGGTGCTTCCTGAATTCTACTTAGGACGAAAGATCCACTACTTATTTTTCTTCCTAAGCCACATCCATTGAGGAGGAGTAGTCTCTTCCTGTTCTAGCTGCCACACATACTTGTCTCTTTTTGGTTCTTTCTCTGCACACTTTAAAAATGAAAGGGTGAAGAGTATTCTTATGACAAATGTGTTCTTTGGTAGAACTATCCAGCCATGGAGATTTTCCCAGCTCTATCAAGACTTGCAATGAAAGTATGTGACAAAGACCACAAGCCAACTCAACTCTCAACAGCACTTCTGAGGAAGGCTTCTGGTGCAGCTGTCTGTGAGACCTGCAGAGCTGCCTCAGAGAAGTCCAAGGACTACACCGCTGAGGAAGCTCCTCAGAGAAGTCATCAAAGAAGACAGTCCAAATTGCATTCCCAGATAACACATACAGGCTGATGCTGAGATTCACCCACAGTGGGAAGAGTCTTCTGCAGAGGAGGAATATTTGTCTGCATTTATTTATTTACCAGTAACTGGCAGTTCTTTGTGTTGTCCCAAAGGGACATTCACAAACCCCCTTTTCTTTACCTCAGCACACCACTGAAGCTCTGGGGTACAGATCAAGGGCTGAACCACTTGTGGTACACAGGTGGCCAACGTGTGAGGGCAAGGCTTGTATCAACTGCTCTAGATCCTGCTGAGACTGAGCTGTGTCCAGGCTGGAGCGTCAGATGCTCATGTTCACATTTTCTTGTTCTAAGCAACCCTCCTTTAGAGCCCACCAGCCACGCTGCTATCTGCCTGATGAACCGGGCTTGAAGTAGCCAGCCTCTGAGTTTCAAGCCAGACAACTCACGAGGGGTTCCGTGGCGACTCCAGGCAACTGGCAGCAGGGTTGTGCCGGAGCAGAGCGCTGGGTAGCACGAAGCTGGAAAAAGTCTGCCACTGCTTTTCTGATTTCTCATTTCTGCGCTATCCCCAGACCTCCCTTTCCCTCCAGTTGATCCACTGTATGTGGGAGATGTCGTGTGGCTCCCAGGAGGTCCGTAGGATTGAGAAGCGTGGCCGGCCCTGGATCAGGCCCTTCCCATTGACTGCCATAAAACCTGGAGACCAGTTTACTTCCTTCAAGATATGTCTGGCAAGGTATTGTTCCCAGCAAGTCTACCACACCACATCTAGGTATCAAATAAAGCATAGTTTATTTGGCACAGACTGAAATGAACTGCAACAGAAATTTACGTAGAACAAAGCCTAGTTACACAAACTGGAACAAGTGCAGTTAGAGTCTCCGTTACAATCTAATGACTAAACAAGTTAAAAAGTACATTTCCAGAAAGTCTCCCAGTCTTTTCTTCATTCAGAGACGTTGTGGCTCACTGACGCATTGTACCTTCCATCTTTTAAAGAGATGTCATCACAACTACAGTTGTATTTTTCAGTTACAATGAATTTGTTTAGGAAATCAAGAGATACTAATCTACAGGCTGTTTTTCAAATACTGTTTGTACTTCAAAGAGCACTGTGAGCCTGTTTTAAGGCTTTCACGTTGAATACATGAACCTTGTGCATCAAATAACTAATACTTTGATAACTGTCAAAAGAGTAATAAGGGTATGAGCAAGCTTTTGCTTTATAAACTCCAAAACCACACACTAGGCTTCCTCAACCCTGGTTGAAATGTCACAAAAACATACAAAGATACAGACAATACCAAACTAACTTAAACAGTCTAACAAATTATACTAGTCAGAGTCACCGAGACTGGCCGCTTCAGCTATGAAACATGCAAATCCGTTGTGCTATACTCCGCTAAGAGTAATGAGTGAGGTTTTATACTAGGAAACAGTATCTTGCAGATCATCCCAAAAATGCCACCGTCTATAAAACCAGACCAGAGAAAGCATTTCAGAATATGCCATTAGAAATGCTTTAACAGCTGAAAAAGGTGGTTTGATTAAATTATGACTTTCCTAGATTCATTTTTTATGGTTCAGCAAATCACCATTCATGTCATTCAAAGAAAAATACTTTCAGTTCATTACTTTTGCATGACGGT
Source organism: Phaethon aethereus (assembly GCF_964289735.1). Classification (NCBI taxonomy): domain Eukaryota; kingdom Metazoa; phylum Chordata; class Aves; order Phaethontiformes; family Phaethontidae; genus Phaethon; species Phaethon aethereus. The sequence goes on from NC_138579.1 coordinate 3,577,805, forward strand.
GTCATGACCTAATAGTTATTTACTCCAGTTACTCCCCATAAATATTCGTATTTTATTTACAGACTTCTCTAGTCTTTTAGAGACTTCTTTAAGTGTTTTCAAAGATGATGCCAAAATTATGTTTGCAGTGAATGAGGTAAGTTAAGTGAAAGCTCTACAACATCTACACCTGGTGCTTCACTTTGTCTTCATTTTCATTTTTAAAGTGTTTTGTAGACTAGGAGTTATTCCATTTGAGGGTTAATCACCAATCACCGTTACCTATGGAGAAGTAATTTCAGTACTAGAGCGCTCCATTTCTTTAAAACACGAAAATGACATGTCCCTCTCTCAATACCAATGATCTAATTACAGCTCATGTGAACTGATTTTTAAGTTTTGTCTGTACACTTACTATTTATTAAACTTTGATACAGTTTCAGAACTGAAAAGCTTGACTTGATTTAAATATCAAGTCAACAACAAGAATTAGTTTTGAATGACAATGCTACGTGGATAAAATGCTAAATTATGTGCAAGTCTATGTTTCATTCCAGACCTTCAGAGCAACAAAAAACTCCAGCTGTACCTAGTAGCAAAAAGACATTACTGAGTCATCACGTGTGCTGAGTTAATTCCGTTCACGTTAAATTATGAATCACGTAGTCTGATGCCTAAGCAGACAACCCAGAGCCCCATTCCTCAGGTTGCGAGTTAAGATCAAACCACTCTGGCTCTGCTGTGTCAGCAGAGCCGTCAGACAGGCCAAGCCGTTGTAACACACTTACCTTACTGCTTTATTAAAATGACGTGTAAAGCTTCTAACCTGTCTTTCCTAGGGCAGCAGATCACAGAAATTGAGTAGGCAGCAGTATGCTGTAAGATTTCATTAAAAAAACCCTCAATTCAAATGTTCATGAACTGTATCTGCCTGTGGACTGTGTTTACTTACATCAAAGCTAGCAGGTTAATGTGAGGTAGTAAAACCAGATGCTGTTCTGTAGTGAGTCTATATTTATATTTAATGGTACCTCAAGAATTGTAATTAATGAGGAAGACAAAAGGAACTGATGCGACTCTTTAATGGAGAAATAAAAAGAGAAAGAAAAAATGCATGTGACAAAACAGGGAAAGGGGAAAAGTCATCGAAAGCTTTCATATAGAATACTGGTTCTTATCATATTTATTTATACTACAGCTGGGGAAATAACCATTTCCAAATGACTGTCTGGCTGACAACTGTTGGATGGCTGTACAAACAAAAAAGCTCGTAAGCTCATGTATGGCTATACGCTCCCCTCTGGAATAGTATAAATAAACTATACGTCATGGGCAGTTCGATACATGATACTTTCATTCATTAAGGATGATGACCAGGTACAATTTCCATTTCATGTCATGAGGCTTATCCCTAATTTATGAAAATAAAGCATATATATTTTGTACATTTTTTATATATATATAAGTATATATATATAAAAAAAATACACACTGCCGGTCAACTTAACGCACATGCACACACACACATGTATATTGTTCACACCCACCCAGTAGCAACATGTCTGATATCAATATTATATTTTGTGTAGACACACCCTACATCTAGTAGTAAATAAGAAAATCCCTTTTATGGCAATTTTGCAAGCAAAAAAATCAATACAAAATACTTTGTTGTACAAAACTGCATTTTTACAAGATCAACCAACATTGTAACATACCCCTCAATAATGCACTACATCCCTACAAGAAAAAAAAGAATAATCAAATCTTTATACAATTGTAAAAAAAAAAAAAAATTGTAAGCTGCTCTGCAACCTTCCTTTGCTAAAAGTTAGATACATTACACCATTCTAGCAGCAGATTAATAAATAAGGATTAAATAGTCTATTATACAAAGCCATACGGAATGGCAGATTTAAAACCAAAAAGCTTTGCAGATACTTTCACTTCCTACACAAATCATTTTATTAAGACTCAGTATAAAACAGGGAAACAGCCAACACTATATCTACAGAATATAAGGAAAATCCAAGGGAAGTAAAATATTTAACAGTTTATGGCACCTTTACTGCATAACATTTCTTTAAAGGCTCTGTTTCCCTATAACTAATGAGTAAAGGACTATTTATCTCATAGCTTTTATTAAGCAAACTCGATATAACCAACCACACAGTGGCAAGAGACAGAACCAGCTGTTCCCAGCTGCAAAAATCTATTGATTTCCACCCTAAAACAACATCATTTAGGCATCAAGAAAAGAAACAGTAAGTCACAGTCCTGCTTGTGCTGAGTTTCCTAATGCTTCTTTGCTCCTCGTGTGGCAAATTCACTCTGTTAGTTGCGTTAGGTTACTGTTGCTTAGTAACTATTCTCATGTCCAGCCAAGATGTAGAGGTTGCTGTGTGCAGTCGGATTTTCTGTTGGCCTGCTTTCTAACACTACCACTCTGCAATCAAACACAAACAGAATCCAAAATGGTTAGTGGCAAAATACGAAGCACGTGGTATAACTACTGAGGAGGAGCAAACTTGTCGCTCACAGATTTCTACAGACTGGAAGGATATAGGCACTCCTAAGTATCTTGAGTATTTTATCCTTTAAATCGGTTACCTCATTTTCCACTCTATGTGGCATCACTTCTGATAAAACACTAAAGCAGAAGACACAAGGAGCAGAGAACCAGGAGCAGCTTCTTGAACCACAATCTGCCCCTCAACCACAGGCACATGCAATGGGCTACGAACCCCTACACAATTGACATCCTCCACCTTGAAATAAGCTGTGTCTTCTGCTTCTATTGGGAAGTTATCTCAGAGCCAGTGTTGTGGTGAGATGCAACCCTCCTATCATCTGCAGCCCGAATATGTTTATACCTCCTACGTCTTGCGATAAGCATCAGCCACTAACCTAAACAGTTCTCTTTCCTGCTAAATATTTATCAGCTGATGGGTTCATAGGGAACACCCAGCCCCATCTCTGCCTTTGTCTTGGTCGATCATGTTCCTGTAGGCTCCTCTAGAAAACCTGTCTCTTCCCATGCTGGCATGCTGACCGCTGTCTTCTACACATCTGTCCCATGCTGAACTCCAACAATCATCTCAGCAGCTGATACGGTCGGGCCTTTGACTGCCCCTCTCCCTTCCACAACTGCTTAGCTCCTGCATATCTCTGCACCAGCTCCGAGGACTATATCCTGTCATTTTTAAAATTAAACTCCTGCTTTTTGTTTTCCACCTGCTTTTCCAATAAGCCAAATGTGCCACTTGATGTCTGAGCTGGATTTCTCAAAGGGAGTCTGTCTCAGGGTTAGCATTGCACACACTCACACTCCCCTCCCATGTCACATTCCTCAAAGAGTTTTCAAATGAAGTCTCATTCTTAACAGCCTCTGTCCCTGACCTTCACTTCTGCAACTCAGTAGTTCTTAAGTGATCCAAACAAAAAAAATACTGCCACATCTCTTTCACCTGAATGGTAGAAAAGACTCCTGCTCCATTTGTACAGAGATGGAAAAATACAAAACAAAGTATTTGGCAGTTCAATGAGATGAGAATGGAAGAAAATGGCTTCTCTGCAACACTGCATGTAGTGGAAGGACTTCAACCTTATCTTATTCAACCCCCAAAAGTACTTTGTACTAAGTTGTTATTCAGATATGCATGGCTTGTATAAAAGCAGAAGCTGGACCAGATGAGATGCTGCTTTCCACCCCTCTGTGTGTTTAGGATGCTCCTGTGCTCACCAGCCCAACACAGAAATAGGAACCATTTAAAGATACCAATTCCAGTATGCAAGAAATATTCACTGACGCTGGCACAGCATGTACCTGGCCTAATACGTATGGCATCTGTACTGCAATGGACCTTAGCAAAAGCTTATTCTTGCAATAAAATGCCCCTTGCTCTGCTGGGGGTAACAGGGAAGGAAATCACCACTGCCTGTCTGCACAAGGGGGAAAACAGACAGAAAAGGCAGAGTTTGCATTGTCAGAGGTTGTTCTGTGTTGCTCTGATTTTTGAGATCTCAGAGTCAGCAGTGTAAGGATCCTCAGTTCCAACTGCAGTGATCAAGTACAGTGGCTCCTCGGTGACCCAGGTGTGAAGCAAAGCCTTCAGATGTCTCCTGTACAGGTTACCCCTCCTCTTCAAAAGAGCTAGCGCACTCTCACTCTCTTTCTGGACTGGGGATCCAAGAATATAAGTACAGGAAATTATGGATTACTTACAGAAAGCGAGTCAGAGACAGGCTTCCCAAAGGCCAAATGAGGGAGCAGAAGATCAGGGATTAGAACTGATAATTCTTGACTCATTACTATCTACTTCTACATTCAGCACTCCGGCTATCTGAGAAACCACAAGCACACATGCCCACATCCAGAGAACGGGGCAGCATCTGCTAAGGTTTCAAACCTGGAGGCAGCTGCACCTCTTCCCAGCCTCTGCAGGTGAAGGAAATCATCTGGATGTAATGGGTAATGGGTGAATTTAGACCACTGTGCATTAAAACCTGTATGCAATCTAGTTTGCTCTGCTATTTCCAGATCTCAAGGTCCAGAGCAACAAAGATTACTTTTAAGTAACTAGCTGCCAAGATAATTCACCAGTTCACCATGAAAATCCAAGCCAGAAACTGGCTTTTCCAGAAGTGCACCAGACACCCTGCTTACCACATACCAAGGGCAGCTCTCATCTCTCCCTGCAGCTTATCTCCTCACGCTGAATTTCTATATGCTCGTGTTTGTGTTCGCCACAGTGGAAAGTGGGGGAGGTCACAGGGGCTCTTCATAATAATTTTGGATGCAGATGCAATCACTAATTAAATATTTGGCTATTGCAGGCAGAAACAGTGTTACTGCCTCCCCCAGGACTGCCTACAGATGGATCTATGGTGGGCTGGAAGCCAGTTCCAGCTGGAAGCTAGAAAGCTGGTTTAAATAAAATAAAAGGTTTATATTTCTTGAAGGTGGTTACCTGTCTGATCCCAGTAAGCGGAAAACCCTGGTTTCATCTGATATCTCTTGGGTAACCTGTAGAAAAATGGAGACATTTAGGTCCATTTCAGCAGCAGAGTAGAATTTATCGGTCTGAGTTGGAAGGGGGAAAAAAAAAAAAGTAAGTCTCTTCAAAAATTCAAATACAATTTAGTGCAAATTACAGTACTGAATCATATAAACTGATACTAAGCAAAAAGGAGTTTTAAAATTCATAAAATACAACTTATTTTAAGTATTTTTTGTATTGTAGACTGTTACCAGTCTAGATGACTTGGTGGCACAGAGGGAGTATGTTGATCAAATCTTTGTCAGCAGAGACTGACTAACTTTCCCTGCATTTTCACAGAGGATGCCATCAAAAAGGACAGTGTTCTTTTTGAAGGAAAAAAAAAAACCCAACTTTTTAAAAGGGATACTTTAAAAAAAAAGTGTCTCTCTTTTTTTTTTTTTTTTTAAAAGGGATGCTGCCAGCTTGATCTTTTCATCCAAGAACCAAGAAACTCAAATGCTGTTTACACCAGATCTGTACTGGCTCTGTGCAGAACCAGTTCAGGAGTCGACAACCGATATTCTTGGAAACGGAGCTGGCTAAAGCACGTGTGTGAGCTTTACCAAGAGCAACATATGCAGGCAAGTCAGAGAAAGCAACCAGCGAACTGAAGCAATGACGACGTGGAGCATGAGCATTATCACTAGGGAAGCAGCTAGAGGGGCCAAAGGATCAAGTGGTAAATAAGGAATAGGAAGAAATTAAACCTGGAGAGACAGGGAGATTACTTACTTCATCTGACTTAAAGCTTTTGCCCTGCATGCCATGTTTCCAGAAGGCCAGCACACTATCTTGAAGGCACACTGCAAAGGAGAAACACAAAATCAGACCCGAGCGTGGCTTATCTGAACCGAAGAAACCTGGGTTTCTCACCAGCACTGATAATGGGAAGCGTATGGAGAAAGTACATGGTGAAACTTGGACTCCTGATGGAAGATAGAAAAACTGGATTGAAATGACTATTTGGATCCGAGGCGCACATTACTTTCTAAAGTGCAATTCAAAACATACCACTCAGACATTCCCCGTTTGCCAGGACAAGACAGGCATCTCTGTTTTTTCCCTTTTCTCCCTTTCACTTCTATTCTCTGCATCTTTATTTCCCTAATGATTCTGGAGAAAACACCAGGAAGTGTATAAACATGCTGCCAACCAAAACACTGTGGGTTGCTGGCAATTACAGGACATTTGAGTTATTATATTTACTTCAAAATACATGTACGAAAAATAGGAGGAGTCTTCCATTCAGGGCCAAAGATAGAACACAGAAAGCTACCAGCCCTGAATGATTTAATTACCAGACTGCTGAAAATAATGGATGAAGAGCCTGGTGTTCTTTAAGCAGTGTTACAGAAACATATTTTACACCGTGTTTTATTTTCCTAAATCCTACTTGTTTTCCTTTACTATTCCTTTGAGTCACATTTTGTATCTGCCTAAATACACAGAACAAAGGCATTCAGCAGAATTCTAAAAGCAATGTTCGTCACAAGCCTTAGTCTAATCTTCACCTGCTACTCCCCACTCCACCCTGCAATCAGAGAATGAAGAGTTATTTAATACCCTGAATTCCCAAGAGACCACTTGGAGTGTGAAGAACTGCTGACATTATTCAATGTCAGCTGGTAAGACTTCGGGATAAATGCTTCTGTCTATGAATTCCTTCAGAGTTCAAGAAAAAGGCAACGGTCGAGTCATGTTGTGCATGCATCAGCAGGAGGTATTGTACGATACAAGTACAGCAGTTAATTAGAACATGTCAGAACTTAGGGAAGAATCACAGGCTTGATTAAAAATATCTTCTGTCAGGAGAAGGTCTGACATACCTAAATAGAGGTACTGTATAAAAGAATGCGCACTGCTTTACCAACTGCTGTTAAAATACAAAATACCTATGTCAAGAATCTTCTAAAGGGAAGATGCCTGAAGAACCCAGAATTGTAAGTAGTACAGAACTGCTAACAAAAGCAAGTTGTGTCTTTATTGATTTTGATTACAGAAAGAAGTTCAGTTTCTGAGATATGGAATTATTGAACTTATGTTAATTAGATATTTCTGAGAGCTTATTACAGCAGAAATATTTGCTTGACAATTACAATTCAAGCTTTAGAAGCAAGGCTGCTGTCCTGTAGTAGTCTAAAGACAGCAGCCTGTCCTCTAAGAATTAGATTAAAATATTACCCTGACTGTTAAAAAAATGGATGTGCTATCACTTTAAATAAAATCTTAGCTTTTAGAAGACTAACATAAATTTATGTGTTACTAAAACATTTTTTCCTCCCCAAAGGTTTTTCTCAGTGCTATGGAAATGATGAGAAACTAGCCAACCTTTTTTTCAACCAAACTATGATACATCTTACTTATAAAACAGAAATGACACCAGATGGAAACACGCACAGATTGGACACACTATCTGGCAACTGCCTGCCTTTCTTCAGCATGTCAGTGGAGACAGAGACACAGCTCACAATAGCCTCACACGTCCAATTTTTAGTTTCAGGCCCCACTGGATGCACTAGACCAGTCTAAATTATTAAAAATCCTTCAACACTCATCCCTCCAAGTTCTTAGACTTGACAGACAATAGAGAAGCAAATCACTTACCCACTGACTCAATGCAGAAATCAAAGCTCAGCTCAGAGGCCAATTTCTTGCTTGACTTCAATTTCCCTTGTAAATTCACAATTTTCACAAATTCTCAAGAAAAACAGAAAAACAAGTATTAAAACCCACTGCTGAAAAGGATTACTGACAGCTTTAAGTGTGAAATACTAATGACATCTTTCAAGCACAAAGGAATACCCAAACCTAACATCTACAGTATTTGCCTAAAATTAATCCAAGAGCATCCTTCTCTCAAAATAAATATAGAAAACCTTCTTATACACTTTGTACGTTTTTAGACTCTGCTGAGAGCCTTCCTGCAAATAACAAGCAGTGCAGAAATGTGAGTTCAACATAAAGCTTGGAAATTTAGGCAGACTAAGTCATTGCAAAGTTCCCATTGAGGTATTAACCTCTGATGCATGAGAGTTATGGTTATAATTACTGTGTATGACGGAGTGTCAGCTATTTGTCCTGCTAGCATATGCAACAGGCAAATGTCATTTTTTCCAGGTAAATTTTGAAAATTTCTGATTGGCATATATTTGAATTCTGGTCTGCAATGCTGCATTACATTTCATTTTGAAAAGAAACAAGAATGATACACACATGAACAGGGAAAGTGGAATCACAAGAGTCAAAATGAAAACCCACTTATCTGAACTGTATCTTTTTGGAAATATTACAACAGAAATTAGTAATGAAGGGAGAAAAAATAACTTGTGGTAGAGTGAAAATCAACAACTGTGGCAAAACAAGTTTTGCAGAAGATGTAGTTGCCCAAGAGAGACGTGTTACTTACTGTCCAGGCAGACTAGGACGGTGTCTCTTTCCAGCTGTGTTACATGAATGGCATCTAACTGCTGATTGCCTTGTGAAAAAGAAAACAGATTATTTTATATCACATCACAAGACTGATCTCAGCCTCCTCTCAACCTCTCACCAATTGCTACAGCCTTTTCAGTATCCTACGAGTCTTTTGCAATCTACAATATTTGTTACTCTTAAGTTTTTTTATGGCTATATGATCCCAAAATGTTCTAGGAGTACAGGGCCTAAAGACAAAGCCGACAGTTCAAAGCAGGTATTTAATGTGAAAGCACTACTGTTTATTGGCATAAATACACTTTATGTTACAGTTCAGCACAGCAAGTCAGCTTCCTTCATCAAGAGGCACGATAATGAACAAAAGGAAACATCAAGGGAACTGTCGCTCCTAAAAAATGCTCTTTTCCCATAAAACCACATCTGGAAAGATTATTGTGCTGATATTAAACTAGGTTTAATAGCTTTTTTAGTTTTTATTAATTAAGTTCTTGGTACAGTTGCTAAAAAGCAGTATTTAAATGTAAAAAAGTATATCCAACAAAGCCAGCAGAGAGAAGCATCTGCATGATGTCAACTAGCTTTTGAAGATAAAACAAAATCTTCTACTTATTAATAGCCAGCTGAAGATGACAAGCCTCCCCCAAGGGCTGGAGGACACACAAGAATGCATTTATATGAGCCTTTACACAGGAAAGAAAGGGAAAGAGGAGTAAGACTGATCCCAGGAAAAAGTATGCAACCCAATCAGCAGGGTCTGCATTACTGTTTAGGGAAACTTGTAAGATAAAAGATGTATGTAAAACTGGTCTTTTAAGAGAGAGAGTTTATGCTGAAGTTGGCATGTCATCACAAGATGAACCTGGGATCAGCTTCAATATGCTGTAGGAAGAGAAGTTGCATTGTTTTGCCTAGCCTAAAGGGTGTCCAAATGACTTCTGATGAAGGGATATCCAACAGTTACCAGACAATAAAACGGCTGCAAGACGGACCAACAGTCTTACCTGCACCAATTTCTGTAAACCACGAAGAAGCAGAGTTCAAGTTGATTGTCTCAAACTGAACTACCTGATTTGGTTCAGTACCCTTACTGATCGCTACGCAGACCATCGGGTACTCCTGCTCTGGTATCACTAGCATTTCAAACACATTCAAAGGGCTTGGCAAAGGAAAATCAAAGTGCTGGAAAAAACATAATAAGGCATTTGTAAAGTTTCCTTTTACCTTGGAAATAAGAAGCCTAAAATAACATGCACAAAGTATAAAAGATATAGAAGAATTTTTCACTGCTACTAAGAGTGCTTTTTTAAGACAACATGAGCTGGGAGCAACATTATGTTGCACAGAGGTGTATGCTAGTCTGTTATTGCTAGTACTGGGCTTGATCCAACACTTGACTGACTTCAGTCACAAGATTTTCTTAGTCAAAATGTGTCAAGCCAGATTTTCAAGTACTCAGAACCCACAAATGGAACTAGACTGGGATGTACTTTCCATTACAAATTCTGAACAGGTTATTTCAACAACTGCCTAATGATTAAGTTTAAATGTTCTAAACTAAAGTGAAATACTTACCTTTATTAACATGAATTTCTGCATTGGCTCATACCACTGTAGTAGAACAATTCCAGACTGCAATGCACCACACAGATACTTATGTCCTGTGTATGGATTTCGTACTATATAAAATTAAAAAACAAAACAAAACAAAACAAAACAGAAAACAACCCTTTTTAAGTTCTGGAAGTTCAATGCATACTTGAAAAAACCCCTAGAGCTATCTTTGCAAATAATTTAAGAAATAGCATCAGTTTCACCCTAATTGCCTTCTGACTTGCCATTCAAATAGCCACAGTGATTAATATTGTGCTACATTCCAGATAAATTAAATTATACTTATAATTAATAACCACTAGCATTCTTTTGAGTCCCAGTAAAGAGGCCACATGCTGAGTGGCCAGAAAAGCTGTAACACCTTCTTCCTGGGGCTGTGTGAGCAGGGGGAGTGAAAGGTCTGGGTCAAGTTGTGATTTAAATAAAAAAAAAATTCCCAAGCAGTGAAGACGGCCCCAACTTCTTCTGAGCTTTGACAGCTCATCTAATAATATGATGTAGGGTTTGGGGTTTGTTTTTTTAAGCTCAGTTGGATACCAGATCAGTCTGACTTCAGGAATCATTTGTAAAGATGCCTACTGTAGACACTTTGTATGAGCTAAATAGGATATCCAAGTTTGCAACTAGGTACTTTATACTCTGCTGAAGCATTTTTAAGAGTGTAAAGGTACAATTTCACACAGCGCTAGGGCCAGTTTTCAAAAGGACATGTGTTCTGTAGAAACCCAAGCTTATCTGAAAGTCAGTGAAGCCAAAGACAAATCTGTAACCTCACAAGCTTTAACTCTTTTGTGTGCACTTAGAACTGGAGTGATGGCTTCACTTCTCCCCAGGCTGACATCATTTTTATTCCTGTCCAACTCTTTCTTCACAGAAAATAGCCTTTTCAAGTTAGCCTCGTTAAAAGTTGGATCTAGATCAAACCTTGAGCCAAACTGACAAAGCAGAAAGGGTATTTGTGTGTGTGCAGCAAGTCTGGGGTTCTGTAACAAGCGTTACACTCGCAGGCAGGCTGCATGTCACATAACTAGTTGGCTCTGGTGGCAGCCTGAAGTCAGTGATCCCAAACATCGACTTAAGTCATTGAGAGCTTCAGCAGCTCTCAGAGAGTGTGCGACACCCGTTAGCTGCGTGCTACTGGCATTCTCCAGGGTTTCCCTTTGGACCTTGCTCTAGGCAGCAACAATTCTAGGTTAAGAGTTGACATGAAAAATGCTTTTCCACTGAACAGCGTAAAGACCCCCACATTAATTGAAAGGAAAGCTATGCACCAGTTGAGGCACAGTGTTAAGAAATAATGCAGTCACACTGTTCTCTGACCAGTGAACTACCTATAAGTTTTTATATTAAAAAGAAGTGAGTTTAAGACAAAGGCCAAGAAAAAAATTGCAAAATGGAACACCTACTCACCTATACAGCATTTGTGGCATCCTTTTGTATCAGGGATCTTTGTCGTTAAGGCAAACTTCCTACAATAACAATTATGAAAAATTGCATCAACAAGAGATGCTGAAGGACCTTCATGCTACCAATTTTGTGTTACAGCACAAAACAGTATTTATGGGAATTTTCACTTCTTAATAATTGTCGGTAAGTGAAAGATTTGTACCTTGGTAATATTTTGTCAGGAAACCTATGGGTTTGAATATGAGCAGCTAATCCTGTTTTTTTGGCTTGTTCAAACAAAGCTATTAAATTATGGGAGTAGAGCTGGAATGTTTTCCCTGTAAGAGAGAAAAGCACAATTGATACTGCACCCATGCCTCCAGCAGAGAACTGCATATTTTAGAAAAACGTATGTCTAGAAAATTACCTTCTAGAGAAATGGAGTACGTGCATCAGACATTTCAAGTCCAGTTATGAAGAAAAATAAAACAAGACAACAATAATAATGCATGTAGAGAAGACATGGCATTCAACTAAAAGTTCACTTCAGTAACACTAAAGTATCTCTGAAAGTTACTTTTATGTACACATTTTTAGAAGGCTGCAATTATATACCAACGATTAATTATATCAGGATACCTTCTTTATCTATAAATCAATAAAAGTGGTGTTACACAAAGTCCTGCATGTTTAAAAGCACAAGCCTACAACTAGTCTGCATGCCACAGTGCCTCTGTTTCCGACCTAGAATGTCCTAATTTTTGCTGAAAAATTTTTTTTTTTTTTCAAGAATCAATCTGTGGGATTAGTAGTATTTCACAACCACCTCATTCTCCTTTAAATTGAGACTGGTTTTCATTTAGGGTGGATTTATTTTCTGAATCCAGTTCATATCAAAGATGCTGCCAGGCTACAATATACTGAGAATGATCAAACACTGCATCTACATTTTGCTAATGTATCTATGTTAATCTTCTACTAATTTTGTTCTGACACATGAAAACCATCCTTACACCTAGCTCAGGGACCAAAGATGAGGACACTCTTTAGATTCTCTAGGCACTTTCAGTCAAATTGCAGCCTTGGCAGAGGCAACTCTTAGCTGACAAATATCAAGTGCCAAGCTTTTGCAAACAAACTAAAAATAAATAAATTAAAAAAAATATGGTGGGACACTGCAGACAACTGGCTCTGCTACTTGTAAACATCCAGTTTTATCCCTGAAAGTCTTTCACATTAAAACACTCTTGAAGCAAAGCTTCCTATACAAACACAAGAAACAATGCAGAGTTTTGTACTTCAGTACAATCAAAATACATTGTACTGAATTATGACTTTAAATGTTTCTCTTTAGTTATAATTTTATTAATTTTCCCTCTATTTATACATACCTGACAAGGACATTAAGGTGTTATTGATAACATACAGCCAGGTGCACTTTCGGGGAAATAACTGAAGAAAGAAAATATTTCCATTAATAGAAACACACAGGAATTTCCAACCGTGGTCTTCTCTGCCTGCTCCACCTCTGCCACCATTCCTGCAGGGATCAACACTGGAGAAAGTCCCAGCTGCAACTACAGTTTCCCCTTTAATTCACTCTTTGGAGCCTTCTTAGCCCTTTTCTCTATCTGAAATAGTTTTCATTCCTTCCCTCTTTTGCCCCCGAAACTTTCAGACTTCAATTTTTCTTTGGTTTTTAATTAGCAGCGCAGAGCCAAAGTGGGACAACTGGCAAGACTGGAATACCACATATAGAAAGATATAGCTTGCTCAGGAATGACAGCCAGAGAAAGGAAGAGAACATTATTTCAGAAACCTACTAAACTCCACAAAAGTCAGAAGAGGGGGGGGAAGAAGGTGCAAGTAATTTCTGAGCAACCAGAATTGACACAAAATCCTGTATTTTGTGGGACTTACCTGCCTGGCTCTTTTGTGTTAGCATGCTGCTTTGTAAACAGACAGTTCATGGAAGGCATTGGGACTTATTTTTGTTTCAGAGGGAAGAAGTGACTCAGGGGGTAGATTTTAAAGAGAAGATTTTAAAGTTAAGAAGAACCTCTTGACAACCTGAAGGGAATTTTGATAAAAGTGATGGCAAATGACAGCATTCAGGAGTCTCAACAAAGGAAGGAATAAGGACAACAGAGTAAGGAAAAGGATTTTGTTTAAAAAAAGAGACAAACAAAAAAGGACAGACAAGACTATATTTATTGAATAGTATTCATAGGTAAGGTCCTCCCTCAAGAAAAAATTTCCAATAAGAAAAAAAGGAGTTCAAAGGGTCAAGCTGTTTCTGAAGGAGAGTGCTAAAAAAGACAACAGCAGACTGGTCCACTGAGGGAAGTTGTTGCAAAACACATCAGAAGATGCTTGAATCAAGGCTCTACAAAAGTATGATTTTACTGGTTCATGCAAATGTCCATCTAACCTAACATCTGTTTCCAACAGTCACTGTAAAGTGACACGGTTTCTCCTAAAAATGGTGAAAACATAGGAAAAAATGTATATAATACTGCACCTAATACTCTGCCAGGCACCAAGTTCTTCAGTTCAGAAACCTGCTGAATCAGATATGGGATTTATCCTCCATAAATTTGTCCAGTCTCCCCTCTGAACTCAGATAACTCCTAGCATTTGCATTGCTCCCCACAGCAAAAAGTCCCAAGTCATTTACGCACTGTTTATTTTCAATTTGGCTCACACTAGCTTCATTTAACAGGCCCACCAGAAGAGAAGGGGAGTAGTTGTTCCCTGTGAACATCTCCAAGCCACCCCAAGATGGGTAAATACTTCTTATTTCCCCCTCATGCCTTAAGTATCACAAATACATAATACAGAAAACTGAAACAAGGACACAATGCTAAGGACCGGGAGGCAACCACAAGGTAAGCCTGAAGGAAGAAACGTAAGAAAGGTTAAGATACAAATCAAATTACCAACATAAGAGAAGCCAATAAATGTGGTAACTGAGAAAACAAAAGGCTCAGCCCACTTTCCTGCTTGACAGGAAAGAAAGACTACGTGATTAACACAGTTAATAGCACTGGGGTAGAAACTTGTGCTAGAAGCAGAAGAAGAACACATTATGCGCTATTTCAACTAGATACGCTCAAGTCAGCAGGTCCCAATAAAGTTTACTTTACAGTACTTAAGAACTGTCTCAAACCCCAAGGTCTCAGTAATGATTATCTTCAAGAACTGATGGAGGACAAACAAGGACAAACACAATACCTATGGCAAATAAAAAGGGTGGTGGGGATTGCAAAACAGTCTGACTGACTGGCTGTAAATCCGGAGTAGCACAGGAACAAGCCACATACTTCTTAATTACCAAGGGATAACAAGAGCAGCTAGCACAGAGTTGTGCATCTGAATTTCCTTCTTTAAGAGAAGAATTGCCCCGTCGGAGGCCATGAAACAGTAAGATGTGAAACACAGGTGAAGGACCATGTCCTGTGTGCCATTTCCACATGAAAAATAAGAAAATACGGGGTAGAAGAAACTGCAGAAAGAAAACGTACAACCGGTTGGGCATAAACACAGAGTACCTATTAGGAATTTACTATTTAATAGAAGGAAAAAGCAGCCTGCAGATATATAGTGTCTTCTCTCGGTCTGGTTCTATTCAGTATTTTCACTGAAAAACTAACAATGGAATAAAAGCTGAAATCAGGACAAAGTGTACTTTTGAAATTGGGAGATATTAACCTTGGTGAGACAGCAGGCACTTTGGAAGATGTGATCAGAATTAGAAGTTGGAGAAACAATTTGAAATGTTCACTTGGTGGGGAGAAATCATGAAATGAATAAACGCAAATAAGGAAAAAAGCGGCATGGCAGAAATACAGTTGTAAAGCCTCTGGGGTTTGTAGTGGATCACAGTTGACCTCTCCAAACTGAGGATGCTGTCACAGAGAAGAAAACTTTAATTTTGGGATGCACTGAATGTCATAAGTAGACACTAGTAAGTTCTCTCTACCTATCACTGGCATATCTAACCTTCCAATAGGATAAAAAAAAACATGTGGAAGAGTCCAGAGAAGACTGTTACATGAAATAATTTAGGAAAATGTACAAGGAAAGAGGAAAGAGATTGCTTTGACTAACGAAATAAAGAGAAAATTGAGGTAAGAAGGCCAGGGGGTCTCCAACAGCTGCCAGCACAATTTTTAGAGATTTATTATAAAAGAAAGTAGTTGTTCCCCATGTCTGCTGAGGCAGATAAGATAAGCAACTTCATATTCAACCTCATGCTATTGCACTCAGGTGCACCCTCAGCCCTCTTAACTTGAAAGGATCTTCTAACTGTATTGAATTCAAATTCCCAATTCTCACCATCAAGCCCTTTATAATCTTCTCTCACTTCTGCCTGTGCCAAACTGCTGCTGACATGACGTTGCTGAACCGCTTCCCCTTTTCTTTTGCCCCTCTCTGAGTTTTGGCTTCTATGATGATGCTCCCAGAAACAGAGGACTTCTCTTAAGCACAGGTCTCTGTGCAGTGCCCCTTCTGTGAAATCATCTTTCTCTTACTCTTGCTCATAGCTACGCTCACCATGCCACCTCTGCTTTCTGATCTGTGCCGTGTCTCGACTGAATTTAACGCTCTTTAGGGGCCTGAAATGCCTTTGTGAACTGCTTTAGAAACCTGCAGGTATAAATCTGATTATCAGCATCTGCTGATACTTCCCTTCCAAGAATACTCTGTTACTCCTGGCTCTAAAAAAGCATATGTCACAATACCATGACTGCATAAAGTGGCTTCGGAAAGGGTTAGAGAGGCCAAGAAAACAGACGCAAATGTGTATTTATCGGTGGTAACAATGCCAGCTAAATTAAATGGCTGAGGGCTTTGGTAGCATCCAGTGGAGAAGCAATATGCCATCTAGTGGAGATAAAATGGAGAGAGAAAGGGCAGGTAATCGGTTGCCTCCAAGGAGAAGACAGACATTTTAGCAGAGAGCTCCTTTGAAAGCCATGTTACATAACCAGCAACAAAAGCTTCAGGTAGTTAGGGGAACTATTAATTTTAGGACTTCCATTGCTCGCTTTGATGTGAATCAGTTTATGCCACAAAGCCTGGCATCCCATCTACCCCCTCCAATATCAAACTTTCTTGCTTCATAATATCCCCAGATCTATTCTGTGTGTTCAGTACACCAAAAATTACCTGTTCCATTGTTGCTTCGTGAAGTTCATTCAAATTCAAAGTATAGATACCTTCTTCTGTGCCAAAGATAATATACTGATCTAAAAATTGAACAGAAATTGATTATTTCCCAAGCTCATTACCACTTTGGCAACAGGCAGGTTTAAAATAGAAACCTAAAATAACTTCACCTTTAGTATCTGGATGTATCCATGATGTTGCACAATTAATCTTCAAAGGACAACCATCAAAGACTTTGGAAAAACACGCTCCCATCTGAAAAACACCAAAACTGGAACCTGAAACAAGTTTGCAGTATAAAATGTTTATCTTCTGGCCCTTGGCCACTTAGCACACACCGCTGCTCTCTTTTTTTCAGACACAAACTTACTCTAATATGCCATGATGCAAAACATTTTTATCTTCCCCAAAAGCTACAACGCAGCCTTCCAAACCTTTTCGTAGACTTCGTGTACATTAAGAAACACAAAGTGGGATCAGAATGATACGAACCATTTTAAGTACCTACTGGGTAAGAACATACGAAGAATGGCATATGGAGGGAAAACAAGCAGAAATGTTTTTTTACTAAGCAGAGAGTGCCACTGGAGATCACAGCCCACACGGCCAGTGAAGTCTCCAACGCTTCACATCCAGACTGAAAGCTGAAAGGAAGTTTGTAAGAAAAAGAAACAAATATTGTCGATTTGGTATGTGAAAAATAACTGGCTATGAGATGCAGAAAATCACCCCAGACGAACTGTTGGCTTATTCTAGCATAAACCTTCTGACACTAGAGAGATGCCATGACAGCAGGCTTCCAATAACTCTTACTGCAAAGGAGATTTCTTACCAGCACCTTTGGTGTTGGTGGTAAACCATTGATTGCTGGCTTCTGTGGGAAGAGAGAAAGATCATAAATTAACTCCCATGCATTGATATAAAACTAGCTAGCTAATATGACAGTGAAATCAGACTGAGAGTCCCAATACTTACAGGAAAATCTCTTTTCTCTTTTTTACGTGGCAGTTGAGGGATTTGTCCAGACCCTTCTGCATTTTCTTCAATGAGTTTCAGCATGCCATCCCCGTTTCCTGAAAAGAAGCCCAGACACATTTTGTAGATCACTTGACACAGTGAAATAGAAAATATTTTGTTGCCCTATTCTCTATTCTTCCCTCTGTCTAGAGAGGGCAGAGAAGAGCGAGCTCTGAAGCTTCTGTATACACATCTCAGGTAGCCAAACGCTTCCAAGGACAGCTGGCCACTCTTCTGCAAGCTAAGCTACACAGTTTTAATAAAAGCTTTCCACCATCCAAACAGCCCCTGGGCCAAACACAACTGAGAAAAAAGCTGTGGCATGGTCCTCGCAGACGATCCTCCACACACGTTCGTTGTTTTTATGCTATTCCTGAAGGCAACACAGGAATGGTATTAACTGGCTGAATGCCCTTGTTTTGGGAAGAACGTTTCCACCATGGATCATGGCTCTAAGAACCAGCACACATGTAAAAAGGAAAGCTGCAACTTGTGATCAGATTGTATTAAAAAAATTATCTGCTGAAAATAGCTAGCTCTAGAACCGATTTCCTTTTACAGTCACCTTTAGGAGATGTAATGCACTTACCTAAGTCACTGTATCGAGCTGTGAGCAATCCGGGGCTACTGATGCTGCTGGTCATACCAACGGGGGAAGAATCAGTCTGAGGCCCGCAAACAGGGATACTTTGTCTCCTGTGAGCTGGTGGGGCTCTGTTCTGTGAGTCTGGGAAATGTTTTATTGTCTGACATTTCTCGTCATCTGGGAGGTTTTCCTCAGGATAACTGTTTATTCTCGGCTGCAACAAACCAAAGAGGTGATTACCTGGGAAATGGCACCTGGAAGCATAAACTTCAGACAAGTTCTTCTTCTACACACACAAAAAACCCCCAGCCTTTGAAAAAAAGACATTTGACAGCAGAGTCATCTGAGAGGTATTCCTTCTCTGATGGAAAATCAGAGCAGCAGGCAGAATGCTGAAGAGGAGGACAACCCATGCAGCATGCTCTCTTTCGAGGGAAAATACCTACAAGTCACTTTGTCTAGGGCAGCGTACAAGGCCAGGAGTCCCCAGAGGTTGAGACTGTACAGACTGCAAGTCAGCATAAAATATCAAGCTGCACGAGGTCTGCTAGTAAATGGTATTTAAGAGAATTTATAACCTTCTGAGAGCATCAGACAGAAGAGCTGCAGAGGCTGCACAAGTGGGGTTTGCCACCCAGAACTCTTAAAATCCACCATCTCTTACCTTAGGAGGTAGCGGAGGTGGGCCTGCTCGCTTTAGTGTTGATCTACAAAGAAAAGGTGCAGTAGTCGTCTTAGTTAAACCAACAACATGAACAGAATTACTTGAGAACACAGACTATAAGTAAGATGAGCTAGACGCATAGAAAAGACGGGTCACAGCTTTGCACGAACAGGGTTAAACTACAAGTCCAAAAGTGGGAAAAAAAGCACGTTAATCTTGTTAAAAGTGTTGTTTTTTTGAGCAGTTCTTGTTCTTTCATAAATGCCAATGTTATAGAGCATTCTGTGGTGAAGGGTTTTTGAAATTAGCAAATAAATATACATTCAGGGACTAGTTTGCAGCTTTCACTCTGGATCAAACGTTTGGGCACCAGAGGAGCTGCACATACCCCACCAGAGCTCTGCAGGAGTATATGCACGTCCTGTCACCACCGGGCCTGGCTCATGACTGAGGGATTAATCAACACAAAATCTGCTTTAAAGTATTAGGCACTTCCATATGCACTCTGAGATAACCTCAGGAAGGAGAGCGAGGGAAGAAAGCATTGCTATGCGGACATTCTCCTGACGATCAGATAAAGAGTCAAGCGTGCGTTAGACCTTTGAGTGCAACCAGCCCTCATTTATTTATGAGTGGCAAAGCTGCCTGCAGCATTTTAAGGAAAGAGGTTTTGCCAGAACGCTGCTTGCTTTAGCGAGAGCCACATGGAGTAAACACAACTGTACATGAAGAAGGTCCACTCACTCTTCAACATCTTCATTCCCATCGCCAAATTTTGTAAGCAGTCCCCTAGGTAAAACGTTTATAAAATTAAGAGCTCTGCTCTAAGGTCAACACGTGCAACTACACCGATCGGTGACATCATTTCGTTTCGTAACAAGCATCTCCCAGCTCTTTTCAAAACAAAGCACTTCTCTCTTATCCACTGCATTAAGACCTTTTTCATTTAGTACAGTCCTTTGCTTCCCCTCACCCCCCAATAATCACTGAAGCTCTCTCCCATACCAGATAGCATCAACCCATCTTTCATTTCCCTACCTGGTGTTTTAAATATTGTTGAAATGCCTAATAAAAGTACAGGATGAAAGAAGGAGAAGAAAAAAAAAAATTAGGACAGAGGAAGTTACTGGGAGACAAATGGAGAAAAGTCTTTACAAAGGGAAGTTTCCTCCTTTAGTGTTACACGCTAAAGACACAGACTGTTTCCCATTATAGTGGGAATCTTTGTTTCAAAGCTATGCCAGGGTCAAAAAAGAAATTGTGACTAGAGGATCAAAGCAGTACTGAAAATACAATCCTGAAACAACAAAAACTGATAAAATTTTGCAAAATGGCAATTTTCAAGCTGTGTCTTAAAAAAACCCCTAACTCAGCCAAATCTGGATTAATGTAAAATTTCCCTGCAAGTTACTTCTGAAGGAAAAGCAGCCAACAGTTGCCAACAGGAACTATTAAAACTTTTAAAAGAGAAAAAGTCCAACCATCAACAAAAACACACCTCCACAATGCAGAAAATTTATAAAAAAGTAATTTTAAAATGCTACAATAAGGATGAGAAAAGCCAAGAAATAAGTTCAATCATCGGGTACACATTCTGGCATTCCCCTCTCAAGTCAAGTAATTCCCGGGTCAAAGATATCAATCACCATTCACTCTGATAAAAGCCAAAGGGCATGAAAAGCAAGGACCCCCTGCACACACCCTCTCTGTACATCCCTGGTATTACTCAGAATTGCTGGGACAGAGGAGCTATGCATTTCCTGTTTATCTTTTCAAACTGGAAGTGGTTTCCAAGTAAGCAGCACGGATTCACCATCCAGAAACTTTATGCCTGTCCTCAATACTAAATCTGTATCTATTTACCGATTTACAGCCCTAGCAACATTTGCTACGGCTACATTTCTTCTGCTTTTAATATAGTCTGGTATAGACAATCTTAATAACGCTACAGAAAGAGAACCAAATTAGTAAGTCGCTTTGCTGGGAGGAGCTTCCCTCCCTCCCCGCTCCTCGACGCCGCAGATTCCAGCTGTCTGCAGAAAAGCCAGCGCTCATGAGAAAGGCTTTCAATCTGCAGCTCATCGGGGTCACACAAACAAACCCAGAGAGGAAGCAAAGCAGTCGCTGTCATTACTGGAAAGGGAAAGGCAGGGCCTTGAGAGCCACCCCAAACTTCTACTACAATGAGAGTGAGAAGAGAAAAGCGGGTTGAACTTAAAAAGACCCCAACACTGGCAGTGTCCATGAGATGGCCAGCTTTCCAGGGGGCTGTAATGTCAGCTGACAGCTTATGCAAGACTTTATCTGCAAAAAAGCCAAAGAAATTCACCGTCTGCTACTCAGATCCAAATGAAGATGGGAAACAGGCTCTTTTAGCTGAGCAATTATTTCAACCAAAATACCATCTTTCCCTACATATGTGCATCAGTCGGTGTTACTGAACTTCTGTATTCTTCACTGCCTTTAAAGGCAGAATCCAGTATTTTGCAGCAAAAATACTTGATAAATTCAGTCCTAACTTGGACAGAGTTGTGCTCCCTTACTTCAGGCCTGCTTTATCCCAGGGGAAACCAGTTATAGCATATCTTTACCTAAAACATTTCACCCCCAGAACACTATTAATAATCGTATTACAGATTACACTGATCAGACGCCCACAGCAGAAGCAGTCCTGCCGTCGTACCGAACTTGGTAAAACTAAATCTTCAGAACCGGTTTCTCCTTCCCTTTCTCGCAAGGACCCGACTTCAGGGCTGCGAACGTGCTTTGCCACAGGATGTCACAACCACAGCTGCAGCTCAGAAGAGAAGTGCAAGGCCAGCACAGGATCCTGAACTCAGCCCTTGCAAGTTTACCAGCTTTGTTTCAGAAAATTGACTTTGGCTGTGTTATTTCAGCATGCTGGCCAAACATGTACACTTCACTTTCCATCTACAATTGGGGAGCTACAACAAATTTAAAACGAACTACTGATTGTAGTTAAAAGAGATTAAAACCCATTCCCCAGGAGAATGACCAACCAACTGCAGAAGGACAACCGCATACTGGGTTTAATCTCCTGTAACTATGAATATAAGAGTGGATTATTAGGGCTTATGGTTTGATTTTCCACCACAGCTCAATTTTTCTTTCAGAGTATATTTTGATATTAAGTCACAGAAATAAAAGATGTTTTTAAACTCTGTACTCACTTGCTGCTTCCACCATCAACAAAAGGATTCCAATGTGAAGCAAAGTCAGTGCCAGCTGCCACAACCTGAAAATGCAGAAATTTTCTTTTTTTTCCCTGGTCAAACTGAAATACCTTATCCACAGCACATGAAGAAAGGTCTGGGAGATTCCCAAGTCCTGTAGAATGACCCATAAGCAGTAAAATAAAATTCCCAAGTGAAATAGGATTTTACAATCTAATTATAAAACAGTTGTTGAAAAGAGATCATCATCATCTTCAACTCAGACTTAAATGCAGCACCTGGAAATGGTACAATGCCAGTATCAAGTGGCAGTAAGTAACATGAAAGCAAAAATGTATAGTGAAAACTCAGTAAGGATTTTCCACTCGGGGCACTTCCAAGACACTCTTCCAGCAAGAGAATGTGCTGCAGCCACCTCCAAACTCATATGAGATGCCATCAGCAGAGGCTGTGAGCATTCGTGTCACTAGAAATGGCACTGAGGGGACCTCAGCGGTAACAACATGTGTAGATCTAATCAGTCACATTCAAGAAAAGATGAACTCGTACCTACCTGGTGAACTGGAGCACAGCTGTGAAAAACAGGAATGGGATTTTTCTGGAGTGCTGCGCACTAATGTCTACAAATCCAAATTAACAGCAGCTGTTGCTATTCACAACACTTATTAAAAAATGGAGCCTTCGTGTACACAGGCACATACTAATCCCAAAGAACGTTAATTGGCTGATCTGCAGTAAACTGCTGAGGGCTGCAACAAACAGCAGCAGCTCACAGGGGGCAAACCCGGCTGCATGTGAGCTGGCGGCCTCCCAAGAAACGAGCAGCAAATAAACCCTGATGATGGGAAGATCAGGGACTCAAACGCAGAACGGCCTCTTCACATTATCAAATTAATTGGCACATTTTTTTTTCATCTGAGCACGATCCTCTGTACAAAGCATAGAGGGCCATTCATTTTCTTAAAAATGTGGCAATTGTCTGGGGCCCAAGAGCGGTCTTCTCATGACTTTGTACTGCAGAGACATATTACTTAAGAGTTGGACCACAAAACAATGAATACACTATGATTTTAATAAAGGAAGGAAAAACCAAACTTGTCCTTACCATTTCATCCCGAGCTTCTGTTTCTTTCCGTAGAGGGGGCTCAAACTGCAACTTATCAACTACAAAACATTAGATTTTCAAATTTAATACACACAACGTGATATAGAGCCCTCTCAGTGCTTACTACAGTGAAATGCACATTGTAACAGATCTAAGTATTATGTACACAACACTTAATTTGCCTATAAAACATGATCATCACTTAAATATCAGCATTATTGTTTAAATGCTCAAGTTTGCAAATATGAAACCCACAAGAAAGAAACAGACCAATGGTAAATACCAAGTCATTATATGAAAGTACACTAAAATGTAACTTCATAACCACGTGTTACTTTTGATGCGCGTGAAAGAGAAGAAAGAGGCTTTTTAACAGCAAGCTTCCTAGAAGTGTGATGTACGCGATGCAGAGGAGTGGATAGCATTTACGCTACAAAAGACATTTGTTCAAACCTGGAGAAAAGCCGTTTCTACCCCCAAATTTGTATTAATATTGCTTTGAAAGAAAAGAGGAGGTTATATTAAAAGAAAATGCATTATGTTAACATGCACCCTGGTCAGGGCAGCTATTGCAATCACGTGCTCCATCGGGGTCAAGAAAAGGTTTAATTTATGAACTTGAAACAGTGTACAAAAAACCCCACAAAATGCTACTTTTTTTTCTCCTATATTTTCTCATCACACCATGACACCCAATGTACTCATGTGAAAAGATGCCCTCCTAATTATTGCTCTCATTTTTTGATGTTTGCATATTAGTGTTTTTGCTGTTTTAAGTAAGGCTGCATGGTCTGACAGAAATTGCAGAGCTGAAAGGCTACGCTGGTCATGCAAGATTTCCACATCAACATTACAATGCAGCAATGAGATGGAATGAAACAGTAGAAAAATATGCAAGATTTAATTTTAGTTTTGGAAAAATATTGTTGAAGATTCACGTGCATGTGCTGTTTCTTCTGGTTTAGTTTCTCAAACATGCCAACAGCAAAAGAAACTTTCCAGAGTACACAACAGAAGTATGACACCGACATCCTCCATCAGTAAAAGCAAACCACCACCACCAAACGGGCAAAGTACATTAAGAACTTACAGTTTATCTCTGATGCTGTTCTTTCTGCCCTAATGTTCCTGTTCGTCGAACGAATCGTATGGCGGATAACGGAGTGAGGCTGCAAGGGTTATGAACGGAAAAGCTGAGAAAAGTCGCGTGGCTTTCTGTTGGATCTCAACCAACAATCAAACCAACAAAGAGAAAGAATAGCTGTTGCAGTGCAGTCACACACGGTAACATGCACCACCTTTGTCCTAGCCTTGCATAGTCCATGCTAGGGTAACTATGCTAGGGTAACTTTAAAAAAGGAGCTCTAAAAATGATGGGGCAATTCCCCTGTCAAGCTGCAATCTTACAGTCCCAAAGCAAAGCAGGGTTATTTAAACAGTAGTTTTACCTAAAGACAGAAAATAAAAGATGTTCTCACCTCAAAATCATCATCATCAACTTCACTGTAGTGTGTATGGTTGTCAGGATTATTAACTTTGTCCAATAGCTCAACTGCTAAAGATCTTGAAAGACCAGGCTGCCCTACAAAGCTATGCTAGAACCGCAGAAAAGAACAAGTTATAATATGCAACTGATATGTAACTTTCAGTAATGAACATTCGATATAGAATGTCACTGAATTTTGCCTGCTTTCTGGGGCCTTGAGTATTTCTTTAATTACTCCTTGTTGGCTAGGCTTTCTAACTCCTCCATAAGCATGGAGATGCCACGCTTTTAGCCACTTGTAAATTGGAAATTAAACTCCGAGTCAAACAAACAATTATACCTTAACTTCATTTTCTACATAAGTAGTTCAGTCGAGTTCAGGAAGGCAGAAATAGATATATGAACAACTGCTAAATACATCCATTTTCTGTTTGGGTGACAGAAAGGGTCAACGTCTACACAGCTGTATCTAAGAGGCTGAGACACCCACTTGTAGAAAGGACAGCCTGAAGACAGAGCATGAGGCAAATTTCTGTAATTTTTCCTACCAAAATCATCTAAAAATCTTGCTATTGAACAAAATCTTGCTACTTCCTAGAGTTCACCAATAACTCTTTTCTTCAGATTTCACCACGCGTGTTGTAAGATCAGAGAAAGAAAATTGTTCCAGTTTGGTCTCCTATTGAACTGTTGCTCACTTTGAAGCAAGAGATCTCTTAGTGATGTCACTAAATGTTCCAAGTCACTTACAGAAAGGAGTCTGTCTGCTGTCGGTCTCTTCTTTGGATTTTTTGTAAGTGCTATTTTGACAAAATTATGGAATGTTGATGACCTTAAAGAAAAATGATGTTTTATGTTTAATTTTTCAAGAAGATATTTTTTATTTTAACACAGTTACTAAACAGATTGCAAAAGGGTGTGCTAAATTAGAATGTTGTCCAAGTACCTCGTCTCAGGTTTGAATAATCACATTTCCAAGTTGACAAAATAGGAAAAAACCCATTCAATTCATGAAACTTGCATGGAAAATGTTTGGTACAGAAAATAAACCAAACACATATAGTGCTATTTCAACTTTTTCCAGTTTAAATTGTTACAGAATTAGGTATCAGAAACAAAAATTGTGAATTATGCACCCAGTAAACCCTCAAAATCTAGGCAAACCTACAAATTTCACTGTTCTTGTCTACAGGTAAGAAAATAAAATACAAAGTTCTAGACAAAGACTCCACTTGCTCTTTAAACTGCTCTGTTGCTATTTTCAGAACAACTTCAATGATTGTGTCATATAACCTCTTTTTAGATCTGAATTATGATTTGATGTTATGACTGGACCTACAATTTTTCAAGCATTTTTCTTGCAACTGCATTTGTGTTAGTATGCCTCTCTGGGGACAGCATTAGCCCAAGTCTGCTTTCTTTCAAATCACGTTACAAAACACATTTCCTCCTCTACTCTTAGCATCTCAGAAGCTAAGAGCAAAAAATCCTGCACATCCAAATTGTTTTGAATCTCATTAATAAAATATTAGTAAGCATGGTACAAAATCCTGCAGGCACTAGGAAGGTGTATCACAGGTTAAAGAAATAATGAAAGGAAACCATTACCTGTCCCATTGACAGTGGCAAATACCCCATAATAGCAATTAAAGGATAAAAATAGTTTTTCTTCCTAGAACATACAAAGAGGATCCAAGAAGGGAGATTTCATTTCCCTCTGGATCACATAAGTTTACATAGGTAGGACTGTCCTGTCCCTTACTGCTTGTTTTCTGCCACATCAGAAAATGTCTGTTTCTGGACCTTAACCCTCTCGTTTGCTTTCAGTCACCTGTAAAAACCAGCTAGTTCTTTCTCAGTGAAACTTCCTGTAAGCAAAATCACTTCTCAAGATCCTGAGTTTAAAACTAGCACACACTATTTTTCACTGCCTCCCCTCTTCAAGAATGACAAGCACTGTTTTCACATTATCTGCAAAATATTGAACAAAGGAGAGGGTTTAACTTACCATTTTGCTTTTTCCTTTAGCTTTGGCGGTTGAAAATTACTTTTTGACATTAAAAACAAAGCCCTAAAGGTAAAGGAAGAATAATGTTATTATATGGTAAAAAATAATTCATTTCATTCCAGTATCTAAACACTTCAAATTAATACTTCACAATAAGAATCATACTGGTGAAACTGGATTATAGTCTATACTGTGTTAAAGGGCAGACACAGTAAAGCTGTTGATTTTCTTATCTTTAAGTAAGATCTTTTTATCACCATGCATAATCCTGTTAAACATAAAGCTACAGCTCCTCTTCTAGTGATTTACTACACCTGTTTTTAATCACAGCTATCGTTGACACTACAAAGCTGGTGGGTTTGTTTTTTTAAATTAAAAATTTCAATGATAATTTCAATTCTAAATTTAGGTCTGTAGCTTTAGACTGATGTCTTAAAAAAAGACACAGCTCACGCAGAAAGTAGATGTTTGATGAAGGAATCCTAGTGTGAGTTTCTAGGGCTGAGCTATGGAGAAGGTTAAGCTACATCTACTGGGAGTGAAGGGGATCCTGGAGATGATAAGCAAGCTCCCCAGCCAGCAGACCTCATCGGGTGAAGATCAAACATGGGTGGCTGAAGCTCTGCAAGTTCAATCGCCGTTATGCCAACCGCCCAGATATCGCAGAGCTGGTTATATCCACCGTTCTTTTCCACCGCTGCAACTTCTGGGGCCATCCTTTAAAAGCAAAGGGATCGTTCAGTGAGAGCCCCAGCCGCTTCTGAACAGTGCCCACACTCAGGGGGCACAAAGCGCATCACATAACCCTGGAGCAGAACCCCCCAAAGAGCGTAAGACAGAGAAAAACCTGACGTCCCACTCCCCTCACCCGGCATTAGGGGAGCAGAGAAGCACACA
This sequence comes from Phaethon aethereus, assembly GCF_964289735.1. Taxonomy (NCBI): domain Eukaryota; kingdom Metazoa; phylum Chordata; class Aves; order Phaethontiformes; family Phaethontidae; genus Phaethon; species Phaethon aethereus. The sequence continues at coordinate 3,605,384 of NC_138579.1, forward strand.
GAGGTGATTCGCCCGAGGTTGTGGGCTGGACAGCAGAGCTAGGAATAGAACCAGTCTCATGATTCCTGGTGAAATGCTTTAATGACCAGATAATCTCCCTGCCCTCAGTCCTCCTTCTCCAACAGGATAAAGAGGGCAGTGAACAATAAAAAGCCATTGTCTGGATTAAGTTTTATGTATGCCTATACCAAGAATACCGCCCTAGGCATCTCAACGGCATCACAGTAATGCCAGAAACCAACAGCAGTTAAATTTGCATATATAATACAGCTTAATATTTACAATGATATATTTGCCTATTTAATGTCTGTACAACATGGCATTTATCAGTAGAGATGACTAAAAGATAGTTTCAAATCTGTTTTTCTTCACAATTCTTTCTGCGCAGCAGAAATCCAAAAGACATTGTTCAGCTTATTCACTAAAAGTGTAAGAAGCTACTGAGAAACGGAATGACCATTAGGTACCCAGAAAAAGGGGAGAATGTTCTGCATTAATAAACTTGGGAGAAACAGCAATCCTACCTCAAATATCAGGTAGCTTGTGTTACAGTAACAGATCAGCTACAGTCAGTGCTTCCCAGACTTTTACCCTTTGGGTATTTTACTTGGAAGAAAGAATTTATGCAATTGCTATATATTTAAAAATATGTGTGTATACTTCAGTGTGTGTATTTTAGAATTCCTGGCATAAATGCAGCCTTAGCTTTGCATACAATCATAGCAATCAAAGTAATTTATTACCAGTAAGGGGTACCAATAAATGATTTCCTCTTTGCAATGGTGGCTGTTATTTTTGCTGCTACACCGAAGTCAGCTGGAAAATGAAATTATCATAGACTTAGACATCTCATTTTAAGACCCGAATTCTACTCTAGGAAGTATCACATTATGAAAGAACAATCACATTTCTCATCCAAATTAAAAATTAATTCAGCTTCAACAGTTAAAGATTAGTAATGAGATCAGCTAATGTCTTCACTGACATGACTTCAAATTGAAAAGATGAGTTTCTACACACAGTTCACTCACGATCCTGTTCCTTTCCTAGCTATTTTTCCATCTCACAATACAGCAACCAAGCAACCACAAAAAATTTAGTGGCTATTCAATTTAATATTCAAGAGGAAAAATAGCATCATGCTTTGGAAACGGTACTATTTCTGTGTTACTTATGGAGGAATGGCGGGGAGCCATCTGTTCTCGTTTCTGGAGACTCTGTCTAGGGGACAATAATCCCTTGCTCTCAGGGCTGCAGATAATCAGGTGGTCTTGCAGAGCCAAAATCATTTAAGTCCTTTTTATTTTTATTGCATTTGTAGTATGATAGTTGGAGAATAACTGTGGGCAAATATAACTAGCTTAGCAGGCAGAAGGAAGGTATCAGTGCAGAACCCAAGTTTAATGCATTTAGTGGAAGCTTTTACAAGTTTCAAGCTTTCATTCTTTTTTTTTTTTTTTCATCCTTCTTTAAAAAAGCCATACTTTCCTAGCACAGCACTCCTGGTTCACCACAGAGGATTAAGAGCGTTGAACCACACAGCTTTTCTGAAGAGCAGCGATGCAGCTAATGCACAACCGCCCTGATTCCAACACTGGAGACAGTAAGATGAGCATCCAATTCCTCCTCCCAGGATGTCTGCTCCCTACTTCCTGCAGGGCCCTGACTACACATAGACCTCTGAAGCAAGGCATCAGAGAAGCAGATTGGGGTTTTGAAGGCAGCGCACTCAGATAACAAGAGATATAGTTGCGCTAAATGCAAAGCGTCACTGGAGGAAGCCAGTAATACAGATCTCTTCTGAATTTTCATCTGTAGACCTCAGAGCGCTGGCAAAGGAGGAGAGTTCCCTCTTCTCCACCTGTGTGGAAATGCCCAACGTCATACACTGGGGTGGAGGCACAGCCAGGATCAGACCCCACATTTCCACAGGCTGCCAGGCTCAGGAGACGCTACCTCACACAGTGGATCCTTGGACGTTCTGAGGGAGAGCTGCCATTCTGGCTAGGAACAAGCACGTTGATATCCACATAACCCCAGCCTGGCAAATTCCAGGGAAATCTGGGAGGCTTCCAGGCTTGTTGGTTGAAAAAAGAAATTATCTGTAACTTTGTGATAGAATGCAAAACTTCTCATCTCATACATACACGAGCCCATGGATATGCACTTTCTGTGGTCAACTATTGCCCTAAATACGAATAAGAACATCCTACAGTGCAACACCAAAAGGTTTATGCCATAGAGAAGAATATCTAATAAAATTGACTGCACCAATACAGGAGACATGCTGTATTATGCTTTATCATTTGTAGAAAGCCTGATCTTTGCTTGTGCATGTGCTGCTCAATACAAAAGCTGAATGTTCATATTGGGAAGCTGTATCTACATTCTGGTTATCTTTTTGTCCTAGTGGAATGATAAAAGACAACTTGCTAAATCGAAGTATCTCAGCTGGTACTGTACTTTCTTTGATCCAATTACAATGTTCTCATTTGCTTTCTGTTTTATTATTAAATTCAGGCAACTTACCTAACTTGACATCTCCATGGTCTGTTAGTAGAATATTTGCACCCTAAAACATAATAAGTAGAAAGTTAAAATGCTTTATCAGGAATATTTTTCTGCACCAGAAAGTTTGAGACAAATTTCTCAAAGTTCCAAGTTACCTTTATATCTCTATGCATTTTGCCCTTCATATGCAAATAAGCAAGACCCTGTAAATAAAGAGACACAACGCTTCATTTTGTCATTTGTCAACATACTACAAAGCCAGTCCCACTTAATAAATTTAAGTTACTCAATGTATTTTATTTGAAAGTGGAGAAATTTGAGATTTGCAGATAAGAGGTACACTGGATTCTGCTCCTCGTCTCTCCCAGCTCCAGCCAATGCACGTGAAGACTCGATTAAACCAGTCACGGTGTAACATTTTACACAGATATGTGTATTTTCAAAACAAACCTCAAGATATGTCACCTTTTCTCTTTATTAAAATTAACTATTTTTGAAGTCCTGAAGGTTTCAACATGCAGGTGTTTAGCCTTTAAGCTGCCCTTCCAGCAATATGAGTCCCTGCAGTAAGAAGCGATCAGATTAGTTCACGGGTCTACACCCCTGCCTCCGGCAGTGACCAGTTCAGCCACCGCTTCGGGGAAAGGTGTGCGTCCCCGCGATTCTCTCATATATTCATATCCATATTTGTTCACAGATACAAAGAGTGGGGGGGAAAAAGCTCCTGCATCATTTTATCTCACATTTCTACAGTTATTAGCAAGCACAAGATGAAAGAGAATTTTCGTCATCTGGTTGCAGTATTTTTCCTCTAAAAATTATTAGAATTTACTGCCACAGATCAAGCAGGCAGTTTAAAATATGCCTTTTTTTCCCCTCCACATTATTCAGCTACTTACCCTTGCTTACTAGGTATTAGCTGTTTTCTGCAACAAAATTCAAAAATTTGTTCTAAACAACTGCTGCAATGAATTACTGTTAGAACAATGGATGAACATAGCCCAGAAACACTGTGGTCACAGCCTGTGAAGACCTGTCTTCCACAGTTTCCCTGAAACCAACAGGCTCACCGAAAAAACGGGTGCAGGACAGAGTTCTCAGTATTTTCGTCCTGCAGTGGGCTCCACAAGAGACCATCTGCTCTTGTGTAAACTCCTTTGCAAATTACAGCACAGAACACTGCTCTGACAATGATTTTAAGCAAATATTTGCACTACATTACTGAAGTTTCTTGCTAATTTTTCTTTACAATATGGAAACTAACAGATTAACCCTGGTTAATTGGTTTCAGCTGGATTCCCAATGCTTACAAATGTAAGTGAGGGTATTGCAGCCCTTTCTGAAATCATCTTCTGTATCTACTTTCTGTGGAGCAAACACTTTGCTGTATACCTGCAGAAGTACCGTACCTGTAAAGTTTCTCTGCATACGTATGCAATTTGTAACTCTGACAGAGGTCCTGTTACTGAAAACACAGATTAAAAAGTGTGTAAGTCTACAATATATAACATGCTAATAACATTGTGAAGCAACCAAAAAGTGTTGTCTCCATGCAAAAGCTCATTTTACATGAGCTGTATTTTTACACTGAGCTAAGGGTTTTGTTAGCTTGTTTTAAAGAAAGACTTTCTGTAAAAAAAACAGCACAATGACAATACTCACAGCAAGAAAAAAACCTTTTTTGACAGAAATCTGATTATTTTACAAACGACTTTGTAGTAATGTAATATTCTGTAGTCTGAGGAAGATAAAAAACAATAAAAGTGACTTGTGCTAATTTTTTAATATTAGAAATGGCAATGTTCTTCCTATACTAGGGCCTTGTTAGACCTTGAATTTTTTTACAGCTATTTGTACTAACTGGCTGAAAAATAAAGCAGAAAGAGCTCTGGTATTTGAAAACTGCATGTTATCATTTAAAGCAGAGGAAGTCCCCGAACTGCTTTCCCAACAACTCCAAAAAATCCTTCTACAGAATCAACAATTCTAGATGAAACCTCAGAGGGGAAAACAATCATAAAAGAGTGGTACAGTATTGCACAGGAGCAAGAATAGCAAGTCATTTCTATCCTTTAAAGATCAAATGTAGAGATTTCCCAGTAAATTACTGCTTCCTCACACCAGGTACAGTCTTCATATCCAATTAGTGTGATTTCTGGTTGTGAACTTTTTAGAGGTCTTTTTTCCACCCCTTCAGAAAGCAGATAACCTGCTTCTGCGTACGGCACTCAGAGGCATGGGCTGAGAGAAGCCAAGACACAGGCGAGCTCCCACTGTACAGCTACTGAAGAGCTCTCCACTGGAATAACTCAGACTCTTTGGGTCAGTCCCCTAAGCATCGTGGGGAAAAACAGTGTGATGATTAAAAACTAAAGCATGTTCCATCCTACAATGATGGGGTATTAGTCCAAAATGATGGTCACCATATTTGAGAAGTGCTCTCGACAAAATCTGTTGACTGTAGCTAAAAAACACTGTTCATGCCCTAAGAAAAAAGACGTGTGGTGCCTGGCCACCATCAACCATTCCCCATTAGTTTGCTTATTATTTATTTTTCTTCTTTGCAGAAAGCTTCTAAAAAATGTTAAAATAAGTTTCAAAGTACCATGGTAAATATCTTGGAGGGATCCCCCACCGCAGTATTCCATGCATATCCACAGCTTCTCACGGCTATCAAAAGAAAGTTAAAACACAAGCATCAGAAACGGATTGATCTGTGTACAGAACAGAGTTAATAATTATTAATTAAAGTATTTTCTACGGGGCTTGATCACTCTGTTAAAAAGACACATTTTGATATATGACTAGCAGTTACACGTTTTACATATTTTTAATAATCTCAATATAAATTCTTACCTATCAAAATGAAAATTTTATGCCAAAGTCCCTGAGAAATCTTTAAATGTTACCAGACCTAAAAGGTGTTGCTTTAACTCTGACCTCCTAACTGCAATGGAGAACATGCAGAAGAAACACCTGAGGTTTATCTGCTATCAGCAGGATTACATTAGATAAGATTGAAACTGCAAGTGTAGTGTGTCAAATTGAAATTACCTAATTTATATCTAAACAACTCATGGCCCCAAAAAGGGTACTGAGGATTTAGAAATTCAGCCATTTTGTCCCAGTTGAAGTCCATTTGGGCTGTACAGATTACCTAAAAAGTGCAGCTCTCCAAGAAATCTAAAGATGAAGCCTCGTAAAAAAAGACCAAGCAGGTGAAGTGGCGATATATATTCCCACAGAGCCAATTGATAAATGGCAGAGTTCCACAGAAATGGAAAGTATTCTCCAGCTTTCTGTATAACATTTAACGTGTGCACTTAAAGATGCAGCCAGCTGGCATCACCTTGCTTCTGCCTCTCAGAACGTCGCATCTGTTACACCAGAACTATGAAAAATGGTACTACCAGCAGCTCAGAGTTAGTGTTTTGCTCTTACAACTCACTGGATATACTTCCACAGCACACAAGACTACCATTAAATAAAACATCTAAAAGCAATTTTGCTCCAATGATAAATGATGAGCTAGTTTTAGATGAGAACTGATAAATGTTTAAAATCTGCCCTGCAAGTGAGTAGGGCTGGAGATGTTGCAAGAGTCTCTAGGGGAAAAGTTTCTTTCTGTTCCTAGTGATAAAAATATTCCAGCCTTTTGGCCAGCAGAGAAAATAAAGTATTAGTCACTTGACTTTTTTTTTTTTTTAAGCCAACCGGGAACCAAAGGGAATTCAACCTAGAGAAGAACATTGCGAGAGGATATAAGTACTAAATCAGACCGAGCACTGCTTTAGGAAAGAACCAGCAGAAACGCAGGTATAAAAAGTGGGATTTACCTGAGATAGCTCCCAAAATAGGCGACTATGTTGCAATGTTTGCATTCTTTAACCATATATATTTCCTGCTGTATCAATGAAAAGTCGTCTCCTGGAAAACAGGAAGCAGCCACAGTTACATCACACGCAACTGAACACTCAAGGAGATCTGAAGGTATGCACGTAACTCATAAAAACAAGCCATGGACCTGGACAATTGCTAAGCCCTTCACGAGGGCTTTCCAGCACACCAGCCTGTTCAGCAAGAGTCATCTACATACAGCATCCTTTCAGTCTCCATTCTTTATTACATGCTTTGCACGAGACACCAATATTTCTTAAGGAGCAACAGAGAAGGGCTGGCCTGGTGGCCTGAACATGATCCATCAGTTAAGACAGCTCAGCACGCACCAAGAGGGCTTTGAAAAGGAAGCCAAGGGGTCCCACGGTAAGATGGGAGCAGATGAGAAAACTCTGGAGCAGTCCCTCTATAGCCGTCAGACAGCCCCAGCTGGAGCTGATCTAGCTTAACTGGGACACGGCGCTCACAGCACAAGGGTCCCAGCGACAGAAGGAAAAATCCCTGCAAACTACTTCCAGAGCCCGCTGCCTGAGACTGGAAGAGCTCACGTACCATGGGCTCTTTATTAAAAGTACTTCATTTCAAAATGACTCTGATAGAGCATATGGCCTGCACGCCCACTCAGCCACCGCTGACTCAGAAGAGAAGCACAGAGTCCTCAACACGGACTGCCTTGTTATGAGTGCGTTTTTGGATGAAGACAGCTACATAAGCACATTTGCACATCCTAAATATCCTTTGGGGGGGGGGGGGGGAAATTATACTGAAAAATATATTATGGCCAGAGCAACAGCCTAGCATATTTCTGCCTCTATAATTTGAAAGGGTAAAAGCTGTCATAAATCAAAAATAATAATAATTTTATAGATATAATGAAGCAAACTAAGATATCTAAAAGCTAAACACTGATATACTTTTATTAAAACCCACTGAGAGAATTTCCAAACAGAGGATGTTCTCCCCAGAATCTAGAGCTCAAACACCGCAGCTCCCTGAAGCTCAGGGCAGGCTAACACCCAGCCCCGCGCTGGGGCACGCATCAGCTGGCTTCGGAGGACCAGCCTGCACAGCAGTGACGTAGCAAATAACATCAAAACCAGCCTATTAGTTGTCCTAGACGTGCGCCTGCTTTGTGACCAGGCATATATATATACACCTTTATTCTGCCTTCGGCATGAATAAAACTCTGTAACAGCTTGCAAGACATGAAAGACTAGAATTTAGATAAAGGTTTTAGGTTTTAGATAAAATGCTGCTCCAGACAGTATGGTAGCTACCATATTTTTGTTTAAAATTTCACAAGTAAAAGTTATCTCCTACTATCAAAGTCAGGGATGTGCAACCCAGAAAACACGTACTGCTTTGTATTGCACCCCTTAATTTATATTATTTTGACAGTCCAAGAGGTCTCTTTGGATTTGCTGCAAGTTCTCTTTGGATTCTTCACATGTTTATTTAACAAGCAACAGTGTAGCCAATATTTTAAATAACCTCTTTAAAAATATATGTCTTTATTAGCTGTGCTTTGAAGCAACTTCCCTGAGCAATGATGTCACTGGTGCCTGCAGGACCCACAGCAGCCAGTACTGATGTACAGCCCCGCGGCATTAACCATCCCTTTGGAAACCCTGGCTCTCCATACATACACCAGTAGAATCACAGAATCGTTAAAGTTGGAAAAGACCTCTAAGATCATCAAGTCCAACCATCAACCAACACCACCATGCCCACTAAACCATGTCCTGAAGTGCCACATCCACATGTTTTTTGAACACTTCCAGCGATGGTGACTCCACCACCTCCCTGGGCAGCCTGTGCCAATGTTTGACAACTCTTTCTGTGAAGAAATTTTTCCTACTATCCAATCTAAACCTCCCCTGGTGCAACGTGAGGCCATTTCCTCTCATCCTGTCGCTGGTTACTTGGGAGAAGAGACCAACCCCCACCTCATCACAACCCCCTTTCAGGTAGCTGTAGAGAGCGATGAGGGCTCCCCTCAGCCTCCTCTTCTCCAGACTGAACACCCCCAGTTCCCTCAGCCGCTCCTCATCAGACTCGTGCTCCAGACCCCTCACCAGCTCCGTTGCCCTTCTCTGGACACGCTCCAGCACCTCAACGTCCTTCTTGGAGTGAGGGGCCCAACACTGAACACAGGATTCGAGGTGCAGAGATAGCCAAAGAAGTGCCAATTTGGTATAACAATTTTCAAATTATCACAACCTTTATGTCTCAATGATTACCAGACTTTTACTTAAGAAAATAACTATGAAATCCAAAGGTCAAAGGGAACATACATGTACAAACACATCCCTGACTGATTTCAGTAAATCCTCAAGGGCTTCTTGAAGTTGAATTGTATGGAGAAACACTGCACTGGGGCAGGAAAACATTAGTAGAAGAGTTTCAAATGTCAAGAGTCTTTTTTTAAACACAAGTTGTATTTTTTTTAATCATGAAAAAAAGAAAAGGCAACACCATTTCCATAAATTTAGCACAGACTTCACACTGTGCTTGCTTTATGTGTTACATTTCAGCTACCCTTCGCTTGAATTCATGCACCCTGCCTATAAATTATTACTATGAACAAAGGGGGTTTGAGTTTGAACCAGATTGATTCATTCCTCCTGTTTCTCTGACAAACTTCCTAAGAGAAATTGTTGCATGCTCTCAGATAACTCACTGGAGCATTTTAAAACTACAGAAGTTTTTCAAGAAAGTCAAACCTAAGCAAGTTTGATGGCAAAATGCCCCATCCCTGGAAGCATTCCAGGTCAGGTTGGATGGAGCTCTGAGCAACCTATCTAGTTGAAGATGTCCCTGCTCATGGCAGGGGGTTGGACTAGATGACCTTTAAAGGTCCCTTCCAACCCAAAGATTCTATGAAAAGCCTCCCACCTCTCACCAAAGGCGGTACCGCCTTTCTTGAACCCTACTAGCCGTCCATGAGTTCAGACTATCAAACGCCAAATACCCATGCCCTCTTCTTAAACTGCCATCTTCAAACCAAACAGTATCTTTGATATGTCAGAAGCAGCTAAATACTGTCACATGTGAAAATCATGACCAAGAAGCATCCCCACAACAGCAAAAACTTGTAGGCAGTGGCTGGAATTGCCCGTCAGTAGCACGTCGATTGGGCTGCCTAATGTGGAGCAACGGAAGTGTCAATTCTAGGAACCGTGACTAATGGGGAAAAATTGAAGGAAATACGGTGATTTGGGCTAGAAAAAGACTGACGGTAGAAACAGTAACAACCTTCATGCACATAGAAGATCTCAGGGGAGAGGGGAGAAGGGATAATCCATTCTCCAGTTTTATGATAGGACAATTAGCAATGGACTTAAACTATCTTAACTTACATTCCCTGTACAGATGAAAAGCTTTTCCTATCAGAGTAACGTCACAGCTTGAAGGGATGGGAAGCTGTGAAATTTCCCACCAGTGGAAAAAAAAGAAGAAAAAAAAAAAAAAAAGAAGAAAACACTGAACAAGTACCCATCAGGAGTGACTTAGGCTGATCCTGCCTGTAGTAGAAGGAGACTACAAAGAGAAGATGACCTCTTGATTTGCAATTAATAAATGAAGACTCTATGCAAGAAATTTATGCAAAAATTTCATTTTCCTACAGAAAAAGGGGGGAAAAAAGCTTTGGAAAAGGAAAGGGGGGTGCAATCTGAATATAGACAGGGATCTGACAGAAAAGTAGCAAAGAAATGGAAAGAAGAGGAGCGGTATCCATGAGAAAATATGTAGAAAATTATTCTGAAAGATCAGACACAGAGATAGGAAAGAAGATGTATAGTCGTTCAAAGATGACAAGAATGAATTCAAAACAAAAGAATTCAGAGTTTCCAGGCAGCTGGAGTATTAATCTTGGCAAGAGATGCTGGGATAGGGCAAAAATTAAATATCCTTGGATAGCATGAAAAAAAAGACGACAGTAAGATGAAGAATTTGTAGGAAATACTTCATAAGAGGGAGACAGAAAGATAAAAAGTATTAGATCAAAGGTGACAATATATACAAAGAGATTTTCATCTGTTTTAGTCATCAGAGATTGCTTGATGCTAAATAACATGGAATTGGAAAAATGTACTTTTTGTCTACTCACATGTTTGCAATTACGGGTTATGTGGCATGCTGAGCAAAAACGTCGTTTAGGGAACTGCTGTAAATCACCCGAGCAGCGTGGTGAGTCACTGCAGCTTGCTACTATTATGTAATTTCACCTCTGCAGCGAGACACACAGGACACAATAGAGCATTACAATGGAATATTCTCCTCCGACCACAGCCCATGGTCGAGGCTGCTCTGCTTGGCACAACCAGCTGCTTGTTCTCCAGCACAGCTAGCAGGGACGAGACTGCAGAAACTTGCAGCCATATCACCGTGTGATGCGATCAGGTCAGGGTTCAGAAGCTAAGCAAGGTAAGGCCTGGTAAATTCATGATAAATCTGTATTTAAATGGGAGATCATTGAGAGGACTGACAGCCCGTTAACAGTAGTGAATTATTCTATTTGCAGACACTACTTCTCACCTATGTGGAACTGGCACGTATGGATGCCCTACCAAGTTGCCCTAGATGGAGAGCATGTGTATCTTGGATTCACATACCCTACCCTGCAGCATGGCAAGGCTCAGATGGCTCTAGTGCCTATCACGCAGCACTATTAGGTCTTCTGCCTGACCTTGACAATTTTCAAGCAAGTTTATTCCTGGTCATATTTTCATGTGCTCCACTGACCGCTTTGAGTGGTCCCATCCTGCAAAAAGACTCAGGGCCACTTGTCACAACTCTGCCTGGGTCAGCTGTGAATCCCTTTACTGTCCAAAAGGCTCCTCAGGGGAGAAATTCATAGTTACTCATTTAAATTGGTTTATCCCGCATTACTTCAGTGCTACATCACCAGGCTGATGTGTGCAGGAGCAGAGGGAGGGACGGGCTGGCAGCGTCCAGGGCTCACATGCAACTGGGAGGAGAGAACTGACAGCATTCAGAGACATGCATGGCGTCACCAAAGGGTGGGATGGAAGCACTTACTAAGAAGCCAGATCTTCAAGGTGCCAGCCAGCCTGCCAGCACTCCTGCCCCAAGCTAGTGCCCTCAACGCGCAGTCCTCACAGGCCCGAGCACACTAGACGGAGACATCAGGCTGCCTGGCAGGAGGTGTGACATGCACTCCAAAGCCTACCTTCAAAGCCTCTCTAGGAGCTTGATTGTAAATACTTTGCAAATGTGGTATTTTTAACAATAGAATTAACATTTGTTATTTAGGTGGACGCTACTGTACGGGATGCTGAAGGACAACAATCAGGGTCACACCATCGCTGATGAGCCCAAACGCTCTCACTGTATTCGTACAACTTGCCCGAGAGACACCCGCCTCCTGAGTTAGCAGAAGCACCTATTGCCTCTGCTGGGACCATTCCTCAAATGTTTTTGATTTCAACAACCGAAGTTCCCAAACAGGGAGAGAAAACCCTGTGGGAGTGACAACTTTGCAGAAACCATTCAGTCCAGTACACAAACTCCACAGCTGTGCAATATCCACAGGTCATCAGCCCCTCTGCGTCGACTTCCACACATCCCCATGCTCATCAGTTCTCAGTCAATGACTCCAAACCAGTTTCCTGAACCTCGTGAGGGTTCAGTCTCTGCTGCCGGCTTTCCCAATATGCAGGCTTTTGCTAAGATTGGAGTTCTGCTGCCGGTCTTTCCCCATTACCCTCTCATTAAGTTTGACTCCTGAGATATTTTCCAATCCCTGTTTAGACAGCTTGACACACAATATGACTGACAGGATGCAAGGCATTACTGTAGCATCCTACCCTGTAGCTCTGACACATATAAAACTCCTGCTTTCTTCACCAGCCTGCAAACCTGCACTGATCTTTACCAGCCATTTTGAAATCTGAGAACAATCCTTTTAAAGTTTCACATCTTTAAGAAGGGGAATAATTTAAACTGCACTCAAGCATCCAAGCTGTTTTATCCATACCTCTTTTCTCAGGATTCAAGATACCTGCAGTCTGACAGAATTTCAATTCCCCAAACTTGAAGCTCAGAAACTTGATTGCAAGCACGAAACAGCTATTTGGAAACAATAATCTTTCCACCAGCAAATTTTCCTGCCAGGCATCTAGCTGCCAACTGCTAACCACGGATGGTACAGATTACCTCTCCACTGATATATAACATTACTGACGGCGACGTGCTGCCACGGCAGCACGAGCTCTGCAGTGAGTAGTACACCAGTGTTCGGAGTGGCTGGTCTAACACCCAAAACAATTTCCCCATATACGTGCTCTTCTGCCCTGCTTGGATTCTATTTATGAGCAGCCACGTCAACATATAATCTATATTCCTGTTCCTTAACACTTTCAGCTCTTTTCCTCTCTTATCTACTTGCTCTTGTACATCTCAACCTTTCATGATCCCATCTTTACTCTCCCTTCTCACCACTACATTTCACTCTATTTTTCTTCATGTATTTTGTCAGCGTGTCCTCTTAATTCACTGCTTCACAACCTGCCTTAACCCCAAGTGTCACACTCTGCATTGCCTTCCAACTAAAGTGTTGATCTTTCAGCTTCTTTCCTACTCATAATACCTCCCTCCCCCACCACAACCCCTTCTGCTGACCTTCTTCATCCAAGAAACTCTGTGTTTTAAGTGAGAGCTTACACTACATGGAAGCATGAGGTCACTCGCTCTGGATACACACATTTCTGAAAGAAGAATAGCAGATTATAAATGCATTATAAGTATGCAAATTAAAATTAGACCAGATTTCGAGAAGGTACATACAATTAAAAAGCTGGGCGCTCTACATTAGAAGACCACGCTGTCTCTGTGCTACTGTGTGTATGCTCCAAAGGCAGGCGGAGCAGCGGTGCGAGTCTGCGGCAGTACCATGCGGCACACAGCACGGCACAAGCAGGTGATGTCCAGCCTTTAATGGCTCCGGCACACTTGGAAACTCACGCGCTCAGCCCTGGATAACTCCTAGACAGATGCAGCGGCGCAGTAATGAGCTGCACACCCACCTCTCCCAAGCAAACGGTGTTCATGTCCCCTGGGGTTACGGTGATGCCAGCCTGACGGCACAGGAGGTGACAGCCAGCAAAGTAGCACGGGAATCTGAAGTGAGGGCTTCTGGTAGCACCTGACCAGCCGCTGCTCAATGCATAAAGCCCATGTCTATTTAAACCGTCATGCACAAGGGACGCGATCTCAAGCCCAACCAGGTAACACATCACAACGCAGTGAAGGTGTAAACAGTTATTCTCATACTTCTTCAACCGTAGGTGCTGTCAACAACAGTTCAACCCCTGCAGGCTTGGTTTAAATAAGCCTGGGGCTTGTTCTTCTCCATAGTTCATAGCCTCTCTAGAGAATTTATTATACAGAGAATAAGGCTGCATTGCCATAGTACCCTTCCTTCGGTCCCCAAAACAGCCAGGACTGACAGTGCAGATCTGCTGTGCTGCCGTTGTGGTTCAGAGGGGACAGACCCCCATCGCAGCCTGGCTCAGCCCCACAGCTGTGTTGCTGTGTGGAATACGAACCTCCGCATCTGAACCGTGAGGTACAAAACAAACGAACCAGACCTGGCTTTGAATGTACCGAGCACAGTACTACACACCTTTGGATGACTCTTTGCCTTCGTACAAAACCCCTTGAACGGTTCCACCTCCAGTTTAAGATCCAACCTGAAATAGGTAACTGGCTACTTCTGGCCTTTACAGGGGTCTCACATGGAAAATGCAAACATTGGACCAAATGAAAACCAGCAACGAGATTCTTCTGTAACCATGCAAAAGTACAGAGGACAACAGATTACCACCAGCCCTCTGAGTGTCAAAGGTCTTGGAGGGCACAGGTTATCATTACAGTAGTATTTAAAATGGCCATTAGTATATTTTAAAATATTTTGTTTATTACATTTTCCCAGGGAGAAAGTTCTGTGGCAGAAAACTCCATGGGCAAACAGTTACCTCTTTGTATTGACTCCCCTCTTGATTCATCTGCTAAACCCATAGAAGGAAGTGGCTTTAGTGTTTCAGATGGTTTTGGCTTCTATGCTGCTGAGTACAGTTGGATTAGTTTCTGAAATAGAACTGGCTCCCAAATTATTTGAAGCATTTGTACTCGGTGAATGCTGGGAAATGTCATTAGCGTGCCCTAATACTTTTGCCTAATGCTCTCCAAAGTCTATGCCAAAAAAAAAGTGAAAAACACTGACTATTTTGATTTTAGCAGCACAGCTTAAGTAACTGTGGTAGCAGATCTAGTGTACTGCCCAAAAATTCAAATAAATTAATGACAGTAACCTTCTAAGTAGAGTGTTTATTTCCTTTGTGTGGCAAACAGACAAAGAAAGGTAATAGCAGATGAAATAAAATATGTATTCATGTTGGGGTCTTGGCTGCAAGTTGGAGTCTCTTTGCCTACCAACTCACTCGCTACCTGCAGTAGATGAGGGAGTAACAAAAAAACCCACAATTCATCCTCGCCTGCCATTTCAGCAGTTTTGCTAGGTCTCCCAAAATATTATTGTGTGCAGTTTCTTGCAGCTTTATTTCAATGCATTCCTCACCTCCTCTGGGGCACTCTTTGCCTCAGAGTCTTTTGTCTTCTGCTCCCAATTCCCCGCCTATGTATTAATCAAGTGTTGAGTTTGGAGATCTTATTTTTCCATCTGCTAATTAATTCTCATCTATGAGCCACCTCCTCCTCCTCATCTCCAGAAGATGGTGTCTATAAATCACAAGCCTACTTCTCTGGTGGCTAACTTACAGAATTTATTACCAGTCTTTTCCTAGGTGTGCCCTATGGTCTGACAGGAGCTCGTGCTGGTGCTTGGAGGGGCTGCCCTCCCTGGGGACCACCACAGCTAGCTGCAACAGCTTCTGACCCTGGCCCGGCCCAGGAATTGATAGTGCTCTGCAAGTACAGTCCTACAAAGCTATTCAACATCCTTAAAATTAGTCAGAACATTGAAATGTGGGGGAGTGGGTTTTTTTTTAATCTGGAATATTTTGAAGTGCCATATCTTCCTGCAAAGACAGTAAGCTTCTGCATAGTCCAGCCACCCTGCAGAGGCAGTAGGCATCCCAGAGAAATAAAAATAAATAAATAAGTAAATAAATATTGTGAACCCTCTTAAAAACAAAACCAATCCCCAACAAGATCGCTGCCAAGAGGCTGTGGGTGTACATGCTATGGATGGAGATCAGGTTGGCAATGTTTAAAAGAAAATGTATTAAAAAACCCCACCAAAACCAACAAACTAGAGAAATCACTTCCCTGTGGCAACTCAGGCCAACAACATAATGACAGATGTAAGACATGGTCATCAGCGCTATTTAAAATGGGGTTCTCAGCAGTGGTGACTTTGGGCCGGAGTCTTGCACTTTCGCTGTAGTGCTTAAGCAGCGCCAAGCAAAGGCAGGGGCTGCTCAGCCTCCGGAGGTTCCTGCTCTTCCCTCAGCTCTAACGGCAGAGCATTCAGCCTCTGCTTCAGTCTTCAAAGCAGTTCTTCAAATGCACAATAAAAACAGACCCACTTCATTTGGATCAGGTGCAGCAACATGAACGCCTGAGGAAGCCCATCACTACATGAACAATAGATTAATACCATCCTTTTTCTGTCATTAAAGCATTGCTCTGCCCCATTGGTGGTTTGCTCTCACCGGCACCACCGCCCCGAACACTGGCCATATGGTCTCACATGTGCCAGGCAGGGGCTGAGGGATCCCACCCTCAGGGGGGAGGATCCACCACATTTAACATTGTCTTATCGCTGCAATCCACGTACATAAAACCAGCGTGGTTTTCTAAGGAAAGGTTCGTAGTCACAGTCACCCAGAGGCAGTGGTTTTAGCTTGTCCCCTGGGCCTCCCCACGCTTCTTCTCCCTTCAAAAACATCTCTTTGGCTGCACGGTGAAATGGATCACAGAACCAACCAGAATTAAAAATTAACCTTTGCCCTGAGTCAGGTATGGGGCCCTTCAGTCCTGCATACCGTCTCCAACACAAGATGCCAAGGAAGTATTTAAGAACAGACCACACAGGGATGCTTCCCCCAAACACTCTCCCCACCTCCAGAGATTTATGGCTCAGAAAAACCTCTCAGTCATAGATGGGATCTTTGTATTTAATAATCTTTCATGTATTTTTCTCTCACATAAATTTGTACAGTTGCTTTCTGCGCTTATGTAAACACAACTTAAATACAACAAGGAGTTTCACAGATCTTGCAGAGAAAACCACATTTCCTTGTTGCTCAGAACCTGCCTTCCGCTCCCTGCGCCCGCTGCCAGCTCAGTCCCCTCATCTGCTTTCACCTAAACACACACCCTGGGTACAAGGGACACCACAGCATGGGGACGGGATGAAGCATGCAGGGCCAAGAGAACTATCCTGCCCGTTGCTACATACTGCCTTTTGGTTCACAAAAGCAATCCTCAAACAAGAGGAAAACCCACGCTGTGCGCCGCATCGAATAATCACCGGGCAATCGGCAGTTCTGCTCCAAAGAGGTTACCACCTAAAGAAATCAAAGAGCTGAGGGTTGAAAGGACCGCTGAAGGAGTCAAAATGGCTTGTAGAGGTCACACTGGTGGGAGTTAAGGCCATGCCCAAGGTTTTGCCCACTGACCACCACTCTCTATGTCATATGATCATTAATTCTGGTGTGAGTAGGCAGGTTCAGAAACTCAAGACATTTATGTAATACCAACTGAGCCGCAGCCACTGATGTCTGAACTGTGTTGTGTGTATGAACCTGGCTTTGCAGAAGACCTTGCTGACTTTAGAAGAGGGGAGCTGCAACGGAAGCAATGGTATTACCAGCATGGCCTGGCTGCTCTTTGCTTTTTACCCGCATTGGTACACTTCAATGGAAACATCAAGAAAGAAGGAAAAGAAAAACTAAAGAATCAAGGTGAGCCTTTCTTTTCATTATCCACTGGAATTTTTCACATTTTTCCAACTGAAAAAAAAAACATTCAGATTTCAAGAACTTTTAACTGTTTAAAAAAAAAATAATCACTTGGAAATGAACAGCTAGGCTCATGGGAAATCTTACATCAAGCAATCCAAAGGGTTACATACTTTTCTTGGACATGGGAAACCCCAAATTAATTTTTCCATGATCACTTTTTACAAAACAGACTAGCCATCACCCTGAACACCAGGCAACAGAGTCAGTCTCACATGCTGTCTAAATCAATTCACGTTTAATTTATACTAAAAGCAGAAAGTATATGAAAATTTTCAGCAGAAATCCTTAAAATCACCTTGGAATACCTTACAGATCAGTAGGAAAACCAGCATCCCATGAGGAGGGAGACACAACTGCTGGTCTTCATTGTAAATAAGACAAAGATGGGTCTGAACTCCTCTTCCCCTATATTCTCTAACCACATGCTAGATGGGGACTCCCACAGCCTTCCTCTCCCACTTCATAACTGGCACTTCAGTCTCCCTGATAACCTAGCTCGAGAAAAAGGAAACAAGAGGTGGGGTGAAGCCACTAAATCATTCCATTTCAGAAATGTTCCCAACATTTTTCTCCCACGCCCCATTTTTCTTTTGGTAAAAACTGTTTTAGTGAATTAAACCAAATTCATGCATAGTTGCTTGACCATTTCAAAATGGCTGAAATAGTGAAAAATTTTAAGAGATTCCAGGCAAGATTGCTATCTTTAACAAACATTAAGGAATTTTTAGAAGACTAAAAAGCCCAACTGTAAAGACATTATCACTTTTCCCTCAAAGTTTTCATCTGGGATTTCACAACCAAGAAATATGGGGTGAGGCACACAGCACTAAGCATTGATTCTCCTGCCAAAGTTTTGAAAATTATTATTGAAGGGTAACAGAAATGTCAGAAAAATTTAGCTGGCCTAGAAGTCAGATGGATAAAACTAAAGTTTTATGAAAAATGAACATACTTACTGCTATTTAAAAGCAGTTTTCTTTGAATCTTTATTCATATGGTTAAGTTAAAATTTTTAAACATTTGGTTTCTAAGACTGACTCCGCGATCACTAGATATACACCACTGACCACAGAGTCCTCAGTGGGAGAGGAGCTGGTCAGTTGTCTTGGGTAAAGACTGTAGAATTTGAAAAGTCCTGCTAGCCCAGATTTAATAGAAATCTGGAAGAACTACAAAATACAACAGCAGGATGGGCAGAGCCATCTCTCAAGGCTCAGTTCCTGAGGGATGCATGTTTGGAGAGACTGGGAGAAGAAAGAAGAAGAAGAAGAAGAAGAAGAAGAAGAAGAAGAAAGGTTCCACTTACCAAAGACCTACAGACATTAGCAAACCCTTTGTGTTTAACAACCCATGATGCCTCCCAACCCGAGTGACTGAAAAGAACCAAGCAACGACAAGCAAATGAGACAACATATTTTCCTAAGCAAGAAAGAGGAAGATAGCACAGCCACTGCACTTGCTAGCAATGTACTGACACTGTGAGCTCCCCACCAAAACTACAGACTTTTAACACACAGTCATGAATAGATGCTGGTGTTCAGGGACCGGAGGTGTTTCAGTGCCAGTCGTCAAAACCTCGAATCACAGAAGGGGACCTCCAGAGGTCTCTGGTCCAATCTTCTGCTCCAAGCAGGACTAACCGCAGTAGTCAGGTCACGTTGCTCAAGGCCTTGCCCAGTCAACTTCAGAAAATCTTCAAGGATGGAGATCCTGCCACCTCCCTGGGCCCTGCCCCAGAGCACATACACTCTCCTCATGAAGAATTTTCCCCACGTCCAGCTGGACTCTCCCTTGGTGCAGCTTGCGCAGGCTGCATCACCCTTTCTCTGAGCACACCTGACAAAAGTCTGGCTCCAGCTCTTCTGCCAGTCTGACATGGAGAATGGTGGTTAGATCCCTCTTCAGCCTTCTTGTCTCCAGACTAAAAAACACTCAGTTCTGCCAGCCTCTCCAAAGTCATTTGTCTTTCCAGATTTTCCTCCACTTTTCCGGCCTAACGAGTCTGTGTGTATTCCCTGCAGCACTCCAGTCATGGAAGCCATCTCATTGCGCCTTCACAAATCCTGCTACTTTCTTAATTGTCCCTTAGTTGCTTCATAGGCTACCGGTGTCAGTCCACGAGCGCTGGGCAAGAACACATTCACAGGAGGAACCTCCCTCAGCCCCTGTCCCAGACAGCCAGGGCACTGAACAGACACAGCACAGCAGTTCAGGCAAACCACAACCACAGAGAGACTAACATGCCAAAGGGACACTGAAGAGAACTATACTAAGGAGGGATTTGAAAGGTATGCCAGAGACCAAGTAATGAGAGATTAGTTCTCTGAACAAATACAAGATCCTCAGGTGGGACTGAGTTATGACTGAGGAGATAAAAAGCTCCTCTCCTCATTTGCACTCAGGACACAATTTCTGATTTCAAGTCTCTATGCTGGACTCAGATTAGGCTTCAGCTCAGCAAATATCTCAGGCGGCAAGGGAGCTTCTCCTGTGTCTCCTGCTTCTAGGAGGAGTGGCAGAAAATGCATGGGGAAATGATAGTATGAGCCATCCTCCTCCCTCAGCACAGGTTAGAAAAAAGACGACACATTAAAAAGCACAGGGCTCTCTTTTTCCCAGTGCACCTTTGGTGGGCATTAGCATCATTGCCTGGTCTCCTCCCCCTTTCAACTCACACAGTCTACCAGCTCCCTACTGTCTCAGAGCTCACAATTTACCATCTGTCCTTAATCTTCTCTTTGTACTAACAACAACTCATAAGGCAGATAAGAACAAACGAGGAAACAGTGAGCAGGACGTAGCCAAAAGTAATGGTACATCCTACAGTGCTTCCTGTCATCTAACCACTGAAACTACAGAAAAAAAAAACCCCAACACTTCTTTTGTCTGGAGCTTCACAGTCATGTGAAAATAAACATACGAAAAAAATGAAAATGCAATTCAAAAATACAGAAAAGAGTGTAAAACTTACCAGGCTCCAACTTGATTATTTTTACAGCAGCCAGTTCTCCAGTATGAAGATTTCTAGCCTGAAATAAAAGAGGTAAGACATATTTAATTATACTGCAAAGACATCTCATACAGTCTTACAACCCATGAAAAGATATGCTATGATGTTATGTGTTACAAACATGGCATGATGCAATTAGCCAAGAGCAACCTGGGTGAGGATTATCTGGTTTTGGTATTAGCACAGCATCAGCCCCGTTGCAGTTGTGAAGAATTACTAGCAGCTCCTTCCGAGGCTTTAGAAAACCCCAGCTATCTGCCAGCAAATGCCTCTCAAACACCATTTTTAAGGGTTGTTGAAACTGCGAAGTTGCTGCCATCCGTGCTCACTGGGGTGGTACAAAAGCACGACGTGCTGCGACGCGGACTGTCAGAGCACGGAGCACGCAGCGCTCAACCATCCGTCTCGTGGTGCTAAACTCAGCGTGCTCTGAAAGTGGAACTGGTAGGTGGAGGGGCAGGGAGAAGCGCTGTAGATGTAGCACGGATGAGTCACAGCTCCCTGCGAACAACTTAGCTCCAAAAAAAACTCCTTCCAGCAGATCCTGACAGAGGTGAGTCATCCCCACGACACTCAAGAAGAAGGGGTAGGGAGCTCCAGTTAAGCCTTTACAGAACCGTCCTCTCCAGGTACCATCTAAACTTCAAAGTGAGAATTCAGTGCTGGAGGAAAATGTTACAGGAACCTCAGATATAGAAAATTTTAAAAGGGAATTTCATTAACACTTTTAACTCTAGTAAAATGAACTCTAACTCAGTCAGGCAGCATCACCACAGCTAAACTATATTATTTTTGACACGCACCTGATCCAGTTAGGCACTGTGGCATCCCCCTTCTGCTGATTACCTGAAAGTTACAGGAGCCTAAATGCAACTCTTTCATTCTCACCCTAACAAGCATGCAGAGTCTTCTGAACACATGAAATCTGGTTAAGAAGTGGGTTATAGAAAACTGAGGGAAAACTGGGTTATGTGAAATCAATTACTTGCAGTTACTTAAGATGAGGATGCAAAGCAAATTTGCCTCAGTAGACGAAACTGAAAGAAGCCGCTACAGAACAAAACACTCTTTCTCTTGCATATGGACAAGAAGAAGTCTTAATTTAACAACAGGTAAAGCAAGAACTTGAAGGATGAACCCATCAGTTTTGTCAACACTTAGTCAAGCTTCCAAATCAGGAAGGGCTTTCGAGCTGGGGGGGAGAGGAACCAACCAACAATAATTGGCCTTTCAAAGTCCTGTAAATCACAGGACCAAATCACTGAACACAGAAACAGATAGTTATTTGCTAACCACAAAGGAAATCTTTACCACTTTTTGAAGTACCTTCCTACCAGAAGTGTTCTTAGATGACAGCAAAATCATTGGTATCCTTCAACATCCAGAACAAGCATTCATCCAAGCATGGACAAAGGATTAGGACCTCTCCAGTACTGTTACACCTAACACTACCATTATGAAACACAGATGTTCCCGTAAGAGACCAAGCACACACTCTATCTTGGTGAAGCCCGGGAATCTCCACTATCCACTATCCACAAGCGGCTAAGCTGGTCAGATGAAGGAGACTCTATGTTTCCAGATGATCAGTATAATCTCTGAAGTTCAAAAAAGATCATATTCCTTACAGATATTCCTTGTCTGTATAAGCAATAACTGACACTGCTACTGTTACGCTGAAGCCTGAAGGAATGGATGTAGTCTGCCAAAGGTCTATGGTGCCCAGATTGCTTGGCAGGGACTTGAAGGATCAGACCAGAGGAGATCATTACAATTACTGGCTCTCAGCTCTCGCACACAACAGGCCACCAGAGCTTCACCAAATTGTGTCCTGCTGCTATCCAATATTACCATTAAGTTTTTGTATATAATCGGTAGCCTGGACACAGACTATTTCAGGTTTCAACCATCGAACTTTGTCTTCTGGAACGGAAAGCTTTCCACCAGGTTGATATTTATGAACTAAACACATCAAGTTTTCTGAGCCACACGCCCTAAGACTGGTTTTCTGGTCCTATAGTTTAATCCTCCAACCGAACACATTCTCAAATTGATTTCACCAGGACCACACATGCTACTTCTATCACACCAGCATCAAATGCAAAAATGCTGAGTATTACCCCATCCTTAATATCCTTGTCTGGATGCTTACAAATACAGAAACTGTATTAGATCTTAAGTCTAGACAGTCTTACTGCAACAATGCAGCAAATTACCCAAACTGCTTCCCAAAAAACGTCACCTGCCCGCAAATGTGACTGATGGCTTTTGTTCCTTTGTCTTGGATTGCACCAGCTTTACATGGGTACACACATCTCTCTGCTGTCACTTGTGTTTTTTAAACTTGTCTCTTCCATACCTTTCTGTCAGCTCAAGACTTGATCAATAATGAATTACTGTTAATCTTGCACATCATTAAAAATGTAAGAAGGCGAGGGCTAAAAACTGGTTCTCCATGGTATACACCTAGATATGAAAACTGTCAAATAAGGTTTCCTCAAATCATTTTGAGACACATTAGTTAAAGAAATTCTCAACTGTCATGGGTGACTACAGTTTGCATCGTTCTACTTTTTCAAAAAGGGTTGTGTAGTATCAAGGAAGTCACAGACAGGAATGTACTATATCAACATTGCTGGCTTTGTGAATCAAACATGAAATTTTACTACAAATTATACTTGACAAAAATGTAAGCTCTCCATAACTTCCCTGATGTGAAGAATTAGTTAATGATCAATTTGTCTTATTGATACACTTCTGCACTGGAGGCGTGGAAATTGAAGTAAAGCTAAGAAATTATAGTTCTCCTATTCATCTTATTCACAATTTTTAAAGCCCAACAGCAATACATCTGCCTCCTTCCCATCCCCCAAAATTTCTTCAGTATTTCAAGCCTTAATTCAAAATTCACTGAAACCAACCAAAGGCCAGGGGAGCTGTTCTCCCCTGCACACCAAGTAATCCAGACCTGCCTAAGCATAGCTGCTGAACTGCTGTTCAGTATTTCATGAGCTATTATTGACACAGCAAGTTTCATTTATATGCATTTATCACATGAAGATGACATATACATTATGAACTTTGATGATCTCTTCTGAGTCCTACTATTTCTAATATTTCAGTCTAATGGAAGATAAAACCTGTTAGATTTCTTATTGTCTTTAATTCTGCTGGCTTTAATTCCTTCAATATGTAAGGAAGTCTCCTAAGAACTCATCTTGACACTAAAGGCAGAAAGACTGAAGCTCAGCGTTTGCACAGCTCCCTCCTGCACTGGAGCCCACATCCCCATCAGCAACATGGTCCGGCTCCCATGTGACAGAAGTGAAGCCCGACTTCCCCGACAGATCAGGGGACTTGCTGCAAGTTTCCCCGAGAGGAAGACAGAGCTTTCGCTATCTGTTAGCATTGATCTTAACTTTATTTAAGGAGATTCAAAACTGAAAATTATGTTCCACGTTACGCAGAATGAAAACTGGAACTCCAGGATTTTGGCAGAAGGATTGCAAAGCTCCACCAGAAAACTTGACCTACACAAGAATGGGACCAGAACAAGGGTGTATTTGAATGAGGCGAGCCACACAGTCAAATTTATTTTGCTCAATGTCATATACAGAGCATATTTACTGAGAAAGAAAAGCTAGGTAATAGTCTTTTGGTCACCTCTTCTTCAGCTGTCCTACAGCCCGCTACAGGATCAGTGACAGCATCCCACTGAACACAGCTCTTCCAGAATATTTTAGCAGCTAAATATTAATACTACAGAACATCACACAGAGCCTGTGTTCAAAATAAAACAAGACACAAGTACTCTTCTTTTTCTGACTATCCCATTGCATAGTGGTAGCAACCTAGGAGATGACATGTCACTAGTCTAATGTGACAGCACAATAATCATTACACTTTTTCCCCCCAGCATATGTCAGCACCAGCCAACGCTACCCAGACTCCCTCAGGCATACACACAGCTGTACCAGAGCAGATTAAAGGTTCCTTTAAACCCATGGTCCTGTCTCAAACAGTGGATGCTTTAGAAAGTGGTTAAGGGCTGAGCAAGCAAGTGGTGACACTTTCCTGATGCACCCTCAATAGAGATCTGCATGGTGCCTTCTGCAACATGGACTAGCTGCAGACAGAGCCTGCGTCAGGCTGTTCATCCTGGAGCAACACACGTTCTTCCAACCTAGGCACAACGTCAATGCTGTGACCCAATGCCACACTCAAAAATGAGAGCTGCACTATTAGTAAGGCTGGGGTTTTGGGGAGTTGGGAGAGTTTCACGATATTACACACAAAAAATCATCGGGTTTTCCCACCAAGACTTAACTTTCTTCTCAGAACTGCATCAAAAAGCTGTTGTGGGACAGTGGAACCCACCAAGACACTCGTGGTGATCCTGGTGTGCGATGCTTCCCACCACACATGCAAACAATGCACGTGAGAAAACACATTTTGGGTAGGACACTTTCTGTAGCTAATGACCAGAAATAACACAGAAAACTGGTTTCAGAACCAGTTATGCGCACTGCAGTTTTGTTTAATTCATTTTTAAGAGTGCAAGCCAAACAGTTCCACCTCAGGGGGCCCACAGTACTAAGCTGTGTGAGATGGTAAAAAATTGGAGAATCATTTCACTTGGACATCTGAATACAAGTTTATGTGCTCAGTCTCCTTGTCCAACCACTTTCTCCTTCAACACTGAGGAAGGGAAGGGCAAGATTCAGACAGCAATATCACTCTCACAGCCTCCAAATTAGCATTTTCAATTTCCATGGTGAAATCCCCTCCTCACCCCAGTGTCGTCGTCTGATATCCAGCCTTGGATCAACAGCCCAATTCACCAGAAGAGCCGTTTGTTCAACCATGTCTTCATTTAATCTAATCATAATTGCAGCTCCTGTGGCAACCCTCCCACGTATCTCCAACCTTATTCATTCCTTGCCAAGGTTCACTCATCAGTGACCACAACATTTTGCTGTCTCAAACGCTGCCTGCTTCTCCTCAGTTACTGCATATAGTTTCAAAAGGTACCCTTATCTCCCGCCCAGCAACTGAACTATAAGTTTCTCATCTGCTTTCTAGTTTCTGACCTCTTACACTTTATAACTCTTAAACTGCTCTATGTGGTTTTGAAATTCCCATTACACTGCATTGTTCTTTCCATCTCTCACAGTATCATCAGACCAACCCTTGAATTCACCTACCTATGTCTCTGAATTCACATCTACCACTGCCTAAAGCTCTCAGCCAACTAAGGCAACCCAAAGAAATGTCTCTCACCTAGGCTGCCCTAAATCCACGAAAACAGATTCCTTTCTTACACACAGGAAGCACAGCAGGTATTTCAGTTGTGATTAAAAAAAAGAGAATCCAAAATATTACAGGCATTAGGGGAATAAGAAAAGATACCTGGTGCAGGGTACCTGAACAAACCAAGACTACTGCATGTATGTACCAGAAGGCAGGGGCACAGAGACCTTGAAACAGTGGACGGGATCTTGAAGATGCCACCACAACCAGCCCACCTGTGGAGTAAAACTTCATCGAGCAATTGCCACAGCTTGGCACAACCACCAGACCCTTCAGCAGAACTTCGATTTGGGCTTCACTTCGTGGTGTAGTATCCCTCTCCCATATGATACAAATGCTCCCATGAACATGTCACATCTTGTATGCAGCCCTGCTTCAATTTTTTATCCTACGCTCAAACTGGTCACACATAGAGATGAGACATTTCTGCAAAGGACTTATTTCTCAAGATGAGGCCCCTGATCCCTCACTGCTGTTCCCAGCACACAAGAAGAAACCCTCAAGACCAACTCCAGGGTCTGGAGGTCTCCTGCTACGCTGCAGCCTCAACAGAGATCTGCCACAAAGGACAGCAAGTCCTCATGGGGCCTCTGTAACTTTAACGACAATAAGTTTGGGGGGTTTCATCATTTGCTTGGGGTTTTTTGTGAACACACAAACAAACATCCATAAAAGTCAGTACCCAAGAGGCAATATTAAGAAATCCAACAGGAACTGCCAGACTGGATTAGGTTTCTGCTCTGACCAGTTTACTATTTATCCCTCAAGTGAGCGGCAAGTGATGTGTTAGAGAAGAATTTGATCTTGGTGGATGGTGACCTACGGGTCTGTAACAGAATTTGAATTATGTCCTAATGCAGAAGTTCAAATAAGTGTTCCTAGTGTTTATCATAATTAACTATACAGTTTTGCTTACTCTTATGAAATCAGTCTGTCAGGTTTTAAAAATGCTTTGTAAATAGAGCTGGAAAACTATCAAGCAGCTAAAGAAAAGAACAGCAACGCTGGACATACTCTTAATGAATGGAAAGGAGAGGCTTGTACTTCTGAAACACCATCTCTTTACCAGCTGAGTTTAACATCCAGACCATAGAGCTGGGGATTCACAAAAAGTCACTACGTAGCCAGAAAGCTTCTCAGAAAACCCAGCTTAAAAGGAACAGGAGTTAATCCCCATTGTGTGAGCCGAGAGCTGTTGTCCTTCACAAGAGAAGGATACCCCAACCTTTTGCAGTCCTGTACATTAGGAAAGCACTTCTGTAAAAGAAACCACACTCTCTGAAAGCTCTGAGAAAAAATTTCCCTGAAAATTTGCAGGTAAAGCTTAACCCAAGCAGAGAGGCCAGTTCTGAGAGCTCGCTGCTGAACATGACCTCCTGAAATGCTCACCTGACCAGCACCCTGCTCGGAGCAGGAGAGCACGAGGCTGCCATTTGCTCAGCGCAGATCCAGACCTTGGTGTCAGGACGGTGCACAAGCTGGAGAATCACCTGTACAGGCCACCGAGTGGCTGCAGAGCTCCTCTGCCTGGGCTCCAGCCAAAACCAGCAGCTCCCACTATCGCTTTCCAGTTTTACACTGAGTAGAGGGAGTGCTGGTTCCTGTCCCAGTACCAGGCAGCACACCCTGGTATATATATACACACGTATCTATAACATATACAACCCATATATTTTTTTCCTGCATTCCCCTGTATCTTACCTCCTAGATGGGTGCAGGTACTAAACCCACGCAGGTGCAATTATTGCAGTTCTGAGGGGACTTTTTTTCCTCCTGTTTTCTTTTATATAAAACAAAACAAGGAAAACCAACCTAAAATTCCCCACGGGCCCATCCTGAGAAAACCTAAACAGAGTACTGGAGGGAATAAAAGCCCCCTTACTCAGTGCTGAGTGCATCTCCGTAACAGATGCCGAACACATTTTTCTCCTTCACACAGGAAGGCTGATGGACAGATTAAAAATGTAGAAGGAGGAACAAAAGAGGAAAGCTTAAAAAAATTTGAAATATTAATGCAAATCTTACTGAATGGCTGTGATTTCTGCCAGACGGAAACAACTGCCTCTCCCACCCTGAGTCCTCGCAACGCTCCATCCATCACCCAAGGAGTGCCAGGACAGCTCACACGTGAGGCAGACGTCCAGCTGGTCTTTGCTGCTGGAAAAAGACATCTAACAGCAATTTCTAATTTTCAGGGCTCTTGCTCTTTTAGGAGGCACAAACATCCAGAGGCAACTGTTCACCCGCAATCTTCCAGCTGGATTTCTGAGATGGAGAGCAGTACCAGGCTCCTTTACAGCGAACGGCACAGAGGCTTTCAGAAGCCATTTCCCTAACAGAGACTTTAAGGTTCAATTCACTAAAAGAGAACTATCTCTTACCACTGTTACTATTTTTGGGGATAAACCAAAAATAAAGATTCACTGACCAATTTTACTTTCTATACGTGTTGCTGAATTTCTTGTGTCAGCTAGTTTATCCTGCAGCAGCACTACTAAAAGAGCCATCGCTTTGGATATCAGAGCTGAACACTGTACAAAGACAAATATTGATTTTGTGGGTGCTCTCCCGATGGACACTGCCCCAGCACAAAGCAGGAGGCAAACATCCTAGCTGTCACTCCCTATTTCCGCATTTACAGCACCTGCAGTTTCCCTTATTGAAGGGGCAGAACCCAGAATACACAGAAGTACCAGGGTTTAAATAAATTCCATGTTAAAACCTGAAACCCAACGCAGCAAGATCTGCGAGTGGCACTCCTGAGCACAGCTATAATGCAAATAAGGCTTAAATGTATTTACTTTTACTGGCAGTAGGTGAAATTTAGATAATACATCTCTTGCAGAGAGAATTGGGAGGAGGGGAACCTACCTTTCACTAACAGACTTCTGACACTTTCTTACTCAAGGCCAATTAACTCAAGCAATAAGGGATTAAAAGCTCATTAACGATGTTAGGCCAAGTCCTTTTATTCCAGCACAGAAAACCAGACTAAGGATTTGTATAAGCAAAGTGGCTTTGCACATCTCAGCAGCCACTAAAACATTTAATTCTCATTCCTAGCAATAACTACTGAAGGACAAAGACCTACAGCAATAAGGGTAACAATAATAACAAGGCAAAGATCAGTGCACATCTTAACAACATTTATTTAGGGGAAAAAATAACAAAAAAAAGTCAGCTTTATGCTTCAAAGTAGAGGTTGGTTATTCTCCTATGAAATTTTCTTGGCAGATCATCCTTTGCAAAATATTTGGCATGATCCTTCCAAAATTGGAAATTTAAAGGTAGAAACAGGCACTGACCACAAAAGTACTATTTAGCAACTAATGCAGCACAAAAGATACAAACTAATACCACATGAGAAAAAACAAAAATGGCCCAATTTTGACTCCGTTGGACAAGAAAACCAAAACAGAAAAGAACCTTTTCAAGTTACAACTATGTGCACCAGATTGTTTTGAAAAGCTACTAGAAATAGCTCACTTGCCTGAGAAATGATATAC
The DNA here is from genome assembly GCF_964289735.1 of Phaethon aethereus. Classification (NCBI taxonomy): domain Eukaryota; kingdom Metazoa; phylum Chordata; class Aves; order Phaethontiformes; family Phaethontidae; genus Phaethon; species Phaethon aethereus. Next base: position 3,634,630 of record NC_138579.1, read on the forward strand.
ATTTTTGAACATAAGATCACACAAATCAAAGAATGACCATGAAGCTGCTAATACACTTAAAATTGAGCAGATGCATAACAGCTTTATTAGCCAGGGTATAAAACAGGGGAGAGAAAAAGAAAAAGGAAAAAAGATACCTTCAAAGACATTACTAGACTACAGAGATGGATTTTAAAAGGGTTTATTCACCACAAGATACGAAGAATAAATGTAACAATTTTATTTTATTCCTACACTGAATGCATAGATCACAACAAGAAAAACAGCTCATGGTATTGTGGACTACAAATTGAAGTAATACTAAAAAATTACATATTTTATTAGCTGCAGGGGAATTTATTTATTCCTTAAAGATGAAAGAACTAAGAGATGGATCAACCAAAATATTCAAAGAAAAGCACCTACATCTCTTCCTTTCACTGAAAAGAAAAATCAAGGAGTCGATCAGATACAACGCTCAGTCTCCTAACATCCCTACCAAGTCAAGACAGCACTATTAACCCCACTTCGTGCAAAAGGAAGACACCAACTTTTTTTATGTCAGAGAAGCTATGAAGGACTTATGCTTATTTGTACATAACAAGGATAGAACCCCTAAGCAACATGTCATAGTCACGCAGGAAATCCATGACTAGTATCCAAAGCACCGGACCATGCTTTCCCATCACAACAAGGAATCTGGCTTTCTAGGCAGGCAGGAAAAAGAAGTTTCTGAAGGAAAAGACTTGGTTTGGGGTTTTTTTTGGCTTGTTTGTTTGTGGTTGTTTTGTTGGTGTTGGGGTTTTTTTCTAATTAAACCACTCGTGTTGCATTAGAGAATTTTAAAGCCATTACTTTACTTTTTTAACACTAAAAAGGAGGAGATATTTTACTGCTTTGCTTTGTAACCATGAGTTAACACACAGTAAGAAATGTCCCTTCAGAAAGGCAGAACTGAGGAACTGTCATTGGTATTTTAAAGACGAGAAGAAACTGCAAGTCCGAGACTGCAACTCTTAAACCATCATTATCTGCATGCAGCTTCCTAAAACACCAGAAATACTGTCGGACATATTTTCAGATTAGTCAGAACAAAATATCCAAGTGTAGCATTTTGTTGGGGTGGGTTGTTCGTGTTATTGAAGCTATTTTGCCTAGAATTGCAGTACTTCGTGCTGTAACTGAGCCATGTACACAAGCTCTTTTTAACTATGGAGCGTTTGGGCAAACCCATCTAACTTTTTGTGTCACTGTGGTACCAAGCCTTCCAAACCCAGGGTACAAATCCGTATCGATTCCTTTTCCTTATTATAACTTATTTGAGAGCATCTAGAGAGGTGCAGGTGAAAACTCTAACTCCAACAAAGCTGTTCAGCAATTGCCTCCTTAAAATTTCAATGCCTCAGAGATGAACTCACAGTTACAAAACTAAAAGGAATAGGCCATAAAGTTATTTTCATGAAGAAAATAGGCCTGGGTGTTTTGTTCTTTGTTGTTGTTACTGTTAAATAAAACAGCGACCAGAATAGAAAGAATTAATAAAAAAACAGCTGTGTAAATCAAAGAAGTTAAAAGAAAATTAGTTCAAAATAGGAGCAGGGAGATTCTTCTTCTGTAAGCTTTGGTTTGCACCTGTACTACATCAATTGTTACCTTCTTGGGGTGGGAGATGGTTAAGATATAATGATTTCCCTCTCAATTTAATTTGTGTATGTGTGTAGCATACTACAGTGTGCCTGCCTCTTTCTGACTACTGGGACTGTAGCACTGCTCAGCTGTTTCTACTAGAATAAACCCCAATATTTATTTACAATCTTAATTTCGTATTTTATGATGATCAGTAATATTTCTAGTTCGGTAGGCAATTCAAAATCACAGGCTGGAATTCTGCTGAAATAAACAGAAATGACATTTTAGTACATTTTTTAGTGAGGAAATTTAGAACTTTTAAATGTGCCAGATACATGAGAAAGGTTAAGTATAAAAAAATGCTTTGCACTTACACTGATTAAGTAAAGAGAGCAAATATGCTGCCATTTCATTACAGATTATATCTTTCATGATTTTAGAGCTATCTTAACCTCTCACATCTTATTTTTAGCCAGAATGGAGGAAAGAAAAGAAACTTTTTTGATTTTTTAATTGTTTTCTCAATTTTGACTGAGCCACTCATTTAAATCACATAACATGAAAAGAGGAGATACATTTTTTCTACAGCTTAATCTACAGTTTTCAAACATGGGTTTCACTTCAGTAGCCTGGTTTCAGGCATGTGGCCAGTGACACCCCCACTTTACTGGTTCAGTTGTCTTTAAAACATGGACTGAAACATGCTGCTCGAATAATATGCGTGCTACAGAAATTATAGCAGTAAATTAGGCTTGATGATTTAACTGTCATTTTAAAGAAATAATTTTTTTCTTTTCAATTTTAATATACTAGAGAACATCCTCCATCTCACCTTATTCCTCTTTGTTTCTAAATATTCTAACCCACCTTTGCTTGATCCCTGGTGGACCCCCGAGGCTGTTTAGGCAATGCCCCTCCATCCTATGAAGCTGCTTAGCCTGACAATCTGCTCTCCAACTCTGCAAAAGCCTGCAGTTCCCACCCCCGATTAAATTTAATCCTCTCCCTTCACCAGCTGTGTGGATTTTCTGTGGACCAGTCTTCCTGAGCTAGACACCACTAAGGAATGTGTTTGACAAAGCTGGAGGAAATCATGAGAGCGAGTCCAAGGAACGCTGCGCAGCCCGGCTGCTTCCCCGTTCCTACAACCACCCCTCAGCTCACAAGCATCCTCTGCTCTAGAAAGCAACATATACAAGATTCCCTCTTAGCATGAAGTTGTAACACCTAAAGGCTAATTCAGCTGCCCCATGCATTCAGTCCTCAGCATCCTTCTTGTCCTAGGAACTGCTCTGTTGTAGATTTGATGATCTGCACACCCGCTTAGCAGAAAGGAGCAAGCCACAGGACCTCCAAGAGGTAAAACATTGACCCCTGAGTTTTTTCTTATGTAAGACAGCAGCCAAAATGCAGAGAACAAATGAAAAAGCAGTCCTCTAAATCAAAATAGATTACAGCCACATCCTTAAGTAGAAACCCTAAACTGTCACATGTAACATCACATGTACTATAAGGTCTCTGCAAGACATGATACATCCCGCAAGTATATTCCACCTGCAGCAAGCTTAAGATGTCGTTATTGCCCTTCTCTGCGTGCAAACAGCGGAGACTGAACTCAGCAATGAAAGGGCAACTACACGGGGAACACACGCAAATTCTACTCCAAGCTTCGGAAAGCTTCCTGTAGCTAAATAAAATGATACACGCCGATGAAGTAATGAAAGCAGAAACCATGAGAGAGTAGGAAGGGCCAAAGCCATAACGTCCGGATGAACTCAACACCCACTGAGACCGCACCCCAGGGAAAGATAAAGCTGATAAGGGAAGAGCTGGGCACCACACCTCCCTCCCGGCAAACCAAGCGCAGCTGGCAGGCAGCATCTCACACACTCTCCACACGCTGCCGCTCGGAGAAACACAGGCAACAACTGCTTCGCCTCTTTCAGAATTTCACCATATCATGCTTTCGTGGAGAAAAGCCAGAGTCTGCCTGTCCTCCTCCTCCTCCTCCACCCCTACAGGAGCTAACTTTGCTGCTCAAGCCAGCACAGTCAGTCCATACTCAAGACATCCCACTGCAGGATTTAGACAAACCTCGACACCCACAGAATGAGGAAAAGGAAAAATTTATGTTCACGTACCCTAAACAGGCAATTGGTTGTCACTGCTGAAGTGATAGCAGATCATAAAACGTTCTCAAGATCTCCCTACCCATCCTCATAACTCCCTTTCTCCCCAGTTTGATACTGTAACCCAAATTTAAAAACAGACTCTCTAGACACTGTTTTGGCAAAGTCTAAAAGGTACTGTGTTAATCAAAAAGTCAGTCATGCCTCTTCACAATTAACCAAGGAGCAGAGGATCAGCGCTCAAACAGTGCTTTAAATTTGAATGCAGACATGCCTGACAAAACAAAACAGCACTATCAGAAACTGCTTATCCTGTCCAACTACTGACCCAGATTCCTCCCTAAATATCATGCTGGTGAAGGTATTTTGACTATGCAGATACACTCCATCCAGCCTCAGAAATCCTCAGTCCTCGTGAGCAGCTAACGCTCCAAAAGCGATGCCCATGTAGCTGAGCCTAGTTCAGTTGCCTCCCTCCATGTATCGTACCATTATCCTCTCCCCTGCAATGGGAATTGTTCTCCTAATGCAGGAGGCATTTAAAATAGCAACACAAAAACAGTTTTAAATGAAAAGAGATCTCAGCTGTTTAAAAGAATCTATCATTATATTTAAATTTAACCACCCCCTCTGACAGACAATACAACTGTGAATACCTGCAAGTGATACATCAAATACTCTCACTTACCCCACTGTAGACCAAGTGCATCAAAAGAAAAATTTCAGCTGCTGCTGTTTTCAAATGCCTCATAAATACCTGAAGCTATTAATCACTGCAAAGCAATGAACACTCATCAGGCATTGCTTCCTGTAAAATTTTAATTCTTCAAGTTTTATCAAGACAAAGTACATCTATAAAAGATGGTATGGCTGCACCTTCATTCTTTCTACCTATCATTTTTATATTTCCGTGCCTATGAATCATAGGATAGTTTGGGTTGGAAGGCACCTTTAAAGGTGGACCATCACATTAAATGTAAGAAGAAACGATGCCTTTAATGCCGCGCAGGAAAGAGCTAGACAAAGCTCAAGAATGATTTCTTACCAATAAGCCAACAGAGTCCCCCCTGCAATGACCTCTTCACTCTCTGAAAAGAAGCAGCACCTGCCTTTCTGGAATGTCTCAAAATTCACATTTCAACTGACTACAAATCCAGCTGTTCACACCAACCTAAAAATATGTTTCATTCCACTTTCTGGAAATGTCCATCCAAATCTTCCTCACCTCTGTGAAAATACAAACCTTCTATACACTATATTCATGTGGAGCACACAAAAATGGACTTGGGAGAAGAGTAATTCCAACACGCCAAAATACCAAATATGGCATTAAAGATGCTGTTTTGACAGATTGGTTCAGTAAATGCAGCAGTTCCGACCACTGGGACTGCAGGTCAGCTCAAAGCTCTGAGGGATATCCCTGACTGCATCTTGCATGATCTTTATACTGTCTTCAGGAGCAGAGAAGTCAGCAGAAACACACAGAGCAACACACAGGATAGCAGACGAGGGAAAAGTACTGGAAGAGGCTGCAGGCTACGGCTTTGGAACAAAAGCCTTGGCACTTGTTCTCCCTCTGTTGCAACAAATTTCAGATTTTTTTTACTGCCTGCTCATGATGTGCTGACCAGCGCCTGCTCAAGCCATGTATTAACGTCCCGCAGTTGCAAAAGCGAGCAACTTTGAGAGATGTGCGATGCTAAATGCACTAGTCCCATAATCCGACTACCTCCTGACACAGCGGAGAAGAACATGCCATCCTGTGCCTCACGGCCCTGCTAGTGGTCAGTGACTCAGAGATAAGATGTCAGCCCTTCCCCTAATGCCCCCCCCCCAATGTTTCCATGTAAGCAATTCCCCTCTTGAATCCCTTTCCTTGGGATTTGACAGGGGCAGGATGGAAACAGCACCCACGAAACATACGGCCTGACCTCTGGTCCCGACTGAAGGGGAAGCCAGGAAGCAATTCCTTTGCTCATCCTCCCGCGTGCTCTTTTCACCAAAAGAGTGCGAGAGCTCCAGAGATGCGGTCAAGCTGCAGCTTCTCGGTTTTCCATCCGCCACGGGGGAAGCTTTGGCTCTTTCAGCAGCTGAGAAGGTTCTCGCAGTCACTATCCACCGTGCTGGATAAAATGAATTACTCTAACGCTTGGGGGAAGGAATTTAGAAAGCTGAAGAGCAGAATGGAAACCTCTCTGTACCAAACACTGAAATTTTCCCCCAAACAATCGAGGAAGGGAGAGCAGTTTATCCAGCCTCTGTACAGGAGGAGGTCCCCACAGCTCAGACCTTCACGTGATGGAGACATTTCCTGCTGGCCAGCTGCAGGGGAATGCATGAGCAGGCAGGTCTGGGTCTCAAAATTATCCAGCAGATGAAGATACTGATTTGGCAGAGCTGGTTAGATTGGGAACAGAGTTAAAAGGCATCTGACTATCAGTGGGGTTGCTCTACTATTTTGATAAACAGAAGGGACACCAGTTTTTCAGACAAGCCACTCTTGAACAGATTCCCTAAACGAGACAAGGGAAAGGGGGTGGGATATGCCCAATATATAATGCTGTATGGTACTGCCTGTGTAAACATGCTCTCCAGTCTAGCAAACCACAGCTTGGAGAAAAACGTGGTGGTACGTAATATAGAAACCCCTTCACTATAATTAGACAAATTGAGTCAGGCTGTCAGAAAGATTACTCTTTCAAGATTACTTGGTGAGGCCAAATGGGAAGTTCAGATAAATGATCTGCAATACCTCTTCCGTAGGTACGCGCTGCAAGGAGATTCAGGGAAGGCCTGGTGGAATAAATTGCCTTTTGCTATTTTTCAACTACTGTCAGTGTCACATCTGCCTTATTTACTTACTCCCATTAAAAGCAAGGTAGCATCTGGTTTTATAGATCACAAATGCAAAATCTTGAACAAAATACCCTGCCCTTCTCATTGACTATTACGGGAATCCCAGAATGCACTCAGGACCACCAAAACTGCCATAAACCACAAATCAAAGGCTGCTGCATCCACTAAACCTTGCCGAGTGCTCTTGCTAGGGATCCTTCAGAAATTGGGTAAGAACTATTCTAACTTCTTGAAGAAATATAAAATCTTAAATCCTAACAAAATGGCAAAGCGTGAGAAAGTCTTGGCAATCTAAAATGCAAGGCACTGAGGTTGCCTTGAGTTGATGAACAACTTTTATGGAGACCTACCCATTTTGCATTGTTCTCAAATAGAATTACCTTGGGTTGATGATGCCTCTTCTTTTCAATCACAGCCATAACCAAGAATCCAGGTGCCAAACATGAACAAAGGTAGCAAGCGTATTTGTTTTTCCAGCTGCAGAGTGGACGGACAGTTGCTGGTGTCAGCAAAATATGCTGGCAAACTTTGTTATGGCCTTGCTAACAGAAAGAGCTACTCTCTGACATGGATGATCTGCATACTTTTACCACGTACCTCTCCTGATGGAAGTGGGAATCACTCAGATACCTCATGCTATAAATCTTGGATGCATTCAAAGTTATCCAAACACACTGGCAATTAAAATGACCATTGCATCTTCTGGAGACAAAGACGAAGTAGCTACTGGTATGCAAATGTTCTGATCTTGGGTCTGTTCTTCCTTCTCAGAGATTCCCTTTGCTGTTGGGGGGGTGTGTAGTATGTGTGTTTCGAAGGGGATGCATGAACTGCACTAATCACTTCCTCAGAATGGATATCTCGCATTGAACTGGAGCTCTGCGGTGGAAGGTGGAAAAGGCACAGCTCATATAAAGCACCTCTTGTGCTTGAGACTGGTGTCCAAAAATGTGTGCAGCACGCAGGGAACCAAAGAACATGCCTTGATTAACTCCCTCCTGTGTGAGCCCACAAGACACAGCCTCCCTCACCGATAGCAAAATGTGTCCTGAAGGATGAGTACTGGACAGTAATACCACAACTAAAGACTGCACCAGAGACAAAGCTGGTACCAACAGGTATTAAACTCAACAGAACAGACTCTCAGTTCCTCCTTGGCTTCAGAAACGCTGGGTACCGCCTTGGTATTAACTGATGGAAGTACACTAAAAAGTTGCTACCACTCTTTCTTCGGCTCCTCTGAGGACCTAACCAGGGAGGACAACTCTCTTCAAAAGAGCTGAAAAAGAAATCAGACCTTATTTTTAAGATTTCAGAGACTACCTGCTTTTGAAAGCAAGAGACAGGGAGAACAGACATGGAGAGAAACACTCTGGTCCCACCACATAACTTACCATTAACAGAAAACACGAGCAACAGGCAGTAATATTTAAAGCCAAACAGATTTGAATGTTCCACAACAAAGACCAAATGCTTAATAAGGAAAAAAAAAATACAAAGATTACAAAAGGAAAAGCAAGGGCTTCCCCGCAGCTCCTGAACAGAGAGTGTCAATAAGCCACTGAGCATCTTGGTTCTCAGCGATATATATATTCTACTGACTGCATCCTAAAAGAAAAGCATGCAATTTCCCAGAAAAGAAACTCCTTAGCAGCATGAAGAAACTCAACAGCACTGGTTCAATGCCATTCTAAACACCCTTTTCATGGAGAAAGAAGAGTACACAGAACTCAGGCATGGCTACAGCGAACACTGCTAACCAGAAGGCTTTGATGTGGAGAGGAAAAGTGGAATCCCTCGATGTGACAGATGGTTTACGGTAATTTATATGTGTAAGCAATGTATATTCACCAGGGACAGAAGTGCTGAATCAGGGATGGCCATCGCAATTGGTCTGTAGCTGTCAAAACATACTTGTATAAAGTTGGGAGTATGTCATTAAAAACTATCACAACCATAACCGTGCTCTGGTATTAAAACAAAGCCTTAATACTCCATTCTTAACCTGTTGACTTTAATAGTAGAGCGCTTTAACCGGTAAGTTCTCATGATCTGCGAAATTAGACTGACACTAACAATTATTTTCAAAATATCAAATACAGGTTCTCAACAGCCTTTGACTGCAACAGGAATTACATGTTCTCCAGAGCTCTGAGAATAAGGCACTGACCACACAAGCAGGGCTGAAACGTGACTCAAACTGGACAGAGTCCCACTTTTACAGCAACCTTAAAAAAACCCTATGATTTATAAAAAACAAACGTATTTGAGCAAAAGTGTCTCTGTCTGCCGCGATCCAATTTCATTGCTCAGTATTTTTCTGCTGCAGTGATGAGTGAAATAACAGTACAGGTTTATTCTAAGTTAATGCCTTTATCTGGTGCAGGAGATTAAAAAAAAAACAAACCAACCCCAAGAGAATAAAAGAGACTGAGCAGGTGACTCAAGAAGGAATGAAATTTCCATGATATTTAATACAAATGTGTCTCTTGTTTACAGATAGTTTCTCCTATTAATTTGGTACATTGCTCTCCCCCTGTGCCTACTTTTAAAAGAAAGCTACTGTAGCACTGTTCACAATCCTGCTTGGAAAAACCAAAACAAGACAGCTTTAGAACTGCTGCACAAGATCATATTTGATCATCGCCTCTCAGTGAGGACAGACATGCAGCTATTCATCCCACAAAAGCAGCCTGCAGAGGGTGCTGGGCTGAGCAAATACATGGTCTTTCAAGCTCAGCTGCCAAACAAGAGCATTCAAAAAGGACAGTCTACATAAACCATCCTTTTGTTCCCCTTCTGCAAAATCAAAGATGAGTTAAAACTCTATTTGGGGCACTTGCGTTAAAATCCACAAAAAGCCAAGCCTCGTGTAATTGGGAGAGGGAGACAGAGGAGGTAGTAGTGGGTATAAGGCTTTTGTTCCCCAGCAGAGTCAACAGGCTGATGGTGAAGGCACTCACACATGCAGAAGACTTTAAATTCTTTTTTAAGTGCAAGGGGTGGCAACCCAGCGCATCTCACCATGACTCGGGGTGTTCTTTCCCCTAAATCTCTCCACCAAATCTATTCTGAGTCATTAATAAATACTCAAATAAAAAGCCCATGCAGGAAATTCAAGTAAGATACCGCTAAGTAAATTATCGCCCTAATACAAGGGTTGTTTTCTAAGTCCCTTCAGGGCACCGACACCTACAAATACATATAACCTAATGACTTGATGTTCTGATGCAGTCGAATCCTGCAAGCTAACAAAAACAGGCCAGTGTCACACTATTCCAAGTACTTCCAGAAAACATCATGGACTGCAGAAACACGTATTTATAGAGCTGATGATGTGAACTTGTTATCAAAACTATATAAACAAATTAGACTACAAGGCCCTACTGAAAGCTGCAGGTTCACCGACCGGTCGCGCTGGCATGAAAACCCATCCTGGGAAACATCTAACCACACTATGGGATTTATCTGGGATGGGATCCGATGGGCTACTTCCTAGTGCTGGAGATTAAATTCCATTTACAGTTTCTAGCGGCTCTTTAATTTTCTGCCCTGAAACACCAGACAACAGGATGGTTTCTGCATTAACTACACACACACCCCATCTATTTCAGCATGATCATGCAGATGGAGGAAACAAACATACATTATTTTTAAATACTGCTTTGAGACTTTAATGTATATGACCAAGGAAGGCAAACAGAAACCTTGCCAGGGAAGCCAAATTAAAACCTCACTCTTGTAGACCTTGCCTTTGCAAGGTTAAGGTATACAATGCTAAGGATGCTAACAGAGAGTGGGGACAAAAAACAACTTAATAATAAGTTCCAGTGAGTACCCCATCTTCGTTATTACAGCCTCTTTCAGAAGTCAGCAATTTAAGATAATTTGATACAATGCTTCAAGAAAAAAATTATTCCAATGGATTAGAATTGGCTTAACAGTAATATCGTCTATTAAAAAGAAAAAAAAGCTTTCCCAACACAGATGAGACAACTAACACTTTAGGATTGTAATGGAAAGTGTACTTTCAGGACTGATAGACCCAAACTTGGATCTACTTACACTGTGAATAGATAAAAAAATAGTTTATTTATGGATTGTTTCTCACCCACCCTGAAACACATTTTTTGGGGGGAAAAAAAATTAAACCAACATTAACAATCCTGTACTTACGAGCAACCCTACAATCAACCATTGTGTGCCATGTGACAAACGAGAAAAAAAGAACAACCACAAACACTAAGAAAACACATTTCAGTTTTTAAGCTTCCATAGTAGTAATGAAATGCAACGTGTGTAGGAGATTTTTAGAACGGCCTTAAATATTGTTCTGTAACCTAATAGTGAACACAAATATTTGCTTAACCTCCGCCTTCAACAACCAAAACAGAACCAATTACTCTAAAAGCTACCAAATGCCCCAAGAAGAATTTGAGGCATGAACCACCACCACCAAAAAGCATCTGAGGAAGAGGCAGATCTCCCACAATCAGAAAGGCTGTCTCATTTAGACATCCTAAAAACAACTGTGCTGGAAATGTGCTGGAGACGCTGGTGACTCATTATTAGCAATGGAGCAGAGAAACCACTTGAAAAGGTGAGAGGAAAATTCCATTTTAATTTAAGAGCGCTCTCTAGCAAACCTTGCCCACGCTCTGCAACATAACAACAATCAGATATTCACTAAGAAATGCATTTTATAAACGCTACTGACAGCCCTCAGCAAGCACAAGATGTGCCATCTGTGCTAAAACACTTACCATGGACTAAGAAAAATAAAAGTACAATGTTTATACGTTAAGTCCTTTCAAGAAAAAGTAACCTTAGTTACTTTTAAAATTAACATAACATAAATGACTTTTAAAAGTAAGTTTGCTTTGCATATTTGTCATAACAGCCAGTGCCACCGACTCAGTATTCCCCTGATACAGTTCCTCCCTGTTTGCAGGGCTTTATAAAAACAAAGAGCAAACCAATGACCTAGAAACAAATGTAGGCTCTCAAACTACTTTAAACTCATTAACTTTATACTTGTTTTACACTCATAACAACATCTAAAAAGACAGCCAAAGACTTTGATTTAAATTTGCCAGGTTGCACTATGAGGAGGTTTGGATTTATTCCTATCTGGAACTGTTTCAGGAATAGAAGGCACATTTTTCATAACCCACAGAATGGAAGGGGGGGAGGGTTGTGGGTTTTTGGGTTTTTTTACAGGGAATATGTTTACATGGCACAGAGCAGAGCCATGCATTCAAACCAGCTCCGGAACCGGAAGCTGTATGACATGTCAGCACAGCTCTCCACTAATTACCAGGATAATAAGAAGCAGAATAGTTCTTTTTCCACAAAGAGATGACACTAAAATACTTCTCTGCAACACAACTAGTGATTTCTCATTGTACTATGCAGGCATACCCAAACTAGCTCAAGGTATGAGTTTCGGATTTATGAAACCTGAAATGTCCTTTTAAAGGATTTAGTGCTAGATTCCCCAGCAAAGACATTGACTGATCTGTGCACAGCACTCTAGGAGGGAGGAAAAAAAAAAAAGAAAAAAATAAGGAAGGTAAATATGCACTATGAAAACTTTTTAAAATAACTCCCCGAGGCCGTAAGTAACCATTTCAAAGGGGTGGTGGGAACAAGATCCATCTATAAAACTTCAATTTGAGCATTAGCAAGGAGCCCTCCCCCAACATAAGCAATTACCACTGCCTTTCATGTGGCAGAGTAACACACTTTTTCTTGTACAGTTGGTTGTGTCAAGTCTATTTTAAACACCCTCAACAGCATTTCAAAGTAAAACATCACAGCCGTGCATCCCATGCAGCTGGAAATGCGGGTTGCCAAACACAGGCCAAAAACTTTAAGGCTTTCTTTATAAGCAACCCAAGCCTTCAAGCTGCCGAGCATCCCTGACGTTTGGGGAAGGAGCTCGTATCTCCCAGAGAAGTACGCAGAGAGGAACGCGCCATGCCTACACCTTCTGTTTCCCATGGCGGTGGTTCGGGCAATGGGAGCACCACTACACACCGTTTCAAGAGCATCGACTGGATTTGCAGCACCAACTCTACCGCGAGCGGTAACTCCGTTCCCGCTTCTGAAGAGCTTTAATCTGCTTCTGCCTTTGGCGTGCTATTATTAACCTCAGGGATAAACTTGCGCCCTACTAATCAGGTGCCTTAACTGATGCATTCTGGAAACAGGTACAGCAAACAGATAGCCTCTACCTTCTTTAGCAGTAACGTGGAAAGTATCACCTGCAATATTCACCAATTCAAACCTCCAAGAAATCGGTGAGGGCACCAGTAAGATGGACCCTTCTCCAACGCTGCAAGTCAATGCTTTCAACTAGAAGTGTTAGACGGGGAGGGAGACCTCACGCTTTGCCAGGGATGCCCCGAGTCCACAGGGTTTTCAGGAGCCGCTCTGCCCCGGCCGGTCCCCTGGCACCCTGAGCACAGCCCGGCGCGGCCCTCCACGCCGCTCACCTTGTAGACATCGCCGTAGGTGCCGCTCCCCACCCGCTGGATCAGCTCGTAGTCCTGCTGCGGGTTCCGCCTCAGGATATCCCCGCTCGGCCGCGCCGCCGGCTCCATCTCCAGCCCCGCGCAGCCCCCGCCGGGGGAAGGGGGCAGCGGCCGCTTGTCCTCCTCGCCCCTCCGGCCGGGGATGCTCCTAGCGCGGCAGCCGGCCCATGGCTCCTGCGGCGGAAAGCGCCTGCTGAGGGGGGCTCCCGGGGCGGGCTCCGGGCCGCGGCTGCCGAGACAAAGGCAGGCAGCCGGCGGTTGCCACGGCCGTTTGGAGGCCCGGCGGCGGCTCCCGGGGCTCCGCGGGCCAACGGGGAAGCGCCGAAGCCGGCGGGAGCAACCGCCCCGGCCGCTGTGGGGAGGGAGCTCCCGGCCCGCCGGCGCTGAGCAGGCGCCGCGGCCCGCCCGCCGCCGGCCGGGGCAGCCGCCAGCCCGCCCGCAGCCAGGCCCGCAGCAAGGCCAGGCCGGCTCCTACCTGCGCGCCCACAGCCCTTTGTCCCGCCGGAGAGGGAGCGCCGCCGCCGCCTCCTCTTCCTCCCGCCGCGGTCCCGCTGCACCGCTGCGGTTCCGGCCCCCACGCACGCACCGCCCGACCCAGCCGAGCCGGGTCGGGTCGGGTCGGGACGGGACGGCAACGGGCCTCCGCGACCCCGCAGCGCCACGGCGCGGCCGACGGCACCGGCGCGGCCCGGCCCTCCCCTCGCCTCCCTCCTGCCCGCCCGCCTTCCTCCCCCCGCCCGTGCCGCCGCTCGGCGTTAGTAAAGCCTGTGTCACGATGGCTGCCACCGGGGCTGCCCGCCGCTCTCCCGGCGGCCCTCAGCCGGCGGCGGCCCCGGGCCGGGCCCACAGGCCGCTCAGCCCCGACGGCCCCGCGGCTCTGCCTGGGGATGTGGCGCGGGGGCTCCCCGCGGGCTCTGCGGCTGTGCCCGGTGGAGGCAGGGCCGGGGGCGCAGGTGGGCTCCGCGGCTGAAGGCTCCGCTGCCCGCGCTTGGGGGCACCCACCGTGACCCTCCATAACGGGGATGAGCCTGGGGCTGCCGGGTCGGAAGGGAAGGGACCTTTAGAGGCCATCTAGTGCAACCCCCCTGCCATCAGCAGGAAGATCTTCGACTAGAGCAGGGTGCTCAGAGCCCCATGCAGCCTGACCTGGAGTGGTTCCAGGGATGGGGCATCTACCACCTCTCTGGGCAGCCTGGGCCAGGGTTTCACCACTTTTATGGTCAAAAATTTCTTCCTCAGATCTAGCCTGAATCTGCCCTCTTTTAGTTTAAAACCATTACCCCTTGTCCTGTCGCTACAGGCCCTGATAAAAAGCCTGTCCCCATCTTTCTTCTAAGCCCCCTTTCAGTTCTGGAAGGCTGCAATAAGGTCTCCCCGGAGCCTTCTCTGCTCCAGGCTGAACAACCCCAATTCTCTCAGCCTGTGTTTTCTCACAGGAAAGGGGTTCCACCCCTCTGAGCATGTATGTGGCCTCCTCTGGACCTGCTCCAACACATCCATGTCTTGGCTGTGGAGAGACAAGTCTGGGGGCAGGCATGGCTTTTGGCCTGTGCCCCTTGCTTTGAGGCCGGAGAAAAGCCCCAGCTTGCCTACGCCACATGTATGTTGTATATATTTACATCCGTCTGTATGCTTCTGCCAAACACCAGGATGACCTTTCCATCTTTGATGCCAGAGCTGTTCTACATGTACATCCTAGTAGGGGTTATCACAGCTGCCGTGGCAAAATCCTGCTCTGAGCTGAGCGCCGGAGTCTGACCTGCTCCCAGAGAGGCTCTGAGGTGCGAGAGGAAGAGGAGGAAGAGGAGGAGGAGGAAGATATACCAGCTGGGGGGAAGAGGGACACAGACTAGGTAGGATTCCCCAGGTCAGTGAGTTCCATCCTTTGCAATCTGGACTGCAACCTCACAGCAGCAGCACATAATCTTTTTCATGGGCTAATCAAGCACCATGGTATTTCGTTTTGTGGGCAGCCAGTGCAATGATAGTCACACTAGAATTAACTCAGACTTGTTGGGACTTGCCTCCTTGGGCTCCTAAAGTCAAAAAAGCTTCTTTGGAACTGCGAGATGGAAAGTATTCTGTATCTGCCTTTTCCTCTTTGCAGAACAATTATTTTCAGCAAGGCAGCTGAAATTCTGAGCAAAACTGGCCTATGGTCTTTCAAATGAGTGCTAAACAATGTAAGAAACCCAAAGGTGGGGATACGGAGTAAGCAATGCTGGAATTAGCAGTAGTGTTCGCTGCATGTAGTCATTAAGGCCTGAAAGGAGGTGTGATTTTTCTAGGCGCAGAAAATACCACATACTCAACACAGGAAATATATTGGCAAAAATTAAGTAGAAAAAAATTAAATGGATGCCAGATGTACAAGTCTTTTTGGTGTTCAGGACACTGGATTGGTTATTTAAGAACAGATTCTGCCTCTTTGGCAGTCAGACAGCCCACACAGGTCCAATATAGTCTATCGACAAAGTAGCTGGATACTGATTCTCCGTTTAAAATGGAGTCTGGGTTTTAAGCTTACTCCAGCACATTTAGAAATCCCACATGCAAGTACCTGAAACAGCACTGCTGATTGCGTAAGCTTTTCCTTCAAAACACAGGCTCTGTAGCATAACTCATTAGGATCGGCTTATTGCTTTAGGTTAAAAGACAATGTATGCAGACTCTTGGCAATTGCATAGTGACATTTGATTTTATTGGGGTTTTATTTATGGGCTCATTTGAAACAGTGTGTGTCGGAAGCAGGCTCCAAAATGTAAACTGTCCTGCTTCCAGAGAGACAGCGGGTACGGGACTGCTAACTTAAGGAGATTTGCATTTAATTTCCCCTTGTACTCTGAAAGCCTTCTACATCCTGTATATTCTCTCCAACATAAATACGTAAGTTTTCCTGAACACCCAGCAAATGAAGAAGAAACTATTTACCCTTTAGGGAGCTGTATTTCCTCAAGCGATTTTTAACAAAACAATTACCTCTCCCCCCACAAATTAGCTTCCTGCACTCCTGATAGCGGGCTGTTTGTGTCCTTTTTTTTTTGTTGTCCTCAGCTGAGGGTTCGAATGCCACCTTTCACTCTACTGATTTACTGCTCTTGACAAGCCATCAGATGACAGCACAGGAAAGAGGCCATTTCATTGTCCAGTAGCAGATGGTGCATTAAGACTTGGGCTCCTAGAACGTCTTACAGATCCGAGGGCCATCCGACGATGGCAATTTAATGCAAAGGCTCCTGTATTGACCACTGTTTCATCCTTGCTGCGTTACATTTCACTTCCCACCTGGAGGTGTAGTTTCCCATCCCGTATTGCCAGTGGTGAAACATGAGCGCTCAGAGATTTGCCTCGTGATCCGAGCTTTAGTCTACCTTCCCCAGTTGGGTCTCAATCCCTGCTGGAAGCATTACTGGGAAGTGTACATAAATAATAGCAGTGCCAGGACTGTATTACCGTTGCCACTTCAGAATTAGAAAAATGGAGGTAAATGAGTTGTGCAAAGCGCAGGGTGCAAGACATGGCCCGCCACTGTATGCTCGAACACACGCCGATTCCCACTCTGTATTTTCCACCCTAGACCACGTTGCTTTTCTGGTCAAGCGTGTTAAGGAATGTGCTTTTATGCAGCATCTTTCGTCTGGATGGGTCCCAGCCTTAAAAGGAATGTTAAGTGGTTTTACATAAGGCATTACGTAGGATTAGAGAATGTGATCTGTTTGCATGGTAGTCTTAAGAGGAAGAACAGCCAAGGTTATTTTAATGAGACATCAAGATTCATCTGTTAACGGTAGATGCAAAACTGTAGAAATTTCTAACTGAACAATGTCATAAAAGTGGTTTTAAAAGCAGCGGAATGTGCCGTACGTGTGAAAGCATGTTCATTGTCAAATAAGAAACTGGGAGCGATGAAACAGCAGCATGAAGAGAAAATACTTCAGCCCTAGTTTTTATCAGACTGCTAAAACATCTTTAATTTCACATAGTCTAACAATGTCACATGGAAGGTATTCAAAACTGTTGTGTGGGATTGCTTCACGTTTGTGGTGCGTTTGAATAATAAAATAGATCAGCTGTACGGCAATGCTGAGGCCAAAGACTCATGAATCGGCTTGAGGGCCGGCAGCTTTTCCTGTTCACTGGCTCCTGCAATAAGCTGTATTTTACATCAAACTTGACTGTTGAGGAGATAGAGTATGCTCTCAAGAAATGCTGCAGCATCTTCCCTATGATTTGAGATGCAGTTTTTTTTCGTAAATTTGTGGTTTAGGTTTTTCAGGCTGGTTTTCCTCCCTAGTGAAACACACTGTTGCTACACCCTGTCTCCCTGCGGCCACGAGCGAGGGGCCTGCAGAGGAGCTATTTCCAGGCTCTCTGCGGGCAGCTTCCCGCCACCGAGTCCAATTCTGCCTGCGACAGGCAGGGTGCTGAACCTCCTAAAGCTTCTCGGCGTCACCTTGGCAGCTCTCGGTGCCGTTAGTGCCGCTTTACCTGCCTGCCGAGCTCTGCCAGTGGGACTCGGAGTAAGAGGGACAGGGCAGGTTTCGCAGGGTCCCTCACAGCTGCTGGAATGGCCCTTTGGGGCTTCTGGGGTGGCAGCTGCTGTGGGCATATGATGACAAGTACAAAAGATTGGAAAAAACTGAAGAGCTTGGGCAAAGGGGCTCTGAAAGGAGCATGCTATTTCTGTTGCAATAGCAGAAAGAGGGAGAAGTATTGGCAAGAGGGATGCAAGGAACACAGCCGAGGGAGCAGCTTGGGCAAGAGAAGGAGGAGATGGCATCCAGGCCCGTTAGATGCTTCTTACATCCGGCGAGGGAATTCGCTTGCTCAAGAAAGCATCAGTCTCCCATCAGCAGGGATCATTGCTGAGACGCTCTGGGAAGAGAAAAAAGACACTAAGGGAGAGGAAAGCCTTTTCAGGCTCTCAGGAGCCTTGTACCCCTTGCAGGAGCAGATTTAATAAGGCATAGCTCAGACCCTCACGCCAACTTTAACTGAGGCCCTTATGCAAGGATTTGTTTTTCACGGAAGGAACGGGAGCGCTAGCGGCTATACATTATTTTTGTGTCACCCTGTTTACGTAGATGTTTCTCAGGAGACTTTGCAGCTGATTGTGCTGTTTGCATTCAAAGGAAGGAAACCAGCTGGATGCCCTTCCCTCCCACGTGCACGCACGGGAGGGCAGAGGTGAAGCAGGCAGCTCCGCCGACAGTAACAGCTCAGCACGAGGATGCCGGAAAATGTGACCTTTCAATTAAAAGCAGCATTAACAAGGGGATTTCAGAGCACTGCCTGGAAACCCGGCTGCTCCCCCCTGTTTCCAGGTGCACGAACCTGGCTGGAACATATTGCGAATATCTTGCTGAATCATGCGGGCAGGTGGATTCTGTTGTTTCTGCCAAGATGCAAGAGGAGCTGGAACCCTTTCCCTGGACGAGGTGTATCTTCAGGGGGAAATCCTAGAAACAAACTTGGCACGCACAGATTTTGGCTTGGATTTACTAAAGCCACGTTGTAAAAAAAAAAGAGACTGGCAAGGAAGGATGCTTTGAATATAGCATCCATCTGCCTATCAGTGCAGGAGAGTAAGAACAAATTAAAAACAATCTTGGAAATAGATGGGAAGTTGGGCTTAGAAGAGATCTTACTGAGCTCCAAAGAGAAATAAGAGGAAGGAAGAGAAATCTCAGAAGGTTTTAGTTAGTCCTGCAATGCTGGTGTGTCTCAGTGCCTGTGACAGAAAGGCATAACCTAGGGCTGCGATGCAGCGAGGCTCCAGACACAGCGCCGAGGCACGTGCAGACAGGTCTGTGGTATAATCTGAACCCCCGGCTGCGAGTGGGATATTTTATTAAAATCCAGCAAAACCTTGCAAGAGCCCTGAGGATGCTGTTTGGGGTGAGGAACCTCCTGGAAACCAGCCTGATTGATAGTCTGATTCAAGTTAGAAAAGTTGCACTTGTTTATTGCTGGATTTCTGCAATTTCTCATCGTTTT
Source organism: Phaethon aethereus (assembly GCF_964289735.1). Taxonomy (NCBI): domain Eukaryota; kingdom Metazoa; phylum Chordata; class Aves; order Phaethontiformes; family Phaethontidae; genus Phaethon; species Phaethon aethereus. The sequence continues at coordinate 3,653,756 of NC_138579.1, forward strand.
GGTGCTGAGCACAGACGGTGCAAAGCCAAGGTAAAAACCAAGCCTGTCTCTGAATGCACGCTGGGGTTGGTTTGGTTGAAGTTTTGGGCTGATGGCTCTTTATCTACATGGCTTTTTGTATTCTTAAGTAGTTCCTTCAGTTTACAGAGCATCTTCCAGAAGGAAGGACCTTCGCACAGACTGATTAAACAAGTCATTTAATTAACTGCTGAAATTCTGTCTCCTCTATGAGTGAAATATGATAGCGCTGTTACAGCCATAGTGTGCAATCATGTTTACAGAAGAAGCAAAGATAATTCCTTTGGCTGCAAACCCCATGTAAATGTAGGCGGTCATAACACTTATTCAGGGTGAGAAATAGGAACAGCAGGAATAGAAGGATTTCCTAAGCAACAAAGATCTGCTTCGCTTAAAAATCTTTCAGTAAGAAAAAACCAGATGTTAGGAAGGCTTCAGCTTTCAAGAAGAGTGGGTAAAAAGCTGATGCTGTTTCATCACTTTTTGGTATTTGCTAGGAATTGTGGCCTCTTAACCCAAGAATAAGAGTACAGAAATTAAAACAGCGATGACAAATCACTGCCAGAGAGTGTAACTGCTTGGGAGAAGTCCCCTTGCAATGCTCTTCAAACACAGTCGAGATCTATATTCCTTTTACTTTCCCATGCAATTAAGCAGAAGCGGTGAAAGAGTGAAGACTGAAAAGGCAGAAGTGATGATAATAATAACTGCTGGGAAGAAGCAAACATATTCAAGAACCTCGATAATCACCATAAGAACAGATCTGTCACTCAGGGTTAAGACAGTGCCTTGTCTGTGCCATGGCAAAGAAAAGTCATGCGGATGGCATGGTTGCCCTCAACAGCAAGCCCCAGCGGTGAGTACCATACTTGGTGGCACCTGAGAAAGAGCAGAGATTTCGTAGCGTCCCTTTCCCACCTCTTTCATAAGTGCTGCACGACGTGGCTGGTTTCTGTTTGCGAAGGGCTGGGGATGTGAAAAGCAACTGTAAATGCTGCCTGGGTAAGTGGGCCAGTCGAATCAAGGTGAATTATGAAACTGCCCCTGCAAGCTGTGTGAGCGGTACACATGATGGATTTATGTCCCTGTTCTCTCCTAATTCTGGGGCCTGTTGAGCACTCTACCTCCTGGCACACTGGCTTTGGGGCCCCCGGCTGCGGTCTCTCTCTGCGGGGTGTTTTCTCTTTTTGCCTTTCTCCCATTTAGCATTGTTTTTCCTTTTTCCTCAAGAATCCTTCCATTGCGTGCCTGTTCCGCGCATCTCCTGTGAAATTAGCTCTTTATGATCTGGCAACTTGGGCAAGAAGAACGTAAAGATACTTCCTAGGAAGAGCTGTTGGCAACTGGTAAAATAAAGGCAGGATGAATTGGTGGAGCTAAGGGATGGACGGTGGGTGAAAATGAACAAATACCGAGTCACTCCCTGGAAACAAAATCATCTGCAAAGCTGCCTGACTTGGAATCACAGGAAATAATGCAGGAAAAAGCCTTGGGAGTTTATGCAGACAACCCCCCCGGCACAGCACAGGATCGAACCTCCCTGCTCCTCTTTCATTTTGATACGACATGCCATAATGGAGAGAGAAAGGGAAAAAATGCCAGTAAATGGGGCAGTACAAGCTTGACCTAAGCAGCAATTCTCAAAGGGAACAAGGAAAACAGGGCCTGAGCCCATCTTGGCTTAATTAGGCTTTCAAATTAACAGATCTCCTTTTCCGCCCTCCTTTTTTTCCCCTCTCCGTTTCCCAGCTGCTTTTCTTTTAATCTCCTCTTTCAACCTATTTGAACCTCCCTGACAGTCTCCAGCGTAAGAAGTCCCTCACAATGCCAGTCGCTTCTCTGCCGCTTCGAAGAAGCAACAGGCACATGGGACTTCAGGGATTATTTATAAAAACCATAAGGGATTTTCTGCCATGGCCGCGAGTGGCTGAGCTCCTCGTGGTTGCGGTGCCCGGCAGCCACGGGCAGGAGGAATCAGCTGCCTGCCACGTGAGCCGGCACTTCAGCGAGCTGAAATTATGTGTTTCACTCTGATGCTGTAAACACAGGGAGGAAGCCAACGGGAGGCAGTCGCGGAGTATTGGAGAAGGCACTTACAAATTAAGTATCAGCGTATCAGTGGGAGTGCACCACCACATGGCCTTGGCATGGAGGAGCCACCTGGAACAGAAAATCGGTTCACTTTCGAACGTTTCTCCCGCTTTCAAAAGGGAAGAGCGGATCCTGCCGGTTCCTGTGCATCCAACAAAGCTGGATGGCCATTGGCTTTCCCCGACAGCTGCAGGCCAGTGTGCAGAAATGAGCAGCACTCCCCCAAAATCTCCTCTTGCAGATGCAGTCTGGGGCTCAGTTCCCTTCTCATCCTTCCAGATTTTGGCCCATACCATCCTCTGGTGACTGCCACATTTCCAGTTTAGAGATCATGCCTTGAGTGCTGTGCCATGCTTCTTCCAAAGAGCCGCACAGGGCTGTGGCTTCAGATGAATTGACCGGACATTGTTGGCATCAAAAATATGGACAAGCATTAGCTTGGCACACAGAGGACGAGCGTGTTCACCGGCGTGGCAGTCTGCGGCGTGTGGATGGGAGTGGGCGAGCTCTCTGTGACCGGCATTGCAAGGGGCTTCGACGCTTTTCCTGGGTTTGCACAATAAACACAGGTTTGGGAGAGGCTGCAGCTGGCAAGAGAGCGCAGAAAGGTGAAGAAAAAGAAATCAAAACGTGCCCCCTGGGTCCTTCCAGGTGGGGTGTTTTGGCTGAGGGCAGCCGGGGCACCTCGGGGCAGCCGGGTGACGAGGCCAGCATCGCTGCTCCCCTGCCAAAATTTTGCACCTGGGCGTTCCCGTGAGCTCAGGCTGAGTCAGGGTCTCACATGGCAGAGCGCTGAATCAATCCCAAATACCAGGGGGCAAGTGCTCGCTGTTAGAGGGAAGTCTGGAGGGAAGGTGCATGTTATCAATCACGCTGCAGCTAAATCTTCCCCGGAGGTGCCCAAGCCCCGGACCTCGAGCTGCATCTTTCATGCTGCATCTGCACATGCACAGCGTGTATTTCCCGCTGCCCGCAGACACTGCCGGCGCATGCGGAATGGGGGGAGCGGGAGCTTGCTGACCCTCACCCCAGGGCAGGACCCCTCCAGCGATTTCTCAGCCCACGCGTGCGTGTGCGCTCGCCATGTGCTCTGGGAAGTGCGCGTTAACATGTTTGAGCTCCTGTGTGTGTGCATGAGCTGCGGTGCGTGGCTCTGCTTTGGGGTGTGTGTCCCGCCTGGGGGCTCTCTGTATGTGGGTGACCCCAGCCGGGTGGGTACTTGTGCATGTGCCCACCCAGGAAGGGGGGTGTGTGTGTGCATGAACCCCAGCATGAACCCCTGCCCACGCTGGGCAGGCTGAGTGGGGAGCCGTGTGCCCAGTGCCTCCCCCCGGGTGGGTGCCCATGGGGGTACCCAGTGACCCAGATAAGCCAGCTGCCCCAGGAGGGGGGGGCCTCCACGGTGTGAGTGTCGACGAGTGTGGCATGCCCCCCCTCCATGGGTGGGTGCCGTGGGAGTGCCGGGTGCGGGGGCACCCCTGGGTGTGGCTACCCGGGGAAGCGGGTGCCCCTGGATCTGCCCGTGCCTGACCCATGGATGTCAGTGCCTGATGTCCCACGCGCGGGTGCCCCGAGTGTGGACGCCCGTGGGCGGGCGCGGCGCGGGCGGGTGCCCCAAGGGGGCGGCGGGCCGCCGTGCCGTGCCGTGCCACGCCGTAGCGGCGGGCGGGGATGCTGCTGCCGGCTCCCCCGCCCGCCCCGCGCCACCGCGGCAGACGCAGCGCGGCCGGGAGCGCGCACGGAGCCTCCCGCAGCCGTGGTAGCCCCGCGCCCCGCCATGGCCCGGAACCGCCGGGAGAGGAGCAGCTGGGGTAGGCGGCGGGGGGCAGCGGGGAGCGGGGCGAGCGAGCGAGCCCGGGCGGGGCGGGCGCGCCCCGCGGCCGCGAACAATGCCGGGCCTGCGGCCGCCCGCGGCCCGCTCCACGCCGGGGCTGCCGGGGCGGGGGGCGCGCCCGCCCCCGCTGGGGCCTGGGCCTGGGCCGCTGGGGCGGGGCGGGCGCGGGGCCTGCGGGGGGAGGCTGGTGGCGGCGGCGGCGGCGGCCGTGGCGGCGACGGGGGGCTGGGGAGCTCGGCCGCCCCGGGTGGGGGTTGAGGGGCCTGTGGGGGCGGAGGGCCGCCCCTCCCCGCTGCCTGCGGGGGGCCACCCCGGCACCTTTAATCCCCTCACCTCGCTATCCCCGGGGGGGTGGGGGGGTGTCCGGCTGCCCCTCTGCCCCTCCGCTGCTGCCTGCTATGGCAGCGTGGCCGGGGAGGGGGCGTTTGGGTTGGGGGTGCTTGGGTTGGGGGTGCCCCTTGTTCCTGAGCCCCGCCGGGGTGCTGGGGCGGGCGAGGCGCTCCTGGCTTGGCACCGCCCTGGGCCTGGCGCCCCACGCGGGGCGGGCCGCTGCCGACAGCCACCTCCGTGGGGAGCCCTTCGGCCGCCCCCGCTCCCCTCCGGCCTGCCCTGACGCCCCTCGCCCCGTCGCTGCTGTCCCCACAGCACCTGCCCCCGGTCCCAGCGGACGGCGGAATGTCACTTCAGCCGCCACCCCGCCGCAGCCGGGCAGCGGGAGTCCCGCTCACCCCACTCTCTGCTTCGGACGGAGCCGCCGGCCTTCCCCGGCATGTCGCTCCTACAGAGGGTTTTTCACATCTCTGGAGGCTGTAGGGCTTTGTTGGTCTGTGAGACCCTCCAGAGAAGGGGCCATTTTAAATCCATCGCTTTACAAACCCCGCCTGAGCCCGGGGGAGCTGGTAGCAGCATTGCTGGGGAGCGGAGCGGGGTTGCGGGGAGGAGGAAGTGCTGCGGCGTTTTCCTGCAAAGCTTCCCTCCTCCTCCGGAGCCGCCTGCCTGCGGCGGGCCTGGAGCCGCCGGCGGCTGCTGCTCCCCCGCTGGAGCCAAAGCTGGTCCCGCAGGTGGGCTACACCGCACAAGCAAAGGGGCTCCTGATGCCTTTGACCCTGTGTCCAGCCAAGGCTGCGGCCAAGCCTGCTGCGGCCAGCGCTCAAGCGACGTATCGCTTTACTGGCTTCCGCCGACGCGCTGCCCGTTTCGTAGAAAATCAGGTTTTATACAGCCGTTTGCCGTTATTTGAGGCTGCTGAGGAGCGTAACGTGTCATTTTCCCTGACTTGTATTCCATGTGAACTCACTCATCCGTGCATGCGGTGCTTCCTGTCTTGTCAGGCACACCAGGTGAGCTGAGCTGTGATGTTTAGATACACAAATTACGTCCTAATTTATATAGATGAGAGTTGTATTCCCCATGGTAACGATTAACAGTTGAGGGGTGCATTTGTGGAAGGGTTTGGATAACGGCGTGTGTGATTTGAGTAGATGGAGTGGGTGGTGGTCTTTTTGTAAGAGAGCAAGGAGAAAATGAGCAACGATCAGTGTCTTTTTTAACTGTGACTCTTGACGAAGGTCGTTAGACCCTTGGGTAAACTGGAGGGAAAACTTCCCAGTGAATCTGTTGACATTCTCAGCTTTGTCTCACAGAGCTGTCAGTTCCGTCTCTGTGTGTGTTGAATATCGCACACATGTAAACGCGCTGGTGCTTTCCCGTCAGATCTTGATAGCATGACAAGAAAATGCAAATAATGCTGAAATGGATATAAATGGAGAAAGCATCATCTTGGAAAGCAGAGCCTTGTTCCAGCAAGACAATTAGGCACATGCCTTGGTCTAAACATGCTGCTGAACCTTACTCAAGTGAAATGTGATGTGTCACTGATTTGCTGAACACTTAGATTCTCTGTAAGTTTTGCAAGAGTCTGGAATCATCCACAGATCCAAGTGGATCTCTGTGGGATCAGCCGCCTTCTGCTGCAACCCATCCACAGGTCAAAATCATACCCTATCTTCCACAGAGGTTTACATATTCCTAGCATGATTTCCCAGCACTTTCCCAGGCTGGTTGACATTGCAGATGATAAATTAGCAAAATGCCTGTATTTTTCACTAGGGAAAAAAAAAGCCTTCTTTAATAAAAGTGTGCGTTTATACAACAGAACCTCATTGCCCTGAAAGATGTGTTTGCATCCAGTGACTGCAGCATTGTCTGGTGACATCAGTCCGTGGGGTGACTCTTCCCATGCTACATTTTTCAGCCTAGCTGGCAAAGGAAGAGTCTTGGGCTTTTACCATCCGAGCTCTCAAACTAAGGCAGAAAGTCCTTGCTGTGCTCTAAAAATGGGCTTATGGGTCATTAAAAATATTACGCTATTTTGAAATGCATCAAACTTTGTCCTAGTTACTCTCTGGTTACTCTGAAAACAGGCAAATGCTTAGTGCAACCCTTCTCCTTTATTTCATAAAAATAATTTGCTTTTTTTAAAGGTCACAGAGCAAATTAGGGTGAGTGAGTGTATGGCACTCAGAAGAAATTGCCTCCGGTCAGCTATCAAAGCTGGGTTACTGTCACACACGTACATCCCCAGGAGCTCGTGTGGGGACTTGTAATGTATCAAGCGCAGGATTTAGCCCTGGGCAGAAGGTCAGCATAAGGCTATGCATCATTTAAGGCGCTCTCACTGAACGTGCTAAGTGGTGCATAGACCTCACAACTGCTGCTAGTTGCTGGATGAATGGCTGAGGGAGCTGCAGTAAGAGTAAGGGACCCTGCTTCTCCCAAAATAAAGATTGTTAGTCTAAGTCCTGATTGGCATGGTGAAATCCAGCCAGCTCGATGAAGGCTTCTAGTAGGTTACACCGATGTATTCCTGAAATTCTTTGTGCTTGGCAGTTGCAGATGCCCGCTTTGCCTTTGAATCAGCTCGTCCTGGCATATGAACTGGCATGGACATAGCCACATAACTGCCTAATGTGACCTCAAGCTTCCTGAAAAACTTGTAGAAAAACCTCTGTCTGATCTGCTTTCTTCCCAAGGTAGTTGTGTGCCTGTGTCTCTGAAGCATGCTAATAATGATCTCAGCCTGGGAATTTCACAGCGGAAGGCATCGCTGCTGTTCCAGAGCCAGCTAAGGCACTGTAGCTTCACGTAAGTGGTAGTAGCTGTCGTCGTTAAAAAGTTTCACATTGGACTTTGGCATTTGAGATCTGTCTGTTGTAACAGACAGGTTTGGTGGCCAGTAATCATCCAAGATCTTGTTTCTGTCAGCAGTCTTCTATGCAAGAAGGTCCCAAACCACTTGTGTTACCAGCATAATCATTTGTCTCCTTGCTTCATCTGCCAAAGGGAAAAGGGGCTGAGTTGGCCACGCTCTCGCTGAAGCGGCTATGCTGCCAGCTGGGTGTCTCGGGGCTGGCGGGAAGAAAGTGCACTCTACATCTTACCACCACTCCAAAAAAAGCAAAGGATGAGTACCAAACCTGGCAGCAGTAGCTGCCCTACTCAGTTCCCTGTTGCCAGCCTCCTGGGGTGCAGAGAAGTGGGGTGCTTGCCAGGAGCACGTGGGAGTGCAGATTGCATTGGGCAGAGGTGTTAACACTGCAGTGCAGCTGGGGTAGAAGAGTTCACCCCAGCTTCAGAGAAGGTAGCTTGAGATCTCAAAACAAGACCCCAAATGACTACCAAGTGAGGCCTTTTACCTGCCATACTTGCTTGCCGAAGTATACGGCTACTTTTTTACATGGCAGTCTTCTTCACTTGTTTCTAAGCCATTCACTGCAGCGCCCTGGGTGATCTCCATCGCGGGCTGTGTCATTTACCCATCATTTCCACAGGTATCAAGAGCCTGCTTTGCACTTTGGCTCGTGACAGAGCCGTGATTGCATCTGTACCTCCGGTCTGGGGAGGTGCAAGTGTTGTCCCACTCGGGCACGAGAAGGTCTGGCTCTGCCTTCCCAGTCACTGCTGCGTTTCCCAGACCACCAGCCCCAGGCAGCGAGCAGGGCTGGGGCCCCGGGGAGGTACCTGTGCACGTGTGCCACTTCAGGGGGGCTCGGTGGCTCTGCTTAGTGGGTGCTACTGATGGCTACTGCCTGGCATTTCCCCTCCCCGGGTCTGGGGTCCTCTGACTCCGTGGGGGTGTCACAAATCCCAGCAGAGGTGTGAGCAGAGTGGAGGGAGGGTTGTGTGGCTGTGTGTCGGCCGTGCCCTGGGTGTAGGAGGTGCAGGTAGGATACAGAAAGGGGTGGTGAACGTGTGTGTGGTGTTAAAGCCAGCTCAGGAGGCTTTCTGACCTGCTGGCTAGGCACCCTCGGAGAGCACAGTGCAGGCAGGATTGCAGAGCAGTGGTGGGCGTAGGAGAGGGCTTTACCCAGCCAGGCTTCCCTGCTTCGTCCTCTCGAAGACACTGTCTCCCAGGAGCACCTCAGTCTAGACACCTTATGGCAGCCCTGCGCTGAGGGAATTTGCTAACTCATAGCTGTCCAGGCCCGGCTCCTGCGGCAGCCTCAGCGCTTCGGGTTGCAGCTGCGCCCTGCCATGCATCCTTTATGCAGGATCCCGTCTGATCCTTTGTGCAGGATCGATAGAGATTATTGCTCTACAACATCCCCTCTGCCCTGCCTGTCCAATATATACGCGTTGCTTCAATGTTTTATTTCTCGTTTTCCCCTCATTAGCTGGATAAGATGCAGAGCTCTGCGCAAGCCTGTCTCGGAGAGAAGGAGAGGATGCCTGGTGCATGCTGAAAGCGATGCTGCCTTTCCCGGCCTCCTCAGAGCTGTGCTGATGTTCGTTGGCCGCTTGTCGTGTGGCGGAGGTAGTCAGCATGAATAGAGCAAGCAGAACTCGTGTCACAGCAGCAGCCACGCTGAATGTGATAAGTGCAAGGGAGACCGCAGCTTGAAGAGAGATGTCTGTCTTTGCCAGTGCCGTTTGCGGAGGGCAGATAAGCGTCCTGGAAGTTCAGGCTCTCTGGAGAATGTGCAGAGGGATCAAGCCTGACTGTAGGGTCTGTTCAGTGCTTGGCTCATGGTGTCGTTGGTGGCACTGTGATATGTTTGTAATGTAAACAGCTGGGGTGAACAGAGCTTCAGAAAGGATCTGCACAGCTATCGCTGCTGATCAAATTAATCCCTAGAGGGCTGCTGATAAGCAACCTAACACGGTCAGTACAGGGATGCTCCATTCCAGGGAAATAACAACAAGGTAAAGCTTCTCATCAAGCCTCTATTTTCTTTCCTTGGTGGTTTCTCTTTTTCCACGCAGTAAAGTAACTTGGTTCAAATACCCTCAGAATGGCAGCACCGTGTGACATGTGTGTATTTTAGTGGAGGGAATCAGGGTCCGGGTTGCAGCCCCTGCTTTTCATGGGCAGTGCTTGGATAGGTAAGGCTCCTGGGACCCAAGAGAGCACAAGAGCAGGGCTGGCAAATTGGCTTTCTCAGGGTCTGGTTAGGCAGCCTGTGTTTGCACAGATGATGCAATGGGTCACGGCTGCATTTCGTTCTCTGGAATGAAGTGTATTTATTGTGCAAGCTCATTTAAGGAAAAAGCTGGCTTTATTAGTTGGTCTGTGGAAAGCAGTCAGCATTTCTGCGACCTGTTCTTCTGTAGCTAAGGAAGAACAGGCTTAAGCAAGTGCTCACCAAAGGTATGTTGCATAATTAGTGACATGTAATTTATTTTTCTGTAGGAGCTTAAATACATTAGACATCAGCTGTCAGTCTGTACACAGGCGCAACATGAAATATGCTGCTTTAATTTACTTAATTTTAACCAAAAATAAGTTGAAGAACACTTTATCTTTTCCTTATACTCTAATAAAAAGTGAACAGTATGTCCTGTACGCGCTCTGCATGAATCGGGCCATTTCCTTGCTGCTGTCTGACAGCTCAGTAAGTATGAATGCAAATTTTGATCTCCTTCACCTTTCCACTTTGAATCACCATGTGGAAAAGAGACATGGATTCCGCCCCTCTTTAGAGTCATGGAAATGAGCTGTTACGAAATGGGGAAAGAGAACTGTATCCTGGCAATTTCTGAATGAGCAGCTTGAGAATTGACGTAATTGCAAGGCGCCAGGAGAGGGCCGACAGAAAGGAGGAGTCAAGTTAGAAAATGAGTAAAAAACAAGAGTGTGTTTAGGAAATTCTTCTTCCTTTCCATTTTGGCCAGATGATGTTTTGCCATTGCCAGGTACAACTTCCTTCAAAGCAGATAACTAGTTTATGCTGGAAAGGCCAATTAAAACAATTGATTACCAGTAGCGCGCAGCCATCTTATAAGATAATTTCTGGCTCTCCAATGCAGCAGGTTAATAAACAGAACATGGAAGTTTCATCACATGGAAATAAATATGAAAGACAGTTTTGTCTGCAGATAACATGTGTGAAAGAAGCAGAGATAATAGTGCTGAAATTAGTTCAGAGACCTGCTTAATATAATGCCTTTTCTCCTGATATCTCCAATGAACTGGGAAATCAACATATCCTGCTCTTAATACTTTCTATTTTGCCCCCGTGTGGTGCAAACAGCCTGGCTTTCCTGGTGTTCAGGTGATGGAAGCAAGGACATCCCCTAGGAGACCATGGCCCCTTTGGACTTGTACCTGTGTCTGGAGACACTCTCCCTAAATTCGTCAATATCTGCTAAAAAAACCCACCTCCTTAGAGATGCTGATGTTTTGAAGGGACAACACAGTATCTTCTCCTCTCTACTCGTTGTCACTCTTTCCAGGAGCTGACCTGGAGGGAGAGGAAAACCTTGGAGATCCCGTCCAGGGACCAGCAGCAGCAGGAGAGGGAATCTGGCCCCAACCGTCCCTCAGGTAGCAGGATGGGAGGGTCTCTCCTTGCTCCCCTGTCATGGTGCTTGGACCCTTGACCAGGACTGGCAGTCCATTCTGTCTGAGCTGGGGGCTGCTGTGCTGCTCTTCCCTGTGCTTGATGCCCCTGACAGCAGGGTTTGTGCCCATCCTGGTACCCAGCTGGGCGTTCTGGCTGCAGCTCCCGTTGTTACTGCAAGTGTGGGACGAGTAAAGTGCTGGTCCCCCTCACCCTCTGTGTGCCTGGAGGTAGGACTTGTCTGGTCTGGGGTGGTGGCACAGCTACTTCACCTGCGCCCCGGAAGGCTAGAGTCAGAAATGTTTAGATTTAATTCAGTTTGCACATCTTTTCCCGCCTCTGCCATGAGCCACATCCTATACAAGGATCTCTCCGCTGTCCTTTCTGTGCAGCTGTAAAAAGAAAAAAAAAAACTAGACTAAGTTAGCTGAGCAGGGCGTTGGGGAAACGCCGCGGGAGAGGAGGTATTTCCTGTTGTAGGCTTTATATGCCACTTGGAGCATGGCAGTGCTTAAAAAGATCACGCGAGCCTGTGGCCCTTTGGCACCCATCCATACTTATGTGTTGGGAAGATCTTGATGCTGGAAACAGTGTTTGGTGTGTGCAGCAAGAACTCTTGACTGCTCTCAGAGGCCTTAATTTTTCAAGTCATTTGGCAATGTGTGCCTGGATTCTGGGTCTGTGTATTTGAAATGAGAAGGTTTTTTTTCCTGGAAGCCTCTAAGCAGTGACGTGGGGCAGGGGCTGGTGTTTGAAGAGAGTTTGGTGCTGCTGGTCTCGGTTGCTGCAGTCTGGTGCAGAATCTAGCTTTTCAGAGCATTTAGGACTTTTGTTTTGCTAAAAAACCCCCAAGCATTGGGAAGAAAAGATCTTTGTCTTTCAACTGTGAGCAAAGAAAGCTCGTAGTATATGTCCGAGAGCCACCAGAAATCCCCTAGCAACCAGGCTTAATGATCCTGATATTTCATTGCAGGATCATAGGAAATCAGAAACTCGTACAAAAGCACTGCTGTTATTCAAAATACGAAGTTGCTGCTGGAGGCTTCTTTATAAAGAGGCCCAGAATGGGCAAACCCTATTCCTCTTGGTATTTATAGCTTGCCTTTTAGCATGTGCACACATAGTCCTTGTGCTGTGAAACAACTGAGACCGGCTGAAAACTGGGTCCCCGAGGTCAGGGTCTGAAACAGAGACCGAGGAGGTTTAGCTTGAGGCTACCGTGTTTGGAAAGTTGCAGCCTGAGCCAATGAACCGGGAAATTTTTGTAGGACTGTGGGGGAACTTTCCATCGCACGCTCCCTTCCTTGCCGGCGAGGAGATTTCACATGGCTGTAGGTGAGCTGACTGGCATGATTAATCACCTTCAGCATCTGTTTCCTGTGCTGGGAAGTTTGGAGACAACGAAAGGAAAATTACAGGAGCTGGCCTGCTCTTTGCAAAGCCCAGGGCTGCAGTGGCTGTGGATGGCGGGTCTTAAAACGCATCCGTCTCCCATATTGCGGCAGGTACACCAAGCAGCCCAAACGGACCATGAGGCCGTTAAAAGCTGTAATCGTCTCGGCTGCCGTGGCCTGGAGGATCACGCTGGGGATACGTATCTGTCTGGCAGGCTGCATTGCTGAGCATGGATGCAGTGGCCGAACGCTGGGTCCCTGCCTGTCCCCTCCAAAGGCTCCTGCTGCAGCATCATGCTCGTCACTTCTCCCCTGTCCCGGCGGGGAGGTGAGACCCTTTTGTAAGGCTGTATGAATGCTATGCAGCCTGGGCCGCGCTCGCCTCTGCGCCGGGGAGCAGCTCCGCAGGGAGCCTTGCCATTTCAAAGTGGGAAGGTGAGCAGTGCCTGTGCTTTGCGTGTGCTTTCCACTTGGGAGTGAAGAAGTGGCTTTTATCAGGATGGGCATGTGTCTTTGTGGCCTGGTTGCTGCTGGGGCTGTCTCTTGGGGACGCTGTCGATGAGGTTGATGGCAGAAGCAGCAGATTACACTTCGAGCACTAGTGCAGACTGCAGATGGAGCAGGACTCTGCTGTTGCTACAGAAACAGCAGTCGCACAGGATGCACAAAGGCAGCGTCCTTTGATAGAGACATGAAGTACCTAGACACCTCAGCTTGACTGCTGCATCCATTTTTTGAGACAGCCTTTGGGAAGGACCTGGTGGGGAGTGTCCAGAGGAGAGCAGTCAGATGGCTACATGATGTGGTAGCGAGGGGTGATCTGGGGGCTTGGACGTTGCTTTTCTAGCAGAGAAAAAGCTAAGGGAAGTGTTATGGCAGTCTTTGTGTATGTAAGAAGCTGTTGCAGGCAAGAAGAGAGTGATCTGTTCTCCATTTCAACTCTTGTAGAACAAAAAGTAATGGGTGTGTTTCGTCAAGGGAGATTCCAGCAGGGAATTCTGTGCCTGCGGGGAGCGTGCGGACAGGTGGCCCCAAAGTGGCGTGGAGTCTCCATTGAGATGGTCAACAGACATCTGCTCTGAACGATGCTGTTTTGGGATGGATATTTGGGCTAGCTGGCCTGCTACTGTCCTGCCCAGCCCTGCTGTCTGTGATTCTGTACTTTGCAGAAGGAGGAACCTGGCAGCTCTTGTTTTACTTGTTTACGCAGGTAGTTTTGCAGAGAAGACTTACGAGTGGAGCTCAGAGGAGGAGGAGTCCGTGAGGAAAGCAGGACCAGTGCAAGTCCTCATTGTCAAAGATGACCATTCCTTTGAACTGGATGAAGCTGCATTGAACCGCATTCTCCTCTCGGAGGCTGTCAGAGATAAAGAGGTCGTGGCTGTGTCCGTTGCTGGAGCTTTTAGAAAAGGAAAATCATTCCTGATGGACTTCATGCTGCGGTACATGTACAATAAGGTATGGCTCCAGCTCAGGTGGCTCTTCCCAGGGGTATGGTGCTGCTGCTCATTGCTCCCACATACTGCCCAGGGATGAGCTGGACAGGATACTGGCTTGGTGCTCTAAGGAATGCTCAAGCCTCTCATTAGCAGGAGCTTCACAAAATAAAATAGAGCAGATCTTTCCACAGCCCTGTGCACCAGTGAGTCTCTAGTGGACTCTTGATTTTGGAGCAGAGATGTTCACATTTGCTGCCCTGTAGGAAACCCCTCTTACAGGGGCTGCCCCCTTCCAGCACTGGGGTGGAGGCAGCACAGAGGAAAAGTGCAAAACCAAAGAGAGATGAGAACTCCAGCAACTTCTGTTCCTACTTACAGGAAGCAGTGGACTGGGTTGGAGATTACAACGAGCCTCTGACTGGTTTCTCCTGGAGGGGAGGCTCTGAGCGGGAGACGACCGGCATTCAGATATGGAGCGAGGTTTTCCTGGTGGACAAGCCTGATGGTAAAAAGGTATGTGCTTCTCTCTTGCATAGTTGTCTCTTGCTGGTCAGCTCATTTTTCTCTTCCAGCTTTGGTAAGATTCTCCTGCCTTGTCTTATGTGGCTCAAATGCCTGTGCAAGTTTAGAGAAGGTCTTCAAATAGCATATCCCTAATTTAGCATGAATGGGTTTAATGCAGTGAGTTGATATGATGTCTAGGTGTCCCTCGAACTCTGAGCATCCCTGAGTTTATTTCTCTGCTATTCCCAGGGATCTTGAATCTGAGGACCTTGCAAACTACTCCCCTTTCCTAGAGCAGTAACTGTAAAATGGAGTGTCTTCATTTAGGGTGGTCAAACAAAATGCAAACTGGATTTTGGGGCATCCTGCAAATTCAACTTATAGGCAGGAATTTCTGTATTTATCTACTCTTCAACGAAGAGCCCAACACCAAAGTGACACTGAATTATTCACGGTGTGATTTCTAATACTGGCTGAATGTGTTTTGGGTTTAAGGAGGTGTCATACGCTGCCGTGTTTGGCTTCTGTGAAATGAAGCTAATGCAGACTCCGGAAAAGACCCATCTGCACTGACAGCGAGTATTTCAGGAGCAAAGCAGCTCCCTCCTCTGCGTTGCATAGCATTCATTTTGCTGCCTGCTGGGGTCATCACGCTGTCAAGAGGGACTGGGGCTGCTCTTTTCCTTTGTCCTCCACCAGTTATAGGTCTGAGGCAGAAGCGGTGAGATTCCCAGCACAACGATGCAGCTGACATTCACTCCCTCACCCCTTTGGCCTGTGAGGGTGATTTTGCTTGGGTGCAGATGCTGAACGGGTGCATCCAAGCTGACGTGGAGCTCTCTGCCTCTCAGGTTGCAGTGTTGCTGATGGACACGCAGGGGACCTTTGACAGCCAGTCCACCCTGCGGGATTCGGCCACCGTGTTTGCCCTTAGCACAATGATCAGCTCGATACAGGTAAGAAGGGGGATGTCTCCAGGAGTCAATTCCTAGAAAGTGGTGGCAAAAAACCAGTAGCTTGGCACCAGTCTAACTCAGCAGCTAGCCAGGGCCTTTGGTGGAAGAGACAAAGGCCATCGTGTTGGCTGCACTGAGTGCAGGATTCACACACGACTCCATCATTGCAGGGAACAGTCTCATCTCCTCATCTCACCCCACGAGCAGGGCCAGCAGCAGATGCAGGCCTTTGCCTCCAGCTAGCAAAGAGGAAAGGACCTTAGTATGGAGAACTGGGTGTGCTTTTGACTCTGCTGCTGGAGAAACCTCTAGGCTGGAGGTGTTCACACACCAGTCACCGCATAGCCTGTTAGGGCTTCCCTTCCTACCAGCCGGCCTTTGCTCTTGGAGGACAGCGTGAAAGGGGTGGAAACTGTGTCTTGGTACAGAGCTCAGCACATCATAAAAATGGAGGAGAAGAAGGAACATTATTTGGACCTGACAGGCTTCCAGGCTGGGGCATGACAGCCCCTGGTGCTCCCATGCTGGAGTGTTTTGCCGCACAGGGAGCGGCAGTGCCTGTCTGCCTGACAGTGTGAGTCTGTCCAGCCGTACAGCTGTGCTTGGGGCCTCTCTTGTACCAGCACCACGGGCCAGCTGGGACTTCGGCTGTGTCCCCATGGTCATGTTGTAGGCTTTAACGACACTGGCCCACATGTTGGCCCAAAGGACAGGCCATTCTGAGTGCTCTGAAGTTTTTGTTTTTAAATGCAGGTTTATAACTTGTCCCAGAATGTGCAGGAGGATGATCTGCAGCACTTGCAGGTAAGACCCTTGTCCCTGCTGCTCTGCAGCACTGGGGTGCCTGGATTACACTCCGCGCTTGCAAGCTGTGTTGCTCTGGGAAGGCACTTTTACATTTGGAGCCACAAAAGGGTTTTTCAGTTTCCCAGCTCTCATATTGGTTCGTGGGCATGGAGGAACAGCCCCTTGGGTTGAAACCTGTCTTGCCTACGCTCTCATAGCGTGGCTTCTTGGGGGCCTGGATCCTTTGGCAGGGCAGTCAGTGGGACACTCGCCCAGAGGGACCGTTCCTGTCTCTGGGACGTGTGCCTTCCTCAAGGCTGATCACCTGTGGAGCTGGAAATGGCCCACAGCTGTGCTTTGTGCTGCAGTGAGTATCTGGAGGGCACAGAGAGGCTGAAGGAACCAAGGCTGTTAAGTCGAGACAAAAGTGGCCGAGAGGGGAGGCGGTGATGGTCTTCAGCTATGTATGAGGTTGCTACAAAGTGGGGGGCTGTATCTCTTATGTCCAGTGCACGGGACAAGTTGTCATGGGTGGTGCTGCAGCGAGAGAGAGTTAAGTTGACTTTATAATGGTGAGGTTAGAGGAGTATCAAACAGACTGCGTAGGGTAGAGACCATCACAGAACAT
This sequence comes from Phaethon aethereus, assembly GCF_964289735.1. Taxonomy (NCBI): domain Eukaryota; kingdom Metazoa; phylum Chordata; class Aves; order Phaethontiformes; family Phaethontidae; genus Phaethon; species Phaethon aethereus. Next base: position 3,670,245 of record NC_138579.1, read on the forward strand.
CTCGGTGTGGAGCACCCATCACAAATCTTCCAAGAACAGTTTGGATACAGCTCATGTTGGCCTGTGTGTCCTTCCATGGGATTATACTGGGGTTCCTTGAGGAGCAGAGACCTGTCAGAGGCCAGGACTGACCCATGGGGCTGGAAACATGCAATGACTTGCAGCAAGGGGCTAAAGTGACTGGTAATAGGGAGGGATCCAGGGTAGTTAACCATACATTGGCTGTACTCCTGCTGCTGCAAGCATCCGTCCGCTGCTCCATGAGTAGGGGCAGTAAAAGTGCTCGTTTGACTTAGGTGATGGGGAAGCTGAAGGTAGAAGTTGCACTGTTCATGCTGTAGGACGGGATCTTTGGGTTGTTAGGAGAAGCCCAAAGAAATTTTTATAAGCCTGGATATAGACATCCGGTACTGGCTCAGTGCAAGTGACCCCTAGGGGTAATTACAGCCCTGACTGTTGGACATAAGCAGCTAATAGGATTTTTGTGGCACGTGTGTCCTGCCCGTTTCCTGGTGTTACCTCTAGCTTTCTCTTCTGTTTAGGTGGTTGATTGATTGGTTAGGTAGGTCTTTCCAGGAGCTTAAGAAAAAGGAAAGAAAAGCAAAAGTCCAGCTGGAAAAATCAGCATTTGAAGAGTTTGGTATAATTTCACTCAGTAAATATTTTTAAAAATAATGCCTTTTTAACATTGAACTTATCCAATGCAACTCTGATTTTTCAGTTTGGATTTTAAGCCCTTATTGTTTAACATGTTCACCCGTTTATATGCATCTGTGAAATACATTATTGTGCCTTCAGTTAGAAATTACGGTCCAGAGAGACTGGAGAGACTTCAAATCTGGCTGGTAGGCTGATCTTGCAGTCTTTGCACAGTGGGGGTTTGCAGGGAAAGTACTTATTTCTGAATTAATTTCCGCTTCTTTTGGAGTGTTTAAAGGAAGCGGGGCTCCAGCAAGTCCCCTGTAGCATGTGAAGTTTCTGGTTGGTATGAAAGCAACAGCAAGCAGCTGATTTGAGCCATTTTTCACAGATTTGGCAGCCAAAAATACCAGGCTGAGATCTTTTCACGTGAGGGCTCACCACGGTGATTTTAACAGCTCCATGTGCCTCTCAGATGTGAACCGAAAGCAACAGCCAGCCAGTTTCTGCCCCAGCTCTGCAAATGGTGCTGTTAGCCCCGAGTCATCAACCGTCCCTTGCTGCTGTGCCGGTGACCCACAGCCGTCTGTGTGTCCCTGCAGACTGGGAAGCTAACAGTCCTGTTGTTCTTTGCTTTTCTTTCCAGCTTTTCACTGAGTACGGCCGGCTGGCCATGGAGGAGACGTTCCTGAAACCCTTCCAGGTGAGTCCGAGGGTCCTGGCCAGGGCATGTCCCCTCTACCAGAGGTGGCTTGGCCCCGAGCCGGTTGGCTTCACCACGAGGTGTCACTGCAGTTTGCAGGACGGGGAGGAGGTGGAGGTGCCTGGGGAGTGGCTCAGCTGTGAAGGAAAGGCTTTGCGCTTCCTTGCCCCCGAAGAGGCTTCCAAATACATCCAACATCCCTCTTTCTTTCCTCTCTGAACCCTTGCCATCCTGAGAGCTCTGCCCTGTCCTGCCAGATGTCCTGCCAGGCTTGGAAAGCAGTCAAGTTTTGCAGCAGGTTTGTCATGCCATCTTTCCTGGGGATCCTGCCCAGCCTTCGCTCTGAGAGGTTTGAACCTGCCTGCCCTGGGAATCCCTGCTCCTGGTGAAATGAAAGAACGGGGATTAGGTCAGAGCTCTCGCGAGTGACAGCAGAGCTGTGGGAAGGCTCAGTTTAAGTGGGGTTTTAACTTCAAATAAGGGACATCTGTTCACCCTGCTGCTTCCCAACCCGTGAAAAGCTGGCATTCAAAAAAGGGAGAGTGTTGGGCAGACAAGAGCTTGCTTTGGATACCAGAGCCGTGAGCAGCTGGGAGGATGGTGGGCTGTGACAGCCCCTTCCAGTAGGAAAGTGAGTATGAACAAAAAGAGACAAAGCAGAAGGTAGGGGGGCAGAAGGAACCCATGACATGGCTGTGGCAGCTCACTGAAGCTCCAGTCCTTTAACAGATCAGGTAGTGATTTCATATGGCTTTTGATCACGGCCACAACCGAATCCTGTGCACCTGGGAGGCTGGGAAGGTGGTTGAAGATGTTTCAAAGCTCTCGGGGGGGCTGTGGGACCAGGTGTGAAGCAGGGAGCGGGGCTAAGGCGATGGAGGGAGCGATGCTGTGAGGTCCTTACGCGTCCTCACGCCGCTTGTGGAGCTGTCAGGCTCCTTGCATGATTGGGGTGGTAAATAGAAGGAAAACACCTTCTATGGGGCTTTGGCCTTATCCTGTACAAGTTGTTCCGTTAATCAGATGCTCTTTGGCAGTCCCAATGGCTTGGTGCAGCTTCCAGCTGGCATCCACCATAGGTTAGGTGGTAGCTGGATGGGAGTTTGTGAGCTTCCCAAAGTGGAAAACAGCAGAGAGCAAAACATGCTGTAAAAACGCAAATAGTAATTGGGAATGGGTTACAGTTATTTTACTTTTGCCTTCCAACATAAAAAGAGAATTGCTGTTCTCACCACCATCCTGGAAGGCCTCAGGGGTTTATAGGGTGTCTGTGGTCAGGAAGTGGAAATAAAATTAAAAGGTTAAAAAATACAACAAATGGACAAATTGAGATTTTGTGGAGCTTTGAGGGTATATTGGATGCTGGCATGGGCGGATGACTAATAATGTGAAAACTACTAGTAAAAATATATGCCTTATAGTAGCAAGAGCTAGGAGAAAATTGTAACATGGTACAGAAAAAAGCCAGACATTAAATAAATACTCCTGTTCCTTATTTAAAAGCTATTGGGGTAATGTAGCCAAATATTTCAGTGAAAGTGAAATACTTGTTATTCCCACCAGTAAAAAGGAGGCTATAAGGGGAAGCTTTTAAATATGCTTAAATCATTAGGACTGGATAATAGGCTCTGATTTTACCAAAGACCGTAATTGCTGTCAAGTCACACAGTTTTGTGGATAGCAAGACTTGCAAACAATCCCATTATCAATTTTTAAAAGACCACGAGTTCGGCTGACAGAGGTAACTATCACCATGATGTGTTGCCTTCTGGAAGCCTTATCTCCCTACGATGCTGATTAAAAGCAAGTGAACAACATACCAAGTCAGCATTGTCTGGTTTAATCCATTGTAAATGGATTAAAAACTCATTAACTGATAGATGACAGAGCACGCTGATCTAATTTTAATAGGGAATCATCATCTTTCAGAAGTGTTTCCTTGGGGGCCCCCCCAGGGCCTCTGTGATTCACTGGCATCTTCATTAATGGTCTGGGGAAAAATATCAAATGACTGGTGGTAACCCTTGGGGACGTGATAAAATTTGGTAGAAGGATCGATGGTGACGTGGCCAGGTAAGCAATGGGGAACTCCCATCCACATCGCAAAGTGGGCTTGTGCCCGCAAAGCACGTTTCTAAAGACAGCCAAGCGTTGTAATTAGAAAGCAGGAGAAGGGCGATGGTAAATAAACTCCTTTTCTGGTGGGGAGACGAGGCAGCGTGCAGCTCAGTGTCTGCAGCTGAGGCTGGACAAAGTCAGAATAGCAACGAGGAGGACGCTGTTAATGAGGGGGCAATTTAATGGTTAGGGTGGCTTAACGAGAGATGCGGGGTCTTCTCTGGTAGCTGCAGGCATCGAGCGGAGACAGCTCTCTCTGCAGCAGAGAGTCTACAGCTTGAGGTTCTTGGGTGAGGTTCCAGGCCTGTAAGTCAAACAAACTGAACCTCTTTTGTCCTTAAAATGTACAAATCTCTAACGGAGGCTTTGGAAAACAGCTCCTATAGGAAAATGCTGCCAAGCAGGATGTGCAGAGAAAGTGTCAATAGCGAGGCAGTTGCATTGATCCTGCTGGAAGGGAAGTAATACTTGGCAGTGGAAAATTAACATTTCCCTCCGGCACCCTCCTCTCCACAGCCTGTCCTCGCACTTGCGCTGAAGCGTAACCGCCTGCGCCGCTGCACGCGCCCTCGCCAGACGCCGCTCCTGGTCGTGATGCCTTAGCAGAGGCTGCGCGCGGTGCCTGGCAGTTTGCGGGGCTGGAGGGGCTGAGGGTGGCTCCGAGGCATGGTAAAGACAGCACGGCTGGAACAATTCTGCTTAAGAAAAAAGAGAATCATTCCGGAGTCAAACAGTGCAGGGCATGCGTAATGTGTTTGTGGAAGAGTCCTAAACATGGACATGTCTCCTAAGTATCTCATGGTCTTAGAAAGAACAGCGTGTCCTGAAACATCTAACTGGGTGCAGTTGCTGTGGCTTGTCATGAAGTTAGGAATGGCCAACTCACTCTTCTTTTTTTTTTTTTCCTCCTTTTCTTGATGTTTTATGGAAGAGAAATAAGGAGAGGAAATATTTTCCCTGCCTCCATTAAATCTTTGTTCTAAACATAGACAATTTTTAGGGAAATTCCAACGAAATGGATTCCACTTGCTGACCTGCTTATTCATGTGCATGAAAGAAACCCTGGCAAGCCCTGCCAGCCCCTCCTGGGCTTCGGCGTTCAGAGTTTCCCCCTCCAAACCGGGTATTCATTACACAGGACGTAGGTCCTTTACGTATGAGACACTGGAGACAGGATTTTTTCTGAAAACGTTTTTATTTTTAAAGATTAAAAGTTGACTGTACTGGTACTTACTTATTTATTGCATAGGAACTTCGAATGCCTCAATAAAGATTACAAAAGCCAGTGATTTCTTATTCACCCTCGTTATCCTGCATCTGCTTCTCATTAGAAGTCTGTCTGGAAGGCTGCCCAGTGAAAAAGGCTGAAAAAATGAGCCTGTAAAATTCCCATAGGATGGAGCTAAATGCGGCTGGAATTAGGGAGCTCGTTGCCTTTTGTCCTGGTTAGCAAAAATCCCTTTCTTGCTTTGCAGTTTAAATGATTGATGCTATTCTTCAAGCTAGGGAATCAAACTGCCACCCAGCAGACCCATACAGCAGTCCTGGGTTTGCTCCCTCCTTCCCCTTACGAGGGGACAGCCACACGTGCAGCAAGTCTGCGCGGTCTCAGCGCCACGCTGGGGCGGCCCTGCACAGAGGGGTATTTCCACCAGTAAAGGCACAAGGTGCTGCTGGAGCTGGGCAAAGACTCGGGGCCGGACCTTGCGGCATGAGGGTGGGGGTGAGGGTGCCGGGGGGTCCTGCCCCTGCTGCGGGATCCGACGGCTGAGCGCGATCGGCTGCTGCGAGCGGTGGCAGTGGGGAAGGAGGCCCTGAGCTCCCTTGTGAGCCCCTTTTTGATAAGGTACAGCAGAGTTACGCGTCTCGTGGAGCCACTCCTGGTCCCGCGGTTAGCAGCAAGCAACAGAGCGGTGCCCAGGAGAGAGGAGTTTTTCCGAGCTGGAGCAGCCGGTGACTTTGACTCAGTGGCACTGTATGACCCTGCTGTGTTTCTGTCTCCGTTTTCTAGTCCCTTATATTCCTTGTTCGTGACTGGAGCTTCCCGTATGAATTTTCCTACGGATCTGATGGTGGCGCAAGGTTTCTGGAGAAGCGGCTGAAGGTGCGTTCTTTCTGACCGGGGTTCGTTTAACGAGCAGTGCTAGCCTGGGCGTACGCTCCTGGGCGATGGAGAGTGCAGAGGCAAATCTGGCATGTGACCCAGGGATGATACGCTGCCATCACCCCCGTGGATGGAGAGCGCACGGGGCACGAGGGTGAGACCTTGACCTGGGGGACAGCCGGCGCTGGCGAGCGTAATCCGGGCAGGGAGCAGGGGACGGGGTGCGGAGCACCGGCACCAGTGAGGGTTCAGCTGGGTGGCCACGGCGCTGGTTGTTCGGCGTGAACCGCAGCGGACAGACATGCTGGTCACCGTCACGCTTACCCAGTGCCTTCAAATCACAGAAGAGGCATTTTAGGAGGCTGAGTTCCCTTGCCACGTTCAGTGGAGGGCTGAGGCCGCCTGTGCTAGGCTTCTGCCCGAGCCCAGGTCCCTGGGGCTCTCTTGCTGGGAGAGGCGTGGTGGGAGTCAGCAGATTCCCTAGAGACCAGGAACGATGTTTTAGTAATAGGCAGTTGTACAGTAAAACTGAGGGGCGAGGGCTCCGTTGGGATTAATCAGGAAATGCATGGGGGATTTGGTAGTGGAGAGACCTAATTAAAGGGGAGACAGGAAAGGCCCTGGTGGGAAATCCCAAATGTTTTTGTATTCCAATCATACACGGACATGCCCATTTTCCAAATGATAATAACATGCCCCAGGGCATGTGGTCAGAGATACGCTCGTTCCTTGGTCGCTGGAGGAGCCTTGTCTTTGTCCTCGTGCGGCATACCCCTACGGGATGGCCTTCTGGCTTGCTCTTCCCGCTGTAAGCAGCCACAGCGCGGAGTACGCCATGCTCCTGCCAGCACCGCTAGCCCGGCATTACCGGTGTCCCCATCAGAAGGAAACCCCCTGATTCCAAACTGGTGTCTCACAGGTCTCGGGAAATCAGCATGAAGAGCTGCAGAACGTCAGAAAGCACATCCATTCCTGCTTCACCAAAATCTCCTGCTTCCTCTTACCTCACCCGGGCCTGAAAGTCGCCACCAACCCTAATTTTGATGGAAAACTAAAAGGTACGAAGGCAAAGGTCTGGTTTTTAAGAAGATACCTTAGATGCCCTGCAGACGGTCCCACTGGTTCCTGAAACCTCTATAAATATTTTCCATGAAAAAACTTATGGGAGAGGAGTTGGATCTTCCTCCCAACAACATACACGCGTTCGCCTCGTTCTTCCAAGTCCAGCAGCTGCCTGTTTATTGCCAGATGCTTTAACCTAAGGCAGGGGCGAAGGCCAAAAAGGTCTCCCGAGGTGCGGGAGGCTGAAAAGGTCTCGGAGCCGCTGACGATATCACCGTCAGGACAGATGGGTGATGATAGGCAGCCGGGGAAGGGCAGGGCTGAGATAGGAAGTTTATGGACCCGGTGTTAAGCCTGTAATCGTCCAGTTATGCCTCGCTTGCGATCCAGCACGCATGCAGAGCGGTGCAGACTGGTTGCTGGAAGGCAGGCTGGTGCTTGCGGAGGGCGGAAGGCCGGTTACACGTGCTCTCAAGGGAACATTATTTCACTTTGAAAAGCTTTCCAAGGAATATTTAATCTTCCTGACTTATCTGATCAGTGGTTTCCCTACAGGTCAGACTTAGTTCACCAGGTAAAAAAAAAAGGGGAAGGAAAAAAAAGCCATGGTAAGATTCTCCACCCTCAAAGGAGCCACATGCTGTGGATTTTTTTGGGTTGTTTGTTGTGAACCAACGGCTTACCAGCATCGCTGGGTACAGGCTGCCTGCAATCTCAGCAGTAAAGTGGCCCATTAGCCACTCAAAATAAATTGGCAGACAGAAAGATGTTACTTTTTCTCTGGTTTTGTCTGGCCTAGTGATGACTTGTTCTGGCAAACTCCGTGCTAGCCGGCAAGCCAGACCGCGATGCAGCAGTGGGGAGCCGTGCTCGTTGAAACTGAGCTGATCTCTGTTAGTTCCCCCCTGAATTTCGGGTGCTGAGTAGTACTGAACAAGTGGTGCGTGCAGAACGGGCACAGGAGTTGGCAGCAGCTTCTTGACACCATTTTCCTGTTCCCTCAGAGCTGCACTCGGCATTTTGTGCTCTGATGGAAGAAATATGGGGAAACTTCCCCTCTCTCCTTACCTTCCAAATGCCTGGGTATTGCATTGTTTTTTCTGTCTCCAGCCTTGTGCAGTTTAATTTAAATGGCAGTAAATGGAAGTCAGACACTATGAAGCCATCAGAATGACTGTTAGGAGATGAGTCTGTTGAGGTGACACAAGCAGCCCGTGGACCCCTCAAACAGCCCTGTGCAAGCTCTGTGCTTTGGCAAAGCGGAGCAGAGATTGTGCCCGTTCCTGGTACCTGCACCAGGGGGGTCTGGTGGTGCAATGTAAATGCACAGTCGCTCACAGGAGTCCCTAGTGTAGCCGTACCAGGCGCCTGATGGTTTTCAAAAGCTTTAAAATGCTTTGCAATGAGAATTTCACATACGGGTTCATAGAGAACCAAGAACTTGGCACACAAAACCTTACCTGCTGGCACAGGAGGTGGCACGGATGAGAGCCAGAAGCCCTGGCAGAAGATTTCCACTTCGGAAACGCCATGGAGCGGAGCAAAGGGAAGGCACAGCATGTGTCTGTGCCCTGTACACTAAAGGTCGTGATTTGCAAAGATCACAGATGTATGTGTGTAGGCAAGAAGGTGCTGCTCTCTGGCTATCAGCGTTGCGTGCACGTTACCGGAGTCCTCAGCAAAAGCAGGTATTTTTTCCCATGCAGTCACATTTGTGTTTGCACAAGTATTTTTGAGACCATGAAGCTGGTGTGTGGATATATGCACAGCTGAATATTCTGTCCATGGGTTAAGTAAGAACTTAACTGAGGCCACGATCATTTCTGAGCGCTCACTTCACTAAATTAGAGGGTGTCTGAGTCTCTGGCGTGATTCTTCTGCTCTTGTTTCACGTGAGCGCACACTGAAGGCTGGTAGGGATGACACTGGGTTTTGTTTCCAGAAATAGACGATGAGTTCATCAAGAACTTGAAGATTTTGATTCCTTGGCTTCTTAGTCCCGCGAGCCTGGACGTTAAGGAGATCAATGGAAACCATATCACCTGTCGAGGCCTTGTGGAGTATTTTAAGGTATTGGCTTATTTAAGAGAAAGTAGGCTTATTCATCTGTGGCACGCTTGCACTTTGCTTTACTTAACGGGGAAAGCAGCAGCAGGCGGGCCAGCACTTCATGGCTGGAGGAGGTGTTCTGGGTCTAGCTAATAGTCCTGACTCTCACTGCTGCAGAAAGCAAACACCTCACGGTCACATACTTGACCACGCAGTAAGCCCAAGAAGTGGGCAGGGCGGTTTTCCTCCTCTGGAGAACTGAGGACCAGGGGGAGGTAGGCTGAGGGCCGTATTCCCATTGCCTTTGGAAAAAGCTTATTTTTGTTGTCATGACTACTGGGACATTTTAATGCAAGACATCAGTGAGTAATTCTCACCACTTGCTCTCCCGGGCTACCCGACTCTGACTCCTCCTTTACTGAAGGATGGAGGTAGGTGCAAATGCGATGGTAGAGATATTTAGCGTAAGTGGTGGAGCGACAGCCTTGAGTGACTGACCCAGGCCACCCAAGGAGTCGAGCTTGAGCCATGCTACGTAGCGTTTTCTGACAGAGCATCCCCTGCTGAAGCCATCTTGTGCCAGGAACGTCCTTCTCTTCTGTGCTTTTAACTCCTGTTAAAGCTGTTACTGGAACGGGGTGGGGGTGTTCGCGTGTTGCTCATGAATGCCGTATCCAATGTGATTTAATTTTCTGTGCACTGTTTTGCAGGCGTACATAAAGATCTACCAAGGGGAAGAGTTGCCACACCCAAAGTCAATGCTGCAGGTACGTGAGCGCTGTGAGCTGGTGCGCATTCACGCGCTGTAATTGCCGTTGTTTTCCAGTTAATTGTTAGAGGTGTCCAGCTAGTGCAGCGCACTGCGTCTTCTGCGATGTTATTTCAAATGCCTTAGCGTAACAACCCAAGAAGCAGCCCTTTTGGAAGTATTTGGCAGTCATGAGTCTAATATGGCTTAGCAATTGCGGCAGCACGGCTCGTGCACCTCGGCTGCACTGCGGTGACTCGCTGTCTGCACACAGCGACAGCCAGCTTAGCTGGAATTATTCCCCCGCAGGTAAATAGCATCGTCTCTGGCTGCGGTGCTCACACGGAGGTGACGTGGCCCCACACATGCGCGGCCACTGCTGGGCTGCAGCTCTGCTCTCTGAGCCAGACGGCGTTGTGGGAGGTTGCAGCTGTAGCTGTTTACATATGACTGAGCCTTTTATCTGTTTTCTTGCTGTTTCCCACAGCCAAAGCCAAAGTTTTCGTTGCTCTGGCTTGGAGGGTAGGAATCCTCTCTTGATGCAGGCTTTTGCCTGGGGGGAACTGCGGAGGCTGGACGTGTAAATACGGGATGATCTTATTTGGCATTGGTCAGAGGCTGGAGAGAGCACGCTTGGCTAAGAAGAGGGAGCTGTTTAATTCTGTACGTGTGCACCAGGGTACCGTGCACACGTCCTGGCCGCTTACACGTGTGGACCATGGGTACCCAGGCAGCCGGTGGCTTCTACTCTCTGCAATTATGCTTCTTAACCCCATCTTTCTGCAGCTGAAGTCTGTACCCCTTTTGCCCTTCTTGCAGGCCACAGCAGAAGCCAATAATTTAGCAGCAGTTGCCACTGCCAAAGACACATACAGCAGGAGAATGGAAGAGGTAGGTGGTGCTGAGCACATCCTTTCACAGAGATCATGTCTCCTGGCTCTCCTGTCCTCATGGGGAAACCTCCCTGCCTGGGTTCCTGGTAGAAAACGTCCTGCACGGACTTGGCCAGGAGTGGTTACAGTGCTGCATGTTCAGGAGCCCGAAGAAAGTCTCTCCTATGTTGATGGTGGAAAAGGGTCTTTCTCGGAGGCTGGAAGGGAGCAATGCCCGGTCAGGGCATCATGGCAGGGCAGGGTGGTTGACAAATGGTCACCATTTCATCTGATGATGGCAGCTTTTTGCAGACCATGTGGCCTCTGCTGAATTTGCACCCTCTTCCTGGTGTTCCCCAGCGTGGGTAGATGCAACCCAAAAATGTGATGTAGTGCTGCGTGACCATACAGCCCGTGCTATGGCTGGTGCTAATTAGGGGATAAGGTCATTATAACTGGGTTTTCACCTATATGCCCTGCCCTGTCAACCCACGTCTCCGCTCTGGTGAGGGGATGGTTGTGGTGTTTTAAGGTGAAGCTCAGATCCCAGCCTGTCTCCAGCCACTTCCAGACCCCCACTCTCTTCACCAGTATTGGAGATCGCTGCCTCTTGGCAGGAACGGGGTGTGGAGCTGCGTGCCCAAACCTCCTGTGGACTGCCCTGGGCCTTAAAACTAGCGTGTCCATACTCTGAAGCAGAAGGAAAATGCCACAGAGTTTCCAGCACTAGAAAATGCTGGGGTTCAGGGTGCTCAGCCATCAGTGCTGCCCGAGATGCTGGCTTGGGCTGTGAGAAAACTGAGTAGGGGAGCTGTGGGGGACAGCTTCCCAGTGCAGGCACCTTGCAGAGCTGTCCCAGATGGACAGCACAGTCGTGGAGGTCTTCCTGCAGGATCTAGTGGTCTGTGCCAAACAGAAGTCTGTAGAGCGGGTTGGCACGGCACAGGAGCTGTGGGTGCTGAGGTTTCTGAAGTGATGGGACTGTGTTTTCCACGCAGGTCTGTGGTGGGGACAAGCCCTTCCTTGCACCTAGTGACCTCCAGACCAAACACATGGAGCTGAAGGAGGAGGCTGTGAAGCTGTTTCGCGGGGTGAAGAAGATGGGTGGCGAGGAGTTCAGCCGTCGCTACCTCCAGCAGCTGGAGAACGAGATAGATGAGCTCTACATCCAGTACATCAAGCACAACGACAGCAAGAACATCTTTCACGCCGCCCGCACCCCCGCCACACTCTTTGTGGTCATCTTCATCACTTACGTGATAGCTGGAGTCACCGGCTTCATTGGCTTGGACATCATAGCCAGTCTGTGCAACATGATCATGGGCTTGACACTTATCACACTGTGTACCTGGGCATATATCAGATACTCTGGGGAGTACAGAGAACTGGGCGCAGTAATAGACCAAGTGGCTGCAGCGTTATGGGACCAGGTAGGATAAAGAGCTTTTGATTTAAAAAACACAAACAAACAACCCTCCCCCCCCCAAGTTCTTAAGTGTTGAGTTTCCTGGGGCTTTTCCTGCCCTTTGAAATGACTTTTGCATTTGCATTTAGGGTTGTTAGATGCTCTGCCTGGGCCTGCCTGGGCAGATCCAGCTGCTTGAGCTGGCTTGTGCTGTGATCAGTGAGAGAGGAGCCGTGCCCTGCCTTCTTCAGACAGCGGGTTGAGTTTTTAGGCCATACCTTAGATCTTCTAGATGGGGAAAACAGGGACAGAGGGAAATGTTTTCAGATCAGTTTGTGGAGTTGATTGTGAGGGGGAGATGTCTTAGGGACCGGAGGTGGGCCTGGGTAGGACTGCTCTGTGGCTGTAGCGCAGGTAGGCAGTACGCGAGGGGGTGGAGAGCAGGAGGGAACAGCAAGGCTGGAGCTGCGTGCCAGCCCACCCCTTCCCCTGCTCCAGCCTGAGCCTCTGAATCCTGCCCAGTGTGAAACACAAGCCGTGTAGATCCGGGCTGGGGATGAGAAAACTCACAGCAAGCTATTTTGTTCTGCCTTTTTTCTTCTTCTTGTCTTGCCCATCACCAAATGCTCGTCTGTGGAGCCTCAGACCTTATGGGAATGGGGCAGTTTTGCCGAGGGTTCCCCCGGGGAGGCGTTCTCAGAGCCGGTGTGCGTGGCTTTTGCGTGCATGTCTGTGTATGTCTTCAAAAAGAAAGACCCGTATCTCTGTCCTGGTTCAGGGCAGGGATTTTGGCTCTCCCCCGGTCTGCCAGAGACTGAGGCCAGGTCTCGTCTCTGCCGGTTTTGGCACTGGGCCCTGCTTTCCCGTTACAACCGCAGCTGTGCTGGGCCAGTTGATCTCACCCGCTCTTTTTCAGTTTCTTTTTTTTTTTTCCAAACAACATGGGAAGGTCTTGGTTGGACCCCAATGCCGAACAGAAACACCTCTAAAATCTTAAAAATGGTCAGAGTGAGTAAGCAACCCCCGCACGCCCCTGCATTGCTCTGCCCGTTTTCCGAACGGCACCGTCGCAGTGTCCGGCCCCGGCAGGGTTATCTCGCAGCCTGCGGCCGCAGTATTTTTAACACTCAGTCCTTCCTGTTTCCCCTTCTGCAGCAGCCCTTTCCTCTCCCCATTGCCGAGCTGCCGGCGCAAGCCCGGACCCTGCAGGCTCCCACTGCCCCGCTTCGCCCCAGCCATGGGAGCAATGCTCCAGAACTCAGCTGCAGCCACGGGCCCATGTGCCGAAATAACATTTGAAGGGCTGCAATGGCCTCCTGCTCTTCCCGCGGGGTGCTCATTGTTTGCTCGGCCCTCAGAAGGCACCAGCCTACTTCATTTCTGTAGTGCTTCAAGGGTGAAAGGGCCGTTCTCGAGAGCTTGACCTGCTCCTTCCCTGCTTTTTTTCCACCAGTGAGTTTTTGATCAAGAATTTGATCATTTACCTGCTTCCCGTTGCTGCACGGAGAGCTGCAGCTGGGGCTAAAGATGCAGCTTTGGGGGGAGAAAAAAAAATGAAGCATTTATTTTTCAGTTCCTTCATCCCGGAGCTGGGTAGTGGTGGCATTCAGCTGGGCTGCCTTTAAAATAAGGCAGCTTGGGAGCAAGAGCAGCCCAGTGCCAGCATCCCAGGTGGGTTCATCCTGGCTGCCCTGTCCTCAGCAGCCTGAGCACCCACAATAAACCCTGCTGTGGTGTGCCCAGTGCCTGGGCCACCGCCATTTGCGGGGGGACCCTCCCCGGGTGCCTGTGGGAGATGCTGCCACGTTTAAGCCCAGCATTTGTCCATCCCTGCGCAAGAACCAATTTTGGAGGGCGTTAAGCAAGAACAGGATGCAGCCAGCAGGAAGCCGGAGACGCTGCCCGCTTGCAGCCTGCTCAGCTGGGACAAAATAAAGAGGTTAAAGTGCCTGTAAATGGTCCCTGGCGCCCGGCAGGCCCCCGCAGGCTGTGCGGCACGGCTTTCCAACTGAAGGGAAAGTTCTCCCGAGAAGGAGCCGTGCAGGCGGGCGGTGCTGGCCCTGCTGCAGGCACTGGGGCTTGGGCAGCGTGGCCCTGCCCGCCGCGATACGCAGGGCGGGTGCCCGAGTCCTCCGGGTGGGTTCGAAACCCTCGTGGCTGTGTCCCGTGGCAGCGGGACCGGCTGTGGGAGGGGTGGATGGAGCTGTGAGGGGTGCTGCAAGGGGAGGGCAGCCTGTGTGGGGCGAGCCCCCTTGGGAATGCACGGCCATGGTGGCACCAGCGAGTGGCTGTGGCCAGAGGCGTGAGCACCGTGCGTGATACACAGAGATGCTTTTTTTTCTTTTTCTGTCTCCCCCTTCCCAATGCCTCTCCCCAGGGAAGCACGAATGAGGTAAGTGGCTCTTGTTCTCCGCATGTGACACCACTCAGCTCCCACGGGCCAGCTGGGCCATGGGCTCCCAGGGAATAGCGTCTCGGACCCAGATGCACATTTCAGCCGTGTCGCTGCCGTTCGGCTTGCAGAGGGCTGTGGGCAGCGGCGGCTGCAGCAGGACACTTGCCGGCGGCTGGGCTCTGGTTGTTGCCTGTGATCCAGATGCCTGGGGAAGGGGGTTAAACGTGGGCCCTGCACTCCAGGCGGTGCTGGAAGCCAAGGAGCGGGGAGAGATTTGGGTGGGGAGTGTGTTTCTTCTGATGGGGATTTTCCTTTCTCCCATCAGTTCTGTTTGGGCATTTTCCTGTTGTGCCAAGCGGTCAAACCGAAGCACCGGTTTGTTTTGTAGCACCAACCGTGCAGGCGTTGCGCAGGCAGGGCGCCCACCCCAGCAGCTGAGGACCCCCCATGCTTGGCGAGGCCTCTCTGTGCTGCTGGAAGTGCCACGTGTTGTGTTTGAGGCAAACCCACCCCATACCGGACGGGGTAAGCCGAATGCAGAGCCTGGAAAGCGCAGTTTACCTCCCCAGTCTCTTCCTGGGGCGGCAGGCCGAGTGCAGCTCGCTTGCCCAAGCGCCGCAGCGGCACAACGCTGAGCTCTTGCCGCGCCTGCACCGAGGGCGACTGGAATGTTGTTTAGGCAAAACCTCATCAGCATCTACTTAAAACCAAAAAAAGGGCATCCTTACCAGTCTGTGTGACAGTGCATGGATGTTACACCTGCGCTGTAGCCACGTGCCACCCCAGTCTGTCCCAGGTGCGTAACAGAAGACAGCCCCGTCTTCTATCGTGTCACCAAAGCCTGACTGCTCCGTCTGTTGGTGTCAACACACTTTTCAGCCACTGAGCCATGTGGGGAGTTCCTCTTAAAAGAAAGTTAGAGCAGCTTCCAAAAGGGGGAAAAAAAAAAGTAAAAAAAGAGAAAAACGTAGCTGAAAAGCAACCCATTCCTTCCCCCAGCAGCCAGCACAGGCTGGCCATTTTCATACCGCGCTGTGCCGAAACGCTCAGCAGCTAAAAGCTTCCTGACCCCTGGGTCCGTGGGCTTCGCTCTGGCTTGTGCAACAGCAAGAAGCAGAACAGTCTTTGCTCTTGATGAGCTTGATGAGCTCTTGGAACAAATCCTGTCAAGTAAAAGTCATCTCTGTGAGACTGGCTTGCCTTCAAAAAAAGCCTAAAATAGCACAAAATGCTGCAAGGTCACTATGTAGGAGTCGAAGATGTATTTTCAAGAAAGAAACCCAGAGAAGCTACGTGAAGTCTCCTCCACCAGGCCGCTACGTTCCCAAACAATCCCGAAACGCTTGCCCCTACGGCCCGTTGGGGATGTGGTCAGCATCGCCTTAAACACCCCCCCGGAATCTTCTCACCCTCCCCGCCCCTCCTTGCCATGGCTTCAGCCTCGCCTGCATCATCCAACACCCCTGCGCACACGTGGGACATGTCACCCCGGGAGCATGCGGTTTCCTGCCTCTTCCCACCCCGTCCTGAGCTAACCCTGCCTCACCAGTGGCATCTCCTGTGCCATTTGCACACGTACGAAGCCCACCATGGGGTGGGGGACAGGGTGGTCCTGCCCGTCGCCACATCCCAGCCCTTGCAGCAGCCCCTCGGCACCAGAGCCTTGTCGCAGCCCCATGATGGCTCTGCCGTTAGTTCGGTACAGGAAACGCAGACCACGTCCACACCGACCTCATCAGGGCACCGGTACCGGTACCGCAGCCGTGCCTGGCGTTTGACTTTCGCCCCCCAATCCCCTGTGAAGATGCTTCTGCTCACGACGCTCTGCAGAAACGGGGCTGCACACACGTTTGTGAGGCTGGTGCAGCTGTTGGCCAAGGACAGGCTTTTCTGGCAGACAGGAAAACGCAGCTGGGTACAAACAGAAAATGGTAAAATCAGAATGAAAAAAAAAAAAAAAAATCTGCATTCATCTGCAGAAAACTAATCTAGACAAGCCAGGTACGCATGGCATAGCAAAGCCCCCCGTACGCTGCAGTATGTATCTGCCGGTGGCGTAAAACCAAAATGCCGAGGATGCAGAAATTTAAATGCTGCGTGAAACCCAGAGAAAACCAACCCCCGTAAGGCCCTTACCCAAACTCCAGGTAGCTTTAACACAGCTCCAGGGAGCTCCTCCCACAGCCAGGACCTTTGAGAGATTCGCAAGCTACCGACCTCGATGCTTTTCCCCATCGGACACTTGACACAATCGAGAGTTGGTGCACAATACAAACCGCACACCGCAATGGGTTTGAACCCGCTGCTGCGGCACGAACACGAAAGCACGGCGCGTACGTGTCACACGCAGCAGGGCCGAGGACATGACCGTGTGTTGTCTCTCTCACTCTTTCTTTCCAGGCTTTGTACAAACTGTACAGCGCCGCAGCCACTCACAGACATTTGTACCACCACGCCTTCCCTGCACAGAAAGCGGAGCCCGCCGAGGGCTCGGAGAGGAAGAAGGTTTAAGGCAGGCACGTTCCCGTCGATGCATGAACAAGGCGCGGACGTCTCATCCTCGGTTCAGTACTCTCATCCTCGTACCCATCACAAACTCCTGCCGTGGAACTGGGAGAGTGGAGAAGAAGTCGCGCGAAAGGCGGTTCAGGGTGCTCCTTCGACAGCACAGTGTGTGACGGGAAGGTGTCGGCATGTTTTTTGTTTTGTGAATATGTACATATTGGTACTGCTGCGAATACAAAGTGCTTTTAATTTGTAATATCCAGCATACTTCCCAGCTTATGAAGCCTTATTTTCCCTTTCTTAATTAGTTATAAAGTCACTGAAGAAATCATCATTTACACAATACTGCAACTAAAAATCTTCCAGACCTTAGCATTATTCAAAAGCCAACTTCTTTTCAGTTACTTGAACAAGTTATAACATGTAACCAAGTTTTTTCTTCAATTAACTAATTACATAAACATAACTAAAAACATATTAACTTGCTTTATCAGAAACTGTAAAGGCACTTCTGCTAGTGTGTGAATGATCTTGTACGGAAAGCATACTTTTCTGTTCGTAACTGATGCACAAAGTATCACTTTCTGTATGTATTGGAGAAAGTTTCACTGTATTTCTGTATATATATTCATTATAGTGCATAGAAAATGTGTTCAACAGTTCTATTCTTTTATCGTCAGAACTATTAAAGTTTCCTTTCGGTTCCTAAGAAGTTGGTTATACAGGAAGCGATTATTGACTAATGAGGCAAGGTTTGTTTTTTTGGTTTTGGTTTTTTGTTTGGGTTTTTTCTTTTTTACATTCCCAGTTTCCTTTCTGCCTTCAGAATTGGCACTTTAAGTTGGTATTTTGAAAGGACTCTGGCCCGTCTCCTGCCCAGGTGTGACCTCTGGGAGGTGCTTCTGTCACTAACAAGGTTAAACCAGGTTTTACAAGTCTCAGGCAAGATAAAGTCTCCAGCTTTTAACAGTGAGGGACAGCCCCAGGCACAGCCACCCTCCTCTGCTCACCATCTCTGCTTCAGAGTAGCCACACTACTGATGGTCACCACCCCCGAGCAGATCTTTTTATTGCATATAAGAACATTTTACTCTATGTTCTTAAAGGAAAAAAAAAGAAAAATCATGTGAACAACCCTTCATTAAACAAAATGGGTTTTATTGAATTAATAGGATTTACAAGAAATGTATGGTTTTGTCTGCAACAATGTTTATTGCACTAAAATGAATCCATAAATAACATTTCAGGACAATCAATGAACCAAATGAAAACACTGGAGAGGGTAATTGTACAATTAAAATTTTTCCCCAAGTAAGGAAGCTTTAATACAAGACAAAAGCTCGTTTAAAAAAACAATTGTTGTTATATCCCTGATTTTTTCCATGGTGTAGTGCAGCTAGTTGGTAAGCTGGTTAGACAATGCTATTACCTTCCCACCCAACTGGGTCACGTTTTAGGAAACGCAGTTTACCTAGCATTTAAAAACCTGTGGAAAGCTTGCTGAGAGATCTTGGTCTTTAAGAAGGTACAAGTATTTCCCCTCTGAGTGATTTGTGTGAAAACCAGTAGTAAATCTAAAGTAGTGATGCATTAAAGGAAGTAAAAAAATAAGGCAACTCACGCTTCACTTCATGAAGCGCTTGGTTTACTGATGAAATCTGCTTCTGCTGGGTGATGGCACTGGGTGTTGCTGACACGGAACCATATCGGTGTTCCGTACATTAAAGCTGTAAATGAAGAGCAGACCTCTCTCCAGAGGGGGATACGAAATCCCAAGGGAAATACACGGAACTATTCACTGTGATTTTAACAATGTTTTGAATTCAGGACATTTCATGTAGTTGCATCCATTGCCCTTTAAAAATACATAGTCAGCTTCTTAATAATACAGCTGACGGCTAGAAAAAGATACCAGAATCAAGTCTCTGATTAAACTCCGCGCCGGTTTTCAGAATAATAAACTAGTTCTTGTACAGAAAAAGATTAACAAAATTTTTAATTTTTATAAACAATACATAATACATGTAGAAAAATACTCAAGAGGATAACAACAAAGGTGCAACGTCAACAAAAATAAGCTGCCTTTTCAACAAAGCACTTTTTCATAGTTTTAAGTGTGAAAACCTTTTAAAGCTCTTAGTGTCCTCAGAAAAGTCTATACAAAAAGAGTTGTTAGCTTAAAAATTCTTGCCGTGCTGCTGGGCATACCACTGCTGCCTCTGCTTGCGGTGCTCCAGCTCGGTGAGGAGGGCCTGCCTGTACGCTTCGTACAGCTTAACGATCCGTTCCAGTTCTTTCATGAAGAGCAGCTTCAGCATCCCCTGGTACGTGTCCAGGTCCGCCAACTGGAAGAGCTCCCACTTCAGAATGTGATCGTATCTGTTTTGATAGAAAAGATGATTTATCTACACACTACGGCAAGCGAATACACAGCATTTTATCACAGAATCCTTAAGGTTGGAAAAGGCCTTTTAAGATCAAGTCCAACCATCAACCCAACACCACCAGGCCCACTAAACCATGTCCCGAAGTGCCACATCTGCACGTTTTTTTTGAACACCTCCAATGATGGTGACTCCACCACCTCCCTGGGCAGCCTGTGCCAATGTTACACTACTCGCTCAGTAAAGAAATTTTTCCTAATATCCAATCTAAACCTGCCCTGGTGCAACTTGAGGCCATTTCCTCTCATCCTATTGCTGCTTACTTGGGAGAACAGACCGACACCCACCTCACTGCAACCCTTTCAGGGAGTTGTAGAGAGCGATGAGGGCTCCCCTCAGCCTCCTCTTCTCCAGACTGAACACCCCCAGTTCCCTCAGCCGCTCCTCATCAGACTTGTGCTCCAGACCCCCCCCCAGCTCCGTTGCCCTTCTCTGGACACGCTCCAGCACCTCAACGTCCTTCTTGGAGTGAGGGGCCCAACACTGGACACAGGATTCGAGGTGCGGCCTCACCAGTGCTGAGTACAGGGGCACGATCCCTGCCCTGCTCCTGCTGGCCACACTAGTGCTGGTACAGGCCAGGACGCTGTTGGCCTTCTTGGCCACCTGGGCACACTGCCGGCTCATGTTCAGCCGGCTGTCGACCAGCTCCCCCAGGCCCTTTTCTGCCGGGCTGCTCTCCAGCCGCTCCTCCCCAAGCCTGGAGCGTTGCATGGGGTTGTTGTGACCCAAGTGTTGTGACCTGGCACTTGGCCTTGTTGAACCTCATACAGTTGGCCTGGGGCCATCGATCCAGCCTGGCCAGATCCCTCTGCAGAGCCCTCCTACCCTGCAGCAGATCAACACTTCCACCCAATTTGGTGTCATCTGCAAATTTACTGAGGGAGCACTCGATCCCCTCATCCAGATCATCGATAAAGATACTAAACAAGACCAGCCCCAGAACCGAGCCCTGGGGAACACCGCTTGTGACCGGCCGCCAGCTGGATTTAACTCCGTTCACCACAACTCTCTGGGCTCAGCCATCCAGCCAGTTCTTTACCCAGCAAATAGTACATGCATTTTCTTAAGAACTGGCCTCACAGTTCAGCCACCAGTCAGATTTCTAGCAATCTACAGTAGCATGTTTTATGTGAAGAAATAAGGTAATTAGCACCAAAAGACAGAGTGCCGTGTCTCAAAGAGTCAGAGAAAAAGCACTGGAGGGCTAAACTGCAGAATCACTCGTTAATATGCCAAGCTAAACTCTAGAAATACTAAAGATCCTATTAATTGATTATAATAAACCAATACATTTGGTATAATTTGGTATAATAAACCAAAATGCATTTTGGAAGCATTAAAACAGCAATTCCACTCAGAAGATTTAGTAGCAAAACATATTTTAACATTAGAGTAACACCAAAAACCCATGAATTATTTCCAACAGCTTACCCTAACACTCCCCAGCAGGTACCTCCCAGAGGCAGAATACTGCAAGTCATCCCTCACAGCACACTTGTTTCCAAAGCATTCTTGTCCCAGCCTTAACAAGCGCTCCCAGACACTGTCCCCTCTTGGTTAATTAGCAGCATAATCTGTGTGTCTCAAATTGCGGGCCACAAAGCCCAGAGGCCCACAAAAGTGGGATATCAGAGAGCATCAGCGAGGACTGAGGGAGGGGAGAAATCCCAATTAAGGGCTCCAAGTACTCACACCAGTAAGGGACACCCTAACAGCCCGTAGTTACTGGCAGCGATCTATCTGCCACAGGGGGAGTGGGGTGGGTGTCGAGGGAGCAATGCAAGCATGAACAGCTAAAAATCCTACATGTTCTTACTCCCCACAGTGGAAAAAATGAGCTGCTGTGGACCTGGGGAGGTCCCCTGGAGACATGTGCCAGGAGCCTAACACACTCCGGTGCCACCCCAAAGTAATATCTGACCCAGCTCCATGTGTGAGATGGAACCAAGCTCGGCTGTGAAGTCATCCAACTGCTGTTACATTTCTTCCCACTTCCACCAGGTACAAGGAGCTGTTGGTCGAGCAAGGCAAAATACAGCAGCCCGGGTCACCAAAGCACACCCAACACTCTCCACACTTTTTCCTTGAGGAGGGATGGGGATGCCAGTCAGTAGTGCAGAACGTGACAGCTGACAAAGAAAATGGTGGAAGAAGAGGGCTATGCACAGACCCACTTTGTTAGGAGCCACACTCGTCGCTCACCACGATGGTGAGTAGAGTAGGTGAAAACAAACTGCAAAGAAAAGCAGAAGCATAACACAATCCACAAAGCAGGAGAAACAATGTGGAAGGCCGGCTGCGGGGCGTCACTGACCCCTGCACTAACGCCGCTAACCCGGGTCCGAGAGCTGCTGGCGAAAATACGTTTCTCCTTTCATTCTGCAGGTCATCCCCATTCCTACTCCGCATGCAGTGCTGCTTTTCTTACAAAAGCCACAGCACTATCGGTGCTGGGTTTTTACTTTTAGTTTTTAATACAGAGCTATTCTGAATTTCTGTTCATACTCTTAGCAGTTTGTTCAATCTCTGAAGCATATCAACATGCTTCTATGCTCAGACTTGTGGCATATTTTTACAATACGGGTAGTGAAACCCTGGCCCAGGTTGCCCAGAGAGGTGGTCGATGCCCCATCCCTGGAACCATTCCAGGTCAGGCTGGACGGGGCTCTGAGCAACCTGCTCTAGTTGAAGATGTCCCTGCTGATTCTATGATATCAAAGCTGCTGCCATTGGGTAGGTACAAACACCGTAAGATGAGCTTCTTCAAGCATCTCTGGTTTCACCACCAGAGATGAAGTTTCCCGAAGGCTGCATTTTATGTCCTAACTGCCAAACCACTCTCGTGACTCATCAAGGCTGTGCCATTTCTCCTGCAAGTGATTTTCCACAATCCAAACTGGCACCCTGAGGTCTGCAAGGGAGCTAGACAGCTGGTCATCATAATGCAGGTCTGTTCAATCATACCTTAGTCAGTGACTCGCTTTCCTGCCACAAATTCTTCAAAGTTGCTTCTGACAACCTTTTGTACCGAATACATGGTTCAACATTTCCCAAATTTAATGTCTGTAATACTTACCTTTATATATAAGCTATCCAAATTGTTCAAGAAATCAAGCATTTTTCTTCATTACTTCATTTTTTTTAAGGAACCTCTTTTTCTGCCAGCAGTAGGGGAAGGTTTCCAAGATACTGGTAGAAAAACAGCATTTCTAACCAAGTTTTTCAACAAAATCATGGTAATTATACAGAAGTAGGACTAAGAGTCTCTGGCTCATGGCCAGATGTCCAGTACTACCGCCACACCCCATGGGGGAATAGCTGCAGGATGATATTAAGCAGGACACACTGGCATTCAGGATGTTCCTTGAGGAGTTGGCAATTGAAATAATTCAGGAAAAACCCAAGACACTGGGCCAACAGCAAGACAACTGTGTTGGTGAGCAACTTACAGTACATTAGTTCAGGCTCTGAAGCCCGCGTGGCCAAACGATTACTGACAGGGATCTGGCTTGTGTTGGTCAGCGCATTAGTCAGGCAGATGCGTTAACAGCCCACAGAGCAGACCTCCCCTCCTACACTTAAAGTAGTACAATGACTTCAGATAGCTAGATATATACCAAAGCTTAAAATAAGCAGGCCGTTCTCTTTGATGGTCTCCTTCTACCTCAGTGTGATGACTGGAGAAGTCTGGCAGGGTGACATGAGCTAACAGCCATGAAGAGACCTGCTGGGTTCAGGAACAGACACATACACACACAGACAGAATGGTTTGGGTGGGAAGGGACCTTTAGAGGCCATCTTATCCAACCCCCCTGCCATGAGCAGGGACATCTTCAACTAGAGCACGTTGCTTGGAGCCCCGTCCAGCCTGACCTGGAATGGTTCCAGGGATGGGGGCATCGATCACCCCTCTAGGCAACCTGGGCCAGGGTTTCACCACCCTCATGGTGAAAAATTTCTTCCTCATATCCAGTCTAAATCTCCCCTCTTTTAGTTCAAAACCATTACCTCTTGTCCTGTCACTACAGGCCCTGCTAAAAAGTCTGTCCCCATCTTTCTTCTAAGCCCCCTTTCAGCCCTGGCAGCTGCAGTAAGGTCTCCCCGGAGCCTTCTCTGCTCCAGGCTGAACCCCCTCCGTCCCAGCCTGTCCTCCCAGCAGAGCTGTTCCAGCCCTCGGAGCATTGCTGGGGCCTCCTCTCCGAGAGGTCCATGTCCCTCCTGTGCCGAGGGCTCCAGAGCTGGACGCAGCACTGCAGGGGGGTCTCACCAGAGTTGAGCAGAGGGGCAGAATCCCCTCCCTCGCCCTCCTGGCCATGCTGCTTTGGGTGCAGCCCAGGATACTCCCAAGGTTCAGAGGGAATGAGGGAGACAGAAACAACACATGACACCTGCAAGCACAGTTCTCAGTAGTGGGGATATCTGGGCTAACCAGAGTCTACCTAAACTTGGAGAGACTTATGTGAAAGAACTTCAGGAATATCACCCCAAAATGAGCAGGGGTGCTAATGTTGCCCCTGCTAAGGGGACCTGTGCAGCATGGAGTGTCCTGGCAGGGGCCTGGCCAGCTCCGGGAACAAGGCAAGCTGCAGAATTTCCTAAGTAAGGTGAGGAAACAGAAATTCCCCAACCCAGTTTTAATCTCGATTTTGTCTGACCCCAGTCTTCCTCTGCAATAGGCATTTTAATGCTACTTTATTTTGATAAAAGAAAGCTTTGATGTAGTTACATAATCACTGCAATACCTCGCATTTCCCGCTTTTTCGTAGTCCTTCTAAACATATACAATTCATCTGCAATCTAGTTTTCTTAACTTGGAAGTAGGCAGCTGACTACTATAGTTATTAAAAGAAGAAACTCATGGAATAAAGAGAGTTATTTGATTCAACTGCATTACATGAGAAAATATATTCACTTGTGTGGAGGCTGAAGCCAAAAATCAGTAAGTTTATGCAAATTAACTACATTACATATTGAAAAGATCTATTCAGAAGGCTCTATGCATCACAGAAGCACCCAGACATGCAGATGACTACCAAAGACGCTTTTGAGGAATTTTAAGAAAACAACCACAGCTTCTACAAACTTCCTAAATAACAGTTTCTATATTAAATTTATCCCAAGTCTCGACAGGGCTGCATTGCTAAAATCACTTTTTCCCAAAAGCAAGAAATACCAAATTGCAGCTGTTTGTCAATATGGAGAGCAAACTCTGCTGCTTTCAAAGTTTGACAACTATCTTTGTAAGCACTTGATTATTGGGTTTAAGTGAACAACATCTTTCCGCCTCTGCTCCCTTCCTACTCATCATGAACTGAATTCAACTGCAGCAGGATTTCCCCTGGCTTACCCTGCGCTAATGCATCCTTTCAAACATTCTGGGCCAACAGCATTTATTAAAACACACTCCACAGCAAAGCCGATTCTCAATGGAAGGACTGTTTCTTACTAAGGTGGCAATACAAGGAGGAAAGAAAACAAAGCTCCATCACATGCAATAATGTGTTTGCAGGTTTTCTGGGACCTGCAGATTTTTTTTTTCTGTTTATTTTTAAGCATCATTACAGATTGCTAAACCCTTGGTGGTTCTTTAGCCCTTTGAAGCTGTCGCTGATGACAATTTCAAGAAAAGGATTGCTTTTCAGTGTGAGAGTTTCACTCTGCCTGCCCAGAGAAGTGTTGAATGGGGGAAGAAGTCTAATTAAAGATTAAGCCACCAGCAGTGCCTTAATGGCAACAGGCTCATTCAAACCCAAAAAAGACTGTAGTTCTAGGAACGCTCACCACAGAGGGGGGCACAGAGTACCAGTACCTGGCCTAGACTCCCCAGGCATTTTTTTAGAAGGGCAACTAGTCACAGAGCCAGAGATCGAGGGGAAAAGGCACGTTAGTAGAGAATCCCTGCAAGCACAAAGCTCTCCCTCCTGTGTGAGAAAGCAGGAGCTTACTAGACAGAACACTGCCAGAATACCCTGTCTCTGGGGCTCTTCCCAGTAGTTAACAAGTATTTAACACAAAATAGGACACTTCAAACACAAGAGACCCTGCCCTGCTCTGAATATTTATAGCCTATTGGTTAGGGCTGGAAGAAGAAAGTCCTGGGTTCAGATCCTTGCTCCAAAAGAGGTGGGGGAAGAATCTGAACCATGATTTCTCATACAAGGATGGCACCCACACAGTCCCATGCATGCATCCGGCATACTGTGGGAACACCTACCAGACTGGTCCACCTAAGCGGAAAGGTGGAGAAACAGTCAATTTTAGAGTCTAGCAAAGGGTTAAATGCAAGCCAGGAGTCTCGATTCCACTGTGCTAAGATGCCAATAGCTGCACTTACATTCTCAAAACAAACCTTGACAGATGCCAGGAGAGATGGGAAAAGGATGCTTCAAGGTATCATAAATACCTCAACACTGGAAATCATTACTTGAAGTCACAACTAGACATCAAAGCCTCTTCACTGTCTAATGAGCCAAATATCTTCTTTTATCTTGACAGTTTGACCATTTTTCACTAGAATAGGGAATTGTTATGGCTAACACCTACTAAACTCTCCATTAGACTTTCCAGTGGCCAAAATTCTTATCCTTTAGAGAAACTTGTTGAAACAAAAGGCAACATTTTGCTATCATTATCTACTTTTCTCAACAAAAACTGGCCTTTAGTCAGCTAAATCAAGCTACAGTGTCAGGTGTAAGTAATAAATCATAACAAAATAGGCCACAATGATTTCAGTGTAAAACTGTACTGATAACAGATTTTTACAGTAAATTTCAAATAGCAGATTGCAAAAGCTATTCCTCTATTACTACCATGCAAGCGTTTTGCCCACTTACTTTCATTTTTGTACCAGAACAGAGGAGAATATTGACACAGTTCTCATACTCTGCTTTTGGACAATATTACTGAAGAACTTACAAGCATTACTGCTTTTTTTTTTTCCCCCGCTCAAGCTTTAAGCCAGTTGCTTTGGCAACAGAGAAGACGTTCATTATTAAAATTACGTTAAAAACATGTATGTGATCTTGATTTCAATAACTGTGAAAATTATTTATCAATTGTTCCTTATGAACTCCTCAAGCTGAGACTAAGCCAGCTGCAACCACTCTTCCTCACTTTTCCAGTATAATATTAGCATAAACCAGAACTGACTTCTTCACAGAAGTGTTTGAGAACTATGACAATATTCCTAGTACCACCAGCACTACTCTAACAGAAAGCTAAAAGGAGACTGGAACATACCAGATTTATGATTCCTCTGAACAATGTAAACTCTATTCAAACAGCTTGAATGAAATAAATGTTTTCTGTTTGTTTGGTTTTTTAATTTGTCTCAGCCTACTAGACAAAGAAATTCCTGATAATCTTAAATTGTTTACATTAATTTGTTTCTCAAGTTTCAAGAGAAGTACCAACAAGAGTCCATAAAACACAGGCTGAAATATTTAAAACTATATTGTCTGTATGTGCCAAAGACCGAAATAAAGAAACGCAGCTGCAGCCAAAACCTAAGAGTATTTCTAGGAAAACAAGTCCTCCCACAGGTTGCAGGAACTTAGCATGTCCTCGGTGCATAAGCGTACTGGTGGATTTTAGGCCAATTTAAATCTTTATGGGCTGCTGGCAAGCCCAGTAGCCACAAGAAGTAATAAAATTCATCCAAATTATAGTTACTAGAAGCAGCTAAAAAAAAAAAAAGAGGATTTTTTTAGCTGGAAGTCACTGAACATCATACACAGTCTGAATTTGCAACTGCAGACAGACCTGCTCGTTGCTGTAAAACTTAGTTTTCATAAGGAGAATATGGAGAAAAGTACATGATTTCATAATTTTTCAAGCGTATCTGGATTTTTAAATTGCTTTTCTATTTAGTGTTACTCTTCTGCAGAGCTGTACCCATTAGAAAATGTAATTTGTTTCATTATGCTGACTCAAATCTTTTCTTGGAGGAGACTCTCTGTTCCTATAGCATTGTTTCTTTGAGAAGATGACTTTTTACTACCACTTAGTTTTTAACTAAAGTTCTTGAATAGAAATATAGATTTCAGTCTGTATTCAAAATTCTTAATTGTGAAGGAGGATTTGTATGTTTTTTTTTACAAAGGAGTAAGATATGCATTAAGTAGTTAACACCCTAAAAATATTTCACATATTTTAAGTCACATGGTACCATTCTCACAAATACACTGAAAGTAAATCTCTAATGTATCATTCTGCAACTCATGTGAACTGCAAGAAGTACTGTGATGATTTTAAGTAATGCCTCATACAAAGTAAACTAATCTGACGAACATCTGGTACAACTCCCTCATGCCAGCAATAGTTCTTAATGCAATTAAGAAATACATGCCAGCTAGAGTTCTACTTTCAGTCATCAAAATTCTTTTTTTTTTTTTTTTCTTTTCTTCTAAGCTATGTGTGCATAGTGTGAAGTGCAGACGGAAAAAAACCAAAAAGCTCACTTTACAGGAGCCCTGGCATAGACCTGCAGCCAGTCTGGAATCTCTGCAGTGTGGTAGGGGTTTGCAGGGACGAGGAGAGGCTGGCTTCTCTCAGCTTGCTGTGGCTGGTAAGTCACTGGGGGAGGCTGGTCGTAACGGGGAACACTGTACAAAGGAAGACAGACAAAGTCGGTAACCTCCAAGCAATAACTTAAGACATACTGATATCATTAAATTGTTAACATTAATACACAAGTTAATACATGCAAAGGCTGATGATGCAATCACATACAAAGCGTTGCCTCAGCAGGCCTATACCGACAACAACTTTCTGTTGCTATTTTTATGCTTCACTCCAATCATAACTGTAAGTGGTGCTGCTACCTGTTAGCACACTGTAAAATTCACCTTAGACCTAATCGCCTAGTGCCTGCTACCTGGATACTAAAGCAGAACAAAAAAAAAGGTATCTGTTTTTGAAAGACTAAAAAGGCAACTGTTGATTCAGCCAAATAATCCACCATTTAATATGTTAGAACAAATGTATTCAGGCAGCAGCTGATAAGAGTTACTGCATTTATAACAAAGGACATCCTCGTATGTTCATCTTTTGTGCCACATGTTAAAAAAACTTTCTCTTCCTGGGTAACAGCAAAATAGATTGAGCAGCAGAAATTAACTGGTAGATTTGGTATATACTAACTTTATTTTACCTTTAATTTATGAGTAGCTAACATACCGATTTTCATTCTAGAGAAGACTTAATTCATGTTTCAGATGGTATGTGCTATTTGTCCAGACAGCCTCCTAGAACATCAGATCAAGTTTCTTTTCAGTCTACAATTCAATTCTTTTCTCAGCAACTTTGTTGTTTTACCGACACTTGAAGAGAATAGCTGCTTTGTTTTAATGACTTACGAACAATATCCTGTTTCTTAACTTAAGACAGTTAAGAGATGAGAAGAAAACCTAACAATTACAACTTCTTCTAAAAATCTTAGTCAAGAACTAGTAAAGCTTACTTCTAAAAATAAGAAGGTTTTGGCATATTATGTATGTGACAAAAACAGTTACACTTTCTTAACTGGATTAGGAAAAAAAAAAAAATCACAGAAGAGAAGGAGGATGTCTTACCTGGGAGCACAAGGATGTTTATATTGAGCTCTTTTATTGATGTGATCTACGTAATACACTCCAAATTCTGCCGATTCAACTCTCTCCCATCCTGGCGGCAGCCCCTCACGCTCGAGTGGATGGCTCCAGTGAGTTGTATTAGTGTTATGATCTATATAGTATTTCCTTCCTCTAATAGTCCAGTCCACTGACCAGCCAGGAGGAAGAGGTAAATCTTCAGAACTATGATTTGTTAAGTTTCCTAGAGATGTAGCAGCAACTCTACCAATGCCTAAAAAAAGGGAAAACAACGTTTGGCTAAACTGATAATACCCAAACCAATTATTATGTACAAAGCCAACTTCCCCCCCACCTGAGGCACTCTATGAACTGTGAGCAATATCACGGCGTGTATGGTGTGTGCACTTTTACGTTAGTAAAAAAGCACAATCAGGTCAAAACAGGTAGTCCCTTTTAAGTCTCACTTGTTTCACTCTCCTCCAACTCCAGATTCAACAGATAGCTTCAGAGACAGTTAAAGCATCCTAGCTTTTTCGATTAGAGACGTATATTAGGACACATAACAGGGATGAAGCTGTTATCACTGTCTCAATTTCTTGAGCAGACAGAGCTGACTGATTACAAATGTAAAAGCTTTATATTAAATGACAGTTTCTCTTAATATGCTATTACAGCTGCATCACAGCTAATTATCTACCAAAACAATCACCGCTATTACTTTGTCTAATTACAGTCAGAAATTACAACTATCTAGAAAAATTACTGAATACCAACAAAGCCTTTCAGATTAACCAGTCAAGAACAGTGACAGGACTGGGTAAACTAAGAGAAGGGACAAATAAGGTTAGCACTACGCTGCGCTGAAGGTTACTACTGAAGTGCATGCAATCATGGCCAAAAAGTGTCAGCAGTAACAAGAAAAAACAGAAAAGCTGGATCCAACAGGATCCTGCACAAGCCCTTTGCTGAACACAGTCATCCTGTGCACGGTGAAGTTGATGTTGCCACGTCGTCTCTGCTGAAACTACCCACGCTTGTTAGACTATCTAGCTTATGTGCACTGCTGGGTGGGACAGTCAGTCCAATGCAATCCAGACAAGAGTTAGAGACCTTTTGTTCAGAGCCACAGAATCTCCTGATCTCGTAGTCTAGTAGGCTATGTATCTGCTTCTCTACATCTTGCTCTTCTCTAAGACTGAGCACCTACACTTCATAATGCTAAAGAGGCATGTGAAAAAGAAGTAATTTCCAGCTTTTCTTGATGATGTGGGCTGCACTAGGGGAAGGGCTTCCCCAGCAAGAGAACTAAAGCCTAGGTCAGGTGTATTTGGGGTAGGAGAGCTTACAGGAATCAGTAGTTGATTAAGTTCCCACCTCTGCCCTAGAAACACAGCACAGTTTGGATTTACCATTAAATAGCTGATTTAAGAGACTGTTCACTAGCATTTTAAAATACATGATTTGTTGTAACATAGACACAGTTTTTACATTTTAAAAATCAGCGTGCTGGATACCGAGAGATGTACTGAAGAAAAATAATTCCAATTTTATCTTTTCCTTCCCTCTATATACTATGGATACTTAGGAAGCTAGCTACAATAAAAGCCATAATAATAATGGCAAATAAAAGAAAAAAAAACACAAAACAAAACCAAAACCCAAAAACCCCAATCACAAAAACCGAGTGACATAGAATTTTGCAGGTCTCCTTCCATTCCTTGGAAGCCTACTACCTACTAGAGGTGCTGGCCCAAATTCAACTCTCTCTTTTAAAATCCTTGTAAGTAGTTACTTTCAGTTACCCAAAGTTCTACAGTTAACAAGTCTCTGGCTTTAAAGAAATTCCAATTATCTTTTCATCCCACAATGAAACGCATTTATTCGGTCACAGTATTCATCAGAGTTCGTGTGTTACTATTTCCCATAGCCCGAAGAAGGGGTATGGGAGCCACTTTTTCCACTTAGAAGTCAGAAAGTGATTCCATCACAAGTACCACGTTTACTTACACCCCTTTCCGCCTGTTTTGCAGAAATAATATTGTTGTGTGATTATTTTTTGAGAGAGTGGAAGGGCAGAGTCTATCTCACCTACAGCGTACTATGAAAAAGAGGTTTCAGGTGTGGTCATTAACTCAAAAAGACACCAGTAATACTGAAGTAGCAGCAAAATTGTTATATTTCTCAGGGAATTTCATACTCGTTTGCTGACAAAGGCAACAGTCCTTTTCAACAATATATACACAATATAGCATGGTAGCCAAGGGACATCATCTATTTTAAGCATTGGTTTACCTATAAAATTACATAGACTGAAAACTGGATGGGCTGTCATTCTAATACAAGATGGCAGTTGTCAACAACAAAGTAATGGAAAGGTTCCAAAGCATTTGAATAAATAAAAAAAGAATTAAAAAAACCCTGCTCTTTAAAACATTTGTGTTCATCTACACATCTTTTTGTAGCCTTGTCATTTCTGAACTATCTGTATTTCTTCTCGTTATAGTACTTAGTTATTTGTTAGCTTTATAAAGGAAAGTCAATGGCTGCGTTCAGGCGACAGCTCCCTTCTAGGATTAAGCAACCCAGACCTTTACTTCCAGTGAGAAGAAACATCCTGGTAGATTCCTGACCTTTAGCAGTACTGGGGCAGGGAAGCTATTTCAGACCCTAGCTACAGTTATGTCACTAGTTTTGTTTTCATTCCAATGACAAAATACAAACATTTAAGCTTCCTGAAAATACTGCCTTTGGAAAAACAAATGCCATATTTTCTCCAATTAATTGGACTGCTGTGTTGTAATTTCATGTATGTATAAACTGTGACTATTAAATCACCACTACCAGAAGATCTGAACACACAAATTTGACCGAGGGAAAAGAACTTTCACAAAGGCATGAACATGTTTTTCTGTTTTCTGTTACTATCAGCAGAGGTCTGTATTTTTGTTGCAGTTCAAGCATGATTCCAGCAGCAAATACATATCTATCTACTCCTTGGGGTATAGGTTAATCCCTTCTAACATTTGGAAATTGGTATTACAACTTGCACAAGCCAACCTTTGCACCAAAAGTTCTCTTGACACAATGCCTGTATCTCTTCATACAAAAGCCAGAGAAGACTGGGAGATGGACTTGGGTAGCGAGGAAAGCCAAAATCTGATTACAGAGAAATCACCTAGAAAGCAGGATAAAAAGCAATGCTGCACCCAATGGAAAGACAACCCCAGCAATTCTGTGTTTGCACATTTAATTCTAGCTACATGGTTTCTCCAATGACAGCTTTTTTTTTTTCATTGCCAAGATGCAAAGAGCAAAAACAATACCAGACACAAACACATTATACATTCCTTTCGCAATTTTGACTTCATATATGAAGAAGTTGAGCCATACCATTACGATAAATTTACACAGCTGTAGCAGTTAACCAGTTCTGAACAGTGTTTCAAGCCTCTACAACTAGCAAGCTCTAATTATGAAATCAAAGGCCAGATTTATAAACAGACGGTTGCAAATACTTCCGGTTGTAGACTATCATGTATAGAATTAATGTGCATTTTTCCCTTAAAATCACAGATCATATCGAAATATTCTCCATGCTGGAAGTTTTAAGAGGTCAAGTAATATTCATAGTTTTACAACCATCAACCCACTATGGCATTCAAATTGGCAATTAGTACAATTTAGACATTTCTTTATATAACTGCAGTTATTAGAGATCAAAAGAAATTGTGTATTGGTTTTCCTTATAAAACTCAGCAGATGCTTCCTTCAAGGGAGAGTGGATACACATGTAAGAGAAATAGCTCCTGCTACAATTTTGAACAGGAGAGGATGAAAATTGACTTTCATATATATACACCCTGTAAGTAGCAATAATACGAAAGAACAACACTTGGAAGAGTAAATTCATATGTGATCTTTTCCAAAGTATAAACCAAAGAAGAAAGTTACAGGACAGCCTAAAACCATCTACTGTGAACACTACCTTCGCTGTGTCACATTGCCCAACCATGATACTCTTCTGTGTTTAAATTTTAGGTAAGGTCTTGGCCCTAAAACATTTTCATAGCAGCCCAAAGCTTCACATAGGATTTTACTGCACACAACAAGGACACTCCCTGAATCACGGGCTGGTACCAGATTCACACAGCACAATGCAAAATGTCTACAGAAAAAACCCCACAAACTTATACTTTTTAATAAAAATGGTTCAAGTTGCAAAACCCATGATTTTCCTTTTGAGGGAGGATATGGTCTCTACCACAGGATAAGCAAAAACAGACAAGTCAAACCACTTCACCGTAACTACTCAGGGTTTTCTTGCTCACATGCTGTTTTATAGATTTCTCATTATACATTATAATAGATATATAATATTAAATTATCTGTTTTTTCCAAATGTTAAAAAGTCCCTTTTCCTCCGCTTAAGTATGAGTGCTGTTCTTTATAAACTCCCCTGAGAGGCACTATAAAATCTCAAGAATAGTCAACAATTAATTTAAATTTATGCAATTGTAAAGCCTTTTCATGTTGCCTCTTTGAACTCATCTAGCCTTATTTGTTAATTCTGTTTCCTAATGGTATGTGTTTGGGGCATTTTTTGCTTCAGCTTTTAAGGAACATCAATATTGAACCTGATTTGTGGCTTTGCCTTCTCTTGTAAAATACAGTATCTTCAGTTTAAGGTCTTGAATTGTCAACCAGGCCAAGAGGCATTATATGCTGCTCCAAAGCAAAAGAAAATCCTGTTCAATGCAGTTTGCTTGCTTAGGACTATCACTGTGTATGTTCTCAACGCTTTGAAAAAAGTGCAAAGGAACAGCAACCACTTATTACTAGTAGTAACAAGACTTAAAATACTCAGAGTTTTAAGTAAGGCCAGGCCCTATATTTGGTCTTGTTTTCAAGATCTTCAACAATAGGGTGTCCTAATAGCAGAACCCAAACTTTAACTTTGAGCACCACGTTCCAGTGCATTATAAGACATATCAATACAAAGAGTTCCTTCATTTAATATTATTATCTTAAAAAATTATCTTAACCTAGTAGTGTCACATATGTGAAGATTATGTAGTATCTTCTTCAATCAAGGAAGTTCTGTTTGGTTTGCTCCATTAGTATGGAACAAAGAAAACTCTAAGTAATATCCATAAATGCTTTCACAGCCCAGTGAAGTGGTTTTATGGTAAAAAAGCACTCTGCCTAGAAAGAAGTCCAAGTTTTCAGGATAGAAGGAAAGGTTTCCAGGTCAGCAAAGGGCACTTAGTTCTTCAGTTTGCCTGATAGATTGCACAGGAGAAAATAGCACCAGTCCAGCATAAAGGGAAAAGAGCAAAAACACTGAAAAGAAAGTCTCACTTTATTAGATAAAGTGCTGATGCAGGCAGAGGAGTTTTAGAGTCTATGAACTACCCCACAACTAGCTTCAACCAAATTTCCAAGTGTTGAAGAACAAATTAGCCAAACAGCCTTCCTATTTGTCTTTAATTAGGTCAATTGTCTTGAGTGCCTTTTTTCAGGATGCCAAAATCCTCTCCTTTCCCCTCACCCTCATCAAACCAGGATGAGGAACAGGAAAAGAAGATGAACAAACTGTTCAAGGGAGTGTTGTGGTTTAGCCCCAGCCGGCAACTAAGCACCACGCAGCCGTGCACTCACTCCCCCTCCCCCAGTGGGATGGGGGAGAGAATTGGGAAAAAACTCGTGGGTTGAGATAAAAACAGTTTAATAGGACAGCGAGAGAGAAGGAAACAACAATGATAACAACAATGATAATACCAACAAAGGAATGTACAAGAACAAGTGATGCCCAATACAGCAACTGCTCACCACCCAGTGATCGACAGCCCGTCCCCAAGCAACGATTTCTGCCCCCCGGCCAACTCCTGTTTATGTACTGGGCATGACATCGTATGGTGGGGAATATCTCTCTGGCCAGCCGGGGTCAGCTGTCCCGGCTGTGTCCCCTCCCAGCTCCCCGTGCACCCCCAGCCTGCTCGCTGGCAGGCCGGCATGAGAAGCTGGACTGTCCTTGACTGCTCAACAACAACTCAAAACATCAGCACCTTACCAACGTTTTCTCATCCCAAATACGAAACGCAGCCTCACACTAGCTTCTGTGAAGAAAACCAGCTCTATCCTGGCTGAAACCAGGACAGGGAGTAAGTAATAATAAAATAACAAAAATAAGTTTTAATAACTATCCTGTTTAGACAGGCCTGAAGGTTCTAGGCCTTCCTTACCCATTCCAAAGCATCTGAAGGTACTTCCTGTGCACAAGTACCTCGTTTGTCAGAGGGAATGGGGCGTTCCAAGTAAGCAAAAATTCACAAATAGGAAATAACAGGAAGCTCTTTGAAAGCTTTGAGAAGTATGCTACAAAGAAATTACTGCAGAATCAGCACAAAAGAAGAAAAGGGCAGGAATTGCCATTTGTTTTTTAAAAAAAAAAAAAGTGAAGCATACACATTTAAAAAAAAAAGCCCTGTTACTTTAGCTCTAAATAGTTTTCATTCAATAATTTGTATTTCTTTATTTTGCTCTCATATTAAACATGAATAACAGTTTGCAATTTCTGAAGTGCACAATTTAACATGAATCTACCTTCACTAATGTGCACTGGATTCTCTGCTCACTGGGTTAATCGTTTTTCTCCTCTGACTTCAGTCAACTGCTTACAATCCACCACCAGAAAGTCCCTTTACACTGTGATTTTAAATCCCAGCAATTTTCATATACACATAAGAATTTTTTAGCTTACCGCTCAACCAGGTACAAATAACTCTGAGGTCTTGGTTACAAGTTAGTTCCAATCTATACTGTAGATATAACTTCAACCACAGACCTCCCCAAACCTTTAACCTAGAAGAGAGGAAAGAGATGTCGAGGAAAGACAGGAAAAGTCTCTTAGAATTAAGTTTGAAATGGACACTAAAAATAAATTTTCAAGAAATGCCACAGAGGTAGCTAAACATACAAAACTAGGAAAAATCTCAACTGCAGACATTTTTCAGGAAAACCAGCAGCCATAGATTGCTAGTTAAAACCAAATCTAATGAAAATAAGGAAAGGAAGACATGGAGAATTGAATCATACTGAGAGGAAACATGACTTCAAGGAGAAACGCCTATGAAAGAACATATCAATGCTGTCAACATCAACTGTTGCAAAAATCACAGGACTTGCTTAAATACTTTGCTGAATACTTTGAGTATGAAGATCTTACTAAGAACATGTTTTCAACTTATCTCCAAATTATAAAGAGGAGAATATTTATTTTGAACGAAAGATGAAATTCATGTGCACCTCTTCACTTCCAGACCATTGCTTCTCAAAAGTCATCTCAGTTGTAACGAACACTAAATGAAGTATCACTCACCAATAGCAACTATACCTTGGGTATAACATCTCTGTTGCAACCAACCCAAGCCATAACAGAACCAACTGAGGGAACCTTCTGAGGGAGGGTGGGAGAGGAGGAACAGGGTAGAAGGCAGCATTTACAGATTCTAGCTAATAAGCAGACTTATATGTTGCAATTAGGTATTAGGCAATTTTGTCATCAATTATCTTGATGAACAATTTTGATTAGGTCAAACACTTATAAACAACAATGGAGGTGTGTAAGGAAAAAGTCATTTAGACAAAGAAAATGAAAGTAAAAGGCCTGCCTCAGCATTCTGGAAATGCAGGAAAAAAGGAACTAGAAGTTACAGAAAGATTAGCATAGCTCAAGGAAAACACTAAAGGTTTGAAGACAATGGATGGTTCAACTAAAAGGAAGATTAATGGTGAGATGAAAGAAGAAAGAAAAATCTAAGTTTTTCATATTTTTGACCACATTAATTCTTTTTACTGAGAAAAAGCAACAACAATTCTTGAAAAGATATACAGACATTAAGGACATAAGCCAATATTACTGCAATGAAACTGAAAGAGGAATTTAAGAGTTCATATTCCATGCTGAGATGAAAGAAAAAAAACCAGAAAACAAACCAACAACAACAACAAAAAAAAACCTGGATGAAAAGCAAAACACTTTGGTAAACAAAGGGCTCACCTTTTTTTGTCTCTCCCTACAAATGTGTAAGATTGAATACTCACCCATTACAAAATATATATAAAATTTGTTAAAATTAATAAACGTAAAAATATGAGAGTGAATGACAAAGACCAACTAAGTATTAGCAGCTCCTTTAGGATTTACAGTGGCTAAGGTGGCATGTAGACAAATAGGAAAAAAAAGTCTTTTTAGAAGGAAACATGTGTTGCTACAACTGAGAAAAATATGGCTGTAAAGCTCTACTTTTAGCTTGTTTGAAGAATTTAGTAATTAAACTCCACTTTCAAACTAACAGAGCTTCATTTCCACTTAACATTGTTTCAAATCTGCACAGAAGCAGTACCAATTTTTGAAGTTCTCCTCAGCGTACACAGTTACTGCAGTAATTTTGAAAGTTAAACTGATGGATTGGTTTATGAAATCCTCCCCTCCTGCCTCTCCTCCCTACAATATCCCAGCACAGGAGCTCGTTATCTAGACCAGGTGTTTAATGAGTGCAACAACAGCTGACAGAGCTGGAGGGCTTTCATGCAAAATCTAGGTAGATCAGATGTATTAGCACTTGGCAGATTTCTTTTTCTAGACAGGAGATTTATTTTACTAGAGACTGTTTACTATTTCATTTAGAGATTACAAGTAACGACGAACTAACAATGTGTTTCATAATGAAGGTGAATTATTTACCAGTTTGAAATGTTTGTTTCAAATTCCTCCTTGAATATAGTTTTTGTAGTATGTACAGTGCTTGAATACAGACGAATTTACTACTTTTAAGGTCACCTTTCTATGGGCAGTATTGTAATCGCAGACTTTTTATTCCACCAATAGATTCAAAACAGCACACTACACCAAAGAATTATTCTTCAGTGTCATCACAGATTACTCAAGTATTTTAAAAAAGTAATATTTAATGGATTCTTCTTTCTTATGCTGTTCTTCCTTTAGAAAACAAAGACAAGTTCCAGTGAAATTGAGGGGGAAAACAGGCATACTTACAAACAATATTACAAGCTAAAAGAAAAACAGAGTCAAGGACCAGGAAGTCAATTTCACCACTAACTATATACCATTTTGCTAATTACACAAAGCAGCCATTCCTCCCTTTGACTATCTATCATAAATTAATTATTGAGGTCAAATTAACACAATAAAATTAAAAAATAAACACAATCATAGTTAAAATACAATGATAATAATAAAATAATATGTCAATGTTATAATTCAGAGCTGTTGGTTATTCTCTACATCATGAAAATAGTACATGTACCCTAACAGATAAAATTCTGTGCTAGCTAGCAACTGATTCAACTTTGTTAAGAGGAGCTGCATATATGCTTGGCATTAAAAAAAACGACCACAATTGCCTGACCTTACCCCATTTACTTAATAACTAAATCCTGGTATATTTTTTCCCTTTCTGGATATATGCGATCAAATTCTAAGAAATGTGAACATGCAGTGTACTCAGGACACAGAAATGTCATTAAAAAGAAACTCTGTCCTATACAGCAGAACTCCTAAAAACATGACCTCAATCATCCAGATATACCTCTGCACCTCAGGTCTTAGCAAAAACCTATTTTTTTTTTAAAAAAGCAACTATTAATACTTACCTGAAGTGTGCCTCCCATGATTCTGTGCCATCCTCTGGAAAAGATCATTGTTGTGTTCATAATACCTGTAGTCCTCATGTACACGATCATTCAACTGACGTCTCCTCTGGGCATCATAAAAATGATCGTAATAATAACAACGGGCACCAGCATCTCCGTTTTCCAAAACAGAATTAGCTTCTGTTAAAAAGGACTGGGAGGAAGAGCCATATTCTCTAGGGACATCAGCTAAACTTCTTGCAAGATAGGAAGGTGCAGACAGTCTGTTGCTTTCACGTCTCATTATTTCATGAGGTGGCCTCTGCACTGGAGTTCGAAGGAAACTCTGGTTTCTGGAAACAATTCCATCTCCACCAGAAGCATATGCAGAAGAATTTGAGTCAGGAGGACAGACATCAGTTCGTCTTGGAATGGTTGGACCATGACGGATAAATGAAGGCATCAGATCTGATATACAGCATAAGAGAGAAATAAGAACCTTGGCTGTACTTAGACATAAAGCATTTGGCTAGCCACAAATGCTGATTTACACCATGGCATTGAGGAAATTCAAACGCTAGAACCCCTTTAAGGCACCTCTAATGCATATGCAAGTATAATGGTAATGCTGCAGTTTGTACTTGTGCAACAGGAACCATCACACCCTCCACCAGCAACAGACTATTGCCAAGAGTGCAGTTTTGCCAGTCTAACTGCATCTGCAATAAACAAACCCAAAACCCATCAAAAAATACACACACACAAAACCCCCCCAAAAGCCACACTTTACTGTGGCTACATCAGCCAGGCTTCACACCTCTCTACTAGAAGAGTCAAGAAAATCCAAGTATCCTGGCTACCACTCTACCACTTCATCGAGACCACTGTCCTTATGAACTCAGAATAAGATGTTAATATCTCCATGCTTTCAGGAATCCATGACAGAATCAGGAACAGAATTCATACTTTCTCCACTAATCACAAAGTTCAGCCAGCAAAATGCTGTCATTCTGCACACGTTAAGTTCTCAAATTATCATGAAAACATCTCACTTTCTCCTTTACCTAAAGAGGTTTTGCACACTGACAGTGACAGCCATTCGTGCAATTTCACTGCCTCCCTCAAGTGATACATTACTCCTCTCCTTACTACTACTTTCAACACGATATAAATAAGTAGCTTCCCTCCAGGTGAGCTAATACAAATTAGGACTTTGATTTAGAAGGAAGTTATGCTGATTATTAATTACTTTTATTAATAAACTGTTATAACTTTGGGTAAAAAGTCAGTGCATCCCAGAAGGTATCATCAGTACATTTGTAACTATCACTACAAAGCAGTCATGTAATAGTCATTACACCACGGCAAATAGCGTAAATGTGTAAAAGGTGTTAACCCCTCAGACATACCTACAGCTTAACATGAAAAAAAACTTTGTGAGGTTTTTTTTTTCTTGTTTTTAAAGACTAAGCTAATGTAATCAGACTACTAAGTGATTTTGCCTGTGGACTGGGGAGCCAGCTGTTCATGTAGCAAATACACCCAGAAAAGCTGAGTGCCTGCTCCTGCCAGCAAATCAGTTGTTGCCGGTTGTGATCTCCAAGCTAATCCTGCAATTATATCATAATACATTTCAGTCTCGGGTTGTTTTCAAAGATTAACAAAAAGAAACCTAAGTGCACGTTCAACGTGTATTTGCCAGTCATCTGTTAAGGCCCAGCAAAAACAGGCCTGTGACATTAGCGCCAGGTTAACCAGACGAAGATCAGTGCATCCAAGGTATGTAGCGGTGACCTCATCAAGTTGATTCACGGTTAAGAACTGGAGCACTCGCTTCCGCAGGGATTTTATGCAACTGTCTCGTACAGTTATCTCATTTTCAAAGCACACACCTTTTGGCAGTGCACACAGCCTAGATCGGGAAAACAACCACTGACTTCTGGAAAGAGAGAGCCGATCTGTTCCGTTCATCTGAAAGATAGCTGTTTGGAGACTTTCTTAACCCTTACCTGTGGAAAACTGAGCAACGGCGGCTGAGAAAATAAAACCACCACGCTTGTTTACCATGAGCACCTGGCAGTACACAACGTGCAGGGCTCCCTTCTGCACTCAGCCTCCCTGCCAGGTTTAACCTCCCTCCGCAAACTCCCAGGTCTCACATCAGGAATCTCATTCCCCTCCCCTCCCGAGGGGAGCCGCGCAGGGCCGGCCGGGCCCACCGGACCGCAGCCGCAGCACACAAAGGACCCGGCCACCCCCTCGGGCTTGTCCTCCCAGCCCGGCCCCCAGCCCGCCGAGCCCGTCCCCGATACTCACTGCGAAGCAGAGGGCTGGTCTCCTTCTTCACGTACTTGCCCTGCACCTCGCCCGGCTTCGAGAGCTCCGTGCGCGTCTTCTTCCGCGACAGCATCCCACCTCCCGGCCCGCTACCACCGCCCGCATGCCCGGCGCCACTCCCCGCTGCGCAGGGCAGTGCCCGGCCCCCTCAGGCGCGGCGGCGGTTGCTCCGCGCCCGCATGGCCGCACACCGGGAGGGGCGGGGGGGGGTCAGTGCTGAGGGGAAGTGGCGGGACCGACGCGCGGGGGCTTGTGGGAAGGCGGCCTCCGCCCTCTGGGGAAGGCCGCGGGGCAAGGAAGAGGAGCGGGCGGGCGGGGGCGCGCGCGCGTTGCCACAGCGCCCCCGCGCGGCGGGGAGGGCGCATACTCCGGGGCGGCGGCAGGAAGGGAGCCGCCTCAGGGCCTGCCCGCTTCCCCGCGCACAGCGGGGCCCTCCCCGCGCAGCGAAACACGGCCCCGTGGGCACCAGTGGCAGCAAAAGGTAGGCTGCCGCCGGCCTCTCCTCCCCGACGTCAGCGGGGACCCCTCAGCTGGCTGGGGGGGGCCGAGGTGGCACCGCTGCCTCAGTGGCACCTCAGGCGCTGCAGGAGCTCAGTGAATAACGGGCGGTGCTCCTTGTGCTTCCAGCAGTATCCACCGGCCCGCCTTCCACGCCGTTACCAAAGGAGCGAGTTTTAGAAGGTTAAACAGGAAAGGCATCCCACAAGAAGCACTCGATATTTGCCAAAGGTGAGGAATAGGTATGCAGCTTAAGCTGAGGGTAGGGTGTGCCTAAAAATAAGCCAAGAGGTATGTTCACTACCTGTCAGTTTTTTACACTTTAATCAATGT
The DNA here is from genome assembly GCF_964289735.1 of Phaethon aethereus. Taxonomy (NCBI): domain Eukaryota; kingdom Metazoa; phylum Chordata; class Aves; order Phaethontiformes; family Phaethontidae; genus Phaethon; species Phaethon aethereus. The sequence continues at coordinate 3,711,686 of NC_138579.1, forward strand.
TATACTTTAATAATGGAAGAAACTACTTTTTGTAGTTGCCAAACCATCCTTTTTATTATTACATCTTTGTGTTTAGGCATTTTGACGAATTTGCAGATCCTACTTGAAGTACCTACACCTTCCATGGGAAGATGGTGAAATATTTTCATGTTGGATTAAAAAAGACACAAGTATGGATCATACAGTAATTTATTTTCTGTTTTACATTCATTATAAACAACATGTAAGTTGGTTCATCTTTCAGTTTTACATGGTAGTGTAAGGACAATATATTACACCAGAACAAAACAAACTTGACTGATAAAAAAAAAATACACAACTGTTTTCATTTATACAGAAGTCATTTGTCGTGAAATGACAGCATCTGACACCAAACAGGAGACTTAACAGGTAAATGATGAAAAACCTGAGATACAGTGATGTCATTTGCTGAAAGTAAACAAAAGGATTTTACTCTTGATAGATCCAGACTGTCCCCTGCTCTACCTTACATATAATCTGGCTAAAATACAGTATTTTACAATCCTTTTTTTTTTTTAAATCAGAATTCAAAGAATTAATTTTTCCTTGTCTTTAAAGTAGTAATTGGAGAATGTGCGACAATGTATACTTTTAAATTATTCTAAATTGACAAGTAGCACTTCAACTATGTGAATTTAGTACACCTAATTTTAACTTGGGTTCCATCCTCTTTCAAAACTCCCAACCCGAGATATCTGTGTGCCTTTATTTTCACAGTGATTGACAAAGCAAGAGTTGAAAACATTTAAAACACATTCTAGTAATAAAGTAGTTAGTATCTTAATTGGCAAGACCTGTTGCATGAATGAGGCCTAGAAATTCAGTGGCTTTTGACTGGTACAATCCCATTAATAAATACTTTGGTATCTTTAAAATCCCTATACTGCATAGGAGACACATTCATGCACAAAACACCACTAATGCTTAATAACTTACATGTTTATATAATTATTTTCGGTAGCCTGGACTTTGTAAAAGTAGCTGCTTATCTTCTGAGCTGACACAATGAACCAGTAAGCAACATGACACCCGTTTGTAAGCAGCACTACCTTTCTCTGTGTTCCCTCCATTTGGGAAGGGATTGTCCTGAATTGTCCTGTAGCAACCAAAACAGTACAGTACAGAAAGGCTTTAGAATATATAATTACAAAAGGCACTTCTGAGAGTTCATTCACACAAGTATTCCAGTGAAATTGGAGTTTTGTCTAAAAAATATTTACCAAACGTTTTCCTCCTCCTCCTGTGGCTAGGTTAGTTTTTTGAAGCTAAGTGAAGAAAAGTAGAGCAAGGTAGGATAGGGTGAGAAAGGCAGAAGTCAAGGTCCCTTTTCTCTGTTTCTCCCTTCTGTTCCAAACATCTGGGCTCCCTGTTTGGTACTGTGCTCTAGAAATGTCTATATGTTTGGTTTATAAAAACCTGGTGACTACCAGGAGATTAAAAGAATTAGTTAAGTAGTCTAGCCTTTAAAATTGAGTAATGTGAAATTAATTGCACAATAGTTTAAGTGAAGTACTCGTTGCCTCTGTTCAGCGTTCAGATTTTGGTCACAGACTGAGCATTGGAAGTAAACCTAGGTCAAGATACGAAGTAGACTTAAAATGTGCTAACTAATTATATTTTTCCAAATCCAGTTCTGATCATCTGAGCCTCATTTACATTGTTTAACACATTACAGTGTTTCAAAACTTTGCTAATTTCCATAGCATAGGCATGGTTTTAGGCTGTGCTCAGTTACCATATTGCTCACACCCAGCCCTAGTACCCACACATACAGATTTATTATAATGGATATCCCTTATTGATTAATATTAAAAGAAACAAAATCTCACTACTTCAGATTTTTAAAAGCTCTGATTTACATCAATGCATTTTGTCAATTTGACACATTTCATATTTGTGAAAAAAATTTTGCAGTTGCTGAAAAACAGGATATATAAATCCCTGAACTTGAGATAACTGAGAGGAATACCCAGTACAGGCATTTAGAATAGCATAGCAGGGAAATAATTTATGAGGATTTTGTGATACTCTTAACATATTCTTCGTACATGATTGTATTTCCATTTCCACTATGTTGCCTGCATAAAGCAAGAGGAGGAGGGGGAGGAGGAGAGAAGGTCACACCCTGTATGTCTAGTTCAGTCTTCAGCCCTCCAAAACCAACACAGAGATAGATAGCATCCCCTACAGCCACCGAGATGCTAATCAGCACCGAGTGAAAGTCATTTTCCATAAGTTACTCCACAGCTTCTAGGCAGTATTATCCCGGTCTCTGTGGGACTTCTAGCTCATTACAAGTGCGGTCAGAATTGTCACCTTGCTACAGGTGAGACAAATTGGAGACAAAACATCTCACCCTCTTTCTCTGCATTCTTGATTCATGCATATTTAAAGAGGTCCAGTTTCAAGTATTGCCAGTATGGCCCCTTTCACCAGTTTTATTGACATCGCTTAAAAGCGCCGTACTGGTCTGATGGAGGCAAGGCAGTTGTCGGACATTTAGACTATTTGCAGTAATAGGTTATATACAGACATTTGAGCATGCAAGCTCTTATTCAGCTGCTTCTGTATCAGACCCCTCTCAGTCTTGAAGTTGTTCCCAGAAAACTTGCATTTCCCCAGCCTCGTCGACTGATCGAATAGGAGGTATTACCTGTCATTACAAACCTTGATGCTCTGACCTTCATGACTACAGCACTTCTGCACGTTGATCTAGGAGTACTAAGGTAATATTCATCCAAATACTATTTGGTTTATTCTGCTTTTCCTAATGCATATTTATCTTCATCTATTGACAGTAATATCCACATTTATAATGTTGAAGGAAGCTAATTTAGGCTGTTATTTCCTGAGTTCTCCATATTCACATTGAATATGTTTCTTCACAATTAATTACAAACTTAGATTCTGTACTAGGATCTACTACAAAAGACAAGCCTTTCCAAATGATCAGTGAGGTCAAAACGAACACTGCATTAATGGCAAAGGTCCATGGCTGTGAGGCCTAATGACAGGACTTCAGTGATGAAATCATCCAAGTCCCCCTCTTCATTCTTCTACCAGTTGTTTAATAAACACACTGCACTGCTTTACTGAATTTACAAATTATATAAACAAAATTCACATCTTCACTTCTGTTTAGTGACTCTTCTTTTGTTTAGTATAACTCAACATCCAAAAAAATTAAGGCCTCTACAAATTTTTAAGTTGTCTGGCAGCACAGCTTAAAAAAAAAAGTAGTCATCTTTATTTGCAAGCTGGGAAATTTCTTCAGATGAAATGCTGTTACACTTACTTGGAGGCAGTAGTCTATTTACGTATTTTTAAGAAAACTTTTGTTTCTGAGCTGTGCAGAGAAACAGCCATAAAGAATAACCCAGAAGCCTAATGCATTAAGGTGGAGCATATTGCTTTACAGAAACCAGAATCAGTTTGCAGGACACAGACAGTATCAGGAAAGTCTTGCTTTCAATAGCAAGTATACTGACAGTGTTTAAGACTGACCTATCAATATTACTAGGTTTGGACCATGAAGTATTCTAGAAAGCCAAAATATTTTAAAGTTTTGAATTCAGTAACATAAGTTTGCATTAGACCTTGGCTTCAATCTAGATAGGAATAACGATTCAGTACAGTAAATTCAGAATTTATATTTTAAATTAAAACCCAACGTATCAAAATAAGTTAACCTAGAAAAACATATGTCTTTTTTTACATAGTGAAGATTACTTTTAGGCAAAACAGCAGAAAGACAGTTTGGGAATAAACAAAAGTTCTCTTTTGGCAGTGTCCAGTTTGGGGTTTAGCTCTGTCCTCTCCTTAGAGGAATCTGTTAACTAAAATTCACCAATACAAAAAGGCAACGCAGTGAAAAGCTGAAATATTAATATTTCAGTAAAGTGCATGGGCCTATGGCATACTTAATGGCTTTGCTATGACCTTATCTCAGATGCTGAATTAAATGATGGGGATGCCAGGTTCTTTACTATTCTATTGAGGTTGGCAATTTTTTCTTCTAGTAAATAGTTTTTCCTTTCAGCAGTTTTCTGCCGCTGTTCTGTCATCTCCAAAGCCTTCAGCAGTTGTGCATTCTCAACATAGAGATCCTTGACCATTGCATCTGCTTTAGTGTTCTTGGAAAGCTGAATTGTGAACAGAACATAATTACTCAGCACATTACAAATAAAAAATTAAGAGCAAGGAGAGTGCTGGGAACGTAGGTGAGTGTGGTTCTTGCAACTCAAATATCAAAGGAAGACAACCCACCCATTCATCTTCTTTTTCTTTGTTAAAACTCTATACATTTGTGGAGTCTTTATAGCTACTATGAATATTTTGAAACTGGAAAGACTTTGTATGGAGATCGGGGAGGTGATGGAGGGCTTCAGATGAATCTTGTCAGATGAGTACTTTATACATTTGTCCTCTAAGGATAAGTCTAGTTCACAAGAGGGTACACCAGACCAGTGATCCCACAGAGATACTTCCTCTGAGATTTGGACTACCAGCTCCTTCTAAAAAAATTGGAGAGAGCAGTCTAGCACTTGTCTACCTGCTTTTGGGACCAGCCCTTCAGCAGGAGACAGTCAGCACTTTCTTAACATGAAAGAGGAGACTGTACCTCAGTAGAAAAACAGATACTGTTACCATGTCACGCCCGTCTTAAGTGTTCAAAAGCCTTTTCCTACACACTATTGAGGACTTCTGAAGAATGCAGACCAGGGCAAGAGCAAAAACCCCCAAGCCATGTCAAGCAAAGGGTGTGCTGGGGCAGGGGGCCTCGACAAATCAATAATTGTACAATAATCCTGCCTGTACTCTTCAGGAAATTCTGTTTTCCTCCTTCTCTAAGCAACTTTTCCAGTAAGGATACTTAGTGGGAATTTGATGTTTGTTTCCTGACTTTAAGTGCATCAGCATACCAAACAAGCACAGCTTTTAGAAATTCCTAATTTGGAGTAGAGGGGTGATTCTGCGCCTTTAACTGCACTCTGGTGAGACACCCCCCCCTCCAGCTGTGGAGTCCTCAGCACAGGAAAGACATGGACGTGTTGGAGCGGTGCCAGAGGAAGCCACAAACATGCTCAGAGGGCTGGAACAGCTCTGCTGTGAGGAAAGGCTGAGAGAATTGGGGTTGTTCAGCCTGGAAAAAAGGCGACTCCGGGGAGATCTTATTCCTTCCTTAAGCCTTACAGTACTTAAAGGGGGCTTATAGGAAAGATGGGGATAGACTTTTTAGCAGGGCCTGTTGCGATAGGACAAGGGATAATGGCTTTAAACTAAAAGAGGGCAGGTTTTTACTAGATCTAAGGAAGAAATTTTTCACACTGAGGGTGGTGAAACCTTGGCCCAGGTTGCCTTGCCCCACCCAGAGAGGTGGTAGATGCCTTATCCCTGGAACCATTCCAGGTCTGGTTGGACAGGGCTCTGAGCAACCTGGTCTAGTCGAAGATATCCCTGCTCATTGTGCTTTAAAGGTCCCTTCCAACCCAGACTATTCTATGATTCTATAAATTAATGAGTGGTGGATTCAGTCCCCAATTTGGAGTTTTAGGAAGTTTTGGGCAAATATGCTGCACTGTAGCTCAGAAGCATTAAGACAAAAAGGAAAGCACCTTTAACTTAATTCTAAGCAAGAATGGCTTTGGCAGCTTTTGCCCACTTAGTTGTTTACAGAAGTAATGGGGACAATTTGAGGAAGATAGTAAGAATGCTTACTTGTTCTTTCAGCTGATTTACTTTATCTTGGAGAAGCCTCTTCACAAGCCTTAGTTTCTGTTCAACATCCATCATTCGTTCTTCCATCATTTTTAGAAGCTGCTCATGACCCTCCTGGAAAGCAACATTTATGTGAGAATCAGTTTACAAAAAAATCAGTTCACATTCACCAGTCCCCTTTTTTCCAGTTTATGGTTAAGAAAATAGCTGGCACTCCACATTTGAGTCTATTTTAGCAAGAGTCAACTAAATTAATAAACCATTCATGGAAGCAAACTCTTAAAGGACACTCATAGCATTGAGCTAATTTTCCAAGTCTAAGTTATACTTGAGATTACCAGATCTAAGAAAAATTGATATAAAATTCTGTCTTGACTATGATAGTCAGATCTGCATAGTTCCCTTTTCTTGTTCTTAGGTGCTGCCATATTTCTTTTGAATGGGGGAAACAAAATACCAATCCAAATCTTAACAACTTGAGAAAAAAAATTAAAGTGAAGTCATAAAGGGCATGTTAGTTTGACAGTATAAGTCTCCCATGCCAAAGCCCCTTGAAACTGAGTAGTACCCTAAAAAAGCAGGATGCTATTATCTCAAACTTGAATTTTTACTTTTTTTTTTTTTTTTTTAGTTTAGTTGTTGATAACTAGTGTTTCCAAATAGTAACTCTAAAACACTTTTGCTCTCTTTCTTCAGTGAGGTAACACAGTCCAACTAAAGGCATACTAACTCATTGTCATGGGAGTGCCTGTTACACCAATGGTTGAGTGAAATTTTCCCCCCAAAATTAGAAACACCATGAACTACAAGAAAGGTTGTTTGTATTTGGGAACTTTAGACACTGACTACAGGGAAAGGGATTCTTTATTTCAATGCTAGCTTGTTACTCTAAGTCTAGGAAGTCATCTGAGAAGATTAACTTTGAGAAAGCACTAACCTTCTCCCTAAAACAAAATACCTTCAAAACCGAAGTACCTTCACACATGTGGGGGAGGATAAATGAAAAACTGAGGAAGGAGTGTTTCAGGTAGGTAGTTGCTCATCTAAACCACTGTAGAATGATCCCCTTAGGGGATTGATTGAAGTCCACTCAACATTTTATTTGTTGTAACACCAGAAACTCCTTAAGCCTATATATGGGGTTGTATGATCACTTAGCTTGTGAAAAAAATTGAAAAAAGTTACATTAGTCATGTAGAAAGCAATTTTACAGTGTTGCTGGACTGGATATTTTTCTAGATTTAAAAAAGTACTACTAAGTAGAACTTGCAGGGGACATTCTAGCCAAGTTATCTTGAGCTATGTTTTGTCATTTGATGGGAGTTCAAAAACATGGCTGACTACCACACTTCATATTGGTTGCAGGAGCCCTGAGCGAGTAGTTAAGTGGAAACTAAGAATTATAGTGGTCTCAATACCTGTGATCCCTGTTTTTTGGCTTAAAGTTGATTTGAGAATGTTCTGTCTAACTTCATATTATTTCATGTTTAATGGGAGAAGCCAGCTTCAGCATTAGCTTTAAGGCCATTAGAAAGATAGGAGCAAAAAGATCTTTGAAAGCAAACAGCTGAAATGGTTCACGGCTCCCAACTAGAAAAATCACAGGCCTTAAAGAGCCTTTGCTGACCTCTTAAAGTATTAAAAATCTCATTTAATCTAGTAATTTGAGACAAAAGCTACTAAGGAATGTTGTCTGGGAAACAAGCATGTTAATAATTTTCCCTTTTCTGGCACTGACTTTTTACTGTATGGCCACAGCAGAAGAATATGCCCATGTGCTATGCAAATTAGTTTCTTAAATGTGCAGGTACCTCTGCCAAAGGGAAGCTGAGTATCTGTACTTAAGTACATCCCTTATAAGAAATCTTTCCCAGAAGTCCTGATATGACAGTCCTCGCTATCAAAGACAATCATTTTGTCTAAAATGTGTTAATTCTTGTTCATAAAGCTGAAACTATTGATACTATTACGACAAGAGACTTTATGTTTAAAAAAAACTTTTATTTTTCATTTACATCAAAAATGTCATCTTTCCCTGTTAAAAAGTTTATACATCTTATACAAAAATGCAGCATAAATACCCCAGATTTTCTTCAAATTTCATATAAAATTAGTACCATTTGAGAAAAATAATCTCTTTCCACACTGAACAACTCCACATTTTAAATAACATAAATAAAAAGTATTTTTAACAAATTAAAAAAGACAACTTTCACAAAATAGTTTCTAGACAAATAAATAGGAAATAACACTGTGGAGACTTTTTTTTTTTTTTTTAAAGAAAAAGCACAAAATAATTTGATCCTCAAGTTTCTCAGCTTATGCCAGTTCGTGTGTTTGTGTGTGTTTATCATGGTAAGGAATGAGATCATAAGCAGCCAAGCTGTCAAAGGTGCCCGATCCTCCGGTAGGAATCTGCATGCACTGCTCGCTGCTCCGGAAGCAAGGCCTAGAGAAAGGAGGCAAGTGGGATACTTCACCCTGATATCCAGATTTTCTTTTACATACGTACGTATACTTAAAGTAAAACCACCAATACAAGCGAAGCAAGCAACGCAAGACAGACAAAAACACACACGAAAGAAAACATGCAGAGTATCACATATTGTATTTCTCTATTTACTAGCATTAGCACTACACAAATGCAATTGAGGAGATATTCAGGATGCATTTTCTAGATGTAAGGACTCTTCAGATGGCTTATCCATGGTTTTGGGGGATTTAAAAAGATCAGTTGCAGTGATTAACTGCAATTATCAAAGCAGTTAAGTTTTAGAGGAAATCGTCTCCACTCTCTCTTTCTCTCTGTATGTATATATAACATCTCACAGATTGCTGAAGAGCACTTGTGAAGAATGTAGTCCAACTGACCTCCTTTGAAAGAAGTTATTTGCATTTCTATTTTAAACCTAGTTGTAAGTCTTTTCCCAAGACAGTTGAACAAGCTGTTGGTCAGAGGTGATTTGAATTTTCAAATAAAGAGCTGAAAAAAGGGAAAGTTGAGCAACTGTAAGTACTCTGAACAAAAATACTGGTTAGCAGAGGTTCTAAGAGAACTTAGGAGAAGATCTGGGTTATTAACAGGCTCCCAAATCTACTTGTTGAGCAAGGAATATGAAAACAAGTGCAGCGATTGCTACTGTGCAGCAGGTAAGAATCACAGCACTAGACACAGCAGAAACAGTCTTTTGGAATTCAGAAGAGTCCAGACAGGTTAACACAGTAGAAAAGGCTCAAGAGTTTTAATTTAGTGAAATCTGAATGTATGACAGTAGTCTTTGGAGGCCATTAGCTCAAGACTGACTGTAAAATGAATGAGAATACAGACCACCATAGCAATGATCAAAAAGCAATGAAAACTGCAAAGCATGAGGAACATAAAATAATTCCAAAAAGGAAGGGGATAACTTTGGATACCTTATTAAACAGAAGGACTCAGGAGCTAAGAAAGCTGCAAAGTGCAAAGCAGCAGCAGCAAAACTAGGTGATTAAATTTACACAGAAAGCATGGAGATAACCTGACGTTATACTCACTGGTGAAAAGATGATGAAGAGGGATTAGGATGCAATTTTTCAAGATGCTAAAGGGGACATTAAAATGGACATAAGCTCAACTAAATGTTAACCCTAGAAATCAGGACGATATCAACAGTGGGAATTAAAGCAAGATGTGCTTACAGCAGTGTCAAAGTTTAGACAAACTAAAATTTAGCCTTGTTTATAGTTGTAGAATGCAGGTGTTTAATAATGACTTTCGAAAGTTAGCTAGTAAAGCCCATGAAAAAAGCTGTAGGAGATTTATAAACTGGAATATACATTCACTTTAAGCAAAAAAAAAAAAGTCAGTAGAAAAAATTAGAAGGATTAAGTGCATCAGTGCATTGACAGCAAATATTTGCAAAGCCTCTCTGAAAGTATTTTTAAATTCATGAAGCTTTCCAGAATGAAAGCTTTTACAGGAAATGTAGAAGTGATTTATCTGTAAAACTACAAGTTCAAGGATGTGACTAGTTTGCAGATTGTTTCTCAGGCTTTCAAAGGCAAAATTACAAAGTCATCACTCCTAATGCAATACACAGCACATTCATTTGCAGATGCTACTGCTGTAATATGGTTTTTATTGATTTCAAAATTAAACTGCACGCTCTACTTTCCATTGTATGTGACCAAGTACATTAGCCTGTGGTAATGCACTTCTGTCAGGACTCAGCTGAAAGGGAGAGAACCTGGTGATGGGTTTATATTTACTTATCCTGTATTATTTGCTGTTAACTTCTTTTTTGGGGGGACCTTTTTGATCTTATGCCTTTCTTAAAAGAAAGAATTATTACTCCAAGTTTTGGAAACTTTAGAAACTGTTACTGCATATACTCTATCTGCATAATACCCCTTTTCCATAATACCCTAGTAACATGTTCAGAGATTTTTGAGCTTCAAAGTCTTGGTCTTTATATTATTTTTTTTAAAAGTGTAACTGCAATCTGAGTTTAAAATGTAAAGTTTGTTTTTCTGCTAACAGATTAATAAAAGTATTAGTATTTTATCTAAGTTATTTAGAGCTTAATCTTTTCCCATAAGATAAAGTTGTAATATTATTTTAAGACCTATGGTCTGAGCCAACACTTTAGAGATGTGGTTAGTTTTTGAAGAGTCGCTTGGCAAGCCTAGTCCCCAAGCTTAATTTTATATGGGAGATCCCAACTTTCCTACCTATTGCCTATAATTCAGTTTTACATGTAAAAAACCAAAAACAACACTAAAAGTGACTCTGATCTGTGCAGTGGCTATAATCTTCCCTGGAATTAGATTGTTTTTCCTCTGAAATACCAGTGTTGAAGTTTCTGTATAATGTTGACAGTGTTCTCCAAACAATGTCTTGTCTTATGGCCAAATAATGAAGATAGGCTGACTTTATAAAAAGGATTAATTTGTTTGTTTTACGCTCTACTACAGCTGACACAGAACTCCCATGTGACAGCAACAGCCTGAACTATTTTATGTTTGATGGGTATGTGCTCGTGCCATATGTGGTATAGTGTATTTTTTAAAACAGTGGTTCCAGACATGGACATTAGGTAGAGAAAAAAAAACAAAAAAACCCTATAAACACTTACTGCCCATTGATCAGAAGGAAAAAAGCCAGTTGAATGTGGATGGGAGTGTTTTTTTATTTCAAGAAGACTTAAGAGGACTTCAGAATTAAGCTATGGCTCAAGCTCAATACGCTAAATAATAAAGCTTTGTTTTGTACAGATCTTTGACAGAATTAATTTTAATTTTTGAACTGGCATAAACAGAGAATGGATCTCGTCGTAATTGAAAATACAAGAAAACTAACCAGATATCCTTTTAAAGTTGTAACCTGCAGAGTAAGGAGAGCTTTACCTGTTGCATATTTGTTTCAGAGGGTCTGCTTTCAAGTTCTTCCTGAAGACGCTGACTCCTCCTCTCTGCTTGTAGTAGCTGGTGTTGGAGCTGCAGGAACTGTTCCTTGGGCACCATGGCACAGCCTTGCTGCAGGAGCTCCCGGGAGTGCGGTGGTTGGCTAAGCATCACACTGGCGCTTGAGTGGAGCATCTGAAGAGTAACGTACATCAGCCATCAGGAGAAAGCAGCACTGCCGTTCATACGAGATATCTTTCAGTGACGCGCTAGACATCAGGTTACTCTTGAACGATTTCTTATACGCAAGAGAAACAAGCTTGAACTCAGTAACGGAAGCTAAATAGGCAACTTGTCTCTTTCCACTAAAAAACTTAACGTATCTTTATGTGCAGTTCTGAAGTCTAAAGGAATCTGAGCTTTAATTCACAATTTAAGACCTGAATCATAAATTCACTGAATTTCTGATGAAATCCTGTCAAAAGTAAATGGGCCTGTGGTGAGCTATCACTTAATGGTCCTTTTTAATTTTAACCTTGATCTTAGCAGCTCTTCTAAAAATAATATCCACTTACAACTAAAAGCACTGGTATGAGGCTGGCTGAAGAAGTTGTCCACCAGTGCTGATTATTCCTAGTCTTTAGTCTAACATGGAGAGAGAACATTCTCAAAAGCAAAACAAATTTTTGATGTAATGTACGATAACTTAAGTAATTTGATGCCATCTGCTGTATTACATTCAGAATTCAGTATTTAGAATTCCATATATCTTTCTTTATGTTCACTACTAAATGTAGAAGTTAGTTTATAATTTTCATTTCGAGACATGCCACAAGCGGAGTTTGACAGAAAGTCTGGAGACCTCCTGACTGTGCTGTGTAAGCAAAAGTATACTCAGAGGGGCTCTTGAGATATGGACGCATGTAGTAATCAGAAGTAGTTTAATTCCAAATTTAAGTCTTGCTTTCATTAAAAAAAGGTTACCAAATGCATCAGCAAGTCTATGTAATGTAAAGGTAGTACATACCAATGAGTAGTTTGTATTAGAGAAGTCTTTTAGTTGGTAAAACTAGGTGTCTCATGTGGGACAAAAGGATTGCCTTCCTGAGTCCTTGTTACAGCAAAAAGAGCACCTCAGAACAGACTTGTCCCAAACGGTTTAGCTTCCCCACATCATTTAATCAAGTGCTGCTCCCAAGCAATGCTGACATTTACTGGATGAAGGTGGCTAGTAAAGAGGCATTGCTGGCATTGCCTTATTACGGTAGCATAGCAACCACGAAAGCCCAAGTTAGATAAACTGGCCCAGCCTTAGATGAACTTTCAGACAACATTAAGAGCCAAGATAGTCACATGAAACTATTTAGCATTTTTCTAGACTAAAGTAAAATCCAGGTAAGACTAGCTCACAGTTGGAATAGTTTATAATACTAAGAGACCAGAACTGTACAGTAAAAACCCGATGTTTCAGACAAGCTGATTTGCAGCTTGAATTTGCATAAAATTAATACTTTCTTCCCATAAAGTTCAGTTCACCAGGTCATAAAATTCTCACCCGTTATCTCAAAACCATTACTCTCTTCCCTTAGGAAAAGGCATATAAGATTGTTAGTGGTTTTAATTTTCCTTTCACAAGTGGTAGAATTAAGGCATCAATTCGTAATTGTGTTTCAGTTATTGAGTTCTTCTATAATGTAAACAACTATAAGCATTTTTCATAATGGTGCAGCTCTTCTGGCTGTGATAGCATCTGTACATCTCTGCTGGCCCAGGTAAACAGAAAATAGGTTTATAAGTACTTTAAAATAAAACTTTTTTTTTTTTAAGCTATCAGGAGGTTTTCTTGAATCAACTTGTCTGTAGAGGAGCTATTCTTTTACTGACCATAGAAACAGTGAAAATAATGAGCTTTTGATGGAATTTGTTTAGGGTTTCCTGTAATGTTGTGAAGTGCAGGAGTATCTAATGAAAAAGCTGAAGAAACAGTCAATTAATGTTAACAGTATCTTTAAACACCAATTGCGTGGCTAATGAAAACAATACAGTCTTGCCGTATTCATCTGGGGAAGAAAGTGGAACAATAATGAACTTGCTAAACTATTAGGGATGACACTGAATGTGACCACGTATCGGTTAATATTAAGGAAACATTTGACAGTCTGGTGAAAAAGCATGCAGATATCAGAGGCAAATATGCAAACACCTTCAAGCCTCACAGTCAATGGGTTAGAAGGAAGGGGTTGAGCCACTTTTCATTTTCTTATGATCAGTTTGATTCTTTTGAATGCAGTTGGTTATTTCTCTCCATTTTCATGGCAATGCCTTAGAAGTATGCAACTTCTTGGCGTACAGAATCAAGTTGCATGATATACTAACCACAAAGAAGTTAGTGCAGCCATCAAAGTAAAAATTTTACATTGAAATGAATAGTGGCTTCTTTACTTAAAAGATGCATGGAATAAATAAAAAAAAAAATCCATAAAAGAAAGCAGTGTTTTCTCCATGCTATGGTAGTACATTGAAAATGATTGCTCTACCTTCGCACACTATTTCAGAAAGAGAACTGCACCCTTCTTTGCTAGTTCCAACCACTGAGTTCTAGACAGGTTAGCCATGAGCAAAAGGAGAACAGGCACAAAAGAGAAAGTTAGAAGTCATAAAGTGCTAAGTGAATGTTATACACACACCTGCTGGGAAAACGTTATCAGGAGTAACAAAAGTCCTGCATGTTTGAAATACAAATATTAGGAGAAAATGCAGTTCCATGCTTGCTGTTTATACTAAAGGTTTTAACAGTGTTTGGAATTGTCCTAAAGCTTAATTAAGACTATATAAATAAAAGCACAGCGCATATAAACAGTCTTTTGAGTCACTTATCAAAATCTCATCTTTTCTAATCAAATTTTTACGATTTTATAACTAATTACATAGTATATTCAGCATAACATGTTTCCCATTTGCTCTCTTGATGAAAAACATGAAGTCTTTTAATAAAGTGTTGTAAAAGCCTCAATCTAGAAGATGCTTTGGTTTATGGAACAAGTCAGAATTGTGGTGGGTTTTTTTAATATTATGTTTTAAACTCAAATTCAGGACATCAAGTTTAGGAAGGACTACTGAGAGACAACTCAAAGGTCTAGCCTGACCTTAAGGGATACACTGAAGGGATACACTGACTTAACACAGTTAAGCTTGCCCACTCCTGTAACGAAGGACAGGTAAAGATTATGCAGTTTTCATAACATCCAGCATGATCTGTCTCCAGCAGTACCGAGCAAACATCCACATTTACAGCAGGCTTTGGAAGAATCTCAACTGAAGTTCTCACTCATGCCTTTAACAGCAAGTTGTGTAATTTGTTATTCTATCATGATTTAGATAAGATAACAAGGCTTAAATTCAGCAAATTATTCCCATAGTAAATAAGAACAGGTTTCTACATTATGAGCAGCATTACGCAAATATTAGTTAGGAAACTTGAGGTTACATGTTTTAGGAAGAAGGAGGAAAGTGTTAGCCTTGCCTCAAGCACAGAAACAAATTTCTTTGCAATTTGATTTTATATCTGAAGCCTTACGTGAATTATGATAAGCCAAAACATGCTTCAGAGAAGTGTGTCTGTCACACTAACATCTTGATCATGAAAGATGAGATTAGGCATTAGAGATGAATTCTTCTAGTTTCCATTAGTTTTCTCTGTTCCTACACACCTAGAAGCTGTTTCTAAATAATCTCATATTCAGTGAGATAGCGATAGAGCCCCACAGTATTCAGTACAGTCAACACTGATTGAAAAGTACCTCCATTAACTGATCATCCAGTTTGACTTGCTTTTTTCTTAGCCCTTCATTTTCTGAGCTGGTTTCCAGTTCCCGTTCAAGAGAATTCATCTGACTGATCTATTAAAGACAAGAAGTTTCCTTAGGAAGATAGTACTTTCTTATTTTATCTGGGTTTTTTTTTTCCCCAATACACAACTCCTGAATCACTGCACATCAAGACAATTCAAGATTAAAAGACGTAAGTATTTGGACAAGTGTCATGCTTTGCTAAAAGTGACATCTACAACAACATTCTACAGTGTCTCTGACACAAGTTTCAAAGAATAGGCAGGGTAATTGATTTTTCGTCTAAAAGTGGTAGTGCTGGCACACAAGCGGGGCGCATTGCAGAGCACTTGAGCAGGCTGTGTTTTGTTTATCATTCCCATGTTCTACCACTGAACTGTTTGTACTGACCAGAATTCCTGCAGCATATTGGCATAGACTCCCACCCTGCATGCCCTGCGGAAGCACAGAAGACAAGGCAGCTCCTTGGGACAGGGATTCACAAGAGACGAAGAGCACAAAGCTCAGAGTAAAAGAAGGAAATTGCAGCTTACCGCGTTAGCTCTGAGAGGTAGAAAGTGCTGCATTGAGTCACGTATTTACCATCTAAAACTAACCTTCCTGTTCGCGGATGACAACTCCTTCTGAAGCTGTTCGCACTCTCTCTTCAAGCTTAATTTTTCTTGCTCTATAGCTTTGACAATACCTGAGTGGCTTTGATGCTTTTGATGCTTTAGGGAAAGGATAGTAGATTCCAGCTGTCGGATCTAAAGAGACCGGAGATGAACAAACATGGAAAAACAATTCAGACCATTCAAAAAATCAAATTGCATCTACTTCATCTTAAATGCTAAGTACCAGTCGATTTTGGACTCATACAGATTCTGGTGTATTTTTGATATCTTAGCTTTGAGCAACAAAAGGTCTTCCCCTTCCTCCTCCTCATAATCTGCCTGATACTGTGAGCCAAGGAATTGAACATGAAGAATGCTAGGAATATTGAAAAGCTTTTGTGAAAGAAAAAGATTGGAGTATACTCCAATGTACTCCTTATCTGCAGTATTGTGTTCAGTTCTGGGCTCCCCAGTTCAAGAGAGATGAGGAACTTTTGGAGAGAGTCCAACGGAGGGCTACAAGGATGATTAAGGGCCTGGAACATCTCTCGTATGAGGAAAGGCTGAGAGACCTGGGGCTGTTTAGTCTGGAGAAGAGCAGGCTGAGAGGGGACCCTATCAATGTCTATCAACATCTGAAGGGTGGCTGTCAGGAGGAGGGAGCCAGTCTCTTTTCAGTAGCGCCCAGTGGTAGGACGAGGGGCAATGGGCATAAACTGCAGCACAGGAAGTTCCACCTCAATAGGAGGAAAAACTTCTTTACTGTGAGGGTGACGGGGCACTGGCACGGGCTGCCCAGAGAGGTTGTGGAGTCTCCTTCTCTGGAGACCTTCAAAACCCAACTGGACGCGTTCCTGTGCAACCTGCGCTAGGTGATCCTGCCTTGGCAGGGGGGTCGGACCAGGCAATCTCCAGAGGTCCCTTCCAAACCCCACTGTTCTATAATTCTCTATTAACTGAAAGTCAGACCAGAATCTTAGACAAGGGTTATTGGGATTTTCTTTTTTAAAAGAGCTGTTTGAAACATCGTATCTGCATCCTTAGTGCAGATATAAAGGAAAACTACTCCGTTATGCATTCTTTCTGCAAACGTTTCCATTCAAAACTGATGAGCAGCATTCCTCTCCTGTGTTACCCACTACAAAACAAGAACCACTAAATTTTGCCTAGCATGCAGGGACTGCCCCTGCGATCTACCGGCTTGCTGAGGTTACCTTCTCCCTGGCGTGAGTCAGGTCGGTCTTAGTGCTCTGTACTTCTCTCTGCAGTCTCTCATTCTCCTGCCGGAGCAACTGCTGCTCCTGTTTCGTCAACTGGTCCAGTTCATCCCAGTGTAGTTGCCTCTGTTGGTCCTGCAGCCCTGAGGAAGGCACAGCCAGTTCTAGAACCCGATTCTTAAGACAGACAGAATTGCAGGGTTAGACCTTAAACAAAGCAGCAGACATTTTCTCTATTCAGGTGGGTTTTAAGTAGGCTTTGAGTAAGTAACTGCAGACTCTAAAGTCGCAGGATTCCAGTCTTCCTCCCAGCCTACTGTTTGCCACTAAGAAACCCAACATGCTAATCACAGCACAAACCCAAAGTGCTCCCCTTGGCTAAAATCACAGATAATAGCTGTGCGCCAGAACGGCTGATACGAGCGCACAGAGCTCGACACAAAAAAGCAATTTGTGCTCCATTGCACAGCCTCATCAAGCAAATAACAGAACTCAGTATTATATATTATTCAGTAATAGCTGTAATTTAGTTCCTGTTGTACAATTCTGAAACAGCCTCTTTTCCATGTGGACATTAAATATTCCTTAATTACATGGCAAACAAGCCAAATTAGTAACTGAATTCATAATCCCAATCCCCAGACTGCTGTCTACAGCCTCCTTCAGTTACGGTGCCTCAGCAGTTAAGAGAAGCTGATACAATACCGAGCCTTTTAAAAAACAAATTTGACTGAAAATTATTTCCCTCTGTCAATTACTAGTTTGACTGTTAATATGTATGAATTTACACATATTAAAACTATAAACATTGTCTGCAGATTTATTTTTTTTTTCCCCCCAAAATAAAGATTTCTTTTGGGGAAGAATGGAGACTCGGGAGGTAGACTGATCACTGCCTGTCCTCACATTCAAAACTTAAAATAAGTTTTTTAAAAACAAGTTTGAAATCTGCATATTATATACAATCCAACACGATAATTATAGTTTTTATAATTATAGTATTTTTATAATTAATTAGAATTATAGTGTTTTAAAACGGAAAACAACTAAATACAGAAATATCATTAAAATAGAGCTTTTTTGTGCCCACCTCCTTTCAGCTTTTTTTTTTTTAATTATTAGCTTTATGACTTGTTTAAAAAAATAAATAAATCAATAGTTGCATAACTCAGTCTACTCGCTCAAGCCTGCAGCACTACTTGTGTCCTTTTAGTGGACAAGCCAACCTAAAGAATTAAGCTGGCTACAGCGGCAGGCGACAGGAGAGCAGCAACTGGTGCCCGTGAACCCTGGCATGCAGCGTTGACTGACTCTGAGGCACCTCCAGTCCGTTACCTTTTCATTGGCATTCTGCAGCTGCTTGTGTAAAGACACCACTTCTTGTTTAAGAGTTTCCCTCTCCTGTTGCGTCACCTGTAAGTCCGATTTTAGTCGGGACATTTGAAGGTTGGTATTTTGCAGCGTTTCATCTAGGCTCTGAACCTGTAACAAGCCAGAACACAGCTTGGCATTCGCTGGACCAAGATTTCTTGTAACCTTGGTCTGCTAGGATGTGTATGTACCACATACCACACATATTTAGGATCTTTGATGGAAGGAGTGAAGCAGTTATAATGCCGACACCTCCCTTTAAAAATGCTGAATGATTTTCTGACTTTCTGTTCCAAATTAGTAGCCATCCACTTTAAATACAGCCACGCTATTGCATTCAAGAGAGACGCATCTTCCACCCCCAAATATCGATTGTGATATGCTGGGAAGAGAAGATTTCTCTTGAATTATTTATTCTTCCTGGCAGCCCCTGGCCAAGAAGGAAGCCGAAGCGTAATGAGCCAAGCAGACAGCCGTTCGTTCCCCTCCCCTGCCTGCTGAGAGACGAGCCGCTGCCAGAAGAGCGGGGAGCAACAGCAGAGTCTCTGCAGCGTTTTCGGAATAACTGAGCAGAATGAATTGGCAAAAGAAACTTGGCTGTAGATGCAAAACAACATAGCTTATTCTCGGGGGGGAAAGTCCCTCATGGCATGTAACATGTTTCCTCTTGTCCTTTAAGGACGTCACTTTGAAAGCCCATCAAAGCAGCCATTCTTAGCTGCGTGACGTCTTTGCACGCATTAGAAGAGGGCTGCTTTTCATGAAAAAAGCACTACAGGAGATTATACAAACGCTTTCGATCTAGGGCTATAACAAAAATCACTATTATACCTTTTCTTGTGAAATTGTGAGCTGTGTTTTCAGTGTCTGACTCTGCTGTTCCCAGGACTTCTGTTCCTGCTTCAAGCTACCAATTGCATTCTCTAAGCAGCTTACTTTAGCTACCTGAAATAAGATTACATTGGTAAGCCCAACTCATTCAGGATTTTCTTTAACTCAATTTGACTTTGAGAGTTAAGCTAGAGGGAGTTACAGCTATGCAAAGACAACGCAGGAGTCCAAAAAACCCCCCAGCTCCCAGCCCAAATCTCTCCACACAACGGGATCGTTATTTATAGGGTGCATATTAGCTACACTGCTCGAGTTCAGAGTTACATTATTGTTAGAGTTGTAATAGAAGTGCAAGAACACTGTCCTCCTTGTCCTGCTGCAGTATTTATATCCAGACCTCTGTTCCTTGCAATGTTTGGAATTTTCTACATAATCAAATTACAGTAAAGCTGTGCTCCAGAATTTAAGCTTTCTCTTTAAGACCAGCTAGGAAAAAAAGCAGTGGCAATTAAGCCTTTACCTAGCTTGAAGGTAAGACCAAAAAAAAAAACCAAACCTAAAGTAGTTTTACGGGTTAGGGTGATACAGATAGTGATACAAGAATTTTAAGAGCCCTTTACAGCATGTAGGTAGCGATGTGGATTTGCAGTTCTTTCTTACCTTATCAATACATCTGTTTAATTCCTCACTCAGGGCTTCCTTTTCTTTCTGTAGCTTTTCATTTTTAGTAATTAAGCTCGATACTTCATTTTGAAGGTCAGAGAGATCAGGACATCTGGGCAGCTGTGGAAAACAAACCCCACACAGTTGCATTTCTGTGCTGGTGCAGAACTTTGCATGCGAGTGTCACACACAGCTTTCTCTTCTCCTCCCGGCCAAGTATCCCACTCCGGATAGAGTGGGAGATAGAGGAGCATCGCTAAGGATTCCCAATTGCCCTGTGATCCTCACATTTGCTTTAAGGCTGGTATTTCTCTGCCTCCCCTGTGACAGGGGAAAAAATACTGTACTGCTGATTTCTGATCCTTTTCCCATTTGACACAGCACTTTCACTTAATACTCTGCCTTCTCCTCTGCTCTTCTGTCTTTGCTCACTCAATCTTCTGCCTTTAATTACACCCAAGCCACAATCCACTCTTTACTGAATAGGCCTCATCTGCTTTTGCTTTTTAAGACCATTATCTATCCTGAGCATTGGGTGCATCAAATGAGTGCTTTATACTGTAAAGAAAATTACTCTGTGGAGCCCTAATCAGGAGAGCTAACTCATTTGTAGTCTTCATTATCTATGTTTATTAGCATATATTTACAGCCAATTGAACCATGCTCATACAGGCGCTAACCAAGCCCTCCAGGAAATCATCCTCAGAAGTTGTGAGATGTCAAAGTCTCCAGATGGGTTTAGCAATAGGAATTCTCTCCTAGAGGACAAGCTGGAAGAGACTGGTCCTTACCTGGAGCTATATGGGTATCACCAGTTACACAGGAAAATGTTCCTCTGCCTATCCCATCTGTACAAACAAGAAAAGCCCTGTCTATTCCTTGATTAGAGCTTTAAATCTTTCTCTTCACTGTTGAAGCCTGTCTTTGTAGATCCACTACTCTGGAAGACCTTTGAACAATTGTGCATTGTACCCAGAAACTCTTTCAAGAGGATTTATATTCCCCTACTGTTACGACCTTTCTTTAGGGAAATTAACTGTTTCCAACTCGGGCAAGAGAGCAGGGCACATGAAGAGACAGCCAGCATTACCTGATGGCACTCAAACAGCACGCCATACCTGTTTTGTCTTTTCGAGTTCCTGCTTGAGGATATGGTTCTCCTGCTCCAATACATGAGCTTGAACCTTCATTTCTGACAGCTCCATCTCCAAGGAAGACACCATATTTGATGACTGCAAAAAGTAAAAGGCTCAGATGTCAACTTAGGAGACACACAGATTAACAAAGGTTAAGCAGAGGATGCTGCTGCCAGTGACATGGGTTAGAGCTGGGACGGCACTGGACTGAACGGAACAGGCACGCTGGAAAACACAGGTAAACATTTAGCATCACTAAGCTCCATTTTCAAGACAAACCTGCACACTTCTACCTTGCTGCTTATGGCCGTTGCCATGCTTTCCTTCCACCCCCGCTGCCACACGCATGCACATTTCCAGCTAGTAACTTAGGAAAGCTCAGCTTTGAAAGCCCACGCACAGCTCAAGAAAGAGATGCTAATTCCATAGCACTGGGGCATTCCTAAAAGTTCAATTTTTAATACTGTTAGAGACAGCGTGATCCCATACCTTTACTTTGGAGTTTTCCAGTTCCTCTTTCAGCACCAGTCTCTCCTTTTCCCATTCCTCCAGGGTACATTTTCCTGCTTCCCTTTCCTTTTGCTTGAGCACCCTTGCCAGCTGTTGATTAAGATCCTGCACATCTGCTTGATTTTTGGAGTTCCTCTGGCTCAGTTCTGTATTTTCAGAGTCCAGCTGCTGGTTTCTGGTCTTCAGATCTGCTACCTGAATCGGCACAGCAGTGTCAGTTATGACTGCTTCTACACTGGGGATGAGATTTTTAAAATATTTCCTTTCTGTTAAGATGATTAAAAGAACTGACAAGTGTCACTCCAGTTCAACGGTGACTCTGAACAGCGGGGCACAGCTGTTGACTGTACTCTGTGTAACAGTCGTGATGCCAGCAGCACTGCTTGCTTTATTTCCCTGTAGCTGTTCAACTTGCTTCATGCCCGAATTTTAGGCTAAATCAAGTAGAACCATATTTAGGAGTAGGAATCCTCCTGGATGGCCTGTTGCATGCATGGTCAGCCTCACAAACTGTTATTTCTCATAACTGGCCTCAATTATAGCCGTTACAATATCAGTCATCTGACACACCACTCTCTTCCTCCTTCCCTTTGCCAGGCTGATGTATATTTTGAGGGTTACGCTGGTGAGCTAGTAGATTATTCGGAGCAAGTAGAATTTTACTAAGCAACACTAAGAGGGACGTGAATGTAAGAGCTACTTAAACCTTCTACTTTGCCTTAACAAACCATCCTTAAAATACAAGTAGCAGTCTCACGGATATAAGCAAAGGGTCACGGCTGGCAGCATTCCTAGACCCAGCTAGCTGGGAAATAAGTAGAGGCTGAGTCACATAACCTCTATTTCCCATGGGCTACTGCGCAGCATTACCCACAAAGACTACAAAAGAAAGATTTTAACTTTTATCTTTCTATTAAATAAACTTTCCAAGCTGACTATGGAAAGTGCTCTCAAGTCTGTAAGCTAGATAGTTACAGTAGCGTTGCAGCTGTCTTCCAATGAGGTCAAACAAGCCCCATATCAATCCTGAAGAGTTAGCGAGAACAGTTTGCAAAAAGTTTAAATGTATATAATGGCCATTTTCTACTGCCTTTGTGACCATGTAAGGAACAGCTTTTATACAGTGATGACTTCCACAGAGAAGGTTATGGGCTCAGTCTGTATACCTGTTTTTTCAGGTTGTCAACCATCTTCTGTACAGCCACTTTCTCTTTTCTCACAGCCTCTATCTTTTGCCTAAGGAAAAAAATGAAAGCTCATTAACATTAGGGTCACTTGCTAATACACAGACCTACAAGAATGGTCTGCGTTTTGACATCACCAGAAATGGTAATTCTGGATATTTATATATATTTATCACTGTTTTGCATAGGCTTGGCTAGTGCTCAGTTCCTCAAGGTACCCGTGTAGTTCTCTTCTAGAAGGGAAGAATACTCCCAGGATCATGGATGGTTATCCATTTGCAAAAGACCAAATCGCTGAAATACTCTGTCACACTGTACCTCTTTCTGCCTTTTCTAAGGCCACACCAGCCCAACAAGCTCTGCCTTAGCTGAAGCAAGAAGAAATGCATCAGGTCAGCTCATAAGTAGGTCCTGTGTTTTTATGTGTTACTGGGTCATCTGAACTCCTACAGTTAAGCCCCTGCTTTGGCAGGACAAGCTGGGGCAGGTGAAAAAGATGAGGAATAGACTGTCAACCAGCTGGATTTCCAATGGCACCATGAAATAAGCCCATTTCAAGTTTTGGAGAATATCTAGCACATGAAGGAGCTTTGAGAGAAGGGATGTCACCATTGCGTCTGCACTGCAGCGAGAGCCCGAAGGCAGACACGTGGTACACACCCTGTTGAATTCTTACCGCATTTCTTCTCGGGATCCATTTAGCTCCCTCAGTTTCAGGCTGGAAGCACTACCTTCCTCATTTAATAAAGTCACTTCGTTTTTCAGAATAGCATTTTCTTCTCTGAGCTTCTCGGCTTCACATCTGTGGCAGAGACACGAGACAAGTGAAAACTGTTTCTGTATATTGTCTAGGTCCACGTGGAAAAAAATTACTAAAAGCTTAAAGCTACCTGTAATATTTCAAAGCAAAGCTACAATTGACTTATTTTATGTATGAAGAGTATATGGAATTTACATTTCATTTAGTAAGAGCGCTTCCCAGATCAGAGAAAAAGGGGCTTTTTTGTGCATGTTTTTGTACAGCTGAAGTTAGTTAAAATCTAAGATACTTAGTAAAAGTTTCCCACTAATATATTATACCTTTCAGTCCTAAAGTTACAAATAACTTTATTAACAATTAAACAGCTTAATGCCACGATATGCAGACTGCTAGGAGAGCGAGCCGTTTCCCCAGCTCTTTCTAGAGTCCGGTAGGCTGGGAACAGCAGTGTTGGAAAGTGCCTTTTCTGTCCTGAGGTGACTGTAGAGAAATAACTCAGCCATGGTGTAATACCTGAAAGAACAATTTCCTTCTGGGAGCTGGTGCGGAACAATCATTAAGAACAATAATTAATAATTAGACTTTATGGCCTCCAAAAAAATCCTTGCTGAAATACAGCAGGTAAAAACAAGTAAGTAACCTATTATGGTCTCTGTGTTATAATGGTATTTACCATATCACACACCTGATGGATGCCTAACACTGAGTGCTCCTGCTGGGAAAACAAAAAAGTTACCATACTTCTCTAGTATTAACTTAAATATTGAGAAAAAGTGAAGCGCTTTTAGCATTCCAAGTAACATTCAGTACTAGAAGGGAGCAAACCGAGTGACGAGGCGATATTAGTAAAAGGTAAAAGCATTCTGGAAGGGTTACCATAGTATTTTTGGACATAAAAATACAGGAGTTTCTGATGTACCATCAACTACACGCCGCGAAGGTGACTACATCCACGGACAGAACGGCTGGCAGCTTGCTCCTGTTTTACCATTCATGTTAGGTCACCGTCAGAGAGGAGTAAGTCACACACATTTATTTCAACCGTCGTTATCCATGATTAAACAGCCTGCTTGCTAGGAGTTAGAGTCCAAGGCACTGTTTTCTAATCAAAGTTAAACTACAGTGGTTAATGCAGCAGCCACACGGCAGGCAGGCAGGCGGCTACGAAGCGATGAGTGGGACGCTAGGTTAGTTTCTAAGCGGCACGTTTGATTACCGTGGGGCCGGCACATTTCCCACAAAGTTTTGCAAGCGTACGTTACCTCAGAAGACCAACTTTTTGCTGCAGCTCGGTGCACGTGCTTTGCAAGCAGTGCGTCACTGTATTCCTCTCCTCTCTCTCTTTGTGGAAACGCGTGGCGTTTGGGTTAACCAGAGCAGCAACTTTCTCCTTCAGCTTTCTGTCGGGCTCTTGCAGCTCCCTCTTTTCCACCGACATTTCTTTCACCGTGCTGTCGCTTTGGGCATGCTTGTCTTGCTGACCTGTAAATGCACCGGCGTGTTCTTCCGGCTTCCCAGGCTGGCATCGCGGTCTTAACTTGTCACTGCGTGCATCTGGGTTTCCTTGTGCGTCTTGTTCTTGGACATCTTCCAAGTCTTTAACTTTTTGGAGGAACTGTGTGTTGTCCTCTCTGAGCTTAATACTTTGCAGTTTACTTTCTTCTAGTTTGCAATGAAGGCTTCTCAGCTTACGCAGGTTGTCTTCTAGCACTTGATTTTTTTCAACTAGCTCTATCATTTCAGATTTCAGATCCTCATTTTCTACTTGAATTTCTTCTTGTAGTGACAGAAGTTTAGCCTGTGCCATTGATCTGTCTTCTAACTCTTCAACCCTTTTCCAAAGCTGAGCTATTACGCTTTTCAGGTCACCATTTGTTGACCCAGGAGCATGATCAAGCTGGAGAGAGGCTTCACTCAGTTCTTCAGCCTTCTCAAGCTCAACCTGCAGCTTCAAAGCATCAGAAACAAATCCTTTATTTCGGGAAGTTATTCTGTGATTTAGCAGATGAACCTTCTGCTGTTTAATATCATTGCGCAGCATTTTTGGTCTGGCTACTCTCTCAAGAGTTTTCTCAAGCTCTCTCCTTTTTTGCAGCAGAGGTCCCCGAGGAAGCAGCTCTTGATTCTTGTCACAGTCCTGACTGCCATCGCCTTCCAGTGCTGCTTTACTTCCTGGCGTCTGACACACCTGCACCTCAAGCCCACGGCCGCCTGCTCTGGCTTTCACATACGCTTTCTCCAAATCTGAATCAACGTCGGTCATTTCTTCCAGGTCTGTAGTATCAGCCTCCAAAACCAGAAGACCATTCGAACCTGTTCCCTTGTCTGCATCTTTACCATCGCTGGGCAACCCTTCAAAAATGGGATCCGCTTCATCTGGTGGCTGAGATGGTTCTGAGCCGGAGTCGGAGCAGCCAGGACTGGGAGGTCGCGCCGGCTCCCGCTCCACAGCTTGCAACCTGTGTTGCAGCCAGACAATCTCAGCAGCCATTCGGACATTTTCCTTCACAGCTTGCTCGTGCACTTTCTGCAGATGGAAGAGGACATCCGCATCCTCGCCCAGAGGTGCCATACCAGAGCAAGAAGCAATTTTGCTCTTTGCTTTTGCATACTCATTTTCCAGGACCCTATAGTGATTTTGTAGTGCGGAAAAACTATGGGTCTCCCACTGCAGTGTCTGTATTTTCCCTTGAAGGTTTGAGATTTCCAAACTCATCTCGGCCTTCTCTGTTTCTGCTCTTATACAAATGTCTTTGTTTAAACTCTCCAAAGCAAGAAGTTTGGAATTGAGGTCTTCTTTCTCTTGCTTATATTCACTGTCAAGCCTCTCCAGCTTTTGCCTAACCAGCTTCCCATTTTCCTCTACCACGGATATACGCTCTTCTTTGGTCTTTAGCTCTTTTTTGTGGTCATTTTGGAGTTGCGTTATTTTATCATTCAGCTTTTTCTCTTTCTTCTCCGCAGCATTCCTCAGGTCTCGCAGCTCCTTCTGAAGCTGCTCTCTCTCACACACAAGCTTGTTGACTTCTTCCTTGAAGTTTTTCTCCAGGAGATCTTTCTCCTGGGTCAGGGCACAAGAAACGGCCTTTTCATTTGCCAGACTTTCCTTCAGTTGTTCGTGAGCTTCAGCAACCTCTTGAGCAATTTCATCCTTTTCAAACTCCCACTGAGATTTCTCCTCTTTTTGCTGTTCGGCAAGTTCATGCAACTCTCGCTGGTAACGTCCCTCAAGATTTTGGATTGTTTCTTCGTATTTACTCACAAGTGTTTGTGTGTCGACAGAAAACTGAGTTTCTGCATGAGATGCTCTTCTGTTATAGTCACTTTCCATTTTTTTCCTAAACATGGTTAACATAATATATTACTAAACTCTGGGCTAACCTCAGAAAGATATTCAAATGTCTTTGTAGGCTGAATAAAACAAGCTGAAAATTTACTTTTTCACTAAGTTTTAGATGAAGTACTATTTGACAGGTGTTTCTGAGAGCCAAAGTTAAATTTGAAGCAGTTTGTTGAAGCTTCAAAAATAAAAACCTAATTGCCTTGGAAAAGTGTAACTCATGAAATGTCCTCAGAAAAGGTTTTATGTACAATATATGCCCTTCTATTCTTGTGATCAGATTTGTGGGGGCAGATGTTCTTACCCCCATCTCTCCCTGTCACCCCAGGACGGTTTCAATTTCTTTTGACACTCAATCCTGGCTAAAAGCATTTACCAGCCATCCCTTTACTTCTTCAGGAAAGAACAACTCTGAAAACCCAAATGCTTTAAAAGTACAAAGCAGGGATTTGTAAAGCACAGGGATCCTGAACAGAGCCCAAATCGCGTCTGGTTATGCTTTAACACTATTGTTGCCTCTGGGTGAGCTAAATCAATATAAATATCTGCTTGAGAAAGGTCAGAAGAAAAAGCCCCTGGATAGCAGCCCAGTGTTCTGGAATAAAGCAGGTAACAGCGCTGTGCAACTGGTACGCTTGAATTCAGCATCAGGAGTCACTTCCATACTAGGTTCACCTTGGTCACCACGCCAAGCCATCAAGATCAGCGTGCACCACTACCGTCCCTGCCAGCGATGACACTCACCTTTCCTCCTCCAGGTCCTGCTCGTGCTTCCTCAGCAGCTCTTGTTGGAGCTCTTCCTTCTCCAGGGCATGCACCTCCACCATCCTTTTCAGCTGCTCATGAAAGCCACGTTCCAGCTCTCCCTTCTCTTCCTGCAGTGTCTGCACTAAAACTCTCATCTTTTCTTCCACCCAGACACCATTTTGAATCAGTTCTTCCCGTTCTTGGCTAAACTTCTCGTTTACCTGCTCCAGTCTGGCTCTAACGTCTTCTTCGTGCTCCTGCCTCAATAGTTCTTGCAGATTGGCTTTTTCCTCATCGAAACGCATTTGTAATTTGTTTTTCTCATCCTTGTATTTACAGTTGAGCTTTTCCTGCTGTTCTCTGAGCACTGCTGCCTCTCCTTGCAGCTCTGCAATTTGATTTTTAAGGCCAGTTATTTGCTCTTCCATGACATGCATCTCTTCAGTGCACTTCTTCCTCATACCCTCTTGTTCTTTCTCACAGTGGATTTTTGTCTCATCTAGCTGCTTTTCATAACGGCTCACCTACAAAAAGAAAACCAGACTGGTTTGCTTTCTACATAACGTTCTACACAGATGTTTTCTCTACATTTCTGTATTATATATTTCCGTATATTCTATAGAATATTTTGATTTACACATTAGCATCTTGTCTTGATTTCTCCTGCAAAGAATGCTAAAGTGCCCAGCTTAATTTCTTATGGGGATAAAGATGGTTATTTTGTAGAAGCCAGTGAAACTCATGCTTCTCCATTCAGTGAATTTGTGAAAAAAACAGAGAAGCCACTAACAACTTCTAAGCCCTAAGTCAGTTTTGCAAATTGCAAGTGGACGCTATTTCACTGATTACTTTTTCAAAATCTTCCCCAAATAAGGAGGCAGATGAGACCTTTCCTTTCAAAAGGGTTGGGGTTTTTCTGGTTTGTGTTGGGATTTTTGGGGGGAAGTGTTTGCTCTATTTTTTTTCCCCACACACAAGTGTTGTGAGACAGACACTTAAGGAAAAATAATGGTTTGAGGGCAGTATTTTATCAGTTCCCTCTTCCCACTCCCATCCCAGCTCATCACACCACCGTTCCAGCGTTACTCTGTATGTGAAATGGTGTCCAACAAAGCCAACGCCAGCGGCTCCAGGACGGACTCGCCGCTGGCCAAGGCCGAGCCCGTCAGCGATGGTGGCAGCGCCGCTGGGGAATGGAGTGAAGAAGGGGAAAAAAACCCAGCAGGCAGCATTTGCAGCCGGAGAGAGGAGTGAGGATGTGTGAGAGGAGCAGCCCCGCAGCCCCCGGCCCAGAGCAGGAGGGGCAGGAGGGCTCCGGGCGCCGGAGCAGAGGGTCCCCGGCAGCCCCCGGGGAAGCCCCCGGGGAGGCCGGCTGTGCCCCTGCGGCCATGGAGCCCCACGGGGGAGCAGATCTGCACCCGCACCCGGGGAGGGCCCCACGCCGGGGCAGGGGGATGCCCGAAGGAGGCCGTGACCCCGTGGGCAGCCCGCGCTGGGGCCGGCTCCTGGCAGGGCCTGTGGCCCCGTGGGGAGCCAGGAACAGCCCGTTCCTGAAGGACGGCACCCGTGGGAGACCCAGGCTGGAGCAGCCTGTTCCTGAAGGACGGCACCCGTGGGAGACCCAGGCTGGAGCAGCCTGTTCCTGAAGGACGGCACCCGTGGGGGACCCAGGCTGGAGCAGCCTGTTCCTGAAGGACGGCACCCGTGGGGGACCCAGGCTGGAGCAGCCTGTTCCTGAAGGACGGCACCCGTGGGGGACCCAGGCTGGAGCAGCCTGTTCCTGAAGGACGGCACCCATGGGGGACCCAGGCTGGAGCAGCTCGTGAAGAACTGCAGCCCGTGGGAAGGACTCACGCTGGAGAAATCCATGGAGGACTGTCTCCTGTGGGAGGGACCCCAGGCTGGAGCAGGGCAGAGTGCGAGGAGTCCTGTCCCTGAGGAGGAAGGAGCAGCAGACAAGGTCCATTCCCCATTCCCCGTACCCCTGCGCTGCTCAGGGGGAGGAGGGAGAGAAATCGGGAGTGAAGCTGAGCCTGGGAAGAAGGGGGGGGGGGGGAAGGTGTTTTAAGATTTAGTCTTGTTTCTCATTATCCTGCTCTGATTTTGATTGGCAATAACTTAAACTAATTTCCCCAAGTTGAGTCTGTTTTGCCCGTGACAATAACTGCTGACTGATCTCTCCCTGCCCTTATCTCAACCCACAAGCTTCTCGTTATATTTTCTCTCCCCTGTCCAGCTGAGGAGGGGAGGGATAGAGCAGCCTTGGTGGGCACCAGGCATCCAGCCCAGGTCAGCCCACCACAGAATAGATTATAGTTCTATAACAATTATAATTATAGAGCCATCTCTCATCCGGAGGCAAACACTTGTCTGATGGATGCGGCAGAAGCCTGATGGGACCCCCAATTTCGTGTCCTGCACTGACTCCCGCAGAACAAGCCTGGCCATCTCTACACCAATGGACCTCACCTGCAGAGCAAGGCAGGTCTTACTTGCTCGGAAACGCCGTGACCCTGATGGGATGCTAGCGTAAGCTGCCGGTGGGTGTTGTGCTGTGCCCAAAGCTGTGCCAGCTCACCCTAAACACCGGGGACAAGTACTGGAGTGGAGCTGCCCCAGCCTCGGAAGCCCATCCAGACCCAGGCTGCCTCCACATAGAGCCAATGGAGATATTTCTGCACGTGTGGCAAGATTAATCTGCAGAAGGACACCCAGAAAATGGGGAGCTGACTGCCCACTTTCAGTAGCACAGGTATTGCAACAGCAGAATTTCCACACTCCCACGGCACAGGTCGCGTTTCAGTGCCAGCAGACGACTTTTAGCGATGCACACTCCTTTCTGACCCACAATTATCCCACGCCAGCGGGGATGAAGTGGCTAATTCCAATGCAGCAGGCTTTCAAGACAGGAGACGCAATACTGCCTCGGAAAGGCTTGCTGCCCTCGCGTTAGCTGGTGGGCGGCACGTGGATCTATTGCTGGCCCTCTCCGTCACGCAGCAACGTGCAGAAGGAGCAGAGGAGGTAGAGGTTTAGAGTCACAGAAATGTTATAATTTGACCAGGAATAAAAAGTCCTTCTCCAAGACCATCCCACTTGTATGAAGAGGCTGGAAAAATTGTAAAGTTTTGTTTTAAGTAAAAGTAGCTTACTGTGTCTTCAAGCTCCTCTTTGAGATGATGTAGATCCCTGTGATGTTGCTCCTTCATTTGTTCAATAGCCATTTCTGCCTCTATGCTCATATTTAGCGGGTTGCAGTCTTCTGAACCAAGTCCTTTAAAAATAATAATGATATAGGTATTCTTGAAGCCCAAAGAGATACATTCTCAACAGAATTATTTAATCAATTCAAATTTGTTTAGGCAGCTACTTGCAGCTCTCAAATTCCCATCACACACACAGATCAGAAACTGCAAACATCGATTTCAGCTTTGAGTACAGTACAGCAGCCGGATTCCACTTAACGTTAAATAGCAAAAGAGAGGTGGCGTTTGAGCCTCGCTGTGAAGGTTTGGGAAAGTTTTTATGTAACTGCCTCTAAGATGTTCTCACCAATACCCACAAACACACAAGCTGGTCGTACAGGAGATGTGCTTTACCTTGGTCAGGCTCAATACCGCTATTGCCATGACCTTTCATATCCAGGTCAAACTCTTCCGACAGTGAATTTTTCAGCGAAGGCCTGAGCACTTTGCCTTGGGCACGGTACTCCTCCAGCTCCGAGTGCAGCTCATCTATCTGGTCTTGCAGCTCCTGAGAGGGGGGCAAAAAGAAGCCTGAATGAAAGCAACCAAGGCAGCTGAGCATCTGTACATCAACACACTCCCACGAGTTATTTAGGAGGGAATTACAGTAGGCAAAGACTTGTCAATAATCCTGCCATCATGCCACAGTTAGTCATCCTCCTGTCAGCAAAACAAGACCCTTCTCCAGGTTCCAACCTCTGCAAGTAACAGATATGTTTCTCACTAAAAGAGCAGAAGCTTCTTCAGACTGACAGCCTGGCTATATCCTGCCTCTAAAGTATCCTCCAGGACTTCTCTTCTTATTCCTTCTTCCTACGACCTTTTTTGAAACAGCAGGTTAAGAATGTTCTCAAACAGTCGAGAAATACCTCCTCAGACACCATCTACTTGCAAAATCAAATCAGAAGCAAGAGATCAAGTTAGGAAAGAGATATTCTCATTATTGCATCTACCATCTGGTGCTTCTGTCTGCTTGCCAGTGGAATATCCCGAGCGTTTGTGCCAAAGGCCATGCGCTCAGCTCAACGAACAGCGTTTATTGAGGAAAATGAATCCCTGAGTGTGTAAACACACAATTCTGCAGATTGGAAAGGTTCAGAAAGTGAACTTTGAATACTGATTCATATCTGACAGTACGAAAAAAAAAAAAAATTGATTGCATATTCAAGCAACTTATTATAAAGAAGTATCAATTCAGCATATATTTCTAGAAAATTTTTGCCTTTAGACTGCAATTTCCTATCAGAGCTACCGTGCAGTTTCAGACTGACAGCCTTTTGCCAATGAAAAGGATCCTTTATTCAATGAAAAGGATCACGTGGAACAGATGAGCTGAATGCTGGTAACCATTGTGGTCATCAGAGGGGAGCTATGTAAACAGATACTTGCAGGCCCACCTTCAAGAGGTATTTCAGCCATACAAGATTTGAGGAGGAGAGACAAGCTTCAAATTTTCAGTTTTATTTTAAGAAAATACTACTGTTCTGGAAACCACCAAAACTCAGATCCATCTTATTTATGCTGTTAGTTCCTGCATTTCGAATTAGAATTCAACATAGAATTCAAATTAGGGCAAAGTTTATTTCATAAATCAAAAAACCGCTAACGCACAACTGTGCAAGGAGCCGAGCTTGATGGACAGCCAGGGAACCAAGGAGACTCCATAGACCCTATCCAAGGCCACCCTTGGGGCACTTCATCCTCTTAGCTCGGCCAGTTGCCTCTGCGGCAAGAGCTTCCCACCCCGCAAGAACCTGGATTAATGTAAAAAAGCCATTGTGTAGGAAAAAAACCCATCAGCGTTGCACTGCTGCTCCGGGCTGCTGTTTGCAGTAAGGACGCTCTTGGTGAACGCGGGCAGACGGGTGGCACGTCTCCAGCCCTGGGCTCCACTTACTCTGCACTGCCGCTCGTACTCGCTTCTCATCTGCGCCAGTCTCTCCTCCTGCAGGAAAAACTCCGCGCTGCTGGGATCCAGGTCGCCAAACTGAAATGGCATGAACGGGATCCAGTTACTCTTCCACCAAAGAGCCCTGCTCATCAGAGCCCGGATGCTGTTCACCAGCAGTCCTGCAGCCTGCACCCTCTCACCTCTGGTTTTTTATTTATTTTAAATACAGAAATTCTGAAATTTATTTTGAATACAGAAATTTATTTACTTTAAATACAGAAATTGTGCTTCGTTGCTGCTAGGAGACAACGAGCAACCTCCCTAATAAATACTAGCTGGTCTCTCACCATAGCTCTCATGCTAACTTTGATTTCAGACCACAGCTTTCTCACTTAGTACATCTCAGTTTGAGAAATAATCCCAACTTTAAAGAAGTCTGGGGAAGAGATGCTGGGTGAGAATCCCAGCTTTTGTCTATAGATGCACACACACTGAAAAGCCTTTGGAGAAGGTGATATTCTGATGAATTTATTGTAATACCACCTTGATCAGCTGTTCACCCTGATTTTCACCTCAGTTTAGTAGAGATGCCAGGTAAAACCTAACACCTCGTGTAGCATCTTCCCCAGAAAGGACCGGCACGTTGGGTCTACCCAAAACTATGTGCTGGGGAAAAAAAAAAAAATAGTCCCTGAAGATGTATGGGATGATCGCTTCACTGTAAGGCTCCCTACTGTTAATTAGTGTAAAACTACAGCTAAGGTGGAGTATCTTTAATTTCCTTAGCTGGAAGTCAGTTAGGCAGTCCACGTCAACAAGGTAGGCTATGCCCTGCTCACATCTGGATAGGGACCCCAAAGAGCCTCCAGCTCTTCAATTGTGTAGTAACCGAAAAGCAATTTAATTCTGGAAGCACACTGGGAAGAGGAAGATTTACCTTCTCAGTCAGGATGTTTTCCAAGTTCCTCTGCAGTTTGCTTGCCAAACTTTCATACTCGGCCAGTTTTTCCCCCGTTTCCAATAGCTCGCTTTCCAGGCGGCTGTTTTCCTGGACCAAACAAAACCCCGCAACAGCCTCAGCATTTGGAGAAGGAAAACATTAGCATGTGGTAACTCATTAGAAAAGAGTTATCTCCCAGTGAAGTCAGAGCACGACACTGCTACAAGCTTCAGCCAAAGATAGAAATTGGGAATTCGTTACCCACACACGTACAACCCCTCTTGCCAGGGCAAAATAGCAACTTCTGATGTTGTTTGTAAGGCAACACCAGTATCATTAACTTTTGCTCGGTTTACAAAAATCTAAATTACACATTTATGCAGCTATCAGATGCAGAAAAAAATGTGTCTTGAGTGTTTTCTAAAAAAAAAAAAATGTTGGAAAAGGGTGTGAATCTGTGGGGCCACGGGTGAATGACACTACTGTATTTGACAGCAGATAGTTTATCCAAAGGCATAACAGCAAACTTGCTTTAGAGATTTTTCTTTTTTTTTTAAAGCAGTATTTTAAGCTTCATCAAGACATATTATCTCCTGGCTGGACAGCCAAACAGCCAGCAGGCAGACAGCCCATCCAACAGCTGTACACATGCCCACCCTGCACACGATGGCAGCAGAGATTTTAAATGGAGCTTTACAAATCCAAGGAGTAACCAAACAATTCTCACGGATACACCTCTATCTTGCCACTAAAATTACTTTCAACTAGCTCAACACGTGCTGTAACAAATCCTCAGCAAGGACTACGTTGCAAGCATTGCTCCCCACTTCAGGGCATCCTTGTCATTTGGAGGAAAATGCCAGCTGCATTTAGTCCCGTTACCTTCAGGGAAAGGGCCAGGCGGTCCCGGGTGTAGTTCTCATCGGTTTTCAGCTTTTCTATCTCCTGCTCCAGCTCCAGCCGCTGTTTATTAGCCTGCTGCAGGATTTGCTCCCGCTCTCTCCGGAGCTCGTTCTTTAAAGCTGCAATTCGTTCCTTGTACTCCTCATCCAGCTTCCTATGAAGGCATCGGAGGTAAGAAGAGCTCGTAAGAAGCAGCAGGCGGCAGATACCGCTGCGAGTGAAGCTTGGTGGTAACCAGCAGGCGCGAAGCCACTACCTCCGTCAGAGTCCCTGCAACACCACGGCTGTGATCCCAAAGAGGAGGGGAGGGGTGAACTGGGACGCTGTACCTGAGGTTGTACTCGTTCCGGCGCTCAATCGCAGCGTGGTGGTCGTCCACTTCAGAGGCCATCAGGGATTTCAGCTTTTCGGCTTTTTCCAAGTCCGACCGCAGTTTCTCTTTCTCTCTGGCCACTTGGTCAACCTTCTCCCTAGGGTAAGCACAGCCGGCCTGGATCAGGTCACCCCTCCCAGCTCCCCCAAAGAAGGCACTTGCAAGAGGCTTGTCAGAGAAGAACAGCTCGGAAAGCTCTCCAAGGTTCTTTTATTGTCACCTGCATTTAGTCACTAGATATGAACTTGCACATATAGCTGTGGACCTGTCTTGATATCCCCATAGATCCCAAGACCTCAACACGTGAACTCTTCAGCTGTGGTCTAGCCCCACAAATTGCAGCGCTACGCCATTTTGCCAGGCCACCTTCTGCCCCATTTACTTGTTCTCATCATTTTATTACCTTTACCACTTCATCCTTACACTACATCCAATCTGGTTTTGATCACAAGTTTGTAAGATCCACTAGATTAAGCGGCT
Organism: Phaethon aethereus; assembly: GCF_964289735.1. NCBI lineage: Eukaryota > Metazoa > Chordata > Aves > Phaethontiformes > Phaethontidae > Phaethon > Phaethon aethereus. The sequence continues at coordinate 3,746,839 of NC_138579.1, forward strand.
TTCTTAATAGGAGCCTGACAACAAATCCCTCCACTGAGTGAATGTAAGAAGATATTTAGACAGGCAGATGCAAACAAACAGCGGGAAGCCTCAGCTTGTGAGGTTTCATACACGCAAAGCGGGCAGCTTGCAAGCCCAAGTGGTAAGCCAACAAGTAACAGGACACGTGCAGTCTTAATGACCAGCAAAAGTCATCTGTCATATTGCTTGGAGGTGCTTTATCAGCATAAGCTCACAAATACCTACACTATTCAAAGATATACAGCACAAACAAAACACCACTAATAACTGGAGCTTGTGCACGTGGCAGATGGATGCAACAGTTCCACAACAGGAATGAACCAATGCAATACTGAGGGTGCGATGCCTAGAGCGAGGGTCTCCCAAGTGAGGTGGACACGATGATCCATTGGTGTGGACATCTGAACTACAGTAGTACATGTCTATAATTTATAAATTAATAAATATATGTACAGGGAACTATATACAGGGAAACGTTTCCCATCTCCTACACTCTCACACTGGAGAAGCCTGCATGGCAAAGTCAAACTGTGTTGACTTTCAAATGAAAAAAGTGGGGGTGCATGGTGGTTTTGTACCTCAACCACACCTCTATCGCACAGCAAGACCTACATAACACTACTACAAGAAATCACTTAGGATTAAAGGTACTGCTTATCAAATTGCACCAGCCTTTGCCTTAAGCTTTGCATTCTTTGGCCATCGATGACCATTGCAGATTGCAACGACCATTTCCAGACTGCTGAGCGGGGCCGGCAACAGGCGGCTGCTTCGATTTTTTTTTTTTTTTTTTTTAAATAATTTTCTGCAATACCTGGGTTTGAGTGCTTTACCTATACCAAACAAGACAGTTGAAAGTTTCTGACCGAGCTGTGATTCTATGATTCGAAGCTAACAGAGAACCTAACCTCGCAGCGAGACGGCAGTGCATCTTGGAGGGGTGGTACGAACTGCCATTAATCGGCTGCTACTTAAGCTCCTGCTTGGCAAAAGGGAGAGGGCAATGAGGAAGCGGCAGAGCCGACGATCCTGGTGACTTACAGCAAGTGTCTGATCTCCGTTTTGAAGCTCGCCAGGGCTGCCTGGTGGACTCCGTTCTTGGTTATTAAAAGCTCGTTTTCTAGCGCTAGCGTCAGCTCTGTCAAGTTCACCTTCCCATCCAAGCTGAAATCCAAAGCCTGCAAAACAACACGTCGTTAGAGCAGAACGAGCTTTCCTGCTCTGCAAGAGCCTGGAGATGTTGGTATATGAAGTGACAGAATAAAATGAGGAGGCTCGGAAAAGGTCTTTGCTTGCTGATTATGTCGCGAACGCCTCTGGGGCAATAAACCAGACATCTCTGCCACCTTCCTGCGTTGAAGAGCTGCTGCCAGCTGCAAAGATGGAAAGTGTCCTGGTTGTGCTGCAAGACCAACAGGAAATTAAGCCCACGTCTGATTAAAAGTATTAATTCTCTAGGGGACCTAACTACACCCGCCTTTTTGCGTATTCAAATGCTGCAAGAAAGTGGTTGAAGACGTTCACGTTAAGCAGAACCAGCTCTTGCAATAGAGACAACACAGAAGAAGCCTTGTAGGAGGTATTTGATAGCAAAGATCCCACCTCTTAAAACATAATTTATCAGCAACTGCTTGTAATTTCCTTCAGCCTAACTCGGCAGGAGCACAGAAGGGCCCGTGGTGGGACTGAAACACTGCAAACTGGAAAAACCACCCCGGTTAACGCAGTACCAGCTTATCAAGCTGGCCCGCATGAGCCCAGGCTACACGTGAGTGTAAAGCCTGAGCAATGGCAGAGTGTATTACAACCCGGGTGTTCAATATCCAGGCGGACATTAAATGCCAAGAGAAATCTGCCGTCATCGCTGCCGGGAAGCCAGCGATGGTCTCAGAATAGACGTGTTGAAATTATCTTCTCCCATCCGTAGCTTCGAGCAAGATGGACAGGGATGGGGTTTACTTCAGATATCTGATTTGCGACCCACATTACCCTTTTACTCTGTATAATTAAACACTAATTACTGGGCAGGGTTTCAAGTGCTGCCCTCCACCTCAGCACAAGCAGTAATTCAGGTCATCCCAGTGCTAAAAGGTTTACAGGTGCAGCTATTCAGTGAGGTAAAGGAATTAAATTGCTTTCTACAAATATAGGTGACCTCTTCGAGCTAAGCTGGAAATCACATTACATTTTTTATCATTAACTTCCAGCTCTCTGGGATGCACCATTGTTTCAATAAAGGAAATTATTGGAAATTTCCTAGAACAGTTAGACTCTTGTTGCTAGCCCTGGGAATTTTAAAGGGGGGGGCGCGGAAATAAATCATCCAGCTAAAGTCCAGCATCCTACACTGGGGAAAAAAAAGAGCAAAAGGGGTGCGGTGGAGCTGGTGGTTACCTTCAGGATCTCCTGGCTGTTCTCTATGCCCTCTTGGTGCCAGCAGTCCAGGACACCCTCCACGCAGCCGTAGCCCATCCCATCGTCCAGGCTGGAGAAGAGGCAGAAGCCGAGGGTGCTGGGCATGGCCGAGGGGGTGGTCGTGCGCCTCCCGCTTTCGTCGAAGGACTGCCGGGAGAGGGGAGAGGGTGCGACCGGGCACGGGCAGAGCCAGGCATCTGGCCACCCCGTGACAAGAAAGGCTTATAAATGTAATTTTGCTAACAGTACTCTGGAGATTAAGGATTAAGGTCTGCTTTTCCTCGCTGCCAAGCAAATACCCGGCAGGAGCGCCGCTGATGACCCGATGGCCCTGCAGCACAGCCAGGCGCTTCGGATTTAACATAAATCCGAGGAGGAACAGTTTCAGAGCTGTCCTTAACGCTCCAAAAGTGTTTTCCGCTGTCTGTTTTTGGTTTCAAGTGTCACCTCCCCTAAAAAGGCCACAGGAAGCATACGCACAGGTGCTTTTGCTAAAGTCCTCAGCTTCCTGGCAAAGACAGGTAGCAGATTTAAAACTCTCTCTCTCAAATAAAAAAAAAAAGTTAAGAGATATGAGACCTGCATGCCCACGGTCTCCAGCCTACCCCAGACCACCACTTCCCCTTGCATCCAGTTTATACCATTTACTTCCTGCACTTCACAGCTTGCAAGAGCCGTCTCCAAGCCACGCTACTTTAAAGGAGAGCCATCTCCCCTTTATCGCGAGGGTGTTTCTCTGCATTATCCCCCCCGCACCCCGACACGGCCAGAGGAAACCTGCAGCAGCTTCACCCCGTTGCCCTCGGCGGAGACAGTCGTGCCCACGGTGCTGCTGCGCTCACCGGGGCATCCCCGGCTCTGCTCCGCTCCGTGGCATGGCAGAGCAGGGGAGCAGCAGCCCACTGCCACCACCTCCAAGGCTGCCCCACCACAGGGACAAGTGTGGAGGAAGAGGAGGAGACAGGCTAGGTGGAATTTGCCCAGGACTTCACAGAATCACACAGAATCATTAAGGTTGGAAAAGACCTTTAAGATCATCAAGTCCAACCATCAACCCAACACCCCCATGCCCACTAAACCATGTTCCGAAGCGCCACATCCACACGTTTTTTGAACACCTCCAGTGATGGTGACTCCACCACCTCCCTGGGCAGCCTGTGCCAATGTTTCACCACTCCCTCCACAAATAAATTTTTCCTAATACCCAATCTAAACCTGCCCTGGTGCATCTTGAGGCCATTTCCTCTCGTCTTATCGCCAGTTACTTGGGAGAAGAGACCAACCCCCACCTCACCACAACCCCCTTTCAGGGAGTTGTAGAGAGCGATGAGGGCTCCCCTCAGCCTCCTCTTCTCCAGACTGAACACCCCCAGTTCCCTCAGCTGCTCCTAATCAGACTTGTGCTCCAGACCCCCCCCCAGCTCCGTTGCCCTTCTCTGGACACGCTCCAGCACCTCAACGTCCTTCTTGGAGTGAGGGGCCCAACACTGGACACAGGATTTGAGGTGCGGCCTCACCAGTGCCGAGTACAGGGGCACGATCACTTCCCTGCTCCTGCTGGCCACACTATTCCTGATACAGGCCAGGACGCTGTTGGCCTTCTTGGCCACCTGGGCACACTGCCGGCTCATGTTCAGCCGGCTGTCGACCAGCACTCCCAGGCCCTTTCTGCCGGGCAGCTCTCCAGCCGCTCCTCCCCAAGCCTGGAGCGTTGCATGGGGTTGTTGTGACCTAAGTGCAGGACCCGGCACTTGGCCCCGTTGAACCTCATGCAGTTGGCCTGGGGCCATCGATCCAGCCTGGCCAGATCCCTCTGCAGAGCCCTCCTACCCTCCAGCAGATCAACATTCTCCTCCTGCTTTTACCCCAGGATCCACCTGGTTTCTCACCTGCATGGAGAGGTGTCGTTTCAGCTGTCTGTACGGGGTAGATGCTGAGGGTGTCAGTGACTTTCCATTTCTAAACAAGCCGTAGAAGAAGTCCTCTATGCTCATGGTGCCATCTTGCTCCAGGTTATGGAGCACCTCTTCAAGCACCTGCAAGCAACGGGGGATAGAAATCACATCTGCTGTTGCCAAAAACGCCGTAGCAACAATTTGGCACAGCAGAAAACACCCTATTCCAAAAGAGTTAGCCGGTACACTGCACCAGCCTAACACCGGGACGGCCACCTTCACAGCGAAAATCGCAGAGCCACATAGGCTACGAAAACCCTGCCTGTAAAAGCGTGTAACCTTCTGAAAAGCAAGGCCAACCTTATTAGGACCGGAGATGTTAAGATTAGTCCTTCACTATTTCTTTGTCTACGGTTTATTTTTTCCATTGTCTGCCTTAATATCCTGAGAACATTTTGTTGCAAAGGAATACCTGCTCAGAAACACATTTTATGAAGGAAATGACTACGTGCCATGTTAAGATGCAAAACAGTCCGATTTTTTTTAATAAAACTAAATCCTAAATTGACAAGAGACTTTTTTGCTAAAGAAATAATTTTCTTGTGGACTCTTCCTGGAGGGCAGAAACTGCCCGCAGGCCTTCTCAAAGTCAAAAGCAACAATCTGTGAATATTTTAACCCATATTTACTGTCTAGCTGGAAGATTTCTGGGATTAAGGTGACATGCTTGGAATCTAGGATATGTTTTTAAATTCCAGTTTACTCTGCGGTTGCATGAGAAGACACACACGCTGCGGTGTCAGGAAGGCTGGCAGCTGCCTTCTACCAGGGCGGCTTCCCGCATCCGACGGTTCGACACCAACAGACTCGCTGGAGCTGAAAACCGCTTTCCAAGTAGTGACCCGTTACCCAGCACTTGTGCTTTAGGCTTGTGGTCAACCGCAGGACAGACTTTGCGGGGGCCACGCTAAAAGCCCGGTACACGCGCTGGTGCGAGTGGGTCCATACACGGCCGCTCACCTCCCCGGCCACCGTTCGGAGCCCATACTGCTCACAAATGGAGATGAGCTTCTTCCGGTTCAGGTGGCCATCCCTGGTGATGCCGAGGTGCTCGCAGACCTCCTGCAGTTTCTCCTCTATCCAGTCCGGGGTGGGCAGCGATGCGCCGGGGGAGGAGTTCAGGTCGTCTGGGTTCCAGAAGCGCAGCTGCCCTGGAAACGGGGGAAACCGCTCCGGTTTCTGCCCATCCACTGCACACGAGTGACCACCAGAAGACCTAGGTGTTCTGCACGCCACGGGGGACTCGCTGCTGCAGCGGGCAGACCCCTGCTCCGTGCTCATCAGACCCCATGGGACTGTTTGTCTTACCTCATCCTGCACAGAGCACGCTTGGGATTTTGGGGTAGGGCTACCGGCACGGCTATGGGACTGTACCAGAAGGAGCAGAACCTGGTCAGCATTCAACTTGCACGTGCCACCACATCCAGGCACAGGGTGAGCTGCAGCCGGGACCACAACCAGAAGGATCTCTGGGGACATGGATGAGTCTGATGGCCAACATGAGCTAGTGGCCCGGGAAAGCACAGCCCTGCCACCTCGGCTGCTGGCATGGATGGAGAAGGGACCCCTCCTCTTCTGGGCAGTTATGGATCAAGGGAGAGGACTGAGCAAGTTGCATATGGGTATATCCCTTGACCAGGTCGAGAACTTCAGTGGTTGCCTGTCTCCATAAATGCCACCCCCGAGGTGGAGCTGCCTAAACTCCCATCCTCTTTGAATGTAAACTGTAGTGTATGTTTTGATCTAAGGACTTCCAAACACCCCTTCAGGGGAAGGAAAAAGACCCACCCATTAGCCTTCAGCTGAAGACATTTCCTCAACCTTCAGCAAACACCGGGGGTGCAGTGTCACCCAGCTGGAAACACTCACAGAGCTACTGGACACTAAACAGTCTGAGCTTGCTTAGCTGCAAGGCCACCTCCTCGCATCTGCTGCCTCATCCTGGGGCTGGAAAAGCAGCTTTTGGAGCACAAATTTGGTCTTGTTGGACAGGGTAGGGGATAGAGAGCAACTGAAATATGGAAGAGGTGTTGAAGCAATTGAAAGCTGCATGGGGCTTCGTTAGAAACGCATCTTTGCGTGCTGCGGGTTAGGGCCAACGCCTGCCAGCCCAGTGACGGCAGAAGCGCTCGGAGGACCTTGCTGCGACGCTGCTAGCTAACGCTGCGGGGTCCCCCTCGAGCATCCCTGCTGAACCAGCCGTAGGAACCCCTTTGGCCACATCCCAGAGCAGAGCAGGACGTGCCCCACTGCTGTCCCTGCTCAGCCGCCGGGCCCCGCCGGCCGTATCCATGCGGGGTGGGGAGCTTCTCCGCACCCCGGGGTCACCCTGCTCGCCTTTCCAGGACAATTAGGAAACATTTAATGACTGGTCCGTGCTGACATCTAGTGCCTACCGTGCTCCACTACAGCCAGCAGCCCCACAGCCCCCAGGGCAGGAGTGGGGACAAGGACCAGCCCCGGCTGCTGCTCTGGGGGTGCTGGGGTCAAGGGAGATCGAGAGCACCTGCAGCAGAGCAGTGCTTCCACCCGACAGGAGGAAGAGAAGAGGTCAGAGAGGGTAAGGCACAAGGCTGTGCCCTCCAAGGAGCCCCACTTTAGCTTTCCTTCCCGGCTCGGGGCTTGCTTGCCCCATGTGCGCCTTGCCGAGCTCTGCGCCACGCCAGGCTGGGACTGCTCAGCACACACAGCTGGCCTGAGACCGTCTCAAAGTGCTCCTCTGATTCATCTTCAAAGCTGAAGAGAATAAGCACGTACAAGTGCTGCTGCTTGCTCTTACCCTCGGCCTCGTACTCCTCGCTGTCTTGCGTCTTCCAGTGCTGGGGAGAAAACAAAAGATTCCCGAGTTATTACTATTGCAAGCCATCGCCCGTATGAAAGAGACTCTGCAATCAGCATCAAACGAGCTACAGGGCTCCTGCAACGCCGCCAGGCTTTCATCTCCCCGCTCCCCACAGGCTGGGCTGGCAATCCACAGCTCTTTGATGCTACCCGTTTCTGGCACGCAAGGGGCTTCGCTGGGGATAAACCGCAGCTGCAGCAAAAGGCACCTAAAGCCCCGCAATGACCCGCTCTGGTCTGGCGGGTTGATGGGGAGGGAGAGAGAGATCTGCTCTCCAAGCAAACCATGCTGCTTGTCTTGGACGTATCGGTGGTCGAGATGATGTGGCTGCAGGGGACATCACGAGCTGCATATGGGCACCACCCGAGCCTGGGTTACCCCTTCCTTCCAGCAGCACTGTTTTGCCATTGCAGAACCCCACCCGCAGCCCGCATGGATCTCGTACGCGGCCAGCCTGCAAGCCAGGACACAAGCACAGCACGTTTCGAGTCTCGAGCATCCCCATCTTGGGTAGCCCTTGGCAGAAACCTGCGTGGCACACCACCACCTCACGTCCCTGCTCCCCTCTGCGGGCGATCGCTTGTCACCCACATCAGCCGCAGAGCCCGGGTGTCCCGGGCACCAGGGAACACGCATCCATGACAGGTAATTAAGCTGCAATGAACCCATGAGCGCGACCTGGACATCTGCTTCCAGAGCACGTGCGAGCTGGGAAATGAAGCTTTTGCTGCTTTATGCTTTTCCTTTTGACAAGGGGCACCCATCTGCCTGCTGAGCTCGAGGGCCAGCAGCCCGCACTCAGCCGAGCCCACTCCAAAACACCTCCACTAGCCACAGCGCTAGAGAGACAGAGCCGTGCTGCCACCAAGCTCTCCACGGAGCTAGATAGAGGAAAAAACCAAAAAACCCACAACCATATTCTTTGCTAGTCTTAAGCCATCCCGCTTCCTTTGTGGCAAGATGACATCAGCTCAGGCGGCACCGGGAGCAGGGCAGAAGTACGTTGTTTAAAATGATTTCCCCATGTACTACACGTTGTCTTGTCCCTACCACTCTTGTACCAGCCGAGGGTATTTACTCACACGTGATGCTCAGCGATATTAACTTCTTGTTTAGAAACAGCATCGGCAGATGTTACTGCTCCACCGTTACAAGTGGGTAGTTCTGCGTGCACGTGACTGATGGATTTGAAGTCAAAGTCACCCAGGACATAAAGAGGCTCTAAATCATCATATAAAAGTTCAATACGTCTCATTCAGATTACAGCTAAAAGCCATTAATCTACAACGTTACCATGGAAACTGGATTAGGTCACTGGACTTTTTTTTAGCTCTGCTGCTTGCTCCCCATCATCAGCTGGACCATACAAGAGCCGCCCGCAGCATCCCGACGTACCCCTCTGCTTTTGGGGAGAGTCACAGGGCGGGAATCGGGGACAGCCTCGGACGGAGAGGGAGGCTTAACCTTTGCTTTCCCGGGGAGGCTTCAGGCAGAAATCAGCCTGGCAGAGGCAGGAGGTCACAGGCAGGGCTGGAACCTGCAGCTCCACTGGATGTTCTGAACAAAGCCAAGAACATACATAATATTGCACTAGAAAGCTGTGGATTTTGGCCCAAAACAAGCGCAGTCTGGCTAAGCACCACCATCGAGGCATCAGGGTGGCAGATTCCTGGTTTGCCTGATAAACCATCAGCACAACCACACAAAAAGCAGGAGCTGAGCCAACAGGTACCGTCAAGTTACCACCCGCAAAGGCAAAAACCAGCCTGTGTTCCCAGAAATGCATGAGCTGACACCGTCCCAGCCCTAAGTGCCTGTACGTGTGCAACAGGCGACTCGGTGCTGGGAGAAGGTACATCTGGGTGCCAGACAGAGCTACCACCCCGCAGCCGCTCATCCTTGTCCTTAGGGGGGTTCGAGGCAGTGCTGCTCAGAAGGGGGGTCCACTGCTGTGTCCAAGTCGCTTTGCATAAAGAGACATATATATTTTTATACAGAATCAGATCTAAACCATTTAGCACCTGATCCTCTTCACTTCAAGGACTTGCCTCAAAACCAAGAAGCCCAAACCACAGCACACGCTAACTGCAGTAAATACCAACAGCCTGAAGGGGCTGAAGTTCACGGGGGGCTGCGGGCTGGTAACCCACTGCCACCGACCCCGGGGAGCTCGTGTGACCTCCCTCCCCGTGCCGGGGCCCCGCTGCGGAGGGCGAGGGGGTCCCTTTGTGCGACGGGGGCTCAGGGTCGGCCACCGCCGGTGGGAGGACAAAGGCGGGGCCGGGAGGGTTGTGTGCGGGGGGCCGGCGCATCCCGATGTCAGGCACGGCATTGTTCCCCCGGCGCCGGCGGCGCTACAGCTGGACGCGGGTCACACACGTCGGCGGGCCGCGCGCGGGAGCGGCGACCCCAGGAACGCGTTGTTATTATTTGGGCAGGCGCGTGCTCGGCCGGGCTGAGGAGCAGATGGCTGCGGCTTTCAATGCTCGCCGCCCTCCAGCCCGGGCGAGCATCTGCAGCCTGTGCCGTTTGCTCGCGGTGGCCTCCCCCCATAATAAGGCAGCAACCTCTCCCCCCCGCCATCTGCTTCAGCGAGACAGACCTTTGTTCTCCGCCAGAATATATCGCTAATTAAAATGACGCGCGGGAGGGCGTGCTGAGCCTGCTTTGCACAGCAAGGTGAGCCTCCGCACCGATGCTGACGGCCCCCGCTTTTCCCTCCCCGCACGCTTGCCCAGAGACAAGCTCGCCGCTCTGCGGTGGGAGCGGAGACCCCTGAAAGACGGCAAATCTCCACAACCTGCTTTGCCAGGTGCCTTCAGCTGCAAAGCACCAGAGTCGCATCAGAAACGCGCTTTTGGGGGCAGCAGGCACTATCCCGAGCTGTTATTTGAGGACAGGGCAGTTGCGCTTCGGGACTCTCACATTTGTACATCGGGGACCCGAAAACAACGAGTTTCGGCCTGATCCTCCCAGAAGGTTTTGCTCCGAGAGGCCACGCCATGCTGGAAGCCACTCTCTGCAGAAGCAAACACACAGGTGCTTCGGCAGGCACCCAGGGGACAGAGCTGGGACATGACAGCGGTTTCTACAAACCTGCGGTTAGGAGGGACCTTTCCTGGAGCAGAGCCAGCAGCTGGGGAAGGGGAGATGACAGATGCCCTACGCTGAGGTTTGGAAGTTAGCATGGCCTTAAGACCGGCCACATCCGGCTGCGTACCCAGGGGTGCGCTGCTGGGGACCCATGAGCTAAAGGGTGCTGCTGCCCTACCGCCAGTTTGAGGTTTGTACCCCATGGCCACCAAACCTGGTCTCCATCCCAAACCCTGCACCAGCACCGTCATCGCACAGATCATCGTCGGGTGTAATACAAGGTGAAAAGGAAACAAAAGCAAGGTCAAAGCACTTCCCAAGCACACTGGGCCAGCTCTCAGCTGCCGTGGGCTTGAAAGCCCAACAAGACCCATCACCTGTATCAAGAGTTTAGGACAAACAAGTGACAGCCAGAGCTGGAGATGCACAGCTTTGACCACCACAAGCTTTCACATTGCATTTCTAGGTGCTTTCACGGCCGCAGCTCCATTAGCACCACATCCATAAAGGTACCAGAGCCACTCGTTTCTCATCACCCATCAGCCTAGTAGCACCTATGGGGCCAAACGCGTGCGAGTCGGAGGGAACCTTGGGATCCCTACACCATCCTCTGCTCATGGCAGGGTCAACGCTAAATTCAGACCCGGCTGCTCGTGACTTTGCTGAGCGGCACCTGCACAGCCACCAAGGGATGGAGGTGGCAGAGCCTCTCTGGGCAGCCGATCCCACGTGCAGACCAGCCCTCTGGCCTCTCCTCTCGTGTTTACAGAGACGAGAAGGGGAAGGAAGCCTCTCAGACAGAGCCTGAGCCCTTTTAATTGGCACCGGCTGAAAGAAAGCACCAATTAAGCCACACTGCCCCAGTTCTCAGGCTGGCAAAACACCCTGGGCTGGAGGCAGGCTTGCGGAACGCAGGCAGCAGCGCGCTTTTACGCGCAGCAGGAGAAACCTGGGCAAAGGCTGCTAGTTGCGCCGAGCCCCGAGAAGTCAACGCTTCAGGACTCTCCCACACCGCCCGCTGTTTCAGCCCCGGGACCCCCAATGCCTTCAAGCAATTCATTTCTACGCGTACCGAGAGGATCTTCTTTTAGAGACAAGATAGTAATGCTGAAAAAGGGGATTTCATAAATTCATCCTGATTTTTGCTCAAGTTGCAAGAGAATTAACCATCCCATCCACCCCAAAAAATGCAACAAGAGGTCCCACCAGGAGATCGATGCACCTGACGGGGAGCACAGCATGGTTACACACCAGCTGAGTTAATTGACTGACCTGGTTAATAGACCAGCCTTTTACACCTCCTTGACAGCTAAAACAGAGGAGTAAGATTAGAGTGGCCTCTTCTATCGAGGGCATCGCTTCCCTGGGGGTTGTGGCCAGATGAACACTGATTCCAAGGTCAGGGCAGCCCATGTGGCTTGCACCAGGAGATGGATGAGCACCCCCACCACAGTGGGTAAAGGTTACCAAAAACAGGGTAGGGAAGCTGGCTCCGGTGGAAAAGCTTTTCTTTGAGTTTTTTCATTTGTTTTTAAGCTCAGCTGAATAGGAATAACCCTGGAAACCTGGAAATTGGAAATCTCTCCCTTGCTCCCCCACGCAGGGTTGGGTGTCTCCCTGTGCAGGTAGCTGCAGAGGCCCCCCGCCCGCAAATCTCTCGGAAAGCACAAGTGAAGCCAGGAGACAGAGGAGAGGAAAAAGCAGCAGCACGTCTCCTTCCCACTGGAAAACTGCCGCCACGCACTCCTGAACACACAATCTGAATTGACAATACTTGGCAAACTGGGGCAGGCTGGAAGGAGCCCAGCTCCAGGGAAACGCTGCTGTGGCCGTATGCTAACGCACGCCACCAAACCCAACCACTCGTCACCTCTTGCTCGTCTGTTCTGGAGAAGCAAGAGGAGATTCTGGGGTTGAAAGCACTAGAACAAAGAGAGTCACAAATTTTGATCACAAAACCAGGGACAAAAAGGACGAATCTGGATTTTTGAGCAAGCGTACGTACAGGCATACGTGGGGCATGGGGGATCTTGAGAGCCGAGCAGCTCCCGGGGCAGTTGGCCTTTTCCTTTGGTGCAGGAGCACACAAGCTTTTTGCTGGGAAAATAGGAAGTAGAAGACTGAAAGGAGAAGCTGGTGGCTCTGGATTTAGGGCACCGTCCCAAGGCAGCCGCCTGCCGCGGAGCTCTGCCGCTCGCCACCCCTCTTCTCCATCCCCTCTACCGGAGAGCGCCGGAGCCACGGCCGGGTTTTTGCAGATGAGCTAATAGATGAGGACGTGCTCCTTCTGCTCGCTTAGCTCCCAGCCCACACTTCGTTAGCCACGGAGACAGCGTTTACAGCCCTCGCTTAATTGCTGGCCCACGCCGCAGCCAGCAGCGCGGGGCGGCCAGCGGTGCCAGCACGTCACCGCGCGAGCCCGGCTCCTCCCTGGCTTCCCACGGCAGCCTGCCCGCCGACGGGGACTTGGGGCTGGAGCAAGGGAGATGCCAGCTGGCATGGCTGATCCTTGGGGACAGGCGAGGAGGCGGCCATCGCCTTCGCTGGGAAGACCCCAAGGACATCCAAACCAGCTTAGGATGGCGCGGGGAGCAGTGACATTTGGGGGGTACAGCCCACCCCGGCACCCGGCCCCTTCCCGCTCACCTCCTCGCAGCCGGTGGAAGCGACGTGCGGAGGACACGCTTCCTCGCTTAGCGGCTCGATGACGGTCACCTCGGCAAAGTCCTCCACCGACTCCTGGAACTCCGGCAGGGACCGTCGGCCGTAGCGTTTGCCGCCTTTGATGTACTTGGGCTGTGCTTCTGGGGAAGAATCTGTGAAATTCAAGAACAAAGCACATCGGTAACGTCATTTTTGCAGATCCAGCTCCTGGGTCGCAGCACACAGGACTGGTTTGGTTGTAGCATTTCGAGCATGGAATTGCCGCCACCGTTCCCCCGGGGCAGATGCCAGCGGCTGCTCCTTTCCAGGAGCACTACTCTCACCGTGGTATCAGGCCTGATGGGTTGGAATTGGTCCTGCTCAAAAAGAAAAAAAAAAACAAAACAAAAAACCACCTCACAAAAAGCACAAAAGGCTGTTGCAAAGTGGAATCAGGGCTCCGGCCTCCTCACTCTTTCCCAATTCCCAGATCAAGTTTGCTCCGTTAACGGGATGGCGGAAAAAAGCCCCTCACCCTTGCAAATGCAGCCTCGGATGGCAAGTCAGTTAGGTCTTTCCTCCTTGCACTAATCTTCATTACCAGCGATGGGCAGGTTTAATTAGGGACAGCGTTGCACTTAGGCAGCTCAAGTCTCCAGATTACGCAGACACCTGGGTGAGCGCCGCTGCTTTCGGTGGATTTAAATCACAGCTCGATTAAAAGCGTGAAAAGAACCGCACGAGTGGAAAAAAATTGGGGAAGTTTGGAGGCAAACGTCTCCCAGGGGCCGACGCGAGCAGCTGATACGGGCGACGGCGGGGCAGGTCCCAGCTCGTGCTGTGCAACTAATGCCAACTGCAAGATCTAAATAACCCTTTGGAGTCGTCATCTAATTACGGGGGGGCTCCGCTCACATTCCCGTGGCGAGCTCCTGCCTTCGGGGACTGAATTATCCGGGAGCGCTTGCAGACAGGGATCAAAACAAGAAATAAGCAAGCACGTTTTGGGCTATTTTCAGCGAGAACCATCCGACGTCTGGAGCAAGGGGCAAATTAAACAGAGGACCAAATTAACCAGGGATTCAATTAGGGAAAGGCTCTCTGCCACGCTTTGTTTCAATGTTTGCTAACCTTACCATCCAAACCCCCCCAGGACTCGATCATCTTTATTTTCCGCCACTTGCAGCGTACCGAGGCAGCAGCAAGAGCAAGCTTTTTAAAATTTTATTTGCAGAGCGCTCCGGTACAAAATAAATGCAAGAGTGCAATACTAATAAGGAGCAGGGAAGCTGTTCAACCATCGACAAACGGTACACAGAAAGCAGCGGGTCTCTAAACCGCCCCCCCGCCCAAACGCCTCCTTGGATAATATTCCTTTAGATATGGAAGAAGGCTTCAAGCTTGTTAGAGGGAAAAAAATATTCTGCAACTTAGCTATGCAATGAATTATAAAATACACAGGACTAGGAGTCCTTTGATTCCTCCAGCCTTGCACTCCATCCATCCATATTGCAGCTCTAGGGAACAAACCCGGCGCCCGTGTTTGAACAAGGCCATTTTAACAAGATTTGCTGCAGCTGGGACTCGCACATGAAAGTTGTGTGATGAAGTGCGCCGATAGAAAAATCGCAATGAGACAGGCTGATTAAGTAAGAGCCCGAGAACAAAAGCAAACCTTATCACTCCTATTAAAGCCTGCCCGGTGGTGAACAATCTCCATCGAGCAGCTCTCTCTGAAATGCTAATATTTGTGGCTACTCATTCCCCCATTTATTTTCTCCCTGCCATCTCCCCACCCTTGCAGAAGAGAGCTGGGGGGGGCTTTGGTTGGGGTTTTTCTGAGGAATAATTTTTCCTCCTCTAAGACAGAAACGTACCTCCGCGCCCATCTGTCTTTGGGAAGACATGGGGAAAAAGAAGCCGTAACGGAGCAATAATGAAGCTATGGCTTAATTTCCTTCTGGATTGCCCAATGCTCAGAAGAGTCCTGTTTCCACCCCCCTGCCCCAACAGCATGTGTAACCACCGCTGCAGCTGAAAATGCAGCTGTGTACGGAAACACGGGTGCCTTCACGCCGTGCCGCCCTGCAAGCGCTTTCACAGCAAGCGGGGAAACGGGAGCATCTCCCCACTTCTGTGTTTTAAGCATTTGGAGGCCGGCAGCTGATTTCTCTCTCTCCTCTTTGCTCTGAGCCCCTGGGTGTGCTTGTTTTTCCCTTGCAGTCAAAAAAATCCGAAGCCTGAGAACATCCCTGGGAGGGAAAGGTTCACAGTTTGAGACCAGCAGAAAGTTTGGTCCTGCCTTGCAAAGCTCTGACCTTGAAAGAGGCTGTGCCTGAGCCCAGCTCCCGAGGGGATCCCAGCTCAGGCACCCTGAAATTCTGTTTCCAGAGCCAGGGTGCTTTTGTTAGCACTGGGTTACAGCTCTTCCCCTGCAAGCCTCCCTGCACCTTTGTGCTGCCGGGTGCACGGTGCGGAACAAAGCCCTCGGGCACCGCAGCGGCGTAAGGGATCGCATCCTGCGGCCCCATCCCTGGGAGCACGGACCCGTCTCCTTTGCAGAAAGCCCCACGCGCCATCATCTCCGGACCGGCTGCGCACGGATCCCTCCCGTACGTGCAGCGTCCTCTGAGCCCCTCTGCCCTCCTGCTTTCCCAGCCCAAAGCCCCAGCGCAGCCGCCGGTGCCCCTGATGCTCCCACCATCCCCAGTATTTAGGGAAAGCTGAGCACACGTGCCGGTAAAACAAGCAACCTGTGCTCCCCAAGCACAGAAAGTTCACTGATGAGCTGAACCGAGTTTCTCATTTCCAGCCAAAACTGATGAGGGAGGACGGAAAGAGCTGCTCAATCCACACGTGCTTTCAAAGGCACAGGAGGAAACAGGAGGGAGATGTCAAAAGCCATGCTTCCCGTGAGACAGATGCACAGGAGACAGCCCTGTATGCTATTTATCCCAAATACTGGAAAATGTAGCCCTGTATTGAACACGAGGGGAGGCTGATCTTGCTCGCATCTGACCTTTGGTACCCGCTTCTGCCACCAGCAGCAAGGTGAGATGCTGCTTCTCATAGACCCTCGCTATTATGTGCCTGACGGGGCTGGGGGAGGAAGGAAAAAAATAGGTCGAACCCTCCCTGCTTCCTACAGCCCTCGGCAGCGCGCGGGCTTAGTACAACACGCACTCCGGAGCTGGCGCCTAATTAGACACTGGGGTCTGATCTGCCCCCCTGAACTGCCCCCGGGCTGGGGGTGGGAGCTGCCGGGACAGCAAGCCTCTTGCCTCCCTGCCCCACTGCCTGGGGTGGGTTTGTGGCCCCCAAAGTGCCTCCTAAAAAAAAAAAAACACCAAAAACCCCACTTAAATTTGCATCTCACAAGAACCCCCCCGACATAAGCGCTGCAGACAGAAAGCCATCAATTCCCTGGCTCGCTCCCCCCATCCATCTCGGCAGTTAAACGTCTCCACGGTTAGAGATTTACACTTGATTTTCCGCCTTTCCGGGCTAGATAAGTCATTTCAAAATCCTGCTCTGCCCTCAGATGCTTGGGGAGGAAGGGGGGCTCCCCGCGACGGCGAGCAGCATTTTCCTGGGCCCGGCATCAAAGCCGCCGGGCGCAGACAAAAGGGGTTTTAGAGGAGGAAAACCCTCTCCCCGTGAGCCTGTCCTTCGGAGGAGAAATTAATTTCTTTGCCGCTTAAGATTTGGAAGGGAGGGATCCTCTTTGCGGTGGCAGACAGCCTACCGCTGGGCAAAGCGCATCGCAGCTCAGGTCTGCTAAAGCCTAATCCCCCGAGACGCCAGGTACCGTCTAAACTCCTCCTAGTCCCTGTTTCACACCTCGGGCTCAGCAACTGAGGTGGACACAAGCAGCGGCTGGGTCAGCACAGCCCCAAATCAAGGCTTTTTGCCGAAATCGCCCCGCTCGGGCAGCAG
Source organism: Phaethon aethereus (assembly GCF_964289735.1). Lineage (NCBI taxonomy): Eukaryota > Metazoa > Chordata > Aves > Phaethontiformes > Phaethontidae > Phaethon > Phaethon aethereus. The sequence continues at coordinate 3,763,744 of NC_138579.1, forward strand.
CGCCGGTTTTATACCCGTCCCCGCCCAGATCTGCTTGCGGAGCAGGAGCCAGAGCTTTGCAGCCACACGAGCGACCTTTCCCCCACGGATGGGAGTCCTGCAAGGGCATCATCCCCACCGGCTCCTCTTCGGGAGGGCACTTCTGTTGTCTCCATGCGCTGGGAAGAAAAAAAAAAAAACAGCGCAACAGCCGCCGGTGACAACAGGGAGGATGGCATCAGGCTGCTCTTTAATTTGTCCTGGGTGTTACCGTAATCCTGCGCTCCACCCCGGTAATCCTTCCCTAGCCGGCTTCCAACGCACAGAGCTGACTTTTTATTTGCCATAATGGGGGGAAAAAAGCCCGATTTCCACCACCGCCCCCCAATCACCCACATAACTGACTTTTTTCTCTCTCCCCACCCCTTAAATCTATTTTATTGCCCCCAGACACCCCCCTCACCGCTGGAGAAAGAGCAGCAGCGGCAGCACCCAGCCCGGGTCCCACGGGGCTCCCAGTCCCCGGCCCCGCAGCAGCAGCTCTCCAGGGCACCAAACCCCGGTAATTCGGGCTGTAATTTATCCGCACGCACCACCTCCGTCAGGCAGCTCCGCAAAGGCCTGAGGTGCTGCTGGGGGTGATGGCTCTCCCCAGCAGTCACACTCCTGCACGCGGAAGCTAAAATAACCACTAAAATAAGCCCTACTTTAAGACACATTCAAGCCTTTTTCTGCTTTTCCCAGTCTCCCCCATTTCTCTCCCCAGACACCCCACTTCCCAGCAGAGCTGGGGTTTGCCCGGCCGGCTGATGTTCTGTGTCCCCACACCAATGTCCTCGAGGGGACAGAGCTGGTGGCAGCAGCGCTGGAACTCTGCCTGCCTTGGTTTTCAGGGCTGCTTCCCGGGCAAAGCGCCCGCAGCGTGCCAGCGCCATCCTCCCTTTGGAAAGGGAGTTCAGCTTCTTTGCCAAGAAAAAAAAAAAATACATATACATCAGCTGCTCTCTGCAAGCCTGAGTGCCTCTCCCACCCGCTGCTACCCCCCCAAAACGGGGAAACCCCCATCAGCTGCTTCTGCAGGAACTGCTTTTGCATCCCACGGCAGTTTTGGTTCCTTGTCCCCAGGCTGTGGGTCCCGCTGTGACCCGGGGGGCTGCTCCGTCACTCCGGGGCTCCTCCTGCCGAGCCACCCTCCCTGAGCCGGGCTGCGCCGCACCCCTGGGGACAAGGATGCCCTCCCCTGCCATGTCCCTTCGGCCGCGTAGCACGGGCCGTCTGGGGGCTGCAGGGGAGCAGCCGGTGCGGAGAGCAGAGGCATAAGCCCTCCAGCCGCCCGCAGACCCACGGCACCTTCCCAGCGCCCAACTCCCCAGGTAAAACCACAACATCGAGGCACATGGCCGCTGCCTTGCGGAACAAACTCTGCAGATGCGGCAAACAACCTTAAAATCTGTGCTTTTTTTTATTATTATTATCCAAATTAAATTTTCATTTAAATGATACGATTTGGAGCTCTTGACTCAATTTTTCCCAAGCCCGGGGCAGGCTGTAACACCAACATTTCCACAGTCACTGACAGTTTGACACCAACAGCACAAAGCAGCTTGTTCTCCAAATCTCGAGTTTGATCTAAATTAAAAGAAGCGAAGACTTTGGCGTTAACCGACCTGTCAAAACGCATTAAAAATAAATGCCTCCCAGGCCCGCCCGGTGCAGAGTCCCTACCTGCACCGTGTGCCCTTTGATTACCTGCCATGCAAAACCCAGCTGACAAACATGTCCCCAAGGAGGGCTCTCCAGCTCCAACACAGCCACCCTCCTCTTGCAGGCTGCACTTGTAATTTCCCCTGCGATAACCCCAAATTTAGCCCTTTCTAGAAGATTTATTTATATTTAAATCAAGCCGGAGCTTCTCAGCCATATGATTCCCCAATAAACGCAGATTAGTTCTGGTTTGCCGGGGCTGCCTCCCGCTCCGTGCCAGCTCCTCTCCGAGGGGCTGGAAGGGATCGCAGCAGACCCGACCCCTCGGCAGGCACCAGCGAGGCTCCCCCCTCGCTTCCGAGCCCCCACTGACCTGCCTCAGAAAATTGCATTAAGGGATGGCGGGTGCAAGAGCCGTTATCGCCCATCTCCCTCTAAGCGTCAAGAGCTTTGAAAACAAGAGGTGGGGAAAAAAAAAGGAATAATCATCCATCAATCGCATCTCTTGGGCCCCCGCAGTTTTTGCAGCCTATTTAAGGGGGAAAGTTAGCATTTTGCTAACTGGCTGCGCTCGATGCTCCAGGAGACGAAACCTGGAGTTTCCCTCTCCACCCTTGCTAAGCTGTTCTCTCCTTCGGGGATTTCACGCTCCCGCTGCTCCGGAGGCAGGATTAGGGATTTACATACAGGTGTGACACCGGGCAGACCTCAGCCCCCCGCTCCAGCGGGAGCTGCAGGGGCTCAGCCCTCACCCTGGCCCCACACCTCCCCAGTGCTCCCAGCCCCACCAGCCCCTGGTGCACGGAGGCGGGGGGGGGCACGCCGAAGCCGTGACCCTATTTCCTGCTGCGGGGCTAAAAAGCCACGTTTTCAAGGTATGCTGAAACAAAAGGAAGGAGAAAACGGGACAGTGAGGACTCGCAGCACCCACTGCGTTATCCGACCAGCCCCAGCCTGGTTTGCAAGGGGCTGGTCGTGTTCAGAAGCATCTTTGGGCCAGACTGACTGTCCCCTGCGAGAAACACAGACGCCTCTGAGTAGCTTCCTATGGGACCGAGCTCACCCCGCTCATCTCGGGCACAAGGAGACAGAATGGACTTTAAAATTAAAAAAAAAAAAAAAAAAGGAAAGAAAATCAGTGCTAGGCAGGAGGGGCCCTTCTGCGCTCAGCAGAGTCTCCAGGAGCAGCTCTTGCCGAGAGCTTCCCCTTACAACCTTCACAAAAACCCAGTAGCATCCAAAGCCAGCATGGTTTTCGGTAAGGCACTGCTGTCCCCCGAGGCAGATCCCACCGCCGGCGCCCGTGGAGGCACGGCAGGAGCGCGCCGGCTGCCGGCAATGCCCCCGGCGCGGAGGCTGCCCCGAGGCGGAGCGCACAGACCCCGGGGCCAGGCTGGGGCTTCTGCGCCGGGGTCCCGCCGCCTCGGGGCCTGGCTCCCGGCGAGCCCCGAGGCGCTCGAGGGGACGCGCCAGCCCCAGCCGGGAAAAAGCAGCAGCAGCGTTAAAGCAGCCATTTGATTGCCTGCCCATGACCATCCAGTGCAGCGGGAGAGCTCCTAGAGCCTCCCTGGCCACCGGAAGCGTTGGGGGATAGAGAGAACTCAGCCCATTTAGCAGCCGTGGGACATCTCGAGCATCTGAAGCGCTGTTAGCTGTCTACATGCAGACATCACGTGCCTCTCCGGGCATTTAGATCATGGTAATGGGATATAAATATCTAATAGCTCAGAAAATGCTTTTGTACGAGGGTCCCCAGCAGACCTTAACTCTCCCTTCTCCCTAGGTCTGGGCATCCAAGCAGAAGAGCTTATCTCAGTACCTAAAAAGCACTTTCTCTTCTAAGTTCCTCTGGGAGAGCCACCCACATCTGCCTTGCCAAAGAAAATGTACTATTTTAGATAATTTTAGTATTTACCTGGTTCTTGGAAGTGCTCTTCATTTGAGAGAGTTCTGGATAAGATGAGGATAAGTGCTTCTTTAAATTGATCGAAGTGGACCTGTGGAAAAAAAAAGGAAGAAAAGAGGCAATCAACTGGTGCAGATAATTAAATATCAGGCCAATAATCCAGCAGGGAGACGGGCAGCAATGCAAATCAAACAGACCACACACTGAAACAAGAGCACGCCTGTGTGTGCCGACCACCTCGGCAAGGGGCATGAGTGAGCCTCAGCGCATTGGGGCCTGGAGAAATGACAAGCAGCAACACGAAGACACAGCCAGCCCCTTTGAGCCTGTGGAAAAAATGATTGCTATCACAGAATGACCCAAAGCCACTGCTTTAATGCATTGGTTGTGTTTTTCCATCAAGCAAGAAGCCGAAATAACAACATGTCCAGAGGACTGGGGAGCATCTCCATCACTTGAGGTGACCTGGCCAGGGTCAGTGGCTCCTACAGCGAGACACCAGTCCTGACCAGTGATGAGATACGTGGTCGTGGAAACGCTCTGCTGTCCTAGTTAAGCTTCAGAAAACACCTTCCGAAGTGGAAGGCAGAAAGTCGCACCCTTTCCAGCGCAGCCCTGCCCTGGCTCCTGCCTGCTCCAGCTCCGTGAGGGCCGGACTGGAAACACCGGGTCTGGAGTGCGGCTGTGGGAAAAACAAGGAGGGATGAACCTACCACTGGGCTTTTTGGTTTGTTTTTCCCCTTTTCCATGTGTGTCTTCCTGGAAAGCCTCACTGCCACAAACAGTTGCAAAAGCGCTACGGCATCCTTCACAGCCGCGCTGGGGAATGTCAGCAATTCCAGCCGCGGGGGACGGAAACCCGGGGACAGCTGGGGAAGCTATTTGACACGGGTCAGTGGTGAGGCTGAGCCGGCCACCGCGATCTCTTTGGGCTAAATAAACCTCGGGAGAATTTTTAGCATTGAACAAGAGACTTTGCATTTAAAGGACCCCCCGAGGCTGCTCTTGCTGGCGGGTCTGACTGCTGCGAATCCAGCACCAGGGGCAGGAGCCGCAGCCGGAGGGGTTTTTAATGCCGCTGAGGGAGGTACAGACAGCAAAGTTCAGGTCTGAAGTTTGCCAGCTTGTTTTCAGGGTTGAGCCAGCCCAAAAAAAGAGCAACGTGCTCCCCGGCAGGCTGGGGCCGACAGCCGAGCTGGGGGCTCGGTGCAGGGGAGCACCTCCCACCGCAGCTCAGGCGGCGCGAACCTCCGCCGCGGTTTAAAACACAGGCTCCCCGAGTAATTAAACAGTTCGAAATATGTTCAGCAAAGAAACTTGTCAGGGATGCCTTCATCCGAATACTAATTGCTGCCATTCATTTCCGAGGGCTGGTGTACTTCAAAAGGACAGTTTACAGAGATAGGAGAATTTGCCTGATTAAAAAAAACTTGACATTTAGACTAAATGAGGATGAATAAAAGATGAGGGTGTTCGAATAACAGGTGTCCCCCCCCACGGGATCTTCTTGCTAAGGGAACGGTGACAACAGCCACGGGGACAGACAGAGCCGGTCCCTTGGAGGGGTGCTGGGGACGGGTTTGGATGGGACCTCACAGCAGCAAGACAGTAAAATAAAACCCACTTTGCGTCACTCGTGCAAACACATCGAATGAGAGGGCAGAGTAAAACCGCCCGGGCAGGGGCGCAGAGCACCCCAACACATAACCTGCTCTGCCTAAGGAGCCCCACAACTTGCGTTTGCCAAGAAGCACTAACGAAGGGGAGGAAGGAAGCAGGGGGGCTGAGCCCTCGCTGCCGCAGCTGCGCGCGGGACAGATGGCTCCGGCCTCGAAGCCGCAGAGCAATTTTACCGTGACCACCACGTCCAAAGAAGCCCGTGGAAGATGAGGCTGTGGGGCAGGAGGTGGCCATCCTCCAGCGCCCCGTGCCAGCACCGCGCTCGACGCCGCAGCGGCGTTTAAAAAAGTAAAATGCGAATCAGCAGCGCAGAGCCAGGCAGCGAGTGCTCGCACAGGCTCCGAGGGGTCCCGCGACGCCTCCTGAGCGGCAGCGCCCAGCTCCGTAGGTGCAGCCCGAGCTGGCAGAGGGGGGGGTCTTTTTCTTCAGGAAAACCTCCGGCCCAGCCTAACACCAGGTAACCGGGAAAAACGGTATCTGTTTGCGGTGCACGTTTGACCGTGGTTGCCGCACGTCTGTACACAAGTTAGAGAAACGCAACTGTTAAAATTAGAGCTGTGCTCAAGGAGGAGCCAGGCAAGGCAGCCTGCGGGACAGCAAAGCCCCGAACGCTACCACAGCTCACGTTTTACAGAAAGCAATCCTTTGCCGCTGCTCCCCAGCAACGTCCTCTCTCCATATCCCCATCCCATTTAAAAGCCAGCGTGCACGCAAGAGGGGACGCGCATCCCCGCGAGATACGGCGCGAGCGATGCCCACGTGAAGCACCCCACGCTCGCGTGCTCGCTACCCGCACGCCTCCAGCGCCCGTGTGCTGTGACGGAGGGTCACGCTCCTGCCTGGAAAGCCCACGCCAGGGGTCTGTGGGCTCCCCACAAGTGCAAGGGACACTTCCAGGGATGCGACAGCCCGTGTGGGCAGGCACAAACCTGCAGCAACAGCCTTTGGTTTCTGCTTAGAGAATATTCTCAGCAAAAGGACGGGCCTGGGGAGGAGAGCACTAACTGCAGCAGCGCTGCACGAAGCACCGTCCTGGACAGCAGCCTCAGACACAAAAACTTTGCAACCGCAAGGCAGAAAGTATACGGCAGCAAAACAGTGTTGGGGTGTTTGAAGTTTAATGCTTTTTTCAAGGAGCTTGACTGAATTTGGGGTATTCTGGAACTGGCGCATCTGCTCACGGGGGCTTCGAACAGCAACCCGAGGGCTGATGCAAGCCAGCCCGCACACAGCGGAGTTTGGGAGGCAACGGCAGGGTCTGCGCTGGTGCCCACCCAGGGGCGTGGATCAGGGACAGGACACGTGTCCCGATACACCCCACGGCGAGACCAGGGCCCTGCACAGTGCTGGGGGCACGTTAAGTCCCTGGTGAGGAGAATTTTCCCAGAACAAGTAAACCGGCGGCGAGCAAGACTAATATGCCGTACAGGCACGACGAGCCCCGCCCAGCTTCCCCACGGAAATCAGGGACCAACCAAGCTGCCTGCTGCTGAGCAACCCCGGCACCTTTGAGGAATCTTGACGCCCGCTTTAAAACAAGTTTCCTATGAAGCCGTGACTTATTAGCACTAGAAGGAGAGCGTGTATATGCCGAGCTACCCGCTGCTTCTCGCTGTTTGTCTTTGCGATGCAAAGCAGCAGCCTGCAACCTCGGTCTCTCCGGGGCAAGGCAGCATCGGTGGCTCCTTCCAGCTCCCTCTCCTTCACCTTCGAGCATCTTCGCTCAAAGCCCCGTCCCTGCTTGCAAACCCCTTCCAGCAGCGGCAGCCAGACGGTTGCGGAGGGAAACGGTCAGGTGGGGAAGACATCGGAACAGGGCAACCTTGCAACCAAGTCTTCTGCCTGGCACGCAAAAAAGCCACCGCGCATTACGGGGAGCAGCGTCCCAGTGGGCTCAGAGGGAGTATAGTTGCAAGAGGTCACCAGCCGAAGCGCTGAAGGGTGCTGAGGGGTGAAACCCCACGCCGCAGCGTCCTTGCTGCGGGCTGGCTAACGTGACGGCGCAGGAGCCGAGCGAAACCTGAACGTCCCTGCTTGAGGGCAGCCGTGAAGGACAGTCCTCGCGCAGGGTCCGGGGGTGCCCGACTTACCGCCGTCCCTGCAAATCATACAACCGCAGTCATCGCCGCGGCCCGTGAGCGCTGTCCCCGAGACGCCACCCCGCGTTAGCCGCTAATCAACGGGCACGGCCTCTCTGAGGCCGGACGAGAAGCGCGTGCCTGCGCCCGTCCGCTAAATCCCGCAGTCAAGCGCGAGGGGCCCCGGGGAAACAGCCTTCCCGAGGAATCCCAGGAATTGCTGTGAGCATCGCCTCCGCACGCAACCGTGCGACGAAAGCGGTTCTGGGAGGGTTTGGTTCCGCCGCGAGCCCGGAGACAGCGGGTGCCCGCTAATCCCCCAAGCATCGCCCACGGCGGGAAGGCAGCGCGTGCGGCCCCTCGCCGGGACGCCCGCCCCGTGCCCGCCCCGGCAGCCCCATCACGGCGCGTTCACCCCCAGAGCAGAGTCCCCGGCACAAAAGCAAGCACGTGGCCCCAGCGAGTCGCCCCTCGGCAGACAAAACCATCCCCCGCTGCCCCCTCCCCGGTGCCCTCCCATAAGACCCGGCCCCTGGAAGCGCAGGGAGACAAAAGCTGCTCCCACCGCCCGGAGGGACCATCTGCGGCAAGGAGCCGGCGGGGCAGGTGCAAGGAGCCTGCGCTCGGGGAGCAACGCGTTTGCTGCTATTCTCCCGACGAGCTCCCTGGGAAACCCGGAGGATTCGATAGCTATGACATCCGGCTCGCGCGTAGGCAGGGACCGTTGCTGCCGCCAACGAGCGCAAACGCCGGGGAGACGTGAGGAAACGCTGGAGACGAAGATTATTCTGACATTCAGGTTGCAGGTTGTAAAGCGAGAACCGTGCCCGAAGACGAAGAGGTGGGGAATGAAGTAAAACTGCTCCTCGGGACGCCTCGTGGCCCGGGATAGCTCGCGGGGATGGAGCTCCTGGCTGGAGCAGGGCGAGCGTGACCCGGCACTTGGGAGGCTTTAGCAGAGGCTTTTTGGTGCCGTCGGGCTGAGCGTTGACTGCGTTTAACTTTGCTTTTCACCCACTCCGAGCAGCTCAGAGGGATGAGCACTGCTGCTTTAGCCCCGACCAGCTGTGACAACCATATCTTTAGTACCGCTCCTCCTTTCCCTCTATCCCCGGGTCCTGCGAGCGGCAAAGCCGGGTAACGGCATCCGAGCGGTGGAAGCTCAAGACGGCCGAGCAGCGCAGAAAGTCTGCGGTGCTCAAGCAAATGCGACACTGCAGCTTCCAAAGCTCAGACGTCTCTGTCTGGATCCATCCCCGCTCCCGCGCCAGCGCTGCTCGCTGTCAGCAGAAGGGCTACGGCCCCAGGGCAGGTGAGGAAGAGAAGGCTTTATTCGTTACAGGAATTATTTTGTAACGTGAAAACTGCCGTTTGATAGGAAATCGCAGTTGGGACGGCTGCTTAGCTCATGTCTATCGAGCGCCCTGGCTGCCCCGCTCTGCGTTTTCTGATTTTAATGAGCAGCGATGGGATTTCAGGGTGATTTTGAAGGAAGCATCTGATGCAATCTGAGCACAGTGTGCTGGGAAGGAGGTAACTCAGGAGCACACGGACACCCATGCTGAACATGAAGGTCCCCAAGGGCAAGCAGCTTGTGCTCAACACCCTGGCATTTAACTCTATAAAGGGACAACCACAACTGAAAAAAATGGCTTTGGAAAGCACGGTGTGCTCACCAGCCACGGCTCCCGTCTACAGGCTGGCAGGACGCTGCAGCCCCGCAGAAGGAAGGAGCCATTTGTCCCCAAAACCCTATTCTAGGTGGGTCTGCGATAATCGCAGCTGCCTGTAGACACCAACATCAGGGAGCATGGACAAAGGCAGCTCAGCCAGCGACTTTAGAGAAACGTGCACGACTGCATGCAGCCCCACCAGTTTAACTACAGCTTAAGCCAATGTAAATCACAGGCTCAAGCCCTGGCTTTAGGTCCCCATCGCATCCCAAGCACCGCGGTTTGTGCAAGCACCCGGCGAGCTGGTTCGGGGAGATGACCCAGGCCAGCAGCAGCACGAACCGGTGCTGGGGTGCACGTGTGCCGCGTCAGCCAGCGGCCGAGCGCCGGCATCGGCGCAAGGGCAGCGGGGACCCGGCGCTTGGTCTGGCCTTGGACGCTGGGAAAACACACCCTGCATCAGTGCAACGCCAGCGCACAAGGCTGAGCGTAAAGCGGTGGTTTCTGAGAGTTTCGACTGCCTCCATCAGCAAGCGGTTTCCTTCCCCGTTATCGCTGTCGGAGGCCACCCTGCGCCCACCCTGCTGAACAGAACAACGGACCTTGCAAGTCCTGCAGCCCCAGAGCCTCGGGGACCTTGGACATCCACAAATTACAGGCATTCAGCCTCTTTTCATCACCCACCCACGTGCGCAGGAGCAGCCGCCCCGTGCTGCCTTGCTCCCAAGCCCCCGACCCCCCCATCGCCCCCCCATCGCCCCAGCCTTACCCTGCCTAGGAGGTTGCCTTGGAGGAGGGTCTGCTGCAGCGCCGGGGCCACCTCCTCCAGGTGCAGCATGTGGCAGAGGTCGGTGAGCTCCTCCTGCCCCAGGGACCCCGTGCCCATGCTGTCAAAGCTGTCAAAGAGCTCCTTGAGGCGAGCTTCATACTGGTCCTGCTCAGCTTCATCCATCCCATAGCCTGCCACACTCACCTGTGGGGAGAAACGGGGCCGGTGAGCATCGACCGCAGCACCCATGGCACGCAAAGGTGAAAAACCCCAAGGGCTGGTGCAGGGGCAGCCCACGAGACCATTTGCTGCAGTTTTTGCCCACATGAAGTGCCCCTGGTGCTCTCCCACCCCTCCAGCCTCTGGCATCCCACCGGCTGAAGCCAGAAGTCGCACGGCAGAAAGAGCGAGGGGGAAATAAAAGGAAAAAAAAGCCTGCAGAGCCAAACCCTCCAGGCGGGGACAGCCCGGGTGGCTGGGACAGCCCCGGGGCGCACGTCCCTACCTGCCACCTCGCGCTGGCTCCACGAGCAGCTCATTTGGCTCGGCTGGAGCAGCTGAGGTGCTGCAGGGGAAAATTGTTCCCTTGATCTCCGCTGGTTCCCAGGTGGTGCAGGTGATGCTTTGCCCACCTCAGCAAGAAGATAAAGAACTATCAAGGCAGCAACAGCTCACCAGGGGCAGGGAGCGAAGCGGGGGGCTCTGCCCGTGGAGGGGAGGGCAGGAGATCCCAGCCGCTGCCTCTCCCCCCACCCCAAACACTTCAGGCCAGCCAGCCACTACGTACACGAACATAAAACACATTTTTGCACAAAATCTGCTCCTTTTTACGCTGACCTGGGAGCGTGCCGGGAGCCCCGGCATGCCATCAGGCCTGTTGATGCCAGCGTGCAGCACCTCTGCGTTCCGCCACAACCCCGGCACAAAGCCACACGGTGCCCCGTGCCTGGGGAGGACGCGTCCCCGCTGGGTCACTGCCCAGTCCCACGGCACCCGCTGCGCTCCTCTCCTTTAGGTATTTCAGGTCAAGCCCCACCTGAAGGCAGAGAAGCATTTGACGGGGGACACTGCGAGGGCGGCAGCAAACCCAGCCCCAGAGCAAAGCCGACCCCAGCATGGCGACGGCCGAAAGGTGGCTGGTCTCCTGCACCAGCAAACAAAGCCCGGGCAGTTTCCCCACCACTTGCCCAAGGGCTTCATCCTTCCCTCCAAGTCAACAATTTTTCACCTCTCTCATCCCGTCGCTATCCAGAGCGTCACAGCCCCAGGAACTGTTTTGGCAGGGGAGCAGGGAGGGAAATTTCCTGCCCAAAACGAAGGATCCGGCTGGCAGCCATTTAGGCAGCCCGGCTGCGGGGCTCCCCGCCGGCCCGGGGCAGCGGCAGCAGCGTAACCCAGCGCCACGACGCAGCCTCGGCGCACGCGGCACCGCAGCCGTCATCGCCGGGGTGCGCCGAGTGGCAACGGGCATCGCAGGGGCCCGGTGCCCCAAGGACAGATCTGGGCACCCCGGGATGCTCAGCCGGCCTCAGACTGTCGCCCAGAGCCAGCCAGGCCTCCGTGTGAATTTTGGTTTGCCCGTGCTGCTGCGCCGGATTTCCCAAGGCAGGGGGTCCTACCCAAACCCCCTCACCACGCAGCTCTGCTACGGAGCAGCCACCTCCCCTCCTCCCTCTCGGCATCGCAGGGTTCCTGCGGCCGCCTCTGTCTCCGGCAGCGCTCACGCACATCCCAGAACGAGCGGAGCTGCCCCGACTGCAAGGTGCAGCCCGATCTCCCCCCGGCCCGCTGCTGCAGCCTTGAGGATCGCTCTGGTCTTTGAGAGCGTCGTGAGCCACCGCAGCAGCTCGCAATCAGAAAAGCCTGTCCCACCAACGCGGCGGGATAACTGGGAAGTCTGCGGGGCTGACGCTGCAGCAGCCGTGCCCTTGGTTTCGCCTACCGAGGGATGCAGGGCGGGCACCCAGCGGCGCGCAGGGTCCACGGGACAGAAACAGCCCAGCCCGGCTGTCCTTCCTGCCGCGCTGTCATGGGTGAGGACGGCAGCATTGCCAGACCTCTTGGAAGAGCAGACACAATCCCTGCCATGCCCACAGCGCTGTACCTGAGCCTCGCACCCTCAGCATCTCGTTTTTCCCCCCCTCCGGATGCCTCTCGATCTGCTTTAGCAAAGCACCCAAGCGCTGAGGGTGCAGATGCGTTTGCATTCAACCCAGGGTGCAAAGGAGGAGTCAGCACCCAAAACCTCAGGTGCCTGCAAGCAGAAGACAGGCAATAAACCAGTTTGCTAAAACCATTCTCACGCCGGCAATCCCGTTTCCTACCTGCACCCATGGGGCTCGACGGTGGCTGCTGCTGGGTACCGGCGTCGGGAGAGCCCTGCCCACCCCGGCCGTACCCCCCGCAGCCCCCAAACTCACAGCTGAGCCTGCAGCAAAGGTGACTCTGACCCACGGAGTTTCCCAGCCATTTCTGAGCCTCTTATCTTCAGGGTCAGCCACCTCCTGCCCCCCAGAGACCTCTCCAGCACCCGACCCTACTTCCACACTACCAGAACCAGTTCCCCCTGTTAGACAGCACGCAGAGCTAAATGCCACCTCCCAATGTGTCCCTGAGCACCCATGCTGCCGGAGCATTGGGGTCACCCTCTCTCGGTGCCGCACCAGCAGGCAGCCCCCAAATCTTACCCCGGATGGGCTGAGGGAGGAGGCACCGAGGAGTCCATAAAACCAGCAAGAAAAATACAATCCCCAAAGGATAAGAGCATCGGGTGCACAGTCCCAGCCTGGGGCCAGACCTGCCCGACAGCCCGGGTGAGTTTTTGGCAAGGGCACGGCGGCCCCGGCAGCCTCGCACGTCCCCATGGCGAGGGACGGTGGGAGCTCACTGGGCTCCGCCGCAGCTCGGTGCAATGCAGCCACCCCTGCGCAGCCCGGGGAGAGGATTTCGTGCTTTCCAGCATAAAAAGCGTCAGAAATAAATAAAGAAGGGCAACCCTCTTCGCCTACCTACAGTCAGTCAATGACGGCGAGCTGCCAGCAGCAAGGCGATCCCGCACACATCCTGCGCAACCTCCATCTTAGGAAGCCGGCTCCGGCACACAGCCGGCTGCGCAAGGTGACCCAAGATGCCTACTCCCGGCTGAATTATTCAGCAGCGCTTCGAGAGGGGGAAAAAAAAAAACACTCAACAACCAAACAAACCCAACCCTCCTACCTGATGAGCTCGTGAGGCTGCCTGGCATCACCCAGCAAGTCAAAATAATGAGGTCAGCGGCATCAGAGACCCGGCGCGCACAGCCACCCTCCGCACCCGCGCGCCGGAGCTGCCGCGTGGGGTCGGGGATGAGAGACTGGCAGCAGAGAAAGGGCTAAGAGGGGAGTGGAACACAAGAGGCACACAAAGCCAGAATTAAACCCCAGCCTTTCATCCCCGCTCCAGATGGGCCAGCAGCTGAGATGCAGGAGGGCGGCCCGGAGTCGGCAGAATAATAGGGGCGGGCGGGCGGCAGCTGAGCAGGGGGTCCCCGGTCCCCTGCATAGGGCATCACTTTGTTCAGATTTATAGCTGGCCTTCTGTGTTGTGTTAAGTCCCCCAAAACGGCCGGCAGACGGCACAGAAAGGTGCAGGTTTAGGAGAACTACTTGGGAGTCATAACCACATTATTCTTTATTTCTCTTCTCCCTATAACAAGTCCCGGGAAGCAAAGCACTCGGGGACGATGAGAAAAGGAAGTTTTCACCGGCGTTTCTTTCCTTCCTTTAAATCCACCCCCTCCTGAGAGCCAGATAACCTTCACAGCACACAATGTAGAGGCCTGATACGACTCAATTCTCAGCTAAATTTAACTCAAACAATATAGGCTTAAATGGTAATTATCGCTTCGCATATTAAGTGCCTGGAATCAATATCAACCTCCAAGCTTTAGCTTTGAAATAATGAAGACACAGATTACCCGGTCAGTCAATGGCACCATCAAGTAAAAACACTATAATTAGCACAATGCCTTTTTTTTTTTTTTTTTTTGGTGCAAAACAGTATTAATGCAAAGACACGTTTGCTGCTGTGCAGTGGGCACAACATGGAGATTTCAGGGATGCTCTGCCCGGATACCCCCAGGGGCTGCATCACCCACCACCCCTCTCCAGGGCGCACGGCTATGGGCTACGCTGCCTCCGTCCCGACCAGCCCTCCAAAGAAGGCAGCAGCCTCGAGCAACTCATCTCCTTCAAGGGACAGCAAGGAAAATGTTGCTTTCGATGCTACTCTTGATTGCCTCAACTCAAACGAGGGCCTGGCAATTAGCAGTGCGTAAGCGCCCAGCGGAGCCACATCACGTGGCCACCTCCAAAACACGAGCACCCGAGACGTAACCGTCCGGCAGCAGCCACCCTGCGCTGAAGAGCGAGGCCACGCGTGGGCAAGTTAAAAGCAACTTGCCTTTCCCTCTGCGCTTGGGACGATGGGGGTGACAGGAACACAGCTGGCAAAAACCACCAGGACCCCAGTTTGTAATGGCAGGGTTTATGATGGGATGCCCAGCAGCCACCGAAACCAGATCCCTAAGCTCTTGCTGGAAAGCCGGAGCTGGGATTGTCTCATCTAACTCATTATCTCCTTCCCCTAATGAACCGTCTCACCCATCGCAGCTGCGGCTAAGCTGCCGTGATTCACTGCGTACACCCTTTGGGGTGCACCCCCACGCCGCTGCCCGTGTCAGGCCGACGTCTGAGCTCAGCCCACCCACAACACCCCGTCCCCTCTTGGGGAGCAGCGGCTCCATAAAGGGTCACGCCGAGAAACCAAAAGAAAGGGCAAAAAAAGCCCAAAAGGACAACGAAGCACCCAAATATCAGTAAATCACTTGACAGCGCGCCTGGCTCTTCAAGGGTCACCACCAAAGTCAGCTTTACAGCTGGCGGTTCCTCCTCCCCATTGAGCACAGTCATAATTTTTGCAGCCCGGCGCCGGCTGCTTTGCACCTCAATGCCACCTCTCACCGTGCTCCCCAAAACACGGCCAAACCCTCCAAAGTTGGCAGAGAAAAGGGATTCTGTTAACCAAGCTCCACTCAGATTAGCAAAGCAGTGATGGCATATAAAGCGCTATAAATTTATGTAAAGAGCTTCAAAAGCAGCGTAGTGTTTTGAATATTCACGCCACCCCGGTATTTGCATTGTAATAGGGCCTTTCAATAAGCAGCCTTCCCCTCAGTAAGGGGAAAAACAAAGCGCCCATCTGTTTCGGTTTTGCAAATCGGGCTGGAGTTGCGCTGCAATAACTCGGGGAGCCCTGGGTGCGATAAAGCCCAGGGTACAGGCACAAAGCTGATTATTTCAGAAGTAAACAAAGCAAGTCGGCAATTTATCCAGCGACGCCTCGCGCTCCGGGAAAGAAGAGATTTGGTAATTCCCGCCGAGCTCAGCCCTGCGCCGGCTCCGATAAACCCAGGCCGTGCTGAATCACGGCGATAACGCCCCGCATCCGTCGCGCGGCGGGGACCGCGCAGCGAGCCTCTCGCCGTCATCCCCGCTTCGGTGAGCAAATGAGAATGAAACGATGGGAAGATGGGCAGGATAAACCCACCCACCCAAACTGACACCCACTCGCACGGCAAATCCCCGGGGCACCCGGCTCCGGCAGCTGACCCTCCCAGGCTGCGGATTTGGGCTTTCCTTGGCTCATGGCCGTGGCCTCATCCTCAGCCGATGGGCCAGAGGTGATGGGCCCACGGTTTGCGACCAGACAGCAGATGCCGTCTGCCACCCTGGTGACGGCGAGGGCTTCGCCAATGACAAGACAACCGCCGTTATGAATGTCCCCAGCTGCAGCCGGCTGCCGCCTCCGCTCCGCCCGGCGGAGACTGGTCCGGAACTGGCTCCCACCCAGTTTTGGGGCGTTTGGAGCACCCCTCCAGGGACGGGAGAGGGATGCGCCGCAGGATGGGGTGCCCTTGGCAAGAGGGAGAACAGCACCCAGCGCCGCTCGCCCCGCGGGGGCTTTTGCGTGGCCCCCACCCACGCAGGCACGCCTCCGCGCCCACCCACGCCTTAAAACCCCCACCGCACCCTCTGGCTACGAAAACCCCGTCCCCACCGCCCCCTCCAGCACGCACGCCGCTTCCCCGCACACCCACCTCGCCGCGGAGCCCCTTCCCCGCCGCCCCGCACAGCCGGCCGGACGCCCCGGGAAGGGGCGGGCTGTGCCCCGGCACCGCCCGCGGAGGAGGGACCAGCGGCGGACGGGGGTCGGCAGCCCCCCACGCACACCTCAACCCACCCACCCGCGCGCGGTGCTGGGCCCCGCTCCCCTCGCGGGCTCACCCGGCAGCGGCGCGCAGGGAGCGGGCCCGGGGGAGGCGCTGCCCCCGCATGCGGCGGCGGTTATTGGGCCGCGGCTCGGGGGCGGCCCCGGGGGTGCGGGACGGCCCCGGGGCGGGGGCGGCCTTTGTGCGGCACCGCCCGGGACCGCCCCCCCCCGGCACCGGCGGCGGCCCCGTGCCTGAAGGCCCCGGCACCGTGGCACCCCGCCCTGTCCCCGCCGCGCCGTGCCTGCGGGGTCGGCACCCCCCCCGGGGCTCCGTGCGGGGCCCGCGCTGCGCCTCTGGGCACCCAGCCCCTCCGCTCACCGCAGCACCCGTGGCAGCTCGGCACACCCACCCGCCTGTGCCCCCCATTTGCATTGGGGGAGACACAACCAAGGGACAACCCTCTTGCCCCACGAGCCATCCCGCGGCAGGGCTCCAGGGCGCTGACGCGCCATCCATGGGCACCAACACGTCATCCATAGGCACTGACACGCCACCCATGGGCACCGACGCGCCATCCATGGGCACCAACAAAACTCAAACCCTCACTTACACCTCAGCAGCCCTCATTAGAGGCTGGAGCTCAGCGCCAGCAGGTATGGGCTGAGTGGCAGGGAGCTTGTGGTCCCCAAGGGTTGTGGCTTGTGGATTCTCTGGTGGCTAATAAGAGGTTCAGCTCACACTGCAATCTGCTCTCGCACAATTGCATGGGCTTATTTTGCTGCTTTTTTTTTGTGAAAATGTAATAACTTTTTAAAAGTAATAACTTTTAAGCCCTCTTCCCTTTTTTAAGGCAACTCTGAAATTGGTCTGCAGGTTCAAAATATTTTTGGGGGAGGAGCAAGGGAAACACAAAAGCCTCGCAGCCAGATGCACGGATGCGCAGCGGGTTGCATAAGCCTTGCTTCGAGAGGAAACCAGGCTTAAAACCCCACGAGACCCTACGGTGGAGACCTGGGCTGGTTTGCCATGCAGTCCCACTGGCTGCAACGGGGACACCCGGGACACCACACGTGAGCTAAAAAACATAATAAAATATTTAGCCCGCAGCAGCAGCTGGTGTAGCTCTGCTGCCCGAATGTACCCGCTCGGCGCGTCACTGCCGCTGCCCCAGTGCCAGTGCTGGGGCCGTGGGACACGGCAGTGCCAAGTGGGTTCCCCAGCACCAAGCAAAGCCCTGTCCAGGGATGGGACCGTGTCCCCGCAATGGTGGAGGCGAGGAAAGGTGGCTTTAAAGGGAAGGGGGCCTTGGCGAGAGGCTTTGCTGGACAGATGTTAGCAGCCACGGCTTTGTGCCGGGGCAGGGCTTTTTGTTTTGGTGTTTAACATTTGCCATTTTTCTCCGACGCTTTCTTCTGCTCTGACACTTGCTGAGGGTTTTTCTTTCTTTTCTTTCTCTCTCTCTTTCCGCATTTGCTTTTTCATCCCCGGTTCAAACACTTTTCCACTGTGTATTATGTTGAAGTTGAAACCATCTGGTGCTTTGTTCTGTTGTGAGCCCGGCGAGTGCCGGGACCTTTATCCTCTTCACCCTCCTCCTCGCCGCAACAGCACCGGTGCCTCGCTAATCCAAGCGACAGCCCCGAAAAATCTCCGCTGTCACCCAACAAAGCAACTCGCCACGCGTTCGCATGCGTGCAGCTGGATGGGCGATGGGGACATGCAGCATGCGCGGTGTCCCCGTGTCCCCAGCCAGCCCACGGGGTTGCACAGACCCCGGGCTCGGCAGTGCGGGGCTCTATCACTGCCGTGCAAATTCCTGACTCATTTTTAGGACCAGCTGTTAGCAAAGGCATCCTGATTTTATTTTTCCCCCCGTTTTCCCACAGGAGGAAAACATGTTTCTAGGAGCCCCGGAGTCCCGCCAGCCTATTTTTGGAGCCCCCTTCCAGCAAGCAGCTGCATTTGAGGATGGCATTTGCGGCAAGCGCCTTGCGAGCAAGCTCGGTGGAAGGAAACCTCCGCTCGCCCGCGCCATCACGTACGACACACGCCACAAAAATAAAAAAGAGGCACATGGGAAGATCCGGGACTGCTGGACATGAGCTGCCTCCCACGGCCGGGCCGGACCCAGCAGCACGGCTGAGCTTGGGGGCTGGCACGGAGCCACCCAAAAATGGGGTCAGTGGCCATGGGCGCCTGCGCAGGCTGTGGGTGACCCCTCTGCGAGGCCGTGGGCACCCGGTCCCTGCAGAAACACCCTCCCGGCAAGGCTCTCGCTGCCCCGTCACGCTTTCCTTCCCATTTCCCCGGCACAATGGGCCGCTTTGTTCTGCGGGGGCCAGGAAAGGTCCGGCCGCGGCCCGGGGAGCTGGGGGGGAGCCGAGAGCTGCCCCTGCCTTCCGGGGGTCTCCTCCCGGTGCGCCGTGCCGGGTGAGACACCCTGCACCCCGGCCTCCCGCCGGGCCGGGGGGAAGCAGGGCCACAAAATAGCAAAAAAAATTTGCGAAGTAAAAGCCACGAAACCAGCAGCAAAAAGTAAACTAAGGGGGCATTTAGGAAAAGACGCCGTAGGAAAATCCAGACAGAAACTTCCCCCTCTCACAGCTGGCGGGGAGAGAAGTTCGGAATGAAATAAGCCCAAACTTTGATTTTTTTTTTTTTTTTTTTTTTTTTTTTCCCCGTAAAACAATGGCGAGCCGCGCTCAGCCGCCGCGGTGTCACGCCTCCTCGGCCGCGGCTCGTTGCTGCCATCGCCCGTCCGCCTCCCGCCGTACAAACCGCATTTCCGCCACCGCTGCTCGGGCCTAATCCTGCGCCCCCCTCAGCTGCTGCAGGCGGCTCCGCTTGTCTGTCTCCCCCAGCACAGGAGACCCTCACGTTTGCCATGCCAGCTCCTTACGGACAGAAGTCTTGGCACGGCCGCGCCGGCCCGGTGCGCACGCCGCATTGCCGAAGCATCTGCCATAACTCCGTGCTGATCCCCTCCGGTTCCCGAGCCCCGTTAGGCACCGCTGGCCGCACCCTGCCCACCCCTGCGGGCAGCGAAGCCCCGCGAGCGCTGTCCCCCATCATCTGCGTGGCAATGCCCTGCCGCGTGCCCCAGCTGCAACCCAGCACCCGCTGGGAACGGGGAAAAAACGGGGGTGGAAGGAAAAAGCCGGATCTGCTGGTCTCTTCCGCTGTCCTCCTGCCCCTGTGGCACGGGACGAGCAGCTTGCCCCCGGCTTGTGCCACCTTATTGCAACATCTGCTGACGGGGAACGCGCACCCACGTGCCCACGGCCCCGGTGGCCCCGGTTTGACCGGACCTGTTTGCCTTTGGATTTGCCTTTGGGGTTTGGAGCAGCAGATTGCATCCACATAAACCATACCGATTCACGTAGCCACACACGAGCACCCCATCAAGCCCCCCTGCCAGACACCCGCCATGGGTGCTGGGTGCTGGAGGGGTGCAGGACCCCATGCCCAGCTCCTGCCTCGCCTCAGCAGCTTGCCCCACTGCCACGTCCCACATTGCCTGGCACAGCAGCTCGGCTAAAATTAACTCAAGCTAAAAGGAGCTCAGGAAAAGCAGCACAGGGTTTGCTTCGGAGGGCAGAGCGGCTTGAAACAACAGAGTTAAATCCAGCTGGCGGCCGGTCACAAGCGGTGTTCCCCAGGGCTCAGTTATGGGGCTGGTCTTGTTTAATATCTTTACCGATGATCTGGATGAGGGGATCGAGTGCTCCCTCAGTAAATTTGCAGATGACACCAAATTGGGCGGGAGTGTTGATCTGCTGGAGGGCAGGAGGGCTCTGCAGAGGGATCTGGCCAGGCTGGATCGATGGCCCCAGGCCAACTGTATGAGGTTCAACAA
Source organism: Phaethon aethereus (assembly GCF_964289735.1). Taxonomy (NCBI): domain Eukaryota; kingdom Metazoa; phylum Chordata; class Aves; order Phaethontiformes; family Phaethontidae; genus Phaethon; species Phaethon aethereus. Next base: position 3,783,639 of record NC_138579.1, read on the forward strand.
GGCCAAGTGCCGGGTCCTGCACTTGGGTCACAACAACCCCATGCAACGCTCCAGGCTTGGGGAGGAGCGGCTGGAGAGCTGCCCGGCAGAAAAGGGCCTGGGGGAGCTGGTCGACAGCCGGCTGAACATGAGCTGGCAGTGTGCCCAGGTGGCCAAGAAGGCCAACAGCGTCCTGGCCTGTACCAGCACTAGTGTGGCCAGCAGGAGCAGGGCAGGGATCGTAGCCCTCTACTCGGCACTGGTGAGGCCGCACCTCAAATCCTGTGTTCAGTGTTGGGCCCCTCACTACAAGAAGGATGTTGAGGTGCTGGAGCGTGTCCAGAGAAGGGCAGCGGAGCTGGGGAGGGGTCTGGAGCACAAGTCTGATGAGGAGCGGCTGAGGGAACTGGGGTTGTTCAGTCTGGAGAAGAGGAGGCTGAGGGGAGCCCTCATCGCTCTCTACAGCTACCTGAAAGGGGGTTGTGGTGAGGTGGGTGTCGGTCTCTTCTCCCAAGTAACCAGCGATAGGATGAGAGGAAACAGCCTCAAGTTGCACCAGGGCAGGTTTAGATTTGGTATTAGGAAAAATTTATTTGTGGAGGGAGTGGTGAAACATTGGCACAGGCTGCCCAGGGAGGTGGTGGAGTCACCATCATTGGAGGTGTTCAAAAAACGTGTGGATGTGGCACTTCGGGACATGGTTTAGTGGGCATGGGGGTGTTGGGTTGATGGTTGGACTTGATGATCTTAAAGGTCTTTCCCAACCTTAATGATTCTGGGATTCTATGAAATGGCAGCGTGGGCTGGCTCCACTCCCAGCCCTCCCATAGTGTAGTTAACGAAGCCCTCTTGGTTGCAGGCCCCACTGGCAGGCATGGCCACGTCGGCGATGGCCCAGCCGTGTGTGCCCGCATGCAGGCAGCGCATGCTCCTGCGCCTGGCCACGTTTCGTGGGAAATACCAGCAAAATGGGGACGTTTCTTTCCCGGTGGGAAGTTTCAGCCTGAAAAGCTGAGGCTGACTCAGCCTGACACAGCTGCAGGCGGGAGTGGCAGCTGAGAGGGGAACTAGCAGCAGGTTTCTACCCTTCCAGCAGAAGCCAAGGGACAGCCTCTGCTGCTGGACGATCCGGCCGAGGCATCAGCTTTGGTTTGAAACATTTCTTTTGTTAAATTTTGGTGGTTTCTTTTTTTTTAACCTGGAAGCTTTCTCTGTGCACTCCTTGCCATGGCAAGTCTGACTCGCCCGGCGCGGCACCTTGCTGCTGGCCCCGTGCTCTCCCCGGCACGGCCCTCGGGCACAGGGGGCTGCAGCCCCGCTGGGGTCGCCCCGTGGGTCCCCCCACGGCCCCAGACCCCGGGGGAAGGCGCGGCGGCACCACGTGGGCGGCCACGCCCCCGAGGCTGTAAGGAGCGGCGTACAGGGCGTGGCTTGCCGCGGGAGAGGGCGTGGTCTTCCGGCAGGAGCAGCCGGCCGTGCTGTTGCCTGGGCGGTGCCTGGCGGCGCGGGGCGGTGCCTGGCGGCGCGGGGCGGTGCCTGGCGGCGCGGGGCGGTGCCTGGCGGCGCGGGGCGGTGCCTGGCGGCGCGGGGCGGTGCCTGGCGGCGCGGGGCGGTGCCTGGCGGCGCGGGGCGGTGCCTGGCGGCGCGGGCGGGCGCGGCGGCGGCGCGGGCAGTCGGCGGGAGGATGCGGCGGCGCGGCGAGCGGGGAGGCGGCGGCGGCGGCGGCGGTGGCGATCGGGCGGAGGGCAGGGCCGGCGCGGCTCGGCCGGAGCGGTGAGTAACCCGCCGCGCTGCGGGCAGCCTGGGCTGCCGGGCCGGCCTGGCGGCTCTGCGACTGGCGCCCGGCTGCCCCTCGGGGGCCGGGCAGCGCCGCGCCGCGCTCGCCGGCACTGTGTTTCCGTCCCCGCGCGCTGTTTCTCGTGTTCCCTGCCGTGGCCATGCTCTGTCCGCCGTCAGTGTCCCCTGCGACCATGTGCCGCCGCTGTGTCCACTGTGCCGAAGGTCTGGCCCCGTGCCGTGGCCATGCTGCCCTGCCGAGGCCGCCATCCCGTGCTGCGGCCACGGCCTTGTCACCTTGCTGGGGCTACGCCCCATGTGTGTCCCCGCGGCCACGGCTGTGCCACCCTGCCACGGCCACATCCCCGTGTCACCCTGCCACGGCCTTGATCCCCTACCGTGGCCATACCCTCCACGTCGTGATTCCATGCTCTGGCTGTGTCCCCATGTCACCTTGCTGTCCCCGTGATGCCATGCGGTGGCTTCTTGCCATACCAGCTGTCAGAGGTGCTCCTTGGTGGGCACGTCTCCCCGCCCGGGTCCGGACCCGTCAGTTCTTGCCTGCAGCAGCTATTGTGCAAGGGCGGGTGTGGGCGCTCGCCCCTGCACTTGACTATTAGGTGTAGACCAAGAGCAGCACCTAATAATTAAATTAGCCGCAGCGACTGCAAGTTCGTTGCTGGCCCGTTGCTGCCAGCGTACAGCGGGACTGCTCAGACTGAAGTCTTGGAGGGTGACTACAGTTTGAGGAGCTCCCTGTGGCTCCAGCATGGCTCACACCACGCTGCACCCTCCTAGGAAGGATGCCTGTGCCCAGCAGACCACGCCATCTTGCCCTGGCACCCCCTTTGCAACCCTTTCTCAGCATCGTGCAGCACTCTCTAGGGCAGGCAATGGACTAAATCCGCTTCTTCAGGAGTGACGGTGACCCTAGGCACGCGCTGGCGGGGAGTGAGCTGCGCTTGGACGCCTGTCAGAAACCTCTGCCCTAAATCCCCGGTGCCCGGACTAGTTTCCCCATTGCTCAGCACCGCCAGCCCACGAGAGACGTGGATGCCAGGCAATCTGCAGCTCTTGGCTTCCCCTTCCCTCTTGTGGGCTGCGGCTGGGGCCAGCCGGTGGCTCGCTGCAGAGGACACAGCCTGGGGCGGCTGGATGTGTCCCCTGCCGGGGCAGGACGCTGCTGGAAGTGGTCACGCTCCTTACCCTGTGCTGGTGGCACTGGGGGACATTGCTCTGAGGACTGGTTTCTCCCAAGGCACTGTGGGCTCCCCGAGCCCCTTTCTCAGTTTTCCTCCTTGTCCCTGGAGAGTTGCAGCGGCTCTTGGTGCTGGGCTTGGGGACACCTCCGTGGCCATGTCTTACCAGCCACAGCTCAGGGTGTTGCTGCAGAGTATCGGCTGCTCCTTATTGCCAGTTTGGCTTGCAGCTCCCAGCCCTGGCACGTGCCCTGCCCTTCCTGCCCACCGGCGTCCCATGGGAGGCTGCGGAAGACCGGATCGTGGCCTCTCGTGACACTGTGTCACGGTGGGGCTGCTCTGACATCTCGGCTCCATCCTCAAAAGCCAAACACAACCCCGGTGTGGGAGCCAGGGGGGAAACAAACGGCCGCCTCAGGCCCTTGCGGGGGAAAAGCTGCTGTATCCAACTATCGCGTCTGGGATTGGGAACGGGGACCCCGCTCTGCTGTGCCCCAAAGCCCTTGGGGCGGGAGGGGATGTGCTAACGGGGCGTCCGCCTTGCAGGGGCCGGCTGGCCTGGTGCCCCCGGCTGCGCACCCTCCTCCTGGACCTGCTCCTCATCTACATCGCCGTGCCCTTCCTCATCCGCCTCTTCCCCGTCGTGCTCACCAAATTCGTCTTCCTGAACTTCTGTGAGTGCCCCGGGGCTGTCCCAACCGGGAGAGCCCCCTTCCCAGGGATTCAGCAAGCAGAGGGCTGGCGGGGGGGTCCCCAAAACGTGGGTGAGGCCACACCCAGCGCCTGGGCGGCACCAGGACAGCACCCATCCCACCGCCCCTTGCCGTGGGCTTGCAGAGGAGGCACGGAGGGAGCTTTCCTGTTGGCGCCTCGTGTTTTCCAAGCTGTAATAACGCGGTGCCGCTGACGCTGTTTACTTGCCTAAAGTTGCAACATGTCTGGGCACACAGAGCGTCGATGGGGCTAGAAATCCGGGTGGGAGGAGGTGGCAGAGGGCTGTGCTCGTCTACCTGCTCCCCGAGCCAGCCGTAGCACGGCCCTTGGCTTCCAGGCAAATTATTTCAAAAAAACCCCAACATGTTGCTTTGGAAAATGCACAAAAAGCAGCTGGGTAGGAGGGTTCCTGGGTTGCCTGTGTGACGGCCTCGATTTCTCCATCAGTGGCATTCCCCTTCTTCGTGGACCTTCGGCGGCCGGAGCTGCTGCTGAACCACACCGTCAGCCTGTACCTCACCACCGAGCCGGGCGTCACGGTCGGCATCTGGTGAGTGGGGCAGCCCCCCACGCCGGGTGGGCACAGCCGCGGGCTACGCCAGTGTCCTGGGTGAACCGGCTGGAGCCCCCCGGGGTAACCCCACTCTGGCCCCCCAGGCACACGGTGCCGGGCAGCAGAGGGGCCGAGGCGTGGGGCAAGGACCGGCGCTGGTATGAGGAAGCGCTTGCCGACGCTCACCCTGTGATCATCTACCTGCACGGCAATGGGGGCACCAGGCAAGTACCCGTGAGCGCTGCTGGGGGAGCGGGGCTGCAGGCGTGCCTCTCCCGGGGGAGGCCGCGTGCGGTGGCTGCTCTCGCACAGCATCTCTGCATGGGGTGAGAACTAGCAAACTTGGTGCAGCTGCCCGTGGTGCCGTGGGGCCGGGGCTGCTACAGTGGTTTCTGACTCTATGAGTCAAGAAAAGTCCTTTTGAGTTAAAGGGAAATGTCAAAACCCACCCACCCCAGGGCATCCAGCTCTCCCCTCCTGGGAAAAGGTCACCCTGGTCCCACACCTGGACTGGTGCCGGAGGGGAGGGTCCCCCGACCTGCCCCTGCCCTCGCAAGCAGGATGGAGACCCCCTCCCCGAGCTCTAACCTCCCTTTCCCCATCAGGGCTGCGAGCCACCGTGTCCAGTTCTTGAAGGTAAGTGGTTCCCTGCGGGGGGTGAGGCTCACGCAGGCTCCAGGGCCCCAAGAAGGACACCCTGGGCAGAGCGAGCCCGGCCGCGCTGGGGGGCCCTGGGGGTGCTTCCCCCTCCCTGGGACATAACGTGGTGCGGCTCCTCTGACAGACGATGGGGGCTGCTGACTTCCACATCCTGGCTCTTGACTACAGAGGTAAAGTCACCCCCAGCCTCTCACTGAGTGACTCCCCTGGGGCCGGTGTCCCCCCTTGGATCATGACGCCCAGCCGTGTCCCCCGCAGGCTACGGGGACTCCAGTGGGCACCCCACGGAGAGCGGCTTCACCACGGATGTCCTGGCGCTCTACGACTGGGCCAAAGCCCGGAGTGGGAACAGCAGCATCTTCCTCTGGGGACACTCCTTGGGGACGGGGTAGGTGTGGGACCGAGTGGGGGGGAGTGTCCTGTGGGTGAGCCCATGGCCAGTCCCCGGGCTGTGACGCTGCTGCCAGACCGGTGCCACCCAGGGATGGACCAGGGGGTCAGAGCAGCTCCTTGGTGGAGGCACCTGCAAAGCAAAACCCAGCAGGCGAAGCGGGGGGCTGAGGGTGCTGTGCACCCTGCCAGGGCACTGTGGCCGCTCCCCCTCACTGTCCCCTCTCTTCTCGCAGGATTGCCACCAACGTGGCAAGGAAACTGCAGGAGGAGCGAGGTAAGGGCCAATGCGCTGGTTTGACCCTGCGCGGTGTCTCCTCGGGGCTCTGCACATCCCGGGCCAGATTTTGGGTGCTATAGAGCTCTCGGCTCAAGCATCAGGCTTGGTCCCCACAGCAGGGACAAGCGGCCGTCCCCAGCCTTAGTGGGACAGGGACATCTTGGCCCCACGGCTGTGGGGAAGGACCCCCATAGCCATGCCTGCTCTCGCCCTGCCCTGCCCTCAGGGCTCCAGGTTGATGCCCTGGTCCTGGAGTCTCCCTACACCAACATCCGCGAGGCGGCCGCCCACATCCCCATCACCAAGGTGAGCCCGGGGGCTCTACCCGTGGGGTCCCCCAGCCGCCCGGGGCTCCCCCCTGGCAGGGGAGGGGTGCATCAGTCAACGCCACGGCTTAGCACCCCCAAAACTCTCTCACTGGCAGATCTACCGCCACTTCCCGGGTTTCGAGTACCTCATCCTGGACTCGCTAGCTCTGGGCAACATGTTCTTCCGCAGCGACGAGAAGTGAGTGCCCGGAGGGATGGGTGCCCCGGGGCTTGGGGCTGCTGCTGTGACCAGCTGGCCGAGGAGGGGTGGGTTGGACATGCCACACCATGCCATCCCTGCACTCTTACTTGTGCTTGCCCAGCTTACTCATGCTCTAGAAGTGGCTTTTTATTCGCGTAACGTCAGGTATCGATATTATTAGTGAGCAAAGTCCACAAGCCAGCACCCTTTTTTTGAGCACTGTGTGCTCGAGTCCCACCCGCATTGCGGCATACGCTCCCTGGGGCGGCACGCTCCGTCCCCTCCCTGGCTGTGGGTGCCTTTGCTAAAAGCCACCTGGTTCACGGGTGGTTTTGAAGCCCGAGCACCATGTGTTGGGGGTTGCAGGTTATTTGGGTGCTGGGTGCTGCCGGCCTGGGGCGAGCAGCTGCCCTTAGCCACCGCGGGGCTGGGCTGGCTCTGAAAGGCAGGGCCTGGGGGGAGGTCAGGGTTGCTGGGGGGGTTTTAGCAGGGGCTGGGGAGGCTTCGGTGGGTCCCTTGGCTCCAGGGCGACTCCTCGGTGCTGTGCTTGCTGCCCGCAGCGTGAAGGTGCTGGCCTGCCCGCTCCTCATCCTGCACGCAGAAGATGATGCTGTGCTGCCTCCACACCTGGGCCGCAAGGTGGGGACCCACCGCCTCCGCCCAGGCTTTAACGGGGGCAGGTGCCTTTGGGTGCACTTCGGGGGGCTGAAGTGGCTGGAGAGGGGGTGGCCGGCCCTGGGGTTCCGGGAGTGGGGCTGGGGGCCCCTGCGCACACGGCTAACTGCAGCTCCTGCCCCGCGGCAGCTCTTCGAGGTGGCACGCAGTGCCTACAAGGACAAAACCAAAGTGAAGTTCATCACCTTTCCTGAAAAGCTGGGCCTGGGCCACGACTACATCTCATTCAACCCAGAGCTGCCGGCCCTGGTGAAGTAAGTGCTGCTCTGCAGAAATGGAGGGGGGCACAGACCGAGCCTTGGCCTCTTCTGCCATGGGCGCATCCTCCCCTGCCACAGCCCTGCGGGCGCCTTGCCCCTGCTCCTTCCCCTCCCTGCGGTGCTCGCTGGCATCCATTTTTGAGCTCCCGTCACTCCTCGCTGCCCTGAGCCCATCCTCAGCCCAGGTGTCATGGGGAGGGGACCCCAGGGCCAGCCCCCAGCTCCTGTGCCCTGGGGACAGACACACAGCTGTGCTCCAAGCCCCGCTCAGCCCCACGTCCAGGGACCAGAAATCGGGATCTCAGGCCGCAGAGGATGGTCGGGGGTACAGCGTAAGATTTATTGTATCTTGTTACAGAGACTTCTTGAACATTAAGTGATGCCAGCTGCTGCGTGCGGCAACCGCCAGCGCTCCCTCAGACCCACACCAGGACCCCCTCCTGGCAGTGAACTTGCTGCTGTACGTAATAAAAACTACTGAGAAACTTTCTAACTTGCCCACTGCCTCGAGCATGCTGCAGGTCGCTCAGGGGCTGGAGATCCTGCTGTGATCTGGGTGCTGCTCCCGGGGCAGGACGGTGCAGCGGTGGCTGGGAGCAGTGGTGGGGGTACATGGGCCCGACTGCAAAAAAGACCCTTAACCCCATCCCACCAGCACTGATGCTTCAGGACTGGCAAGAGCTGCACCCCAAGTCCCGCGTCCGCATCCCCTGCGAGGGCTCAGAGAGCTGTGGCCAGCCTGTCCTGCACTGAGCCCCAGCAGCTCAGCCCCTGCACCCCACTTCTGCGTTAGCGCTGCAAGCAAGCCCGGTCCCTAATTTTAGGCTTCAGCAAACAGCCCCTTGGACTCCAACGGCACTTTTATTTTTAGTACCTGTGCAAGCAACAGGGCAACATGGATTTCGCGTTCCGGACGACAGGTTATAAAAATCCGCCCCCTTCCCCATCCGTAGGAAAGCCAGCAGCGACAGACAGACTAGACAGCAGAGAAAATTTGACAGCACACGTGCTGGTGGCCCTTGGCTGCGGCCGGCGGCGGCTCCGTGCCCCTACGCCGCTGTGCCGTTGGGGGTCCCACCCGCATCCCGGGGCTCGTTGGGCGGCGGGATCTTCAGGTCAGAGGGTTCCACGTGCCAGATGTCCCGGGCATACTCCTTGATGGTGCGGTCACTGGAGAACTTGCCGGCCGCCGCGACGTTCCTGATGACCATCTTGGTCCATGCCTTGGAGTTCTGCAAGGGGAGCGGTGGGATGGTGCAGCCGGAGGCTTGCACCCATGGGTGCCACACTGGCCCCGAGGCTGGCTTTCAACCAAGGACCCCCGGCAGCAGCACAGCCAGGAGCCTCCGTGCCAGGAGCCCCTCTATGTGCGCAGCCCCACCAGCCCCCTTCTCCAGGCTGGGATGTTGTGCCCCCGTCACAGCTCCCCTGCCGCATCCCCAGGCCGGCACTCACCAGGTACAGCTCGCTGACCTTCTCCTGGCATTTGACATACGCTTCGTAGTCTGCAAAAACTTTAAACCTGCAGCAGCGAAGAAAGGGGGGGGTCGGCGACAGCAGAAAGGCACAGGTGGGAGCGCGGCGGCGGTCAGGGGCTGCCAGATCCGGGCCTTCCTCCAACACAAATGCTTCAGCCAAATTCATCCTCCCCAAGCCCGGTTTGTACAGAGCCCTGCAAGCCCGCGGGCGCTGCGGCGTGGGCTGGACGGGTGCCCCGGCAGGGCACACCCTGTGTCAGCTTGCCGGGAAAACCATTTCCCCGGTGCAAACGCCCACAGCCCTTGGCTGTTTAGTGCTCCGGCCAGGAAAGCCCTTGAGATACCTAAAAGCATCTACCATCTGGCAAGGGCTGTGCACCCAAATGAGCCTTGGCCTTAATGTACCCCAGGCTTTAATGGGGCAAGCGTGAAGTGCCGTACGTGGAGAGCCTTTTGCACCCGAGGGGCATCAGTTGCTCTTCCACATGCACAACATCGGGGCCAGAAAATGGGACCTTAGCAGCCAGAGGGTGGATGGTTGGTGCAGGGGACTGCTCTGCACAAGCACCAGGAGTTTGGTGGCGAGACCCAACCCAGCGGATGGATGGCATCCCAGGCCTTACCGGTCATGGTGGAAGAGCATGTTGACCACGTCTTTGAAGAGGTCAGGCTCCTTTGGGGAGAAGAAGCCGCTCTTGATCTGGTCCATGGCTTGCTTCAACTCAGGGAGCCGGTCATAGTACTCCTGAGCATTGTATCTGGCAGGGAAGGGTTGATATGAGATGGTGCTGCTTCGGCCGCCCATGGTAGCATCCCCACAGCATCCCCAGCTCTCACCCTTCCCTGTCCAGCTCCATGACGTCCTCTACCCTCATGCCAAAGATGAACAGGTTTTCCTCTCCAGCCTCCTCAGCCATTTCCACATTGGCTCCATCCATGGTGCCGATGGTCAGAGCCCCATTCAGCATGAACTTCATGTTCCCCGTACCCGACGCCTCGGTGCCCGCCGTGGAGATCTGCTCCGACAGGTCAGTAGCAGGGATCACTGACAACAGCACACACGGACACAAGGGGTTATGGTGACCAGCTTTGGGTTTGTATCGTGCTGAAGGTCCACCACGGAGCCATGGTCTGGTGGGCAGCCGTGGGGCAGACATCCCCTCCCCACATGGGTTACCTTTCTCTGCCAGTGAGACCCTGTAATTCTCCAGGAAGATGACCTTCAGCTTGCTCCCCACAATGGGGTCATTGTTCACCACCTGAGCCACAGCGTTAATGAGCTTGATAATCATTTTAGCCATGTGATATCCTGGGGCAGCCTAAGAGAAAAGCCACGGGTGAGCCTGGAGGGCTGGTGCCAGGGGTGGGTGAGGCGCACCCAGCTCCCTCGGCCGTGCTCCCACCACCTCATCCAACCCATGTGTTGCGCCTCCAAGTTTTCAGGGGCTTACATGACCACAGGCAACATATGGTTATGCAAGCCTCCCAAAAACTTGGTGCTTTCCTTGGGTTGAAGCCAACGAGTGCTACCCCAGCACTTCCTGGAGAGCTTCATAGACATGGCCCCGTAAGACATCTGCACCCAAATCCCCTGGGCATTTTCAGTGACTTCCTGCAAAATGCTTAAAACTCCTGACCCAACTTACCTTGCCCCCAATGATCACTGTCCTCGGCACAAACAGCTTTGTAGGATCCCTCCTGATGCCTGGAGAAGACAGCAGCGTGGTCTCACCCTCTGTTTTAGCTGCAGCCCTGGGGGATAGGGGTGCTCGTGCACCCCCAGGGCAGCCCGTCCCCTTGGGACGCGCAGTGGCTTACGGTTGTACATGGTGATGATGTGCAGGCAGTTCATCAGCTGCCGCTTGTACTCATGGATCCTCTTCACGTGCACGTCGAACATGGAGGAAGGGTTGATCTTCACCTTGTACTCCTTCTCCAGGTACAGCGCAAACTTCACCTTGTTCTCCTGGGCGAGGGCAGAGAGCGCGTCAGTCCCCAGCCTGCGCTCCCCGTGCCTGCGTCCCCGCTGCCTGCACCCCTCTCACCTGCTTCACTTTGGCAACCTCCCGGATGAAGAGGTCGTCATCCACAAACTCGTGCAGCTTTGTCAGCTGGCTCAGGTCCCGCACGTAGTCCTCCCCTATTTTCTGCAACAGGAACACAAGCACGCACCGACCATGGGGTTGGGGCAGCCGCCTTCCTCGGGCACGCTGCTCCCGCCCGGCAGAGCCGGCGGTGCTTGGACCACGTAGGAGATTGTAAATGGCTGAGGTTGGAGTGGCACCCTGGGGCCGGGAAGGGTTGGGAGCCAGCATGCTCCCCCCGTGCCGTTACCTCTGCAATGAGCTCCGCCAGTCCCGGGTTGCAGAGCAGGAGCCAGCGCCGTGGGGTGATGCCATTGGTCTTGTTCTGAAACTTCTCCGGCTCCAGCGCTGCAAAGTCTTCGAAGCTATGAGGATGAGGAGGGGACAGTTTCAGGCTCGCCCACCTGGCACCACCACCATTTCCAAGCCAAGGGTGATCCACCACCGCCTCCCTCCTCGCGCTTACACTTGAGTCTTGACTATTTCGGAGTGGATCTTTGCCACGCCGTTGACAGCGTGGGAGCCGACGATGCAGAGATGGGCCATGTTGATCCTCTTGGTGCCTCCCTCCTCTATCAGGGACATCCTCCGCAGCCGGTCCACGTCGTTAGGGAAGAGGGACGCGATGCGCTGCCGGGGAAGGCCGGAGAAGTGGTGAGCGGTGCTGGTGTTTAGGGATGTCCCACCCGACGGATCCCCAGGAGGGGGCCACAGCAATGACTCCAATGCGTTTGACGCCAGCCAGAGCGGTGGCTTTTACTCCAGAGCGATGGTGCCAACTCCCTCCCAAGGGTACCCCCTTCCCCAGCACGGACGTCTCTGGACGGAAAGACCCCCCAGGCCCCTACGGAGAGGGGCTTGTGGGCACATGTGGGGCCATTTTGGTGAAAGCCTCATGCTGCCAGACCAGGAAGCCAAACCACCATCTCCTTTGTGGCCCCAACCTCATCCTTCTCCAGGGAGCAAAGAAATGCCAACAGGTAAGTCCCCAGAGCCTTTAAAACAACCACTAAGTGCGGGATGGCAGTAGACTGGTGGGAAGGGCTATCCTACACACCAAGCTCCCAAAATAGCAGCCAGAACCACCCAGCCACACACCCAACATCATCGGTTTGTGCATCCCCCTGACCCCGACAGCACAACACGTGCCATCCCTGTCCCCCTCTCCGGAGAGAGGGCTCCTGCGCTGCCCCAAGGCACTTACATCCAGGTGTCTCTGGTTGATCTCGTAGATGATCTGCAGGTGTCTGGGGAGCAGCTTCTCCACCAGGTCCACCGGCCAGCGCTCCAGGGCTTCAGGGAGCACTGTGTGGTTGGTGTAAGCAAAGGTCTGCTTGGTGATGTCCCAGGCCTGCCGGGGAGAGAGCTGGTGCTAAGTGGCCAGGGTGGAGGCAGCCCCGGGTGGGTGCCAGCACCCACGCATGGTCGTCTCACCGCGGCCAGCAGCACGGCTGAGCTGGCTCCTCCAAGTCCCTACCGGTTAAACCCAACCTGACTGCTGCACGCCACTCTCCAGGCCACCAGCAGCCACAAAACTGGTTATCCAGCTCCTCCGCCGCAGGCAGGCGGCAGGGTGGGTGCAAGCAGAGGGGACCCACGTCGAGCCTCCTCACCTTGTTCCACGGCAGCTTCTCGATGTCCACGAAAATCCTCATCAGCTCCGGGATGGCCATGGCGGGGTGCGTGTCGTTCAGCTGGATGGCAACCTGCGGGAGAGCAGGGGTGGCACACGAGGACATGTGGGCATCCCGCTGCCTGAGCCAGCCAGGCACAGGCACCCATGGAGGGTCCACGAAACCCCTCCAGCCCTGGGTGCGCATCTGGGAGGCGTCGAAAAGAGCAACCCTGGCTCGTACCTGGTCAGGGAAGGAATCGAACACGGTTCGGACGCTGTCTGTGCTCCCGAATTTGGATGCTTTGAAGCGGCGTATGATGTCCTGGAGGGTGGCAGCCACGACGAAGTACTCCTGCTTCAGCCGCAGCTCCTTCCCCTCGAAGAACTGCGAGCAGAGGAGCGGGACGCTGCAGGATTGCACTGCGCTGCCCAGGCACGCCTGCGCCGGCGGAGCTGTGCCTCCCCGGGGCTCCCCGCCACGCAGGGACCCACACCGGCACACATCCACCGCACGGCACGGCGTGAGCCCCCGGTGCGTCCCCCAGCTCCGGCTTTGTCAGCAGCTCAAACTCTGACATCTTTTCGCTTTCCAGATTTCAGCATGGGGGTTTGGAGATGTGCTGGTACAAACAGAGGTTAAAATCCCCCCGAGCAGCATGGAAAGCTGTTCTCCCTGGTGCCCTGGTTTTAAAATTTTGGCTGCAAAAAAAAGGTACTGGGGCAATGGGGAGGAAAGCCATAGGGGCTGTATTAGCTGTTTCTACAACAAAAATGAAAGCCACCATTCACACAGCAAAGAACATCAGCCCACTGGGCTGCGAGAGAGGATCTGCAACGTCGCCACTGGAGCTGTGGTGCCTCCGGCTCTTTGCACCAGTCTGGGGTAGGATTAAATGGGAACAAACCCCATCCATCAGGGCCTGCCCAAAACAGGCTGCAGAGCAAGGAGAGCCACCCTTCATCACCCCCCCCCAGCCCCACAGCTTGTTTTGTGCCCGGGAAAGGGCTGTACATCCCACCGTGCCTCCGTGCCAGCCAGCGTGCAGCACGACAGGAAGACCCGCAGCAAGAGGCTGGGATGCAACGGGTGATTTGGGGCATAATCTCCAGTCCTGGGCTGCAAGGGACGGGCAGGGCAACACCAGCAGCACTCAACCAGTTTGCCCTCGTGTCGTGTTTGGAGCCGCAAGGAACATTTCTGCAGCAGGACATGCTCATTCCCAGCCCCGCCCGTTACCACGCTGGGCATGGATTTGCCTGGGAATGGACCTGTCTCTGCTGCAGCCCCGGGGAGAGGCAGCAATCCCCATCCAAGCACTACAGGCGGCTCGGAACACAACTAAAAGCGAGAGGGGCTGCTCCGCAATCTTTAGCCAGCCTTAAAACAGGGACACCTCTCCATCCCGACTTACGTTGTCGTTGGGGTAGAGGACACGGGATATGTTCTCCGCCAGGTTTCTGTCCAGCACGGCCTGGATGTAGTCTCCGACGTTGACTGGGGAGGAGCAGAGGGATAAGGTAGGTGCGGGACCCCTCTGTGCCCCGTCGCCCGCAGCACCCCACCAGCACCCACTTACAGTCCCGCAGGTTGAAGTCGTTGGGTGCCCGAGCCGACCACAGGCGCATGGTGTTGACGGTGTTGTTCATGTACCCGGGCACGGGGGTATCGTAGGGCAGCGCCAGCACCACCTAGGACATTGGCAGGGCAGCCGGAGCCGGGCTGCGCCCCTGGCTGGGGTCCCCCCACATGCCCCCTGCCCCACCGGAGCCCTCCCGCCCCACAGACCCTCCCGCAGGGGTGAGCTCGGGGTTGCATCCACCTTCACGGTGTCGCGTGCGTGGGGATGTGCTTGGTCGCCCCTGCCCTGGGGACACCCCGGTCCTGCCCGGTGGCTGGTGTTTGCCAGACGTGCTCAGGGGATGGAGGGAGGCTTGCGAGGGTCAGGAGAGGCTTAATGTCAGCCATCTTGCCGGGCCGTGCATTGCACGGAGACCTGCTGGAGGTGCTTTTGGGTATTCTGAGGTTGGCTGCAGATATGGAGCCACAAAACCTGCCCCATCCCTACATCCATCTCCTCCCCAGTTCGCTCCACCGCTGCTTCTTCCACCCCAGCGCAGCAGCCTCGCCAGCACGACCCTCCCCGGCAGGACCCATGCCCGGGGCGCAGCCGGCTGGCGAGAGGCCCCCAGGTGAAGGGATGAGCCGTGCAAGGGGGGTTCCCCACACGCCAGCCCTACAAAGGCTGCGCCCCGGCCCGTACCTGGGTGTCAACCCACTTGGCGCCGGCGGCGGCGTGCTCCACCCGGCCGTAGAAGTGCACGGGCAGCATATACTCGGGACGGGCTTTCTCCCAGGGGTTGCCATGCCGGAGCCAGTCGTCGGCTTCTTCCACCTGCCGGAGGGAGAGGGAGCGGTGACAGGGCCATCCAGCCCCGGGTTAGACATCGCCTTCGGCACGGCCAGGTCAGAGCTCCGGCGGCAGCGACGTCGGGCCAGGGGAGATAAGCCCCCTTAGGACGCAGCCGCCGGGGGAATTGCGATTTCATGGCACCAAGGAGGAACGACCTCCACCCTGCTGGCTGCAGACACGGCTTTTGGGAGGTGCTCACAGGGTCCCTCCACGTATTCAGAGGTGTCTCCCACCAAGGGTTTTGCTGATATACGCCATGTTTTCCATTGCATTTCCACCCTCTGATGCTTTAACCCAGGGGTCGAGCAGCGGAGCAGGGCTGGGGGGCTGGATCTGGCCTCCCCGAGACCTCCCCACACCATCCCCACCCCGCCAGGAGCAGGGAGGCGACTTCTCCGTCCTCACCGGCTCCACGCGGCCACGGGGCAGCTCCCGTGGTGGTGCCGGCCCCGGGCAGGCATCCGCACAACCCCGGCTCGGGAGGAAAGGATATCACACGGCTGACTTGCAGCCAACGGGCTCGACTGGGAACCGTGACGCTGGGCTGATCCCCAGCCCCACACACCGCAGCCAGCTGGGACGAGGGACGTGCTTCCCCGCCGTGGGGCGGGATGCTACGCGCTTGCACCGGTTTAAGGAGTTAAACTCGTTTGAGAAAACATCTGACAAGTTTTAAATATCATGGCACCGACTGGCTCCAGCCGTCTCCAAGCTAAGGGAGAGCGTCTGTACACCCTGGTCTTTGCCTGGTCTCCGGGGGAGGCTGGACTCGGGGCTTCGGCTGTGCCGGGGGAAGGCGAGGGCCACACGCCTCTGTCCGTACCTGCCAGCCGTCCCGGATCTTCTGGTTGAAGATGCCGTACTCGTAGCGGATGCCGTAGCCGTAGGCTGCCAGCCCCAGCGTCGCCATCGAGTCGAGGAAGCAGGCTGCCAAGGAGAGAGGAGAGCGGCGAGCTGCACTTCCCCGGCGAGCCGGGAGCCCGCGGGCCCTTCTCCCCGTGGAGAGCCGATGGCAGCAAGCAGCCGCCCCGCAGGGACACGCGCCAGGGCCGGCAGCCGCCGCCGCTTGCTCACCGGCCACCCAGCGCCTCTCGCCCTGTGCACAGAAAGGCTGGAGCAATAACCCCCCCCGGGTTTAGGTACCCCCCTGCCGTGGATGCAAAGGCTCCAGGGCTGCGCCCCACCACCCAGGCAACGAGACCGTCTGGGCGGCTCACTCACCAGCAAGCCTGCCGAGACCGCCGTTGCCAAGACCAGCATCCTCCTCGATTTCCTCCAGCTCTTCCATGTCCAGCCCGAGCTACAGATGGGAAGAAGGTGATGGGGTGGAGGCTCTCAGAGCCCCCGGCCCCGCGGAGGGGGGCACTGCCGGCACGCACCCCTGGGTGCTGCCCTGAGCCCACTGCTGCCGCCCCCCCTTACAGCCGGCCTCCAGGAGGGGTGTAAAGGCACCCGAGCCTGCAAGACCCATCCCTGCAGCCGGGCCATGGGGATTTGCTCCCAAAACAGCCCCTCTCCCCTCCGCTGCAGGGCAGGGACCGGCTCTGGTGTTTAAGTGCTCCACCAGCCTTCACAAGGGACACACGCGCCCTTGACCTCGACGCAGACAAGCTCCTGGGCGTGGGGGGCACCCAGCCATAACCAGGGCGCTGCTCTCATGGTCCCAGACATTTCGGGCAGGTCTCCCAGGGCTCATTCCCGAGCCCATTCCCTCTCTCCACGCCCCATGGCTGCAGCCCCACATTCCTGCTCGCCCAGCACCCTCACTCCCTGGGGCAGGCACCCCAGCGCCCGTGGCCCTGGCTCCAGGCATCGCCCTTTAACGGGGATGCCCAGAGAAGCAGCTACACCACTTTTACAGGGAAATTTAAAGTTTCCAGCCTGGGATGCTGTGGGAGGAAGAGGTTTTGCCTATGCAAAGCTCCTCAGACAGCTCATCGGGAAATAAGATGGTGCCTTGCCAGGGCTGAGCCACCTTTTCCCACGGAAACCTCTTGGTCCAGTGTCCCCCCGATGTCCCACAGTCACAGCAAGTGGGGATGGCTCCAGTCCCACGGCCACCCATGTGGGAGGGCTGGACCCTGCACTGCTCCTGTGTAAGCAGGCAGCACCTTCTCCCAAACCGGCTGGTCACAGACAGCTCTGGGAGCACCAGCACCGGCTGCAGCCTTGCCGGCGTTTTGTGGCACAGCTCTGAACGTCATCGACGGGCATTCAGCCTACAGAAATATCTTAAGTGATTTATATTACGCCAAACATTTCATTTTAGAAACGTTTCGCATTTGTGTCCAGGGGGCTCAGCGTGCGCAGCAAGGATTTCCCTCAGAGCTTTACCTGCCATTGCTGCAAAGACGACGATTTCCAAATAACCTCGTACCTTCCACTTCCCCAGGCTACCACCACGTAGCATCCCGGGCTCCTCCCCTCCACCCTCAACCCAGCTGGGCTGCCGCCCTCATGGCAAGGTCAATGGACACAACATTAAAAAAAACCCTAAAAATAAGTTGCTCTCCTTTGAAACGTGCTTGCTCGAAAGCTGCTCTGGCTGTTGTGCAACCGCCGCAGCCGCGTAGCATGGTGTTGGTCAGGAGGGGGGAAAGGAGCCATCCAAAAACCTTTGATAACCCACGTGCCACAGGGTGCCAGCGCCAGGCTGGGGTTGAGTTAGGCCAAGGTTTTAATCCCCTCTGCCATTAACTGTAGCTATTAATAGCCTCGTATACACAGCCATGAGCTTTCTTGCAGTTTATGGGCTTGACCCACCATCTCAGCGGTGCTCAGCAGCGCCATGCCGCATCGCTCGGCATGCGGCCGCCGGGCTGGGCAGCCCCGATGCGGCTGCAGACGCCGGCTGTGGCCCCAGGCCTTTCCGGTGCAGCCTTCACCCGCTAAGGCATCGCCTGCGGCTCAAGGAGCGGTTTGCAGCTGGTGCGGTAAAACACGAACATGCCCAGGAGCCGGAGAGCACGGAGCCCTCCCGGCCCGGGTCTGCTCACCTGGTAGACAGCTTCGTCGCAGGCGTTCTGCAGCCCCAGGTTAATCATGGTGTTCTGCAGCGTCCGCCCCATGTAAAACTCCAGGGAGAGGTAGTAAATCCTCTGAAAGAAAAAAACATCCCCTGGTCACCTTCCCTGGGGCTGGAGGAGGCTCCTCTGGACCCCAGAAGCCGCTACCAGGTGCTACCTTGAAGCAAGAGGAAAAATCCTGCCTCTCAACAGGGCAGGGCGGTTTGCACAGGGAATTCGAGGGCTGGAGCTCCTCGGAGGCCCCGAGCCGGTCGTGCTCTGCAGCCCCTGCCCTGCTCTCCTGCTGCTGCGGTTTCCCAAGCCGGGAAGAGGGTAGCGCCGAGGGAATTTTGTTCGGACAAGCCCAACGCCGTGTCCAGGGGACAGCTCCAGCACGGTCACCCCGAGCGCACCGGCGGTACAAAGTTAAACTTTAAAGAGGAGACATTTCCCAACGTCAGCCTGAGCTGCAAAGCAACCGGAAAACCGAGCGAGCCGCCGGGGCCGGGCGCGTGCGGTGGCCGCGGGGACATGGGCTTCCTCTGCTGTCCCGGGGGGTTCGGCCTCAGGAGCACGGCACGCTCTCGCTGACACGATGGGCGCAGGATGTGGCCGGTAAGGCGGAGGCTTGTGTAAGCTGTCCCCCGGCGTCAGCACCGGCAGGTTTTAAGGAAGGATTTAGGCTGGAGGAAGTCGCTGACTTGACAGGTTTCCCCAGGACCTGTGCGGGGTCAGGCTGGGGACAGCGATGGGATGTGCCGGGCAGGATCGGTTGGGCTTACTGGTTTGGTCCCAGCAGACGTTGGGCAGAGAGAACCCAGCACGGCTCGGCTGTACAGGAGAACCCCCAGATTCAAGCCCTGGGAGAGGCTCATCTCTTTCCCCCCCCACTTACACGACACGAGGCGGGTGATGAGCTGCCAGGGCTGGGACGGTCCCGGCGAGGTGTTGGCAGGGCCACGCTCGCAGGGAGGAAACTGGAGCCGACAGGACCTCCCAGGTGCCAGGAGGGGATTACAGCTTAATCCCCCAGCAGCCAGAGCCCCGCGCTCGGCGTGAGCCAGCGCAGATGAGCAGCAGCACGGAAACTCCTGCACAAACCAGATCTTTCACGCTCGGGAGTCTCTGTTGCGCAGATTAGGCTTGCGCCTATTTTAAACAAGGCCCGGCTTTGGGTTTATTTAAGCCCTTCAACTAATTCACCCTAAAAGGCTTTGCAGCTGCTTTCGGCAGACCGCACCCAGCAAACGCTGCGCCCGTGCCCTGCGCCCCGCTGCCGTGCCCTGCGCCCCGCTGCCGGCCACGCTGCGCTCTGTTTGTTTTGGGAAGCGAAGGGCAGTGGCCTCGCTTGTTAAAGTCCAGTCCTGACGCTCGACAACGTTAAGGGGAATATCCCCAAACCCAAGGAAAGCCGAGCCCCCCTACTCCCTATGTCCTTCTAGGCTGCTCAGAGGGAGGGTTTGCACCCAAGGGGGTACAGATTCCCCCTCTCCCGCCCCGGCCATAACACAGGCCCACCTTGGGAAAGCCGGGGGGCTCCCGCCACCCCCCTGCCCCGCAATCAGGGGGGTGTCCCCCCATCCCAGCATCCCCTCGCTCTCACCTTGGGGTCCTTCTCGTAGTAGTACTGCTGGGTGCGGATCCAGCGCCCCACCAGGTGGTCCCGCACGGTGTGGGCCAGAGCGAAGTAGTAGTCCCGTGGGGTGGCCACGTTGCGGTCCTTGACCAGGGTGAAGTGAAGGTGCCGGTTGAAGCCCCGTTTCAGCTCGGCCACGCTCTCGGCTCCCACGATCCCGCGGATGCTGATCTGCTTTCGCCGCTCCTGGTCCGACAGCGGTCGCGACATGGCGGCGGGGCTGCGGGGACACGACAGGGACACGGGGCGTGGGGGGACACCGACACACACACACACCCCGCCACGGCGGGGCAAGGCGCCGTGTTCCGCCTCCGCCCCGGGGCCGAGCTCAGCGGCTGGGCCGGGCTGCCGGCGCCCCGGGGAGGGGACGGGCCACGCCACGGGCCGCCCACTCGTGGCGGCTCCCCACCACCCGGGGGTGCGTAAAGGGGGTGCCCTGGGGGCCGACAGCCAGGGGTGCACAGAGGGGGGTGCCCCGGGACGTGAAGGGCGGGGGAAGAGGGGGGGCACGGAGCCGCGGGAGGAGCGCGGACCCCCCGGGCCCACCTGCATCAGGCGCCACGATCGCGCACGCAGCCACTACCCCCCCTCCTCGCACTTATCCCGGCGGGTGGGCAGCACCGCCCCACGCAGGGCCCCGCCCCACGCAGGTCACCGCCCCACGCAGGGCCCCGCCCGCCCGGCGCCGCGGCGGGTTGGCTGCGGCCGCCCGGGCTGGCGCCGGGGCGGGGATGCTGCGGCGGGACGGTCCTTCCGGCCGGGCAGGGGGGCTATGTCGCGATCCCACCCCGTCCCCTGCACCCCCTTTTCCCTGCACCCCCCCTCCCTTGCACCCCCTCCCGTGCACACCCTCCCCTGCACCCCTCTGCCCTGCACCCCCTCCCCTGCAGCCCTTTCCCCTCACCTCCTCGCTTTTCCCTGCCCGCTCTGCCAATCCCGCTGGAAATGGTGTGGGATTTCTTCCCATCGACTCCGGGCACTTCACAGCGGCCACCCCGGGCAGCGCTCCGTGGCTGCCTGCCCTGCCTGCCCGCGGAGTCCTGCCCTGCCCTGCCTGCCTCCTGCCTCCGGTTCCTCCCCAGGGCAAGAACAGCTGATGTGAGCGCACAACGCGACACCGCTTCCTCTTCCTCTTCCTCCGGCCATGCCTGCGCCGCCTTGCCAGCGTTTTCCCTGCCCAATTCTGCAAAGCTTAAACCACACGCAGCTGAAGAGCAACCCAACTCAACCCAACTCAACCCAACACAAGCCGACTCAACCCAACCCAACCCGACCCAACCCAACCCAATCCAGCCACTGGCCTGTGGGCCAGCCGGGCCATGTGTGCTCCTGGGGTTAACCCAGCCACCCCGACTGTCACCCTTGGCTAGGACTGAGCAGCATGAGGCACCATGCTGAGCCGGGTCCTGGCAAAGGGCTGCAGAAGCTCACCAAAGGTTCAGGAACCAGCCCAAACTGCACATGTGCAACATGGAAAAAAAGGAATGTGACCGATCTTCCTGATTTCTCATGAGGCAAATTGAAGGATTATTGTCTGGGCGGAAGCTTGGGCATGGTTTCCTTGTCAGTAAATGCCAGACACGGAGCAGACAAGGTGCCTAGAGCAGGTATTTCATGTCCAGGACCCACCCTCCAACGCAGGCGGAAATTGCAGCCATGCAAACAGTGCCATGCAAAATATTCCAAGAGCTGCCAAGCATGGGGGAGAGCCCTGGGTGGGTTTGGGCAGCCTGAAGAGACCTCCGGCGCTGCTCCCTTGGAAGTTGGAGCAGGGATGCAGCTGACAAGCGGCTCTGCCCTCGCCTCCGGGGCCCGTCTCCAGGCAGTGGGTGTCCTCTGGCCCTGGGCTCTTCTTCCCCCGTGCATGACTTACAGGCTGGGTTTTACACGCAGCAAGGATGCAATTTCCCGTATCTCTGGTGTCCTGGGCACGCTCCCTCTCCGGAGGGGATGAACATTGTTCTGAGCCGTAAATGCACTTAATGCAATGCAGTAGCAGTTTTTCTTTAGCCCTGGACCTGAGCCCACGATGAGCTCAGAGGCCTCACGCTGAGAAAACATCGAGCAGGCGCTAATATCCCGACAGCGAGCCCTTCTCAGGCCCCAGGGAGAACTGTCCTTGCCTTTCCCTTGGCAATGGCCCCAATGCCACTCACCCCGTAGCGTTTGCCTCTATTTCTGGAAGAAAGATGCCCCAAGGCATTTGAATGTTGCCAGCGCTGCACCACAGCGATGCTGGGCACCTTCACTTCTTGGCATCTCATTATTTCTATCACCTTCTCTCTCTTCCCCCCTGGTCCTTGCCCCCGTCTCTTGTCCTGGATGGGTCTCCAGGCAGGGGCTGCTGGTGGGCTGGCTGCGCTGGGCTGGATGCTGCAGCTTGTCCCCGCCAAGGAGATGCCTCTCTGTATCCAGCCTAGGTAATTCCTCCCTCCTGCCGGATGCCGTCCCGGATGCTGGAGGGAGGCAGGAGTGTGCTGCGGAAGGGAAAGGGTCGTGAAAAGCCTGGGTGGGATGTGGGGCTGCTGGATTTGAGGTTCATGGCCATGCCTGGGTTAGGTCCCCAAGAGCACCGCAGGTGTAACACGGGCTTTGCAATGACCCAACTCCCTCCTGGGGCATCTCCTGGTCGTTAGGTGGAAACTAAAAGTTCCTGTCCCCGCAGCCCAGCTGCCTGGCCGGCCATGGCACCACCGCGGGGAGAGGGTGCTGCTGTGCTGGGGAAGGGGACACGGCGGCACGAGCTCCCCCCGCCCCGCGGTCATCTCACAGTGCTGCTGCAGGGCTGGGTTTCAGCTGGCTCCCGTGCCCACCTCCCTCCCATGAACCAAGTTCTGTCCATTCTCTGCTGCTGTCTCCTGGCAGGGACAGTGCAGGGATGTGCCATGTGTTGTGGTGACCCGTGCTGGCCGGGGGCACACGGGACGGGAACCGAAGCCAAGAGCTGCGGCGGTGCAGAGATGCTCTGGGAAGCTCTGCCCTTCTCTCATAAAAGTCCTTTATTAGAACAGCAAACATGACACTTCTCTTCAGTACAGCGGCTGTATGCAGCTACCATCGCGGTACAGGGGGAGGACGTCTTACAATCACTGGGAGTCTAATAAGCACCATGAACAGCCTAAAGAACGGGGGAGAACGGCTGAGAGAGGAGCCCCGGGTGAGCCGGCCACGGGGGCTCGTCAGGAATTCACCAAAGAGCTGCTTGGCGTTGTCCTGCAACATGGCTCTCCTGCAGCTGAGAGAAACTCCTCGGTGTAAGTCAACAAGATAGCACCCATCCAATAAATTAGGTAAACTTAATGCTAGAGCAACAAGGGAACGAATGGGACCATCCTAGAGGAGGGCACGCTGGAAGGGAATGCTCTATTTACACTTGTCTTTCTGCTGGACCGGTACCCCCGTAGCTCCGCCCGACCCCGGATCGATGAGCTGCACCTCTCCGGCCAGGGACCGAAAAGCGAAGCGCGGGGACACGTGCATGCAGGCGCCCTCGGCACAGGAACGGGGGCTGGCACGGGCACGGCACCCACCACCTCCCGCTCCTCTCCTGCCTCTGAATTACCAGAAAGTCGGGGTAGGGAGTGGAGGCCGAGGGGAACTGCTGCCGGCAGCAGGCGCAGGCAGGCAGGGCAGCAGGCGCGTATTCCTGAGTGCGTGGCAGGGCTGTGGCCAGCTGTCCTTCCTCCCCATCCTCATCCCCGTCCCCATCCCCGTCCCCATCCCCGGGCTCCCCGTCTGACCCTCGCTGCAGAATGAATTCTCCTGTGAAGGGAAGGACACTATCAGGTAGTATTTAAGGCTAGGCTTTATACAGCAACTATAAAAAAATAAATGCTAATCTCCCAAGAGCCGGGCGAGGGCTCTCCGGTGTATGGCTGCGGCGCGCGTGCCGGCGCCGGGGAGCAGGGCGAAAGCGCCGCGCGGGCACTCGGCACCGGACCGAGGGCCTGCTGGCACCCCGGGCACCTGGGGACGGGGTGGCCCCCCCCGGCCCACCGCTGCGCCCCGCAGAAATGCCTCAGCGGGGACAAGGGACAGGGCCGGGCGTTTTGGTAAGGACGTGGAGACTGACTGGTGATCCAGGGCCCTACCTGTGACCGAGGGCGCGCTGCACGAAAGGCCGCGGGGGAAAGAAACATCCTGCAAAGTCACGGGGCTGGCGCGGGCGAAAGCCTTCCCGTGGCCGGGGGTCCCCGCTCGGTCCCGCCGGCCACCCCCCGGCGCAGCGTGGGAGGGGAAAGCACTCTGCCGAAGGAGACAAAACCGCTTCCCTCCCCCCAAAGCCCAACTCAAATCGATAAAATCGAACGTAAAAGCGGACACAGAGGAACATCTCAGGCTACGTAGGTACTTCATCAGCCAAAAGGAGCTACACAGCGAAGCGCACACACACAGGACAGCGCGGGAGGGTAGAGATCAGAGATGGCCAAAAGCCAGGTTCTTCCTTCCCGCTTTGCCTCCCCGTCTCCGGCCGGCGGCCGAGCAGGGACCCGGCGGCTCGGCGGCCGGCCTCGTCCCGCAGGAGGGAGCGGGCTGGCTCCCCTCGTCCCGAGAAGAGGCAGCCGGCTCCGGGAGCATCCTCACGGCATGGCTGAGCGTGAAGTGTAGAATTCAGGGACCGGCAGGCCAGTGTGCAGCGTCACCTGCAATGAGAGACACGGGGCTCAGCCGCATTCCTCTGTGCCCGGCAGGACAGCCCACAGCACGGCAGCCGGCACGTTGTCCCCAGGGAGGGCTGGAGCAGCGCCCGGGGAGACGCAGGATGTGGCCGGAGATGTTGCGGGGAGCCCATTGCTCCTCCTGCCCCGCCACGCATCCTCCCCGCTGCGGCAGGGGCCTGGAGGGGTGGGAAACGCCATCACCAGGACCATGGTGGTGGCTCCATCTTGCTGCTTCACGACTTGTTTGAGCTGCAGGATCCCCTACACAGCTCCAGCGTGAAGTGAGGCCGCTGGTACCAGTGGTACCAAGCCCCCAAACCTACCCAAGCTGGCTGCGGCCAAATCCAACAGCCAGCTGCCGGAGAGGCGGGATGCGGCAGCAGTCGGGTCCTTCTACAGATGGGATGGACAAACGGGCACGGAGGGGCCTGAAGGACAGCGAAGGTGCTCAGTACAGAAGGAGACCTCCGAGAAGCCCCCGAGCCGAGCACGGGCCGTACAGCGGGGTGGACGTGGCCGACTGCGGGTGGGAGAAGAACCTTCGGAGAGGGAAGCTGAGCGGCAGCGGGGCGCAGGGGCAGGGCCACGCGACGGCACGGGGGATGCTCAGGCACTCGGCCCGGCATCGCCTGGGGATGGGGGGTGACCCAGCAGAGGCTGCAACACAGGGACAGAGGGAGAGTGAAAGAAATAGCAGGGGCGTGCTGCTCACGGCGTCTAGGAAAACCCTGGTCCGTAGGAAGGGACACGGGCAGGCTCCGCTTGTACGGACTGACCGGGCAAGGGGCCGGGTCCTGCAAATACCCACACACGTGCCGAGAGCTGCGCATGGGTAAGTCAGTCGGTTCTCTCCACAAATACTTTACTTTGGGAGGAAAGCAGAATTCCTTCTTTTATTGGAACAGCAGCATTTCCCCCTTCAGATAAAGATTTATAGAAAACTTTTGTCTAAAATACAATTATTTCCCTCCTAATTAGAGTAATTTTAAATTACTCATGCACCTTTGAAGAAGGATAATGAATGGCTTGGGTTTATTAGCAGCCTTTTATCAGCATCCCATGGGACTTCTCTTTTGTCAGGAGATTTAAGCTCCGCCTTGCCCAGAGAACTGTCAGAAAGCAGAGTGGCTCTAGAAACACACGCGTCTTTTAGGGCTGTGTAGAGGATTGTGGTAGGAATTAAAAGCCCTCAGGTTTAATTCCTACCACAATCCAGAGCAGGACATTTTTACCACACCAGATTAATCCAGTAACCTCTAAAACCAGCACAGACAAGATGGACTTCTTTAATGCTTCCTAATTAAACACCGGCCCAGCCCCAGCGTGTCGCACATTCGCCAGCTCTTCTCCACGCTGGGCAGACTCCCCTGCCTGCAAGGCCCTTGGGGTGGGACACTCCGGTAGGGATGCTCCCAGGGCTTGGGATGGTACCGACCAACCTCTGCCCTCAGTGCTGCTGGGGAACTGTCACTGCCTTGGTGATGGCGCAGTATGCCCTGTCCTGATGGACAAAACAGAGCATGCACTAACCCACGGATCCCTAATTTACAGAGGCCACCTCACGACAAGAAGGACGTTGAGGTGCTGGAGCGTGTCCAGAGAAGGGCAACGGAGCTGGGGAGGGGTCTGGAGCACAAGTCTGATGAGGAGCGGCTGAGGGAACTGGGGGTGTTCAGTCTGGAGAAGAGGAGGCTGAGGGGAGCCCTCATCGCTCTCTACAGCTACCTGAAAGGGAGTTGTGGTGAGGTGGGGGTTGGTCTCTTCTCCCAAGTAACCAGCGATAGGACGAGAGGAAATGGCCTCAAGTTGCACCAGGGGAGGTTTAGATTGGAGATTAGGAAAAATTTCTTTACTGAGCAAGTGGTGAAACATTGGCACAGGCTGCCCAGGGAGGTGGTGGAGTCACCGTCACTGGAGGTGTTCAAAAAATGTGTGGATGTGGCACTTCGGGACATGGTTTAGTGGGCCTGGTGGTGTTGGGTTGGTGGTTGGACTTGATGATCTTAAAGGTCTTTTCCAACCGTAATGATTCTGTGATTCTGTGCCTCTGCCCTTGCACAGAGGTGATGTCTTTGACATCCGCTGCAGAAGACCATGCCAAAACGCTTGACACCCTGAGGTCATCCGTTACGTGCAACATGTCCTAGGATGCACCTGAGCACTGGTGCAGTGTTGGAGGTGCAAGCGGTGGTAGTGTGGGTGTGCCAAAGCCGGGCTTGGTGTATGTGGAAGACTCCTCGGGGGAGATGATAGCGGGGATATGATGATAGCAGGGATATGATCAGTGATAAGAAAAATGAAAGATGAAAATACCAGATAGGCCCAGGGAGCCACTGCTTAGTGATGTTCAGGAGAGCTGAGAGCTTGGGAGAGAGGGAGAGAAAAGGGGTCTGAAACTCCCCAGAGGACGGCAGGCTCTAAAAGTTGCCCTTCTCCCTGGTAATGCTCCTATCGGGGTCCTGGGACTGCTGCAAGAGCTGCTGAGGCTCTTGCGGGGTAGTACTGCGCAGCAGAGCTGTCAAACCCCATCAGCCAGGGAGGGCTGGAGAACCCTGGTGCTTCAGCAGCCCCGATGGGGAAACCTGGAGCGCGGGGCCAGAGGCAGCAGCTGTGGCTGCAGGAAGGCCTGTCCTGATTTTAGAGGCTCGCAGGAGGTTCAGGGTGTAAGTTCAGCTCTTCCCAAGCCACCCCTGTTGCACAAGAGCCCTCCCCACTCCAGAGAGTCCCCGTGCTGCTGAGCATCAACACGCACTGCGGCGACAGCAGCGCTGGAGAAGATCTGCCAGCGAGCTCAGCCGCAGGCTGTGCTGCCGTGATGCTCCAGAGAGCACGGTCAAAGCACGTACCTGCACGTTCCTGTTGAGGCTGACCGCGGGGAAGAAGAGGCCCTCCAGGTTCTCAAAGGCAACAGGCCCTTGCTGGTCCTCGTTGATGGAGAACGTCAAGGTCCTCCTGGTCAAATCCAGCAGCACTCCCACCGTGGCGCCTTTCGTTATCCCACCCTCGGTTCTGCGGGGGCGAGAAGAAGATCAGAGCCTGGCTGTGGCTTCATGTCCCTTGTGCTCCCGGCTCAGGTTTCAGGCCATTGGACCTCAAGGGCTGACGACGCTCAACTTCACAGCTCGGCCAGGAGCCAGGCCATGACCTGCGCCATCGCAGCCACGCTCACGAGTCCCTGGGCACCTCCTCCTCAAGCCTCCCGCAGAGGTTGCTCTCTGCCTGCCATGATGTCCCCGAGGGCAAAGCTACCTACTGCAGCAGCCGCAGCAACGCAACCACGGGCGAAAGCAAGCGGACCTGGGGAGCAAAGCTGCAGGGCTCACTTCAGTACCTGCTAAGCCATCAGGCAACGGCCCTGGAGGCCACAGGTAGGTGACACCAGGCTCTCCCCAAGCCACCGCAAACTTCAAAGCCCCCAGCCCCGCTGACCCCGTGGGGAAAGCGAGCAATAGCTGTGGGACAAATAGCCGGGGACAAAGGCAAATGCTATGTTGTCGTTGCAGGAGTTGCAAGGCTCTGGGTGCTCGCGGGAAGGGGATGTCATGCAGGAGCATGCTCGGGGCATGCGCGGAAGGAGTCGCGGTGGGACGGAACACTGGAGCAAGGCAGAACCTGGGAGGCAAGGACCGTCCTTCGCTTGGGGCAAGCGCGCGTCCTCTAACAGAGGTGACGAGCAGCGATGTCACTCTTCCCGCGGGCGCCTGTAGGTGCCACCGGGAAGGCCGCAGGCTCTTACTTGGGCTGAGATTGGGCTGTGGTCTCTGGGAGGAAGACCCTGTTCCAGACCACGTACCTGTTGGTGTGCGAATTGTTGTGCATGAACCAGCTCCGGTTATTGTCCACGTACATGGCCCAGGCCTTGTCGTCCTTGCCCAGCATGGCATCCTTCAGGACATCAATGCGTGCCACGCCAAAGGCCGGGTCAGGGTGGTTATCGTAACGATCGATTGACAGCTCCCAGTAATGGAGCCCTTTGGAAAAGCCTGTTTTCCCCAGCACAACCCTGTCATCATAGCTGTTGCAGGTGACAGTCAGGTTGTCATTAGAAAAGATGATGTCAGCGTGGGCAGAGGCAGGATCGAAAGAAAACCAAGCCACTGGAACACACAAACAACGTCAGGTTAGTCTGGCGGGAGCGCGGCCGCTGGCGACCGAGCCACGTGGAGCGGACACGGAACGGCGCATGCTGCATGCGGGGCCGACAGCGCGACGGCGCGGCGGGGGCTCGGGCCGCTGCCCACCGAGGCGGCAGCGAGAAGCGGGCAGGGAGCTGCGAGGCGGAGGGGGCCGCTGGCTGACGGAGGGCACCTTCCGTCGCGGAGAGATGCTGTGAGCTCGTGCAGCCGCAGCCTGCCAGCGTGGCTGAGGTTTTACGGCCGGGACTCAGATGAGTTTTGCTCTTGCTGCTCGCCGGCGCCTGTCTGTCTCTGTCCCCTCCCACCATCTGTCCGTCTCGGCTCATGAGCCCACAGGATCCTCGCGATCTCCTAAAATTTGGCCCCGGCAGATGGAGACGTGCCATCCCGGCCAGGTCTCCAGGCTTTCGCTGGCGTAACTCGCTCTTACGACTACGGGTTACTCATGCAAGCAAAGGTTTGCAGGGTCAGCCCCAGTGTGGGAAGGGGACCGAGGATCAGCAGATAAACTGTGTGTGTGCATTTGAGGGCGGGCAGTCCCGGGAACCAAAAGCACATACAAAGGTCCACACTGACAGAGATGCTGCGTCACACCAAGAAACCTCCCTGCAGAGCAACCGGCCACACGTAAGACAAGAGCTAGCTCGTGGGAAGGCTGGAAAATGCCCCAAAACCTCCACGACTCGGTAGGGCTGCTGGTTTAAATGCAAGTCTGACAGATACAGTGTCACGTCCCCGACAAGACAGAGGCACGGGGGTTTCACAAGCCACCAGCCCCGTTCCCCAGGTGGTTTTCTCCAGCGGTCACTGAAACGCGAACTGACACATCCACAAAACACTCTCACGCCTGCAGGAGCAAATACGGCTTGAAAAATAAAACACTCTGGTGAGATTTATTCATCGATTTATTGGATCGTTTCACAAGGACAGCTCACATGCACACGGGTGCCCCAGTTTTGCAACTCGACGGAGGGGATTCCGTACCTGCCACCATTTTTTTAATGTCAACTGTGGTCAGTCCCAGGGAAAGGCATGCAGGAGAGAAAACAGCACGTGAAGTTGGCATTTAGGAAAGGAAGGAAACAATTTCTGCTTGCCTGCTTCTCCAGTGAGCACACAAACCTTTCAGCGTTTTGCACAGAGGTGGGGAGGGACGGAGCGAGGACGGGCTCGGCTGGCTGGCACGCTGTGCGAGCTGCCCCAGGAGGGAATCCCGCTGGGCCGGGCACGGGGCTCCTTCTCCCGGGGGGACGAAGGGGCCCGGCCCTGCCGGCTGCGGCGTGCCACTGCCCGGGGGAGGCAGCCTGCACGGGACAGGCACCCAGCTACGACGAGCACTCGCTCCAATTAGCTGCCGAGGGGCTAATCACCCCCTCAGCATTTGGCCCATGTTCAAGCGCCCTTAATGAACTGGAATACGTATTGCTCCGAGCAGGAGGATCAATTAATTACAGGGCCGCTTCCCGAGCACTGACTCCAGGCTTCTCTTTAAAACCATACGGGGAAAAACATAAAATGCCTTTGTATCATATGGCAATCACCATTCCTCCTCCGAATTTGCCTACTGCCATGACACTCGAGAGCGCTCTGCAAGCAGGGTATGGCCAAGAAATGCTGCTCACTCACCAAAGAAAAGTTAAAGATCAAAAAAAAAAAAAAAAGAAAAAAGGATGAGCAATGTGGAGTAAGTGCCAGTTAATTGTAATAAATATACTTGCCTAATTGAGAGTAAGGCGTTCCTTGTGTCTCAAAATTGCATCCTATAAAGAGATACTACATTTCACACATCACAGCTAAGAAACAACAACCGCCTGAAAAACACTCATCAGCATTTAACCATTAACTAAGCATCCAGCCACGGAAGGCCTGATTCATTAAAAGCCAGAGAGCGGGGAGAGGGGTCGCAAATACGACCCGTGAGTTTGAGTGCGGACCGTTGGCCGTTTTGGCGAGTCTCACCTCTGGGAAGCATGGAGTATCTGCTCTTTCATTGCCAGATCCTATCAGAGCCTTCAAGAGCATCAAGTCTGATCGCTACTTGCTCAGGATGCCAAATCATTGCACTTTCCCCCAGAAAAGGGGCAGGAAATTTTAGCCTTGGAGGAATATCTGGACTGCTTGGTAAGTATTCTCTAGATGGACTCTCAGTTGAATCACTTATACACCACTCCTCAGAGGACAGTGACTGCCGAAAGAAGAGCAGCCACCAGTGTGGCTGCCTCCCCTGCCGTCTGTGCCGTCTGGGCAGGAGCGGAGCAGGAGAGGGGGTCCCGGGGGGCAGATGCCTGGCCTCAGACCCCCGCTAGCACCCAAAGGGCACCCGGCTGTAGCTTCGACTGCAGCTGCATGGGCAGGATGCGTCGGGGTGCCCTTCACCCTCCTGCGACTGGGCTGTGCTCGACCGCTGGCTGCGGGGAGCCGGACTGCAGCCGGGGCCTGATCCAGGAGCTTGTCCTGATCCAGGAGCTTGTCCTGAGCCAGGAGCTTGTCCTCGCAAGGAGGAGAGGGCAACATGAAGCCCCGTGTTGGCACTGCACGGGAAGCCGTTCGTGACAGGTGCTGGGTTTTAAGGAAACCCCTTCTAGCTCTGTGACTGGTTTTCACCTCTCCTCTGGCAGGGAAGTGGGCTTTTCGCCCTCATGATGTGCGTCCTGGAGGGAAAGCGTCTGGCCGCTCGGTGCCACGCCGCTGGCGAGTGCCAAGCAGCACCTCCCGAGGCTGTTTTAATGAATCGCGCTCCGTACCCCTGTTCGAAGAGTGGTTTTCAAGGTCTCTGCGCATCGCTGCGATACAAGTTCCCCCGAATGCGAAACAGCACGGACACACGGGGACGATCAGGACCCCCTTTTGCCCTGCCCCGCCACCCTAGACCGCGGCTGCAGAGTTCCGCGCTGCACGCCCAGGTATTGCTCAGGGCCGTGGCGGTGGCTGTCGGTACACTGGACACAAAGAAAGAAACGTCCGTAACGAAACAGAGTTCAAGCCATTAGCGCACAGCAGTACGATGAGAAAAAAAACAACACCATAAAAAGCACAAAGAAAAGAAAGTTGCAGGGCCCCCAGTTATTTTGGCAAGGGTCATGCTGCAGCATTCCTCATTCCGGGTTATGGGATGGAAATCAAACAATCGGGGGCCCCCATTCTTCCTGGGCTTACACCAGAGGAAGCCGTGAATTACTCCATTGGAGCGGTGTAAATCCAGAGTGGCAGAAGAATCAGGGCCCAGGATCTTTAGCAACAGAAGATGTGCAAAGACTGGTTAGAAAACAGCTCTGAGAGATGCACTGTGCCTGTAGCTCCTTCGCCGGCTGCCCGATACCGTCACTCATTCTGCCTGAACTGCCTGCGTCCCAGCACAGCCCATGAGGACCGGGCGCCAGGAGGCAAGCAAAGCGCTTGTGGGTGCTGCCAGATGAGCAAGGTATCACGGGAGTGGTTTCCTCTGCTCTGCAGAAAACAAGACGTCGATATGATCACGTCTGGTTTGTAAAAGCCGAGCCCCCTGCTCAAAGCTGAGTGGACGAGAGCCCACACCTTCAGGGTCTTAAGACTGCAAGGGGTCTGTGAGCTGGCCTTAGCTAGACCTTGCTTGCATCTAGACTTGCTCCTTTCTTAAGAGGGGTCTAGATTTAATCGAGCAAGCTAATTTCACAGAACAAATCTCACAGCAGAGGCTGCATTTTCTGGTTGTATAAGGAAAGCAAACCATTGAAATGTCCCCACAGGTTTCTCCCAGGGAGGGTCTGTTCTTCTGACTGTCCCTAGACACAAGATCAATGCAAACTAGAGATGAGGGATCTGCTCTGCCAGCTGGCTGTGTGAAATGGTTCAGCCATGCCGGCCCTGCCAAGAACAGCACCCACGTAAGGAGTTACTGTGCTGCTCTGTCACCCCACGCCTAAAACTGCCCATGCTGGTACGTACAGATGAAAACACCATGAGAACTATGCCACTGAAACTCCCTCTGCGGCAGGAGCGGGCCACTGACAAACAGAAGGAGTTCCCCCTGCCATCCGCATGTCATGGGAAAAACAAACACAACGGAACAGAACAAACAAATACTTTGGAGATGCCCAGAAGCACAGACCAAGAGGAAATGCCAGAGGCACTCGGCTCACCGGCTGAATTCAGGGACTGTAAAGAAGAATGCAAGCTCAGCTGATGGGCCGAAGATCTTAGCTCAAAGTAGGATCTCCCCGGGAAGCTGGGTTGTAGATTAAGGGTGGAGGAGAAAGGACTCATTCTACGAAGCTGCGATCTTTCCAAAGGCACTGGAAAAGGGAGGGTCTGTTCTTCTGACTGTGTGTCTAAACGTAAGATCAATGCAAACTAGAGATCAGAAATCGGGTCTGCTGGACGGCGTCACTCCGTCACCCGAGACCAGACCTCGGGCCAGCACACAGACGCTTCGGCACGCACGGACCCTGCTTTGCTGCAGCGAGCGTGCGTACAGTGCGTGGAGCAGAAATGTCTGGTGCTGTGCAACCCAGCGAGACCCTTCAGGAAAGCCTTGCCTCTGACGGTATCGGCAATAAACGTATTTTCGTCTTCCAAAATGTTCCCGTGTCATCATGACAAATTCAATATGCTTTTCTGTAAAGTGAGTCCTGCCCCTCTTCATAGTAATGTACCTAAAAAAATTCACAAGTTACCATGCACACTTCCCGTCGTTCTTTAATAAATCGCATACCTTTTTGTGCGCAACAATTAGTGGTGTGAAAACTAGGCTGTTGGTAACGCTGAAAGGCATTTTGCAGGGCTGTACTAAGCTATATTACCCTAAGTACCACCAAGCACCCACCTTACTCAAAGGTTGTTCGGGATGTTGTGTTCTTGGTATCCCTTTGTACCTGTCAAAACACATCTGAGCCTTACAGTAAGAATTTAACTCATGTGATTCACAGCAAAACGTCAGAGTAGAGGGAACCTCTCAGGTCATCGGTTTCCGTTCCGCGCTACCACAAACGGTCACCTCCTGCAATTTCTTCCCTAGCCTTCTCAAGGGATACGTTATCATGAAAATGTAGGATCCATCATCCTCCACACATTCAAATCAGATAAACTCAGGAACGCTGTATCCCCAGCCTTCCTGTCTCTCTCAGCTGTAAATATGGATTGAGCTGGAAATCACGTTAAAACAGATAAAAGGAAGCATTTTTTTGCACAGTGGATTGTAACTTCTGCAACTTGCTGTGGAAGCAAAGAGTGTCAGTGGGTTCATAAATGGGTAAGATAAATTATTGCACAACAGGTCAATAAACGGAGCTCAAGGTTAGGGAGGGACGTGCCCTCTGACATCTACCAAGAGTGAGAGGAACTACTACCAAGAGTAGCCATGCTCATGACTCTCCCTAAGTAGCATCTTATGTTCCTATAGCTCCTTGCAGACTGTTTCCCCTTGTGTTGTTCACCTCTTTCCAAAAGCTGCCAATCAAAAAGCCCTGGTTGCTGCTGAGGGCCACTCCATGGCTGGTAAGGAGCTTAATGTTGGGCCCCAGATGAGGAACTGAGCTTGAAAGAAGAGAAAAGCTTCTGGTGCTCGACTAGGCTGGGGAAGGGCTCTCAGGCTGTGGTGCCCCAAGGCTCTTTGCCACATCCCCAGGGTGACAGAGGTGGCTGGGTGCAGCTACTTGTGGTGTTGGCAGGGTTGGCCAAGTCTGGGAACCCGGGAGAGGGGACAGCAGGGTGCGAAAGTCCCTGATCCTCTGCTCCTAGGCTTGTGTCTCACCAAAAATACAAGAAACCAGGCTTGCCTTGAAACTCTGCAGCCATGCCTAAAGCTGGAGACACAGAGCGAGAAGGGGGAGCGGAGACACAGCTCTTCCCCCGTGCTGGCTCTCAAGTGCATGGCTGCAGGCAGCACGGGCAGCACGTGCCCAGGAGAGCGTGGCTGAAGGCATGAAGCCGTCCAACGGAAGGGCTGAGGTGTGGGCAGGCAGAGAGACACAGAGAATGGTGAGAACGGAGCAGAAGGTTTTGGCAGGGGGGAGGTTGAACATCTGCACCAGCCAGGAGAGCAGATCTGGGCCTGGGGAGCAGGTAGACAGTCCCCTCCAGCACTGCTGAGCTCCCTTCTCCACCTCTGGGGCAAGTTGGTCCTTCTTCCCACCATCCAGCTTGCTGGACAGCCCATGGAGGGAAACAATGCTTCAGAGACTCAGAAGCCACCTCAGAAATCCTTGTGGAGAAGGTCTCCTCCTCTGTTCCTTGGCACCGTGCCTTAGGTGCCTGTTCCTGGGAGCGGCTGTTTGCATCCCACCATGACCAGCAGACCAGAGCCGGGGGCTTCTGCAAAGCCTCTCAGAGGCTGCTCTTGTCGCAGCCGTGAAAGCACCAAGCTGTGGGTAGGGTGAAAATGGGAACACGCCGGGAGCAAAACAGACGGGGTCCTGAAGTCAGCAAAAGACTGGCCAGAGGTTGGAAAATCTGCTGGATGAGGGAAGACCATGAGAGCTGGGGCTGCCCAGCCTGGAGAAGAGGAGGCTGGGGGGAGACCCGAGGGCTCCTGGAGGCGAGGGCAGCTGAGCGGTGCTGTCAGCGGCCAAGCTTTGTAAGATGCCTGCGCCTACGGACAGGGTCACCCTGCCAACGTTCTTCCAGAGTGATTTCCAAGCCTACAGCTGAGCTTTGTGCATGTGCTGAAGAAACAGAGAGGTTAAGCCAGGCACCACATCGCAGTGACTTGGAGCCACCGCTACGACGTGACAGGGCAAGAGATACTCCTAGGGCTGCTGTGAAACAGCCTGCTATCAGGTCGGGAGAGGACACGGTTCAAGGTAAGGACCACGGCAGCCCTTGCTGTGCTGCTGCTGAGGATCTTCATCCCTGGGAAGCCCCAGAAGGCCCAGCACGTGGGAAGGGCTCTGGGGCACAGCCCTTCTCCCAGCCAGGAGCCACCTTGCCCTGCTGGTAGTACCAAGCACCAGCTTTAAAGAGTGAACTGCAACTTCCTCAGCTGGAAAATGTGGTTTCCTTTGGGATGAGCAGAAGAAGGTGTGCCACACCACGGGCTGGGAAGGTGCTCTGCCCCTTGCTGTAGTCTTGTGTGTGTGCTGACGTCCCGTGGGACGTTCCCGTAGGTGCTGCCTGGCTCGCCCTGGCTGTTCGGCTGGACAGGACCACAGAAGCATGGCTGCAGAGGCCCAGAAACAATTTTACCCTCTTCTCATCCTTTTCTCTTCAGATGCTGAGACCCTGCAAGACGTTTCACTCCCCGCTAGCCTCTACAGCCCATTTCACTGATCACTGAAGGCAAAAGAAAGACTTCAGTTCACTTCCACAGGCTGTGCGCTAGGACTAGAAGCCAGCTTTTAAATAACACCCTCTAAGCAGAATTTCTCACAACCCCTTACAGCAGGACAGTCGTGTTCAGAGAGGTGTCCTCTTCGTATCGAGCCAGTCTCTTCTTTTGTCCCCTCTTCCCGCACAAACACTTTGCAGCAAGCTGCAGGGCACGACTGGAGGGGAAAGCTAAGCCTACTTCAGACAAAATAGCACTTACGAGGCCTGATGCTGCCGTGAAGGGCAGAAATAAAAGCCTAATGGGAGAACTGTGATGTGTAAGGTGGCTCTATTCAAGAACTCACTTGGATATCCCGAAGCTGCCCAGAGATGTAATTTATTTCGCTTTAAGTCCAAAAACCTCAGATGGCCTCTAAGAGTAGAAAATGCTCCAGGCCCGTTTGACTTTTTCTCCCTCTTTTTTTCGTGCTGGAGTAACAAATGGAAAAGCCCATTCGGTGAAAAGGCCGCAATGCAGCGAACTGTCAGCCGATGCTCAGAAGAGTGAAACTTCTGTTCGCTGGCACAGACCAAGGGACCACCCCAAGCACAGCCTGGCCTGCTGGGACCAGGAACAGCTCTTTTCTCCCAGGTTCTTTTGTGTTTTGGAGCTGCGCAATAGGCGAGCTCGGCTCGACAGCGCAAACACCTAGGAGAGGAAAACAGAGCTGGAAAGGTCATAGGGTCCCCCCTGCAAACTCCTGGCTGGGACAACTTAAAGCTCAACTGGTTTTGGTTAGGAAACTTCCTCGAATACATCTCGAGAGACACAAATGTGACGAGAGGCCAAAGCTCTGCTGCCTCCTGCAAAGGCTGGTGAAGCTGGGTAGTAAACTGGGTGAGAACTGCTGACCTTCAGGCTTTGGGAGCGGTCCTGGCCACCCCAGCGTGGGGCTGGATCAGGGCTGACCTGTCCCTGGATCTCCAGAGGAACGCTGCAGCTTCCTTGACGTTGGTGCCCAGCTTTGCAAACGCACCCAGCTCTCAGACAGACGTGCCGAGGCCTTTGTGGCCTGCGATTTGAGTTTTCTGCCTCCCGTATGAGAAGGGTTTGTCACAGGTTTGCTCTCTACGTCTGTCACACGTGAGCCCCATTCCTCACCGACCTGTCCCGCCCACGCACCCAAACCTGGCACATGCTCTTCCTGAACTGGAACAGTTATCTCCTGCAGATAAGTGCAGGCAAGCAAGTGAAAACGCTCCGGATAGCCTTGCTCTGCTTTTGTCTTCTCTTCTTTCAGCAGAAAACCCTTCCTCCTCCTTGCTCAAAGCCACTGGAGGTGCTCTGTGGCTGAGGATCTCACCCTCCTTCCACCCCACCAGCAACCCCATGAGCTGTGTTTGGTCCCTCCTGACCCCAGACTGTGTCTGCCGGCAGCTGCTTGGGCACACGCTGCTGCTCTCGAGCCAGCTGCCAGCCAGGTCTGGTAATGCTGCTGTGGACCAAAATCTTCATACGGCTTGGAAAAGAGAGATTTTAGTCTGGGAGTAAGGAAAAGGGATTCCACCAAGCATGGAAAACTCCTGAGGAGGGGTTTCTCGCCTGGCAGCAAGGCTACGGGACAGCAGACGTGGCGGTGGGGGCTGATGCCTTCCTTCACGGCTGCATCGCCCGCTGCCTATGACTCCCACCTTGTTTCTCGGAGCTAGCCTTGCGGCTCTCCACCTGCATGTCAGAAGCAAGCCAATTTTCTGCAACAGATTAAGTGCCTGGTGTGACAAATGTACTTAAAGCCAGGCGGGGAGACCCCTCCACAACCTGCAAAGAGCGTGTTTTAATATTCTGAGTGCCTGCCGGTGCGGGGGTGATGCAGACGATGCCGGCGTGGCTGGCTGTACATCCCGTGGGTCTGCAAGGACACCTGTGTGGCTCCAAGGTCCCTCTGATCTCTGTTGTGTACTGCCAGGGGCTGGAGAAGACCTCGCGCAGTTATGGCGTTGCGCAGCCATGCATAGCCCTTAGCGTCTCAGGAGCAATGTCGACAGTGTTGTTTTGTTTTAAATGGAATTAATGAAAACATCTGGGCTTCCCTTTGTGTAATACAAACCCTGCTGCAATCGAATTTTAAATACCTCTCTGAGGGATGCTTCTCACTGTACCTCCCCAAAGAACATCTTCTGCAAAGGAAAGCAATGAGAAATTCTGGCACCATTCAAGGCTCCTGACGTAACCTTTCCTCCTCCCGTCAGTGCTGGCTTTACTGCAATGATTGCTGAGGTACTGGAGGACCAGCGCAGCAGTTCCCTGTATTGCAATGCTAAGCTTGGGTGTGCTGGATGGGCCCCACGCGTGCGTGTGAGCAGTGTCCGAGCGCGTTGGGCTGGAGCTGTTGCGATGCCTTACCCTCAGATGTCTGGAGGACCAGGGTCTTGCTGTACGGGCTGACTCCTGTTTTGTTGAAGGCTTTGACACGTGCGCTGTACGTGCTGTTGAAGTGAAGCCCGTCCACTGTGCACATGGTCTCCTTGCCCACGTACACCTCCTGCAAAGCAAGCACAGGCATGGGTTAGTGCCAGGACCACCGAGTCCCGGGGTGGGAGTACAGCTCCCAGCGGTCGTGACACACAGGGTTCAGCCATGTTCTGCTACCTGGGGCAGACTTATGAGCACTGGGTATGGCTAAAGCAGAGCAAAACAGCCCTGTGATTTGTACCTTGACAATACTGTGCCATAAAACCAGTTTCTGTGGGGGAAGGAGATGCTATTCATATTGGACCAAGTCGTAAAGCATCAGTCGGGAAAAATTTCTTTACGGAGAGGGTGGTCAAGCATCGGAACAGGCTGCCCAGGGAGGTGGTGGAGTCACCATCACTGGAAGTATTAAAAAAATGTGTAGGCGTGGTACTTCAGGATATGGTTTAGTGGGCTTGGTGGTGTTGGGTTGGTGGTTGGACTTCATGACCTTAAAGGTCTTTTCCGACCTGTCCTGGTTTCAGCCAGGGTAGAGTTAGTTTTCTTCACAGAAGCTAGTGTGAGGCTATGTTTTGGATTTGGGATGAAAAAATGTTGATAAGGTGCTGATGTTTTGAGTTGTTGCTGAGTAGTCAAGGACAGTCCAGCTTCTCATGCTGGCCTGCCAGCGAGCAGGCTGGGGGTGCACGGGGAGCTGGGAGGGGACACAGCCAGGACAGCTGACCCAGGCTGGCCAGAGATATTCCATACCATATAACGTCATGCTCAGTATATAAAGCTGGGACAAAGAAGAAGGAAGGGGTGGAGGGACGTTCGGAGTTATGGCGTCTGTCTTCCCAAGAAACCATTATGAGTGACGGAGCCCTGCTTCCCTGGAGATGGCTGAACACCTGCCTGCCCATGGGGAGTGGTGAATGAATTCTTTGTCTTGCTTTGCTTGCGTGCGCGGCTTTTGCTTTACTTATTAAACTGTCTTTATCTCAAACCATGAGTTTCCTCACTTTTACTCTTCCGATTCTCTCCCCCATCCCACCATGGGGGAGTGAGTGAGCGGCTGCGTGGGGCTTAGCTGCCAGCTGGGGCTAAACCACAACACGACCTTAATGATTCTGTGATTCTGTAATCCCAGCCAAACTCTGACTGAATCCCAGAAGAGCCCTGCCAGAGAATGTATACAGACTGAGCCCAGGACAGGGAAACATCCTTGCGGAAAACAATTTTATGTGCACTTGGGTAGCAGGATCGAAGCATTCCTTGAAAGAAAACAAGGTGATCACACCGAATGGGTGTTGACTCACCGGTGTGTCACACTTCTGGTGCCGTAGCCCTGCTCAAAGGAACGGAGCTGTGCGAGCAGGGACAGTGGTGAACAGGCCTACGGGCTACCGAAACACATGGCTCACAAAGCATTGACTTGTATTTAGCAGATCCCAAGACAAAGTCCCGTTTGCTGCCCTTCACGGTGCAGATGGAGGCTCTGCGCAGGCAGCTCGCCTGCGTGGGAAAGCTTCACTTCCCTCCTCCAACTCCAGAGCCCACTGCGCTTCGCTGCCCGAGCTGCTGGGGTGGTGGGGTGCTGCTGCTTCCAGAGCCAATGCTTGAATTTGGCCCCTTTCCTTGCAGGTGGGTGCACGTCCCCAGAGCTTCTAGGGGTGCCTGCATGGTCCGCTGTGCTGCAGAGCAGAGGTGATGGCTTCCACCCCTCCTGACACCCTGACTGGGGCTGGGGAGCAGCGGTGATGGCTTCCACCCCTCCTGACACCCTGACTGGGGCTGGGGAGCAGCGGTGATGGCTTCCACCCCTCCTGACACCCTGACTGGGGCTGGGGAGCAGCGGTGATGGCTTCCACCCCTCCTGACACCCTGACTGGGGCTGGGGAGCAGCGGTGATGGCTTCCACCCCTCCTGACACCCTGACTGGGGCTGGGGAGCAGCCCGAGCCACAGTGGACCTGGGAACAGCAATGGGTCAGTGCTCGGGGTCAAGGAGCACAATGTAGGTGTCCTAACGAACCGGGTGAGATTGGTGCTGGGACGCTAAGGTGGCCCTGGTCCACCTGGGCTCCAGCACCCACCCTGCAGCCCGTGAGAGAGCACAGCTCCCACTTCACCACCCCAGGCTCACTGCAAGGAGCCCCTTTTTGGCTTGATGCCCAAAGGCAGAGTCCTCTGGCCTCAGGCCACCGTCCCAACCTCTCCTGCCTGTTTGTGTGGGAGGTAGCTAACAGGCCGGGCTACACATAGACCTGCTCTCGGCAGGGACTGTCACCCGTACGACAGTCGGCACTCCCAGCTCGCTGGGCGAATCGCTGCCTGACACGGTCAGCTTGCTGCTTTTGGGCAGGAGAATGGCTCAATGATTTGAGAAGCCAGCGATGTTCCCCTTTGTGGCACCGGCCGCGTCCCATCGGCTGGAGCACCCCAGCAGCAGGAATACCATGCACACCCAAGCTCCTTCCCACTGCTGGTGGGAGGAGAAGACGGGTGCGCTGGAGAATTGCCCTCACCTCGCCGGGGCAGCTGCGCTGAGCCTTGGTCTCCCCACACCCAGCCTCCCGCTCCCTTCTCTCTCCAGATTGCACCCACATCACCTCTCTTATGCCTTGGCTCTGCTCTGGCTCCTGCCTGGCTGAGTTTCTTGTGGATGAATTCAGAAAATGCAGTGGGCTGGTCCCTGCGCCTGCTCTCGCTGGATGTGAACACCCCAGGATAATTATCAGCGTGTCGGATCAGAGAAAAATCATATTTTAATTGTGTAATTACAGCAATTTAAAAGCCCTCAGGCCTTAAACACCTCTGCTTGCTGGCAGCTGGCAATCCATGAGTCTTTCATGGCAATTAGCATACCTTGCATGAAATATTTAACAACCTAAAAAGACAGAGCTTCAAATGTGTTCTTTGCGTTTGCAAGTCATATTGGTCAGCAGAAAGGTATTTCCACCCCCTCAAATAACCTTACCCCCCAAAAAAGCCTGCAGCTTGTCTGCGCCGTCAGCTTCCCTGGGCACCCCAGCAACAACTCTCATGTTTCCAAGGGATGGAGGGGACTTGCAAAAAGTCTGGGGAACTCTTTGGTCGCTTCATGGCAGGGCAATACTGGAGCCAGGAGTAACGCCTCGCCGCCGGGACTGGCTTTGTGCTGCGAGCACCTACCCTGAACTGGCCGCCGTTGCCGTCATCGAGCTCCAGGATGTAGCCTTCCACCTGCACCGTCGACAAGGGGGGCTGCTTCCAGGACAAGGTGGCACTGTTGTTGTGGGTGCAACACTCCTCTAGCTGCAGGATCGGGGGGGCCGGCACTGGGGAGGAAACTAAACACAAATTAGTGTAAGCCTGGCTGCTAGCACCAGAGAGGAGGAGCGGGGGGATAGCCATGGCATGCACATTTCCGCTGGAGCAGGGAGGATGCATTTATTGCCTCGGTGCGAAGCCAGCAGGGCACAAGGGACGTTAACTGTGATCTCGCGGGTGTGAGGTGGGGAGGAAGCAGAAAGGACTGTTCTCCAAACAAGCTCCACCAAATTCTTCCATCCCACAGCCTGGTGAAGCTTTTCTGTTTTCCTCCTGTTTTCTAATGCATTTTGGTGAAATATGGCAGCGCAACAATATACCTGGTATAGAAGTGCCTGGGCTCTTCACCGAAGCCGGTCCCAAACCTGCAGAGCTGGCTGCAGCCATGGACCTGGCCTTATCTACAACCCAGCAGCAAGCACTGCTCTGCTTCTGCACCAAACTCACGGCAAGAGAACAAGCAATGCCGGAGCAGCAGAGACAAGCCTGGGGACCCGCAGAACGGGGAGCGCCTGATCTTTTTGCCGTGGTAGAGCCTGTCCTAAAAGGGGGAGGCAACCACATGAACTGGGGGACTTGGAGAAGAGATGAGCGCGTCTCTCAATGATGCTGTTTTAGTGCCAGGGAATGAGAGCCCTTGACCTGCCGAAAAAGGCTCAGGGTCCTTCCCTGCTGCCCCAAGCACAGCACCCACTCTGGGGGTTCCCGTGGGGTCCCCGGGGTGGCAGCTCAGTAAGCAAACAGCCCTTGCTGCTGAGCACCTCTGGGGAGGCACAAGAGGCACAGGCACATTTCAGAGAGGTCTCCAAACAGGCAGCAGGCAGTCCCTGCCCTCAGCCTCTGCACGCCTCTGGAACTGATGCTGGGAGGCTGCGTCCCCTATAGCCTCCCATCAGCTACATCGGGGACATAAAGGACCATCAGGGCTTTTTCTGCTCAGACTGCTGTATTTGGGCATCTGCACGTGTGTAATGCAGCCCACTCCTGCTCTGAAAAGCATGGAGGGGTGACAGCATGACAGGGAAAGGGGATGTCCACCGACACATCCCATCCCCTGGCTAGGGACAGCTCTCCCAAACCTCCTCTCAACAGAGCTGCTTGTCCTCCACCCTCATCCTCACCGCCCAAAGTCTGACAAGAGCCAGTGAAAAAAAAGATGGAGAATCCAGACAAGATGTGGAGAAGCCACACATGTCCTGGAGAGAAAAGATGGACTCGCTGGCAAAGATTCACCATTCACCACCTCCCTCCATGAGGGAATCACCACTCTCCTCCACCTCCTGGGTCAGATCCTCAGCAGGAACCACCAGGCTGAGGGCCTGGAGAAAGCGAGTGGAGAAAGCCCTCGTGTTACAGCTAATACAGCAGCAGGGATGCTGCTCGTGCCCAGCATGTGCTGGCAATGGATGTGGGATGCCCCGTACCTATCGCTCACCTCTGCTCTTTGTCGAGACCTCTGGTGTTGCCCTGCCTCCCTCAGTTCTGTGACATGCGTTTGGGATCCAAACCCAACCTTCTGCTAAGCCTGCAAAATGCAACAACTTATTTCTACAGCGAGGGTGAGACGAGAGCACAGCCTCTGTCAGCTCTGCCCTGCCTCCACAGAGGAGAGTGGGCGGCTAAACTAGCAGCAGATTTGCTCTTATTAATTAAAAATAACCCTCTGGGCTAAATTGAAAGAAGGGAGGGCAGGAACACGCTAACATCTCCATGACTGGTGTGTAAGCTAAACAGTAATCCAGCCCTCCCTGGGTTTGGGTCCCCTTGCTAGCAGAAAATGTTACTGACACTTCAAATGAACAGCCAAACGAAATAACACGAGCAACTACGAGCGCTCCCAGCAGCCATGCCCAACGCGCCCTGCTCGCCGCAGCGAATACCAGGGGCCATTATTTGAAGATGCTCGATATCGTTACAGAAGGAAGCACTCGGTCAACAGCCTTCCTGTGTCTGACCACTGAGAAATGCTGGTGTGTGCAAATGGCTCCCGACTCAGGAAATCCAGCCGTGACGGCAGTGAAGAGCCATGCCAGACCTGCAGCTGGTGGCCTTTCCTCCAGGCAGCATATTTGCACCAGCTGAAGGCACAGGCCTTCGTTCAATGTCCTCCTGAGCTTCCCTGCCTCACAGCCCATTTGCATCTTCTGTCAGCTTCCCAGGGCTTTCCAAGGCACCAGTTGCTCACAGGTGGCAGCGGCTCCCTGCTTCCTGCAAAGCTGTGCAACTGCAGCGGCTCTCCGTGGTATGGG
Source organism: Phaethon aethereus (assembly GCF_964289735.1). Taxonomy (NCBI): domain Eukaryota; kingdom Metazoa; phylum Chordata; class Aves; order Phaethontiformes; family Phaethontidae; genus Phaethon; species Phaethon aethereus. The sequence goes on from NC_138579.1 coordinate 3,826,894, forward strand.
AGGGTGAGCACAGAGGGAACGGAGAACGAGGAGGAAATTAAAACTGAAGGTCTAAAACAACAGGGAGGAGAGGGGAGGGAGGACTGACCCCGAGCTACGCGGCGTGGCTCTTTGTGCTTTTGTGTTTGGAGGGACACTGTGGCTGCCCGCAGCAGGCAGCTCGCTAGCTGGCCCACGCCAGACGCTGCTCAGCACTGAGCAAGCGAGCATGTGTGAGCAGAGGTTTGGGAAGTGCCTGTGCTGCTCCCGAGAGCCTGGTCCCAACCTCTGCCAGCTGAGCTGGGACCAGTCTGGCTCTCCTGGCATTACAGAACGCTTTCTAACGCACTGCCAGGCAAAACCAAGCTCCTGGCACCTTGATCTGGCACACAGCTGCCCAGGGATCAGAGGCAGGGAGGCAGATGACTGGCCCAGGGGTGCAAAATACACAGGAACGGGCATAACTCTGGGTCTGGGGTGCCCAGTCTGGCTGGGAGTAGATGAGAAAGTCTCCTCTGCTGCCCCTTCCCTGTGGTGAGTTGCGTGGAAGCACTCAGCATGAGCAGAGACAAGCTTTTGAAAGGCACAGGAAATATTCTTACCTTTCATCTGCACAAAGTCGAGCTGATGGATGGACTGCAGCAAAGGGGCGTTGTCAAGGTTCAGGTCAAAGTCCGTGGTCATCCGGGGCGTCAGCGTGCCCTTTCCCCACTGGTCCTCGGTTAAGTGCACTCTCCTGATGAGAGCGTCGGAGATCTGGTGGCAAGGAGCAGCCTCAGCTACCGAGGGCCACCTGGGCTGCGCGCTGTGCCTCGTCTCCCCCCTGCTCTCCTCCCTCCCTGTGCCTCCCGGGCTGCCACGTCTGTCCCTGACTGCCAAAGGCTGGGACATCACATGTGCTTTCTAGCATCACCCCTTGCTGCAGGCTCAGATTGGCAGAGGGACCCCAAGAGCTCTGGGGACTGTTTTAAAGGCAGGGTCTAGAACCAAAGGGACCAGCCCAGGAACCAACGGGGGATGCGGTTCTCAAGGGCTGTATGTCCGTCTCTCGCTGGAGAACCATGGGACAGCACATGATGGTCACTGCCCCAGAAGTACACCACCACCAGCTGCACACCGCGGTAAGAAATGTCCCTGGCCTGGTTCTGCTTCTGCCTTGCTGTGATTTGGAGGTGATCAGAGGTTGGTCCTTTATTTTATGGTTGGAAAAGCTGGGGACATCATCTTTGGTGTAACTCCCCCGACTCTGCTGCGTTACCCCAGGGCTCTCGGCTGTGCGATGCCTTTCCCGCTCCCCTCGCAGCCCAGGCGTGAGCAGCTCCACACCAACCTGCAGGAAGCCGCTGGGGTCGTTCTCCTTGATGACCTCCAGGCAGTACTCCATCAGGCCCGTGGTCTGGCGCAGCTTCACCGTGCAGTGAGAGATCTGGTCTCGCACCACCTGCAGTGGGACAGGGAGAGCGGCGTGGCTCAGGGAGCCTGGGGAGACGGGGAGCCGAGGGGCTTCGGTGCTGCGTGGGCACAGGGGCACGGCAATACGAAGGGAGGCAAAGACTCAAGGGAATAGAAAAAGGCAGAACTGGCCAAGACTCATACACCAAATTCCAGGTCTTGGAAAAGCTGGTGAACAAGAACAAGCCTTGTTTAGCTCAAAATTATTAACCCACGTAATTATTCAAAGCAGTAGGGCAGTTCCATGCTCTGTCTTTACTTAAGACAGCTTCCAAATGACAGCTTATGAACTCCATGCAAAGCAAATGCCTACGATACATACCTCCATAAGATACACAGGAGCTGCTGCAGCCTCCGTGGGGCTGCCCTATCCATCCTTGGCGCGGAGCCGGGCTGCCGGCTTGGCTCTGCGGCAGCTGCACCCAACTGCCGCGGGTGAGGAGCGAGCCTGGTATTTTGCCATTTCCAAGAGGAATGAACGCACTACCTCCCCCAGCTTCAGCTCTGAATAATGATCTTCTTGAGATGCTCACCTGCCCATCAGCTGAGATGGACCACGCTGCCGAATTGCCTCATTTTCTCCACCGGCTGCAGCGGGAGTCTGGGGATGAGCCCAGCGCGGGAGGTGTGCCAGCGAGAGGAGATAAATCCTGCACGCCTTGTAGCAGGGCTCCCTACAGCACACCAAGCTCTGCCTGGGGCTGCCCAGGCTGCACGCTAAAGCACGTCTTCTTGCACCTGTGGATGGTTCCCCCAGGGGAACGTGTTTCAGCATCCCGGCGGCGCAGTACAACCAAGCATGTGGGCTGGCCGGTGCCTGCGGGCTCTGCTGCCCTTCCCTGAGACACAGCAGGGAGGACGGGGCTCAGGCCCCGATACCGCGAGGGTGTATTTGAAGGCTGGCTGGTCCCTCCGAGCAACTGCAAAGTGCTCCCGCACACTGAATCCCCACAGAAGGAGACAGTGCAGATCTGCACCCAGTGTCAGAGGGATTTATGTCATGGGAGATTGGCAGAGCAGCTCAGGAAGAAAGATTTTATGCTTCAGGGGAATGTGCCCATGGCAGATAGATAATTTTTTTTTCTTTTTCTGAAAGAGCTTTAAAGCTGTGTAAAGTTCTCCACTAGGACTGAACAAAGCTATGCAGCTCTAGGGATCACAGCTATTCAGGATGTTACAGACAGCAAAGACGAGCTTCTCAGCAGCAGCTGCAGCTGCACTGCGATGGAAAAAGCTGCAATAAGCAGTGATTAACATTTCCGAAAGCAGTTGCGTCCTCTGCACCGCAGCCGGTGAATGCCAGCCCCTGGGTGCCCACCGCTCCATCGGCACAGCAGCACTCGAATGACCACCCCGGGCTGAGCTCCCTCTGCGAGCATCCCCAGGGACGGCGAGGTGCAGTGAAGCGCCTGTCAGCCTCCTGCGGTGAATGAACCTGGGCTTCAAGGGGGGCAATGACTCCTGCAAGGGCGATCAATCACATCATGTGTTGCTTAATTTTAATTTAATCACCTCTACTTAATCACCTAACAGGAAGAAAAGAATTACCAGTCTTGCAACTTGGACAACATATCTGCTTCTGTGAAATGCTATGTGGAGCTAGCGAGCAGCATGATCGGCACACACCGGTTCTGGTCTCGTATGCTGTCATGAGGAGGAATACTTCTTTTAGGGCCAGCTTCTAACACTTGAGTGCACTGGAATGGGTCTGCTGGGCAACAGCTAGTCCTTGAGATCTGGATTCCTCTTGGGCTCTGCTGCTCTCTTCCCAAAGCGTGGGCAAGTCCCTGGACTTTCTCCGTGGCGATGGTCAGGGTGGGATCCAGAAAGTGCAGTGGGGTTGCAAAGCTTTGCAGCAACCGGCAGCCCCTGCCAGGGAATGCAAAGCAGTCCCTTGCACTAATGGGATCTCTTCTGCTCAGGAGAGGGGGTTGGGGGGCTGTTCTGCTCTTGCAAGGGTTGTCGGCCGCATGGATGTTGGGTCTCAGCTCCAGACTGTGGTGTAACCCCTGAGTGCGAGATGAGCCCAGCCTGTGGGCTCTAACCTTGCTGTTTGAGCATATCCTGACTGCATCTACCGAGCTCAGCTGGGCTGCAGATGGGCAAGGGGGGATCACACCCTGAATGTCCAGAAAACCAGCCTTCCTTCTTCAAGCAAGACCCCTCTCTGGGGAAATGCACATGCCATCAGAAAGACAGCAAAGATGGGATTGGTAAAACAATCTTCTTATCTTCTTTGCAGCTTAAATCTCTGTCTGGTTTTCCCAGGATAATGAATTTGTGAGCCTCTCCCTGCCCGAGTAGATGCTTTCGAAGTATTACCAGCAGAACTGCCATCTGCTACCGCCAGCCAGGCATGAGCCTCCAAGGAGCAGCGTTTGCTCGGTGAAGACAGGCACGGTGTCCCAGGACAGCCCTGGACACACGGCTGGCTCCCCCGGCACCCTCTTGGCCAAGAGACGGGGTTACCGGCAAGGTGAGGGGACCTGCCACCCCTGCTCTGGTGCCAGCATGAGACCTGGGGGGGCTTCCTGGCACTGTCTGGAAGGAGGGAGCTGGAGCAGGGAGGTGCCAGCCCCGGCTTTGCCCCGCCACCCTGCCCGCTCCCCGGCAGCAGCGTGAGGTGAGGCCAGCGCCAGGCGGCTCCAGGCTGATTAATTACTGAGCTTCCTGGCAGATTATCCCTGCTAATAAAGGTCTGGTCCGGAGTGGAAGTGCTTGCTGCAGGCTGCCACTGAGGCTACATAAATCGTTATGCATGTGAGTGCAAACTGAGGTACAAGAAATCCCATTCAAACATAAGCAAAAGTGCTTTTTTCCCCCCCAAAAAAGGTGGTCAAAGACTAGAACAGAGAGGCTGTGGAGTCTCCAGCCTTGGAGTCATTCAGATCTCAAGTGGAGGCAGCCTGGGACAGTCTGCTCCAGGTGCTCAGAAGCTGCATCCAAGGCAGCTGTCCCTGCCCACACCTTTAGCCCCAGCGATCCTGCCCTTCTGCAACTCCGCGAGCCTCCTCGGGGACCCAGCATCTGCTCATCCGGAGAACTAGAGCATGAAACAGCGGCTTAATTGCAGCATCTACACAGCAGGCAAGCCGACAGCAGAAATCCACATTTCCCTTCGCCGCCAACAAACTGTTTTCAAGGCAAGGGGAGGGATCTTCGGCTGGGACCTGGTGGGGCTTCGTGGCTTTACAGCTCCTGCGCTCCACACAAGAGAAGCAGGATGCAGACAGGAACAGCGAGACTCCACGAATCACTTGGATTAGGGAAATGAAAGATTTTAAAAATAAGACATAAGCATCCCACGTACCTTCAAAGGCACGGTCTAGACCCTGTGGGGCCAGTGAAGCCTACAAGTTTTCCCTATGGCCTTAAGCATCCTGTGGTTCTTCTTGTGCATCAGGGATTTCCACTCCCGGGGGTACCGCAGCTCCCTGTTACCCCAGTAATGAAGAGTATTTCGATGAAGAGAGCTGACAGCAAAATTTGGAAGTTCCTCAAGCCTTTGACTTGTGCAGGCAAGTGAGGCTGTGTTGGGCCGAGGGGCAGCCTCAGGAGACTTCAGAGGGCTTGCAGCGTTCACCAGATCGCCAGGAAGACCAGGCTGCCATGAATTCTGCGTGCAGGTAGACAGTTTACAAACCTCTCCTGAAACCACACAGGTAACACACCTCACTGAGCGGCGGCATCTTCGGGGAAAGGCCTAATGGCTCAGCTGGAGAGGGCATTTGGGCAGCTCCATACATTTTATTTGTGGTCGTTTTTATCAAATGACTTTTTTTCCCTTTAGGTGCCAAAGGAGGCAACAGCCAGAACCTGGCTGCTAATTACAGCCCATAAAAAGGACTTTCCCTGTGCACTCACAGCAGCTCACTACTACCTTAAAATAGGAAATTTATTTCAAGAGCTTTTCTTCCCTGCAAGATGACATTAACTATAATTTACATTTTAATACAGCTCCTAGAAGGCAATAACATCTGCACTCATCTCTACTTAAATGTCTTCCTCACCTTCCTTCTCTTTTTAGTACTTGGCTAGACAACTGGTTTTCAAGGCACTCAACCTCACTTGAACCTGGGCTTCTCAGCGCTCAGGACGAGTCCTGCCGGGAATGTCATGTGGAGGACACGGAGCCTCCTCACCCCGGGCACACCGTGGCTGGAGAACGGTCACCTGCCTGGTGGTGTTCGGGGGAGCAGCGCTGCTGTGCTTCGCTGCAGCACTGCGAACCCAGATAGAAAAATCCCGGATGAAAAAAACCCCGGGACAGACCCTGACGTTTTGATTGTGCTGAATCCCACAACCACAGATCCTCTGAGCATTTCCAGGTGGATGTTTCCATGGTGACTTGCCTCTTGCTATTGGGAGAGGAGGCTCAGGCTGGAGCTGGAAAAAGCAGAGCTGCTGCGTTAACAAGCCCGTGCGATGCTGGCGGCGGCACGTCCTGGAGGCTTGCACAGCCTGTCCTGATCAAAGGCTTCTGTACGGCACCAACAAGTGCGGGAAAGCGCCGTACGGAGACCTGGTCTCCAGCGCAGAGCCGCTGGTGAACATGGCACGTGGAGAGATGCTACGGAGGACAGACTTGATCCAGCTCTCCAACAGAACAAGTGGAAAGCGTGAGGGGCGTCAAAAAACCAGAGGCATCCCTGCAGCCTGATCACAGCTGCTGGTCCCCAGTGCCCAGCTCCCGGTGCTGATGCCCTTCCCAAGGTGGTCAGACATCACGGCAGGGGAAAGTAGTGGAGAGTGTGGAGGGATTTGTAAGAGCAGTCTGGTATCTGCATCTTTGCGAAATAATGCACTTCGTGGTGAGCTTATCTGACCTGTGTGTCCTGTCTGGTGTTTCCATACAGAAATGGTATGGTACAGGAAACTAAAGCTGTGCTTCTGTCCTGTTTCTCATCCTTTCACACCAGTCCTGATCACCAGTGACCTAACCCAACGGAGGACACCAAGTTCCCTTGGGCTTCCTGGAAAATCCTGACTGTAACCCCTAAAGAAGGGTCATGGACGAGCATTTCATCTCTGGAGATCCAGTGCCATGGACAGGAGCCCTTGATGAGCGTTTCCTATATAATTAGCTCCCCTGGGAAATGTGACAACCACTGCAAGGGCTCTGCAGCCAAAGCACCATGGTGAAATCACAGAGCAAAGACATCCTATGACCTGAAGGCCAGAAGAAGGCCAGAATGTTCCACCACACTGCTCAGAGCTCAAAGGAGGTGCACACAGAGCTCAGTCCATGTGTGCTGTGGACTGAGGAGAGATTTCTTCCTGGGACAACACTGCAAGGAAGCCTCATGTCCCCTGCACAAACCAGCCTGTGCTGTAGGGCATCTTCCCTTGGGACAGACCATACTGGTCCTTTGAAAACCAGGGCCAGCAATGAGGAGCAGGACAGACAAGGAGGTCTGTCCTGGAGATGGAGCAGGCACCTGACCCCACGGCTCCTCCAGATGTTATTTTTTTTAAAGCCTGTGTTCTTAATCTGAATCCAAGTGTAGGGGGAGGGTGGGGAAAGGCAGGGAAATGTCCTTGCCAAGTTCGTTTCTTCCCAAACCTCTCCCCACTCTGCAGTAATTATTGTTGGCCCACAGGCAAACCTGGATTTGTGCCTGCCTCCATGAAATATGTGTCAAGCCAAAGTAGGTCAGTCCTGGGGCTGAGCTGACCCCAAGTCTGGGCACTGCACAGCAATGGGAGCTTGGGCTCTCTGGTGAAAGGCGCCTGTGGTGCCGAGCCAGCCAGCAGGCTCCGTCCCTCCGTGCCTCTCCTCGCTCACACAGTGCCATACCATGCCATGGTGGCCAACCTCCCAGCAGGCAGGAGGGGCAGCCAGGGTGCTGCGGCTCCATGCCAACTGCTGGAGCAACTGATTTGGATCTGAACGGGCTCCTGAGTGACACAGATAAGTCTCACTGGTCAATCTATCTGCTCATCTCCTCCTCAGCTGAGATGCTCTGGAGACACGGCAGCAGCAAGTGGACAGGCAGGCCAGACTAGGAGGCTCTGGACTGGTCTCCTATGGGACGCGGTGATGCTACCACCGCAAGTCAGGAGCTAACATTGTCCTGTCCTAACGTGAACATCAACCAGGACAAGTCCCATGGTCCTGCAGGAGGACCCACCACGGGTCCAAATTCAGCACAGAGCACATGCCAGGGCACGTGTAGGAAGAGACGGTGCCGAGCGGGCAGCACGCTGCTGCGGATGGGGCGGGCGGAGGTGGGGAGCTGGTCCCTCTGCGGCCGAGCCTCGCACCCTGCACACCGTCCTTCCTGACACCCTGGAAGGATTCCTGCTCCCTCTGCAACGCTTCCAGCACTCCAGAGCCTCGGAGCAAGAGCTGGGGCTTTGTTATCCCCACCAGCCTTGGGCAGCTGGGTGGATGTCCCGTTGGGAGGCAGCTGCTCCATGCACAACGCTGCTCCCCTTTCATGTCTTGTCCCTTTCAGCGAGGTCAGCCCAGCCCGTGCCCAGCTGGAGCTGCAGGTGCTGCCTTTGTCCAGGGGGTTCCTTGGACGGGGCAAAAGGGACACTGCCCTAAGCGGCGATGACCTGGGCAGCCCCTTCCCCTGGGTGACAGAGCATGATGGGGACAGTGGCAGTGCCGGAGAAGGGGACGCAGGGGACCAGGCTGCAGGGTTGGTGGGGAACGCCCAGCTCGGTGGCCTGGTGGGGCCAGGGGACCCTGTGTATGCACAGTGAGGACAGCAGGGAGGCACCCAACAGGCTCGAGACTCTCCTAAACCCCCTGTCCTGTCTGCAGCTTGTGAAGGCAGGCAAGACCCTCTCTGTCCCCGTCCCCAAGCCAGAGGGGAAGGATGTGTGTTCACCTGAGCCGCGTGCCAAGTCTGTGTGTCCCAGCCTGACGATGCTGAAGCCCCCGGAGGCAAATCTCAGCATGCGAGACCCTAGCTGGTACTCAGGTGGCTCAGCGTCGCACGACTCTCCCCATAGCAGCCTAAGACCAAGGGAGCACAGCTGTGTTATTATTCATGCCGTCCACTCCCACAAGAATTAAAAGGGAAAATCAAATAATTTCAGTCTAAAAATCTGACCAACACTCCACAGGCTGCAGAGCAGAGGGGAGCAGCTTTTGGATTTTAAACATCAGCTGCTGTGATGCTACTGATTGATAACTGGATGCTCATGTGCCGCATCTGCTGGACCACGCAGGGCCATGGAGCCCCTCCTGCCCGTGCAGCTCCCTCCTCACGGAGCGCGGGGAGCTGCAAGAGCTCCGTCCTTCAGGGAGGGAGGCTCGAGGGCTGATTTTATCCGAGTCCAGTCTGAAACCCAGGGGCTGTTTCTTCTTTTAAGGACCAGGCCTGCGTAATGACAAAGGCCAGCTGGTAACCAGGGTAGGTGCAGGTGGGATGTCCGTGTGCACGTGTTGGGGGGACAGGCGATACAATAAGAGCAAGCAGTGGGAAGCAGTTCCCTTCCTCTAGCCAAAAAGTGAAAGGCCTCCGCGGGTTGCGCCGAGCAGGGAAATTGCTTTGTGTTGCGCAGCTTTGTGAGTGTTTAACTAACCATGCCCTGAAGGGCAAGAGGGAAAGAGAGTCCACCAGGCAGTGGGGTCCTCTCTGCACCTAGAGGACAGGCCAGCAGCACGGCATACCTGTTTGGGGTTGTGCTTTATTGTCGGACACCAAGCACTGATGCTGGGCTCAGTCCCACAAAGCTGCTATTGTCCGGCTCCCGATGGAAATGCTCGTGAGCCCTAGTGCTGTGGTGTCTGTGTCCTGCAGGCAGACGGGAGACTGGTGGCCTCCTCCCTCACTTGAGGTAGGTTCAGGAATCCCTCTGGGAGCCTCCTGGATGGCCCAAAGGACGCAAGTGGAGCCAGAGCAGAGACACAGAAGTTTCTAGCCAGAACACTGAAATGCCCTTGGAAGAGGGACCCCGGGAAGCACAAAGTGAAATGCCTCAGCTGGCCTGTATCAGTGATGGCCAGGGTGAAAGTACCTTGTCCAACAGATACTGGGCTCCTCCAGTCCCAGGTGGGATTTGGCCCTTCGCTTCCCTTCTCAGCCCCAAACCAGCTGAAAAGGCACAGTGCAGTGACTGCAGGAAGGACACAAGCCAGGAGCCCGTTTTCACAGCTGACCTCAAGGCTCACCTTAAGAGCTGCACCTCAGTTCCCTCAACGCCAACGATTCACCTCTCGGTGAAACCTGAAGCCATGAGGTGCTCAATAAGCACAAGACAGGAAACACAGCAATTCCTCTTCCCGCCTGGTGACAAAACTGGCCTGTCACGATACCAAGTGCCCCAGGACTTCAGCTGAAGGACTTACAGGCACTCAGCATCCTGCAGGATCATGCTAGTAGCTCGGAAGCAACATGGGACACGAACAAGGTTATTTTCCCGCCTGCGGATGCTGTACACACGGCTCTGCTGACCTAATGACTAGTGACGGGCCCGGTAATGGCGTAATTCAGTAGGAACCACCACCTGGAGGAAGCAGCACTTGCTCAGGGCGCGTCACGCTGGGAGCGGGCTGAGCATCTGCAGCAAAATGGAATTCCGCTCACGTGAAAAGCAAGAAGAGCAGCTCTCCAGTGACCTCCCGCCCCTCCCGCAGCGCTTCACCCCCACAAACAGCGTCACGGGCCTCGTCCCCGTCCGGTGCCAAGCCTGCAGAAAGGTGTCTGACCGCCCCAGCTGGTTCGGTTCGTAGGGGCTCACCTTCAGCTTGTGCTCGTGCTCCTTGTTGACGCGGGACAGCAACTGGGCTTTCCTTCTGTTGAGGGCATCGATGAGGGCGTCGCACTGGGCCACCAGGCAGGCCTCGAACTCCACGCTGTTCTCCTGTGGGTCAGAGCAGAGCATCACAGCCTGGGGCAGGTCTCCATTTCAGTTGGGAGACCTGATTTTTTTTTAATGATCCTGCATGGGCCATTTTTATACGTGCAGCTGCACCACTGCACCACACAAATCCACTCCATTAGCACGTGGGGAGCTTGTGCCTTTGGCTCATGGCAAACGTGGTGGTGGCAGGTGAGGAACAGGTTGGTCTGTCCTGCCGCATCCTTGGATCTGCCTGTGGCAGAGATGGGAAGGGCTGGGGGTCTCTGCTGCTCGCTCCATGACACAGGCAGCTTTGGGAGGAGCAGTTTTGGGCAGGGCTGCAGGGGGGTAGTATGAAAAGTCAGGTGTGGGCCGCTTTGGGAGAGCACCCACCAAACCAAGCTGGGGAGATGGGGCACAGGATCGCAGAGAGCAGCTCATCCTGGTGGGAAGGGGATGTTCCTCAGCCAGGAGACACAGTACCTGGATTTGCTGCACCATGTTGCGGAGTTGGACCAGGAACTCTTTCGCTTCCTTGGCTCTGTCTGACAACCCGTTCAGGGCCTGGGAAAGCTGGCTCTGCAGGGGGAAGAAAGGGCAAGGTCATTTCCATGTCCTGGACTCATCCTTGTGCTGGGGGAGCCTGTGTGCGATTTGGGCTGGGGATGGACTGCAGCCCAGCGCTGCCTTCCTGGGGTGTGCAGCCTTCGGCAAGACACCGGGGTGTCCTTCTGCCCCCGCTGCCCTGAGTGTAAGGAGAGGAAAAGGAGGGTTAGCCATCATCGTGGATGCCTTGGCTTTGGGAAGCAGATATTCAGTGTCCACCTCCTCCACAGGCTTCCCTGGGTGATCAGAGACAAGCCACATCCCCCCTGGGTCTCAGAGTGAGCCAGTGGCTACCTCCGCTGCATCTCTGCTCTGCAGGGAGCCAGACACCAAAAATCCTGTAGGATCTGACCCATGTCTGCTGAGGATGGCCAGCAAAAGGGCACAGGTCAGGCCGCTTGAATCAGACTGAAAATTCTCCCATCTCCCCATGAAAGCTACAGTAAAGCAGGGTCCTCCACCACCGTCCAAAATACTGACTGCCCCTTCGGCGCCGGGGCTGGGAGCGCGCGCCCACAGCCTGCTGCGGCCCGTGCTGAGCCGAGCTGCATAACGCGGTAATAACAATGACCATGACTTGTGTTTTTTCATTTCACTTTCCAAACATTAACTCCGGAATCTTCCCCTTTTGCTGTGATTTCAGTAAGATTACTATCTCAAGGGCTGGGCAAATCACCCGCAAAAATTTATCCCTCAGAGTGATTTTACCTCTTGCGTGGGCTGCAAATTGCCTGCAAATATCACACACACACGCTTTGAGGCGTGATCTTTCTTTGCGGCAGACACAGAAGGGGGTCCAGAAGATGGCTGATGTCCTCAAATCTCCAAAAATCTTATGTGACCACCCCTGCTGTGATCAGGATGTTGGCACCAGGCTGACAGCTGCCTGGTCACGCCGTGCTCCCCACGGACACCGGCACAGGGAGAGGGAGGGGAGATGGGAGAGGGGAGCAGGGGGAGTGACGGCGCAGAAGGGACGCGAGCTCGCCGGAGCACAGCGCCTGCTGAGATGGCGCTGGGCTGAAATCGAGAAAAAACAGAATCGCTATCGAAGAGACGAGGTAGCAAACGAATGGCAACCATTTAATGGTCCAGAAAATGACCTTACTGCTGCTTCCCCAGGAGATGTTAATATAACCCTAGTGATTTCTGCATTTCCTTTGTAATTTATCGTGCCCGAGTCATTAGGATGCGGAGCTAATCAGCGAAAGCATCTCCAATAAAAATGGGATTGCTAAGTCAGCTCGGCAGGGCCTCCCCATCTCCCCTCCCCGAGCTAAGGCTGGAGGAAGAGCCGAGGTCAGAGCCCGGGCTGCTCCCCACGGCGCTGGCAGCCCCACGCGCCGCAGGGACAACCCAGCCCTGCCTCGTCCCCCCCGCTGCGCCCCTGCAAAAGCCGCCGTCGCCCTGCCCCACGCTCGCCCTCCACAGCCCACGCATGCCTCTAGCCCTCCCAGATTTAGGAAGACATCGTAAGCCTGGCAAGGAGGTCTGCTGAGAACCGAGCGCTGCAGGGACCTGGTCTTTGATAACGCAGGCGATTAATAGCGAAAATCAGCGGGAGTTTGTTGTATTTACAAGCACCTCATTAAAACTGCAGCATGGTGAGTTTTTTCCTTTAATAAAATCTTTGGAGGGCTTTTTTCTTCTATCAACATACATTTCAGAAAGGGGATCTTTATATCAAGATAATATCAAGATATTATCAATAATATCAATATAATATCAAGATATTATAACTCTTTGAGGTTTTCCTAATGGGAAAGCATTTTAAATGTACTCTTAAAATTTAGTAAGAGCTCTGCAATGCCAGCGTGCACTGTCCACGCTTCTTCACCCCGGACACCCCCAGCCTCACAGCACAACGGCTTCCACGGCACAGCAAGCTTTGAGCCTGTCCACAGAAAGAAAAAGATGGTCCCTCACCTTCAGAGTGTCCCTCCCCGAGGTCTCACACTGCATCCCCCTTCTCAGCGCAGCACTGAGAAGTTCTCAATGCCACCAGTGCCTGCAGACAAGAGCTAGTCAGGAAACTGTATTTTTTCCATCATCTTAAGGTTGATGAGCTGCACAGTGGACACCCTGCCCTGCCCTCGTCCCTGGCATGAAAATCAGGGTGCCGACATGGGCCTGCCCAGCTCACAGCAATCAGTAGTAAGAGCATCAGCACCAGCATCGCCTCTGCAAATCGGTGACGCCAGTTCCTACGTGTGGGTGGCCACAGGCTCCTCACTGGATGCAGGAGCATCAAGGTTTGTTTTTTCATCGTCATGAGCTTCATGCCGATCTCCAGGAAGGGCCTCCAACACGCAGAGGCTCTCCCGGAGCCCAGACACGTTCCCGGACACGTCCCTTTGACACAAACATCTGCCCAGCTCTCCCGCTGCATCCCCGCTGCCCATGGCAGGAGTCACCCCGCTGGGGACTCGGAGCTGCAAGCCATCACCGTTAGCCCATTAAACACGGTGAATTAATGCTATATGACAACGCAGCGTGTATGGGAATGTGCGCAGGGACCCGCGGGCATGCCTGAATGTATTCACCAAGGGCAGCCCTTCAGGCGCAGTGACAACGTGATCCATAACTGTACACGGCAGAAAAACAAAGTCCTCCTGGCTTCTGTTATTATGTTAATAAGTCAGAGGCTGCGGAGAGAAATTAAATGACAGATTGGGTCTGTAAATTCTACAGGTACCTTCCATGACCCTTGGAGCAAACCCAAGCTTTAATGCAGTCTGTCGCTTCGGAGAAGGATTTAATCACCGGACATGGAAGGCAGAGTCACAGGTTGCCCGCAACCGTGTGATCTACACGGAGGGAGCGGGAGATGGAGACTCAGGAATCCTCCGCACGGGAGCAGGGGGTTGGAAGGACCTCAGACCTTGTCTCCCACGGGTGCTGTACCAGACCGTGGGAAACACGATGCTGTTAATAGTTCTGACACACAGGGATCTCCCCTCCCTGCGAAAACCTCAAACGTGGCACTTTGCATCTCCATGTGGAAACCAAATCTTTGGGGATTCTCAGGGCTGGGAACCCCGCTCTGGAGACCACCGCCCGCCTGCAGAGGAGGGGACGTTGGATGGAGAGCCAGCATCTCCGGTGTGCAGTGGGCCAGCCAGCTCGCAGGTGCTGGACCGGAGCAGAGTCCCACCTTGAGCTAGCACAGGCAGGGGAATTAATGACTGTGAAATGAAAAAAAATCCCATTTAGAGGTGTCTTAAAAGCAAGTGAATCTGTTCTTTGCAGAAAGCTGGCCTCTTTTTCAAAGCTCTTGTTTCAAGGCAGCAAGAAGAGACTTCTGTAATTCATATTAGCATTAACGGGAGCTAAGCATTTAAACCTCTGTCCCCAGAGCTTTGTGTCCCCTTCTCTTTGTGCTCGCTAATAGCTCTGTAACCCTCCTTCCCAGGCATGGCTGACAAAGGGATTTCTGTCCCTCTCTGATTCTCCCTTGCCCCAGAGCACGGATGAGCACAGTTGGTGCAGAAGGCTGGGCAGGCTCCAAGAAATGGAGAAAAGCACCGTTTTAAGCTCCGCACCGTCTCTCAGATGGAGCTGGTCTGGTTCTCCTCCCGTATAACCCAGCTGCCAGCGATGGAGCTCCTCCAGGTTTACCTTGAGGCGAGAAGGGAGCTGGGCGTGTTATTTTAGGAGGCATCGGGTCCCGCTCGGCACTGGATGCCGGATTCGCGGAGCTGGCTCTGTGTGACGGCTCCATCTGGCACACCAAGAAAAGCCTGAAGCCAGCTGGCGTTGGCCACCAACAAGAGCAAGAAAGTTGCACTCGTTTCGAACCCCAACTCTCTTGCAGGCTCCAACACCTGAGAAAGTGCCTGGAGCACTCAGGAGAGACACCAGTCTCCTCCTCTGCTCAGTGGAGAGAAGGGCTCCTCTGCAAGCCAAAAACCAGTTGCTAGCCCAGGTCCCCTGGCCAGCTGGAAGCCCCCTCCCCATGCCCACCCGGGAGCTGTGCAGCTCTGAGCTGCCTGCCCCCAGCCTGCAAGGGCTGCCCCCACATGCAGGAAAGCTTGTGTGCGATGGTGAAAGATCACAAATTCAAACAAGATCAAGAAAGGGCATTTCTGTTCAAGGTCAGGCCAGATGTACACCCCAGCGCAGCATCTTCTGTACAACGGTGCTCCTTCCAGCCTCCAATGGTTCACAGCTCAGGAACCTCAGGAGGTTGGCATGGCTTGCATGTAGCCTGGGTAACCCCCCTTGGATTTCTCTTCCACAGAACTGTTCTGTCTCCTCGTGGACCAACAAAAGCTTTTATCATCCACAGGGTCCTGTAGCAAGGAGTTCACAACTTAAGTGCGTGCCCTGTGAAAGCCACCTGCTCTGGGCTGCTGCAGACCATGGCCTTCAAAGGCCATTTGCACCTAAGATTTCAGATGAATGCACCTCCTTACCAGCCACAGATGGGCTAGGTGTTCCCTGTCACCCCAGGACAGAAAATCCACCCCAGAAGAACTCTTGGCATTACACTGAGAGGCCACTATCTGCTCTGACATCCCAGGTGTTGCAGCCAGCCCCTGTTTCTTCTCTGCTTCCAACCAAGTCATCTCTCAGCAAGTTCCCATGCTGGAGCATCCATATGGAGGTAGAAGAGAAGAGGAATAAGCCGCGGCAAGAAAAGATGCTGTTCCCAGTTGTTCTGCTTGTACCCTTGAAAGGATGAGGAGCTGTCACAGATGCTGGAGTTGAAGTCATGTGCTTCCTTCTTTTAATTAAAGCATAGGACCTACAGCCTTGGAATCTTGAGGCAAGCTTACTGTATGTGACGCCTGACTAATTAAAATGGGATGTTTAATTAAAACTTGCATTCAGTCAGGAAGTTGATGAAGCTAAACTGCTGCTAATTGGCTTTCGGCTCCAGTCAGGAGAGCCTGACTTTTGGATTCAACACTGCCTAAGAGAATCCAAAAGCTCTTGCTGGAGCTGCAGCCTGGGCTGAACCTGCCCCTTGAAGACTTGATCCTGCAGCGTGGGACGAAGGGAGACCAGGTTGGGCAGCACCACGTCCCGGCGTCCTGCAGGGGCTGGTCCTCATGGGAGGCAGGCGACCCCGCGCTGCGAAGGGGCCTGCCGATCCGCCGCAGGGAGGCTCCTTCCTGAGCCTGCTCTCCGCACTGATAACTGCTAACGTGAAATCACGCCCTCATCTCCCTCCTTGTTCCTCCCTCGCCCACCTGACAATCACTCCGTCACTCCTGGTGGGTCTGCTCTGGGGCTGGCTTAGCATCACTGCTATGTGCTGACTGCTAAAGCTCTCCAGCAACACCCCCATGCCTGCTGGCCATGCTGCCTCTGCTCCCACTGAACAGTCCAGACCCCTTCCCCATTTCCCTTGAACACATCCCCAAACTGTATCAGTGATCCCTGTGTACTTACTCTGATGAAGACTAGTAAACAAGCTGAAACCTACTCAGAAACAGCTCTATTTGATCACTACTTACAGACAGCAGCTTCTAGAGCTCCAGCTGCCCGGCAGCTCCTAACGCACATGATGGGATGCGACACCACGCAAGACTAGGCACTTACCACTGGTGTGCACATAGAGACCTCTTACCAAAAATGCCTTACACCTCTGTAGCTGCAGCTATCCGACCTGTCCTCTCCTCTTCCTCTCCCTTCTGCTCTGCTAAGCCCGCTCCCCTGACATCGCACTGGAAACGCAGACGTGCGGCAGACAGTGGGTTACAACCCGAGACAACCTCATCCCAAGGCAATCTCATCCCAAGCCTGTGTGCCCAAAAGGTCGGTGGAGAGCAGCACTTTCGTTGCAGCCCATTCGGTCTCTGCCTGCTGAACTCCTCGGCAGCTTCGGAGAGCAATCAGGCAGCAAACAGCCTTGGAAGCCGGAGAGCAGCGCTCACTCCCAGGCCCAGCCTGGCGCGCCTCTGGCAGGGATGCAGAGTAGCTACAGGTGACTGATGCTCTGTGTCTGCAGTGTGAGTAAAGCCAGACCATCTTTAGTTGCCAATAACTAACTTTGAGCCAAGGCAGGAGACAGGAACGGAGCGTGGGTCTGAATTACCTCTCTCCAAACACGGCGCCGTTCTGCTGCTGCGTGTTTGACATCGGTCCAGCTCAGGTTTTGCTGGCTTCCCATGGGAAGGATGTGCTCTCAGCCTGACATAAAGCTGCAAATAAAGTAACAGACGGAAGAGCCTACGCTTTCCAGCAGGACACAGGCACACACATGCAGAGCCAGGTTTGTGAGCAAATGTCCTGGGTGTAGACTGCAGGCTAGAAATGAACACGTAGGAACAGCTCCCGCTCCCCGGCTGCATACGACAGGGGAAGCAAGGGATGGGAAGGCAGCGACGGCTACCGCTGCGTATCAGGGACCTTGGTTCTCCTCCTTCATTGCAGTTATGCTGGGGAAACTGGGGTCAGGAGGAGGAAGGTGAAATGTAAACTATTAAGATACAGCAGCCCCTGGGAGAGGATCTCCAGGCAGGGAGCGTGCCTCAGGGCCGCGCTGCTCTGGCTGCCTCTGCAGCAGCCTGGAGGGCAGCTGGGGTCTGCAAAGCAGATGATCCTCCACACGTGCAAGGCAGGCTGGCTGCCTGGGGCATACAGGCATCCGCAGAGCGGATTATCTCCAGGGCAATTTTTATTGACATCAGAGTTAATTCCAGGGCCTGCAGAGGGGCCCCTGCACCTCTGGAAGAGACAGAGATGCCACTACACCCGCTATTATCAACCCTAGACCTTGGTGGGTCCTCCTGGGGGAAGCACGCAGCCCCTTGCCACTGCAACGCTGGGAAAATCCCAGCTGAACCTGAGGAGGGAGAACACCCAAGATGGGGAGACTTTGGGTGTCTCGCTTCTACGACGGTGACACCCATGTGCAGCTCCTCGACGAACCCCAGTCCTGGCTGGAGCATGGGTGAGTTATGGCCTTTTCAGTGCAAATGAAGAGATGTGGTGGGTTTGGGATGCTCAAGGGTCCAAGCCAGCACGGTTGTATTGATCTGCGTGGAGCATTAGAGTACTCAACCCTCAACCCCTCTGCAGTGCTGAGGGCACCCAGTGCAGACATCAGCAGGTGCTGAGGGTGCTCAGCACCCATGGGCACACAGACTGTGTTTTGCGCACAGGGAATTTTCTTCCTGCAGCCTCCTCCTTTCTCTCATCTCTCACCCTTTCCCCCTGTCCCCATACAGCAACACAGCAGACTCATGCAAGCCACCCAAAGCTGGCAGGGGGAAGCCTCACTCCAGAAGGGACTGCGGACCAGGCCAGGATGAAGGCAGTGGAGAATTCAGCTGGGCAAAAAAACTCATGTCCCCTCTGCTGGGCAGACAGGCTGTCTGGAGCCCTCCCACAAGCTGGGGGTGGCGATGCAGTGGGTTTTGTCCCATGCCAAGTCCCAAAGCTGGGCTGCTGCCTGCCAGCTGGTAGGATTTTGTTAAAGCCACTTATTTTTTGATAGTTGCTGATAACAGAACAGCAAAGCTGTTCCGGATGCTGCAGCGCAGAGCAGAAATCACTGCCAATCCTGGCAGGGTCAGCGTTGGAGGCCTTATCAGCTCATCCCAGGTTGTGCTTATTTATTCCCACCCACCCTGAGCCATTGCTTATCAAGGTGAAATCTCGCACATGGACGCACAGCTGTGCTCCCCGGCAATAAGGAGCTATGGGTGGGGATGGCAGGGTCCCCGGGGTAGCACCTGGGATGTCCCCACGAAGGGCAAGCCGCAAGAGCTGAGGTGAGATGCTGTGGAGAGCTGCCTGCCCCACACGAGCCTGGGTGTCACCGGGATGCCTGCCTGCTGTGGCACCGTGCCGGCCCAACCAACCCCTTCGGTATGTGGCTAAGCCCGTGTCTGCACCATTTCTGGGCCCGAGCTCTATGTTTGTGGGACTGCTTGCTTCCTTGGGATCCCCATCCTACCTCATCATCTCCCCTATGCTCCCTGTGAGACGATGACTGCAATACTCAGGCGCCGAAGCCCCCAGCACCGATGTGCTGTCACTCGGGCGCGCAGATGGCCCCGGCCGCTGGCTTTGTTCACGCAGACACTAGGGCAGTGTATTTCCTCAGCAGGCAGAACTGATTCAAAGGCTCCAGCCTGGAAATAAAACAAGGATATATTCTTTTCAAGCGTGACCTTGCTAAAACCCTTTCGTTGCCTCCCATGTGGCTCCGGGATTCCCTGGCCCCGGGCAGGCACGCTGCTCTGCCTCCTCCCGGCCTTGCTGTGGGCAATGCTGAATTCATGCTGAGTTTCTTGCACGTGTTATTTAGCCTGGTCTCAGTTATAACGTGCAGCCGCAGCGGCAACGTCCATCAGCCCATCTGTACCAGCATGGCAACTGGCCTAGCCCAGCTCGCTGCCTGGCTGCCCCGAGCCCCTCACCCTGCGCAGACGGCAGGAAGGGACGGGGGGTCTCTGCCCTGACCAGCCCCAGGCTTCGGGGGTCCTCTCTGAAAGGAGACTTCTAATGTTTTGAAAATGACCTGCTGTGACTTGGTCACCAAACCTTGGAACTGCACATTAGCCAGCAGCGGGGAGACTGCTGGAAGCAAGAGACTTAGGGTAAAAACATCAATTATTCTCTTTGCATGCACTTTAATGCATGTAATTGTTATGCCAAAATTGCAGAAGAATAACTCTGGCCCCCTCTGATCCTGCTAGGATCAGCGCGCGTGACAGCCTAGCTGGGACGCCCGGGCTGTGGGTGCCTGTGGGGACAGGTCACACGCTGCTTTTTCCACTCTGAAACAGCAGAGCATTTTGCTCCTGCTGTGAATCCTTGTGCTCACTTGAACATGCTGCTTCCCGGTTTGCAGCCCTTCTGTGGCCAGGACAGCTGGTGCTCTGCAGGCTGCAATGATTTCTCAGCAGGCTTTGGGAGAAGCCTGTACAAGGAGGAGGAAGATCTGAACCCCCAACTTCTAGCATCCTTGCACTTTAACCCCACTTCTTCAAGGGGCAAACCATCAGGCATGCAAAACTGTCCAGCAGAAGATACGGCTGCCAAGTGGCCTGTGAGATAACATGCCAGTGGTTTGCTTCCAAAAATGTGGGGACACTAGATGAAGTCATTAGACACCACCGGAGCTGCAGTGACCTTCTACGTCTCAAGCACTAATGTGGGATGAGCCTTGGTTTAGCTAAGCCCCCTGGAAGAGGGTAGATCTAGGACAATTCCTTGCAACCTGATGAAGACCAGCTTTGCACATAGGGACCCTCAGTGTGGATCAGTTCACGTGTGGTGACTTGCTTGGCTGTTCCTACTCCTTGGACTAAACAAATACAAGAGGTATGTAATGTCCTGGGCTGCTCCTTGCTGACAGTTCCTTGCTGTGAGGATGTGCTGAAGATGCTCTGTCCTTGCTTTGATGTAGGATATAGTCCTTGCTTTGATTCTTAGGAAGAAGAAATGTAAGCACCTAGTAATAGCCCTTTGATACTGCCCAATTAATTCCTATTTCGCTTCATTAATACTCAACAACAAATAATCTTATCTTTTCATTGGCAAAACCTAGCACAAGTCCCTTTGAAATCACAGACAGAACTGCCAGCTCTGTTACAGGGATGCTGGGCAAAACACAAGCTAAGCAAGTGCCTGCTGCCTGCCCACAGGTACACAGAGGGGCAAACAAGGTAAGGGCGAGAAACTATTTTAAAAAGGCCAAATATTGCGGACAGATCAGCGCAGGTCTATAGAGTGAGTTGATGCTGAGGTCCACCCTCTCCATATTTCAGGAGGAGAGACACTTTGGACACACCCTTGCCTGGTCCTGCTTCAGCTGCACTGCATTAGGTGTGCTCCTGCAGTGCGTCTTCCAGGTTGTGTCCTTGAGAGGAGTCCAGGTCCTCCTGCGGCTCTGCACAGACCTCAGGGTGGAAATGCACTTTCAGACTATGGCAAACACTGTTGCAGCTGTTCACTGCGCGCTGTTTTTCTGAGCTCAGCAATATCCACATCCTGGTCTGGGTAGCAGTCTCCCTTGGAGTCTTGTAACCAAGATGATAAGCACTGAGTCTGGCTGCTTCTGGGATCTGAAGCCCGGCAAGAAGGCCATGAACTTTGCTAGTGGCTGGTTCATGCAAGTGAGACTGGAATAAATTCCTCCTCATTGTCCCTCATGGGGTAGCTCAGGGCACGGCAGGCAGCAAGGAACTCAGCTGCCAGCTCTGAAGCCTACAGCTAGCAGAGGTCCAAGCAGCATCCTCAGGACACATCTCTTCCCCTCTGGAGCACTCAGAGGCAACCTTGCAGACTGGGGGGCTGGTTGGCACAGGCTGCATTCATGCACAAGCCTCCTTCTCCTTCCCTCAGCCTGGCCTGCTGTAGATCCAAGGTCCCTCTCCCAGCATCAGTGCACCCAGGAGCAAGCGTCTTGCCAATGGTGAAGGGTGGTGAAGTTGCATGCTGGCCCTTGTTTTGTCTTCGTCCATGCCTCTGCAACTCTGGGTAGCTTTGCTGTTTCTACAGTTGACAGATACTGGACCCAGCAAGTCTGAAGGAGCCCAAAACAGGCACAGAGAGCAAAGCCACACATCTTTGCTGTGAGATAGCGGTGAAATTGTAGAGCAATTAACAGGAAGGCATCAACTAAAAGCAGTCTTTGTTCACCATCTTCATCAGAGGCATGAACCCTGTCACTGCTGGAGGCTAAGATAGGAGCTCAGGGAACAGGGCTCCCCTCCTGTCCACAGCAGTGATGCCCAAGCCTTGACGTAAGGTTGATTTCGCTGCCGACTTCGTGCATCTGCACAGCATCTGACTGCCACGACAGTGAGAGTTCTGTGAAGGCCATGACCAACAGCACTGACCTACCAGCACTGCAGAGATCCTCCCACAGTCTGGGTACAGCTCCCAGGTACCGAGGGCGCAACACGGGGCTGAGCTCGTTTCCAGCCCCATAGGTGTGTGCTGAAGGAACGCTCTTTGGGCTGAAGAGACGCGCAGGTGTGATGGATGCAGACACCAAAGCGACACATGCCAGTAACAAAAGTACAGGCAGCTCTGTATGGGTTGTAGTGAGGCTGACAGGAGGAAGCGAAGAGATGCTTTGGCTGGAAAAGGCAAGGTGAAGATCCTGGTGCAAGCCCTGCTCTCCACCCAGAGCAACTGCAGCACATAGCTCCCGTTAATGCCTGTGCTGAACCACGTCTTGGGGAGTGCAGTTGTAATGATGGCTGATTACTGTCACTTGTGACCCAGCTGGGAGCACGCTGATCTATAGCTGCTGTTGTGTGGCTGGTGGCATTTCCAAACCACCCTGGAAGCACAAGGCTCATTTGCTGCGTGTCAGTGTTGCTATTTTTCCAGAGATGAATGAGGCTGGCAAGAGGCAGAGGATAGCTCGCAGCTGAGCAATGACTTCTCCAGGCTCCCTCCCTTCCCCTGCAAGGCATAGTCCAGCAACAACACGCCATGTCCTGAGCGGGTGCAAACACTCGTAGCTCTCCTGGGCCAGCACTTACAGCCACGTCCCCAGGCAGACGGGCTGGTTCTTTGCTAGAGGTGCAATTTACAGGCAGAATAAGCACACAACTACACCTGCGCTCCTCTCTGGAGAAGCTGGGAACACACTATCTTGCACACATTCTTCCTGTATTTATGGAAAAAGGAGGTTTAAGCACCCTTTGCTGTCCCCCAGCACTCAGAGGGCTGAGGGCTGGAGCAGATCCCTGCGTGGCGAAGGGCAGCCCGGCGGGCACTGTCACTGTGGCCTTCAGGGCTGTTCCACGGGCTCCGACCCCTGGGCAGACAGTGCCTGGGCCATGCCCTGCTCCTCCTGGGCTCCTCAAGGCTGGAGGAGTCGGGCGGGACAGCACGTAGCCCTCTGCCCTGCGGTGCCTCCTTTCCTCATCTGCAGAGGAGCATTCCCACCAGGCATGGCTTCCGCCAGGCTCCCCCGCTTCCGACTGCAGCTGCTGCTCGCACAGGGGCAGGGAGATGAAATGAGCAGAGCGGAATCCAATTAGAGAGATCCGGAAACAAGAGAGGAGATGGGAACGTGTCCAGGTTGCTGAGAGCTCCATGCGTCCTGGTGCCAACAGAGTAGAATCACAGATGAGGAAGATGGCGTGCCCGATCCTGCTTAGGGATCCTTTGGCCAAGCAGTGGTGTCAGAAATCTGCAGGTCAGAGCTGAGCACGACACCAAGCAGCACGGCTTAGCATCACCCCACAGCCCCGTCAGCACGCCCGGCGCTCGGGCTAATGCCTGGGGGCAGCTCTGTGCTGGGTGGGCTGCGTCTGGAGGAGCTCTCACATGGCACCACAGAGCTGCACTGTGGCCTCCTGCTTGAGATGAGCAGATTGTGGTCGAGCCCAGCTGGCAAAGGTCTTCCTTGGGTGTAAATCAGTCAGAGGAGAGTATAAGAATATAGTTGTCAACCTCTTAATGTCGCTGGGGCCGCCTGCTGAAATCGGGTGCATTCTGGCCCGATCAACAGATGTCCCTCCCCTAGGGATGACGAAGGGCAGGACACATTACAGACAGACTACTAGGAAAAAATACCCAGAAAATGTGCCTGTGCTGAAGGGAAACTGCAGAAAATTGGCTTCATGGTACCCTGGAAAGTGAGATGCATGTTACCCAGAGCTGCCATTAATGCTGCTTTCCTTTGCCACCAAGGTAGAACCAGCCCTGAACCAGCATCCAGGAGGGAGACAAGGAGATGACTTATTGACACAGAGCTGTCCACCGGTCTGCTGCACAGCGCTGAGGAAGTCAGTGCATGGCAAATATTGCGAGTAATAACGTTTGGCAGTGCAAGGTAATCAAGGAAACCGACCTGGTTATAATCAGCCTCAGCAAGCACAGAGTTCAGCTTCTGGAGTACTCCACAGGTCAGAAGGAACTGGCTCATC
This sequence comes from Phaethon aethereus, assembly GCF_964289735.1. Lineage (NCBI taxonomy): Eukaryota > Metazoa > Chordata > Aves > Phaethontiformes > Phaethontidae > Phaethon > Phaethon aethereus. Next base: position 3,850,581 of record NC_138579.1, read on the forward strand.
AAGCAAGATCTTCCATGTCTCAGGCAGCCACTGAAACAGCATTACTATTGCTTTTAAAAAGTAAAAAAAAATCATTGCACAGCATTAATTCGAGAGAAAGGCAGTTAAAGAACCAGACGCTGCATTTCCTGAGAAGGCTGCTTAGCAGCTAATCTCTACAGTGGCTGATCCCTCCTTAGATCACTGCTCCTTGTGGCATTTTCCCTTCACTCTGAATAAGCTTCCAAGTCCTGGATTCCCCTTCCCACGGTGTAGAAGACATAAGGGAAGAGGTGTTAGGCACTCATGTCCTGAGCTCCTGGGTCAGCTCCAAGTGTAGTCTCCCCTCGATCCTGGCCTGTTACCCCAAGCGCTGACCTCTGAAGATACAGTGGTCATGTCTCTAAGTCATCCTCGCAGCAGCTCCCCACAGCCCAGCGTTCACCCCTGGTTCAGGTGAACGCTGGACCAATGAACTGACACACACAAGAAACCCCAAGCAGCCAGCTCCAGGGATCATGCCAGGACTCATCAGGGAGGGACCTGCCTCTACAAAGAATCTGAAATTAAACAAGGGGCAGTGGAGGAGGTTGAACAAGATAAAAAGACAAATGGCTCAGCATGAACACACTGGTAAGAGCGTAGACTGTTTTTAGGAGCTTTCAGGCATGCTGCAAAAGTAGGAGAACCTGGAGAAATGGGCTTAAAACTAGCATTTTTGTGGGTGATAAAGGAGCGTGTTGGTGTTGCATCCATCCCACTCTCCACTCCCTGCTGTGCACAGGGAAGGGTGGGTCATGGCAACTCCCCAGGCAATAGCATGCTGACACATGGCGTTACTCTCAACAGAATTGCTCTCGCTTGGCCTCAAGTAGGCAGGAAACAAAAAAACAGGGCAAAACATCACTTACTTTCTCCATTGAGATCAAACAAATCCTCTGGCTATTGCTGTTTGTCTCACCAAAGAAAACCCCCATTGTCCAGCACAGACGGAGCCTGAGAGAAGTTCTTTAACTTGCTTAAAAATGAATTTACAGGAGCAAAAGTTGCTGCAAGGTAAAAGCCTGGCCATTGGGCCACCTTCTGACCCAGAACACTCTTCTGATCAACAGCAGCCTCCATTCTCTAGGAAAACTAGTTTGGGATGTTTACATGGACTGCACCATTAGACCCTCCAAGAGATGGTCTTTCTGCACCATCCCTCTCACAAGCTAGTGGAAGACCTCAGGAGGGGCAACAGAGCCTCTTACAGAGGTGGAAGGCCATACATCCATCACAGGGATGGAGAACTCCTGACCTGTCAGCCTCACCTCTGTGCCAGGGAGATCTGCTCCAGCTGCCACGGAGCAGATCCTCCTCTGAAGCTATGCTAAGGCACATGGGAAACAGAAAGGTGATTCAAGACAGACAACAAGGCTTCACCAAGGGCAAGTCCTGCCTGACCAACCTAGTGGCCTTCTGTGATGGAGTGACTGCATTAGTGGACAAGGGAAGAGCTATGGATGTCTTCTATCTGGACTTCTGTAAGGCCTTTGACAAGGTCCCCCACAACATCCTTCTTCCAAATTGGAGAGAGATGGATTTGGTGAGTGGACTGTTGGGTGGATGAGGAATTGGTTGAATGGTTGTATCCAGAGAGTGGTCAATGATTCAAGGTCCAGATGGAGACAGGTGACGAACAGTGTCCCTCAGGGGTCCGTACTGGAACCAGTACTCTTTAATATCTTCCTCAATGACATAAACAGTGGGATCGAGTGCACCCTCAGCAAGTTTGCAGATGACACCAAGCTGAGCAGTGTGGTTGACACACCTAAGGGACAGGATGCCATCCAGAGGGACCTGAACAAGCTCAAGGAATGGGCCTGTGGGAACCTCATGAGGTTCAAGAAGGCCAAGTGCAGGGTCCTGCACCTGCGTTGTGGCAACCCCCAGTATCAGTACAGGCTGGGGGATGAAGAGATGGAGAGCAGCCCTGCCAAGAAGGACTTGGGGGTACTGGTGGATGAAAAGCTGGACATGAGCTGGCAATGTGCGCTCGCAGTCCAGAAGGCCAACCGTACCCTGGGCTGCACCCAATGCAGCGTGGCCAGGAGAGCGAGGGAGGGGATTCTGCCCCTCTGCTCTGCTCTGGTGAGACCCCCTGCAGCTTAAAGCTTTAAACCACTTCCACTCAGGTCAGTAACAGGGAGAGGGTTGGATCTGGCTAGGTTGGAATGCCACAAACTACTGCTGCATCTTTTTATTGAAAAAATCTGGAGAACATTCCTATAAACGGTGAAGAAAGTCCCACCAGGCAAACCCTGTCTTCTTAGACCCCGTTCTTCTCCACGGTGCATGGAAAAACATGTAAGCAAAGACTCAGGTTATGATCTCACAGGCCAGCATCTGTGTCCTCTACAGAATAAAAGTACTACGGATGCGTAAGTGTGCAAGTGAGACGAGACCATCAGCCTGCAGGCGAAGCTGCAGGGGATTAGCACACCCACGTTTTGGGGTACAGTTAGGAAAAGAGCACACCGACGCCAGGCCACTGCTGCGTGCGAGCACCGAGCATCTTCCCCTACGCAGTCATCCCCTATGGCAGCCGCTGGCCCACCGCCACACATAGTCCTGGCACAGCCCAAGAGCCAGGAAGGTGCACGCTGCAGATCTTACACTTTCTGCCTTCAAATTGTGCTCTGTCTGCCTTCAAACCGATTACTGCCTTCCCACTCAGCCTGCTCTGTGGTTACTCACACTTCAGCTCTTCCATCCCATTACTGCATTAAATCTTTAAATCTGATTACTTTGTTTGGAGTTAAATTTAAACCTGATTAGCTGCATAAACAATGATTTTTACCAGTCCTAGCCCCAACACAGGAGGATGAAAGCCCCGTGGGGCAATTCCTCTTTCTGCAGTGAGTGTATTGACCATCCTTTTGTCTTGTCCTATAACCATCTCTGTGCTGTAGTCTGGCATAGTCATAAACAGGCTTGACAGCTAGCCAACATCTTGACTTTGCTTTGACATTTAATTGGCTAGAAATGCAAATTGTATTGCACTCTTCGGCTCTGAGCAGGACTCACTGAGGCACTAAGGTAAGGGAATACACCCCATCGCTCTGATCGACCGGCGTTCAGTGCACCCACTGGGGCTGGCGGGAGAACAGCAGCGACTCATCAGTGTTACCACTCATGACCACGAAGCCCCACCACAAAGGGCAGCTCAATGAAACTGCCTTCCTACTGAACGTGGTCCTGATATGGCATCCAGGAGGCCGGGAGTCCAAGCCATGCTCTACTATAGGTGACCAGTGTGATGCTGGGCAAGTCCACTTCTCCCATCTCCTGCTGGTGTAGATCAGAAAGCTCTGGGGCAGTTGTGTAGGTGGGAACCCAGTCTAAGGAGGCCTCATGTGCTTCATACAAAGGTAAAAGCACAGCTTTCAAACAAGAAGAGCATGCAGACTGACACCAAATAGGTCACACAGCCTTAGCATCCCCGCGGCTCTGCGTGCAGTCAGTCCTGTTGGCTGGTATCTCACCAGCCATATCAACAAAGCCCACGATGCTTCATGGCTTTCAGAGATCCCAGCCCAGTGCCTCAGCAGCAGCTTCTCATTTCACAGCCTTTTGCCTCTTTGGCTGCTGACCAAAACTGGGATTTTACAGAACATCAGCAAGCACTCGTGGACTTAGCTGAAGGGAGGTTTTCAAAGGCACAGATGGGAGATGGCATCTCATTCCCCTTGGCTATCAACACAGAGTCCTTCCCTTCGATGGGAGGAAGCACGTATATCCCCCCAGCACCTCCACAAAGCGGGACTGCATCATAGCCTCGCAGAGAGCCCATCTGCTGGCATTTCCTACTGAATCCTTGATGCTGCAGCTTCTGAGGACGGGCTGGTGTGCTCAAAAGCTTGTCTGCCTTCCCCAACTAAATTAGCGTAGTAAAAAGAATCTCCTCTCCCACTCAAATCTTACCTTGGGCACATCTAAAGTCCCACTCAATTACAAGACTATCGCTCTTCTGCGTATGTTCCTTCTGGCTATTTGCTCTTAACCATTTGCCCCTGCAGAAAGCAGTCTGGCATGTGCTGAAGTGAAACAGCATCGGCACTAAAGGACTACAGCCCACAGCTGGTCCTTTCCATCACTGTCTCAAATCCAGACGTTCTCAGCCTTAGGCCATCTTTCCCAATTTGATACTCCCTAATGGGATACGGCTAATACCTGCTCTGGGAGAAGGGTGTGTTTCACTGCATTTCCGCTGCTCCAACTTAAGCACTAAACTTTTTGCTGCATTCATGGAAATGCAAAGCCTGCAACTGCCTGCTATAGGCTTGAAGACCATCACAATCCCCCTCTCCAACCTCCTCTTCTCTCCATGCATGCCCAGCTCATTCGTTCTTTCCCCTGCAGTCGCTCCGGCCACTCTCCCTGCATGCTACGACCACGGTTTGCAGTTGCCTCGATGCCTGGGTGACCCACACCGTTGCAGTCCTCCAGCTGAGGCTGCGCCAGCATGACTTTCTCCTACACGCAGGACAGCTCAGAGCACCTTCTGGAGTGTTTCTTGTGCTCTCCTCTGAGGTCTTCGGTCGTCTGCGCTGTGTATGGGACTTGACCAAATAATCACTGGGCATTATCATCTCTTTGGGCGAATACCCCACTACCTACCTAACCTCGGAGTGCAGAGCAAACCCTTACCTCTCTGCTTTCTCTGTCAGAAGTAAATATAAAATTTAAATTATAAATATATTCTACTTTTAGGACAGCATGGATTCTTTGTTCGGTTTTTTTTCTAAATGTTGCTCTTGGCTAGTGCTTTAAAGCTCATGTTTAACGGTGAGTGCCTGATGAGCATGAAAGCGAAACATTCACTCTCCCGAGATGTTCTGTGTAACAAGGATGCCCAGAGCCATCAGTGAAACACGCTTGGGGGACCTGAGCATCCACAGCAGCTGTTCTGCGCTCTCCCTCACATCTCTAGGAAACAGCAGCGAGCTCCGGCTCCGCCACAAACCCCCGTGCGATGGCTGACACCCGACACAGCCGTGCCCTGGCATATGTTGAAGGGAGCTAGAGTGGACATCACCTTAACACACTCGGCTGCACGGTCTGAGCGCTCAGGAGCCGTCCTGCCGTCACACCGGAGCCCCTGTGCCGCAGGGCAGCTCTCCTGGGGGCTCATGGAGGGCACAGCCAAACAGCCCATCTGACTTGCCCAGGCCGTCTGTGCCAGCCAGCCCACTCAGCAGAGACGGTACCAGCGCTGGAAAATCTCTGCTTTGCTAGCAGGACTGGCAGACAAGACTTCACTAGCAGCAGAACATCAGCAAATTAGTAATAATTTTATGCTTTCTGCTTTTAATAAGATCGCTGGTATCACACAGCAGCAGCACGAGGAGGAGGGGGGAAACGAAATCAAGATGTGTATGGATGGACCGGCCTTTCTGCTTCATTCCCTCCCTCTCCAAGAGGATGGGAGACTGCTCTCTGGAGAGCACCACTTCGGATGTTTGCTTCCTGCAGACTCCAGCCAGCCCAGGCGAGAGACAAGGAGCTCTCGGCAGCGCCGAAGCACTGCTCGTGCAGGGACTGTAGGTTGGGCAGCACTTCTTCTGGTGTCTCCTTAGAGGCCAGAGGGACTTGCCCCAGGTTGAGCTTACTAGAGAAACTGTCTCCTCCACTTATTGCTGCTGCTTCTGGGCAGAAGGCTGGACTTGAGCTCTCTGAGGTCCCTTCTAATCTGAAGCTTTCTATGACCAAAGCTGCATTACTAAAAAAAAGAGCTTTTGCCTGCCGCGAACACCTCTGCCTGAGCAGAGATGCTCCCACATAGTCGCGCGCTGGGGTTTCGGCGTGGAGACAAAGCAGCTCCAGGCTCTTCAGCAGAGCAAGGCCACTGCCAAACCCCTTGGGCTTCACGTAGTCCTACCTCTAGGTATGCGATTTCTCCGAGAGCAGCTTCTCTTTCCCCTCTGGGCAGAGGAGAAGCTCTGCAGGCACACACTGAGCTCCTGCTCAAAAACCAGACTGTGCATAGGGGAGGGCTCTTTCTGCTCTCCAAGGAGAAAACCAAGTGCAGGTGCAACACAGATCAAAGGGCAGGTCCAAGGACCAGGATTTCGTATTTCCTTCGAAGCACCACTTTAGAAATACCTCCCATCACCATGGATACTGGAGCACTGGGAATGCAACACTCTCCACAGCAGCGGTAGAGACACTCAGGTGGCTGCTGCTGGGAAAGCACTTAGGGCAGAGCGAGGCAGCTCAGATCTCACCTCAAGTGCAGAAAAAGCACAGTAAATCCAGCCTTTCCCCTCTGTAGACTCCTTCCTCCAGGCACTGGAGTCTGAGCCTCTACATTTGGACCCAAGGTTCCCAAGTTGGAAAGGGCTGGATTTGGAATTACTCCCAAAATGTGACAGCAACCAGATTGCATTCGGTGCTGTAGATACCAAAAAACCCCAGTCTGAATCAGGGAGACTTCAAAACAAGGAGGGAACAGGACTTATGGGGAAGGGCAGAGACAGGAAAGCATCTCATTCCCAGACCAAGAATAACCAAAAGTCCTACTTCAGATAGAGAGCAGACTGCGTGCACGCTAGATGCTCTATCCCCTTACCGGGCGTGCACAGGGGGCATTTCGCAGGCCCCTTGTCTTCCTCTGGCTGGGTGTCGGAGATGGCCTTGGCAGTTCTGCAACCCCCAAGCTCCCTCGTAGGCGTTTGCTCCCAGCAGTGAGGCCAGACTGGTCGGCATTTCTCCAGTAAGCTCAGGACGTGCGCCGGTGGCTGCAGCACTTTGCTGCAGACTCCATCAAATCAATCCCTCGGGACACGCCATGCTTTTTTACCTCTGGGGACGCTGAGCGGAACGCAGCCCTGGCACCAAGGCACACGCCTCAACCCGAGGTCCCCAGGCCTCCCTGGCTGCACAGAGGATGCCACGGAAAAACCGAGGGAGCAACTCCGTGGGCGTCCCGTTTGCCCAGGAGCACCAAAAGGGTACTGAGAGGGGGAAGACCCAGATCTCTGGTCTCTTCGCTTGCCGGCTTGCGGGCCTATAATCCCTTTTGGAAGCAGGGCAACGTGGCACAGTGCAAGGCAGGAAGGAACAAGCGGCCAGTGGAAGTGGTTTAATACCAGGTCCTTCAGGAAAGAGCCTACCAAAGCCAGCAAGGTGCCCAGAGCGAAGGCGCAGGGCAGTGCAGGAAGGTGTGAATTCAGCAAGTGCAAAGATTTAAAACCTCTGAGGATTTCACCTTCCAGCTCTCCTAATGCAATCCAGGAATGAGCTCTTCGGAAACCCTGCTTCCTCGAGCTCAGAAGACATGTTTGAAGTGGCCTCTTGAGAGCCCACATTAAGATTTTCACGGAAAATAAACCACGGAGAGAGGCAGAGAGTGACAAAAGCACTTGAAGGCAGTTTGAGACAAGGAAGGCTGTAAGCAGGGGCAGATGAGAATTGTTATTGGGAAAGGCTAACCAAATGAACTGAATGGATCCCGAGGAGATCGTAGACCCGTTAATAAAAAAGGAGGAAGAATAAATCAATAATTCTGGAAGAGCTGAGATAATGAGTGCCCTTAAAAAAATTATTCTTTAATAGGAAAGGACGTATGGCTAATTAGGAAGTAATGAAGAACTTGTCAGTGTATCTACAGACAGTGAGGAGGCTCCATACCCAGAACTGAAGGATACCCGAATCACTGGAGCTGAGCAATATATCTTAGTGTCACGAGGAAAGCAGTTAATGGACCCACTGAATCATTCATGATTATTTATGAAGCGAAGAATCCAGGATGTACCAAGGGATGGGAGGGGGGAGGGGAAAAAAATAAAAAAAATTAAAAAAAAAAATCACATTTTCTTCAGTAATAGTTTGGGTTTTTTTAAGAGGAAACAAAGAAGTGCTCCCAAGACCTTAAAGAAAAACTAGCCTAAGGAGAAAAGGAGCCGTAAATACCTCTAAAAGTCTCTAGAGAACAATATCCCATCTCAGCATGGGGAGGATACACCTGGACGTTGGACTCTCGCATCTGCTTGCGACAAAGGCACCACCAGCAAGGCCAGGGCTCACTCCGCAGGGAGCCCAAGCCTCACCAACCCGGTCCCCGCCGCTTCGGAGGGCCTCAAGAAACCTGGCTTCTGCAAGGACTTCAGATGTGTGGTTGGGGTCTGAGCACAGCCACGTGGATGGAAAGCCAAGCCAGGGAGCCCACCTCGGGGCGCAGCAGTCAAAAGCAACAAAATCACATCATGTGAAGGAGGAGTATCCCTGGACTGGGAAATGAGGGCTTGCCAGCACCTCTAAGAGTAGGAATCCAAACAGCTCTGAGAGATCTTCCTGGCCATAAACATGCACAGGAAATAAACGTGAGCTCCAGCCAGGAAGAACATCGGAAGATTCCCCAAGCAATCACTTCCAACCCGTGTGAAATGAAAAAGGATGCTTGGGAAATAACAAAATGAGAAAAAAACCTGCAGCATGCAAGAGATGTCTGTGCCTTCGCAGCACGGATCCTGCTCCCCTGTGCAAGGACAGGTACCTCTCAGCTGGGCTGAGAAGGGGCACCGGCCATCAGAGAAACTGGGAGAGAGGGAGCCCAGCGGAGGCAGAAGGGATGAGTGGGGGAAGCTGGGGAGGGCAGGAGATACGGGGCCAGCAAGAGAGGGAGGCGAATCCTCGGACAGGACTAGCAAACGTAATGCATCTCAGTCTAAAGTCCTGCATGAGACCCTGGCTATGGGCTCACCATGCTCAGGGTTTCCTCCAGCTGATGATGACACCTTTAAAAAGCCATATACACCCAAAATTGCTTCTGTGCTGGCTCTGCCCGATTGGGAGAGGGAACAGAAGTCAGTTCTCCTTTATCTCAAGCAGTGGCTGTGATCACCTCGCAGGAGTCTCTGCTTCCTCATTCTCCCATTAAAGACATGAACAGAATCACAGAATCATAAAGGTTGGAAAAGACCTTTAAGATCAAGTCCAACCATGAACCCAACACCACCATGCCCACTAAACCATGTCCCGAAGTGCCACATCCACACGTTTTTTGAACACCTCCACAGATGGTGACTCCACCACCTCCCTGGGCAGCCCGTTCCAATGCTTGACCACTCTCTCGGTAAAGAAATTTTTCCTAATATCCAGTCTAAATCTCCCCTGGTGCAACTTGAGGCCATCTCCTCTCGTTCTCGTCACTTGGGAGAAGAGACCAATCCCCATCTCACCACAACCTCCTTTCAGGTAATTGTAGAGAGTGAACAGGTCTAATATGGGATGAGAAATCTTTTAAACCCTTATAAACAAACATAGGAATGAGGTACCCAACACCCTGAGAAGCCCAAAGACCAGATGAGAAGCAGCAGAGAAAGGAGAAAGGAGGAGTGGGGCCCCAGCGTAAGAGCTGCCTCTCTCCGCCACCCATTTCATGGGAAAGGAGCTTCCAGGAGGCCAGGGAAGTTAACGCTGGAGATGCAGAAGGCACTGAGAAGATCAAGCAGCTCGTGACAGTGAAAGGACCATCTGGGGTGCCACAGAAGTGATGGTGATCTCTCTTTGGGATATGACAGCCAAAAGAAGCCACAAGATCCAGGGCAAGGGCTAATTCCAAACCGGCATCGAAGTCAGGGGCAGGACAGGAGGGATGCGGTATGGAAGATACTGGGACATCTCCAAACTGAGCCTCTCGGGGTCACTGGGCAGCAGGCTATCTCTCCCACTTGAGAGCTGACCTGCACCGCTGTGTACCTCAAGGTAAACCAGCAGAGAAGACATGGGATGCACAGCCGCTCCTAGCAAGTAACAACCATCGTAATAAAAGAAGCACATCCCCTTGGTCTCCGACTTGCTGCTGTTGCTAGCTATGATAATGAGACAATTCAATGGGAACATGCAATTTTTAACTTGAGAGCTACCAGGGTAAAGGAAAATATTGGAGAAACTCTATGGGAGCAGCAGGCTGTATCTGAAATCTCAGACAAGGCTGTGCAGTATTGATCTTTACACACAAAAGTCCTTCTACACCACAAAAGTACAAACACTGTTGAAAGTGATGAATTTGATCTCTTTTGCAGAAAATCTTTCCTTCTTTTTTTTTAAAAAAGGAGTCTCCGGAGACATTGTGCAATCTGTATTTGACAGGCAGTTGGCGGCCCCTCTCATTTTGCAGAGTCAGCAAAAGCCCCACTCTTTCCACTTAGGTGAAGAGTTTGTTTTTAAGTCACTGGTTTAACTCAGGGGGAAATGAAGTCTGTTGCGAGATGCCTGCTGAGGGTTTGAAACGCTTGGGGAGATAGCTGCTTTAGTAATATTTATAAGCTCAGCTTCAAACCCAGCACTAAGCTGGCCAGCTCGCTGTAGCAGTATGCAGCGTCTCGGGAGCTCTGTATTCCCATCTCCAGCTCCGCCGCGACGCCAACAAACGTTAAAGAGAAGGGGAAGAGGCTCTCCCGGGTGCAGAAGGCAAACACACCACGATGTGCTGGCAGCGGCTGGAAGCAGCTTGTTAAAATGCTCTTGGGTCTCCCGGCCGCTGGGCTACGTGGATGAGCAGCGGCAGAAGCCAATCTCAGATGAGTTTCATTCCTCCTGCTGCTTCATTCTGGTCTGGTGCAGCAAGGACCCCATCGGTAAGCAAAAAGTACCTGCTCAGGAGAAGGGGCATCTGAGCAGCAGCCCAGACACGTAGCAGAGGGGCTTCACATAGCCCGGCAGCGTCCGGAGGTGCTCTGACAGGTATTGATTTCACTAGGTACCTTAACGTGGTGCAGAAGAGAAGGGTGCAGGGACTCCCATGGGTGTCTGAGCTGGGATGTCCACCCTACAGAGCCAGATGAACAACAGACCTACTCCAGCGGGATTAGCCCAGTGCTCTGTCTGAGCTCATTAGCCCCGACTCTTAACTAGCTCCTATGCACTTGGCTTGGGTTGCCTTGCCATGACCCCTTGGTTTCACAATCCATATGCACAGGACGAGCCTGGGTTTGTCTCACGGCCGCCCCATCCTTGTCGACCTGTCTGCACCACCCATCTGCGGGCAGAAAGCTGCTCGGGGCGGCACGCGTGCCTTCACCTCTAGCACCGCCGGCTCCACAGCACTACTACTGCGAAGGGGCTGCAGTTGCTCCTCACGACACCTCGGAAGGAGTAAAGGACAACGGCTCCGAACACAAGCGCTGCAGAAACCCAGGGTTTCTAATATAACCCTAAAATGTTAAATTTGGGCTTTTTTCAGTGGCACATTACAAGGCGAGGGGATAAGCTACAGGAGTGCCAGGGCCTATTCCTTTGAGTTGCGGCTTTGATCCTTGAAGATTTTCATTTACTTAAATACGTTTCTATTTAAACTTACCGCCCATTTTGAATACAGAAGGGAAAACCAACTCATCAGCAAGGCCTGCCCAGGCCTGTCCTTCCCTCCCTTCTCTCAAGCACAGGGAAGGGGCTTGCAGGGCTCCAAGCAAAGCAGCAGCAAAACACGCTCGCTGCAAATGCAGCAGTACCGGGAGCAAACAGCACGGTGGGCTCCGAGCCACCACGGGCACTTCCACTCTGGGAAGCCACCGAGGAGGCAGCCGTGTGCCGCAGGACGAGCCCTTAACAGGGGCAAAGCGTTCCGTGCTGCCAGGTGTAACAGCCCCGCAATAAAATCTCGTTTTTGGAAGGCAAGTAAACCAGTGCGACTTGAGGGCTTGCTTAGGCGTGCCCGTGTAAAGCCCCGCTCAGAGGGGCACAGGAGCAGGTCCTCCCACCCCTTCGGGGACACTGCATCCGCACGCTCGCCGCACGGACCCCGTCTCCCCCGGGCATGGGAGGGCCCTGGAAAGGCCACTGGAAACCAGCCACCCGTGGGTGTGCTGGGGGAGCACACGGGGAGGGCTGTGCAGGGGCCAAAATGCTTCTCAGTGGAACAAGAGACCCTTCTCCCCACCGTCCACGCTTCCTCTACAGGGCACATTCGCCTCCTGTCATCTCCATATCCCTTGTCTAGAGCCAGGGATGTTACTGGTATTTAATTACAGACTATATCATCTGCTACTCTGAATAAGTACATGAAAAATAATCATCTACGTACCAACTGCCTCAGAATAAATATCGATGCTTTATTGCAGAGCTGTGCAGCCGCTCCGCTAAGGCTACCTGCTTTTAAAATATTCTTAGTAACAAAGAGGTAGATTAATGTTATTTATGCACATGCGAAATTGTGCATGCAGTAAGTTGTTACACAAACCGTTATATAAATTACCTACCAATTGCATATAAATTTTCAGAGTCAAATTCCACCAACCTCACGCTGAAGGAGTAAATCACTTCGAGTTACCACGGTTATTCCTGGCGGCAGGAAGGAGGCAGAATTTGGCCTTAAATTACACACTCAACACGCATTTGTGATATTACTTGTGTTCAGAGACCTCTTGGCTCCTTCAGACTGTAACTGCAAATCAACTTGGAGACTTCAAACCAAGTAAACTGTCTATTTAAACAAAATGACTGCAATATAATAAATATTGATTTTGTAAACATTTTGCTGAGGTTAAAAGCTTTTCACAGAGATGGTCATTAGGCACATAACTCTGCTCCGGATCCCTGGTAAGCACATTTATTAAGAGGTCATATATTACAGCGGAATCTTAGGCAGTCTAAATCAGCACAGCCCCCCTGAACTCGACACTGCAGCTCTCGCCAGGTGATGAGGTTGGTCCTGTAAGCTTCATTACATTCAATTTAAATCAAATGTATTTTGGGGCACGAACAATTAAAGTGGATGTTTTCCTGAGTTCAGGAACCCTGCTGTGATGTAAACTCTTCTGGAATGGCTTAAAACCTGGCGGCTGCATAAATACAAACTCTACTTGCATGTTTTCGTTTTAAACTACATTCATTTTACTGTTTGTAAAAGGTGATGAAAAACACATTCACTAGAAGGGAACTGTTCCATGACCTACCTGAAGACAACTGTGAAGTAATCACACTGCCTGGTACCCTTCAGACAGCCTTGGTGATCCCTGCTGGATCCCTTGGTGGATCCCACTCCGCATGCTGGGCGAGGAAAAACTCCAGTATCCCACCCTTCCAATTCCAGCCTCCTGAATAAATAGGAGCTTAACTCGCTCATTTTCTGTCTAGCAGCCTTCCTCTCATTTCCTCATCCCCCTCTGTGCAGTAGGGGATCACCACCGATTCAATGATAAAACCCCAAGGAGCCTTTGCAGGACCAGGGGATGACAAAGCCTCCAGATGTGTGCTAGCCACACAGCCTTTATTGGGTGCTGGGGAGGACCGCTGCGGGCGGTTTGGATCACACGCCGAGTGCCACCCAGGGGCCGTATGCTGGAGCTGGGCAACCACAAAAACCCTCCAGTTTTGCAAGAGTATGTAGGTCAGTCACTGGGTTTCTGTCAACTCTCATCACACGCGCAGAATGGAGATGGGACAAATCACTGCGGTCAATGGCATTCGATGGCATGATCTACACAAGGCCTTAACCATATCTTAAGACCATCAAGTTCTGCACATGTTGCCATTCCAGACCCATCTGGCATCAAATTGCTCAACTGTTGTAGAATCACAGAAGGGTTTGGGTTGGAAGGGACCTTTCAAGGACATCTCATCCAAGCCCCTGCCATGAGCAGCGACATCTTCAACTTGATCAGGCTGCTCAGAGCCCCGTCCAACCTGACCTGGGATGGTTCCAGGGATGGGGCATGTATCACCTCTCTGGGCAACTTGGGCCAGGGTTTCCATCACCCTTATTGTGAAAAATTTCTTCCTTATATGTAGTCTAAATCTACCCTCTTTTAGTTTACAATCATTACCCTTTGTCCTATTGCAACAGGCCTTGCTAAATGTCTGTCTCTCCCTCCCAGATCTCTCTGGGGCCACAGGCTGGTTTGTAAAACCCAAGGCTCTTGGACCTGACGTGACTCATGACAACTGTACAATTCACAGCTTTATTGAACCCAGATCTGTGGCATATGGCAGGAAGGGCTTTTATCCTACCATACACAGCCTGCTGCAGTCGTGACATAGATTATTCCCCCAACTTCCCTTTTGATGCATCACAAGATGAACTGAGATGCCAAACGCTGAGTGCATGTGCTCCTGCAGAATGATGAGCTGTGCTAATTGCCACAAACGACCTTGCGCAGTGTCATCCTCCTGACGTTGCCTCTGCTGAGTTGCAGGAACTGAAACAGCCCCATAAAAGTGTCCCGCTTTTCCCACTCAGCAGAAGAAACACCATGTAAGCACAGGAGGTATTCCCTCAGGTCACACTCATGCTTGAAGCGGGCTGTGTGTTTCCCTCGTTTCTAGAGGAGTCACAGGGAAAGGATCATGCTCAGGGAGGAAGACACTTAAGTCTGTGAATCTATGTAGATTTACTCCAGCTGAGAAATAGGGCAGGAGCCTGGGGAGAGAGCACCTGCCCATAAATCTGACCTCACCACTTCATTTCTAGTGCTTTCCAAGATCCTGAGCACAGCCAGACTTGGCTTCCCAATGGTGCCCACCCTCAGGTGAAGACTGACCATGCAGCTACCAGCACCCAGACAGCTACAAAACCCTGGAAATCAAACCTGTGAGGCATAAGCTCAAAGCCAGCTAAAGCACTATGTGAACAGCTCCACCAGCTTTGACATTTTCCCCCATGACAACCTACTCATCCAAGTCTCAGGATACCACCGAGAAGACGTGGCTTGCTTGTTCCTCCTCCTGCTGCATCGCACTGTGATCTCGCTCGCTATGCATTAAGAACTGCGCTATAATTGAACGAAATATCTTTTGTCCAAGCAGATATGGGGTTGTTTGAAACCGAAATCCACCTGCACTGGTTCTCCAGCGTCCTGGAGCCAACTGAATCGCTTGAATCATAAAATGGCTCTAGTTCAATCACAAATAGGGTTCAAATGAGTTTTCAGTCTCACCAGGTGAGCTCCTTACACTCCCTCCGTTGCTCAGGAGACATATTTCTCCTGAGAGCAGTTAGGAAAGGAGTCAAACTTAGCTCTGCTAAATAAATAGCATGCCACTGTCCTCGACTCCTCTCCAGCTGCTGAAGCGCTGCAACTGCAAGGGGGGGAAGAAGAAAGCAGCCGAGAGCACGGGGTGGGATCCCACCTCCTCTCCCTTCCCTCCTCTCACCTTTCTCCCCTGTAACAGACGCCTTCCTCCAGGCATCACGCGACGAGGCACGCTGAGCCGCGGAGCAGCGTGGTGGCCTTGCTCCGGCACCTACCTACGGCTCACAGCTCATCCAGGGGTCACACGTCAGGCCAGTCGGCCACATCTGGCACATCTGCCGAAGGCAAATACCTGGGGTACGGCAACACGAGCCAGAACCCCGCTGCAACAGGCAGCTGGTCAGCTTGCAACTCGGCAGGGTCAGCCCAGCGGAGATGCGGGCAAGTCACCTGCCAGCCGGGAACGGAGGAAGCAGCCTCCTCGGAGCTGCCTGCAGCGTGCCCTGCACCATCTGACAGGCTGGCACTGCGGTAGGAAATCAATAGAGCGCCTAACCATTGCCCAAGTCACAGCTGGATCGACTGATCGGTCATCTGGTTCATAGCTCCAGAAGCACAGCACGATACACACAGTCAATACGATCAAATAACCTTCCTGCCCCTCGGTCTGGGCTGTCATCTGTCATTAGCAGAGCAGAGGGGAAGGTGCAGCGCTCAGCTCTCCTCCATCCTGCTGAGCAGCCAGAAGGCAAAATTTAAAATGACACAAACCACAACTCTTCGTGGGTATAGGTTTTTTTTGTTTGTTTCGTTGGTTTTTTTTGGCCAATATAAAATTTTAACTGCTGTGCCCTGGGGAAAGTAAGAAATAATTGCATAGGAGAGAAATTGGGTCTACGCACTTGATTCACCGTGCTGTGGGCTGATGGTGGCACAGACCTAAGCAAACGTCCTTTCAGGTCCTCATTTCCAGGGGATTAAATGTCAGGATGGAAAAAGCGTTGCTGTGGGATGGATAGAGGACAAACTTAGCCACGTCTGAGCTGCAGAGCTGGGTGGGTTTTATGCAACAGCATGACTTGAACCACCGCTGCTGCTCCTCCTAGAAAAGATCCTCACAAAAAGCCGGCTGTTGATTAAAAATGGCATAAGAAAGAGGCAGTCGGCTAAACTACAAAGGAGCACCAATAAAATAGACGTTGGGACAATCAGAGGCATTTTGACTGCTTCCTCAGACAGCAAGACTAAGACTCTACCGTCTTTGCCATGAAAGTCAAAGCTTGTTTTACACTTCTGTCTTGTATCCTGCCAAAGAAAGAACGCTGTGTTCCCCAGGAACAGTGGCATCTGTCACCGAGCCAAGGGACAAAGCCAGCTCTCACCCAGCACGCAGTTAATCCGACGCTGTTTGCACATCAAGGGCTCTCACCAGTCTACCATTTCAGACACCCCAACTCAAGAAAGCATTTAAGTCATGCCCTTAAATCTCTGTGACATCAATTTAAGGCTGAGCATGCATGGAAGTGCTTTCCCAGGGAGGGAGGCTGATGCTCTCATCATGTGCCCTTGATGGGATTTCACCCAGCCCTGACAGCTACGATGCCCTCTGCGCTGTTGGAAGTTCTCAGGACATCTCCACACGTAGCAAAAGGTGCTTGGTTATGAATCTGTATGACACCATGATCGGGTTGCTGGGCTGGAGGAAGGGAGCTGTGCTAAAGACACGTTTCTAAGAGGCAGCTTTGGGCAGTCCGAGGTAGGGGAAAGGACAGACACTAAGCAATTATTTGCCCCGGAGCAGAAGGCAAATCCTCAGCAGGGAGAGCTGACCGCCAGTCACAGCCATGAGCCCACACCTTCTTTTTCCAGCATCCTCAGGGAAATGGTGCCACAGTTCCCTTCCTTGCTGCGATATAAACAGATGGAGCTGCACTTGCCACCATCTTCCCACTCCTCCCCTGCTGTGGGCTGAATTTCAGGTGCTTTGGGTAACACAGCCCAGCCCTGCCAGGAAGGGGAGCAAGGGAACAGTGGCTCTGACCCCAAAGCAGTAGGTCTGTGTCTCAAAATCAGTAAACACACCTTGTAAGAAGTGATCCATTTCGAAGCTTGACACAACCCCCCCATCTCCCACCTTTACCTGCTCCAATGGAGAGACCACAGTATAACATCAGAGAAACCTCTTTGCAAAAGGATGCTTTCCTACAACTCCCTGGAGTCAAAACCAGATCTCTGAGTTCGCCTCCACAGATAGAAAGGTCCTTCCCAAGCAGAAAGCCCACCGGCACAGCCAAGCCCCCAGCTAGCAAAGGGACAGAGATCCCGTGCAGTCAGTGCACCGAGTGCTGGGCCAGGAGGGCACTTCTCTCCATTGCCCTTCCTTCTTTGCTGATGCCTGCGAAGGTCAAGAGGTAAAGAGCAGGGAGGAGGAAAGCGGTGAAGTTACAAGAATCAGTGAATTAATGGCTCTTGAATCAGGGGGCATTGGTTACCTGGGAGGTCAGAGGGATTTTGTCAGAGAAGACCCCAAGAGCTGCAGGTGGAAAGCAGCTGCAGTTCCACAGCAAAGGCTTAAACGACTGATGCTACGGACGCACTATGCGCCCTCGAGCTGAAAGCAGAGCCACAAGCCGTCATTAACTCACACACACTGAACAACCCTGCCGCAGGGCACCGAGGCAAGAGAAGGGAACTGGCTGTGCCAATACAGAAGGTCCAGCCAGGGGGAACGGAAGAACTAAATGCAAGGGTCTGATCCCCAAAAAAGAGAAAAAAAAGGGATCACTGGTTGAAAGATGTGCCATGGTCCCAGGGTTCTTGCAAATAATTTAATGGGTATTTGCCCAGGTGTTTAGGCACTACACCTCCTCTCCACGCGGGAAGCTGCAGCCCCAGCGTGGGCTCCCAGGCTGGGCTCCCCGTGCGAGGCATTCCCAGCCGCAAACACGATCTTCCGCTCGTGTGGCTCGGCACTGCCGCATCTGCTTCAGCGGAGCCGAGCTCATTTACACCAGCTGCGGATCCGACCCGCTGCTGTCGGGCAACAGCAACTGTGGCTCCAGCCCTCAGCACTTCAAACACACATGCATGCCTGATTAACATCCAGTTGCCATCCTTTTTTTTTTATAAAATCAATCAACTAATAGTACAGGGGAAGGGGTAATTAACACTGATGGGGAAATCCCTCAGCTGTTAGATCCCTTCCTGAGCGCTTTCTGCTGACTGTGTTACAGAACTGAGCGTGCACCTATTAACACCCCTGTTATTTCTGTAACGCGGGGAATTTAATGGTTAATCAAATGCAAAAGATGTAACCCAAAACCTAGTCCACGCTGCGCCTACCGTGTCATAGTGTCGTATCACTCCGCAGTCAAGGACCTCTCCGCTCTTGCCTGTTGCTGCAGCCAGATGCTGGCTCACAAAAATTTCAAAATTAACTTCGTCTTATTCTTTCTAGCTAAAAATCCTGCTTTTATCAGGAAAGTTGAGCCTCCACTGGGCTTTTCCAGCCAGCTCCAGGTCAGGCTGCCCCCAAAAGCTGCATCCAATTCTGAAGGCAAAATGTGAGTTAGTTCAGACTGCCAACAAAATTTTCCTTTGACACGCTGTTCTCAGCTCTGGTCTCTTTTGCATTATAAACAGACGTGTCTCCTTTCCGCATTCATCGGCGAGGTGCCACTGCTACGGGTGAGAGCTGGGCCCGGTTCCTATATACATATGTCTCCTTGTTAGAAAGCTTAATAGATTTCCTGTTTATGACTACCGGGTAGGACCCTCATCCAGTAAGCCAGCCCTCAACAGTGGTCCCAGAGCACCGCTTCACCAAACCATCCTGCTTGCACAGTCTTTTCAGTTACAGCTTGGACGGTCCATGAGAATTTGAGAAACTTTCATCCAGAGTGCTTTGGTACCCCTGCTTTACTCTTCACAGTAACTGGGCTTCTACCGCATCCAGCCTCTGCCTCTCCTTCTAGAACGCTACCTGAGCTAGGGTCACCAGAGACTTACACCGCGAGCTCCCTCTCGCTTACGTGCTTGCTCTAAATAGTTATTTATCCAGTTCGTCCCAGTAGGACCATCTGAACGAACAGAGAATGAGCTGCCTTATTTACAAGCCAATTTAACAGGTAAAAAGCATACCACGGCCACACAGAATGTCTCATCCCAAAAATAAAGCAGGAAACAAAGTTGTCAAAAGAGCAGTTTTGAGAATTGGGGGGTTGTAAAGATTCAACTGTCTTTTTTTAATTATTCTTTGATACAGCTGGGAAGAGCACATGTGATTTGAAAGCACTCTGCTTTAAATGAATATGTATGTGACTCTTGCAAGTTAATCCAGGGATGCAGAAAATGTCTTCAAACTTTAGGAAAGCGAATTAAAATGTCTCCAAATAGTAGGTGCTGGAACTCTAGAAAGCACACTGCAAGACTCCTTAATAGGATTTTGTGGTCATATGTGAACAGGTTCTGGCAAGCAAAACCAAGCAAAGTTTTCCCTCTAAAAACCTGAACTTTTGGCTGCTGGTTTATTTAGAAAAGTGGGAATAAGCAATGCAGAGCAGCCCCATAAGCCCCTTGAGCACACGTTCCCCACCAAGACCCACCTGCACCGCTGTCAGCTCTCCGAGCGCACCTTGTGCAACCTGGTAAATAAACAACGACGCCTTTTTCTCGCTTTCATGTCATTAACTTAACACCAGGTGCAGTGTTTGCTCTGCTTGCTAATTCTTCTGTTTTTTCAGGCTAGGGATGTGGTGACAGGAGAATCTCTGGGTGACACACTGATACCTGCTGAAACTTCCACGAAAGAGAGACAAGAATTAGTCCACGGGCTGATTTTTCACCCATCTCAGCTGCGGTGCTCCTGACTTGCACCACACTAAAGGCAGCAAGAAATATCCAGCCAGTGGGATCCTTCATTCATAAAGTGGCCAAGAAAAAAATCAGATAAAACAGCGTGGGGAAAATGGAAAAAGCTTGATATTTACAGAGCGCAGGAACCTTCTGGATGAAGATAGATCCCACCAGACACCAGTCTGAGGGTTGAGATGCTTAAAAGCCTTTGCAGAGCCTGAGCACAGATGGTGCAACACAGCATCGCCCCATCAGCTCAGTGTATTTTTGGACTTCTCACCAGAACTGAGGAAGCTGCAGTGATTTACACTCGCTCCGAGATGGCCCTGGGCCCATTTCCACTTGCAAATAACTGAAAGGATGTCTCCTGGCATCAAGCGCCACATGGGCTCCAAGAATGCCTTGTAGGACTTGCTGTACTGCATTACCTTTGATTAACACTCTATTTGTGGTTGCTCCTTACTCCATTAACCACGGTAAGTGCAGAGGAAAGAGCCACCTGACAGAAAGATGTTTTCTAAATAAATTAATACAAGAAGGCAGCATCACCTCCGGATCCCGGGCAGACACCACACCTTGAATCCTGTGTTCAGTGTTGGGCCCCTCACTCCAAGAAGGACGTTGAGGTGCTGGAGCATGTCCAGAGAAGGGCAACGGAGCTGGTGAGGGGTCTGGAGCACAAGTCTGATGAGGAGCGGCTGAGGGAACTGGGGGTGTTCAGTCTGGAGAAGAGGAGGCTGAGGGGAGCCCTCATCGCTCTCTACAACTACCTGAAAGGGGGTTGTGGTGAGGTGGGTGTTGGTCTCTTCTCCCAAGTAACCAGCGACAGGATGAGAGGAAATGGCCTCAAGTTGCACCAGGGCAGGTTTAGATTGAATATTAGGAAAAATTTCTGTACTGAGTGGTCAAACACTGGAACAGGCTGCCCAGGGAGGTGGTGGAGTCACCATCTCTGGAAGTGTTCAAAAAACGTGTGGACGTCACACTTCAGGACATGGTTTAGTGGGCATGGTGGTGTTGCTTGATGGTTGGACTTGATGATCTTAAAGGTCTTTTCCAATCTTAATGATTGTGTGATTCTGTGACACAAGCTGGTGTAAATCCGTGAACCACAGCGACATTTCTTTGCTTTTTCCAGAGTTCAAAGCATCTCAGCCTGCTTGCCACTCTCAGGATTTGGCCACAGAAAAACAGAGCAATCGGGAAGGCTTTTTGGCATTGCCAGAGAAGGACAGGAGGGACCCTGCTGCTGCAGATGGCAGGTGATGGAGGAAGGGCGCTGGGATTCAGGAAGGCCATCAAACCAAGGCTTGGGAAAGATCATCGCTTCCAACAGGAAAAGATTCTCCCTGCTTCTGTTTTAGCAGCAAATATTTTACTTTGCAAATGCAAACAGATCCTACAGCAACTCCCTGGATACTTCCCCAAGTGCTGTGGGCTACAGGAATTCCCACGGACCCAACAGCAGTACGGTCACGATACCTCAAGAAAGCGACTCCCCACAAAAGTTTCTCCGGCAGCTAATGCAGAGGCCCAGCCAAGTAAGCTAATGAATAATGCTGTCTGCTTGTCCCCATCTTGGCTCTGATGGCCACTGTCCCCTGCGCAGGAACTAAGAGGTACTGGTAGTGTTTTCAACAGAGTGTTTAACGCCAGTTCAGAGGGTCGGTCTCTACGGGAATCTACAGGGATGCTGCAGGGGTTTGCAATCCGAGGACAGTTTGTGTCTTCAGCCTGGGCAATCCCATCCTGAGCAGTTAAATCCCATGTAAAAGTATAACTGAGAGCACTATTTACCTTCCACTGAAGTCAAGACCTGTTTCTGTTCCACTACAAGGGGAACTGAACAGGCTGCCTAACCCCCCTTTCAGTGTCAAGGCAAAGCAGGCAGTGGTCCCACCCCAGAGTCTTGGTTTAAGGCCAAAGGAATGGGAAAGAGGTGCTAGTGGGGAAAAAAGGCAGAGCCCCATGAGCCCCTGTAAAGGAAACCCATGATCCCAACCCGAAGCAGAGGGAAGCTTCTTGCTCCAC
Organism: Phaethon aethereus; assembly: GCF_964289735.1. Lineage (NCBI taxonomy): Eukaryota > Metazoa > Chordata > Aves > Phaethontiformes > Phaethontidae > Phaethon > Phaethon aethereus. The sequence goes on from NC_138579.1 coordinate 3,872,399, forward strand.
TGCCCAAAAAGAGCGCAGAAGCTTGCATCATCAACGCACATCATCACGGGACCACTGACCTCTTCAGCTTATTTCTGTGCATGGTAAATCCAGGTTCATGTTTGCTGCAGTGGGGTACTGATTTCAAAGACAAAAGCAGTCTCTGGTAGGCACGACCCACTCCAGGGCAGGGTGTCCAGCCATGGGGCAAGAAGTACGAAGGACTCTGCAGCGGATAGCCGGATATGACAGTGCTGGGCAACAACCCAACACCCTATGGGCAGGAATAACTACGCTACATCGCTGTCTCTCCATTGCCTATCCCTGAAAGCTTTCAAGCCTGCTTAAAAGCTACTACTGGAAAATGCTAACTTCTGGGAGACCTTTCCAACACGCATCGGCAAGGGTAAAATGTTTTTAAGACAGAGCTTGATCAACTGATGGATGTGATTTCAGGGCTGTCAGAGATGGATGGGGACTGGACTGTGTGACCCTAGAGGTCCCTTGCAGTCCATTTGTATACGTATACATGCATCTATATCTATAAAAAACCATTAGCAAAGCTGCTGAGCCTGCACTCACCACACACTTCCCAGTAAAAGCAAGAGGGACTTGAATGCGCAAAGAATAAATGATTCGGCTCCATCTTGTGTTTCTCCTTTTGACATGCCAAGCAGCACTCCAGCTTGTCAGGATAAAATCCAGAAAGCTGCAATATATGTACAAAACTGGGACAATTCAGATTAAAAACCCATTTTCATCTATGTTTCTCTGAATATTGACTCCTCTCCCAACAGCTGTCCTGAAAGGAAGATAGGAAGAGAGAGGATTTCCCACGATCTGTGTCCAGCTTAGAAATCCTAGCTCCCTGAATTATGTTTGATTGTGCCTCAGCACAGATTATTTTGAAACGATCATCTCCGAGAACCACACAATCAGCATTCTGTCAGAGGAAAGCAAAAACGGGGGCAGTTCCTGAAGAGGTCTGTAAAAAGCCCTTTGGTCTCCTTTCCGAAGCAAAGCATGCTGCACTCAACAGTGATTGCCTAGGGCCTGGCAATCACGTACTGACGCGTGAATGCCGCTTTCAAGAACAACAGCTCATCGAGGCACTCTCGGGTCATCGCAGACTGCGGTGAGAATCGCAGCCTCCTTGGGTCTGAAATTAAGAACACAGATGTATCCCAAAGAATATTTTGCACTGAGCGGTGTTGTAAGTGCAGGAGAGAAGTCAAGAGCTGATGACTCCGTCCCTTCCTGCGAGCCGTTAGTACTCATTACAACCACTCATCGCAGCAAAAAGATCATGCAAAAAGGGACAGTCACCCTTTCAGCAAGTTTGTCTTGCTGCCAGAGGCCTGTCCCCTCAAAAAATGACACCCAGATACTTTTGCAAGACGTTCACCGGCTCAAATCCGCAGGCGGTTCGGTTCCTAATGCCCAGTCCCAACCAGGATAAAGCTTGAAATAACAATAGCCTCTCCCCTTGATTCAGTCACACAGCATCTCCTCTGTGCTTCTGAAATCACTCCTCCAGTTACACCGTACCGCCACAACTGACTCCACAGGCTCTTTTCCCTCCCCTGACAAGCAAAGATCAGGAAACAGCAGTAAACCCCTGCCCTGTCATACCAAAAAATCCATTCTGACCACCCTGCAAAAACACAGCCCCTCGCTCAAGGCAGGTACGACTTCACATTCCCATTTCCAAAAATTTGAGGGAAATCGCATGAAAATCATCATTTCAAATAACATTACAGTTCCATGTCTGTTAGCAACATCAATGAAATACTGTATTTTAGCTCTCCCCCGTGAAAAGTGATTCGGAATGAAAAGCTAAGAACGCGAGGAAGAATAAGCCATCCTAATCAAGAACACAAGAACTGAACCTAAAGTATCCGAGTCCTTACATAGGAAATTGTCCAGATGCTCAAGATCCAGAGTATCTAAGTACCTTGCTGCATCCAAACTGAAGCAGGACGGTGAAGCCAAAACCGTATGAAAAGGCCTGGAACCCATCAGATTTCTCTTGTTTTGGAGAACACTACTGAGAGGTGGACGCAGCTCTGCTCCTGCTCTGTGTCAGCACAGACCGAACAGGTTCATCCTCCACCGAGAGCTGGGCCAGGAGGACCAGGCTCTGGAGAACAGCGAGTTCTTACTGGGTCTCCCAAGAGGTAAGAGGAGCAAGATGTGCTTTCCTCCCACACTGCAACGTAGCCCCTTCTCCCAGGCCTCTCCAGGACCGTCATGACAAGCAACAGCCTGTCCCCACACGCACCCACTGACCCAACATGGGGTGCAGAGCTGCAGCCCAGTGGTCTGCATCCTCCACGGCACCATGCAGCCTGCCAAAGCATGACAGGGATGTTCCTGGAAAGCGATCTGGCCGAGCCCCTTTTGGCACGGGTCACGTACCTCCCCATCTCTTCCCAGCCCCTTGACACAGGCCCCCCCCCCACCTGCTCCTGCCAGCACAGATGTGCTGGAGTGGGGGACAATTATTTCCACATCCATCCCTTTGCGCCCTGTCCGCCCGCGTCCCCATCACTTCTGCCCCAGTTCCCTCGGCAAAGGGGTCACTGGTGCAAGGAGGGAGGCTGGCAGCGGGGTGGATGGAGTTCAGCTGAAGCTAGTGGCAGCCATGTCCCTGCCTCAAGCGCTGGGACCCTCTCCTCCAGCGAGGCCGTGTGTGGGAGCAAGTGCACTCTAGAGGGGCTGATCAGTATTCAATGAAAGGCTCCGCTACTGCGCTGCCATCCCCCCTCCTCCTCCCAGTGACTCAGTGTGCTGGAGGAGGCGGCAGCCCTTCCTCAGCAGCACCCCACGGCGTCCCGCTCCCGCATCCTCGTCCTCCTCCGCGGCAGATTTCACACCTCCCTCCTCCCAAAAGCATCGCTCCCCGTCACTTTTCCAGCTCCGCAGCGCTGCTGTCCCCAGTCCGCCCCCAGATCATCACCCACAGGCCCTGCCGGCTTCTTCGGCAGAGCCTCGGCTCAGTGGGGCTGGCCATCACAATTTGGGGACCCACGGGGAGCATCACCTGCCCAATGCCAGCCTCCCCACACCGGGGGGCAACTCTCCTCTCAAGCACGGGTGCAAAGGGCGGCCCCGGTGCAGGAGAAGGCAAGTGGCGATGCTCCCGCCCTGCCAGCGGCGGGAAGGTGAGCCGTGCAGGACAAGCTGTGCTGGACGGGCGGCCCTCCGCCGGCCATCTCCCAACCACCGGGCTCATCCGGGGCTGCCGACGGAGGCCACCCCGGGGCCTGGGCTCACCTTGTGGAGTTTCCACATGGCGCCCAGGGCTTTGACTTCGTGGCTGGAGTGCTTGCCCTCCTCCAGGCACTGGTAGCAGACGGGGCTCTTGCACTGCACGCAGTACATGCTGTGGTTCTCCAGCTCGTGGTCGGTGCAGGTGGAGATCTTGCGGGGGCTGAGGCGGCGGCTGACGCGGCCCTGCGCCGGCGGGACCAGACGGTGCTTGGCCAGCGGCCCCCGCGGCGGGTGGCACCGCAGGCGGCAGGGATCGCAGTAGAAGACGTCGCACTGCTCGCACATGACGGCCGCCTCCTTGGGCGCCTTCTCGCAGAGCTGGCAGCGCAGCGCCGCCGCCCTGCCCTGCTGGTAGCGGTCGATGACGCCTTCCAGCAGGCGGTTGCGGGGGAAACCCCGCAGCCCGCGCTCGTCCAGCACCAGGCTGCGGTGGCACTGCGGGCAGGTGAGGCAGGCGTTGCGCGGCGGCGGGGCCAGGGCGGCGGGGGGCGGCGGGGCGGCCGGCGGGAAGACGCGGACGCCGTTGGGGGACTTCTGGCAGGGGGTGGTGGGAGCGCTGGCGAAGCCGCCGTAGGAGCCGTAGCCGCTGTCCGCCTCGCTGTACAGGCTCATCTTATCCAAGTCCAGGTAGTCGTAGTCGGAGACGGCCGAGCCCGAGGCGCGGCGGCTCTGCGGCGACTCCGATTCCGGTGTCTGCACCAGGATGTTGCGGGCGCACGCCTGGCACAGGTTGTGCGAGCAGGGCAGGATGATGGGCTCCCGGTAAAAGGAGCCGCACACCGGGCATTTCAGCTCCTCTTCCATCTCTTCCATAGGGGAGGGCGGGCGGCGGCGCCGGCGGCGGCCGCGGCAGAGCGAGAGGAGCCACCCGCACCGCTCCGCGCCTCGGTGCCGACTGCCGCCCGCCCGCCACCCGCCCCGCCCCGCTCCGCCCCTCGCCTCGCCATTGGTCCGTCGCCGGCGGGGAGGCGGGCTGCACGCTGCGATTGGTTCTGCCGCCCGCCCGCCCGTCCGCCCGCCCACCGTCGGCGCTGCGGAGCCGGGTGGGGGGGGTGTCTCTCTTCAGGGCTGCGGTGCGGAGCTGCGGGGTCGGGTGCGGGGGCGTGGGGCCCGCTGCGAGGCTGCCCCGGCCCCCGCCTCGGCTTCCCCTCGCCTCGGGCCGCCCCCGCGCCCCGGGGCAGCCTCCCTTGCCGCCACCCGTTTCTCGCCTTCCCTGCGGGCAGCCCGCGGTGCCCGCAGCAGCCTGCCCTAAGACCCGAGGGTGCCCCCCAAGATGGCGGCTTCCCTCGGGGTCCCTACACTGCGATGTCCCCAGGCCCACAGCCTGGCCGGCAAGGGGCTGCGAGGGCCGGCCGCAGGAGGGCCGGTGGTGTCCCGCTGGGTGCTGCTGGTGTGTCAGACCCCCATGTTGGGGATGCCGCAGCCAGAGTCGGGTCCCAGGCCTTGGGGGGTCTTGTTCAGCCTGGAGGGAAGGTGACCTGGGCTCCTTGCAGAAAAGTCCCACGAGTTCGATGGCCGCAGGATGGTTTGCAGCCTCTCTCTCTCCTGTTCAGTGTTTAAGGGCACCCTCCAGATGAGGCTGCTGCTGCAGGGGGCTGAGCCCTGGGGCCCTGGCTGCATGGCGGCAGCCGTGCTGCAAAGGGTGGTGGGAGCGAGGACGAGCCCCGCATCCAGGCAGAACAAGAGCATGTTTGGGGAGAGGCTTTGCAGAGGACAGGGCACGTGTGCAATACGGGGGGCTCCTGGGGCTCCTGCTGTTTCCCCTCTGACAGCACAAGGTGACTTTCAGAGCTGGGAGTGCTGGAGGCAGGAAATCTGCTGAGGGCCTGGGTCTTGAGGCTGTAGTAATAATTATTAGAATAGCCAAACGCATCTAACAAATGCAACATGCTCAGTAATCCTGTATCTTTCTATCAACCATAGCAGTAAGAGGACTACGTCGATCCACAGGCTTGCAGGAGCACGGAGGGGGCATGGGCAGGCCTGCGTGGGCCTGCGATGCCCCGTGGGGTGCCACTCCGGCACTGGGGAGCGGGGAGGGGGCCTGGCAGGTCTCCTGTGACTGGCTTGTAAACCATGAATGCTCTGAAGGTCATTTAAGGTCTTTAAAATATCCTGTCAACGTGCAGTGCAGCATAGCGCTTCCTTTTCAGCCAATGGAAAAATAAGATTACCTGGAATGTCTCTCAATTATCTCTCATTTCCCTCTCTCTGTGCAGCCGTTTGGGGCTGCCCATTAGCGCAGTTGTTCTGTGCGTCCCATGATGGAGTCTTTGGAGCTCTCTTGGGAGAGGAGCCGTGATGTGAAAGGCACGGTATGGGAGCTTGGGGGCAGAGGGTCCAGCCTGGGGCTTGAAATTGGAGCTCAGAGGGGCTGCAGAGTCTCTGTGAAGCCACTGTGGGGCCAGTGAGGGGCTGAAGCAGGGCCAAGGGCCAAGACCTGAGCTTAGCTGGAGCTCTGGGACCCTGGGCAGAGGGGTGGGGGAACCCCCAGTGAGGCTCATCGGGGCAATTAAGTGCCCTCAGAGCCTTGACACAGTGTGTGACAGTCCCCACTGGTGGGGATGATCTTGCAGCATCCATGAGAGGCAGTGATCTGCCTGGCACTGGAAACATTCGTACAAAGCGGGACAGTCACTGGTGCTCTCTCCTCTGGCTGCTTGTATGTGCTGGGAACTGGTATGGATCCCACTACCCCAGAAATCAAGGCTATTACACATTTGTTGGCTGCTGTTGCTGAACCATGGTGTTCGTCTGAGTCTTGGGCAGATTGAAGGGATATGGTGTGAGTGGCCATGGTGGCAGGGATACTGACTGTTGAGTTCATCCCTCTGCAAGGACATGGTGACTCCGCAGCCCAGGACCGCTGAGCCTGAGCTGTGGCATTGCGTGGATGAGCGTGGGGACAGATAGCGGGGGAGCAGAGCGGGATCCCGCTGGAGCAGAGCATCGCTGCCAGCACACCTGCCCATTAGCCAACAGCTGGTGTAGGTACTGAAGAGGTTCGAGTGGGATTTGTCAGATTTAGCCTTGAAAGGTCCAACCCTTCAGAGGCACAGCCTCGGGCTGGGCACTGAGGGGCTCTTTCCATCCCCTGTGGGCTCCTGCAGTTCCTGGGATCCAGTGAGCAGGTACAATTTCAAGCTCCCACATTGGTATTCAGGAGGCAAAGAAGCCCAAGAGCTGAGATGCACAAGGAAGGCACAGCCATTTCTCAGCCTGATAAGGAGGGACAAATGATAAGGAGAAAAGGACTTTTTGAGCGTTTCTCTCTTCTGCTCTGTTGCAGGGGTGCTTTGTACTTTCCTTTCTGCTTCTCCAGGCTCCTGCCGGCTCCGTATCGACCACCGACACCGTGCCTTCCCCTGGACTCTGCTGAGCATTCCTCCTTTGCTCCCTTTTGGTGCCTGCTCAGAGTTGGTAATTTTTTTCCTGCTCTCATTCCTCTAGCTGCCCTTTTGCCAAAGTAAAACCATCATTCCATGTTGGCTGTGCCTCTTGTTCCCCATGGCCATTTTTCACTCTGCCAGGTGTTATGATGCCATTTCTGCTGTAGCGATATGCTGATCATGTAAATAGTCAGAAAGAGGAAAAAGCCCTACAAAGAGGAATGCAGCCAAGTGCATTTTGGAAGCAACCCTCGGTCATAAACATTTAGCTGTTTCTTCTTGGCGCGGCAGCTTATGCCTTCGCTTTCATCTTAGCAAGAGGCAAGCGTCCCCATGCTTTGGCTGTGTATTATTTACAATCATCAGACTTGTTACTGCCCTGAGAACTGTGCAGCATGCGGCTATGAACCTGCAATAATTACTTGACCCGGCATCAACATGCGTTTGTCTAATGTTGCTGTGATCAGCGATTACAAGTTAAAGGAACAAATCATCTTGTTCTAAGCTTGCTCTTGCTTTTCTCATGTGCCTCTTGCCATGAGCCTCAGCTTTACAAGTGGCCGCGGCTCCCACTGCAGGAATAGTGTATCTCCGTTTCTCTTTCAACCAGCCTCTGCTCTGGGGGAAGCGTAAGGCACTGCTGGGCTGAGATAAATTCAAGTCGTTGGGACTTCGTGTAAGCGCTGTTGCATCCCCTTGGTGACTTCTAATAACAAGGAGGACTGCTATCATGAGCATCAGTTGCCTGCTAGCCATTCCTCTGTGCCCCGCCAGCTTGCAGGTGTTGTGGTTGCTTTGTCTGCTGGAAATGCAGATTAGAAATCAGGATCAAGCCTGGAAATATTGACAGAAGGAAGATGGGGTGGTGGGCGATGCTGTTTGAATCGTATGTGGTGCATCAACCCCAAAAAGATCACAACACTGCCGCGATTCTGTTAAACCGATCAGAAAAGCACAGTAACGGGGGTGTGGCGCAAGGGCTGGAGGTGGCCCGTGGTGTTGGGACCTGGTCCCACATTCCCCTCCAACCTTCATCCCAGACACCTCCTTTGGCTCATGGCATACATCTGCTACCTTGTGTTGCTGAGTTGTTCCTTGAGAAACAAAAATATGGGGGAAGAGAAGATGGGCAGATGTCATGAGGGCCATGAGTAAAGAGAGGAAAAGAGATGGAGAGCATGAGAGCAGCTAGTCCCCCCAGTTCCCTGGCAGGATGGAGGTGAGGGTTGGGGCAACGACCAGGACTTGCCCAGCGCTGGGAGCTGGAGGGAAGAGTCAAGTGCAATGTTTTGGAGTTAGAATCATAGAATCACAGAATGGTTTGGGTTGGAAGGAACCTTTACAGGCCCTGGCATGAGCAGGGACATCTTCAACTACAGCAGGTTGCTCAGAGCCCCGTCCAACCTGACCTGGGATGGTTCCAGGGATGGGGCATCGACCACCTCTCTGGGCAACCTGGGCCAGGGTTTTACCACCCTCATCGTGAAAAATTTCTTCCTTAGATCTAGTCAAAATCTGCCCTCTTTTAGATTAAAACCATTATCCCTTGTCCCATGGCTACAGGTCCTGCTAAAAAGTCTGTCCCCATCTTTCCTATAGGTCCCCTTTAAGTCCTGGCCAGATGCAATAAGGTCTCCCCGGAGCCTTCTCTTCTCCAGGCTGAGCCCCCCCAGCTCTCCCAGCCTGTCCTCCCAGCAGAGCTGTTCCAGCCCTCGGAGCATTGCTGGGGCCTCCTCTGGAGCCCATCAGATGGAACAAACAACCCAAACTCCCAAGAGCAGATCTTCCCACTGTGCTCTGCGCCACTTCCCATTAACCTGCCCGGCCGGTGACGGAGGCGGAAGGTTTTTGCCAATTGCTATTAGCATCTGAAAGGTAGCGTCCCCCAGGGAGGTCACTGAAACCTCCTGATTACAGCTTCACAGAGGATGGAGCTGGGAAGGAATGAGGAGGGAGCTGGGGGGTACAAACACACCTTTCACACGTAGGCTGTCACCTGAACACCCCAACAGTGCTGCTGGGCGTCTGCTGCATTGCCCATCCCTGGGCACGTGCCTATTTCTCACCCATGTTGTATGGCCACCACTTCTCTCCCTTTTAATGGTCCTCACGGGGAGTCACCGCAACTCTTTTCAACAGGTCCATGTCTCTCCTGTGCCAAGGGCTCTGCAGCTGGACGCAGCACTGCAGGGGGGGACTCACCAGAGTGGAGCAGAGAGGCAGAATCCCCTCCCTCGCCCTGCTGGCCACGCAGCTTTGGGTGCAGCCCGGGATAAGGAGTTATCTTGGGGAAGGGAAAATCTTCATCACAAACTGTGACAAAAGATCTGAACCTTCGCATTTCTCCATGGAAATTCTGCAGTATTTTGTTTCGTGAAGTCCCCGTGGGAGGAAGCTGTTGGTGACGGTGACACCAAGGTGGAGGTGGGAAGCTGGGAGCAGGGGGATGCCAGGCTCCTGCGCAGGAGCAGCACTGCGTGGCAGGACACCGCAGGCACAGAGGGCTGCGAATCCTGCTTGGGTGGCAGGCGCTGTTTCTTCCATTTTAACAACTAAATATTTTCTTCTTGTTAATATTACCTTGATGACAAATAACCTAAACATTACTTGCTTTGGGCAACAGTGGTTTCTTAAACCTCCAACTGCTTTATATTTATGCATGTGTATGTGCATATACACATCTGCTACAATTTTTTCTGCTGAGATCCCCACCAGCGAAAGGATTACAGGACAGAAGGAAGGCGGGACTGGGAAATCAATAGCATTCACATCTTAGATGGGAGCGAGGAGCAGCAGGACACAAAGCTGAAGGCTGTCTGTCGCTAATTAATCGGCCAGCATCATCCCCACAACGCCGATCGATCTCCATCCACCGGGGCAGAGAGGGAGCCTGCCTGGATCTCCCCGCAGGGGGGTTGCCAGCAGGGTCTCGGAAAGGTGATAGATTATCTGGCTTCCACCTTCGCTCCCCCGTACTGCCCAGGGTCCTCGGGTCTGGGGTGGGATTTCAAGGGGAGAGGCGGACTGGACAGGCGATGGCGCACCAGCTCACAGGCGCGTGTGTACAGGTAATGGGTAGCCGGGAGGGTGAGTTTAGGTTGATTTATGAGGCCCTGAGCTGGGCTAGAGCTAATAAGTAAAAGAGAGGAATGAGCCGAGACAAAGAGCTCTGCAGTCTCCTTTATTCATCGCACTCCTGTTAACACCTTGAAGAGATAAATAAGAGCGGACAAGGGCTGAGGGCTCCCCTCCAGAGAGGAGGGGGTTGAGAGGTGGCTGGGGTGCCCCAGGGCCTTCCCAGAGGTGCCCCCGTGCTGCTGGAGAGGCCTCGGGTGTCCCCTGCAGGCAGATGATCTTCCACTACCCCGTGGGAAACCTGCTTCAGCCTTTGGAAAAGTGTTCTCCCCCCGTGCCTGGAGGTACCACGCGTGGTACCTCGTCAGCTACATGGGGCCTCTCCAGCCCTTTTTATAGGAACACTCGTGTTCCTCTGTGTCTATTGGAAACATCTCAGCAGACGCAGCCAAGGATTAGAGTTGACTTTTTATGACTTTAGGACATTGGCAGCTCGTAATTCATCCAGCGATCAACCAATACCCCCTGATCCTCCTTCTCCTCAGTCATTTTGAATGGATGAGCTCTTAGCTGACAGCAGAAATCCTTGTTTATTAGTCCCTGCGTGCATGCATGACCTTGACATCCATATCCCTGCCATCATTCCACTCCCCCAACATATCCCACTGCTTCTCTGTACTGATGACACCTCCTGGCTTTGTGTCATTAGCACGTTTTCTGAGCTCACTCTCATCTTTGGAGCAAAGATCATCAGCAGAAATGCTAGGTGAGACATCTAACAGCATCCCAGGTCTGAAACTCCCAGCCCTCCATCAATAACTGCCTCCCAGCATGGTTTTCAGAGCTTCTTACTAGTTATATCATTTGCTCCAAGCACCATTTCAGGTGCACTGAAGAAGCTCAGAAAGTTGAAACCACATCCCATTTTTTTCTGAGGTCTTTTCTTGTCAAGGAAAAGTGCCAAATTATTGTGGGTGATCGACCTTCATTGAACCCATTGATGCCTCTGTTGAAGGTGGTACCTTTGCCCATTTTATTTCACTGTCACCTGAACTTGAGGGATCCAAGACATACTTTGTGCCTGTAGCCAAACCTTCAAGTTTTTGAATTTTTGATTCCTAATTCTTAGAACCAATCTCCCTTTGCCCGGCACAGGTTGCTTTCCATCGCTCAGAGCCTGCTGCAGTCTGATGGCTGTTGCCAGCTCTGCTGCCTCAATTCCAGCAGCAAACAGCAGTTTCCTGGGATAGTGATGAGGTTTCCTGAGGTTAGATGGATTTCGGAAGCTAGAGGAGAACTTCCCAATGGCAAAACACTAGAAGTCAGAATTTTTCGTGTTGTGTAGGAGACAGGCAAACCTGCTGTGAAGTGGCGACCGGGAAGTCCTCCATACCTAGATGATGGCACGAGCGCCATCAAATCACAGAGCTGCAATACGTGTTTCAGATAATAGATTTGCCCATTTTTGAGCTTGGGGCTGAACCGGCATCAGGAAGAGACTTTCCACCGACCTCGACAGGCTCTGAGTTGGGAGCTACTTGAATCACAGTCAGAGTCAGTATCTCACACTGCTCCCCAAACGATGACAATTGGGGCTTCTTTGGCTGATGAGCAACATCTCTAGACTTACATACCCAATACACCATGAAAGTTATTCCTTGCCGCCCGCACAACGTGGGTGTTCAGTAAACCTCTGGTTCGTCACTACTTAAATGCCTCTGAAGAACCCAGGGCTGCTGCATGATGGGGGCTTGCGCTGGGCAGCCGAGTCTCTTCGGCGGGGAGGCCGGGTCCTGAGAAACCCTAAAGAGAACATTAACAGTGTTACCGTTTTAAATATTTAATGATCTTTTCCTTTAGCAGACTTTAATTACAATCACTGAGCGCACACTTCCCTTATTAAAACCAGCACTTACGCAGTAGCACGGTGTAAGGATAAAAACCCAAATGGTGAAGAACGGCTGGTCCTCTCCGAGGACTTTTCCGCAGTGATGCCGGCAGTGACTGTGGGCATCAGCAGGTGGCTGAGCCCCGGAGTGGCACTGCCTCTCTGTCACCTCCCTCTGAAAACATCTTTGGAAAATAAGATGGCAAAATTGCTCCATCAAGTTACTCCCAGCCTGGCGATACACCAGGACCTGGGGATGTCTGACTGCTGCAGGAGGACTGCGAAAGAGAAGCTAAATGCTTAAATGATGCCTCAGAGCGAGATGTATTGAAAAATCTGTAAATCCGAATTTGCTGATTCCTTTCAAAGGTGACATCTTTTTTTTTTTTTCTTTACTCTGGGGAGCTAGTGGAAAATTTCTGATTTTAATCAAGAGAGAGCAGAAGCCGTTGCTAATACATGGGAAGAGCTAAGCTGCAAGTATAAATTGTGATGCTCCTTTGACCACTGCCTTTGCATGCTGCCCACTTACTCATCTCCCCTGAGATTAATGCCCCACTTCTCTGACCTGTGACTCATTTTGGAGAACAGCGATATTAAACTCATCCCACCAGAGAAATCTATGCTTCCTCGCACAGGCTGGGCTTGTCTTCTTCCTCCTTTCTCTACAGCCCAAAGGCTCAGCTGGGGAACATTTAGTGGTTCAGAAGAAGGTGTGATATTCCCTGCGTCTTCAGCGTTGAAAAGGAAACTCTCCCACTGAAATGTATTGGCTTCACAAACAATCCAAGGCTTATTTAACCATAATAGGGTCCTGCCATGGGGAACCTTAACACGTGCAGAGCCCTAGCAGGGGGTTCGTGCCGATCCACATGTTTTTTTGGCAGTGGTGAACCAATCTGTGTTTTGGTTTCTCTGGCAGCTGTCTGAGTGATGGAGGTGCGTGCACCGGTACAGCACCCAGAGCCTCGATGGGGTGTTCAGCTCACGCCATCCGACACTGGCATCGCCGGGAAAAGGGAGGAGAAAGTGTAAGCAGGGGATTTACCCCCAGGAGGCTGGTTTTGGGGGTAGTTCCACAAATATAACCTCGCCTCCAATCTCTTCTGTGTCCTTTGCTGCGACCCAGAAGATGGCAGCCAGGCACTTGGGTACACTTGGGGAGGGGACGTAGATGCCACCGTAGAGAAGCTGGTGGGGATCTAGGGGGGCTTGAGGGTATCACAGCAGAGATGCTGAGGGAAGGAGGATCCCGTGGCCATGTACTCCCCGGCAGGAGCTGCGAGGAGAGGGAGCTGGGGGAGAGCACAAAGGTCTTGGCAAAACGGCCAAAACCACTCAGCACTGTGTGGCCAGGAGCTGCCTGGTATTGCCTGCCTGCAGAAGGCTACGAAAGCATCGGGACTCAGCAGTGCTGGTGCTCTGAAAGCAGAGCCCAGGGCACTGAGGGAATGGATCCCCTCAAAATGTGGCCAGACGTATGCGGCCAGGCAGGCTGAGCCGCCCTGGGAGCCAGGTCGGCCTGTTTCTTCCCAAGCCAAACCAGCATCTGGGGAATAACGAAATAAAACTGCCCCCCCCGAGCACACACAGCAAAGCACCGGCTCGAGGGGACGGGTGGGAGCCAGCACAGGCTGCTCCACTCCACCAGCAATTTGCGTCTCACTTGGGTCCTGATCACCCCAGTCCCCGCTGGGCGCCGGGGAGGTTGCTGTGCCTCCAGACCATCAGCTCAGGTCAGTCAGCATGCAAAAGCCTTTCTCTCTCATCGCCGAGGTCCTGCCGGCGATTGCTCATTTCCCAGTCGCTTCCCCGCGCCTCTCGTGGGCATCTGGCAGGTCCCTGCCACGTGTGAACCGAACCCAGGGCACATCGGTCCACGCGGGATGAGGCGGAGGAGGCTCAGGGCAACCCTGGGTTTCCTGAGTTGTCAGGCGGTGATAAATTCTGGGATGTCTGCAATGAATTACCACGTTTTATTGGAAAATAACTGGAAGGCTTATGGGATCGTTTTCTCCCTCAGTAGAGAGTCAGCGCGCACACACGCCAGACTGGCTTCCCATCAAATTCCATCCTTGCTTCCCACCGGGGGGGTGGTCCTCAGCAACACCCCAACCTGACGCTCCCAGCTCTGGGGACGACGGCGGCCAGGAGTTCCATCGCCGTTGCTAGAAGCCAACCCCGGCTGCAGCTCAGCGAGCGCGGCAGCGTGGCGAGCTCGCAGCGCCCAGAGGTATGTCATCAAACGGAGCGTGGGAGCAAGGCAGTGCCGACGGGCAGCTACTTGTCACAGCCGCCCCTCCATCTTTTCTCCGAGTCCTAATGGCTGAGAGGCTCAGGAAGGCAGGGAGGGCATTTTGCTTCTTGTTTCCCGATTAGGAGGGCTGTAAAAGCCACCCTTTCATGGGGCACTGGGGTCACATCCCCGCTGGCGCACTCCAGCGGCTCTGCCCACGGCTCCCGCGGCACCCGGCCTGCAGCTCGGGAACGGGACCCGAGGTATTTGCGAGATATTCCTGTTTTCAGACAATTCCTGCCGGCACAATTCCTGCTTTCAGCAGGACGCAGCTCATTCATCATGATCTAAACCCGTTCAGCCTCTACTAACCTCTGCAGTACAGTTTGCTTCGTTAGGATAACTAAATAACTAAACCTTGATACGCTAATGAGTGCCTGCATTCACCCAAGCATTAGAGAGGGGCTTCAGGAATAGCTTCCCCATTAAAGAGCAGCGTGTGGGCTATTTTCTTTTCAAGCCTCCTTCCACCCGTCACGGCTTATGGCTGACAATTTTGGGAAAATCAGTTGAAAAGTTTTTGGATGTATCAAGTGGGAGGCCAAAATCTAATGTATAGCTGAGTCTAGTGCAGATTTCTTCTTGCTGCCATGGTAACCAAACTAACTAAAAATAAAAAGTATTCCCATAAATGTCAAAACACACCATGCTTCCATGACGTATGGAGTATCTGACCTGAAATCTGTAATCATTATGTAACGATGTTTAACATTACAGTAATTACATGGGAAAATTGTCTCCGGGTTAGACGTTTTGCATAGATTTGGTACTGAATCTGCTTCCCTGTATTCTTTGATACTTATGTTGTTAACACGATAATTAGATGCTTAGCGTAGCTGTTTAACATCTGCTGTGATGTGTTACGTGCGAAGGCAGACGTTGCACTCACGAAATCCGTGCCACTGTCCATCCTCTCTAAATAAACCACTACCCAGAGCTTGGCAAAATCCGGACTTTCGGAGAATCTGCCTGTGCAGGTGGCAACACCGCGTGGACTCGGACAGGCAGCCTGCGGGGGAGACCCCGTGGGCATGCAAGGAGCGTTTCAGCTGCTCGCTCCCAGATGTGCAGATATCTCACCAGCTTGTAGCCCACAGCAAGAGGCCGCCTGCCTGCTGCCTCTGTCCAAGGACTCAGTTCATCATCTCTTCCTCAACCAGACATCTCCATCATTTACAGAATCACAGAATCACTAAGGTTGGAAAGGACCTTCAAGATCATCAAGTCCAACTGAAGTTGGAAAGGGAGCCTGGGGAGACTTGCTCAGGTGTAGATGTCTTCATGATGGACAGCTAATGCTAGGTGGGATGAGATAGATGGGCTGATACCCACGTGCTGAGTTTTTTGTGTTGCCCTAAGTGGCCTTCAGATGAAGCCCATGACTCCAGGACACCCACCCTACTTCAGAGACTTCACGAGAGGCTGGGGTTGTCTCTGCTGAGGTCAGCAGAAGGTGCCACCGTGCCTCACCATGGGTTTGCTGATGCTCATGCTGCTGTGCGTTTTCTCTTCCAGGACAGCCGACATGGGAGGTGGGTTCTCACCAGTCGGAGGACAAGGTGAAGAGGCAGGGTGTCCTGGGCAGGTGCTGTGAGAGACAGCACTCTCCCCGGGGCCGCCTGACCTCAAATCCCAAGTCACAGAATCACAGAATCACAGAATTATTAAGGTTGGAAAAGACCTTTAAGATCATCAAGTCCAACCATCAACCCAACACCACCACGCCCACTAAACTATGTCCCGAAGTGCCATGTCCACACATTTTTTGAACACCTCCAGTGATGGTGACTCCACCACCTCCCTGGGCAGCCTGTGCCAATGCTTGACCACTCTCTCAGTAAAGAATTTTTTCCTAATATCCAGTCTAGACCTCCCCAAGTCCTGCCATCTGGATGCCAAACCCTGGCAGCCAGGAGCTGGCCTGACCTGAAGCCGCGGTGGTGGCCAGACCGCAGCAGAGGCAACAATGGGATCTGACACCCTGCCTCGCGGTGGTGTGACAGTGCGCACCCAGGCATTGCTGCCGTCCTGGTGCTGTGTCTGACCCCCCGTGTGCCTCCCGTGCAAACGGGGCAGGCAGGAGAGCTTGTTCAGGCAGACTGGCTGTCTTCAGGGGAGGCTCGGATGGGCCTGGGGGACCTGTGTTCCTCTCACAGCCCTTGCCTTTGCAGCAGCCATATGGGCTTGCTCGCTGAGCCAGCAGGTCCCAAGCTGAAGGCAGTGGGAAGGACAGCAGCAGGTAGACCCTTCACTCCTCCCACGGCTGCCCCTTTGGGGTGGGGCAGTGGCTATGGTGGTGGTTGAGCTCCAGCCCTAGGTGGGATCGGTGGCATTGATCCCATGCTCACCCTCCACAGAGGAATCGCTGCTTCCAGCTCCTTGGCAAGTCTCCCTCTCCTCCTGCCACGGATAACGCGGCGTGGGTGTTCCCACAAGCCTGTTGCCATGTGTCAACACTAAGATGAATCAAGGAGGTGGTGGAAGCACTGAGGAGAAGTGAGGGAAGCAAACCAGGCATGTTCCCACCCAGCTCTGCCGGGGCAGGCGCAGAGACGTCGCAGACAGGGTGTGTGGAGGTGATGGTCATAGATGCGGTGGGGGAAGTCCTGAGCTGGTGTAGATGTGGGACTCAGGCTGCCTTTGCCGTGCTGGAGCCAAGAGGCAGCCCTCCAGCCTGAACCTCCTAAAGGAGCTCACGGGAAAGGAGACGTCTGGACCATGGGAAGAGGAAGGGGCGGACACCAGGAGATGGGTGCTCCATGTCTGCTCCACAGTAAGTGACTTCAGGCCCACAAACAGCCAAGGAGATACATGTATAACTACCCACGGGTTCAACAGCAGCCAGGTGAGACTGTCTCCTGGCTCAGAGGAGAGCACCGACCAGCCGCGGCCCTGTTCCTGGGATGGCTGAACTGCAGAGGGCCAGGACCTGCTGGACATTCTTCTTAGCTCTGAAGGCTCTTGCCCATAACTCATGCTTCCTCCCTGCTTTTGGCTTTGATTTTTAGCAGAGAAACATCGAAGGCTCTTTCCAGGAATGCAAAAAGGGCATAATTTGTACGGAGATTTCAGCCACCCACTTGTTACGACCATACAATTTGCAAGGGCTGCTCAAATGCCAACAAAATGAAAGGTTTGGGGCCTCGTGTTTGTGCCTTAATGCAGAGCAGTTGGGAGCAGAGGGGTGCGGGGAACAGCACTGGAAAAAATCAGCCTACAAAAGGAAAGGGAGAGAATTAAATGAGTCAGTCTCGTCCTTCTGGACCTCGGAAAAGCCCAGGTGAGGAATAAATCCTCTTCGATGGGCTCTTGCAACCGCTGGAGCCGGTGCCGGCTGCCCGGCCCCGGGGCTCCAGCATGAGGCGCAAGCGATCGGGACAGGACAAGGAAGCACTGAAGCATTTTCGTACGTAAGAAAGGGAACTTCTCTGAGCATATGGGCTGTGGCAGCACCTCCACCTGATCCCGGCTTGCTGTAAGGTTTAGGGCTTTTCCCCCCCCAGGGAGAGTGATGTACTAGTAACGCTGCTCCTGGCTTCCTCCTCCTCCTCCCTCGACTGCTCTGCATCCATCCACAACCCAACTCCTCTCCTCTGCGTACCCGGGGTGCTGATGGGTGACTCGATGGCAGCGGGTGCCGCTGCCATCGCTGAACCGGACTGCAAGACGGCACGCAACCAGGGCTGCAGCTTTGGGGTACCAGGGTGACCCAGCGTGACCCATGGGACCCGGGAGCTTCCACCAGGTCTGTGTTGGCACTGAGATGCTGTTGGCTTTTTATTTTTTTGGAGATCCCTTCTCCCATGCTTATTACTTCCTTTTTTCCCTTTTATCTTAGGTTTTTTTCCCTGCTGCCATGGCAACCTGGATAGATTCTGGTCACGGCTTTGGCCTCCCTGGCTGCAGATGGCCACAGACGCATCAGTCAGCAAGTGGCACACCTCCCCGGGGACCGGCAAAGCTGGGGCTGTCCCCTGCGGGCAGGGACCTCGCCGGAACCCCAGCAGAGAGCGGAGCTCACCCTCCTGGGACACTCTCCCTCCTCCCTCTGCCCGTGGCTCCTGCGGGACCAGGCGCTGGAAGGCTTTGAGGGGTCTGTTTTGGGCAGTGGCCGCCCAGGATGGCCCCTCTGCACTCAATCCTGCCTCGCCAGTGCCCGGAGGGGCGGCAGGAGCTGGGACTGTGCGCGGCGATTCCACTTCACAGACCCCCACTTGGGGGTTAAAAATAGGGATGGTTAATAGGGTTTGATGCTGCCCCGTACGCTGTCCCTCCCCTCGCACCCATGGCCGTCGCCCCAGGGCTCCCGCGCACCCAGCACCAGCTCCCGGCCCTCCTCCCCCTCAGCTCTGCTCTCAGCTCCCCCCGAGGCCGAAGCACCCCCCGGGGAAGGCCCGGGCAGTGCTTCCAGGGATACTTTAAGGTTGAAGGGATGGAAATCCTGCCTTCAGCTTCCTGTGGGAGGGGTGGGAGAGGGGTGCCGCGCCGAGAGCGTCGCTGGTGGTCCCCGGTGAGATGCAGCCTTGCTCAGAGGCAGACAGAGAAGGAAAGCTGGGAATCTGCAGACTTCTCCCCTCCGAGCTCTGCGGTGACTTTCTCCCTCCCTCCCTCCTCATCGTCAGCAGCAGCTGCTTCCAGCTCCCCTGGAAGGCAGTCCATGCCCATTGCTCCTGCTCAGCCTGCTGAGCACCAAAACTATGGGGCAGCTCCCCATGGATGGGGAGGGGATGTGCCCACCCTTCCCGTCCTGTGGTCCTGAATCCGGAGTATCCATGAGCTCCTTCAATATCTGAATCCCCCAAGGCTGTGGCTGTTGGGTGCTGCCTTGCCTGTGTGACAAGGACATAGTCTCCTCTGCCTAAGCCCAAGGAGAGGGATTGTGTTTGGGTGGCACTGGGTGATGCCGGGGGGGTCTGGGACTCCCCAGGCACGTCAGTTGGCATGCTTGCCCTGAAGCCTTTGCCGCAAAGCAGAAATACAGAAGCAGGGCCTGGGCTTGGTGACCACCATTCATCTGGGATGGGTGCTCCATGGTATCTTCATGGAGGACAGCTGAGATCAGGCGACAGAGGGGAAAATCCTGACTCCAGCAAGAGCATCCTGCCAAGGAGCACCTTCAGGCTCCATGGGACTTGGCACGTGGGGAGCCCCAGGTGGACTGGAGGTGTGTAGGGAGACCATCTCTTCCAGGAGACCTTCCCAGACACCATCCATGCTCAGCACAAGCAGGTGCCATTGCTACGAATTTAGCAAGCCTCCAGAGAGTCCTCTTCCATGGACTTGGCCACCGCCCTTTGCAGCCCTTGGAAATATTTTGTAGCCAAACACTGGCTGAAGTCTGGGGGCTTTCGGAGCCTCCTCACTAGGATGAGAGGTCCCCACTGAGCCCGACAGGCCAGCGGTGTTTCAGATGTGGTCAGGCATGATGAGAAGCCC
Organism: Phaethon aethereus; assembly: GCF_964289735.1. NCBI lineage: Eukaryota > Metazoa > Chordata > Aves > Phaethontiformes > Phaethontidae > Phaethon > Phaethon aethereus. The sequence continues at coordinate 3,891,735 of NC_138579.1, forward strand.
AGCCTGGACTTGAGTTCTCCTCCGCACAGAGCTTGCAGGCAGCAGCGGGGGCTCCCAAATCTCCCAGGGAGAGAAAGACCTTTTCCTCAAGAAAAGGTCCTTGTGAACTCGGCAACATTTTACTTTCATTGACAGTTTTTACTGCTGAATTCTCATCAACCTGGTATTTTACTTAACATTTTAGCTTTTAGTTCTCCCTCAAAAGTGGCTGTCCTGGTCTGACTGAACTTTTCCAAAGAGATCTGACTGAACTTTTCCAAAGAGACAGATAAGAGACCTGGCATGGGAAATGTCGGCTCTGGCTGCCCGCAGTTTGGGGTGATGCCATAAGCCACTGATAAAGGTCTCTCAGTGGGAGGAGGTGGGCAGTGTTTGTGAAGGGGGATGATGTTGGCTCCCCCCAGAAAAAAAATTCTGCCCCTCAGTTCTTCTTGGGACCAAATTTAATATTCTTTGTTGATGTATGTGATTTTCAGTGCTTAAATGGACCTTCAGTGTGAAGTTTATTTGCATTTTAATAAACCGTCTTTGATGGAGAACACCCTTCTCTATTCATCACCCACAACAGAAGAGTGAATTGAAAATTATGCAGGAACTTAATGCATCTGAAAGGAAATTTCAGGCAATGACTTGACTTAGCTGAGAAATCTGAAGATCAAATGATCCCATCTGCAACAGAAATCAAAACCGAGCAGCATCTGCTTATGCTGAGACAAGGGAACAGCTTTCATGAAAGGATGCTCTTGAATGAAAGGTGCATATGTTTAAGAACATAAGACTGGCCATATGTGCTGGACCCTGGGCTGGGAGCTTCTCCAGCAGTGGTCAGCAGTGAACATGTAGAGGAAAAGTAAAGGGTTGAGCACAGACCTCCTCTGGTGGGTTCAGGGACTTGGATCTGAATGGAGATGTTTTCTTGGTTGAGACTCATCTCCGCTGAGACCCCATGGAGGGGTGGGATGGGCTTAGGTGGGATGCAGTGAGGGCCGGAGAAGGAATGGGATGGAGCAGGAAGGCCCCATGGGGAGGTGGGGAGCTCAGGAGGGTGTGTGACATCCCGTCATGCCGCAAGGCTCAGCGCAAACCACTTCCATCAGAGCAGCTTTGCAGGATGAGGCCCATGAGGGATGCGCAGCCGAAGGCAGGAGAAGTGTCTTCCCAGCTCCCTTTCTCACGCCATCCTCTTTAGGGGATGCTGCAGCTACATCTCTGCCTGGGGGCGGCCATTTTCTGGAGGAGGAGCAGGAGGTGGGCAGGCAAAATTACCGAGGCGAAGGCAGTCGGAAAACAGGATCCCAGCGTCTGAGATCTGCATTGTCTTCTCTGCTATTGAGCGCAGGAAAATGTAGCACCACCCAAGCAGAGCAAAGCCATCTCTGCAGCTCTGCCATCAGCAGTTGGAAACAGGCTCCCTGAGCTCGCTATTTATAGAATTGTTTGGGTTGGAAGGGGTCTAGTCCGACCCCCTGCCATGAGCAGGGGCAGCTTCAACTTGATCAGGTGGCTCGGAGCCCCGTCCAACCTGACCTGGGATGTGTCCAGGGATGGGGCATCGACCACCTCTCTGGGCAACCTGGGCCAGGGCTTCACCACCCTCATCGTGAAAAATTTCTTCCTTAGATCTAGTCAAAATCTGCCCTCTTTTAGTTTAAAACCATCACCCCTTGTCCTATCGCTACAGGCTCTGCTAAAAAGCCTGTCCCCATCTTTCTCCTCAGCCCCTCTCAGCCCTGGCAGCTGCAGGAAGGTCTCCCCGGAGCCTTCCCTGCTCCAGGCTGAGCCCCCCCAGCTCTCCCAGCCTGTCCTCCCAGGAGAGCTGTTCCAGCCCTCGGAGAGTTGCTGGGGCCTCCTCTGGCCCCGCTCCAGCAGGTCCGTGTCCCTCCCGTGCCGAGGGCTCCAGAGCTGGACACAGCACTGCAGGGGGGTCTCCCCAGAGCGGGGCAGAGAATCCCCTCCCTCACGCCGCTGGCCACGTGGCTTTGGGTGCAGCCCTGTTACGGCTGTTTAGCAGCTGCTTTGCTGGACCTTCGCACTGACATGGGGTGGTGGGCACACTGCGGGGTCTTGGCTGTGGTTTCCCAAGCTGATCCGAGGGGATTTGAATATCTCCATGTGGTACTGATGGAAGAGGTCTGTGTTGGCCCCGGTCTGGCTTGGGAACACCATCCCGGCCGTGCAGTCCCGCGGGCAGTGCCAGGCTGGCTTTGCGAGCCTTGCAACGCTGGCTGCGTCACCTCCAGGGAGAGGAGGCGGGTGGCAGGGGTGTCCCCGTGCCGCGCTCTGGGTCTCACCTTCCTGCGAGGGGGAACCCACCTCTGCCCTCGCCAGCCCCCTCCTGCGGCTTGAAATATCCTAAACACAGAAGTGTGAGGAGCACTAACGGGGGAAATGCGCATTATTGCAGCTAGGAGGAAAATATCAGTGGAGAGAGGAGGGGAAGGAATGAATCATTTTTTGGCAGATGTCCCCACACTGCAAATACCACCCGGCTGTGGAAAAAAATCACGTAAGCTAAAGGGAGCCTCAAAGCTTATCTAAACACTTATAATAGAGCAAAAACGGAAAAGGCTTGTTACAACCTGTGGCAGCAAAGAGAGGAGCTACTGCAGATGCATCCAAAAAGCCTGAAAACTCCAAGCACCCCCAAAGAGCCGTCTCGAGAGCTGCATCAATGCATCTCTGCGATGCAAAGGCAGTCCTGCTGCCCTTGCCGGCCGCCGCTGCCTCCCGGGTGCCCATCACGCCGTCTGGCTTGCCTGAGAGATGCTGGGAGCTCTTTAAACCGCAGCCGCCCGGTGGAGGCACCCACGCCAGCCCTTTGGAGGGGACAAGGTGCTGTCGGGGTGCCGAAGCCCACAGATGTGTGCTGCAGGACGCTCCGTGTCACCCCTTCCTGGTCCTTCATGTAGAAAGATTTATGGTCTTGAAAGGGCTAGGGAGGTTTTTCAAGTTGCCTTCATTTAGTCTGTATTTTGAAAATATTTTCCAGGGTCTGGCGAGGCTCTGTGGGAAGCCAAGCTCTGCATCGAATGGCTCCAAGCAGCCTTACACTGGCTTTCAAAACGGGCCATTAAAATCCAATTTTTGGAGTGGTTCTTTAGCCCTGAGCAGCCCTGGTGAAGACCACCTCTCCTGGTGCTTGTTGCAGCTGTGATTCTGCCTTTGTGCAGCAAGAAAACTGCTTGAGGATTGCATACAATTCATTAATTCCCAATTAATGGCTGTAATTATCTACCTTTACATAAATAACCAGCTGTACCATGACACAACCTTACAGTATCTGTACAAGGTGCCCTGACTCACAGAGCAGTAGCAGGAAACAAGATATGCTAAAGAAAAATCTTTATCCAAGTAAGGAATAAATACGACATTTGCCTTTTAGAAAGCAGATGACTCTAGGAGTAAGAAAACTCTTCCACACAACAGTTCCCAGGCACCACTGACTTGTTATATTTATAGGAGAAATTACTTTTCATGGGAAAATTTCAAGTAGCCATAGGAAGCTGTAATCTGTAGGCAAAGAAATATGGCAGAGACCCCACCGGTGCTGGTCGTAATTCCGACACATCGCTCTTTCCATCCACATTTGCTCTTCCCCAGGCTGCCGGCCCGAGCCAGCCTCCAGGGAAGCTCAGCTGATCGCTTCTCCGAAATGCCTTTAGAAGTATACGGCAATATATTCCTGGCAAGGAAAGGTACCCAGCAGAAGGTGCCTTCTCCAGAGATGCTCTGAAAGGGCAGCAGGGAAAGCTAAAGCCGGGCAGGAGTGACGGGTGGCCCTTCTTGCAGGTAGGTCGATACACCTGAGGATTTTATAAGTGAAGGGAGGAGGCTCTTGGGGAGCGGTGACTCCTTCTCAACTGATACGGCAGATGGATCCTGCCAAGCTCCCCTCCAAAACGGTCATTGCAGAGGGAAACGATTCATCTTCCAAAGGTTTCAAGCTCCAGAAAGATGCTTCCTTCCTCTAACACGTGGCAGCGAGGGCGTGCAACGCTCCCGGTTCTCCCACAAACTCTTGCCAAGCTCCCCACATGCCCTTCGCGGCGCGGTGGCATGGGGCAGCCAGGGGACACGGAGGGGCTGCGGGCAGTGGGGACATCAGTCGGTTAGTCGAGGTCTGTGCGGGCAGGCCTCGTTGCGTAAGCCAGCCGGATATCCGAAGATGCGCTCCCGAACCGCAACAGATAAAAATATCCAGGGAATACGTGTCGCTCTGACTAAAGCACTGCTAAAATAGAAGAGTGCACAAATCCCTTTTTAGCTGCTCCTTCTGAGCCTCCTGCCTTTTCTCCTCAGGGCTGTTACCCGCGGATTGCCGGTGGGTGGGTGTCACGCAGCCCTCATCACCCCCCCTTGCTGGGGACGTGGTCCCTGGGTGCTCCCTGCATCCGGGCGGGCGCTTTTCTTGCTGGGGTGTTGCTTTGCACTCACTGGAGCGGGCATAAAGAGTGAGGTTAAGATATCACCTTGCTCGAGTTAATAAATTAGTTGTAAAAGCTTTTTGTTTTAGAAGCTCTTCAGCTTGGGGCAAACTGTGGCTGTGCCATTTCCCCATGTGCTGCTTACGGTCCCCCGCTCTGGTGCAGAGCTGCAATATTTAAACCGTAAAATCTTCCCTTGTAGGATGTTAAAATAAAATCCCAGGATCTTTTGATGCCTTTTCCGTTTGAAACCCAGTCCTCCAGGTCCATTGCTGTCTGATTCAGCCGTTAGACAAATGCTGCCATCCCTGCACATAGAATCACAGAATGGTTTGGGTGGGAAGGGACCTTCAGAGGCCATCTCATCCAACCCCCTGCCATCAGCAGGGACATCTTCAACCAGAGCAGGTTGCTCAGAGCCCCGTCCAACCTGACCTGGGATGGTTCCAGGGATGGGGCATCGACCACCTCTCTGGGCAACCTGGGCCAGGGTTTCACCACCCTCATCATGAAAAATTTCTTCCTTCTATCTAGTCAAAATCTGCCCTCTTTTAGTTTAAAACCATCACCCCTTGTCCTATCGCTACAGGTCCTGCTAAAAAGTCTGTCCCCGTCTTTCTTGTAAGCCTCCTTTAAGTCCTGGCCAGATGCAATAAGGTCTCCCCGGAGCCTTCTCTGCTCCAGGCTGAGCCCCCCCAGCTCTCCCAGCCTGTCCTCCCAGCAGAGCTGTTCCAGCCCTCGGAGCATTGCTGGGGCCTCCTCTGGAGCCCATCAGATGGAACAAACAACCCAAACTCCCAAGAGCAGATCTTCCCACTGTGCTCTGTGCCACTTCCCATTAACCTGCCCGGCCGGTGACGGAGGCGGAAGGTTTTTGCCAATTGCTATTAGCATCTGAAAGGTAGCGTCCCCCAGGGAGGTCACTGAAACCTCCTGATTACAGCTTCACAGAGGATGGAGCTGGGAAGGAATGAGGAGGGAGCTGGGGGGTACAAACACACCTTTCACACGTAGGCTGTCACCTGAACACCCCAACAGTGCTGCTGGGCGTCTGCTGCATTGCCCATCCCTGGGCACGTGCCTATTTCTCACCCATGTTGTATGGCCACCACTTCTCTCCCTTTTAATGGTCCTCACGGGGAGTCACCGCAAGGACAAGCTGGGAGGTGACAGCACAGCTCCTGCCGCCCGCCGGGCCAGGGAAGGGCCCGTGCAAAAGGGGGGCAGCCGCCGTGGTGGGCAGCTCCGCCACGCAGGACGCACGGGAAACAGATTATTAATCCTTTTGTGTCCCGCAATAAGTATATGTCACCCCGTCCTTTTGCACGCTTCCGCTGACAACAACAAAACACGCACGCATCGTTAACGGCTTATTAAAATGCATTGGGAGCTGCCACTGCAGGCTGCTAAAATAGAGGCTGCTCTTGATGCTAAGCCAAATAATTTGAGTTTTTCATCTCAGTGATCATGTAAACAAACTGTCAGACATCCAGATGCAGGCATGGAGAAATATCCATGGACTGTAACAGTGACGGGGCTTGGCATATATTAATTTACTAATCTGACTGTTGTGAATAAATTAAACAACAGTGTTAGAAGTGTATTCCCTGGGCCTGTGTTCTGCTATATTAAGACGTGATGATTTTGCATCTTGGGTCACTGAGCAAATAGAGATGTGTCTGAGCGGTGAACTGGGCCAAAGCCAGATATACGCGGCCCCTTATTTTCAAATCTGTAGTTCTCAAAGTGTGGGGTAATACGCCGGCATCTGCCCTCGGTTGTGGGGAGCCAGGAAAAGCGTTAGGGAAACAGCCATGCAAATTGAGTATGAAAAAAGCAGCGGCTTTGTAGCTCTCTCCCTTGGATGTAGGCCCATTTTCCATTGAAAAATGCACATCCTGGATTTTAAGGCAGAGGCACCACGCTGTGCAGTAGTTTTGATCTGCCGAGCACGGGCCGACAACGGCCGGCGGTGCCGCATGGCGCAGCGCTGAGATGGAAGAGCGTTGCCCTCCGAGAGCCAGGCGCGACTGCCAGGCTCTGCGTGATGGAGAGTTTATCCCGTCCCCTGGCGATCTGTTAGGGTGATTCATTACCTTCCGTTAAAAATGTGCATCTTATTTCCAGCTTGAGTTTTTCAGACTTGAGCTCCTAGCCGTTGGATATCATTATGCACTGTTTTTATTAGATCAAAAAGGTCTCTGACACATACCTCTTCCCCCTGGGAATGGCACAGTGGGATTGCATTGCCTCTGCGTTGTCTGATGGCGTGTGGATTAAACTTTCTGTTTTCCTCCAGCAGTTCTCTTCTAAGAGCCCCATCTGGAAGATCTCTACTGCCAAACACCACCAAAGGGGGTGATAAGATTAGAGAAATCTTAAAAATAAAATTAGAGAAATCCACCCATGGTACACGTAGCCCATGGAATCATAGAATCATTTAGGTTGGAAAAGACCTTTAAGACCATTAAGTCTGACCGTTAACCCAGCACTGCCAAGTCCACCACTAAACCATGTCCCTAAGCGCCACATCTATGCATCTTTTACATACCTCCAGGGATGACGGCTCCACCACTTCCCCAGGCAGCCTGTTCCAGTGTTTGATAACCCTTTCAGTGAAGAAATTTTCCCTAATATCCAATCTAAACCTCCCCTGGCACAACTTGAGGCCATTTCTTCTTGTCCTATCGCTAGTTACTTGTCTCCAGCTATGGGCTTAAGAGGATGCTGTCACAGCAGGACAATAGATATAATTTATTCCTTGGGTGTTTGCCCAGCACCTGCATGTTTCCTCACCCATACACGGTTTGTCTGTCTACAAAGTCTCAAGAAGTCTTCCTTCCAAGAAACCACCTTGTCTCCCCAACTTTTGGCTTTCCAAAGCCCTTCGGCAAGGATTTCCCCAGATTTGCTCTACATCGCACAGAGGATCCCCATGTATATAGTGCACTGGCGAGGTACCGCGCTCAGCCATCGCCTCTCCTAATGCAGGCACTCCACGCACCATGCTGTGACCCGGGCACACTGCTCCAGCAGTGGCTTGGAGCCCAGATTTCTTCAAGGACTCCTCCTGGCATCGATGCGTTGCCTCTTGGCAGCTTGAATCCAGCCCCAGTTCCCAATCCCATCTGCCTCGTGGTGGGGCGGCAGGCAGCCCTGCTGGGGGGAGCGCGGGCGAGCCTGTCTGCCTGTCCTCGCTGCAATGGCATGTGAGGCAGGTGGAGGGGACGGGGATGGGCACAGGGACCTGCCACAGAACAGGAGAGCTGGACCGGGGCTCTGGTGTGGCTGTCGCCTGCCGTGTCAGGGCACTGGGCGTTGATGGGCTCCTGCAGCCCCAGTAATGGGGACACAGCTCCATGTCTCCAGGTTGCTCCTATGCAGCGTTAAAACTGAGCTTTGGCAGCCCCAAACCCCATCCAAAACACTAAAATCTCCCAGGCAGCACTTTTCTGGGGCCGACTCTGCTTCCCTCCGCACGAGCTCTGGTGCTGCTTTCACAGGAGCAAGCCCCTGCTCTGCAGCGGTTCCGCAGGGACATGGTCCTTCACAGCACCGCGTTGGAGATGAAATAAATTGTTTGTCTCCGCTGCTGCCGCGGGGTTTGTGAGGCTCCCGCTGGCTGCAGCTGGCCGTGCATGGGGTTTCTGCTCTGCCCGCTGGCCTCCGGCCACAGGGACGCAAAGGGACTCCCCGTCAGGCTGGGGAGAGGGCGAGGAATCCCAGAGCTGGGGTGGGAACCTGGCTGTGCCAGCACCGAGCTCCCTGCTGCCTTCCTGGGAACTGGGGTCGGCTCTGGGGGTGAAAGAGGCTGGGATACAAGGGCTCTGCAAGGAAGAGAGGGCACCAGCTTAGCCTGGGGACATAAGAACATCTGCAGGGCTCGGAGCAGAGACCAACCTCCCCGCTGCCTCATCTCCAGCCATGGGCAGCCGTCTGGGCTGTGGGCAATGGATGTAAGTGCGAAGGCAGCTCTGGTCTGATCCTTTCCTGGCTGTGCGCTGGCAGCAGGCACCTGCGGAGCTGGCAGCGGCTTGTGGACCATTACATTCAGTCGCCACCAAGGAGCCCGTCTTTCTAATTTCTTCTTGGACTCATCTACGTGTTTGCCCTCAGCCGCACCCTGCAGCCATTTAATGATGCTGCCTGAGCATCAGTGAGGTGCCTTTGCCAGCCTGGTTCAACGTGAGTCCAGAGGGGTTCAGGAGTACAGAGACAAGCGCTTCCACCGGGGCAGCGCGACTGCACAAGCACCGCTCTACATAAATACATACAAGCGCCTGCTGAAGCAGAGCAACGCCTCTGTATGTGTGTTTTAGCTGAACACCTTGTCCCCATCAGCCAAAGGCAGCACCCAGGGAGCAGAGGCTTGGTGTAGCTCCTGATCAGTGTCTTTCATCAGCTGCACCACTCATCGCAATAAATTCTTAGTAGAAAGAAATGAGGTATAAATGCAAACCGAGATTTCTCGGTCGTTTAAACCGATACATTTGACTTGTTGATTTCAGTGATGATTCAGATAACTAATTTAGATTTGTTTTATTTCATCTGCTCCCAGTGCAACTGGGCATCTTGGCGTCAAATGGCATTTTGTCTTCTGTTTCCAATTGTGCATCTTTGGCCAAACGCACTGCTAAGCGAGCCCTCGTTCCTGGGACCTGCTGAAAGGATTTCGGTCACAGCCGACTTGAAAAGTAACCTTGGAATTGCAGCTGTATTTTTCTTTTCACATGGGCTTTTGTTTTTGTTCTGTGAGTTTTTTTATAGCGTGACATTTTTCCTATGTGACTAAAGAACCTTAAAAACAAAAGAGGGAGGAGATGGCACAGGCAGTGAGTCGCTGTTGATCAAACCAGGATGACAAAGCCCTGCTGAAGCCCCAGCTTGAATTGTGGGTGTTCCCAGAGCATCGTGAAATTGCCTTCACCTCTTTTCACTTGATGGCGCCAGGTCAGGCCGCATCTCCAAAGGTAGCAACCTCCGTGGAGACCTCAGAGAGGAGCTTGGATCTGATCTCACCTCCGCTGCTGACACACATCTTTGGTACATACCCTTCCCCTGCTTCTTCTCCCATCATTCATCCCTGTAGACTGGAGACCTCTGTGTTCCAGACGCTGGACATGGCCAGCCCTTCACTCAGCAGCTCTCCAGCCACAGACTGGGAAGTGCTGCTCGCTCAGCCTGGACAGGGAGGGCACACCGTGTCCGGGAATGCCACCGCAGCTGAGACACGCTCCTGGAAAGTCCTCTGGCCACCGCACAAATCACTTTACAGCCGCTCCCCTGCCCATTTTTTAGAGTAGAGCCATGAGCATTTGGAGGCATGTGGCCACCTCAACCTCGCACACACTGGCTCCTGCTCTCCCAAGCAGGGAAATGCCCCTGCTTGGCACCTACCGCAGAGATACGTAAATGGGTCCATCAGCCAGAGCTGCCGCTCACTGGCATTGTCTCGTCTTCGAAAGCGCAAGGACAATCAGCATAATGACTTCGTTTACAGTGGAAATCCAATTACTGCAGGGAAGCGTTTCATTAGGGTGAATTTTCTCTGCAGCTGCCACAGGTGAGGAGCTTGCCTGCCACACAACGGGCTCGCTGATGCTGGTGCCAGCACAGGGGACCAGCCGCATGTGGCAGTGACAAGGTGTGCGAAGCAGGACATGTCACCTCAGCCATGGCCCTGGGCTCTTCTGTGACCTGTGCCGTTCCCACAGCCATGTCCCAGCTGTCTCCTCTCCCCTTCTCATTCCTGTCATCTCCAGCTGTGATCCAGCAGGCACTGCCCACCTCAAGCCCCTTCTGTCCAGGCTTGCAGGGGGATTTTGTTCCCATGCCAGTCCCAGGTCCTGCAGGGGAGATGAGAGCAGCTCCCATGGCAAGCACAGCAGCACTGCCAGAAACCCTCTGAACCATGTCCCCACCACCCTGGGGATGTGGTTCACCCCTCCTCTGCAGCAGCCCCACCGGAGGGGAGGCTGACTTGCCTCTCTTTCCCAGCCCTTGTGAATCTGGCTAGTTAAAGCAAGCATGGAGTTCCCTCCTCACAGTGAACTTGTGGTGGTTTGGTTCTCTAGTAAAACATCACAGAATCACAGAATCATTAAGGTTGGAAAAGACCTTTAAGATCATCAAGTCCAACCATCAACCCAACACCACCAGGCCCACTAAACCATGTCCTGAAGTGCCACATCCACATGTTTTTTGAACACTTCCAGTGATGGTGACTCCACCACCTCCCTGGCAGCCTCTGCCGATGCTTGACCACTCTCTCAGTGAAGAAATTTTTCCTAATATCCAGTCTAAACCTGCCCTGGTGCAACTTGAGTCCATTTCCTTTCATTCTATCACTAGTTACTTAGGAGAAGAGACCAACATCCACCTCACCACAATCCCTTTTCAGGTAGTTGTAGAGAACGATGAGGTCTCCCCTCCTTAAACTGTTCCCCTTATTATGCACATTATCTGCTGAGAGTCTGCTGCCAGCTAATACCTGTTTTGAACTTGGTGAAATTGGTCCTTTTAAAGAGTTCAGTACGTAAATCACTGATCCACACCATATTTCTGCTGAAACAACAAACGTCATATGAATAAGACTCGGAAATGATCAAGCCTGACATTATCATAATGCAGCTGGCAGACAAGCGAGGTGAGTAGGAGACGCTGCTGCAGAAGACGCGGTAGCAAGCGGCATGAGACATGTTCTGTGCAGGAGGTGCCTCCAGGAGGTGGCAGATTCCTGGGACTGCGGCTCAGGCACTGCGAGGGAAGAGAAGGCAGTTATGATAAATTTTGCTAAAAAGCGGAGTTCACCTTCGTGGCAATGACAGATCACGTCCCTGCTGTTGTTGCATTGCATTATGTTAACAAGAAAATTAACCAGTTTCTGTTGGGGGGTATTTTATTGTCCATTTACTTGGTTGTTTGAAGATTCAGTTTTGATTCTAAGAGCGTGCAGCAGACTGGGCTGTTGTTGACATGGGAGAAAAGCATAAATACATGAAAATGAGAGGCAAGACTGCTCCTTTATGGATGCATTTTATCAAAAGCCTCTTGTCTCTTTGGCCTCTGATTTAGATACTTTGATAGAAGCCCCTGGGTCCCACTTTCCCCGTGTTTGATGTTCGACCTTCAGACTCTCCCCCATCACTTGCATCTTATGCTCTCGTGGGGCGGGGGTCCTACACTCCGCAGCGGAAGCACGCTGATTTATTGCGTATAATGAGGTGTCCCCATGCTTTTCCTCTGAGCGGCAAACAAGTACCCCGGCACTTTTCAAACTAATTCTGCAGCAAAGATGGGATTGTACGGCAGCCTTCTCAGCTCCTCTTAACCCCTCCGTCTGTGCATCTCCGTGTTGGGGCTACACAAGAAGCTAGCTTGTGTCTGTGGGTGTCGGAGACCTGCATGTTGCTTCCTAGCCCATCACGCACCAGGGTAACCAAAAAATGACTCTGGCAGTGCTTTCCAGAAGTGCTCAAGAAAATGTTTAAGCGTGATTATCACCACCTCCCTGCAGGGTTTCTGATTCAGCCTGCGACATTTAGTTTTATTCAGCATATTCTGGCTGAAGAAAGCATTCGTGATGATTGCAGTGATAGCTTCCTCACACTCACTTAGATACCTTCCCTGATTTAGTAGACTGAGCTCTATCAGAAGAGCATGCTTTGCTTTAGGACACTTTTTTCTGGCCCAACATTACCTTTGCTACCTGCAGGTACATGCTGGAGTGGACTCCTAGGAGAGAAGCTTCTCTGATAAGCATGGTTTCTCGATTGGTTTCTCAATGACATTTTAAGGCAGAGGCAGGCAGGGATCTGTGGGTGAAGGAACATTTTGCATCAGCCTACACAGCAGTTACAGCACCCTTGGTAAGTAGCATGTGGGCAAGTTGTGCAGGGCTCTTCACAACAGAAATGCAGATATGTGTGCCAGAGAGAACACCCTCTGAGGAACAGAGAGCAGAGTTCTCATTACAAAATCATTGACTCAATTACTCCCTGAAAGCATATTAAAATGACTCTGTTTTTTATTGCAAAGGGATGCATAAATCCATATTTTGTTAGTCCAAATAGGTTTCCATTTGAATTTACAGAGGGCATGAAAGATTAGCCAGCTCTTGCTCTGCAGGTAGCTCAGCGTAACCCCGTGGGCCATCGGCAACAGTAGAGAGCAGTGGAGGAAAGTACAATGTAGACAAAAAATAGGTCTTGCGAGCAACCCAGCATGTCCATCCTTATGGATGTCACAGCTCCCTGTGGCTTGGCTGTGTGCGTACCTGGTGATTGTGTGGGGAGCCCTGCATCTGGGACTGCAGCACTGGCCGCAATAAACACTTTCTGGTTCTTGTTGCCTGGTTCTAGCTTGTTGTGTTTACATAGGCTTCACTTCCCATGGTGACAGGGAAAACGCAAACTATACTGACATCTCAGAATCACAGAATCATTAAGGTTGGAAAAGACCTTTAAGATCATCAAGTCCAACCATCAACCCAACACCACCAGGCCCACTAAACCATGTCCTGAAGTGCCACATCCACACTTTTTCTGAACACTTCCAGAGACGGTGACTCCACCACCTCCCTGGGCAGCCTGTTCCAGTGTTTCACCACTTCCTCAGTGAAGAAATTTTTCCTAATATCCAATCTAAACCTCCCCTGGCACAACTTGAGGCCATTTGCTCTCGTTCTATCACCAGTTACTTGGGAGAAGAGACCAACCCCCACCTCACCACTACCCCCTTTCAGGTAGCTGTAGAGAGCGATGAGGGCTCCCCTCAGCCTCCTCTTCTCCAGACTGAACACCCTCAGTTCCCTCAGCCGCTCCTCATCAGACTTGTGCTCCAGACCCCTCCCCAGCTCCGCTGCCCTTCTCTGGACACGCTCCAGCACCTCAACGTCCTTCTTGGAGTGAGGGGCCCAACACTGAACACAGGATTCGAGGTGCGGCCTCACCAATGCCCAGTACAGGGGCACGATCCCTGCCCTGCTCCTGCTGGCCACACCATTGCTGATACAGGCCAGGACGCTGTTGGCCTTCTTGGCCACCTGGGCACATTGCTGGCTCATGTTCAGCCGGCTGTCGACCAACACCCCCAGGTCCTTTTCCGCCGGCCAGCTCTCCAGCCGCTCCTCCCCAAGCCTGGAGCGTTGCATGGGGTTGTTGTGGCCCAAGTGCAGGACCCGGCACTTGGCCTTGGAGAACAGATTCCCCTCACTCCAACCCCTGCTTCCCTCTCCTGCATCTTTAGTTACTTATGGCAGAAAGTAACTTAGTACTTGAGTACTTCGTTCTCAAGCAAAAGTCAGGAAAAATGTCACTGGTGATGAGCAGACAAATCCCACATCATCTCACAGCAGGCTGTCAACACCTTAGGCTTTTCAAGGGAAGGAACCTCTTTTTTCCATGTGTACATTGTTTCTCTGCCACAGTTTTCTCCAGCTTTTGGTCAGGAATGGCTGTGGCAATGTCACCTTTCCTTTTCTGCAGGACCCGGCACTTGGCCTTGTTGAACCTCATACAATTGATCTTGGCCCATTGATCCACCCTGGATCTCCCCTGCCTCATGAATTTTTAAAAACAGGAATTGGGCCCAAACTGGAATGTTTTCATTGACTGAGTATAATGAGTAAAATATGGCCTATTCTCTGTCTTGCTTGAATGAGCCCTGCTCTGCTGGAGCTCCTAAGTCAGTACAGGGATACCTGCACAGATCTTCCTATTGCAAAAGTGACATTTTACAATAAAACTGTTTTAAAATAATTTTCCCTCTGTATGTCTTTGGACACCCTTAGGCAGATTCCTGTCCTGGCCTCAGGGCAACAGGTTCCTTGTCACTAAAATACAGCAAATGGGTTCAATCAGCACACCGTTCGCTGTTCCTTGGAATCAAGAGCAACCTTCTGATCGGTGCAAAGTGATGGAAAACCAGCAGGTCAGTGGGGATTTACATCCGTATCAATTTGGAGCAAATAAATACTTGGAGGGAAGGAGATGGTCATTTTGTCCCTGGCTTGAGTGTGCAAGACAGTACTCAGCCCAGCTGTCCCTTTACACAGACATACTTTGCTCTATACTCTAAGCCTTGGTTTGTGTATTTTTTGCAGCAAAATGCAGAGGAAGTAGCAACACTTACATCTCTGGCTGCCCAACTTTTCCCACTGCAAGCCCCTGCTTTCAGTCTCTTCTCATCCTCTCGCCCGCTGATGTATTCCAGGCCACCTACCTGCCTCAGAACAAACATTCTGGAAGGTTTCTGCTAAAATCAGTTCAGCAGTCTGAGGCTGAAGCTAGGGAAAACAGGAGGCTTGCCTCACACAACACTAACCCTCACCCACGTTCCCCTGAGGTTCTCTCATGCTCCCCTGATTTTAATCAGAAACTGGCAATTTGGTGGTTCAGCCACCCTTGCCTTGGGAATATGCCTTTTGCTAGTCCCGTCAAAGCTTGCCAAACCGTGGCTGCACGATGCTCTTCTGAAAATAGGTATGATGGTGGAAGAAGCGGGATCTAATCTAACAGCTGTTATGGCCCGGCCCTGTGATCTGAACAGTCTGAAAATGAACTGGCTTCTACGATGAACGCATCTTTCCTCGCTGTGCCTCCGACAGGGGACAGAAATACTATTTGTTTGTGAAGAACTGAAAAAGCAGCGTGATAGATCAGCCCCCGAGGAAATGAGTAATCCTGGATCCAGTGCAGGGGAAGGGGGTCAGCAGTTCACAGGGGAGGCTGCTGGTGTTTAAACATGGGAATATTGAATTCCCTTGGTAGGGTAATTCCTCCTGTACACAGAGTCAGGCAGAGGTCTGGAGGAAAATCATGAGATTGCTTTCTTACTTATTATTTCTTGGAGGCGTGTTCATAACAAAATTCTGCTCTAAGCAGTGCTGTCCTAATGTAGGGCAAAACCTTGCCCCAGAAAGCCCACGAACGCAGGTGACGGGAGCACGAAGGCAACAGTGGAGAGACTGAAGGGCAATGGTGTTAGTATTGTGGCGGTTGAGTATAGTGATGGCCTCTTGACATCTTGGGTGTGAAGGGGAGAAAGACAAATGGAAACTGCTGGAGTGGGAAATGGATCTCTGGCGTAATGCTAATTATTTTCAAGATGTGATAGACTGTGTTGTGAGAGGAGAGCCAGAGGACAGCAAGATGCTGGGGAGAGAGCTGAGGGCAGGTGAGACAGAAATCAAGAGATGGGATAGGGTCAGGCTGCTGGAGAAAGAGGAGGGTTTGGAAAGAGAGGAGAGCAGAGGGACAGCTACTGGCACTGGGTCAGTTTATCAGCTGCTCTTCCCTAAAGTGTCAAACATGGAACCAGAGGAAACACAGGTTTGAGGAGTCCTGGGTATTTGGGCCCCTCGCTACAAGACAGACTTTGAGGTGCTGGATCGTATCCAGAGAAGGGCAACGGAGCTGGTGAGGGGTCCGGAGCACAAGTCTGATGAGGAGCAGCTGAGGGAACTGGGGTTGTTTAGTCTGGAGAAGAGGAGGCTGAGGGGAGACCTTATCGCTCTCTACAGCTACCTGAAAGGGGGTTGTGGTGAGGTGGGTGTTGGTCTCTTCTCCCAAGTAACTGGTGATAAGACGAGAGGAAATGGCCTTAAGTTGCGCCAGGGCAGGTTTAGATTGGATATTAGGAAAAATTTCTTCACTGAGGGAGTGGTGAAACATTGGCACAGGCTGCCCAGGGAGGTGGTGGAGTCACCATCCCTGGAAGTGTTCAAAAAATGTGTGGATGTGGCACTTCAGGACATGGTTTAGTGGGCATGGTGGTGTTGGGTTGATGGTCGGACTTGATGATCTTAAAGGTCTTTTCCAACCTTAACGATTCTGTGATTCTGTGAAAAGACAGACGAGGTGTTTGCACAGGGGAAGCAGAGAGCAGCTCAGCTCACCCGCCAGTGCACCCTGGTCTGCTGGAGCTCACTGGGCCCCATTAAGAGGACAGGAGCTTTGACACGTCTCTCCACAGGTGTGTCCCAATCCCAAACCAAATCCCACCTGGAAGCCCCCTGAGATGTCCCCAGACCAAAGAAGCAAAGCAGAAGAGGAAGATGAAGCTAACAAGAGGCTTGCAAGAGAAGAGAGGGATGAATCCTCGAGGGAGCAGAATGTCTTTGACACAGCATTTGATACCAAAAAAGAGATAAATACTATTTCAGAATAGTGCACAAAAGAGTTAAGGCAAATGAATAAACATGTGAGACAATATTAATTGTGTGAAACACAACCTGTTTGACTTCTGGTTTATAAAGATCTCTCCACTTTAGTTACCATGGTAACTACTGCGCAAAACCACACTTGTCCTAATCATCTCCACAGAGTTTAAAGCAATTTTGTAATCCAATCAAATGTAAAGAAGAGAATTTGTTTTTACATTCAGAAAACTGCTACCTAAGGAGCAAACAGTGACTGGAAGAGGCAAGATTTACAATTATGACCCTAGAGAGACACTTAATTACTGGATAATTAGCAGTTACTGGAGTTTCTTAGCACACAGAGGGAAGGCTGATGGATAATGGTTGGGAGAAGGACTGTTGTAATTCTGAGGTCTTCCAAAGCGAGAAGAGGCAAACCTTGCTGTGGATAGCATTTTCACCAGCTGACACGAACTGCAGTCAGGCACGGATTGCGCAACAGCAGAAGCTGAGACTGTGAAACTCTTTGCTTACACTGAAGCTGAAGCTTCTCAAGAACCCAAACCCATAACACAAGGTCTTCTGGACCCTGTGAGCCTGTGCTGCAGAAGCTCAGGTACTGGGAAGCAGAAGGATTAGGCTGTTGGATGGGAATGTGCTTTCCAGTGGGGCTTCTCTGAGCACAGTCCCCTGTGGAGGGGGGTTCTGCTCATCCTCCCCAACTGTGCACAGAGTGAAAGCCACGTTCACAGGCACCAAACGCAATCTGGCTTCTGGGAAGTCAGTAGCACCCTCTGTGGGCTTCAGTTTAGGCAGGTAGGGTTGAATTATTTCTCCTAATATGGAAGATTTTTCTGCAGGAGGAAGCATTGATGCACGGATGGTCTTCCTGGAATGAAATCCAGAGCTACAGAAAAGTTATTAGCTCTTGATTTTAATTCTTCTAACACTGAAGCCCAGAAAACTGTTCTGAGTGGAATTCGAAATGCCAACTTTCCCAAAAGGCCAAAGCTAGAAAACAACCAAATAAATTAGGCAGGATCAGTTTTTCTTCCTACAGCAGTACAAAATACAGCCCTAGGCCTGCCTGGGATGATCAGGGTCAGCCTGATTCTCCTTGGGCTCTAGGACAATGACTTCATGTCTCCTGCCTCATATGATTACACACAGGAAGGCTCTCTGCATAATCTCTTGGCATCTCATAAATGCAGACTCTGTAAATGAGGTCAGGGCTCTCATGCTGTACCTTGTCCAAGGACTACAGAACTTGGCCTGTGTTTTGAAATAATTACCTGGCCAGCACTCTGCTATCTCAGAGTGGTCCTTTGTAAGGTCAGCCCCAGGCGAGCAGCCTCTCTGCTCCTACTGCTCCTTCGTCTGGTTCAGTGTTGAGCTCATCATTAGGACATGTAAAGGTACTTAAAAAAAAGGAAAAAAGAGGAGAAAATATGCAGAAATAGAGATGGTTCAATTTGTTCACATTTCAAATATAGATGAATTAATATTCTGCAAAAAAAGGAAAAGAGTGTATGAATTTGTGTGGAATATTTTTTTATTTTTTTGACCACTTACATAACTGGTTGAATTTGAAAAAACTGTTCATCTCTGTGGCTTTAACTTTGGAGAAAATGTTGAGATATTCAAGTGTTTTGGCCTTTTTTTTTTTTTTTCAGCTCAAAATAAAACTCAAAGGAAGCAGAGTCTTTCTACCCCCACTCCTACCTGTGGGATCTGATTTTTCTGAGACACAGATGTCATCAAGAACAGGATGATTTCTTGATTACACAGGCATTTTTCTCTTTATCATCTTTCATCCTGTCTTGAAAACAAACAGCTCTATCGGCAGGAGAACGTATTGGCCTTGTTTTCTGGGCTCAGTGCTTCATGGTTGAACGTCCCCTTGTCTGACAAGTGTTCAGACTGAAGCTTTCCCTGCAGATAAGATACTTCTAATTCCTTTTCCCTCTGTCAAACAATAATCTGGGCTTGTGCTTCAGCCTCTTTCTGTGTGTCAGTAGTACTCACTCCCTGTAACTGGACAACTCTTTTCATGAAATTTATAGAGACTTGATAATCCCAACCTTGGCCAAAATGATGAGCAGTATTGTGGTTGCGTGTTGGGGGAGGGACTGTTGACTGACCACAAAATCCCCTCTACCTCAACTCCTTAGAAAAACAATCTAAAAACACGACTAGGAGTATTACTGGACAAGGAAAAAGCCCTCCACGTTAATACCTTGAAAGATGACAGGGTGCCCCTAGCAGGAAAGCCCAGTAATTTCTAAGAAAAGAGGATTTTCTTCTAAACATTCAGTCTCGTCCCCGTTTAGCAGCAGCCTCAACTCTGCCGCCGTGTGGCAGTGCTGAAAAAGAACATGAAAAAAAAAATCACTAATCGGGGAAAAAATCATGCACCATTGCAGAGCTCACCCCACCGGGTGAGAAAGCCCCTGCTCTGCACCGGTTTTACAAACAGGCGTTTGCACCTTCTGACCTCCAGCACCAGAACTTCGTCCCACCAGCGGAGCCGGTGTTTTGCCGCTTGGGTCTTTCTCGGAGGACATGGACAGTTATCAGGATTTGCCGAAAGGGAGGCTGTGGCCAGCCTGCCAGCAGTCCTGGGGGCACGGGCGAGTTTTCACCAATGATCCTGCTTTTCTCTTTGAGTGGTGGTGCAACTGGAAGCCAATGTCGGTTGTGAAGGCAACTGTTCTCAGCAGAGATCTCAGCAGACAAACATCTTGCTTTCTGCAAACACCATCACTGAATTTTAACACTAGCACAGCACCTCCGGCAGGCAGGACCATGCCTTTTTCTCACTTCAGTATGTGAGGAGGTGTGGACAAACTCTGCAATAAGAGAGAACATTAAGGACCTATGGTAAAACTTATTTAACATGTGTTGGCCTATAATTTAACCCCCACCACCTGCACAGGGGAAGAACCTTGCCTAGGAGCCCAAGGACCCCTCTTTAGAGGGACTAAGCAGAGGAAGGCGGTGCCAGGATGGCCTTGGAGGCACTGAAGGTTGGTCAAGATCAGAGTCACGGGGCTCTGCAGCCTCGTGAACATAAAAGTATCTGGTATGGCTCCCGTGGAGGAGTCTCATACCTCTAAGCAAGCATGAGGGTAAGAAGGGATTGGGCTGTGGTGACTAATTGATTAAACCAGTGTTGTTCCTCCACACTCTGCACATTTCTGAAAGTAAGTCATAAAGCAACATTTTTTTTCAGATCTCAAGTCACAATAACAGAGCAGCTACAGAGGAAGGGAAAACAGGTAGCATTAGGAGATCTTTCATTTCTTAAGGTCACTCGGAGCCATCTCACGTTTGTTTGGTTATTAAATTTCTTTATTCTACTGTGAATCTTGAAATATGTGGCAGCCATTTCTCCATACATCTTGGGAGGGCTGAGGTGAACAGGCTGGAGGAAGAATGCATAAAGATATGGCCAAGGCCTTCTTGTTCTCAAATGCTTTAAAACTTTACAAAGAAACAAGACAATGTCAGTGCAATAATAATGGAGATAAAAAGTAATTCACAACAGTCATCACCCTTAAAATAATTACTGGAACTAAGTGAAGGAGGTATGAAGTCATACTTTTCAGGGTCAGGCTGTTTCCATAGGGAGCTTGGTGTGCCTTTGAAGCTACTCCTTATCTACAAGGAATTTCTAGCAGCTCCTTTCTCCTTGAGTCTGGGATCATTAAATGGCAAAATTCCTGTCTCACAGTTCCACATGTGGGACGGGCCTTCCAGACGGGCCTCAGCCCCAGAAAAGCTCTCCTGTGGTGCTGTCTAAAGGCTGTGTTGCAATTGCTTCTGTTGTTGCCAGTACACCGTCGTGTTTTTTCTCTTTTATCAACCTGCACATGGATTAAACCAAATTCTTCCTCCATGCAGTCATCTGTTTGGATGCACTGAAGAAAGGAATATTTAATCATCCTCTTATTCAGCGTGAATAAAACGTGGGATCATGCTTCTAGCCACTTTCCCCAGGATGTAGATCAAAGCAAGTAGTCACCCAACCTCTGCTCAACATGGTAACGCAACACATTTGTTTATGCACTTATTCTTCAACGTATCTTAAATTATCAGGATGTGTACTGCTACCCTGAAGAACCAAAGACAGCTCTTTGCATCTCATCTCATGACTGATGCAGAATGGAGGTATTCTTGGGTTATCACTAACAAATTTAAAAAATTAAATTATGATTAAAATGGAACAGTGATGAGCAGGGAGAGTGCTGCAAGCAGTAATTTATTACTGAAACCAGAATCAATGAATAACAAGCTTCACCAAGTCCTTAGTAATGCCTTAGTGTTCTTCTACAGAAAAGAACATACACCTTGTACTATAGAGAAGTTGCCAAAATTAAAAAAAAAAAACCAAACCAAAAACTGATTTATTCTTTTTCCTGCACTGCTTTAATGGCTGCTGCAGACCAGCTCTCTCCACCTGCCAAGGTCCTAAATTGTAGGATATGAAACGATGGCAAAGGCCCCTTTGAAAGATGCAGGGAAAGAAGTGATCCAGGCAGAAGAGGAAAGGTGACATTGCCACAGCCATTCCTGACCAAAAGCTGGAGAAAACTGTGGCAGAGAAACGATGTACACATGGAAAAAAGAGGTTCCTTCCCTTGAAAAGCCTAAGGTGTTGACAGCCTGCTGTGAGATGATGTGGGATTTGTCTGCTCATCACCAGTGACATTTTTCCTGACTTTTGCTTGAGAACGAAGTACTCAAGTACTAAGTTACTTTCTGCCATAAGTAACTAAAGATGCAGGAGAGGGAAGCAGGGGTTGGAGTGAGGGGAATCTGTTCTCCAAGGCCAAGTGCCAGGTCCTGCACTTGGGCCACAACAACCCCATGCAACCCTACAGATTTGGGGAGAGGCGGCTGGAGAGCTGCTCGGCAGAAAAGGACCTGGGGGTGCTGGTCAACAGCCGGCTGAACATGAGCCGGCAGTGTGCCCAGGTGGCCAAGAAGGCCAACAGCGTCCTGGCCTGTATCAGCAATGGTGTGGCCAGCAGGAGCAGGGCAGGGATCGTGCCCCTGTACTCAGCACTGGTGGGGCCGCACCTTGAATCCTGTGTTCTATGTTGGGCTCCTCACGACAAGAAGGACATTGAGGTGCTGGAGCGTGTCCAGAGAAGGGCAACGAAGCTGGTGAGGGGTCTGGAGCACAAGTCTGATGAGGAGCGGCTGAGGGAACTGGGGTTGTTCAGTCTGGAGAAGAGGAGGCTGAGGGGAGCCCTCATCGCTCTCTACAGCTACCTGAAAGGGGGTTGTGGTGCTGTGGGGATTGGTCTCTTCTCCCAAGTAACTAGTGATGGAATGAGAGGAAGCAGCCTCACATTGCACCAGGGGAAGTTTAGGCTGCATATTAGGAAAAATTTCTTTACTGAGTGGTGGAACACTGGACTAGGCTGCCCAGGGAGGTGGTGGAGTCGCCACCACTGGAAGCGTTCAAAAAACGTGTGGACATGGCACTTCAGGACATGGTTTAGTGGGCATGGTGGTGTTGGGTTGATGGTTGGACTTGATGATCTTAAAGGTCTTTTCCAACCTTAATTGTTCTGTGATTCTCTGATTCTCCCTGTGACCTCCTTCTATAGCAGTTTCCTTACCTGACTGTGGGCCACAATCTGCCCCAAGTGCCCAGAGCTCTCTCCCATTCCTCAGGCAAGAAACAGGCACAGGGAAATAACAGAGCTGTAGCATTTGCTGCAGCTGTTTTTGTTCCTGTTCACCTGTTTGCCGTCAGGGTGCGAGAGGAGGTGAAGGAAGAAGCATGCACTGGGCATGGAGGGCAGGCGACCTGCGTGGGTCCCCTTGCTGTCCAGCTGAGGGGCTGGGGTCCCTGTGGAGACGCCCTCCCCTGCGCAGCAGCAGGGGGAAGGAGTGGCTCTGCTCCGTGTCCCCGGGCGCTGCTGAGAGCGGGCCTTGCCACAGAAAGGAGTCACCGAAGCCGCCCCAGCCGCCGCGCGCGCACGCCCGCCCCACGCCGCCTGTGAGGAACAGAGCGCGCGGGGCGGCACCGCGAGAAGCAGCGGCGGAGGAACCGGCGCCCCCCCATTGGCCAGGCCCGGTGTCCACTAGCCGCCACAACTCGACGCTCTATAGGCTGCCGCGCATCCTGAGCCCGCCCCCAGGTCTTCCGTGCCCCGCCCAAACAAGCGGCCGCAAAAACCCTCCTTTCTGCGCACGCGCAGTGCGCCTGAAGGCGTGAGGGGCGCAGGCGCCAAGGCCTGGGGGCGGTGCCAGTAGTGACGTGCCGAGGGGCACGTGGGCCGGTTGAGCCCGTCCTCCCCTTCTCGCTCGCCGTTGCAGGAAGGCGGAAGCGCGCGCGGCGCGGTGGGGCAAGATGGCGGCCGCCGGGCGGCTGTACGCCCTGCTGTGCCTGGGGCTGGCCGCCGGCGCGGCCGCACTGGGGAAGCGCAGCGCAGTGAAGGTGCTGTCGGACGGCATGTGGCGAGAGCTGCTGCAGGGCGAGTGGATGGTGGAGTTGTGAGTCGGGAGGGGGCT
Organism: Phaethon aethereus; assembly: GCF_964289735.1. Lineage (NCBI taxonomy): Eukaryota > Metazoa > Chordata > Aves > Phaethontiformes > Phaethontidae > Phaethon > Phaethon aethereus. The sequence continues at coordinate 3,914,826 of NC_138579.1, forward strand.
GCCGGGGCTCGGGGTGGGGGGTGTCTCTCGGCGGCCCGCTCTGAGGCCGCGGGGGACCGGGCGGTGCCTGTTACTGACAGAGTTGTGCTGCCCCCAGCTATGCCCCTTGGTGTCCCGCCTGCCAGAACCTGCAGCCCGAGTGGGAGAAGTTCGCCGAGTGGGGCGAGGACCTGGAAGTGAACATCGCCAAAGTGGATGTCACGGAGCAGCCGGGTGAGAGTCTGGCGGGGGCGGCTGTGCGCTCCTGAGCCCCCCCCCGCCCCGCGGCCCTGGGCTGCTGAACGCGAGGGGAGAAGGTTCGGTGCAAGCCTGTGTGATTTTAGAAAATAACCAGAACCAATAGGAATCGCAAAGATCTTTCCCTGATCTCTTCTGAAGGCAGATTGCTGTACATAGACTGAGCAGTCTAGTTTTCTTTAGTAGATAAAGGAAACAAGGAGGTTTCTCTAGAGACTTGGAGGATTTCAAGGAGATCTTTGACCTTACTTTTTAAGCATCATACAGAGTGAAAAATGTGGTTTCAGCCTTCCCTGCAGTAGTACCTCCCTCCAAACGGGACTGCAAGCAGCCTGGTCTCCCTCAGCTGAAGCTCACTTCTCTGAATTGCCCTCATGTCTGTGTGGGGTTTGTAGAAGTGACCTTCTTCATGCTGATACTTTTTTCCAAAGTCACATAAGAATTTTTAAAATTTGCCTCGTTTGGATTATTTTCTGCAAGCACAGGAGGTTGCAGATCATGGGGGAGAAGGAGAGTATCTTTCTCTGAAGAGGTACAGCCAAAACAGTCAAGTAGAACAGTTATCCCCGGACATCTCTTTTCCCCATAGTGAAACTTTCTCAACCTTTGTCCAGGGACCTTTCTTTTAGACTGTGTACAGTACTTTGATACACACAAGTTTGCGTTTGATCGCATTTAAAAATTGATACCTGGAAGCAGCTGGTTTTATTTTGGTGTGTGTAATAACATCTCTTGCTTTTTACGTAAGAGTGCTCTACTATTCTGAAAGTAGCTTTCCTCTTACAGGATTAAGTGGACGATTTATCATAACAGCTCTTCCTACCATCTATCAGTAAGTATGCAATGCAACAGGATTTTTTGGAGGAGACAGGACATTTTTTTTCCATTTTTGGGGGGGCAAACGAGTAAGATTTACCATGCTCTTTAAGAATGCTCTTTACAAGAGGCAACCACTGCCTTACCTGCTGAGACCTTACAGTACTGCCAGTTACTTTTTTCTTTTCCCTTCAGGCCTTATTTATTCTATCTTTTTGTGGGTGTTTCTGTTTTGCAATCCCTTAATGCAGTTGTGTGGCAAGTGCATTAGGAAGATCATTATCTTTTTATGGAATCGCAACCTAAAGCTAGCCAAGCTACACGTGGAGTCAGGATTTCTAGAAATACTTGTAGTCAAAATTTTTGGAAAACATTTTAGAGCCAGTATCATCTAAAGCAAAGTAAAACTTAAACAACAACAACAACAAAAAAAAAAAGGCAATAAAAAAAGCAAGGTGATGGAAGAGAAGATGTTGAGTGGAGTGGAGGCAAACGCTGTGTGCTTGGACTGTCTAAAGTAAAGGACTTTTTGTTTTACAGCTGTAAAGATGGAGAGTTCAGGAGATACCAGGGTGCAAGAACTAAAACTGATTTCATAAATTTCATCAGTGACCAGGAATGGAAATCTATTGAACCAGTTTCATCATGGTTTGGTCCTTCCTCTTTCCTGTAAGTTTTGGTGTGATTTTTTATAACAATTTGTTGTCAAACACGCACACTTTAAGGACGTGCTGGGACAGGTCCTTAGGTGTGCCGCACCTGGTGCTGCCTCCTAGTTAACAGCTTGTGCAGCAGCTCTGTGCTGGTAAGAAATATGTGAATGTGGTGGATGGGTGGTCATGCCTCTTCCATCAGCTGTGGGAGGATTATGTGCACAAGCATAGCAAAGATGTCTTGAGCAAGGTTTACTTTAAGGCTTCAAATAGTTACAGGTGGGTGTATTGTTTTGCTAAGCTCTTGTAGGTAACTTACTGACACTTGAAGTTCTTTGATTATACAGCAGAAAAATGTTTTGTTCAGCTAAAGTCTAGGAAAAACTGGAAAATAATGTAGCAACATAGTTGTAAGATATGGGTGGCCATTTAAGAAGATGTATCTGTGGCAAAGTGAAAAGCAGAGTGGAATGATGAAGGTTCCTTCGTATGGAAAAGTGGGGAGACTGTGTAGTCTGGAAGAAACATGCTCTTTGGAATTCTTTCTAGTTTTGTGGCTTCGAAGTGCTTTTAGTTGTTGCCGCATATGCTGTGCGGTGGTTTCAGAGTAGTTGAGTAGCTGAGTGATAAAGCCTGTAGGGGACACCGCTGGTTGAGGCAAATGAACCCAATTGTTCGTGGTTTTTCTTCTGTTAGAGCAATGATGGCTGAAACACCTCTGCGCTAACTGTACTGTAGCAGTCGGTGTTTAGTTTATGAAGTGTTATGCTAGACTGAAGTTTTGCATTTCTTGTGTCTCTTCTAGGAAGCTCAGCATTGTTACTTTGTCTACTCGCAGTGCTGTTTGAATCTCAACTGTGTGGTTGATTTCCTACAAAGTATTGGCCCGTACCAAGGAATGAGCGAAATAGGGTACTAATTTTAGGATTACTAAGTTTTCTATTAGAAGTGTACGGTACCAGCTCTGTTTCTTGTGCATGCTGAATCGGTATGCAGGCTGCTTCTGCGGCTTATTCATTAGCAGCCTAGGTTGGCTTAATGTTTCAAATTCACCTTTCCTTTACATATAGTGAACACTTAATGCTGAAGTTTCACAATAACAGGGAAATGTCAGAATCGTCAGGATATACGTGGCAGATATCTTTTTACTTGTATGTAAAATACAGTTAAACTTAAGGGTCTGAAGATACTTCAGTTCTTACATAACCTGATTTTTTTCTAATAGGTTAATTTTTTGTTTTAATAAAATCTCCAGATGCTTAATTCTTAATATCTTGAACAGAGTTCCAGCTGGCTTCTCATAGACTGTTGGTCCAAATATAACTTAGAACATAAACAAAAGTAACTGAAACTCATATGTTAGCAGATCCAAGTCAAGGAGTTTTGTGAATTTGTAGTTGTCCATATGTGGAATGTTATGAAAGTTCATGTTGGTACGGAAGGTAGCTTCATGGAGAACGAATGTTTATTGAAGTAAAAGACAAATCAGAAGATAAAAATCAATGTAGTTAGAAGGGAAACTAGACATGAGCAGGAAGTTGTTCAATGCAGGACTAAGCAATGACCAGTCAGGCAAATCAGAAGGTACAGGTATGTGACTGGCTTAAAGATGTTTCCATTTACGCTTTTCTGCTTTGTTTCAGGATGAGCAGTATGTCAGCTTTGTTTCAATTGTCAATGTGGATCAGGGTATGTGCTTAGATCTCTACTTTATTTTTTTCTTAACAGACATGATATTCAGCTGTTTCTGAAATGATCCTCTTGTCTTTTATTCCAGCACTGCCATAGTTATTTAACGGAAAAAATTGGAATGCCAGTCTGGGGCTCGTATGCTGTTTTTGCATTGGCAACTCTATTCTCGGGACTGATACTGGGACTTGTAAGTGAAGCACTTGAAACAAGAGATTGACTTGTGACTACTGTGTGTTATACTAATGCTGCTTTTGTCTCAGTCTTTAATAGTAAGAACAGTTGTTCTTAGGGTACCTAGCCTGCTGAGCTGAAAGACGGGGATGGGGAGTGGAATGGAGCCCCCATCATCCACAGGGAAATGGTTAGGGAGCCGCTACACCACTTAGACACACAGAAATCTATGGGGCTGGGTGGGATCCACCCAAGGGTGCTGAGGGGGCCGCTGGAAGTGCTCACCAAGCCACTCTCCATCATTTATCAGCAGTCCTGGCTCACCAGGGAGGTCCTGGTTGACTGGAGGTTTAGCAAATGTGATGCCCGTCTACAAGAAGGGCTGGAAGGAGGATCCGGGGAACTACAGGCCTGTCAGCCTGACCTCGGCGCCGGGGAAGGTTATGGAGCAGATCACCTGGGGTGCCATCATGGCACGTACAGGACAACCAGGTGATCAGGCCCATTCAGTATGGCTCTATGAAAGACAGGTCCTGCCTGACTTACCTGATCTCTTTCTATGACAAGGTGACCCGCTTGGCAGATGAGGGAAAGGCTGTGGGTGTTGTCTACCTAGACTCCAGTAAAGCCTTTGACACTGTTTCCCACAGCATTCTCCTGGAGAAACTGGGTGCTCGTGGCTTAGACAGCTGTACGCTTTGCTGGGTAAAGAACTGGCTAGACGGCCAAGCCCAGAGAGTCATGGTGAATGGAGCTAAATCCAGCTGGTGGCCAGTCACAAGTGGTGTTCCCCAGGGCTCAGTACTGGAGCCAGTTCTGTTGAATATCTTATCAATGATCTGGACGAGGGGATAAAGCACACCCTCAGTAAATTTGCCAACGACACCAAGTTGGGCAGGAATGTTGATCTGCTGGAGGGCAGGAGGGCTCTGCAGAGGGATCTGGACAGTCTGGATCGATGGGCCCAGGCCAACTGTACGAGGTTCAACAAGGCCAAGTGCCAGGTCCTGCACTTGGGTCACAACAACCCCATGCAATGCTACAGGCTTGGGGAGGAGTGGCTGGAGGGCTGCCCAGTGGGAAAGGACCTGGGGGTGCTGGTTGGCCAGAAGTGTGCCCAGGTGGCCAAGGCAGCCAACAGCATCCTGGCCTGTATCAGCACTAGTGTGGCCAGCAGGAGTAGGGAAGTGATTGTGCCCCTGTACTCGGCGCTGGTGAGGCCGCACCTCGAATCCTGTGTTCAGTGTTGGGCCCCTCACTACAAGAAGGATGCTGAGGTGCTGGAGCGTGTCCAGAGAAGGGCAACAGAGCTGGGGAGGGGTCTGGAGCACGAGTCTGATGAGGAGCGGCTGAGGGAACTGGGGTTGTTCAATGTGGAGAAGAGGAGGCTGAGGGGAGCCCTCATCGCTCTCTACAACTCCCTGAAAGGGGGTTGTGGTGAGATGTGGGTTGGTCTCTTCTCCCAAGTAACCAGCGATAGAACGAGAGGAAATGGCCTCAATTTGTGCCAGGGGAAGTTTAGGCTGCATATTAGGAAAAATTTCTTTACTGAAAGGATTGTCAAGCTTTGTAACAGGCTGCCCAGGGAGGCGGTGGAGTCGCCATCCCTGAAGGTGTTTAAAAGACCTGTAGATGTGGTGCTTAAGGACATGGCTTAGTGGTGGACTTGGCAGTGCTGGGTTAATGGTTGGACTGGATGATTTTCCACCCTGAATGATTCTATGATTCCAATGTGCAGGATGTTTAGAGGTTTAAACTTGTCTTTCTTTGTTTTTAGGTAATGGTGTTCTTAGCAGACTGTGTCTGTCCATCCAAAAGGCACAGACCGCCACAGTACCCTCATTCAAGTAAGCCCACTGTATACTTCTGATTCAGTGAAGCTGTTTGGTAAATCTTTATTAAATAAGTATTGGTATGTAACTTGTGTCTGCAGTACGTGAGTTGTGGTGTAGAAGTTTATACTTCTGATTGATGCTGTGCTTTACCTGCAGCTGTTTGCCTTTAGTGTTTATACTGGGTTTCTATTTATTTAGCTAAAACTAAACTATTTTTAAAAGTTTCTTTTTAGGACATAGAAAAATGTTTTTACAGCATTTTCATACCTGCAAGATACAAAACTCCGTATGTGCAAGGAGACAGAAGTTTAGAGTGGAGTTCTCGGTGTTGATAAGTTGGGGGTTTGCATAAGTTTTAGGGCCAAAGTGAGGATTAAAAGTGAATTTGCATTTCTGTGCATAGTAAGTGATTCGGTTTGGGGTTAGTGTCTGGAATTTTTCAAGGTAACCTTAAAAAGTCATGGAAGAACATTGGAATGCTGGTTTATGCTTTGTAGGAACCAGACTCTTTTTTTTGTTTTTTCTTCCCAAAGTTGGAGGAAGTTTTATATTACCTCATCTAGGTAGTCTGTAATCTGTTAATACTTGACCTGTGGGTAACTTCATGCTAGCAACAATTCTACCTGAGAAAGCAGCTTAAGTGAGTGATACTGAAAAGTGCTGCCTGGATTAAATTAATTAAAATTCTGTGCTAGCCCGTGATGTTAAAAAAGTTTATTTCACATGGTAATGGTATTTATTTGTTTATGCATGTTTTCTTTTCTCCTTAAGGAAAGCTAGCTCCAGAGTCAGCTCAGCTGCTGAAAAAGCTGGATGAAGAGCAAGAAGCGGATGAGGAAGATATCTCAGATGATGAAATGGATGATAAAGAGGTGTCCAACAGAAACTCGTCACTGAATGCTGTAAGGCAGCGCACAGTGAACCCTGCTGCTACAGTGGATAAGTCTTAGCTTTATTTGCATCCAGGATTGGTGTTTGAGTCACCAACTCAAACACTAGAAGGAGCTAAATGTCAAATCGCTCAGCTTGAAGAAAAGAATGATTCTTGTCATGGTAATATTGATGCATTTCGTGAATTCAATAAAAAAAAAAAGCATCTTTGGCAGCAGTTATTTAAAACTAAAATACACTGTTGCAAATACCTGGAACTTCTCCTGCCTGTGTGCAGAGAAGTGCGAAGAAATAATTTATGTGGCTTCTTGAATCGCTAGTTCTATAGGGGTTTCTTTAACAGAATGTAAACCAGTGTACTTGTTGCATTAGGGAACATTAGCAAGGAAAATGCACTAACTTGTTTGCTGCTAAAGCATTCAAAAAGGTTTCTCATTGTCAGTCTATCTAGTTAGGTTCTGAAGAAATTCTGAGGGGAAAAGTTCCCTCAGTTATGGGACATGTTCCAGGCTTTTTATGTGACAAAAACTTCTGCTTTCTGCTATGACAATGAGTGCTACTAATGCCCCCTCATCCCCATCTTTCTGCTTCCAAAGAGATGAGAGTTGCTATCTTCATTTAGAGGAACAAAAGTTGCCCTCAGAAGAAAAGCTGAGAGCTTGTCTTTGCCATCCTCCCAGATGGAAGTTACCACAAGCGCTCTGTGTAGTGTGGTTTCTCTGGATGACCAGAAACATGCTATTTGCATCAATTTCCTTTAGAAAAGGCTGTAGAAAACTATATGTGCTTCTTGGTGAAGTATTCTTCTCTAGAAAAAAATTAGAAGTAGTATCGTGAAGTCTTGTTTGTCTCATTGACTCTGATTCAGATGGGAATAGTTTACATGCAAGGTTCTCTGCTGAGTGCAAAACCTATCCATTCATCCTGCTGGATGGCAGTAGGACTCTGCTTATTTTTAATACATCATCAGAGACTTCTGCTTAATCAAATTTTACTGCAAATCCAGTCAGGCTATACCTGGGCTGAAGTTGAAATAACTGCTTCTTAATTTCTTTTACAGAAAGTCATCTTTTCTGTTTTCACAAAACCATCTTGAAACAATTACCCTAATTCTTTCTTTAAAAAACTGTAGTCTACTGTTTTCTGTATGGTATTTGTTTTCACTCTGTGTAGAAATAAAAAAAATGCACATGCACATTGGGCCAGTGTTATCTTGCATCGCTCGTAAAGAGTTTTCCATATTCTGTCAGTTAATTGCCAAAGTATTTGCAAGGGAAGGGCTAGCCTAATGCTGAGGACACTTAGTTTTTTTGACAAGCCTGTTCTTGCTGGGTTTGCTTTATTTTTTTTTAAGCTGTGTGGGTTTTTTTTAATTGTTCACCTGACTGGGTTTGCAGGACTGGCCATTGATAAATCTTTGTCAGTAGTAAACTTGGTCATGAGTAATTAAGACTGCAAACGTAGAGAAAACTCTTGATGTTTTCACTGCAGTCTGGCTCTCTAAAGCCAGGTTCTCCTAGTGATTATTAAGACGGAGCATCAGACAAGGAGCTTGTAATGAACTCTGTGGGATATGAAAGAAATGTTGGGGAAAAACAATATTCAGAGCTCTTGCAAGTGAATCGGCTTATAAAGCTATTAAGAATATGCCATGTTTTTTCAGTCCTGAATGCTTCTTTTTAGGTATATCTGATAGCTCATAATTCATCCTCCATGTTATGAATGGGGAAAAAAGTGATTCAGCTATCCAAATATCTGAGTGTATCTTCAACAAGTTCTTAGATGAGTGAGAATGAGTTATGTAAGATGTCCTGGAACCTCCTCCTTGGACTTTTTCTTTCTTTTTTTCTTCTGAACATTGATGCTCTGGAATGACTTATGACCAGTGCTGGGTTACATATTAAGAAGATAACTGATGCTTCAAAGGGTCCTTTTGGTTAAAATCTGAGTGTTCCTGTCATTCTTAAATATCAAAGTTTTTCCAGTATTTGAATGAAGACTGCTGCGTGCTGTAAATGCCATTATGGTGTTGGTCTTCTGGGATTGCCTTAAATTCTCTAGAAGTTTAGATCTTAGCCTTTGTCACTAGTAAAATAAAGCAATAAATCCGTGATGTACTAAGGAGAACTAGCAGCACTGTCTTTGATAACTGCTGTGTTTCGTTAGCTTGGAGAGGGTTTGAGAAGACAGGGGACACAGAAATGCTGTATGCTGTTTGGGAAAACTGATGAATTGTTTTAAAAGCTGAACTATTTTCAGTGGGCTGACTCCACTTGGAATATATTTAAATGTAGCTGTTACAAATGCAGGGTTTTCTAATTTTTCAGTTACTTTAAAACTGTTCGTGCAATATAGGAAGTATATACTGATCACTTTTGGCTAACTTTTATTCTTAAAAGAACAAACAGCCTTTTCCTTGCTGTACTTCTAGACTCCTGGTTTAACAAGAACTTCTAGCACTGATTTACCTTGCCTTTGCCTTCTGCACTCCTACCTTTTCTTGCTGCCTCCCTGCCTTAGGCAAGTAACCAAATTCCAAAACTGCCTCTTGGTCCCGAGTGTTCCCAGTTGCTGGAATCCAGCCTCTGTGTGGCAGACCTATGCTTGTGAGTAGTTCTGGTTTGATTCTCCCTAGGCAGCCTGTGTTTGCTGATCTCTGTAAATCTTACTGTTCGTATTTTTAATAATGGTATCGTTTTGTCCTGTGAATATTTAAGTTTCTTGATTATTTTTAAACTCTATATTCCAAAGATGTTTACTGAGGCTGAGCGAAAGTTGCAATGTAACAAATGTGCGTAAGAGCTTGTCCTTTGTGTGTATTGATAATGCTTGAATATCAGTTTTGTAAAAGTGAGACTGCCCTTTCTATATCATCCTCTTGACCAAGCATGTCCAGTTTCATTCCAGAAGGAATTAATTAACTGTAACAATACTCTTTTTTAATGTTTCAAGAGAGTCTTCAAGTAAATAACTACCAGCTTTGGATTCCTGTGTTTGTGTCTTTTTTTGAGACAGTAGCTTCCTGTTTAGCAATGAAACAAAACTGCAGCTATTTGTATGGAAAAAAGAATTGTACCACTATAGCTAACAAACCATTTGTGATAAGTCTTTTTGAAAAGACAAGTTCAAATAATACTTCAGACTAAAGCTGTGCTGAGGTACTTGAGTTTTTTGTTTGCGACTGGCTTGGGTACTTCCAACGTAGCGTAAGCTGACCACTTAGCATTTTGGTGAGATGGTTGGTATGGTTTAGGAAGGAGCTTTCACGTATACCAGGCTTAGTGATGGTAATAAAATGGGTTCTTTTGTTGCCAAAAAAAAAAAAAAAAAAAAGGTAGGCTAGAGTTCACTAACAGAGTTTAAAACGTAGTTCTTTGTAACTTTTTTCTGTATTTGTGTAAAATGCATGCAAATCATATTTCAGCTACAGATAGACGACTCCTCTTTTCCACCTAAACACTGTGTATCAAATCTTAACAGCTGCAGGGGTCAACATTGGTGAGTTTATCTGGAAGTGGGAAGCTTAATTTGGAATTGTGTGAGTTCTGAAGCGAAAGAGGCTTCTTGAGGAGGAAACAAATCCAGACAAGGTATGCTCAAAGCACTACTGGGTAACAGCCAGCCTAGTGCAAAACTTGCCATCAGAGGGTCTGTCTTGCCTGTTCCCTTGCTCTTTCCTCCATCTCTTCTCTCGGGAGTGAGTAGTAGCTCTAGCATGTCAGCTCTTCCTCTGAATTTGTGGTGTTTTCTGGGGAAGTGCAGTAATACTCTAGCAGTTCCTCCCCGATGGGAATAAGGAATACGTGTTGCCTGGGGAATTAAGTGAATGCTCATGCAAGCCTAACTTCCTTATTCTTCCACTCAATATATTGTGTATAACAGAAAGTAATAGCCAGTCCAAAGGAAAAAATGAGCAAAAAGTCAAACTGAAGTATATTTAGATAGCTAAAATTGTTGGGACTAGCCTGATGAGAAACAAAAGCAACTGTATGCTTCGCTGGCAATCGGGGTTTGCCAGATTGCCAAAGACAGCTGGAGGTTTGGTTTTGAAATGAACAGTTTCAGTTATGACAAAGATTGATGGGGAAGAAAAAATTTCAGTATGCTATAACACTGTTTCAATGTTCAGAAACGCCAAAGTACAATGCCAATTTTAAGGCTACTTTGCTTTAAGGAAGAGGGACTCTTATCTCCTGCAGCTGTCTTATCTCCTTGTTTGCATCAGCTGAAGTTCTTGGTTTGTCCTGAACAGCATCACCTTTGGCTCTTCCCTGAATTTAATTTTAGACCACTGTTCTGGCTAATAACATACAGTCCTCTTTTGGGTCAGCTCTTTACCTTGCTGAACTCCTTATCTTGCTGTGGGCTTTACTAACTTCAGTAACTTTCTAGAAGAGATTTGCCTCAGTCTGCCCTTTTCCCTCACTTTTCCATATTTAGCTCTTCAAAACTTTCCAAATACAAGTTTCATTTCTATCTAGTATTGCTTGCAGAAATTTTCTAAACTGCCAGGCAGATCCAGAAAGGCAAGTCTTAAGTATGCATCTGATGTTTAATAGCCATCTTTAATCTGTGAAAGGGATAAATATATTTCCTTTATCTGGTGAAGTACGTGAGTATATACATATCCCTGTTGTAGCACTTCTTGTGTTAGACCTTAACTTCTTGCATATGAGAGCCAGCCTTCCAAAAAACCCTTAGAACCCTATTTCTGGCAATGCTATAGCCTGCATACTGGGATTTGCTTTCTGCTCCTGTCCTACTGACGCTTAAGTTCTCTGTGCTGTGGCGTAGCTCTGGCCAGAGAGAAAGTGCCGATAACTGCAATAACTAGAGGAATGCTTGGTGGCAGAGTCCCCCGTGGGCTAAGTGCAAGGTAGACCCAACCTTCCCTGCAGTGGGAATCGATGCTTTGCTTTGGAGAGCCTGTTTCATCGCGTAGCCGTGGCACTCGTGCCTTGAAGAGCAGCTGCTGGGCGCTGTGAGCTGCGCTGGCACTTACTTCAGTCTCCTGAGGCTGAAGTCATGGGAAGCAGCTGGGTTTCCAGTTCCACCTTCCCAAGGCAGATGCCAGCCCGAGACCCAGGGAGGAGTGCCAGGCATGTGCTGAGGGGTAATGGTGGAAGTGGCTTGTAGACTTGAAGTGACTTGTCCTTCAAGCAACAGCGAATTCTAAGCAGCAAAGCTGGTGAGGGGTCTGGAGAATAAGTCTTATGAGGAGCAGCTGAGGGAACTGGGGTTGTTTAGTGTGGAGAAGAGGAGACCTTATGGCTCTCTACAACTATGTGAAAGGAGGTTGCAGTGAGGTGGGTGTTGGTCTCTTCTCCCAAGTAACTAGCGATAGGATGAGAGGAAATGGCCTCAAGTTGCACCAAGGCAGGTTTAGACTGGGTATTAGGAAAAATTTCTTCACTGAGAGAGTGGTCAAGCATTGGAACAGGCTGCCCAGGGAGGCGGTGGAGTCACCATCACTGGAAGTGTTCAAAAAAAACAACATGTAGATGTGGCACTTCAGTCTATGGTTTAGTGGGCATGGTAGTGTTGGGTTGACAGTTGGACTTGATCTTAAAGGTCTTTTCCAACCTTAAAGATTCTGTGATTCTATGAAAAGATCTGTGAATATCAGAGGGGAAAAGACAACCAGTTAAATCTTCCGGGTGTCTGTTTTTAAAAGGTTAAATTGTGCCTTCTAAATCAAGAAATTTTAAAAATGCTAGCTGAGAAACCATGAATGCAGTATCATCATTAAAGATAGTATTTTTGTTTGTTTGTGCTTTTCCTTCCAGAATCTTTATGCTTTGCTGAGTCTGGACCTCAATGTCTTCCTCCTCCCACCGCCTCCTTGTGTGACTGTTAATTTCTCAGAAAGATTATGTCTCTGAATCTTCCTTTAAACTCCTTGGCGTGTGGGATGGTTACTCCCTTCTGAATGCTTGCTGTATCAAGGCTATCAGCTGAAGGGAAAGGGATGTTCAGAGTAGAGGTTTCTTCTTGACCTGTGGAAATGGCATCCTCTATCCCTGTGATTTCAGCTATGGGCAAGGTCAGCTGGTGTGTCCCTTCCCAGCACAAGTGTAGGCACCGCAGTGGCAAGGAAAGCCTGCTCACCCTGTTACTGTCACTGCACAAGGTTTGTTCTGTTTCAGTGAAGCTCAGACCTTCTGTTAGCACCATTACTGTAAATCTCTTCCACCTGACTCCTTGGACTAGCCAAGATCTTGTTCGCTGACAGACCACACTGCGTATTTGTCTTGGAATTGCAGTTTGATCTGTCAAAAAAACAAAAACTTGAAGAGGCCAAGTGCTGGTTGTGCCTGTCCTAAATTCCCTTCATGTTCTGCGAGTCCATGGGGAGAGCCTGGAGCCACCGGAGATGCTGGGCACCAAGAAACGGGCAAGATGTGATCCACAGCCGTGCTGGTGGAGTAGACAAACTGCAGGAGTGAGAGGGGTGCGAGGACCTGTTTGGCTCTCAAGGGGGTGTGACACTGTTACTGCCCGGTAATGAACGATGGCTGAGCAAAGCCATCGTGCCTGCTGAGCCTGACTGGTTTCTTCATGTCGGCTATCTCAGTCCCTGGCTCTCCCAAGAAAATATCACACACTTCCCCTGTTGAATCTTTCTGGCTGTTCACTGGACTGCAGAGCTCATGTCTTAGATGACTAGACAGTGGTTCTCCAAGGTTAAATAGCCATATCCTCTTCTTCTTCCTCCTCCTCTCCTGATCCCCTTGTCAAGTACTTGAGAAGGACAAGAAGGTCTTAACAGAGCTTTTTTAATTATTTTTTTTTATTTCAACACGACTTTGTTAACAATAACTTGAGATTAAATACATGGTATTAAGCAGGCTTTGGTGTGGGCTCTGTGAATGCCTGGCTGATCAGAAATAAAAATTACATCTGATGTGTCCACCTTAGGCTAGAGCTTGTGCCTGTGGCCAAACTTTCCAAAGGTTTTGAGTTGCTGAAAGATCTGTTATGAGAACACAAGATCAACGAAATCCAACGGAAAGATGAATAAAAGTATCTCTTGTTCAGGGAGAATGATCTGTGTGTAATCTCTGCTATGGCATGTTTTTGAATACAGTAGTTTGTAGTCAGTTTGATGTGCGTGGTAGGTGTTGTCGTGACAGGTTTCTAAAGGAACTGTCTGGTTTAATGCATCAGTTGTCAGAGCCCTAGAGGAGGATGATCCGTCCCCTTCCAGATCCGTTGAGACTACAGCTAGTTGTCAGCCCAGCAGAGAGCGATCGGATCTGAGGTTTTCTTGGAGGTTTGTATATGTTTTCTTAAGAGCAAGAGATGGCTAGAACAAACCCTGCCAGGAGCTGTTGGCCTCAGGGGAAGAGTTGTTTGTCTTGATGCTCTTGCTGAAGTTCTGCAGCGATGACTAAAACTCAAACCACCATGGGGTGGTGTAGCAAGACCTCGCTGGGCCAGCGGAGGCTGCCAGCACAGCACCCTGTCAGAGGCGTAAGAAAGAGGTTTTTATTATTATTTTTGCAAGACATGCTGACTGAAGTATCTCAGCTTGTCCATGGTATCCTGGTGTCCTATGGTCACTTTTGAAAACACCTCGTTTGTCTTCTGCAACACCCAGGAAATTGAGAACATAGCTGTAGCCTGCTACAGGGGTTTCAGCTCCTGGGGAGATTGGGGCCAGATTGCAGGGCTGTATGGGGAGCATGTAGGTGGGGTTCTCCTGCCTCGGGACGAGCTGGAAGTGTTCAAAAAACGTGTGGACATGGCACTTCAGGACATGGTTTAGTGGGCATGGTGGTGTTGGGTTGATGGTTGGACTTGATGATCTTAAAGGTCTTTTCCAACCTTAATGATTCTGTGATTCTGAGCTCAAGGGCATCACTCGTCACTTTTGTCTATTATAATCAGGTAGTTGACCAAGCGCTAATGCTCGTCAAGCTGCTTTAAGAACCTCAAAGGCTCCAAACGGAGATCAGCTCCATTCTGGGTTTGTATATATAGAATTTTTTTTTTTTTTTTTCTAATGGGCTTTGGAGCACATCTCCCAAAGGGCTGCTCTAACTTTACTCTGGAGAGTTGTGGAAGATGTCGTGCGGCCAAAGAGAGAGCAAGCGGACGGAAGGAGCCAGCTGACCACGTGGTGGCAACATGGAGACGTTACATTAAGATTGCTTGGACCTGTGCTACTTCTACAGAGGGACCTGAAATAATTTTGTAGCTTAAAAAAGGATGGCAAAAGTATGAAATGTAAATATTTTTGGTTGTTCTAAAGGAGGCGATAGGTATGGGAAAAATATGTACCTGTGAGTGAGCTGTGTCACCTCATGCTGTAGATGCCTGTAGTGTAGCTACATGGCATGGACCAAACAACTGGGAAAAGCAGGTTACAGATCAGTGAGAACTTTCGGAATGACAGGACGTTAGGAAATGAATAATTATCACTGAGCTAGAGGAAGCACAGCAGAAAGTCACCTTGCAGCAATATGGGGATTGGCTGGAGGTAATGATAGAAAAGGAAAATGTCGAACTCCTGCTGTGTGCTTCGGATGGATGGACTCATTTTGTGGTGATTGGGATCACCACTGCAACTTCCAGTCCTGGGAGAAAACATTGAACAGGGCAGAGAAAAAACTCTTCTTTCTCCTCTGTATTTATAGGAGACAGTGTGAACCCGCTCTGGCTGGTCCCGTTTCCACGCAAGAGTTCGCTCTCTTCCAGAATAAAGTAGGTCACGTATGCGAGCTGCATCTACCT
The DNA here is from genome assembly GCF_964289735.1 of Phaethon aethereus. NCBI lineage: Eukaryota > Metazoa > Chordata > Aves > Phaethontiformes > Phaethontidae > Phaethon > Phaethon aethereus. The sequence continues at coordinate 3,929,857 of NC_138579.1, forward strand.
GGGTGGCATCCCCAGCGGGTCAGTGCTTCGCTGGGGGACCCGCTCCTGCAGGCGATGGGTCGCAGCACCCTCAGGGACACGTCCCCAGCGCTGCGGCGCGTCCCTTAGCTGGCCAGAGGCACGCCGCCTTCGACGGCGGGTCGTACGCAAGCACGCGTGTCCTCAAAAGCTGTTGCCGTTGGCCCTGCCCACCTTTCCTGGGCTCCTCGCTCCCTTTTCTGCTGCATATCGTGCTTGGCCGAGAAGATGGAGCTGGTGGAGCGGGGAGCCTGGGGAGGCAGGAGCTGGCTGGGGGCGGTGAAGGCGGCTGGTGCCATAGCTGGCTCTGGGCTCCATGGGGGATGCTGCCTGCGCTGCAGCTGCGGCCGTCTAGATTTTCTGCCCCGTGAATGAGGATAAAAACCCCATTTTTTTTCTTGAGGGCAGCAAATGTCAGGGTGTTTTCCCCTCCGCTTGCTGCGACGCCATAAATCGGTTCCGTGCCTACACCTGGTGTGCGTCTCCCAGCGGGATGATCCCCGCCGGAGCTGCCGGCAAGGCAGGGTTCTGCTGCCGGAGCGGGAGCACATCAACCTGATCACGCCTGGCCTCTGCCAAATACCAGGTAAGGTCCCTGGGGCTGCCACCTTGCGAGTGTAGTCCCCACTGCTGAATATACTGTGGAAAATGCATGCACAAGTTTAAATTTCCACATAATACAGGAGCATACAGACTAATCCTGCCCCCAAAGAAGAATATGAGAGCACAGTCTTGTTAGTTGAATCCCTAATTTCCAAGTTTTGAGGTAAGATCTGCTCCACTGTGTGTTTTCCTTGAATTAAGTATATTAATAATCGGTTTGCTTCAGTAGCTGTGAATAGGTAGAACACTATAACAAACCATTTCAGCATCTCTTCCCATAAGGGACAGAAAGACATTTTTTAGGAGGTTTTTCTAGAGCCCCGTGGGCTGTGGCAGGAGTTTGCTGGTCCCCGCACGCAGGGTGGCTCTGGCACGGAGCTCTTTCCAGATCCTGCTTTACCCAGGAGCACCAACTGCAGCAGAGGACAGATGCAGGATCCTGGTTTGGAGACTTCCCCGTTCTGGTACCATTAACCCTACGCTGGCCGCCCGCACGAACCCTCCCTCCGCTCCGGGTTATATTGCACTGATTAGTCATTCCTTGTCCCCTTATTCGCTTTGTCATCTCTCCTCGATCCCTTCAATCCCGACATGTATTTCTATTAATCAGGCCCTTCCCCTGTCTGTGTTTTCTGGCTGGATTTGCAGAAGTGGTTTATTTACAAATCTCTCCAGAATTGGCCTCTTACGGTTAAAAGTGACGTGGGTGTTGGTTGAAGGAAAGCTGATATTTTACAAACTCAGCACGAGAATGAGAACAGATGGGGACTTTGATGAATTAGATATTGCTAAATGTTGTCCTTCTGCAAATCAGCTTGGTTTTCCCTATTAGCATAAGAAGCAGGAAAAAGGATTTAATTTCTCTAAACATTTCCCCTTAATGATCTACCTCTCCAGCTTAGAGATTTATATTGCCGCTTACCAGCGAAGCAGCTGAATTCTTTCCACAGAGAATTGACTGCAATTTTGAGTTGATTTCTGGCACTTCTCCCTCCCTGGATGAGAACTGTGCTTAGGAGAGGTGGTTGCTGTTTTTAAATGGTATCAATTCAGGTTTTTTTTTTTTACGTTTTTAGGTCGACTTGAGTGATTTTTTTATTATTTATTATTATTTTCTTTTTAAAGAGTTAAGAGGAGGCACAACACATCCTGGAGATGCTCTTTGCCCCCGGCGCTGCCGGCTCTCCTGCGCTCTGATGCCTCTGCCATGGCGAGAGCAGCGCGCAGGGTCCCCGAGCAGGGTGGGGGGCGACAGCCCTCGCTGCCCCTGTGCTCGGGGGCCGGCTCCACGGCACCCCGCCCGCACCCACCGCATCCCGCGCTGATGCGGCGCGTGGCTTGCGAGGCTGGTAGAGCCGATGGGCGTCACGGGAGGTGTCGTCCCACCTGCGCTGGGAGCTGCCCCTCTCTGTTACCTTTTCCAGCCGGTCTGGTGCTTCGAGGGTGGAGGTCTTGTGTTACAGGGTATGAACAGCAGCGTGGCTCCGGTGCTGAAGCGGCACTGGGTTTTGTCCTCAGCCTGGGGACGTACAGCCCGGCAAACCCAGCCTTGGTGGCCACGGGCGCGCCGAAGCCGACAGCAGACGTCTCTGCCGCGGCGGGGATGCTCAGCAGCTTGTTGCTCTTCCCTCGTGCTACCCGTTTTCCTTCGGGTCGCAGCGCGGAAACGCAGCCCTAAGGGCGCGCGGCTGTCGCCAGATCCGTGCCTCGCCTCCGTGTGCTGGGACGCTGATCTCGCTGCGCCTGGCGCCTTTCGGGGTGCTTCGGCTTGCCTGGGTGGCCGCACCGCGGAGCGGGGGCTGCGAGGGGTGACGGGGGCTCTGCCGCGCTCGGGGCTGGAGGAAGGCTGTTGTAGGTGCTCTGGGATTTATCCGCTGTGTAGGCGGGTGGCTGAGGGAAAGGTGGAGCGGGGGCAGCCCCTGGGGCTTTGCCAGGGCCGCTCGGTGCGTGGGGCTCTGCCGGGTTTTACCGCAGGCTGTTGGCGAAGGATGGAGCTAGCACGTTGTGGGTGCTCTAGCACTTGATGCTGAATGCTGTTTCGGGCTCTCTCCAGCCCAAAGGCTGGCAAACGCTGTTTGCCTTTCTGCTTCCACCTCTGACCTTCTCGCGTCTCCTCCTGCCCTGCCTGCCGCCCACGGGCCAAAGAGATACGGCTCTGTGGATGCCGGATACAGGTGCTAGATCTGCCGGTGACACTGGGGGTGGCAGAAATGACCCTGTTTAACTTCTCTGCAGGAAGGACTCTGGAGTCTCGAGGGAAGAGGACCCCATGCTGTTCACAGTCCCCTTCAGAGGGAGGGTGTCTGCAGGGAGGCTTTTTAGCAGCTCAGCTTTGGTTATCCCTTCTGCCACTTGTAGGTCCAAGCCTGGATGGCGAGATAAGGCAATCCCCTCGCTGATCCCTTGAAGGAAAATGCTGAGTAGCTGAGGACTTGCACACAGTGTGAGTGGTGGCTTCTGTGGGGGGACAGGGCTCCATGGGCAGGGGAAGCCTGTGCACCCTGGAGATCCCACCTGCCCCATGGGGCTGCAAGCAGGGAGCACCTGGGGGCTCAGCCTTCCCGAGAAGGACACTGCCCTTTTCCTTGAGTCCTGGAGCTAAAAGCTATAAGCCTGGATATTCTTCCCCCCCCCGCCCCGTTCCTCTGAAGCTGCACAGTTCTGATTCATCACATCGGTCACGCTGTCTTTAGCGTTGTCCATTAGTTTGAAACTACTGTCATCTTCTGCAGTGTATTAGGTACCGCAGCGTCTCCTTCTATATTAGCCTGTCTTACCGTGTCCGAGGCCCTGGATGAATGGAGACTGAAGTGAAGCTTCTGCAGCCAACTGCCTGGCAGGCACTTTAATTTCCCATGCTGTAGGCTGCATTGGGAATAGAAAGCACCGTGGGGATGTGAAGAACTGGCAGAGCACTGGGAGGGAGCAGAAACTTTCCCCACCTGGGCTTGGTGTAAGCCCTTGGCATCTCCCGTCCTGCCTTCCTGAGGCAGCCTCATGGTGGGGCTGGCGGGGACTTGGTGCCTCGTCCCTGGCTGGTGCACGGACAAAGGTCTCCTCTGTGCTTTGGTCTTCTGCTCCCCAGGCTGTTGCAAAGCTTGGGGCACTGCGGCCTGGGGAGAGCCCACTCACCCAAACCTCCGCCTTCCTCCATGTCAGAGCGGGCAGGGTCCGGCACGACAGCTCCTCCAGACACCCAGCCCTGTGAGGGTCGCTCCAGGTGAGGGTCCATAGCCTGGTGGCTGCTCTCTTCCCAGGGAAAGGCAGCAGTACGTAAGCACTACATTTCGGTGGCCGCGGGAAGCAGCTGGGCAGCAAGTCCCATTTTGGAGGCTGGGGTGGTCGCGGCTGCACCAGCAGCAAATCCCCGCCGGAGCTCAGCCTGCTGCGGGCACAGGCTTCCCGCGCTGGTGGCTGGGGAGGGAGGGAGCCGAGGGCTGCTAATCCCATCGGACCTGTTAACGGCTCCAGAGAGTGACTCCGAAGGATCCCTCGGTGTTAGACAAGACCTTCTTAATTGAATTCCTTTTCCATTTCATTTCACCCAGCTAGAAGTAATAGGGAGGGGTCCAGGCATAGACTAATAGTCTCGGTGCCCACGGCTGCGTGCGTGCTTGCACAAGCCTGAGTCACAGCTTTGCATGAGGAGGGGTTATCCGCAGGCCTGGGGGCACGGAGGCTTTGCCTTGCTGTTGCCCAAGAGCCCCCGTGGGGCTCTGGCCCCGGTCGTTCTCCTCCAAAGGAAAAAAGCCTGGCTCCAGAGGTCCAATGTCTCTAACAGCAATTTGTCTCTGATGATGGCCACGCTGTCCCCAGGGCTAATCTTGACACCCGGCCGCCTCACCGCAGAGGAATCTTCCCAGGCTCTCATCGCTGCTACAGACGGGGTTGCAGACTGCTGTCAGAGATGCTTGGGGGCAGATAAGTAAGCCTGGAGAGTTGAAAAGCCAACCTTTTGGGGTTTGTATTTTCAGCTTAACTGGTGTGTGCTGGTGGCACCGGCCATGCAATGAGGAATTGCCCTCAAGAAGTCTTCTCCAAACAGCCATAGTCCTATTTTTTGCCCTCTGCCTTGTTCAAACCATCCTGGAGACCATCCTGCTCTCCCACAAGGGGATGCTACCCACTCTCCCGGGGAAGGAATTCTGAAGCAACATCTTGAAACGTGCAGGTAAATAGAGAAATGGGAAGCACATCTCCTGGGGAGACACGTGCCAATAAATCCACAGGAGACAGAACCACCTGGCTGGATCGAGGAGCACTCAACTGTTGTTTGCCGTGGTTCTCTGTCAGGGTGTTTCAAAGAAAAGCCAGCCTGCAAGATTAAAGATATAGTCAATGGCTGCACAGATGTCTTGGACGTCCAAGATGGTTCATCCAAGCTGTGGTTGTAGAGGTTCCCAGTGACAACGGGGAAGGGGTTGATCATCTTTCATCTCTTACCCAGTGCCCTTTAGTCACAAAGGACACTCGTGCGTCTTCAGAGCCATAAATCACTCTAACGTTTAGGTTTTAATCAGAGATGGCAGGCTCATGTGCCGAGATCGTATCACATATGCCGATGATCATCTCTTCAGTGGGAAATGAGGCATTTGTGCATGTGTACTGTGTTTGTGTACAGGATAAATGAGTCAAATGGGCTCTCGCTAAGAAATTATGCTGTTTTAACCCTGAGCTTTGTGCATCACAGTTGTTATTCTGTGAGAGATAAACGGGAACAGCAACAAGCTTGTGCTTATAATGGGGGAGTGAGTGAGTCTTGATCAAGCCTTCGGAGTGCAATCTGTATTCACAACGGCTTGTCTGGCTTCTCCTCCTTGGGTTTTATGTCTGCTTTTCTGTTTTAATCATTTAATTGTATTGGATTTTCTGGAAGGAGAACGAGTCCCTTTATATGAACTCCTCCTATAAGATTGAAATATGGAGTTTAATTATCTCCCCTTTATTTATTTATTTAAATGCCAAGGGCTCGCAATCCTTAGCAGGTGCTTCTGCAAAGCTCCTCTCCTCGATGGGATGCTAAAATGAGACGCTTCCAGGGGACATGACTCATTTGCAGTGTGAGTTACTTGTTCTGCTTCGCTGAGAGCATAAGCAATATCAGCGGAGACGTGATTACTCACGGCTGCTCTTTCAGTCAGTAGCGAGCTTTGAAACTATGCAGGCAGCACAGGCGCGATCCGGAGTGTGGCTGCATGGTGAATTATTGATAAGGGAATAATAGCAACTGGAGATAATCTCTCTTGCAGAGTAGGGGGAGTAAATCTTCTCTTCTGTACGGGGAGTAAGTCTCCCGGTTAGAACAACTCTTCCCAGCCAGGGAGTAGCGGCGGCAGGAGGTTTTGCTTGAACGAAGAGCGTAGAAAGAGGCCCTGGGAACTCCATGCAGCATTGCAGGGAAGGGATTTGGCTGCGTCTGTTCTAATCACAGGCCTCACTCTTCGTTTGGGAACTTCAATATACTTGACCAAGGGCTGGAGGTCTTCCAGGAGAAAGAGTTCATTTAAACTTCGGAAATAAAACAGGCATCCCCTTACCTGTCTGGGCAGGAGGAGAGGAGCAGATGCCCAAATGAGAAATGGGTAAACAGGGATTCCCTGGACTAGCCACGTCTGAGCCGGTGGGTCGGATGGCCCAGGGTTAGCCTGGTGGTGTGCTTCCAGGAGCAACCATCAACCTTCCCGGCGCAAAGCCTGGTGCCTTGCATTGAGTGCTCTGCCACAGCAGACGGATGAAGAGCAGCAGGGGTGTTTGATGGCCCAGGCAGTGTCCCAGCAGCGTGAAAGCGAGGAGGAGGCGGAGGAGACCGTCTCCTGCCCTGTGTAGACTTCGATGGCCGGAGACTTGTGATGGGGCATCACAGCAGCCGAGTGCCCTTTCGTCCGTGGCTCCTCTCACCGGGGATTTAATTGAAGTGTAAACTCAGCGCTTCCCAGACGGGTGGGAGAGGTGTCCACTGGCCCATTTTAGTGGCCTTTTAAGATATAAGAAATGCAAGTGTGTGGTGTCTGTGCAGCTGGAGCAGAGCTGCAATGCTGGGGGGACCGTGCCGGCCGGCCGGGGGGCAGGAGGGCTGCAGTGCAAGCCTGCCTGGCGGGTGATGTTTTTGCTCCCGACTTGAATAATGCAAGCACGTCCGCTGGTTTCACTAAGTTTTTCTCCCACGGTTGTTCGCTGTGCACGGTGAGGAGACGGGAATGTTTTGTTACGCTCCGTAAAGGATGAGAGAAGCGCCTTAGAGTCCCACGGCTGGAGCAGCCGTGGGGCTCAGGGATGCCCAGAGCAAGCTGTCTGCAGAAAACATGTGGGGAAGGCAAGGCTGGGCAAATACTCTTGGCGAAAGGACCATCCGCCAGAAACATGTGATTTGCACCAGCCTGACGGTGTTTGGAGAACCAGCCTAGCTTTACTGGTTAGCCATCTGGTTTTCACAGGCTGAATTTGCACTGGAGGGGAGGGAGGGACTTTTTTTTTCCCCTAACCCCAGGGTTATGTTCTTCATGATTGAGAAGAAAGCACAGGCCTGTGATTTGGGGAGGGTGCATCCATTTCCCCATCTCCACATGGACCTCTGCCTCTCCCCATGGCAGACCACAGCCTGACTGGTGGGTTTGCTCTGACCTCTAAGGGCAGCTGAGACTCACCCGGACTTCTCAGCGTCCCCCAAGGCTTTCATTTCCTCAGCCAGAGGACAGAGAGGGCCATGTTGTCTTTGCTGCCGCCGCCAGCTCGGCCGCTCTGCAGCGGTTGAGTCGGTGCCTGGGGAAAACTGAGCAAGCATGAGAGGACTGCCTCACCTTGGGGAGGGGAAGAGGTATCTGCTGTAGCGGTTGGACAAGGGGTGATGGTTTTAAACTAAAAGAGGGCAGATTTCAACTAGATAGAAGGAAGAAATTTTTCACCGTGAGGGTGGTGAAACCTTGGCCCAGGTTGCCTAGAGAGGTGGTTGATGCTCCATCCCTGCAACCATCCCAGGTCAGGTTGGACGGGGCTCTGAGCAGCCTGGTCAAGTTGAAGATGTCCCTGCTGATGGCAGGGATTGGATGAGATGGCCTTTGAAGGTCCCTTCCCGCCCAAACCCCTCTGTGATTCTATGAAAATGAAGTGGCATGCCCGAGGTTTTGCGAGGCACCTGTGACAGGGCTGGGAAGAGAACACAGATCTAACAGGCTTCGTGCTGGGACTCATAACCAAAATATACTTCTGGCTTCTGCAGGCAGTGGTTTCTGCTTGGCTGTTCCACCAGGGCAAAGAGCCCTGTGCCCTCCTCTCCCTCGTGAGCCTTTGCTCTCTGTGTCGTTCCTGGGCTCCGCAGAGCCGGGCTAATTGCTCGCTGCATCTTGCTGCCGCGCTCGGTAGCTGGATTGGAAGATTGCAGCCCAACTGAAAGAAGTTGAGGAGCTTGGGGCTTGGCTTTTTGGGTGGTTTTTTTCTTTTTAGTCTTAGGCACTCTGCTCCCGTGTGACTGCTTCTCAACTCACTGCTGTCAACGCTGTCTTTGCAGGACCTGAGGGATCACCGTGGACCCAGCGTGCCATTGCAACCATCTTAAAGGGCATCAGGCACCGAGGGTGTGAGCTAGGTGGGCCTTTGTGCCAGTGGACGCTTCCAGGATGTGTATGCTGAGTGTCTGGCCATAAATAACACAGCGATGTCTGTGTCCCCACTGCGGGCGTGCACTCCCCGTCGTCACTGGTGCTCGTTGCCACCTTCACAAACGTCGTGGATGGAGGACGAGGTCTTGTATAAATGGATAACCAGGAGGTACCGTAAGAGCAAATCTTTTGGGCATGGGGAAGGTGAGGACAGACTCACCGGAGCAGTTATTGACACCCCCCCCATTGCCTTTAACTGTGCTGGCTTTTCCCCGCGCGCGCCCAGGTGTACCTGCGATCGCGCTCCTTCGCTGCCTGCACGGCTGCTGTCGGTGCCCGCCGCCAGCCCCGCGCACCGCCCGCGCCGTTGTGTCCCGGCGGGGACAGGCTGGGCACCGCCAGTCCCGGAGCCGCCGCCGCAGCGGGTTGCTGCAAAACCAACGTGTTCCCGGTTTCCTGCTGTCTGCAGGCAGCCGGGTGTGAAGTGAGCGGCAGAAGGTTGTGTTTTCAAGCTCAGGTGTGCGCACGGATAAGGGACCTGGGCTTTGCGGGGATCAAAGGACTTTGCTTCCAATACCTCTGCCGCAGACCTTCAACATCAGGGACTGGGACGTCGGAGCCTGCGATCCAGGCTCTGCTGCCAACGCTGTGTTTCCTCAAGCCTTTGTCCGGGGCATCGTCTGTCACGGTGCGTGGCTGGAAGGGGCACTGGGGAAGTTTCCCAGTCACAGGGATAGTAATTTTGGGGGTTTGTGGCTTGGCTGCACCACCGTGGAGAGCCACATCTGGACCGTATTTCTGGGAATCCGCGGAGCTGAGCTCTGTGTTCTCACTCAATTACAGCGGCACGCTTGTCAGCAATTTCTTGTTTTTGTTTCCCGCGACTTTCCAAGCTTGGTTGTCTTAAAAAAACAAAACAAAACCAACAAAGGCTCCAAAGCACATGACATGGATCTGAAGTGCACCAGGAATGGACTCTTTTCTGGGCAGGAATGACTACACTTCTGCTGTAGTGGTGTGTGTGCAGGGCGAATGGGCTTCCTGGAGAGGTGGCCGATGCCCCAAGCCTGTCAGTGTTTGAGGCATTTGGACAATGTTCTTAATAATTTGCCTTAACTTTTGGTCAGTCCTGAAGCGGCCAGGCAGTAGGACAAGAGGAAATGGCCTCAAGTTGTGCCAGAGGAGATTTAGATTGGATATTAGGAAAATTTCTTCACCAAATGGGTTGTCAAGCGTTGGCACAGGCTGCCCAGGGAAGTGGTTGAGTCACCATCTCTGGAGGTGTTTAAAAGATGTGAAGATGTGGTGCTTAGGGGCATGGTTTAGTGGTGGACTTGGCAGTGCTGGGTTAATGGTTGTACTGCATGATCTTAAAGGTCTTTTCCAACCTAAATGATTCTGTGATCACTGTAGGTCCCTTCCAACCGTAATATTCCACTCCGTTCCTGCTGTGGATAAGGGATGCTCAGTGACCTGTTTGTGGGGCAGAGCCCAGGAGCACCTTCAGACCTTTCGGGGCAAAAGTGGCCAGAGTGATGCAGAATCCACCCCCCAACAGCCTGGTCCCTGCATCTGCTCTGCATCACCCTCCTGGTGTGGGCACTGGAGATGGGAGATGAGGGGAGCAGACACCAGGCTTCTACCCAACGGTCCTGGCGGTTTAGTGAAATACATAGTGGCCTTCACAGTCGTTTTGCAACACAAAATGAAGGTCCTCTTCCAGTAATCTCTGCATAAAATCACATAATTAACTCCGATACTTTGAGGTGGGAACTTTAAATTCATTTAATGGCAGGTGGAAAAGAATACTCAGAGGGCTGCCAACATCGACAGTTTTCACTGCCCTGATATACGTCGCAGCTTTTAAAGAATTCCATTTGTTATTAGCACCATCAACGCCAACATGTACGTTTAAAACAGACTAGTGCGGAATTGCTTTTTTTTTTATTTATTTATTGAACCAAAGTGATCACAGTTAGAGATTTCCTTGTTTTGGAAAGAAACTGTTGAACCAACTGAGATTGTCACTCTCCGTCTCTCATCCTATAAGGCTTCGTTTCATCACCTTCTCCAAAGGTCTCATAAATGTCACAGAGCGATGATTGTCAGTGTTGGAGCTTAATTTCCACCCGCGAATCCGATTCCTGTTGATACACTCTGTTGGAATGAGTGCTGCGGAGTCATCGAATCTGGCTTTTGCCAGCGCATTATCTTTGCGCGTGGGCATTGGCTCAAACCCCATTTATCAATGCAAGATCACGATTGCTTGGCTCCAACCGAGAGAAAATCCCTCCTGGCCTGAAAACCTTGGCAGCAGGTTGGCAGAGCAGGCAGCTTTCAGCCCTGCTCCTTGTCGAGGCTTGGCTCCGCTGCCGTCAGTCCTTCACTGGAAAGCTTGTGCCCGGTTAGCGGTGTCAGCCAAAACATCGATGTGCCCTGATTTCTAGGGCTTTTTCTAAGCATTTGGCATGAATGTGTCTCCTGCTGAAACCTCTCAGGCATCTTTTCTGTATTTGTACAGTGACGAGCATCTTCAGTGCAGACTTGGATCAGTGATCTTGTTCTTCAGGAAGGCTGGCAGGAGACCAGGCTACCCAAAATATTTCCCAGCCCCGCTGAGCAGGTACCAGGAGCATTTTCCTCTGCCTGGGAGGAAATTCAAGAGCAGATCTTGCTGGCAAGAAAGGTCTAGCCTGCTGCTGTAACAAGATCATTTGGGCATTTTCCTTCAGGTGATGCTACTCAAGGCCACCTTAGGCGGGTCACAGCAAGAATCTGTCACGGCAGCTGGTGGGAGCTCATGGGCGCTGCTTTGCTGCTGGGATGGAGACAACTGCTGTTCTGCCGTTCTTCTTGGCACAGCTGCAAATCAGCACGTCCCATCCTCATTCCCAAATTTTTGTCTTCCTTGGAGCACCATCGTCAACAGAGCAGGCTTTTTCTTCAAGGCTAACCATGCCCTGAGCCTGATAAAAAGCCCCTGTTGGTGAGGACCCTCTCTCTGGCAACAAGGGATGCAGCAAACTGCTGTGAGACCCCCCATGTTCACGGCCTGGTCATCGATGAGGTCTGTGGTGTCAGCATCTCCTGGGCTGGAGGAGCCACGCTGGGAACCTTACGCTTAAAGCCTACTGGTCAAGCTATCATTTGTGAACTTGACTTTTCCATTTTTGAATATATGAATATTTTTGCTCTCCACAGTATCCTGCCCAGCAAATTCCACAATTTAGTGATGGGCCTGTCCTTTGGTCACTCTTCAACCGGACACCTGATAACTCCTCCAGCTGCCTCTCAGTTCTTGCCTTGTGAGAAACCCCAAATCACGTCTCCGCACCTCTGGTGTCCCCTTGCTCGTCTCTGCCGTGTGATAGTCCTGGTCTTTACAGTGTCTCCTGTCTGCACACCTCTGTGCCTTAGCCATTTCCAAACCACATGTGGACTATTTCACCCTGTGCCCCCTCTCCCAAGTTTGGAGAGACATCTGCAAAGGAAAAAACAAGGCTCTCCTGCAATATTTATCCCACAGGAAGGTTCAGCATCTGTTGCCTCCTTTGAAGCTCCCCAGGACCAGCGTTCAGCCGCTTTTCCAGGTCACCTGTGTGATTTCAGAGCTGGTACTCTGCTGAGTTTCATGGCTGCCCAAAGAGAGGGTGACACCAGCACCTCTGAGAGCCCCTCTGCATCCCGGGGCTGTCCCGTGGTACATGTGATGTGGTGGGGGTGCAAAAAAGTGTCAATGGGGGTAGACTTCTCTACTGTGAGTTATTTTTTTCTTCATCTGCCTTACAAAAATCCTCACCCAAAACCCTCACAAATTCTGGGGTTTGGAGCCTCCCTTGTTGCCTCTTCTTTCCTGTTTGTGGTTTCTGCACAGGGCCAGCTTTCCACTGCTCGCATGGCTCTGGGGAGCGTAAGCTGCGGCAATCGCTGCCAGTAATGGATGAAAACCAGCCTCAGATCTCTCGCTGATGGGTCTATATGTCGTTTCCCTCACACTTGCAGTACTCAATACTTCTAATCTCCTTCTCCTAACCTCATTAGAGCTCCACCCCTCCATCCCAAGTTAATCTGTCCTGTGTCATCTGCCCGCTCTTGCCATGCAATTATTTTCTTCAAGGCTGAAGAAAGCAGCACCTGACAGGAATCCTTTCCCATCTGGGTACCTGCAGACCTTCATCAGTAAACCCAAAAAAGCGCTGTCAGATGGAGCTTCTGGAGCCTTGTTTTATCAGAAAGGTTTTCCGGCTTGCAAGCGCTGCTGTCTCTGGCCCCCCAAATCCACCCCAATGCTTCAGCATCCTGTGGGATTGCTCAACAGGGCTGGAGCTTGATTTCAGAGAAAGTGTCCTACCCTCATGCATCCCACCCAGCTCTGCAGCATCCTACGGGGCACCTGCATCCATTATGGGGATGAATGGGGTGCCCCGTGGAAATGGCTGAGGCTCTGATGGGGTGCTCCAACTTTGCATCCAACTGGTTGAGCACCCAAAGGTGTTTTTGTTCTTGCGGCTGACTGGCCGCATCTCAGGTTTTGCCCTCTCCCATTTGCCGGTCTTGGGACTGCTCTGAATTGCAAATCCTGCTCCCAGGTCCTGATCCTGGCTTGTTCATGGCCCCAGGGACCGGGGGGTGTTCAAATACAGCCCAGGAGGAGAGTCATAGCATGGGGAGAGGAGAGTGGTGAACGTGGCTGGAAACATAACGCCCTGCTTTTAGCTGATAGACCACGGCCGTGAGTTGAGCTATGTGTGATACATCACCATCTCCCCCTGAAGCTGGATGTGATTAAGACAGCGTTTTCCTTAAAAACGCGTGCCAAGCAGGGGTCTCTGAGGCACAGCCTTGCACGGCAACGGTCGGTCTGCTGCAGCCAGGCCAGCCACCCCAGGCTCCTCACCCTTGAGTTTGGCATTGCTGGGCTTTTTGGGTAATTTTCAAATTCTGAGGATGATTAGCTGGAAGGGACTGCTACCAGCCCTGGGAAATTGTCTCGGACATGATGGCTAAATGGGGAGGAAGAGGAGGAGGGGCTGCCCTTCCCACGCAGCCGGGGACACAGCACCCCTCTATTCCCAGTTTGAGAGCGATGCGCACTGCGCGTGGGGGATGCTCTTTCAGGATGCTCGCCATCGTGCGAGTATGGCTCGGCAACCTCCAGGAGCGCCGAGGTGTGGGAGGAAAGAGCTTCGGCCCAATAAATTTTCTCCCTCCGTAGGCAATGTCACCTTGGGGCTGGCGGGCGGCAGCAGAGGGAGAGCTGGGCTGTAAATCACCGGTTCCCGGTGTCTCGGGTCCGTCAGCGGTGAGTCAGAGCGGCCGCAGATGACACCACTCTGGTTGCTCACCGTGTCCGTGGCCAGGATTTACAAGTGCAGGGGTCAGAGGTTGAGTAAAGAGCTGAACGGAACCCGACTGCTCTGCTAACTGGGAAGGCTGCAGCGCTGGGAGGAGCTGGGGGGGATGCGGTGTCCCCAGCGGCGGAGGTGCAGGTGCCGCTGCACAAGGACCAGGCACGGCTTTGCTGGCACAGCTTTGCTCTGAAGGAACCAAATGAGATGGAGATGATGAAAAAAAGAGGGGAAGAAAAGGAAAATTCCATCTTTGAAACGATCTTGAAAATAACTGATGTTTTTTCTTTCCTCCTGTTCTCATCGCCTCCTTGTACTCCCAGACGTGCGGGGTGGGGAGGTCTTGTAGGGTCCCATGGGTCTGGGCAGTCTGTGCTTTGAGGACGAGGAGTTGATGGTAAGAGCAGGAGCACAGGGAGGGGAGGTCCCACTGCAGACTCCTGGGGGATTCATTTGGCCGTTGACTCTCTGCCCATAAAATGGGCACAACAGGATGGTTTGGGCTTCCTGGTGGTTTGCCAGGATAAATTGTTTACACATGATGAAGTTTTCAGTGTCTTCTGTAACACTGGTTGGTGCAGAGAGCTGGCACTTGCTGCAGTCAACGGGGTGAGGAGCATCTCTGCTGGTGCTGTACCAGGTCCTGCATGCAGTCTTGGGGGGGTCTGGTGTCCTGAGCCCACAGACCTCTCCTGGGGACCCACGGCTCTTCTGACGTGCCGCGCCTCCTCTCTGAGGCTTGAGCTGTTGGGCAGATATGTCAGTCAGGAATGCAAAGGGGATGGGGAAAGCAGCTTCCCCGCAGGTCGGAAGGGTTTCGGTGTGGACCGTCAGGCTGCACAGACCCGGGGGCGAGGAGGCGGGGGAAAACAGACCCCCGCATCCAGCCCACCCCCTTCTCCAGGAGCAACTCGGATGTCTCAAGCTCCTGCCCGGGAGGTGCGGGGCTGGGCACCGCTTGCCCCACCAGACCCCGGCGTATCTGCAGCGAGGGCCGGGGATCGTTTTGAGCCCTTGTTGATAGCCGTCTGGTTTAGCTGTAAAGCCCAGCAAGGAAAACGGAGCCAAGCTGGCCTGAAAACAAGACGCAGTGAGTCTCACAGCGGAGTCCCAAAAATCCTCGGGTCCGTACCAGGATGAGCCCTGCCTGGGCTCAGATGAGGTGACCTCCGGCTCATCCTTGGATGGGGAGCTCTCGCTGCGCGGCGGGGGGGCATGTCTGTGTGTGGTGGTGCCGGGCTGCTGTGTGCCCTCTCTTAAGTTATTAATAAAAATTCATAAACGCATCGAGATCAATGCCGGTGCCCTCTTGGCTCATCAATACTTCAGTGCTCTCTCCTCACCAGTCTCTTTGAAGGGATTATTTTAATATGAACATCGCTCCTCACATGCGTGTAATGAGGGGTCAGGCCGGATCCCGCATGCTTCATGTCTGCAAATAATGTGTCTGCAGCTGTGCTCCCCCCTCGCCGCATCCTTGTGGGTCTGGCAGAAGATTCCTCTGTAGCTCCCGGACACCCGTGGTGCATCCCGGCCCCACGCTGTGTCAGCTGCTGTGCCTGGAGAAAAGCCATGCACTGAGGACAGCATCTCTGTCCCGGGGCCATGGGACCAGCGAAGACCCCAGGCCACCTCGCCCTGTGGGCAGATGCCCGTTTCCTAATGGGTGGGATGCTCTTGGGGAAGGTGAGGATGAACCTTTCCATTTTAGCCCAAGCCAGCTGTTGGATTTGGCTCAGATTGGGATGGCAGTGGTGGTTTGGTTGGGTTGATCTCTTTGGAAACCTTCTCTGCCGAGAAGGTCCCTCTTCCTCCATCTGCTCCCGTGGAGGATGCACTCATCCTGCTGCCCAACGGGAGCTTGCCCCGAGTCGCCTGCTGATCCCGTGCCAGCCCCACAGGCCACCGGGCGTGGAGCAAGCAGAGCCCTGCTCCCGGCACTGGTGGGTTTTGGGTTGGGGTCCCGTGGCAGTGAGGCTTCTGGGAGAGCTGGAGTTACTGGTGGTATGCTGCACCCCGGCAGCAGGGGGGTTGAGCTCGGGGGGGGGCTGGGATGGTGGCCATGGGCCAGAGCAAGTGGCTTTTTTCCTTCTTTCCATTAAAAGCTGGAGGGCTGGGGCTTGGTTTTGCTTATTTTTCTCATCCTTGTTTAGAAACTCTTGTAATAAGAGCTCTGCTGATGTTTGAAAGGCAGGTTTCCCCTTTCCAAGTGACTGCTCATCTCAAGAATGAGACTCAAGGGTTCAGGAAGAGGATGAGGGAACCCTGTGTGATTTTTTTTTTTTTTAATTCCCTCCCCGTAGACAACCTCTTCAGCCATACCTGCTCATTGTGGAGGGGCTGGAGCAGCCCGGCTGTGGGAAATCGCCACGGCACCATCATTTTGTGGAAACAGCGATGTCGCTCCTGTACAACGATTCGGGAAAAAACGGTAGCTCACGGGGAGCTGATCACAGGTACCCCACGGCACGACGGGGAAGCGTGACCCAGCCTCGGCGCAGGCGATGCAGCGAGCGTTGGTGCACGGGAGTCACGGGGAGCTGAGGTCAAAGCCGTGACCGACCCAAGCTTTCCTGGCCAGATGTGGTTTTCGATAAAGGAACTGGGCAATTATTGCTCCATAGCTCCACAGAGTGTACGCGAATCATTATCAAATGATTGTTAAATCATTATTAAATGTGAAGTCTGGGAAGGCGTGGGGAAGAATCCACCCCGAGCGGCTCAGCACCAGCACCAAGGACCACGTTACGTGGCGACGTGCAAGAGAGTTTGGATGGTTCCGCCCGCCTGAGGAGGGGTGTCACGAACAGAAGGGCTGTTTCTGCTCCAGGGCACCCAGTGTTTTTGGGGAAAACTAACGCTGGGGAGATGCTTGCCCTGCCAGCGTGCAAAATAGGATGTGATGAAGCTTGGACTCAATCTTAAGGGTCTTTTCCAACCTAAATGATTCTATGAGTCCTATCTGTCTTGCCAAAGCACTGCAGCCCTCTGCCTTTTGGGGGCTTGTGGCTGAAGGAGGAGGGATGACTTGACGTGACACTGGCCGATGATTTCATCTGCTTGCTGGTGTTACTTGCTCACAGATGAGGCAGCCCTAGCGTGGGGCTTAAGTTGGAGAAATGGTGCCGGCAGACCATCGCCACGTCCTCCACTGCCATCCCACGATTTCCAGCTCGCTGGGAAGGGGCTGGCGCAGGAGCCGGCGACAGCCCGCAGCGGCGGCAGCCGCAGGGCGACCACAAACGGCGGCACCGCAGACCCTTAGCTGGGGTCCGCGCAGAGGCAATGCGCAAACCCCGTGGTGAGGGTGCCAGTGGTAAGCCTGTCCTGATTTCCTTTTTCTCCCAAAAGCACTGCGAATAGTAAAGTCAATAAATAAGCTGAAATATCCTCGAGGAACTGGCGACCAGGCTGGAGTGGGGCACGGGCGCCAGCCTTCCCTCCCGGCTGCAGCCTTCACCCGGAGCAGACAGACTCTCTGAGGGCGCACGAGCCACCAGCGGAGAATTAATTGGGCAAATTAGGAAGCATTTTGGTCTCTCTGAGCAAATTATTGTTCATCAAGAAAAACTTTCCAGAAACTTCTTTCCCACGGCACTGCTGCGGGGCTGGTTGGCGTGTAGCTGTGAGCCGAGAGCTGGGGGATACCTAAAGCATGTTTTGGGGGGCCCCTCTCATTAAGGATGGTGTTGAGGTCAAGCCCTCCTGGTGGGCTTATTTGAGCATGGACCAGGGGCTCTTGTGGCCCCACAGAGGAGATGGCCCCCACGGAGGAGAGCACGGAGAGGGTCTGCAGGCGTGTGCAAGCCAGAGGACAGACCCCCTCCAGCGCCGTGGGGCTGGGGAAGGTCGGCTCTGGGGTGGAGCAGCTGCCGGGACAGGCGAGGCGCAGCCGGCAGGAGGGCAGGGACAGGCAGAGCCGGCTGAGCCGCTTCCCACGCGTGCACGCAGAGACGCCCTCCGCGGCGGCCGCGGGCTGCGGGCAGCCGGCGAGGGGCCGGGGGGGGGTTTCTCTCCGGCTTCTTCCTCCGCGTTCGCTCCGTGCCGGTGAGAGCGGGACATGGTGGCGGGGGTCTGGCTGCTGGAGTCCCCTCGGTGGGAGCTTATCTGGGAATCAGCGGGAGGCACCTCGGGTGTGCGGTGCTTTGTTTGCGCCAGTGGACCCCCCCAGCCCGCCCATGCCATGGTGGTCTGCCGGAGCCCAGGCGTGCTGCCTGCCCAGGCAAAACCCTCCTGCCCCACCATGACACCCCCAGGCTCGGGCAGTGTTGGGGACGTTTCCCTCCCTGCGTGTCCAGGTTTTGTGCACCGTGCCTGGGTGGGGGGCTCAGGGACACCCCCAGGCTGGCAGAGGATGCTGGTGCTCGGTGGGTGCTTGCAGCTCCCCTCCAGATCTTCTGCCACCGCTTTCTACTTCCCTCTCCCTCCTCTTCACTCTCCTGCCCAGTTTAAGGATAAAAGAGTCCACAGGCAGCCCTGTCCCCTGCTACCCACCCTCACAAAGACTTGGAGTCCTCCTTCCACAGAATCATTAAGGTTGGGAAAGACCTTTAAGGTCATCAAGTCCAACCATCAACCCAACACCACCAGGCCCACTAAACCATGTCCTGAAGTGCCACATTTACAAGTTTTTTGAACACTTCCAGTGATGGTGACTCCACCACCTCCCTGGGCAGCCTGTTCCAATGCCTGACCACTCTCTCAGTAAAGAAATTGTTCCTAATACCCAATCTAAACCTCCCCTGGCGCAACTTGAGGCCATTTCCTCTCATCCTGTCGCTGGTTACTTGGGAGGAGAGACCAACCCCCACCTCACCACAACCCCCTTTCAGGGAGTTGTAGAGAGCGATGAGGGCTCCCCTCAGCCTCCTCTTCTCCAGACTGAACACCCCCAGTTCCCTCAGCCGCTCCTCATCAGACTTGTGCTCCAGACCCCTCACCAGCTTCGTTGCCCTTCTCTGGACACGCTCCAGCAATGTTTTGTGCAGCGCCTGGCACACGGTCCCTGCTCCAAAGGAGGAGAGGGGGTCCTGGGACAAAGGGGGGTGGCACTGCCCACATCAGATGACAGCTGCCAGGAGGATGCTGGAGGTGGGTGCGTCGTGGCTGAGCCAGACGATGCTCTCCGCTCCGCTCCTGCTCGCCTTCGGTCCCTGGTGTGGAGCTGCAGGGAAGGTGACTGACATCAGGGGATCACGGCTAACTCGGTTCTCCCCAGCACCCTGGCCTCTCTTCCTCCATGTGAACAAAATGAGCTCGTTTTCTTCCAGAAGGAAAAAAAAAAAAAAAGAAAGAAAAGAAAAGGCAAAGCAAACACCTCGGCCTTTGTTCAGAGAGACAACGGCTGCAGCCCGCCCAGATGGAATTTATTTTGTGCTCGGTAATTCAATCCATTCGGGCTCAGGATGTGGCTGGGAGAGTTGAGCCAAAAAATGCAAGTTTAAAGTAACTAAATTTTATGCTGTGTATACAGTTAAGTTTGGGTTTGGCTGAGACAAGCAGTTTCCATGGTTTTTGCAATTTCTGTTGTAGCAACGAGCTCCTTGTGCAACGGAAGGTCTGGGAAGCGCATGAGCCTCCGGTGAGCCATGGCTGGAGAGGGGCATGGGGGGAGCCGGGGCAGCCCGGCCAGGCACAGGGCTCCGCACAAGGGGATTAATACCAGCCCGACTGCGTGACCCTCGCTGGGGACGGCACGGGTGGGTACATCCCCATGGTCTGGCCCGGAAAGGGTTGGACGGGTTGGATGGTTTCCTCCAAATCCATTCCCCCAACCTCCAATCACCTCTGGCACCAAGCGGGGCTGCTCCCGGTGCCGGGATGCCCTTCTCCCCGCCGTTAGCATTTTTCAACCTCACTTTACAGCGAGGGCTGGAAAAGCTGAGCAACACCAAGCCGTAGCCCAGCAGCTGGGCTGCAGATGTGCGGGGAAGCCCCCGCGGCATCAACGCGTGTCCCCGTCCCCTCCGGCCTCGTCTGCCCTCGGCGCACAGAGGACGCGTCCTTGAACAGGGCTCGTCGTTAATTTTGCAGAGCATCTTGCACCCCTGCGTCCCTCCATGAGGCTGCAGAGCCACTTTGTAGTCCACTGAGTGAGAAGAAGTGTGAGATAGAAACCTGGTGCGCTCAGAAATAACACACGTTGCTGTTCCCCTTGACCGGGGAATTATTATTTCAGCTTGCCAGCTCGCTCGGCCCAGCCGCGCTCATCCTCCAGCCGCGCTTTTGGCGGCGTGAGCTTCGCGTGGCTGGAGGATGAGGGACAGCCCCTTCCCTGTGGCCGGGAGGGTGGCACAGCACCCCGCCACCGGGAAGAGCATCAGGGCTTGGGCAAAGCTAAACCTCTGTAGGGAGGTTTTCTTGTTAAATGGCATCAAGTGGTGCTTTTCGCTCAGGGATCATTCCCACGAAACCGCTATTCTTCCAAGAAGCTAATTCCAGTGGCCCAGTGGAGCCCAGGGCGCAGCCAGTGCCTCGGCCGTGATTTATCCCCAGTCTGATGGTGGGCTGGACAGGATTCCCCTTCAGTTATGCCCCATGCCTTGTTTGTTACCATAACTGGGGCCAGTTTACAAAAAAAATTATCAGTTCATCAGGCTAGCCACTTCTGTAACGTGCCTGCCAGCAACCCCTGGCTTGGAAGCAGCTCTCGAAATGCTCGTTCCTCTCAGGCTTTGCACTTTTGACTGCAGAAACAGTGCATTGCCCTGCTGAGGTTAATCCTCCCGGCCCGTCCTGTCCCACTGCCAAAGGCTCGTGAGAGTCATTCAGCAACGGATACTTCATCTTACATGGCCAGCTCAAGGGCTTCCCGGCGGGGCTTCTGTGAATTTAGCAACCCAGTGGCTTTCTACGCTATGAACTCCTCCAGCATCCTCTGGAACCCACACAACCATCAGCATCTGCAGCCTCCTGTGGCGGGGAGCTCAGCAAGTATAAATACCTGCTCTTTGGGGATCCACCTCCTTTTAGGTGCTGTGAACGGGGCTCCTGCTGGCATCATTTGATGCCTGCCTGACCCTGCGTCGGCAGAGTCAGGCACAGCCCTCCCTCCTGGGGCTACCAGCGCAACGCTGGCTTTGGGGTCCCATCTGCTCCCACCCCGCTCCATGTCCATCCTGACACCTGGCACCTGCCGGTGGGATCGCTCCTCCAGGAAACATGAGATCTGCAGCTTTCCTTGGCCTTGGAAGTCTCACACCGTGTGTCGAAAGCGCCTGGCGTCACTTTGGAGGCCACTGTTGGCCATATGACATGAGACGATATTAGGATGCTGGTGTGTTCTTTCAGTCTCTGGCAAAACCTACCATCTTGCCTCATCCCCTCCCTGCTTTTCCACCTCGGAGGGCTGCCCCTCATTACCGGCTTGCTGAGCCCCGTTGCTGCTCCCCAACCGCTGCTGGTCTCCACATCTTGACCCCAAGAGTGTTTTGCATCCCCCTTTCTGCTCACAGGTTGGAGGTGGAGGGAATGTACCCTGGGATTCATCTGTGCCCAACCCATGCCTGCCTCCTCCCCTTCCTCCCAGCAAAGGTTTGAGACGAACGTCTTCTTCAGAGATGCTTGGATGTCCTGGTCCTGCGAGAGGTCGGTGCACGCCTGGATGACCTGCATCCATCCAGCCTCACCTCGAGTGTGCTTGTGTCTTACTCGTGAGGTGCACACCACCGCGGAGGTGACACATGAAGCGTGTGGAGTCCTGCTCGAGACCATCACCATGCTCGGGACCCACAGAGCTGCTAATTAACAGATTTCCACAGGCTGGCCCATAAACTGTTAACACATTAATTAAAAGAAGAAAAAGGAGTTGGTCCCATTAAGCTCACCATCTGTTTTAATTATCCACTAAAGCTCACAGAAAGCTTTGTACACACTATAATTGCATAATTAAAACGGACTGTTGGGAGATAGATGGCACAGAGATGACTGGGGAGAGAAAAGCAGCCCTTGCTCCTACTCTGCTGTCGCTCAGGACCATCGTAATTGAAAGGGAGCAGCAAAGCAACTCCTTTTTGGGCTGAGCTTAGCATTGCGCAGCCCCCGTTGACTTCTGATAGCTTTCTGAGGCCATTTGTGTAGTCTCCAGCCTGAGCAGAAGCAACAGCATCGTTAAACCCCACTTCGCAGGTAGTTGGGGTGAAAGCCCCACGCGCTGGTCTGAGACGGGCGATCATTTCTGCGCGTTGTGAGCAAACTATGGAAATCCTGAGTTTCCAGCCCAAATCACCACCTGGATGCACCTCACCCTGTTGCAGATACAACCCGCTGCGTTGCGGCTCCTCTCCTGCCTTGCGCCCGTGGGTGGGGGAAGCCCAGCAGAGCCAAGGACGTTTGTTTGGCAGCTCCCAAAACCCGGTCGCCGGTTCATTCCAAGGGAGCACGTCCAAAGCCTGGTTTGTTGCTCTTGGGCATGGAGCAGGCTGACTTGTTCTCGTGGCAGAGGTTTTAAAATCAAAATATTAGTATTAAAAAGAAAAAAAAAAAAAAGTATAACAAACTTCCTGTGGATAGCAGTGGGAATTCTTCACATTTTCTAGGGTTATTTTTATTTGTGGGTTTTTTAATGCTTGTGGTATTGAACTGATATTCCCGTGTCTTCTTATACCTTGTTTTTCCCAGATCACTGCTTTTTCACATTCCCTGCAAACCTGATCTCTGGATTAATAATTTTTTGCCATTAAATTTCTGATCTGCACTGAGAAAACACGATGAAGTCATTACAAGTCCTGAAAACTGGAAAAAGTCCCTCTTGTTCAAAGCTCTCCCGGGGTAAGTTGCTGACAAGGAGGAGGACCAAAACACAAGTGTTTGTGGACAAAATATGACTCTTGTAATCTGCCCACACTGGATCAGGCTAGTAACAAGTTCATGACAAGCAACGCACTGGAACGTAATTAGAGAATAACTCTGTAGCTGGCCAGAACCTCCCAACATTTTAAATGTCAGCTCAGAAACACATGAATTGCTTGGAAGGATCTTCTGGAGCCAAGGTAAACTTTGGGGAATTGGGGCAATCTGCCGGCATGCCTTCGGAGCAGCGAGGTCCTGGTACTGGACGGTGAGCTCGCTGCGGTGACTCCTCCTTGGCATGGCTGTGATGGATGATTTCTGCCACATGCCCTCTCCCATGGGCGGGTATTTTGTTACAAAGCAATTTTCCTGGCAGAAAGTGATGGTTTCATCAAGGCTGAGGTGTTTTTGCAGGAGCACGGCTGACCGTCCTCTCCAGGGCACATTTTGACTTTTCCTTTAGAGACAAACTTTCCTCTCCATGACAAGTTGGGTTATCTTTTTTTAATCGGAGCTGGAATAAAAGATCCAGATGCATCCCAATGCCCAGTTCCTCTTTGGAAATTTGTTTCCTTGGAAATTTCAAAATGTTTTTGAACCAAGTTTGCAAACGTGGAGCACAGTCCTAGCAATCCTGGCAGGCAGCAGCTCCAAACACCCTACAGCAGAGCATCCAATGGATGGAGAAAACCCCTCCACGTGCAACGGTTCATCCATGCAAACGATGCTGAATTAAACAGGCTTCTACTAGAGGCCGACCCAAGCAAACCCTCTCTTGAAAGTGATGTTTTTCCCTGTGACTTTTCCTCTCCTGGAGTTTTCTTCTGGACAAAAAGCTGGTGCTGGTTCCTCAGCTCTGCAACAGCCCTGGGGAAGGGGAGGGCAGTGCTGGTCTCTCCCAGGCCCTTGGTCTTTTGGGGTCCCAAGCCTGGATCTTGGTGGGGCAGGTGCCTGGAGGGTCTGGGTGGATGTGGGTGACCAAAGCGCAGATCTGAAGACCCAGCCAGGGTTTACATGAGCACACAATCGAGCCAATACTTTGAGAGCCAGCCCCAAAACTGCTGCCTGCAGACACCCATTTCTGTTCCCGCTTTCCCAGCCTGGGATGGGAGTCTGGGAATTAACACTTGGAGTCAGAAGTAAAGTCCAAGCAGGTGCCATTGCCAGCCAACACGACTGACCCAGCCCGGTTGTGCTCCTGAAGGCAAGAGCATCCTTTAACATCCCCACTGGGGAACGCACAGGAGATGCACCAGACAGCAGCTTGCAACCCAAATCACACCAAAGAGAGTATTTTTGCGCTCACCGCACCATAGGGCCGTGCAGCTCATTGCCATGGGGTGCTGCTGAGACTGAGAAAACAGCCAGGCTCAGAAACTGCCCAGATGTCACGCTTCCGCATGCCCATCACCTCGTTCCCAGCCCTGGGAGGCTGCGACGGCTTGGGGCAGCCCGGGCGGGTGCAATGGCTTCGTCTTCTCCCTCTCGCGCTGCCCGAGGTCCAGCTGCCTCTTGGTGTTTTATGAACATAAAGTATTTTGCCCCTGGATTTCAGCTGAACAACAGATCCTGCATTTTACCATTGGGCTCTGAGGCAGCTTGGCCAGCTCCTGGGAGACAGTTCATTAGGGGAGACCATAACGAGATCATTTCTTGCTGGAGCGACACACTGGGTCATGGGTGCAGAACAACACCCAACCCTGCTGAGGTTTTCCTTTTTTTCTGGCCATTAAAGAGACTTAGAGAACCCTACAGGCATTTTTGGCTTCTTCGAGTAATAGCATCGATAGCTAGCAGGAGATGCAGGGATTTATATCTTCACAGGGTCATGCAAAACATCACAAATTAAAGCAATGAAGTGTGGTTGTAACACAGCGTGGTGGCAACCAGGGAAAACCAGAGATGCCCAGTCCTGAGCGCAGCAACACACGCTTCAGGCTGGGGTCCCAAAGCACACAGAGGGCAGAAAAGCACCTAACTGGCATTTTCTTGGAAATCCCACAAGTGCATCCCCATCTGCCATGTCTGGACCTTTGGATGATTGCCAGTGACCCTATCAGATGCCAGTTTGGGGGCTCCAGGGAAGTGCCTGGCAGGGAGTCAGAGACCCCAGTCATTCCAAGCACTGGACTCCAATGAGGGATGCTCACTGGAGCATCTGAAATGATGGATGCTGCAGCTGAACCCCCAAACCAGCAGTTAAACCCCCAAAAAGAAGCCTCCAGACAAGCTGATGGACCGATCCTGCGGCCACCCCTGAATCCCACTGGTCTTCCCAGGCTGAGTTTCCTTCTCCATGCACCCCTTGGAAAAATCCCAGCCTGGGTTCAGGAAGCAAATCTCATGGGTGGCTTAGCTCAGATGTGTTTTGGCACAGGCCCAATACCATGGAAACTTTGGGTGCAGGTTTCATCTTCTACCCTTTCTCCGCTTAAACATATTTTAATTAATTGAGCAAAGCATTTGGAGTGAAATAATCTTCTCTGCCTCGGAGAAGAATAGAGAGACAAATTTTTCTTTAGAACATGCAGGAATAGGACTTTTTAGCTATCCCAAAACTCTCTTTGAGATATTTTGAGTGTGCAATTTGCCAAACCATGGCTTGGTTTTGTCAGCCCTCATAATGGGAAATCTGCTGGCAATTGCCACGTCCCAAGTCTCTCCCACCACTGATGTGCTCTCTCCGGTGGCCTCCCCCGGAGAGCAAAACGTGGTAATTCACCCAGAACCAACTGCTCACGGGTCAAAATCGTGAAGCATCTTTTAGGAAACACCTCCTCCTCCTGCAGAAGGTCTTATTGGGAAGGTCACCAAAATAGTATTGGTCCCTTGGGCAGAACATTCATTTTTAATGTCATTAAGATCCGTGGGGCTTCTTCGAGCCATGCATGCCCAGCAGGCATGTGGTCTCCCCAAGGACACGTGTCCAGGCGCCCTGCATGGGCAGAGGGGCCAAACGGCCAGAGCATTGTGCGGAACAGATGAACGGGCTCTCTGCGATTAGTAAAAATATGAAAATAAATTGCAAAAATCTCCACAGCCAAGTAAAGGAAGCAATAATGCAGAAAGAGGAATAAAAATGAACTAGTGCTCTGAGGGTTGCTGAGGCACTCAGGATTTCAGTGGCTGTTGCAGGGTTTATTAATTGGGGTGGTGTTTTTCTGTTAACGTGAATGAGCAAAAGGATCTCAGGGAAGACGAAGTAACGGGGCAGGTATGGATGCTTTTGGTGTAGGTGCCAAACCAGAAAACTGGGAGGGTGCTGGTGTAGGGGGTCCAAACCAAGCACGCTTCAGAGTTCTGGAAAAACTTTAATTCTTGAGGGCTTTTTATTTCACTATTTTAAACAAAAGCTCTGAAAAATGCCTTGTCTGGACCCACCCAGCACCGCCTGTGGGACCAGCGCTGAGTTTATGCTTCTGGCATCAGGCTCGCTGTCCCTTTTATGCAGCGATTTTTCTTCCCACTGAGGTCAGCCGCTGAACAGAAAGTCCTGGTTGTTTGGAAGCAGAAAGCTTCGTGCAGAAAAAACACCCAAACGAAACGTTTCGACACTGGGAAACCTCCCCTCCCACCCTGACCTCGCTCGGCTCTCCCTCGGCTGGATCAGCCCCGTTGCGCCCCGGCCCCCTCCCGCGGCAAACCCAGGGCTCATCCCTGGTCCTCTGCTCTTCTTGGGGCACAAGGCTGTGCCGTCCCGCTGCACGTCCCCCTCGTTGGGCATTTGTGGACCCCCAGCCCCGCTGGCCAGCACTTCAGGGGTGTCCACGACCGCGGCGTGCCTCCCGTCACGGAGGTACCGCGCGTGTTCGGTCACGGGTCAGCTCGCTGCGGAGCTCAGTGGGTTTTTCTTTTGGAAGTGAAGGCAACAGCTTGATTTTCCTTCCCGAGCTGGAAGCAGGTGTCTGTCATGCTTGGCAGGTAGTACAGAGGAAAACGAAGCCATCGGGCTGGAATTGTGATGGCTCAGGTAATGCTACACAGAAATTGTCTGTCCCCGTGGAATAAGACAGGGCAAACAATTCCCAGCCCATGTGGTCGCTGGATGGAGATAAGATGGGTGGCGAGGAGCGCAGGCTGCTGGTGGGCTAGCTGTGATGCCAGGAGCACGGCTCAGCTTGGGCTCTGAAGGGGCTGGGGACATCCTGACGTGCAGCCGTGCCCGTGGCTGGCTGCTCCTCGCTTGGCCACGGGGATGCGGTTTGCAGAGCCCCTCCGTGGGTGCCACCGCGGCTGGAGCCCGTGGCAGACGCAGAGGAGCTGGTTTCCCACCTCTGCGTTGCTTTGAAGTTGTTCTCCCTGGGTTGCACTTGCAGGTCACTGCCCAGTCTGGCACGATCCTCCTGAACTGGTCTTGCTCCTTTCTCCGCTGTGACAGACCCAGTTGGTTGCGGGATTTCTCTTGGTGGAGCTGGGCATAGATGTGACGTGGCCATTAAAGACCTCCTGGCTTCCTTCTCTCCAAATGCCAGTGAGTCACGGGCAGGACAAACCTCCAGTGTGCTGGCAGGCACATATCGACCTCTTGTCCTCCCTTGATGCTCCCAGACCTGGGGAGCTGGTGCAACCCCAAGAGGTGCGGGTTGTTACCGGCAGGCTCCTGGCAGCACCGGGGCTCTCGGGCACGGAGCAGCTCTGGAGCAGCAGAGAAACACACAGCGTTAGTAACGCTTTCCATGGAAATGGCAGCTTCAATCCCAACGAGGAGCTCCAGCCTCCAGCACAGTCCCAGACCACATGCTGCTTGGCATTTTGTACTCTTCTCTAGTTTGTTTTTTCCTTTTAACGACTGCTTTTATCAGCCCATTTCAGTGTTGCAGCTTTCCCAAGCTGGAACCACCAGTCCTGCCTCCGCTCCCTCTCACAGCTGGAGCCGCTGGTCCTCCGTGAGCAGGATGGGTCCCTCCATGCCACGTGCCTGTGTCCCATCACAAGCAAGAGCCATCCTACTGATGGGATGCTGGGGTGCGCAGGAGTCTCTGCTGATCTCCTGGGAATATGCAAACTGGGGAGCTCGCCTTCCCCAAAGTCCTCCATCTCCATCCTGTGGCATGTGCCATTTCTTGTAGTACGTGCCATGTAGTACATCTCTTCTGCGAAATACGTGCCGAGACCTCACAGGGAAACCTCGAAACCAGACAGAAAAATTTAGGGAAAAACTACCTCGGAATGATCTCCTTCATTGCATTTCCATCATTCGCCCATACCAGCTGCAACCCGAAGGAGGGGTGTAATAAACCGTTTTAAAAGTCATATTTCAAGTTAACTGAGCTTTTCTGGTGCTCCAGAACAGCCTGTGCTGGGCTGAGCTGGAGTCTTGGAAGAGAAGCGAAGGGTTGTTCTTGCTCGGTCTGAACCGGTTCGTTGAGTCATCCTCTTAGTTAATACCTGGCATCGGCGCAGCACGCAGTCCTGCTGGCGGGGAAAAGCTCACTCAGGGAAAGTTCAAGCCGTTCGCGCTGCTACGAACGGGGCGGGGGGGAGCAAACAAAGACCTCTTGTTCCGCAGGCGGGGGAGAGGACTGAGGAAGAGGCAGGCGAGGAAGGGGCGAAGGATGGCGGGAGGGGGCTGCTGGCCCCGGGCCGGAGAAGAGGCGGATTCGGGAGGCCTGCCCGCCGCGCGCTGCTGGCTCGGCCCCGGCCGGCCGGGGTGCATTTTTGCAATGCTTGAGCTGTGTCAGGGAGAGGCATTGCCCACGCCAGAGGGGTGGGCGCCTCGAGGGGGCAAGGCGAGGCGCAGCGCGGGTCTCGGTGGGGCGGGAAGAGCAGGGTTTGGGGAGGGACACGGGGTCCCTGGAGCTGAGCCCATCGGGTGGTGCTTAAGGGGGGGAGAAGCTGGGATGGGAAGGGGGTGCCGGATGCATCGGAGGCGTGCAGGCATCACTGGGCAGCCAGGTCGATGGGTGCTCCCTTGGTACAGTGGCTCAGAGGCGAGCAGAGGCTAGTGTCCCCACGGAGCAGGCGCCAAGCATTTCCCCTGGGACAACACTGCAGGGACCCTGTGTGCAAGGCTCCCAGCGACCCCGCTTGCCTTGAGACCCCCTTCCACCTGCCCCCAGCCGCCCCATCCCATGCGAGAAGAGGTGGTGGGAGAGGAGCAGCCGCTGAAGGCCCCGTGTCCGCGGTCACGCAGCACGCCCACCCGCGCAGACCCACGCTCAGGCACTGCTGGGGGTCTCAGCAGGTCGAGGCCGTGACGAGACGCGTGGCACGGCATCAGGCAGCCCAGCCTCCTCCTCCTCACCCGTGGTCCTGTCATCAAAGGGTGGCAGCTGGGTGAACACCTCCCGCTCCGCTGGCTGACTCGTAGGGCGCTATTAGGAAGGCAAAACTGGTTTAATTAGGGATGCCTTCAAGCTGGCCATCGAGCAAGATGCTGGTGGGTCTCCAGGGAAGATTTATTATCTCGTACTACGGAGCATCACAGAAACTATTAGCCAAATGTGATCTAATGAGCAAATAAATAATCTGCAAATCAACTGCAGCACTGACAAGTTCCTGCATTTACCCGCTGCCCTGGAACTGCTCAGGGCAGTGAGGTTGGGTAATTTCTCTTGCCTCAAACTCAAACCAGCATTGCTATGTGAGGAGCGTATCTGCAAAATCCGTGGGAGGAAGGGGAACGGCTCCGTCATACCAGCGGTTCTCCCGGTCACCCCGTGCTGCTGCCCCTCGGCCCCTCATGCTCCTGGCTGCGTGTTGGTGACCAGCCCTGACTCCTTGTCCTCTGCTCCAGTCCATCCCCTTCAGCACGACTGTACCCCATGGGATGAATACAGCAAACCACAGGGGAACTCTGGCTGAGTTTAATATAAATTAGCCCATAAAATCATGCCACTGCACCTTTACGTCTATACTGTCCCTCTGATCTCAGTGTCACTGAGCATCTGAGTCAAAGTCTGCAACGACTTCTAGACCAGGTTGGAGACAGAGTGAATCATAAAAGTAATTTTGCATTGGCTTGCTCCTTGCATATTGCCAACCTTAAACCCTTACTCAGCTTTAAGCAAGGTTTCCACATTTAAAAGGGGTGTTCTTTTTTTATCCCAGTTTGCTTCCCAAGTAAGACTTCCCTAGTTGCCTCTGTTGGGAAATAAGGCCGTTGCGCAGCTTTGAGCGTGCACCTAAAGTGTGTTGACAACAGACTTTGGATTTAACAGCTGATAGGAAAAAGCAACAACACAGTGAAAACCATTCACCTGGAAAATGGAAAGTAAATGGGATGGGCATCGTCTTGGCAGAGAGGTTATCACTGCGGCAGGAGGGCTGCGCTGGGCGGACGCGCTGTGATGTGCTGGGACCACTGGCTTTGACTTCCAGTTCTGGGGCTGCCATGGGACGATGCTGGACACGTCACCCAAGGCTCAGCCAGGCGATGTTGTGTATGGGGGGGAGGGTGCCACCCTATGAGATAGTCCTCTTTTGGGGGGTTATTCATCTGAACAGCCAGCTGGATGGATGAGAGATCCCTCTTTTAATCCATTACTTTCTTTAAATTTGTATTATTTTTAAGTGGACATGGAGGCTTTTTGGTGGACAACTGCCTGCTGGGATATCCTTGCCAGTGTTTAATCCTTTAATGTGGGCTTCATTGATGCTCTTTCCCTGCCCACCGGAGCTTACATGCTTCTTGCTTGTGCTGATTTTCTCTTTTTTTGTGGTCACCGGCTGGCTCTGTGAAACAGTCCAGCTGGACAAAACCCCACTAAAAGGAGAAAACGTTACCCAGCATCTCCCATCTGCAAGGCACTGGGTTTCTTGAGGCTTTTTGTGTAGCTAAAGATGAGACTCCAATGCATTTTACAGCAAGGAGTGACACGAAGCAGGTTCCTCTGGTTAATAAATGACTGCTTTCCTGGGCTTTTTCTGAAGTCAAAATTGCCACTTGCAGCATTGCAATGCTCGGTCACCTACGGTGCCAGTTGCTGGCAGGCTGCGGTGGTGTTTGCGAGGATTTCCAGGGCTTCAGCTTCCTTCTGCCCTTCAGGACAGCCCTTCCCATAGTCTGTGGCTGCCCAGGCTGTCCCTTGGCTTTTGGGGCAATCTGGCAGCAAAATGGGCATAAGGAGCTCCTGGCACATCTGTGTCCCCGTCCCCACTCCAGGCTCACTTCCCTGCGTGCCAGGGAGCCGAGAAGCTGGCAGCAGAGCGTGACCTGTGTCCAAAGGAGGGTTTAGCTCTGTGTTTTTTCCACGAACTCTGTGGGCCATGGAACAGGAGCCCCTTCTACAGCCGCCAAAGCCTCCCGGGGTGGTGGCAGAGGACACCACTCCAAGTGATGGAGCCGTGGAGGGAGATCAGCCAGTGCTGGGAGAAACTCTCTCCCTCTTGCCCCGGGGTGGCTTAATTATAACCTCACTTCAGTAGCTCAGGGGCCCTTTGATGTGGAGACACCCCAGACCTCATGCAGGTATCTCAGAGAGGAGATGTCTCCACATCAGCCAGCCGTCTAGACTCCCCGTGCGGAGCGGACCGGCTGGGAGGGTGTGATTCAGCTCGGCTCACAGCCGACCTCTGCATCCCACCCAAGGTGACTCTTAGGAAAGTAAGCGGCGATGGAACTGCAGCCCTGAACGGAAGCCACGGGGCGGCAAGACGCACCCGGGAGCCCGTCTGTGCCCCGGGCACGGGGCGAGCTGCTCCGCACAGGCAGGGCGGGCAGGTTGCTCTGCCTCCAACGTCTGCTCCTGCTCCATGAACGCTTCCGCGGGCTCCCAAACTGACCGCACGGGCTGTTGTCCCTACATCCCAAATCATCCCCTTGCATCGTATGTGACGATCAGCAGTACCACCCCAGCGCTGGCCGAGGGGGGATTTGTCCCCCAATTCCCCAGGCTGAACTTGGCCTTTGAGCTCTGCCAGCACCGCCTCGGGCGTTTCTCTGCACCGCTGGCCAGGGACAAGCCGTGCCTTGGTTCTGCACCATTTGGGGTGAAACCAAGACTTAAGTGGAGCGTGGGTGTCACCAGAATAGCTGTTGGCGGGCAGTCAGACTAATTAAAGTCCGTTTAGGGGATGGAGCTGCCTTTCCCATGGCAGGAGGCAGCAGCTTCGTGCGCTCAGATAAAGTCAGGGAAGAAGGCACGGACGTGGTCACAGATACGGGGACACAACTCGTGAGGTGCCTTTGGGGGAGGAATCGCTGTTTGTTCAGTTGGCTGGAAATAAAGGACCGTTTCCCAGCTCACGCCCGGGAGAGGTGAGCTGCTGGCATCACTGGGCTGTGAGGACGTCAGCCCAACGGCCAGCGGAGCTCCTCTGGCAGCAGGCGGGGAGGAGCCCCGCCAGCACTGGCGAGGGTACCCAACACAGGGGCATGCTGGCAAATACAAAATAAATGAATAAACTCTGTCCTGGCCGAGCTCCCTGTGAAGGCATGCATTTTCTCTTTCTTCAATACCTCCTTTTTGGCTTTCCCAGCTCTCTAAACCCCAGCTTTTGGGCACCTCTGCTGGTGTCTGTCAGCCAGGGTGTCTTTGGGATGGGGATGCGCCATGCAAATTCCCTGCCCGTCTGGGCACTGCTCCCCTGGAACAGCTAACAGGCAGGATCAGATACCCCCACCGAGCTCCTGGGGGGCCAGAGAGGACCTTGCAAAGGGCACAGGGCTACCAAGGCTTAGCTGCTCTCTTGGCGTTCTCCAGGCTCTCTGGATGAGTTTCTGGGAGCTTCTTCCAGACTATGATGATGTGGAGAGCTGGTACGGGGGTCAGCTGCAAACCTCACTGGTGCCAGGCTGGGTTTCCTGGAGACATCTGAGTATCCAGAAGATGAAGTTGAATTCGGAGGGTCCCCAGGCCAAGAGGCGGAGGGTCCTGGCTGCTGTGCTCTGTCCCTGGCTCACCATGCACCCACACACGGAGGCCTGTTCCTGGATATGAAAAATGCACCTGATCTAGGTCTAATGTTGACAGTGTCCTCCCCAGCATCTCAGGCTGGTCTAGTGACCCCTCTGTGGCCACCACCATACCAGGGGATGCTTTGGAGGCATCCGTTTCTCAGCAGAGCCTGCTGTGGGGTCTGCAGAGCCTCGCTCTCCAGCCGTTCGCTGCAGTGATGGGGCAGGAGGATGGGATACGCTGGGGGCTCTTCCATTCCAGCATTGTTCCTGCAACCACCTGAGGCCACCTGAGAAAATCCCGTGGATGCCCATGAGTGAAGCAACCTGGGACCCCAGGTCCTGCAAAACCGGGGAGGGGAAGCAGAGGAAGGGCTGATAATCTGGCCAGGGGAAAAGAACACGCTTCCCAAATCCAAAAAAGAGGCAGACCCGAGTCCCTCCACAGCTGGCTCCTGTGCTTGGCGGCACCTTCCCCACTTGGCTTGGTGCTTTTCTCACTTTTGATCTTAAGAGACAAATAGAAAAGCCTGACAAGCAAATGACACCGCTCCCTCCCAGCCCTTCCCTATCATCCGCAGCGCGGGGAGGGCATGTAACCGCCCCCCTCCAGGTCCTGCACCCCTGACCTTTGGGAAACTGCCACAGCCCGAGGCGAAGACCAAGGCTGAGCAGCGATTTCTTCCCCCAGCCTCAGTGGGCTTCGGGTCTGGTGTCGCTCGGCCACGTGCCTTCTGCAGACCAGCCTTGCAGGAGGCACCAAAGCAAAGCAAACTCTGGCTTTCCATGATTTCCAGGCTTTTCCTGGGGAAATGGCTCCATTTCCCTCCCAGCCTGCCCTCAAAGCTTCGGCTTAACCCAGACCCTGATTTCTGTCTCCCACCGCTTGCCTCTCCCCCGATAAAGAGTCACGTGAAATTTATCTCGCCATCTTTCATTAAAATACACCAAGTAAGCAACGCTCAGGAACCTCTGATCCGGGCCAGCTCGGTCAGCCGGCGTATCCATGTTTCCAAAGCATCTTCTCGCCCTGCTTACCCTCAGATCAAAGCAAGCCAGGGAGCAGCCCTGTCCTTGGAGCGCTTCGGCAAAGTATGTCAAGAGATTTAGGAAACAGCTGATTTAATGCCGAGGAAATTAGTAACCAAATGAGTTCTTAGCCAAACGGCTCCTCTTCTTGATCTTGGGAAAAGT
The DNA here is from genome assembly GCF_964289735.1 of Phaethon aethereus. Lineage (NCBI taxonomy): Eukaryota > Metazoa > Chordata > Aves > Phaethontiformes > Phaethontidae > Phaethon > Phaethon aethereus. The sequence goes on from NC_138579.1 coordinate 3,963,243, forward strand.
GGTGTTTAAATTCTCTATCTCATGGTTTTAGACTCAGGAAATGTGATTACACATCTGTCATTATTTTACTCTTCTGTGTTGATGGCTCATATTAAACAAACCACATTCCTGCATTGCTTAGTAATCTCTGCTGTTCCCTTTCCTCACCGAGGAGACAAGTCCCGGCTTGACATCAATGTACCTGTTGATCAGAGTTCCACTGTTAACCAACCGGCAGAGCTGTGTAGACACCAGCTGCGGGGAGCGTTCACACCACCGGCCTCTTTTCTCCAGCTTGCTGCAACTTTGCATCCCCCTTTCTTCCTAACCATTGTTTGACCAAAGAGCAGGAGGAGCCGGGCGAGATCCACACCCCGCTGAGACCCATGTGTTTCTCGGAAGGGTGCTCGAGTCTTCACCCGTCTTCCACCGAGCAGGTAAGAACATGCGCTTTGGGGTTGGACACCAGTCAAAAAAGGGTAGGTCCCTCCAAGCAGAGCACGATTCCCAGGGATCCTGGTGCCTCACCAGCCCAAGAGGACGTGGAGAGCCCCACGGGATGGGCGCCCGCCGGCCACGCAGGAGGAACCTGCTGTGAAGTGTCCCACCTCTGCAGGGGCACTGAGCTTTTCTCTCGGTGGCTTTATCTTCCAGCTCTGCTGAGAATCCCCTGAGCTCGCCATGGAACTGCTGGAGGAACCTGACTCGTAGAGGTTCCCAGCACCAGGTAGGAAAACGAGTGCCTGTTTTTAATGGCGTTGGGCTGCAGAAGGGAAAGGGAAGGTGGTACAGATGGTGACCTGGTGCTGGAGGGGCCATCTTAGCTGGCTCCCAGCCGAGCTGTGAGGCTGTGGTGTTGACCGAGAAGTGCCTGTCCATGTGTTACTTGCATCTAGCAAATGGGTGTAAATGATTTCCAGCTGCTGGTAACTCAGCAGAGGATCTCAGGGCAATCGTGGTGTTATCAAGTTTTGTCTTCTCCTGGCGAGGACACAGCTGGCCAAGCATTGGCAGCTGTGCTCCTTGGAGCTGTGTTTTCTTTTATCATGGCATTTTGGCACAAGAGCTGTGCCGGGAACGGTGCCGGTCCCCAGAGATGCTTGTGGGAGACGGTGCTGTCTTGGGAAAACCCGAGCTCTTGGTGCGACGCCGCTCAGCTGGAACCACTTGCTTTTCCCTCAGTTTTGTTTGCGCCATCTCCGCCTGCACCAAGACCCAAATCTCTCCTGTCGTGGCCGCTGCCGGAGGGGGAAGGGCTGGGGCAGCCGGCGGTGGGCTCCCCGGCCACCAGCCCACCACGCTTGTGCCAGGACCGATTTCCATGGGAAGAAACGAGGCTGGCACAGCATCACCCCGTTCTCGGCCAGGCGCCTCGAAGACGAATCCATTTGTTCTGAAACAACTCCTTTTGTTCTCCACCATGCGAGATCCCGGAGCGTTTTTCTCCATCAACCCCTACAGGACAAGCAGGGAAGGTCCCGGTAAAGGGGGACCGAAACGAAATGGCGGTGGGAGTGGGAAGGCAAAGCTCGGTGTGGGCAGCGGGAGCGCTCCTTGCCGTGGGAGGCCAGGCGGGGGGCCTGGGGGCTGCTGGAGGACTGCCGTCCCCACTCCCCCCGCTGCGCCCCAGCAGCCAGGAGAAAGCTGGTTCCCTTGCCACGGGTCACTGAGGGCTTGCTCCTCCCCACCCACCCAAGGGTGCTCTTGGGGAGTGGGTGCCGCGCTCTGCCTTAGGGTCAAGGTGGGCACGACGGCGGGTCCCCGGTGCCGTTTGCTGCCGATGGCTCACGTACGCGCCGTAACCTGTGAGATGAGCTGGGGCTGCAGATCGCTGGGCTGTTAAGCTGCCTGTAACTTTGGGGGTTTTTTTATAAATGTGGCAGCTGTGGCTTGGGTGTTTTTGGCAGGCATCCCCTCTGGATTGCCCGAACCATCATGACATGGAGGGCTGATGCTCGGGCTTCCCGCTGGCCATGGGTATCGGCAGGCCGGGTGTCTTGCTGAGCGTGCCATTGCGGTTTTGACCCCTCCTCGAAAGCCTGGTGGCAATGGGGGGTCCTCCCAGCTGCTCCATGGGACCCCGCTCCCCCGGGCAGCGGGCTCGCCGGGGTGTGGCACTGGGGCCAGGGCAAAGGATGGGGCAGGGCAAAAGCCCCAGCACCCCGCGGTGATCTGGCGGTGGCAACTGAGGGTGCCCACGGTGCAGACCTGACCCACCTTCCGCTCGTGGCTGCCCGGGGCCCAGCGCCACATCGCGCTGGACCCGGGCCAGGACGAGGTCCTCCTTGAGCCCTCGGGCCGTCTGGACGTAGCCTGCATGAAGGAGGTACTGTTTCTTCTGGCGTGGTTTCGCCCAGGGTCCCCACGGAGCCTCCTGCAGAGCCCCGCTGGCTCCCCGGCGAGGAGGCCGCGGTGTGGTGCTGGCTGCGTTGGGTCACCCGGTTTGAGGACGGGGGTTTCGGGGCATTTTATGGCTGGCTGCTGACCTTTGCCTCTTTGAAAGCACCTGCAAGGTGCGAGGTCGGCACCGACGCCGGCAAACTCCTCCCGTCCCTGTGAAACGCGGGGCCGGGCGCTCTCGTCCCACGCCGGGAGGACGGCCCTTTTTAAACAACTAAGAGCTTCTCCAGCTCGTTTCCTTCCGTGCCCTGGCAGAGGAAATCAGTTTAATTGGCAGTCTTAGCCAATAATTAATTTTCTCAAATTTTTTTGGTAGCTTCTTTCAAGCGAGAGGAGGGCCCGAGCTGCTCCGGTAAGGCCCGAGCTGCCGCCGAGCGGCTCCCAGCACCGTCGCGGCTCTGCCCCGTTAGCCGGTGCCCCGAGACCCACTTGCTCCGTGGTGGGTGGTGGGAACGGCTGAAAGATGATGTGAGAAGGGACCAGCGGCACAAGCTGCTCTCGATCCCCGGCATCCCCTGGAGATAAACGCAGCGTAAGGATGCGCTGGCAGAGCATGGACGTACGGCCCTAAATCCTGCCCCCCTCGATTAGGCAAATCGAGAGGGATTTGTGGCTCCCTACCCATAAAAATCAGGTTTATTTTCAGCTTTGCCTCTCTGCTTTTAATAACAAGAGGGTCTGCTGCTGTTTAGACCTGAGCGGAGAGACTTTAATTACTACTTGTGTGCCGAGAAGGATGTAAATATGGACTCGGGGAAGCGGCGCGGGTTATTAAAGGGAAAAGGCCGTAATTGCTGTGCCCCTCCCTCTCCATCAGATTTTCCTCTCTCTCCAGTTTGGAGACGACCGGCTGAGCCAGTCGGGCTGTCTCTGGCCATGGGTTGCAGGCTCTCCCCGGGGAGCCCGCTGGCAGGGAGGGGACGGATCCAGCAGCACCCACCTGAGTTAGGGCTACTATTAGCCCAGCCTACAGCAAGGAGGGAATCGCCTTCATCCGGGCAGGAAAACGCCGTAGGACTCCCGGGTTTTGGCACGGCCACCCAGGGATGTTTGCAGTTTGAGGAGCAGGGCAAGCATTTTGGGTGGGTTTTCCTTGGAGAAATCCTTTTGCAGTTAAAGAAACTCCCAGCCCAGCTGTAAACAGCCTCTCTTGGATGCAAACAGTCCCACGTCGTCTTTTTTTTTTAAACTCATATCTTTGATTTCATTTAATAATGGATGAATTATCAGAAATATGTGCTGGCAGGGAGCCCAGGTTTTGTCAGGAGGCGAGAGACTTCAGTAACGCATCGGTTGAAAACATTTTTTTAAAAAAAGAGAGCAAGAACAAATTAAAAAAAAAAAAAGTAACTTTATGCCAAAGCCTCCGGGGGTGGGAAAAAACCAACTCGACTGCAGAACTTTTTCTCTCTCTCTTTTCCTTCATGTCTGTGCAGAGGGTGGGACTCCTCTCACCTAACTCAGCCGTCTCAACCAGCACAGTGCCAGGTGGGAGCGGGGGGGCAGGAGCCGTGCCCCCCACCCCGAGGAGCCCCGTCTCCTCCAAAACCTCAGGCTCAGCCCCTGGGAACTGGGGGTGCAGAGAGGCGATGCCCCCCAACCTTGGGCAGTGCTCTCGACCGTGTCTAAACCTGCGCCCCTCTCCTCGCCACGCACCCAAACAGCGCAACCCCCCGCCGCGACCCCCTCAGCGGGGCAGCCCCCCGGGGAGCAGGGACGAGCGGCGAGGGGGACCTTGGCCCCACGGCCGGAGCGTGTGGGGTGAAGCAATCGCGCCCAGTCATCGGGCAGGAACGAGGCGCAGCCGGGGCGCGCGGGAGCGGAGGGGAAGGCAGCGCCTCGCCGCCGGCGTGCACCGACACGCCGGGCATCGTGGCTGGTGGCACCGGCACTGCCTCCCCGCCGGGGTCCCTGCGCGGTAAGGCGGGCAGGGTTCGATCTGTCCCCGCAAAGCCATCCCTTTGGTCATCGCGCCAGCTCCGGACCTGCTTGCTGGCTCCAGGGTTAGTGTTTGGGATCGCTGCGCTGGTGGTAACGTCAGCTTCTCCCACGGCCGCGGTGGCTGTGCGGCGCGGGATTTCCCACCCGCCCTGCGCTTGGCCGGTATTAAGGTGAAAACAGGGAGACGGGCAGTTGCATCCAAAAGACGCGGCTCCATCCGAGCTGCCTGCAAACCTGGCTTCGTTTCGCTCCAGAAAGCGATTTCTCTCCTCGAGGAGAGCTGCGCCTGTGCCGGGAGCGTGCCCACGGGGATGCTCGCGCCCCGGCAGGAGTGGGTTGGGTGCCCACAGCCCAGCCGCGTGGCCGGGGCGGGAGATGCGCCAGCGCCAGATTTCAACCCACTCTTTGCAGACTGAGTCAGAGTGAGTCAGCCCTCTGGATTGCTCTCCCGCTGCCCCCGAGCCAACCCAGCACATTTATTAGTTAATTAGTTTTCATTTCCTCCGCCTCTCTTTCCTTCCCTTCGCAGCGAGCCCTCTCCCCCGTCTCGCCTGCCCCTCTCAGCGCAAAGAGGCAAAGCAAACCCCCATGGACTGGGGACCCCGTAAGCACCCCCAGCACCCCCTCCTTGAAAGCAGCACCCTCGGGCTTGGCTTCCCGCAGAGCGGCCCCGGGACACTGGCTCTTCGTCCCCTGCCCGTGGGTGGCAGGCAGGACCCGTGCTGCTCCCAGGAGGAGATGCCCAGGGTCTCGGTCAGCCTTTCCCCCACCGAGACCCACATTTGGCCATTCAAAGAAATCCAACAATGTCATTTTTTTTAACTTGTTTTTCTGGCCATTATTTTCTGGCCCTTCTCAGCATGCCCATTTTCAAGCACTAGGGTGCTGGCTGCGGAGCCGCCGTGCCGCAGGGAGGGTGCAGGCTGTTATTTTGGTGTCCCGACGAGTTATTAGCAGAGATGGACATGGGTTAAGGATTGGAAGGGGAGGAATGCTCAGTGGCTTTGCAAACAGCTTGTCCTCAGGGCTGGTTTCGCTCCGTTTCCATGCTCCTCTCTGCTTTCGGGAGGTTTTACCCCGGGGAAGTGGCCGAGCAGGGCTGTCACCCACGCACTGGGTCCAGCAGATGAGGCAGGCGCCCGGCTGAGCCCTGCACATCGGCCAGCCTTGTCCTCCCTGCAAAAACCTGGGCTTTGGGCTAAAAAACTGCTAAAAATCACAGCTGGCTAAAAAACTGCAATCTCGCTCCGGCGGCTGGAGGAGAGGGTCTGTCCCCCACGGGGAAGGGATGCGGATGGGGATGGGGATGGGAATAGGGATGGGGAAGAGGCACTTCGGGACATGGTTTAGTGGGCATGGTGGTGTTGGGTTGATGGTTGGACTTGATGATCTTAAAAGGTCTTTTCCAACCTTAATGATCCTGTGATTCTGTATGGAGGAAGGGAAGGGGAGCACCTTCCTGCCCGCAGTGCCCAGGCTGCCTGCAGTCCTGCCTGCAGTCCTGCCCGCTCGCTGGCTCAGCCAGCTCAGCTAGTAAGCAGGTGAGCTGCCCCTGGCTTCCCCATCTGGGTGGGGAGGACTTTTCCAGCACTGAGGGTTTGCAATTGAGGCATGAGAAAACAGATGGGAACAAGGTGGGTGCTTTTTACGCCCATGAACTAAGCAATGTCATTTCACTTGGAAAATGCATGAATTTTCCTGCTGTTTTCCCCCACCTTTCATTCTTCCCCATCTTGTTCCATGCTACATGAGGGGAGGAGAGACCTGCAGGAGCTGGGCGGTTTTAATGGTGCATATTACATCTGACTGGTAATCGGGTCCATCCCCGTCTCATCTCGGGTGGAGAAATCTCAATTTGTTTGCTGATTAAAGTTTAATTACCTTGAACGCAAACTGTTTATCAAAGGAACACAGATTTTTGTGGTTTTAAGAAGTTCATGCATAGGCTGGGAAGCAAAGTGTTTATCGAGTATTCCTCTGCGGAGGGTCTGCTCAGTGTAAGGCAAAGTGTTTGGGCAGAGGCAGCGACAAAAATACCTTTGCTTTTCCCCAAATAGCTTCCCCCCCGCCCCGTGAACGATCTCCCTGAGCACTTGACAGCATTGTACAGCCGATTTTACAAGCGAGTTATGTTTTCCTGGTCTCTGGGATTGAAAACCTGTCACTAGGAATTGCCCAGACTGGGGAAAAATGGGGTCTTTGCTGGTTTTCCATGTTCTTTGTGCAAGAGCATGTGCTGGGAGATCCGATTGCAAAACCAGTCCCAGAATCAGGGAGACAAAAGTGCAGGTGTTCACACTGCACCCGGCATGCCTCTTCCGTTTATTTGGGGTGGTTTAATATCTTTATCTTGCTTATCGTTAAGAAAGATGCCTCTTTATGTCCCGAGCAAGACTTGCTGGGCAGCCAGCGGCATTACCAGGGCTAATGCAAACTAGCTGCTCCCCCAAAATTAAAGGGAATGGCAACGGGGGAACTCAACTTTGAGCACAAGAAAGTAGCCTGTGTACGAAAAAGCGCCTCGGCTTTGCTTCCCAGTGAATTTAAAGCAGCTAAATGGCTGAACGTTGCCAAGCAGGGTCAGTACCACCACGGCTTTTACTTACCGTGACCCCAGGGGACCCCAGTGCCACAACTGGTCCCGCTGGGACGAGGCTTTGAAGATGGGAGGCCGAGGGCCGCGCCGCACAGTGCTCCCCATCAAAGTGTCTGGAAATTGAAAACAAAATAAATGACGCTGTGTTTCCTACCCTTCCCAAAAAACCCCCCATGTGAAGCATTTCCAAAGCCGCCAGAGGACCGTGGGTGGACCCTGCACCGGTCGTCCGACTTCTCCCCGGCCTCTCGCAGATGGGCGCGGGTACCAGACGCTCGGGGCAGCCAAACCTCGCCGCCAACGCCAACCCGGGGAACGCGGGCCGTGGACGTGGCTCGCCCCCGGCGCCGGCACGTGGGTGCTGCTCCCCGCGCGGCGACGGGGCGCCCGCAGGCACGGCACCCACCGGGCGAGGGGCGGCCAGGCAGCCTGCCCCCGAGGAGCCGGGTGCTCCCCACAGCAGATGAAAGGGATGGCGCTGGCTGCCTGCCCGTGGAAAGTCCCAGCTCGCTCCTCGCCGCCTGATCTTCTCACCTCGAGCTGTTTGCAGTCGTCTTCTCCCCGATTAACATAAGCAACGCTAAGCTGGCTGGATGCTGTCTGCAAGCTCTTTTTCAATTGCGCTAAGCTGCCGCTCCTATTGGTATTCGAGGCTATTTTTAATGCTCTTTCCTACTCCGCCGTGCCACCCCAAGCAGTGACGAGGCCAGCCCGGCGCGTCTCGGCCGCCTGCGCGGGCAGACGGACGCGTCCCGGTGGCCTTTCATCAGCTGGGCAGCGGCAGCAGCATCGCTGCCAGCAGGCTCAGCCCTGCCTCGCAACCCCAACCTGACGCTGGGTCAGCGGCGGAAAGTCTCGTGCCGGCGAGCCCCCGGGCTGGCGACTCGCCCTGGGCGCTGCCGGAAGGATTACCGGCTCTTGCCTCCCCAAACACCTGCTTTCCTAGCTCATAGCAAAAAAATACATAATCCAAGCCCCAAAACACCACCGTACTTAGAAGCGAATGCAAAGGCGTTAAAAAGAAGTCGATCCGCACAACGTTCGTAACCCATTTGCATAACGCCAAGATATTGCTAATTGCCAATTTGTTGTCAAACAGGACTAATGGCGCCCGGCGCAGGTAGAGCAAATGCAGGCGTCCTTCTGCGACTGGGAAAGCGCCCGGCGCTGTGTAATTAAAGGTCTCCTCTGCGCTCACCCCACCCGGCTGGCCCGGGCGCTGCTGCGGGAATCTTCCCACGCCACTGGGACGGGGCAGCGGCGGGACGGGGCAGCGCCGGGACGGCGTGTTGCTCTTCCCACAGATGCGTTACCCTTTGCCGGTGTCGCTGGGGCGACCGCAGATGGATGCATCTCTCCCCATCACGTGCGGCGAGTGAGCTGGCGTGGGTCGGGAAGGAGCAGCACAAGCCCGGGCGCCGGTGGAAGAGCTTTGAGCAATCGCTGCGGGAGGTAATTGGGGTGTCTGATGGACAGGGCAGGAGGAGGCGCGGTATCGGCTTAGGCTGGGTGTGAAGCCCAACGCAAACAAGGGCAGGCCTGGTATTTTTCATGCAACAGCTTAAGATCCAGCCCCGTCATAAACACAAACAGGGGAATGTGATAAAGCATCCGATCCTGCTCCACAGGTAGGGTGGTTTGCTGAGCTCGGTGATGGAGAAATGGAAATGGCCTTTCCTGCCTTGGAAACTGGTCTGAATATACCTGAAAAATAGGGATTTATCCTTAGAAAAATATACCGTAAGCATTATTTTCTCTGCCTTGTTTACCTTATCACCTATTAGGATCACTAGCTGGGCCGGTGCCTGTCCGCAGCCCTGTCCCATAACTCTGGAGAGCTAAGAAAACTCCAGCCAAGCACCATATCACTTCTCGGCCGTGCTGTAAAAAATCCCCATGGGGGTGGAGGGCTGCTCCCCCCTGGGCTGGGTGCAGCGCCCGGCGGGGTCCCATCATGGGAGGGAGCATCCTGGCACAGCCCCCTGCAGCGGTGCCATCGCGAAAAGGCTCTTTTGAAACCTGGTGCGGGGGCTCTGGTGGAGCTGATGGAGCCTGGCCGGCCCCTGCCGGCGATGCCCACGGCCTCCTGGCACCGGCAGGTCCCCACCGGCCCGGCTGGTCGGGCGAGGGGGTGGTGGGGAGAGGCAGCGCCAGCCTTCGCCCCGGGGACGGCCGCGCTGGCAGAGCCGGCAGCCGCCGGCGCAGCCGCGGGGATGCAGCCTGTGCCCGGCACGGGGCGTCCCCGCTGCTGCAGGGGATGCTGCTGCTGCAGTTTCCTTATGTATGGAGCGTGTAATTTGGGGCTTTCTGATTTTTTAGTTTTATTTGGGGGGACTTTTTGGTTTGTGGGTGGTGAGCCGGGGCGGCTGGTGTCAGGGTAGCTCCAGGGACCCCCATGCTCGCCGGAGCCCTGCGATGCTGGTTAGAGCCGTCGTGCCTTGCTCTCAAGGGCCAAGTCCTTCCCTTCTTCATGGTTACTCATGGAAAAGGGAGGGGAAGGCAGAGCTGCGTAGAGGGGCTGTGCACAGGACGGCCACCCTAGAGCCCCGGGCTGAGCCAAGGGGTCCATCCCAGCAGTGATGTGCGGGGGACCTGGACCCCGCTGGACCCCACTGTGGGGAATCGGCGACCATCCCGTTCAGCTAGCAAGGGCCAGCCTAAACCACAGACCGGAGGAGATGCTGTTCCATATAATATAGCTGCAAGGGGTGCTCTGGGGCTTGCAGGCTCCCAGTCCACCTCCAGCCCTTCACGGGGGCACGCTGCCCAGCTCCAGCCAGCACCGCTGCCCTATTGCCAGGGGGTCTGGGGGGTGCCCCGGCCGTGGGAATGCGAAGCCACCCGCTGACGGCCAGATCCGGGGCTCGCAGACAGCCTGCCGCCTGTGCCGCTTCAGCTCTGCGGGTACCAAGCGCCGGGTCAGCACAGAGTTGCCCTTATTAATCAGGCTACAGGGCAATGCAGCATCTCTCTAATCACCGGCGACCTAAAAAGAGGCCCTCTGCCACCCACAAGTGTGTGCCGAAGGGTCTGCGTGAATCCGGGGAGCGGGACGCGCTGCCTTGCCAAACGCAGCGGCAGGAGGGGTATCGATCAGGGGCAGCTGGCGTGGGGGGCTCGGCAAGCCAGGGCGCCTGTGCTTGGGGGTACCCCCTTGCCCCACAAAGCACCAAAAGGAATGAACCCCATCAGAGCGAGGGGTCTAAGGGCAGCGTTTGCACAGGGGAGGGTGCAAAAAGGTGCAAAGCGGGTGCCCTGTGCTGGAGCCAAGCGTGGCTGGAGATGAAGGCGGCGTCTGGGCCGCCTGCTCTGTGCTTTGGGAGCAGGATGGGGTGTGTGGGTCAGCCAGGATGGGGGTTATGGGTGGGATAACGCAGGAGGACCCCCGTCCCTCTGCCCCGCGTGGGCGGGGATGGCACCGAGAGCACGGCAGGCGAGCGGCGGGCGAGCCGAGCTGGCCCGTGGGGGTACGCGCCCCCGGCCCGGGCAGGTCCCCGGCAGGTTTTAAGAGCCTGCTCCAGCTGAGTTAGGAAAGCTCCGATGTTTCACAGCTGCCACACGGCAGGTGCTGGGGCAGAGCCCGCATCCCCGCCGGGGTGCCCGGGTCCCCGCGGGCTCAGCCAGCTCAGCCCCGGGACCAAGCAGCGCTGGGGGAGCAAACAGCAGCTCTCCACAGCCTGGGCTGCGAAGGACAGTGGGGAAACCAGCTTAATCCCGGTTTTCTGTTATACTTTGAAAAAATATATCTATATTCCAGCATGCTTTCCCCTGCCAGGCCGTGGCCCCCAGCCCGGCTCGCTGGGTGCTTGGTGGGAGCAAACCCCGTCCCATGGCCGCTCCCTGCGGGCGTCCCTGGCCCCAGGGATGTGGCTTTAGCCACCGGCCACCCCGCCCCACGCTGGCTGTTGATGCTCTGATGTTGGCTCCCCGCTTCCTCCCTCCTGCTCGTAGCTCTGAAGCCGAGACAGCTTCTCCAAAAGCCAAAAAGATCAAAAATACACTAATGCTAAATACTGCAAGTGCTGACAAAGCAATCGGAGCCAGCAGCGGTGGGGCAAGCAGGGTTTCGTTGAAGGTGACAGTCCGGTTTCCCAGTCCTTTCCTGGGATGCCCGTGGCACCCTTCACCTCTTCGCCTTTGTTCGGGTAAGGTCTTGGGCAAAGAAAAGTTGGCGGTGGGCAGCGGTGTGCAAACACCGGCCGCGGCACGGCCGAACACAAACCCCCTGGGATTTCTCACCCCTGCCCATCGCTGGCTTCCAGGCGCTTTATTTTTAGTATTTTCTTAAAAAAAATTTGAAAAAGGTTAATTGGAAAGAAGTGCCGTGGGGCGCGGGGGCTCTGCGCACGCTGGCACGGTGGGAACCGCAGTAATCCCCATCCCTACGTCCAGCTCGAGGGATGGATGAGAGTCAGGGCGCTGCGTTTCATGCCCTGCATTAACGGGTGTCAGCGCCCTTACTCCAAACCTGCATTTCCCAGGGCTTTATATCCGGATCATAAAAATTCAGAGGAGGGGGGAAGAAAAAAAAACCCCAAAAATCACATAAAAGGAGGTAGCGGGCACAGCTGCTTTTGGTTTATTGTGCTCATATAGCTCATAAACAGCTCGGGTTTGCAAAGCGGAGAGCGGCCGGGCCAGCGGCGGCGGTGCCGGCTCCTGCCGCTGCCGTGGGGTGTTGGCGGTGGGAACCTGGCTGCCTGCAGCACCCCCAAAACCTCCTGGGGGTTTTTAGGGTGTCTTGAAAACATGAATGTGCACGAGAGCAGGTCGGGGCTTGGCTGATCGGGGCTTGCACGGATAAGACCCTGCCTGGGGGTGCGGGTGCTGCGGTGCCAACACCCCCTCCGCTGGGCACGCAGGCGAGGGCTGCAGCACCCGCTGTTGGGGGGGGACCCCCAAAAAATGGTAGGGGTGCTGCCAGGGTGGCGAGGGGCTGGGACATTTTTGGGGTGGCCCAGCTGGGTCCCCAAAGCCGTGGTTCCTCCCCCCCGCCCCGCCCCGGCTCCCAGACGCAGCCTTGGGGAAGGGTGAGCCGGCTCTTCCCCTCCCAGTTCGCTTTAATGAAACCAGCGCCCGGGCTCCCGCCGAGCACCCCGGCTTCCCCCAGCCTCGGGGTGACCCGGGAGCCCGGGGAGGGAGGGAGGGGGTTCTCAGTCAGGGGTCTGAAACCCGAGCAAACTCCCTCCTGGAGATGTAGAACCCTGGGCTGGGGTCACTGTTGGGTCCGCTCCTCCGTCCACGGGATGCCGGGGCACCCACAGCACCCAACAGTGGCTGTGCCTTCACCCCACGGCCTCCCACCCGCGTCAGCCGACGCTGGAGGAACCCGGGACGGGAAACATCTGGTCGTCCCAGAGCAGGCCGGTCCCCGGCACATCCCCCAGCCCGCCCGGCCTCGGCGTCCCCCCAGCCCGGGAACCCCGCACACCCCAGACGCGAGGCAAGATGATGTCATTTCAGGGCCCTATGTTCCAAAAAGTTTAAATCCGGTGGTGCTTTGAAAGGCAGCGCCTGCCCTGCCTGCCTGCCCGCCCTGCCTGCGCCTGCCTTCCCACGCCTCGCCGGGGGGGCTTCCCGGGGGTTACGTGCACTTTGGGGCCAGAATAACTGCACCGGGTGAAAAGCCGGGGGTGGTCGTTTTGGCGCGGGGGCCGTGCCCGCGCCTGACTCACCAGTTAAACACGTTCTTTTCTTTGCGCGATTCACTGGGAGTCGCGTGCGCGAGCCGGACGGGGAAACGCGCGGCGCGACGGAGGCTGCGCGGCTGCCGCTTCCCGGGGAAACGGCGTGTCTGGGGAACGTTTCCACTGAAATTGCCCTTAAAACCAAAACGAAACGGCGCGGTTCGCTGCTGCTGGGCTCGCTCTTCCAGCGGGTGCCGGCAGCGCTGCTCTGCCCTCAGGCACCTTCTGCCTTCGCGCCGGGCGGCATCGCGCCGAGAAATTCGGCAGCCGGTAACTGGAAGAGCGAGGTTGCCCCTGGAGCAGCGTCCCAGCAGCTCAGCTCACCTCTGCCGGGTCGGCGAGCCCCCCCCTTGCACCCCAAAGCAGCGCTGGGGAGGGGTACCCTGAAGCTGGGGGCTTGGGGAGCCCGCGGGCTGGGAGAGCTTGGCTGGTGGCGGCGGGGATGCCGGCACGCCGGCACGAGCTGCCTGCAAAGTAGGGCAGTGCGGGCATCGGCGGGGGAGATGGCAGCTGCAGGCACGCGGGAAATGCTGAGTTCCCTGGGCTTCATCTATATAAAATATAATATATAAAAAATAATATATAATATATATGGTTTATACATACATACCATTTATACATATGTGTGTGCATCCATATATAAATGCACACACACACAGATACACACGCGTGTGCACATGCATTCCCTGCGAACGGGGCGACCCAAAATGCTGCCTGGGCAGATACACCGAAATAACGCGCGGCAGTTTTGCAGCCCCTCCGATGCCTTTGCTGGCTTGTCATAGGTTTGCAGGGATGCTCTCGAGCCTCCGGGATAAATTCACAGCTAAATAAGTAAATAAACCAACAAATAAAGCATTTGCTGCAGCAGCGGTCAGATATTTGCGATCGGCGCCTGAAGCCGTGGGGTTTGAAGCCTTTCCTGGGTGGGGTGCCCCCCGCCAGCCTCCCCTCGAGGTGTCACGGTGGGTGAGATGGGGAGCCTGGGGTTCCTGGGGAACCGGAGCGGGGTGCAGCTCCGCCAAAACCCGCGGCTGTTTCTTGCGCTGGTGCCCGGCGCTAGTTCACCACGCGGCCCCGCAAACAGCGGCGGAGCGGAGGGGGGTCTGCGTGGGGCGCGGGTGGGATGGGGGGTTGGAGCGAGGGAGGGGGAAGGAGAGGGACCGGGTGGAAGGGGGAGGAAAAAGGAGGTGGCCGGGGCGAAGGAACGCGGGGCTGTGGGGACCCCAGCAACGTCCCCGGGGAGCTCCGCTGCAGCAGGCTGGGTCCTGCGTGCCGTTAATTAAATACAAAGGGATTAACAAGCTATTCGTGGGAGCCCGTTAGACAAATATTAGCCAAGCTATGGATCCTCGTGGAGGCTGGCTCGGTCCATTTCTTAAAAATCAGTTTGCATTGGGTGGGGCATTTAAAGGATGCCGCGGGCTTCTTCATAAAGCAGAGGAAATGCACAAATCCTGCCCCGCACGGCCGGCGCCTTTGGAACCCGTGGTGCGAGGCGCCCGGTGCGGTCCGGCCCCCCACACCCAGCGCCTCGCCGCTGCCGGCGCTCGCGGGGCGGTTTGAGGCTGTGACGGCCGCGGTGTCGGTGACCCCGGCGGGGAGCGGGTCCCAGCCCCGGTCCAGCAACCGCCGTCTCCAAAAGGGGTTTGCATCCCCCACCCCGGGATGCAGAGCCCTGCGAGGGCTGTTTGCGCCAGCCCCGAAACCCCTCGGGGTGTAAGGGCGGGGTTGGGGGGACGTCGCCGGCTGCCCCGGGGTCCCCGCGCGCGGCGGGAGGAGCGGTGCTGGGGATGAGCCCGCCGGGCCGGGAGGTGCCTGCCTGCACCCCGGGCTGCCCGGATGCCGAGCGGCATCGCCCGCCTCGCAAAGCGTGCCCGAAACCGCGCGAGCGACGGGCAGCTGCCGGCTGGCTTAAACCGCGCTGTGCAGCGGAGAGCGTCTCCGCGGCCTGCCGGGGCACGGCGCCGGGGACGGAGGCGATGCTGAGCCCACGCTGCGCCGTGCAGCGGGGCCCTTCGTGTCCTCCTGCGCTGGAGTTGCGGCTGGTTTAAATATAGTCATGGCAGGAGCCTAATCTTCGGGCGCGAGGGTGCGACTGGAGTCGCTCCGGCAGAGGAAGCGCGTTGGAGTATCCCCAGTTCCCCCAGCACAAACTGGAGGCCGGTCCGTGAGCCCTCGCGCGCGATTCATTCCTGACGTCGCTGCAGTTTGGGATAGAGCAAGCCCAGCTCCGCTTCCCTTACCCGCCCGGCACCGGCCCCTGATCCCAGCTTTATCCCGGAGCCATCCTTTCCCCTTCCCTCGGCTCCTGGCTCAGGTTTGCAGCGAAACCCGCGGCTTTGGAGCTCCGTTCCTGCAGTTCGCCCTGCGTGGAGGTTAGCTGGCTTCTGCAAGCTCGTAATCAAAACCCGCTGGCCAAGGGCTGTGATGGAAAGTGCGTGTGTGCCGGTGAGCGCCGAGCGGGGAGCCGGACCGCCGGGCTGCCGGGGGCGGGATGCGCCTCCCGCACCCCTCTCCTCTGCAAGGACCCACTGCACCCCGCGCCCTGATGGGTGCCCTGGGCCTCGGTAGGTTTTTGCCACCTAAATTGCGTGAATTGCACTTATTTTTCAGCCGCGAGATTCACAGACCCGTTTTCCTCCCACTCCACCATGCCGGTGTGGATTCTCTGATGTCTCGTAGCATTGGGGCTACTGGTGACCCTCCTGGGGAGGGCCCTCACCGAGGTTTCTCTCCTGTTTCGGGGGATGGGAGCAGCCCTGAGACTTCTGCCCCTCTGTCAGATGTGATTGTAATCAGACGGGTGGCTCTGAAGCTCGCCGAGGGACGCCGGCGAGCAGGCACACAGACGGGCTAAAAATATTCCCCCGTTTCTGTGATCTTCCCTCCCCGTCTGCCCCTCCCCGCCGGCCGCTGCTTTTCCTGCTTTCTAACGCATTTCCACGGGCTTTTCAGCAGCTTGGGCAGGCTGAGAGGAAGCCCTGGGAATAACCCCCAGGCCCAGAGCCCCAAAAAGCCACTTTAGGGCTCCAGGAAAGGGGGAGCGGGGACGGGAGCAGGGGGACGAGCTGGGGGGCTGCAGAGATGCCAAGTGCGGCCCGTGTTCCGCCGTGCAATGGGCCGGGAGGGCTACAGCAAAGCCAGAGCAGCCCCGCGGCGAGTCCCTGCCCACCTCACCCCAGGTTTATCAATGACTTGGTAATAAAACCCAACTCGGGGTCCCGGGCCAGGCGAGGAGCCGGGGGGCTGGTGGGGGGAGGCGATCCCGCCGTTCCATCCGGCCGTCCCAAGGAATCTCGCAGGCTCTAATCGCATCCGGCTGCTGCGACTGGATGTTAAAGAGGATCCAGCTTATAGGCAGCTGTAAATACTGCGGGGCAGATTAGCAGAATATACCGTATCAGCACTACCGGCGGAGCGGCAAGCAGGGGGGGATGCCTCCCCGCCGGGATGCACGCTTAGATTTTCTTGATGTTTCCAATACTTGTGTATCCAGGCTGGATTTTCTCTGCTCCCAGCCCCGTTGGACTTAGATCTCATTAAATCCCTTTTTATTTTCATCCTTGCTGACTTCCCAGGCAAAGAGAGAGGATAGCAGCGTAAATAGAGAGGGAGATTTGGGGTTCCAGTTTAACATACCACCACACACACCACCCCCCCGGCCAAAACCTGATGGCAGCACCCCCCTCCATGAGCATCCCCCAGGTCCTCGGGGACGGCCAGGGAGCCGGGGGTGGTTCTGCATTGCTGGAATTCCTGCTCCAAGGCCGGATGGCTGCGTGCCGCCGATGGCTGCATGCCACCGCGGGCCACCCCAGCACGCTCGACCGGCCATCCCGCTCCCAGCCACCACCCGGGTACTGAGCTGGGGTGTCCTCGGGCCACCCCCCGGGCAGCTCCCCCTTTCCCTAGGGCCAGCTGGGGATGCTTAGGACCATCCAGGGCTGGATCCTGCACGCTGGGTACCGGTTTTCCCGGCTCACTGGCTGCTCAGCTGGGATGGACTGGAACGGATGGAGTCGGGGCTGTCGGGGGGTCGCTGCCCTAGGCGGGTACACCCAGGCAAATAGCAAAGTGGGGCAGCATCAGTGCAAAAACCCTGAGAAGGGGTCTCGCATGCCCAGGTATTTAACCATAAACCCAATTAAAACGGAAGCTTGATTACGTCTCTGTGAAGTGGGTATTTCTGGCCAAAAACCAGACGGCATTCTAAAGGGCCCCGAAAACGCCGGTACAAGCACCCGCTCCCCGGGACGCGGCTCGGGTCCCTCCGTCCCGGCTGCTCCCGTGCTGGCAGGGCGGGACGCGTCCGCCCCAGCCTGAGTGGGGAGGGAGGAAGAGCTTCCTTGGAAATCCCCCATGAAATGTAAGGAACAGAGCAAGGTCCAGCTCCTCGCTGGAGTTTATAGCAACGCGCCGGCTGTTGTGGCTCTGTGCCGGCGTTTCTTTATTTATTTTCTTCCCCTTATGGGCTGAGAAACCATCCGGAGCCTGAGCACAGCCCCTTCACAGTAGGTGGGATTTTTTTTCCTATCTGGTCCAGGGAAGAATTTCTAAATCTCTGCCGCAGCCAGAGCCGGGGCCCTGACGCCGTGCCAGGCGTCATCGAACAGCGGTGACACCCCGTCCCCAATTGCACCCCACAAGGCTCGCTGGCTGCCCTCCCGAAAGCCGAGCGGCACGCATGGACGCCAAGGTCCCCGCGCTGCTGGTCCAGGGTAGATTTTCCTAGCAGGAACACCCTAAAAATCGCCCAGGTGGATGCTGAGCGCCGACAGCAGCACGCCGTGGGTCGGCACGGTCCCGGGGGATTTGCAAATGATCCCCAAAAGAGTGCCAGCCCCTGGGAAAGCGGGGTGCTGCTGAGACCCCGATGGGTTTAGCTGTTAATCTGTTGCTTTGTTTATAATTTTTATCCCGTTAGCAAAATGACAGGGAAACTATGTATGAGATAAGAGAGCTGACACGTTTGCGTGACCATCCCTGCCAGTAACAATGCGGGTATTGAAAGGCTGGGATGGAAGATACTCGGCTGGTGATAGCGCAGGATCGCAGTGAACAGCTGCTATTTCCCGTCCGCTTAATATAAATATATCTAGTGCGAGAAAAATCTGTATATTTTATGTGAATGGTATTTTCAGTCATAACCATAACACCTTTTTTTTTTTTTTTTGTGAGATACGCCTAGCAATGCAATTAGCTCAGTCAAACCTTGTCCAAATAAAAATTAAATAAATAAATAAATAAAGAGTTCCATTTATTACATTTTCCATCTGCGTTTCCGCTTCTTGGGATTTTGAGCAAGATTAATTCCAGAATTGTTAAAGAGAAATGTCACCGCAGTCTTTGGGCTTTTCCTTTCACGAAGAGGAGAGGCAGACCGGACGCTGGCTGAGGTCCATCTTTCCGAGCTCTCCCCACGCCGGAGCCTGGGGCGGCTCATGCCGAGCGTGGCTTTTCCCGGAGCCTCTCCTCTGGCCGTGAGAGCATCTCGCGTCGATACGAGCCACGGCTTTTCTCTTAGGCTATAGAACAGCGTTAGCATACGTGCCATCCACGGACATGTTTATATATCGCCTTGCTGGTATTCGA
Source organism: Phaethon aethereus (assembly GCF_964289735.1). NCBI lineage: Eukaryota > Metazoa > Chordata > Aves > Phaethontiformes > Phaethontidae > Phaethon > Phaethon aethereus. The sequence continues at coordinate 3,981,441 of NC_138579.1, forward strand.
GAGCTCTTCCTGCTGCTTTATTTAGCCTCTGCGGCAAGGCAGGCGCTGCGTTACCGTGTTCCTGTCTTACGCCAGGCCGGGGGGTGCGAGCGATGGGGCGGGGGCCACGCAGAACACGCTCGGCAGGACCCGCTCATCCTCCTCAGCAGCGCACAAAGCGACGGGGCCGTGTCCCGCCTGCGCCCCCCCCCGACCCCTGAAGTGTTTTAGGAGTTGGACTAAATGAACCGACCGGCAGCTCGGCCACGTGCCTGGCCCCTACCTGGCTATTCCCCCGTGTTAGCTGCCAGAAAGGGATTTCCCGAGTGAATTTGGGGGGGAAAAAGACCTTTCTGGCTGGGGCGGTGGTCCCTGCCCAGCCATGATGCTGCCCGTGCCCCTGGCTGCGGTGGCATTCGGCACGGGTGGCTTCGCAGGCACTTGGCACGACACAAGCAGGAGCAAGCTGCCGGGTGGAAACCCTCTCCGAATTTCACATGGCATGGATAAGGGTGCGAGAGCGAGCCCAAAGCCCAGGGTTTTCCAGCCCCGGCTCTGCTGAAAGCCAGGCTGTTTTTTTCCACGAGGAGAGCAGTGCGTTGGATTCCCACTGCCGGTACCGCGCACTCACATAATGTAATTACCCAGCACGATCTGTTGAGCTGCAAACAGACTTCAGAAATGAGTGTCAGGGTATTCGCAGCAGAGCTGCTCTTTATTTAGGTCTGGGAACAAGCGGCTGTTCTCTCCCGGAGCCTTGTAGAGACTGCGGGGGCAGAGCCGGCCTCGCAGGTCATCCCAAAAAATGCCTATAGACACTTAAAAGTGAGGAATAAATAACAACTCGGAAAATAATCTCATCAGATGGCACTTCTGAAGAAGGAGCGGCTCGGAGATGCTTTGCTGCTAATTTATGGTGCCGCTGCTGCTGTTGCCACCCTGGGTCACCCATGGAGAGGCCCGTGCGGGCATTAGCTCCATTACGTGCGCCGAGCGGCGGCCGGCCGTCACGCGAATGAGCCCAGCTCACCTTTGATCCGGCTGCCAGGACATCAGTGGAGGCTTTAATGGGAACAGGGTTTGGCCCTAATTCTGCTCCTGCCTCAACCCGGCTTCTAAGTACTGGCTTAGTACACCAGCGGCACAGCCGGGGCTGGGGGTACTGGGCTGGGTGCAGGGGGTGCTTGGGCCCCCCTCCAGCGGTGCTGGGGTCCCCCCGGGGAACGTGCGAGTCCCTTCCCCGGGAGATGGCCAGGTTCCCCCCGGAGGATCTCAGCTGCTCTCCCCGGGTATCTTTGGGCGGGTGCGTTCCCGGGGGAGGCTTGGGGCCCCTCTCAGGAAACGCTCCCGACGCCCGGGGGTGCCGAGCTCCCTTCCAGGGCAGGTTCGCCTTCCCCGAGGGAACACGGGACCCCCGGGACCGAGTCGGGGGCGGGTGCCCGACTTCCCGTGCCCCCTCCGGGGCAAACGCTTGGGTCCCCTCGCCGGGGGCAGGGCTGGGGGGGCTGCTCGGGCCCCCTCGGCGGGGCTGCCCTCGCGCCCGGGGCTGCCCGGGCCCCCCCGGCTGTCCCGGGGACGGCGCTGGGGCGGGAGGCGGTGCCGGTGCCGCTCGGGGCGGTGCGGCCCGGGAAGGGGCGGGGGCGGCGCGCTGGGCTGGGCTGGGCTGGGCTGGGCTGGGCACGGCTCCGCTAGGCTCGGCTCGGCACGGCTCGGCTCGGCAAGGCAGGGCTCGGCAGGGCTCGGCAGGCAGCGCGGTCCCCGGAGCCGCAGGTAGGTGCGCGCCCGCTGCCCCCCACCGCCCTCCCGACCCGGCTCAGCCCGGCCCGGCTCAGCCCGGCCCGGCTCGGCCAGGCTCGGCTGAGCTGCCGAGCTCCCGGCCCGGCGCGGCCCGACCCGGCGCTGTCGCGGGTGGGCCCGGCGTGGGGTGGCGCGGGGCAGGCGCGGCTGCTTGTTGCGCTTGGGGGATGAGTTGGTGCCGGAGGAGTGCGAGCGGCTCCGGCTGCAGGAATGCGAGCCATTTCCTCCGCCCGCCCGCCGGGACCTGGCGGCCAGCGGCGGCCGGGCTGCTCCGCCCGCCCCCGCCACGGCCACGGCCACGGCCACGGCCCGCCCGCCCCTCGCCCGCGGGCTCTGCGCGCCTCGCGATTACATTCGCCCACGGGACCCCTCGCCCGTGGGACCCTTTGCTCGCGGGTCACACTCGCCCACAAGACCCCTCGCCTGTGGGACCCCTTGCTCGTGGTCTACACTTGCCCACAGGTCCCCCCACCCGTGGGTCACACTCACCAGTGGGTACTCTGACCCATAGGGATCCTTGCTCATGGGTCATACTCAGCAGTGGGTCATACCCACCCACAGGTCCCCTCGCCAGCAGGTCCCCTTGCCCATGGGTCACACTTACCCACACGTCCCCTCGCCAGCAGGTCCCCTTACCCATGGGTCACACTCATCCGAGGGTCACCTTGCCCACAGGTTCCCTTGTCTGTGGACAGCACTTACCCACAGATCCCTTCACTCCTGGGTCACACTTGTCCATGGGTCCCCTTGCCTAAAACACCTTTCACCCCTGCGTCACACTCACCCACGCGTCGCCTTGCCTGTGGGACCCTTTGCTCGTGGGTCACCCTTACCTGTGGGTCACACTCACCAGCGGGTCCCTTCACCCTTGGGTCCTCTTTGTTTGTGAGACCTGGGTTGCTTTCACCCATGGGTCCCCTTGCCCATGGGTTGCACTAGCCCATGGGACCCTTCACCTGTGGGCCCTGTCATCTGTTAGTTCCCTCACCCATGGGTCCTCTCATCCATGGATCCTCCTGTTTCGGGGTCACAGTCACCTGTGGGACCCCCTCATCCATGGGCCCGGCTCACCCATGGCTCAGCCATAGGGGTGCGTGGCTCGAGGTGCAGGCTGATGCCTGGTAGTGCCACTAACGGTCTTCTCCGCGTTTCCCACCGGGGACGCAAATCCCCGCCAGGTTCTGGAATTGGCGAAGATAAACCCACGCAGCTCTTAAACTGGGCTTTAGCTGACACTGTGCCCTCGTGGCAGCGAGGAAATCGGGGCTGAGCTTTCCCAGGAGGGAGCCGAGGTTTCCCAGGACCATGCTTGCTCTTCCCGTGTCCTTTGACTCGCTTATGGAAGTAAAGCGGTGCCCGTCCCTGCCGTGCCCCTGGCCCCCCGCCACCTTTGCTGTCGTCGTGCGGTCCTGAATCAGCTTTTTTCTGTGGACGGCCGATGCGTTTCTGGTCATGAGGATGTTTTTTCCTCTAAGCCAAACTCTGCTTTTCCAGAGATGCTTCGGCGTGGTGCTGACGGAGCTGGGCACGCAGAGCTTTGCTGCTCTGCCTAATTCCCGGGCTGTTTGCGTCGGTGTTTTTCCACGCAGTTCGCTCGCCCTCTCCGATTCTTGGATAGAACGGGGATTAATTCGAGCTCTTTTGCTTGAAAGCAATGTTGTTTCATTTAAAACCCTCCATCCCGAAGGCATATTGGGATTTGGTTATAGGTACTGGCTTTTTACTATCGTTTTGTAAAGGGGTTTCTTTTTTTAAACCGGGTTTATTCAGGCTCTTTTAAACCCAGAGTCTGTAAGCAATTATTCCATTACATGAAAGTCAGTACGCTGAAAAAGATTAATTCAGACCAGATGTAAAAATAAATGTGAATTTTAAATTAAGATGATGTCAGCTCCCTCCTGCTAAAAAAAAAAAAGGCAGCCTTTGGACTCCAGATGGAGTATACAAACGATGGCGGTGGTTAAAATATCTGCCTGCTTCTTAATTGAGTTTTATGCTTTTTTTTTTTTTCTTGTCTGAAAAGCGAGTTTAGGATATTTTTCAAACAAACAATCAAAAAAAAGCTTTTCCCTGTTGCTGCTGGGGCAGGGAAGTTTATGGAGGCTCTGGCGTGGCTGAGGAGCTCTCCCATCCAGAGAACCGGAGAGCGGCGCTGCCGGGGGAAGACAAATGCCCCTCTGCCCACTCCAGGATTAAAAAAAACAAAACGTAACTTGGTTTGGCTTCATTTTGCCGGATCTGGAGCTGGAGGCGAGGACACCGCGGACCGCAGGAGGAGCAGAGGGGGCTGTGGATAGTCCAGGCACGGTTCTGTGCATTTCGGCATAAAATGGAGCTGGTTTTCGGGCTCTCAGCTGCCTGCAGAGCTCTGCACATCTTTTTTTTTTTTATTTTTTTCCTTCCCGTGTGCATAAAGCGCTGCGCATTTCCCGGAGCAGGGATGGGGTTGGGTGCTGATCCCATGTACGGGAATGTACCCGGGGATGGGGCTCCCCACAAGTGCTTTACCCCCAGGAAGGAAGGGTTTGCCCTGGGCCAGAGCATCTTGCGGGTCTTTAGTAAATAGGGAGGTCCGTGGTTTGGAAACTCGGGGCTGTGCTCTCCGCGGCGTGGGGATGCGGGTGACGCTGGCCCTTACGGCTGTTTGGTGGTCCTGGGATCCCACAGCCAAGGTCCAGGGCTAAATCCCATGGGATTTATGGATGCTGCTCCTAGTGTGGGCTGCAGCCTGCCCGTGGAGAGGGGAGCAAAGGTGATGCTTCACATCCACATGCGTCTTTCGGAGTGATGCCTGCGGTCCCGGGAGCAGCACCTCAGCGCTGGGAGGTTTGGGCTTGTTGCTGGTGACGCTGGGGGACGGTTCATAAAGCCCCCGGGAACGTGGTGGGGAACAGGAGCCGGAGCTGGGGTGTCCTGAGCATGACCCCCTCCAACCCAGTCTTGATACAGCTGGATGCTCTTAGCAGATATTGCTGTAATCCTGAAGGCTCGAGGCGAAGTTTTCCGGAAGGAAATAAAATGGAAGGGGCTGGTTCAATAGCAGGAGAGGGAAGAGGAAGAGCAGGCGCCGTCCCTCCCTCGCTGGAGCCTGTGCCAGGCAAAATCCGTTCCTCTGTACATCCTCGGCAGGGGCCGGGACACTTCATTTATTTTTTTAGCACGCCAAAGTAAGGGAATGAAGAGGCCCGGAATGGCTGTGCTGTGTAGTATGTATAGCACAGGGTATATGCGGGTACTGTATGCACGGGGCGCCGGTGGATGGAAAATCGGCGCTTCCAGGCTGGATTCGTCTCCGTCCATGGCAGAAGGATGAGGTGGGGGAGAGGTTTCCCGAGCTGCCGCGGCGCTGTTTGCGTTTCCCCGCGCCCTGATGTGACGTCCCATGGGGCTCGTCCCCAGCGCCGGCTGCGATTGCAGCTGCGAAGGAAATGGGAGGCGGCGGAGAAGCCACCGGTTTGGGGACGATGTCCTTGGCTCAGCCCTTCGCAGCCATCCCTGGATGCTACGACAGGACAAGGGATAATGGCTCTAAACTAAAAGAGGGCAGATTCAGACTAGATCTAAGGAAGAAATTTTTCACAACAAGGTTGATGAAACCTTGGCCCAGGCTGCCCAGAGAGGTGGTTGATGCCCCATCCCTGGAACCATCCCAGGTCAGGCTGGACGGGGCTCTGAGCAACCTGATCGAGTTGAAGATGTCCCTGCTCATGGCAGGGAGTTGGATGAGGTGGCCTCTAAAGGTCCCTTCCACCCCAAACCCTTCTGTGATTCCACGATGTCCCCAAAAGGCGCCCGTTGCTGTTGTCCTATTGCAACAGCCCAAGGAGGAGGAGGAGGAAGAGTAGTGTTGCAGAGGTGGAGACAGGCAAGCTCCTGGGGGGACTTTCTTTCCAGAGGTTTTTGGACACCTCTAGCGCTCAGGGGCATCTGCTGGGGCTGGTGGGGCTGGTGGGGCTGGCCCCCGGCTGCCCAGGCTGAGTTTCCAGCATCCAAATAGCTTTTGTGGCGGATGAAGTAATGTAATATTTATAACCGAGTCCTTTTTCCCAGTGAAGGTCTCTTTTATCTGCCTCTCTTCGTTAGGAGGAAACTGTTGAGTTCATGAAGAATTGGAGACGATTTTAATTACGGGGCAACCGCAAGCAGGAATTAATCTAGCTTTTGGGTTAGTAGAAGCTGCATTAAGTGATGGTCTTAAAACTTGTAATAACAGCTCACGCATACCTGCACCCTGTGATGTGGGGTAAAACCGACTCTAAACTCTTCAAAACAAGAAATTCCTGCCCTGTGAATTCATCTTCCCATCTCGCTCGGCACTTTGGGCTGCCTCTCGCTGCGGGACGGCCCGTGCCTACGTGTGGGTCCCGTGCCGAATCCCTTCCCTCACCCCTGTTGTGGCTCGGGAGGGCTGGAACAAAAGCCTGGGGATGGGTTAGACGGCTGATAGGGCAGAATTTAAAAAAAAAATGGAAGTTTTGGCAAGGAGGAGATGAATTTGAGTGATGGAGAAATAGGCTGGATCTGTTCGGGGACTGGGGGTCATGGCTGGGTTGAGCGGCCGGTGCGGTGCTGGTCCGGTGGGTACCACGGGGGTACAAACGTGACCCAAAACCATGGGCACGGAGACTCGGCTGCTTCTTTTAAATGTAAATAAATACATGGAGGGGGGGGAGAAACGCTGCCCGTGCAAACCAGCCTCGCTTGGCATGCGCAGAAGCTGCGCGCTTGCTTCTTTGGAAGAAACCCGCACCTCGGCCGGCAAGTTCAAGTCATGTTAAATTCCCAACCTTGGATTTGTGTCCAAATTTATATTTCCTACAAGAGCCTGGCACGCCGCTCCAGCACCTCCGTCCGAAGCCTCTGCACACCCTCAGCCTTGTTTGCAAGACCCCGCGCGGAATAAATCCCCCGCCGAGTCAGCAGCGATGGCCCGAGCTGCTTTTCCGAGCCGCGCCAGCCGGCAGGTTTATTGCATGATGTTTTCTTTACAGCGGGGCTTTGCGGCGGGGTTTATCCCGTGGCGTTGGTACCAGGGAGGGAGGTGGTATTCCGGCAGCCGGGGCTGAAAAACACGGCGGATCGAGGAATTTTCTCCGCATAGTCCCGGAGTTACAAGGCGCGTAAGGGGTTTGCAGTGCATTCCTATGGAATTTTAATGCTCTTTTCCCTATAGCAGGGAAAGCGTGGCTGGAAGACCTGGATATCCCAGTGCTGCGGATGCTGATCCGTGCCTGAGTCCTCATTCCCAGTGTTTTTTTTGCAGCCAGCTTTGCCCTCCGGATGGAAAACCCCTTGCAAGATTGCCCGGGGTTGAGGTTCTCTCTCGGGTTTTGGGGTGACTTGTGTCACCCCCACCCCGGCGTGGCGTTCCAGGGGTGCTCTCCCTGCAATCCGGGCCCATTCCAGCTCGGAGCCGGGCATGTTCGTGCCTCGTGTCGGCACTCGCGCCGCAGCAGAAGCGCCCGGGCGAGGGCAGCGACGCGGGGTCCCGGGGAATCAAAGCTGACATTGTAGGAATGAGCAACAGATGCTTGGAAAGAATTCGCCGACGTCTGGCCGAGGCTGCTGGAGGCACATCCCCCTGGAAAGGGCTTTTTGTGCCCGCTTGCTAAATCTGCCGCGGCTCCGGCTCACAGGGGCTGCCAGAGCCCCGGGGGAAGCTCCAGGAGCTGAGGGGGGGTCCCACAAAGCCACCGGCCACCCCCATGGTGCCCTATGCAGCGAGCGAGGTCGTCTCATGGGACGTTATCATTCAGCAGCAGGAACCGGAGCATTTTCTATACAAATCCTAAAATACACGGGGGTTTTGATTTCCTCCAGTGTTTGGCTTGCTCTCGCAGGTAGAGCCCCGCGGAGCTGCTGCTGGGGGAGATGTTTTCTTTGGCTCCCACCGAGCCGCACGTTGCCCGAGCTCCGCTGACGCCAGCGCGTGTGTTTTAATCCCCGATGCTCAGGGACCGATTCCGGCTGCAGGAGGAGGAATAAATACGTTGACTGGCGTGGGGACGAGCGGCCCCGGGATGCCCAGAGCGACGCGGTGCCGCCGGGAAGCTCTCCCGGGGGACACGCAAGCTGCACGGCGGGGCCCGATGGCTTTTAAAGGCGGTTTAGAGGCAGCGAGGTGATGAGCTGCGACACTGGGGGGGTTTGCCAGCGCCCTGAAGACTGGGTTTCGTTTCCAAGTGCTCTTAAGAAGGTGTTTTCCTCCGGGATTCCGAGCAGGGCTTGGTGTGGAGGCTGTGGTCGAGGAGGGACCCGTTCCCGACCGGCTGCTCCGGGCTCGTTCCCGCGGCGGGGATGCTGACGCCGTGATGCTGGCATCGCCTCCCGGCGACGGGTTTACCGGTAAATCAGGGGTGGTTTGTGCCTGTGGCTGTAGTCCGGAGCCGGCTGTAGCCCACGGGGCTGCAGCGGAAAGATGCTTTCGTGCGCCCGTTGGGGCTGCGGGAGACCTTTGGGTGGGAGCGGGGTGTGGAGGGTGCTGGAGCGTGGCCCTGGGCACGGCTGCTTTGCCGGGGACGCGGCGCCTTCCCTGCCACGGCCCGTGCAAGTCGCTTCACGCCCAGCCCCGCGTCGGTGCACGAGAGCTGCCGGGCGCCCGGTTGGGCGAGGACGTTTGCCAAATACCTTCAGCCCCGTTTTGTTCACCGCTGTGATTTTTAATGAACCTTGAAACCAACCCGTCCGCTGCGCTGCTCGCTCCCCGTTGGGATCAATCGTGTCTGGGCACGGCCGCGATGCACGGATGCAATGCACAGCTGCAATGCACAGCCGCCATGCATGGCCACCATGCATGGCCGCAATGCACAGCTGCAATGCATGGCCACGATGCATGGCCACCATGCATGGCCGCAATGCCCAGCTCCAATGCATGGCCACGATGCATGGCCACAGTACATGGCCACGACGCACAAATGCAATGCACGGTCACAACGCAGGAATACAACGCACAGGTGCGTGCATGGCCACGATGCACGGCCACAATGCACAGCCACAAACGCAATGCACAGCTGCAAGGCGCTGTCACAATGCATGGGTGCAATGCATAAATGCAACGCACGGCCACGATGCACATCTGTGATACGTGGATGCAATGCATGGCCACGATGTACTGCTGCAACGCACAGATGCAATACAGAGCCACGATGAGATGCAACACATGGCCACGATGCACGGATGCCATGCACAGACGCGACGCATGCTCACAATGCACCACCACGACGCACGGATGCAATGCGTGGCCACGATGCACGTCTGTGATACATGGATGCGATGCACGGGTGCAATGCACGTCTGTGATACATGGATGCGATGCTCGGGTGCAATGCACGTCTGCGATACATGGATGCGATGCACGGCCACGATGCATGGGTGTGATGCACAGGGGCGATGCGCGGCCACGCTGCACGGCTGCACGGGGCCTCAGGCTGAATCTAGCTGGTGTAGCGAGAGAGCATCACCTCCGGATTTCCCAACTTCTGCAAAACCCCAGTAACACAAAGTCACCTCAGGGCACTTTTTTCCCTGCTGTACAAATATGCAAGTTAAACTGTTTTGGAAGCCAAAGGCATTTTCATGTCGACCAAAGCAAATATTTGGTGAAAAGGGAGACACTGTCCTGTCCTCGGTGCCAGCGTAGAGGGTGAGCCGGTTTAGCGTTTAAAGATCCTCGCGCATTGTGTCGTGCCTGCATTTGTGTCCCTGGGGGTGGTTGTGGGGTAGAGGGGGCTTGAGGAATATTTGCCCTTGAAAATAAGAGTTGCCGGGGGTAAGTGCTGGGATGGATTCACCCGCTCGGCCCCGGTACGGATTTAGGCGAGTGCTGGGAAATGAGGAGAGACGGCGATTGCCGTCTGCAAATTGCTACGAGCGCTTGGTTTGGTTTTATTTAACCCCCCGTAAAGAGCTGGAGCTGGAGGGAATGGTGCTGGAAGGGGCACGGGGGTCCTGCCGCGGGACCCCGCACCAGCCCCTCGCCTTTCTGCGGCTCGCAGCGAAACCTCCCGTGCTGCCGTGCCGCTCCTCTCCGGCAGAGCCGGGTTTGTTCCCAGCAGAGAGGCTTTTATTTTTTTTAATGATGCCAGGAAAGCCTTTCCTGAGGTTTTTCTGAACCCTAACCGGGAGAATAAAACTGCTGGGTCAGGTTTTTTGGGCTGGGCTGCGATCCTGCGCTGCCCTAACCGCGGCGCTGGGACGTGGGGCGGCCGTGGTGGGGTGTGCTTGGGGGGTTTCGGGGTGACCCCTGCGAGCCCCGCTTCTGGGGGATGTGGTGGGAAGGATGCCCGCGTCGGGGTGTGGGAAACCGGGGGTGCTGTGCACAGGGCTCAGCCCCCTTCTCGCCCGCAGGGATGGCGCCCGCGGGGACCGAGGCCGCCCCGGCCCGCCGGTGAGGTGCCCGCCGCCCGCCCCGAGCCTCGAGCCCGGACCACGATGAACAAACTGACCTTCCACAACAACAGAGTCATGCAGGACCGCCGCAGCGTTTGCATCTTCCTCCCCAACGACGACTCCCTCAACATCATCATCAACGTAAGGTGGCGCGGGGGCCAGGGAAACCCGCTGAGCACTGACATTTTCATCACACCCAGGGCTTGCAACCGGGTGCATTTGCAAACTCTGGGTTTGCTTCTGGTTTTAATTTTGAGCCTGCCTGCTCTCACCCTGCCGGAGAAATGCACGCGAGTTATTCCCCCGAAGGCTGCGGCGACGTTTTACGCTCTCCTGCTTCTTCTTGACTCGATGTGCTGCTGGCAGCACCGCGCTTTTCGGCAGGTGACCCGCCACGTGCCATCCCACGGGGCGGCATGATGCGGAGCAGGCGTCCGTCCTCCTTCGGTCCTCACTCCGCGCATCCGTTGTGGATGGCAATCCGGCCTCGTGCACCCCAGTGAATAAGCAGGAAGGGGTTTGGCTCCGATTCGGATGTAGCATTTAACATAAAATCCCTCCACTTTTTATTTTTTTTAATCCCCCACCACCCCATATTCTGTTTTCTGCCCCCAAAGCCACCTCCCCGGCGCCGGGCTGGTTGCGGCGAGGTCTCCACCACCACCCGCTGCTCTCGAGCTGCCCCGGGGTCCCCCGTGCACCCCATCCCCAGGAGAGCTCTGGTCCTGCACCCCCGGGTGGGACCCTGCTTTTGGGGACTCCCACGGAAGAATGAGCCCTGTAGCCCAGCCTGTCACCCCCCGGTCCTGCGCGGGGACCCGGCGGGGGTTGGGTGCCGCCTGCCCGGCTCAGCTGGGCTGGGCGCAGACGCAGCGGGGACCACGTGTGGGTTTTTTTGCAGGTGAAGATTTTGTGCCACGAGTTACTGGTGCAGGTGTGTGACCTCCTGAGGCTGAAGGACTGTCACCTCTTCGGGCTCAGCGTCATCCAGAGTAAGTTGGGGGGCTTACGCCGTGGGTCCGGTGCCCGTGGCCGGTCCAGCAAGGCGTGATGCCACCGGGCACGAGGCGCGTGCTCACCCAAAGGCGGGGGTAAATTTACCCAGCCCTTTGCTGGCCTCTCGTTAGGCGACGAGGAGGTTACGGACCTCCCCCCATACCACCCACCGGTGGGTCGAGGAGCTCCGGGGCAGGGCTTGGAGGGATGCGGGTGTCACAGCGGGGACGCTGATGCCGCCTCTGTCCCGCCCAGACAATGAGCACGTGTACATGGACCTGGCGCAGAAACTCTACAAGTACTGCCCCAAGGAGTGGAAGAAGGAGGCCAGCAAGGTCAGCGGTGAGGTCTTGCATGGAGAGCTGACGGCAGTAAGGCCACCTCTGTCCCCGTCGCAGGTCACTTCCAGGACACGGGAACGCAGCCGAGGGGGCGGGGGGAGGCATCTGGCTGTTAGCCAGCGCGGGGCCGGGGGGGCAGGCGTGCCGATTAAAGAAAACCCGGGTGATGTTTGATGGCTGTCACCCCGAGTGCCACCATCCCCCCAGTCCTCCACGCTCCCCACCCTGGAGCTGTGATTTTTTTTTTCCCTCCCTCGTTTCCTTATACTTCAGCGGAATTTTTAAGGTGTCCCTTTCTTCCCCTTTGTAAAATCGAGAGTCTGGGGTTTTTTTTTCCCCTTTTAATTATTTCAACGCAACGTGCCGAGGGGTTTGGCGTGGAGGCTCCCGTGCTGTCGCTGAGGCAGGGACTGGTGGGAGACGGGCTGGGGAGGGGCTGCAAGGGGTCTCGATCCCAGCCGCCTGCTTCTTTAAATCCAAATCCCCTTTGTGTTTCAGCGTATTGGGGGGGGGGGGAAAGGGGTTAAATTCTAATTCAGGGAAAAAATGCAGCTGGCGTTCCCGAGCGAACGCTTCCCTGCGGCTTTCCCCCCGTGGGGGGCGAGGGACCGGGGCGCGGTGCCGGCGTCTCTGCCGGAGCCCTGAATACCTCCTCCGTTTCAGGGGATCGACCAGTTTGGCCCCCCGATGATCATCCACTTCCGAGTGCAGTACTACGTGGAGAACGGCAGGCTGATCAGGTAGGGTGCACCCACCCGTCCCCACGGCGGTGGGCACCCACCCACCCACCCAGCCGGGGCTCGCTGGGGCTGCGTGGCCTCGGGGCGCTGCGGGACGGGTGCTGCTCGCGCGGCCAAAAGCTCATCCCTTCTCTTGGGGCCGTTGGCGGCTGGGTGCCAGGCGCAGGTGGGGACAGTGCTCCCAGCCAGTGATGACAAAGCCTTTTGGGGGGCTGGGGACGTCGTGTTTAGGGTTTTATCAGGGCTTAACCTGTGCACAGCCTTGATTTTCATTCATGCCTGTTCCCGTGGCCGGGCGGGAGCTTCAGGTCCTGTTTCAGGGGAAAAAATAAACAGTTCGGCACCCAACCCTGCTCCTTCTGTAAGAGCTTCCCACCGGGCAGGAAGGTGCCGGAGTTGTCTCCCACCCCCTGGTCTCGGTCGTGGGTGGGTGTCCCATGTCTCCCCTCTCCTCCCCTCTCTCCTCTGCCCCCCGCAGCGACCGGACGGCACGCTACTACTACTACTGGCACCTGCGGAAGCAAGTGCTGCACTCCCAGTGCGTGCTGCGCGAGGAAGCCTATTTTCTCCTCACCGCCTTCGCCCTCCAAGCCGACCTGGGCGACTTCAAGCGCAACAAACACTACGGGAAGTACTTCGAGCCCGAAGCCTATTTCCCCGCCTGGGTAAGCGCGCCGTGACGGGGTCCCCGCTCTAAGCTCGCGTGAACCCCCCCCCCCGAGGCTGTTGATGCTGGGCTGCTCGGAGGCTCCCCGGGCGGCCGGCGTTCCTGCTGCCTCCCTTTCTCTGGCTTAGTCCTGGTTTATTAATAAACCGCTGACAACTGTGGGGCTGCAGATAGCTGCGGGCAGGGAGGGTCGGGCTCGGTGTGGTGGCTGGGGCAGCTCACGCCGCTGGCGGGGATTTCCCTGTGTGCTGCAGGGATGCTCACGGGGGCTTCCCTGCGCGCCACGTGCCATCACGGCGTCACCCCGCCGTCATCAGGTGCATCCCCTCGGGCTCCGCAGCCCCTTGGGAACCTCTGTGCTGGCAGCAGCCACGGGCGTAGGCAGCTCCTGGGATAGTCCTGGAGGGAAACTGAGGCAGGGCGCAGGGCGACGTGCAGCCCCAGGTCGCCTCCGACCGACGGGCAGAGCTGGGCGCCGAGGAGGTGCCGTCCCGACGACTTTGCGCGGAAGCGGAGCGGGGAGCGGTCCCGTACGGCACAGCAGCGGCGCAGACAGCTCCCGGCTGGGACCCCCTTCGGCAGGGACGCCCCTCCCCGCAGCGGGGGCCCGGCGCCGGCCTCGGCGGGGTACCTGACCCCGAGCCCGTTTATTACCAGACAAGTAAATATTAGAGAGGAGCAGCGAGGGGCCGCGCAGCCACGCGTGATGTGCCCTTGGACCCCAAACAGCTGAACCACCGCCGTGGTTCCCCGTAGCCGGGGCTGCCTGCGGATGCTGGCAAGGGGAGGGTTAACAAAAGTTGCAGGCGCCGTTGCCTGCTTTACGTTGTACGTGCTGCTGAGGAGCGACGGCCCCGGGGCCGTGTCCCCAGCCACGCAGGGACCTCCCCGTCTGTGGCTCTCCCTGCCCCGGCACCGGTGGCACCGGTGGTGCGAGCTCCACGGGACGGGCATGCGGAGCAAGCCTGCACTTCCCAATGGGAACTCCTGCCGGCGAGAAGTTGTTGGCTGCTGCATTTACTTTATTTTTGCTTGCAGGTCTCTATAGCGGAGCGCGTTGCTCCGATTTCCCTTTTCCCTGGAAATCGCCGCCACCCCGGAGCGCTGGGGCTGGCAGCCGGCCCCGAGCGCGCCGGGAGCAGCTCCCTTGGATGAATTTCTCTTCCCCTCCAAACAGGTGGTTGCGAAGAGAGGCAAGGATTACATCCTGAAGCATGTCCCAAACATGCACAAGGACCAGTTTGCCCTGACGGCCTCCGAAGCCCACCTCAAGTACATCAAGGAGGCCGTCCGGCTGGACGACGTGGCCGTGCACTACTACCGGCTCTACAAGGTGAGCCCCGGCCGCGAGCCCCCTCTGGGCTTTGGATTCGGGGCTGCTTTCTATTGAAAAGAGCAATGGCCCAGCAATTCCTAAGGTATTTTGGGAAGAGCTGCGTGGGAATTGGCACTGGCTGGCTGGAGCAGAGCGGTCTCGAGGGCAGTGCTTCGCTCCCAGAGGCAGGGAGATGCAGCTTTTTATAGTCCTGCCGTTTTCTGCAAGTTATGGAGAGGCAAGAGGTTTGCCGGGGTGCCAGGAGGCAGCCACGAGGTTTCCGAGATCTTATTTTTTGGTATCCTCTCCCTGAGAAATATATGCTGGGTTTTTCTCCTGGGAGAAAAGCAATTTGTTTGCGGGGAGCTGGTGCCTCGCAAACCATTTTGTAGCATCCTTAAGTTAAAGAGGAGAAGCCTTTGGGAGAGCACAGGGTGCCGCGGCTGGAGCAGGTTGGGCTGGAGCGTAAAAGTGCCCTAGCTCCGTTTCTGAAAATCCTTCCAAGTTTTCTGAGGTTAAACTGCTTTTCCAGAGCCTGAAGCTGGGGTGGCTGTGGGGCTGGTGGGTGCCTGGGGGTGAGAGGATGCTAGAAGATGCCGCCGGGCAATGTGTGAGCATCATTGACGTGGCACCGGCGGCTGTTGTTGCTGCGCGGGAGATGGGGTGATTAGAGGAGGATACTTGGGCTGGGGGAGCAGATTTCTCCGCTTCATGCTGCAAATTCTGTATTTAAAAGCATCTTTTTTTTTTTTTTTCTTTATTTTTCTCTCTCACTTAGGATAAAAGGGAGGTGGAGGCCTCCCTGACGCTGGGGCTGACGACACGGGGCATCCAGATCTTCCAGGTAGGCAGCTGAGCGAGAGCGATGGCTCGGGTCCCCGCCTGCTGCCGGGCAGACGCGGGCAGCCCCTGCCGGCACCCTCAGCCGGGCCTGTCCCTCCTCTTTTTGCAGAACTTGGATGAAGAAAAGCAGCTTCTCTACGACTTCCCCTGGACAAACGTGGGGAAACTGGTGTTCGTGGTGAGTGCCACCATCCCCAGGCGCAGCACCTCTGCCCGAGTCGCTCCTGGGCTCTGGTTTGGGCATGGGGGGGTGTTGCGCAGACCCCAGGCGGGGTGGTTGCAAGCTGGGGGGGTTCGTAGGTGGGCTGCAACAGGACTGGGCGAGAATTAGAGTATTTTTCTCCGCGGGGCTGCTGTCCCCCCTCTGCCACGCAGGGCAAGAAGTTTGAGATCCTGCCGGACGGGCTGCCCTCGGCCAGGAAGCTCATCTACTACACGGGCTGCCCGCTGCGCTCCCGCCACCTCCTGCAGCTGCTCAGCAGCAGCCACCGGCTCTACATGAACCTGCAGCCCGTCCTGCGCCAGGTCCGCAGGCTGGAGGAGAACGAGGGTAGGTGCCCGCCGGGGCGCAAATCCCACCGGTGCCGGGCTCCCAGCCGGCTTTTCTGCCGGTACGAGCGCCCGGTCCTTGCGGCGGCCCCGTGGCTGGGAGCGTGGCGGGGGGCGGCCGTCCTCACGACCCCTCGACTGTGCATCCCTGTGCATCCCTGCCCCACAGGCGGACCCTCTCCTGGCTGGGCTGGGTGCCCACGGACCACCCCGGCTTAGGGATAGGCACAAGCCCCGTTGCGGTCCCTGGTGGCCCAGTTCTTCCCAGTACCTCAGTGCAGCACTTCCCAGTGCCCCACGTCCCATCTCCAAGCTCAGAAAGCCCTTGTGCAAACATGAGACCTTCTTCCTCCTCCTTCTCTTTCTCCTCATCTTCTTCTTTCCCTTCCTCCTCCTCTTCTTCCTTCCCTTCCTCCTCCTCTTCTTCCTTCCCTTCCTCCTCCTCTTCTTCCTTCCCTTCCTCCTCCTCTTCTTCCTCTTCTTCTTCTTTGTCCTCCTCTTCTTCCTCCTCCTCATCCTCTTCCTCATCCTCATCCTCCTCATCTTCTTCCTCCTCATCATCCTCTTCCTCCTCCTCATCCTCTTCCTCCTATTCCTCCTCCTCCTTTTCATCTTCCTCCTCTTTTTTTTTCCTCCTCCTCATTTTCGTCCTAGTCTTCCTTCTCCTCTTCTTCCTCTTCCTCCCCCTCTTCTTCCTCTTCCTCCCCCTTTGGAGGGCTGGCACAGCCCAGAGCACGGGAGGTTTGAGGCTCCTCACCTCACCATCCCCAAATGCCACCGGCACAGGACTCCTGGTATGCCACCCCGCTGGGCTTGGGTGCTGGTGCCCCTGGGTGCCGGCGGGGGTGGTGCCCATCCGAGGGGGGCCAGGGCACCCCACAGGGTTGGGGCGCAGGCTGCCGCACGCCGACGGCGTGCCGCTGGCCCTGCAGAGAAGAAGCAGTACCGCGAGTCGTACATCAGCGACACCCTCGACCTGGACATGGAGCAGCTGGAGAAGCGCTCACGGGCCAGCGGCAGCAGCGCCGGCAGCATCCGGCACAAGCGCCTCTCCCGGCATTCCACCGCCAGCCACAGCAGCTCCCACACCTCGGGCATCGAGGCCGACCCCAAGCCCAGGGAGATGGGGCCCGAGGACGGTTTCTCGGGTGCCAGCGCCCACCGCAAGCTGAAGACCTGCAGCTCCATGACCAGCCACGGCAGCTCCCACACCTCCGGGGTGGAGAGCGGTGGGAAGGACCGGCTGGAGGAGGACTCCCAGGATGACGGTGAGGCACCAGCTGAGCGTGGGCTTTCCAGCTTGGGTCTCACCCATTTGGGCTTGGAGGGTGCTCTGGAGGGGCACATCGGTGACTCGTCCCACCTCCTCCTCGCCTGCAGAAATCGAGATGCTGGTGGATGACCCCCGGGAGCTGCAGGCTGGCGAGATGGAGGTGAGCCCCGACATGTGCGTCTACATCACGGAGGACATGCTGCTGTCACGCAAGTTCAACGGGCACTCGGGTAAGGCGGCCAGTTCCTCAATGCAGGTCACACTTTAGGTGTTTGGCAAGGCGAAATTCGCCCGAGGCGTCCATTTGGGACACCGGGAAAAGCCGTTCGCTCGGTGGGTCAGAGGAGAGATGGAGTAAATTTGGTGAAGCTATAAAAAGAAGGAGTTGCCCAGGAAAGGTGCAAGTTTTACTCGGAGCAGGGCCGATGCTCCGGGCAGCCGCCCCGTGGCACGGGGCTGTGTCCCCAGGCACACCAGGTGATTTGGAGATACCAGGAGACCAGGGCAGGAGCTGCCTGTGGGCAATGGACATAATTTCGGTGATGTTCTCAATTGCTGGCCCCCGCTCTCGTTTTCGTGACACTCCCTCGCTCGTTCCCATGAGCATGGGTGCTGTTATCACACATGTGAGCCTGACTTCTCCGGAGCTATGCCTGCACCCAGAAAGTCACCCGCATTTCCAGCTCCATGCTGGGTGCTACTGGGAGGTTTGCGAGTGCCAGGCTCGCTGGGGATGGCTTTGGATGCCGTTTTGGTGTAAATTTGGGATGCTTTGTGGGTAATGCTGGTTGCAAGTGGAGCTGTTGGGGTGAAGGCACCCCATCGAGCTGACGGTGCCTTTGCCCCAAAGCAAGGGCGAGTCCCCAGGGGCAGCAGGCACAGATGCCAAGAGAGCTGAGAAGCCTTGAAATAACCTTTGCACCCTCCTCTTCCTCTCTCCTCCGCGCAGGGCTTATCGTGAAAGAGATCAGCTCCTCCACCTCCAGCTCCTCGGAGACAGTGGTGAAGCTGCGAGGGCAGAGCACCGACTCCTTACCCCAGGTACGTGGCTGCTGGCACCGGGGTTTTGGGTTTCCCTGACCCCCTCGGCTCCCCGGCGGGTCCTGAGCCCCCTCTCTGCTTTGCCCAGACGACGTGCAGGAAACCAAAGACGTCGACGGACCGGCACAGCCTGAGCCTGGATGACATCCGGCTCTACCAGAAGGACTTCTTGCAGTTGGCCAACCTCTGCCAGGACACGGCCCAGAGCTACACCTTCGGCTGCGCCCACGGGCTGGAGGAGGACGGGCTCTACTGCAACGGCTGCTTGGCCCAGCAGTGCATCAACATCCAGGAGACCTTCCCCGTCAAAAGAACCAGCAAATACTTCTCGTTGGATCTCACCCACGACGAAGTCCCCGAGTTCGTCGTCTGAACGCCGCGGGGGGCAGGACTGGCTGCTCGCCCTCGGGGGGAGGCTGGGGCTCCCCGCCCTGCGTCGGGGGCCGTCGGCGCTGCCTTTCCCCCGCCCCGCTCCCTGCAAACCGAGGCCGTGGAAACCATCGCGCTCGGAGCATCGCGCCGGCGGCGGGTGGGGTGGAGACCCCCGGGCGTGGCGGCGTCCCGCCGGCGGTCCCCCAGCAGCCTTTCTCCTCCGGATGAGTTTGTGCGAGAGACGAGTTGTCTTATTTCGGCTGGGAGAAGCGCAGCTCGTTAGAGGTAGCAGAAGCCAAGGCGTGTTTTCTCATGGCCTCGCGGCGAGGTGGCCTCTTCTCCTCCTCGCCCCCATCCTCGGCACTGCCAGCGGCTCCGGCGGTGGCTCGGTGGCAACCGACGCCGGAGAGAAAGTGCCAGACTGTTGCGTTCAAGTCAAGCCAAAGAAATGTAAATAATCTAAAGGCCAGTATGGGGGGAGAGAATTAAGCAATAACCAGCCGGGGATCTCCGGGCAGGGGTGATGTACCGTGGAGGAAGGCACGGCCGGCGGCTGCGGGGGCAGAGCATCAACCCAGCTCTTCCCAAACCACGTGCTGGAGATCGGGCCAGAGCGGTCCCCGGGAGGCGGCGGGCGGCTGGGAGCTCTCGGAGCCGTTTGCAGCTTGGTTGTTTCCTTCTTTTTCTTTTTCTTTTCTTTTTTTTTTTTTTTTTTAAGAGAACCCCCCCCCCCAAAACCAAAACCCAACCAAGAAAAACAAAAGCAAAGGAGAATGCTAAAGAATAGGTCATCTGTAAGGATATTGCAATAATGCATCCCAAACTTTGAATATATAGAGATTACATATATAAGTATGTCGAGGCATGTATGTTTATATATGTCTGGATCTTATAGACCCATTTGCGTTTTAATTCTGCTCTAAAATACCTTTTATAAAAAGGATCTGCCTCTCTTCTTTGATGAACCATATAAACAATCATATTTTTTTCTAAGCACTAAGGTGAGAGAATAGACTTTCCTCTCGAGAAGAATATGTATGCAACCGCCTTGTAAGCGTGGCTCTTCCCGGTGCAGTCTCCGTTGTATTTTACCAAGGCTTCTCATGCGTCTTTAAGTCTCTTACAGTTTGAATAGTTCTACTAAAGGAGGATGGTGATGTGCTAGAAAAACCCAAGGGCGGCTCCTGAGTGTGTCCTAGGGAAGCTAACCTGCCCAGGTGTAATATTTACCATCGGTACCGGAGGGTAAAGCATTACAGCAGCCAATATTCGCAGCACAATGCCTTTTTAGTTGATATTTTTAATTAGAGTTTAGCGATTGACAGCCAAAGTTTTGCCATATTTTGATATACCACCTTTTTTTTAACTGGAAACTTTTCTTAAAAAAAAAAAATATTTTATAAATAAGCACAATCTTATTTTTATAAGAAATGTTGGGAGAGGGAGCCGAGAAGGGGGAACTGGTACCAAAGGAAAAGGAGCGTAGCTATCGGCACAGGGCAAAACCCCCTGGTGTTACTGTGAGGTGGGAGCTGGTACGGGAGAGCATCGGGCGCTGCCGCGGCTCAGCGCTGCGGGACCGTGGCACCGGCACAGCGTGTCCCCACCCCAGAGCTTCTTCTCGCCCAGCACCAGGGATATTATGGGAAAAATAACGTAGACGGCCAAACGCCGACAGGGCGAGCAGGAGGCTGGTGACCCCTAAAGCCTCTTTATCTCCCCCAAGCTGCCCAGGGCTGCCTGGGGGCTCCGGGCTATATGCCTCGCTCTGCTTTTGGGGGAACCCCAGCAAACACCCCAAAAGCCTCTCTTGTGGGCACAACATCCGAGGCTGGGATGCCAGGGCTTGCTGGCAGCGGCCCCACTCCAGACCCCCATCCACGGCCGGGTTTGCGGCATGCCGGGGCACCGGTGCGTGCCCCAGCAACGTGTGTGCGCCGTGCTGCAACTGCACCGGCTGGGACAGGCAGGAAAATCCCCTAAATTCGTCCCCAGCCTCTTTTTTTGCCCCTCTGCCAGCCCCTGCGAGCCAGCGGGGCCGCAGCACCCAGCCTGGGAGGTCCTGCTGGCACCACCTCTGCCAGCGAGCCCCGGGTGCCCTCCATGGGACCCTCACCCACTGCTCTGCAGAAACACGTAGCTGGAGGGAGCAAAAGGGTAAACTGAGTAAAGAAATGCTCGACACTGTTCAGAGAGAAGGAGGGGGCCGTAGTTAGACCAGGGCCTCTCCATTTTTTGGCTCGCCCCCTCTCCGCCCCGTTATCCTGCAGCTGAACCCGGATTGAAGCATCCCAGCTGGGGCTGGAGCGATGGAGCTCACCCCCGGGGCAAGCGGGAGCGGTGCTGGGCAAGCCAGCGGGGCTGTGCCGGGGAGCGGGGGCATGCAGAGCCGCCCTTTACTCCTCAGGTGGCCGTGGTGGCCTCTGGGGTCCCACAGGTGGCCAGGATGGCCGTGCCCGCCTGCCCTCCGTGCCGCTCCCCCTGCAATAACGAGCTACGTGTCTGCAGGAGCAAAATAGTCCTTTCTGTGAAAGGATCTTCCCGTCGGGGCGATGGGAGAGCCGGTGACTGTGTTGCAAAAGCGAAACGCAAGGAAAACCATACAAAAAAACCCCGCAGCGAAATTATTTTGTACCGATGAAGTTTGTCGTGTGCCTTTTGCTGTACGGCTGGAAACGGCAATAAAGTGACAGTTGTTTGCATCACTTGGACTCTCGGTGATTTAAAACGCTCCCGGACCTCAACGCGTGACGAAACACGTGCGAATTTAAGGGACGTGTCGCAGTGACCGTGCTCTCCGCTCCGGCGTCGGCCGGCTCTGGAGAGCCGGTTAGGGCAATTCCTGCCTTGGGGTGGGGGAATGGATGGGCTGAGCCTTTCGCTCCTGGTTTTTGGCGATTTCTGCCAAAGCAACACCCGGTTCCAGCGCTCCCGCGTTGGGAGGAGGCATGGAGGACCTCCAGGAGCCCCCGAAATAGGTGGGCTTGCACCAGGGGCCACCCCGGGGCGCCAGCTGGGCGCCAGCGCCCCCATGGGCCGGTAGCCCATGGCTCGCAGCATCCCTGCGCGGGCCCCGGGCGTGCCAGGCCAGGCGCCTGAGCAAGGCGTGACTTGCTTTTTTCCTAATGATCCCCCCCCCCAAATTCTCCCCCGTTTCCAGAGCAGAGGAGCCCGGCACGGCATCACCCCTTAGCCCGGGTGGGTGGCAGTGACAGCAGGGCCCTGGGGCGTGGGGGCTGCGACGGGCTGGGGGGCCATAGCCCGTCCCCAGCCCCTCAAGCCCCCCCAGCCCGGCCGGCAGCACGGAGCGGCGGCATTTGCTGCCATCCTGCGGCACCGGGGGGCTGCCGGCAGCCGGGGCTCGGCTCCCCGCCTCGGACAGCGGGAGAAGCAGCAGTCACCAGTGTGATGAGCGAGGTCGTCCTCTGCCTGTCGTGCTCCACCCCCTTAATCCCCGCTTTCTCCCTTCTCCTCTGCTTGTAGCAGACTTCGCTTGCAGAAGGTGGGATGTGTATTTGGGAGCCGTGCCGGGGTGAGTTTCCCCCAAGGGAGGAAGCTCCACCATGTTAGTTAAAGACATGACCCCGAGCAGGATCCTGCCCGAGAGCCTGGGACAGCAACTGGCCTTGGGCCGAGTGCGGGGATGCTGGCAGCGCCGCCGCCTCCGAGAGCTCCTCTCGAGGCGCCTGGTGAGGAATTCCCGAGGCCCCGCTCTCTGCAAGCGCATGGCCAGGGGAAACTCTTCATTTTCTCTTTCCCGAGCCGGTGTTTTTGGGTGAAATGTGTGGATGCTCCAGTGTCTGATAGAGGGTTTGTGCTGCAGCCTTCCCCCTCTCCAACACCCTCCCATCTCCCATGCCACTAGCACTAATTAAACTCTTGGAACTTAATCAGCCAGCTCTTTTCTTCTTGATTTTACCAGGTTTGCTGATCTTGGCACCTCCTTCCTCCAGCCAAGGCAAGCTGTTTTGTTAAGGTACTAATAACCACAGCCTTTCCATGCCCTCCTTCCCAGTTACCTGAGCATCTCTTCATCCTCAGCATCTTCATCCTCTCGCACCCAACTCGCTCCTAACTGCTGAGACACAAGTGGTAGAGGAGGAAGATAAGGGCTGTCTGCTCGGTCTGATGTGATGAGTTCACTGTTGTTAGCAGCAAAATCCTAATTTCCAGCAGATGACAATCTGAAGATGAAGATGACGAAGATGATGAAGATGATGAAGATGATGAAGAATCTGTTCTCCCATGGGGAATCAGCATCAGCAAAGCTTCCTGGGTGGTTTCTCCCAACACGTGCCATCACTCCGTGGGCCTGAATGTGACCACGGGCCACGCTAACGCTGGGACCACTGGGGCTACCACAACCCCCCGGAGCCTGGGGGCATCCCTGGGACCTGCACTGGAGCCTGCCTGCCTTTGCCATCCATCCCTCCTCCAAACACCCTGGGAGAGGGAAGGAGACGCAGGGCTGTGCACCTCTGGCGTGGGGTATCCCCCGGCACCCTCAGCATCCGTGGCGGAGCAGTGCCAGGCAGCATCCTGTGCCTTTTCTACGGGCTTCGAAAATAATTGCATGTTACCAGCGATTTCCCTTTGTCCTTTAAAAATAGCCCTCGTCCTCAGCGAGGCGGGCGCTGGCCGTCGGGCAGCCGTGGCTCTCGGTGCCTGGTTGCCGATTGCTGCTGGCACCGGACATTTTCGGGGCAGCTAATTGCCTCATGCAGGAGGGAGGAGCACGAGGGAGCGAGCGACTTCTGGGAGGGGGGCTGCGTTGTCTGCTACTAAGTAGAGCCTCCAGATTTCATCCTTGGCCTATAAAAACCCAAAATTTGCCTAAAAACAGATGTTGAATATTTTTTTACCACGAGCCTGCAGAGCGAGCCAGCCCTGCTGCCCAGAGGGGAAAGGGGAGACCCCCCTTCCATAGGCTGTGTTTAGCAAAGGTTAGTACCCCCAGCTACGTTTTTAAATGAATCCCCCTCTGTTGGAAGGCGTTTGATGGCTTGGCCCCCGCCGCTCCTTCATCTCGCTGTGGGAGAGGTCCCCAGGGCGAAAGGTCCTCCAGTTCCCATCCCGGCGTGGCCCCGCGCAGCCTTGCACCCACGCTGGCCTTTTCCCTGGGATGCTCCCGGCTGCTGGCAGCCCTTCCACCGCCCTGCGTTACCATTTCACGAGTTTAAGCTCTGACAAAAAAAGCTGCACTTGGGCTATTTCATCTCCACTCGCTCCGCTTCCAGATTTTGCATCTCCTGTCACCATCTCGTGGCGGCCTGAGAGGTCGAAGACTGGGGATTTGCAGGGCAACAACAGGCCAATGCCACTTTTACGGAGCCAGCTGCAAAATGCACTTAAAAAAGCGAAGTGTTGCAGTAGCATCCTTTTTATTTATTTTTTTTTAATTTTGCCACCAGATCAAAACAGGCGGAGCTTTCTCCCACCGTTAGGCAGCGGCGGCTGTTGCCTGGCAGAGCATCCTCCTTTTATCAGCCCCTCCAAAAGAAGCACTGCTGGACATACCCTTAGACATCACCCCAGTTGGGCACCAACGACTAATTGGTGATAATTACACAAATACCGTGTGTGCTGGTGTCTCTTTAGGCTGGGGACCTTCCGCACCCTGAAATTATCGTCGGATGCAACGCTTTGATTCAATGCAGCATCGCACGTCCCCCACGTTGCGTTTGGGGTCAGTGGCTCCATGCAGGCGGGGGGGCCCCTGCCACCCCGTGCTGGGTGCTGCGGGTGGGCTCTGCAGGTGTCGGGGTGACGTGCCAGCAAAGGAAATCAGTCATTGAGTGTTGCTGTGGAAACGGGAGGGGAAACCCGGTTTATGGCAGCCAGTGCCTCTGCCAGGAGCCCTGCAGAGCTTGGCCAGCGGAGGGGTGACAGGCAGCCCCCCATGCCCACCGCTGCCGGCCCCGGGGGGCTCCTGCTGCCACCCTTTGCGGGGTGCCCGTGCCTAGCGCCCGCGGTGGGCTGCGTCCCACGGTGCTGCTGCTGCTGCGGGCACTGGCACGGCTTGCAGCACCCTGTTTTGGGGGCTGTACTGCACCCCAGCTCTGCTGTGCCCCCTGCCCCAGCCCTGCCTGGGGAACACATTAATGTATTTTTAATGTATACGTGTAACGTGGGGCAGAGAGCGGGTTGGACGGTGCGGCCATGAGCGCACAGCTGGGCTGGCTGCAGATGTTTCGGGGTGCAGATGGAGGAAAGGAAAAGGCCACCTTGTAAAAACCCAGCCAGCTCTCTTATGCATCCAAAACCATCCACCTGCCATCCCAAAAGCTGGGCACGCGGGCTCACAGCGGTTAAACAGAAAATACAAAATACGGGGGGCTAGGTGCTCCCCTGAGCTGTGCCCTGGAGGGGCAGGCGCGGGCTCAGACAGGAACTTTAGCGCTCAGAAGGGCTCGAGGGGACAGGGAGCGGTCTGGGGGTGCAGGGACAGAGGTGTGAGGTTTGGGGGGGCTCGGGGAACAGAAGAGGAGATCCAGGCGTGGGTGTTTGGAGCTGTGAGGTGGGGATAGGTGCAGGGGGGCTGTGGGTGCAGGGGAGGATGTGTGGGTTACAGGGTGTGCCATGGGGTGCAGAGGGGTGCGGGGTGCAGGATGGGGGTACAGTGGTGGGTGTGAGAGTTGTGGGGTTGGTGTGTAGCATGTGTGGGGCGCAGGGTGGTGTGGGGCGCAGGGTGGTGTGGGGGGGACAGGGACAAGGGGTCAGGGCAGGGACCAGGACAGGGGACATGGGCATGGGCGGAGGCAGAGAGAGGAACAGAGGCAGGGTGAGGGGCAGAGGGGTCTGGAGAAAAGCGATCGGAGACGAGAGCAGCAGCAGCAGCAGCGGGAGGAGGAGGAGGAGGAAGTCGGGGCCGAGCCGCTTCCTGTAGGCAGAGGGATGAGCGCAGACAAAGCTGGGTGGGGACTCGCCGCTCGGGGCTGCTGCTGACCACCTTCCTCCCTCCATCCCTCCGTCCCTCCATCACTCCATCCCTCCTTCCGTCCCGCCGTCCATCCATCCCTCCGTCCCGCCGCCGCCCGCCCCGCGGGGCACTCGGGCAGCACCGCCCGCCTCCAGGTACCGCCGGGCAGACGGGGGGAGGCGGGGCTGGGGGCACTGGGAGCACTGGGAGGACTGAGGCTGGCAGCACTGGGGCCGGGCAGGGCGGTCCCCAGCCCCTGCCACCCGCTGCCCGCGGGGCCCCGAACCGCTGCAAAATCAGCAGAAAAATCCCCCCCAAATTCCCCAGGGTGCCAATCCACGCAGCACCCCAGCCCACGCTGGCCGCCCCACGGGGACGCCACGGGCTCGGGTGGCGCTGGCAGCTGCGGGGCGGCGCGGGGGTCCCCGTCCCGCGGGGGCGGGGGGCCGGGGGAGCCGTGCCTCGCACCGGGAGTTCAGGCTCCCCAACAAAGGTTTGATTTAGAGGGTTTGATCCTCAGTTAATCAACTGATTTGCCAGCACAGGAAAGGCTTTTTTTCCGCAGATGAATGAGATGTAGTGTTCTTTCTTTCTCTATTTTTTTTTTAATAATTTTTCTTTTTTTCTCCCTGGGTAGGAAGGGTGAGACTTTCCCAAGCCCAAATCCCTGCAGCAACCTCAGCTGGGATGGGTCTGTCCCCAGCCTGGCTTGGGGCGGAGGGATTTTGGGGGCGATGGCCAGGCAGGCGGAGTGGCACCCCACATCCCAGCCCGCCATCCCCACGGCAGCGGCAGCGGTGGCAGCCCTCTTCCCATCTTTTCAGTCCAAATCCTTCTTTTTCTCAGCTGTGGTTTGTGGGGTGAGCGCTCCGGGTAAAGTAACCCCAGGAAAATTGCCCATCAGCTGGCCCAGGGCTCGCTTGCCCCAGCGGGAGGGGAATCGGGCAAAAAACTTTTGCCTCCTTGCCTCCTTGGTGGAAAATGAATTTATATTTAAGGAAAACCTTGAAGCACGGCGATCCCCCACCCATTACTATTGACTTACTAATGAAGTTAAAGCATGCTACCCCAAAGGGTAGTAGCGACTCGAAGCACGTATCATCTGCCACTGCTGTACCTGCTGCCTGCAGGGCAGGGGATCGCCGCAGGTCCCGCGTCTTATTTATTGCCCTATTTCCCGCTTGGGCCCCCAAATAACCATCGCCCCGCCGGTGAGGCCGTGCTCCCTGGCCATGAGAGGGAAAGGGGCCGGGGCCGTGCGGGTGGCAGCGCCACATTCCCTGGCAGCAGGCTGGGGCCAGGCATGGAGGATTTTTCCTTATAACTGGATTTCCCTGAATGCAGCTGGAGCATGCGATTTTAATCCTCTTTTCTACCATATGGCCGCTGGCTGGGTTGAAATATGACTCAATTAATTATTGCCAGGAAAGCCCTGGGGCAAAGCCTTTCTCCAGGAGGATGTTTCGAGGCGCTCCTGGGGTTATAATGGGGCTTTTCTCACCCCGTGCTGTGGGGCACGGGGGCACGGAGCTCAGCCCCATCCTGCCCCAGTTCCTGTGTTGGCCCCGTGAGGCCGGGCATCGGCCGTGCTGCTCCACTGGCACCAGTTTTGCTGCTTTGTTTTGGCTTTTTCAGCCCTGCATTTGCTTGCAAGAGGAAGCAGGGGCTGCTGCTTGTTGCTGCTGGCAGCATGTGCTGCTGGCTGCTCACCTGTGACACGAGTTTGGCGGTCTCAATATTGCCTGGATGACAACCTGAGTCAGCGTCACCTCCGAAACGGGGTATCCGCAGCTTGGGGGAGACCCACAGGTCCCTCCGCCGTGAGCAAGGTGCCTGTCCTCTCTCCCAAATTCCCCGGGAGCTGCCAGCTTTGCTCCCAGCGGTGCACGTACTGGAGCTAAGGATGCTCATTGCATTTTCTCCGAGCTCTTTGCAGCCGGCGGTTGCCCCGCAGGGCACGTTTTGCATGCGGGCTCGGATGAGCGGCCGTACCGTGGCACGGCCAGCCCCGGGGCGGATAATAACCGGCGTTATCAGGGCATCGGGGCCTGGCACGGGGCTGCCTCGTGGCACGGGGGATATCGTTTTCCACCAGGGAAATTTTGGCCCGCTCGCAGCACAGGGGTTATCGAGACAGGATAGAAGCAGGCGATCACAGCGGGGCGTCCTATGGGATTGCCAAGGGTAGGTGGCTGCGAGCCAGTGACAAAGCTCTATTATTATTATTATTATTATTATTGTTATTATTATTTTTTTTTTTAATCCCCAAGCCAACCTGCTGCTTTGCTGCCCTGCGCTGGGGCGGCTGCGAGTGGAAAAAGCCATAAAAAGCCAAACTTTGCAAGGGTGGACAATGCCTTCCCACCCGGCGGCCCCGCAGATGCGGATGTGCCCGCTGGGCTTCCGAGTGCTTTGGCCTCCGAACGGTGGCATCCGAGGCACCACTTCTCCTTTTGAAACCCGGTGAGTCACCAAAGGAGGACAGCCAGGCGCCGGCGCAGGCTGTTACCATAGTAATTAGGGCTGGCGAGCCAGCACCGGAGCCCCGCAGACCCCCCCGCGCCCCGAAAAGTCCTGCCCGGGGCTGGCCGTGCCTCTCCGTCCCGCGCGTCGGTGCCGTGATGCTCGAGGCTGGCACACTCGTGACACATGTTGCCTGTGGGGACCGCAGGGCTACACCGTCTGCTCCCTCCCGCTGGCCTGTTACCCCATTTTGGGTTGGGAATAAGGGGTTCAACCAGGGAAAAGCACCGTTTTCAGCACGAGTTGCATCAGTTCTCAGCGCGCCTCCTCCATGCATTTCATTTCTGCACCCGGCCCGGGATACGGCCGTGTGCGTTCGCAGCCGTCGCAGAAGCGGGGGGAACGAGCTAAGGAATTAGGGTGGCTTTTCAATTTTTCTGGCTTTTCAGACTCTCTTCGGGCTGTTTCTCCCTCTCTGGTTTCTTGCTCAGCCGCTGCGTGGGGCCGCAGCGGCTGCTGGGAGCCGGGATGGGGTGAAAGGCAGAGGGAGATGCTACCCCACGCCGTGGGGCAGGGCGTGGGGTGCAGCGTGGCTCGTTGGCAAGGGGATTTTTGTGCTTGTCCTTGCACAGTTTGGTTACCTGCTCGCTTCCAGTGGGGCTTCAGCCCTTCCTTGTGCATATTTTTTCCTTCTGTGTGCAACATCTATGGTGCAAACACCCCCAAAAACGGGTTCCTTTAGAGCGCGGGAACAGCCTTGCCCCCCCCATACTCATGGGGAGAAGTAAAAGCGGGGGGGTCCTGCTTCTGCCGCTCGTGGGGGAGCGCGTGATGGCTGCGGGGGAACGTTTGGCACGAGCCGCTTGGCACTCGCCCCGTTTAGAGGCGGGTCTGAAGGACGGGCTCCA
Organism: Phaethon aethereus; assembly: GCF_964289735.1. Classification (NCBI taxonomy): domain Eukaryota; kingdom Metazoa; phylum Chordata; class Aves; order Phaethontiformes; family Phaethontidae; genus Phaethon; species Phaethon aethereus. Next base: position 4,010,032 of record NC_138579.1, read on the forward strand.
GCTGCCGGGCGGATGCAGATTTGGCTCCGCGGAGAAGCAGGACTTGCTCCAAAACCCACCCGAAGTCACCGGGATGGTGTCCGTCGAGCCTGGGCTTTGGGTCGGGCCAGTGGTTAATGAACGACGTCTTCGGTCAGAGCCGTGTGAGCGAATCGCCGGCGCTTTGCGGGCTGGGAGGCAGCGGGAGCTGGATGCAGCCGGCGCCTGGGCTGGGCGAGGATGTGCGAGGACGCAGCCATGCTGAGGCTGAAGTCTATAATCATGCGTCTCCTGCGTTTCATGTAGGTATGATGGACTTCAAACACCAAACCCAATTTGTCACAGGCTCAGTGGAAGAAAAAAAAAATCCCTGAAACGGCATTGTACCAAACGTTAAAAAATCACCAGCTTGCTATGCGCACGCAGTTGAGAAACCTTCGACAATTCCTGGGCCGCAGCTGCACCAGGACCTGCTTATCCTACCAAACACAATTGGTTTTCACCTGACCTCGTCCTTCCCTTGCTTTTCACACAGCAGTTTTCTTCCCCTGTCGTCTGTCGTCGTAACTCAGGCTAATTAGTTTATCCAAGGGAAGGTCCAGGCGTTGCTGGGTGGTGGTCGGTGGGTACCGGCATCGCCGGGAGGTCTCTGGTAGTGGGTGATGCTTTCGTCTAGCATCCAAAAGCCTGCTGAGATGCGAGGGGGGGTCGGTTAGTCGCAGGGGTGCTGATGGGAGCCCCGAAGTGCTGTACGTGGTGCGGCAGGGCCGGGAGCGGGTGCCGTGGGGGGGGGAAGTTGGCTTTGTCCCTCCCGTGGTGCTCCCTACGAGCGGCTCTCCTGGCTGGGAAGGTCCTGGCTGGGTTTGTAAGAGGGAGAGACTCGAGGGTGACGGAGCAGCTTTGCCTGAGCCTTGGACCTCCTCAGGGATCCCGAGCATCAGTGCTCATCCCGGATCACATGTGATCCCGCCAAAGGGGAAAAAACCCCGGCACAACATGGGATATTCCCACGGCAAACACTGCCGCGCTGCTGGTTTTACCCCGCGCGGCGCTGCTCAGCATCCCTCCTGCTGCCGCCTGCGGCATCCTCCGCGCCGGGGTGGCTAAACCCCAGCCCCAAAGCCTGGCTGCTGCCTGCTGCGGGCAGAGTTGCCTGTGCCCGTCCCCGTGGGCAGAGCCGCCAGCTGCAGCGGGGGACCGCGGGGACGTCGGTGCCCCGTGCCACCACCGGCGCCTCTGCGCAGAGACACAGACCTAATTATAGAAGATGCCCAGAGTAAGTCGGCACCGAGAAAACCCCTTTTGCCGGCACGGGAGCAGCTCAGCAGCCCCGGCGCTCCGCTGACCGGCACCTCGGGGAAAATAGTGGCACTATTCGGGTGGGTTTGTGTGCTGATTATAGTCGGGTGGTTTCAGCGCTGTCGTGCCTCTCTGTGTCAGCCCTGCCATGCTGGGAAACCTGCGCTTCTCTGGCCACAGCGCAGCCGGGGCCGGATCGGTCCCCGCAGCATCCCCGGCACGGTGTCCCGGCCCTGCACCTCCTCGGGGCTCTGAAACCGCTGTGGTGTGGGGTTCACCGGGGGGTTTGGATCCCCTGTCAGTATCTGCAGGGACATGGAGAAGCTGCTTTTTCTCTCTTGCCTGCTCCCGCCTGAGCCGTGTCCCAGAGGAGAGACCAGGAGCTGAAGCTGGATGAAGCGCAAGAGCGTTTAACCTGTTGCAGCATCCCTCCGGGAGGGCGCGGGGAGCACTGCCCGGCGTCCGAGAGCCACGCGCCTGAGGCGTGAGCCCCTGGGGCAGGACGCTGAAGGGATCCTTCAGGCTTCGGTCATCTCAAACCGCCCCTCCCGTAGCCGTGAATTCGTGCAGATTGAGCACGTTGCACTAACCGTGGGTTTGGAGGACTTGTGCTTTTTGGGCTGTTTTGGGTGAGAAAGCCAGTGCCCAGCAGATCGGAGATGCTTGGTATTGGTGTAATTCCTTTTTGGTCCCAGTGCCTTTGGTTTTGCTCTGGAGCAGGTGCAGTGAAGGGAGGGAAGCAGGATGAAGAAGGTGTTGGGAGTCAGGGAGCGGATCTTGAACGCGACAGAGGTGCCAGAAACGTGTCTTCACAATCCCACTGTCACCGGGGGATGCCAGGACGGTGCCAGCGTGTCTCTGGGTGTAGCAAGCATCATCGTTAGGGCTTCGTTATGTTTACAGCCGTGATGCCGAGATTGGGGTAGAGCTGGGGCGAGGAGCACCCACGAGATGAGCTTTGGGCTGTGGGCTTGTCCCTCTCCTTCCTCGACAGCATCGGGTGGGTTTGGGTTTTCCAAAGGGCTGAACCCAAACCCAATTGCTGCGGCATGGCTGTCGCGGCCTCGGCCTCACTGTGGGGCTGGGCTGGATTGCCCCAAACCCTCCACAGTGAGTTATCCATCAGCCATGGGGGTTGAGAAGAGCGGGACGGTGATTACCAGCCAAGTTGGGTAGGAGGGCCAGGGCTTCACCTTGCTCTCCCTGCTGCCGTCAGCAGGAGGAAGGCGACATGGGAGCCATTTCAAAGCAGAAATCGCCTTGCAAGAGTTTATTCTCCATTTCGGTGTGTTCCTCCTCAACCAGACCTTGGGAGGAACAGGCAGGTGTCAGGGGTGCAGGAGAGTAAATAAGCATCCATCATCCGCTCGCAGGGGACACTGCGGGGCAGGAGACGCGTGGGGGTGAATTGAGGAGACCACCTTATCCCACGCTGCTTCTTTTGGTTTCACATCTGCAAACACCATTCCGAAGGGGATTGGTCTGTCCCCAGTGTCTGCAGATGTCTTTTCAGGTCAATATGGTGTTAGTGGCTGGGCCACATCCAGCCTGTTGAGGTTCATGGCTTTGGGGGAAGGGTAAATGTCCCCAGAGGTCCCTTTGTGCTCATGGAGACCAGGGGCACCACCTCCTCGCTGCATCGCTGCTCCCAAACCCTCCTGCCTGATCCTCGCTGCCTTTCACCTCTTGAAAGGGTCATCTCAGATGGAGGGACACCAAGACCTTGGTCTGAGTCTCCTGAGGACCAAAGCAACAGGAGAAATTCTCAGTGCCCGTTTTTCTAAGGCATTATGGGGACACAGACAGCCCTAGTGCTGGTACCTGTTAGGAGGGGGTTTATCGTGGGTCTTTTTACTCTGCAGTCTCGGGAAGCCCTGAAGTGCGTCCTGAATGTACTGGGAGCTGCACAAAGCTTGTTAGTCACCCTCAAAGTGAACAGATTCAGTCTTTAGCTGCTTGGTAGTAAACCTCTTGACATTTCCTGCTCTTCCTTATCTGACAAAACCAGACCTCTTGTGATCTCCATAAAGTTTCTCTTCAGCAGAGCTGTGCTCTTTGCTGCTCTGACCACAGCCACTCGTGGGAGGTGTCTCGGGCTGGTGCTTCTCCTCCACCCCGCAGCGAGGCTCTTGTAAGCCCTGAGCTGCTGCAGGATGGCAGATGCCTGGCAGGATGCGTCCTCCTTCCCGAGGTCCCAGCGGGTGCGCAGAAAGCATTGGACCATCACATTTGCACAGTGGAGGCTTCCTCACCTGTGGCCCCTTGTGTACGAGTAGGTTGGGTTTTGGCCTCATAGTTGGGTTTTGGCTTCCTTACCTTCTCAGGAGGATGCTCCATCAGCACGTCATGCAGTTTTGTCTTAGTTGCATTGTGGTTGCGTTGGCTCCAAGGGCTCCTGCTGCTTGTATTGGCTCTTGAATTTGACCCACCTTGGCAGGAGCTGGATGAAGGGCATGGGGAGATGGTTACCTCTCCGTGACAGCCTGAGTGGGGATAGAGGAGTGGACTGGCTGGTTTTGAAGATTGAGTTCATGCCGAAGGGTGAATAACGTTGGTTGCCTGTGCTGTGAAGGCGTGTTATGCAAGAAGTCTCCAGCTGCAGTTTTGGCTTTCACCAGGTTGGTCTGTGTTAGTCCTGAGAGCTGGTGGCCATGGAGAGAGCTGCCCAAGGATTTGTGCCACCTCCCTTCCTTTTGCTCTTATTTTCCATGTCCCTCAGGTGCTTTCCAGTAAGCAAACAGGGATTTTGGTAACGAACCAGCATGGTCAATGACTCATTTAGGTTGGAGGAGGCCTCTGGAGGTCTCTGGTCCCACCTTCTGCTCAGAGCAGGGCCAGCGCCATGGGCAGATCAGTGCTGTCCCCATGGACATTGTATAAGACCATGTGGGTCCAGGTGGCCCCAAGGTGTCATGCAGAAATGTGGCCAGGTCTTCTCCATGCGGTCGGGGCTTCTCCATGTCTCTACATGCCTTCTCAGGGGCTTCCTATGCCCTCACTGGGACTGCAGTGGCTTGGGGTCCTTAGGGGTCATCAGCCACCAACCTGTGAACCTGTTCAGACCTTTTCTGATCGGTCTTCAGGACTGCGTCTGCTGCTGGAGCAGCTCTGCTCTCGCTGGAAAGCGCCCAAGCAGAGGTCTCTCACCTGGGATGGCAAAGCATTGAACGTTGACCGGGTCTGGTGGAGTCCATCGGTTTGTGTAGGACCTTGCGAAGAGGCAGTGGTCTGGTGGCTCACCCGTGGGGCCAGAGCTCCAGCGTGCCCCGAGGACAGCATTTCTGAAGGGCTTTAGTCTCAATTATTCAAGGCACGCTGACCTGATTGCGCTTCATCCCTTGTATTTTTAATATCGTGGAGACGCGATGGTGCTTGCAGGGCTGGTACCATCAAAACACGTTGCATTATTTATCGGCTGATTTAATATAATTGCTGCTCAGCTTCACATCCTCGCCTGGGGGGTTTGTATTCATGTCCGGCGCTTCCCTCGCTCCCCAGCTCACGCTGGCGGGGGGGACCCTCCCTCCTCCCCCTGCACCATGCCGGGGGGAATAAAAAGATGATTTTAATGCAACAACCCAGGCTTCTGGAGAATTATAAGCAGCAAATAAGGGAGGCACTAATTATTGGGTTTTTTAAGCCTAAATCTTAGCCCTGTGTTAAGCGTTTCCATTAATTGATGTAGAAGTTAGGCTGGCTGCGAATTGGTGCTGCTCCTCCATCCTACCTGGAACCGAAACCCGGCCCCGCAGGGAGCAGCTGCCTTCATTGATTTTCATCGCTCAGGCTGGGAAAAATACAGAAATCAACGGCACGGCCCCGCGCGGAGGTTTCCCAGCAGCCAGGTAGGCAAGGAAAGGCGCTCGCCCCGGGGAAAGCAGCTCGCAGAGCAGCGGGGCCCAAACGCAGCAGCTCCGGCTCGGTTGGCAGAAGGATTAGAGCTGCGGGAGCGGGCACGGGGAGGGATCAATGAAGCACGTGCGGCCCTGCGGCACGGCCAGGATGGACCCATCCCCGGCGCAGGAGGTATCAATGCGTGGGAGGGGAGGGCGAGCCGGCACGGGCAACGCCGTCCTGTGATGCTTAATCCGGGGTTTGCACAGTTTCTTTGCTTTTTTTTTTAATTTTTTTTTTTTAATTTTTTTTTTTTAATTTTTTTTTTTTTATTGCAATGCTTGATATTGCAAGTGTAAAACCACCGCCCAGGCTAGCGGCTCTGGGGCGGCTTTCGCCTCCCGCCTGCGTAACATCAGTGTTTGCTGAGCGCGTGTCATTTCACCATGTAGCCGGAATAACGGGTGGTGGTAAAAGCAGGGCCATTGACTCAGCAGGAAGCGTGGCAGGGATGCTTTGCCTTGCGTCTTAAGGGGAAAACAGGCTGGTTCAGGGATTTGGGGCTCGATGGGAAAAGCAAGATGTCGTATGTGGAGGTTAGGAAGCGGTGAGCGCGCCGGAGAGGGGGTGAGGGTGGAGACGGGCTCAGCAAGCCGGAGGAATGGCGTGGGAAAGGCTCCGAGGGCACGGCTCAGGGGAGAAAAGCAAATTTTGCTGTTTTGCCAGAGCATCGTGGTCAGGAGAAATGCAGGTGGGTCGGGACTTGAGCAAAGGGAAGGTGCTGCCGCCTCCCGAGCCCCTTCCACGTCCCTGTCCCAATTCTGCCGCCATGGCCGTGCCCACCTCACCGCATCGGGACGGACCCGGGTGTACTCGCTGCCCCCTTAACCGGGTCCTACTTTAGCCCAAAATGCATTAGGTTACAGGAAAAAAAAAAAAGAAAGAGGCAGCAGTGGGCCACAGAAGTTAAATTTAATTGAGGTAATATGGGTCAGCTCACCAACCGAGGATGGAGGAGCAACCTACTTCTCCCCAGCCAGCCCCAGCTAACCCGGTTTGCAGCACCGCCGGGGCTCCGCAGCCCTGCCCGCAGCCCTGCCCGCAGCCCTGCCCGCAGCCCGTCAGCTCAGAGACCCCCCCAGTAGCCTCAAGTTTGCGAGCGGGGAAATCGCAGGCCATGAAACATGGGGGCCAGCAGCGCAAGCCGCACAATAAATTACTCTTCAAAGTAAGATTGTGCTATTCCATATTTTCACGGGGATTTTTTTCTCTCTCTTTTTTTCCCCGTCTTTTTTTTTTCCTCTTTTTTTTTTCCCTTTTTTTTTCTCTCTTTTTTTTTTTTTCTCTCTTTTTTTTTTCCCCCAGAAATCTGCTAAAATCGCCCACGTTTAGCGGTGATCCTCCACCCACAGCTTGGGCTCTGGCCATCAGCAAATGCTTTACTCATTTAACGGGTATCTTATTGACGCCGTAGCACAACAGCTTTGCAGCGAGACCCTTGCAGACTAACTGTAGCTGCAAAATACAGGCTTTTACCCCGCAGCCCATGCCTAAAGCACACCCAACAGCAATTACAAAGCTCTCCCATCTCCACGTGGTACATCAACTTTTTGGGTAGTGGCTCTAAAAGCACCAGCTCTGGATGCTGTGAAAAAAACCTGAAAAAGAGGTAAAGAAGAAAAAAGAGGAAAAGAAAAAAAAAAAAAGCTTTCAGCCGTGCTGATTTGATGGCAAGGATGGGAAGAGAAATACCAGGCAGCAGCACCGGAGCTTTGCTCTGCTCTAACAGATAGGCTGTGACCTGTTTGCTGTATTTGAAGCTTGAAATAGAGCCTTATGAGTAATGTGGTTCAGGTGGTTATCACTAATTAATTAATTCTTTTGTACGGTGGATACCTAATTAAAGCAATCTAAGGTAATTCCTGAGGGGGGGCTTAAACTAATGGGATGGTTAACGGGGTTGTTTCTTTGCTGATGTAACTTGTTGGGTGATTCCCAGCGGCCGGAAAGGGTTATTAGGCTCCGGGTGAGTGTTACTTAAAATAAAACTCTAATAAAGGTTTGGTTTCGGGTGAAATCGTCGGGGAATGGTTTCTCATTGCAACGGTTTCCGCAGCTGAGGGCTTCACGTGCCGCAGAAGTTACTTGGGCGAAGAGGGACGGCGAGGCTCTTGCGTTGTGAGCCAAAGGAGCGGCGTGGGTTTTATTTTAGTTGGGCTGAAAAACGCTTCGCGGAAGGATGAGCCCAGCAGCCTGGCACTGCGGCAGGAGCTACTGCAAAATCCACACGCTCCTTCCCGTTTCCTCGTGTCGCGCGGAGGTTACCCCGTAAAAATTTAGCCAAATCGGGGCGAGTCGGTGGCTCGCCCCAGTTCCTTCGGGGTGGCTGTACCCCCGGTGCCGACGGGCTGGTTAAATCACCGTAGCCTTGAGTTCAGGGTGGCTTTGGGTGAGGCTGAGGGCGGTTTGTCCCTTCGGGAGCGGTGTTGACACAGCCAAATACCCAAATCCTTTCGCAAACGTGAGGCTGGGTGAGACGCCTCCGCCTCGCAGCGCGCCCTCCTCCTTCCCCGCGCTTTCAAACCTCACGTCGCACCTTCCCCTAAAGGTCTTTATCTCGACCCCGGCAAATACTTAAGAGCAGGATGTTAAAAACTGAAACTCAGGAATGGATCAGTTAATTAACGTGAAGTAATAGCTCTTGGCCGCTTCCCTTAATTAAGGGTCAGGAGTTCAGAGCTGTATGAACAGATGTTGAACTCCTTTTCCTGGTACAGGAGCTCATTTGCTTCCTCGGCAGCTTTAACCATCTCTCTTTTTCCTGGGGCAAGGGGCAGGGAACTGGGATTTCTGAGCAAGGAATTTATTTCTGAGTCAATTTGAGTTGATTCTGGGAAGGAATCAAGAACTGAAGGAATCGAGAAATCGTAGGTGTGATGATGCTTCTAATTACAGGGTGATTTTATTTTTCTGGAGGTCTCTCCATGGGCAAAAAAAGAGCTTTTTTTGAGCATTTTTCCTCTTTTCTTGCCAGCTGGGAGGTGATGTGTGATTCCTAGACCTAGAGCCTCCTTTACAGCAGAAACTTCTGCCCCACGCAGCAAGGGACTACCCAGCCTGCTGCCACTTCATCCGTAGGAAACGGGTTTCACGGGGTGGGGGGGATTTCGGTGGCCAAGAGACAATCGGGGTTTCAACGGGAATTTTTTATCTGGTCGATTCATTCGTGCTTTTACCGGATAGTTGCCGCCCCGTCGGTGCGTGGGTGTTGGTAGAGCTGGGTTACCACCGGCGGCCCCTGACATGGTTATATCGGGGTCACTCCAGTCATGCCCTCAGTAAGTATTTTGCCAGGCTGAGAATAATCCTAAAGAAAGGGTTTGCTGTGTCACGTAGCGTGGGTACGGTGCGTTGTAGAAGGGGAACTAGTCTTTCCTTGGCCACTGCTACAGTAGAAATGCAAAATAACATACTCAAGTATTTTCAAAGCTATCCACGTAGTATTTTAACCGATGTTAAAAGGTGCATGGGCCAGGGCTGCAGATAGTGCCATTGACCCCTGTGCAGGGGAGAGACCCTCCAGCGTGGGAGAAACCTGCGGGTTTGTGGTGCCCCAAGGCTTAGTGCCCACTTTTCCAAGGTTTTTGTGGACCTGACGGGGAGAAATCCGGGCGTCCAACTCGTGGGAGGATGTGGGACCATAGAGGAGGATGTGGGACCATACGGGAGCCCCGCACGCTGACGGCGGGGGGGAAGGTGAGAGCTCTGCCGCTGGGACAGCAGGCACGTTGGGACGGGGGGTCTGCGTGGGTGGGCGACGGTCGGGTGGGCTCCCACGAGCCACTCTGCCAAAAACACCTGCAGCAGCCCGGGGCGAAGCGTAACCCATCTGTACATCCCTCCTCAGTGCTTCTCCTCTCTGCCTGGTTCCCTCCTCCTCCTCTTTTTCTGTATTTTTCTGGCCATCTATGTGCTGGAGACACTTCGGTCAGACCAGGGGACTTCAAAGACTGTGGAGATGTCTCCATCTTCCAGCCCGATGGGGAGGTCGAGGATGCCCTAGGCAGCGCGGGTACCGCTTTGCAGCAGGTAGCCAATGGGGCATTTCTGAAAAACCCTGGTTTTCCAGCGAGCACCAGTGGTTTTAGGGAATTTCTGAAGCTGCACGTTCTCCTCTCAGGCAAGTTTCATAAAAATAAAATGCAAGCAACTGAGAGCATTAGTGGGTTGTTTTTTTTTTAAATCTGGGTAGGACGAAGGCTAACTGCAGCTTCAACAGGGGAGCAGCCGCGTCCTTTACCGTCTGGGTTTTGCTGCAAGCCTGCCCAGGGAGGGAGGGATTGCCGGGATGCTGGGATTGCCGGGATTGCCAGGGCAGAGGCTCATTGAGTTCCTGCTCCTCCGCTCACATGCACTGCAGCGAGCCTTCAGTCTCCCGTTGGCCCCGTGGTCTAAAAAACACCTCTGGGTGTGTTTTAACGTTTCATTAAATTAAAAAAAAACCCCACACCCGCCAAAAAAAAAAAAAAAACCACCCAAAAAACCACCTAACCCTTAAATCATTTTCATTTTCGGTGAAGCGCGGGGCTGGCGTTCTGGGGACCGCAGAAGTGGAGCCTGTGCTTAAAGCCTCTGCTGCGGGAGAGCCCGAAAGGCTGCGCAGGGGATGGCGTGACGGGAGGCACACGCTTATCTGTGCCTTCTGCCATGTCACGCCGAAACCTGTATGAACTGTGTGAGGTTCAACAAGGTCAAGTGCCGGGTCCTGCACTTGGGTCACAACAACCCCATGCAACGCTCCAGGCTTGGGGAGGAGCGGCTGGAGAGCTGCCCAGCGGAAAGGGACCTGGGGGTGCTGGTTGACAGCCGGCTGAACATGAGCCGGCAGTGTGCCCAGGTGGCCAAGAAGGCCAACAGCGTCCTGGCCTGTATCAGGAATAGTGTGGCCAGCAGGAGCAGGGCAGGGATCATGCCCCTGTACTCGGCACTGGTGAGGCCGCACCTCGAATCCTGTGTTCAGTGTTGGGCCCCTCACTACAAGAAGGATGTTGAGGTGCTGGAGCGTGTCCAGAGATGGGCAACGGAGCTGGGGGGGGGGTCTGGAGCACAAGTCTGATGAGGAGCGGCTGAGGGAACTGGGGTTGTTCAGTCTGGAGAAGAGGAGGCTGAGGGGAGCCCTCATCGCTCTCTACAACTACCTGAAAGGGGGTTGTGGCGATGAGGGTGTTGGTCTCTTCTCCCAAGTAACCAGTGATAGGACAAGAGGAAATGGCCTCAAGTTGCGCCAGGGCAGGTTTAGATTGGAGATTAGGAAAAATTTCTTCACCGAGAGGGTGGTCAGGCATTGGAACAGGCTGCCCAGGGAGGTGGTGGAGTCGCCATCCCTGGAAGTGTTCAAAAACCGTGTGGATGTGGCGCTTCAGGACATGGTTTAGGGGACAGGGTGGTTCTGGGTTAATGGTTGGACTTGACGATCTGGAAGGTCCTTTCCAACCTAGTGATTCTGTGATTCTGTGACAGCCGAGGCCTTTTTCTTTCCGTGCCACAGCATAAGCATATAGCGAGGAGCTCACCCGTCTGTGCCCCCCTCCCGGCAGGCGTTGCCCCCCCTTGTCCCCGGGAAGCGTCGCCGCGGGCCCGCGTGGGTGCGGCGAGCACGAGGAGGGGCTGACCGGAGGTCAGGAATTGGGCCAGCCAAGTGATGGGTATCTTTCCTCTGGATGGAAACTCAGGCCGGGGCAGAAGGCGATGCTCGGCTGCAGCTTTGCTTGCTTGGACCGCGGGACCACGTATCTGGGCATCCTTACTCCCCAGTATTTGGGCAAGCCCCCAGGGCACCCATCCTCCCGGTGCCTGATCTGCGCACGCTGCTGGGTTTGTGCGTTAAAAACAAACACTCTTTCCCAGGGTTTTCCCCCAAACGACGGTGGGGTTCCTTGTGCCTTGTGCCCTGGGGCACGGTGGGGAGGTCGCGCGGCTTTTTTGGCTCCCTGGAAATCTCCGGCTTCGTCATCCGGGGAAACGATGCTGCTGTTAAAGCCCTTGACCTTCAGCACAGGGATTGGCAACTCCGGTGGCGTTTCTGCGGTGCCGGAGCCTTGCACCGACCCCAGAGCAGGTCGGTGCTCCCTCCCTGGGGTGCCCGGCCGGAGAGAGCCACCATTTCCTATGAACGGTGGCAGGAGGGACCGGAGCAGATGTTCCAGGCTGTGCTGTCTGGTGGCTGGTCCTGCACCTGAATAATCTTTTAAAAAACAAAAAAACAAACTAAAAAAAAAAGGAAGTTGAGGTTGGTTTCTGTTTGCGTTTGTTTTGAGCCGTTAGGACGCCCGTGAGAAAATAAAAAGCTGAGATTCTCACTTTCGCGTAACGCCCACGGCACGGCAAAAGGGGCAGCCCTGCGAGACCCGAAATGTCCCCGTGGGGCCGGAGCCACCCGGCTCCATCGCAGCCAGCCCCCGCTCCTCTCCGGGTCTGTACGTGCCTCTTGGGAAGGAGGTTTCTCCCGGAGCCTCATCCCGGACGGGCTGCGCAGGGACACGCTCCGCTCTCCCAGGGGATGGACGTTGCTAAAATCCTTACTGCTCGCAAACTTCACGGAAAAGCATGTTATCAGCTGCAGATATTAACGAGGTCTGGGCTTCAGCCGCGGTCGGCTCCGGCAGCGCAAGGTGGATGGAGGCGATATCCTGAGCCGGGCTCTCCGCAAAGCCAGCTCCAGCGCTGAGCTCTTTTTTTAATGCCCCAGCAAAATTACGGAAAGAGAAGAATCCTTGCAGCAGGTCCCTCTCGCTCCCTGTGCTTTGCGTTGCCTTCATAATGAGATTTGCCGGCGGAGCCAGGGCTGGCTGAGCCACTGGCAGGCTGGGTCTGCCCCCGGCGCTGCTTTTGGGGTGAAACAGGGCTGAATAGGGCTGCACAAGGCTCAGGTGGGCGACAGCTTTGGCACCTTCCCCGACTGCCGCAGAAGCGGTGGGAGGCCAGGCACCAAAACCTGCCAACACGGGCGAAACACCGGCACCTGACGGGCACCCGTCCCCCCTCGCCCCAGTTTGGCGGGAGGGATCGGATGCTGGTGTGATAACGAAGCTGTTCCCATGGAAACAGGCTCTTTTTTTTTTTTTCCTCTCGGGCGCCTTTTAATTTCGTTATTTATTTATTTGTCAGCACGTCTCTGACCTGCGAGCTGCTTTTTGGTGATTTATACACCGTATTGGACAGCGGGTGTGAAAAACGGACGTGGGAAAAGGGAATAAAATCCCTGTGGATGGGGACTGGGAGCTCTGGCCATAATCGCCGCTGCGGATTAAGGTCCTTTGCCCCAGCGAAGCGGTGTGCTGGGAGCCCACGGGCGCAAACCTAGCTCATAATGTTTTCTTTGCTTAAGGAAATAATGAAACATGTGTAATTTGGGTGTATTAAGGCTCCTTTCCCAGCCAGGTCTGCAGCTGCTGTCAAAATCAATGCGACTACACCAGCTCCCACCCCCTGAAAATGTGGCTTTCTGCTATTTTCTTTTTGTCTGTAATATTTTTATATTTTTATATTTTTCTGTATATATTTAGTAATTATTTTTCAGCCGAGCCACCTATTTTTAGCCATGGCTTTTAGCAAAAGCAACAGGACGGCTTCAAAAGCCAGCCCGCCCCGCGTGGGGGATTCCCACGCTCCAGCCGGCCGGTGACCGGCAGCGCCGGCTGCGGGGGCGATGCGACGGCACGGCCGCACGCTCGGTTATCCGACCTGGGTGCCGCGTCGCGCCTGGGTTTTAGGCGAGGAAAAGGCATCTCTCCGGAGAGCCCGCTTGCCGCGGCGGGGACCGCGGTGGCCCTGTGCCTGGCGGTGCCCCTGGGATGCGGCGAGCTGGGCTGGCCTCAGCCGCAGGGATGCGCAGGGGCCAGGAGCAACCTGAGCTGGAACAAATCCCTCTGTTACAATACCCAGCCTGGCTCCTTTTCTGGACCAAAAAAAAAAACCCTGGGTGATGCCTGCCTGGTAGGAACAGGCTTGAGCCCTGTGTCCCCCAAAATCCTGGCTGCTCCCAAGGGGGTTCACCCACTTTGCTACTAACTGGGTGGAAAATGCCAATGCATCGGTGCTGGAAAGCGTGATTTTTTTAATTGAAACCAAGAAGCAGGGAGGTTCCTGCTTTTGCCCCGAAAAGGAGCCGCTCTCGGTGGTGGGTGGTGCCGGGCGGTGCCCTGGGGAGCTGCTGTCGGTCTTCACGGTGGAGGAACGGCGAGGTTTTGCCCCGGCACATGACAGCGCTTTCGGTTTCTTTCCCGCACAGAGCCACCGCTTTTCCTTTCGGTTCAGTCGGGAGGTGTGGGGAGAATGGTCTTCTGCCAAGTGGGGAAAAACCCACCGGGAAGTGAAAAACGTCTGGAAAATCGGGTAATAGGAGGGGACATGAGCCACAGGTTTAGAAACCCAGAGGACCCACCGCTGGGTGGGCAAAGGCTGCAGAGCCCTGGAGATGCAGGAGCCGTCGCATGAAACAGAAACAAAGAGGCTCCGGCTGGTTTGAGCTCTATAGAATCTCACTGGATGCCCGTTTGCACCTTCACGAATGTAAGAAAATGCTTTGCAAGGATGCTGGCATGGCAGCCAGGGTTAGCGCTGCCCTTGAACAGCGCTGGACCCAACCCAATGCAGAACGCGCTTTGGGAGCCCCTTTCTGTAACGACAACCACCTATTTAAGGGAACGGGACTAAATAATCACCCTTAAAATGCCATTTTTAAATGCTTCGGGAAATCCGATCTCCACCCAAACGCAACTTGAGATAACACCCAAGGGAAAGGCAGGGAGGGAGCTAGAGGGGAGGTTGGGCTCAGTTTTTGCGGGGTTTTGGGCTGGTGACGGTGCAAGGTGCGCCGAGGCTGGGGACCCCTCTGCCCAGCTCTTGCTCTGCCGCCTCTGGGCACACAGCTCGTGCTGACGAGGAGCTGGCAAACGAAGGCTAATTACTCTTGCAAGCAGGGCGGGCAGCTTGCGGGATGCCAGAGCCCCATAGGAGCCCAGTTTGGGGCGGGGGGGGAGTAGCACGGCAGCTTAGCAGGAGGGCTCGATTGCTCCGGCGTCGAGAAACGCTCCTTCTGCAGCGGCTTTTTTGGATTGTCCCCGGCACTTCGCCTCACTCCTCAGCTGAGGTGGTGCCGCGGCGATGCAGCTCGTTTTGTTGCTCCACATCGCGGGTAAAAGCTGAAGATTTCGGCAAAGCCGGAGCGAGCAGCCCGAGAGCAGACGCGGTCGTAAATGCAGGATCAGTGCCTCAACTCCAGGGGTGCCCCTCACCCTTTGCCCAACTAAATCCCAATTTTTGGTGCCTGTTTTGGCTGGGTTCTACTGGTGAAAGAAGAAAGTGTAATTCAAATATGTCAATTGCTCTTCATTAAACAGAGACAACAATACATTAGGTGGGTTTTTTGGAGCATAGGTACCAGCTAGCAAAAATCAGCACCAAAATTTACGAGTCCAGACGTTTGTTGCAGGTGGTTTTGCATCCTTTTAAATGAATTCAACCTCTTGCCACCCGCAGTAAATAACCCGCGATCCCTCTGCACAACGGACAAGAAGCAAAACACCCTGGCGGGATCCTGAGTTGTAATTACAATGCAGAGTCCAAAAGAGATGATGTCCATGTCCTGTACATGCTAAACATCATTAGCATGAAAATAAAATAGCATCCTTACTCGTTAACCTGGGAGCTCCAAGGCAGGAATCCTATTATCCAGGCTCACACACCATTAAGCGTCTGAAATAAGACGCCGTCCGTATTCCCTTGTGAGCGCCATTAAACCCTTTTCTTTGCAGGCAAAGTTCAGCACAACGGCATCAGGTGCGGGAACAGCCCTGTGGTAACTGGGAATATTGACGAGTGCTTTTTTAAGTGGGGGGATTTTGATGGCTGGGGTCAGGAGCCGAGCTCTGCCGGCTGGAGGGGACCTAGAGGTAAATGGGAGTAATGCGGCGAGCGCCGGCACGCGTCCCTCCTGCGTGATGGTTCCTTCTGCCCTCGCTCAGCCCCATCCGTCTCCGGACAAACCCGCTGTGTCCAAGGGCTGCCAGCCCCCCGTGCTGCTGGGAATACCCGGATTCCCCTAACGGGGTCAGCCAGGCTCACTGCACCCACCGGGTCTCCAACCCCAGCTCTGAAAGCTCCCATCCCACTGCCTGCCCATGGAGGGATGTCACTGCTGGAAAATAAGCTGCCTGGAAAGAACAGCTATCCCCAAATACTTTGGCATTTTTCCTCCAATTTGAGGATTTATGTACTTTCCGGGGTGTTTTTAATTTGTCTGAAGTCTGATGCTCTTCGCCTCTACCCACTAACGAGTATTTTGAGTTCAGCATTGGGTCCGGTGGCAGCAATCCCCACGCCTCGCGGGGTCTTCAGGAAGAGAAATAAATCAGAGGATCATAAAATCACAGAATCCTTGGGTTGGAAGGGACCTTTCAAGGTCATCTCGTCCAACCCCCTGCCATGAGCAGGGACATCTTCAACTCGATCAGGCTGCTCAGAGCCCCGTCCAGCCTGACCTGGGATGGTTCCAGGGATGGGGCATCTACCACCTCTCTGGGCAACCTGGGCCAGGGTTTCACCATCCTTAGTGTGAAAAATCACTTCCTTAGATCTAGTCTGAAATAAATACACGTATTGCTGTGGTGTGGGGCAGCGGCACCTGCCAGGGTGTAGTTTTTGGTTGGTTGCAGTTCGTAATAAAGAGGCACTGGGGGTTAAAGGAGAGGAGGATGCTCTAGCAGCTTGGCTTGGCTTAAATCAAGTCCAAATGAAAAGGCATGGAGGCTTTGGCTTTACACCTGGTGGCTCCATGCCCTCCTGGGGGTACGGTGGGATGTTCTCACGCTGGGATAAAAAAAGCTGCTTTTGGGGCTGCCCTGTTTGAACAGCTTCACTGCTGCCTGAGCGGTGCCTGGGCTCTTTTTCGGTGGGAGATAGTCACGAGCTCAATTTGAAGTGTCACCTGCTGTTGTTTTTTGTTGTGGTTCGTGTTGAAGGAAGCACACCCAGTTGCTCGCAGTGTTGGAAACGCTGTTAAAACCATCACTGGTCCCAAACTGGTTCCAGTTCCTACGTGAAGTATCTGCAGAGGGGCCGAGTGTGGCCGGGGTGTGTGGCCGGCTCCTGGGGATGCGGGGGTCCTGCAAGCTGGCTGAGCTGCCCCCGGGTGTCCCCTCCTCTGTCCCAGGGGGGTCTTGGTCTTCTCTGGCCTTGTTTTTGGAGCTGTCTTTTCCACCTTAGTGCCTCTAGGGCTAGATGTAGTAAGAGCATGGGAGGCTTTACTTGCCATGAGGGTGGTAGCAGGGTGGGATACGTATATTTATTTTTAAAGATCGGGGCTGTAGCAGCCGTACAGAAGCTCTCAGCAGTCCTCCCTGCTCCCGTGCCACCTTCCATGAGATCAAACTTCACTCCCTAAGTGGCTCTTTGCCACTGGAACAGCAGCAAACCATGGTCCTCGCTATGAAATGGCACATCGCTGAGAATAACATTTGCTGCATTAGAAAATCCTCCCTGGGCTCCAAACCATGCAATGGTGTCACGGTTGACGGACACCTCGGAACCTACACGGCCACCAGCTGTTCCGCCAGTCCCGTGCCGGCTGCCGTGCCAGAAACGGGCTGGCACCGCCACTGCCACCGACTTCGTGGCTTTGCAGGGAGAACTGAAAGCAAAAGCAAGAGCCAGGCACCCTGGTAGCCTGCTGCTCGAACGCCTCTCCAGCAGAAAAAGTGGTGGAGAGCTGAGAAAAACCAGCGCAGACACAGCGCACGTGCCTGAGCTAAGCCCAACGGGAGCAGACCCGGCCAGGAGCTCGGGCTGCCGGGGACGCTCGGTGGGAGCCGGGCTGCGGCGAAGAGGGGAGGATTTTGGCAGCCTTCCCCGGGGGATGCTCTTTCCGCCCCACCGCGTGCTCTGTGCACCAGACGGTTAAATCGCACGCAGCGCTCGGCATCCCCTCTCGCCGTGCGTCCTGCGGCGCGCTCGGCCGTGCCGAGGGGCTCACCGCAATCCAGGGCAGGAACAGCTAAAAGCCCGGCTTGCCAACAGCCCTCGGGTGGCTGCCTGCTGACTCGAAACCTCTTCCTGCGCTGAAAACCTCACTGAACGCAAACAAATAATGTTGCTGGGGGCTGCGCTGGGAGGGCACGGGATGGGGGGGGATACGGAAGGAAACCCACAGCCTTTCTGCCTCCCCGGCGGGGGTACGGGACTCAGCGTCTGCGAGGGCTGTGGGTTTCCTAGTGCCATAAATAATGTTTTCGTTGCGTTGGCTGGCATCACAGCAACCTACCCTAGCTCCTTTTTTTTTTTTTTTGTTATATTCTCTTTATTTAAAGGAAGCAAACGGCCAAGAGGAGCAGATCTTCCCCTAGAGGCGCAAATCACCGGACAGACCTGCTTCTGGTAAAAAATAACTCCTCCTCGTGCTCCCCAACGGGCAGGGGGGTGGCTGGGGAGGGGTCTCATCCTGAAACCCCGACACGGCTCGCTCTCCGGTCACCTCCAAGCACGGGCACCTTGCTCAGTGCCGGGTTGCTTTTTTCTTTAGGTCCCAGGATGAGCCTCTATCCGAACACTCATATATCCCCCAAGATGGGCTTGAGCTGAATGCGCCCACAGCTTTTCAGTGTCCTCCCTAAAGTGCCACAAGCCCCTCATTTTAGAGCTGTGCTATTGCCCTATTGCCCGAGGGGCTGGCAGGGGCTCAAAAATCCCGAAAAAAACCCTTTTTCGAGGTTGCAGGCAGCCCCGGCCAGGCAGGGCCAGCACAGCACGGCTGTGCCTCCGCTGTAAAATACTCGGTGCTTGTAAAAGCGTCGGCTGCCGGACGAGCTGAACGCTGGGTTTCTGGCCACCGCTGCCAGAGCTCGTGGCTGTTATAAGGTAACAGAAAAACATCCGTAACGAGATGGCGTGGATGGAAAAACATCCGTGAATGAGATGGCGTGAGCTTAATGCGCGTCCCCCGCCTGCCTGGGGTAGAAATCTCGAGAAACAGGAAACGCCAGCATCCTGTTTAGCATCTCAATGTTCATGTTGGCAGCAGGGACAAAGCAAGGGAGGCCAAGGGACACCGGACACACACTGGGCACCGGCATGGGGCTGGATGATGCGCCTGGCTCGGGGCAGGGGAAGGAGCCTGGCACGGCAGCGGCAGCGTGGGGCTGCTTGGGGGGAGCCTGTTCTCTGATTTCCTTTCGCCCTGGTGCCACCACAGCCTTTCCCGTACCAGCAAAAGGCAAAGCACAGCTCGGCTGGGGTCCGGTTGCTGCAGGCTGTGCTCTAGAAGGTGCCAGTGTCCCCTAAGCATGGCTCTGGGGATGCTGGGGAGGGCACAGGAGGGGACTGCTGGCAGCGTGAGGCTGCCCGCGTACCCACAAAGGCTGGCAGCTCACTGCCCGTGTATAAACACAGGATTAAACACTGGCTGAAATGCCCAGGTCTGCATCTTCCATCCTCACGCCCTCATTCACGCGGCTCGGCTCTCACAGCTCCACGCATGCAACCCCAGCCCATCATTTTGGGGATTTCAGGGCAGGCAGCAGCTCTCTGCCCAGCCCAAGGGTTCATCCTCGTGCGTTTGTGCTCGCAGCCCATCCGGAGAGCGCGCCTGGCCCGCCCATGGCTAGTAACAACACCGCTAGCATAGCGCAAGCCCGCAAGCTGGTGGAGCAGCTGAAGATGGAGGCCAACATCGACAGGATAAAGGTAGCGTGGCTTGGGGCTTGGCTGTCGGCTCAGAGGGACGCTGTGAGGTGGCGTCTGCGGCTGCGCGACTGCCAAAAGCATGTCGCGGGAGCCAGGATGCGGTGGCGGGCGGTGTTTATGGAGGATGCTCGTCCGGGGGTCCCGATGGCCGCGGCTGAAGGCAGCGTGAGATGCTTGCCCGGAGAAGGCGGCTGGGAGCATCGCCTGGAGCCGAGCCCGGGGGTGGGATGGAGTGGCTCTCCCCGCGGCATCTCACCTCCTTGGGGACAGGTTAAGCCCACACCGTTTGTCGCGGTTGCTGTTAAAACCGTCCTTTGGGAAGCGCTCGGTGCTCAGCCTCGAGGTTAGCCGGGAAACTCCGAAAGCAGCGTTGTCCTGAAGGCTCTTTCCTACAGAAAGCTCAGTCCTTTCTGGGAGCTGCTTCTGACCGCTTCCGCTCCACCCCGGTGGAATTGCTGCTTCTGGGCACGCAAAAGCCATCAGCTTCAAGCCTGAGATGCCAGGGGATTTGTCTTCTCCACCGAGGTGGTTTTGGACGGCAGCCTGTCCCGGGGAGAGAGGTGCTCCAGGGCCGCTTGCTGGCTGCAGGCACGTCTGGGCGCTTGCAAGGAAAACCTCGCCTCTCGGGGCCGGAGGGAGCTCTGGCAGCTCGGGGGCGGCCGCCGTGTGCCGGATAAATAGCCAAGTGGGCAGCGAAGGCTGCTGCAGCCGCCGCGGGCGTCCCTGCGGGGGACGGAGGGGAGAGGCGGCGGGGACGCGGCCGCTGCCGACGTCGGTCCTCGCCGCCATGCAGTCGGGTGAAGGATGCGAAGGGTGCTGATGGGAGCGCCCGTGACAGGCCAGCTTCGGGCCCAGGGGTGAAGCGCCAGCCCCGCCGGGGACCTGCCGCTGCTTCATCGGTCGGGGCTTCGGCCGGGGTACGACGTTGCGTAGCCCAGCCCCACCGGCGGCACCTCTCGGGGCGGGGTGTCCCCAGCGCGGGTGTCCCTAACGCGGGTGTCCCTGACGCGGGTGTCCCTGACGCGGGGCTCCTTCTATTCCAGGTGTCAAAAGCGGCAGCAGACCTGATGGCGTACTGCGAAGCCCACGCCAAGGAGGACCCTCTATTGACCCCCGTCCCGGCCTCAGAAAACCCCTTTAGAGAGAAGAAGTTCTTCTGCGTGATCCTGTAAACCCTGGAGGAGCCTGACCGGCACTCAGGCCACCCTGAACACTGATGTAGAGTTTTTAGGAACGGGGACGACCTGCTAGTCCGCAGAATTCAAACAAAAATAAGTAAAATACACGGCCTGGAAGCTACAGAGATGTGCATGTTTAAAGAACCTGGCCACCTTTGGGGGAATAAGATGATCTGCATTGCGAGGCAAAAGATCTGAAGTCTGTAGAGTTGCCTAGAAAGAAAAAAAAAAAAAAACCCACAAAAAAAATATGTAAAGAATAAATTTGTGTCACTTTTCTGCTCACAGAATTGTTTGATTGTTCCATATTTAAAGCACCAGGGCTGTGCTGAGCAAAGTAACTGCTAAGGATGTGTATAACCTTCTTGGAATGATATTGTTGGTTTCTTTCCAAAATATTATTTTTTATTTAAGTTGTCAGGTATATAGCGACAGGCTAGATGACTATGATGTTACTCAATGTTTGGTCTTGTGCTTTTTAATTTCTGGCGGTAGCGTAGCACAGGGGTTGAGCGGCCCCGCGGCGGGTTAGCGAGGACGCCGGCAGCGGCGCCGTGTTTCTAGCGAACCCCACTTTCTAACGTTTTGTATATGGTTAGCTTCGGCTCTGCAAGTAAAAGTGAATCATGTGTCGTGGCTGGTGCTTCATACTCCTGTGACGACGTTCGGTGGTAGTGCATGAGAGTTTATCTCTGTTCATCCTCTCCGGGCTTTTCTTTTCTATCGTTTGACCCCACGAGCTGGTGGAAGAAGCTGCAGGGAGGAAACCGAGGCGATTCTGAAAGCGCAAGACAACTCCTGCGATGCCTTAGACGTGCCTGAAATACCTCCTGCGTTAGGGTAGGTGCCAGCCCCTGGGTGTGGGGGCTCGGGGTGGCCCCTGCCCCGGGCATCATGGGGTAGCTAGAAATCCGAAAATCAAGGTCAACCGCTTCTTTCCGGGCCTTTCTTCTTCTCCTACACCTCTGTGCCTCTGCCCTCCTCGCTTGCTCCGTGTCCTGCTCTTTCAGCTTCTCGGCAGCATCTCCTCCCCTCGGGGCTGTGCCAGGATGCCGCCCCACGGCGGGATGCCGCCCCATGGCGGGATGCTGCCCTGCCATGGGATGCTGCCCCACGGCAGGATGCTGCCCCCCCATGGGATGCCGCCCCACGGCGGGATGCTGCCCCGCCATGGGATGCCGCCCCACGGCGGGATGCTGCCCCATGGCGGGATGCTGCCCTGCCATGGGATGCTGCCCCACGGCAGGATGCTGCCCCCCCATGGGATGCTGCCCCACGGCGGGATGCTGCCCTGCCATGGGATGCTGCCCTGCCATGGGATGCCGCCCCATGGCGGGATGCTGCCCCGCCATGGGATGCTGCCCTGCCATGGGATGCTGCCCCGCCATGGGATGCTGCCCCACGGAGGGATGCTGCCCCACGGCGGGATGCTGCCCCCCCAGGGGATGCTGCCCCACGGCGGGATGCTGCCCACACGCGCTGGCTCTCCTGTTCCACCCCGCCACGATGGGTAGGGGCAGGGAAGCAGCCCGGGGAGCCGTGGGGCCACCCCTTCACGGAGGTGCCTGATACCTTGTTTACACACAGCCCGAGCTCCGCGCCCGGCTGGGGAATTACTCCCAGGTCCGGTCCATCCGCTGTCAGTGTTTCGGGGGACACATGCCACCTTTTTTTGGCCCTGCCTCGGGTTAATACTTGTGCGGACGTGGCTTGCCTCTCCTTCCCGCTGCGAAACACCTCCCGGCTTTCCCCACTCAGCTACACTCCTGGGAAACTTGGGGAATCATAATTTGGGGATCTGCATACAAAATTAGGTGGGTGTCACGTAGGGTTTTTGGGGGTCTGCAGTGACCCCGCTAAACTGTAGTACTGAATCAAGTATCAGCTTAAAAATCCCTGTGGATTCAAGAGGGCAATAGTCTTTAGGTACCTTTCAGCAAATTTTTCCAGCCCAAAACAAGGGCATTTTGGTTTTTCTACCTTTTCGTACTCTTTTTTCTAGTCTTCTATAGAGAAGACCAGGTGTTCTTACACTGGACTCAAAACTTTTGGCATCTGGAAACGTTTATACGACATGAGTGACCTAGATGGTCCTAGCCCTTCCGCGGTGGCTTTCGGCCTCCCCTAACCTCCCTGTTTCGATCTTTTTGCTACAGCTCACGTAGCTTTAGGATGAAGGACGGATGAAGTCGTTTGCTCTGCAGCTGGTTTCACTCTTGGTGTTACAGGGCAGACGTGTAAATACCCCGTCCCGGGTTTGTCTTTTCTTTTTAATGCTGATTTACCGTCACAGAGAGTGAAGCGCAGCCTGTCTGACCTGGGGCTCACACCCCAACCCTTCTCAAATTCTGTCATGAAGTGGTTTGTAATAATTTTTTTTAACGACTTGCGTATTTTACAACTCAAATTCTTAATAAATAAATGAAGAAATAAAGCTGCATGAAGAGTAGGGATGAGGGGGGGAATTCTGAATTAGCCTAAACTACTCATTCAAAGTGTTTCACGTTGCTGGTCTTTATTTTATGTTGGTAGTAGTGTTGACATTGGTGTGCTGCCAGGTATTTCACCCCAGTATTTATATTTACACAGATAGGGCTTTGTTAGCCGAGTAGAGTTCGCCTGCCAAGATCGTTTCCCCCCCTCGCAACAAAAATACCAGTCATCTCTCCATCCCGCTGCTGTATTTCCAGCGTGGTATCAAGTGACATTCAACTCTACCCCCAGGCTTTTAAAGAAAAATATCTGGAGTACTGGAAAAGGACTTTCCTTTTTTTTTCTACCAAGGTTGCTGGTGGCGGGGGCGAGTCTGATTCCTCCGGTGCCAGCCTGCTGCTTTTGGGGAGGGGGCGGTTGTAAGCCGGCGCGGGGAGGTTGGCGTTGTGATGTAGCGCATCCCCATCCCACGTGGTCTGTGTACTCGTTGGAAATAAAATTTTAGATTTGTTTCAAGCCTTTGGAGACGATGCTCTGTGCACGCCGGCCTCGGGAGAGGTGGGTTCCCACCCTGGTTGTGGTTGGATCCTGTTCCTGGGGGGCTTAAGGAGTCTCCCTGCTGGGCCGTGGGGTTTGGTAGGAGCTTTGGTGGCCATCGGCGAGGGAAAGCGAAACCTCTCGGGGCTTCAGCCCCCACCGAGCCGCAGCCTTCTGTTCCCACAGGATGAGCCAGCTCAGAGGGATCGGGCTCATTCAGGGTGGGACATTGCTCCTTGCTCGAAATCACCATCACTCAGAAATTGAGAGACACCTAAAAGCTCTAACTTCAGTGTCCGTCCCTTCTCCCCCCACTTTCCTTCTTCCCCCACCCCAGCAGCGAGTACAGGCTCTCCCCAGTGTCGCCTCCAGCACGCCCAGCACAGGATCCGGCCGCTGTGGTCCAGCCCGTAGCCCAGAGCAGGACTGGCCTCCTCTGGGGCTGTTTTGAGGAGACTCTGAGGCTCTGAGACCCCTCCTTGCTGCGGTGGGAGGCTGGGGAAGCGGTGATGGGGAGCAGGACAGCAGCCCAGCCCCATGCCCACCTTGTGCCCGGGCTGCAGCAAAGCAAAGCACCCTCCGTGCTCCCCGTCGCACCCACCTCCCTTCTCCGGTGCTTTCCAGAAGGATGCTCTGCTCCTACCAAATTTACCACATCCTGAATGTTCACTCCCGTTTCGTAAGGCCCTCGCAGGTGAATGACTTCCCGGCTAAGCGGACGGCCGTGGTTTGGGGCTGGTTACCCTCAGGTCATCTCTGGGGCGTGGAGCAAGGTGGCAGCGAGGGTTTTGCAATGAAACCCATCACCACTGAGCCCAGCACGGACACTGTGTAGGTATTTCAGTTTTCCGCACATGTTAAGAGCATCTCAGTGAGCAGCAAATGTTGCCTGCCCCCGGGGAGACAGCAGAAGTGTGCCCTGAACTTTTCTGCAACGGCTGGCTCAACTCTCGGCTCCCCATCCCTTGCTGCATCCATCCGGACAGCTTAAAAGAAAAACACACTGGTGTCACTGCGAAGGAGCAAGCCAACAGTCGCTCCCGCGATGCCTCGCCTGCTCGGCATGCCAAGCCAGGCGACGCTCCGCTGTTGCCATACCTCGCTGGCTCTCCTCCATTTCTAAAGCTTGTTCTGTTTCATCCTCACCTCCCCGGGCTTCAGCTCCGGAGCGGCGGAGGCACTGCCAAGCCGGCAGCATCTGCCGAGCTGGAGGAGGTGTGGAGTGCCCGAGGGAAGCGTAGGCGAGATGTTGCTCCCCACATGCCACACTGCTGCCCGCTCCGGCGCCGGCATGAGGCCCTGTAGGGCTTGCTAATGAGAATAAGCCCATTTGCACTAATTGCCCACTGGATATGAAGCATGCAATGGGAAGAGGAGAGGAGAAGCACAACCCCTCATCACAGCTTCTGGGGATGTCTTTGCCCTGGGGCACTTGCAGCGTGTTGCAGCAGGAGAGGTCGGACCCACCAGAGAAGGGAAAGATCCCCAAACCCAGGGTGAAATGGGGTTAGGAAGGCCAAGGGCTGTCCTGGAGATGATGAAGGCAGGAGAGGCGGAGGAAGGGTGAAGAGCCCCATCCTGCTGCTGGCACGGGACCATGCCGGCCACTGGCTGCGCATTTGTTGCCCCACACCTATGCGGAGGTTTCACCACCTCCATCGCTGGTCACTCTTGCTGCGGTGGACAACGTGTGACACTCGCATGGCTGAGGGCACATGCCCTCAGAGAGCCACACACCCCGGGGATGGTCCCAAGCTCCTTTTAACCATGCCAGGGTCTTTGTGCCTTTACTGCTCGCTCACATGTCACTGATTGCGCACACGGGCTCCGGCTGCGAAAGCCGAAGGAGGCAGAGCTGGCTCTCTGCCTGCTGCAGGCAGGGTGGGGAGCCCCTGCCCCTGGCTAAACCACTCCAGGAACGAACTGGAGGAGAAACGGTGAATGGAAGAGGAATGGTCCTAAAGGGGAAGGGAGGCAGAAGCCCCCCTGGCTCCTCCCGTGGCTCAGGGCGGCCATGGAGGAGTTTGGCTCAGCCCCACGCCACCCCACCATCCCAGCGCCGCAGTCGCCGGCTGCGTCGGCTGCCAGCTGGAGCGCTGGGAAGGGCTGGCACGGAGAGAAATGTCAGGATGAATATTGCATCGGCTCGTCGCGCTGTCAGCACGACGTCTGCAAAGTGCCACCCAAGCCGGGGAGGGGCGCAGGGGATGGAGGTGGTCTCGCTCCCAACCCGGGCTCATTGCCTTCTCCAGGCAGAACCACCCAAAAAACCCTTAAACGGGCATCCTTCACCTGCTGCTGGCAATGTGCAGAGCCCTTTTGCAAAATGCCACCAGAGCAGAAACTTTTCCTGACCATAAACCATAGAACACCCCCCCGGAGATGACTGAAATATATCTGGGAGCAAGAACCTGATGACGAACATCAGCAGCGTTCACATGGAAAACAATTTAATTACAAGCTGGACGTGGCACGGAAAGGAGAGGGGGCTCAGGCTCGGCAGGCAGCCGCACCCCTGCCTGTCCCTGCCCAGAAACCCCCTTCACTGCTTCCCAGGAGAATGATTCACGTGTGGTTTGAAGACTATATAAAAGGCCGGGTTTTTAAACTCTGGAGAGCAAACATCACACGCTCACTGAGAAGGGAAAACAACTGCCCCTTCTCTGGTGGGTTGGTTTTTTCCCCTCCAGAAAGGTCAGTTCTGCTCTTGCTTAATTTCGTGAGGGACTTCTTGGCATCTGCACCGCCACGCTGCAGTGGGGGGAGTGCGATGTTAAAAATAGAGCGAATACGGGTGGAATCACAAATCCCCCGATGCTGACAGCAAAGCCCCCTTGCTAGCTGGCCCCATAGCCCTTGCTGCGGGCCCACGGCACTGCCCGGCGTGGCGGCTGGGGACAACCCACCCCAAGAAACGCCCTCAGGGGCACTAGGTCCCACTGCACTGCTTGTGGGGAACATGGTGGGCCCCAGGCCAGCCTCCAGCCTCAAGGGTCACCACAGCGTGCCCAGGAACTGGAGGTGCCCATCCCGTCCCAGAGTGTGGGGCACCAGGCTGGGCCTCCTAAGACCCTTCTGCCCCTCAGGGGGTGCTGGGGTGGATGTGGGGCAGATACGGGGTGGCAGAGGGCCATGGGGGAGCTTGTGCCCCTCAGCCCCACACGCAGCCCTAGGTCCCTGTGCCACTCAGATCCACATGTGGCCCCAGTGCTGCCCAGTGCTCCCCATGCGACCCAGTACAGCCCAGCGCTCCCCAGGGCTCGCCCCACAGCTCCGCACCGCGGCCTACACACCGACCCCAGCCTGCCCCAAGCCCCGCCCCCTGCTGTAGGCCCCGCCTCTGTCGCTGTCCGCCTGCCGTCGTGTCAATAAAGCTGGATAAAGGGCCACTTCCCTTCCCGGCAGTCCTCTCCGCCCTCTGATTGGTAGCGGAGGCTGCCGCTCGGCTTGCGCTGGCCAGTGAGCGGGCAGAGTGCGGGAGGAGTGGGTGTTCCTTCCCGTCCGCCCGTCGCCTCGGCCTGAGCGGGGAGAGCGGCTGGGCCCGGCCGTCAGCGGAGGCGCCGCCGGCGGCACCGGCACCATGTTCCGCCGCAAGCTCTCGGCTCTCGACTACCACAACCCGGCCGGCTTCAACTGCAGGGGTGAGGGGCTGCGGCGGCGCTCCGGGGGGTCACCGCACGGCGACTTCACCCACCCCCAGCCCGCCTTCTTTCCGCCCGTCTCCTCACGTACCGACGGCCTTGCCACCTGCCCTCAGGGCCCCTCTTTGAGGCCGGGGCGGCTCGCCTCTTCCCGTTGCCATCCCCTCACCTCAGCGCTTCGGAAACCTCCCGCCCTCACCCCCACCGTGTCCCCGTGTCTCCCGGGCCGGTGGGGGTGAGGAGGGAAGGTTAAGGCTGGAAGGGTCTGTGGGGCTCTGAGTGTTAGTGTAGCTCTTTGGGTTCAAAGTTTTAGCTGGAGCAGATTATTGAGGAAAAGTCCCGAGTTTCTGCTGGGAAAACCGGGAGCCCTGGGCATCGCAGGGCGTGTGTGCGGTTGGTTTGGTTTTGGTGGCTCTTGGAGCGTTGTGTGGGGACAGAGCAAAATCAGAGACACAATCCGGGGGTAGACAACGTCGTTGCTGTTCTTGGCCTCCTCCCGTCAAGAGTCTTGGTTTACGTAATGCGGGAGATGGGAGTCATGCGTGCCACAGAAAACAGCCTTCTCTGTTCCGTTATCCTGCCTGGAGCCCAATGTGTTCTGTACACAAAGCAAGGCAGAGACAGTGTGGTGAATAAGGAGTAGTCTACTAATGTAGTTAGAGCTGTTTTTTAATACACTGATGCATATCAAGACTTTGATGTTTGATTTTTGCAACAATTAACTTCTTTTCTTGCTTGAAAGGGCCTTGTAACAAATGTCTTTAGCCAGTGGGATCAATTGTAAGCTTCAGGCCATCTTTGTAATAGGTTTTTTCTATCAGTGCTTCTGGTAGACTCTGCTCTCTTTCAAGGGGCGTTGTCTACTGGCATCTTCTTAAGTTCCTTATGGTTAACGCTCCTTTTTTTTCCTTTAAGGTTCATTTTGTCACCGTAGAAGATTTAAAAGGCCTTATTGGAAGCTTTCACGTGTGTTGTGACTGTGTCTCTGTTTCTTACAGCACATTCAATAGAAGTAGGGCTCTTGCATCCTTTAGAAGACACTTTTGAGAAGCAAACATATCATTCTCATCCCCGATGGGGAAAATGGTGTGCTTACCTGACTCTGAGATACAGGAGGACATTAAATTCATTAACTTGGGATATTAAAGCTCATCCAATGCCAAAATACTACAGCTGGTCTTTGAGGGGCCAGTGATACCCTAGAGCTGTGGTCTGCTGTATCCAGAAGTGAATTCTGTCGCTGAAGTGCAGGTGCAGGCTAATTGCTTCGTTTGTTATTAATATCTTTGGACCACGGTCTTTGTATTGTGGAATTCCAGCTCCCAAATAATGAGATGTTAGGTCAACAATCAAGAAAAGTTGAGTCAATGGTGAAGGAAGAAAATGTCTTTGTGCAGTCACGAGATGTGTGTATTCTTCTTTGGAAGGCAGGGAGGAGTTACTGCTGCACGTAACATGTTTGTCCGAAGAACAGGGTTAGGAACTGAATTTCTCTATCACCGTTTCACCTTTCCTTCTGCACTTAACAAGCTATAACTATATTCCAAATAAAAACAATCTGTTGGCTGATGCCTTTTCGTGTAGTCACTCCACCATAGCCAGTTTGAAGTGATTTGAAAACTGAAAAACCCTCAGTGTTGAGTTTTGGTCAGAGGTTATCCCAGAATACATGATTTTAGTGTTAGGTAGATCTTTCTTTATGGGAAGATACGAAAGTGCTTGGGGGCATCAGTATTTGTATGAATCAGAGTTTTGCCCTTGGTTAATTACTTTGATTACTTCTCCTGACAGATGAAACAGAGTTCAGAAATTTTATTGTCTGGCTTGAAGACCAGAAAATCAGGCATTACAAGATTGAAGACCGAGGGAATTTAAGAAACATACACAGTGATGACTGGCCCAAATCATTTGAAAAGGTATTTTGTTGTTTCAAGTGCATTTTTAAATTATAAAGATGTCTTATGTAAATGGCGATTAATAGCTGCTATAGTTATTGAATGTAAGTGACTCTGAATATTTGTTCTGTCTCTGAACTCTTATGTTTCTAGGAATTTAACTGTATTATTGAAGCCAAACTGTAAGAGTTAAGATGGTAGCATGTTTTGTACATAATTTTCACTCGGCTGTGTTTTTTGCAATAGGTGGTATCTATCCTAATCTGTTTCTTGCCTGATTTGATTCAGCTCTTGAAGTAGAAAGAAAATTGACTACAAATAAACAGCTTTTTCTGCATTAATGATTCTTATGTGCCAAAAGGAAAATGGATTAGGCTAATGCACTTGTAAGCTTTGCGTGTGGAAGAAAGCTACTACAGCTCATCTCTGCACCTCTTGTTATTTCAGATAGATTTCCACTGCTAGCACAAAGCGTGGCAAGCAGCCATCATTTTGTGAGTGATCTCCTGTGGGCTTGTGAGCATTTTGAGTCACCACAGGGCTCTTGAGCTTTCTCTCTTGCTTCCCATTTCCTTTTTCTCCAAACAGCCCTACGAGGAGCTGAAAATGCTGCTCTGTAATGCTCCATTGCCCATTTGTCTCACTTTTTTTTTTTTTTTTTTTGCCTTCCCCCTCCCCTCTGGAACTGCTGGCCTTGCTCATTGCCCAGGAGGATTGGAGTTGCAGTGCCCATGCTTTGCATGAGGGAGCCTAAAGCATTATAATATCAGACACATTCCCTGCCTGCTTGTCCTCTCCAGCCCCTGGTGCCCTTTCCCTCCAGTGCTGCTGCTGCCGGAGTAGGGGCTGTGTGGGCACTTCTCTCCGTCCAGCAAAGGGACTCAGCAGAATGTTGCTATGTCCTGGGCTTTGGCAGTCTCGACAGCAGGTTGGGCTGGGTCCTGTGTTCTGGCTTCAGAAGAGCAAAGACGGTGCCCCAGCCATGTTTTGTCCTCTCCCACTGTACACAATCCCTAAGAAAGGAAAAATTACTTCTGCTGCCCCTCAGAATCCTCTGATACCAGTATTGTGAAAGTCTTAGGTAGCATCATTCCTCCTTCCTGCTTTAGATGGGAACTTTTTGATGCAATTTGTTCTCTTGTCCTTTCCCGTACTTCCACTTACTGTGTAAAATGAACAGAGAGCAAAGAAAAAGGTATTTTGGTGTCTCTGGTTGCAGCCTGACAATGAATAACATTCATTAAAAAGCATGTGCCATTACTAAACGGCAGACTCACGTTAGCGGTGGATTGGAGCGCTCTAAAAAGTCTTGGATGGATCAGATGCCGCAGCAGGACGTCTCACAAAGATGCTTCTTGTTAATAACTATCTTCTAAATACTGTAAGGTCTGTGGGAAAGTGACTGTTTGCAAAACAATTCTGTGCTCCTAGCTAATTCATACAGGTCAATAACATCTATTTGTTTTCTCCTTTTTCTACTCCGCAGTATATGAAAGACGTAAACTGCCCCTTCAAAATACAAGAACGACAAGAAACAGTGGACTGGCTTCTCGGCTTAGCGGTTAGGCTCGAGTATGGAGATAATGGTATGGGTGAATTTAATATTTCAAATGTGTCTTTCTATTTAATTTTATGAAGTATTTGTCAAAGGAAGACAATGTCAAAAGTATGAATTGTTTTCTTAAAAAATACAATTTAATCTGCTTGATTTTGCACCATATTCAGATGTGAACTGTTTCTGTTCAGCTCAGCTCCCATGGGACAGTGCAGTAGCATTCCTGAATTTATTACTTTATTTCTGGACATAGCAAACCCCATTGTATATATTTATACCCTTCTCCCTGTGGGATTGCCTTTATGAGAACTTACTCTAAAGTGTATTAAATGCGTTTTCTTTAGTACCACATTTATATGGTTGAATATAAATAAGTTATTCTTAGACCCTTGGTTTACAGGGAGCAGACGCTGAACCCTTGGGAACTAGGGCAAGGTTATGAAAAAGTTGAGTTTAATCTCAACAGTCAGCAGCAGTTTCATTTCCTTATAGCGATAGCGCAGATACAAACATAATTACTGGTGGCAAACATAGTAATAGCTAAAGTACTGTTTTCCATTACCTTTAATTCCTGCAGGGCTAAGCTCTGCCCATGACAAGGATGGGATATAAATACTTGGAGTCTGTAGAGCTGGTTCTCAGTCCCTTATGATGGAGAAAGCGAGCTGCCTGTTACTCAGGGGTACATGAAGAGAGAGGAGCCAGGAGGTCCTTAAGAGGCTTGAAAAACCCCTCTGTGGGTTGTAGATGAATGCTGCACTCTATAAAACAAAGCCTTCACTGGAAATGTTTTACTCACTATTTAGAACCAACTTCAGTCTGTAGTTGTTGAGCCCTATGTATGCCGCTGGTTGAGGCAGAGGGCCAACGCTAGTCGAACTGATGGATTTTAAAAGTAGAAGAACTGTAAGGTGCATCTGGTTCAGCCTTCTGGGATGAAGACTGTAGGAAGAGCCTTCATCAAGAGTGTAATGCCCTACGTAAGTGTGGAGCATGCTCTGATGCTGCTCTGGGATAGCACATAAGCTCTTTGCAGATGGGAGCTGTTGGGGTAGCTCACTAAAATGGCAGCCTTTGGGCACCTCAGTAGGGAGCTCCAAAACATCAGCGTATAAGCCCAGAAGGCTCTTAGGCAATTACAACACCCCAAAAATACAGCTATCACAACCTACAGCTTGCCTCTGAACTTTTTGTCATTAGCTCTAATGGTTTCCATGTTGACTTCTTAATTTAACAGCTGATAAGTATAAGGATTCTACCCCTGACGGTGCTAAAAATACCGACAATACAGCAAAAAATGCAGAACCGCTGATTAACTTGGACGGTAAGTGTGCAGCAACCTACTGTATGGATGCATCATACATGAATGTGTTCCAGTGCCTGTGTGATGTTCTTTGGATTTTAAGTTGTTAGTTACTGATACACATAACCTTTTAAAGCCCCACTTAAAGCTTTAGGAACGAAGGGTTCATAAATTCTTTTTACCGATGGCTCAAACTGCCTCTCTGCGAACAGTGTTTTGAGAGTTACTTTGAGTTATTTGCACTTGTCTGCAATCCTACTGAAGGAAAGGGGAACTGCTCCATGTGAATCCCAGGTATCTGGATGTGCACTGAGGTAGAGCTTTTCCTGTTGGGGAAGGGCAGGGGGGAGCATCTTCCCCAGCAGAATGAGGTGCCCAGAGACTTGATCAGACATCAATAAGTTGGAAAGGCTTTTCTCAGGCAATGGGGAAGCAGTTGAAAGGTGTTATCTTAACAGCTTTGCAGAGACCTCTGTGAAACATGAGTACTCACTGTGGGTTAGGGTGAAATAATATGATACCTTTTGATTCTAGACTCTAACATATCTTTAAAAAAAAAAAGCTAAGGAAACTTGATGGCAGACTGTTTACTTCAATACTGTCATGTATTACCTGTTGGCTTGGGCTTCCCTACCTGTACCTCATAATCACTGTAATTTTTTTAACTGCCAGACACATTCACTATAAATGAAAGTGGTAGGAAAGAGCTACTAAAAGTAGCCCTAAATCTGCCAAGTCTTCTCTCATTGCTCCTTCTACAAAAAGACAGCTAGGAATTGGTCCTGCTGTCACCCAGCAGGCACAGGTCTGCTCTGCAGTGATAGAAAGATTTATAAATGAGAACACCTTCATGTCATTGGCTTCATTTTTAAAGACTTAACACAGGTTTCCTGTGTGGTAAGACACATGCAATACATTTGGCATTGAAAACAAAGCTGTTTGTGCTTGGATGCTGTTCTGCAACCTGGTTCCAAAGCCTAGTGCATGCTTTAATTGCTTTTTAGCCAAACTAAGTGGTTGCACACTGCTGTGTATCCATGGCCTTGCCCATCCTTGAGAGCAATCCGATACTGTGGAGACAGGAAGCTGATTCTGTTTTTTGGAGCCATATAACTTGCATATATTTTTAATGATGATGATTATTTTTACAGTGAATAATCCTGATTTCAAGGCTGGAGTGATGGCTTTAGCTAATCTGCTTCAAATTCAGCGACATGATGATTACTTGGTAATGCTTAAGGTGAGTTTCATGGTTTTCAGACCTCCTTTCGTCCTTCTTTTCCCCAATGGCTGGTATGTTTGTAATAGCTTATGGTGCACAGTTACTGATAACTATGATTTTTTAAGGCACAAATAGAAAGTAAAACTCATCCTGTATGTGCCTTTTCAAGCGGATAAGAACACAGAATATGAATTACGGAAATTATTGCAGCCATAATTACCTTGGTAAACAATTTAATTGTAGCTGAGTTCCTGGAATTCCAACAGTGAGAACTGTTGTTCAGAATTTGAAGTGCTCTAGGTTAGCTGAAGTACTGCTTTATGTGTTTTTAATGAACCTCAGAAATATTGAGGAATACACTCAAAGGAGAAGATTGTATTCCAGTGCTAAAAATTAAGAGACACTTGAAAACATAGAGGCTAAGTGATGCAAAGGATGTTTTAAAACAACCAACCTAGGGAGAAGCCACAGTTACAAGCTACCTCCTCCTAACTTGTGGTCCTTTGAACTGTTTACTCCTTGTCATTACTGAAGTCAGTTTAATTTAGTCTTGCCAACTAACCATGGCTGTTAAATGCAGTAAATTGGCTAATTTTCTAAAGCATCTTTTTTATGACTTTGAGCAAATTTGTGACTTAGTGGTGGAACTCTGTAGTTATCTGTAAATTTTGCGTCCAACTTGTACTGTATTTTTGAAGTACTGTATTTAATGAGACTGTAGCAATCCTGAGTTCCTACTTGATCATGTCATAATATGGAAATAAGCTTAGTTTTCTTTGGCACCGAAATAAACTCATTTCACTGAAAAAACAGTAAGGTCTGTTCATTACAGTAGCTGTGATATTTGCTAACCTTTTTTTGGAGAAACTAAATGCTGTGGGTGTTGAAGTTTGTATAGTGTGTGTAAGTCTATAACAGGTATACTTAAACAGTATTATCATGTTAGCCTGGTTTCTTAAGGAAATGATGGCCTGCAGTTATCCCATCAACCACTTTCTCTTTACAGTATGGTATCCTCCTTTGCCTTCCCAAAATAGCCTTTGAACTCTTCATCGGTCTTTAAAGGGTGGTAGAGATCTTGTATATCAAACCCCTACCAAAAAAAAAACCCCAAACCCTGAAAAAAAAAAATCATTGAAAAGGGATATCAGATAGAGAGAGAAAAGACCCTGTGAATGGTGAGGTTGAGGATCTGCAGCATGAGCTCAGTCCTTATTAGACAGAGTTTCTTCAGGTCTTCTTACAGGATTGTCCTGAGGCTAGCAAACTTTATTTGGGTTCGTCTAATTTGGTACTAGCAACTCAAAGAGATAGCGGAATGTGTTTTCTGCATAAATGCATTTACACTTCTGTCACTATTTCTACATTTCTAGTCTCACTTTTTTCAGACAGAAGTGATTGGACAAAACCACCAGCCTGAATTTTCTTGCTTTTAATTATGGTGAGAACAAATTCCTGCAATGGCAATTCATGTTACATCAACAGCAGCAATGCTAGATTTCAGGGTTTCATGGTGTTAGCATGTGTCAGTGAAACTCTTAATTCACCACAATAAGCAGGTTTGCATTGCACATGCAGAGAAGTTATGATCCCTATTCAGGCTTGGACGCTCTGGAATGGATGCTTAGGGAAGGCCAAAATGCACAAGTGTGCCACAGACTTCTGGCCAGATCTTGGTCAGAGCGAGCAGAGGGATATTTGGAGTCCCATTCTGTTAATTTACATCTGGCAAGTTGATCAGAAAGCATCTATGTAACACAGTTGGATATCTTTTTTCAGTGCCTTTTGCATTAGAAAAAATTCTCTTAGCCAAGGTCTGGTTTCACTGCTGGAATTTAAACTCCTCATCAAATCACTCTTTTTGTCCAGGCTACTCCCTTCAGTTAAGAAGATTTCTAGAAGCATTCAGTGGCAACTTTTTAGTATCATCCCAACTTTAATGATGACCAAAACTGGGAGAAATCTTGGGGGAGAAACATGAAGTAGTAAGACTGCTTCTGTCACATTTGGCTACTCATCAGGGAAAGTCTGAGGAATGTGTTTGACAGACCCAGTTCTTTCTGGTGGAAGTCTGCCTGCATAGTATTCCTTCAGTTATTTTTAGAGGCGCTTACAGCTGTAGGTATCAGTAACTGATAGCTCCGATACGATTTCATGCTATGTACTGGAGCCAGTAAAAACAGATGAGCAGCAGGATTGTTAAACTCAAGGCTCTTCTTGTTCTGTCTCTAAAAATAATTCCTTTCTGTTCTCAGTCTCTTTAAAACCTGGGTGGGTAGCCTTGCTCCAGGTTTCTCTGCATGTGGAAGATGGTTCAGCACCTACTAAAAGATGCTGATAGCAGGATTTCCTTCCTGAAGAAGCTGTATTGCCGCAGTGTTAAAGGTGTATGATCTCAGAAAAATAAAAATGGTGCTGCCGCTTTGGGATCACAGTCAGGTCATTCTGGGAATTGCAAGCTTTCTTGACTGTTCCTGGTACTTGCAGTTTCTGGCCTAGTAGTGGTTGAAATTAATAGTGTAATGTCCTTGTCTCTTCTGGTTAAGCTGCCTTCCTGCAGTGAAAGAGGCTATACCTGTGTAAGATACTACTTGCAAAGAGTAGTGTTGTTTGAAAAGGTTTAAGTCTGAAAGAGTTTTCCATAAAGTCTTTCACAAAACTGTGGATTTGAGGTTATGCTAGGTTATAATGTTGAAATTTCTTTTCCTTTTGAAATTGCTGAGGAATGCATCAAGACAGATATTAATTACTCCTGCCTTTAAATGTTTTTCCTAGGCAATTCGCATTTTGGTTCAAGAGCGCTTGACGCAGGACGCCATAGCGAAGGCCAGTCAGTCCAAGGAGGTTTGTATCTACACTGCACGACTTTAGTGTTAATTATGCCACATCACGTAAGGAAGTGTAGGTGTTGCTTCCGCTAGCAACCTGGTCTAGTGGGAGATGTCCCTGCCCATGGCAGGGGGGTTGGCACCAGATGATCTTTAAGGTCCCTTCCAACCCAAACCATTCTGTGATTCTGTAAGTGTGTGCCATCTCAGTCAAAACTGGTTCTGTTTAAATACTTTCACTTAGGGGGTTGGTGGAAACTTGCTTTATCTTCGCCATCCTGATTCTAAAAAACCCAGAGGATTGTAGAGAGTATACAAAGCTCTCTCTGTTTCAGTTGAATACAGACATATGTACCTGCATGATAGATCATGTAAAGAATCTGTTCTCCTATCCTCGTTATTTGCTCGAGGATTACCCTTGCTGTTCAGTGCAGCAGGCCTACAGTATTAGAAGAAACGTATGACCTGGCTTTTCCTTGGAGCCAGCAGCGCTGGCTGCGTAAGCAGGTTGAAACGCTCCTTGTATGGAGTGTTCTGCTTTGTACGTACACCTCGTATATGTTTAAGGAATGGGATGCTGGACATCCAGTTCTTCCCTCCCCACCTTCCTCAAAAAGAGAAATGGTGAAGGAAGCTTCTGCACTTAAAACCTCAGATTTTGCGGAATTACTTTCTAATCGCAAGCTGTCTGTTGGTAAGATGTTGCAGGGGATGACTGTGGTTTTTTCAGATTGTCATTTCTTAAACATCCCAGTTCTCCAGCTCTTCCTCTCTGGCACTTGGCGCAGCAGCTGTGGGCTTTGGGTCTTGGGCGCAGCCAGGGAAGGCAGCTTCTCTTGCCCTGCAGGTGTATGTTTGGAAGTGTCCCTGCTAAAGGAACAGTATCTGGTCAGAGAGTCTTCATCTTTTCTGGCAGCTGCTCAGAACAGCCCATGCTGTATTTATTATCATAACACTGCTTATGGTGTTTACTCAGTGGCAATCGCAGGTGCTCTCAGTTGCAATGCAGTAATTGCCAGAAGTGTTGGAACAGTAAATCAAAGCTTTGGTGTTGTATATCCATAAAACCGTAAAAGAGCAGGAAAATATGAAAGCGCTAAGACTGCTGCGGTCATTTTAGTTTCTATAACTAATGTTAATAAAAAGATGCTTTTAGTTGTTGTTTACATAGCTACACAGCTGATATGCAGGGGTCAAAATGGGATTTTCTGTGAGTTTGGCAGAACTAGCTGCTTTGAGGAACAGTGAATATTTTTCATGACAAAAAATTGTTCATATTTGATAGGTCTTCAAAGCATCATCAGATCTTAGGTTGAAATGTTGCTGTGTCACTGAATGTGATATATGTCTTTGGGAGTGTATTCTTACTAGGAATGCTAAATTTCAAGTGAGGTGAAGAAAAAGCAGGGGGGCGGAGGCAGGAAAACAGCTTTATCTGTGCCAGCAGCAATCAACATTGTAATGTACCACGTGAATGAAGAAAATATCTTAAAAGCAGAAGGGATGGTGGGGTTGCAGGGTAGGAGAGGAAAAATAAACCTCTGCTGCTGATTTTTGGCTAGTTTGTTAATGGCCAAAATATTAGCCAGTGACACTTTGTATAATAACCTGCTTCCAGGGACAAGGCTTATAAATGTCTGACTGCTGCATGGCAGATGACTTAATATACAAAATGTCATGAGTTGCATTCTTGGCAATATCAAGATAGAGCGGGGAGATACAGAGATGTTCTCTGACTGAAGGATGCCTGTAAGGACTATGCTGGGGACGCTTCTACTGCTGTGCTTGTGGTTTAAATGTACCAAATAAAATGAGATTTATCCTATTGACTTGTCAAGGTTAGCTTTTCAAGACAAGCCATTACTTTTTTTTTTTATTAGTTTGAATGGCTGGCAATTCCATGTATTCAGTGTCTAGACAGGATTCAGGTTTATACTGACAGACTCGTAGGCTGTCCTTCTGGGCTTTCCTCGCCTGATGAGCATATCCTAGGTGGGATCAAGTGCAACGAACGCCCTTCAGGATCACTTTAAGGATGCTCCTGAGGGCTGTACCTGGGGCATGTTTAAAAGCACAACAAAGTAGGTATATTTTCCCCCTACTCTGAAATCTGGAAACTTTTTTCCTCTCACTCCCAGGGAAACTAGTTTTACTATCGACATGTCCACTTATAGGGGAGATAGCTCAGTGGTCAGGCCCATTGCAAGTGTTTTGTGCAGCAGTTTTAAATTCAGTTTTTGGGGAACGAGGCTGAGAAATGAAGTAGTCTGTGTGGTAATGGATTTAAAGATCCTTCTCATTTTGTTCCCTGTTTGAAGCTGCTGTGCAAATGAGCTTGTCCTGTTGTAGCTGTAGCAGCAGTGGGTGCCTGTACAGCCCAGTACCCGCTACGAGACTATGGCTATGGGCTGTGGGGCTTGGGAAAGGCCAGTCTACTGCTCTGGCAAAGACAGCTTTCACCAGAGGGAGCAGGCAGCAGCATGTGCAGCCAGAAGGGAGCTAAAATATGGGGTAGAGGGAGGAGGGCAGGGTAAGTAGTGTCCCGCTACCAGGGTGTC
The DNA here is from genome assembly GCF_964289735.1 of Phaethon aethereus. Taxonomy (NCBI): domain Eukaryota; kingdom Metazoa; phylum Chordata; class Aves; order Phaethontiformes; family Phaethontidae; genus Phaethon; species Phaethon aethereus. The sequence continues at coordinate 4,048,031 of NC_138579.1, forward strand.
TTGGAAGACCACCTCTGAAGGTGCCGCTGTGGTCACTCAGCATTGGAGGTGCCTGCAGTGGCCCTAGGGAATTCATCCACAAAGAACCAACTGAAGCAATGTTTTGCTGCTTGTATGGCTCTGAGAACACACTTGGGTGGCAATGAGGTCTTTGCAGCCTTAAGTATAAACCTGGTTTCTTAAATAGTATGTGTGTGAAGTCTGATATCGCTAGGATCTGTTTGAAGTGGCATTCTTAACAAGCTGTTCAAATTTTAACAACGCAGATATATTTTTAAGATTGAACATCCATTTTACTGTAAAGGCCATGGAAAGGAACCACTTCTTGAAAATGGGGTATTAGAGTTAGTTTCGGTCAGCATTTTGTATTTAGTTTGCATTGTTTTGATCAGCTCAGATGTTTGGTTTTTTACATGTATATAAAGGCCTTTAAAAAAAACCCTCACTGTTTAGAAGGTTTACAACCCCATGTTGCAGAGTTTGACTAATAGTATTGAACTGAAATGTTTTTGTTGTGCCAAATGGAAATGTTGAAAAAAGTTAGAGCAGTAGTAAAAGCAAATTCTAAGATTTGCATTGTTTAAGTCTAATTTTATGTGCATGTTGAAACATGGCAAGTGATTGTTTAGCATGACTGCTCCTCCACAGCTGGAGAGGGTAGAGGAAGGAGAGCAATGCCTATAAATGACCACTAATAAACCTTTCCTTGTACTGTCTTAATAGAGCAAGTATTTGGAAAATTGAATGTTTAGCTTTATTCCTAAGCTTAACACTTGAGAAAATGCTTCTGGGAACGTTGATGGAGGTTGCAAGCTCAGTGCTTGAGAAACTCGCTTGATTACAGAGAATTTTTACCACTCTCTCTCAAATCGGCCAGTGCTTTGAAAACTGGCAGCTGTTTAAAGCCAGTAGTTTCTAAGAAAGCCTAGTTTGTGCATGCTTTTTGTTTGTCTGGGTAGCGAAGTTGCTGGATTGGGTGTTCTCTTGCAGCACTGTTGTTAGCCTTTTAAGGATTGAATGTGGGCAGTGTGTATCCAATGGGGTTTGCCTGACGAGTAGGGGGATTATCAAGCATGAAAATTTTTCTTTATTAATACTCTGGGTTTGATGTTTGAGGACACAAAGGCACTCCTGTGTAATCAAGCGTGATGACTTTTCAAAGTTGTCACATGTGTCTATATAGTGTCCTCTGCTCCAGAGTTACCTGCTGTAGTGCTTGATTTTATTTTCCAGAAGTACAAAATGACATTTCTAATTATATTTGAACATGCTTTTTCTTTTTAAAGGGTTTGCCTGTTGCTTTAGAAAAGCACATTCTTGGCTTTGACACAGGAGGTAAGCGGTTCTCTTAATGTTACTTTTTAAATAGCGATGTTTGCCTTTGTCAAAGTATATTACTGTCAAATATGTAGCTAATGTGTACAGTAAAAAAGCCTGTAGTGGAAAGAATTGCTCCCTCCTAGCTTGTTACTTATAAGCACTCTTGAGCATTTTGTTTTGGAACAGAAAAGCATTAAATCTTAGCTGTGGAATAGGTTGTTTCAGAGTAATATTTAAATAACAGCTTCTAAGGGCAGCCACGTTTGCAAGCGGAAGGAATGCATCTCGTTACTGTTGTCTTGTAAATCTCGCTTCTACCAGCAGAGGACTTCTGTGCTTCTTCGTGTGTTTTAGCTGCATAATTTATCTAAAATCTAATCTAATCAGCATGACCTAATAGATTATTTTGTAAGGAATGGACCCCACTAGTCTACCTTCGCTTTTGCCCCATGTACTAAATTACTTCTTGGAATGCTCCATACTGACCCGACTTGGCTGTGGATTACTGCCACGGCTGCAGGAAGCTGAGCGAGGTTTTGCAGAGCACCCTGTCCCTCTATAGCAGCAAGGAGGGTTGTTTCCTATTTCAAGTAGGAAAACCACAAGCATGGATAAAGTGCAGAGCATTAACTTTTAAGTTTAGATTAAGCTTTTCTGAAGACCTTCATATCAGGTGAAAATGCTTGATACGACTTCTCTTTCTGCAACTCACCCAGATGCTGTTCTCAATGAAGCTGCCCAAATTCTCCGACTGCTGCATATAGAGGAGCTCCGAGAGCTGCAAACAAAAATTAACGAAGCGATTGTAGCAGTTCAGGCGATTATTGCTGATCCCAAGACGGACCACAGACTGGGGAAAGTCGGGAGATGAACAGACAAAAAGCTTTTAGTCTCTTGTGTACTTAGTATAACTCTGTACAACTCTGGCATGCAGTTTGAAATGGTATTATTTTACTGTTTGGAAAGAAAACAGGAAATTGAATTCTGACTTCTAATGAATTATCACTTTTCTTTAAATAAATGAAGCTGGGGAGAATAGACAAGTTGTTCTGATTAGCTCTGAGTTGGCAAATACGACTTTTTCATTGTGTTTGGCTTTGTGTTGAGAGGGGAGTGCTACATAAAGGCTCTGCAGATTTCTTTTTTGCTGAGGCCCTGCCATAAGAGCAGCTCGCTCCGGGCTCGCTTGCTTGCTATTTCTCCCCAATCTACTCTACAACTGAAATATTTAAAAACTAAATCCAAAGGGAAACTTAAAACAACCATTTTATTCAATTATTGAAGTAACCTAGAAAAAGTGAAGCGTTACAAGGTAAATGGTATTTCTGAACATGTATTGGTCTACATTGGGTAGGTCTATGAAGGCACTTAGAAGAACCAACAACCATGAACAGATCAATTCTAGCATATTCTTCTAATATAAATACTAAAAGACATGCATTGAGGCAGTGGTGAAAATACAGAATTGTCTTCTGGAAAAACTTCAATGCCTTTGCCGTATCACGTAATGGTTCTGCACACTTTTGGAGCACACACAGTCTCTGTCTTCAGGGCTGCAGATTACTTAGACCCAGCAAGACACTGCATCCAAAGCTCCCCATAGGCGCTCAATTTTTGGATAAAAGGACCTGTTGGTCAGATTGTCAAAACTATTAAAATTAATCCATTTGTTCTTCCAATAAAATAAAACATTTGACTAAGAAAGCTACATTTTAAATTTGCTTGCATAAGCAAGAGTGAGCGTAATGGCCTAAGATTCACAGGACCATTTTTTTGGTAATATATCCATGTTTTCCATTTAAAAAAAAAATACAGTAGTAAAGACTTGAGGTATAACTTCAAAAAATACTTCATAATCTTTTGCAGGAGAGTAGGTCGCTTCATTGGCCTTGGTTAAGGGCTTTCCCCTCTTCGTTGTATGCAGTGACAGTTTTCTGGGTCTGAAGTTCTTTTGGGTGCAAAGATTGTTGTTTCTCGGAATAGCAGTTCCTATTTCCTTGCTGCAGAGAGAAATGGACATCTTTAGCGTGCCAAGCAGATAACTGCCATCAGACAAGAAAGAGGGGATGGGTGGTGGTGTGTTTTACCTCCAGGGCAGTAGGGGTAAACCACAGTTATTCCATAGAGATGTGATCGCTGCTCTGGAAGATACTCATCGGTAAAGGCGCCGGTTTCTTTATTGATGGCTATTACACCGTCCCTGGTGATAAAAGGGGGAGAAGTGCTTTACTCAGCTCTGAAACTTGGTTTTTTGTTCCGTCCCCCCTGCATTAAGAACAGAGGCAGCTAAAAAGATTGGTCCGAACACCTCCAGAACAAGTGGAAAGAAATTTGCTCCATACAATCTACATCCAGCTCATTCAGTGCATTTCTCATTAGTGATGCAGAGTCACAGAGACAGCCTTCCAAGGAGAGATTATCTCCCTGAGAGTCTCCTCCAAGCATGGCAAGCACTTAAGTGTTTGTTGTAATCTGCTAAGGTTTGATTGAAGTTCTTAGAGCTTCCAGCTGGAGTGGGAATAGAGGCCAGTTCCTGATGCTGAGGGCCTTGGGTGGCTGGGGAGAGGGAACAACTGAGGACACAATCTTTTCTTTGACTTCATCTAGATTCAGAAGCTTGTGCCAAGTTTTATTTAAAAAAAAAAAAAAAAAACCAAACCACTATTTCTGTCCCTCCTAGGAAGCTGGAGTTGTTTCTAAACAACTGTTCTGTGCTGAGATTTACAAGCGGGTGTTGTGAACGTGGCACTGCAGGAGACCCAAGAGAGTGCTCTGGTGAGGTGCCAGCACTTGGGACCAGGGAGCGGGCTGGGACCGGTGTTTGTTTTTCCCCCTCTGGCTCAAAGCCCCTCCAAGCTGCTGGCTAGCGCGATGCCACAGGGAGTGGTGGAGGCTGACTCCCGGCTGCATAGGGGAGCGGAGCCCTAGGAACTGCTCGCTCAGCGCTCCCGGCCGTGGGAGGGAGCGGGTTTTCTTTCCTTACCGTCTCCAGTCCGTGTGGTAGAAGTGATTAGCGTAACTGATGATGCTGAAGGGGTAGTTGAGGTTGTTCTGTATGACATGCCGGCCCGTGCCATCGGGGAATGTGCACTCCAGGTGCTTTGTTCCTTTTCAAACACAAGACAGTTACCAGGGTACACAAAAAAAGACACCAAACCCCCAAACGTGTTCTTTGTATTCACTAAATTCTGAAAGAGCTTCTCAGCCTAAGGATGTAGAATTAACTCGTGTGAGCTCCCCATCCCCGACACACCACGTTCTTTGGGTCAGGCCAAGGGAAGTGGGTAGAGAAGCCTGCCGGTAGCAATGGGCTAAAGACGGATGCAGCTGATTTATGTTCCTCTTGAGGCTTAGTGTGTCATAGTGTGATCTGTCCTCGATGAAGTTACCTGCATCTGCCCAACAGAGCAGCTTGGAGAAGGGGTCAAACGTCAGGCCGTTGGGCAAGCCAATGTCCTTATTCACCAGGACCCTCCTGTTGGCTCCGTTGACAGTGGAAGTTTCAATTTTGGGTGCTTCACGATTCCAGTCCGTCCAGTAAAGGTTGCTTGGGAAAGAATTATATAATGAACAAACGGGACAGGCAGCAGTAAGGAGTGGTAGCAGATTATCGTCTTTCTCTTTTGTTACTGGTTCTTGTCAAGAGAGGGGCCTGGTTTTCCCCTTAACAGTGCCCAAAATAAATCTTTATTTGATTTGAAAAAATCTCTAAGAGAAAACCAGAATGATGTCAAACATGTTTACGACCCAAACTGCAGCTCCTAGATGAGGGCGAGTCTTAGGAGTAGCACATTTTGTATCGCAACTGCACCCTAGAGGCACAGCTTGTGTTTTCAAACGCCAGGCGTGTTTCAAAGCTTTTAAAAATAATGTACATCCTGACACTGAAACAGCAGGTTTAGCCAAATCCTGAATTATTAAATAAAAGAAGGGGTGGGGAACAGAGCCAATCCCTCCTACGGGGAGCACAGTGTAGGAGAGCTGCTCCCAGGCTCAGGATGGGGCTGTGGCACCACCACATGTGTCTGACTTTGGCACCTTGCAAAGCCCTGCATGCAAATCCCTCCGGAAACGCTGCTGCTCACCCTCGGACAGGGTCCACTGCGATGGCCCGGGGGTTGACCAGCTCCGTGTCGAAGAGCACCTGCCGCTCAGAGCCGTCCAGCCGAGCTCTCTCGATCTTATCCAGGCCGCTGTCGGTCCAGAACATGGCTCGGCGCAGGTGGTCCACCGCCAGCCCCTCGGGGCTGATGAGCCCTGCCAGAGGGACAGACGCAGTCAGCAGCTGGGGACACGCTGCTCCTGGACCTGTCACAGTGCCCTGACCCACCTGACCCACGGGATGAACCATGGATGAACCCCTAAAGCAGGACAGCCCCAGAGCCACGGAGGGCAGAGCCTGGCGTGGACCTGCCGACATGACTTTGGGCAGATGTCACTGGTGGTGGGAGCACACCTGAGTTGATAACAGTCTCCGGCTCAGCGCCTGGCTCCAGGCTTGCTCGGCTTATGGTCCGTCCGGCCACATCCGTCCAATAGATCGTCTTCTCCCGGCAGTCATAGTCAATCCCCACCACGATGGAGCCCTGCCAGGGTTGGGGAGACACACACAGGGTGAAATCCTGCCTGGGCCACAGCCAGGAGGCTCAGGGAGCATCCTTATCCCCCCAGCTGGCATCAGGAGCTACTCGGGGCACTCTGCAAGATGCAGCAATGGGAAACAATGCTCAAATCCCTTTTCCCTGGCAAAACCCACCACCGACGGGCTCCTACTGCACACCCCCGGCTGAAGCCTGCGGCCGAGTTTTTAGGCCAGCTGTCACAGGCACACACCCACGTCCAGATGGGTTTAAAACCCCTTGGCTCAAGGAGAGACTGCTCCAACAGCAGAGCCAGCCCGAGGAATGACCTTCAGGATGGGAAAAGGGAATACTTGGCAAGGTGGTTCTGTTCCCCAGGGTGCAGGGAGGGTCGTGGCCCAGCTTTCGGCATTCCTCTCCCTCGGTCTGGCCTGGCTGGAGATGCACATGGCCACGCTCCAAAAGGAGTCCGAGGAAGGGGGAAAAGGCAAGTTTTGCAGCAGAGCCGTGCAGCTGGCAGCCTGGGGCCCGTGACCGAGCCTGCGAGCAGCCGTGCTCCTTCCCTTTGCAGGCAGCCCCCGGTCTGTGACCTGCCCCTCTGCTGGGGCTGGCTGGAGGAAGAGGGGAGAGCACTCCTCCTCGGCTCAGTGCCAAGGCAGCCAGCACAGCCCACGTCCCCACAAACCCACATCAACCTTCCAGAGGTGACCCCTCAAACCATCACAGTTCAGACAAGAGTGGTCCAGAGAGATATGAAACGCAGAGCCCCAGCATCGGCTCGTCCCTAACTCCCTCCGGTGGTCCTGCACCCCGACCCCAGCGCTGGAGATACTATACATGCAGGGAGAGCAGGGTCTTCGCCGCCTCCTTCTGCAGCCGCGTGCCGTTGAGCGGGAGGTAGCCGATTTGCTGTCCCTGAGCGTAGAGCAGAAAGGTCCCTGTGGCCGGTAGGGTCACATCGGGCCGGGGCGAGGGCCGGACGCTGGGCGGCGCGACGCTGGGGAGACCTGGCACAGAAATGGGGGGACGGACAGGGAGAGAGATGGCTCGGGGAGCTTCGGCCCGTGGGTTCCGCACCCAAGCAGGAGTGGGGTGCAGAGTGCCAGGCACCCGTACTGTGATAGATGGCGGGTGGGGGGGGAGTCACACTTGGGGTGCTGAGCCCTTACATGGCGGGGTGCTGCCGGGCTCCGAGCGCGTGCCCTGGATCTCCCTGCCGCTCTCGTCCACGCACCAGCAGTACCCGCTGTCCCCGTGGCACTGCAGCGGGGTGAAGTCTCCCCCGGCGTCGCACTGCGGCACGTACTGGTCGCGGCGGGGGCTGCCCCCGTAGTGCTCCAGCAGGCTCTGCCGCCAGCGCTCGCACATGGTGCGGGGCCGCTCCGTGGGCTCTGGCATGGGAAGGGTGACCAGTCACCCCGCTGCGATGGACCCCGCGTGCAGGGTCAGGGGGCTCAGGGCTTTGCTGGGTCCCCCTCTTCTTGCTGGGTGCCCCTCCATGCTAAGGGCGCTGGAGGGGCACCACGGGGCTGGGATGCTGCGGGGAGAGGACGGCACCCGCTGCTCCTCTGGGCACTGACCTGGGCTCCCGCAGCGAGGCGGTGTGCTGCCCGGCACCGTCCGTGTGCCGGCGATCTCCTGCCCCGCGGCGTCCACGCACCAGCAATAGCCGGTGCTGCCGTGGCACTGCAGGGGCCGGTACCGACCCTCCTCGTCGCACTGGGGCACGTGCCCATCGCCCACGGGTGAGGGTCCTGGCGGCACCTCCCGTGGGTACAGCCGCTCATGTTCGCAGGGGGTCAGCTGCTGGATGGACTCTGCCGGCAGCAAATGCCCCCTTCCTGGGCTCAGGGGGTGCCACACAGCTCCCCTGGACCCGCCTGGCACCCAAGTTTGGCCCCGCTTCACCCAGGGCTGCAGGTGCTGGGTGATGCTCTGCTGGCACCCCCTGCCCTCCCGCCTCGAACCAGGGGCTGGGGGCTGCCCCTCTCCAGCCCCCCTCGGCAACATGTGGCTGTCCCCTCCATCGCAAGGGATATAGGAGGTGCCCCAACGGCCACTGCCACTATAACCCTGTGGGCCAGCGTGCCCTAAAGACCCAGCAGCCCCCTGAGGTGCCCAACCACCCATTTGGCAGCACCCTGCACCCAGGCCATGGCAGAGAAGCCCCTGGCCGGGCAGTTGGGCAGAGGGTCCCCTCTGCTCGCTGCAGCTGCACTGACCTCGCTCTGCTGGTGGCTGGGGACGAAGTGCTGTGGCCGGGCGGGATGGGCAGGGGCAGGCAGGGCTCTGCCTGCTCCAGCACCCTCTCAACACCCTCTGCCACCCACAACAGCCAGCGCAGCCAGCCAGGGCATCTCCTGCGCTGTGCTGCTGGGAGATGCTTCACCCCAACAGCTGGGTGCCCGCTGATCCCATCGGGATGCCAACAAGATGCCGAAGGACCCAGCCCACCTCCCCTTGCCCCCTCGCGCGCAGTGGGGTAGCGCTGACCTGGGCTCCCGCAGCGAGGCGGCGTGCTGCCCGGCGCCGTCCGTGTGCCGGCGATCTCCTGCCCCGCGGCGTCCACGCACCAGCAATAGCCGGTGCTGCCGTGGCACTGCAGGGGCCGGTACCGACCCTCCTCGTCGCACTGGGGCACGTGCCCATCGCCCACGGGCAAGGGTCCCGGCGGCACCGCCCGCGGGTACAGCTGCTCGTGCTGGCAGGGGGTCAGCCGCTGCGTGCTCCCTTCTGCCGCCGGGAGAGCCAAAGCAACAGCGGAGTGAGCATGGGAGAAGCCACCCCAGGCAGAGCCGGCACGTGCGTGAGCCGGGCGGCCTTACCGTGCGTGCACTGGAAGCCATCACCCTCATAGCCAGCCTGGCACTGGCAGGAGAAGGAGCCTGGCGTGTTGTAGCAGGCGGCGGCCGGGTGACACGGGTTTTCGGCACACTCGTCCACGTCTGTGCACGGGAAGGATGGGGATGAGCTGGGGCAGGACACCCCGGCAGCTGCGCGCTGCGGGCACCCCGCGGCCCCTCGCGTGCCCCCGTACCGGAGCAGTCGATGCCGTCGCCGGTGTACCCGGGGAGGCACTCGCAGGCAGGGCGGCCCCCGGCGCGGGGCAGGCAGCGTGCCCGGTCCCCCGGCGCGCAGGGGTGGCTCCCGTCCTCGCAGGGGTCACTCGCCGGCGCCAGCGCTGAGGGGACAGAGGGGTGAGAGGGTGGCCGGGGCGAGCCCGGTGGGGCAGAGGGGTGTGGGGGGACCCCGAGCTGTGGGGCCGGCACTTACGCACACACGCCTGCCTGTCCTCCGCCGGCCGGTACCCGCTGCGGCACTCGCACCGGTAGCTACCCGGCACGTTCAGGCAGACGGTGAAGGGGCCGCACTGGCTCAGGCCCTCCGCACACTCATCCACGTCTAGAGGAAGGGGGAGATACCAGGCGTCCCGGCAGTGGTGGGACACCCCCATTTTTGGGGTCCAGCTGCTCCTCATCTGCTGGGAACATCCTGCCCCAAGCTGCCCGTCCCCTGTCTGCCGCTTCCTCCGTCCCCGCAAAGCTCCTGGAGAGCTTCCCCAGGTGCCCCCGGCAGCCCCCCCGCATCCTGCCTCAGTTTCCCCCCGTGCTTCACCCATATCCTTGGTGCAGCTCCAGGAAGCTCCAGAGACTGTGGGTGCTGTGATGCTGCGGCTTGTCCCAGCACCCCAAATGGCAGTGGCCACCGCGGTGCTCCAGCCCCCCACCCCGCACCCACCCGCAGCCCCGCTGACCTCGGCAGCCCCGTCCGTCTCCGCGGTACCCGGCCGCACACTCGCACGTGTACTCCATCCCCGCGCCGGGCTGGCAGCGCGCCGTCGGCTCGCACGTGTGCGTGCTGTCGTGGCAGGGGTTCACCAGGGGATTCTCGGCACCGTCTGGGGGCAAGGGACGGCGTTAGTGGGGAAAAGGCCCACGAACGGGGCGGGGAATGACCGTTCCCACTTATATCCGAAACACTTCGGCTCAAACCCCTTGGGAAAAAAAACCAAAACACCTCTCTTTTGGCTATTTTCGGGCAAAGAGAGCATGCCGCTGCTTGGGGAGCGGGCAGGAGACAGCAGCATCCCCTGACGCGGGTTGGCACCCCGGGGTGGGCACCCTGGGGTGGGCACCCCGGGGTGGGCGCCGGAGCTCACCTCCTGCCGAGCCGACGCGGGCGGCGAGGGCGTAGCGCAGGACGTGCTCCTGGCCGTCGTAGAGGGCGAAGGCGCGCGCCACGCTCAGCCGCTGCCGGGCGGGCAGGCGGGCGTGTGGGCAGCCGGCGAAGGTGATGTTCTGGCGCAGGCGGTAGGACAAGGTCTGGTTGGCGGTCCCCGCGGCCAGGACGTACTCCCGCTGAGCAGAGGACGTCACGGCTGCCGGATGGTTAGAAACGCCCCCCGGGATGGGGGAGAAGCAGCTTCAGCATCGATGTCTCTTGGATGTTGGGAACCGCGGTGGGGATGGGGTGTTTTGGGGCGGCTCCAAGCAGGGCACGCAGGGATGGCGTGCGAGAAACCGAACCCGGGGCTGAGCACGGGCTCCTACCTGAGCTGGAGTAGCGATAGAGCTCCTTGTAGGGAGCGATGTGGACACTGACATTCTCCGGGAGGAACGGCACCTGGCCCTGGATATGTGTCTTAAGGCTTAAGTAATTGTCCGGCCCCAGGCCCTCGGCCGTCTGAGTGACGTGGACCGTCTCCTCCCCGGGGTAGAAGGTCACCTCCAGGCTCTGGGTGAATTCGGCACCTGGGCATAAAAAGGGAACAGGCGCCATTCGGTTGCGGGACTTTCAGGGACACATCCCCAAAGCATCCTTCCCCGCTCCTCCGGCACACCCGCCAGGGCTCGCAGCAGGGAGGCGACAGCCAGCTGAACCCGGGGAGGGGATCGGAGGAGCTGCCCAGCCGCCCCGAACCCCCACCCGCACCCCTCATCACCCCACACCAGGAGCCGTGTCCCTCGGAGCAATGGGGCTCAGTGGCGCATCCCGGGTCCCCGCTCACCGGCGATGCTGAAGCCGTTCTCGGAGCCCGGCTCCTCCAGGGCGAAGAGCCAGGCAAAGAGCCCGCCGACGGGCAGGAGGGGCAGGAGGGCGCGGGCGGCGGGCTGGGGCACCCCACTGATGGCCGTGTAGGCTCGGCCGTCGCTGCCCACGATGTAGGCGTGCAGGTCGACGTCCTGGAAGCGGACGGACGTCCGTCCCACCGTCAGGCTCCCGCTCACCTTCCCGTTGAGGCGATGCACGGCCCCTGGGCGGGGAGACGGGCACCCCTGGCAGCGGCCGCCCAGGCTCGGGGTGCCCGTCCCCGCCGCCCGCCCCGCGTACCTTCGGGCAGGCACTGCCGCCCGTTGCCGTAGTAGGTGGCCCGGCAGTGGCAGCAGACACCGGTGGCATAGTCGGTGCAGAAGGCGTGTGGGGAGCAGCGCCCGTGGTGCTGGGCGCACGTCTCCTTGCTGGCCGCGCTGTAGGTGAACACTGGGACCAAGGGGAAAGGGTTTGGGGACACAGTGACAAGGCACCCTGCTCCCCCCGGTCCCAAAAACACCACTGGGAGATGGGACAGCCGGCAGCGGCGCTTCCCAAGAAAGCTGCCCGGGATGCACGTGGGAGGCTCAGGGTTTCAAACCGATTGCCTGATTTCAGGCAGATCTGACAGAAGGCGAGAGATCGAGTTCCCGTGTATTTTTGGGAGACGGACGGCCAGGGACGGGGCCTCGCTGCCCTGGGCACGTGCCACGGCGGCTCCCCAGCCAGCTCGGCGGCGGCAGGGCTGGCCTTGGCCCCACGGCAGGACCTGTCCCCTGAGCCTCCTGTCCCCCCAGCTCCCTCCTCGCAACGCGGGGCAGAGCAGCGGCAAACCCGGCAGGCAGGGACGCTACGGCTCCGGCGGCCCCTTGGCAGCAGGATTTGGCTGGGAGGAGCTGGAAGGGCGGCAGCTCTGCAGGAGCGACGCCAGCCCACGCCAGCGCCAGCCCCGGCTGCTCGGGAGGAGATGAGCTTGGAGCAAAGAGGCCTTTTTTAGGGAGCCACCCACCACGAGACGTCCCCGTTCAGTCCTCAGAGGGGCCGTGGCCACTCACCGTCGGGGTTAAAATGCACGTCTTCCTCCACGCCGACGCCGTGATGCCCGGAGCTGTAGGAAGAGGGGTTGGGGTAGCCCTGCTGGGTGCCACCATCCCAGTCGGGGTGCAGCCGGCGGCTCCGCTCCTGCCCCGGGGACGCGGGCAGCCCCTCGGGGACGATGCCCAGCAGCGCCGGGGCGCGGGGTCCGTGGCCGGGATGCGGTGACGTGGCTTCCAAGACGTGCTGCGCCAGCAGCTCCATGGACGTGTGGTCAGCACGGCTGTAGAGCGCACGGGCGTAGTCGGCGGTGCCGGGGGCATAAGGCACGGGGCTCTGCGGCACACCGCGGCCGGCTCCCCCGCCGCCCCCCGGCTCCACGTGCTCCAGGGGGGCTGCGCTGCCCACGCGGAAGACCCACACGCCAGGCACCCCTGCGTTGCTCTCCCTGCGGGACAGCAGCACACACGCACGTCTACCACAGCGGCGGTGGAAAATCCACCCCAAAGGTACCGGCCTCGCTCCGCGCCACCCCTCCCGGGACCCCAAATCCCAAAATGCTCCCGTGCACACGGGGCTGAGCCCCCTGACGCAGCCCATCACCCCCAGCTCGCTCTCCTCCTTCTTCCAGCCTTTTAAAGATGCCAAGGGCTGGGAGAAGGTGACCCTGCCCCCTTGCCCACCCCACACGGCCCCCCAGGCACCACGCACCGCTCCAGGTGCCTCAGAGCCTGCTCGCTGCTGGCCAGGCTGTGGAAGAGCCCGTCCCTCTTCGGGTCATCGCCGTCCCCCCAGCTGAAGCCCACCCTGGCCGGCAGCTCCAGCTGGACGTTGTAGGACTCCTTGGGTCGCGTCCCCAGGAACTGGAGGCCACCATCGGGGTAGAGGAAGATGGTGTAGGTGTCCTCATCATCATAGGCTATGACCGCCTGGAAGGTGTTGAGCTGTCGAGGGGAGAGCAGGACAGACGATGTCATGGGGGGCAGAACCCCAGAGGAGGACTGAGACAGGGAAGGGGACTAGGGACGCAACAGCCACCTCCCCGCACGCCGCAGTGCACGCCAGCGGGGAGCCCCTCGCCAAAAGAGCCCTCCATCAGCCTGCAGGCACCTCCTGGGGAAGAGCAGGAGCAGGGGCCGCTCCTGCATGGCCAAACCCGGGTGCAGCGTGACGGGGAGATTCTCAGCATCCACCATGGGAGCCCATGACACAGCCAGGCCACCCCCTCGCAGCCGCACCGGTGCAGGGGCGTCCCTTGGAGCTGCCACGCAGGGAGGTGACAGCCCCGCACCATCCCCAGGAGCGTCCCCGGCCACGCAACCCCTGCGCCGGGCTGGCACGCGGCAGCCCGCGAGCCCCTCGCTCCCGTCCCCCTCCTCCTGTCCTGCCCCTGACACCAGCAGCCCCCCTCCATCCCATCAGCACCAGAGGAAAACCTGCACCCCCCTGCTTCCCCCGAGAACAATTTTAGCTTGGTTTCCTCAGGAAAAAACATGCACGTGTTCCCGCCTTCCCCACACCCATATGTCCCGCTATAGGCACGCTGGCTGCCTGCCGTGCCAGCCCTGCGAGCCTTGGGGCCACGCCAGTCCCGAGCGAGGCTGCGCCGGAGAGCGGGACCGCAGCAATAACCCATGGATGGGCAGGCTGCGGAGCGAGCACAACCCTTACAAGCCACTGGAGAATCCACACGCACACCGCGGTCACCCCAGATGCGGAGAAACCGATGCTTGCAGCACTTGGGCCAGCCCCCACCCCGCATAGGTCCTGCTCTCTGAATAAATAAATATAAGCACGCAGCAGCAGCCCTTCCCCGGGAGCGGCCGGCAGCAGCAAGCAGGGAACGGCGCCCGAGCGAAGGAAAAATGATTAAACTCCCAGTTTCTCCCCCAGAGCGGTGGGCAGGAGGGGTGGGGGCTCCCCCCATGCAGCCCTCCAGCCCAGCCCTGCCTGTCCCCACACCGCCAGCCCCAATTTTGGGGTGAAGGGCCCCTGGGGCATCGCAATCCTTCCTGGCAGCCCTGCGGGACATAAAGAGCCTTGTTGTGTGCGTCGCACACTCGGGCATTCAGAGACCCCGTGCAAAGGCGGCCAAAAAGCTGGGGGGGGTCATAATACCCCCCCCCTCCCGAGGGGGCCAGATTCCTTCCCCATGCAGCCAAATCGTGGCGGCAGCTGCAGGCCTCGTTTTGCCATGGGGTGGGCGGCGAGGGGGGACCACCCGGTGGGCGACACGGCCGTGCTGGCATCGCGGGGCGCAGAGCGAGGGGGGCCAGCCCCCGGCTCGCAGCCGGCTGCTCCCGGCAAAGAGCTGCAAAGGGCAAATTCCAGCCCAAAAGGGCAATTTTTACTCCCGCAGAAGCGGGGTCAGCTCTCGCCCCCGCCCCCGCAGCCCTGGAAAGCGTCACTGCGGGGACCGGGAACGTGTCCCCACGGAGCCAGAGGGGACAGGGCTCTGCCAGCAGCGCTGCCAGACCTCCCGGCCGGGCAGGACCCCCGAGGCAGGGGATCGGGGAGCCTCTAACCCCCCCCGGTTACCATGTTTCTGCTTTCGAGGCTCAGAAAGGATGAGCTGTGACTTTCTGAAAGCTGGGAGTAAATCCTGGTTCTGGGCAGCAGAAAGGCAGCGTTTCAATAAATGGCATCTTTGGTAAGAAAAGAAGCGGCGTTTAGGGAGTTTTTTAGAAGTTTTGGCTAAGGGGGAGTTCAGCAGCACCGGCACAAGCTGCATTTCAGTGCGTCTTGAATGAAGCTCTCCCTGGAGCTGCTCCTTTCCGAGCAAGACCGGTTTCATTTTAAAACCTGATCCAACTTCTCAGAGAGAGAGGAAAAAAAAAAAACCCCAATTGGGAAGAGGCTGCGTTTTTGATGGCTGCGAGGTCGCTGCGAGGCCCCTGATGGCATCTCTTCAGCTGCTTTCCCAAGTTTTAAATTAGAGGAAAAAATGTGCGTTGCTTCCTTCCAAACCTCTGTTTCTTCCCCTGCTTGGCTTCCCTCTCAGCAGCCCGCTACCGAAGGGCCCCGGAGCAGGGGGACGGCCGGCAGGGATGGCTCTTGGTGGCCCATGGGGACCCGATGGCTGCCGATGGGCTTTGGGTTCAGCCCACCCCACTGCGGCGAGAGCCCGTCACCCATCGCGTGGCTCTGGGTGTATTCGTCACAAGAGTTTTCTTCTCGCAGCTCGTCATATTCAGCTCGTTTCAAGAAGCCCGTCCTGCCGGCAGTGCGTCACCGTCACCTCCTTGGCGCGTCATCAGCCTAACGTGATGGCTCCTGCCCCAGCAGCGGATCCAGCGTTTTCGGGGAAAGGCAGCACTGTAGGTCCACCCACGCAGGAGCCTTATCAGCCCGTGGGTGGAGAGCACATGTCACCTCCCCGACCCGCTGGACCACCTACGAGCTTGTTTTCCAGACACAAAATCAACCCACGGTGGAAACTCTGAAGCCGGTTCCTCACCGGCAGCGTTAATCAGCGCACGGGCAGACGGAAGGACCAGCCCCAAGCCACCGGCAAAAGGTCTGAAGCCCGATGGGTGACCTGGGCCACGGCTTCCCCCAGCTCCCCCTGGCCCAACTTTGCAAATCCGGAGCCACTGGCACAGTAAAACTTTGCATGAAAAGCAGGGAAAAGCCTGAGCACCTCCAACCATGGAGCTGAAGGCACCCTCTAAACCTCTTCTGCCCATCAGCAAAGCCAATGGACCCACCACCACCACAGCCCTGAAGCTCCATGTCTTCCCCGGTGCTCATCCAAGGCTGGACCCACCACCCAGCTGCCCAGGAAGAAGAGACTGAGCGTTTTGGGTGCTGCGCAAGGAAGACTCATCCTCTCACGATACATAGGATGGGCGTCCAACCTCGGCCCATCGGCCTCACCTTCTTGGAGGGTTTGGTGTCCTGCGGGAGCTCCTGGTAGGTGCCCACGTCCTCCCAGGTGGCGATGAACACATTGGTGGGCACGAAGGAGCTGGCGGTGCGGGGGAACCCAGCCTGGATGTAGCCCGCAGCCTGTTCCAACACGTCCGGAGAGTCGTCTTGCCGGTAGTAGATGTTCCCTCTGTCACCGGAGGTGTCAAGGTCGGCCAGGAAGGGAGCAATGACAGGGAAGTCTGTGGGGAAGTCGTCATCCACGTACTGGGTCTCCCTGGGGAAATCCTGGGTGGAGATGACCCCATTGGTCCCCACCTGCGGGGAGAGGGGTGCAGGGTGCTCAGGGGCTGCAGGGGTGCTTCCATCACCGGTCTCCCACCATGTCCAACCCCTCCCCAGTGGAGTGGGGCACAGGGCTGAGAGCCCTGAGACCGCGTGGCCCCATCTGGCCAGGGAGAAAACAAAGACCTCGGGCTTCTGCATCCCCCAGAGAGCCGCCGCTCAGGGGCCGCCCCAGCTGCAGCCGCTGCTGGCGGGGGAACAGCTGCGGAGGAGAAAGCCCTCTTGTTCCTCCGCAGCCGGAGAGACCGGGCGGGAGCGGGGCGGAGGGGGGACATGGATGGAGAAAAGGGGTGGATGGAGAAAAGGGATGGATGGAGAAAAGGGATGGATGGATGGATGGATGGATGGATGGATGGATGGATGGATGGATGGAGAAAAGGGATGGATGCATGAATGGATGGATGGATGGAGAAAAGGCGTGGATGGAGAAAAGGCACGTGCGGTGGTGCAGGGATGGACACATACAGCGGGTCAGGGGTGGGGAGAAGGAGTAAAGGGGAGGTGGGTGTCAAAGAGGAATGGCTGGGGAGAAAGGGGGTGCGTGGGAGGAGGGATGGAAAGGTGGAGGGGTGGAAAGATAGAAGGAGGGAGGGATGGCAGGACAGAGGGATGGAGAGGAGGAGGGTGGGAAGATGGAGAGACAGGGAGGGTGGAGGGGTGGGAGGCCGGGAAGGGTGGGAAGACGGAGGGGCAGAGGGCGATGCTGGAGGGGAGGGGGCTGAAGGAGGAGCGGCGGAGGCCCGGGCGCTGGGGAAGCGGCGGGCAGGCGGGAGCAGGGCCGGGGCCGGCCGGGACTCACGTAGAGGCGGCGGGCGGCGCGGCCGTAGAGGCGCGGGGCGCGGCGAAGCGGAACCCCGGGCGAGCTCTCGTCGTCGCCGGGCCGCAGCCGGGCGTCGCCGCGGGCCGGGCCGTGCGGCAGCAGCCCCCGGCGGGGCAGGGCAGCCCCCGCCGCCAGCACCGCCGCCAGCACCGCCGCCAGCACCGCCGCCGCCCGCATCCCGCCGCCGGCCCACCGGGCTCCCCCTCGACGGCGCCGACCGGGCCCGGCGGAGCGGAGCGGAGGAGCGCGGAGCGGAGCGGACCCGACGGGACGGCCCCGGCCCGGCAGAGGGAACCGGCCCCGGCGGGGCGGGACGGGGCGCGCCGCTGGCGGGGCGGGACCAGGCTGCGGGGCCGCTCCGCCATTGGATCCCGCGGCCCCGGCCCCGACCAATCGGATCTCACCCCAAAATCCGCCCCGGGCTGCAGTAGTCCCCCCCCAATCCCACCCGCCGCCGCCGCCCCCCCCGCCCCGGGACTGACTACCACCGGCACATCGCGGGGGCCGGAACTGCTGCGGGGGGCAGAGGGGGGACTCCCGCCCCGTGCCCCGTCGCCCCCCGGGGCCCTGCATCCCCCCCGGCCGCCGCCAGCCCCCGCCGCTCCCCACCCGGCCCCCGCGGATCCCACTCCCTGGAGCCGGGCAGAAACGTGACCCCGTATCCACGGGGGAGCGGCGGGGGCGGGCGTGGAACGCTGGAAGAGCCACCCGGCCAAAATATGTCGTGCAGCTCAGCTGGCGAGTTGTCAGCGAGCAGAGGCGGCCGCGCTGTGGGCTCCCCACGCAGGACGATGCCCCCCTGTTTATCCTTTCCCTGACCCATCTTCCGCCATCTCGCTACAGAGAGGTCTGGAGGGGCCAAGGGTTTGAGGAGGGGCAGCCAAGGGGGGGGGGGGTGTCCCTGCCTTTGGTTTGGGGTGTTTGGAGTGGGAGCACCCGCAGTGGGGGAGGAAAGGACAAGCCCACTGAGTGCTCCTGGAAATCCAGGCTGGGAGCAGCCAAAAGCTCTGCTCCATCTCCCCGGAGCGCTTCCCGCTTCCCTGGCTCCGGGCCAGCGTTCCTATTGCATCTATCCCAAAATGTATACGTGCCCGAGGAATGCCAGATAACAAGGAGAGAAGTGTCAAACCTCGTAGGCTGGTGAGAGAAATAAATCAGGGACGCATTCGTAGCATTCCCGGCAGGAATCCTTGCAGGGAAAGTGGCTGGACACCCTCCGCTGTTGCGATGACAGGGACATGTCATTGTGGCCCCTGTTCCCTCCACCCTGGGCAGCGTGCGAGCCACCGCAGCCCGGGCATCCTGGAGAGCAGCTCCCACCCGTGCCGGGCCCGGGGGCGAGCTGGTTTGGAAACCTGGCCATCCCGGCGAGCGTGACCGTGGGGGCCGCATCCGGACCGGCTGCCGCCCGCCTCGGCTGCAGCCAGCTGGCCGGCTCTGGCCCTCCAAGGGAAACTCCTCGCCTGGCCACGGAAAACCATTAGGGCTTCGAGCCGGGTTCAGCCAGCTGGACGCGATCCGCAGCCTTCGAGGAGTTCCCCATGCCAAAAAAAAGCGGCTTTTCTTTGAAGCTCAAACACCCGCGGGGCTCTGCGGGGGAAATCAGGCCGGCAGCCCCTCTGCCCGGCGAGACCCCAGCCGGGATGTCCCTCCCGCGGGGAATGGCGGCATTTGGTGGCACCTAGGAGGTGGCGATGGGCAGAGGGGGTAGGGAAGCGGGGAGGACAGCCGTGCTGCCCCGTGGGTCACACAAAATACAAACCTAGCCGTCCCCAGTGGGATGGAAATGTTACCGTCATAAAACGTCTTGCTGCTACAAGGGAAAGATTCAGGGGGGATGATTTACAACCTGCTGTGGTGGCTGTCCTGAGACATTTCATTAAAACACTTATCTACTAATATATTTTTTAAGGGGTAAAATAATTCAGGTTTTCAAGGGAGGAGCTGCTAACTCCACGAGTTCCCCAAGCCGGGTCCGGCCGGCACTGCCCCGTGCCCGGGCAAAAAGGGCCCCGTGGGCCCCGAGGACCCTCTGCCATGTGGAAGGGGCAGCTGCCAGGCTTTTTGCACGATCTTTAAGATGCTAAAAAATGCTTTTTACCACCCTCTCGGCAAAACTGGCACCAGTCAGTTAAAAAAGTAGCAGCTGGGAAGAGCTGGAGTCATGCCCTGGCCTCGGGAGCGGAGTCCCTCTGGCGTGGGCAGCCCTGCGGCTTTGGGAGCAGCTGGGAGACTCACTGCGGGAGAGGATGGGGACAGGGATGGGGACCAGGATGGAGATGGGGTCAGGGATGAGGATGAGGACAAGGATGAGGACAAGGATGGGGATGAGCGTGAGGATGGGGATGGGGACACGGATGGGGATGGGAAGAGGCATAGGGATGGGGATGAGGATGAAGATGGGGATGGGGCAAAGATGGGGCTGGGGATGGAGACAGGGATATGGATGGGGATGGAGACAGGGGTATGGATATGGATGGGGATGGGGACAGGCTATGCACGCCCACACCATGTGCTGGGAAAGGAGATGCTCGCGGCGACTGATCCCTGTAATCAATTCCATG
Organism: Phaethon aethereus; assembly: GCF_964289735.1. NCBI lineage: Eukaryota > Metazoa > Chordata > Aves > Phaethontiformes > Phaethontidae > Phaethon > Phaethon aethereus. Next base: position 4,067,593 of record NC_138579.1, read on the forward strand.
CGCCTCAGCAGAGCCTTTGGCTGGGGGGTCAGCTCTCATCGTCGCCTGGGCATAAAAAAAATCAATAGGCATTTATTTGGCAGCGTTTTGTGCAGAAACAGATGTGCTGAAGTCGGAGGAGGTGGAGGATGCTCTGTGGGACGCGGCTGGGGAGGGCTCCTGCCAGATCCAGAAGCCCCCGCCGCCATGGACACTCCCAACTCCCTCTGCTAAACTGGGCAAACCAGGACAAACCCCTCACTGCCCCGCACCCCCCCCGCCGAGCCCCTCCGGCTGCCCGCTGCTGGGGGGCCGGCACCCCCCTGCCCTGCCGAAGGCTCGCCCCTGGGCTCCCAGCGAGGAGGAGGAAGGGCAGGCGAGTCCCTGGCGTGGAGGCTGTTTTGGGCAGGAAATCCCGGCAGCCTCTTCCCCATGGCCTGGCAGCCCTGGGATGGCTGAGCCGCTGCGGCTGGCGGAGATAAGGGAAGCAGCAGGAAACATGCATCTCTCCTGGGGTGGCCGGGAAAGGAAACTTGATTCCCAGTGACCGGAGCGGGGCTGGGGGCTGCAGCAGAAAGCAAGCGCTCGCAGGATGCACCAGGGCCATTCGGTGCTTTGGGACGTAAGGCAGGAGCAGGGGTGGTGTGGGGCTAGGCTAAGAGCAGGGCTTTGGCCGGCTCCGGCGCAGGCTCTGCCGGCGGTGTGCCGTTGCCAGCCAGGTTAGTGGGTCACCGTAATAATGCCCTCGGAGCGTTTCTCCTCCTGGTTATCAGAAACCAGTCCTGCTCGAGGTTGAGACAGGGCAATGAATTAGTGCCTTAAACATCTTTCTGGCTCTGGCAGGAAAGGGCTCTGGCAGGGAAGGGGGTGTGCACAGCTGAGCTCCCTGAATCAGCACGCACAAGTTTTTTGGCCTCATGTCCTAAGAAAAAGAAATGCCTATGGGATTCTGCCCCCCCCCCCCGCTTAAAAACTGGAAACTGCTGGGTAATTTCAGCCAAATCTGACAGGAGGATCTCTGAGGGTCTGTAAAAACAGAGAGAAGAAAGAGAGACCCTGTTAGCTGCCCCCTTGCCTGAGAAAGTAGGCACAGCCTTGGGTTTGAGCTCAACCCTTACGAGCCATCTGGGAATCCACAACGGGCGCACAGCTGGGGTGACCCCAGCTTGCCGGTGGCAGGAACAACCTCTGTGTTGTGTCGGGGGCAAAGGGAGAATCGCCGGGTGGCCATTCCCCTCCCTTGGGGTGGCTCTGCTCCCCCTCGGGCCATGGGGAGGTATCTCTCTGGGTGGCTCCGTCCGTGGGACCGTAACTCCTGGCTGGGCTCGCTGCCTTCCCCGTGGCTCTTTCCCGGGAGCATCCCGCCGGGTGCTGACAGCGGGGAAGCCACGGCGGCGTGGCTGGTTCCCACCCGCGCAGCACCCAGCTCTCGGTATTTCCATTTTTGGGAACGGTTCTCATCGACTTTGGTCCCGCTTCTTCGAATCGGCTTCGCCTTGTGACTCACCACCTTCTCGCCCCGACCCACCGCTTCCATCCACAGGGACACCCTTCCCCGGTGGGTCTGGACCAGGAGGTACATCAGGACTTGCTGGGGTGCATCCTCCAGCATGCACATGTCGCCCAGGTGGGTTTGGAGGCCACCAGCCCCAAGCAGCAAGAGCTCCCACCAGACACCCAGTGATCCCAAGCCACCCACCCGCACCCAAGGTTTCTGGCCCCGGCACGGCAGCCTGCAGCGCCCGGAGGGTGTCCACCCACGCTGCAGATGATTTCCATACGCAGGGTCCATCCCACACGCTCCAGCTGTGACTCAGCACAGATCTTTCTGCTCAGGCCATCAAACGTGATCTGGGAGAGAGGTTGTCCTTACGGAGAGCTGGGAAGACGGGGTGCTAGATCACGAGCAGGTCCAGAATATGGAAAACCAAGGTTTTTGTAGAAAGAGAGGAGGAATTCTTGGCCCTGGGCAACTCGGCCGGAGCAGAAGTGTGGGAAAGCGGCTCGGTGCACGGAGAGAACTGATCAAGGCACTATAAAAGGCGAGAGAGCAAGTGCTGAGCCCTCTCAGCGGGAAAGGTAGCGGAGCTCGGCTCTCCCAGCACCCCAGAGACCCGCAGGATGGAAATGCCGCTCCCACACAGAAAAGCTTCCCGAGGCATCTGGAACCCCAGCCCAAAGGATCGCTCCAGGATTTAGAATGTATTGTAAGACATAAAGGTAAAGAAAAGTGGTTGGTTTGGGTTTTTTTGCTTTACATCTCTGGGGTTCTCCTTCCTTCCTCTCTCTAAATATTGCTGCAAAGCTGGTTTTGGTACCGCAGCTGCCGGATGAGCGTGCCGAGCCCTGCGTGCCTCCCGCGCCGCCGGCGTGCCGGGAGCGCGGCGCGGAGCTCGCAGCGAGCTCGCGAGCGCGCCCGACGCTGGCCGATTCCTGCGCACCGTTCTCCCAAGATTAGGCACAAGTTCCTTATTTGGTCCGGGCTCCGCAGACTCCCTGGAAGAGGGGATTCATCTGCCAGGGCGAGCAGCCCAAGATGGGTTTGTCCTCCATACGTGCCGGGGCCGGGAGCACCCAGGGAGGGAGCCTGTTCGGAGCAAAGATAAAATCAGCCCATCAGTGGTGCTGTGCCCTGTATTCCCAGGGGCTTCTGGTGTTTTTCCCTGCAGCACAAAACCCAGCAGGGACAGATTGTCTCTCCCCATCACCCCCCGCAGCAGATCCGGTCCTGCCCCATCCTCACTCATCCCAAGGCTCTGGCCCCGGACACACACCAGGCTGAGCGGATGCAGCTTTGGGACACTTCCCTGGGTGTTTATACCCTGAATCAAGAGTCCTCTGCAGAATTAGGCTTTTTTTGCTGTGTGAATTAAGTGTCCTTGGGACCTGCCCACCCCAGCTGGGGTTCTGGGGGAGCTGCGATCCCATGGCATGCCCCGGGAGCAGCCTCAGGGATGGGGTCTCGGCCCTGGTTACCCCTTGCTCCATGCTCCAAACAGCCCTTCCCACGGCTCTACCAAATCCAAAGCTCTCCCCAAAAACTCTCTCCAGCTCATGTCTCCTCGCCTGACCTCCTCGGGCCTCCAGCCCTGACCCCTGCAGCACCCGAACGCTCCGGGGTGACTAATCCCAGCAATTAGCCTCGTTCCCTGCGTTTATCTGCTTCCTGCCTTTGTCTCTCCCTGACAGCCCCTCCGAGCAAATATGCTTTTAGCCACATTTTCCTGGCTCCGGCTCTCCCGCCAGCCTTTGTCCAGCCGAACCTCTCCGAGCTGGGTGAAGAGGTTATTCTCCCCCGACACGTGTCCCTGCTGTCTGCTGTGATCAAACCAGTGACCAAAAAAAAGCACCCAGCAGCACCGAGGTCACCCCGGCCCCCGGCAGCGGCCGGGCCAGCTCAAACTGGAGGCAAATAGGATTTGTTCTTTAAATTGAATTCTGCTGCGAACCCAGGGGCGTTTCATGCTAAAAGGGATTTTAGGGCTGAGCGATCCGGCTAAACGGGGACAGGGTGCTTGGGCTAAGTCTAAAATTCAATGGGAAAGAGCGAAACACATGGGCAGCACATTTGGGAGACGCCTTCTCCCGTTCCTCAGGACGGGCTGTGCGTCCACAGAGGAGCTCTGCTGACCCGCCGAATTGCAGAGGGACGTAAGCTCTCACACGTAGGCTTGACCAGCTTCCTGTGCCTGAAGGAGCAAGACATGCTGCTTTAATTTAACTCTTTTTTTTTTTTGGTCTTTCTATTTATTTTTTTTTTTCACTTCAGTATCCATCTCCCCTTAAAATGAGCTTCAAAACCCACCGGGATATCTCCTCACGGAGGTATGGGCTGCTCTGCAGCGGGTCCAACCCTGCCGAGGGCTGCCTTGCTTCAGCCTGGAGAAGAGGAGGCTGAGGGGAGCCCTCATCGCTCTCTATAGCTCCCTGAAAGGGGGTTGTGGTGAGGTGGGGGTTGGTCTCTTCTCCCAACTAACCAGTGATAGAACGAGAGGAAATGGCCTCAAGTTGCGCCAGGGCAGGTTTAGATTGGATATTAGGAAAAATTTCTTCACCGAGAGAGTGGTGAAGCATTGGAACAGGCTGCCCAGGGAGGTGGTGGAGTCACCATCACTGAAGGTGTTCAAAAAACGTGTGGACGTGGTGCTTCGGGACATGGTTTAGTGGGCATGGTGGTGCTGGGTTGATGGTTGGACTTGATGATCTTAAAGGTCTTTTCCAACCTTAATGATTCTGTGCCCCTGTGATTCTGTGAGGGCTGGAGGCTTTGCTGGGGCTTCTCGGGGCCTTTTGCCCTGGTGTGGGTCCCTTTCCCACAGCGGCTGGGGTGCTCCGACGGGCGGGGGGCTCGCCTCTGGCCTGGGGGCTCTGCGGGGAGCGGGAACACGAGGCTCAGGCAAGACTTGAGGCGTTTCCCCTGCGAGGCTAACCAGGACGCTGCGCCGAAGGAGCTGCAGAGAGCTCCCGCCCGGGGAGCGGAGCCGCTGAAACACCCCCGGTTTAGAGGGGAAAAAAGCCCCCACAGCGCAGCTCGCACACACACTGAGGGACCTGCACCCACCCGACCCCTCCACACCTCATACACATGCACACGCTGCAGGAGCGCCTCGCCCTTCCTTCCTTCCTTCCTTCCTTCCTTCCTTCCTTCCTTCCTTCCTTCCTTCCTTCCTTCCTTCCTTCCTTCCTTCCTTCCTTCCTTCCTTCCTTCCTTCCTTCCTTCCTTCCTTCCTTCCTTCCTTCCTTCCTTCCTTCCTTCCTTCCTTCCTTCCTTCCTTCCTTCCTTCCTTCCTTCCTTCCTTCCTTCCTTCCTCCCTCCCTCCCTCCCTCCCTCCCTCCCTCCCTTCCTCCCTCCCTCCCTTCCTCCCTCCCTTCCTTCCTTTCCTTCCTTTCCTTCCTTTCCTTCCTTTCCTTCCTTTCCTTCCTTTCCTTCCTTCCTTTCCTTCCTTTCCTTCCTTTCCTTCCTTCCTTTCCTTCCTTTCCTTCCTTTCCTTCCTTTCCTTCCTTTCCTTCCTTCCTTTCCTTCCTTTCCTTCCTTTCCTTCCTTTCCTTCCTTCCTCCCTCCCTCCCTTCCTCCCTCCCTCCCTTCCTCCCTTCCTCCCTCCCTTCCTTCCTTCCCTTCCTTCCTTCCTTCCTTCCTTCCTTCCCTTCCTTCCTTCCTTTCCTTCCTTCCCTTCCTTCCCTTCCTTCCCTTCCTTCCTTCCCTCCCTCCCTCCCTCCCTTCCTTCCTTCCTTCCTTCCTTCCTTCCTTCCTTCCTTCCTTCCTTCCTTCCTTCCTTCCTTCCTTCCTCCCTTCCTCCCTCCCTTCCTTCCTCCCTTCCTTCCCTTCCTTCCTTCCCTTCCTTCCTTTCCTTCCTTCCCTTCCTTCCTTCCTTCCTTCCTTCTTTCCTTCCTTCCTTCCTTCCTTCCTTCCTTTCCTTCCTTTCCTTCCTTTCCTTCCTTTCCTTCCTTTCCTTCCTTTCCTTCCTTTCCTTCCTTTCCTTCCTTCCTTCCTTTCCTTCCTTTCCTTCCTTCCTTCCCTCCCTCCCTCCTTCCCTCCCCCCCCCCCCCTTCCTTCCCTCCCTCCTTCCACCCCACAGCTGGGCCAAACCCAGCCCCAGCCTTTGGGGCTCGTGCAACCGGGAGTCCGCTCTCCCACCTGCCCCTCCTCGCCCGGCACCTTCCGCCCGCCGAAGCGACGCTCTCTTCCTCCCGCCTTGTCGTCCTTCCTTCGGCAGGATCCGGCCGCGGCGGCGATGCCGGCAGCTGCACAAAACGCAGCGGGAGGAGGTGGTCGCGCAGCTGGACCCGCGGCGCTGGGCAGATTTCCCGGCTCCGGGGCGAGCAGCGCTGCAATAACGCAGCTGGAAGCAGTCGCCCGGCTTCCTCCCGCCTGGGTCACCCGGTGACTCAGAGCGGGTCTGCGTTCCCAACTGGGAGGGAGCAGCCCCCCAAAGCCCCCCTCTCCCGGGGGCACAGTCACGGTCAGGACGCGGGGACACGGGGACCAGCCCTGCCAGGGGCTGGGCTGCGCCGGCCGCCACCGTTGCCTCTATCAGCCAGTTTAAATCGGGGCGTTTGGGCACGTTTCAGGTGCTCGGTGCGTCTTCCCAGCAAACCCGGCATCACCGGGGTGTCACCAGCTCGGGTGCAGGTGGGTGCTCCCATCCCTGCGCCCTGACCCCCTTGGGTGCCCCCCCAACCTGCTGCTGCGTCATTTGGGCCATGGGAACAGCCGGGAAGGGACACCGGGGAGGGGAAGGCGACGCTGGGGGACCGGGGCCCCCGGGACGGCGATGGGGGACGGGTGAGGAAGCACCAGCCAGCGGTGATGGAGCGCTGCCGGGCAGGGAGGAGGTTGGCTCTTCTCCGCAGGACCTTCCCAGCCTTGTTTTCTCGACACGCGAATATCCCGCAAGAGCTGCCAAAGCCACTGTTCCCGGCCAAGCTGCATCCCTCCATCCGGCTCCCCGGCACGGCACCGCCTGCCAAAACCCTCCCCGTCTAACGGGCTCTAAATTAGGTTATTCAGAACCCGCTACCAAACATTTCCAATGCGAGCGCTGAGCTGGAGGAAGGCGAGAAAATCGCAGTACGGCCACCCCGAGCCACGCCGCTGATGAAGAGCAGATGGACACGGCTTCTCCGGGCAGCAGCGGCTCTCCGGGGAAAGCCAGGCTTGGCAATACGATGGCACGGCAGTGGGGCCGGCACCCGCTCGCCGCCCCTCGCCGCCACCCGGACGGCAGGGAGAAGGCGTGCAGGGTCAGCAAGAGTTTTGGAAAAAACCCTCTGGAATTCCTTGCGGATGCTTCAAGTTTTTCCAGCTTCTCATTTGTCTATCTGGGTTTTGTGGCGTGCTGCTTTTTCTTCCGCTTTGGGTTGTTTTTATTCTGGGTTTTGGTTTGTTGGTTTTTTTTCCCCTGTCCGCCAGGAATGTGACCGGCGAGAAGAGGGTCACGTCGGAAGCGTGACGAACGGGAGAGATTCGTCATACGCGGGTGATGAGACTTTCTCAAAATCGCTTCCCCCCCCCCAGATAGCTGCAATTTATGCAAATGAACAAAAAGAAGAGCTAAACAGGGACTCGGCACATCTCCCGGGGTGGATGAAGGAGGAAGATGAGTCTGCGGTTACAGTCCCGGCGGCACGCCTACCCCGGCCCCGAGCCTGGCTCGATGGCGCTGGGGGCTGGACCCCCCTCCGTAGAGAAGGAGGGTCACTGTGCCCGTGCTCAGCGTCAGACCTTCCAGCAGTGGGGGAAGAAGCAGCCCCCCGCCCGGCTGCTCTGCCACCTCCAGCCCGCAGCCAGCGCCTCGGCGGCACAGCCGGACGAGGAGATAGTCCCAAAAAGCCTTCTTGGTCCCACGCTTCCCCCACTGCCCCGGCACCGAGCAGCGCGAGGACGGGAGCAGCATCGTCCCCTGGTCCTTTGGGGTTTCCAGCCAGCTGGTGCACCCAGGGCCAGCACCCACCCCCAAAAAGGGCTGGATTTTGTCACGGTTCCTCCTTCCTTCCCCAAGGAACCCATTTCTGCTGAGTTTGGCCTTCTGGCTGGTGTCTGTCGAGGGACTTCCCAGCGGCGGTGAGGAAGCCCGGCGCTTTGGTCTCTTCTCCGTCAGAGCAGACCGGCGGTGACGTGCCCTTTGTGGGAGCGCGCGGTGCCGTCGCTCAGCCGGCAGCACGTCCCCGGAACCCCCGTGATGGGGAAGAGCATCCCAAGCAAAGCCCATCCCAAGCAAAGCCCAGGCCTTTCACTTGGAGAGGCGGCTCCTGCGGACGGAGGCATCTTGCCTGGGGTGGGTTTTTGGTTCAAGGCGGCAGGTTTCTGCTCTGAGCAGGTAGAAGAAGGAGTGGAGATGCTCTGCCCCTGTGCAAGCCCCCGCCTGGGGCGAGGACCATCCTCCCGGGGGTTTGCAGCAGGGCTGGCACCAACTGCTGCAGTGCCCAGGACAGACCCTGTCCCCCCAGCCCTTGGGAGCCGGTAAATCGTCTCTCCTGAGCTGCCGGGCTCTCCTTCCCGATCTTCATCCTGGGGAAAACCTGAGGGATCCCACCTCCTCTTCCCCCTGCTCCATGCTGCCGGGATCGCCCCAAAAGGAGGATCCCAGGCCTGGAAAGAGGCGCCGGGCGCTCTGCAGAGGGGTGCTGACCGCAGTCGGCCAGGCCAGGGCACTGGGCCTGCTGCGGGGGGCAGAGGGTGCGTTTTCCAGGCGTTGGCTGGGAAGATATGGCTCAGATGGCTTCCCCGGGCGAGCTGAATTTCTTCTCCCCTGGGCCCCAGGCAGGAAGCAGCCGCTGGGTTCGCGTTCAGCCCTAGCGAGGGCAGCACCTCGACGCCGCACGCGTGCAAGTGCCGAGCTGCAAGGAGCTTTATCTCCATTTCTTCCAGCAGTGGGGCTCCCACCAGCACAGAGCACCAACCACAAACGGTCCCAGCCCTCTCTGCCGGAGAAGGCTTGAAGTCACCAGCTCCCTTCATGCAGCATGAGAAATACAGCCCATCACTAAAACACTCCAGGGCTGACGGCTGGTCCGTTTGACCGCCTTTCCCACCCCTCCTGTCATCTCCATACTTTCCTGTGCTTCTTGCACACTCACCCAGAGTAGCAAAAAGGGGCCTGAAAACAGACAACCGTGGTTTCATGGTTATTCATCATCACATGTATCCTGCAAGCTGCAGTACGCACTATTCAGCAGTGTTTCTGCGGCTAGAAAGGCCACTTCTTTTCCTGGAAGAAGCTTTGGGGGCTTCTCCCGGAGTTTGCTTCTGGGGTAGTGGACCACTGACACGGGCTCGGAGGGGCCAGCAGCCCCACAGCGGGGGACCCGGCAGCGGTACCACCATGTGGGATGGGGTGCAGGGAGAAGCGATGCCTGGCCAGGTTAAAGGCTCAAGCGTGGCATGTCTCCGGGGATGTACGGAGGCGCAGGCACCCTGAGGGGCAAGGGCACGCGGCACACTGCTCCCCGGGGGAGCACGGGGTGCTGGGCAGCAGATGGGGCCCAGCACCAAAATGCCGCTGGGGTAACTCCGTCTGTTCCCTACGCCGGTGGAGCAGCTGGGCTTGGCCCCAGCCCCTTACCCTGCAACCCCCCCGGGGGGCTCGGCTCCAGCTCCCCACCCTGTAACCGCCCCCCAGGGACCCAGCCGCGACCCCCGTACCCTGTAGCCCCCGCAGGGGCTCAGCCCTGGCACCCTTCCCGTCCTTCCTCCCGGGGCTCGCCCCCCACCCCGCCCCGGCAACCGCCCCCCGCGGCCCGGGGGGGGCCGGGCGGCGGGAAGGGGCCGCCCCCGGCCGGGCAGCCCCGCCTCTGCCCTCCTTCCCTTCCTCCCTCCCTCCCTCCCTCCGCCGGCGGGGACCGCCCGCCCCGCCGGGCCAGTCGCCGCCGGCAGCCGGTACGGCGTATCCCGGTGCGGTGCGGGACACCCCACGCCGCTGCGGGATATCCCGATGGAGACGGAGGGTTACCGGTGCCGTAGCAGCCGGTACATCGAGAGCGGGCAGTCGGCCGTGCCCAGCTCCGTGCTGTTCGCCGCTGGGCTGCTGGGCAACGTGCTGGCGCTGCTGCTGCTGGGCCAGCACCGACGGCGGTCCCGGTCCCCCGGGGGCCGCCCGCCGCGGGTCTCCGCTTTCTACGTGCTGGTGAGCGGGCTGGCGGTCACCGACCTGCTGGGCAAGTGCCTGCTCAGCCCCATCGTGCTGGCAGCCTACGCCTACAACCGCAGCCTCAGCGAGCTGGGCCCGGGCGGGCGCACCGAGGGCGAGCCGGGTGTCCTCTGCCAGCTCTTCGCCTTCCTCATGGCCTTCTTCGGGCTGGCCCCCACCCTGCTGCTGCTGGCCATGGCGCTGGAGTGTTGGCTCTCCCTGGGGCATCCTTATTTCTACCGGCGGCACCTCACCCGGAGGTTGGGTGCTACGTTGGGGCCGGCGGCGGCGGGGCTCTGCGCCCTTTTCTGCGCCCTGCCGCTGCTGGGCTTCGGGGTGCCCATGCAGTACTGCCCCGGGACATGGTGCTTCATCCGCATGGCCGGTGGCGGGCCACGCCAGCTCGGTTTCCCCGTCCTCTATGCCAGCCTGATGGGCCTGTTGGTGTTGGCCATCGGCGCCTGCAACGTGAGCAGCATGCGGCACCTCTACGGCATGGCGCGGCGCCAGCCCCGCCGCGGGCCCCCCGCCGCCGCCGCCCCCCGCATGGAGGAGCTCGACCACCTCATCCTACTGGGGCTCATGACCGTCCTCTTCACCATCTGCTCCCTGCCGCTCATCGTGAGTAACCCCACCAGCCCCCTCTCCAGGAACAGCCCCCCGCCCCGTCCCCTGCCCCCGGGGGCTCGGGTGGTCACTTTGGCCCCCCTGAATACCCACTGCCCTGTCCCCTGGGATCGGTCATTGCATTAGCCTCCCCTGGGAAATAATCCCCCCTGACTACCACCTCCTCCAAAGGAGGTTGGATTGTTGCTTTGGCCCCCTCGGAATGGTCCCTCACCCCCTCCATGGGGGTCAGGTTATTGCCTAAAGCCCCTTCGAACAGCCCCCCCATCAGCATCACTCAGTCCCGGGGGCGTCAGGTCAGGGTTTTTTGCCCTTTCGAATAAACCCTGGCACCACCACCTGCTCCTGGGGGCTTGGGGCAAATCTTTGCCCCACTTTGAATACTCCCCCCAGCCTCTCCGCAGGGGTCAGGTCACTGCCTAAACCCCCTTGGCATAACCCCCCCATCACCACCGCTCAGTGCCGGGAGGGGTCAGGTCATTGCTGTGGCTCCTTGGAATAAACTGCGGCACTACCACCCTCTCCTGGAGGTGTTGGGGGGTGGGTGGCTCATTGCTTTACTCCCCTCTAAATAACCCACCACTACAAGCCCCATCCCTGAGGGTCCGGTTATTGCTTTAACTCGCTTGGAATAAACCCCCCTGAAACCACTCCCCCGTTCTGGAAGGTTGCCCCCCCTCCTCCAGAATACCCAGCACCACATCCCTGGGGGTTAATTTATTGCTTTAACCCTCACGGAATAACCCCCATCACCACCACTCTGTCCCAGAGCTGTTGGGGAGATCGTGTCATTACTTTGTCCCCCTGTGAGTGTCCCCCACCCTGTCCCAGGAGTCTGGTCATTGTTTTAACCCCCATGGACTAAGCCCCAGTGCCACCACCCCCTCCCAGGATGAGGGGGTTAGTTCACTGCTTTAGCTCCCTTGGAATACCCCCCCCCATCACCACCACCCTGTCCCAAGGGGGTCGGGTTGCCCCCCGCCCCGGAATACCCACCACCAGCACCATCCCATCCCCAGGGGTTAGTTCATTGCTTTAACCCCTGTGGACAACCCCCCGCCCATCACCACCACCCTGTCCCAGAGGTGTTGAGGGAGGGGCAGGTAATTACTTTGGCCCCCTCAGAATATCCCCCACCCCATCCCAGGGCTCTGGTTGTTGCTTTAACCCCATTGGAATATTCTCCCACCCCGAGTCACCACCACCCCATTCCTCTGGGGCTACCCCAGAGGTGTTAGAAGTGTTGGGGGGGTCGGTTCATTGCTTTAGCCCCCTGAAATAACTCCCCCCCCCAGCGGCTGTTCCTCAGGAGGTCGGGTCATTGCATCAGACCCTCCAGTACCCCCTCCCATCCCCAGCCCCCGCCTAGATCCAGCTCCGTTTGAACCGTGCTGGAATTCGCCGACCTGGGGGAAATCCTCCCTGAAATCCTCCCCCTTCTTCCCCAGGGATGGGGATCCCACTGGTGGGGTGGGAGACCCCCAGTGCCCCATGTCCCGGGGCCAGATCCTGCAGCACCACCGTGCTGTCACCCACTGTGAGCAGAGCTGGTGCTGCAGCGGGTGCTATCCCAAAATGGGGGTGGAGGGTGGGATGGGGGGGGTGCTGCCGCTGCCCTAGGTGACAACTTCCACCTCTGCTCCCTGTCCCCTCTGTCAGGCTCTGGAGCCATATCGTGACGCACCAGCCACCAGCAGCCCCGGCATGACTGGGCTCGTACTGGTTTTGTAATAACCCCAGTGATTTGACCTCAGTGGTGCTCAAACAAGCAGGGCTTCAGGCTGGACGTGGAGGTGGAGGAATGACCTTGACCCAGCAAGGGCCACCGTCCAGCCGCGGTCCGGCCGAGTTACGAGCGCAGCACCCACCGCCGCAGCCTGCGGAGGTTGGATGCTCCCTTTATCCGCGAAAAAATCCCGGTCACTGGGGCCACCTCTTCGGCTCTGACCCCCTGACCCTGACGGGGACACGGTGCCCCTGTGCCGCGACCGTCCGTCGTCAGCCCCAATTCCCAGTTTCAGGGTCTGCAACCCAGCAGGTGCTGATTTGATGCATAAGGATATTGAGGGGATAAAACTTCTTTTGCTGCCCCCACGGGAATCGTTTTGCTCCCAGCTTTACGCCCGTAGTGAGATCTTCTTTAATTTTTCCCTATTTCTTTGGGTTTTTAACAGATCCGGGCGTACGTGGGGGCCTTTGCCGCCGATTTCAACGAGAACGCTGACCTCAGCGCCCTGCGGTTTCTCTCCGTCAACTCCATCGTGGACCCCTGGGTCTTCATCATCTTCCGCACCTCCGTCTTCCGCATGTTCGTCCGTAGGGTTTGCCGGAGGCTGAATTCCCGGAAAGCCACCCTGAAGGCGCCCGGCCCGGGAGGGGACGGCCAGTTTTGCCCGCTGGGCTGGCGCAGGACAGACACCCCACGGCTCGGCTTCCCCTGAGCGCGCGGCTCTTGCAGAAGCCGGCGGCTGCTGGTGAGGATGAGGAGCGAGCCTTCGGCCCTGCGCCCCCGCCCCGGCGCATCCCGGGGCTGTCGCAGGTGGGGACGGCGTCCGGCTCGCAGCGAGAGGCGGGCATGAAGCGTTTCTGCCCCCTCCCCGGGGCTGCGTTTCGCCCCGGAGAGGAACCGGGGGGGGTCCCGGGTACCCGTGAATACTTCCGAGCAGCAGCACTTTGTGGAGGGTTTGGGGAGCGCCCGGCTCCAGGAAAGCAGGAGGGTTTTGGCGTGTGGCTTCAGGGCAGCGGGGACGCACAGGGGGGAGAGGGGTGTGTGTGTCCCCGTCAAATAAAAGTGGTTCGGAGCCCTGCTCCATCGCCGTGTCCTGTACGTGAGCCCCCGCCACGCCAAGGGGGGTTAGCCGCGGCTGGTTTGGGGTGTCCCCGGCCTGGGTGAGGGGGTGTGAGGGAGCCTTTTGGGGTGTGGAGACTCAGAAACTTGAGCAGCAGCTCACGGCCGCGGCGAGGAGCCGGGGGGCAGGTGGGGTCCCTCCCCGGGGTGCCCGTCGTCCCTCCCCGGGGTGCCCGTCGTCCCTCCCCTAACCCCGTATCCCCCGAGCAGGGCTGCGGTTTCTCCGCTGTGGCTTGCTCTTCTCTCGAAAATTGATTCCTCCAAGCACTAATGTTGCATTTGTGTTACTCAGATGGCTACCTGTCCTGCTGTAATTATTTTAATTCAGTTTTTATGATGATCCTGAGCCCTAATAACAGCAGTAATTGAGAGAATACAGAGCCTGGGATGCATAACCTCACGGTGCAAGCATGCAAGAAAACGATCACTTTAATGAAAGATCCATTTCCCCTCAACCACACATATTTATTAACTGGATTTAGTATCTGCCTCAAGTGACCATTTAGGCCAAAAAAATGATGATGACCGAAGTCCCCATCTGTTTGGTGTCCTTGGAGCACACAGGGCAAATGCTTCTCTCCCTCTATTTAGCAAGGTGTAGTCGTGTTCCTGCCAGTTCTCACGCAATATTTACTCTTGGTGTTAAATGGATTCTGGTTCTGAAGGAAGAAACTCATGCAAATCTATCTTGGGGCTTTTTGGAGGTGGCCTGGGTGGGTTGGCTCTGGCTGTTTGACCGGCCGGGCTATCCTGGCTGGAGAAAAGGGCAGACCTGTATTTGGGGAACCTGCAAGCTCCTTGCTCAGTGCGTCTGAGCGGGGTTTTCTGAGGAGAAAGAAATGAAATGAGGGTTGGTCCCCGTATCGGTTTCGTGTTACTGGCATGTTATTGACTTGGAGATGGCTCACGTGGGAACACAGAGTCAACAGCACCGAGCCTGCGCTGTGGCTTTCGCCGGACCTGTTTCACCGCGGCAGGATGAAGGCCAGGTGAGATAATGGCTCTGAAAAACCTTGTTGTACCCCCCAGCCTGGGATCTCCTCCGCCGTACGGATCCGTGCACCACTCGGGACAGACGGACCAGGCATGGCCGGGCTAGGAGCGTGCAGCAACGCGAGCCGTGGGTGCTCGGTGCGTGCCCAGGCTGGGACAGGCCATCATCTGCCCATGTCCCCAAAGGAGGATTCACTCCTGGAGAGCCCGCCGGGAGAGGTCCCTGCCCCACGATATGTGTATTTAAAGCCCAGGGCAACCATGCTCCGTGGAAAGCAGCAATCAAATTAAAAAAAAACCCAACAGGTTCTTTATTAAGGTGCAGGAATACAGGCTCCACCCGAGCCCTGAGGTGATGCACGCACCACGGTGTCTGGCCCATCCATGAGTTCATCATCAGAGGAAAGAAACCGCGGAGCCACCGAGCGCGGGGGGGGCTGGCAGGCTGCCGGGGTGACCCCCCTGCCCCTGCACCGTCCCCTCTCCCCGGCTGGGCGTCCTGGCGACCTTGACACGCTCATCCGGCTTCGGTAGCGCTTTTAATCGGCGTTCTGCCCTTACTGGTGCCCTCCCCGCCCTGGGAGCAGACTTGGAGTCTCCAACCGGTCACCGCTGCCTCCGGCTGAGCCAAGCTCTTGGCTGCAGCCGACAAGGTTTGCACTTGCGGCTGAACACCGGGCCTCCCTCCGAGCAGATAAATCACTCCTTGGCGTGTTTCTGGGGCCCAGGACTGCCGTATCGCCGTCCTCTCCAGAGATGGCAGCACGTCCCCAGCCAGGGCTGGGCTCCCAGCCGGCCTGAGCACCGGCACGGGCGCTGCAAGGAGGGAGCTGCCACTCTCCACCCCACGTCGCTCCCTCGGGCAGCCCACTTTTTATTGCCCGAACACATATGGTTTGGAGCTTCAGGAGTTACGTCAAAGCTCGGAGCCCCTTCCTATTACTGAGCTTGGAAAAAATGAAAATAAAATTAAAATAGGATAAAAATTAATTTAAAAAGTCCCTCCAACACGCGGTTTAGTTGTAAATGTTGCTGAACAGGAACCAAAAAAGCCCAGAGGCTCAAGGGCTGTCCGGCCAAACGCTGAAGAGGTGAGAGCTGCTGCGTGAGCCCTCCCGGATCGCATCCTCCTCCCAGGCTCCTCGCGCTGCTCAGTCACTCCCCGCCGGCCCCCTCCGCGCCAGATCGCTCTTGTGCCAGCGATCCTCAAAGGGACGGACCTGCCGCTTAATGGAGGCAATAAAGAGACGCTGCTCAGCTCAAGGCTGCGGCTCACACCAGCGATGCTCTTTTTGGAGCTGTTGCACCGTGCCCGCTGCCCTGTCCCACGCTCACAGTGTCACTGGTGTCACCGGCATCGCCTAACCCTGCATCCCGCTCCTTTCCTGGACATAAATCGAGCACGGTCAGGTTTTTTGGTTTGGGGTTTTTTTTTTAGCTCATGAAATCCAGGCACAACTTTGCACAAGCTCATTTCCCAGCAAATTGTTTAGTTCTTGCAAAGAGCCCTTGTTGGGATTTTTTTTTTTTTTTTTAATTGTCTGCCTGCATTTTTTCAGCCATTCTGGAAGCAGGCAGGCACGTGCCTGGGCAGGCAGCAGCGCTGCGGCTGCCAGGCACCCGAGCCAGGGCACTCAGCCTGCGGGGCTGTAAGACGCAACCAGCCCGGTGAGCGGTTTGATTCTTTCTTTTAACCCATGCACCCAGGTTCTTGCACAGGATGGCAAGCCAAGGCACCGAAACCCGGACCCGCCGCGCCAGTGCTCTGCCCTGCTTTTCCAGGGTGGTGAATGAAGCTGCTGGCAGCACCGGTGCACGAGATGAGGGATGGGGCTGGGTAGGCTTAGGATGAAAAATGATGTCTGGCTTTGCTAAACCCAAGTCAGATGGGTTTTTGGTTGAAATCCACCCATGCAGTCCAGCCTTCCATGCCCACGGGGCCGAAGGTGTCCTTTGAAACCCACCAAGGGCAGAGCAGGATCCCGGTGCCCTCCCCAACCATAGGCAGCAAACTCCAGAGGTTGAGTCCTCTAAGCTGCAGGGTTTATATGAAATTCATGCAGCTTTCCTACAAGCCCAGAGTTTTTTCTCCAAGTGGGACAACCCTGGAAATCTTCTCTTAGGGAAAACAATGCCAAGGACCTTTGGGAGGACATATGGTCCTTGTTAGAGGCAAGACACCTGAGATAAACATGGAAGCAGAAGAAAGAAAACAAACACTTCCCAAGAAAGGGACAGATTGTACCAAGTGGCATGTTCCTGGTTTTGAGCTCGGAAGGGGGAGGGGAAAAAAAAAAAAGCCCTGCAATTTTCCTATTATTGCAAAAATATCCCATCAGAGGCGACTGAGGGTTGAGAAGCCTGAAGCCCCAAATGGGTATTTAAGGCTCCATTAGCTGCCAGGAAAATGAGCTCCAGCAGATGCCAAAACCCCTTCCTGAGCTGTGACATGAAACACCAGAAAGGAGCGGGAAGCTGGGAAAAGCCTTGGAGCAACCACCCTACGGGGTGCCTTCTGCTCCGAAAAGGTCCCCAGATGAGCAGCCTTGCAGCGTGGATGGACCAGGACAGGATTTGGCCTCGGCTCCATTTTTAACCTCCTTTTTGAGGACACCACAGAGGGCTGAACATTCCAGGGTCCCATCCAGCCCTCGGGAAGCACCAGGGATCGCTCCCACCATCGGATGTGTCCACATGCTTCGGTGCTCCGCTGGATCAGGTCTGCAGGGCTGGGAGCGGGAGTTAAAAGGGGTCCTGGGACGTGCTTTTTTCTGGCCCACCTGCGTGGACGGTGGGAATCAGCTAAAACACCTTCCCCACCGTCACACCCATTGCTTTGGCCGTGGGAATGGGGAGGGCTCCCACCGGCACGGTGGCTGCGCATCCTCCCCGCCGTGCCGGAGAAGCCTTCGAGCTGCGTGGCGAACAAAACTGAAGCGAGAAATAGGAGCGGCTCGTCGGAAATGGAGGTGCTGTCACAAACCACAGCTCACCCGGCCCTGGAGTTTGCCGTATACCATGTTTCCTTTACGAAGTTCCTGTTACAAAAGCAAGGTTTTAAAAATAACAGCCAAAACGTTCTTGTGGCAGCAACCTGTTGTGTCCATGCTGAGTTGGTCAACGCTGCACCGCTTCACCGGGGTTTGGGGGGACCAGAGCACTTTGCGAGGACGGTTTCCCATTAGGTCATGGGTGAAGGGGTGCGCCTGAGCTCTGCCTGGCCCCCAGCTGAGCCGGACCCCAGCTCGGAGGCCAAGGGCAAAGGCTTTGCTCCCAGCAAGGTGGGGAGAGGATCGGCATCATGGCTGGGGAAACACTACACAACAGCACGAGCTTCCTGTGGCATCTGCCGAGCGAGAGCCCAGCAGAAGGAGCTTTCCTGGAGCTGGTATTTGGGGCAGATAAGCCACGCTTAGCCAGGGGGCAGAGGGATTCCCTCTGATGTCCCCCCCACACCCCACTCATGACCAGACACCAGCTGCACCCCCATGGGGACCTCCAACGACATATAGGAGAGGGGGGCAATGGGGACATGGTGTGGGGCTGGCCATGGGGCAGGGTGTTCTCTCTGGGCTCCGGGTGCCTCTGCGGACCCACCCGCAGAGCCCAGGCGCAGCTGCGGTTCCCCGGTAGGCTGCCCCACACCAGGTCGGCAGAGACAGCACCGGGGCTCACCGCACCTCGGGGTGCTCGGCCCAGCGCCGGGGCTCGCTGCCTGCCTGGGGCTCCTGGAGCAGCGCCGGCACCGCGGCTGGACATGAATCGGGCGCTTCCAGACTGGCACCGGGTATCACCGTGAGTCGGGGAGTGCTGGATCGGTGCCGGCTCTAGGTGTGCCTCTCGGGGATCCCAGGTTGGCACCGGGCTGGCTGTGATTCGGGGCTCCTGGGGCAGCACTGGGATCCTCAGACCAGACCTGAGTTGGCTCTGGGGGGGGTCCCAGATTGGTACTGGGGCTGGCATGCTGCTGGGCTCTCAGATCAGCATCGGGGCTAGCCCGGCACTGAGGCTCCCGCAGCAGCATGGGGGCTCCCAGCCTGGCACCGGGTCTTGCTGTGAGCCCGGGGCTCCGGGGCTGGGGCTGGCCATGCCTCGGGGCTCCCGGAGCAGCACCGGCACTCGCAGTGCCTCGGGGGTCCCAGAACGGCACCGGGACTGGCTATGTGCGGGACTCCCGGACTGTTACTGGGACTCCCAGCCTGGCTCCGGGGCTGGCCATGCCTCGGGGCTCCCGGAACGGCACCGGGACTCACAGTGCCTCGGGGGTCCCGGAGTAGCACCGGGACTCCGGGACCGGCACCGGGATTCCCAGCCCGGCCGCGGGGCTAGCCGTGTGCGGGGCTCCCGGATGGGTACCGGGACTCCTGGACCGGCACCGGGGCTGGCCGTGTGCAGGGCTACCGGATGCGTACCGGGACTCGCCGTGCCTCGGGGCTCCCGCAGCAGCATCGGGGCTGCCGGCCCGGTACCGGGACCGTCCGTGCGCGGGGCCGGGGGCGGGGGGGGCGCCCGGGGGCCCGGTGCGACGCGGGGCGGGCTCGGGGGCGGGGGGCGGGGGGTGGGGGGCGGTGCCGGCGGGGCGGGCGGCGGCGGCGGCGCATTCGGGCGGCGGCGGCGGGATGAACGGGACGGGCCGGGGGTCGTGCGGGCGCAGCGGGGCGCTGCCGGCCGGGGCCCGCCCGCGGGTCAGCGCCCTCATGTTCTCCGCCGGGCTCCTGGGCAACCTCCTGGCCCTGGGGCTGCTGCTGCGCTGCCGCCGCGGCCCCCGCGGCCGCCCGCCCTCCCTCTTCCACGTCCTGGTGCTGGCGCTGGTGGTCACCGACCTGCTGGGCACCTGCTCCGTCAGCCCCTTCGTCCTGGCCTCCTATCACCGCAACAGCACCCTGACCGCCCTGGCGCAAGGAGGGCACATCTGCCTCTACTTCGGCTTCGCCATGAGCTTCTTCGGCCTCGCCACCATGCTCATCCTCTTCGCCATGGCGCTGGAGCGATGCCTGGCCCTGGGGCGGCCTTACTTCTACGAGCGCTTTCTCAGCCCCCGCACGGGCTTGGTCGCCCTGCCCGCCATCTACACCTTCTCCGCGGCCTTTTGCTCCTTGCCGCTGGTGGGCTTCGGGCGGTACGTGCAGTATTGCCCCGGCACCTGGTGCTTCATCCAGATGCACCTGGACTACTTCCAGCAAAATGGCGACAGAGAGGCGTCTGTGCTGAACGTCACCTTCTCGCTTCTCTATGCCACCCTGCTCCTCTTCCTCATCCTCTCCGTGCTGCTCTGCAACCTCAGTGTCATTGCCAACCTGGCCCGCATGCACCGCCGCGGGCAGAAGACCCGCCGGCTGGCCACGCTCGAGCAGCCCCGGGCGGCCGGCGGCTGCGGCTGGCACATGTTCTCCATGGCTGAGGAGATCGACCATCTCCTTCTTCTCTCCATCATGACCATCACCTTCGTCATCTGCTCCCTGCCATTCACAGTGAGTGCGGCTGCCTCTCCCCTCGGGTGGGGTCCCTCTCCCCAGCACCCCCATTTCTCTCCCTTCCATTATAAGGCTCCCCCCCCCTCCACTGCCCAAACTTCAAGGGCTGAGGTCAAAGCTTAGCTCCTCCTGAAGCTTGGGAGACCTCAGCTCTGCCAGAACTCTGGGCAATTCGCGCATCCCATGGGGAACCGCGAGAATCACTCCCTGTATCCTGAGTGCCAGGAGGAGGACGGGGTGGCAGGAGGATGGGGTGGCAGGAGGATGGGGTGCCCTCGCAGAGGGTCCGAGGCCAGGCAGCGTGGCTCGGGTAGGTTCCGGGGTAGAGGTCCCCTGGACTACATGGCGTCACTGCGGTTCCTGGGAGCTGGTCACTCCTGGTGGAGATGTGAGGGGTGGCAGAGCAATAAATTAGACATCCAAAGACGGGGATGAAGGACATGCCAGTGAGCTGAGACAGTGGGTATCTGTGCTGGGTGGGCAGAGTTACCCCAGATTTCTGTGGCAAGAGGATGGAGCTGGAGATGCGGGCAGGAAGAGCCGTCCTCACCATTAGATGGAGGTCTCCGCCCCTCCGCAACAGCACCGGGGCACGGGCACAGAGGTGGGTGATTGCTGGGAACGGGGATCCGGCACACAGGCCACAGCATGCCTCGTCCCAAGGGTTGTGCCCACACCCCATCCGTGCATGAGGCTTCCAGCAGAAATACGGGGTCGAAACACTGCAGCCAAGTGACGAAGGGGAGAGCGCGAGTCCCCTGACTCTGGGCTCTCCTCACCAAAGGTTTTTCATCCATCTGAGCCGTATCACACCAGCAGCACCATGGACTCCAGAGCACCTCGAGCCACTCGTGTCCCCTGCCCGTGTGTGTGAGCCTGCCGCCGCGGCAGGTCATTTTGTTCCCATTAGAAGCGAGCCCCACCAAGGTTGGGAGCGCAGCCAGTGCTAATTTTGTGCCTACGGACTTAAATAGATGCCACCTTCCCTTCGTGCTCCCTTTTTTTTCCCAAGGGAAAAGAAAATAACCACAGGCTGTAGCCAAGCCAGCCTGCCTGGGTTTTAAGACAAAGAAAAGACAAGGCAGTAATGTCCAGGCGCTCACGAGCATCCCGGGAACCAGACACAACACCCTGAGAAATGCTTCAGCTCCTGTCAGTGGGCTCACACGTGATGGGCGGCTCTCCCCATGTCCTGAAAAAGCCCGGGTTTGAGTGTTCGTTATGAAGTGGGACCCCTTGGTGAGGACACGTGGGCAGGGCCCCACGGGTCTGCTTGGGGCAGACGGGATGGGAAAGTGCCACTGGTGGGGATCCCATGGGCCCTGCAGTAGCGGATATAGTCTTATCCAGAAGCACAGCCGGCTTTTCTTTTCCCATCTCCCAGCTCCCATGTGGGGTTGTGTTCAGGCTGCATTTTGGCAGCCTCTCAAACCGAGCTGTCAAACGCTGCCGGTGCCTCCTTGGTGTGATACTTTCTCTTCTGGCTGGTGCTGCCCACAGCAGCCGCCCTCCGAGGAGCAGCCCGGGGACACGCACCCAGCGAGCATCAAGGCCACAGGACCACAAAATCCTTCCCCAAAAAGCCCCAAGCCCAGGGCAGCCCTCGGAAGTGCTGCGCTCTCGGCAGTCCCGGGTACGGGTTGCACCGTGGCCGCCTCGTGCTCCGGGATGCACCATCCCTGGGTGGCACCCATCAGGTCCCAACCGGAGGGGGATGCTCATGCTTCCCGTGCCACACAGCTCCATCCCCGTCTGAGCATCCCCTCTCCCCCAAAATGAGGGGGTGGCAATCCGACCCGTATGAGTAAGGAGTGCTGAGTCACCCTTCCAGGAAGCTCCGTCAGCTGCTATGAGTCGGCATGTTGCAGGGAGGACTGGAGCGGTCCCAGCACCCCGCATCCTCTCCATCGTGCACCTTTATTCCTCCCATGCGGTTTTCAAGATGAGACCCACCGCTTCCTTTAGGCAGCCACTGGCTTAATTGCCGTAGGGCTAAACAAAGCCTCGCTGCGTGCTGAGGGCAGAGCAGAGGCCTGGCTTTGGTGAGCAAGAAGTTCATTTAGAGTAGTGGAGGCAGCAAGTGTGACAGCCCAAATCTCCCCAAGAAGCTGCCTGGGGGCCAGATCCTGGAAGCCCGGACCTGGCATTATTTCTCTCCGTTGTGTTTTGCAGATCCGCGCCTACGTGAACAAGTTCAGCGAGGAGGTGGACAACCACGACTGGGACCTCCTAGCCCTGAGGTTTCTCTCTATTAATTCTATCATTGACCCTTGGGTTTTTGCCATCCTGAGGCCACCGGTCCTGCGGTTCATGCGCTCGGTGCTGTGCTTTCCAGGTGACCCCCGTGAGACAGGGCAGACAGACTCTGTCCCCCGCAAAGACAAAACTGGCAGCACGGCTGGACCCCTGTGGGCAGTAGACCCACCGGCCGTTCCAGGAGACATCTGCCAGGTGAAGCACAGCCCTGACAGATGTTAACGACGCTTTTATGGCCCATAAAGAGACGTATCTGCTGCAGGGCGGGCAAGGTATGGGTGGGACTATGCCCATGGTCCCGGGACCATACCCATGGCGGTGGGACCGCGTGTCTCGGAAGCCCCTGGAAAGCCAGTGCGATCTCTCACAGGGCAAAAAACACAGTGGGACAAGATTGGAAGGGCTGATGAGTACCTGGATATCGCTGCTGCCCTTAGATGGTGCTGCTCCCGCCCGGTGAAGGGTACAGGCTGCGTTCAGCTGCGCTGCAGGAGGCTCGGGGGGTGAAGCATGGGGGGCTTTGCTATAACACTACTGCTGGGGGGGCTGTCAGGGAGCACAGCTTCCTCCTCTGCTTCCCAGCGAGGTCCCCGCGGTCGTTTTGGGCTGAAGGCATCGTGCAGGCAGGGGTGCGGGTCCTGGAGATGGGGCTGGGCGGCCACCATTGCCGCAAGCACCCATCTCTGCCCCCGAGTCCCCAGGGATGGGGTAGGAGAGGAAAGGAGCAGTGTATCCCCAAATATTCCCCTTTATTTGGTAGGCTGATTGTCTAAGGAAATGCACTTTATCGGGTGTAGGTCTGTGTGCATGTGTCTGTCTGTCCATCCTCTGCCCCCAGAGATTTTAGGCTCTGCTGGGTGCCAGCCCAGCACGTCTGAGGGGCACCGGGGAGGAAAAAAAACCAAATTGTGGCACTTCCCTTGCGCTGTGACGATCGGCGGGGCGATGCGGCCCTGCCTGAGCACCCATTTGGCAATTGTCTTTGCCCCATCGTTTGTGCAGGAGCCAACAAGGGGAATAAAGAGCCCAACTGGGGAACAGGAGGTTTCGGTCGCAGCTGGGCGCTTTACCCACGTCCAGCGCGATGCTGCTGATGGGTTTGGGGTTGGCACGGGGGAGGACTCGTCCTCCTGGGCTGCCTGACCAGGAGCCTTTGCTCATCTTTCCACCACCCTGCGACAAACCTGCTCAGGGGCATCGCTTCTCTTGAGGTTTTATTTGGGAAAAAAAAACCACCAAAAAGCCAACAAAACCCAAAAAACCCAAGTGCAGAAACATTCAGGTCATCAATCCCGCCCCGTCGGGCAGCATCCTTCAGCACTGCTATTTTGTTTTGTGGGATGTGCCTGTTGCTCTTTGGGGCTCTGGTCCCCGCCTGGGTAAGGAGCATCCGACCGGGTGAGCTGGGTTTGTCCCGAGGCCGTCGCTGCTGTTAGGGGTTGCTGGGGGGCTCGTGGCTCCCGTTCATCCGGCATCCAACACACAGAGTGTCCTTGCGCTATCGCACGTGGGGCATCTCATCCGTTTGAGAGCTGCAGCACCCAAAGGTGCCGAGATTTGGAGCTTTTCTGCAGTTCGGTAGTTGAGATGATGTGAAAAAAAAAAACAACCCAAAAAACCCCCAAAAAACCCCAAATTAAATAATAAATGTCTCAAAGGAACATGCAGAATCGTGTGTGGGTTTGTGCTGAAGATGCACCTCAGGGTAGATCTGGCTCCCGGAGGAAACGCGTCACCTGCCTGGAGCATCGGTGGGGTGAAGCCTCGAGGATGGGGGGAGAGGGCAGGAGGGGAGGTGGGAAGGGGAGATGCCTGCCTCCAATTCCCTAAAAAGTGAAAATAAACTATGTTTTATAGAAGTGTGATGACATTTTTGCCTTGCCTCTGCAACCTGGCCCCCGAGCTACAGAAATAACCTCCACCTCTGAGCTCTTCCTTAAAACTTGTATGTCCCGAAGCCAGGGAGAGGCAGACCAAGCTCCTACCTGTTATCACAATAGAGAAAAAAAATAATCACCCTAAAAAAAGGCAGAATTTATGTCACTTTTGTCGGGCAGCCAATATCCACAGGAAGTTTACTGGCCTCCGAAATGTGTGTGGGCAGATGTCAGGCATGGGCTGCTGTTGCTCAAGCTCTGCCGGCGGGTTTCTGGCAGCACCCTGCAGCTGGGGCATTTCGGGAGGGGGGAGAATTTTCGTGGAGGGGCGGGTTGTGAGATGTGCCTTGCCCACGGGGCTGCAGCTGGGGTGCTGCCCACGCCGTCCTGGAACTCGTGCGATGGAGCCATTAAGCCTGGAGGCCTGGGTGCCCAGATTTGGCAGGCTCCCACGTGCCGCTCGGAGGTCACGGTCACCCCTCCCCAGTTATTTCCCCATCTGTGCACGCAGCAGCGGCAAAGGCACTTTCTGGGTTCAGGGCTTGTGCACCCCGTCGTGTCTTAGTGAGTGCTCGGCTTGGAAAAAGAGCCAAAAGCTTGGGAAGAGCCATGGGTCCATGCGCTTCATTCGGAATCATAGACTCACAGAGGGATTTGGGCTGGAAGGGACCTTCAGAGGCCATCTCGTCCAACCCCCTGCCATGAGCAGGGACATCTTCAACTCGATCAGGTGGCTCAGAGCCCCGTCCAACCTGACCTGGGATGGTTCCAGGGATGGGGCATCTACCACCTCTCTGGGCAACCTGGGCCAGGGCTTCACCACCCTCACTGTGAAAAATTCCTTCCTCATATCTAGTCTGAATCTGCCCTCTTTTAGTTTAAAACCGTTACCCCTTGTCCTATCGCTACAGGCCCTGATAAAAAGCCTGTCCCCATCTTTCTCCTCAGCCCCTCTCAGCCCTGGCAGCTGCAGGAAGGTCTCCCCGGAGCCTTCCCTGCTCCAGGCTGAGCCCCCCCAGCTCTCCCAGCCTGTCCTCCCAGCAGAGCTGTTCCAGCCCTCGGAGCATTTGTTCGCATGGTTGTGACCTGGTTGCTCGCACTGGAATTTCAGGACCAGTTGCCTAATCCTCTCCTAAGCCAGAGGGAAAAGCTGCCTGGCGTGCAAAAGATGGGGAAAAAAAAAAAAAAGAAGCCATGGCATCGGAAATGGCAGAGGGTCACATCCCGCAGAGACCAGCCTGCCGAGGCGTGCGACGCCGTTGGGAAGGGGACTCGGGGCCATCCATGGCAGCACAGGGGACAACCCGAAGGCGAGATGCTCCTGGTGGCTTTCATTCCGAGGATCCGCTCCCACCGGCTGCCAGCTCGGCTGCTGACCGCTCATTGCCGGCTGCTTGGTTTTTTGTGGGGTTTATGGCTCCTCATCGGGAAACGCGGGGCTGGGAGACAACCGCCCGGCATCTATCCCTCTGGGGTCTGCTGTTCACAGGGTGATGCTACAGCGGAGTCACCCTCATGCAGACTGTCCCCAAGAGGGACTGCAACCCTGGCAAGTGTGGTCAGGGAAACGATTTGGCTGAAATTTAATGCAAAACAGCAATAAAAAGGTACGGTTGTGAGCCAGGGAGAGGTTTGGTGCATGCAAGGAGAGGAAATTCCCAAGAGCCGAGTCTCTTTGCCGTGATGCATCCTGCAGAGACGAGCCCCTCGCCCAGAGATGCTGTGGGACACTGCTCCATGGGGAGGGACATGGTCTCAGCCGCCCCTGAGTGGGGTGTGCTGGCCAGGCCCCAATTTCTGAGCCCTCTGGCCACGGGATACCCCCCGTGAGCCTGCTTTTACTAGAATCACATAGGAACCATTACGAAAGCCAAATTAATTTGAGTCTCTTCAGCACGTTTGACGTCTGCTCGGCTTAAATGCAAGATGCCAAAACGTCACCTCGCTGCCTGTGCCGACCCTTAATGATTTTTTTATTTCCATTCCGGAACGCTGCTAGTGCGAGAAAGCGCTGGGAAGGTCTTTACGTCTGCGTTTCCATCGGGAAATCAAGCTGCCGCAGAGGAGCGAGGGAGCAGCCACCCCTCGGGGACAAGGGACGGCATCAGCTGCCCACCGGACTTCTTAAAAGCGGAGAGGGACACTCCGCAGCTGAGGGCGCGGGGAGGTGTGGGACCCGGGGGATGGGGACCTGCCCTGGCCGGAGCGGCCCGGGGGTGGCTCCGAGTTGCCCCCCCGGCAGCGGGGAGGCCAGCGTCTGCCTCTCCTCCCGGGCTGTCTCCCTTGAAAAGCAAAACCTGAAGGCTCCAGGCAGTGGCGCGTGGTTTGAGTGGGAAATGATGGCGACGTAATGCGACGTTTTTTGGGAAAATGGGCATTTTTGGTGAATAGAGAAGAAAGAAGGGGAGCTTCCCTCTTGCTTATTCCTTTTCTGGCACGTTTGGAACATCTCCTCTATATCTGTGTGCCGTCAGCAGGGAGCGAGCCCTCATTTTTTGGCTGATTTGGCCTTCTGGCTGAGCCCGAGCACTTTGGCCGTGGCTCTGCCGGGGGCCACGAACACCCCACGACCCCATTCAGGGGGGCCAGCACACGTGGGCACAGCCTGCAAAGGTGGGTGCCGCGAGGTGCTGCATGCCAAGGCCAAGGGCATCCCTGCGGAACGCCTCTGGGATTGCTGGTCTGGTCCTTTGGGAAGCTGGAAGGCAAGCGGGGCAGCGGGAGGGAGGGGAGAGGCGGGCGGGGGGCAGGGGACGGGCAGCCAGCCCGTCTCCCCAGGCTCCGGGCGGGCGTTAAACCGGATTAAAGGAATTAGGCAAGGAAGTGACTGAAGGGAAGATGGCACGGCTGGGCTCCCAAACCAGCTTGGCAGCGGTGCCGGGGCTTACCGCGGCATCGGGTGGTTCATGGCAATTCCCCGCGGCTCGAGTGTGGGGAAAAGAGGAGGAGAAGCATTTGGCTTTACCGTAGCTGCCTTCTGCTTTTGCAGCTGCTTTCAGTCCTCTGCATCCCCACGTATTAACGTGAAACCTTTCCAGCTCCTCTGGGTCCCTTGGGTCGCAGAATCACAGAATAATTAAGGCTGGAAAAGACCTTTAAGGTCAT
Organism: Phaethon aethereus; assembly: GCF_964289735.1. Taxonomy (NCBI): domain Eukaryota; kingdom Metazoa; phylum Chordata; class Aves; order Phaethontiformes; family Phaethontidae; genus Phaethon; species Phaethon aethereus. The sequence continues at coordinate 4,094,378 of NC_138579.1, forward strand.
CAAGTCCAACCAGCCACGTTTTCAAGCTTTTTTTGCAGTATATGAACAAGAACGATTTTTTTCGTTCTGGCTTTTTGGTTCAGGAAGGTGAAGGTCTCGTATGAGTTTTCCCCGAAACTAGTTGAATCGCTGGTGTTGTGGCTGCTTGGGGGACTTGCTCGTTCCCGGCATGCTCCCGGGATCCAGGGCTCCTGCGGGGGTGAGCCACAGGTTGTCGGGGACGGCACTGGGCCCTGGGGTGCTGAGGGCAGCCACGCATCCCCGCTGACCCCCAAAACCATCCTCGAGCCAAAAGGCACATGCAGGGGAAGGGCCGGAGAAAGCAGAGCCCCCAGGGTCCTTCCCCTCCGCCTGCGGGACGTGCTGCTGCAGGAAAACCAACGAACGGGACAACCGACGGGCTGGGAAAAATCCAGCCGGAGCTCGGAGATGATCTAAAACTGATAAAAAACACAAGGAGGGAAAGTTTTACAAACCCAGCCGGAGCTAAAAATACAGCTGCCGTGGCTTGGTGAGGCAGCGAGCCGTCCCAGGCCACCGCCGGTTTGTTTGCTGCGGCGACGTGCACACACGGAGGGCCCGGCACTCGCCCCCGGAGAGAGTCCTCTCCCTGTAAGAGCATCCAGATGAGGCGTGTGAAAATACATATTCCCACTTGCCGCCCTCCGTACAGCTGATGCACGCCGAAGCGAGACGCATCGCCTCTCCCCGAGCGGGGAAGCCGGCGGTGAGGGCTGGACCGCGCTTGCCCGATGCTCACGGGCTTTGCCGTGGGGGCGAAGGCACCGCGGGAGGTTTGGAAGTGGCACGTCGGGTCCCTGCTGGAAAGCCTGAGGTGGGCACGTGTTTGGGGAGGCTCCTGGAAGTTGCAAGGGTTTCTCATGATGAGCTGCTTTTTTTAACCAGGTTTCCCTGAAACGTGGAAACATCCGCGCCCATCAAATCCGCAGGGAAATGCCGCCGATCTGTCAGTGCTGGTGCAGTTCCCAAAGCGATCTAAATCTTCAAAAACAAGAGACTAAACAGTGTCAAACTCATGTCAAGCATCTGGGTTTTAAAAAGGTCGTAAAAGTTACGAGGCATCGCTGAGCATGACGGATCGCTCGCCACGCTGCCCCGCGCACTAAATACCGTGACCTCGCCTGCAAACCCTGTTTATTAGAGAAAAACGGGACCCTGTTAGCAGCCTCGTGAGCTGAGCTCATGCGAGCAGGAGGAGAACAAAGGTTCCTGAGCAAGTCAGACCATAAATCTGTGCCGGGTTTTGGGTCGCAGCGCCGTGGCCGAGAGCAGCCACCGCCTGCTCTGGTTTCGCTGCGGTTCCCACCGAGCCGCCCCAGCTGCAGAAGGTGCCAGTTTGTGGCTGAAGTAAAAACCCTCTAAAAAAACCAACACAACCCACCTGAAAAAGCTTGTTTCTTTGAGCAGCCGGTTTGTGAGCGAGGTCCTGTCATGGTCAAAACACCAGCCCTCCGGTCCTACGGGTCTGGGACCGGCCAAGCGAGGTTCCCACAGGGCTGGTGGAGCTGTTCCTCGCGCAGAGCATCCACAGATTCATCTCTCCCACCGGCTGCTTTAAAGAGCACCCACCAGGCGCCGGTGGCTCCAGCCTGGCTTTTCCCAGCAGGCCCTTCCTGGCTGATGAATTTTTTTTTTTTTGCATGGCTCCTTTGCTCAGCTGGGATCAAGGCAGCACTGCACGGATGCACGGGAGGCGCGGAAATGGTGCTGGGAGAAACCCCCAGAGCTCACTGAGCCCTCACCCTCCCCAAACCTGCTCCAGCACCGGCATCCTCGCCGGTCTCCTTCTTTTGCTATCATCACCTGCGCTGTAATTTCAGCCCTAGAAACCACCCAGAAGATGCTGAATAAGCAGCGTAGCAGTGGTTGGCAGAAGCAGGATGGATAAAAACCACTGAGGATGCCATTTACTGGGAGCCCAGTATCCCCAATACCGCTGCCATGGCACGCCGGGGACAATGCTTTCTCTCTCCAGGAGATGGTGTTGGCCAGGACAGATGTGGAACGTCAAAGCGGACGGTGTTTTGAACAGACTTAAAAAGACAAGTAACTGTGTTTACAAAAAGCCATTCCACGGCTGTTTGCTTTGCTTGTGTTTATCCCCGGGCATTCGTGCTACTAGAGTTTTGGCCACGCAGCTAATTGAGAGTGATGGAGTTCGTCACGCTGAGTGGATGTATACACGAGAGAACATTTATTTGTCACGAGCAGCTGCTATTTCCTCTGCTGAAGACCTTTTTCATCCAGTCGGGGCTGGGAAATGCTCCTTTACAGCTGCAAGGTCTCTTCGAGGGCCGCGTGGAGGCTGCGCCGACCCGTAGCTCCCAGAGGACGCGTCCCCAGCGCTTAGTGCCGGCGAAGCGGCGCGCGGCCGGCGCCGGGGAGCCAAGGGCAGCCCGTGCCCTGGCTGAGGGGCTCTGCCGAGTGGTCCGTGGGCTGCTGGGGGAAGCTGCAAGGCCACCCCCCCACCTCGCTTCTGCGGCAGGACCACCTCCGTGTCGTGGATAAGAAGGAGCACGAAGCCTCTGCAAACCTCCCGCAGCTCTGCAAACGGGGACAGGGAAAGGGGGCAAGAGCAAAGGGCAAGGGGAGAGGGGAAAGGGGAAAGGCTTCCAGGCTCTATCCTGGTGTGTTTGGCCATCGGAAATTGCCGTGCTCAGAAGGTTTCTCTGCGGGCAGCACTTTGCCATCAGCCCCCCGTTCATTGCCTTTTGCCTTCCCAAGCTTTGGGCAGCTAAATCAGCCCAGAAACCCGAGTGCTCCCTGCAAGATGCTCTGGCAGCTGGAGGCTTCCCGTTGCTGGGAGGTTTGGGAGCATCCTAGGACAGCAAAACACAGAGCCCCTGACAAGTCTGAGAGGGGTTCAGGGGTCAAAAACAAATACCAGGAACTCCAGGGCAGGATATCCGCTGGTTCAAGCACTCTCGAGAGGTCCTGCCCTCCGCCGTGCGCCCTGAGCATCCTTCCCGGGGTGGCTTGCTCAGCACTTTCCTCCTTGGCAGAGCTGCTTGTGCGAGCTGGGGCATCAGGGCCGGCTCTTCCTCCCCGGGCACCGCATTATCCTGCCGGTGCATCCCCCCGGCACCAGCTACAGCCGCACTGCGGAGCAGCCGGCTTCGGCTTCAAATAGCTGGTACTCCCGTGATGCCGAACGCTTCGGGGGCAGCTATGCGAGAAGCTTTGCATTCTCATAATTATTTATTATTATGATTAATGTGCTGTAATTATTAGAATAAATCGTGAAGATTTGCAAAGTTTATAATCAATAATCCCTCTTCGAGAGGGAGCTGGGGTGCCCTGGTGCAATGCACCCCATCTGCGGCATTCGAGCGAATATTCAGCATCTGACAACTTTTTAAGGGAGATCAGCTTTTCCCAGGCATTGCAGCCGTGCTCTCAGGGGCATCTTATGCCAAAGCCCCCACGCCTCCACCCAGCCCACCCAAAGGTCCCAGGAGTGCAGTCCCTGTCCCCCGCCGGGCCAAGGACGCAGGACCAGTCAGCAAACACCATCACGTTGCTGCTTTGCTCTATTTTTTTCCCCTCTCAGGGGGGAGCAGCTCGTGTTTTCTTACATTTTTCTGAAGTCATTCTGTGTTTGTAGGACGTGCTAAGCCGGGAAGGATTTCTTCTTGCGGGCGTGTTTGCTTTGAGACTTGCCTTTGCACAGCAGCGCCTGGTGCATTTTTTAAAATCATATTTAATCGCCCTTTCCCCCTGCTTGGACTCGCGGGTGCCTTTCTGGGAGTGGAAGGGCGCTGGCAGCCTGTGGGGTCATACGGCCGCTGGAGCAGTAGATCTCTCAGGGGACACCTTTGGGGTCCCCATCCTTGCAGAGCAGACCCTGCCCTCCTTGCAGGGGGTCCCTGTGGAGTCATTGTCCTCTTAGGGGGTCGCTGGGGGGTCCTTGTCCTGGCGTGGGGGTCCCTGTTCTCATAGAGGTGGTCCCTGTCCTTGTAGGGGGTCATTGCGGTGTCCTCAGCCTTGCAGAGGGTCTAAGCCCCTCGTAGGGTGCCCTTGTCCTGACAAGGGGTCCCTGTCCTTGCAGCGGGCGTCCCTGTCGCCCGGGGTCGGGGGTCCCCAGGTCATGGGTCCCCAGGGGACTGCAGCAGCCGGGGGGAACAGGGCTGCCGCCCACAGGGACCCGCACCCCCAGGCCTGGCCGGGGAGCAGCCGGGATGGAGGGGGACGAGGTGTCGGCTGAAAACTCCCCGTCAGCCCGCAGCTCTTCAGCGTGTCCCGCCCCGGTTTGCGGGACCCCTGACTGGCCCCAGCTGCAGACCAACAGCCACTGGGGCTTGGAAAAACCCACGCAGCCCCACGCAAAGGGCACTGGAGGGGCACAGGGCAGGCGGAGGTGACCGCAAGACGGCAACGGTCAGGAGAGCAAAGAGCAATTAGCAAGAGCTGAGATTTGCAGAGAGTAAAACGATGACAGCGGCATCGTCAGCGCGCTGCCAGCTGGATTTTGCAGGCTGGGAGGAACAAAAAAATACCTTTCTCTATTTGGGCAAGAAAATGGAGGGGGCCTATCTGTTAAGTCCAAGAAAAATACCTCCTATCCTCGATATCATTAGCAGATGGAAGGGCTTACACGAAGAGCTGGGGCAACTCGGTCTCGATAACCTCATGTTGGTGCAGGGACCGGGGACATTAATGTGCCCATGGCATTGGGACGCCACTAGTGAGCCCAGACTGGGGGTCGGGGCTGGGTAAAATAAGACATTTCTCTGTGTGAAGACTGGCCGCGCTCCCTGCCGAGGCTGGGTGGCAGGGACCCCATCCCCGGTGGAGGTGGGTCTGCCACCGGGGCTGGCTGTAGGCAAAGGACAAGCAAAACCCCCCTGGCTAAAAGCCCAGCCCTGTTCTCCCGGGAGACTGCAGGATGCTTCCCGGCACCGCCAGAGCACTCGTTTTTCCTGGAAATCCCTCAGCCACCTCGGGAGGTGAACGCACAGAGGCGTTTGCCCTCGTCGGGCCGTGCAGAAGAGCCACAGCGCAGGAGAGAGCAGAGCGGGGCTAAGAGGTCCTGGCTGCTGATGACTCAATTTTCAACCATCCTCGGGATCTCGGAGGGATGTTGCTCAAGAAAAAAATCATGGAAAGCCAAGGAGGTCCAAAGGAAATGGAGAGCAGGAGGGTTGTGATTAAATGGTTTTAACTCATATCCTTAAAAACATCGATCTACTTTGGGAGCTGTTTGGGGAGAGGAATGTGAGGCTGGCCCTGCTGGCTCACGCAAAGGTCTCTCTGTAGCTTGTCTCCATCAGCAGACACGAGCTGGGATTTAGGGAATGAGTCCAAGGACAGAGCAAATCAGAGCAACCTCAGCTGGCGATGGTCAGCGGTCGCCAAGAGCCGCCCCAGCCCCTCTGAACGCACCCACCCCCTTTCCGAAGGGACCACCACCCCGCAGCAAGGAGCTCGGTATCTAGCCAGGGTTGCACCCACGGGTGGGAAACCCACCTCGCAGGAACAGGGGACGTGGTGGGGGTGTCCTCCCAGAGCCCCCCCCCACATTGCCGGGTCGCTGGGGCCGTCAGCGCGGGGGAAAGGCTGGGAAGAGCAGCCAGCTGGCCCCGCGCCGCTGGTGCCGCGGGACACGGCTTGCCAGAGGAATAGTTGAAGCTTTGCCACACGGAGCCGGGGACGACTGGGCTGTGTTGTGAAGCCCCTCCTGTTCCCTGGGAATCAGACCGCAGAGATAAAGTAAAATATCTGAGACCTCGTCCCGGCTGGAGCCGAGTCCTTAAAACGGGCTGTGCTGTGCTCCCGGCTGCGACGAAGTCCCTCCTGGTGAAAGGTCCCAGCTTTCTCTCCTACGCAGCCCGTGCATCCTTCTGGCGACCTGCGTGTCGCCCCGGCATCTCGCTGCCCCGCTGCGAGCTCCTGAGGCGAGCAGGCAGAGGTGCCGGCGCCTGGCCGTGCCCCGCCACCGAGAGCCCTCTCGGCCGTGGGGTGGCTTCGCTGGGTCACCGCGGTCCCGATAAGCCACAGGACTTCCCAAGCCATGAATCAAGTGGGAATTCCTCGGGCCGGTGCAGTGCTGGCCTGGGGTGACACAGCCTGAATCACGCTCCCACCCTCCCGTTGCACTCTCCACGGCTTGGCCTGGCCTTGTCCTGACCTGCTTCGCTCCCAGGGACATCCCCGTTTGCCCAGTCCAAGCACTGGGGACAGTCCCTGCCGGGCGTCCCGGCCCTGCTACAGCCAGGCATGGGGAGTGGGGGACTCGTCTGCCTCCAACGCAGAAAGCCCCGTGCCCACCAGTTGCAAACTGGGAGAAAGGACTGGGTGTCCCTCTGGATGGATGGGGAGAGGCAAGGCTGGATGCCAACCCCGTCCTGCCCTGCGCTGCTGCTGTCGGTCTCTGCCGCACATACACCCCGGATGGCCATCCTGGTGTCCTCGGGGCTGCTGAGGGTGCCACACAGGGGGTGACCCCTCCCCAGCATGGGTGCTGGGACCTCCAAACCCCTTGGGACCAGCCTCTGAGTCCTGCTCCAACGTCTGAGGCTGCGGCATCGTGGCCGAGCTGGCAGCCACAAACGTCCCCAAGCTCCTGACTCAAACCCCGCTGCAAATCGTGGGGTGAGGATAAACGAACAGGTTGGGTTTCTGATGGCTTTTCCTTCACGGATTCTGCGGTTTGCTGGTCCCCCGGGGACAGGGATCAGTGGGACCATGGAGCAGCGCTGCCCGAGAGCTAAGTGGGACCCAGGGACGCATGAATGTCGCAGCCAGCCCCGATGTGGAGCTTTTGCCGGCAGGTAATTAAGGCTTCAAAAGCTCTTTCAGCACGTCCCTGGTGAGGAAGGCTCTGGTGAGGAGCCTGGTGAGGAGTCTGTCCTCTGCAGAGAAGAAGAAGAAATGAAGCAGGTTCCTGCCTGCACCCGGAGCCTGCGGTGCCTCACTGCTTTCCTCCCCGACCCGAGGAAAGAACAAGAGGCTGCAGGAGAGGCAGAGGGACCTGGAGCTTTTGGGATTTGTCCCTCGGGGGTCCTCCGCTGGCCTCCGTGTCCGCCGGCAGCCGGAGCCCCTGAGGGTGGTGCGTTAGAGGGCTGCAAGCTCCGCTCTTCATTAAGGGCAGGAGAGGGAGGTGGCACCGTGCCGAAGGGGGACAGGAGACAAAACCCCGTCCCCCGGGGTCTGCACATGGGGACGGCTCAGAGCACGGCGAATTAACCTGGGAGAAACCCAGCTCTGTGCAAAGGGCTGGCAGCAGGCAGCGGTGCCTGCCTGCGGGTGCTGCTGCCTGCAGCACGAGGAGGAAGGGTGAGTGCCACCAGGGTGGGGACCGCAGCAGGGGACGGTGGCCAGCGGGTCAAACCGCGGGCGTTCGCACTCCGGTTGTCATCTTAGCTCATTCCCACACCTGGGAGATGGGTTTCGACACCGCGCGTCCTTTCGGGAGCTGTGCTCTTCCCGGGGAGCGGGTGGGGATTTGGGGGGAGGGACGGGGGGGTTCAGCAGGAGGGAAACGTGGAAGCCCGGGGACGGCTCAGGAAGAGGCAGGATTAGGGCTGTGGGCACATCGTCCCGGCGAGGAATCCCTCCCAGATGTCCCGGGTGCCTCTCGCCGCTGCCTGCTCAGGCTTACGCCCAGCTCCGGCTCAGCGGGAGCAGGCGGGGGCTTTGGCTGAGGATTTCGGAGCCGGTTGGAGCTCCAAGGTGGGTGTCTGGAGTGGAGATCTGTTGAATACCTCTCCTGCCTTATGTCCCCCAAAAAACACACAGCCCCCGGGGGAGCTCGGACCCACCTATGGGCACCGAAGGGTGCTTCTCGGGGGACCCCCGGCTTGGGGGGCATGGTTCCTTACCAGGGGGTCCCACCCCAGAGGGGTGTCTGTCAGCTCCGAGGTGGCAGCAGACCCGTGACAGTCGCTCTCAGCGCTTCCCGCGTGTCCCATCCCAGGGTTGCCTGGCCGGGCTGCTGCTGGGGATGGTGGGTGGACTGGGGACTTGGGGTCAAGCTTTGGGGACACCTGGGTGCTTGGCAAGGATGGGGCTGAAGATCAGTTGATGCCTGCAGTTGTCACGCTGGCTCTCCAGGGGAAATACTCCATCAGAGCGACTCTGCCCGGATCCCCGTGTCCCTGTGAGCCACCTCCTGTCCCCGCTGCGGGGCTGATCCCCGGGGCAGCTCAGTCCCCGGGGAATCAGGCTGCTCAAGCACTGGGGAGGGGACGGTCCCCTCCCTGCCACCTCGGAGCTCAGGCAGCTCCCAAGTGACCCGGACACCGGGCTGACGCCTCACGAGGGGGTCGAAATCTCTGCACCTGGCTGGGCGACTCACGCACCCCGCTTTTCCCCGGGGGCCTGCAGACCCGGGCGGAGCGAGCAGGCTGCCCGAATTGCAAATACGCAATACGCTGCCTGGTGAAAGGCTGGTGAGTCACGGCCTGTGCCCGCGGTCCCGCGTTTGCCCGCAGGCAGCTGCCAGCAGCACATCTGGCTGCCCCGCCACGAGGCTGAGCTATTGCCTTGGCTCCAGCCCCGCCGCGCTCGGGTTTGGGCAGGTCGGTGGGGACAGGGACCCCCTGCCTGAGGCTGGTGCCGAGCCCTTTAGGCTCTTAAATATCCTTCCCGGGTTTTAGTTAAACAGAGAGGTTGAATTTGAACCTAAAGGTGCTGATTCCTGGCAGCAAACGAGGAGACTGTCTGGATGCTGGTACCCACAGTACCAACAAGGGAGGAGAGGCTACTTTTTACCTCCTCAGCTGCCAGGTCCATGGGGATGGGGTGTCTCCAAACAGCTTGGCCAAAAGAAGCCCCAGAGACCCCCCACGCTGCCACAGGAAGGGTAATAAATGGCCCTGCCCTGCGTCTGGCCCCCGTGCTGGGAGCTGCCCTGGGCTGGGGGAATCCGGCTGCTGCCCATGGACACTGTTCCAGCTTTGTTCCTGAAAGCATTTGCAGTTATTTTTGGGCAGTAACTGCCTTTCCAAATATTTCCTTTGGTGTTAGTGCCTGGCCCCACTCGCAGCTGGGGCTCCTTCCTCTGCCCACTGCCATGCAAAGCTGAACTCTCCCAGCCGTAGCATCCTTCACGCAGCCCCGTGGTACCTCCATGTCCAGGATCCCACCTCTCCCCATGGGCCACTTCTCCCACCCACGTCCCCACAGCAGGTCCAGGGTCCAAAAAGCGTCACCCAGAGCATGTCTCCAAAGCTCCCGCTCCCCAACACGGGTCACTCACAAGCCCAGCTGTGGGGGAGAAGACTCGAAGACGTAAAACTCAAGAGGAGCCTGAGCAGATGCTCCATGCACTGCCCTGAGAGGCTCTGCTGTCCGCTCTCCAGGGACACCGTGGCTTTCAGCCCCCTGAGCCTGCTTCAGCCCTGGGTACAAGGAGCCTCAGCAACAGGTCCATGGCTTGGCCCCCACTGGGCATCCAGGATTTTATTCTTTACAGGTCCATGTGCAGAGTGAGTCCAGCCCGTGAGCTTGGGCAGCTGCCAATGGAGAGGAACAGCACCAAGTTTAGCGATACGACTATTTGTGTTGCAAGCAAGCCAAGAAATCCCCATCCGATGGAGCAAAGGCCCTTCCGCACTCCCCCACCGCGCCGGAGAGCCGAGCATCGCCCTCCAGGGCTGGGGCGAAGCCGGGAGCCTTCCCAGCACGGCCCGGCCGGGGAACCAGCCCGTGTGTTACCACCGAGGGCTGAGTCACGGTATTGCAGCCACCACCTCTCTTTCAACATACAGGAGGGATTTGGCAACCCCATGGGCTATTAATAGAGCTGTGCTGCTTTCCCTGGGCCCCGTGCCACGCTGGATGAGTGCAGGAGAGCAAAGCAAACTCTAAGGGAGGTGAAGCGCCGAGTTTACCTAAGGAGAGGTTGGGCAAGTGGGGAAACAACCTGCCGAGAGCAGGAACCGGAGCAGTGCTCTCTGCCCCCTTATCGCTCTCCGTCCCCACGCCGGCTCCGCCGCCCCGAGGGGGAACAATGAACAATGGAGCCAGCGACGTGGCGCCGGGGGACGTGCCACCTCCGCTCCCTTCCCAGCCCCGTGGAACCCCGGGGGGTCCCGCTCTCCGGGGTGGGGAAAGGCACTGCGAAGGGATCGCCATGGGATGGTCCACTGCGGTTGCTGTTCTTCCAGCCTGGTCTTTGACTTCACCCGTTGGGTGTGAGGGTCACCCTGACCAGTCAGCGGCACAAGCAGCGGGGTCCCTGCCTGGACATCCACATCACCTTGGGGACGGGACGCCGTAGCCGTGGGTGTAGCCCCAGAAGGGGATGCTGGAGGTAGAGCACCTCTCTGCTGGGAAGAAAAAGTACAGAGAGAAGGTGTTCTATGAGGAGCTGCTTTGGGCTGCTCATCCCAGCTCCATCCTGATCCCTGGCTCCAGGAGGATGGAGCCAGTGGCACCCTTGAGACCCAACCCCTGCCCATGCTGAGCTTGGGGCAGAAAGGGTGGAGGCCCCATCACAGTAACACTGCAAGATACTGCGGGCAGCATGGGGTTGGGTGCTGTGGGTACCTGCCCTGGGCCTGCACCAGGAGCACGGCTGTATTTTTAGCAATGGAAGTGCCAGGAGGAAGAGCCACCCTACGCAACGAGGAAACCCATCCTGGCCAGCCACCACCCCTTATCTCGCATCCCAGATCCATCCTGCCCCTGCACCCTCCCTTCCCCAGCGCAGCTCCTCTGCCACCTCCAGTCGTGCCAATATGGCACCGACAGCTTCCCGCCCCACCCCGGGACCCACGTCTGTCCGCTCATCTCCAGATTCCCCCCGGATTGCTCCCCACCACTGCGTTTCAGCCACCGGTCCTGCCCCAAACCAGCAGGCAGAAAGGGCACCACATGGGCTTGGGGAGCTGGTTCGGATCTGGGCACGGGGACCTGCTGGCAATGATGGACCACCCCAGGCACCACCGAGCCCCGGGACCCTTCTCCCTTCGCCTCGGGCAGTGCCAAGGGCATGGGGATCGCAGTCCCAGAGTAGCAAGATGGTTTGTATCACCCTTGTAAAATTGGATGCCCCCAAGGGTGGGCTGAGGTCTGGCTGCCTGTCAGCCAAGCCTCAGCAGGAGACCTCACCCAGCACGCCCGGGCAAACAGCCCCGGCCACGGCTCCGCCACGGCCCTGCAGCAGAGGCGGGTGTCCCATGGCAGGGATCACGGCCAAGCCGTGCTGGGGAGGAGCCTGTCCTGTCGGCTGGTGGCAGGGAAAGCATCTCTGCCCGGCTGAACCACCAGATGGGATGGAGTGACTGGTCCGCACCGTCCCTCAGCCCTGCCAGACCCCCGTCCCCGCCCAGCACCAGGCACCGATGAGCCCAAGAGACACAAGCCAGCCCACCAGGCCCATGTCCGGCTTCCCATCCTGGCAGCGCTGCCAGGAATCGCTGGCGCGGCAGCTGCCTGCGCACAGGCAGATGTGTCCTTCCTGTGCCCCCGCTCCTGCCTTGCAGCATCTCCCTCCTGGGGGCAATGTCCTCTCCCGCACGCCTCCTCCCTGCTACAGCCTTGTCTTCCACCATCCTGCAGCTGCATCCCTATGGCAGAGCCAGATGAGAGCCTGGCCACGGAGCGAGGCTTACCGGGAGGGACTGCGGCCAGCAGTGGTCCAAGCCTGGGACTGTGGTCATTAGTGGTCCAGGATGGGCTGAGAACAAGCCGATTTGGAAAATTCACCTTCCAGCGCAAGGACTTGTCTTTCACCGTCCTCGTTTTGCTCGAAGGGCTGAAAAGCTGGGAGAAACGCCGTGATTGCTTCCCCATGTCCCACGGCTTGGAGGGCGCCCAGCAGAGACGTCCGTGGGAGCAGGTGGGAGCGTGGTGGCTCCCGAGTCGGCAGACGGCATGGGAACCTCCGTGCCGCGGCCAGGCCCCTGCGGCTTTCATGCCATCCAATCCACCGCCCCTCGGCCCCGGCACACAGCAGGCACCTCTGTAACCGTTCCTCTAAGAGCTCGTTAAACGCCGAAAACACGACGCGCACCCTTAACGCTCCCTCATGCTGCTGCTGCTGCTGCTGCAAGCCTTCCTCCCTCCTAACTGGCAGCGGCTCGGCAGGGCTCATGGCGGGTGGTGAAAGATCAGCCGGACCACAGCACATGGCGAATTTCCTATTGTGTTGGACAATGATTTAAATTGTTTCGCTCTCCAGGACAAGCACATAATCCTTTTTTTTTTGTTTCTGTATCATCATTTTATCTTCTGATCAACCACTGACATATAAACACCCCCCGAAAGGCTCCCAAAGCGCACAAAGTACATGCAAATATCCACCTTTGGCGTACCATCAAAAGAAGAGTTTGGTCGGAAGCCGTACATAGTCAATACCATATCGGTCAGGAAATCTATCGGTTCTTCAACTCAGTGTGCACCCCACTAGTGTCATCTAGGGAGACAGATCTATGGTTTACCCAGACAGACACGTCTTTTATTGTTAAATGGTTGAAAAAGGAGCTGATACCATCAGCGTCTATTGTCATCTCGCCTCACTTCAGCATCAGGATGTGCTGAGACACAGAGACGTGGTGGATACACGCGCCGTGTCCCGGCGATCGCCGGCTGCCTTCCGCTTCTTCGCCGAGCGGCGCGCGCAGGACGGCATCCCGCTCCTCCAGCCGGGCGGGATGCGTGCCGTCCCTCGCAGCTGCCCCCCAGCTGCAGAGCTCTCCTTCCTCCGACTCGCTCCTCGCTCCAGGCCATAAATACCCACCGAATATTTCTTTCTGCCCTGGTATATCCCTCCTCCAGTGAACGAGTGCGCTGCGGGATGCAGACCACAATCAAACCGTTCCAAATATCTGTAATGTTTTCTCTCTATACGTACATATCGTGGCACATAGGCGCCTCGATAGATTTCCCTAAGTGCCTGCTTGTGCTGTGCAACCAAAAGGACGTTTTATATTTCAAAAAAAACCCCAACAGCAACCTCAAAGCCAGGCCCGTGCACCCTGATGTGGTCCAGGACCCCGACCCGCACCCGCGCTTGCAGCTGGTGCTGGCAGCGGTGGGACACGGACAAGCACGTCCCTGCCCCGTGGCACTGGCAGCTGCAGGGCCCCGCTGGCTGGGCTGGGCTGGGGGCTCCTGGCACCCCCAGCCCCACTCGGGAGGCTCGGGCTGGTGGAGCTCACGGTTGACGCGGGGGCTGCAGCCTGTAGAGCCGGGACTCCCCAGTACTCCAGGCTTGCTACAGCCGCTGTCCCTGGGAGCAAACAGCCCCTCAGCCACCAGCACCCCCAGCGGACCCCCCCGGGCGGCCGTTCCTTTGGTGGCAACGCTCCAGCACCAACCGAGCAGCGCTCGGAGAGCAGCAATTCCTGCAGCCGTAACCGAGATGTGGCACTGACACCTAGTGACAAGCTCCCGCCCCGATGCTGCGCAAGAGAAGGGCTGCGACTGAAAAGGGACGCGGGGCCAAGAAGAGCGGGGAGGCAGGAAGGCTCCTCGTCTTGCACAAACCCTGCTGAAGGAAGGGATCCTTCTGCCGCGGGGCTCGGCGGGCCGGGGGAGCGTTCCCATAGGGGTGCATCAACCCCAGCTACCCCAGCCCAGGACACCGGCCCCTCCACGCGCCGCACTGCGCGCAAGGTAGATGCAGATTGACCGTACTTGAGAGAGAATTTATTTAAGACATCAATGACAAACCCAAATACCGCACTTCACCTGCACCACGAGGGAGAGCGATGCTGTAACAGCAGCAGCGGCGTCATTAGGGACAGGACGGGCAACAACCGACGTACAGCCCGTAGAGCCCAGCGGCGTAACGACCTTGCGCAGCAGAGGAATGACGGGAACTCACGGAGGATCTGCTCACACCCTGACCTACTCCTTCCCTTGGGAATACTCGGCTGCATGGCAGGCTCTGATCTGCATGCTACAGTTTATTTAAATACATATATTTTGGCTCGGAGCCCGTCATTAAGTCCAAAAATGGTCTCTCAATTAAGGGCTTCAAGAAGAAACCAGGACTAATGGTCTATTTCTGGGCATTTCAAAATACTCCCAACCATATGGGTTGCTTGCAGGATGAGAAATACAGACTTTAAAAAGGTAGTCAGCAGTCCCTCACCATCAATTTTTCCCCTCCTCAGTAACTTCAGAGCTATAAGGAGGAGGATCTGACCCTCCCGACACATCTCAGTGTGCTGTGGAAGTGAGCAGATGTTCTTTGAAGGGGCTGGGAAGATCATCATAGCATGGGTGGGATTACACAAAGCTTCTCTCCAAACACATGGCTCTCCCAGCCCACATCCCATGCTGTCCTGCAGGCTCGGGTCCTCCAGCAAGGAACGACAGACCTTTTGCTGTCCCCAGGAGAAGGGCAGAGGCTGGAAAGCCACTTTCCCAGGTCCTGCGTCTCCCCATCGAGATACGGATGTGAAGCAGCTCCATCTCGCCTCGGCAGGGTCCGTCCCCAGCACTGCCAGCCTTGTCCTTCATCTCCCTCCCCTCGTTTCCAAAGCACTGGGCTTTCTGCAGACCTCACCCCCCCGCACTGATCCCAGCTTGGGAGGCACCAACCTTGCTGCTGTTGCTGAGAGCAAAGAAAAATCGAGGCTGCAAATAACCCCCTGGGCTTGTAACCAAGAAAATGCCAGCATTGAGCAAAGCTGGAGCTTCCAACCTGCCTGCCCTTGGGATTTGCTGGCAGATTTTTGTCCCAGCTATTCACGTCTGTTGTGATGACCTGAGCTCTGGCCTTCGTAGTGAAACTGCTTTAACCAGGTAGTCCTCTTACCCCCGAGGATGAACATGCTCCTGACTGCGGTTCACAAGTCAAGTGTAAAAAGAAGCGGGTGCCAGTTTAAGCAGCCCTGGAGGAGGTGGCACGCTTGCCCTCCCGGCTCCACCTGGGTCCAGTGCCGAGGTAATCGCTTTTTGAGAGCAGGGCTTGCTGACACACATCAGTAGAGCTGCTACTGCAACAAGGTGGGGAGAGAAATGTGCTTTTTATCCTGGAATCACTCACCCCTTCCTTCTCGTGGCCAAGAGAAGCGCCTATGTGAGACATACAGAAACTACAGAGCGGGGCTGCACTGATTCGACTCTTCCAGCGTAGTTCGTCGTGTGGGCGAGCCTCCAGCGCGCGGTGAGCTCAGTCCACCTTCTCCCCCAGCTACAGGGCGGGCTGAGCTCCCTCGCAGCGACCCCCCTTCACCTCTTGCTGTGAAATGCAATCCCAACAGCAGCCGGGGGGGCCAAGGTGTGGGGTGTACGGACACGTTTCTGGCATCAGAAATGACGGCCACCGCAGAACGACCAACTCACTGCGGCAGGGAACTCACGCTGAGGCTTAGGGGTTGGTTTATCCTTCACCGTTAACTCACAGCTGAAAGCACTCCTCTCTACGGCGTAAAGGCTCACGGAAGGGTGGGAAAGCAATAAGGTTGTCTGGGCACCGTCTGCGATCTTTCACTGCCCCGGGCAGGGGTATGCCCAGCTCTCAAAGCTCGCTGTGCCTCTTGCCCTGCTTCTCCCTTGCCGCCAGCCTCGGGGCTGTCCCCCGCAGGTCCCTCCCAGGGGACCCGACTTTCTCTGCCTTGGTCTCCTGGGACGGCTCCTCCCGGACGGCGGTGTCCCCTCCCGGGCTTTCGGGCGGGCGCCGCTCCGGCGTGTCCCTGCGGCACTGGGAGGCGTGGAGTGGGAGCTCGGGCACGGCCGTCTCCATCATCTGGAGGAAGTCGTAAGCAGGGAGAGGCGGTTTCCAGTCTTCCTCAGACAAGGTACCTGAGAAGCAAATACAGTCCCATGGTAATAAGAGTTATGCAGCCCCACTCCACAGACATTTCCCTTCTATGGCTTGCTTTGCTCTTCCAGTGAAAGCAAAATTAAAGATAGTTTCTTAAAGAACACCCTCTTTCCTCCAAAACTAATACCCCCACCCAAATGCAACCAGCCAGGGGTGCAATC
Source organism: Phaethon aethereus (assembly GCF_964289735.1). Classification (NCBI taxonomy): domain Eukaryota; kingdom Metazoa; phylum Chordata; class Aves; order Phaethontiformes; family Phaethontidae; genus Phaethon; species Phaethon aethereus. The sequence continues at coordinate 4,110,284 of NC_138579.1, forward strand.
CTATTTACCGGAGCTGGCCAAGGCTCCATTCCCCAAAGGCTGTGGGGGTCCCTCTGTCCTCGGACACCCCCACTGCAAAGGTCACACTGGGTGTCCATCCACCAGTGGGTGGATGTTCTGTCCAGGCCCCAGATAACTGTTAATGACCGTGCATTAGTGACACGCCGTTAGGAGTGAGGGGAGACTGCTGTCTCCACGGGGGGGAAGTGGTTCCGTGACATGAGGATGCTCTTTCATTTATGCTTGTAAGACCGACCACACGGTTCGTAGCACTTAAAAGCCCGAGGAAGGGGGCTGTGATGGCTGGCACAGCCCTTGGCTGTGCAGCGAGCCGCTCGGCCATCAGCACACCCCTCCGACACCCTGACAGCTAAGGTCCCTACCTAGGGACCTACATGACAGCCAGGTGCCTTTAGCCGTGGTGATGGAGAGACGTGTGGGGGTCAGCTGGCTCACGGGGTTCTCCCAGCGATTACTGGGTCAGAAATGATGCCTTCAGCTCTGGTGAGAACTTACACATCCTACCCCACCATACTTTTGGAAACATTTGCTTTGAAAGCCTCATTTTAAAATTCACAAGGATCAAGTGGAGTCAACCCCACTGGCCTTCTGGAGTCTGCAGCAGGCTGGCAGCCAGCAATTCCCAAGGTCCCTGCGGCACCCTATGGCTACGCATAACATGTGAGGAAGGCACATCTCCGCTGCCTTCCTCCAAAGCTTCAGTGGACTGATGAAGGCAGGAGGGGTGCAGTGAAAAGCTTCAAGGTACAAGCCAACCTTTTACGTCCCAAAGACCACAGCAAAACACCAGCTACCAGCTTCCTTATCCTCTCCTGTCCAAAAAAATTCTGGAAAGCGCTTAAAGAGCAGCTATTTCTTACGCTGACAACTGGGAGTCAGGAGTTGTTTTATTAGCAAGCTATGTTTCAGAAGGTCTGTTCGCAGCAACCGGAGAGCACAGCCAGGTTTGGGAATTATCGCAGGGTAGAGATGTCGATTCAGAACTATTCACTATTCTGAACATTAAACAGTCCCGAAGCAAACTCGCGAGTGTGGATATTCTCTTCTGGACGGACTATTTGTACTTCTCCAGCTCAAACTAGCATAGCTAGTTTTTCCATCGTTAAATTCCAGGACAGACAATTTATTGCACGTAGCATCTTCTCATAAACAGACCAGAGCTAACAGTGCGTGCTTAGGAACATTACAAACGTGTGTCCACTTACTGCTGGGAATCTCCAGTCCTGCTTTTAGCTTCTCCAGCCAAGACAAGATGTTCGTTTCAGTGATGGCCTGCTCTGATGGGAACTTGAATACCTGACCCCCAGCATGAAGGTTCACCCAGACGAGAAGAGGCAGCGAAGGCGTGGTGGTGAAGTACGCCTTCAGGACCCCGCGTCCCACCGGAGTCTTCTTCCTGTAGGGAAGAGGAGATTCAACTTGCTCACCAGTGGTTTGGCAGCACGACAGGACTGAGAGCTGAAAAAGCACCAAAGCTCTTGGGCCACATCCAGCAAAGGCACAGTTTTGCCTATGGGGCAGCCGTAGAAGTTCTCTCTGTTATTTATTAGAAGCTCGATACCTTAACTGGGGTCCAATGGGGACGGAGCAGACAGCAGGTTAGAAGTGTAAAGATAACCTCGAGCAGGAGGAGATGGACGAACTCTGTAGGAGGGTGTGAAACGTTCTCCACCGCAAGCTTTTCAGAAGAGGTGAGACAGGAGAGGGACAGACCCTGCAGCCCCCCACGTTAGTCCCTCTTTGCAGGGAGAGCTACCAGCTCCCTCCAGCCCAGCTGCTGCCACCGCCCCGTGCCCACAGAGGGTCCGCAGGGGACGGAGGCAGGAGTTGACGCAGAGGGGCTGTGCTCAGGCGGTCCAGCCCCTGGGCAGCTGCTGCGTGGTTCCCCACAGCCCGAGGAGCTGGAAGGGCAACTTCCTCAAGTGACACAGAGAGCCAGAAGAGGACTTTGAGATGGAGGGAGAGCAAGCACACGAAGATGCCGAGTCCCTCCAGCACTATTTTCAGGCTGAGAGTGATGCTCCAGGTCTGAGCTGGCTCTCGCCATGGGAATGAGGTCTTCTTTCTAGGGCTGTGCCACCCTTCCCGAGCCAACGGCCATATTCTGCCTTTTTTTGTGGCAAAGCCCTTCTGCTCTGACAAAGGACAGCTCTTTGTTTCTCAGGAAGGGAGAGCAAAAGCAGATGTGTAGGTGGGGAAGTTCCAGGGGCTCTCGTTTCTTGTGCATTACTGGCAAACAAATTGTATTCTCTCTGAAAACATGTGCATTCCCCGTTAGCTAAACTTCAGCCCACGCTGCGAGGCACTTCCCAGACTTCAAAGCACGTTATGATTAAGACGGTGAGGTGTCTCCGGGCTTGGGCAAAACAAACAGAGGCTAAAAATTGAAAAAGCAGCTAGGGAGGATTAAAAAAAATCCCCTCCCCTACAACTTTCTATTTCTTAGCTCCTGGATTCATTTTGTTACTTGAATATTTTAAGTTTGCCTTGTGGGGCTTCTTCTGGCTGTCCCTTCTTCTGAAAACTTTCTTTCCCCCAGTCAACAATCAGTAATTGCCCCGTTGTGCTTCTCTCTAATTGCTGATGGAATAAGCACCACAAAGACACTCCAGAAGGGCAAATTTACTTTTTCCTCCTACATGGGACAAAAATACAAATAACACCAGAGCTAGGGTCAAGCTACCATGCAATATCTTTGAGAACATTTTACTCTACTGAAAATTATTCCTGCAACCAATTAAACATTTACTAATTTTACTTTGTCGTGCAATTTTGCAGCTGCCCACAACACATACTGAATCATTGCTGAATGATTTGCCCTCCCAGCTCATGATGATTTCAGACCGAATAATCACATTACCAGCTAGATAGTGTTTTGAGTAATTGCAGACTCAGTTTTTACTTGCCCTGAAATGCTAAGGGTGAGCTAACGGAAAAAACCAAAGAGGTTTTTACATACTCACAAGTTCAACCAGCAAGCCACAAACGCTTGCTGGGGTCTTCCTTTTGCCAGCTTCAGCATTTCCTCGCTTGCCATTTGGCCGATGTCACCATCGCTGAACAAGATGAGGAAGGGCTTTCTGAGTTGCAAGTAGCGGGGCAGATTTTGCACGGTGATTTCTGGCTGCAAGACATCAAAACGAGAAGTTGGGGTTTATGGGCAGGAGAGAACAGGACAAAATTAGACTTTCTGTCCTTACATGAGGGGTGTGGGGGCTAAGCAAGGCTGTAGGGTCCATGTTGAACGCAAGCAGCTGGAAAAGAAGTGTGGGTGCTGGGATCTTGGTGCACGTTGAAGATGTCTACACCCAACCCTGCCCATCGCGAGCCAAGTCTGCGTGAGCAGCCGTGCGCTCCGAGATGAAGGGGCATGAGCGGAGAAGGCAGAAGCAAGGCCAGCTCAGCCCAGCTCGTGTTATGGCTATATCCAGTCTCGCAGACCCTGCGAGAGGCCAAGCCACCACGGCAGCGGGTCTGTGACTATGAGCACAAGCCAGGCGATCGACTCCCAGGGTCTCCTCCCACGAGACCACACAGCAAACAGCAGATTTCTGTCCAGACTGTCCGATCCAAGCCATAAAATTTAAAAACAAACGTAACTCAGCACAATAGAAATAATGAGCAAACATATTTATTTTGCACAGCTCCACGCTATAATCAGTGTTTCTGCAACCAACCGCAATGGAAAAAGGACTTTTTTTTTTTTTTTTTTTTTACTTACAAAAATGTCCAGCAATTCATATCTGATCATCCGCACCATGTCCTGCATGCTCTGTTTGGACAAAGCGATGCCTTCCACGCTCCGACCACCGGCCCTGGCAAGGAGGAGGGCCGGGGGGAACACGGCGTATTTACGGGACCTGAAAAAGAGGGATGGTAACATGAGCTGGCCGGGAGACTCGACACGCACCGCATCTGCTGCACGCAGAGCTGGCATCTCCATGGTGAAAAGTGGGGACAGGGGAGGGAAAGGCTGCGGTTAGAGACACAGGCACCCGCAGGAGGAAAGGGTCCTGAGCTGCCTTCCCCTGCCCATCGCGTTCCCCGCCGCGCCTTCGCCAGTCCCTGAACAGTCCTGGCGTGGGTCAACGGACAGAGATGGGGCCGACGTCTTCCCTCGTCCCCTTCTGAAACAAGCACTTACCCAGCTCGTACCAGACGCTAAATATACACACAGCACCTTCTCCTGCAAAAAGACTTCAGCGGCTAAATAATAGGGAAAATCCGAATCACCACCATTTAAACTACTTGCTGGCACTCCTCTCTCATTTTCACACCTAAGGTTAGGTGGTGCAAATACCTATCCGGTGATTTACTCTGCCTCCCAAGCCAAGGCAAACAGAAGGTCTTAGACTCCACCTGAGGGACACCAACCTAGAGGAACTAGGCTCCAGGAGGTCTGGTTTTTGGCTTGGTGAACACGGGCAATTTTGCTGAAGTCCAGCCCCACGTTAGAGCAACACACGCAGCCTGCACACATACACTCTTGGTGGAGAAGCCAGCGCGTCCTTTGTTCCCCAACGTGCTTCTGGTAAGAGGGTTCAAGGGTATTTAAGGAAAAGCTGAGAAGTGGAAAGAGCAAAAATAGGAGAAGTCTGAGCAAGGAAAGGGCAGGGGGTACATCAACTGGGAGAGCAATTTTCTGCAAGTTTGAGGAACTTCAGTCCTGAAGGCTCCAGATGTCAGTGCCCAGAAGAAGGGCGCGACGGAGGAAGTCAGCTGCCTCCACAATTTGAGGGGGGGGATGTCTGTAGTTTGTTTTTCAAAGGCTGCTGGCAATTTTTCAAAGGTTGTGACACCAGAATGGCTGGGGAAGCGAGTGAGGTGTAAGGACAATTTGCATTGTAGAGGTGGGGAGGTGGAAAGCCTTTGATTCCCTTTCCGAAAGTAATCTGGTCCATCTTTTTTTTTTTTTTTCCCATATGAGAAAGACCCAACACAGACTCAGCCTACTGCAGAACAAGCTACTTATTTTTAATGAAAGGCAGCTCATAGCAAAATTATGTTACAACCTATTGCACCTCCCTCCATAGTTTGCTCAGGCAAGTTCAGTTTTGACACTTATTTTAGCCGTTCTGAATGGGATGGAGATTTGTTCAAATTTGCTTTAAAACTCTCAGTGTTTGGCGTTTTAAGTCATCCAGGACAAAGCAAGTGGAGGGAACTGCAGATAACACATTTCCATGATGTTCAGCTCGTACGTAGGCCTTACATTTCCTCCATCACAGCACTGATCTGTCTGAAAATCATATGCCCACTGCAAATTTCTAAGGGGCACCCAAGATCTGCACTGATATCTTGATAAAGAGCAGCAGTAATGAATGACCTTGGACTCTCCTGAGGCCTTCAGATGTTGTGAAACCTGTTGCTAAACTGTTCTTGGATTTATCCAAGCCATTTCAGTTTTATTTTGCAGTATCCTCTGTTTTTTTTTAATTTATCTTTGTAAATCCAGCTGTGAGCTAAGCTTTCCCCTTTCTGCCCAGAGTCCCGAGCTCCACCAGTCACAAAGTTGAGTTTTGCACTTCTGGTCATGGCTGGGAATCCTCTGATCTATTAGGAAGGTCCTTAACTTTCCCCTCTCTTGTTTTGCAAATTAACCTGTATTTGCAATCAATTAAGACTGGTAAAACCCCAGAAAACTTTTAAATTCAGGGATTTTCAACTTCTCAAATTTCCACAGGTCTTAAAGAGACTCTCTGGCTTGATGACTTCTCAGAGGAGGTAAGGACTCTTCCTCCCTATGTCTAAATACATCAACTTGTTCAGCAGCCTCTGATAAGGAAGTTTCTTAAATACTGCCAGAAAACCAACAAATTCCCTGTCTAATAGCTAGAGTCTACCCCGAAATCACTTCTCCTCTTACTGGTACCAAGGGGTTGTATTGTTGCTTACAGCAGCTTTCTATTTATACAGCAGGGGCATTCGATGGGTAACATGAGACTTGCATTTAAATCAAAAACATCTGCAAACAAATACTTGGCAGGAATCTATGACATCTCAGTATTTGAGAAATAAATAATGACTTCATTATAAGCATTTCTTCCTTAATGCTTTTTTTTTTCATTAGTTACCAACTGAGCAGGTGCTTGCTGAGCAAACAGTTTTGCAAACAACATTCTTTGTATATTTTGTATACCTTTTTCTCTGGGAAGAGGAGACTCAGCTTTCTGTGACCTGGGAACCACAAACATTTCCTCCTTGAGCGTTTAGCAGAAGAATAGCTTTTCTTTTCTTAAGAAGGGAAGTGAGCCTGGCTCTTGCATAAGGAATTCCTGTAAGTGTTTACTTTCTACTTACAGTTGAGAAGATGACCATCTACAGTAGCTTCACCCACAAATCACAGCCAAAATCCAAACTTGGCAGAATGAATATCTATATAAACTACATTATCTGTTGCAACTAAACAGGAGCACGCTGCAGACTGCGGCTGGAGCAGGAGGATGGAGGTACATTCTCACATGTGTCACTGCTGAGAGAACACAGGCTTTTTCTTTTGGTATCTTGTTTTGTAAGATCACCCTGCCCTCCTTTCCTTTTTTTCCTTCTATCAGCTGGGCTGAGATCCTTAGGGGAGAAAAGTCTTTTAGCTCGGTGGGGGGTGTGTGTCAGATTTTTCACCCTGGTGCTGCTGGTTATGACTTCTGTACCCACCCTCGCCCAGCGATCTCCCACCCCAGCACTGAACAAGCCTGGCACTGCCTCGCTTCTAAGACCCAACCATGGCTGGTGCTTTGAGCACATTTTGGCTAATAGAGACGTACTGCCAAGATACTTGCTTTTTTTTTTCCCCCATGCATACCACAAAAATGCCCATATCTCATCAGACACGCTAGAGATGCATCGCATCTGTAAGAAACTAATGAAAACAATTCACTGTTGCATTACTGGCTGTTAAAACCACACCTGGAAAACAGGACAAGGACCTCCTGAGATTTTTAACTCTGCCTTGATAGCTAATTCCTGATGGAAATGAGATGCCAGGACAAGCTGAGGATTCTCGCCTGGATCTACCTGCATTTATAGGCACTGAAGCATCTCTCACAGTCTAATGCAAAGCACTTTGCCCCTTGCTGGAATGAGTCTTAATGACACAGTTAAGTGCACAGACTGATACGTGCTCAGATCGCATTAGCTCCAATTTGGCTTAAAGTTAGGGCCGCAATCGATGCTCTTATTCAGTCAAGAACTGGCCAAGAAAGCCCTGACTTCGCCTCCACCACATGTGCAGGAGGAAGGCTGCTATATTTTTTCAGCATTCTTCCTCCAGAAAGAGGATGCACCTCCCCAAAGCTCCGTCTGGAAATGGTGGTAACGTCTTGCTCTTGCCAAGGGGAGGGAGACGGGTGGGCACATCTTTCAAGAAAAAAAGATACACGGTAAAATTAACTGTTGAAAAGATAAGAGGGAGGTTCTTCGCCATCCTTAGCAGTTGCAAACATCTCGCGGTCAGATGCGAGTGCCCACCGGAAAGCTGGAAGAGACCAAAGGGGTTTCACACCTTTCACAGTGCTGCAGAAAGGCCGTCTGCTCCACACCACGGCAGCTCCTTGGAAAGACAGCATTTATGTCGGGGCTTTCGAACCGTTTTCTGGCACCCAGACACGACGCTCACCTCACCGCTAGCCAAGAAAGCCCTCCAGCAGTCACAAGCAGCCTCTGTTTTGGCTGCTCTTGGCAGCTGGGGGCGACCACCAGAGCAAGACTCACATTTAGACCCCGGGCTCTGCAGCAATCCCCTTACGCTCCCCTTCCCCGTCCCCACCTCAGCAGGCACTTTCGCAGCATCAGGGCAGGGAGAGGCCTTCAAGAGAAGGTGAAGGGGCTGCAGAAAGAGGAAGAGCAGTAACAATCTGTCACTTCTTTCTGATGGCAAGAGAAGGGCAAAACTGTTTTTTCGTCCTCGCGCATTGATCCTAGCTAGAGGATATAATTTTTCCAGCCTGTTTTTTCCCCATATAAATTTGGTCCTGTTTGTATTAGGAACCCAACAGATGCATGGAGGGCTGGTGCAGCTGGAGGACTGAAAACACCTAGAGTGAACTTGAACAGCAGGAAGGGAGACGGCCATTCATTACACCAGGGCTAAATGAGTTGACCATGGACAGGTTGTAAATCGGTGGCAGAGCCAGAGCAATACCTCTCTCCGGCTGAGTCCTGACCAATCTCGCTACAGGACTAAGTCACTCGTAGCAGTCTGGGGATGCCACTAAACACTCAGCACGGCCAGTGACGCTTGCTTTAGGCATTGGCTTCCACTAAATGCAGATCAGTTTGAATTCTCACCAAAGAAAAAAGAGAAACAACTTACAAAGCCAAGGCATCATCTTCAAAATACATCCCCATCGTTACATGGCCACTTAAGATGTTTCCTGCCTCTTCGAAAGCTTCCCTGGCTGTTAAAAAAGACAAAGATACAAAAATAAACAATAGAAAGAGAAGTGCCAGCTTCCTCCTGGAAACCAAATGGCTGTCTGCATCCACAGCACTCTCCCACAGCAAACTGTCTGTTGGGAAGAAAACTGATTAGAGGCTCATGAGGAATGGATGCGTCTCACGGCCGCAGGCTATGGGAGGAGGAGTTGGCAGGGGCTGACAGGATCAGAAGGAAAGTTCCTATTACAAGAACAGTATTTACTCTTTAGCCACCAGCACTGAGTTTCCAGGATCTGCGTGACAGAGGCACTGATGGAAAATGAAATGTCTTTAAGGACTTAAAGTCCGTAAGTGTTCTTGGAAACAGGAGACCAGCTGTAAGTCTAAATAGAAATCTTATACATCCTAGTGACCTTTTGGAAGTGACTGATGATGAATTAACTGGAGTAGTGCTAAGAGCCCAGCAGATAAACCAATAACTCCCTCAAGTGTCTTTTGGTTTTATCCAGCTCCTCGGAGCAAGCAGGGACTGTTCCAGGCATCCAGCTAGGATAGGGAGGATCAAAAAGCTAAACACCTTGCAGACACGGCCTGCTCACCGCTTTGTGCAGCTGCAAAGAGAGGGCAGCACCTCCGCCACCGCAGCTCAGCATAAACCCACGTGCAGCGGCTGCGGGGATCCACCACTCGCCTGATGGAGATGGCGAGGTCAGGTAGCGGATGGGGAGGAAAGGACTGGGTCGGGGCTCTCTTCATCCATCACAGCTGAATCTATCTGTGGTGAGAGAGTGAGAGCAGAGCCCCAAAAGGAAGCTGACACCAGAGCTGGTTTATACCCTCATAAAACAGCCTCAGTTTTAGGCAGCTGGATCCATGGGAGAGGCAAGCTTTGTGAGAACATGCAAGCCATAGCGCATGAGCTTGTGAAACACAGTTATAGATCAGAGATCAAAACCACTGCTGCCAAAGGTAGGGTGAAAACGGGGTGGATTTCAACGCACACACCCTTGGTATTGAGCAATTGAAAGCACAAAAAAGGCTCTTCCGACTTAAGGAGAGTGAGAAATCACACTCTTTGGAGAAGTCATGTTTTCCCAAAACTGAAGGTTACATCTCAGATACAGCCACGATATAGGTTGCTTTGTAACCTAAATAAGATCTCATTCAGATACTATTTAGTGTTCCTCATAACATTCACCGTCATATCACAACTGGCCAGCCCAAGCTCCTGGGACCGGTGACTCAGACCTCAGTAGACTGAGGCTGGCTCACAACTGGTTGCTTTTTGGTTCTTTGCCTCCTGCTTTCCAGCTACACTCAAAGCCGTATTTTCCGTTGTTTTTCCCTGGAACCACAGGGACCACAAGCTTTCCTCTACACTATTTTCCTTTCCAAATGGAAGCTTAGATCCTTAAAGGAGTGGCTCATTGAGGGTTCAGACATTGTAGGAAACAACACACAGACAACAAAGATGGTGACACAGCTTGGCTGGTTCATCTTGTGATACACAGAAACCACCATTGGATGGGTTTGATGTTGGTTTCCAGCTCTTTGGTTACTTGATTTTATCAATGTTGGAAGAAAAGCAACCCATCGGACCGGCTGATAAGGATCACCGAGAACTTCACCAACTGTGAAGTTGTCTTTTTCCCAGCTACTGGAGAAGAGGCCACGGGGCAGACCATCAGCCCACCCTGTGCCATAAGGCACCAAAGGACACAGCCTGATGCAGAAAGAGCAGGCTCACATCCAAACTTCCTCAGGAGGGCACTTCTACAGGCATTTAACTTTAAACCCTCACTTGAGATGCAAGCTCGTGTTGAAGTGCTGCCCTGGAGCAGCCCTGGCTGCAGGAATTGTCTCCTAAATCAGGACAACTTTCAGCAGAGTCCAGGCTTACTCCTTTCATCAGGGTCAGTCCTGACGAGATCCTCCCTCCCTATCACACTCCCAAATCTTTCTGTATTTTGGGGACTGTGCCAGACCCGGAGCCATGCACCAACCTTCAGATCCCAAGAGCTCATGGTGACAGTCTCTTAGCTGTGTGCAAGAAACCCTCCAAATTCACACAGCTGCACTACAGACACGAAGCCCTTCTAAAGAAGCTGTTTAAATATTTCCTAGAAAATTAGTGCCCCCTGAGAGGACCATTTTAATTCCCTGCGGGGCCTGATCACGTGCTGCAGCACATGCCTCGAGCTGGAATCCCAGCTGCCTTCCACGACAGCTGCCGTGAATTGCACAAGCCCAGCTTCACTGCAGGATTTGGGAACAAGAAGGAATAAAAATGCCAGATGAGGAAGGATCTACAACTCCTGCAGAGTTTTCGGAGTCAGGATCTGAGCATCACCCCTTGCCCCTCTAGTAGAAGGCATCTCACGAAACCATGCCCTCCAGCAGCACCTGTAGCATCTTTGCATGCCGCCTTCATTTGGTTTACACCGATGCTGGCAAGCCCTACGATGTTACCAGAGCTCTGCAGAACACAGGTGTATTTTTAAACATTTGCTGCACAGTTTAGGACAGAGTCTTACTTCCAAGTATGCTTCCAGTTTCTGCAGAGCAAACAAATTTCTCTCCTATAACTTCTCCAAGTTTCCAGGAAAGTGCTCGTTCATTGCCCTAATAATACCATTCACTTCTTTGTCATAAATATTAATTATAATTTTTCCAGCAAGCCTCTTTTAGCTCAGCCCCACTGAAGGGCTTCTTAACATAGTTCTGACGCTAAGTGTCGGAAAAAATCCAGGGCTTTATTTAACTGGACATCTCGTTGCTCTGTTTCAGTTAATGAGAAACGGCAATGACAGGGTGCATTGCTGGTTCAGGTTACAGCAGCAATTCTTGCCGTGAGAAAATCACTGGAAATTCCAGATAAGTCTGCAAGCTGATAAGAGCAGCAATGTGGTTTCCCTGACTCTGGCCTGGGTTTGGTGCCAGAACAGCTGGCTCCAGTCTTCTGCTCCCTCAGGTCGTCCTGCATGACGCTCGAACCCCCCTCAGGGCACCGGCAGTGAATGCACCACGTACTTCATCTCCCTTGGCATCCGTGGCTGAGCTACCCCAGACTGCGGATGCCATTCCACATTGCAGACGGAGCGTGCCCCGAGGGAAGAGGCAATCTTCCGGGCAATCTCCGCACAGGGCTGTCTGGAAACCTGCAAGACTCTTGTTTGCGCAGAGGGATATTAACTTCTCCTATATAGGAAAGAGTCTGAGCTCACACTTCCAGCCAGATGCAGGCAGGTTCCTTCCGTGAACTCCCCTCCGTCCCCATCTTGCCCCAGGTCCTAGCATGGGGCTAATCCAGGCTCCACTACTGCAGAGAGTGGAATATGTGGAATAGAGGGAAGATTTTGGAGCTCAGATGATGAAAACCAGGCAGAAACTGGCTAAAGGGGTTTTGAGATCAGTAAGATTTTCTGCTATATTTAACAGACTTCGACATAGGCACTCCAGAAGAAGGCAGGCATATTAGCTCTCAGCTGGCGCAGTGAACACAGTCCAAATGTTTTCTGGTTGGTTCCAGACATTTTATTTTGTTCTTACCTCTGAGCACAGTGGATTCCCTCTGGACCTCCTCATGTGAGAAAGTACCTTGATTTGCATTTAACCAAAGTTTACAGGCACAACAAAATGAAAAACAGTCTGAAATTTTGACCTTCACAAAGATCAGAAAAATCTCCCTTTTTTACTGCAGTAATTCCCAGGGGTAGCTGGTAATGGAGAGACCGTGGGGTTGGAAGGTCCTAGCTCTCCACTGTGGATTTGACTGAAGTATGACATGATGTTCCCTTTCCAGACTGATTTCATTGGGGTTGTTCAGTCTGGAGAAGAGGAGGCTGAGGTGAGACCTCATCGCTCTCTACAGCTACCTGAAAGGGAGCTGTGGTGAGGTGAGTGTTGGTCTCTTCTCCCAAGTAACTGGCAATAGGACGAGAGGAAATGGCCTCAAGTTGCACCAGGGGAGGTTTAGATTGGATATTAGGAAAAATTTCTTCACTGAGAGAGTGGTGAAACATTGGAACAGGCTGCCCAGGGTGGTGGTGGAGTCACCATCACTGGAGGTCCAAAAATGTGTGGACGTGGCACTTCGGGACATGGTTTAGTGGGCATGGTGGTGTTGGGTTGATGGCTGGACTTGATGATCTTAAAGGTCTTTTCCAACCTTAATGATTCTCTGATTCTGTAACTCCTTCTCCCTTGTTAATGTATGATTGCCACATGAAAAATCACCATCACGCTTGGGTCCATTTTCTCATCTTTCAGAAAGGCTGTGGAAACCCACCGGATCCTGGACCACAGCTATGGCACGCCACGAATGATGCTGGAGCAGCATCTGAGCAGGCAGGAGAGGGAGACCATGATGTCTCCAAGTTTCAGCCTCTGGCCAGGACTATACTGACTGTGAGTACAAAGTGAGACAAATTCAGACAAGTTCAGAACACTCCTTCCAGCAACTCTGCTTAGCATTTCTAGCTGATGCCCACCACTCTGGGGACTGTGTCTACCTATTTCAAAGTCCACAAGTGGATTTCATTGAGTTATTCACATTTCATTCCTTTTGATGTAAGAAATTTGTATTTTACCTTATTGCTGCTTTGCTTTTTTTTAAAAAAAAAGGGGTTTGGATTGTGTGTTAGTTGCAAGGACTGGGACTACCACATTTGCAGGAGTCAGCAAGATAACTATCAATCCAATAGTGGAAAGGGCTTTGTTTAAGCAAGAGTATGTTGCAACATGTTGTACATGGACTACAAGAAGAGGCTGATGGATCTGGGCTTGTTCAGTCAGAGGCTCAGACGGGATTTAATGGCAGCCTACAACTACTTTGAAGGGGACTTATGAAGAGGACGGAGCCAAAGTCTTCACAGTAAGAGGCAGGAGACACAACAGAGACAACAGGCACAAATCATGGCTTGGTAAGTTCAGATTGGGCATCTGCAAAAATTTCTTTGCAGAGACAGGTCACCCAGGGCACTGCCATTTTGTACTGTGCCAAGCATGATGTCTCAATCTCCGTCAGGGTTGTCAGATGCTACCACACTGGATGTAGTAAGCGTGCCTGGCAGCTGAACATCCTCTGACCTTAGGTCCCACATCTGGAATCACCTGTGGTCTTACAAAAATTCTAGTTACAAAATTAAAAAGGGTGGTGCCAGGCAGGCTGTGATGTGAGCAAACATGCTTAGAAAAAATGAGACACGGAGGAACTTCCAAACGTCTGGAATCATCCCTCTCCCATCAGGAATGAAACTGAGTGCTTGATCCACAAATACCACACTAACCTTCAGTTGTGGCTGTGCCAAATACTCCTAGAATCGAAGTGTGGGGATAGGATGACAGCTCAGATGGAAACTCTCCTCTTAAATATCCTTCTGCTTCCTCAATCGTGGCCAGCTTCAGAGGGCAGGAAACTCGGCTCCTACGGAAAGGCAGAGAAACAACATAGGCTGCCACCTTCTTCACTTTTGGGATGCCCTTCACAAAAGGGCAACCTCAATCCAACAATGCCCCAACTCAATATGACAACTGTTATGACTCACTAGAGGCAAAAATAGGTCGCCTGGGAAGGAAGAACAACGCCTAGTCACAGAAAGGCACTGGAGCTGGTTATGGGGAAGAGAGAACAGCCCTGAGCCAAACTGCTTGCTCTGAGATCCTCGGGATCCCCATTAAAAATAACAGAGAAGGAATTCCAGCAGAGAGGGGGACAGTGACAACAGATGCATGCGCTGTCCAAGAACAGATGTTCCCTGACATTGAAAAGCACAAAGAGATATTAAGCTGATTTCCAAACCAGGTCTACAATCAGATCTGACATTATTTTTCCAAAAAGGGTTTCCATTACACAGGCCGTGAAGTATCCAGAACATCATCTAGCAGATGTGCCAGTCTTACTGTGTGGGGACTCATTAACAGACACTCACAGCATGATGAAGCTGGTCAGTTCTTCGGTTCCCCACATGCCATTGTACATCACGGATCGCTCTCCCTTCTCGTAAATCTTGATGGTAGGAAACTGAGTGACATTCTCCTTTGTGCAAATGCCAGGCCAGTCCCAGCAGTTTACCCGAGAGAGCAAAACCCCCTGAGTTCCTAGAGTGGAAACCAAATACATATAAATAATATGAAAAAGAAAAAGAAAAAAAAAAGAAATGGTGGAAAAAGAGAGTTTTTTGTGAGCTTCTTTGGATATTATCGCATATATTTGTATTAATCCTGCCAGAACTCCTATTTCCTTTGGCGTGCATCCTGTAGGGCTGGATCCTAACACACCGCATGCACATGGAGCGAGCCCAGGTGGGCTACCGCTGAGAAGTTGCTGGACCATTCCTGGAGTCAAATGCTGCTTTGTGTGGGCAGGATGTCAAAATCCAGCCCTGAATATACAATTCCATTGAGTACAGGCTATCTCCCTCTTGAAATCATTCATGGATATGCTTTAGACTTTTGAGCATAATAGTAACTATTTCCAGCCTGCAAATGTATTAAATACCCCAGCAGGTGTAGATGGATCCAAACAACAGACCGTGGAGGGAATAAACTCAGGGAAGTGGTAGGTTGCACTTCTCAGAAGGAAATTCCCAGCGACATTCACATCTGGCTGGTTACTCAAAGGAACACCGTGAAACCCTGAGGCAACTCTCCAGAAGGATAAAAGGCAGAAAGGAAAGGTACTGGAAATACCTTAGGAATAAGGTCAAGACAAAGAAACGATGCAGGTCATCACTTACAGGAAAGAGGGAAGATAAAGCTTGGCACAGAGGAGGCTGATGCATTCAAGGCTTTTTCATTTATTAAGGTATCCAGTATTGAAAAGTGTCTGTTCTACCTAAAGCATGGAGCCCAATACACAAGGAGTAGTTAAAGGTCTCATAAACATGACAGATGTAAAAGAAGCTGGCAGTCTGATGGCATTCACCCTACCCTACCTATGCAAGCTGCTCATCTCCAAGCCACTAGCAGCTACCTTTAGGACCTTAAGAAAGAGCCTGGGGTCTCACAGGTAAGGGAGAGGGATAGGAAGAGCACTTGGGAATTACAGAGCAGTGGTTCCTGGTACTAAAAAAGCTTTTTACGGGTCTCACCAAAGCAATAAACTCAAGGGATTCATAAGCAGTGAAACAAATGAAGGTTGGTCCCCTGCATGCTTTCCATGAGCGCAAGACACAATGCCTGCAGCTCCAGCATGTCCTTCTATGAGCTTTTCTTTCATTTGCAGGTTGGGTGAAGACCAGCACACACTGCTGCTGGTCCGTGGCTAAGCCTGTGCTAACCAGCTGGCAGGTGAACCATCACTAGCTTCACTAGCCACCACAGCCTGGCTGCCAGCCTTGCTAACCTGCCTCCTACCTACTTGCGGGCTTGACCAAGGACAGCAGGGCTGTGTACAGTCCTCAGGCCATATGTTGTCCATGCTCGCTGCAGGAATGCCAAATCTCAGAAATCTTCACGCCTTCCCTAAATTTGTTTGAACAGGATTCAAGAGTTACATGGGAAAGGTGGGATGAAACCTAGAGACAAGTACGCACATGGAGGCAGCCCATCGCAAAGTGTCCTTCAGAGACCAGGGTCAAGGCAGGTGATGAGGATTTCTTAAGAGAGAAATCAAAACAGCCAAGCTTTCTTCTCTGTCTGTCCTGGGTTTGATTCTGATCACTAGTTTCATTAAAGGCCTGCTGATGGAATAAAACACACACATCTAATCTGTAAATGATCCCGAGCCCAGAGGGGCAGAAAGCAATTTGAAGGGCTAAGTGTAACAACAGCAGCATTCTGTAATGAGAAGATATCATCAGTGCTGCAGAAAAGGGCAAAGCTCATTCTGGGATGAACTTCCAACAGAATCTGCAAGGCATGGGAGGAAAATTATGCTCTTCTGCCCCGGTCAGACCGCTGCAGAGCCCAGCAAGTCAGGCTGGGAAACATGTTTTTGGAAAGGCTTAAGCAGATGAGAGAGAATATGGAGAATTTTGGAAGACATGCCTCCCGAGGAAAAACCCAAAGAACTGTGTTTCTTTTGACTGGAAATTGCCTGGAAGAAAGAAACAATAAAATCTAACAATATGTAAAGTCAGCTCTGGAGGTGACAGTCAAATCAGTTCCTGTTGCCAGCTGGGCAAGGACAAGCAACAACCCATTCCCAGGTAAGGAGGTTTGACCAAATATGAAAACAAGCTACTGAGAATCAAGCACAGCTGAATCTTTTTGGCAGAGAAGCTGTGGAAGGGTTTTAATCATGGGTTAGAAATGTGCCTGCCAGGGATGGGCAAGCATCTCTACAGACAAGGGTGAAAGCAGAGGTGACCATAGCATGTGTTCCTATTGCTGTGACCCACCAGACCATTTTCTGCAACCCTCATTTTAGGTTCTGCCTTGCAGCTCTTTCACACGAGGAGTTTGCTGCTGTTCTGCCTTGTGACAAACTCATGTACAGAAAAAGCAAGCGGCAGCACGGAGCTAAGGGTCTGCAATTCCACTCAGACAGTCAGGAGTTGTCAAAACACTCCATCAGAGCAGAAATAGCTTGTGTCATTCTCCAGGCTTTGAAATAACATCTCAAATTAAAAGCCTGCCTCTGGATTTATTTCACACCTCTGATCCCGTATAGCTGGTTCTCATCATCTGTTACCACATAATCTTGTGTCTTGCCCAACTCTGAAAAATAATGACATGGAAATAGGGCTTTGATGTCTTGTGAAAATTGAGTTGCAAGGCTGCTCTAAGGTCCCTCAAATATGAGTTCTAGTATTTGGATATTACTTTGGGGGATTACGTACCAAAAGTGCTCCTAGGGAGCCCATTCTGGCCTGAGGAACACCTTGTACAGGGTGATCACTCTCCCATCCCAACCTGCACCATGTTGTTAATTACTGAACAAGCAGCAGTTTCAGGAGTTGAGTAACTCAGCAACAGACTGTTCAGCCCTGTGGTCACTGTTGAGCTGCTGGATGGGAGGAAAGATGAAAGAGGAACACAAGATTGTCAAGAGGAGGAATCCAATATGGAATGGGAAATGACTACCCAGACAGCATCACACAATGGACTCCTAAATCCTTACTTCAGATTTAGGTTCCATGAATATACATTGCTAAATCATGCAGGTGATTTTCATGTCTTTGAACTACAACTTCAGACCCGTGTCTTTGGAAGTTGTTGGTCAAGAAGACTCCACAAGCACAGAAGAGGGAGGCAGAACTGTTTTTCATCACAGTATATCGCTCTTCTTAGAAATTGGTTTCCTCTCTTCTTTGCAAAAAAGGCCAATGACACACCTAAGAAATGCTCAGCACTGTCTCACCTTCACATCTTCTTCTGCTGTCCCAGGGGTGCCGCTTCCATAAAGTCACATTTTGCATAAGAAAACAAGAGCTGCAGCAGTGAGAATGGCACGCTCTTGCTGCAAGAGAAGCAAATGTGCTCAGTGCAGCAGGACAAAGATGCTTTTCCTGATCTCTTGCTAGATTGTATCTCTCAACAAAGGGAAAACAATTGTGGGCCTATAAACTTAATTTCGTGATGATCTGCTGAACATCTGTTACTGGATGATTCACAGGGTCACTCCAGTCTTGAGCTTGATCTCATTCGCCATTTTGCCATTTTGCACAGAGAACGGGCATCAAAAGTGGGACCTAGTTCTGCAACAAAAAAAGGTGCCTCTAGAGCAGGTGATTCATGCCTCAGACAGCTGATCTTGGCTTCTCAGCCCTTAGGAAGAAAGCTCCACCCCAGAGAGAGACAGGAATACCATTGCTTCTGGGGGAGCTGAGAGATTGCCCCAAAGCCGTATCTGATGTTTCATTCTCAGTCCTGCATAACTCAAGCTCTTCTTCCTGATCCAGACTTCTGCCCCTTGCACTGGTGTATCTTCTGTCATCCTGGCCATAACTGAGAGCCCAGGGACCCCCATCCTTTTAGGTCTTCCAGCTCCCCTGGCAGCCCTGCCTGTGACTGAGGATCCCTCAGCAGCAGAGACAAAGGTGCATCTTGCAGGAACTCCCTCCAGTTCTCTTTCAATCCACTGACACAGCTGTTCTCCATCCTCTCCAAGGCCACAGCAGGGAAAGCAGACTGAAGTCATACCATAGGCCACATCTGTGCTGGGAGTCTTTGGTGGGATCTCACTGATCACAGAGGAAATGCCCTGACCCCAATCAGTTCCTAATCTCTGTTGAGAATCTGCCTGTGGCTGCTTCCATGTACCAAGATTGTTATCAAATGATTCAAGAAACACATGGTGAAAGCTTGGCTGCACACAGTCAGACAGGGTTTGGCCACTAGCTCTCCCAGGTTGCTCCTCTAGCTGGTCTGACTGCTGGGGAGTCTAAAAGAAACCCCAAACCATCAACCATAACATCTCTAACAACAACCCTCCCTGAGCTTTCCTGTTTATTCCTGGGATTTCAGTCCAGATCAAAGCTGCTGGTGACTTACCCTTCCATGCAAACTATGAATGCAGAACTGCTTTCATCCAAACCACAGCACTGTCTGCAGCATTCCCAGGAGGGTTTCTTGTAAGCAACTCCCCCTGCATCTGCTTCCCAGAAAGCTGGTTGGGTCCTCTGCAGACTCTGTATATGTCCACACTACTGAGAGCTCACCCTGAATCCTGCTTGCACTCTGCAGGACACAGTGCCTGGTCCCAGTGGAGTGCCATCACCAGGAGAAATGAGCCTTGATGAAGAAGAAAAACCAAGACAAGATACCAGCCACCTCCAGGGGTGCCAGAACAGCTCTCGCCCAGATCCACACAACGTCCCCACTGTGCTGCAGTGAGTTGGGGACGAAGCCACCTGACTTCCCCCTGCAGCCATGGGGAAAAAGGGGCATCTCTGGAGGAGATTCAGCCCATATAAGAATGATGGATGCGCAGAAGAAGCCAACTCTCTCCACTAACTGTAGAGAGGGATGGGGCTGAAGACCTGAATGAAGCTGAGTTGGGACTTACACTGTTCAGGAACTGCTCAGACCTACTAAGTCTGAACTGCTCACTCCCTCCTGCCTTTACTACCAGACTGCCCGATGTGTGCTGTCTTTAACTGTTGCTGATTCTTCACTGTCACGTGTTATTTATGGAGTTCTGTGGCTGCCTGCAAGACTTCCCACGTAATTAAGCCAGTCTGCAGGCCCTGAAGGCATCGTTGTAAATTCTTCCTCTGACATCGTCCTGCCCCAGTGGATCTGGGCCTGCCATGATGCAGGCTACAGTGCCTGCTGTTTGCCCCTCCTTGCTCCAAAGCCCACCCTATGTCACCCGCTGCTGCTGGTGGTCTGCCCTGGCCCTCCCCATGCTCTTGGGCATTCATGAAGCAGTCACTGTGCCCACCGACATCACCATCATCACCACCAACCATCACCTTCATCCATCACGCTCTCACTGTGCCCACCAACCATCACCATCATCCACCATGCTGTCACTGTGCCTACCAACATCGCCATCATCACAACCAACCACCACCATCATCCATCATGCTGTCACTGTGCCCACCAACATCGCCATCTCAGCTGCAAGGCAGTTTGGGCAGCTGGTGTGTACCAATTTACACCAACAACATAAGGCGACTGCAGAAGGCTGCATTCCCAGTCCCATGACTTTACAGAGCCACAAATACACCACAAAGATCCCTAAATAAGAAACAAAGGACTCTTCCTAAGCAACCTGATGTGGGTATGCCTTCCTTAAGAGTTTGAGAGGAAAAAATAAGTATATTCTGGGTGAGGGAGTGAGGTACCATCCATATCCTCCCGCTCTTCTGGTTCCTACTGCCAGGGCAGGTACATGCCAGCTGTAAAGCACTCAGACCTGTGGCAACTTACCTTCCAGGTGATAGGCCACCTCAGTGTAAGACCTCAGCACTGCCAGGGACACTGCCTCCCCTGAAACACAGGAGAGACACAGCCCTGAGAGACATACAGGTGACAGACCAGCCCCACCTTGCTCTCTGACAATGTCACGTTACGATTCTCTGCATCCCAAGGTGCTACAAGCTCTGAAAGACTTGAAAGAAATAAGGAAAATTGGACTTTATGCTTCCACACAGCAGGCAGCAACCAGATGGTCTAAGCTATCACATAAGCCCATGCTACTCTTGGCAATTTCCCCTCTTGTCCTACATTCAGTCCCTGTAAAATGAAGGTTAAAAACCTATGAACATTGATATCCTCTATACTGAGAGATACTGTCTTGACACACTATCAGTCAATGAGAAGAACTGATTTAATCTGATTGCTAACAGCGCGTGGAGGCCCATGGGGCAGGATGCAGCACTTATTTATCGTTTAAACTTGTCCACAGGATCACCATATTACAGAAAGCATGGTGAGCAGTGCAAGCATAGGGAAGGGACAGCCCGGCCACATTTCATACTCACAGCTGGCATAAAACAGCACCACTGTCCGGGCAGTCTCCAAGAGGGCAGAGTGGAAGGTCTCCTCTGTCAGGACACGGATCTGCTCCAGGGGCAGCTCTCGCTTCTTGTCCCTGGAAACCGCTTCCACCACCTGATCATCCTGAATGTCTGCAAGGGACGCGCAGCCCTGCGTGAACAGAGGTACGCAGCGAGCAGAGGGAACCGCAGCCCCCTGCACCACCCCATCGCCACGTTTTTGTAAGCCAGCACCTCTCAGCAGAGACACGGTGATTGTCAGCAGGGGATAAGTAACTGCCCCGTATGGGGGAGCGGAGGTGCAGGCACACATACAAACTCAATGAAATGCACTTATGCCGTCTCACAGCAGTCGTGCCCTCCGATTTGAACACTATTCTCTAAGAATGTTGGCTCCTCTGGGGTCCTGTGCCACTTTTTTTGGAAAACAAAACCGATTTTGTATGGAAAATAAATGCATTTTCAAGGAAGCATTGCAGGGGTCAGCGTTTTCTCCCTGGGGAAGGCAAGTCTGGAACAGCTTTTACAAGAATAATAAAATCACAGAATCATTAAGATTGGAAAAGATCTTTAAGATCGTCAGGTCCAACTGTCAACCCAACACCACCATGCCCACTAAACCATGTCCCGAAGTGCCATGTCTACATGTTTTTTAAACACTACCAGTGATGGTGACTCCGCCACCGCCCTGAGCAGCCTGTGCCAATGTTTCACCACTCTCTCAGTGAAGAAATTTTTCCTAATATCCAATCCAAACCTCCCCTGGTGCAACTCGAGGACATTTCCTCTCGTCCTACCGCCAGTTACTTGGGAGAAGAGACCAACCCCCACCTCACCACAACCCCCTTTCAGGTAGTTGTAGAGAGCGATGAGGGCTCCCCTCAGCCTCCTCTTCTCCAGACTAAACCACCCCAGTCCCCTCAGCCGCTCCTCATCAGACTTGTTCTCCAGACCCCTCACCAGCTTCTTTGCCCTTCTCAATGAGAATATGTCTCAAAACTTTCCAAAGGGACTGATAATTCTGAGGTTCTTTGTCTGATGCTTGGAGAGGAGACAGCGTTGGGTGCACTTTCAAGCTCCTTATTCCCCTGAAGCTGGATGCATTCAAGCAGAAGCACCCCTGTCCCTCATGCTCCTCTAACAGCTGCTGATTTTCTTCCCTGGTGTCTCCCCTAAATTTATGCCTGTCTGTCACTAAACTCCAGCAATCTGCAGAGAATAAAAGAGCCACTTGGTGCAACTGTGATGTGACTGTCATGGTTTGCCTTGGATTTGCAAAAGTGTTCTCTAATGCTTTAACATACACCTGCATGTGTCTAGCAGCTGCTGACTGCATGCCCCATCTAGTGACAATCAGCTTTTCACTGTTTAGTCACACACCTTGATTGTTATTCTCTTTTTCATCCTCATCTTCCTCACCCTTCTCCTCATCCTCCTGGATTTGTTCAACCTTGTTCCTATCTTCCACCAGGGTTACAACTTCATCAGTGTCTTCCAAGACCAGGTATTTGATTGGCACTCCCTAAAGAAAACAATAAATCAGTGTGAGCAAAACATCACCCTCTGCCTATTCTGTCCGCAAACCAAGCTCAAGGCTGATGGGGCATCATCACCCAACTCCTTATTTTTGAGGTATGTCAACAGATTCCTAAAGCTGACAAACAGGGGAGCTTCTGGGGTGTGTTTCTTTGGCCCAATTTCACCTGTGCCTGAGTTTTTCTCACTCCAGACTGACTTTTCGTAATGAGGAATTAATTGTGGCTGTGTGGGATCCTGTGTCTGGAGTGGTGAAAGTGAACACCTGCTCCACCTCCCAGCATCTTAACATGGATCCACCACTGCAAGAAAAAGCCCAGTGGCCAAACAATGAATGAGAGCGGGGAGGTCTGGGGTCCACTCGACTGTCCCCTCTCTAGAGGGGTCAGGCTGGGTCAGAGCTGCCCATCACAGACTAGGAAACCGGCACCAAAAATCCTTTCTCTCATGGAGCTCAACCAAGAAGAGTGCTCCCAAGTGTACACGGGCTGCCAACCCATGGGGAGAAAAGAGCAAAATGTATTTCTCGGAAATGAGACCTTGTCAGCTTGAAACCAGTTCTGGCACTATCTCAGCAAAAGGCACTTCAGAGAAAATGAATTTTATAATGAACTGAGAGAAATGACAAACTGCTGGCACCTCCCGTTGGCTCTAAGAGGAGAAATACAACATGCACATCTCTCACCAGGGCAGGGGAAGCCCTCAGGGGATGCTCAGGCTCAGGTCTGATCCTGTATCTTTGCAATCACAAGTGTGACAGTTCAGGTAATCTGGGGCAACGTGTGCTCCCTGGCATTTGTCGACAATGAATTCCATCTTGCCTCACAAGCTGGGTCAGGTCCCTCCAGAGTTTAGCTCATCGTGATCAACCTCATTTAACTTACACCCTGCCCTTTTCCCAGAAAGCTGCCAGCAGCATTCGGTTACATCAGTTCAGCACAGACCTTTGGTTGTTTGCTCTCAGTTTGCTCTTAGTTTCACACTCATTTCCTCTCTCATCTTTTGAACACCTTTCCTAAAGGGCCAAGGGCCTTCAGAAATCCAAATCTTTGGGGAATTTGCACTTGGACTACTGCTTTCGGTAGTTCACAGCCTTGCGTTGTGTTAAGGTGTAACGGAGATGTCACCCCACATTTTGAACCCAAAATAAACACCTTCTTTTGTCTCCTATAAGCAGGCACAATTGCTCTGCAGTACCAAACTCAGGCAGTTCCAAATACACGCATGCGGCTATGGAAAGACATTTCCTCTTGAGCTTTTGAGAACGCTGTCAAATAACAATGGAGCCGAGCAACACTCAAGAGCACCATGCCCAGATAGGGAAATAAGAGTTGTACAATTAAAAAATCCAGCATCTAACCTCATCTGGTGTCTTGAGAGCGACGTTTGACCGGAGTAGAATGTTCAAATCTACGAGGTCCCTTCCAAAATACAAAGTGAACATTAGAAGGTGCGATGTGCAAGGTCACCCCCTCCATTCAGACTGCCTGGCTGGCAAGTCCACCTCTCAGCAGCACCACGTCCTCACAGAGTTGTGCCTCAGGACACCAGAGAACGTGCAGGAACCCGGAATCAATGTCAGTGGTGGAGAAATAGGCTCCAAGTGACCTCCTGGTGGGACTGCACTGCAATAACGTGCCTATTTCGCAAGGGGCTTGGATTCCCTTTCCATGATTTGGGTCTTTGCTCATGCACTAGTAGCCGCATCCCAGTGCAGCTGCTCTGCTGGTGGACTTCAGCTCATGAGTAAATGCAGCCAAGAAGTGCCTCCATACAGGGAGGTACCACAGTGGCAGAAAGCTGGAATAAGAGAGCCCACACCCATCCTTCCTCCATCTCCTCCCATTTGCACAGCTGCCAGCAGACATCCCCAAAGGCCGTGCAACCATGCCTACAGGGGCTGCACACCTCCTTTGGCAAGACACCATGGAAGCACTTGCAAACACAAACCAGTCTGGTGTACGCAGGCTGCTCCTGAGCCCATGGAGCAGAGATAAATAACTGGTAGTCAACCGCAGAGGAAGGCAGATCTCCACAGCACAGCTGCCCTATGGCCAGCCACAAGCAATGTCTCCTGTCTTCCTGGGGAACAAGCGCGCTGGTCTAACTCAGAGAGCCCTTGTTGAATGAGGGGACATGGCATACTGAGTGGACACGCCCATCGCATCCCAGCACCCAGGCACCCAGCACCCACAGTACACCTCCTTTACTGGATCTTCTGCCCTTAATTTTAGGGCAAAATACAAACCTTCCATCTGTGCTGTTTCCTTTCCAAATCTCTCTTAATCTGACTGTTTTTCCACTTCTAAGTCAGCAAGAGACTCAAAACATTTCTACACTCTCAGCCAGTCTGAAACCAAACTAATCTGATTCTGGACAAGTCCTTAAATGTGACATCCTCTCGCAGGACATAGCCTAGTTTTACCCACACAAATGTGAATAAGCCCACTGACGATCATCCTGGCGGTGGGGTAACCGAGCTTGGAAACACCACAAAAAGCAAGGAGGACCCCAAAACACCTGAAAGCAAATACCTGGACAAAAGGGCAACTCCTGCTTTCCCCAAGAGCTGCCAGGCCACAAATTCTGCTGTCCTCCTGTCAGCTTCATAGGTCTCTTTCTGGCTGAGGATGAACACAAGTGGTAGCCCAAGCTGTAAGTGAACAGTGGAAACCTTCTCTGGGTCCTCAGCAACCTCCGTCTGGAGAAGAGACATGGTTGTACTGCAGCACATCTCCACATCATTAAAGGCACCTCAGATCTTCTCCAGCACAGCCCAAGCCACCATGTGCTCCCCAGCCACAGAAATAGAGAGACCCTCAAGAAAAAGCCTCCAATCCTGATTCTAAAACATCCATTGAAGCAGAACCCACACAAGCCCAGTTAAACTGTTCCAACCTGCCATGACCCTCCCCATTAAAAACTTGGGCTTTATTATGCATGCCTTTTGTGACTTAGCAACTCCAGATGTCAAATCTCCATTAATTTTTATTTACCTGACATCCATTCCCCGAGGCAGTTTGAAAACCCCAGCCACAACATGCAAGAGCTGGCATTCTCTCTCTTCTTGCCTTGGACATGCTGCTTTATGACAGCACGGAGCTGCTTAACGAAGTGCCTTCCCTCCATGGACCTAACCCAGAAGACTGGCTGAAGGAGGCACTTACCAGCTCATCTACCCATCCTTTCGTCTGGGCAGAGATGTCACCAGTGGGAAATGGAGGCCTGATGAAGTTCACTGCCCCATGGGAAGAGGAGATAGGAGGGGGTCTCCTGTCCCTTGTGCTCACCAAGGCATGAATGACTGATATCAAAGTTCCCAGGGAGCTGAGCCTCCTGTGGGGAGCCTAGAGGAGCAGCTAAGGACCTTGGGTTGGTCTAGCTTGAAGAAAAGGAGGCTGAGGGGTGACCTCATTGCTCTCCACAGCTTCCTGAAGAGGGGACATGGAGAGGAAGGTCTCTGGGGTCCAGGGATAGGATACGTGGGAATGGTTTGAAGCTGCGCCAGAGGAGGTGTAGACTGGAAATTAGGAAGCATTTCTTTACTGAGAGGGTGGTCAAACACTGGAACAAGCTTCATAGAGAGGTGGTTGATGCCCCAAGCCTGTCAGCATTTAAGAGGCATTTGGACAATGCCCTTAACAACATGCTTTAACTTTTGGTCAGGCAGTTGGACTAGATGATCATTGTAGGTCCCTTCCAACTGAAATTCAATTCAATTCAATTCAATTCAATTCAATTCAATTCAATTCTATTCTATTCTACTCTAATGTTCCAGCAAAGTCCAAGGGGCACCTCCACCTCGTCCCCACTCATGGTGCTTACAGACAGTTAGAGGAGCACACATTGGTGCCAGGGGTCCCTAGAAAGGTCTAAACAAGCTGAGCAGTGCAATGGAGTGTCGCTCCTGTCCAGCCCCATGCCTGTTCCTTGCTTGGACCCAACCTTGCAGCTTTGCCACTAACTTCATGGGGAAGGGGCAGATTCTCACGCTCAGCCTTGCCTTCTGCTCACACCTCCCTCATCCTCACATCCATCCCAGCTGCCCTCATGCCCACAGCCCAAGTGGCTCCTCTTTCCCAGTCATACCACCAGAGGAGCCCCCATGAGCTTGAGGTGCCTGTGGATGTTAAGCATCGTCAGAGCCTGTCCCATGGCCGTCCTCCTGCAGGGCTGCGCCAGGTCCGTGACCCATTGGCAGTGGCAGAACAACAGCTGGGCAGATGACACATCAGGCTCATCGTTGCTGTGAGAGAGAAAACAACAACCATGCTGAGCTAGGCATCCACCGTAGGGTTTTAATACACCCTGACAGAATGACCATGTTTGCTGACACCTTTTACAGGGCAGATGATGACCTCAAGTTCAGGGTTTGGCAGGCTTGTGGGATGTCTTCAAGAGCCCTACTACTGACAGGTACAATTGTGTCCATGCACTTTCCAGAATCGTGCTGAACATCTAATAGAAGCCCTGGCTCCCCAGGTATAAATTACCTCAATCCCAGAATATTTGGCTTAAGAAGGACACAAATTAAGCTTTTCTCAGTGGGACCAGCCATGCCACCCTGCTGGAGATCCTGGCAGGAGGACAGCTGAAGTACAGATTTGCTCATGTCTTTTACCTCACTGATGACATCTTACAGACTGTATAAGGAATATTCCACCTTTTGAACAGCATTGGTCTTGGCTGCACCACAGGAAGCACTAACCAGGATGGTTCCCTAGTTAGTGGTTCCTGCTCTGAACCACCACTGGTGTTAGCTTGTAGGTCAGCTTTGGGATGTCACACTTCTTTTCTTACATACCCACTCCCCACCTCTGAAATAGGGATCACCTTCTTTGTAAAGGACTTTAAGATCTTTCTGTGGAAGAGCAGCATGTAGTATTAAGACCCCAAAGCCTGCCACCCCAGTTGGCTGAAAGCTATTCATGTTGGTGAAGCCACCACCATTTCGTCATCTAAGGAGATGGCCTGCTGGTGTCCTCTCTGCTTTAAGCAGAATGAAGCCAATTCCTATACAAAGGACAACCGTGCCATCTAGTGGC
This sequence comes from Phaethon aethereus, assembly GCF_964289735.1. Lineage (NCBI taxonomy): Eukaryota > Metazoa > Chordata > Aves > Phaethontiformes > Phaethontidae > Phaethon > Phaethon aethereus. Next base: position 4,137,651 of record NC_138579.1, read on the forward strand.
AAGCACAAAATGCTGTCCATGATCACGGTCCTGCAAGGATGGGACGGCATCTCGGACAAGGATCGCTTTGGTTCTTGCCCTGGTGTCACCTGTGAAAGCAGGCAGATCGTTGCATAAACGCTTTGCTGAAGATGCAACATGCTATGTGGTATTCCCACCTTCCTCCCTCCCAGTTTCCTGACTGCAGTAGGTCACAGCAGCAGCAAGTCGCATTGAAGGATCTGCTCTTCTAATGCGTACGAAGGGGATGGCTGGAGCTTACCAGCTCCAGTGACGCCATGGGGTGGGAAGTCCCAAACCCAACACTCGGGGAAGAGTGTCTCATGCAGCTGAACTGCAGAACTCACTGCTGCTTGAAGTTGTGGAGATGGAAAGTCAGAATGTGTTTAAAAAAATTCTGGTGGCTGCTAACACCATGATACAGGTTCAGTTCTCATCTCTGAGTCACAAAACCTCTGACTGCCAGAAGATGTGAGGTTGCAGGCAACACACATCCATTCCCTCACATCCCTTGGGAAGCACTTACGGCCACTGCAGAGGTAAGATATGGAGCAGGGTAAGCTTTGCTCTGACCCACTGTAGCAGTTCTTAACCCTTCTCAGCTGGCCAGACCTGATCATCAAAGCACAAGGCTGAGTGTTTTAAGACTATAATATCAGCTATATCAGCCCTCCTGAAAGCCCATGGCTGAGCTTTGGTCAGTCAGCTATGGAAAGGAGACAGTGGGCTCTTCTCCTATAAAATGATGTTCAATGAACAGTCACAAATGGCATGGCTAGTTCAAGTCCAGCAACACAAGCAGCAGCTGGTTTTGGAACAGCAAACCAGATCTGACTGTCCACCCTTGTCATAACATCCTAATACCATCCCAGATTTGACCTGGGAATCTGAGAACAGAATAGTAGAGCCAACAGTGCAAGGCAGCAGCTCTACCTGGTGTGTGTGTGTTTGGACATACCCAGTGTCTTTCAACAGCGCTGCCTCGGTCGTGAGAACAAACTGGTGGACAGTCCCATAGACAAAAGCTGCCTCCATCACAGCTCTGTGCTCTGGAAAGAGAAAGGCAAGAGGAACTCATCTCAGCTCCCTCCAGATCTCCCTCTTCATCCTTCCCAGCTGTACCTATCAATGTCCAGGCTTTCAGAAGGTCTCGGTATGAAGTCACAGCTGTCTGAAGACACACTATGAAGGTAACTGAGTAACTGGAGCTGGACCCAGTTGCTGATCCCCAGTAAACACATGGGTCGCGTATCTGAACCCATTCTACTTCATAACCAGAGATCTGCCTATGGGTTTGTTTATTTTTTAAGACAGCAACCGCTGGCTTGCTTTCCCTCTCAAGTCCAGCTCTGAAAGTTTGTGCTCCCAGCAAAACTTTTCTGGTGCAACTAATCCCTTTGGAAACACAGCAAGGCACACAGAGGTGGACTACTTGTGTCTGGGTGGCCCTTTCAGGTTTTCTTGATCCTCCATTTGCAGGATTTTGGGTCAGAAACTCAGCTCCCTTGCACCTTAGTACAAAGGCTCTGGAAGGAGAGCAAAGATAAAAAGCTGAGTGTTAATACCTGCTGTCCCCGTAGCTGGTACATAGGCAAAGACCATGTTCGACCTCCCTTTCAACATGTTTTCAATGTTCTGAAGATCTGCCAGTGTTTCAACGTATTTAACTTCATTAAAGAGCAGGGCACTGAGGAGTCAGAAAAAACTCATTAGTAACTCTTTCTTCTTAAGAGCGAATTTGCAGACACATAATGGTGATGGGTAAAACAAGATAAAATTCCAGCTGCCCGGATGTCTGCTGGTAAGTCATCTCAAGGACATAGGTTTAAGAGTCAAACCACACCAAAGAGAGAAGCAGCCTTCTGCTTGGCTGAGAGCAGCCCCTGGAATACGCGGGGTTTGTATTTATGCAAAACTTTACATCAACAAGTGAAAATGGAAAGTAAAGGATTTCACAGAGATGCATCTGGTCTGTACTTACAACAAAACGTTAGCAACAATGGAGTTCACATCAAACAAGGCATCGGTGGGGAACTCTCTGAGCAGCATGTTACCTCTAGGGAGGGAAGAAAGAGCATCACCAAAGAAACTACGCAGGATTAGCTACAAGCACTAATTCAGTTCCCACTCTGCTGAATACTTCTAGATATCTCCTGGCAGGTATGGCTGGAAAGAAAATGTCAGGTTTGAATTTGGGGATTTTGCAGGACTAGGTGTCCAGGCAATGCTGTTTTAGAGAAGTCACCTCTGTCACTGCCATTTCACTCAGCTTCTGGGGAGTGTTGATAAGAAGCCTAGCACAGACTGACAGAAGGTCTCTATATACCAAGCATCACCCTGTAGATCCTCACCACCAGAAGAAATGTTTCTGTGGGTCATGTACAACAGCCAATGAGAACTAAACTGATACATGGAGAAGCTTCCAGCTGATGACCCATGGAGAGACCAAGAGCTAAACCTTCTCATCCAGGGCAGATGAGCTAACCACACCAATGGGAAGAGCACCAAAGAGTGTTTCTTTCTAGGACTAGACACAAAACCTAGTGGAATGAGTGTTAAATCTGGAGGACCTGGTGGTGGGAGGCCACAAGGACAGAAGAACACTGATGCAGGATTTCTCTCATAGTTTCATGTAGCAGCACAGCCCTCTGCTGCTCAAATGAACATGGGCCAGCATGGGAGGTTTCACACTGAGGACAAAGCATCTACTTTGCCTGTGTTGGACCTTTTGGGGGTACTTTTCGGTGAACTCTATATGCCACTGCTGTCTTCCTGGCTCCTCTCTTCCTACACAGACATCTCTGATCACTGACAGCGTTTCCTTCAAACATTTGCACTGGAAATCAATCACAGTGTGGTGCCCAGAAAGGCCCCCTCACCTGAACAGGTAGGCTTTCCTTAATGTATTTTCTTTTCCACAGTATCTTGAGACATCCTCTTTGGGACAATTAACCTAGACATCGAAAGCATGTAATCAGACATTCAGCTCCACAAATGACTACAAATGTACCGCACTACGGTTTTCTTCCATTCAAGGGTGTAAACACAGCCTTTCTAAACCTGCTGGGAGAGAAAATACAATAAAATGGAGTGCAGAGCTGTGGACTGGAGTTCACACTTCCGTTCTCCAGACTAAACACCCCCAGCTCCCTCAGCCACTTTTTCTAAGACTTGTGCTCCAGATCCCTCACCAGGTTTGTTGCCCTTCTCTGGACACGCTCCAGCACCTCAACATCCTTCTTGTAGTGAGGGACCCCAAAATGCACGAGTTCATCTACTGAGAATGAACTGGAAGGCCAGGAGCAACTCAGGGCTACCACAGCACTGCCAGTCCTCTGCTTTGCTGTGTTTGGAGACACAGGCACAACATCGAGCCTCTCTGGGACACAGGAACCTGCCCACGTCCCACAGGCAGAAGGTGTGACACAACCCACAAGCAGGAGATGTAAGGTCAGGGCAAGGGATAAAATGGGATGCCCTGGTCTGCCAACATCTGCTTTCTTGTGGGGTCCCACTGCTGTCAGTCCCCAAGGTGGCTCTGTCCACCCCGCAGGAAGCCCCGCTGAAATAATCTGCAGAAATAGCCTGTCCCGCTCCTTGTCCCCATTCACCTTCACCACCGAAATGCCATAGTCCTGGAGGGCCTCGGCTGAATTCTCGATCTGCTCCAAGAAGGGCTGGACACCAGGAGAAACTGAAAAAAAAAACAACCAAACAAAAAAAGCTGGTTTCCAGCCCTTCCCCTTATGGATGAGACAGAAGAGAGCACCTTCAGGGCAAGCACTGTCTGTGCTCTGGCATGGTAACAGCATGCTGAGGTCCTCCTGCACCAGCCCTGGGACATCTGAGCAGAGCAGGGCAAACAGGGAGCCGTGGCGTGCGGCCGGTGGAGATGCCTGCGGGGATGTGGCTGGGGGAGACAGAGGGACTGGGACTGGTTTTGTCAGGTGGGTGCTGCTGGGCTGGGCTGCAGATCCTCAGGGTCAAGAGCATCCTCCTGCCAGGCACTGAGGCAGAGCTTGACACCATACAGTCTCGCTCGTGCTCAGAAAGTAAAGGTATTTTCTGAAACAAAACCATGGGCAACAACACAAATGCCCCCAGTCTCCCCACCTTCCTTTCTAACACACTCAGTGGTGATGTAGGAGCTGTGCTGGTGACCCTGCCCATAACGATGTCCCTGGGAAACTATATCTAGAGGTTATGAAGGTGCAGAACAAGCAAGGCCAAGGATCTCCTTCTAATTCTTGACTCCCCTGCATGCAAGGAATCCCCCTTTCCCTGGGAGGTACCATGGAAAAGAAACCCAGCCCCCTGAGAGGACTTCTCCTTAGGGAGGAGGCTGGGTTTCAATTCCACGGTACCTCCAGAAAATAAATGAAAATGTTCGAAGGAACGTGCCTGGGAAAGATCTCACCCCAGTGCTCCGTCTGTCAGGAGCACTCAGGGCCATGCAAACTCACATTTACCACCTGAGCTTGACCAGCTCTTCAAAATCACTTTGGGTTTAAAAATGTCAAGAATTGCCTCTTCATTGTTCCACTTTCACACACACCCTCACACGAGCCTTTGCAGAAAACCCAGGCTGACGCAAATGCATACCATTAAATACATACCATTATGGCTGAAATAAGCCAGGGATGCTCTGCCGGCTTGCAAGCTACTGAAATACTCCTGGGGGCTCAGCTCCCGCAGCAGCCTCGCACTTCCCTGCGTTGGGATGGAGGAAGCACAGAAGAGCAGGAAAGAGAAGGAAGAAACCCATCTGTCCTTTTGGGCTGACATGGCTGTTATCAGCTACAGGCACGGGAGAGTCGCAACTGTGGGAAAAAATCAAACACAAATACATACATATACATACAAGCATATATATGAGTGTCTTCTGTTTAGGTAGCTGCAGCATGACTGTAATTACAGATGTGACACAAACATCTCGAGGACGTCATGAATTAGTCACTAGAACAGCAAGTGATTCAGACAGTGGTAATGATGACAGCAAAGGCTATTCCCTTTCCCCTGAGAGGTATCTGCAAATGCACAGACCCTCAGTGCTTTCAGTTTAGGGCTGGTTTTCTTCCCTCTATTTTTTTTTTCTTCTGAGTCAGACAAAAATTACATGCGCAGGCAGAAAACAGTGGCCGTATCGTACAAAAAAAATCACCCAAACTGTTTGAATTCTTGTTAAGCTTTGAGGATGCCACTGAAAGAGGTGTTCACGAAGGGATGGGCCATATTGCTCAGTTCAGACCGTGCCAAATGACGTGGGAGGTTCAAGAGTCCTCCTCTGGTGCTCGCCCCATCCCTCCGCCGTTCGAGGTTTCAGCTACCCCAAACGGGAGAGGGGTTTGTGCAAACTCCTCGCGCTCGTCACGCCTTGCTCGGCCCAGCCTCATATTATTGTGGCATTGGCAGCACGGGAGCAAAACCCATGACTGCAGGGCAGTGCCAGCAGTCTCCCTTTCACGCCGGGTCTCCACGTAGAGCTGGTCAGGAGAGGAGCCAAGGAAATTTGTGAGATGCTTCAGAGAACGGGGCAAAGACCAAACGTGCAAGTCTGCTGCCAGGTTTCACCAGCAGCCCTGCCCAGGCTGCCCTGCCACGGTTGTTTTAACTCTTCTTGCTCAGATTAAGGGGCTCAGGAGAGCTTCATGTAGAAGCTCTACAGGATGTGAAAACACCTTCTTCTCACTTCATTCCCATGTTTAATGCCAGGTTCCTTCGCAGACTGCTCTTCAGGTATTGGTCTTTGCTGCTAGGTGTGCTGGAGCATGGCTGGTCCTTGGTCAACAAAGAGACAAAGCTGGAACTGAAGCCGTGCAGAAGCTGTTTGCTTTGCATCGTGAGCTGCAGCTGTTTTCGTTAACAAATGCCCCTGTGTCCAGGGACTGTCACTCCCCCAGCACCCTGTCAGATGCTGTCAGCTCGCTATCGCTGCCCTGTGACGAACCCAAACTCAAGTGCTCAAAAACAAGCAGGCAGAGCCCCTCTGCCTTGCTCCGAGAGCGGGGGGTTAGCGGCAGCCAGGCATGCTCAGCCTGCACAGGCTCCCTCTCGTGTAGGTGAGGTGTTGGGATCAGGCCTGAACGGCACAATGGAACAACGACAGAGCTGGGAAAAGCATGGCTTTTTTTTTTTCTTTTAATCTGAAAGTCTCCAGTTCTCTCCCCTTCAGCTTTGGGAAGTGCCAAGCATTTCTGGTCCTTTGCCCTCCCATCTGTTCCTCTGGCTCACAGAGGGGACAGAGATCAGGGCAGGGGGACAATGTTTATTAAATGACAAACTTGGCTACAGCAGGATGGAAAAATAAACTTAATCCTGGCACGTGGGAACCGGCCCAGGTCAAATAGGAGAGCTTACTGTCAAGGAGGCAAGAGGAGCAGCCTCCGGTGACTCAAAGATTTCACAGCATTATACCTGGAGGAGGGAGCCAGCAGTTTAAAACACAACTACAGCCTCTAGCAAGCCCCGATCTCTCTTCGTGTCTCCTCTGGCTCTTGTAGTTTTTCTAGCATCCACCTTCTGCCCTCTCCACACCCCTGTGACTGCTGCTCTTCTCCTTGCACCTCTCCCAAAGCCAGCCCTGTTTGCCCCACCACGACCCCTCCCTCTGTCCCCCCACCCCGCTCCTCCCCATGTTTTTTCTAGCCCTTCACAAAAAAATACGTGCTCATCTCTTCCCTGCTCATGCCCTCTCACCACCTCATTGCTCCGTCCTGCCCAGAAGCTTCCCTCTGTGCCCCATCAATCCAGATTCAAATATCCAGCTTTTAGGTTATTTCCTCTGTCATCTCTTTTCCATCAATGGAAAATTAACAACATGGGGCTGGAAACAGCCAGAACTCCGTACCGCAGCCACTTGCAGGATTACCAGGGATGTGTGAAAATACCAGGTATGTGTGAACCAGCTCTGTGTCACTGCTGGGAAACCCTTAAGCCCATGGGTCATGGGGCAGCCCAGCACAGCAGAGCCAGTAGCAAGACCTGGTTCATGCCTTCACTGTCGTACCTCCAAGACAGAGCCAGGCAAGGTGGTCAAAGATACTGTAGATGACCTAAAATGAAACCAAACACACCAACTCCTGTTGGTATAAATTGCTTGTGCCACATCAGTTCTGCTCGGGCATCTTGCAGCGGTAACCACGGGCTGGGAACCCCGCATCCGTCTCTGTGATCCCATCCACTCTCCCTCACATCGTGCCTTGCAGAGCCCCCGGCTGCCGATATTTATTACTGAGGAAGCTGCAATATATTTAGTTCAAAGCGGAGTAATGTGAGGTGGTTTTTAAGATGCAGAAGACAAGGGAGAACCACTGTCTTGGACTGCACAGCCAGCCAGGTACCATCTCCATCATCCCCAGGCCTCCCTGAACCCAGGAGAACCACCACCAACCCGGACTTAAATGCCAGCGATATAAAATCTCCCACATCCCTCAGCAGCGTATTTTCTTCCTGGTGATCAATTACCTTCTTGCAGAAAACCTACACTTTATGTCCAGTCCAACTATGTTACACTGCTGCTTTCCCTTCATTTTATCTCATTTTATTGGTATCTTCCAGCCTGCAGAGCCCTCAGTTGGCAAGTTTTAACTCCCTAAGTAGATGCTCCTAAACCAGGAGCATTGAGGATGCTCCTAAATAGAGTCATGTCAACTTCTCCTGTGATGATCGACACAGATGGGGCCTTTCGCTGCAGCAGGACATTCACCCCACACCCAGCTGGTACAGTTTTTTGGCAATGTGCTCACCTGCCTTTCATGCCCTTCTGGCAGCAGTTAACCAGTGTGCTGCCCTCCCGAATTTGCCAGCAGAGAGGACACATAACAGCCCCCAAATCCACGTGTGGCTGCCTCAACCCCTTAGCTACAGCAGGCTAAACACGCTGAAGCACTCCCCCCGGAATGGCTGGATGCCTCAGCACACATGTACCTGCTGCTCGCTGCTGAAAAACGCACGGGAGAGCATAACGCTGACGCCTCTTCTTGCACTTTGGAGCGTGCACACAGGTTTCCTTTAGGGGATCCAGAAAAACTCCCTGACAAGCAACCTGTTCCAGCCTTCTGCTCTGCGATCCGCATGAACCCCTCCAGCCACATGTCACTGCCCGACCACCAAGCCCTTCCCAAATGCATCCAACTTGCTTGCAGCCAGCTCCTCCGAAGATGGAAGCTATCCCAACAGCTGTCTTGTCTGCAAATTTCTTTTCTCCTGAAGAGATGATAAATTGGTTCTTCAGGGCCAAAGAAATCATCCCTGGGGTCCCACTGAAGCACATCTGGATGACGCTGACTCTCCGGTGACAACTCACTATGTGAAACTGTCACCCTGTGGCCACTTCACTGCCTGGGGGGGGCAAGGTTTGTCCTGCAAGTTTTTAATTAATCAGAAGACCAGGTAGCCCCAAATCACGTGCCTGACAATGGATGACATACACTGCTGACAACTGCTGAAATATGGCTTATGTCAAGCAATATTTAAGTCTTTTTCTTCCCTGGGTGAGGTTATGTGTTAGTTTTATGGAATCTTATAGCTGCCCAGCAATAACCTCACTTCCTTACCAGATATTGCATTACTTTGTGTCTTTTTCGCTACATGCTCCCCTTCCCTGGTCACCTTTGAAAAAGTGGCCAGCACCAGCCTTTTCCTCATCAGCAGACAAGTTGGGTTCATTATCACTACCCAGTTTTGCTGGAACAGAGCTCAAACCAGCTCCTTTCAAATTTTCCAAGGGCAAGTTCTTTGACCCAGCTGACTTGAATAATGTTGAAAAGTTGCAGTTCCCCAGCGTTTGGAGCTGGGAGAGTGCTGAAATTGTTCTCCATCACTTCAGGATGGGCCTGCAATCATGGGACAGAAATACCTGCTGACCCTTCCCACCCGCCCCTTCTCCCCAGCAGCCTGCGGAGGAGGCAGGGGTTGCAACCTGCAACTGTGAGGCCCCTACAGCCATGTCACCTGCATCGTGTGCGCTGTGGCCGTGACCCTACAGCTGCGGGAAGATGTTTCCACCCGTGCTGGACACCCTGACAAGCCTCCCAGCCAGGCTGCGACGCCGGGACCCACAGCATAATTCATGCACTGCTTCCAGCCTGAAACCAGCACCTTGCTGCAGAAGTATTTCACTTGCATTTATCCACAAACGCTGTTTCAAGTCAGAGCACTGCCAGACCTTTTTGTGCACAAGCAGGCGCACTTTTCAACCAGCAGCTTTTTAAGGACGTTGCAGATTGCTGCGTAATCAGCCGGCGGCACAAATCCCTGCCGGGGTAGCTCACCAGACCGCAGGCACATCTGGCACACCGCGTCGGATGATAACGGAGCTCCACTCCACATCGCCGCCTCTCCCCCAACCTCTGACCCCTTGCGCCAGACGTGCCGGATTTTCAGCGCAAATGCAAGATACGGGCCTGCAGCTGGGAGACAAGGGTGCCTATAGGGGCGGCTGCGGTGGGCTGCCGGAGAAACACCTTGCAGCGCAGGGATCCTTCTCAAGGCTCAGCAGCAGAGGTGGCAAACACATCGACATCAAAGCGTACCCCAGGCTGTTGTCCAGCGCTCTTTGCCTCGCTGGGTTTTTCATGGTGATGCTCCCACGCTGCGCCATCTCCTGCCACTTCCCGGAGAGTTTCACTTTCATTTTCACTTCCAGGTCCCACTTCCAGGCAGCCAGTAGCCCAGCTGGGCCTCGCTCGCTAGCCAAGGCTGCAGGAGAGGCACGCTGCAGCCTTTCCCTCTGCCCGCAGCGGGCGAGGTGTGCTTTGATGCCCAAGCAGACAGCCCGCAGCATCACCCACTGCTGCCGCCCCCATTTAGTCTGTCCCTGGGGACCAGCCCCGCAAAGTCCCTGGCAATCATGGACATTGTTGAGCTGCCTCCAAGACGGCTTAGGGGTGTCACCTACCTGGGTGTCCCGAGCCGAAGTCCTTGTCCCTCCACCACGGCTGCTAGGACAGCATCACGCATCGAGGTCTCCCCTTGCCCCGCACCGTCCTCTGCGGCAGGTGGCCCGGCCGTACAACCTCCGAGGTGGCCTCGCCCTACGCGCTGACAACGGGATGCCAAAAATAAAGCTGGTGGGTCTGTGCCAGTCCGGCCCTTCCAGCGGCGGGATCTCCGAGGCCTTGGTGGCCGGGGGTCTCTCAGCGGCCCACCTGACCGCTATGGTCTCTGAGCTTCCCCTGTGGCCATAGGGATCGCTGCCCATACAGAAGAGACAACAGCGGAGACCCAACCCACACCTACCGCAGCGGGGCTTCTTCCCGTCGCCCCACGCAGGCTGCTGGGGGTGCCCAGATCCCCCCCAACAGCTCCAGGGACCCCTCCGGGGAAGCTCCCTGCTTCCCACAGGAAGCCCAGACCGGCCCGCGGGGCTAGGGCCGACCCCACCAGGCGGAAGCTCTCTGCTCCTGTTGCGGCGGGCACCCTCGGCTGCTGAGGGGCTCCTCGGAGCCGTTCTCGGAGCCGCTGGGACCCCGTTGCGACGCGAACCCCGCAACCGCCGCTGCACCCGCGCGCGCCCCGCGGCGCGAGACCCGATCGGACCCAGCGCCGCCGCCGCCGCCGCCGCCGCCGCGCGCTCCGCCCCGCCCCCGGGAAGAGGCGAGGGGCGGGGGCGGGAGGGCGGAAGGCGGTGCCTCCGCCTGCCGCTCGAGAGGAGGGGGAGGCGGGCGGCGGCGGCAACCCAAGAAGCAAGAGGCGACCCGCGGGGGCGGCTGTGAGTGACAGGCGGCGACGACCACTCGGCGCGGCGGATGGGCGCGGTGGGGGCGGGCCGGCGGGGAACCAATGGGGAGCGCGCGCTGTCAGGAGCGAGCGCCTCAAATAATCGGGCTCAGCTGATTGTCCCCGGCAGAGAGTTGTTTGGCGGCGGGCGGGAGCGCGGCGCAGCCAGGAGGGCGGGCGAGAGGAGGAAGAAGAGGAGGCGGGAGGGGGGGGGGCTCCCCTTTGTTGCATGGGGGTGTCCAGCCGGGGCTGAGGGGCGGGGTGGGGCGGTTCGCGGCGACCGTCGGCGGGCCGTTGCCTCCCGCTGCCCCATGAGCGCGACGACGGCGGCGGCGGCGGCCCTGGCTGAGGGGGCCGCCGTGCCCTACGCGGTGGAGCTGGGGCTGACCGTGCTCCACACGGCGCTCTACGCCGCCCTCTTCCTCTTCGCCTACCTGCAGCTCTGGCTGCTCCTCTACTACCGGGAGCGGCGGCTGAGCTACCACACGCTCTGCCTCTTCCTCTGCCTGCTCTGGGCAGCCCTCAGGACCACCCTCTTCTCCTTCTACCTGCAGAACTCCCTGCAGGCCCTCCGCCTCCAGCAGCCCTTCGCCCACTGGCTCCTCTACTGCCTGCCCGGCTGCTTGCTCTTCTCCAGCCTCTGCCTCCTCAACCTTTATTTCGCTGAGGTAAGTTTTTTTTTTTCTCTGGGACAACCCCAACACCACCACCAAACCCTCAGGACGCCAGGGCTAAAGCCTCTCTTCAGCCTCCCCCCTTAAACTTGGAGGGGCACAGAGGTATGCCCTGAAGCTTTGGGGTGAGATCGGGGGGTGTGGGGGTGTGCCCTGACCAGGCTCGGTGGGAGAGGGTGCTCAGAGGTCTGCCCTCAATGTAGGTTTCGGGCGGCTTGGGGAGACGCAGGGGTATGCCCTGAATCCAGGCTTGGGGGGAGGCACGGAGACGGTGCCCTCAATCCAGGCTTGGGGGTGGGGAGGCATGGGGGGGGGGGGTGTGAGCAAAAACTGTGCCCGGAATCCTCGCATCGGGGCCGTGGGGTGCAGGGGTGCACCTCGAATGCGGACCCCGTGGGGTGGCACGGGAAGGGGGAGACAGGCATGTGCCCTGAATCTGGGGTTGGGGGGGTACAGAGATGTTCCCTGCTCCCGGGTGGGGCTTTCCCTCTTTGCAACCCTAGGAGGGGTGGCAGTGCCACGGGGGGCGGCTTGGAGGACTGTTTTGCATCTTTTTTTAAATTGATTCCCCTTCTCTAAAGGGGACCACAAAGTGGCAGCAAGCAGGGGCTGCTCTGGCCTGGAGTGATGCCAACCATTACGTCACCAGCTAGAGCCTCTTCTGCTATTGTTGCTGCGCTCCCTCCTTCTCTCCATCTCTCAGCTCCACTGTGAACTGGGCTTGTTGTTCTGCAGCTTGTTGTCAGACAAAAACCCTGATATCCCTCTGCCTCCCCAGACAACAGCCTGAGGTTGGAGAGGTGGGCCCCTTCCTAGCACAATGACCGCTACTGGGACAGTGCGGAGCTGCTTGTTGTTGTTGCTGAGCTGTATTCCTCCTTTTCTGTGTTTCCCATCACTTGTTTTGTGATTATTTTTTTAATCCTCCTTTCTCTAGTCCTTTCACTTGTCTTTGTCTCTTAAAACATTGGCTCTTCCCTTCCTCCTCTCAATATTTCGTTTCTGCTCCAGTTTCTCGTGAGCAGCCCTTTGCTTGCCTGCCTTCCAGTTTGGTGACTTGTTTCATAAATAGGCACTACTTTCCTTCTAGCTTTGTTGTTCAGATTCTTTGCTCTGCAGCTCTCAGCTGTTTGCCAGCCTCACAAAGGAATCGCTAACACACAGCGAAACCGCTCCATCGCTCCGATGTGTCACCAATGGGAGTTATGATTTCATTTTCCCGAGGACATCAACATTCACATGATAATGTGAGACTTGGAGCAATTGGGTTGTTCAGCTGTTTTGGTTCTTCCCCCCCCTCTGACACAAGCACTTGGAAGCTGGGGTAAAAAGCTGTCGGTGTTAGATATGCTGCTGATCAAGTGGCAGCAAAATAACAAATGGTGCATAGTGTGCATAATCCATCTTGTCTGTTAAAGGAAGCCTGACCTACCAATTGCTCCAACCAGTAGGTGTTTGTGTGTTCCTTGAAAATCAAACTGAGGAAGGGATCCCATGTTCTGGTGCCACAAAGTGGCTGGATTTCTGTTTTCCTCCAAGTCACTGGACTTGACAGCAGATTTGCATCTTTATGGGCTTGTTAAAAGGCTCCTTTAAAGAACAGTAGAGTAAATTCAAATAGGTACTTAGGCTTCCCTTCTTCCCACAATATCTGTTTTTTCAGTGGCCTCTGGCTGAATATACCCCATTTCTTTCTCCTTGAAGACCTAGAGCCAAGGGAAATCCTGTCCAAGGAAATAAGACCTTGGAATCTAGAGTGTGGAAGCATAAAATGACTTATTAAAATGGGTACGCATGCCTAATTACAGAGAGGGTCTGACACTTGGCTGTCACAAGCAGAACGGGTGTCCAGCACCTTGTGGTAGTTGTGGATGATCGTATGGTGGTGGTAGGTAGCGAAGCCTGCAGCTCCAGAGGTTTGGAGAAAGAGTGTAGCTAGATGGACAGGAAGCTTCAGTGCTTTTCTGGCTTCCATTTTAACAAAAGAAATGAGTAGTGATATTTTGCCTCCTCTCCTTGGGGAACAGGCTGATAAAACTGGTGCACCCTTCTCTTGGCAGAAAGGTGCCGTGTGCTGGTAGCTGAGATGTGCCTGGCTTGGCTGTGTTCAGTGCTTCTCTTAAAGCACAGGAGGAGTTGTGTTAAGGGGGCCTAGGGTGTAATTAAACAAGAGGAAGGGGAGAAGCTATGGTGGAACCACAGCAGTTTAGCTGAAGTGGCTCAAGATCTAGAGGTGACTGGTATGTCTACTGGTGTGACTTCAAGCAGAACCTGCTGTGCAGGGCCTATCAGTTCCAAATTCTTAAGGGCCGGTTGGTAGCAGCCTGTAGAAGGGCATTGGGCTTCTGCTACTCTGGGGATGGCATCTTGGTCTGAGATGTCCTCAGGTAAAAGCACAGGCTGCTTCTGTGCTGAAGGCCTGGCTGTCTTTGTACTTAGGGCCTCCTTTGTGGAGATGCTGGGGAAACGGCATCTGTCTAAGCAGTGGAAGAAAATGTGGCCTGTGCTGTGTTATTTGAGCTAATCTTGCTTGATTTACGTAGCTCCTCAGGCTATGTACAAGCTGAGGATAGAATGGTGCTGGGTGGGGGAAGAGCTCCAGGAAACAACAAATGCCCATGGAGGGCTAGCATTATTTTGTACTCCAGGCTGTTCTGGGGCTGAAATTCAAACTCATGAAACTGCCTAGTGTTCTTCCTGTCTGTGGAGAGAAGCTATCCTATTCCTATCCCCTCTTGGCCTCTGAGATTCCTGAGGGGACATGGAGGCTTGACAAAATGCGTGTGGAATGTTTATTTGGTGGTGACAGTTTCTTTTTGTTACTGCTTTATTTCCACCTGGAAGGTGTAATACTGTTTGCTTGGGAGTGTTTCTTCCTTTCTGTTTCAGCTTGTAACAGAATGAGTTCCTTTCCAGGAAATCTGAAGTTCACAGTACATCAGGTCAGAATTCCTCAGATCCACTCCCAATCTTGCCTCAAACAGGCAGAATAATGGCTCAGATAATCAGCTCGGGGTGCTTCCCTGCCTTGCTTTTGGAATAGCTCCTCTGCTGCCAGCTAGACATCTGCTTGAGTAATGCTACCTTTCCCAAGAGTCTGCCAGTTCCTGCTTTCCCCCAGGGTCACTGTCAGGAGCACAGTACATGGAAATGTAGCCACAACAACCTCCATCTTGACCCTTTCAAAGACCTTCTTGAGCACTTTGCATCCTGGTCTCACTTGGGAGTCAGCAACAATGAGTAAGGCCTTCTGCTGGAGTGGTGAGGCTCTGACGGGCTGCTCTGCCAGACTGGTGTGGCCATAACCCTTAACCTGTCTGGGTTTCTTTAAGTGCTCCATCTGATGAGATGACATCAGCCTCTTTCATCCCTTGCTGCTCTAATTGCGCTGGAGCAGACGTGCATGGAAAGAGCATCCAGCCTGGGAGCCATTTGTCCTTGCTGTCCTGTATCTTCCTGCCTTCTCATATGGAAAACTGGAAAAGCTCCATCCATTCTTGCATTCTTCCACCTTTTTTGTCTAGCAGACACCTAGCATGTGTCCTCTGCCTCTGAGGGACAGTTGGAAAGGGGACGCTTAGACTCCAAACTGCTCCATCCCTTTGATTCCCATGGGCTCCACGGTTCCTGAATGAACTGGTGGACATGCCAGCAACCAGCTATTCTAGAAGATCACGGGACATGCACGTTGTACCCTGTGTTCATGATGGCATAGGATGATCTCGGTATTAGTGGGGATGGTGAAAAATCCTCCTCACAGATAGTTCTAACTTCTTCTCGGAGGGGCAGGTGGGGGCTTGAACACTTGTTATGGGGTGTAGTCCGAAAACAGTCTATGCTCTGCTCTGATGCTTGCTGCTGAATGACTGTGGTGAGAGAAAGAATCTCTGTGGATGCTCTTGCAACTGAGAGGGCTGTGGTCATGTCAAGGCAGAGCATGGTTATGTCTTATATCTTGAGAGCCCAAACTCATGATTTCTTTATGGAGCAAAAGAGACTTTGATTCCATCAGACAATGCCAAGTTTCTGGCTCTCCTGGGTCTGTCATATCTGCTGTGAGTGGCTGTACCAAAACCAAGCTGAAGTGCTACCTGAGGCTCAATGTTAGGGCTAAGGTCCTGGCTTGTACAGGTACTGACAGTGGTCTTTAGAGCTGTCTGTGGGATATGGTGTCTGTCACTTACCTTCTCTTGGCAGCTGTGATACCTCTAGTACACCTTCTAAGGGTGAATCTTAAACAATGCTCTGAGAACATACCCTTGGCAAATTCACTTTCTGGGCTCAGTGATGTGAGCAAGCTATTCACTTGTGTGAAATATAGCCAGTCATCACAAAAACAGAAGCCTCCAGCATTCTGGAGGGGGACTTTGAGGTCTGTAGCTCTTCTTGGCTTCACCTTCTTCCCAAGTCTCTGGTTGATGTGAAGTGCTCAAAGGACTTGTGGCTTCAGAAAGACAACTGAGTATTGCCTAACTGTTATAAAAGGCTTACTTAGGAGTAAATGTTCTCAGTCCTGCTGCTCTGGGCTAGTGGAGACCTCTGTTCCTTGTTTTCAGCAGGCAACTGCATGACTTCCGGGACTGGCCTCTTAGCTAGGGACTGAAGGAACTGTTCTGTTTGCAAGGGTTGCTACTAGCAACTTGGTGTAATGCACCTGTTTGAGGGCAGGGGTCTGTATTTCCTATGTTTATGAAGAACAGGAGTATTCCTGAGCTCTCTGTACTGGCTTCTTCACGGCAGAACCCTCTACATCAGCTGTCCTTGGGCTTTGAAGGCAGCAGAGAGAGTCCAGTGCTGAAAGCCTTTGCAAGGTTGTCTCCAGGATAAAAACGCAAAGGTGCACTGTGAACGTTGCTGGTGTCACCTGCTGGCCCAGGCCCTATGAAGAAAAAGCAACCTTCAGATGAGTTATCGTGTCTTAACTAAAACCCCTGTAAACTGAGCGATGCCTGTCCTTTTCCTGAAGTTATAGGACTAAATAGCTGGGGGCTTATAAAAGTGTAAGGCTGGTGCCATGGTCTCCTTCTGCTTTTAGTGGCAGCAGTCCAAGCCTAAGTCTCAGGTTGTCATTGCACTCTTAACCCTGGGACAGCTTTGTGTCCCTTAGTCCCCAGGGCTCAGGGCTGCAGGGGAGAGTCTTGGGAGACTCTTGCACAGGGCAGCTGTGGTAGCCAGCATCTTTCTGTTAGGCAGTGGCATTCCTCCCCTCAACTGAGGGGCTGTTTTCACCCAGGGTGATCATCTGGAATACAAGCCAGGGACCCTGCACTGCTGTTCAGAAGCTCTTCTGGGAGTTGCAGCACAAGTACAAATACCTCAGATGGATTCCCATGCTGCCTGAATGGGTGCTGAACCAAGAGGTTTCCCAGCTGCATGTCCTTGATGTCTGTTTTGACACTCCCAAAGTGCTTGAATGTGGCCTCCAGGCAAACTAAAGACAGAGGAGGACTCAAGGATTCTTCTGTTTTGAAGTCATGACATGGTCCTTCCAAGGCCCAGGTTTCCTGTAACTCAGATGAGCTTTGGGACTCAGAGTGGATTATGCCACACTTCTGTACTTCTCTGGGCTGGTATAGACCAGGACAACAGGGTAGAGGCCTTCAGAGACTGCTGATAGTACTGTGCCCCTCAGCCATGGGGCTGGATACCTCCCTCTGCTGAAGTACTGTGGCTTGCTCCCCACTAAGTGCTTCTTGAGTTCATCCTCCCTTGGACTGGGGGAGAGGAGCCAGACAGTGAAACTGGCTCTCAGAACAGGGTTGCTGAAGCTGTCTGATGCCCTATAGGAGGGCTTTCAAATGCTGGAAGCTACTACAATGGATCAGACAACCCTCAAATCCTGAAATGTCTCTGGAAATCCTGTTGGCGGGAGCCTGACTTCTGAAGCTTCAGAGTGCTGACTGGCAGGCAGGAGCCAAGAAATCCCATCAGAAAAAAAGCTGACGAAGGGTGCTGGGTAAGAGATGAGTGATCCTTCACTGCAGCCACAGTCTGGAAGCTGACAGGGAGGACTCCTTGCAGAAGCAGTAAAACTAAACCTCCAGACCTGTGCAGTGATCCTGCAGCGGTCCTGTGCTGACCCCACAAGTACACGTCTGCTGGCTCTGGGTAGATGGCTCTCTACCTCTTCCCAACTTCCTTTGAAGTCTCCAGTCAGGACACAAGCTTTGTCTGAAGCTGTGACCTCAGCTCTGGGATCTTTCCTGGTGGGATCTGTACCAGGATCTGCATTTTTCACAGGACAAAACCCAGTTCCTGCCATGGCTGTGCTGAATTGGTGTGTGACAAGTAAGCTCCGTATAGCTCTAGCAGCATGCTCCTGTCCTGCTGCTTGTCCTGACCATGTGTGAGGCTGCTTGCAGCAGGACCACTGTGCTCACATCTGAGCTGTGATTTGGGAGTTTCTGCAGCTTCCTAAACTGTCCATACTTCCTTAGGCTGGAAGTCCTGCCCCTGTAGGCTTCAGCAGGAGCCACCGTCCAGCCCAAAGGGACGTGGAAGCTTGTCTGCCGTATTGGAATGAGTGCTGTAGGGCTGCCTGAGTGTGAGCTGATGGTTCCCTTCCAGCTTTCCCAACCCACACGGCTGGGGTGCAGGCATGGATTCAGGCCCTTGCAGTCTGAGGAGAGGCTTGTGAGCCTTTGCTTTGAAGCACTGGTCCTTCTTGTGCAACTTTCAGCTTCAGTCTCCTAATCCATGGTGTGGTGAGGAGATTCACAGAACCCAGATCCACTCTTGAACAGTGTGTGTGGCTTTGAAGAGGGAAACAGTCTGTAAATGACTGACACCTAATAACACTTGTCCATTGAGTGTGCCATGCAACTTGGTAGGTAGGGCCTTCTACATCTGGAGGACTTCCTACCATTTCAGAGTTACTTTTCAGCTGTATTTGGCCTACAAACATCTTCAGGGTGGAGGAGCTGTGAGCTCCAAATACTTATTACAGCTTGTGGGTCCATAATCCAGTACCAGAGGGCTATTTTAGATCGGCTATTTTAGATCAGCTATTTGTCTTGCTGAAGCAACCTTCTCTAACAGGCGAATCTAGCATGATTGAGGGCCTAAAATATGCAGCATAGAACACTGGGCAAAGTAGATGTATTTTTGAATAATCTTGGTGACCTCGGAGTGCTAAACTCCCCGCTTTTCTTGAAGTCCTTAGGTGCGGTGTTAAAGTCCTGTCACATATGGGATATTAAATATGTTTATGCCTATTGAACACCTACATTTGGGCTTGGCTTTTGTACAAAAAAGAATACCCATCTTTCTTGCAAGTGGGTCCAGTGCAAGACTTGGTGCTAATAGATAATCTAGAGTCTTTCAAGATGTCCAACTGGATGCTGGCTCCCCTGTCATATGTATCTTCACTAAGCTTAGAGAACTGCAGGTCATGTGAAGTAATGCTGTTGCAAATCTTTCCCCTAGGTCATATTCAAAGTGAAATGTGCATCTGAATTCAACAAGTACAAGTAAGTGATACTTTTCTAACATTACCTTCAAAGCTGGCTTAAGGTGAACTCAGGCTGCAGTGTTAGGAATGGGAGCTTCAGACCCCAAAGACTGAACAGAGCGAATGCCATACCTAGCTGTGCTTTGACAAAGGATCAGTGTGGTGCCTCGGAGCAGGACTGGGAGCTTCAAGGGTACCAAGAAAGCTAAAGCATATGCTGCATGCCTCCATCCATGTCATCAAAGTCCCAGCACTGATGTTGCTAGCAAACTAGATGAACTCTTGAGCTCACTCTGAGCTGCCCCACCTCAGAAGAGATCTGCAGGATAAAGCTTGAGCAATAGGTGAGACCTGTGTTTGTGCAGCCCAGGTGCTTCCTAGCCATTTCCAGGGAAACCCACAATGGAAAATGAGAGCTCCAGTGGCTCTCAATAAAGAAGTTGCAGTGGTTGTGATGACTCATAGCTTATTGACTGAAGTTGATGCGGAGCTACAGCAACACTTAAAATCTGCAAGATAAGAACCTGACTGTCAGAAGATGAGTCTTGTAACTCATGACTACTTATACTGCTCATGCATTACGAGAGTGGCTTAAATACTCTGCAGATTTGGGCTGTCAGTATAACTGCTGAAACTTGCTGGCATGGTTGATCTTCATAGCAAGCAGAGCACTGGGTGTGCTGGGAGGTTCTCTTGCCTGATGACACAGGAGGGTCCTGCAGAATGAGCCCAGAATTGTCTGACTTGAACTCTATTTGTTTTTTCCTACCACCATTTCTCCAGGGTCCTGCTGTATCTGGGCTCCATATTTACCAGCGTCCTCTTCTTAGTTGTGAACTTAACTTGTGCAATGTTAATCCATGGTGAGGTGCCAGAGAACCAGCTGAGGTGGACAGTCCTTGCCCGTGCCCTAGTCAACGACAGCCTCTTCATCGTCTGTGCCATCTCGCTGGCTTGCTGCATGTGCAAACTAGGAAAGATGTCTTCAGCGAATGTCTACCTCGAGTCTAAGGTAGGTAAATGCCTTGTAAACAACACTAACTGCACAATCATCAGCTGGATTCTCAACTGGATCTGTGTGTGCTTACTCAGAGCAATGCTGTCCTGGTTGCACCTGAGCTACTCTTGCTCAAATACTCCTTCCAGTGTGGAGGTGGCAGCTCTTGGAGTCCTCCCTCCAGAAGGTGTGTGCATCTGCTGTAGGAATAAAGTGCCCTGCATGTTTTCGGGGGATACGTTGTCTGCAGCTTTGCTAGCACAACAGGAGACTGGTGAGCTGCTTATGCTTTTCAGGCTTAGAAGTGTAACTTAGGGTTTGACTGGAAGAGAGGGCTCTCTAAGAGCAGCAGATGCTGCAGTATGTTGTCGCTAAGGACAGTAGAGTCTGCAGCATATTGTTATTTCTGGCAGATGCATAAAAGTCCCTTGCAAAGAGGATTCCCCCAGCAGCCCAGCTTTAGCTGCCTGCTTGCTTGAGTTAGAGGCAGTGCTCACCTGTCCTGGATGGGATGAGCATCTTAGAAGGGGAGAGGTTGTAGGTCCTGCCCCAAGGCAGAAGGACAGCAGAGGGTCTGAACATACATGATTCTTCTCAAGCAGGTATGAAAGTGGATAAGCCACCAGCAATCTCATCTTAGTGTGGCAATAGGCTGCAATTAAGTGTACACTTGAGCTGTCTCCTCTTCCTCTGGGAAGCTGTATCACTCCTATCAAAGGCAGTGACTCCAGGGTGGGGACCTGGCTTGGTGAGAAGGGCAGACAGCCCTCTCTTGGTGAGCCTTGAAAGACCTGAGCACCTGAGCGTAGTCTGGCTCAGGGAAGCCAGCTGCCTGCCTCTGGTACTTTTGCACTACTGCCTTTTCCTGGCAGTAAAGCTCCTCACTTCTGAATTGCTGCTTTCCAGGTGTCAGAAGGTGGGGCTCTGGCCTCCTGCAGAGACCTTGTTTCCAATGTGCTCTCAATGAGGTGAATCTATATGGGCTTAAAGCACTGCAATGCCTGGCTTGGGGTGGAGGCTACCTGGAGCGTAGAGCTCCTGGAGGCTGTTGGATGCCTCTGTCCCCCGCTCTCAGGAAGAGGATGAAGAGGGTGACACAGGCTGCCTTGCAGCAGACGCTGCTACAAAGACATTCTGGATCAACACAGCTGCCTTGGCTGGAGGCATTTCCTTGTTCCTTTGCAGGCCATCTGCATGACCACTTAAAGTGGCTGTGGCCCATTGCTCCTTCTAGAAAGGGCAGCTGAGTGAAAGCTGAGAGGGCTGCCAGAGCTGTGCTGTCAAGGTTGAAGCTGAGGCCTTCTGTAGGAGAATTCTGGCTCTCTTAAGCAGCAGAGACCATCAGTGGTTGCCCAGAATCCAGGATGTGTGGGTCACAGGCAGCTGGGAGTGGCTGCCTAGCTGGCTCTTGTGATGGCTGTCCACAGAGGCCCCAGATTGCGGCTGGGTGATCTGAAGTGAGACAGGAGCCATGACTAAGCTGAGAACCTGCTCACATCCCTGCTTGCATGGGCCAGGTATCCAGCTCTGACTGGCTTTGGACACTGATTAACTTATCAAGTTCACCCAGCAGTAGTTTAGGGACGCAGTAACTTCCTCTAGTTACATGCCTGAGGCTGCTGGTGGGGCCTTGCTTTTGTACAACATGCTCCAGAGAAGCCTGCTCGTGGGTTGAATACGCAACCTGGCTGTCTGGTAAAGGTGTCTTGCATTCAAATGCTGTCTCCCTTCCCTGCCTTGGAGGCATCCCCTGACTTTGTGCTGTGGAGAAGCTGCAAAAATAGGGTGGGGATGAGCAGAAGGTTACACAAATGCCTGAAAAGGTTGCCCTGCCTCCTGAACTCCAGCTGTGAACCTTCTGACTCAAAGCAATGCAGTGAGGCTGGAGGGGCCGCTGTCTCCACTGAAGGTAGAAAGGTTTGAGCCATTTGACACTTGAGAAGGAGGCTGTGCTGTTGGACTGCTGCCAGACCCTATACTGTGGTCCTTGGCAGCTGGAAACTTGCTTCACTGGCCTTTCTGCCTCTTATTCTGCTGTCCTGAATACCAAGGGCTCAGCTAACACTGGTAGAACAGGCTGCGTTCTTGTGCTTCCATGGTGTCACGGGGACTTCTCCGTTAGCAGCACTTTCATGCTGACTCTTCCAAGGCAGTGTCTTGAGCAAGAGCTGTAAAGCTAGGAAAATAGAGCTAGTGTACCCATAGCTTGGATGTGGAGCAGGTCAATGAGATGAGCTTCCTGAGCAGATTATCTGCTTGAATACAAAGGCAAGTCAGCTGCTGAGATGTATTTGCCCACTTACTGACTTCCGCCATGTAGTGACTTGGTGGCTACCAGTAGCTATTAAAAGCTCATTCACCAGTGTGAATGAGCTGGTGGACACCTCTGCAGTGGAGTCTGATCAGGGTGTAGAAGCAGCAAGTTGATTTATTAATGGCTATTGGTTGGCCTTCTGGGGACTATCACAGAAAGGCAGTGGGTGGGATAGCATCTCCCTGGACCATCAGCCTGAAGCTGACTGGTAAGATCCTGAGAAGGACACTCCTGTGCCTCGAGTCTTCCTGATGACACTGGCTGTATAGCTCTGCTACTGCAGTGAACTCATGACACAAGAAAGCTCTTAACCAGCTCTGAATATTTTAGTAACAACATACAAATGTTCTAGGTCATTCTTGCCTGCACAGTTTCTCATGCATTTAAGGGCGGGGGGGAGGGTGTATGGAAATCCCAGCTCTGTAGGAAGGTCTGTATTAAAACCGTTTTTCTCCCTGTTCTAGGGAACATCTGTCTGCCAGGCTATTCTTGTGGGATCTGTAGTTGCTCTTCTGTATTCTTCAAGAGCTTGCTATAACCTGGTAGCTGTGGCCATATCTCCAGACAGTGTTCCTGGTCCTTTTAACTATGGCTGGGACAACCTTTCAGACAAGGTAGGTGTCTGTGGCCCTCAATCCAGAGCTAGTAAAGTGAAAGGTAGTTACTCTACTGTCCTGTGTGAGCATGTGTAGGGGAAAAGGGGGTTTATGTGGAGGTGGCTGTTTTGCTGGCTTTCTGCCTTCAGAAGCCCTGCTTTCTCTCTCCACCAGCACAAACCTGAATTTTCCTCTATCTGGCTACTTCTCCAGGAGGGACTCCCTGTTGTGCTCTTCAGTTTTAGCCTGCCAGCTCCTCTTTTTGGGGGAGAAGAGGAACAAGTCAACTAGAGCAGAAAAGCAATGCTTAATGTGTGGCTGTGTGCAAGGGAGACTTGTTGGTGTGGGGAGGGAGCTAAAAGTACCCTGGCAGCACACTGAAGAGAACTAGGTCACTAAAAACGGTAGCAGCAGTCAGGTAAGGGTCACTATCCTGGTTTAGGGACTTCTGCCTTCATAAGGGTTTCTCTGCATTCCTAGTTCTAAGCTGTGTGTTTTGTCCAGCTTTGGGAGCTGTGTAGCTCTGCTGATGGCTAGGACTATACAGAAACCTCTAACTTCTGTCCACAGGTGCATGTGGAAGTGAGCAGTGAAGAGTATGTGGTGTTTGGAGTGGTCCTTTTCCTCTGGGAGCTGGTGCCAACGACTTTTGTAGTGCTGTTCTTCCGGGCTCAGAGACTGAGTCAGAACTTGGTAGGCCTGAGCAAGCTGCTGTAGCTTGAGGACCCCAAGGTGCCTGGGGTGTGGGGGCAGACCTTTGGGAAGGCTGTCAGAAATACCTCGCTTCTGGCGTAACTCCTTTCTCTTTAACAGACTCCAGCAGGGATGGTCAACAGTCACAGTTACAGCTCCAGAGCCTACTTCTTTGACAATCCGAGGCGCTACGACAGCGATGATGACTTGTCACGGCTTGGGGCCAGAGAAGGAGGGTAAGCATTGTGTTGGGCAAGGGAAAGCACAGCTGCCATTCTGCTGTCCTGTGTGGAAGCAACAGAGCTCTTGGCTTCTGCTCTTAGGAAAAAATTTTGGTAGAAGAGGCAGCTTGGGCAAGGAGCCTTCTGAGTGAGCTTGTTTTTCTTCCTTTCTGCAGCTCACAAGGAGCTAGTTTTTAGACAGAAGCAACCAGCTCTGAGAGGTGGATATCACTGGGTGCTTACGGGTAGAAATATGCCGTGGCTACAGACAGGAGGCCTCACCCAGGAGGGCTGATCTTGCTAGGATCCTTCCTCTGCTTGAGGGGGCAGAGGGCTCTTAAATGACCTCCAGTGTGTCTCCACTGAGGAAAGAGGTGCTGAAGTCCTGTGAGGGACATGAGTTTTCTGGGAGCCAGCTGGGACAGAGCCTGGCAGGAACACCTGGTGTGGGGGAGAATGGTCAGGTATCCTCAGCAAAACTGTCAGGGGAAACCTGACAGCCTGTTCCTTGCTGCTCAGGGGTCTGAATTCCACCTGCCCAGGGGTGTAGTGGAGGGTTCAGAAGTTTGGGCTCTTCACAACCAATGTTGTAGGGCCTGGTGCTCTCCTCGTACCTGTTTTGTCAAAGCCAGGTTCCTTGGGGATATCATGCCTGCATGCTGTATCCAAGTCTGCAGAAGCAGGCCACCCTGATCAGCACTGGGAGCAGAAGGCTTTCCTAGCAGCAGAGGCTAGCTGCAGCCAAATTATTCATCTCTAAGAGTCCATGTCTGGTTTTTCTGTCTCTCCTCCCAGCTTGGCCACCCCTCAGTGCTCTGGCTGCTATGGGTCCCTGGCTGGGAACGACAGCTACACGGTGGGTCCCCATCTCAGCGGAACCGCTACAGACAGTGCCCCCTTGCTCTTTGCCGCAGGCGGCTCGGAGATGAATAATCACCATAGCTCATACCCTGCACCACAGAACTGAAGAGGCTGTGTGGTCCCTTTCTTCCCAGAAGTGGCATTCATGTATAGGATTGTAACCTGGTTTTCTCTTTCCTTCTTCCCCTGAAGCATCTAACTCATCAACACAAACATTCCACTACCTGCTGCAGCTGTAAGCAGGACTGAGCTTATGGCTGCAGGCAGTAAGCAAGAGAACTGTGACTTTAAGGTACCATGTAGCAAAGTGAAGCTGAACTCTCTGGAAGCTTTTTCTTGGTCTGGTCTTCAAGATGTTGGCAGCTAAATGCACCAGAGCTTCCTCACTAGAAAAGAAACATCAAATGCATATTTGCACTTTTATCTGCACACTTGGAAGGAACGAATCTCACTCAGACTGTGCTTAGTCTGAGACTGTTCTAGTTACTCTTTTAATTGCACATCCATAGCTGGGAGAGGCACTGTCTTCCTGCAAAGACATGTTCTGTGAAGTACTCTGCATCCTGACTCACTTGGGAGTGTGAAGCTCTGTCAACCAAGCGGGTTATGGGCAGGGCCTGCTGTGGTGAATGTTAAAGCATACTGTGCCATATTCGCACCCGGCAGGGCTGAGGCCTCGGGGCTGAGTGTGGTCTTGCTCTGCCTGCTGGTCCTTGTTTCACCCGATATGCTGAACCTAGCTGGGACTGAGGGTTCAAAGCATATCCTGGCAGAGGCCTGTGAGGGCGAGACCAAGTGCTCCTACTGGCATTAAGGTTGTAACCAACCTGCTCGCTCATGGCACAGGAAGAGGGCTGGCTTGGACTGTAGCTGCTGTCGAGTGAGGGGGCAAGACCTTATGGGCTGCTGCCTTCAGGGAAAGCTTAGAGCTGGAGCTGGCTCAGCAGGAGTGTGTGTGCAGGAACATGTGTGGCCCAAAGCATGTGTAAAACTAGGGCTGCTTTAACTGTCGGGTGGTGAGAGCAGTCCTGCTCCCCCTCTTCACCCGTGGTGGGGCTCCCTTTTCCCCCCTCAGTATTAAATTGCATTTAGTGGATAACCAGGAGTTTTAACCTGAAGTGAATGTGAACTGGTGGGGTCCCCACTGAGGTACAGGAGGTGTCTGCTTGTGGAGGCAGTGCCTGCTGCTGCAGAGAGAAGGGGCAGACACTGCAGCCATCTGGTCCCTGGGCTCCTTGCTCTCCCTTCCCCTGCCATGGGGCAGGACTGTGGGCCTGATGTCCTCCCGCTGCCCCTGTAGCTGTGTCAATAGGGCTCAGTGGTGTACATGGGGTTTGAGTGTGCCTGTGCCAGTCTGGGAGGAGGTTTCTCTGTCTCTTTGACCAAAATAGCCAAGTTTGACCTGGGCTATAGCTCCACTGGGCTCTTGGAGATGAGGCTTGATGTTATTCCTGGGTTGTCCCTGAGCCTGATGTGGGGATGAGCGAAGCAGCTTTGGACACAGGTTTGGAGGGAGGGTACTGGTCCAGGGAGGGCAGCTGCTCTGACCTCTGTCTAATGATGGCCTGAACTGGAACTGCTTTTAACCTACCTAGAGCTGCTCCTGCTGTTGAAGCACAAGTCTGATGAAGGATGCAGCTGGGGTGAAGGACTTACCTGTGCATGGAGCAGTACGGTGCTGCCTGGCTCTGGGATGCTGGGCTGGGCTCTGGTGCTGGAGGGACCCTGAGACAGCCTCAGTGTCCACAGCTGCCTGCGAGAGAAACCCCAAGCACTGGGACAGCCCCAGCCTTTCCTCACTGGCTGTGTGCTCACGAGTATGGCCTGGTCACCCCATTACCCACCTAGCTTGCACTGAGCTAGATGTCACTTGTCACACTGAGAACACCCTGTCCCTCTGTGTGGTTGCCTGTACTGGCTTGTGGGCCTCTCCCTGCTTCACTCTTGCTGGCCCAAAAAGAGCAACCCCTGCTGCTTTTGAGAGGAGGCTCTGAGATGACAACTGTCAGTACATCCCTCTTGCTCTAGCACTTGAACCAGAGAGCTCCGCCCTGACTGTGGTGGCTCTCCGGGCTGCTCCACCTTACACCACATAAGGGACCTGTCTCCTTGCCTCGGCTGGGTTGCTCCATCTCAATCACTGCTTGACTTATGGCAAAGCTAACAAAGGACCTGGGCTCGGTGCATTGCCCTTCTTTCTTCTCCCATAAGTCACCAAAGACAGTAAGTGACGCTAGTGGCCCCTGTTCTTGCTTAAATTCCAAAGCACTAGGAGCACTTTAAGTTTTTCTTTGGAGGGAAAGGAGTGTAGTGCAAAAAAACCAAAACCTATTAAAAAAGGGCTACAGGCTCATTGTTCATATTGCACTGAAGCACACACCAACAATATGATCTTCCTGGCATTAGGACGGCAGGTTGGGGCAGTGAGTCTTGTTGCTAATGTACTCGTGAGTGACTGGCAAAGTGTTTTGGTTTTATTCGTTTGTACGGATGGCCGTTAATTTCAGAACTCTGACCGTTCCTGCTGGGGCCGGTCCTGTGTTTTACTGAAGTAATTTATAGCTGAGAAGTACAATGACTTTTTTAATGCATAGTTGCCTTTCATTAAACTTTCTTTTTTTGGTATGGTTTAACAGTGTTTTGGCTTTGCAGTCAGGCAGCAAGCTGGCTGCAACAGGAAGCTGTGGCCAATGAATGTACCTATTTGTTCTTCACTAAACTGTAACCAAGCACTACTATGTTGAAATAAAAAAAATAAAAAAAGTTTCTGTGCTGGCTCGCTGGTGGCCTGGCTGTGTTTTGCTCTTGGTGCGAGCCAGCTCCAGACGTGGTCCTGCAGTCCCCCTTGTCCTGGCCGGGGGCTCGTTGGCTGTGCTCTGCCAAGACATGGCCGCTAGCGTGGTGGAGCCGCTGCTGGCTGGATGGCGAGGCCCGAGGCGCAGCTGGTGTAGCTCTGGCTCAGCCAGCCAGCAGCTGCCAGGGACCAGCCCGCTGCGCTTGGCTCCAGGCTGGCCCCAGCACCCCTACCTGTCCCTCTCCAGGCGTCCATCTGGTTGGGTGCAGAGCAGCCAGAGGTGGTTTCTGCAAGGGGTCCTGCAGCTCCCCTTTGTGGCTGGGGTTTGCTGGGGAGGGCAGAGCAGCTTTCCTTCCTCCTGCCCTCCTAACGTGCTTTATCCTCTGGTGTTTCTCTGGGCTCAGGGCTGGCTGTTGCCCAGAGGGATGCAGTGTTCCCCCCATCTCATGAGGTGCAACATGCTCAAACTGCATCTTCTGCACCTCATTGCATCTTCCTGTGTAGCACTGCCTGCCCCCATGGTGTGTTTTGGGGGTCCCAGGGTGAAAAGCAGCACCCTTTTGCTGCATGGGACTGTGCTGGGGGTGTCTGGTCTCTGGCAGCGCTGACCACATGTGAGCCCATCCTTTACCCCATTGTGAAGGCGGATGGTGTAATCGGGGCTGGCTCTGTCCCTGTGGTACCCAGCTGGCAGCAGGGCTGGGCTGTCTCACCCCTTTACCAAGAGAGAAGGGGGGCTCTGGGGAGCTGGGGCCTGTGCCTGGCCTGGGGGGGACCCTCTGCTCTGACCCAGCTGCTTGTCCTTGGAGCGGCAAAATTCAACTTTGCTTCAGCCCCAGAGCAGCTCTGCACTGTCTCCGAGGAGCAGCAGCCCCACAGCGGGCACATCCTTTCCCATTTTAGCCCTGCCTGGCTACCAGCAACAGACGAGTGGATCCCAATAGAGGACAGACCCACTTTAACAGGCTGGCAGGGGCAGGAAGGACAGCAAGGTCCCTGCACTTGCTGCAGGAGAGGCTGCAGCTCAGGCCCTGGTAGCACCGGGGACAGCTGGGTGGGGTGCAGGGGTAAGGCTGACTGCTGGCTCCCGGTGCCCGAAATAAGGAGGGGGTGCCTTCAGGTGGCTCCTGACAGCAGAGCCTTTGCCTTGTCATGTACCCACCCTCTCCTTCCTGCAAGAGACCAAAAAACCCAGCACCACCTTTTAGAGCTTGCTTCTACTCACTGGGCAGCTGTTGCACCCACAGGGTTCTTAGCCAAGATGGAGGCACAAGGCTGGCCCAAGGATGAGTAGCAGGGTTCCTGTGGCATGCTGCTCCTTGGTTCATCTCTCCTTGCCTTCAATAAGGAAGCGATCAGCACAGCCCACAGCACGCAGTCAGCCAGGAAGAGCCCGTTGCCACAAGAAGGTTTCACCAGGAAGAGGAAGGCACCTTTGTACGGCAGCAGCTCTGGAGCACAGGGGCTCCTACAGTCCTTTGCAGCCTTTTTTATGCAGTACAAGATTACTGTAGCAACACCGTAAGCGAGGGGCTGGCTGGAATTAGGGAGCAGACAAGCAATTTCCCTCAAATTTATTCAGTGCCGCAGTTCTTGCCCTACCTCCAGCTTCTGAAGGCAAAAAGAATGGTCTAATCAATCAAAATAGTACAGGAATATTTAAAGAAGTTATTCCATATCCAATATATAAAATAAACTTTACATATAGTCCCCACTTTTTTTCATGAAAGTAGCTTTTTTTTTTCTCTTGTACAAAATATTTGCCATCAGCAGGTTACAGACAATCAACTGGGAACAGAACATCCAGCAAGTAGTCTTCACTGTGTAGCAGCTGGGAGTGTGATGGAATGATGGTGCTTGCCCATTTTTAGAGAACCCAGCACAGCCGAGCAGTAAAACTTTAAGTGTCTCTTTCTCCAATGAATTCACCGCATATTTCGTAAGATGTTTCTGAAGTTTTCCAGTTCTCTAACGCTTGTTGAAATCCTGTGTGGAAAGGAAGCAGAAGGGAAACATTAGAGCAACGTACACATCACACCTTATTTAAAACTCAAGAGAAAGGGACTGCAATCAAGGAAAGTTTCAAGGAGCTCTTGGGAAGAGAGAATGTAGATGTTCAGCTAAATTAAGTTCTGGTTGCAACCAGGCCTTTCACTAATTTTGCAGACTCCTTTTAAAGCAAACACAGAAATGCAGTGGAACAGGATGTTACAGAGAGCTCAGCAGCGATCAGACAAACCCATTAACTAGAGGTCAAGAAACAGACCATAATATTACCAGCTGTGCAGGCAGGTCGCAGAGTCTCCTTGCAGTACAAGCTTGTTTCTTCTGAGCGGGTTTTTGAATCACCTACCTCATTTTTCTCGCTGAGTGGCATTTTGCCCTTGGAGCATCAGCGAAGATGCCAGAGGGTACTCTGAGCATACAGCCCGTCCATGCCTCCCTCGTAAAGGAGAGGTCTGCCCTTCCCAGCCAGGACAGCCTTCTGTTTTAAGGAGGTTTTCAATAACCCAGATCACTTGTGAACAACAAGCAAAAAATGGAGGTCTATGTTAAAAAGGCTCTTGTAATCCAGGTAGGCGGGACAGGAGGTTGCAGTCTGAGAAAGAGCTGCCTGGCCCCAGGCTTTTCACACAGCAGAGGACTCCCAGGGTAAAGCTCTGGCTGGGCAGCAGAGGGGGAAAGGGAAGAAAGGAAAAGGCTTTTCACCTGCCAGCGCTCAGCTTCCTCCAAAACAGACCTTCAGAGGGTCCCTAAGTCTCCTGCATGCTGCTTCCAAAGGCTGTGTCGACACGGCGCTAGAAAGGCAGAAGGAAGCCCAGCTCCTCGGGCCTAAGGAGGGCGCATCAGCTGTGCTCAGGAGGGGAGCACCCCACATCCCCGCAGAAGAGTGGTTCTGGGTTTTCCAGACGTGCCTGACGCACATTAGGGTCTCCCCGTTGCTGGCCATTCACACCACAGAAGGCACACTCAGTAGGTTTGAAGCGAGACACAGCAGGACCCCTGAGCTTTAGTATTGGCAGCAACGTCACCTGACAAATCCTTTGAAAAAACCTGCTTGCCAGAAACTCCAGGTCTGTCAACACCACTAAGTGGTAACGTATAACCAGAGCATCCCTCTCTCCTAAAGGCCTCATTACCCTCCTTCATTGGCCAAAATTCCTCATCCAGCTCTCCACAAGGTGCGAGATTCCTGCTAAACGTAACCACTGCAAACAGATCTGGGAACAAACTGGTCGAAGTGAGAAGCTTGAGGGAGAGCTCGGAAGTGAACATAGAACAAGAGCAGCAACGCTTCTCTGGGGACAACGTGCTCCAAGGACAGTGTCACACCATTTCTTAAAAATCACTAAATTCTTTGTATCTTAATACAAATGCTTCCCTGAATCCCTTACAGAAAGGTAGAGCACAAAGAAGTTGTTTTAAATTGCTCCAACTGTTGCACTCCACATAAACATCATGACATTTGAAAGCTTCTTTATGAGATAGTATGATCAGAGCAGGAGTTAACACCGATATTGCTGATGAGAACTGACCCATTAAGCTTAAATAGGATGTAATGCAGCAGCTTGTGTAAAAGCAGAGGAAAGAGTCTGAAACTAACCTTCCAAAAGCATTAAATAAGGCAACAATTTCTTGTCTTGTCAGCTGGAATCCATAGGAAGGGCCGCTTTCAGGTATCTTTTCTATCAGGTTTTCAGAGAAGAGGATCTTCAGCGCTGTACCCAAGCCCTGCGTCTGGGCGTGACAAACAAGATCATTTAATAGCAGGGAGACATCCAGGGCCTGACTCATAAGTTTAACTTTACTTCCCTCCTTCATCTTTGCAAGGATACCTGTTGACATCATCTCAACAGATCAAGACTTGGATTTCACTTAACACAGCTCAGAGAGGGGAGAAGAACAGAGCCAGGATGCTTTATTTATTTAGCGCTACCGTGATAGCAGAGCTACCCAGCAAAGTCATCCTGTCTAGGTTTGACCACGTATAAAATTCAGCACAGCTCTGGCCGAACCTGCAGTTTTATGGCACCCTCTGCCTCGCTTCCCAGAGCCTCTGTGCCCCCTCCCCTCTCTCGGGGAGCAGCTGTAGCAGGTTAACCCAGTTTTCAGCTGCAGAGGCAACAGGCAGCTGCTGCCGGGCCCAGCAAGCTGGAATCAGCACAGTGCTTCCTGCTGACTGGACAAGGCAATGACTCGAGCAGCCCTGACCTGTAGCTAGGAGCTGACTGGTACCAAAGATCCGCATTTGCACACCAGAATCCCATCAGATGAGGTGCTTCCAGACACGTCCCCAGCCGCTGACAAAGCTTACCTGCAACTTCCCCCAGAGGCGACATTTGAAGCAGCCAACACAGTCCATTATCTTAGAAATATTCTTAAAGTGTAGCCTAAATTCCTCCTAGGGGAAAAGACATTCAAGTTGATCATGGTTACACAGTAATTTGGACTTCTTCCAAGTATTAATCCTGGACTTCAGGTTAAATGCAGTGGGACTGAGGTAGGGAAATGCCTCCTGAAGTGGGGTCCTCACCAGCAATTCACCACTCTCTTTAAGGCACACCCTAGAGTCGGTAGTTACCCACAAGTATCCAAACCATTCAGAAAGCAAAATTAATTGGAAATACCTGACCCAGTACCTTGAGTGGACTGGGGTCCCTTTCAGATCTAGTATTATCCCAGACACACACTTGAAAATACCCTTTAGGTAGCAAGTACCCTAAAGGGAAGGGCTGGCCCATTACCTTTAGTTTAGCAGCTTCCTTTTTATTCCCTGCAAAGAATGAGTTTTCATCAAAATGTAGCGGAAAAGACCTGAAATAGAATGAAAAGAGTTTTATCTCTCCACAGCTCGTTTGAATGACTGAAGTCCAGGCCCACAGAAGTATCTGCCTAGGTGTGCGAACAAAACTGATGGGTTTTAGACACTGGGCATCTCTGGATGTATTTTAAGTGCAAGCTGCTGGTTTCTTAGATCCTTTGGAGATTCTTCAATTTTAGCTTGTATCTCACCTTGGAGACATTTTCAGCAATTGCTCTATGGTTTCTAAGCAATTGTAGTCTGCTTTCTAACAGGAAGAAGAACTGAAGGCACAGGAGTGTGACAAGAGAAATTCAAACATTGATCATGTTAGGAGACGCTCATTTCCATCTGGTTCCAGTATCTTCCATTCCTCTTACTCCAAACTCTGTCTAATAGCCCAAACCTCTGTTACCAACATGTTTAGGACTATTTGCTAGTCAAAAACATGAAGCCAGTACTGGTATTGCATAGATGAGTCAAACAGGTAGCCAATTTCAGGGCTGACACATAGGCAGTTATTAAATTCAATTCTGCTAAATCAAAAAGGCAGCCTAGACTATTAAACTGTGGGCTTAATTACGCTGTTTTGCAATTTGACTACAGATACCAATGTACTCCCTGCAATGTTACCCTACTGCACAAATCACACTATCTCACTGCAAGAAAGAACCCAGAACCTGCCTTTCTAGGGGATTTAAGTGAAAGGTTAAGCACACTCAGGGTGCCAGGGTTGAAAGAGCCATTCTCCCCAAGTACCAAATGCAATTACTTGGCCAGATGGAGAATTTCCAGCAATAGGTTTTTCATTTCCACATCTTGACTTTTATTCCCTGTGTACAGCTGGAAACCTGGGCGCTCAAAGAATGGCAGCACTTTGGATAAGGCCCGCAGCTCTATCAGGTAGAGAAAATACAGGTTCTTGAGTCTTCTGGGACCTTCCCCTCTGGTGATGACTTCATCGAATCTCTGCTGGAACTCTGTAACATTGGGACCCCATTTCTTCTCTGACCATGTATCTGAGAGAGGGCAAAAAAAACCAAAACACCAAAGACATGAGGCAGATGGGTATAGTTCTGGTTCAACTCCTCCCACCATCCCAAGCTAAATGGTGAAATGTAACTCTGACCAGGGAGATCCAAGCTTTACAATAGTCACAGCCCTTTCACTAACCACAAACTGTTGAAGACTCAAGAGAGGCATGCTTTTAACCAAACTCAAACCCCAACAAATGCAGAACTCCTGCAGACCTTTGTCAGTTGGTTTAAAACATGACCCAGGTTTACAAGCAAAAGCTAAAAATGGAGGCTGCCCATTTTAAACAGAATTACATCAGTTGAAGTGTTTCTCATCAGCTGAGCTGACTTTTTGACAGCGGTTCTATGTAAGCTGGTGATAGCTCAACGTTTGTCTGCAAGGGAAGAGGGCTGGATGGATGTACCAGACAGGCTGCGAAGGTCCCCTCGTTCCTGCCCACAAAAGCCACTGACGTAGTACAGAATGCAGAAGAGGTCTCTGCTTTGGTCTGAGCATCTGCAGAGGCAGACAGTGCAGGCCTCCTGATCACGGTGCACCAGGAAGCAGCATAGGAGCCAGAGGTTGGGAGGCTTCCTAATGAACAGCGACATCTTAAGAGAATTCCTTCTATTGTGGAAATGCAAGAGAACAAAAGCAGATGAGGATCAGAGGAGACTGGCCTCTATTCTGCATTATCGAGCCCACAGGTTTCTCAAAGAATATTTCTGTTTGCTCATCCATCATGCCCTTAAGATTATATAAAGGATGTAGTGGAATATATAACACAGTCATATCAAGCTGATGTATAAAAATGGGGAAAAGAAAAAAAAAAAAAAAAGGGAGAAACTTTATCTTCTAAGCCACCAACGGACAACCAGCCCAGCAGGAAAGGACTCCTTCCCAAATCCAAGCTGAGGTAGGCTCTCTACGAGGTGACCAGCGCACCTGCAGATGGGAATCCCTGCATGGATCCAAGCTGAGCCAAGGAACACCTTCTCAGAGCAGAGATCATCTTTTGTAGCCTTTCACCAACAGAAGCTATCCCCTTCTACACAAGCCAAGCAAAGACACTTACTTGGCTCTCTACAGCCAACCTTATTTTCTTAATCCTCTCTGCAGTCCCAACTCATCTCTTGCCTTTTATGTTTCTCTGTTATTCTATCTCCCAACTCTAATGTAGTCTAACTCACGTCAAGGTGAGGCCTACATGGGCTGTAGAGACTTAAATATAATTAGTTAGATAAATCTAAATTACCTATCCAAATTCCAACACCTATCTCTAAATCTGTACTTGATTTTTTTAAGTTTTAGCAGAATAAAGGTGGTAGGCTCAGTCCACAGGTACCACTCTAAAGTACCATGACCAAATCCATCAGGAAGTCAGTCGGAACCCGCATCCCATGCTGCATACGCAGAGTGCCACAGTCCTCGGCCACGCGAGATACACCAATCATGTTTTCACATCACCCTAGATTTTCAACCCCTGGGTTGAAATTTAGCTTCTTCAGATACCTACTTATGGACAAAGAAATGGAAGTGGCATATGGAAATGGATCAAGGGCCTCGGGAAAGCCCACCCAAGCATTTCACAGGCTAGGCAAGATCATTGCTAAACTGACCGTCATAAAGACAGGCTAGGAAGGGACAGCCTCGATACACAGATAGAAACTCACTCCAAAATAACCTTGGAGGAAGAACAGAAGGAATACGTGCTGGAAGTCTCGGGACAGAGCACAGTCCAGCCATTTTCAGACCTGAAGGCATGTGGTAACTGCATTCCTGATTCTGTTACACAACCCATGTGCTGAGGGAGGGAAGAGAAGGGCACAGAAGTAGGCCTCAACCCTGCTGGAACGGGCTCCAGCTAGCATTTAGTAGAGCCACAGAAGTGTCAATTTAAGACTGATGCAGGACAGCTAATGCAGAAAGTAGCATTTACCTTGTAAAAGGTACCTGGCGCTCAAATGGATGTTGATGCTTGCATGGAGACCAGAAATGAGTTTGTAGAAAGCTCGTTTCTCTACACAGACACCTGAAAAGAAGTGGGCACTTTAAGATACTGAAAGCATATGCTGAATCTTCCTCTCCTGGCTCTCAGACAGAAATTTAATCCCACCTGAGCATGGCCAGTAACTCACACCCACTCCCTGGCCATTTTGCATTGATCCCAGGAAGAGCAACCAAGTTTAAAAAAAAAGGATTACCTTTCAGCCACTTGTAAAACATATGCCCTGGAAACAAAAGGAAAACAAGCACATCATTTTGAGGGTACTGCCCAAGCCTGACACCCTGAAACCACCTGAAGCCAGCCCCCAGAGGACCTCTGTCTACTCCAGTTTGCAGAAGCAGGGAGAGGAGCGTTGGAAGAGCATGAAAATAATTTTCCTCCCCACCCTTCTGACTGATGCTTCTGTAACACGGTGTGGCAGCAGCTAAACATAGCACATGGTCTTTCCCACCCATCTCACCAAGGGATGGGGGTGCAGAAGCGCTGCAGAAGAGCACAGCTTAGGGGGAAACAAAGATCACTGATTGCTTCTCTCTTCTGGACAGGGTGGAGATGGGTATTTTTATTAAAAAAACAACCGATCCAAAAAAACCACACAGTGCAACCAAGTGTGTTCAATCACACAAGTGTTTCACGCTACCCCTGCTACATGCTTGAAAGTAATCTGGAGAACATAAACAGGGATTTGGAGATAATTTGGAGACAAAAAGACATGCCATATACACAGGTCCAGTGCTGCAGAGGGCAAACAGCTCCAGGGCACAGCCCTTTCCAGATGTGAGCCCTGCAAGGGCTGCTAGGACTATGAGTCTTCTCAAAGCTCTAGCCTGAAAGCTGCTTTCTCAGCAATAACAAGCACTGAAAAAACCACAACACAAGTCCTGTTCCTGAAGGCTAAGGACACTTCACTTCCTTGATCTTCAAATGGGACTTGTACTCTTAAAAGACTGCCTGGTGCTTTTAAAGGCTGCCATACAAGGATGGGCTGGCCTCAGGAACAGGGAGCTCAGAGGGATATCTCCATAGGGTCCTGAACACTGCAGAATTTCAAGACAAATTTGGATTTTGCCTGAATAATGACTTTGCTAACCAGGTGCATTATCTAATGGTACAGCTCGTGACAGCATGATAAAGACACCACATTTGTTTCTGTTATCAGTAAAAACAAACAGAGTGCCACTCACCTCCATCGTCTCCTGATGAAAAAAAAAAGCACGAGTGGTGGAGGGAGAGAAAAGAGGAGATAAAAATTACACATGACCAAAATTAAACTCCAAAGCACAAGCATTAAGATTGCTTTGTTCGTCTGCTCTGACAAGAGAGTGAGCCTCTCCAGGGTGGTTTAGAAATGTTCTGAACACAGAAAATATTGTCTCAAACTGCAGCAGTGAACACACCAGATGAGCTCTGCATATATGCTCCTGCATAACCTGACCAACACAGGAGGGATCAATATTTGCAAAGGAAGTAAAACCACCACGCAGTCGAAGCGGAAACCAGAAAACAAGGTCTATCTTTGCCAGAGATCTCCTGTATGACCTCTGACAGGATACTCAAAAGACCCCATCCCTGCTTCCTGCAGTTTATTAGTCACTTGCAACTTGTATCAGGTCAGATCCTCCATTTTCATGTCCTCCTGCTTCCTCATCTGCAAAACAGCAGTCCTTCCCTCTCCCCTTGACATACCTGTGTTATTTCAATCAGACCTTGCCTTAAACAGCAGAGGTGGTCTGCACCTCCTTTTCAGAGGGAAAGCAGCTACACAGTTCAGGGAAAGTCAAGAGATCACCCCAGCAGTGTTCAGGTCAAACAAAGGGGGAGTGAAGTTGATGGCATTCTAGATGCCTGCATGCATCAGGAGGCATGGGGTCTCTTAGCAGCCTCGAGCAAGAAGCTCTTATGCTTCCAAAACCTTCCTTAATTTCATTTGCGTTATCTAGCCTTAGCCTCTGGGGCAGAGTTTCTCTTACTGCATGGTTTCCACAGAGGATCCCAGCCAGGTTGTCTTTCCGTCTGTCACAGATGGTTTGGCATTGCCAAGTACAGAGACCAAGGACCTAGGAAGAGCTCAGGGTTCAGTCCTGCTCCCAGTTCCTCCAAAGCTCACATTTCTTCCAGAAGTGGAGGATCAGACTTCCTTTCTCTGTGCTGGATGCTATAAAGCCACACCTCCAGGTGCCCTTGTGTTAGCCATAAAATTGATCAAGAGCTATGACATATTTTTCATTCAGTAGAAGTAGCTGAGAGAGAATTTAGGATCAGTACACTACTAAACCGTGAGATAAATAAATGACTCACCTCTATCAGATGCCAAAGGTCTTTTTACATTCTGAGGCCTAAGAGAAAAAAAAAATCATTTAAATAAGATATGTAAATAAGTGATGGTCTTGCTGTGCAGAAACACAGCACAGCAGAAGTAGTTACTTCTCTGCAGTCAAATAGCCTAAAGATTTCTTAGATCTCCTTCTGTGCTTTAGCTTTGCTCAGATAGGAAAGGGCTAGAGCAAAATGTGGTTTTCTCTTTTCTTTTTTTTTTTTCCCCCCCTTCTTTTTTTAGAAAGAAGGACTAGGAAAACTCAAGTATCTACACAGGTGCTAGTGGACATTGTCCCACGGCCTTGATGCAACACGATAGACTAATATGTATGGGGAGGAAATCACTAGTGAGATCACAGCAGGCAAGACTACAGACCAATGCTCACCAGTACTGTGCATCAGCCCCAGGGGTACCCACAGCAGAGTTCAAATTGTCACACAGATTGGGGAGAGAGCTCCTTGCAATGGCCAGGGAGAACAGGACGCTGTGCCCAGGACCACATCACACAAGAGATGTGCACCTCCTGCCAGGCTGCGGTCTCATCATGCTGCAGGGCTTGCAGCGGCATTCGGCACCAGGGCAAGCTGTGGTCCAAAGGACAGCAAAGGGGGGCTCACAGGGCAGCCACACGGCTCGGCCCCTCCTCTGACAGCCCACACTGCACAAGCATTGCAGCAAAGACAGGAAGAGGGGGATTAATGGAGCAGTTAAAGCACATGCAGCCCCTCTGCAAAAAATCAGCGCCTGCAGGCTTGTGGAACCTGTCTCCCGAAACACCTACTTGAAGCAGTTTTCTTCATAAATACTGTTCCAAATTTTCCAGGCATCCGGTCCTTTGTACCCAGTATAGCGTTCAGGATTCAGGAGTAAATCCACGTACTCCGCGTCAGGAGAATAGATGTCTGCGAAGCAGAGTGCTGGGTCAGTGACAAAAACCTTTGAAGGAAAATTACATCTTACAAGGCTGATCCAGCCACCCCTTCACACACTGAACAGTCTTGCCAGCAGAGAGACCAGCTCATCCCTCTCCAGAGAGGCAAGCGCATAATATTTGCTACGCATCAACACAGTGCAGCAGGGCAAAGCCCTCTGGCCTTCAGAGCTATCAGAGCACAAGGCCACTGATGGCAAAGCAAACTCTGAGCATGCTGCATCCAAGCTGCTAACTTGCTAAACACGCTAAGACCCTGACCAGCAATGAAGCTTTGTCAGAAATATTTGCATATTATTTTCAAAATACTGAGGGCAGGGGGGTAGAAAAGAGAAGAAATGCTATATATGCTCCAGGCTTGCTGAAATATTACACATTGGCCTGAAAGTTCTGCAGAGGTGCTTAAAATCCCATCTCAAGACTTGTCAGATCAAACAGGTCCCTATACCATCAGCTTCGCAGAAGCTGTCTGAAGAGTCATCGTGCTGTGTCCACTGGAGCACTGCCTGCTGGGTTTCCTTACTGCAAAGAAAGTGGAAAAAGACTATCAGAAAGCGCACCGATACTAGCTTTCCTTCAAGACAAGTCAAGGTTGAGGAAAAAGAAGTCAAACCTCAAAGAGCCATCGACAGCTCCAAGTCTCTTGGCTTCTTCACATTCTTCAGCAAGGTT
This sequence comes from Phaethon aethereus, assembly GCF_964289735.1. Taxonomy (NCBI): domain Eukaryota; kingdom Metazoa; phylum Chordata; class Aves; order Phaethontiformes; family Phaethontidae; genus Phaethon; species Phaethon aethereus. The sequence goes on from NC_138579.1 coordinate 4,176,716, forward strand.
ATTGGCTTCTTCCGAATACTGGGTTAAAAAGCAAAGTGGTGGGGAGAGAGGAGGATTAAAAAGCAGGTTTTCTGCTGTTATAATTCTGCCTTTAATGCACTAACCAGTTTAAGCATCCAAAACACTTCCGTGATTCATCCCACCCTGTATTTCCACAGGATGTCTGCAGATATCCAGAGGCTTATGCAATTGTGATGACTGTTGCAGGGACTCACAGAAGCCTCTGGCACTGCCGTAGGAGCATTTTGTGCCTGATGATACCTGGTCTTGGAAAAGTCTCCTAAACTGCTCTACGTTAGAAGAGGGAATACCCGACTCCAGGACAGCCACCTCAAAGGCTCTACAGCATGCCAAACACTTGAAGAGGGTAGAAATTTAGCCACAAAGCGCATCCCAACAAATACTGTCCATCTAATTAAGGCAGCTTTTATCGGCTGCAGTGACATAAAACTGGTCCTATAAGCAGCGTCATTTTGTGCACACCTACCTTGTAACTTCCAGATCTGATTCCATCAGGGACTTCATCCTGAAAGACAAAATGGAGTATGTGCTATCTGTGAGACTGATGTGGCCTTCCAGCCTAATCTTTGAGAAAGATTAGGAAGGTTACCACAGTTTCTATAAGTTAGAAAGTAATCAAAGCCCTCAGCTCAGCTTACAACACATCCAATTTCTGGCTCCTCCACAGACTAAGGTTAAGCAATACTCTTGGTGTTTTGTTTTGATTTTTCGCAAGACTCTTCTCAGCAGGTCAGCAGCCTTCCTGGGTGCTACGTCAAGTTATGTTTTGCTTACCCAAGTGTGAGGTTGGGGAAGCCAACATAAACTTCAGAAGAGCTGGAGTTGCCTCTGATCAGATGATGTCTGGCATCCTGTCTCCAGGTGATGCTGGTGCTCCTGGCAGGAGCCCAGCCACCTCTTTTCAGGTATTGCATGTCCCAGTCCCTGATACAAATCGTTCAAAAACTTCCCTTCTACCACTCCATCATGTAACGTCAGGCTTGTCAGCCCCACACAACCCGAGCAGCACGCACAAGATGATCAGGCCCTACGCTCTCCTCAACTTCCATTTCCTCCATCAGTAGGAAGGCAATAAAACCACTTCTACGCTGCAGGGGCAAATAGTGTGATGGCAAGAAGCAAAGGATGAGCAAAATTAAGCAATGAATAAGAGTTATTTTTGTTGCTTTCAGAATGAAATGACCCAAATCAAAATAATTAAAAACAGCAGTGACACAGTCAGTTCTTAAAAGAAGAACAACTTCTAGCTAATACTAACATAATTGTAACATTACTCCATCGCATTGGTGATAATCACTACCAAAACCATCCTTTTTTAAGGAAATTTTGTTTAAATACTTTTTTAGGGTTATTTTGAGGAAAAAAAAAATCATCAGTCCAGTTTGGGTCCATAATAGGTGCTTTTTGAGGACTAGGGAAGCAAAGGATATTGTTTGAGGGGTAAGGGAGTTGCTGAGAAGACAAATGAATTTAAAATACATATTAGAATTTTTATATAACAAGTGATGCCCACACACACCCCCATACCAGATTCGTTCAAGGTGCCCTATCAGCTTAGATGTTTTTTTCAGCCAACAGCTACACTACATCAGGTTCCCACAGAGTCACCAGGTGAGGAGGACAGACACCTGCTTCACTGCCGCGTACTTGAAATCCTACAGGAAAATGAACCAGTGAGTTCGAAAAATGCATGCAAGCAGGGTCAGGAGGCCTCTTCCATTAGGAGGAAGAGCACCGTCGGCAGGGCATACCCCAGCGCACCGTTAGCACACGCACTGGCTGCTCCAGGGGCCCAGGAACGAGAGTGTAAGACTGTTGCTGGCTGCCAACCCACAAAGCCAGCCTGGGTGGCATTTTCACCACCTCTGTCAACCCAGCAACCAAGTTCTCATTCACTCACTTTCTCATCCCCTTCTTTTCAGGTAAACACCTGCAGTCAAGATGTTTTCTTTTAGCTCAGCGAACAAAACTCTTCTGTCCAGGATACAGAAACAAGAGTGTTCGCTTTTGTACTGGGAAACAGAGGACTCGGAAAGAGCCATTTCACATAAAGAGAGAGGGCTGGAAGAGGCCTAGTCAAATCTGTCAGCCAAAACTGCAAATCACAGTGCAGCTCATGGGCCCACAGGGTGAATATCCTGGCAATTAACACAAGAGGCACTTCTTGTACCCAAAACCCACCTCACTAATACCAAAGATAAAAGAGGGACCAGGACAAGTTTTTGGCCATTCACAGAGAGTCAGCTAGTAGAAGCTTAGTCTTTCTTTAAACTGTCAGAATTTAGCATTTTGGCCTTTCTCACGGATACCAGCATTCCTGTGGCCAAGAAAGCTCCATCACAGCCACAGTTTCGCTACAGCTACAAGAATGAGAAGAGCAAGTAAAGAGGTAAAAGAATGGATTTGGTACTTACGGATGGGCAGGGCTTTACGGCACAGTCTCTTATTCCACAGTGACTGTTGTCGTTCCAAAAAGGACAAGGTTTCTTTAGGTTTACCTACAAGTAACATATTATCCTATTACACGTTTCCTCCACGCAGCCAAGCCAACCTTCCTCACCACAGTTTACCAACACACACCTTCAGGGCCTTAGTGCAAGACTTGGGATAACAAAACCTAGTGCAAGATTGAGTGCAGTGCAAGTGGAAACAGCCGGTGTTATTTATCTTAAACAAAATTGATCACACTCATTCACTTGCCTCTCATACAAGACGTGAGCGCCCATGCAGCCTGGCCAGGACTGTTTGCGGTAACACAGAAGACAAGACACACAGGTCACCAATTCCTAATCACAACCTGAGGCTCCTGACGAGCAATGACAAACTGGGTTTTCGCCAGGTGGTTTGCAGCTTTTAGGAGCCAACAGTTACTATGGGGCATTCTTTGTCCTTGGAATATTTCTCACTCTCTTCTCCATGAATCTAAGGGGAACTTTGCTACCCATTGATTGTTTCCTTCTTTTGGCCATCTTATGACTACAGCCTGCCTCCCTGTTAGAGGAGCAGGAAGAGCATGTGCTGGAGCCTTGCTGCCATCCCCCTGTGGCCAGAGCGCAGGTCTTCTGCTGCCATGTCATCTGTGTTCTGGACTTGTCGGTGTGTAAGCCTTCTGGGCTTGACGGGAACAAATAATTCCTTGGTGTTTACCAGATTGATTGCTATCGCTCATGTCCTTGTTATCAGTACAGGTTATTTAATCCTTGCTTTGCTGTTTCTTCTGATGCTTTCACACACAGACATCTTCACCCATGCTTCATTTAGACCAATCTTAATATTTGTTACAAATCCCAACACTGGAAGGGGGAAGGACATTAACTTCTTTAACAAATCCTAGTCTTTCTTTTCTGTGAATTGGTATCAAGTATTATTCTTCCAAAACAATTAACATTTAACAAGATTTTGTGGGTTTGGTAGAGAGGGGGAGCAGGGAAAAGCAGCTCTACCCCAGTGATTTTATACATGGGCCCATTCTAGTTTGCAGTGCAGTGAAGTCAAGAACTTTTTAAACTGTTCTTACAGAAGAGTGAATACTTGTTTTGTCTGTGGAAACAATCAGGCAATGGTCACTGGCCAGTATCTGTATTTGACAGGTAAAATACTGCCCCATAACCCAAGCACACTCAAACCAACCCCACTTTCAGCCATATACATGCAGTCTCGTGGAATGAGAGCAGAATCCCTCTAATAATGATGGTCTGGCAGCAAAAGCCATCAATTCACCTGACTGTTTGGTAACTAAACCAGGCTTTCCATGTTGCTGGGAAGACACTAAGAATACTGTCATTATGCAATGTGAATCCCCAGTCATCAACATTTTTGAGCTCCAGCTCAACAAAAGAAGTCATTTCATTGGTCATAAGCTCTTAAGAGGGCAAAATGCATAAGAAAATATTAGAAATTAAGCATTTCTTTAGCAAGAGTGTGGTCAAACACTGGAACAGGCTTCCTGGAGAGGTGGGCAATGCCTGTCACTATTTAAGAGGCATTTGGATAAGGCCCTTAACAATATGCTTAAACTTTTGGTCAGTCCTGAAGTGGTCAGGCAGTTGGGCGAGATGACCATTGTAGGTTCCTTCCAACTGGAAGTATTCTATTCTCTATCTTTGATGAAATTTATTTTAGAAGCATGTTGTATCACATTAAGATTCTAGTGACAATAGAAGAGTCACACTTACTGACTGCATTGTTAAAAATCAGTATTAAAATGGGGGTACCTGATTTTAGAGAGATCAGCAATAACTTCAAGGAAGATTTTGCCTTGGTTTTGGGGTTTGTTTTTTTCTTTCAGAAGAAGGAGCAGCATACAAAATTAATGCAATAATAAAATTCTTGTATGAGAAAATTACCTTGTAGTATCTAAAATAGTCATTTTCCAGAAGTTCATTCAGTCTAGGAAAAAGCTTGTAGTTGTTGAAGGCATCAATGGTTTCTACATCACAGGTGCAATCATCTAAATGACCAGTAACCTGTTGGATAAAAAAAACACCCAACAAATGAGCATGAACAACTTAGCCAGTACTTTTTAACACTGCAGAAAATAAAACAATTCACAATTTTCTTTCCTTCTACCAGCAAATTAACTAGTTAAGTTTAACCAGAATTAAAAAACATTAAACATGGCTCTGCTGAATTGGCAAAGAATTACTTTCAATGCATCCTTTAGGATGTGTCCTTTACTTGGTGCTTGGGGACAGGCAGTTTTATCTGGGAACACTTTTCCCCTAACACCACATTGATATATTAGAATTCACTGATGTCAGAGTAATAGGCATCAGATGGACACTTCCATCTCTATAAAAGCAGAGATGACAGACACATTCAACTAGACTATGTCACACATACACAAAAAACACACAGCTCTTGTCCACGCATCAGACACATTTATACAGATCGCAGAGGTTTCTGTCAGGGCCAAATCCAGCAAGACACTGGATGTCAGCTGCTGTGACAGCTCTCGGCCATACACACTGCCAGCTCAGGTTCCCATTCGGGACTAGCCATCTCAGCATGTCACTCCTGCAGGATGGCATACAGGTGAGAGCTGCCGTTTGCCTAAGGGACCAGTTAGGCAACAATAGTGCCACCGAAGATTACAGCACTCCAAGAAAGTCCTTGTTGTTAACCAACTGCACTGCAGCCAGTTGTTTGATTTAATCAGAACCACAGCAACTGCAACAGTCTCTCCCCTCGCCTCAGAGGGCCATTTGGCAAGAAAACATTTGTTTCTAAATCTGATGTAGAAAGCCAATACTTCTTGCATCATTCTGAACAACTCAACAAGCCGTGTGCAAGCCCTGAAGAGGAAAAAAAAAAAAAAGGAAGAAAAAAAAAAGTAGCACAAATTCAGCTATGGCTTTCTGACACGTAGATTTCTGTCTGGATGACAAAGCTGCACAACTCAGAAGCAGTTTTGCTTCCCCCACACCCCCTGACGAGCACTTGGGGAAATCACCCTGGCCAAAATCAAGTCTTACTACTCATTCACTCTCAACAGCACACCAGGGATTTTTCCTGGATGTTGATGTAGCAATACAACATGTGGCAAGCTGCCATTCCCCAGTATCAGTTAAATTCAGGGTTTTAAGACCAAGTTGTTTTAAAAGGGTATTGTTGATTTATGAAGCAAAGTATGGGATGTTTGCCACAGTTTGTGGCAAGAAACCCTCTTGCCACTTTTGTCCCAGAAAGCCTACAAAATTCTGGTAGCAGACAGCACAGAAACGATGTACTCCACGCTACTGTTGTAGGGAGTCATGCCCAATCTCTGCCTTCTCTCTGCGCAGGAGAAAGCTGGGAGCAGAGGCAAGCAGAATAAGCCTGGAAACATCGGCACGGGCAGCTCCTGTGAAGTGTGCAGAGTCCACTGCCAAGTGGTGGCATAAAAGCTCCCCAGGGGAGGCCAGGAACAAACAGGCAGATGGGGGATGCACAAGACCTAAGATGGTGCTGGACTGTATTTAAGAGGCTCCCCCTTTTCTTACTTCTAAAGCACTTAACCAGCCTAAGGGTTGCTGAACACTGTGGGACAGCAAACAGAAGCAGGTATCACTCCTCTTGCAGGAAAGGCAGCAGATGACCAAAGTCACAGGCATCTCAGCAGTCAGACTCAGGAAAGGGAGTAAAATCCTGCAAGCCTCAAGAAAAAGCCTCCCTGATGCCAAAGCAAAGGTGCTACTCCAACCCCCACAACAAGGGCAAAATATATTATTATGTACAGAGAGAAAAGAAAGATCCATGTGAGAAACATCAGCCACCAGCCTTCATGCATTTCCGGAGAGCCCTCAGATAATTCAGTAAGACCTATACATTAACTTAAATAAACCCCTTATAATTACTACTGTGGAAATGAAGCTCCCTGCCCTCCTTCCGAGAAGGAAGGCAGAAATGGAGCACTTGCCCTCAGAGCACACAGTCACACGAAATGGGGAAGAAGGGGGAAAAATAGCCTGGATTAAGCATAGAGTACCCTAAAGGTAAGTACAAGTTTCCTCCTGCCACCCTGGACAGAGAGGGAAGAAATCCAGGCTCTAGATCTGGACTGCTCCACAGCAGGAATTAGTATTTTGGAAACAGCTTTTTTCAAAAGGGCTCTGATATTTTAGACTCAGCCACACTGGTCTACAGGGGAGTGAAGGGAAATCTACCGGAGCATGTCAGAATGCCCTACCGCACTTGAGCAAATAGTTTTTGTTAAGACACCTTATTTGGAGGCTCACTTCTATTTCTTGTGTTCACAGTGAAGTCCACCACCTCATCCTCACACATGTATACTATTCTGTCATGCATTTTGGATGGTAATGAAGATTAACAGCTTAGCAATTAAGCTTTCCACTAGCCTGAATCACGCCTGTAAAAAAACAGCAGCAATTTTCTAATCCAGTTACCTAATTTAAAGTTGTTTCAAAATTAAAAAAAAAAAAAAACAACCCAAAAAACAACAAACCACAACTAAAAACCAGCCAACCACATTTTTTTATTTCCTGGAAACCTGGCATCCTTTGAGGCATGCAGCTTATAGCTTGGGTTTAAACGTGGCCTACAAAAAGAGTTGTGGATAACCTTCAGCTGCTCTCTGTATCCACGCTAGACAAACATGTCACTCCAAGGGAACGACATCCCTGTAAGAGGTAACATTGGAGCACCCAGCCAGCCCTCAACCAAAACAGCAAACAAGCACACACCCTTTGCACCAGGCCTGTCTTTGCTATGTCTAGCGACCCATTCAAGCCAGAAGCAATGTGGCAAAACATCCTGAAAATAATCCAGGGTGAAGCACTGCAGATGCTCCCACAGTATGCAGGAGTAGGTGGGGGTCATGCTTTGGAGATCTCCAAATATCCCCGGCTCAGTTTAAAAGAGCGCTGGTGGGAGGATCAGCCACAATGCCCCCAAGAAGATGCCTGTGGGGCAGCACAGGCAAAGGGGGAAGTGCTGGGGAAAACTTGAGCTCTGCTCAAGTCAGAGTGAAAACTCCTTCTTCCTCCAAGGATTTCAGTCAGACTGTGCAGAAATGGGCCATTTCCCTAGCCTCTACATGGCTAATAAGGTATCGTTGGCCTGCTTACCTTCTTGCTCTGCCTCGTAAGCCACCGGACTGCTGAGAAAAAAAAAGCTCAGCCAGGCCTGATGACACAGCCTGTATGTTCCCAACCTACCAAAGTTCACAGTCAAAGGAGTACAGCAGACAGCATCAAAAGCCAAGTCTCCTCAGAGATCGAGATGAAAGCTCCAGTGATGCCACCACCAAACAGCACTGACTCGCTTTAAGACACAGGGAAGTGGGCAGTATCAGACCACTTGGCCGGGCACAGTCTTCATCCCCCAAGGTCCCTCTTGCTGTGTGAACGCCTGCCGCCGCAGAACCTGCTTATTTCAGCCCTGTATACAGCCACAGACTGACTTGTTTTGGACTTCAGTTCCTGCTGTGAGAGCAGTTGAGTCAAACATGCCCTGCAACGGGTGGTGCCTTAGAACACTTTCCCCCACCTCCCTAAAATATTTATCTAAGTCTTCAGCTTGTAACAATTAGCACAGTTGTTGAAGATGAAACATAAATTGCTGCAGTCCCAAACATGTGCCATGTGCTTGCCGGCATCTGTGAATCACTGAGCTGAGCAGCAGCGATGGATGGCCCTCCACCCAGCAGAGGTGTGAGAGCCTGGCATGAGACTGACGGGCAGGGCTGGCTTTGCCCAGCAGGAAGAGATGCAACGGAGCCGCGGGGACAGGCGTGACACAAGTGGCTCCAGCAGCCGAGTAAGCACTGAGGAAGGCGTTCGGCTGGCGCTCCACAATAGCCGCTCTCAATCCCTCAACACCGACGGACCCACCTTGCGTGTGTAATGCAGGTTGAAATGCCACCACATGTGGACTCTGCATAATCCTTGGGTTTGGCCTTCGCTTCATCTTCACCTCCATCCCAGGCTCCTGACAGTCTGCTCTGTCTCTCCCCACCTCTTTCTGCTTCTCCCAGTGTCACAGAAACATCCCCTGGATCCCAGTGGATTTAGGGCTTTCTTCTCTTGCTATGGGCTCTGTCACAGACCCATACGCCACCACCTACTGCACAGCTGGACAGGAAAGAAGGCAAACTCTTTCTGCATCTCCCACTTGCAGCTACAATAGGGCACAGGGAAGGGAATAATACTACAGTGGCTGGTGAGTTGCTTTTAGCCTGTACCAACTTCACTGGCAGCTGCCTGCTCTTCTAGAGGAGCCACACCAGCCCCAGGCTGATGGCAAGCAGCAGAAGCTTCCTTGCAGTCACCCTGCACAAATGATTCGTGGCTCTGCCTGTGGCACTCAGTCCAGCTAGGTCTCCCCTTCATCCTTGCCAGCACACTTGGAGCAAGGAGCTGCCAGCCAGGCAAGGAGAGTCATGCCCAGCATCTGCCCTGGAAGCAGCATATGCCAGCCCAGGTGCCTTCTCCCCCAGCTTTTGCCCAGAAAACAAGGAGGGCTTCTGGAGCTCACACAGAAGCAAACCTCATGTGGGAGTCTCAAGATAGGGTTAAACCACAGAGGCTGAAGTGCTGTCAGGTGGCACCTCCAAGTGTCTGCTAGCAAAGAAGGATCTGCAGCTACTTTGCACTTGGAAGCTGCCTCTAAAGCCCACCCCTCAGAGAACTGTGCTAGGTATGAATTCCTGCCCTGAAGGCTGTTGGGTGAATATCAATGCAACAAGAATGCAAAAGCGGCTTGAAAGTTTATTCAGGTAATAACGAGGTAACTCTCAGTGCCCGGACTCACCCCTAATGACAGCGTTCTGGCCACAGAACACCCCCGAAGGAAACCAGCCCTCTGCAAGACCGGAAACCTAGTCAAAATCCCAGTCTGCCAAACACCGGCAGCACATCCTTAATGCAGCTACATCAGTCTGTAAACAGCAAATGAGTAATAATTAATAGGAATATGGAGAATTGATTCATGACTGACTAAAGCATTAATGTAAACAGGAATATCTAGGTGGGGAACGAGCTATCTGTAAAGTTTGAGGAAAATCCCATATTGAAATGTTATTCAGTGCTAACAAGACAGATTGGAAAGCAGAAGCACTATGTGAAACTTAAGTGGTTTTAGTAACAGATGGACATTTCTAATAAAAGTTTCAGGACTGGTTAGCAACCTCTCTAAGTAAACGAAGAGCTAAAATAACAGTCCAAAAAAGCAGGTGAGGTATTGCTCTTAGCAGTACAAACAGACAAGAGTGCAAAGCCCATTCCAGAATTACGGCCTGCTAAGTCAGCATTCGAAATATTGCTAGAGCAAGCGCTCTCAAAAGCAGCCCTTGTCAACTGTCCCACACAGGCTGACGGACAAGTGAAAGCTCTTCCATTCACCCTATGCCAAAATTTTTTCATCTGACAAGCTCATGAGACAGTAAGAGATGGTTCACAGGAGGAAACCAAAAACTATACCCAGGCCTTCAAGTATATAAACAAAGGAGGCTTGCCCTATATTTTGTCTGGTGGTAAATAAAAACCACCAGACCAGTTCTGCACAAGATGATCAGCAGATCATTTTTTAGAAAAAGATGAGGCAGCCCTCGGGTGTATTTTTAATAGGTTAAGTGGTTAGTAAGGCTGAGAAATGCTGCCCTGCATAACACACCTTCCCAAAGGCAATAAAGTCTGGAAAAATCTTGATCCTGAACACTTGTATTGAAAACTAACTGAAAGCACACATTACTGCATGAACAAGCAGCACATTGCAACAAACCAACAGTGTACAAAGTACAATGCCAGGTCCTCGTACCCAAGGGAAAAAGTCTGCAAGCCATTACTACACCAGAATGCCAGTTCATTTAGTGGTTAGGCCTTCTTACCCCATACCACACTCCTGACTCAGATTTCAATCCTTAGAAGACAAACTTCACTGCTAAGCAGGAAGCATACAAGCAAAATCGAAATGCATGCTTTTCAATTCTTTATCAGCATAGCTTGTATTTACCATTTCCACATGAAACTGAAGTGTCAAGAGCCACCCAGAAGGCAAAGCCAAGTGCACAACTACATTTGTTTTCTTTCTGCACTCTCAATTTCTGACTCACATTTAAGCACTAGAATTTTAAGACAGCAAGAGTAGGCTTTACAATAGCTTCATTTTTTAAAAGGCAGCAAACCTAAAGCGCTAAATACATTGCACTATCTTCACTCCTTGATCTTGCACATGTGCGTGTGCAAAGTTAAGTCAAAAGGAATCTGCATAGCAACCATTCCTCCAAATCCAGCTGCCTGATCTCATCTCTTGGTTGACTATACCCAGTTTGCTCATTGCTGTACATCAACAGAGGGTGCACCAAGTGCACCGGGCCACATGGTAATGCACCTGGCACATCAACAAGGCGAGATAACCCTGGAAGAGCTTTAACAAGCAGGGCAGCCCAGCTCACCCCTGGGCATGGCAGGGTTAGGGTAGCAGGTGCCTGCTGCAGCCACACTCTCTCCTGGACAGCAGAGTTAAGAGGAACAGCAAGGCAGACCTGCAGGAGAGGGGATGAGGCAGCTCCCAGACATGATAGTAACATACATCCCCAAAACATCTGACGAGAGGCACCTGGGTCGTTAGGGAAGAATTCCTTCCCTAGCTGACACACTCACGTTTCCTGCTTAGGGGCAGGGAGAGAATACAGTTAGGAAGGCAAAGAAGAGGGAATGGGGCTGCTCAGCCGGCAGAAGTCACCCTCTGAGTCTTTTGCTTTAGGCACCTCCCAGCAGGCTTTCCGATGCTCGAAGAGTCTCGGCACCGAGGCACCTGCACCCAGCGGTGCTCACGGGAGGGCCCGCACCCCCCGCGCTCATCCCGCGGGCAGGAGCCCCAGCCCCACGCAGAAAGTGCCGCCGCCCGCCCTCTCCCGTCCCGTCCCGTCCCCCCGGCAGAGCCCACCTGGCAGAAGCAGCGTCGCTCCGCCGCGCCGGGCGGCCCGCGGGGCACCACCACCACCGGCAGCAGCAGAGCGGCGAGGCCCAGCGCCCGCAGCAGCAGCCCCCTGCCCGCCGCCATCTCACCGCGCCAGCGCCGCCGCCGCCGGCTGAAGAAGCCGCGCCGCGCACCGCCCCTCACCGGGGGCGCGGCCGCCGCCGGCTTACGCGCCGCTCCGCACGCAGCCCAGTTCGGCCCGGCCCGCGGGGCTGCCCGCGGCCGAAGCACGTCCGTTTCCTTGCCGGGCAGCGGGGAGGTGGCCCGGAGGGAAGCTGCCCGACTTCTCGGCCGCCGTGACTCACGCGTGCCGGGACGGGGTGGCCCTGCCGGGAGATGCCTCGCCAGCGGCCTGGCAACTGCAGTCTGGGCGCCGGCCCGGGTTCTGCCTCCTGTGCCAGCACAGAAAGCAGCCCAGCGTCCCGAAGGGCCGGTCTGCTCCTGGCAGTGCCCTGGGTGTTCCCCGGACGAAGCAAGGGGCGGCCGCTGGCCCCGCTCCGGGGGGGGGTGCCGGTAACGGGGTACTCCCTCCCTCCGAGGCCCACGCTCGTCCCCCGTTTCCCCACAGACCCACGGGCCTTTTGTCCTGGCTCCGGCTGCGCAAGAGACACGTCCGGGTCCCCCTGTACCCACGAGCCGCTCCTTAATCCATAAAGTCCCAGCCAGCACTGAAAACAAATCCTGGCTGGTTCAGTTAATGGAGTTTACAATTCGGCAGTAGCCCAGTGACGCGTCTTTTTCCTTGACATCTTTAAAGCTCCCGAACCGCCCAAGCCCCGCGGGAGCCGCCTCTGACATGAAACGCTGGCGCGACGACTGCGCAGCGGAGCCGGGGGGGCTCCTGAGGAGGCCCGGCCTGGCTGTTACTCGCGGCGCACACACGTACCCACGCATACAAATAACCACCAGCACGTACTTTGTACGCGGGGCGGCTGGGCCCGCACGACGCTTAGGGCCCGGCCGTATGTTCGCGCCTGTCGCAACGCGCCTGCGTGCCGCCTCACGCATGCGCCCCTTTCGCGGTGGCAGGGGGCGCCGCGGCGCGCGGCAGGGGCGGGCACGGGCGCGCGCCGGGGGGCGGGGCGGGCGCGCGGCCCTGCCCCCGGCGGCCATGGCCCTTCCCGGCATTCCCTATGAGCGGCGGCTGCTCATCATGGCGGACCCGAGAGACAAGGCGCTGCAGGACTATCGCAAGAAGCTGCTGGAGCACAAGGAGATCGACGGCCGCCTCAAGGAGTGTGAGCGCCGCCCCGGGGGCCGCCGCTGTGGGGATGGCCGCCGCTGAGCGCTCGGGCATCCCTGAGGGAGTCCGGTGGCCGCCGCGCCGCTGCCCGCGCTTCGTCATGGGCCTGGCCGGGCCCCGTCGGGCAGCGCCGGCGGCCGGGCTGAGGGGAGGAGGGCGGGCGGGGGCCGGGCCTGAGCGCCGCCGGTCGTGGCGGCAGGGCCCTATTAGTGGCTCCCCTTGCCAGCGCCGTGGGTTTCCCGTTCCCCGTGGGAGAGCCCGGCGGAGGAGCCCGGGCCCTGGGCCCCCCTCTTGCGTGGGAGTGGGCGGGAGGGTCAGGGCTTGCCGCCTCCAAATCGAGCCGGGCGATTCTCTTTCCTCAGCCTTTTATTTTCCTGTTGCAAACGTTCTCTGTTATATCGCTCCAGCAGTAGCAAGTCCCCCCATGCGAATGACAGTGCTATACAAGGGCACTGATAGCTTTGAATTTTGAGCTTTTTCAATTCTGGATTGGGTTTTTAGACGCCTTCTGCAGAGTGTTTTCACTGGTAAGAGATGCCACTGTGATGAGGATGTGCAGGCCCCATAGCTGCTGAGCAGGGGCTCTGTTGTGCTTGCAGGAAGGTGACTTACTGGGTGTGCAGATCTCCCCAGGTCTAGTTCTACCTGCTGCTTTTCTGCTGTAAAAGGGCCTGGTCCTGAGTTCTTGTTGGATTTAATGTTAGCAAAATCCTGTGTTTCTTTCCTTTTTTAGTAAGGGAACAGCTGAAAGAGCTCACCAAGCAATATGAAAAGTCAGAAAATGATCTCAAGGCCTTGCAGAGTGTTGGGCAGGTATGTAAGAGAAATGAAGTCTTGGCAACCTGTGGTGGTGGTTGACAGTGAACTTTCCTGGAAGTGGCGTTTAAGGCCATTTTTGGTATCGAGAAGAATAAGCGGGAACGGTACAGGTAACAGAAACAGGGACCTTACCGTCAGGAAGAGACAGATACAGAGGTTTTCTGTGTTTGTCCCAGTTGACAGAGGTGTGTTAAAGAAATAAAAGTGCTGAAGCAGGATAAAATTTTGAAGCTGACAGTCATCTTCCATGTCCTGAAACACATTAGATGTTGTTTTGCAGTAGTAATTTATCAGTAGGCCAATACTGCATTTATTCTTTTGCAGATTGTTGGCGAGGTTCTTAAACAGCTAACAGAAGAGAAATGTAAGTGCGCTGGACTGTTGCATTATTTGAGATCTTGAAAATAAGCTTTTGTAGTTAAAATCTGGCTAAAGATTTGGGGGAGTAGAGAATTAGAGTATTGGTGATCTGAGTATTGGGAAAAATGTGATATACTGGATAGTTCAGAAGCATAATTCAGAGCAGTGAAAAAAGTAAATTTGATTTTTTTTCTTTGATCTCCCTCCAGTCATTGTGAAGGCTACAAATGGACCAAGATACGTGGTTGGCTGTCGTCGTCAGGTAGCTGATCTACGTAAACAGTCATTAAAATTTTGCTTTGGTCTTGAATCTTAGCATTGCTTTTCATAAACTGGATCCTTAGTGGGATTGCATATTGTCGTCTTTAAGGTGTATATGGCTATTTTATACTGGTATCTGCTTGCCCTTTCCCTTCACAGCTGGTAGTAGTGTAACTTCCTATTAAAGACAGAGCAGTCCAAAACATTCCTGGAATGTTGCATGTGTTGTATTCTTGTCATTGAGTGGAAGCTCTGTCTTTCTCCCTAATTTTGAAATCTCTGAAAATTAATCATCACTATGAAAATTAATCAACTGTGTAAGGTCTTCCTTGCTATGTTTTGAACACGGCATATGACCATTACTGTCATAGTGCTGAACTTTAGATTTAATGTTTTATAGCTATATATCTTTATGTATTTTTTCTAATGCCTTTACACTCCATTTCAATAAATAATTTTGGTAGGCAAGGCCCCTGTTCTAAAGGCTCTGAGGAATTTTTATTTGTCCTTAATGATCTTAAAAAAAGCCTTGTCATTTCTAGTCTGTGAGACAGCAGCTTTATTACCTACACCAAATTCTGTAGAAGTTAGACATTTTAATACAGAACCTTGCTTACACCATAATCCGTCTTCTGCTGTAGTCAGCAAGAACCACTTAGAGGTACAAAAGTATAAGGGATGTAGTGCAGACATGGCTTAAAAACTGCTTGTTGGTTAATTGAGTACTGAATGTGACCCACTGACACTAATTAAATCCCTTAGATCGGCTGTTCCTTACCAAAGCTGCCTATTAAGTAAGAACCACAATACTTGGTGAAAGTGTTCTGCAACTGCAGGGGAGCAAAAGTGAAGGTCTAGTTAGATTTTACTACACTCATCTCTGACTTTCAGAAATGGAAGCAAAGAAGGATGTGTATGAAATGTGAGACTGTACAGTATCTCTGAACAGGGAATAGTGACCCCAGGGAAGGATCATGTATCCTGGGAAGGCAGCAGTGTTTATTTTAATGCACAAATAAGTGAGAGATTTTACTTAGGCAGTATTTTCCTATGGTCGTGACTCTGTCAATGGGTGGTATATTTTTCAGTAAGGATAGACCTTTTCTCCTCCTTTTAGAGACAAACTATTTGAGAAATGTGGGTACCAGTAAGTGTGGTAGTTCATGTAGTACGTATACAGATATCCGTGAATTTCCTCGAGTGTACCAATGTGATATGTTTTCGCTTGCATAAAATGTCTGCAAGAATTGCTAATATTAAAAAACCTCTTTAAAGACATGATTTGAAGCTGCATCCCTTTCAAGATGTTATTGTGCAAACTCACCATTTTCTTTTACCAGAATGAACAAAATATTTTTCTGGAACATAAGTATACTTAATTCCACTTAAGGGGCACGTGACGTAGTTGAGGTTCTCTGTTGAGAGAGAGATAAATGCTAAGGAATAGGCTGTGCTTGGATGAGCCTGGCATTGCAGCACGTACTTTCAAGTTTATTCTTCAGTAAAAACAGTCTTTGATCTTAAAAGGTCCTTGATTTGATACCGGAGACTAAAAAACCATATCCGTGATTGTTTTCAAAATGTCAAAATATCAAGGCAAATCATTTCCCATGGAGTGTTTCACAGACTAGAAGAACTAGTTTTTGATCAAAGTCCTTTTGTCTGTGCTGCGCTGCTGAGGAAGGGGAGCGACGCTGTTTAAATTGAAACAAAATTGCTTCCCTATCTGAAGTGTGTTTCCTAAGGAATTCAAGGTCAAGTGGTTTCTCTTTTGTTTTCTTCCCACTGCAGAATAATTTAAATCTGATAGAACTTCAAGCTTTTACAGATTTCTTAAGATTAAGGAGCTGGAAAGAAGTCTTATTAGTGACCCCAGTAAGGGAGGAGTGACAGCTTGATCCTGAACACTACTGGAGACTGACGAGACCACGTGGGCAAGGGACCTTATAAATCCTGCAGCAGGGGCGATGAGATGCTGGGAAGCTTCAGGCAGTGCTTGCGAACAGTTGTTGAAATCCCTTTTCAGATGCCATGTTGGCAAAGCTCAGAGTAAATAGGTTTTGTATTCTTCGAATGTGGATTGACTACCTTCCCCCCGTGCCCCGCCCCCCCCCCCCCCTCCTTGTAAAAAGAGAAGAAATTAGAGTGGCAAGGTAATCTCTATGATCATTCAAGGTTGTGTTGTGAGAGAGGTGACACTGCTCTCCTGGACCAGGTTTCTTAAAAACAAGGGGAGAAACACAAGTTAATTGTTTTAATCCCAGCAGAAATTAGCAGAGGGTACTACAGAGGACCGGAATAGGACTACTAATGTATTTTAAAATCTCATAAAAATAGAGGAAGCAGGCAAAAACTGCTGATGCAGATGAGTAGGACATCTGAGGTAAATGATAGCAAAAGAAAAACAACAACTGGAACTGTATGACTTTGAAGATGGGATATAACTGGATATGTGAAAATGTGCAAATGATGGAAGGCTTGGAGAAAATAAGTTAAGAACATGTATTGCCTTTCTTGGCAGTCCTGAAAAGAGGAGGCCATTGAGTAGAAAGGTGGCAAGTTCGGGCTCAAATGGGCAGGCTGAGTTGTGTGCCCGTAAAGGAGGATTGCTTACTTGTTCTGAAACAGCTGGTTCTGTCCTGTGTTGAGCAGAGAGGAGGATTAGATCTCTCACTAATTCAGTCAGATTGACAGCAGTAAAAAAAAAAAAATTACTTATGGTCTAGAAAATAGTATTTCTTTTCAAAAGTGGCAGAGGTAAGTTAATGACTTGCTGTTCAAGATCTCTTTCAAGGTTAAAAAAATTCTTCCTATGGTCTGATTTAGCTTTGTCACAGTTGTCACTTTGTCACATCACTTTGTCACTGATGTCCAGTTGTGACAAGCAACAGGTTCATTGGTCTACGCCAGCTCCTGGAGTGCTTCTCCCAAAGATGATGTTCCCATGAAACAGTGGGCCAGCTTTTTCCTGGTTTAAGCATTCCCAAAACTGGTGGTGAAGGGGACGCAGAGTCTACTAAATGAGCTACTTGGCATGTAGCTCAGTAGCCTTGTTTTCTTCTTGTGTGTGATTGAGCAAAGAGTGCAAGCTACAGTAAGCATCTTGACTAAAACCAAACATTGTTTTGGAGCATGGTTCTAATAGAAATACCTTCTTTGTGACTAGCTTGACAAAAGTAAGCTGAAGCCGGGGACAAGAGTTGCTCTGGATATGACCACTCTGACTATTATGAGGTAGGTTTCTGGTCTGCAGCTGCTCTTCTGCTTATCACATAAAGGGGGAAAAATAGTGATCTGAGTAGATTACACAAAGGTTTGAATAATCAGTTTTGTAATATTGTGTAAATGTTTTCTGCAAAGTAGTGCTTAGGTAAGGACAATTACTTTGAGGGAAAACTTCTATGTCTGTTATATATGATTTTAAAAGAAGTGGGTTGTTCCTTAAAAAATAATTGAGTTACAACTCAGCATTTTCAGCAGTTTTTTAAGCTTTTGTTTGGTTGGTTTAAAACTTGAAAAAGTTTGCTAGGTTTGGGGTTTATTCTGTTTTTTGAAAAAACATACTTGTTAGCAAGGTGGGAAGAGAAGAAATAATTTTCATAATTGCTGTAAAATTGATTGCAATAACTTTAGAAATGTGTCTGCACAACAAAAAATGTCTGCCTGACTCTTCATTCCAGATACTTGCCAAGGGAAGTGGATCCACTGGTTTATAATATGTCCCATGAAGATCCAGGAGATGTCTCATATTCTGAGATTGGGGGGTTGTCGGAACAAATCAGAGAGCTGCGAGAGGTATCCAGTATCTCAAAAACACTTACCAAATAGTGGAATATGTTCTGAGTGGAGCTTTTCAGTGCAAAAATATCTTAACGATATTTGTCCTCAACTCTGATGGGACAGGCTGTTAAAGGTTCCTATCAGATTAGTGCTTTCCATGTTTCATTAACTCAGACTACATTTTCCTGTACTAGAAGATAACTTCTGAAGCATTGTTTAAATGTTTTCCAGCTTTGTAATTGTCTTTGTGGCAAACAGCAGTGTGATTGCTGGTGTGCTTAAACTGAAGTAATCCTGTTAGTTTGGGCACCAGTACTGCAGGCTGTGCAGGCCTGCCCAGGAATGCGGGTGTTTGAAGAGGAGCTCGTGCTGCTTTGAGCTGACTGACTATGACGGAGATCACTTGCAGGAGCAGAGAAGGATTATTCTAAACAGCAAAGCTCGATTCTCAAACTGGTTATAACTTACCTCTATTGTTACAGAAGCTTGGATTGAGCTGAAAATGAATAAAATCCCCTAAATGAGAGGGTTTGAAGGATCTAAGACCCTTTAGGCTAAGGGACTGCCATAAAGTCAAATGGAAATGCATAGCTGGGATTGAAAACCAACAAACCAAACTTGAATTTTGCACAAAAACTACTAAAGTGGCCTGGGTAGTTGTATTATAACAGTAGCAAAACATAGTTTGAGCAAAGAGCATCAAGAGAAACAAGCCATTGCAGAGCTGAAGTCTGAACAGCAAGGGCAGGATTACAGATTGATCCATTAGATTAATCTGATATTTTCTTACTTAACTGCTTCTCATACAAAATATGCTGCACAGATAGATAAGAATACAGGTATCTGGAAAACAGACTGGCAAGTGTACCATTTGCTTCCTGGGATTGCTGATCTATTTTAAAATGCAAACAAGGTCTCAGTTTGTGTATCTGTCTCTTCACAGGTAATAGAATTGCCGCTTACAAACCCGGAATTATTTCAGCGTGTGGGAATTATACCTCCAAAAGGCTGCTTGCTCTATGGCCCCCCCGGTGAGTCTCATGGAAGGGTAATGAAAGCTTTGAGGGTCACTCTCAAACTGTGGTAGTAACTTTGTTTGGATGGGGGGTTTTTTTTTGTTTCTTTTTCTTTTAAAGTCACTAGCATGCCATGTTGGGTTACTAGTTAAACAGCTTCAATCTCTTGCCTGTCCAGGTACAGGGAAAACACTTTTGGCGAGAGCTGTTGCTAGCCAGCTTGATTGCAACTTCCTAAAGGTAGTGTAATTTTACTCTTGCACTTACGCACCCCCTTAATCTGTTTGCACTCCAGTCTCTTCATTCACATGTCTTCTGTCTTTCAAAAGGTGGTGTCGAGTTCGATAGTGGACAAGTACATTGGTGAAAGTGCTCGACTGATCAGAGAGATGTTCAATTATGCCAGAGATCACCAGCCGTGTATCATTTTCATGGATGAGATAGATGCTATTGGTAAGGCAGATGGCCTGAGGATGGCCAGGGTCTCCTCTTAACTCTGAAATTAGCTATAAAGCTACAGTCTGTCCTTTCAAAAGAGAGTGTGCGTGCATATTTGTTAGTAAGAAACTAATGGGACGAGTGGTTCAGTTTCTTCCTGGAGCTATTAACAGCTAGCTTAGAACCATACTTGTTTGTATCTCGCTTGGATATTTTTGACTGTATGAAAAAGCATTTTAAAAATGCTTGTGTTTAACACTTTAAACACCCCATCTTTCCCCCATTTTAAAAGGGATACCTAATCATCTTCAGACTTAGTATTATTTGGAGGCAAAAATAAAGTACTATAACTTAAGAGTTTGGTATGCTGCAGGTGGTCGCCGTTTTTCCGAAGGCACCTCAGCTGATAGAGAAATTCAGAGGACTCTGATGGAGGTGAGTGTCTAAACCCTGACTAAGTACTGTATGGTCCATTGTTACTCTATGATCTGGCTTAGTAGAACTTTTTCTGAGTTAATAAGCTAAAAGTGAACTAGATGCTGTTTTTACAAAAGGCAGCTGCACATCCTGATAACTCAGTGATGAATTCAACTTGGAGACTAATTGAAAGAATCTTTAAAATTGCTAAAATTATTTGGGGTATTTTCTTCTCTTACTGTGACGTGACTTTGCTGCTGCTTACTGCATCTTCTTTGAAGGTTTGGAGGACCCCTTCTATCTTAAAGGTGGCAAAGCAGAGCTTCTCTCTTTTAGTCCCAAAAACACTTACTCTGTAAAATTTTAGAACTGTTACAGTTCGATTTTTCAAAACTAGGAGTAGTAGTTGTATTTCTTTGTTTCTATATTAATTACTGTGGTAAACTGGGTTGTGTGAAGAGAATTTTAAAACCACTGGTGACAATTAAGAATTCTGAAGCTAATGGGAAGCTTTGTTGGCCTATGTTTGCAAACAGTTTTCCCTATTCAAAAGAATGTCTGCCTTACATAAAGAATTAAATCACTGTAATGAAAGAGCAAGTACTTTGAATCTTCACAATGAAATGTCTTCGTATGGGTGTATTAGTATTCTAGAGGCTGTTCTCCAAGTCTAATTTGAATGTTCTGGACCTACAATCAAAATGTGTCAGCCAACCATTGGCTCCTGTAGTACTTGCACTGTTTTCATTGCCTTATTGTTTTAGCCAAGTCTTTCATGTTTGAGCTCCACTTTGCTCAATATCTTTTTCTCTGGGCAAAGCATTTTCAGTGTCTCTCTTAAGCAGTAAAGGACAGCTTACAGACTATACAGGGATCTGTGTCCTTTCATTAGAAGGCTTGTAGCATTTTTTTTTTTTTTTCTGGTTTATCGTTGCTGCTTTTACATCTTGGTGAAAATACACAGAAAATAAATACAACAGATCACACTAGGAAGGTTTTGGGTTGTGTAAAATCAAACAAAATACACAGAAAATAAATACAACAGATCACACTAGGAAGGTTTTGGGTTGTGTAAAATCAAACTTCTGTTTTGTATTAGTTATTGAATCAGATGGATGGATTTGATACTCTGCACAGAGTTAAAATGATCATGGCTACTAACAGACCAGACACACTGGATCCTGCGCTTTTGCGGCCTGGAAGACTGGATAGAAAAATCCGTGAGTTACTACTTCACAGTGGGTGGAAGGAGGATATTATCCATATGAATTGTGATTTTCTGTTTTAATAGAAACTATAATCCTTTCTAGATATCGATCTACCAAATGAGCAAGCCAGGTTAGACATTTTGAAGATTCATGCAGGTCCTATCACTAAACATGGTGAAATAGGTAAGTAGGAAGCTATCTGGATATCCTTGCTACTTCTGTTTGTAAAAACGTGAAGAAAGTGAGTTGTTACAGTGACTCTGCTCTTCTAATTCCTTCCCTTACACTGGCCACACAAATTCCCCTGTCTTGGAATTCTCTTTTTTTTTTTTTTTTTTAATGCATCCTGGCTGAATTGTTGCCAAGTCTTCCTTTGCACAGGAAAACTGAATATAAACCCTTGGAGCACAGTTGTAAACCGGAAAATCGACAGGTAGTTTCCTGTTTCTAAAGGAATAGCTTAATGCGAATAAACAACATTTTCATTAGCCCCACCAAAGAAAGAAAAATTGTTACTGCAGAAGTCTGAGAACAGTAAAGATTATCTTTAAAAGTTGTGGAGAAACTTTCTGTGGAGTACAGGGGTGGCTTAATGCAAACCTTGTTGCCTGAAACGAAGTTTGTCTTTGGCTAGAGGTGTAGAGAGCTCTCTCCAGAGCACAAGGGGGAGGAAGTATCTGTCAGATAAAACAGGGAAGGCTCATTTAATGACTGTGTTACTCTAAGCTTACCAGTGTCTCAGTTTCACAGTGACATTTCAGAGCTTTCCTCAAGAAAACTGTAATTGTGATTTTTGCCTTTAAGATGACGTTGGCTGCCTTTTATTTCAGAAAGGCTCCACAGACCCTGCCTGCTTATTCCCAACCCTGGGCGACTCGCCCCCACCTCTTTGCTGACAGGAGCTATTCATGCAGCCAGGCAGCATGATCTGGATGGCGGAGCTGATCTCGCTTACCATCTGGCTGCATAAACAGCTGCAGCTCAATAGAGGGGATGGCTCAGGAGTGGGAATGAGCTGGGGGGGGAAGGAGGGGTGAGGATTGCCTTTCTTAGCAGCAGCGTTGGCTTAAACATGCGCGTGACTATAAGATAGAGAAGAAGCTCCAAAGCAAATGATGAACCTGAGGTAAAGTACGTCTGTATCTTTGGGCACTGAGGTGGAAGCAGGGTAGGATCATTCCTTTACACCATTTAGCAAGGTCAGCTGTCGGATGGATACTAGCTAAATTTCTGAATGTGATGTGGGAAAGCTGCTCAGCTTTGATATCCTGAAAGGAAGCCCAGAACTTGTCGGCGAGGTGGGGTGTGAATTGCATTCAAGTCCTAATAGTCTACTGAAGACTAAACTTACTGAACCTTGCAGTGTTTGACATTGCCTAGTCCCCTCACTTACTTTTTTTGACTTTCTAATTATGGGGAGGCTTGTTTATAGCACATTGTGCTACATGGAATTAAAATGGAAAAATTTCTAATCTCTAGGGTTTTTTGGATTCTTAAGATAAAAAATTTCAGTTCAAATGTTTTGAATTTCATACAGAACGTAAACGGTTTTGAAAAGTTTTGCAGGAAGTTGATAATAAGCAGCCTTGCAAAGATCGCAACTTGCTGGAGGCTCAACAGAGAAATTAACAGTTTTAGAAATTAATTCTAGAATCTATAACCATATCCACTTTTTTTAGTAAATATATGTGCATAAAATATCAGGCTTAAGACATTAAATGTCTTTAGTAGA
Organism: Phaethon aethereus; assembly: GCF_964289735.1. Lineage (NCBI taxonomy): Eukaryota > Metazoa > Chordata > Aves > Phaethontiformes > Phaethontidae > Phaethon > Phaethon aethereus. Next base: position 4,199,429 of record NC_138579.1, read on the forward strand.
TGCACTTATTATAAGCGGAAAGGGACTGAATTATGATCCCTTGGAGATAAGTTTCCTGGGCTTTTTTACATCATTTAAATGATTATTAGAACATTGCTTGATGTAGCTTTTCTTGCATTTCATGTTGATGCTTGTAACCACAAGTTAGTAACTTTGGGATTTAATTATATAATACGAGCTTTTGGCTGCAGTACATTTCTGTTTTCATGAAAGGGGTAATACAGCTGATTTCAGTGCAAATAGATACCTATCCATTAGACTGATAAATTAAACTAACTGAAATCAAAGTAAAGTGTTTCTTTGTTAGCTGGATCTGTATTTCATTGGCATCCTTAATGGGAAATACAAATTTATTTCTAACTGGCATTTATGTTTTATGACTAGATTATGAAGCAATTGTGAAGCTTTCAGATGGCTTTAATGGAGCGGACTTGAGAAATGTCTGTACTGAAGCAGGTATTTTCTTAACTCTTAATTTTGATGTGCTAAGTCTTGGTAAATGCTAAACATTTGAGCTTTTCTCTCTGATACTTCTGTCAATGGATTTAAATCAGGAGGTCAGAAATGTTCTGCTGGAACGCAGCGCTTGTTCACAGATGCTCACTTTTTGTAACCCTTTCTTAAGGGCTAGGTAGCTTTTACTCAGTGGAAATGTTAGCACCTGGACAGTAGCAAAATGCCAGAACAGTTGCATACTTCACAGCATGCCACGCGTGTCTGGACTGTTAAGCATAAGCAGCATCATGGTGATATGCCCTGGAGCTTGGTGGAACAACAATAAAATCTCTTTTCTTTCTTCTGAGTTTCTTTATGACCTATGCAGTCACACAGAACTTGATTCTTTACATCCTCCCTCTAAGGTTACGGACGAGTCTTTTATCAGGTCTGTGAATAAACCAGCGAGGCATACCAACAATCCAGCTGATACGTGCAGATCTGCCAGTTAGGAGCAGTAGCACTGCATTCATGTGACGTGACGCCTGCTAATATCCCCTGCTGGGTCCACACAGAGTTACGTGGATTTGGGCAGTATCCTGTGGCATGCATGGTATAAAAGATCTCTGTAGTTCAGGTTCACCATGATGGGAGGAAAAAAACCAGCCATACCATCTCTGAACTGGAGCTGGCCTCTAACCACTTGTTGGCTGAGTATCTCAACACATGTCATACTGGCTCATAAGAACTAGATACATTCCAGAAACAGTGGCAGTTAAGCATCTTTCTCCTTTTTGCGGAGAATCCAAGTCTTTTAGTACCTGGGTGACTGGAGAGTTAATACTATTTTATGCTTTTTTCCACATTATAAATTCATTGTACACTTAGGGTTTTGCCTGTGTGGGAAAGCTGAGTAACACAGTAAATACCCACTTGTAGTTTAAAACAAGTTACACATTTCTTTGTGGTCACCTAGTTCAGAAGGGTGACCTCACTGAAGTTTAGTCCTTTTCCTGACACCCAAGACCTGCATCTAGAAGTCTATAAGCAGACAGTGCAGCTTGGATCTGTTTTCACTGTAATTTGAGTGAATCTTCATATACTGTCTTCTCTGTACTGTTGCTACAAGGAGCACCAACTTATTCTTGCTGTTAAATTATTCTTGCACAGGTATGTTTGCGATCCGTGCCGATCATGACTTTGTAGTTCAGGAAGACTTCATGAAAGCTGTTAGAAAAGTGGCTGATTCTAAGAAGCTGGAGTCCAAGCTTGACTACAAACCTGTTTAAATTAAATGTATAATTTGTGATTGACTGCACACATCATATTGGGTTAATGTACAAAAAGAGAGAAATAATGTACTACTTGATTATTAATGTGAGGTGTTTGTGTTACGTGTAGCTAGTAATTTGATAACACTAGTTGCAAGTTGGCTACAGAAGTGTGTTTTCTGTACAATTCTGAAATACAGTATTCATTACAGCCCAGGTTAAGTAAAATGTGTGGAGATGGGTTCTCTTAGCAATTATGGTGTGAATTTATAAACGTGCCTGACTGGGTTAGCAGACTTTAAGAAAGTCAGTTTGTTTCTTGACTTTTTTTATATCAGTACATTTCCTCCCCCCAAACAGTTTATGAATAAAACTTGTTTTAATCTGCTTATCCTGGTGTACCTTCTCTGTAACTCTGGAAGAGAATTTAATTATGTGTCTTCCATATTTGAAGAGCAACTTTTCTCTGATGTGGGGATTGTATCGGAGTCCTACGCCTTACGTACCAAACGGAGGCAACCTTTCCCTCAGACAGAGGAGGGACAAGTGGTATTTACTCCTTAGCTGCTGAAGTCCGGGAAGAGGATTGAGCTGAGTTAGCATTTAATTGCTTGGAATGCAAGAAGTAAACAAGGCTTTTAAAGTTTGCTGTCTCCCCTTATGCTGGGATAACTCCTATAAGCCAGTATATAGACAAAAGCATGTAAGTGGAAGTGGAGAAACTGATGGTTTAATAGATAAAAGTTTTGATTACAGCTTTTTGGGGTGGTGGGGAAGATAGGGGAGATGTATTTCCTTTCCAAGTTCCCCTTTCAGCTGCTCTATACAGACAGGAACTGTCCAATGGAATGGGAAGCTGTGCCGCTTGAGACACATGAAGTGGTGTACCTAACATTTCTGGAGCTCTGAAGAATGCTTTGCCATGCACTTTATGAGATCGGAATTTGACCATATGCAAGTTGCTGTTGTGCTCCCCGAGGGCTGACTGCTGCAGCTGCTTGAGTAGTCACTGACACAGAAATAAAAAAGTAGAGGCTAAGGTGTCAGCGTTCTCAAGGACATCTGTTGCTTTTGTTTTCTAATCAGTTCCACCTCGAGGGGTGTGCGTGCAGATCGAATCGCTACACTGTGTGACTTACCTAAATGTTGGACTGGAACAGCAGTGTGCTAGACTGTACTGGCTACTTCTAATTATCCTAATTGGATTACTCTGGGCATGCTCAGCTGACAGACAAGTACATTAGATTAACTCTAGAAACACACTGCTTAACAGCATCTTCCTGGCAGTTTTAATATCCATGGTTGTATTTATTTTTTTTCCCTGTCCCTAGAAGACAAAATGGCAAAGGTGTAAAACGGTTACAACAGGACAGGCTACAATATTTTCACATTTATATGTCTAATGGTTGTTACGGACTTTTTTTCTGCTTAGTATGCAAACTTCCTATCGTGATTGTGTCAGCAGTGTAAAGATGCAAATCTCAGTTTTAGTTCACCATAAGACCCTTTTGAGTGTAGCTCATACAGAGCTGGTCGGTCTGGGTGCTACAGCCAGCGTGCTTGGAACAACTGGAAAATTCAATAAAAGTCAAGCTCCTGAGCACTATGGTGACATAAACAGCGAGCTGAACTGCTAGCATTACCTTGGAGGACGGTAAAAGATGGCAAACTGTTTCCTGAAGCCCTGGCAGTGGTTATAGGTCATTTTTGAAGTTCGGGCTGTAAGCAAAGGCTACTGCCACCCATCCCTGTTCCTGTTCTCGATGCCAGCTGGAGGCGGGAGCTGCGGTTTTTACTGTTGCTTTCTTCTTTGCTGTTTCACTTTACATCTTTCACTGACAGGATATTGCGGTGCTGAAGAAACGGTTGCTGAAATGTGATTATCAAAGGTTTCTCAAGGGAGAAACAAGCAAGATGTTTAAATAATTTGGGGTGATGCCTTAAGAGTCCAGCAGAGCATGGAACCAGAGAACCTCAAAAAGCGGAAAAATAGTTGTCTGCCCCAAGACTGGTGTTGTCAGAGGGCATCTCCCATGCACAAAGAGGACCTCGTTGAAAATGACCTCGTTTGTGGCTAAAATTTGAGGCAGGCATCATCTTTCTGACGATGGATAAAGTGAGTGCCAGCTTGCCAAAATGGAAGCATTTTGATCTGCATGCAAGGCCAAAGAGACCACAAGCAATGGCAGGGCGAGAGGAGGGCAACGAGAAAAATGTCCTTGGAAGTGTTAATGGCCGCGACATGGCAGGGAGTGTGCTGAAGGCGCTGTGGTGGCTGAGGCATGAGGCGCTTCAGGCCTGAGCCCTGACCGGAGAAGCTGGACCTCGATCGCCGCGAACCTGTGGCAGGAAAAGGGCCTGTTGAAGAAGCTCTAACTGGGGTGGCGAGGAGTTAGATAACGAATTCGGGGAGCTAACGGCGCTTCCCGGGCGCGGCCTTGGGGACGGCCCGTGAGGAGAAAGGGAGGGAGAGAGAGAGCGCGTGCCCGTTGGCTCCTCACGGCGGCGGGAGCGCGGCCGCCACCCTCCACCCGCCCGCCGCGCGCCAGGCCCCGCCCCTCGGGCCGTTGGCGGCACCGCCCCCGCGCGCGGCGGCCGTTGAGGGCGGGGCGGTTGGGACGGGGGCGGTGCCGCCGCTGGAGCGGAGCCCGGGGGCGGGCGGGAGGGGGAGCGGTGGCGGCAGGAGGAGGAGGAGGGAAGAGGCAGTAGCAGCAGCAGCAGCAGCAGCATGGCGGCCGGGCGCGAGCGGCTGAGCGCGCCGCCGCCTCCTCCGCCTCCTCTTGCTGTCGCCGCTGCCGCCGCCGCTCCCCAGCCGGAGCCCGCGGGCCCGTTGCCCAAATAGCCGCCCTGCCCGGTCCTGCCCCGCCCGGAGAGCGCCCGGTCATGGAGCTCGCCAAGCCGGCCTTCCCCGCGCTGCCGCAGGCCAAAGAGGACTCTGAGGTGAGAGCCGGCGGAGGGACCCCGCCGGAGGAGAGCCGCCCGCCGTGGGCGCAGCTGCCGCGCCGACCTCGTGCGCGCTCAGCCCCGCGTGGCGCGGATGGTCCTGGTCCGCGCCCCCCCTTGCCCTGGGCTGTGGGGACCTGTCCGCCCGCGGCGGGTCTCCGCTGGCAGTTGGGGGTTGTCTCTCCCCCGCTCCCCCCGGCCGCCGGGTCCCCGCCGAGGACCCAGCGCAGGCCTCGCTGGCCGCCCCCGCGGGTCCCCGCTGAGGCGCAGGTCCTCCTTTCCCCCACCCTGTACCGGTGACACCCCCCCCTCCTCCGCAGGCCCCGCTGCCGGGCGCTGTGCCACCCCCCTGGGACCACCGACCACATTCTCCGGCTCTGCCTCTTGTCCTCTGCTCCCCGCCGTCTCCACTGCCCTCACGGACCTCCTTCCCTCCGGGTGCCACCGGCCTGTCCCCGCCTGCCCGCTGTCGGGGCTGCTGGCGAGCGCTGCCTCCTGAAGACGCGGTGCCTGCTGTCAGGGGAGCCCCCCCGGTCCATCTCGCCTGACAGCCGTTCCCTTGGCTTTTGCCCTCTGATGGCGGCCCCGCCCCGCTCAGCTTGCTGTCTCTGCTGTCCCCTCTTCTGTGCTTGTGTGTCATGGCCTGCCTGTTAGCCGCCCTTTTGATTTTCGCTGCCTGTTCCCTCTCTCTTTGTATGGTCACCCGTCCTCTCCTCCATCTGCTGCTGGCTGCCTGCTTGCCCCTTTTTGCACATGCAGAAAGGGGATGAGCAGCTAGCAGTGCGTACCTGCGTGTCCCCTTCCAAACAGTTGGTGCCTACTAACTCTTAGATACTCAAGAAACAATTTGGCACTCTGATGAGTCTACTGGGGAGGCATTTTTACGGTGTTCAAGAGCCAAGGCTTCCCTGTAAACTAAGACAGGTGGTAATATCTGCTAAGACTAAACTGCACCCTGCCTGGTGTCAGAGGAGTCGGGTCAGTGTGGTGTCTGATTTCTGAGCTTGGCTTCTCAGTCCTGACCCTGGATACTGGTGGTGTGTTTTCATGTGTCACAAACAGTCCTGAGCGTCCCACTTTGATAGCGTCAGATATTTAATGCAAAATGTCACAGTGTTCGTGCGGGAAGTTGATAGTATCTGAGCTCTTCAGAGGTCTATAGATTGTGGTGTTATCTCATGAACATCAGCATTTATTTCTGTTTTAATGGAATTGCTGTTGAACGCTGTTATTGTGGTAAGTTACCTAAAATATGGAAGTTACTATGGTTTTTTTTTTTCTTTTTTGTTCTTATTGTCAAGATTTAATGCCCTCTTTGCTTTAGAGATGTGGAGGTGTTTATAAGGCATCTTGGTTGTTTTCAGAAAGCTGTAATCAGTTTGTATCTGAACACAAATTATATACCACCCTGTGAGGTTTATAATTTGTTTGTTTTTAAACATCTTTTCTTTCTGGAGAAACCAATATATTATCTACAGTTACTTCTGAAAATGGTTAACTAAATTATGCTGGATGGCTTTTCAGAGCTGTTTAGAATAGCTAAAAACAACTGTGCAGTAAAAATGGTTTTAAAAACAGAGGTCACTGCCGGTCTAACAACTCTTAGCTGATGAAAACTGAAATTATAATACAGTGTCCTTCAGAGTGGATTTTAATTTTGCTTTTTTCATGCTCAATCTCTCAATAGCATAATGTATAGAATGTTAGAACTTCACATGACGCAAGACCATAATGGAGAATTTCAAAGACTATTTTTGAAAACTCTAAGTTAAGTTCTTTCAACACTTTACATTTATGTTGGACTTGATCTAAATACACTATAGTTGGAGTATTTGGGGGAAACAGAAAAGTAAAAGCCAGTGTGAGAATGTCAAAGTTCTTGTGGAGCTAACTTCTTAAGCAAAGCGTAAGAGACTTCAGCCTTGGGCCTTCAGCCCAATCCTTGAGAAGGTGCTTTGGAAAAGCAAACTAAGGAAACTAAAATAATTCTGCCCACAAAATGCAATTATTCACAGAAAGCTGAAGATCATCTCTTGTGTGTTGTCATGAGGAGGTGGTTTAGTGAGGAGTACTCTCTAATATTTCAGGAAGTTGGTTATGTATGGTTTAATGCTGTCTTGGTAGATTCGATTTCAAGATCATGGGAGGGAAGTGGAGGAGAGAGAACTCAGGGAATCCCTGGTTTACTTCCTGATGTAGGCTCCTCAAGGCTAAGTGCAACTTTGTGGTCATTTTAAGGCAACCTAACTGCCACCCCCCAGCTCCCTTCTCCCTGCTGACACTAGTAACCATGTGACAGCTTAAGTAATAACAATAATTAAAAAAAAAAGCCAAGTCGGTGAACTGATCTGGTTGACTGCACGACTTCACACTCCCCAGTGTTGGCACAAGGAAAAGTCAGAGAGCGGGCAAGGGTATCTGTTGAAGGGGTGACAGCAGCCTGCGGTTGGATTGATTTAGGCAGACAGCAGAAATGTACTCTAGATAAATAGGTCAGTTTTCTGTCCTGTGGGTTGTTTGCAATGTCCCTAATCCATACATAGTATCACAGATTGCTGGCTTTCTAAACTACTCAGCTATTGGTACTTTTTGGAGCTTGTGAAATGCCACATTAAGAAATGCCAGTGATATTTACCTGCTGGAGAGAGTTTGCCTTCTTTGCATTCCTAATCTGATACCACCTCAGGAACTGGCGGACCAGAAGTTCATCCTTCTGAATACTCTTAGTGACATGTGTCACTCCCCCCTCCCCCTGGTAGTTTGTGTGTACCTAAAGTTCATTCTGGTGGTGAAACCATGTTTGTTATAGGTCAAGCACAGACAGGTATTCGCCAGCATCTGCCACGCTCCAATACAAGCGTGTGTCAGTGCTGGCTCGTGGTGCTTCCTCTAGTCCGTTCCCGTGTGCTGGGTGAATTGTCCAGTTCTGCAAGATGAGCTAATGAAGTCTGGGATAAATCAGCTTCCGTTTCTCACTGGTGAGTCTATGGCAGTTAAGAGCTGAACTCTTTTTTTACAGGTCCTTATGCCATTTGAGTGTTTTCTACTTTTAATTTTTTGGGTATTCAACACGTAACTCGTAATTCTTGCAAAGCTTTTCTGGTATATGCCATGAATGTAAACTGAATGTGTTCTTTTACAGATTGGTGATAGTGAGTATGTCAAAGTCTTCCGAGTAATAGTGATCATACATGGGATGAAAACGATTTCTAAACTTCGATTTATATGTCTTTTTCTAAAATTGGCATATTTTTCAAGATGAGGTCTCAAACTTTCTTAGATTTGAGAAGTGCTGGGTTACAGTATAAACATGTATGGCTAAAGACCCATTAAAAGAGAGTTGGGTTAATAACAGTGCATGCTGGTGTAGTGGTACTGAGACATCTTAGCACTTTTAGAAAGATGGCAAATAAGGACTGGAATAGCTCAAGGACTTTAATGGAAATTATTTTCCTATTAAATTTAAAAAAAAAAAATGAAAACAGTAGGGTATATGTAATGCGAACACAGCAATAATTATCAGTTCATTACTGTGTTAAAACATTAGCATATTTGCTTGCAAGTAGGCTGAGTAAACTAGTATTCATGATGTATTTAGAATTTTTTAGGACATGGTTCTTGTAATAGAATTATCAGCTTATTGGCTAAGCAGTCATATTTGCCTTTTTATTATGCATGTAAAAACTGAGTTCTCTTTAGCACATGATTTTTGAAGAAATGTACATTTCTTAACAGCTATATTTAGTCTGAAATGCTAACATATTTTTGACTGCTTTTTTTAACTATGCAATAGTGCAGTCCATCTAAAAGGAACAAATTCCTTGAACTTTTTTTACTCTTCCTTTTGATAGGAAACACAAATAACACTCTTAAACATAGTGATTCCCCTCCCCTGCAGACTTGAAAATGAGTAGGAAGCCTGTATTACAGTATTTATTTTACCTGCCCACATAATAGAGCAAAAGAAATTTAAAACAAATGCTGTGTTATGCTGGAAAATGTAAATCAGGTGACAGATTTTGACCATAACTCTGTGGGATACTATCAGACTACTTTGCATATATCAAAAGTGCACTGTGGCAGCTGAAGTTGAGCGATCTTGTCAGTCGTGATTAACTTTTATGCCTTGCATCTGTGGGAAGCCTGTTGAAGTGCCTAGGCATCCACACAGATGTGAAGGTGGCTCACAACTGGAGCAGTTTGTAGAACTTGGGACTTAAAGCATCTTTTGTTTAATCTAAATGAGGATTGTAAAGAGACCTGTATGTTCCTTGGCTGTCTCAATGTAGCCCAACTCAATAGGCTGTAGTTAAAATAAAAAAGAAGGGAGGGGTAGATAAAAACAAGACATCAAAAAGGACACACTTGCACCATTTTAAACAATTCTAATAATAATCTGAATAGAGTGTTTCTGGTAAAGCTTGTTCATTAGTACACATTCTACAGATTCTTCATAAAAAGTGACTCATCGAGACCTTTTATTGTAGTGGGTAGAAATGCTGTGGGGTGAATGCAGGAGAAATACTATTAGAAAAAATTTGTTTGAGTCTCAACTTCTGTGCAAGTCTATTTAAAAAGAAAATAATACAAGAAGTGTGGCAGTCCTTCCACTAGGCTATATGCTCCATATAAGCTGAAGAATTCTGCCTTCACTGCTTTATTGTGCTTTAATAAAAGCCAGTGCTGATGATCCTGTGTGCTAATTGGCATTTAACAAGCTAGTAGAAGTATCTTTTGGACCGATGTTACAGGATGGGACAAATAAGAAACGTTTGTTTCTTATCTATATTACATTTCTACTTTCCATTTAGTTGTCTTAATCTACCTTTTACCCTTTTCTGTGGCTTGTGTTTCTCTTTGCTAAAATAACCTTTATGTTCCTGTTGTACGCTTCTTCCTTCCTCTGTGTGCTCTGTCGTTCCCACCTGCTATTGTTTTTCCTCTCCACCTTCCTGTTTTTGTACTCCGTTGTATTTTCAAAAGCAAAAATGTCTGTATCATGAGGGCTTCCCATTGTCCGCGAGCTCTTTACAAGTACACAGAAAACACTGTTAAGCACTGCTTCCCAGTCCGTGTTTACCGTTGTTGAGACTGACTGAAGTGGGATCTGTGACTGAGGGGGGACTTGCCATTACAGCAAAGCCTGTCTAATAGCTGGCTTTGCTAAAAAGTGGCTTTACTCGTCCTGCCAACCGTCCAGTGTTGTCACCGGTTTTGTCCCAGTGCTTATCTGACCTTTGGTGACCTGGAGCAGGGAGCTTACTTGGTAGAAAACCAGCTTTGCTAAAAAAGCTGTTAGTTTTGGGCCATTACAGTTTCCTGAGCGTGGTGACTATAGGATTAAACAACTGTGCAAGGGTAGGAATGTAACCTCACCCTTTAACCAGCTGTTGTTTTGGGTTAGCACTACTGTCAAAGCCTTCCTTAACCTTGTTAGCATAGCTCTGTTCTTGTTAGTGGCATGCCCACATCTTGAGTGAACAAAAAGGCTGGGTTTAATTTTTTATACTTGCACTAGGACTTCTACCTGGGGGGAAAAAAAGTATATATATTTAGCCCTGAAGTGGTCAGGCAGTTGGACTAAATGATTGTTGTAGGTCCCTTCCAACTGAAATAATTCTCTGTATAAAAAAAAATGCTTCTAACTGGAATAACTGTCCAAGAACATGAAGTATGACTGAAACTGCAGACACAGCCTTTCATTTCATTCCATTCTTGTTTGTAGCTAGTTTTGAGACCCTTAGAGTAACATTTTTCACAGTGAGATATGACAGCTTTCAGTAATATTCAAGTATTTTTCTTGAATATGTTTGCAGTACTTCATTTAATTTGTCTATTTTCTTATTAAAGGGTGTCAAATGAGTATGCTCTATTACGACTTTGGTATTTCGTTATTTCTTTTGATGATTGTTTGTTCCATTTTACAAAGACCATCGGTGTAACTAGCTTTATTCTCGTGCAAGTCTTCAATGATAACGCTCCCCCCGTTTTGTTGGACTGTATCAGCTGGAAGTGTTTTTTTCAAAATACTGTCTAAAATACTTTCAAAACCAAGATGTGATCTCATTTAGTTGTGTAAATTAGACTTAAAACTCCGTCAGAATTAAGCATAAAGCTTTTGTGTCAGGGGATGGGGACCCATCCACAATCCAAGCCATAGCCTGCTGAGGGGGAGTGATGGTAGTGTTGGCAGTTAATATAATCATGCCCTCTGATTGTTCTAACACTGTTTAGCTGTAATTTTAATTTCCTGTGCAGAGTGGTACAAAGTCATAGCCAAGAGATCAGTTGGCCAGAGCAGATGAAGGAACTGAAGCAGGTCAGCAGAATGTGTGGCTGTCATTGCCGTAACAGTTGTATTCAGCTTTGATTTCACAGCTTGTGGAAGAACGTTGTACCAGCTTTGGAGGAAAGACTTTGGAGTGTTATAACTTCTATGAATATTCTACTAGACAGGGAAACAAACTTAGGCAAGAGGATTCTGACAGCCCTAGATTCTTGAGGTATGCAAGGAGCAATCAATCATGCAGAAGGCTTCCTGTGATGAATTGTCATGGGAAGAGAAATCTGTACAGAAAGGTAGGTGATGCTATTAATCAACAATAAAAGAGCTGTCTGAGTGTTGGAAAAGGGTCAGACACCTGGAGTGGTCAGGAAGGTGTTACTGGGATTTGTGTGCAGCTTTTCCAAAGGACTTGAGTAATGGTCTTGAAAGCAGGGAAAGTGTCGTTGTAGCTGGTGGCTGATGCCTAGTGATGCTGAGCAGATAAGGAGCAGTGGCTAAAATCTAGGAAAGATACTTGCTGATGTTGGATTCTTCTTTAAACTACTGATTTGATTTATTTTACTGGTGTTGTTTTCAACACCTTTGAGAGCTTCCTCCTTCATTTAGGGTAGCTGTGGTTTCAGGCTCTACTATTTATAAGGCAGCAGTAGCTTAACCATCATAATGAAAGTGCAGTACTGCGGATTGCCTTTCAACCAAAGCTGAGCTTTGGTAAGGACCGACTAGGATATATGTTTTATATGTAATGGGTCTTCAGACTTGAACTATTAGTTAGGAACCAGTTAAGTGATGTCATGTGTGTATCTGTTTCACTACATTCCTTCTGCTGAGGCATATACAGATTGCATAAGGTATGTTGTGGTGCTGTGTTTAAAACCATGGTCTTTGCTTTTGTGCAGATGTTGAGCAAAGACATGTCTCAATGTTGGGGCTGTTAATATAAAATTCATATTATCAATGTTTTAATTAAAGTCCTAGCCAAGGTTGCACTTTCAGGAAAAAGTCTCCATGTACATGCATTTGCACACGTCAGTGTAAGGTGCTAGTTTTTTTGCCATTAAACTCTTCTCAAGAAGAACAGGTATAGCTGTGGCAAAATATTGACAAAATAACCATAACTGTTGGCAGAGTAACTCTTGATGTAGTTTGGATATTGGTTACTGAGAAGCTCTTTGTAGTGTAAACAAGTCTCGCCTATTCATTCATATCTTCAATTTATTTCAGCTGGAGATTGGCTGTAGATGGGGAAGGGGGGGTTTAAACATACTTTATTTTCTTTTCTCTTGCTGGTTGCTCCATTCTGGGACAGTAGTTGAAGTGCTCTAGATAGTTCCTGGCATTTAATTTGTGCAAATACAAAATACAGCAGATAGGTGCTGTGAACACCCTCAGCAAAAAAGCCTGAGGTATCTTTTAAAGTTGTCCATCAGTGAATCACAGTCTAGTTTGGGAAGATCTGTCAGAGGCAAGTGGCTCCTCTTTAAAGTTTTGGGATTGTGTGACGTGTTTGCATTCCTTGTCTTTACTTTTGTCTTGTGAGTATTGAAGATCACTTCTTCCAGTGAGTTGTCACTCATTCTGTAGAACCTACCAAATACTTGGAGTAACAGCCAGGAGTGCTGTTACTCTCTCCAACTCTAGCATCATTAGTCATTTTCTTAGCAGAATTCTTGTATTTGGTCTGATAAGAAGAGAAACTTTCAGTTATTATTTGTCTGCTGGGTGCTTCCAACAGTGTGGAAAACCTGGTTGATGAATGAATTCCTTAAAATGAGACTGCTGCTTGGGTTCAGTCTGCATTGATAGATTATTTTTTACATAATTTTGCATAGTATTTGAATAATCTTGCATTGTTAGTTTCAACAGCCTTGAAGGGCTGTCAGGAAATCACCAGAATCACTCTTTCAGTAGTTGGTGTACTTGTATAAAGAAAACGTTTAATCTGAGACATCACCTTTCAGATATTTATTTTGTACACTAAATCCCATTGGAAACTGTACCTTTTTGGCTTCTTGAAGAACACTGAAGACTAATGTCTGGAGCCAATACTGACTTTTTTTTCTTGTTCAGAACATCTATGGCATCTGTTGTCTTTTGGGTTTCATTTCCTTTGGACTATATATTGATGAATTCTTGCCTGCTTATTTTGCACAGCTTACAGCTGTTGGGACTAACGCAATTTCCTATTTCTCATGCATTTGAAAGGAATATTTGTAACGTATTGCTAAGTCCCCTTGACGAAAGTAGTGATGAATTTGTGTTTTCTTTGTGCTCCAGATTAAAACTTCTAAACTCTACAAGTTTATAAATAGAGTAATAAACCCACTTAAGCACTTGTATACTCCTGGAGTGTAGCTTAAGCTTTTCAGAGTTTATTTCTCATAATATTGTTTTTATGCTTGGATAAAACTGGAGTCATCTTGCTTTTTGGTGAATGAATTATGCTTTCATATACACAGTGAGACAATGGAATTATGCTAAAACACTCTTAGGTCAACCTTCAAATGATACAGTTCTGTAAATATCATCCTTTTGTCACAAGGATTTCTACTTTCTAGTGCCAGGAGCTTTTATTATTACAGCTGGAACATGCAGAAGTAACTTCGCTTACCTCCCTATGTCTTCAGCAAAGACCATTTAAGTGTATTTTATTTCCCTGTTTGTACTACCATTTTAGGTAGTATTCAAAGAGTTGAGTGGCTTAATGTTTGTTTCCTTTCTCAGAAATGCTGTCCCAGATTCAATTCAAGTGGTTTTCAGAATAACTTTACTGGTACTAAAATTCTTTCTAATTCTGCTAACAGGAGCTAGCAAAACCTTGTTGCATAACTGTGTGTGTCTGGGGGAAGCACTGGATTTTTTTTGTGTGTCTTAGTAAAAAGGTGGTTAATGTGAAATTGGTGCTACTGGTACAATTGCAGGTGCTAAGGTGGACAATAATGCGGTTTAAGGTCCTGGATCTTTCTTGGTGTTAATCCTGATCTCACTTCAGTTGTTGAAAATTTAGAGTTCAACTTTGTCATAGTTTTGAGGAGATTGGAACATCAACAAGAAGGACATATGGCAAAGTTTTGTTTTTTTTTTTTTTCTTGGCTGCCAGTGTGTGTGGAGCAACCAACAAAAGTTACGTAAATAAATGTATGCAGTCTATTTTATTTGATATATTTGACTATTTCCTTTTTTTTCCTCCAGCTGGTAACTGATTTCAGATACAACTCCTTCATGTGTGAGGGTCAAAGAATGAGTAAGAGCCTGTTAATAGAGGACAGTGGGAGTTGTAAAGAAGGAAAGACAGGAATAGAATCTGCCTGAGCATTTTTCTGTTCAGCTTTGGCAATTCTGTAAAATGAAGCAAAGGATGAAAATGTTGGTCCTGGCATTTGCTCTGGACAGTTCTGATAGAGTTGGATGATTTTCTGCAGAAAATAGATTTTGATTCTTTTCCGTAAGATCTCTGAATGAATTTGTTTTTCCCTTTATGTTCCTATATAATTATTTTTTGTTTTATTTTAAGGATTGGACCTATCCCATGAGGAGAGAGATGCAGGTATGACACACTCTTATTTACCATTTGAGTCAAAACCCATGGTGCATTCAGTAAGAAAAAGAAAGTGCCCTACAATAGAGCTGGTATCAAAATCAGTCTTTAGGGTGAAATGTCAGGCAGCACCATGGGAGAGATGTGTGAGAATTGCCAGCTTAGAGTGCAGGTGTGCTTGGATCTGTGTTGTGCAAGTACTAAAAAAAAAAAAAAAAAAAAATTATCATCTTCTCTTCAGAATCTCCAAAATACTATATTTTTGTTTTCATGAATGTTTTTAGGAGATGGTTGCTAAAAATGTATTGGAGCCTTGCTTTTTAACTTAAATTTCGTTGGAGGTAAGTGTTTTCAAGTAGGAGCTCTGGACAATTAAAATTTTCCTATCATGGTGTCAGCCAAATATTTGCACAAACAGACCTACATGTCTTTATTGGTGGACAGATAAATGGTTAAAAATTGATGTTTTCCTACTAGTAGAACAAAGCTAGGAGGCTTGCAATGCATGTATCTTTTTCCGTGGGAGTGATTTGGAATTAATTGCACAACACGATTACATACGAAGTTAGAGCTCCCTTCATTTGATCTGGGGCTGGGTAAAATGTAGTAATGAAACTGGAACTTAGTCCAAATAAAGGACTAGATTCCTGTTCCAAAACAAGATCTCTTGCATAAAGATCATGTTTCTTTTATTTTGCCAAACTGATTTTTTTCCCCCCTGTTCTGTTATAAATGACAGTTAATAACACACCTCTCACTAATATCTAAATTACTTGTTTCCATGGCCATAGTCTGAGTTGACTGAAATGTATTATTTAAAATAATTCTGAGTTGGTATTAAATGTCTGTTTTTCTGTCCCCTAGGAAATTTTACCTGGGTTATTTTTAGGCCCATATTCTTCAGCTATGAAAAGCAAGGTATGATTTCTAGAAGAGTGTTTCATACGGAAACTTTGCCGTGGTGATTTGTTACTTTGGCGGTATGTTTAAGTGTTACCCATACAGGTGCAAATTTGGTTGCAGTCCTGAACTGGAACCTGAAACATGTCAGAGTAGAAGTAATACCTGGTGCATTTATGGGATGGTCCTTTTAGCCTGCAGGATTATCTGACTGGGGCTGGTGTCAATGCCTCCTCCTTCCAGAGCAAATCTGAACTACCACTTGTGGCACACGCAGGGGCCGTTGACACTTGCAAGACTCTGTTTTCCGTGACAATCTTGTGAGCTGAAGTGTTACGTCAGGAGAAAAATTAAAAAGAGCCCAAATCAGTTTTTTTATGTGGCTTGAAGTTCTGCACATGTGCGTACACACACAAGTGCATGCTCTCTCAGTTCAGCTAGTCAGCTTTACCTACTCCTTACAAACCAGAGAAAAGTGCAGGTTTGAAGTGACTTGCACCCTAATTGTGGTAAGCATTCATGTGTTAGCTTTTTGCATTAAATTGAGTCTTATGATTAAGCTTGAATATAATTTTTCGTAGAAAAAGGTAGAACATTTGAGACTTGCACATTACTTGATTGGGCAATCTATTTCCTTTGCTAAAGTGTTGCAATACAAATGGGAACCGGGAACGGACACATACGTAGTAAAATAAGGTAAATTGCATCTACAGTAAAGTCAACTGCTGCTAAGACAAAGCTTGTATCTTCAAGCTTACCTCATAGTTTAAATGATCTTACTTCCAGTGGTCTGATTCCAGCAAGAATCAAATGCTATCTGGATACTGCATCATGCAGGGACTTGCCATTTCAGGCAATGTGGGCAGAGACAAACAAGTTCATTGAATGCCTGCCTTATTGCCTGTTCCTTTTATCATTGTTAGGAATGCTTTTTCTTGCAGCTCCTAATGGTTGGTTTGTCTTTTTGAAAGACAAAATTTTTCACACTATGCTATGAATATTAGAAAATGAGCTCCGATTTTCCTTGAGGACATGATATGGCCCTATTGTGTATTTAAGTATAGCTTTTCTTTTTATTGCTGTGCAATAGATGGATTCAGTAATTTAAAAATCTGTTTTTTTCTTTTTCCACAGCTACCTATACTTCAGAAACATGGAATAACCCATGTAGTATGCATACGGCAAAACATTGAAGCAAATTTTATTAAACCAAACTTCCAACAGTTATTTAGGTGAGAAATGATCGTAACATGCAGAACTGCAAACAATGAAAGATCTTACTTTTAAATGCCTTATTCTATATTAATGAGATTTTTTGTGTTAGTGTCCTTTCCAAATATTTTCACGTTGTCAAAAGTATTTGAAAAATGTGCTAAGGTATAAGAAGACTCTTAAATCCAAACCATGAAGTTTCCAGACAGAAACCATTCAATTCTAGACAGAAACAGCACTGCAAATGAGAAGTATCCATTAGTTTACAGTGACTGTCTTCAGTTTTAAAGTTGTAAGTTCTGAGTACAGTTTGTCCTGCTAATAAAACGTTTGAGGTAACTTAATCAGAATGCTTGTACCTCTGAAAAAGTTGCGTAGAGTCCCAGGAAAGAACACTGGCCCAGTTTGTAAACTGATGGGGAGCATGTGAGGATGTAGTACACAGATCTCAAAGTTGAGTCACGTGTAGCATAATACTTGTGAATTGCTCCACTCTGACAGGTGATTTTGTCAGGGGATGTTGGAGAAGGTTCCTCTCTTATTTCCTTGTAAGGACAGACCCAGAGGTTGCTTGTTTGCAGATGTTCTGGAGCTCAGACCAGAAAGTGAAGCCAGGAGGGTAGTGCTGGCTTCCTTCTGCAGGTTTGAGTATTGTAGCGGGGCTGAATCAGCTGTACGTGTACAGGTGGCAGCAACTTGGTGTCATTGTGTACTCATAGCAACTGTTTTCATTGTAGGTATTTAGTCTTGGATATTGCAGATAATCCAGTTGAGAATATAATACGTTTTTTCCCTATGGTAAGTATTTGTGTGTTAATGTGAATGGACTGGGAATGGAGTTGCCCATTAAGACTTTTCTGAACTAAGAGATACTGATTTTCAAATTTGGGATGCCCAGCCTCAGCTGCGAACTCTTAAGTGACTTATTATTGCCACTTTTTAGTAAGTGTCATTAACTGCTTTTCCAAGAAACTGAGGCAGAGTTGTAAAAGCTGTATCTTATTATGGTCAAAAAAAAAAAAAAAAAGCTGTGGGAGAATGCTGGAGAACCTGACCTGTAGGAAACTTTAGTTTTTGAGCCCAAGAGTATTTACATCTCTTTGGATCATATACTAAAACAAACTCAACAGAAAATAGTAGCCAGTTAGTGTAACTAAGTTCTACAGCATCTTGAAACATGTTTACTATAGAGGAATTAAAAAGTAACTTTAAGTTAAACAGTAGCTATTACATACTGCCATTTGGAAATGGAACAAACCCTTAGTTTTGGTCTATGGTTTTGTATCTTTATTTTAGGTTAGTTTGCAACTGAGCAAAAGTATTTTGTTCCTTTGCCCACCCCAAAAAAACCCCACCAAAAAGCTTTTCTGGCTTCCCTGTATATGACACAGGTGGTCATGTTTTTGCAGAACAAGGTGGCAAATCAGGTAATGGCTTGCAGCTTTTCCAAAGTATAATGCCATTTGATCAAACAACATCCTTTGCAAATCTCGCAGCTTCTGACATCCGAGTACCTCTGTGATGGTATATTTTTAAGAGTCTAGTTTGAGTTTTCCCGACAATAATTTGTTTAGCTTTTGTTCTTCATCTAATTGTCTGTTTCAACCGGGCAGTATTCCACAGACATCACGTCTCACCTTATAGATTGATTAGACCTACTTTATAACTGAAATTATCTTTGGAGGACTTCCATGAAGACACAAGTGTCAGTAGTGTGGTCTGGGCTATATTGCTGTTGATGCATGTGGGGTTTTTTGGTCGTTTTCATGTTTGTTCCCCCCAAATGTTACCATTATGTATGGAAACATACATAATGTTTGCCCCCCCCCCCCCCCCCCCCCATTAAGCAAACATGTTTGGAAGATACTTTTTATTATAGTGGCATAACATGTGACATAATGATTATAAAAGGCACACATATAGTGGATTTTTATGCTTTTTTGTTCCTCTCCGCATGAGTTTTTGACTGACAATTTTATGGATAGTTAAGAGTCTAAAAGAAATAGCAATGTCCAGGTGAAGTGATATCTAAGTCTGTATAAACAGAGTACATTATTGTCACTGTATATAAAGACTGATACAAAAATTCTACCAAATTTAAATGCAAGTAGCAGTAACATTTACAGTAATCTGAAACTGAGTCTTGTAATTTTTTTTTCTTTTTAGACTAAAGAATTTATTGATGGAAGTTTACAAAGTGGAGGTAAAGTCCTATTAACTTTTTTCCTTCCTTTACTAATGCACTGTTGTTAAAGCTTTAAAACTAACTTTTAGTGGTATGTATTAGAGGCTCTTAAGTACGAAACTTACTTACATTTGAGGTTTTATTGTGCTTGACTTGAACTTTATTATACAAGTTCAGAGCAAAGTGTTCTTCTTTCCTTTTGGCTCCGACTGGAAAACAAGCCTCTCTGTATATCTGTTTTTTCACTTTAAAACACAACTGTGTTCTGTGCATGAGGGGTTTTTTTGTTTGTTTCCTCTCTAATGTAGGGCCTTAAATCTGCATTGTGGTCCTGGAATGCAGGTTCTGTTACTCAATATCCTCAGAGGAGCAGGAATCCATGCTTCTGTATCCCAGGGCAGTAATGGACAGAGTATAGTTAGTAATCTAGAGTGAAGTGAGGTGCACCTATTATTCTTAGGAGGTACCTTGCTACTGTGGAGTTCTCCATAACAGAGAAAAACTACACTTCAAAGAATTTTCTTCAGTCTATACAAGTATGGTTTGTTTGTTGTTTGGTTTTTTTTCCTTCTCAGGAAAAGTTCTTGTCCATGGAAATGCAGGGATTTCTAGAAGGTAGGAAACTCTCCATTCTGCTTATTAATTTGTGGGGTTTTTTTTTTTTAGACTATGGGAATCTATTTTACTTTTTTTTTTTGTTTCTTTTCAGTGCTGCCTTAGTTATTGCATACATAATGGAAACATTTGGGGTGAAGTACAGGTAAGAACAGACCGTGGCCATGTAGTTAACCAGTTGTCTGAAAAGGCTGAAGTGAGAGAGTACTGTAGTACAGATTTCTTAGTCTGATACATCTGTAGGTCTTTTTTTTTTAATTCAAGTGAATAATAATTTTGGAGGGAACATAAACAGTCATGTATTGACACATAAGCCAGTTGTTACCTACTGAGATTGAGTGAAGACTTTACATGGGGCAGATAATTCCGTTTCACTTCACTGCAGGTTTGCTTACAATCTTTCCTTAAGATGAAGCAGGTACCTGCTGCTAATGGGAACAGGATACCAGCCTACCTAGAACTATAGGACAGGCCCAAGAGGCTGTTCTATGTACTGTGGTGAAAACAGGCCAGCAAGCTGAAAGCTGGAGTTGGGTGTGGGCAAATAGTATTTTTACAACTACTGCTTCCTATTTTGTCCAAACGATTTCAGTTATACCAGCCAGTTCTGAGGAGCATTTAGAGGCTGTACATTTCTGCAGAACTGATAATTGGAAGAAAGACTCCTGCAACCATAGAGACTTTTGTTACAGTCTGTTTTCCACTGAAGTATTTTCTCTCCCCTCTTGTTAAGGGATGCATTTACATATGTTCAAGAAAGAAGATTCTGTATTAATCCTAATGCTGGATTTGTCCATCAACTTCAGGTGACTTTCTCCTTTTTTCTGGTCATAACTCAAGCCATTTGATGAATCCTTTTCCTGCAAAATAGCTGTTTCTACTTTAAATGCTTGAAAATGTAAAAGCCTAAGTATGCTTCAAGTAAATGTCAGAAGCCATAGTAGAGCTTGGGAGGCAGATGAGTGGGTACCGTAGTTCATTAGACTTAAGCTTTAGACAAAGCAAATCCAGGAATGGAGGAAAAATAAAAATCCTGTTTTGTGCAGTGATTTAGAGGCTCTGAAACAGCTTAATTGGTGGCTAAGGAAACTGCAAAGTGAATATTGTGGCACACATCAGTGATGAGTTCATAGGTGATGAAATTCAGAAGTCTGAAACGGCAAACAGCGGTATCGTGAAGTTGCTTTCTCATATTCCAGGAGTCTACTGAGTGAATGGTGGGCAAACATTAGGACAGTATGTTGAAACAGATTTGCAGCGTCTCTGCTATCACTTAGGTGGCTAGCAGCAAGATGACTGAATATCTCCTGAGTTTGTGGGGGGATTTTTTTTTTTTTTTTAAGTAACTCCTGTGAGGAGTTGTGGTGTAGCACTGAAAGTGTGACATGTCACTAAAATACAACTTCAAGGCCATGTATGGTTTGCCCTTGTAACAAATCTCTAAAGCTACTGTATTCTATGTTTGGTTTGTTCCTACTGTCTGAATTGCCTTCTGGAAACACTGAGTTCTGTGAACATTCTCACAGAATTTTTTTTAATGAAGTTTACTCTCTTCCTTAAAGCCATACCTTGTCATCCTTTAAGTTTTCTTTTGCTCTGTCTTCCTGACAGTTCGTCATTCGCGTCAGAGCAACAAAGAACTCCCCTCTAAAATCTCTGCCTTACTATAAGATACTCTCTAGTCCATCCTAGTGAACTCTCTGAATTAGTCCTTCTCATCCTTACAAAGCATTATGCCAAATTAATAGTAATATGTATTACTAAACTTTTTCAGGAATATGAAGCCATCTATCTAGCAAAATTAACCATCCAGATGATGTCACCACTGCAGTTGGAGAGATCCCTCTCAGTTCCGCCTGGTACTACAGGTCAGAAGCCTCTCCTGTTGTGTGTGATGCTGCCTGTCTTACCTGCTATTGTGAGGTGACTTTCATACTCACTGACTAAACCCCCAGCAGCAGTGAATCTCAAACTTGGGAAGGACATGGCTGCAGTTGGTGTTCAAGCTATGTTCAAACTTCAGTATGCAGTACTTCAATATTCTGTTCTCCTACGGTTGGACTTTCCTGTGTTGTTGTCTGCGCTTCCATGACATAATGGAGAAGGGCCTTGCCTCTCTCTGTCCTTCAAAACCCCGAGTTCCCTACAGGAATCAAGAGCAATAGGTTGGAAGCAGCCACTGTTCGTGACATAACTGCTGCCCTTAATTTTAAGGCAGTTGCTCTGAAAAAAGGTTTTTCTGTGCCTTTAAACAGATAACGGGATTACAGCATGTAAAAAATGTTACCTTAATCATACAGGGGTGTGCCAGTAGCAACCCCTGCTAAAGGTCAGTGAAAATGGAGTTTGGGGAGAGAGATAAAGGGAGTGCAAAAAATGGTGGTTCTAGGAAATTTTCATGTGGCGAGGTGCAAGGGAAGAAGAGTGCTGTTAGCAGCTGGCTGTCCCAAAAGCTGTCTTCAAAGGGTAGAGTCCCTGCAGAAAGACCATAACAACTGCCCTGTAGTCATCCTCACAGCTGTGCATTACTAGAGCTGGTGTTTTTAGATGTATTCTCCTTCCTCTTTCCTTTTGCAGGAAGTTTAAAGCGAATGCATGAAGAAGATGAAGAACTTGGAACCATGCAAGTGGCAGCAGCACAGAACGGATAATATCTGAGTACAGCACTGTTTGTATTGTCAATTCCTACCAAGAAAGGTGAAGAAAACTAGGGAAAAATGATGAACACACATAGCTTATTTTCAATTACATGTTGCTTTCAGATGTAAATCTGCCTCTGCAACACACTAAGCATCATTTTTAAGATGTTGGACTTCTTGAATGAATAGATGGCACTGATTGTTTTACTCCTTTTTTACACTTTACAGTTTTATTCTAAACCAAGATTTTTGGACTTGCAAAGAGGTATTATTGCAATAATGCACTTTTCATACTTGAAATTTCTTTATTTGTATGATATAAAGTTATTACTTTAAACAAAATGCAAGCTGGGGGGATTTGTTTATAAAGTTATTTGTGTAATTTATAACAAGAGACTTTAGTAAAGAAAAAGTTTGCTAAAACTCACCTTGTTCTCAGTATGTATTATGGTCATGCTTGTAGAAATGTGCTTTACAAACTGCAGTATGCACTAATGGCAATTGAGCAACAGCAGTGATCTAATCAGTATTAACTCTTTACCTTGTTATAAAACCTCATTATATACTGAACTGTTTTGAGCTTTACACTCTGAGATCAATTTAAGAGAAAGTACTGTTCTAAAAATCTCTACCTTTTTTATGCAAGTTTAACAGTACTGGTTAATAAAATAGTAATGTGCTAAATTAATACAGAAGGCAGCTACCAATTTTAGACACATCAAGACTGAATTCTTTCAGCTAGCATTAAAAAGTTGCTTGTTAAATTAGTTATAGGTCAATTTAACAAGTTGAACAAGCTAGTATGGTCCATTTGTCTACTAGAATAATGCATCTTCAAACTGATATTGAAGGAATAGTTCCCTTTGTAAGGCAATAGTTGCATCATCTGAGGTAAAATTTGAGTTGGTCTTTGAAAACTGAGGTCCAAAGCACTGGCCGTAATAGTATCAAGACCTAAAGGATTCACCTCAGCTCTTCTAAAGCATCAGAGACAATTAAGGCCATGCACTTACAAGTGCTTTAAAGTTTTCAAGTTGGGAACTGTCGAGGCAGTTCATGCAGCTGAGTTTGAAGGCATGAATCTAAACTGTGGAGCCATTTTGTACTGTGAGGATCTCTTCTGATGCTGCCTTTGCTGGTGGAAGGTCCAGCAGCTTGTTTACTTTGTAAGAGCCTGTTTACTTTGTAGGAGTTCTGCCTCATTTTGTTGACCACACCTGTGACTGGCTCATCTTTGCTTGTCACTGATCCTCTTGTCTTGCAGCTCCCCAGAAGGCTTGCTGAGGGGCAGTCCCTGCAGAGCAAGGCTAAGCTCTTGGCCTGTCAAGGCTACTTAGCAACATCTTACAACTAATTAGCAAACTTTGGTTTGAAAACTGCTGCCTGGGTTAAAGCATGCTGCTAGAACAGATGTTGGTGACACCTGAGGAAGAAATCCTCCTGCAGTAAGTCAGGGCTTTTAGCTGAGCCAGGACACCTGGGTGAGGGTTTATAGCCTAATAACCTCTCCTCCTGTGGAATGTGAAGGCCCTGGAGCACAGTGCTTTCCCTTTACTGCTTTCTGTCCTCTGCCACCTACATCAGTGATGGAGCAGTGCACATCCTTCAGAAAAAAATCTTTCAGAAATGTATGATGCCTTAGTTAGCAGTAACACTTTCTTTTTTCAAGCTGAAAATTTCCTATCTCCTTAAGAACTACAACTTGTAGGTGTTAAGCTGACTGGCTAAGCATGCAGCACTGGTTTTGCAGTTCTGGGGTTTACTGTGTGCTGTTAACTGACTCTTTTAAAAAGAACGCTTCTGGGGCTGTTGGGAAATACATTCTCGGATGTTTCACCACTTAGCCCATGAGGCAGCGGTGGGGTTTGTGGATGTCTGTCTCTCTTGTGCTGCTCAGCAAATGCTGGCAGCTACAAGCTTCTGATGAGACAAGGATGGGAACCAGAACTTCTGCATAAAATGGCTTTCTACTTCAGCTGCCTTGGGGTCCCTTGGGAAGGGGTACAGATGAAACACAGATGGAAGAACACTGTTGACTCATCTAACTGTGCCCTGCCAGAAAGGCTTGTTCATGTGTAGTCTGGTTCTGTTATCTCATTGAGGTGCTGGTGCTTTCCCAGGGAGACGGTTTCACAAACTAACAAGCTTCATGACTAAGGAATTTCCACCCATCGTATTTTTTTCATGCCATTACCCTCTGCTGATGCCTTCTATACGTAGTCATTCTGGTTGGTCTGCCTGCTGCCTTGCAAATAACAGCCTCTCAGATCCTAAGGAATTCTGAGATTAGTTTTCCTCATATATCTAGTATTAAGCCTTTTGTTTTAAACTTCTTGACATCTGTCTCATTTACCCCCTGGCAGTAAGCTACTTCAATTACTGTTTACTTTCTGGGGTTACACACCTTTGGTTTAAGGTGTTTTAATACCACCTCTTGCTGTTAAATGCTGCTGTTTGTGGCATTTTCCTGGTTTCTGTGGACTGTGACAGTTTAAAATATATACACCTGCATACTAGGTGTTCTTCCAGCAGGCTGGGGCATGCCTGAAACCACAGTGGCATTTGTAAGTCCCTAGTCGGGGTAGTATCAGCTCTATAGCACCAGCCCACAGGTTGCAGAGTACATTCAGTGCATTTTCCAGCTAACACTCCCAGCGCCCCTGCTGGTAACAGGCCGGATTCTGCCCTGCAGCTCACACCCACAGCACTTTCATAGACTCACAGAATGGTTTGGGTTGGAAGGGACCTTTCAAGGCCACCTAGTCCAAGCCCCTGCCATGAGCAGGGACATCTTCAACTCGAGCAGCTTGCTCAGAGCCCCGTCCAACCTGACCTGGAACAGTTCCAGGGATGGGGCATCTACCACCTCTCTGGGCAACCTGGGCCAGGGTTTCACCACCCTCAGTGTGAAAAATGTCTTCCTTAGATCTAGTCTGACTCTGCCCTCTTTTAGTTGAAAACTGTTACCCCTTGTCCTATCACTACAGGCCCTGCTAAAAAATCTGTCCCCATCTTTCTTATAAGTCCCATTTAAGTCCTGGCAGGCTGCAACAAGGTCTCCCTGGAGCCTTCTCTGCTCCAGGCTGAGCCCCCCCAGCTCTCCCAGCCTGTCCCCCCAGCAGAGCTGTTCTAGCCCTCAGAGCATTGCTGGGGCCTCCTCTGGCCCAGCTCCAACAGGTTCATGTCTCTCCTGAGCCAAGGGCTCCAGAGCTGGATGCAGCACTGCAGGGGGGGTCTCACCAGAGCGGGGCAGAGGGGCAGAATCCCCTCCCTTGCCCTGCTGGCCACGCGGCTTTGGGTGCAGCCCAGGACACGGTTGGCCTTCTGGACTGCAAGCACACATTGCTGGCTCAGTCCAGCTTTTCATCTACCACTACCTCACATCCTTCTGGGTAGGGCTGCTCTCCATCGCTTCACCCCCAGCCTGTACTGATACCCAGGGTTGCCCCAACCCAGGTGCAGGACCCTGCACTTGACCTTGTTGAACCTCATGAGGCTCACCCAGGCCCATTCCTCAAGCTTGTCCAGGTCCCTCTGGATGGCATCCTGTCCCTCAGGCGTGTCAACCGCACCACTCACTCAGCTTGGTGTTATCTGCAAACTTGCTGAGGGTGCACTGAGCCTGGAATTCCTCCAGAGGAATTCCCAACAGCCTAGCCATTAACCAGGCATGACACAGCAGGTGATATCACCTTCCCTCTTGCAAGGCAGAGCCTGCTGTAAGTGCTGTTTCCATAGGGGTGGTAGTCTGCCAAGGTTGGGAATATCACTTCTGGTAGAGAACAAAGAGCTTTTCAAAGCTAAAGGGATGCTGATGAGCTGGATTCCTCCCAGCAGAGGCGTTGTCATACAGCCACAAAACCAAGCTTTCAACCAAATTCATTTGTTTTACAATGATCTAAGCTGGGTACACAATCACCTGCTCCTCACTTGCACTAATCTTTTCATTAACTCTTAATGAGGGCCTGGAGCTATTTAGATGGTGCAGATAAGTATCATAGAATTCAAATAATCCACTTTAAAGTAGTGGAAATTCAGAATTTAATTAAAACTCTGAAAGGCAAGAAAATCCACTGCTGTCATTTGGGGCCCAGCATAAATCAGTAGCTGATTTTATACAATTAGTTCAGAGTTGGGGCTCAAGCCACTTTGATCTTCTGTCAGCAGAGCACATCTGTGAGAAGCCCAGCTCTCCCTCAGGGGCAAACACCCCTAAGAAAAGGGGGTACCCCAGGCCTAACTGCAGGGCTGCATGAGTGGGTCAGAGACTTCAGCCTGGCTCTGAGACATGCTTTCTCAGTGGTCCTTACAGCCCTGGGCTTGTGTCCATGTCTGTAAGCCATCGAGCTGTCAGGATGCTTACCTCTGGTTGCAGGAGAGGTACACGGGCTGGGATTTGTGCCTGCAGGCAAAGGCTCCACCACCAGAAGCCGAGAATGTCCTTTGAACACGCACTGCATAGAAGTCGTACTGGCAGAGATACAAATGTACATCGGACACATGCTTAAAATGAACACAGAGTCTCAAAAAGTGTTCTTTTCAGGCTAGGGAAAGGAAAAGAGAGGCATGTGCAGCAGGTGGTACTGTTCGGAAGGACAACAGGTACATGCTTACTCTGCATACCTACTGCGAGGCACAACACAGCAATGTGAAAAACAGACCAGGTAGATATATTTGGCAGTCTTCATTTATTCAGCTTAAAGATTTTTTTTTTTTTAAAATAATCAATAAATAAAACAGACATCACCAAGGAAACACTATATTGAGTGGAGTACCATCAGGAACGTTAAATAGAACCCTCACCACAGCTTAAAGTAGCTCTCCACGCCACAATGAAAGAACATTTTGTAAGGCCTAACTGTTCACAAAGAAGACTGGCTGTTCTGTACGAACCTTCATGTATTTCTAATGCCCTATTCATAGATGTAGGATTTGTCACTCCGCACAAAACGCTACTGTTGAAACCAGGGCTTTGTACATTATTTGCTTGCCATCACTGGCAAAAGTGCTAAAATCATGTATCCAATCTTGCAGCAAGAGGGATGATCCAAAGCAGCAATGTTCCCTTGGGACCAGGAATGGGGATTGCTATGCCATAGGCATAAGCCGCTACCAGCAAAACGGCAGCCCACCTGGCCCTCAGGAGTTCAAGTTCAGCAAGCTGGCCGGTGCCTTGAGGTGACTCTGCCGGCATTGCTGCCAATCCCAAGTCACATTCCCTTTGAATGCTAGCCAGAGCCCCGCTCAAGGTGGGGTGTATTCTGTCAGACATTCCAGTTTCCCAGTTACCTTTGCCCTGTCGCAAACCTTTTTTTAATTTTATTTTTGTCAGAAAACAAGTAATTATCCTGAAAACAAAGTAAGTTATCAGCTAAAGTGCAGGACCCCTGCAGTGAGAAGTACACATCTATTTTTAGACGAGACACATCAGCTTTAGCATAGCCTGTAAGGATCCTCCCCTACCCGCACAAACAGTAACAAATTCAGTTTTGGAAAATAGTGCCTATAAAACTTTAGGTACGCTAACATCAACAGCACTTCAGTGAGGTTTCGTGGAAAGAACAGAACAAATGCCCATTCTGTATCGCTAATTCTGCACGAGAGAAGCATCACCCCTACCCGAGCTACGTCATCCTTCCGTCAAGTACAGACAGGAGCACGATCCTGCGAGCTGTACTTTGGCTACCAAGAAAAGAAGCACAAACCTTTAGAAAAATACAATGCAAGAAAAAATTTGAGATAAAAAATATATACCTTTGGTTAAAAACCATCCCTTTAACAAGAGTCCTTTGTAACTCAGCTAGAACAAAAAAGCTTCACTTAGACTGAACAGTAGTAAAAATTAGTTCTAAGAGCTTATTTCCTAACCCAAAGGACCCTTCTAAAATGTCAGTAATTTTTTTTTTGCAGGATTTACACATTTGATGTTCATTATTTATAGGGATTGTTATATTTGCAGCAATAAACTATATAAATTTTCCACGAAGAGACTGTTTGTAGCACAAGCTCCTCCACCAACAGTCTTTACCAAAAAAAAAAAAAAAAGGACTAGAAGTTCTTAATTAAAGAACCGTTGAAACATGTAGTTTTCTTCAGATACCAAATAGCCAAACTTCTTATAGAAATCCACATTTTTTGGCAGACACTCAAGCGTAATTTTGTAACAGTTCAGTCTCTTACTTAGCAATGTAAGGGTGGACGTTAATCTGAAAAAGACAGAAACCCAACAGTTAAATGAAACGGCCCTGAACACTGGATCAATTAACATTCCACTAGCTGAAGTTACCAGACCTACAATACTGAAGTTTTACAGCCTCTGCGTTTTCCTGCACTACACAGGACAGTTGCTATCCCCCTCCTTTCAAAAAAAAAAAAAAAAAAAAAGAACAAAGTACCAACGTCTTGCAGACAATTTTATGTTACTGTTAGGAGAACCGCAGTTCACACTCGCCAGCTAGTGATACCTTCTGGCTAAATCCTTTCCACGTGTCTGGCTGGGGAGAATCTGCCCCGCAGCTAACCTGCGGAGCCAAAACCCTGCTCTCAGAGGTCAGGCGAGCGATCTTTGCCAGCTTGTTTGCTGGCACCCATCAGCGTGGTACGGTGAGGGGGCAGAAACCAACTGGGTGAGGGCTTGCTGCCTGCCCACTGTTGAATGGCAAAGGTGGTGAAATACTTACAGTTTACCAAGCTGCTTTCCTCTGCACTCCCCGCTTACGACGACATCTTCTATCCTTCCTCTCTGTGAAAATACAGACGTGCGTTAGTCGAACAGAACACTGTTACGTTCGTTTCCCTACTGCGCTCCATTTCACGCTTGGATTTTCCGCTCTCTATTTAGATACAACTCCTCCCATGGTCAACACGCTCATAATGCCCCTTCCCGCACTCCGCAGGAGCTGCAGTCCCACCACAGCCCTTCCCCGCCGAGGGATCTGTATCTCTCTAGCTCCCTGTTCTCACACGTCTGGCTGGGACTCCGCAGCAGTGAGATCCTCAGCCATCTGCTCCATCAGAACCAAGTCTGACTAGTTTGAAAGCTCGCCGGCAGGGAGAACGGGACAGACATCAAATTGCTCTTTTTCCTTAAGAAAACCCAAAGCTGCCTTTTACTCTTTATCTCCCACCCAAGGATTGGAGATATTTTGAAAATGCCTTTGTCACCGACTCAGCAGAAGGTACTTCATCACACAGTAACACCATAAAAATAACATGCATGGAGCCTGGGGACAGGCTCTTCCTCCTCACTTCACAGCTGCAGTGAGAGAATATACCTTTGCACAGGAGTGAGTGAACTTATGTTCTATAACCAGCGTTGCCGTAGCAACAATCTGTCCAAGATTTGTGTCTTCTACGACAGTAACGTAGTAATCTCCAGATCTCTTCATGTGCTCAAAGGTTTCTGTGGGAGCAGACGGACAGCGGAACAGTCACCGTTAATCTCAGAATAAATTGCTATGAAGTCTAACACTTGCAACAGATTCTGAATGCAGGTCACTGCAGGGTTCAGGATCACACGGAAGATGCACCCAAGACCCCAGAACCTGAAAGCCACCAAGTCAGACTAACCAGACAGAAGCAGGAAAAAGCAGAAGTTAAACAAATGCCTTTTCCTCAGAAGCCAAGAGAATCCTCCTTCCCCAGAGTGTCTGCAGATGGGCACTACGATGAAGGCAGCAACACCTCTAAGTTTTCTTACACCTCAGTTAAACCAGCGAAGCAAGCTCAGGACGCTGTCGAGCTGTGATCAAATGCAAGCCTCTGCCTCGCTACCGGTGCTGCAATAACTCAGCCCAAACAAGCCATCACCCAATAGTCCTTTCTGCCAAGTATCTAAAGCTCAGTCTCAAAAGCAAGTATACAATTTAGGCCTGTCCCAGCCAAGAAGCCCTTTGGGATAGCTGCAACTGGATCCAACACTGAGTGCCAAAGGCTGCCTCAGGGGAGTTGAATTAGTAAATCCCTCTGGCATCAGGCAGTCAGGAGCCTCACACCCAAGGAGCTTTGCTGTCAGCATCACTATCCTCTGCAGCAATGTCTATGGAAATGCCAAGAAATTATGATATACTCACTGATAAACTGCTCTGGGCTTGCAACTCCAGTTTCAGTCAGCTGACCCAGAACCTTAAAAAAGCCTGTTATAAAAGAAGGGGAGGGAAAAAACCAACAACCACCCTCAGTGAGGGACAGAGACACACAATTAGCTCCAAATAGCACAGAAAGACCCGACACAGCTGTTTCGAGAGTTAATATCCCCATGGCACCATCCAGTTCAGCTGTACACAAAAGCCTGCGCTCTGCATATTATAGAACTAAACTGTAATCTTAAAACCAAACTCCCGCCTTGAGCAATGCTGAAGGATCAGCTAATGCATCAAGGAGCCAACTGCAGCTTGAGTGCACAGAAGCATATAGTCAAGAAAGAAAAGCAGAAGCCTGAAATTAGGTGATATTAAGCTGTATGTTCAGAAGAACCCTTTTATCCAAGTTACAGAACTGCGGAAGTCTCCATGCACTAAGAATAATATGCTGGATTGCACTGTTTTAATATTAAAGGGAACGGTATGAACAACTGTACTCCCTCTCTAAAGCTGTGGTGAATAGGGAGCTGTGGATTATTTGAAAGGTTTGATTTGACTTGAATTTTAAGATTGGCTTTGAGGTTATTAAAACAGTAAAGCTAATTTTGAGGGTCACCCAACACAGCACCAACTCATGGTGCCAAGTGCTCAAATTCCTTACTGATAAAAATAACCCAAACCAGATAAAATGACCAATCCTAATCTATTGAGAGATCATGCAGAAATACATGTTATCCAGTTCAGCACCCAGCTTTCGTTGGTGATGATCATTAAACAGGATTCTACCTCGATTTAAATCAGCTGTGCAAAGTGGTCTCAAAACTAGGCCATCTCCTGGATCCAAAGGAGAAATAGCAGGAGAAAATGTCGTCGTGTTCTCGCTCCAGTCAAGTTCATGCAGAATATTTGGGTCAAACATCGGCGTGTCGTCAGGCATCACGGTTGCCACAGGCATCATGGCTGCAATAGGTGTTCTGGAACAGAACACAGAGTTTTCCTCTCTGAACATGCTATTTCCCCTGGTTGTACCATGTCATGTGGCGTTCCTCGGGGACATCAAGAAAGGCAAATGAAACCAGAACTGCTGTTCACTTTATCTGCCATTGAAGCTACTCAACCTTCACCAGACTAGGCCGCTGCGTTAAACAAAGAGCGCACACACTGACACCGCACACGTCACCTAAAGTCAACACACGTGTTCATCTGGGAAAAAAAACCCCCAAACAGATAAGGCATCAACTAGGGTATTTCACTTCTAAAATTTTCCTCTGAAAAGGAAAGCATCTCGCACTCTCAAGAAACCTCTCCAACATACTCTTTACCGAGTATGAGAAGATCATTTGCATTCGCGTTCCACTTAAGACTGACGGTAGGAATAGTACCTTTCAACCATCCCATCACGTAAGTATTTAGCATCTCAGCCAAGAGGCACTACATCACACATATGAAAATACAGATGATACAACAGCCTGCACGCACGCTTACAGCCCATACCACGTTTCTCATGCGCTCATGTTAGCTTGGCATATTTACAAAATCTAACGCCATCTCAGCTGTAAAGCACTGCGCTTCATTGTCCATTAACAGGTAAAACGCAGAACGGCCAAGATGATGGTGATACACCTGTTAATGATTAAAGAGAGATTTGGGAATTGTATATTATTTGGAATCTGGGATAAGAGGAATCAAAGGGATATATTTTCCTAGTTGTGAGACATAGGAAAATAATTCTTACTTTGTCACCTGTGGAATACCTGGTCAGATTTCTGGTATGAACAGAGCGTATCATGGGAACTTCTCCTGAGAGAAAGTTCTTTATACATCTTCAAATTAAATTAGCTGCTCCATAAAAGATACAGTAGTCACACACTGTTGGACAGGCCAAATAAACACCAGAAAAAAAAATGTATTTGGGATGAATACTTTTCAAAATAAGACATCTTACAGCCCTCTTAAGCTGCCCAGAGAAAGGACAGAGGACGTTAGCTATGAAGCACCGCAACATAACTGCAGCATGCAAGCCTGAAAACCGAAGGTGGCTCTGGAAACCCAACTGAGAAAGCTTATTTTAAAAAAAAAAAAAGAAAGGTTTCCAAAAGATTTCCAAACCAACCACAAAATCTCTTTTTATGCCACCTGCTGGTATACACTAGCCTCATTCTCATCCCCATTCTCATGTCAATCTTGCATATAAAAATAAAAAAAAAAAAGCTGTTATAGCAATTAAACAGCAATACGAATTCCCATGCCCTATGAATTTTCAAAATGAAAGAGGAGGAAAAATGAAGTGCAAAGAAAAACGTTTTCATAGATGGGAGAGTCAGAAGTGAGAATCCAGGTCTTCCGAGTCCCAGTCCTGAGCTTTAGCGATCAGATCACACTGACACGTGCAGAGGACTGCAAGCCCATCACTAGCATATTAATTATGTCACCGCTAAGGAAAACTGAAGTCTCCCTGGTTCCAGCAACACATGTGGTATCTCTGTTCCTAGATCTCAATTACTCTAATGCTGCCGTTACCCTGTCCCATTACAAAGCCTTCCTCGAATTCACAAGTGTTCATAACAACATTCAAATAGTGTCCTGTACGGAGTAAAATAAATCTAATTAATTTCAGTTCAGGGTTACAGAATACCAAGCACACACAGCAGTAGAAAAAGCACATGAAGGACATAAAATTTTTGATCCCCTTCAAGCAGTTAGTGACAAACTAAGAGGTATTTTTCAAACGACATCCGGCACAGCTGGAGCAGGAAGAAGTTTGAAGCTTCACGCATTTTTTGGAGTCAGGAATATGACTTAATACAAACGCATTGGCATATTAAAAAAAAAAAAAACCCAAAAGGTCAATGTACGGTGAGGAAGAAGAGCTCCGGCCTGTTTCGATGGGCACCGGTTTTGCTGACCTTACTCCAAGAGCGGGTGCGGGCCCTGGTGCACACCTGAAGTCTCTACCGGAGCATCCCGGGCTCCCCTCCCGTGTCGGGAGCAGGACGGGCCCGGGCCAGCGCCGACAGGACACGTTGGGCCCCTCTCGCCCGTCCCACCTCCCTCTGTTCCGGGAGACCGGCGGGGCTGGAGCACGGTATGGCCTGGGGTCCCCCCGGGATGAACTGCCTGTCCGAGGGGGAAGCCCCTCGGCGGGGCCCCCACCTGAAGCAGCCCCCCGGGGTGGGGTCCACACACCCCACACGCAGCCCCTCGGGGGCCGCACTCACCCCACACCCGGCCCCTCGGGGGAGCGTGCCCTCACCCCACACTCAAGCCCTCGGGGGGTCCCCTCACCCCACACCCAGCCCCTCGAGGGTCTCCCCAGGCCCGACCCTCACGCAGCCCCTGGGGGGCGCTGAGGAGCCGGGGGCGTCCCCCCGCTCCCCCCAGGACGGTGCCCACCCCGCCCGCACTCACCCGCGCACGAGGCCGCGGCACCAACTGCCGCCCGCACCGGCTCCGCCGCAGGCGCCGCACAGACGTGGCAGGGGGGCGGTGCCCGGCACGCACGCGCACGCCAGCGCGCAGCCAATCACCGCCCGCCGGCCCCGCCCCGGCTCCGCGCGCCCGGAACTTCGGGCCGCCCCCGCGCCGGCCTTGCGACCTTCGGGAACAGCCCCGCCCCCGCACTCGGATTGGATGGTAGGCGGCGTGACCACGCCCCCATCCGAGAGAGGCCCAGCCCCTCCCGTCACGTAGCGCTCTAGACGTGGGAGCCGGGGCAAGATGGTGGGTTGTGTTCGGTGGTCGCTGCCTTAGGCAGGCCCGGCTGTCCCTGCCCGGCCTCGTCCCTCCTGCGGAGCCCCTCGCCGTCCTCCGGGCGGCAAGGGCCGTTTACATCCTGACGGCGGCCCGATGGGGTCGGCGGGAGGAAGGATGAGGGCAGTGAGGCCAGCCTGGCCTAAGGCCCTGTTGCCATGCTCTGCTTCAGGCGTGCCAAGGCTGAGGCGTTTGCCCTGACAGGATTTTGACGCCTGAAAGAAAATCCCTTTGCCTGTCTGAACTAGCATCGAGCGAGGCGGGTCACAGGGGAGCGAGCAGTGTCCCTCAGCACAGGGGATGCTTCTGTGGGGTGTGGGGAGTCCTGCTCCTCGCAGCGCAGTGTGTGTGCGTGTGGTCTTTGCTGGATCACACCTTCCTCTCATCTGTGCCTGCTTTCTCTTTACAGCTTGGTGGGTTTTTTTTCAGACAGCTGCCTTTCCCATAAAGGTTTTGGTATTTGTTTTGGCTGACTGCAGGACTTTCTTTTGGGGGAAAGGTAAAATGGAGGCCCAGACTATGTGATCTCAGTGAAGGTCCGTATGACACTTTTCAGAAGCAGCAGATCCCTGGGAAGCTTGCAGGTGGAATTGCTGGCTGCTCTGCGTATGTTTCCCTGTATTTTTGCTGGCGTTTGGGCTCCAGAGTTCCCCTGGGAAGCTGCTTGGTGGCTTTGGAAGGCTGCTGGCTTTAATCCAGAGCTGGCCACAGCTCAAGGGGGGCTCAGATGAAAGGACTATACAAAAGTTCCTCTTTCTCCTGAGGAATTGCAGGTGGCAGCAGCTTTCATCATGAAAAGCATCCCTGGCTTTGATAATTTTCATCTCTGGGGGATTAGTTTTGGAGGCTCCATCACTCCCTGTGGACAAGACCTCCTGTCATGTACTGGGATGGGCCTTGTTCAGCCTCCAAGGCTGGCAGGTGTCAAGAGTGAGGGTTTTTCTTCCTTTCCAATTAAAAAAAAAAACAACTTAAAGATCATCTAAGATCAACATGAGAGACTGTTCTATAAATAGCTGAGGTCAAGGCATACAAGTAGCATGGAGCAGGAGGCCTGCTGAACAAGATCATTACACAACGTGCTTCTGAGACATGATTTTCATTTTCCATGTTTCTTCCCCCTGTTGCTTTACCCTTAGAATGAATCACTCTCTGTTACCGTGGAAGCAATCAACATTACTTAGTTTTGACTTCTTCGGGCCCAGAGTGACCAGATGACACACACCAACCTCCCTGGGCTCAGGCACACCCAAAGTCTGGGGGCGATACTCACCCCAAACTTCTCTGACGGAGCCAGGGCTAGGGGCTGTGTGGGTGAATCACCACGGCTGTTAACCTTTTATTGCAAGGGAAAGGCACAAACTGCGTGTGAGCTTTCCCCTCCTGTCCCTTCTCTATTTCATTTGTTTTGAGGGATTAAGAGGAGAGGGAAGGTCCCATCCATGCTAAGAAATGAACACCGTATCTTGCTTCTGTGCGCGAAAAGAAACAGGGAAGTGCTGCTTTGGCTGGTTAAACGGGGAAACTGGGAGTTGTGGATGCAATTCCATTGCGTGATAAATGACAGAATGGGGGGTTAGTTTAACTCCCTCCATGGTGCCTTTTCCTTGATGGAAAGATTTTACGGATGTGAGGTAGATGTTGCATTTTACCTAAGTAACTGAAAAGTCTTGACTTCAAAATCATGCCATAACAAGGCCCTGACCACATGGGGTCAGCCCAGCTCTCCCCAGTGAGGCTCGGAGCAGAGGTCCTGGACCTGCACGGGGAATACGGCGGGTTTTGGACAAGCTTTATCCAGATACATCCTCCGAGTTTCCGGCAGTCGGCTGTGTAGGGACATCCTGACCCAGAAGGTACATCTGGCCCGTGGTATTTAATAGCTGAACGGTGCTGTCCTCTGTGTGTGTATCTCAGCTTCTGACCTCCAGAGCTCCCTCTGTGCTGTTGTAGAACAGGGGAAAAAACCCTTCGGTTTGTTTAAACCCCCAGCACGGCTGTTTTTGTTAGTCCTGGAGACCAGTCCTGTCCTATTTACCATCACAGGTACTGACTTCAGCTTGGGTTGAGGACAGAAACCGTTCTGCACATGGATTTTGTAGCAGCTTGAGTCTAAACCAGGGCAGGGAAATGATCTGGATGGAAAAACCTTTCCAAGGAAAGATGAATTTGCCAGGCTGCCAGTGGAGGTGGGGATAGATCCTCTTCAACTGGGTTTGCAAGCTGAGAGGAAAGAAACCTGCCCCGATGGAGGGGCTTAAACTGAACAGTGCCTCTGTCAGAGCCTCCGAAACCCTCTTCCATTTCAAGAACCCAGAGACATTTTGGAGGAGAGCTGCTGTTACGAGGGGATTAACCTCTCGCAAAGGTTTGCTCTTTACACCCTCCCACAGCCCATCCAAAACCCTGTGGCAAAATCTGAGCCAACCTAACAGACAGGGCAGAACGGGGTCAGTTGGTTTGCAGCCACCCCCCTCCCTGTGCGGTATGTTTTAAGCTTTTTCTCTAATTTTAAGCACATTGGAAGGAGATGCCGGTGCTTTTACGGGCCTTTAAAGCAGAGGTGGCCAGTGGAGAAGGACTGGATTCGTGTACCCAGCAAGGGGAAACTGAATCAGGGCTCAGCCACTTTGCAAAGTCTCCTGCATTGAAACAGGCTTTGCTTCTTACCGAAAGCTCGGCAAAAGGCAAGTGGCTGCTGCTGAGCATTCACATCTCCTTGAGACACTTCCAAGTCCCACCCAGTGGCTTTTTAAAGGTCAAGTGATTAGGGCCAGCAAGGATTCACAGCAGCCAACAGATAAATCTTCCCAGTACCTCCAAGGCCAGGATTTGGTTGCTGGAGAGGGGAAAGTTGAAATAACACGTTTCCACTTGTGTCACAGATGCGTTCATCTCCGCTCTGCCGGTTCCACTGCGGCGTATTTTGTTGCAGAGGTAAAAAAACCAAACGGCAGCAAAGTGATATCCTCTGGCTGCTTTGTGTTCGCCAGCACTGGAACAAGGCAGTCACAAGGCAGGGAAATTGCAAATTCGTGACCGCGGGACAGTCAGAAAGATGGGAAAGGAGCCACACACTTGCTTGATGTAAATGTCTGAGTCTGAAACACACCCTGCTTTATGAGGAGAGAAAAAGCGCTCTCCTTTCCTTTGGCCGTATGACACAAGGCAGTAAGAACGAATAAATCCTCGCCACAATAAAATTGTTTACATTTTGTTTTGGAAACAGATGCTTGGGGCTCAGTATACCTAGGGACCAGCCTCTTTGATTCTTTTTAACCTCTCCTAGATTGGGCTGTATCCAGCCACCAATAAATCCTGAGCGATGGAAACGTCTGCAGAAGAGCTGCATAAACCAACTCCGGGTGCCTGGATTTCACTGAGGACCCAGCACCCACTTAAATACCATCTGTCTGCCAGAGGAAAGAAAGATGCTGCCATGTCTCCCCAAACGTTGCCCACAGATGGACAGCAAGAAACTAAATACCTGCTCAAACTTAATAAAGTCGTAGGGGAAACCTGGCAAAGCTCTGCCACCATCCAGATGGCCGCCTGGGACCTGGGAAATGGTATTTCTTCAGGGTTTATGATAGCGTTAGTGCAGTTCTGAAAGGAGGAGCGCATCTGGAACGTGTCTACCTCGCTGGAAATAATTATCCCATCTTTAGCCAAGAAGCCAACTGTAATTTAACTGCAGGGGAAGGGGAAGTGTTAGGAACTGCAGGTGTGTCGCAACCCCCTGCCCCAGCCATCACTTTCAGAGGGAAGCAGAGGCAGCCCCGGTCTGCAGAGGCTGAAGAAGTGCGTGTTCATGTCCTCAGGTTTTCTTGTCTCTCCTGCCTGTGGCCCAGGAACAATTTTTTTTTTTTAATAGAGAAAATCCCCACCTGAGGTGAACAGCATCGTGCCTTGTTAATACTCAAATATCCTGGCTCAGAGTCCAAGCCAGGGCTTAAAAAACATGCGAAAGCACCTCCAGCAAGAAACCTATTTATTGCCATTGCTTTCCTTCGCATGTGGGTATTTTATGAAAAGTAAAATAGCATAAGCTTACCCCAAAAAATTGGAGCTGGGATCAGATCAAGCACGGATCCAGCCTTGAGCTGAGAAATGGGGAACACAGCCTAAATGGTACTTCTGATCCCAAAGTGTCCTGAGCCTGCAAGCAGCGGCTACGAGGGTGTGTGCATTGCAGGCAGCTCCAGACATTTACGGTCCCTGCAGGTAAAAGGACATTTTCTCACCAGCTGCAGGCAGAGCACTCTGGATTACAGATATCCCCAGCCTTGCCGTACAAAATGAGTGCACTGTGGATTTGATAAGGCATTTTCTCTGGACGCATTAGTGAGTAAATAACAGCTTTTACCTCTTTCCCTTCCACCAAATACAAGCTGGTGGCACCAAGACAGCGTTTGTCTAGCAACTGTCTCTGCAAACACGCCATCTCACCCAATGTCCTGTCAGTGGGCAAGTTACAAAGGACCTTCCTCTATTTCCCAAAGGTCATATTTCTATGATCTTGATTAAATTCAAGATCAAATCTTCCTCAAAGGAAATGCAGCCTGGTCTCTTGTCCTTCCCTTCCATGGATGCTGGGGGATACATTTAAGGGACAAAACTGGCCTCTCTGCAGCGGTGGGGCAGCCAGGATCTGGGCACGGGTGAGGGTCCATCCTGCACCGCCTTTTTGAAGACAAAATTGCCACCCTGGCAGGATGAGCAGCAGGAAAGGCTTTGGAGAGGAGCTGTAGGCAGGAGCTGGTTGTACGTGAGTCCCAGCACGGCAGCTCTGTGGCTGCCCCGGCCAAAGGCTCAGCAGCGGCCCCAGCAGAAAAGCCTTGGCACGTCCCTTGGCAGCCGGCTGCTGGGACAAAGTGTGCAGCAGTTTGGAAGTAAGTGGTTAACAACCGGGACCAAGGGGAGGCTCTGTCTGGCCGGCCGGACCCTGCACCGCATGTGGGGAATGAGACATGGGGCCTGGGAAGAAGCACACCCCGAATCCGGGCAGCTGAGCAGGCAGAGGACAACATGGCCATGCGAGCTGCTTGGCAGGCTTGATCTCTGTTTATCCATCGTGGTGGAAATGCTTTATCTTCCGCCTGCGCTGCACTGTGCGAGCAGTGATAAGAGGCGGCGGTTAAACAGAAGTTGAAGTTGATGTTCCCTTGGTCTCCAATTTCTAAGGTTACAGAGAAGAAGAAAAAACAGTGACTAATTCCTGTGCCCAGAGCCGTCACGGTGTGGGCAGGAGTCCTGCGGGAAGGGCAACGGGGCTGAAGCGAGCGGGGCCTGAAAAAGACTGAGCAGCAGGTTGGCAAAGGTGGGCGCCTGGGAAGGGCGGGAGGAGAAAACATGGGGGGTTTCTCAGAATTACACGGTGATGACTGCGGGCCACCTGCTCGTGCCTGAAGAGGATCAGCAAGGCCGTGAAAACTTCGATAGCTTGCTAAGGTCTGTGCATGGGCTGTGCTCCCGTCTCCCCTGCCCGGGGTGATGGTCCTCCTCCAGCTCTTCCTGCGCTTCGGGCTGGCCGCACACCAACCAGACCTGGTGGCAGCCGGTGAGCGCTGGGAAAAGGTACCACAGCTTCTGCTGTGGCTTCATCCTGACCATCTATCCATACTTCATCCTTCCTTCATCCCTGCTGTCCTTCCTCCATTCCATCCATCATCCATCCATCCATCCATCCATCCGTGCCTGGGTATATTTGCGTCCTCCGTTGCTGATCCGTTAGTGCTGAGGTTCAGCCAGGTCCATCCATGAGCGGGGAGAACAGTCCCAAATTTCCCTCCGAAGGAACCCCCCTCCTGTTGCACGTGGTGGGGAGACCGTGGCCAACCCACCCCCAGCTCTGGTGGAGTCGGTCCTGGCTGGAGATGGGCAGAGGGTCTGGATGAGACAGGAGGCACTTCCCAGCTCTTATTATCTCTGACCAAACTGCAGATGGATCTGCTATTGAAAACAAGAGAAATGGAAGAAAGCCAGAGCCTGTGGTTGTGGAGAACAAGGTCTCAGATTTGGGGTATTGTAGCACTGAGTGTATCAGAGCACTGGGAGGGGGACCATGACAAGATACCTGTTTGCTCTGATTTCCCCCATTTTGAACTGTGTGACCTGTCCGTGCCCTCAGAAGTGCCGGGGAGGAGTGAAACTCCAGGTGTCAGCAAGGGAGTAACGACAGAGGGAAATGCCCTGAGAGAAGGACTCGGAAAGTTGCCCGTGGGAGGGCCATGAATCTCGTATGTGAGACCAGTGAGCGGCACTTGGTCCTGGGGGTGGAAAGGGACAGCTGGGCTTTCGAATCCGAGCCGGCTCACTGAGAACTGATGGTGGCCAATACGCCCATGGGACCGAGCATCGCACCTGCGCCACAGCGAGCAGTACCCACTGTGGCGTCCTGGGGCCACCTGCAGCAGGGCCGTCCCCGCGCCCGGGCAGCGATCCCTGCTCGGTCCCTGCCGGCGGGCGACGGGGAATGCGCTCGGCCGTGCTGCGGTCGCCCGTGGCCCATCTTGCCTGGCCGTCCTTTTTCCCTCTAGGTGGAGTTATTACACATCGGATTTCGGCGCGCTCCGCGTCCAGACATGCTCCGGCAGCCGGGCAGATGACGAGGTTCCTGCCACTCTCTCCCTGCATCCCCATTGCCCGGGCCCTTCCCGGGAGTTTAATGATCTGAATTCCACAGCACCCGGCGTACCTCGGAGGGCTTAGGCCTGCGTTGCATGCGTGGGATGGGAAGGGTGAGCTGTGCTTTGGGTGTCCGTGGGCCGGGGAAGGACGGGG
Organism: Phaethon aethereus; assembly: GCF_964289735.1. NCBI lineage: Eukaryota > Metazoa > Chordata > Aves > Phaethontiformes > Phaethontidae > Phaethon > Phaethon aethereus. The sequence goes on from NC_138579.1 coordinate 4,240,067, forward strand.
GTCGCTCCAGTTGCAATGAGAGCGATAATTCAGGGATGTACCATGGGCTCCATGGAGCATCTTCCCTTAATTCTGCTTTATGAGCTTCTCCTCCTTCCTCTTACCTTGTGGTGCGGTTGGAGGGGAGGCAGGAAATCCTGCAGGGCTATTTTTGAACTCTGGATTAATTTAACGGCGTCGTTAAGGGGCCGGGATCGACTTGGTCGCAGAGGGACAGTCTGGGAGGTGTGGGTTCCAGACGTGCTCGTGCCCAGGCCACATCGGAGACGATTGCGCAGGGCTTGGCTGCGGGTGCCGGGGCCAGACTCCGCACGGGGCACCACGCTGTGCCCAGGGCCAGGTCCACCCTCGGGGCAGCGCGGCTCTTCATCTCCACCACGTGCTGCTGCTGCAGGGCTGGGAGTGTCAGTCCTCTCATCTTTTAGGTTATTGAAAGTATTTTCTTTGTCTTTTTTTGCAACTCTGCATAAAAAAAAAAAAACAAAACCCTGCTAGAAGTGCTCGCCTAGGGCTTTCCCTGGTGCTCAGCTTGTTCCCCCGCCAGCGACGTTCCCTGCTCTCAGTGTCTCTTCCAGGATCCGGCACTTCGGTGCCTTTGAAGATTTACCACCCCTCTCCCTTCCCTCCCGCCGTCATTTCCCCGTTGGTCTCAGACATGTTCCCATCCGCTCCTCCCGTTTATGGGAAGGGGAAAAAAACATTCATGAGATAAAACAGCCGCCCCCGGCCGTCACCCGGACCCTGCGGGGGGGCGGCTTGCCATCGAGTTCAAGGGGAGCCCCTCGGCTATAAGGCTATGTGTCCTTTGAAGCGCCTGACACATGATTTTCAGCTGTGAGGCGATGTGAATCAGATGTGATCCCCCAGATGGGCGCCCAGGACAGGACACAGCACGGACGGGGGCTGGAGGAGACCTCGGGGCAGCTCTGTCCCTCCGGCAGGAGGGGCAGGCATGGGGACACCTTGGGGGTCTGGGTTGGCTGAGGGTGGTTTTACCATGTGTTTGCTCTGGGGGGGCATCTTGGGGTGTTTGGCATGGTGGGGGGAGCCAGGCGGAGGGGACGGGCTGGTCTGATCACCGGGCCGGGACCCGAGCTCTAGGAATGGACATCTCCTCTTTGGCTTGTGTTGCAGTGTCCATCCTCCTCCTGCTTTGCTTGAGCTTGGGCATGACCCAAGCTCCCAGCGTTACACCTAGAGCCTTTCCAAGACTTTCTGGGCTGCTTTTTTTCCAGGTTTACCATTCCTGAGAGCGCTCTTCGCCTTGTCAGGGCAAAAGCAAAACACACAAAACTCTTTCCTCAAGGTCACCAATGGCGAACAGCAGCTCTTTCTTTGCCCTCTGTCGCGGCCCGAAAAGGAGTCGTTTAGGATGACCTCCTTCTCCATGAGACCAACGACCAAGTTCGTGATCCCCCTGGACTGAATTAAGGTGAAACGACACCAGCCAACCAATTTAACAATTTAATAATACAAAATGCAAGGCATGAGGTTACATAAAATGACTCAATGGCAACTACTCTAAGTAAATCAACTAAACAAACAAGTTCCCTACAGCACATCTTTTACACTTCGACAAAGAGAGGAGAGAGAGAGGGGGGGAGAGAGAGAGAAGAGGGAAGAGAGAGAGAAAAGAGAGACAGAGAGAGAGACAGCAAAGAAGATATCACCACCCGTGGATCCAGCGGTGTCTCGTTGGTCCTCTTGATGCTCCTTGGTGGGGAGGTCCCCCCTTTTTGCTTCTGATGGTGTCCTTTTTATACAGTCCCAGTCCCACAATCTCCATCTGCATGCATATGCAACAGGCTGGTTCAATCAGGGAATGGCACCTCGTGGTGTCTCCTCCCGGTATTCAACCAGGCAAAGGCACCTTATCTCGGTCTTTTCTGGGGTCCACCCCGTCTTGAGGCATGTTCAAGCTTTTGTACCAAGAAAAAGGTGTGAGTTCGTCAGAACCCTGAAATGTTTAAGACAGAAACTGCATATTGGTCTGCCACACCCTCCTGCCTACATCTGCTGAGAGCCATTAGAGAAACCAGGAACCCAATTTTTCCCGAGTGTCCCAGGTGAGGACCGGCCATCCCTGCCACCTGGGAGAGACGATGCACACAGTTACCGTGGGGAGGGGCAAGGGGAGCCTTCACTACCTCTAACACAGCCCGAAAGCCCCTGGAATGCGTTGTGTGATGCTGGTAGGACAGTCGGGCTGCTGACACCTCCCCGTCCTGCTCCTGGGCTGGATGTGGGGAGCACGGCCGGGGCTTGCCGGGATCTCCAGCCTTGTCTAACCGGGATAAGGCACCGCGGACTGCGGTCGGGATGCTCGATGTCGTGAGCGCAAAAGCCCTCAGAGGAGCATGCCAGGAGAGGAGCCCTGCGGGGAGGTGGCTGGGGGCAGATGTAGGTGTCCGGGGGCCGGCCGCGGGCTCCCCGCCGCTGGGCTTGCCCCTCGGTGTCCTGCCCTGGGCGAGCCGGCGGCAGAGCCAGCTGGAAAGGAGGCGGCGGAAGGTGTGGGCAGGATTTAGACGGGTTTAATCTGAGGGGGACGGGCACCTCCTCTCCCGCCGGTGTTCTCCCACCCGAGATCAGCGGCAGTGCTCTGCCCCGGGGTTAAGGAGTTGCACAAGAGGAGTACAGAGCCGCCGCAAGCCCGGTTTGGAGGGCAGCACGGGGGCACCTGGTGCCTCTCCCCAGCCAGGCTGGGGCCGAGGGGCTTCACTTTCTCCAGACACCAGCGCAATTCCCCCGTGGCCCCTGATGCTTTCCCTCGAGCCGATCCGCTGCCTCCCTCTGGGATGTCTCCCCGGGCATGGGACAGAGGGGAGCAACTCCCAGCCGGGAATCCTGGTATGAGTCAAATTTCTAACCCAGATTCCCTCCCATTTATTTTACACCCCCTTTCCCAGGCAGGAAATCAAAGCCCAACTTGCTCATTAGGGGCTGACCAGCTGCTGACCAAACGCCACAAAAAAAACCCCAAACCCCAAAACCCAGAGTAAACGCTTTATTTGCCCAAACTGCTACTTTCTCAGAGCAGGGGGAGTGGGAGTCCTCCAGCCAGAGGCTTCCCACCAGCCAGGGATCTGCAGCTTCGCCGGGAGCTGACAGCGCAGGGGAGCTCCATTTCCAGGTCTTTTTCTTAACTATGGATCAAAGGGAAAACTTTCCAGATGATTTCAGCATCTGACAGGGTCTTGCATATTTGAGTGGCTGTAAAATATGGGGTTGGCCTTTCCGAGTCAGTTGGGCTCTAGGAAAATATTTTGATGCTCCTGTGTCAAGCTAAAAAAAGAAACCCCCCTGAAGTGCAAACGCTGCAGCCTCTTACAGGGATCAGATAAAATGCTGATCAAACCGACATAAGCTCCCTGGCAGCTTTTTTGGGGTGATTTTGGCACGCTGGGTTTTTTAATTCTGCTTAAACTGGTGTTTCCCACCCTTTCCCTCCCCAGCCCACGCTTGCCCATTGGCACAGCTGTTTTCGGCTCCCAGCGTGGGGAAGGTCCGGGTTTGCATCCCCGGGGCATCGCAGACGCGCGGCCTCGATAACACCCTGGGAAAAGTCTCCGATTGCGTTCTGCCGTTATGAAAACCAGACGGGGCAGCTTAAAAGAAACGAAAGGAGCGGTTTTGGGGGCGGGGGGAGACTCAAGTCTGAAATATGTGGAACAGCTGGAGGGATGCAGGGGATTTCAAAGGGAAGGCTGGGATGCCAATTGAAACGGGAGCAGGCGCGAGGCCGGCCTGCCCGGACCACATTGCACTGGTGCTTACGGGAAAAGGTGCAAGTGGAGAGGCACTTTTTTTTTTTTAAATCTATAACAGCCAGCAGATGTTTATAGATCTTTTATCTCTTGAGTGCCTCGGTGCCACAAATAAAAGCATACGGTGCTTTTATGATACTTAAAGCAAACAAATAAAAACCCCACTGGTTTCCAGAAAGGTTTCGAACTGTGCGAGTGCGGTCACTGATCAAGTCTGAGTTTAATTAGACTGATGAAACCTCTCCTGCCATCTGAGCTGGTGCTGCCACCGGGGGCTTTGGCTCTTCACCATCCCTTTCCTGCGTCGGAGATGAGGGTTAGTACACCCCTGGTAATACACCCGGGAAGCAAGGCTTTGCCCCCAGCTGGCCCCGCGGGGCTGGCGCCGGCCACCCGGGAGCCCCTTCCCGGCCCGAAGGCTGGAAAGTCCCCAACGTGCTTCCTGCAGGGCTGAGACGCTGAAATGACTCACCCGGCTTGATTTTATTATGGATTAATTTGATGAACTTTCTTCAGCCCCTGCCTGCTGCAGAAAAGCCCCGCTGCCCGGGGTGGCCATCCCATGGGAGACAGCTTTCCCCCCCGCACCCTTGGACACCGTCCCCGTGCTCCCACGTGTCCCTATCACAGGCAACGACCCTGTTTGGGGGCATTTTGTCTTATTGCCCCCCAAAAAACAACAGCTTCCCCAAATGTCCTCTTTCCGTCCATTCACGGCAGCGCGATGTGCCTCCGTACCCAGGGCGTGCAGCTCTCACCCCTCCTCGCTGCAGACGACAGCCCTGTTTCGGAGACACTTCTCTTTTGTTTTGTTTTTAAAAATCTCTACGGGTCTGCGAATCTCTCCCCCGTACCAAACTCTGCCGTTCCCGCTTTAAAACCGCTACGTGACTTGCCCATCTGCACAGTATTAAATTACTTGGGGTTTAAAAAGCCGTACGAATCCCAGCCGAAGCCCAGCCGCTACCTTGCTCAGACAGGCATGCAAATCCCCTGCGTGCATTAAGCGAAGTGGTTTTTCACCCCGGCAGCCGGTTTGCATCAGTACCTTTCGGTGAAGTGATTTATTTTTTCCTTCCCCCCCTCAGGGTCCTAGAGAAGGAGCAGCAAGGGAGGAGCATCCATTCCCCTGGCCCTGCGCGCTCTTGTAGGGCTGGAGTAATCCTGTCTACAGGCACCTCTGCCGCTTGTTTTGGTTAAACTGGGGTTTCTGCAGCCCTGTTGGCTCTGAGCCTTCCTCCCCATCATGTGCTTATCAAAATAGTTGGAGATAATTTTTTTTTTCCCCAGGGCAACCACCACTTTGTGGATGCCAGGTAGTTAACTGCTCTTCCTCCCCGAGGCTGAGTCACCCCAGGAGGCTGAGGACACCCACGGGCTGGGGTTTGCTTCGGTTTTTAATTTGGTTTACTTTTTTATTTACCCAAAAGGGTCAACCACAGCCAGACTTCACTGCATCAGCACAATAAACTTCCTCATCTCCCTTAAGCGCTGGTGCTGCGGGGAGTGGTGGGAGCTGGGATTTGCGTTGCCACGGCTTGCCAAGACCCCCCCTCATCCTCCCCGAACCCACCCGTCCTCCGACGCCTCTCCCCAGCGCATCGCTGGAAACCCTCTGCTCCCACAGCGTCCCGGTTTCCCTTTGACACCAGCCATGCCTGACGACTACGGGAGGAGCAGCAGAGCCAACAGCCACGGTCCTCCCCGTCCTCGCGTGGGCTTGCTGCCGCCCGTCCCTGGGCTGGCTCCTCCGTCCCCTCCCGCGGGCTCCCGCTCCCACCGCCTCCCTCCCAAAGCCGTCTTGCAACGTGCTCCTCGCGCTCCCTCCTCACCCCCGTGTCCATCCCGGCGTGCGGCGGTTCCCATCCATGCCGGCCAGCCCGGCGCTTGAGATTAGCTTCGTGCTCTATTTTATCTGGTGTTTCTCCAGACTTTAGGTAAACTACAGATTTTTTAATCCCCCTGCCCCCTTCACTCCATTTCTGTGAGGAGAAAGGGAAGACGTCCTAGAAAGCTCGGCAGCCTCCTTCGGATCACCCCCAAGCCCCCTGCGACCCCCTCGCTTCCCAGCCTCCCGCAAGGGTTCCCATCACTTCCCGCTTCCCGCCCGGCTTCTCCCGGCTCCCGTCCTCGGGGGGCCGTGCGGGGAAGGTCTGCGGCCGACAGCAGCCTCTGCCTTCCCATGGCCCTTCCCCGACCTCCTCTGCTTTTCTGCTCAGCGTTTCCTGCCGCCGTATCACCTCTCCCAGCTGCAAAATCGGGCCCCGATTCAGCGTAGCAGAGCCCCGCGGAGGCGGCTGGGGATGGATGGACCGGGGGGACACGCATCTCCTCCCCCCACCTTTCCCCTCCACCTTACACCTCCCCTTCCCGCATAATCTCCGGCTGTGAATTAGGAGGGAAATATTTTTCAGCGAGCCGTTCCCACCACACGCCCAGCTTCGGTGCTATGCCAGGCCGGCCACATTTCTATGGCCGCGCCTCACCCGCTTCCCGCATCCAGCCAAAATCCCAGGCACGCCGCTCCGCCGTTCGCGTGCCACCCGCGGCCGCCTGGACCTGCCGGGCAGCCGGGACCTGCTGGCACCCAACAGAACAAGCCCGTGGGCGCGGGGCAGGGCTGGGAGCACCCCCGTCGCGTCCCGAGCACCCCCCTGCCCCAGCCGCGGTCCCGTTCGCGGTGGGACCGAGGAGTGGGAGGAATCACTCGGCACTGCCGGGCCACCCCTTCCCCCTGCTCGTGCAAGCCGCCCAAGGGCACGTAGCGCGGAAAACGGGGGGTTGCCGCAGAAACGCAGCAGCGACGGGGAAGCGCGTCGTCTCCTCTGAGCACCCACCTGCAAGCCTCCCCGTCCCGCTCCGCACCCCGCGGGGCAGGCGGGCAGCCGTCCTCGCCTGCCGCTGGCACCCCCGTCCCGCCCCTCCTCGCCTGCCTCCGGCCCCGCCGCGGCCCTGCCCTGTCGGGATGGGGTACCCTGGAGCCGGGAGCCGGATCAGAGGTGGCCGAGCGGCATCCCCGCTCCCTCTCTCGGGCTGTTTTTGGGCACGGGGCTCTCCCGGCGGCGACTCCCTCGCTGGCTGCTCTGCCGGAAGAGATCCCCGCATCAGCTGCACCTTCGCCGCCGCTTGCCGAGCCCCCGCTCCGCGGGCAGCATCTCCCGCCGCGGCGCTGCCCTGGGGACGGGGCTGGCAGCAACCCCCATTTCATTCACCGCCACCTGAGAGGCTGAAATACAGCGTTTTAAGCCCGATTTGCAAACAGATCGATGTCCAGTGTCATTGAGTCCCGGGTGCTGAGGCCGTTTTACAGCCCGGCGCTCCACCAGCAGCCGTCGGATTAGGCGACGGCAGCGTACTGACCGCGCGTGTCCCGGGCAGCATCCTTCCCCGCATCCCTGGGCCGCTGCCCCGCTGCCTGCCTGGCCGGGGAGCGGGGCCAACGCTGCTGCCTCGGACCCTCCTGCCCCGTCCCTGTATTTTGCTTTGCTTTGTCGTCCCAGCTCGGGATGTGGCAGCGGGAGGGAGCGCAGGGCTGGAACGCGGTGGCTGCACCGTAGGGGAGTTGCTTACGGCCCTGCCATGGCGCAGTTGAACCACAAAAACCAGGAGCGGCGGCTGAATATTAAATAAAAGATTTGACTTTTATTTAAAATAAAATGCATTTGTACATAGTCTTGAAACCACAGACTACAGGAACGCAACACTGGTTATTCCTCGGCGTTAGGTGAGGCAGGAGATCCCTCCCCGTTAGCGTTAGCGCAGTGCCGGCTTAACGAACGGGGAGGTCCCGGCCCCAGGTATCAGTTATCAACGGTGTTGTGGCACAGCTTTGAAATCCCATTTAACTTCGATAAAAATTTACTGGGCTGAAATGGGCTTTTTTGTTGTTTTTTTTTTTTTCTTTTTGTTTCTTGGTTGCTCCCCATACTCCTTACAGGCATACTATAGTTAACGCCGGATCTATGCAATATTCTAGCTTGCTTGTGAGACTAGTTAAAAAAAACTGTACAATTTTATAAAATTTGTGTTTTTTACATTAGTTACACAAAACCTATACTTCATAGACCTTTACTTCATATTGTAATGAAAAAGTTTGCATATCATAGGCAGAACAGTGACTATGCTGGGAATACTAAAAGTGTCATAATACAATACGGTGTAAAAATAAAATAAAATTTAAAAAAAAGACAATATAAATGATTATCAAAAGGCAAGTTAACAAACGAAACCAAGCTATAACAGACTAACAGAAGATCTTCTTTGAGGCCACACGCAACTATCTTCAAAGTCCTGTCAAGCACCTGTAGCAGTCCCGGTGCATGTAGTGTGAAAGGAGAGATGGCAATTCTACTTATGGGTAGGACGACTTCGAAACAGGTCAAATGTACAGAATAAAAAACACAAAAAAAAGAAAGAAAACACTCATGCATTAAACATGATAAATAGACTTCATATAGGTTAAGCCCTGGATGGCTTTACGAGAAGATGGCTTAGAGTTCTCTTAGAAAATCGGCTATTTTAAGTCAGTCAAATCTTATCCTGATCTGCCCATCAGATTCTGTACCTAAAGGCCAGCGGCAGCACCCGGCCCAGATACGGACTTGTTATAGCAAATTAACAGAAGTGCTCATTAGTGCACACAGATTAACTGGTCTGGTAATGCAAAGATTTTCATGATAAAAAAAAAAAAGATACATTTCAAGCTTACTTTATTAAGCAGCATATCTCAAAGAACAGCTTTTTAAAGTTAAATATTAATATGGCCATGGGGTTTCCTCTCGGTGTACAGTACATGGGACTCACACCCAACCACTGGTCAGTTTGTAGAACATCTCTTCATCTAAACTCTCGTTCTGGTCTTTCGCTCGCGTCGACAAGAAGATGTAGCCGCCAATGAACTCGTGAACCACTTTGCAATCCACCTCCGTGCAAATGAAGGACACCCGAACGTCGTCTGCAAACTCCACCGTCACCTAGAGGGCAAAAACACAGGCGCTGGCCTCACCCGTGCCTTCCCGAAGGACTTACAGTGGTGCACGCTCTTCCCTTCTTATTTTGCTTTTCTGTTAAACCGATGACGTATGTATTATTGTACGTAAACCAATGACGTCATCACGTCTATTGCAATTTCATTGTAAATGACGATTTGGACTCGATGATCCTTATGGGTGCCTTCCGACTTAAGATATTCTATGATTCTATGATGCAATGACTATTGTTAAAATGTTTAGATACAGAAGTACCTTTTATTGCTTTTTAAAATCATTTAGTTTGGTTTTTATTTTTTCTTTTATTTATTTATTTTAATTATCATTACACTTTTTATTCTCCTATGACTCAGAGATAATTACCTGAGTAATCTGCACCTCTCAACGGTGAGCACGTGGCGACATCCTCTTTGCTTCAAGAGAAGCGAGAGACCGGGCACAGACCTCTCGAGGGCTGGAATTTCTTTCCAGTTTTCCCTGCGAGGGTATTCCGGTTTTGTAAGTTGAAATGTTTTATGGGGGCTGGGGGAGCTCGTTTTGGAGTGACTGAACAACAGACCGTCCATTTACTGATGCCCATTATTTTTTTTTGTCCCCACATCAGTGACAGCTCTGCGGGAGGGAGGGGGATTCCCAGCAGAGTATCCCAGCTGAATAATTGGGATATCGGGGCTTGCAACTGGGTCAAAACAAAGACTCTGAAGCAGAGAGGAAGCTGAATAATTTCTCCAGCAACTCTTAATGAGCCGCAAACCACAGGAGAACAGCCTTCACGTATCCCTGGCAATTTTCAACGGGTGTTGGGCTGAAAAGGAGCACAAAAAGTTTGTGCACCCAAACGTAACCGTTGGGCAAAAGCCCGTCCCGGAGCCTAGCGAAGGCTCCGCTGTTGCTTTTCACCACTTGCATGGAAGCCTGAGCTGTACTGCAAATAAAAGGAGTTCTAGTACAGATAAGGCCCAGTACATTCCGGTTACTGGTTAGGATCACGCCTGAGCATGGGTTCTGAAGTTTGATTTTATTTAGCTGCCTTTGAGCAGGTGTTCAGAGAAAATCATTACGCGTTAAGTGTGCAACCGGCTGTGTTAAAGAAAGGTTCAGGTTTTTTTTCTTTTTAAGGGCCATACTCGACTCTACCAGCAGTTAGGACAAGCTCTGCTAGATCTCCACGGAGGGTGGAGAAGGGAGGAGGAAAAACTCTTATTACATGAACGCAGCCGGATGGGACACGCTTTAGACAAGAGTGATGCGAAAACTTGACTTTTTAAAAGCCGACTTGCAAAGTCAACTTAACCCCTCCCCGAGAGCAGTGCCCCTCTCCCGTAACGGGAGCGGGGGAAGCGACGGAGGTGCAAGACCCCGGCTCACCATTTTAATCTCCCAGTTCACGTTCCACTGCTTCATGTTGCTGAACCGCCAGGTTTTGACGGCGTCGCCCGTGCTCGCGTCCATCCGTATCAGCCGGTTGTAGGCGATGCCGATCAGCTCCTCCTTCTTGCCCCCCTGGAACCTGCGACGCGGCGAGGGGTTAATAAACACTCGGCTGCGCGCGCTAAATCCCGCAGCTGAGCCCGCTCCTAACACCCTGTTTTGTCGGTCGGTGCAATGAACGCTTTTAGTTTCAGCTCCGGCGCAACTCCCGCAGCGACGGCTGCGCTGCGTATTTAACGTGTTCTGCGTATTCAGTCACGAAACTGCCCCTCCTCTGCCCAGCGGACCCACTGACCTTGCGATGAAATGCGTGATGCCGAACTCCGGCAGCGACTGCCAGGCTTGAATAAACCGCATCTTCGCCTCGATGAGACTCATCTGAGCGACGTTCTGGTGGGCTTCCAGGATGCGTGCCGTGATCTGCGGGCGGCGAGACACACCGGCTTTAGGGCGAGGGGGCTCGTTAGCGGCACCGCGGCAGCCGCGCGAGCGGGTAACGATTCCGGAGGCGTTTGGGAGCCAGCGCGGTTACGAACAACGCAGCTGATCGATCGTTTCTACCCCGAGGTCTTACGTCAGCTGCGACTGCCCAAAGCCCGCGACCACGGCTGATAAACGTGGAGCTGCTTTTGCTTCGTATCTCCAGACATATAAAAGCAAATATAGATCTGAGCTGTCTGGAGGCAAAGAGCCGCTCGGGCTCCGTTAGTTTAAGACGCAGGATGTGAGCAAACGGAGGGGCAAATTTCTGGTGTAGGGTTTCTAGTTTCGCAGCATGAATCACTGGGGGCCATTATAAAAACCAAACAGGGCCCAAGTTTCTTGGGGAGGGTGTGGGTTTTGTTAGTTTTTTCATTGCTGCTCCCCAAATCAAAGGGGGTTCTAGGCTATTTTAAGTTTTATCTTAAATTTATCTTAGTTTTATTGTTGCTGTCACTTACCAAGTCTCTTACATAGCCTGGCTGTAGATGGCAAGGCGGAAAAAAAAAAAAAAAGAAAAGGAGGCAGAAAGAAAAAAAAGCAATCAGAAATATGGCAACAAAGCAAAGAAAAAGTGTAAATTAACTGCAAACCAAAGTTCAAGCAAAAAAAACCACATGCACATTTTCTTAGGCAGAAAAGCAGCCGAAGTGAACGTAAGGGCGGAGAGGGGACAAGCGAGCAGAGATTCGCCCCTCGCGCCGGCCCTGCCTGAGCACCGGTGCGGTCCCAGCTCGCCGGCGTCGTGTGGAGATGGTTTTGTTCCCGCTGGTGGATGAAGGAGAGGGTGAAGCTGCCCAAATTCCGAGAGGAGAATTTTCGGGTCCCCACGCTCCTCCCCACGCCTCCGCACAAACTCAAACCCACCGGCTGGCCCCGAGGAAGCCCAGCAGCTCGCGACGGGCCCTTAGCTCAGTAGCTCCTGTCACCCGAGACACGCAGGGAAGCGACGGGGATGCTGCTGGGCGTAACGCGCGGCTGGAGGGTAACACCAGCCGGAGGGCGGACAACCCCGGGGGCTTCCTGGGGATGCGTCTGCCCCTGCGAGCCGGCTGAATGCCGCTCCCACGCCGAAGCCCGGCAAGGCACCCGAGAGCTGTGAATGTGTTTATTTTGGGGGTTTGGGGTTGGTTTTGGTTTTTTTTTCATTTAGGGTTTGGCACTCCCCAAAGCCAACCTGCCAACCCTGCGCTGCTGCAGGAGCACGTGGAGACGAACACCCCCGGCGGGTCGGGGGCCGCTGCGGGACCAAGCGCCGCTTTAAATCCTCCAGCCAGGCCCACGGCCAGTTCCCATTTCTGCACCGTGCGTGGGCTGCGGGACCGCCTCTTCCTCCTCACGCCGTGCCGGGGCGCGGAGGGACCCTCACAGCCGAATTCCTTGCATTCCCGCAGCCTCCATCCCCCTGTCCCTCCGAGCGTGTGCCGGCACGCGTGCCGCCGGCAAACAGCCTCCGCTGCTGCAAGCTCTGCCTCCGGCCGTAAAGGAAAAGCCTGGCCCTGCTGTTCAGCCTCTATCTATAGGGGACCCGGCGTTGGCATCGTGGCCGCCGGCCCGGCTTGGAGCAGGGCGAAGGCTCGTGCCCATCCCCGCGGTTCGATGGAGGTTATTTTTATAATGAGGATACCTGCACGGTAAGCAAGTTCTGCGAGCTAATATTTTTCCAGGTGCCTCCATTTTACTGAGTTCAAGCCTAGAAGGTATTATATATGTTAAAATGGTATATTTATGCAGCCTCTCCTCCATCCAAGTGAATATAAAGGCTTATTCAGGAGAATAATAAGGGCTATATAAAATATAACTCCACTGCCAGGAAATCATCGTGCTGTGCCAATAAAAAGTTATATTTTTCCTGCTTCTCCGACTTGCAGCCTTCTTCTGGGTTTTGAGAAATCGTATCTAGCCACAGCCAGCCCGAAGCACACAGGCTGCGAAGCTACAGCTGAACGATTAAGTCACCAAAAGGCCAGGGAGCAACGCCTTACTTATTTTTGCCGCTGTCCTGACATATAACGTCTTTCAGAAAGTCATGCATTTGTTTCCAGCGCAGAACAGTTCAGCCCTGTCATGCACGGATCGAATGCAGCGTGGAGTTCAAGCACAAGTCACCGCGGCTCAAAATGAAGCAATGTTTCAAGGACCGGCGTCGGGAAGTGGGGGAAAAGCAGAGAGAGAAATACGCAAACCGCATTACAGCCAAGTCTGGAAAAAGCACCGCAAGCAACTGCAACTCCACTGATCCTGAGGATTCCTGCACGGACTCTGTGCAAGGGAAGGGGTTTTAATCCCAGCACCGGGGACTGATTTTGTGTCATCGCTGCTACATCTGCGTGGGAAGAGATGGGGGCAGCTGACCCACGCTGTGCTGCACCGTCGCTCGGTATCGGCAGGGGCAAACACCGTTCCCAAAATGTATTTAAAATCAATGTAAATCAGTTTAAAATATATTTGGTTCCCCGCTGCCGAGGCTGTGTACGTGCGCCGTGGCAGAGTATGCGGCATCGTTAAGGTCGTGGGTGCCATCCCCAGGTGCTGGATCGAAACCACACATTTCACTTGGCATTTCATTTTAGTAACCGCGTGCATCCGATTAAGTGACAACATCCAAAACACGCAGTGTTAAACACCGGCTACCGCCGAAACGGGTGCACGGTCGGCCCGGTCCACATCAACACCAACACCGTGCCGGGAGAGCGGGCGACCACGTACCTGCTTGTTCTTGTACTTTTTCAGGTAACGAGGAGAAACCAGGCACTCGGGGTTAATGTCGGTGGTGATTTGTTCCGGGATCAGCTGCGGGTCTGGGTTCAGATGCTGCATCTTCAGGAAGGAGAGGATGTTCTGTACTTCCATGCCGTAGGAGCTGTCGGCCATCGTCTTGCCCTTGGAGGCCAGGCGGCAGGCGGCCATCCAGCTGGCGTACTGCGTCTCCTGCCCGAAACGGAGACCCGCGCCCGTCAGAGCGGTGGGGGTGCCGCCTGCCCCCCCCCCAATAAACCTCCGGCGAGCCTTTCTTTCCCTTCCAGCCCCAGAAGACTCAAGCACACACAGAGATGCGCAGAAACTCAGCCAACACGCAGGCTACAACCGTGGGACAAAGCCAAGGAAGAGCAGGGGCTGATTTTCTCCTCCAAATTCACATGCGTGCTCACAGGTAATGCTGAGCATTGAGAACAGACACACGTTGAATGCATTTGGTTGGTTTTTTTCAATTAACACCAGCTCCGTGGCACGTCTGAGCGTGAGCTGATGGTGGGCGAAGGGCGAAGCACGGGCCGGTCCACGCAATAAACTTACATTATCGCAGCGAAGCCAGATTTCGTTCATTCCCTCCGCCACCGGAATCAGGAGTTTGATGTTAAACTTCTGACCAGAGATGTTCACGTCAGGGGTAACTTCACATCCTGCAATGAGGGAGCCAGTGTTTAACAGGGGCGTGAAGAAGAACGCTTTAAAAAGGGGGGAAAAAACCCCAAACAAAAAAGGAAAAAGCAAAGCACTCCGACTAAAGGGTGTCCAACAGCATCTCAGGGCTGCAAAGGTCTTACACCACGTCTCTGATGAGATAAGCACTCTACATAGCAGGGACAAAATCCATGTCAGATGTCCCTTTTTCCAAGTGACAGGAAAAAGAGGGAGGGAAAAAAGCAAGACCTGATCCGAGAGCAATGCAGCCAAAGCTAGCGTGCGCCCGCAGGATTCAGCTCGGAGGTCCTGCCTGGCCTCGCAAATGGATCTGATGGCTGGCAAATACTCCAAGACCCTGAAATTTTCACGCAAGGGTAGGAAAAGGTGGCTGGACGGCTGCTGACTCTCACCCTGAAACAACTATACGTTATTTCGGCCGGGCGCATGGCCGCTATAGTCAGTGGTGAGGTGTGAGCATCCCGCTTTTGCTGTCTGGAGAGAACTACGAGCGGTTGTGTAAACACCGGGGAGCGACGAACTGAGCCAGCCAAGTTAGCCCGGGCGCCGCTTCAACGCCGCCTCCGAGATTTTTTAAAAGTGCCGTCACAGCAGATATGTCAAAAGCTCCCAAAAAGGTCCTGCGGGCCAGGCTTCGCTCTGACTGCGGCCCGAGGTCGCTTGGCATCACATCTGCTCCTGCCTCCACAGGGAAAAAAATGAGCTCTCTGCAGTTTGGTGGCTGCTGGAGCAGGAATGTTTAACTTGACATAAGAAAAACCAGCAACCGGAGGAATTTAAAAACTCATGTGCAAGGCTCGCAGGGAGTGCCTGAGCGAGGCTGCTCACAGCCAGCACCAGGGAGAGGAGGAAAAAGATTTAAAGGCGGAGGAAAGGTATGGTCTGTTCTCTCCAGCGCAGCGTGTGCTCACACGTAGTCTCCGCCGTGGGAGTCAGTTCAATTCTTTCGGATAGCCACGACAAAAAGGAGGATGGCCAGTCGCCTCCCCGTGGTATTGGGGAGCTGGCGGCGCTTCCCCTTGGGGTCACACGTACCATGTACTCACCTTCTACAAGTCTAAGTATATGCCACGCTATCAAACCCAGTCACCCTCAGTCCTTTAAACATATGTACCCAACCCTAGGATGGCATGCCAAGAAGATAAATCGGTGGGAAAACAGGATGCAAGAGGAGCAGCCTGTAACTGGAAGAAAATGCAATGGAGCTCATGCTTCTCTTACCTCTCAGGTTCATCTGGTGTGCCGGAGTCCCGTTGGATTCCTCTTTGCTTTTATAGCAGGAGATAGAGGTATCTTTGAAGGTGCACCAGTACGGCTTGTAGCCTTTCAACGTCAGCTTCTTGGGCCTGCCAGACAGGTTGAGGGACATTACAGTTGGTTTAAGATCCTAAACCAAGCTGCTGCACCGGGAAACTCATTTCACCCTTGAAAACCTGGAGTCAGCAGCCTGGGGAATGCCCACCCCCCGGGTAGTCCCCGCCCGGGAGCTCAGCCACCGCTCGCCGTCCCCTCACTGCAACGTTGGGTCAAGAAATTGAGCTGCAATTGCAAGTTCGGACTCTTCAATCCCATGGAGGTCCCACTAATTTGGAGCAAGGTGGGGGGAGCTGGAGAACTGTATTACAAAAATAGACGTGTCCACGAATGGCTGCAAAATATGCCTCTTCATCTGCCACGTCGAACTGGAACTGCTTTGCTCAAGCTCTGAAGCGGTACTGCTGGAAGACTTGTCGGTCAAGCACATGCATGAGTACGCTCGTTTTTAAATACTCCACATCAGAAAAGGTTCAGTTCCTTCCTATGGAGAACATGGATTTTGCCCCGCAAGCCCCACCCGGCATGGTGGTACCTGGAGCCTGCTCATCCCACCACGAGCCCCGGACCTTCGCAGAGCTGCAAGTTCCTGATTTTTTTAACTCCCTCTTAATTTCTAAACCTTATTCAAAGGTTGCCTCTCACTGCAACGCGTTTCTCACATCTCCAGTCCAGAAATAGCTGCTCGACCCTCATTTGTAGGGATCAAATACGTGACGGCCCCAACTGCTTCTCCTCGGGGCTCTGCACTTCCATTTCCAAGCAAAAGCGCACTGGGGGCTGCTCGGGGTTTTCTCCCTCATTTTTAGGAGCAAAGGGCAATTCTGTGCTTCCCCGCCGTGGCAGGACAGCCTCCGATCCCAGCCTCAGGCTTCGGGCTTGCCCCGGGCGAGGAACCGGCAGCTTCTCGCTGCTCCATCTCCCTGCCCCACCAACCCACGCTCCAATTTGCAAGCAATTAGCTCCCCCAGTTGTGCCTAATTTTATTGGCAAATAAGCACATCGAAGGAAAAAGCAAGTTTTTTGTCTTGTTTGTTTGTTTAAGGGGGGAAAAAACACCCACTCAGATGCAGGGCACAGGCTGCAGCCCTGAAACTTTTCCCCAACTAAGAGAGACCGCAAGCCCAGACGGACGCGGAGACCTTATTAATTCGTCTTCGGAGAGGGAGGAAAGAGTTTTTCAGAACAGAGGTGGCAGGTTCTGGCTCCAGAACCAAACAATTAATAAAGTAAAGGCTTGTTCCAGAGCTATTTCGCTGCCTACAGCTTTTCTTCTATATCCTACAGCTATGCTGTGAAATCTCAGCATTATTTCCAGCTTCCAGAACTTTCACCGTAACCCTCGCCGCAGCAGGCAATAAATTGCAAAAGACGGTCGCGGCTGCCAAAACGTTACTGAAAGCCCAGATGCTGCCGTTCCCGGTTTCCACATACCACCATCCGAGTCAAAGTGAAATTTAAAAAAAACCCTAAATTCTGAGCGAGCTGGAAGAGGAGCACAGTGAGCTTAACCTGCTCCTTCCGGCAAGGAGAGGGCAGACAGACCGGGATCCCGGCTGTTTGTAATTCATCCAGCCTCTTGCAAAGCAGGAGAAGTATTTGAGTGAGGTTTCTAGGTTTAACTCTTAATTTTAGGACGGCTTGATTATCTCCCGGCCATTAATTGCTCTAATTAATACTTAGAGAAGTATCCCAGCACACGCTGCTGGCTACGGGATGCAGCAGGCTCTCCCGGAGGGATGCGTACCTGCCGGGGTGGTGACAGTGGGAAAACACTCCGGGTTTTATATTGAAGAACTGATCAACTTCGGTATCAAGTATTTCGAATAGTGTGAAATACTTAGCGACCGTGCTATGGGATAGAGAAGGAAAATGTTTTAACAGCAAGAGAGCGCAGACGCTCTGAGCTGCAGTATTGCACAGCGACCGCGGGTGGCTTTTCACACGAGAGAACGCAGCGGCGAGCAGCAAGATCTTAAGGCCAGGAGATTAAAAAAAAAGGGTATTAGGCGGTAGGACTATTAATTATTCACGGACATTACCAGTTTCACAAGCGTGTCTTCCCATCAGCACTTACTTGAAGACTTTAATGTAGTCGGCGAGCTCCGGGATGGAAGTGATGTCACCCTGAAAAGAAAAGATTATCCCATTCACCCGCCTGCCCCAGCGGAGCCGGGGTGGAGGGTCCGGGAGGGAAGGGATGCTGCGCGGGGGGGAAGCCGGCGGCAGCTCGACGTCGGGGGCTCAGGGGCCACGAAGGTGCTGCTGAGAAAGCCCCATCCACTTCACGGGGGAAGCGAGCGGAGGAAAATCTATCGCACAGAAGCGCTGTTTGGAAACCAGAGGACACGGTTTTATTTTTCTTTGAGGAATTCCTGCTGTCGCTGGAGCCAATTCCCACCCGCGAGGTCACAGGCGGTCACACTGGCTCATGTTCGCACAGGGATTTTTTTCCCTCCCTTAGTTTCCTCATGCTCCCAACAAAAGGAAAAGATGCTGCTCTGCACCTCCACGGAGAACCGGGGAAGGGCTTTCTGACAGTCGAGAAAGCATTTCCCCCAGCTTTTTTAATATTGAGTTTATCTTCACACCGGGCATGAACAAAGTACACAAGGTGGCACCCGCAATTCCCACGCGCTCAAAACCAAAGGGTTTTTGAAGGCAAGAAAAAGCAAAGGCAGCTCCAACAGCTCCCAGTAGCAAGACAGTTTACTTTCCGTCTGCCATGAGCAATGCTGTTTAGAGATACCAGGGGAAAAAAATGCAGAATCTAAACAAACAATCCAGTAATTGCCCATTATCCGTATTCAATTACTCGAATGCATCTGGAAATGGCTACTGCTAGCAGCCCCTGCGGAAAGGGATGGAGGTTTTTTGATGAATCATCGTCGTCTTCGCTCCTGTCTGGCGGAGACTGTTCCCTGGTACGGTGCTTCAAATCTGGTTGTGCAAAGAAATTATGAAAGATCTCTTGGCGATAAAAACTCGTCGTTATTTCTGTCGCACCGAAGCTCCGCCTGCGGCGACCGGCTGATATTGTAAACCTCTGCCGTTACTAATGCTAGTAAAGCAGGCGCAGTAGGGATGTTAACTTCAAAAAGACCCTTCGTCAACGCTTAAAAAAATTATGTGAAGTTTAAGACTGGAAAATTTCAGCGATTTCAGGGTTTGAAAGAACTTGAAATGAAACTCAGAGATGGTATAAACGTGCAAAACGCCTGGAAAAGCTGTGCCAAGTCTGACCAGATCTAGTCCTTCTGCAGTTTAGTTCTTGGGCTTTGCACTGTTCAAGGTGGAAAAACAGTGTTAAAGCAGCATATCAGGGAAAAAAAAAAAAAAGAAATCCTCTGAAATACAGTCATAGCCCACTCCAGGCTAAAATCCAGTCTAATAAAAATTGGGCTTCATAAGCACAAGTTATTTCTGAAAATCCTGGCAGCTGCTTTAGGTGCTGTAAAACTTTGCCACAAATTAGAAACGGTGCAAGCGTGAAGAATTCAGGATTTTGGCAAGTCGGTAGCGAGAACAGAAACGAAATTAGTTTTCATTTAGTTTTCCATTATTTCGCCAGGAAGGTGGCTTGGTACGGGGGGGTGTTCAGTAACGTCCCGGCTCCTCCGGGACTTCTCCAGCACCATTTGGTCTTACGGTCCCCGTGGGAAAAATGCAATATTGCACTTGACTTCTGCAGCAACGCAGAGCTGGGCACGCAGGACGGGCTCAGCTCTCCCTGCTAAATCGACTGCAAATACCCCAAAAATAGAAGGCGGTCTTACAGCTTAAACGAAGCCTTTGGTTCAATATGTGCCTGCGCTCAAAGATGTTTTTATGCCACTTCGGGCACAGAGCGGAGCTCCAGCTCGGCGCTGGCCCCGTGTCAGACACTGCCCGAGGTCTCCTCACACCAGAAGTACCCCTTAGGATTTTAAAAAAACTACTATTTTTAAGAAAGTATCACTGGGGTCTATGTTTTGTGTTGCTTCACTGGGCTGTGGGCAACTTCCTCACGCTGTAAGAGCAGAAATAGAAAAAAAGGGAGAGGAAGGAAATAAAATAGGTTGGATGCCTGGAAAAATTCCCAGCTCGGGATGATTATTCCTGCCTCGTGCGAGGTGAGGACGGGACGCACAAGCCACCCTGCCACTGCGTGCCTGCAACCCTTACCAGGATCGTTGACGTTTTGCCACCCTCCAGAGTAATTTCCAGATCCGAGAGCGCAGCATCCACCTCATCCACCTCCTTGTCGCTGTTGTTCAGGTGGTTTTCCGAGGACATGATGGACAGCTTATTGATGTGGTACTGAAAGGCAAGGCACAGCATTTCACTGGGATGCTCCTGCGACCTGCCGCAAGCTCGTCATGACACAGCCGCCACGCTTGGGAAGCGGAGTGGAAAACCAGAGCCGTTCCCTCTGTGGGAGCAGAGCCTGCCAAGCGCCGAGACCTGAGCGCGGTCGAGTCAGGAATGACCGGCTTGGCTGTTTTCAGTCCAAGGGGTCTGCGGTACGAACCCTGAAGGCCCACTCTGGATCCCACAGGGCAGAACTACTCTTTTCACAGCATCACAGACTGGTTGAGGTTGGAAGGGACCTCTGGAGGTCATCTGCTCCTACCCCCTACTCAAGCAGGTCCAACTACAGCCGTTGCCCAGGACTATGTCCAGTTGGCTTTCGAGCATCTCCAAGGTTGGAGACTCTGCAACCTCTCTGGACAACCTGTGCCAGTGCTCCGTCATCCTCACAGTAAAGAAGTGTTTCCTGATGTTCAGAGGGACGCTCCTGTGTTTCAATCTGTGCCCATTACCTTTGGTCCTGTCCCTGGGCACCACTGAGAAGCGCCTGGCTCCCTGTCCTTCACAGCTTCCCCCCAGGTATTTATTATACATTAATAAGATCCCCCTGAGCCTCCTCATCTCCAGCTCCCTCAGCCTTTCCCCATAGGAGAGACGCTCCAGGACGTTCATCATCCTCATGGCCCTTCGTTGGCCTCTCTCCAGTATTTCCACATCTCTCTTGCACTGAGGAGCCCAGAACTGGACCCAGTACTCCAGGTGTGGCCTCACCAGTGCTGAGCAGAGGGGAAGGATCACCTCCCTCGACCTGCTGGCAATGCTTTGCCCAGTGCAGTCAGGACACCATTCACCCTCTTTGCCCCAAGGGCACATAGCTGGGTCATGGTCAACTTGGTGTCCACCAGCACCCCCAGGTCCTTTTCTGCCAAGCTGCTTCCCAGCTGGGTGGCACCCAGCACATACTGGTGCCTGGGGTTGTTCTTCCCCAGGGGCAGGACTTTGCACTTGCCCTTGTTGAACTTCACGAGGTTCATGTTGGCCCATTTCTCCAGCCTGCTGAGGTCCCTCTGGATGGCAGCAGGACCCTCTGGCCTATCAGCCACTCCTCCCAGTTTGGGAGGATGCATTGCATCTGTTTTTACCCCAGAAAATCAGAACATCCATAAAACCTCACACTAAGGACGATGCCCAACCCATCCTGGACTGCTCGGAGGGGTAAACTGAGTCTTTATATTTCTGTTTTCACTGTTTTTCCTAGGAGGGGCCCTAGGAGCAGACAGCCCTGCTCTTGATGGGGACAATTCTGCGTCCTACAGCGACGAGGCACGCCAGACTGCATGTAGTAAATGGCCTGCCATCCATCTTACAGAAGTCAATAGCAGGTGTAGTATTTATGCCAAATCACACCGAGTATTTCATAAAACAGATAAATAAATAGTTCTGGGAAACCCACAGATTATCACCAGCTGTTTGGGGGGCAGCGTGCCAGAAACACACAGTTCAGTAACCTAGTGTACTTACTGTTTTTTTTTTTAAAAGGGCAAAACTAAAAGTCAACAGAGACATGAACCTGTTTGGTAAAAGAAAACCAAGTTCCTTTTCAAGTAATCAGCAGCAAATATTTAAATTACCTAATAAACTCAAGTCAGGATCAGGAGATGGGAAACGATCCGACTTCTACCAGCGTGAGAAGTTCAAACTCCCACCAAAGACAAGATGAGGCTTAAACCCAGTTACAGCAGATTTCACTTATCGTGTTAATCAATATTCATCGATCGAGAAGTCTGCAAAGCTACAATATCAAGTTTAACCGAAAAGGTAAGCATCTCGGGCTGTCTCCTACCTGCAGCGCCGCAAACATCATCATCTCTTCCTCCGTGCACTCGATCTCCTCCAGGAGAATGGCCCATTTGGACTGCTCATACAGCTGGTTGATCCTGATGGCGTCGTACTACGGCACAGCGCAAAACCACGGACCGGTTGTAAAACGTACGAGCCCGGTTCGAGACAAACCACTTCATCTTTCATTTCAAGGCAAGGCTTCAATCCGAGACTGAAAAGCCTCTGCCACCGAAGCGGCGTGGCTCTAAACGACACTGAGAGCATCTCTAGCAATACCGAAGCATTAGCAAACCGGTACGTGGGAGCACGCAAACCTGGGTTTGACGCCTGCACGACCAATTTTTAAAGCGGTGGAGGATTTACCAGCACAAAAGCACATTAGACATATAGGCATCCTCTGCTCAAAGCCTTTGCCTGCAAGATGCGAGTAAAATAAATAGCTCTGTACCTTTGGATTCAGGTCAAAAAAGCTGTAGTACTTGAACCGGAGCAGCAAAGCTTCATTTTCTTTCACCTCCTGCTCCATAAGAGATCGGGACGAATCCAGCCACCTGTAAATTGTCAGCACGGGATAACACACACAAAAAGCTCCGGCGAAGTCGCGATGACGCTTTCAAGAATGCAATTTAAAACCACATACTGGGGGGGGTGAAAAAAAGGAAAAAAGAAAAAAAGAGCAGAAAACCAAATCCTTAACTCACCCTTGGTTGATTTTGGCTTTATCGAGCAGCGCCTGTGGCTTGTACATTTTCGCTAAGGACTCCGGGGAGGTGACGGGCTGGCTCACGGCCAGGATGCCCGGGTTGCCCTCCGACAGGGCGCTGTCACCAAACCAGGCTGAAGTGGGTGACAGGGGACTGCCGTCGTGAGCGTCGTAGGTCGGCGTCATCGTTTTGCTATACAGTCCTGGGCTCGAATATATGTTTCCTACCGGTAAGAGGAATAAAAGCTGGGAGTTAGCTTAGGGCCAAGCCCTGCCTGCTCCCAACCAAGCCAACTCAGACACAAACCCGAAGCCAGCAGATGAAAAACCTTCCCTTTTTTAACCATTTTTTTTTTTCCCACAATGAGAAAACACTGCACTGCTTGTTTTCCCATGAAAAGCTGTCCCTCTCTCTCAGCTCTCCTCTGAGAGCAAAACTGATGGAAAACTCATTCCAGCCCGAATCCATGGGAAAAGGTACAGGTCTCCCATGCCGGGAAACTCCTGCCCCCTGCGTTTCTGCGGCACCTGGGACACGAACGGCCCCCGACTTACCGGTATTACCTGTTGTTTAAAGATTTTGGAAGTCAAAAGTTTTAGAGGAGCAGGAAAATAAACTAAGGGCGCAGCCAAAGAGACCAGAGGCAGAGCGCAAAAGTCCTACTGAGGTGGAGCTCACCTTTGACGGGGCCGATGTAAAGAATATCGGTGCCTATAGAGAGGGAAAGAAAGGAGGGAAGTGAGAAGGCGAGAGAAAGTCACCGGGAGAGTAGGAAAGGACAGGAGCCAAAAATGGGCATTTTCGGAAGACGGCGGAATAGCACAGGTGAGGTTTAACCACCCAAACGGAGTGTTTGCAGTGGGGCCGGTGGACTCAGCAGGCAAAGCGAGCGAAGTGACTCCATGGTTGTTTTATTCACGTTACAAGAAACAGCCGGGCACGGAAACGCGGCATTTCACGGACGGAAAAGCTTGCTGAGATGGCCAAACAAATTTGGTATTAATATGCTGAGCAAGCAGTGTGATTTGGTGCAAAACTGATCCCGAAGCACACACTACTCCCAGGCTTCACAGCTCGTACAGACTCAAAGCAGACAAAAAAAAAGCCCTTTTCAAATTACAAATTTGAAGAGAAGAAAGTGGCCTCAGCTTGGTATCTCATACCCGAAAATAGCTGAGAGCTAAACAGTCCCTATTCATCTCACAGGAGCATTGATTTTTATGTTAACAATATAAAATACGGATTTTCAAAATAAGGGAGGTTCAGCGACCGTATCCTGATGTCAGCAATTCCGCCGCGTATGTACCCCGGGCACTGAGCTCGGCATCATTTGCCGGGTGTAGATCTGCGCACCGCTACCCAGAAGAACCAATAACTGGCTTTTTGGGAAAGAGTTGTGTCGTTTTAAAATCGCGAGCCTGTTCAGACACGCAGTTCGACGCAGCCGAACTCTACCTCAAAGAGCACTTTTAGGGGTGTTGAAGGGGCACGTGGCAAGGTTGAGATGCCAGAAGCAAGGACTTCTGTGTCACCTCCTGAACCACCACCTCGGGCCACCCTCCAGCTCCTCACTCCAAACAACCCCGCCTGCCCGAACGCACAAGAAATGACAGAAAGCTGAGCTAGACGTCTGGAAAAGTCTAAGACTAAAACAACAGAAAAACCCTTCGAAACTCTCTTTTTTTTTTTTTTTTTTTTGTGGTGGGTATCTCAAGGAGCGCTAAGAACGGTTTGAGTCAGCAGCATCGTACCAGTGACAGCCAACATCTTGGTTAGGAAACTTAAATAATAGAGAAATGTGATTCTAAACTGCCTGACAGGATGGAAAATGTAAGTGAAAACTGTCTGGCACCATCAAACAAGAAAACCACCAGGATGCTTTTAATGCTCCTGCTAGTTTTGCTGGCATCCTGGTCTGGATTCACGTTTTGACAAAAAGCCTGAGGACCGGTAAGCACCGTGGGAACCTGCTACCGAGACAGACCCAGCGAGCTGGGTGGGAGCAAAAAAGCTGCAGAAATGATGAAAGGATGGAGATATTCACCTTCAAGCTCCTCACTTGCAAGGAGAAGGCTGGGGGTGACCTGCCAGGTACTTATACTCTGGGAGCTGGACTCGATGATCCTTATGGTCCCTTCCAACTTGACATATTCTGATTCTATGACTATAAAAGCGGCAGAAACGTGTTCTCCCCATGGACCGTTGTTATGCTGGACCAGAGTCGTCCAGCAAGAACCAGCAATAAACCACCATCGCCACCATCCATAAACCACATCCCCAAAGATGCTCTTGCCTCCTCCTGGCAGCGTGCCAGCCTCACCCGTCATGTGGCTCCAGCAGACAGGGCCGAGCACTAACTGGACCAACAAAAAATCCCACTTCTTGCCCCAGATCCGGTAGGTTTTCTCATGGGCATCCCCCCCATGTTCCTTCGTTTGAGTGTCTGCTCCAGAGGAGCAAAGTTTCTCCTTGGCTGTTCTCCTCAACACCTTCTCCAAACATCTGAAACATCTCAGAAGAAGCTTCCCTTAAAAAATTTGCCCAAGGCAGGCAATGTCACGGAAAGTTCCAGCTGAAATAGCTGTAAGTTTGGCTAACTTATAAACAAGTGAATACAGGTTTTCCAATGGAAAGTGTTGGGCAACATGTTCTGTAGGTGTATTGACAGCTCTGCCTACAGCGATTTAAATTAGTTCATTGCCAGGTATGGGGTGCTCAGTGACAAAACATGCCCGTTACATCTACCGGCACTGAAATAAGCAGATCCTGAAATATTAACTCGTTTTACAGAAGCATTCCGCACACAAACTGGTGTTGGAACAACGCTAGAAATGGTTTATTCAGATTAAAAACATGACTTTTAACTAATGGCACCTAAACATGGCAGGTAGCTGCAGTAATTAAACCTACAGAAAAGTAATTTCATTCACAAGGGAAGCAAAACCAGCATGCCATTTCAAAGTGACTTGCTGAAAGACCAATAAATAATTAAAATAAAACCCAGTCTTTTGTGCCCGTTTCCCCCAAAGCGGGCCAAGTAGCTCCTATTAATCTAATGGAGGTGCTCTCTGCAAACGCTGCCTTTCGGAAAGGCTAATTACGGACTTTCAAGATGAAAATGCCAAATGAAAATGAAAATTGACTGGAGCCTTGCCCGATGCAGGGAAAACTCCGAGCCAGGAGTGGGAGACGACTAGCCCAGAAGTATTTTTAAGTAACTGAGAGGAGAGAGAGTGAGACTGGAGCAGAAGAAGGATTATTTTCCCTTGCTACAGACGCCTGCTGATGGTTTGCTGAGGAGCCCGTGGTGCACATCACTTTGACATGGCAGCTCCAGGCCATCGTCGCCCTCACCCGTGCCCTGCGCAGCCAAAACCTTCCTGCTTGCAAGCCCAGGGCCACCAGTGGCATTAACCACACTGCACGACCTTCACTCGTACCTCAGTTAATTTAAGACCTATTAACACAACTTTACTGAATTTCAAGAGGGTTTTTTTTTTTTCATTAAAGCTGCCTTGCTTCCCTCTCATCGCTGGATTTAAAACCAAGAGCTTTGGCAGCCAGACGCGTCTCGCCCGCGCGCCGGCGCGCATCGCTGCGGCTTTCTCCGCGAGTCCGTTTGGGCTAAAACGCTCTCACTTGACCGACTTTATGGTTTAAGCTCCTGCCATTTGCCTTCAAACGCCAGACCTCCGGCAGCTGCGGAGCAGAGCTGAAAGCCCACTCCGCTTGCAAACACCTCCCTGCATCAGTCTGCTGCCCACAGCGAGAGATGTCACGCCGTCAGCGACGTCACGCCGTCAGCGACGTTACGCCGTTAGCAATTCTCCTACCAATGCTCCCCTGGTTCTGTAAGCCAGACTGGCAAACTAACCTCCCCAGCAATAAAAGGGTTTGTTTTTTTTTTTAGCATTACGATCTATAGCTACGCCCTTAACATAAGGGAACACTGATGCAATTAATAAAATACTGGTTTTGCTGGGCTATAAATAAGGAGAACTGGTACTGCCTAAAACCCACCTGGAATTCGACATTAGGAACCATTTTCCATTTAACTCCTTTCTTAACAGGGTAAGAAAACCTTTCAGTCACACGATCTAGAGTGTTAAAGTGGCCACACGTGGTTTCTGGTTTATTTTATAAAGTCTGGTGTTGTTCTGCTCCCCTTTATGCGTGACAGCTTCAGGCATGCACGTGTGCGACCGCGACCGAGTGCTGCAGCCCGGGATGATTTGTGCTATTTATCTGGGGTCCGTCCTTGCACAGACCTTAAGGAATTAGGTCAGACCGATACCACTATGTCATTCCCCCTCCCATTTTATTATCTCTTCGCCTCCTGCCGACCCCTTCCCTGCAAGCCCATCCTCACGCGGCAAGCCCCGGCTCACCAGACCCCGGCGTGATCAGCGGACCCTCCAGCTCGAAGGCGTCGTCTTCACATTGATCATCCAACTTCTTCTTTTTTTTCTTTGACGGATCTCTGGGTTTCCTCAAAAGGGAGAGCTCCTCTGGATGCCTGATGTCTGGGGAGAAAATGGACCACTTTTACAAAGGCAGGATGGAAAAAAAGGGGAAAAAAAGAATATCCTTCTTCTCAGAACACCATCCAGCAACGTGCAGTACCTCCCTCGGCTGATTTTCCTGCTTTGCAATGGTTAAAAATCAAGTCCAGAACGTTCTGCCTGCAAGCCTCTCAGAAACAAGCACTGTCCTTGGCTGGGGAGGTAACATAGCCTTCGGTTAAAATGCGGAATTTCCCAGGCACAGCCACTCAAATGCAAATACAAGCACTGCTAGACCCTGGGACAGAGCCTAGTACTGTTCCCACCCATCGTCTTCAATATAAATATAAAAAAAAAATAAATATCAGCATGTAAATCCCTATTTAGGCACCCAGATAACAGCCAGGTACTCTCACTTCCAGAGGAGCAATCCAAGAATCACGCCATTTATTTACATATCGGACTGGAAATTTTAGACCCTATAAAAGGCAGCCGCTTTTTAAAGAGATCTTGGCCAAAGCGTTTCCTTTTCACAGCAAAACTCTAGCCTCTCCCGTCTCCCTGCCCAGAACCAGCCTGAATAATTTTAAAACCACGTTATTTAAAATGAAGAGCATCCCAGCGTGTTGTGCTTTAAGCCATGGGATTACGAGGGGGCTAACGAAAAAAAGAGAATTTTAGGGCCATTTCCCACAAAGCTGGTACTTTGGGTTCACTTCTGCCTGCTGCAGTCGCTTCCAAGCGGGAAGGAGCTTTCCGGGAAAGCGGAGCCCACCGTCCGTCGTACCACCGAAACCACGGCGGGACCGGAGCGGGGCCAGGAGTTCCTCGCCGGCGCTGCAAAACCAAGAGAGGAGAAAAAAAAAAACCCCTTCGTCTACTCTAACCTGTCCTCAGTGCATACGTGGGGTCTGACCCGGGAAAGCCTTCACCGCGGCACGAAGCCATCCTATTGCCACGCTGAAAGCAGAAGAGGTCGGAGAGCTCTGGCATACAGCTTGGGTCGGAAAAAAGGAGATTACGGGTCACGCCTGGCAAGGAGACTTTCGGAGCTCCCCTCTCCCGTCCACGTTCCGGCCCGTGTCGCTTCTAGCTCCGTTTTCTGCGCGGAGACGCGCGAAGCTCTGCCTTCGGGATGCCCCCCGGGACGCAGCCCGCGCCGCGGGGTGGGAGCCGGCTGCGCGGCCGCCGGGCTGTGTCCTCCCCGGCGAGGGACGCGGAACGAGAGGGTAAGTCGTCATTCTGATGAGGAGAAAGCCACACGTTTGGGGGATTTGATTTTAGGCGACCTCCGGGAATGGATCCCGCTAGCCTTGGCGTTCCCAAATCCAGAGGTTGGATTTGGGATTTAGTTACATCTGGATTTAATTACATCTCATGTTGTGGGTCTTCCACCCCAAACCATCACTCGGCACAGCTTTAATTTCAGCTTTATTTTTATTTATATATTCATTTATAGACTATTTATACATTTTTAAATTGATATATAAGCTTTACTTCATTTAAGCTTTAATTTAACACCGATTTATTATTACTACAGACACATTATCCCGCTAAACTCCATCCCCGCACCCACTAACCAACGTTTCGCTTCACCGCACGACTTTTTGACCATTTCTAGCAATAA
Source organism: Phaethon aethereus (assembly GCF_964289735.1). Classification (NCBI taxonomy): domain Eukaryota; kingdom Metazoa; phylum Chordata; class Aves; order Phaethontiformes; family Phaethontidae; genus Phaethon; species Phaethon aethereus. Next base: position 4,268,435 of record NC_138579.1, read on the forward strand.
ATACCTAGCGTACGAATCCAGACAGCTCTTCGCGTTCCCGTGTATCACAGCCAGCCAACCTCACGACGAAAAAATCTGCCGGGACAACCAGGGTCATGTGCAAGGGACAACAGGCAGCACAGCCTAAAATGAGGAGTTCCCCTGGTATTTTGCTAGCAAGGTTTATCCTCTGACGTTTATTTATGGTGCATTAGCAACTGATACAGCCTCTCAGCCGAAAGCGTTCAGAGAGGCCAAGCCAAGGGCTCCGGGCCAAGCTCGGCTCCTGAAAGCAATCCGCTGGAGACGGCCCAAAGCTTGACCATCTGATATCAAAGCGACTTTTTATAGTCCCTCAGTTGTTCATGACGCTACGGCCGGATTACAAAGGATACGGGCACGCTTTCGGCAGCTGCCTCGAAACGGCGCGCGGCCGCGGGGCACGGCAACGGCGGCGGCATCCTTGCGACGCCGGAGCATCCCCGCGCCCCTGCAGTTGCCCGTTGATGAGCTGCAAATTCCTCCCGAACAGAGGAGGAATGGATGGACGTACCATCGTCTCCAAGACTTTACAAACCCACCGAAGCCAACCGAGGGTCGCAGGGGGAATTAATAATAAAGCCCACCGTGCTAAAAAGCAGAGAGCAGAAAAGCAGCTCATACGTAAATATAAAAAAACGTTGTTTTTATTATTTCCCACCCCGGCATTAGAGAAAAAGCAAGAAGCAACTTTGCACATTTTCTGGTTGCACGTTTCAATCTTTCAGTAAACTGCTGGGGAAAAAAAAAGAAAATGTTCACCGCTGCTTGTGATTAATAATTGTACAAAGGGTCTTAAAGCGTGTTTTGGACAGAGCTGGGCTTGGCAAACACGGTGTTTGAGAAAGCAGAGCCTATCCCAGGGTGTAAGGGCTTGCAGACGGTAGGACTCCAGTTAACTGGAAACTGGGACGAAGAACCGCTCCAGAGACCCAGCCCCTGTTTTCTGGCCGTAAGAGCAAGAGAAAGACCATTAAAGTATCCAAGTGGTGCAAAAATATTAAAGTCCTTTACACAGGCTTGGGCTTTTACCAAGTCCCACTGCACCTGGAGGAGCCCATTTAGCTGGAGTCATTCACATGGGATAAAACATCTCCCCAAGGTTTGACTTCAGCCCCTAATTCCCACTTGAAACCCTCCGTTAACTATTTCATCCACGTTTTCCAGCCGAAGTCAAGCTGCTCCTGCCAAAGGTCACTTCGAAGGAAAAAGGGTCAATGAAATGGGGGTGGACATGGAGCAGTGACCTTCTGAACAAGGGCAACGTGTTGACTCTTCAATTGATGCGTTGGTGGAGGGTGTGTTTGCTTTAAAAGAGGTTCCTTGTCTGTGCATGGGAGACAGATGGGATTGGCAACATCTACTAGAATTTACTGTAAATGATCCTTTTAGCATTTTATTTCTATTTATTGTGTAAGTGTGTGAAAACCCAGCTTACCCGGCCTCTTACCGAACATCCCCAGCGTCGCTGGTGGCAGCCGCTAGCAGAAACCATCTGCGACGATACACAGCACGCCCCGTACGGAGCGGAGAGCGCCGACCAAAATCTGGTCCAAAACCATTTTTCAGCTGGATTTGAGCAGGAACCGTTTGTATTTTGACATCTCCTCCAGCCCACGCTAAACCAGCTGCAGCCACAGCTAAGCCCTAACATTGCTGCAGCTCCACGTCCGCATCCTGGCAGAAGGTCTTCGCCAAAATCAGTGGATTTGTTGGCCAGAGAGGTGGTAGATGCCCCATCCCTGGAACCATCCCAGGTCAGGTCGGACGGGGCTCTGAGCAACCTGCTCGAGTTGAAGATGTCCCTGCTCGTGGAAGGGGGGTTGGACGACATGGCCATGAAAGGTCCCTTCCAACACAAACCCTTCCGTGATTCCATGATTTTATCGAGCGAGGGAAATGCTCTTTGCCGAGAGGAGCACACATACATGCAGTTCACAGGTGGCATTTCAAAAACGTGACTGGGAAGGCAGCTTTCAACCTCCAAGAAAAATTGTTCCAACTGTTGAAGACATTTTACTCCCTACAGCATCTTCTTTTCCAGCTGTCTGCAAGAGCCCACTCGTGCCTGTGCCGTCTCCCGCTGAAGACAAATCCGTGGCCTTTTCTTCCCCGCGTAAGCCCTCATTTCTCGCCCGGTCCCTGCACAGCTCACCCAGCCCGGCTGCGCCCATTTATCTCCCACCCAGAGACAAACAGCGGAGCTGGGATGAAACCCTCCTTCTTCAGAGGACACCGCGCCGACTGCACCCAGAAAACCGCCTTTGAAGAAAAACAGCCGCCTCGCAGGGCGTAAAATTCACAATTTCTGCTCTTTTTGCATTGAATCCACCAAGTAAATAGTGCAGCGGCTGCATCTTTAACCACCACGGTGTATTGCGATGGGAAAGCAGTTGTGGTGAGAGATGGGACCGAAATCCCCATGTCTCGTGTGGCAGAAGGGATGCTTTCGCCGCTCTGTCCCCATGCAAGATGCGGGGTCCCCAGACCCCACCAAGCAGCACCCCCAGGGCTCGGGGGACACGCAGTGACCGTTGCGGTGCTCCAAGGGGTGGGCTCTCACTCCCGTGAGAAATCGGATTTGTCGTTTTCTTGCATCACCTACATACATAACACGGCATCATCAGCTGGAAGCGCTGTCTGAGTACGCACCGGCTTCCCTCAAATTTAAAACGACGGGAAATGACACTAGTTTCAATATTCAGTTTTGATATATAAGAAAAATTCATTCTCCGAAGAAGCTCTTAGCATCCATTTTTCCACGCAATTTCTGGCTCCCTTAAAAGGCCAGAGAGCTGGTTTGCCTGGTTAGCTCTTGAAGCATAAAAACTCCATAATTTTACTTGTAGCACAGACAGCATTTAGGGGAAATCCTCTCTTTAATGCTGATCCAGTTACCCTCCGTTAGGAAATGTGTTTTGAAGTGGGATATTTCTGCACTGGATCACCGCTGTCTCGAAGCAATGACTCATAAAAATTACAGCCTTTGCACACCAACATGACGATTCTTAGAAAAATGAGACCTCAAATCCCATTTCTCTCCCAGACTTTAAAAAAAAAAGTATTTTTCTTTGGAATGAGTGAACTCTGTGGATCATGTTTCACGGCGTAAGTTTACAGAATTATGTATCCTACATCTTCAGTATAAATTCACTCGAGAGAACGTTTTGCAAAACGGACCAGAGGCAAAAAAAAAAAAAAAAAAGGGAAAAAATCCAAAGACTTGCATAACCTCTGAAGCGCCCGGAGATACGACCACGGTTATACCAGACACGAGGCAGTATCTGATGGTGGAGCAGGTCCTCACCCCCTTAGCACAGTTTACTAGGCTCGCACACCCGCCTACATTCAGAACATTTTATTATGGGTTCTTCAGCTGCCTGGATGCTTAAATATTTATTTGGGTAAAAGCCAAGTTCTCTACTTGCTGCCCCGGGCCATGCAGCCATGTCAGGACATCCCGCAAAGCCTCCTGAGATGCCCGACGAGCGCCACGGGTGCAGACCAAACCGGGGCTGACCCTGGCAGAGGCTTTGCCAGAGCCTTCCCAAATTCAGCGCGGAAAACCCAAGTGCCTGTTGACTTATTGACTTGTCACCACAACAGCAATCTGCAAAACCACCTGAAAAATGAGGTCACTGGGCTTTGCGGCGGCGCAACCGCCGGTACCCGGAGCTGGAATCAGGCGCCATCGGCCGGGAGGGACCCAGGAGGAGGCAGCCGGCGGCGATGGAGCCAAGCGTTGTTGCGAGGCTAATAAAAAGGGTCATCGGAGAGACAGAGTCTGAATGTTAGGATGTTTTTTTTCCACAAGCGGGACGAAATCCCCAGGCTCCAGTTATCCGGATGCCTCTCAGAGCACAGACAGCACTTTCAGCCCTGCCCCTGAAGTGTCCAAACTGCAGCTAAAGTCAAATTAAACTCAATTAAATTGAGTGTCACGAACAAGAGTATAAATCCACTTCCACCCTCTGCACTGGACCATAAAGAGCAATCGGAATTATCTTAAGGAAGGTGGTGGCCTTGGGTTTGCCAGCATCTCCTAATGTCTTCAGGATGAAAATCTATTTAAAGGGTCTCTGTCAACGGCAGAGTAAGGACGAAAAAATTCACTGACTCACGCGGTGACATACAACCTGATGCTACTCGACAGGCAGAACAGGGACCGGGGTCGGGGGGGAAGAAAGGGGAATATTTTTTTTCCATTTCAGTCACTTTGCAATTAAATCTCGTTATTTCTCTTACAGTCCAGTTTCTGGTGTTCGTCTGGAACACAACAGCTGCAGCTGAATATAGGCAAGCAATAAAAGAGGAAAATAGCAAAAATGAAGAAGTTGGCAGCGGTACACTTGGGCCTCGCAATTTAAAAAGCTGAGTACATTGCAATTTGGCCGACTCTCTAAACGGTAAGATTTCCTTCCACACCCATCCCCTAGACATATTTAGAAATAGCTGCGCTACTGCCAAACCTCTCTGCTCGTGGCAGCAAAAACCTTCCTCGGTATTTCACCGGGTCTGTGTCCGCGCCGATACGCAAACGCCATCCCCAAGCATCTCCGCGATGCTACTGAGCATCCGGAGACTGTATCACGAGATGCTGGCGTCGCCCCCCAAATACCCCCCACGATGCTCACAGGCATCTACCAGGACTCCATTTCAGCCCCATTATTTTAGGAAAAACGCTACTTTATTTTCCAGCAGGGCATGACGGAAGTAAAAAAGGTTTAAAGAGGTTTGCAACGGCGAGGAGTAACTCCAGACAGCTTTGCCTCCTGGTAAGCGACCGTGCCCGGGCTGCAGCTCCGCACGTTAACGGGCACAGGCGCAGCCCTGGGAATGCTGTGCATCTTGGAGTACCAAAGTGTTTCAGTTTTGCAGGAAAAAAAAAAAAAAAAAAGAAAAACCAAAACAAAAACCAACCCCCCCCCAGCAGCTTTTTATAGAAGTTTTTTTGGCAACTGAGGGCGTGGAAATATTACAAATACTTCAGAAGTCAGAGGACGTTCTGTACTGGAGCAGAGACCATTTATAAGGGGAAAAAAAAAAAAAGGTAGGGTCATATTCGGCGTCTAGACTGCTGGACGGTGTCGCCTTGCCTGGGCCGGGCTTGCATCACCCCGCTCCCAAATGCCACCGTCACCTTGGCTCAGGCTGAAGGGGCTGGAGGCTGAAGCAAGGCAGACGGGCTTCCCCCTTCCCACAGTCCTGGGCACCCCGTTATTTCGGGGCAGGAGAGGCGAGGGGACGCAGCCAGTCACGCTCGCGGCACCCTGCGTCCAGTCCCTCCTCCTCCAGCCCCGCAAGCTCTCCGGGATGGGACCACCCGTACCCCGCGCAAGAGGGGTCCCAATTTCCCGGCATCGCTCGCCTCCCGGGAGCTGGGGACCGGAGCGAGACGGGATGCAGGCATGGAAACTGCCGCTGCTCGACACAGGATGCTCCGCAGACTTCGTTTTCCAAACCAGGCGATTAATTTGCACGAAGCTCTTTGAGGATTACGAGGCAGGAGCTGGGTGTGATGCCCTACCAGCCTCTGGGGAAAAAAAGAAAAAAAATAAAAAAAAATAGACCTGAAGGGAATTTCTTCATCTTGCACAGCCTCAGGGTGGGTAAGGGAGGGAGCAGTCATCAATTTTGGAGAGTTTCCTCCCAGGCCTGCCTCCTCCCAGCTCCGGCACCATGTCCTGCCGGCGCTCCCAGCTCCCACCAGCACCAACTGGAACGATTCCTGCTCCACCGCTCAGGCTGGGAGGGCAGCGTAGGTCCCAAATCTTCGCAGCCAGAAGAAGAGGAGAAGGCTGCAAGTTTTTATCCCACCGTGGCATCTCCCCTCGCCCCGCGACACACGCCGTTTCCCCACGAGAAGCAGCATCGCCGGGGCAGGAAACGCCGAAGCATGGGAAAAAACCTTCACGCTTGCATCTTGCTGTTTGCTTTTCCTCTCCCACATGCCCACACAGCAGCAGCGGATCCTGCCTGGAGTCCCTTCCTGCTCCCAGGACACGTGGAAAAAAACACAGGCAGCAGCAGGAGAAAGGGGATGCTGTAAAGCGGCAGCTTAAGGGCGCGAGCGGATGCAAGGCGTCTGCTGTCCTGGAATCAAATGAAGCCGTTGCGGAGGAAAATGAGGATTTTTCTGCTCGTTGTTATATTGGACGATGGGTCAGCGGGACCTTTGCGGTGCAGCCACATCTCCTACCTCCCCAAATCCCACCTTCCACTGAGGATACTCCTTGCCCACACCCATGCGGGGTTGATCCACGGCCCCATCAAACCGCATCTGTGCATCTGACGGGCTCTCTGCTGGGCAGAAGCATCTCCCCACTGGGATGACGACAGGACGGGGGCACGTGGGAGCCCCCCGGGCAGCACCCCATCCCAACCTCGGCGCCCCACGGCCGGGCGGGCAGGCAGCACAAACCCCCACTGCTCCAATTTAAAAAAAGTAAAAAAAAAAAAAGGTTAAAAAAAAAAGATTTAAAAAAAAAGGAAAAACAAAAAAAAGAAAAAAAAAGGTAAAAAAAATTAAAAAAGGTAAAAAAAAGTAAAAAAAAGGTTAAAAAAAAGGGAAAAAAAGTAAAAAAAAAAAGTAAAAAAAAAAAAAGTGAAGTTTTACTTTCTCTTTCTCTAGTCTTTAGCCGCAGATCAAAGCTGGCCCTTCAGGCCGGCACCACGTGCCAGCAGCTGCTCCGGGCAGGCTTCCAGGCCACCCTTCGGATGGGGGTTACCCACCCCGTCCACCGCCCCGCTCCCGCCTGCTCCTGCCCGCTCCTACTGCAGGCAGGGTCAGCCCGTGCCACTAACCCTCCCGCCCCGTTGCTGTGGGAGCAGAGGGGCTGCAATCCAGCGCCTGGGAATGAGATCGGGGTTTTTTCCGGCTTCGCACGACCTCCGAGAGCGCGAGGGATGCGCGAGCGGCTCCAGCGGCTCCCCACAGCCACCGCCGGGCTGCCCCGCGGAGCCGCGGCCCGGCCGCCGTCTGCGGTAACTTCATTTTGCGCAAGAACAGGGGCTTTTCTTTACAAAGCGACCGCACGCCGCGACGGCGGCACCTCCGGCTACAAGTCCAAGGGAATATAAGAAAAGGCACGACCCTAAATAATCCACCCAAGTGTGCTCCTGCTGGCGTAGAGAGGGTTTTAAAAATGCAACCAGCTACGTTCCCGGCAACATGAGGAATTACTTACATTACTCATTAATCATGCCATATGCTAAAATTACTGAAGCGTGTAATTAAATGCTCTGGGGGCAAAGACAGCCAACGGTTGTAGCCGAAATAGTACGGCACGGTTCTCTCTGCCGGACCCCGCTCCAGGCCACACTGGCCCCTAACTTTAGAAATCCAGGGATTTCCAGAGACAAGGTCTCTGCTGGAGCAGGGACCACCGCTTTCCCCTTCCACCTTGAAACATCTACTTAGTTTTTGTTGGTGAGCCAATTCGCACGATGGCTGTGGGGACAAGCGCTCCCTGCAGCCAGCCCGCGCAGAGATGCTGAAAAAAGGGAATGGAGAAAAACGGAGCGGCGGAAACACGAACCTGGGTGGGGAAAAAAAGAAGAGGGAAACAGGCAGGTGGGGAAAGCGTTACAGCACGGTCTGCAAGACCCCAAGAGAGGGCCGTGGTGGGGCAAAAGGCAAATGCAAGCTTCCCAAGCCGGGATGAGCCCAGCACCCTACGGCCACTGCCATGGCCACTGCCGCGGCGGAAGGAAGGACGGGCGGGGAGCGGGATTTGCAGGGAGCGGTTTGGTGTTTGGCTCAAGGAGCTTTTGGATCACATATATCTAGGAACCAAGACCTCCTTGGGGCCAACGCCAAACTATACACACACATATATATATATATATATATATATATATATATATATATAGGTTCTCCCACTGGGAAGCTCTTCCCTGGAGCACAGAGGCATTTGGACACCTATATCATATATCTATTAAAAAAATAGTAGTATTTGGACATATAATTTTTTATATACATAATATATACTATATATCTGTATAGTATCTATATAAAATATATAACAGCTAAACTATATTAGATATTATATTATATAAAAATAGTGGTATTTGGACACCTATATAATATACGGACACATTATATTATATATATACACACTATATATACATACTATATATACTATATATACACACACCACATATACATATATAGTATGTATATATATACATATAGTGTGTGTACATATACAGCGTGTGTATATATACGCACACAAAATATATATACATATACACTATACAGTGTGTGTATATATATACACACCCCACCCGTATATTCTATAGGTGTCCAAATACCAGTGCTGCCGAGGGAAGAGCCTCCCAGCCCCTCCAGCACCACCAGCACCTCCCGGCATGCCGACCCCCTCTCCCCTCGAGCGCTGCCGAGCCGCCGCGGCCGCCTTCCCCGTAGCTCTGCTGAACATCTGGCTCCCAGGAAACACGACGACAGGGGCTAAACAAGATTTAATCGCGGCATCCAGCCACATAGTTTCTGTCCATCCTCAAAGAAGCTCGAGCTGGGAAGAGTCACTAAAAGGAGAGGGACGTTTCCAGCAAAAACCCTGCTTTTCCCAGAATCGGGAACATTTATTTCGGGACGTCGGATGGAAGGAAAGTCGGGACCAGCCTTGACAGACGTGTCCCCCCGGCTGGCTGCAGAGAGCTCCTAGCACAGCTGGGCGGCAGCTCTCTGAGCGGCTTTTTCCCCTTCCACATCTTTAAATATTAGCATTATTCTGCTGGTTTGTTCATAAATACACTGAGAGCCCTGGAGTTGAATAAATAGCTGCTTCAGGCCCATGTACGGTTCTGACTGCTCAGCGGCGTCAGTGAAAGGTCTCTTGCTACGTGATTAACTGTATCAGAATTTCCTGACGTGACTCACTGCTACGAAGGTTCATCAGCAACCAAGCAGGGACCTCTCTGTCTAGCGTGGCTTTAAAAACGGCAACGGGAGACAGCGGGGGAAGCAAAATCGACTCGGGAATAATGCTGGCTAAGCCTTTTCTATTTTAAGGAGAATTGCCCAATATTTATATTAAAAAAAAAAAAAAAGACAGGAAAAAAATAGCAAAGATTTGTAATCGGCTATATATACCGACCTAACCACAGATGCGCCGGAGGCCACGGCGTAACACCGCATGTACGGCCGAGCTCTTCCTGCCTCACGAAATAACTGGGTCAGCCAAGAGTAACCCTAGCTGCTTTTTGAGAGCAGAAATAGATTTACTACGGCCAAGGTTGGGTTTCAGGCTCCTTTCAGAGGGGAGCAACTGGGAAGGACACCGGTACGCAGCCCACACCGAGCGCTTATTTCGGAGTTATCATCTCCTGGGGGTTTTTTTGGGGGGAGGAGAAAGAAGAACCGGGCGTTGGGATGAGAAATGGGTGAAGACGGGTAAAAAGCAATGCACAAAAACAGCAGCCCGGGACAAGCCCTGTGTACCTGGGTAGGAAATGATCCATCTTTTCTTCTGGGGCTTCTTCTCAACGAGGGAAAGGAGCGTGAAGAGGAGGTGGGGAGGAGAGAAGGAGACTTGGTTCCTTCCCTCCACCAGACAGTTTTACAGTGAAGTGTCATCACTTAATCTCTAGTATGATTTTCCACTGGAAGAGAACCCACGGAGCTGGCAGGTTTCCTATTTCAGGGTTTGTTTTTCATCTAGCACATAAATTTGCAGAAGAGAAATTACGACCCAACACCAGCAGCTTTAACATAAAGCAGGGCTGCTACCGCCTCGCCTAAGACAAAACCAAGAACAGCCTTGCTACGAAGCAGAATTCAGCACAGAAAATCTATTTCTTCTTACATTTCCAGTACAACCGGTCCCGTTATTTAAGTATTTGCACATAAAAGGTTACATTTGCAAAGGAAAAAGTGGACATCCAGGCTGCTTGATGCCCAAGTGACTGTTGGGTGTTTAAAGCTGGAAAATACCATCGATTTAGTAAATTTATGAGACGAGCACGTGCACCGAAGGAGAGGCAGGAGCCAAACCAAACGACAACCTCCCCACCAGCGGCTTTCGGCACTCGCTACTTACTGAATGTTTTGCAGATGTCAGAAACCGCCTTGAAGACCCTGTCCGAGAAGTTGACTTTCACCTTGACGTACTTCATGTTGGGCAGCTGAAGGCGAAGCAGCTTGTGCTGAGGCGTGAACTGGAGCTTGGCATCAGCCTGTATCCCGTATTTGTCCAACGTCCAGTGTGTTTTAAGGAGCCAAGTCTTCTTCTTTTCCCACCACAGCGCGTGGTCCGACCAGTCTTTCTTGACATCTAGAACAAAGAAACCATTTTACCAGTTAAAGCCGGGACCAGAATTAGTCTTCAAAGTTTAAATGTGTTTCACCAAGAAGTAGCTGTTGGTCCAAAAAGGCCATCAGCCCCTTCCAGGTACAAATAATTGCTTGTACTCAATAGCACCTAGAAGCCACCTTGGAGATAAAAGCAGGGAAGAACCCAATAAGGATGAGACGTGACGTGTCTGTGGATCACTCAGCCCGGCAGCGATGAGGCTGAAACCTTAAGCCAAGGGGCTCATGAATGACCCAACACCTTCTCCAGGAGGAATTTTACACAGCTTTTTAGGTTAACTATCAATTCTTGGATTTCCCCATCGCCACTATGTAGGGCACCTGTGCTACCCGAGGGTGAGTCAAGCCACCTCGGCGCACACAGAAAACAGCATTAGAAGGAAGTTTGCAAGAAGAATTAAATAGAAACACCGTCCCTTCTCCGAGCCTTTCAGTTTCTACAAACAAAACTGCAAAATTCCCAAATGAAACTAAAAGTTACTTCCCAAAGGAACGACAGCGCAAAACCCAACGGCCACATCTCCTTCCAGCAGTGACGTAACCGTGGGCTCTTTGAAGGTCACATCCAAGTTGGGAAGCATTTGGGGAACCAAAGCATGGCAGTAACTGCAAAAGACAGCCACCGCGCAGCGCTTTCCCTAACACCTGGAATATTTTTGGCTGACACGTGCCCTGCTCTCCCTGCAGCCGTTCCTGCAGAGCATCTTCCAGTCCGACAACCAGTGACGAGCGTTAATGGTGCAACGTCCCCCCAGCACACAGGAGGAAGGGAAGGAGAGGGGGAGGGAATGGTCCAGGCATTGCAGCTGCATTTTGCAAATCTCTGCTTAGTCTAAACCCTCCATCTCCAAAAATACCGACCAGGGGGTGTGTCAGCAGCGACGGCGACAGCAGCGCGGACGGCCAAAGCTCTTGTTTCAAAGGAAAAACCAAATGTTTCCGCAGGATGTCATCTGGGTAAGCAGAGGAGAACCTCAAGAGGCTGCAGGACAAGTTACAGGGACACTCCTGCACTTGATACTGCAAATGATAGAGTTACCGGTATGTTTTGAGCTTAAGGACTTTGGATGAGGATTACTTTAATTTTCATAATAAGAAAAGAAGCTTGAAAGCAAGGCACTTTCCAGGTTAAGGCACCAGAACTATACTAATTCAGTTTTCAGCTCCAGATCCTCCTGTGATCCTGGATTCCCAACGTGGAGCATCGGTTTGACCCAAATTAAAACTGCCAGCTGACGTTTACTGCAACAGCTCTCTCCTCCGTCCCTCGGCGCCGGCGCTCGTGCACGGCGGGGCACCGGCCGGAGCGCCGGGGACGGACCCAGCAGAGCCCAGGGCAAAGCCCCAGCAGACACACCACCAGACAGGCTGAAGGTACCGAGGAGCACACGCCAGGGCTGACATCACGACGACTGTCCCCGTGAGCCACGTCTGAACTCAACTGAGACGAGAACAATGTGACAAAGAAACTTTTTCTGTCCCTATCTGAAAACGGGATCTCGAGCTCAGGGTTACTGAGAAAAACCCAGCAGAAGGTTTTTTTTCTTCGAACTCCTGGTATAATGGCATAATCGTGCAGCCAGAAAGTGGAAACGTTCAGCTAGACTTTTCAACAGCTTTGTACAATCAAATTAAACAAAACCAAATATAGAAAAGCATGCAAACTTGCACAAGCCTTGGCCACTCTCAAAAAAATCTGAGAAATCATTACAGTGGACTTTGGTAACGAAGTCCAACTTCTGCCCTACTGAAAGCTGAACAAATTAGCACTGAAAGTCAGGGGGAGGAGGAAAAAAAAACCCGGTATTTTCAATCACTAACACTCATGCCTAACAGAGGGGATCTCGGTTTACGCTGCAGATTAACCTGTCAGGCCATGGCACGAATATGCACAGCATCGTCTTTCGGCCTGAGAGTAATTAGCACTTTGAATTAACCGTGAGACGCTGGCTATGCCCAGGAAGGTAAAGGTCTGTGGCTGCCCCACGGGGTAGTTATATATAAAAGAGCTTGGCAAATGTTTAGCAGCTGACTTGTGGGGTCGAGTTTAACGCTAACACGTTGACAAGAAGAACTTCGGTGCTTCGCAAGGCAGTCGGCATGACCCGGGGCTCGGAGCAACCCTTGCGCACCAGGGAATGCCAACCGCCAGGCTAAATCTGATCAAAGCCTTATAAATCTTCACCAGGGTCCCGATTCACGAGTTACTGATTTGTCGGGGTTACAGCTTTATGACAAGGCTTATTATTTCAGCTCAGACTTTTCCCATTTACTGCCGTCAGTCGCGGGACCGGCCAATCCGTGTGTATGGAAAGCAGGCCGAGAGCCCGAGTAAGCCTCCGAGTGCTGCAAACTCATTTTAGAGATCCCAGACCTCGAATTCAAAAAGGTTACGACCGGTCCAAAACCACGCTGCGAATCTCAGCGGAGGTGTTTGCAGACCCAGAAGCTCCTCTGAGCTGCTAGCTGCTATTTCCAGCCACCGAGCGTACCAGCCTTACGGCAGCGCCGTCACGCCACGAAGCGCAAATGGCCAGAGCCCGCAAGCGTTCATCAGCGTCTCAAGCAAAGCAGAAGAAACGGGATTGTTCGGTGGGGTGGGAAAATCCACCCAGATTAGTCTAAAACAGGCTGATTCCCAGCTACGGCGCGGGGAGAGGAACACCAGAGCCACCAGGATTTAGGTGTCCTCAGCGCAATGAAAAAGCATCCTCCCGTCACGGTGCTCTTGGGCGAAGGAGAGCGGAGAGGCATCCCCCGAAATGAGCTGCGCGTGTTCGCTACGGCCACGGCGAACCGTCCCCCCCACGTCCCCCACGCAAGGACCCTGCCGGGCGAAGGCTGCGGCTCTCGGCGAGGCGGTGGAGACGCGGAGGCCGGAGCTGCCGGCGTCGGCCGGAGCACGGGCCGGGGACAGGGAGCTCCAGGAGCCCAGCCCAGCAGCAGCGCCTGCGGGAAGGGGAAGCACGGCGCTTCCTTCCCGGCATCAAAAATAATCCCCGCTCCCCGCTTCCTCCGCCACCCTGAGCGGCCTGAACCGAAACCTCGGCTGCTGGGAGCCTGGGAGGGCTGGGGACCCAGCTGTGGGTTGTTTTTCCTTTTTTTTTTTCCTTTTTTTTTTTTTTTTTTTGAGGAAGAACCTGGTTTTGCATTTGCCTCCCAAAACCGTGCCAAGAGGCAGCGATGCGGCACCGGTGATGCTGAGGACATTCTGTACAGCAAAACCCACGGAGAAGGCTTGCTGTCCACCTCGAAAAGCTGTTCAGGCAGTCCTGCAAACGCAAGAGGCGTCTGAAATCACGCAGGCAGCTGCAGAGACCTCTGCGAGGGTGAAGGGCTGCTCAATAAAGCGTTTGAAACCTTAAACATCCTCAGCTTTCAATTCACGCCGGCGCCTCGCCGCAGTCACTTCGCACCAGCTTGTCCAGCGTAATTACAATTGCAGGTTTTTATTCCCACAGCTACCACTAAATTCACATCCAGAATTCAAGTAGCAGAAAATAAGTCTTAATTGAGATGCACACGAAGCGTATTTTAATTCTGGGCTTGCTACTGCACGGACACACGGGTACGCAACCCCACGAAGGAACAAAGCCGAATTTCAGTAAAGTGCAAAGACGAAGGCAGCCCCATCCCTCTACCTGACGGCCCGTTTATCCCAGGAGCCGGCCGCTCCCAACGCTCTCCCTTTGCCGCTTTGTGGATTTTAAAAGGCCCTTTTCTGCTCCGCTGCTGCGGCGGCTATCGAACCTCCCTTCTTCAGAAGCGTTACCGTCACTTGGCAGCCTCTCCGTGCGAGCCGATGACTTACTAGCAATAGTATACAAGTCTCCGGCCTTACATAAACACCGAATTCGCCTTGTTATTTCGGGATATCCCCTATGGCAGACGGGCCCTCCTGCCACGCGCTGCTCGCAACAAGAGAGCCCCGACACGACCGAATAAACCTCTTTTTTTACCCCCCTCCCTGGCTTAGTTAAACGCCGCTAGATCGGTATTTGGAGAGCAGCGGTGGTCTCCGCCTGCGGGAAAGGCTCCCGGGGGGTAGCACCAGATCCCCTTTCACACGCACATCCCTGATTAAATCCATCGGACGGCAATGAGCCTCCGGACGCCTCCGTCACCTCAACATGGGAGGCGGATTATTAGAAAGCGCCTGCATAAGCTTGAGTAGGTAGGCAGGGGACTTGGGCCAGCCTGTCTGGTTTGCATCATGGGGTTTTTTTTCTTTTTTTTCTTTGATTTTTGGAAACAAAGATTTGCAGCTGAAGCTGGTTTCCCTGCAACACTCTTCACCTTGGGAGGAGCGGTGGATGCAGCCAAAGCAGAGCCTTCAGTTCCTTTCTTCATTATAACTGACGGCTTTTAGAGGAACGGATTCAAGTCTTCAGCCCTCCCGAGGGAGCAATACGAAAGGACCGACCTCCTCCGGTGCAAAACAGGGCAGAACCAAAGCCCACCCATCCCACCGCGTATTTTTCCATAGGAGCAGAATTAGCGCAGCAGCTCTCCCCGCTCCTGGCTCTTCCCCAGCGGCGACTGCGCTCCAGGGGTGCCTGTAACGATGATTATTCCTGCTCTGGTCTAGTCACGCTCGGGAAGTCGAGGTAGCGAAATGCCTCTCCATTACCCACACAAGACCTTAAATCGCTCTCTCTCTAAATATATAACGCATATAAATGTACGTATATACACACTCACATCGTATATATACATATGCATATATAATATATACACACATAAAATGTATGCACATCTAAAATACATACAGGTGTCATATTTACACACACTTGTGTTTATACAGACACACATATATCTGTATAAATGCTATATATATAACATACGGTGCAAGGGCTGAAACCGACACACTAGCCAAGCATTTCTTCTTGCAAAAAGTGATTTTTGTACTTTGTAATTTACCAAGGGAAAAAAAAAAACCCACAAAACATTCCAGCTTTTCAATGAGTTTGGGGCAGATGAGCTGAAATTGGTCGAGGGTTTTTATAAGGATGGAAGAAAAACACCGAGTGGGTCGCATTAAAAAAAAAAAATTAATATGCAATACTCATTTGATTGAAAAAATAGAGATGTGGACAGCATGTTTAAAACCCCGGCGGCAGGCTGCAGACAGCTTGAGAGGCAGTTGGGGAATTAAAGTACCCTGAAGCTCAAATACCTGCTGATAACGCATTAAACCAGCGCTCACAAGCCGCAAGGAGCGGCCAGGGGCTCTCCAAGCCCGAGGCTGGGTGTTGGCTGGTTACACACCCCTGCGGGGAAGAAAAACTCCTTCAAAGGAAAAAAAAAAGAGACCTCCAGCAATAAATAGCTGAGGAGTGCCTGGGCGAGCGCGCTGGGAGGGGATGCACCCTTCCCTGCGCCCTCCTGTCCCCTCGGGATGCACCGCGCGGCCACCGCGTGCAGCGAGCAAGGCAGAATTAAAAAAACTTGGAAAGGAGAGCAATTGAAGACTAAAAGTAAAAAGAGAGGGAGGGGGGGAAAAAAAAAAAACAACAAACCAAACTAACACCTGAAATCGTTGTGCACAACCTGACGTGGTTGCTTCGGTAGGCTTTTCCTTTTCCACATGCTATCAAGCAGTGGGTCAATGAGGGCTGAAGGCACATCTTCACATCACTGAAATAACCAGAGAATATTGCTAATGGTCCCAAAACATTCAGAGGTACCAAAAAACGGCTGATCCACAAAGAAGCGTTTTACAGCCAAGAGTGCTGCTGAAGGTCCCGCTCCAGCCAGCGCCGGCTCTCATGGTCATTAATATTATTTACTTTTCAGAAACTACTGATGCAACCTTTAAAAACTGCTGCGTTTCCTTCCCCCTCCTGCGGATGCTGATGCAGGGATCGGCTTCTGCATCACAGAGTTACAGAATCATTAAGGTTGGAAAAGACCTTTAAGATCATCAAGTCCAACCACCAACCCAACACCACCAGGCCCACTAAACCATGTCCTGAAGTGCCACATCCACACGTTTTTGAACACCTCAAGTGACGGTGACTCCACCACCTCCCTGGGCAGCCTGTGCCAATGCTTGACCACTCTCTCAGTGAAGAAATTTTTCCTAATATCCAATCTAAACCTCCCCTGGTGCAGCTTGAGGCCATTTCCTCTCGTTCTATCACCAGTTACTTGGGAGAAGAGACCAACACCCACCTCACCACAACCCCCTTTCAGGTAGCTGTAGAGAGCGATGAGGGCTCCCCTCAGCCTCCTCTTCTCCAGACTGAACACCCCCAGTTCCCTCAGCCGCTCCTCATCAGACTTGTGCTCCAGACCCCTCCCCAGCTCCGTTGCCCTTCTCTGGACACGCTCCAGCACCTCAACGTCCTTCTTGGAGTGAGGGGCCCAACACTGAACACAGGATTTGAGGTGCGGCCTCACCAGTGCTGAGTACAGGGGCACGATCCCTGCCCTGCTCCTGCTGGCCACACTAGTGCTGATACAGGCCAGGATGCTGTTGGCCTTCTTGGCCACCTGGGCACACTGCCGGCTCATGTTCAGCCGGCTGTCGACCAGCACCCCCAGGTCCTTTTCTGCCCGGCAGCTCTCCAGCCACTCCTCCCCAAGCCTGTAGCGTTGCATGGGGTTGTTGTGGCCAAAGTGCAGGACCCTGCACTTGACCTTGTTGAACCTCATACAACTGACCTCAGCCCATCGACCCAGCCTGGCCAGATCCCTCTGCAGAGCCCAGATCTCGGTGGTTCGGATCCAAACCCACACGGTTTGCTGGGGACGGCTGCAAGATCATCGCTTGCTTTTGGAAGATCCTCCCAACCAGTGCAGGGATGGGGATTTCATGAGACAGATGTGCCCAGGCTGCTCCGCGACCCCACAATGCCAGCGAGGTGACCGGCTCATTTCGGGCTAAGACTGTTGCGGCCAAAAATAAGGCAAAAAAAAAGCAAGCTGGAATTTTATTTTATTTTTTTAAATATATATGTGTCTATATATCTATCAAATATATTGCTATATATGCAAATGTAAATACATCTTTATATATAAAAATATGGGTACACACATGGCTGTATGCATATTTTATGGGGGTATATACATACGCACATATATCTGTATAGCTGAACCCATTGCTCCCTGTGGGGAGGGACAGGACATCACCTCCTCGCTGCTCGTACTGACCTCCTTAAACCCAGATTCTTTTAAACATGCCAAAGCCACTCCTTCTAGGACAATTACGGGGAAAAAAAAATGAAAGACAGAGCTGTTTTCATTTATCTTGAGGCCAACAGAAATGCTGATGTTTTGCTGGGTGACACAGTTGCTATCTTGGAGCAGAATCTACTTTTTAGCGCAGATTTGAGCCTTCTGGGGTATGGTGCGCGCTGGAGCAGACCCCGCTCCACCACCCAACAGGGATTTAATTGCTAAGCAAAGTTCAAAATGGGGGGGGGGGGGCGGGAAATCCTTCCAGGCTCTGGTCATGACACTTGAAGAATTATGCCTTGAAACACAAGATAAACATCCTAGAAATTATTATCAGACTGCTGTAATAAAGCTGTAGCCATGACAATCTGATGCTCTTGGTACTAACGAGATTTAATAGGAGTTTTTAATCGCGCGCCTCTTATGTATTTGACCCAGGCTATGAAAAATAAAGTGCACAGCAGCCGCTCCGCAGCGACCACCTGCAGAAGGGCTTTTACCCATGGGTGAATACAAAGTGGTACCTCAAATTCTCCTGTATCTACCACCTCGGGGCAACTATCACCCCTATTTTATCCCATCCTTTGTTTTCAGGAGAACATCTACACACACCCACGGAGGTGTCCAAAACAAGGTAGACCTGTACTGGAATTTAAATGTAAGAACATTTCTTGCATGGAAAATAGCTTGACTTGTGGGGGAAAAAAAAAAAAAAAAAATGCATGGACAAAAGCAGCCTTGTTCCCAACGCTGTGATTCCCGTGAGCGTGACCCGGCGCAGGAGACCTCCCTCTCGTCCCGGCGTGCCAGGGGACACGCATGGTTCACTGCCACGAAATCCTGACGTCAAAGCACGCCATGTAGTTGCAGAGAGCTATTCAAGAGCGGTGAAAAAAAGCGAGGGGGGGGGGGAAACCCCAACACAAAACCTGTGGAGGACACTGAGCACATCAGGATGCAACGCAGAATGCAGATGCTCAATGTGTCCTTGCTCAGAAAAATTATGGAGCATCTTCTGCTAATGAGGGAATGTCCTGCTACGCTGCTGGAAGAAGAAGTGTCCTTTTATTGGGTTTATAGGTGAAGTTTACAAGGGCAAGCCCACGTCTCGACAGGGAGGGACGGTAACTGAAGCACTGAAGAGGTGAGGAAAAAAAAAAAAATAATAATGCAGTGACCAATTTTTTTGTTGCTCAAAACCAACCCCCTCCTGAAGAGCCCTCCAGGTACAGAGCCCAGCAATGAGGCACGGCAAAAGCCCCCGTGACATTCCACCGCTTGGTTTCTAAATCACTGATGTTGTTTTATAACCCACGTGCGGAGCAGGGACGCTGCGCAAGCCCGCGCCATCGATGAGCATCTCTGCGAAAGGACGAGGCTGATACATCGAACCCCGATGCCCCCTGAAACGCTGCCCCGGGCAGCGCCAGGCTTCGCTCCCCCGCGCTCGAGCTGCTCGACCCGCAGGATGCTGAGCCTTCAAGCACCTCTGCTGGAGCCAGGTCCGCACGCAGGCTTCGAAAAGAGCAAATCTCAACAAGCCTGAAAGTTTTGTGTGTTTTTGTTTTTGTTTTTTTTTTAAAGTAAACTCTAGGAAGGAAGCTCTTTTCAGTGTTAATAGGATTACTCAACTAGCGCTTGGAAATTTAAGTCATTAAGATGCCGTGGCAGTATATCTACTACCTGCACTGCTAGTTCTGAAACTCAGATACCCCCTCCTCCTCGGGCTGAAATGATTTCTCTCGTGCCAGCCACACCGACAAGCTCCTTCGCCCTGAATGGATGCCACTGACCTGCCAAAAGAACAGCAAAAGCCCCTTTAAATTTGCTTTACACCTCTGATGCTACCCCACAAACGCAGAAGGCACAGGCAATCTGTACCACGAGCTGTGAACCCAGCATACAGTGTTTGCTCCAGAGGTACCTATGTACTCTTGTTATGCTTTTATGCATACATTTATTATACTTCCATATATATATATATATATATAACAAAATCTATTTTATTTCTCAGCAGGAGGTCTATGGGTTTCTCCGAGCCGCTCACCTCGGAGCCATACCCAATCCTGGTTAAACCCGAGCAGGGAGAGCAGTTTTGCAGCGATGCTGAACCCAGCTGAAACGTCAGGAAACCCCCTGGGGGAGCTCCCCACCACCCCCACGCGAACAAGCGCTGGTGGGCTCAGGAAAGTCTTTGCAAGCGCAACAAATTAATACGCAGTTAAACTTGCTTTAAATCCTTGCACCAGCACCCCACAGCAATCTGGCTTGCTCATTTTTCTATGGGAGGGAAAAAAGGAAAGCAAGGGTGGATTATTATTATTATTATTTTTTTTTTTTAATTTCTCTTTTTAAAAAGGTCTTTACAACCTGATTTTGCTAAGCGATTCCCCCCACCCACCAAGGACCCCTCCAGAAGAGGCTTTCACTGGCTGCTGCTCCCTGCCTCCCATGGAGTCACAAGAAATGGCAAAAAAACTCAATGAAAGAGCGTGGTTTCCATGATTCATCCAGCACAAAATAGGAAACATCAGACAGAAACACAGCAGCAGAGGAAGGAAGGAAGGAAGGAAGGAAAGAAGCTTCTCCAGGGAGCACTCAGCTGCCTTGACTACCAGCCCAGCGCTCGCTCACCCTCCAGCCGTGTATCACACTTCCCTTCCCTCACCAAAAAGGAAAAGTGCCCCAGGGTGACAGTGCCAGCAGTTTGCAATCCTGACTCATCCCCAGCGAACGTGCAAGGCATAAGGGAGCCGGTCCCTGCCAAAAAGACATCATACCCGATAACGGAGCCAGAGGACGCTTGGCAGGATGGATGCGTAAGGCAGATAAAGGAGGACGGAACAGGACAAGCTGAAATTCCCAACCTCCCATCTGAAGCTTCAGCCTCGCCAGGCAATCAAGGACGGTTATTCTCCGATAAAAGCTTAGCCCGCTGGAAAGCGAGGTCTGCAACCCCGTGCGATGCCTCGGGCAGCCACACCCCGCAGCCGACCTGTGAGCCAACGTTGGGGTCTCTCCCACGGACCAGCTGGGACCCTGGTCCGTGGGAGAGGGGCACCAAACCTTCCGCATTGTGCCCAAAGCGCATCCCCCCGGGCAGAGCACAGGGGAAAGGAGCCCTGTCCCTCCCCAGCAGCGACAGCAGCCAAAAGTGCTTCGCGTGCCACCAGCCCTCCCTTGCACGCGTTTTCGGGATGAGCTCCTGGGGCAAAGCAAGATTTGGGGTGAAGCTGGTCTCTGCCCTAGGTCCTTTGCCGAGCCATGAGGAGATGCCATGGGGAGGGGATGAAACCCCACTATTTTTCTTATTTATTTCTGCATCACTTAACCCAAGCTCACTGATGCACACAACATGCTTTTAAAGGGCTTTAAGACCTCTAACCTTGAGCTTGGCTCCACCTCACCCATCACGCAACCAAGCTCAGGCACAAAACATGGTCAGGCAGGACATGTGGGGTGGCAGAGAAGACAATTTTCTCAAGGCGGACGTCGTGTCGAGCAAAGCTCTGTACCAGCGAGGAAGGGAAGCTCAGCAAGACGGCTCTTTCCAGGCAATTTCATAAAACGCAGACTTTCTAACGGAGTTTGGGGTTCTGGCAATTAACCCTTCCAAACGCACACACGCCTGCAGGAAGGAGATGGAAAAAGAACACAAGCCCCAAACAAACACGTATAATCAGCTGGGAAGAGATTTAAAATTTAGTAATTGGCAAGATTAATTTTTGGTTGCCATCTAGTCGTTTTGCAAGCTAAAAACCGGCTGAGGTTATGAAGGGGAAGGGTAGGCAGCTGCTGGCGTGCCTGTGCGCATCCTCCCCCAATGCTGTTGTCAACCCGTTGTCCAAATTCAGCCACATTTTACCAAAAATTAGAGCTCTCTAAGATCCCACCTAGTCTGCAAGAGCAGGACCAGCCTGGCACGTGGAGATGCCACGGACACAGCTCCCACCCGAGGTTCAGACCTGAATGGCCACCGGGCGCGAGCTGCACCCAGAGCTGCTGCAAACTGGCTGCAAAACGGGCGGGTGCGAGGAAAGCCAAGGAGCACACTTCTCTGAAAATAAAAAAGCAAATAAAAAACCTTTCCTCTGGTTTGCTGGGTGCTTTTCTTCCCCTGCCCCATCAGTTCCACCCGCTGGAAGCTCCAGCCTGGACGAAGAGAGCAACATGCAAAAAGCAAACCTGGGCAAGAAAACTAAGATCCTGCAACTCCGCTGAAACTCGTTATTTCTCCATCCAGCAGGAATTTGGGGTTCTCAGCATTTTTCTGAACTGTAACACCTGAAACACCCTGAAAGCCACTGAGAACGTTCAGAACCAAATCCCACCAGCTGGGAAGTTTTGCTCGGTTTTGTTTCTCTGCCCCTTTCTAAGCTATCGGTTAATTCACGTTTCAGAACGAGAACGAAGAAATGCATCTTCTTTAAGATGTTTTAGCAGTTCGAGACATTTTCCCTCAAGCAAACCCAGGGCTGGATGCTGGGCTGAAGTCGGTACGCCATGAGCTCGACGAATCTCATTCCTTCCCCTTGCCTGTAAGAAAAATCATCACCAAAAAATAAAATAAAATCCCCTAAACACCCAAAATAAGAGCTTGCAGTGGCGGTGTCCCCGGTGATGTTGAAACGACTGAAGTTTGCAGTGCAAATACTCCCTCTTCTCTTTCTCAACTCGGTAAACACATCCACAATTTCATGCCGTTATCCATGCTCCTTTTCCGCGCCCCACGCCCCCCATAGCCACAGACCAAGGGTTAAAACTCAGGTTCCTGCTTTGCTTTTTATAACGTCCCATAACAGGGTTGCAAGAAGTTGCTCATAAACCCACAGCGGTCAGCTGACAACTACCAAATGTCGTTTTTCTAAACCCCCAAAAAATCAGAGGTGGGGCACGATTTTACCCCGGTACCCAGAGGAGGATGGTGCCTGCTACGAATGCAACCATCGCCCACGTAACAGCGCGGACAGAGGGTTCCGAAATCCCTGCCAGGGAACACCCGGAGGCATTTGGCTTCTGTATAGAAATATTAAACTATTTTCAGTACAATTTGTTTGGGTTTTTATATGGTTGAGAGAGACTCAGCCAGATGCCTGGGCAAAATGCAAGCGCTGATGGAGAAGGGTGGGGAGAAGGAAAGGATGGCTACGGGGGAAAAAAAATAAAGAAAAAAAAAAAAGGGAAGTGTGTGAATGTGATGATTTCTGTCATTTTAGCTCCCTCGGAGTGACACGAGCATGGCGAACGCAGCTCGCCACGCCGGCTTCCCCGCGCGCCTTACGTCAAATTGAAACCTGAGGGAGCTGGAAGAGGAAACTACTGATTTGGGCTGGGTGGGAGCAGCAAACCCAACAATTTCCTGTCTGTGGTACGACAAACCCGGGCTCTGGTATTCGCGGGAACGCCGCCGCCGCCTCCCGCCCTGCTCTCTTCCCCCTCCGACCGGGATCTGTGTCGTCGGCTGGGATCTTGCGAACCAAAGCGGATGGTTTGTCGTAAAAGAACTAAAAATAAAACTGTAAAAAAATTAAATACAAATAAAATGTAATTAATTTTTTTTGTTATTGCTTCCAAAGAGTTCCACTGCCGCTCTGGGTAGAAATATTAATTGCCGTGACCGCAGCTTGGAGCTGCCTGCGTACGGCTTTTACCTACCCCCGCCCCAAATTCCTCTGGTCACTGGCAGTTCAGATGAATATTCCACTTAGGCTAACAAAGAGGACTTTATCTGAGCCAAGATCCTGCAATTTGGCGTGAGCCTATGTAGAAGCTTCCCGAAGTCAAAAGGATGGATGTAAAGCAAAGAGCCAGCCCCGCACGGATCAATGCCATTAAAAGGGTGTTATCCGGGGGAGAAGGGCTCGGCACGGGCCGCTAGCAGATACCGCGCGGGTGGCAATACGTCAGCGCGGGGCACGTCAGCAGCTCCGCTGCTCTCCTTGCGGGCGCTGCCGAAGCGGGAGCATCTCTGCTGGGAGCATCCCTACGCCCGGGGTACCGCTTCCCCCCCAGAACGGCCCCAGCCCCTGCCCGGGCCCGCGGCAGGAGGACCTCCGTGCTCGCCCCAGCCCCCGGGCCGCCCACCCACCTCCCGCCAACTGTGCCAGCTTTGCTGTCTAAAAGCCTGGGATGAGGTTTCCCGGGGAAATCCGGCTCAGTGCGGCGCATCGGAGGGGTCCCGCCTGCCCGAACCGCCCTCAGCGGCGAGCACCGCCGCCATTTATCACCTCTTCTGAGACGGCGGCTCAGCACCCGGCCTCAAAGGGAACACAAAGACTTCCCGCAAGCCTCCCGCCGTATTAAATGCACTCGGAGTCCTCTCCTGGACGCCACGCGCTTGGAAACCAACATCGAGGAGTGACCGAGCGCCGATCGTAAAGCAGAACATCCTTCTCGTCTCGACCGACGGCCAGACTGAGCGCCAGCAGATCTCGCACGAGGATGCTCAGCTGTCACCCCCGCGGCACCGGCCAGAGAAACGCCCCGGCCGCACTCCGGGCACCGATGCTCAGAGGAGTATTTTTGGAAAGCGTGGCTACGATAAAAACCCTTCCTCTAGTTCTCTTTAGCCTCCGGCCTCCTCTAAAGCAAAGCACCCGTGGTGGCCCGGTGAGCCCCTGCCCACGTCTCCTCGGGGGAGTCCAAAGCAAAAGGAACAAGTCACCTGCGAGACAGCCCTGGGGAGCCATCCTGCCGCGGGCCTGCCACACAAACGGGCCGGGGCAAGGCCTCTGGCTGCTCTTACGTGGCCTTCGGCTGTTTCAAAGAGCTCGTTCCGGTTTCAAGGCTCACGACGGCTTTGTAAGCACGGCAAAACCTCGAACGCAAACCTGGGGAAATCAGTGACGCTGCACCTCCGTGGTGGTTTATTCATAACCCTTTGAGGGGTCCATTAAGAAAAAGAGACTTTACGGGGAGAACGCCCACGTTTTCCGTCGATCTCGCAAAGAGCACAGCTGAAGCCGTTGGCAAGATAACACGGGCAGAGCCCCCTCGGGGGCCAACAGAGCCCCGCGGGTGAATCCCAGACACATTTGCAGGCTACAACCAGCAAAGGAGCGAGCTTGCTGCGCTGCGATGTGCTGCGTCACCCAAAGCAAAACCCTTTGCATGTGACAACGCCGGGGCCGGGCCGAGGTGACATCCCGCCCTCTCCCGAGGGAGGGAAAGGAGATAGCCGAGGAGCCGCCAACGGGAACAGTGGAGTCTGAACCAGCCGCCCAAAGCCTTACCGACGACGCTGTTCACAAAAAAGCCCAAGGCCCAAGAAGATGTCATCACTGCCTGCCGCTGTCACCGCTCTCGATCGAGGGCGGGGCCCTGGCTTCGACGCTTATCCCCGGCGCAGCCCGCGCGCCCACCCGGCCTCCGTAAAACGGGGCTGCCACCGCGCCGCGGGCAGCGCCCCGAGCCACCTCCCGCCTCGGCCGGGCGCTGCGGCGAGCGTTAACGCCTTTCGGTCCAGGAGTGCTGCCCCTGCAAACCCAGCTGAGAGGGTTTTTTTTTAATTTTTTATTTTTTCATTCACTCGTTTATTTTCTTCAGGTACAAACCCCTAAAGGTGCTCAGTCCTCCCCCAGTGCCCCCAGCGAGCCCCCACTGCGGGAGCCGGCTGCTACCCATATACTGCCCGTAAAGAAACCTATACAGAAATCTGCATTTCCACTGCAAAACTTCTACCCCAGCCTTTCTGCATCTGCCCAGTGCACATTTAGGTCATCTGTCTTAAGCCATTCCTCTGCCGGCCACCATTTGTCCCCCCTGCCCTGTTTCTGTCAGCTATTCTTTTGTTAATATATCACTTATATTTATATATCACTACCGTATAGAGCATCCCGCAGTCCTGCGTTTAACGTATATCCCACAAAGCTCCTCCCAAATGCATTTCAGAAAAGCAGGGTGGTTTTTTTAACTCGCATGTGTTTAAAACAGCCTGAAGTTGACAACAACAATAACCTGCGTTCACTTCCTTCCTTCCTCTGCTCCCAGTGATTTTAAGCCTCATTTTTTTTTGTTTGGAAATCAATAGTGGCAAAATTCCTAAAAACCCCTGGGTGGGCACCAGGAGTTTCCAGCACAGACACAAACCCGCACGGACCAACCAATACTACCGCTCTTCAAACCTCAGCATTTTTTTGGCCTGTTTTTCAGAGATGGCCCTGCCAAGCACACGGCACGGCTCAATTAACGAAGTGGCTTAATCCAGCGGGGTGATAAATAACAGAGGAGCGAACAGGTCATTGCAATTCACTTGAGTAACCAGAATCCCTATCTGCTGCTTGGGCTTTTTCCAATCCCCGCCCGCATTAGCGACAGATTTTAATTGCCTATTCCCAAACAGTCCGACCGCAGCCGCTCTGCGCAGGCAAGGACTGAGTTGACGAGATTTACGGATACCTGCAGCCTTGCGCGTAGGGAGGAGAGACCTTCCTGCGTCCCTGCTCCCAGCGTGGCACCCCAGCACGCGCTCCCCGTGCACCCCGGCCCTCTCCGAGGCAAAGGGCTATTTACTGGGACCGTTTTCTCCTGTAAACATCAGAAAACACTACCGTAAATCTAGATTTTTCCCTTTTCCAAGCTTTCCTTGCTGCTGGGAGGGGGGAAGGCATTTCCCCCCCCCCCCCCCCGCTCACTAACGGTTGAAGAGCTTCCACCAGTGTCCTACCACCAGAGCGGGGCCAGTCTGCTGCCAACTTCACAGCGATGCCCTGAACTTCAGCGAACCCCTGGGCAGGCCACAGAAATCTGCTTTCCCTGCAGCACGAAGCCTCCGGGAGGTTTGTCCCAAAGGATGGAGCCGGCAAACCCCTGCCAAAGGCACAGCCCTCCCTTCCCTTCCTCCCCCCACGACGCGCAAGCGGAGCAGTCCGTAGGGGATCCCCAGACCTGCAAGGAAACTTTATTTTTAAGACTTTTCCTCAAAACTCACAGCAAAAGATCTGCTTTGCAAAAGATGAATAATTTTGTAAAAGACGGGAGTTATTAAAAAAGGGAAATTTTAAAAGGGAAACACCGGCAGGGACGAAGGAACGACGGGGAGGGACAGGTTAAAAATGTTTCAGTGTGGAAAAATTGCAAAATTGATGTATCTGGAGATGAAACAGCGGCAGAGGCCGGATGAAGGAGGGCACTGAGGAGGCACACGAGAGCGAGGAGCGAGTCCTGTCCCACCCCACTCTGCTAAACCCGACCCCGATAAACTGGCAGGAGCTCAAAGAAGAGCCATAAAAATAATGAGAGGGCTGGAAGAGCTGACACGCAGGAAGATTAAAAGGAACTAAATACGTATAGCTTGGCATGGCGACAAAAGCCAAGGGGAAAGGGAAGGCAACAGCCAGAGATATCCATGGGTCTTGACCGTCCCGAGGAGGGGGCCACTGGGGCCGAACCCCCCAGGGAAGCACCATCCCCGCTCCCCCCGGCCGAGGCCGGCGCTGCGGCCGCTGCATTCCTTCCCTCTAATACAATCCCTAATTTAACAAGTGGAGAGGATCTGGGCAAACACATATGGGGGGGGGGCACATTACGTCAGTCGCTAATTTAGGTCGTCGCCGGGCTTCGTCCCCGTGCATGCGCCCGGCTTTCGGCACACGAGTCGGCCCCGACACTTCGGCATCTCCCAGCTCCGACACCCAGCGCTGCTCAAAACCAAGGGGAGCATCGCCCAATTCATTTGTGACCTACAGGACAGGATTTTATCATTTCTAGAAAGCTGCTAGGTTTTGGTTTTTTGCTTGTTTGGTTGGTTTTTTTCCCTAGCCACCGAGTGCTCAACTTCAACAAATCTTTCTGCAGTTCCAGCATAAAAATGACAAAAAAATAAACCCAACAAGTTTTCGGAGAGTCAAGGCTATCTCCAGCACGAGACCCTTTGATGCGAGTACTTGCTTCCTTTCGAAACAAGCGTATTTATATCCGTCTCTTCCTTCCTTTAACTTCAGATAATTAATAAATCAAAACCTAAGCACGGCAGAAGACGGTGTTTTTAAAGCTGCACGAAGGCTTTGCGTCCAAACGGGACCTGCAGCTGACAGCTCCGCTACTCCCACAGCCGCAGGCACGCGCGGGGCCCTCGCAATTCATGTTTTATATGAGCAATTACAGTCATACAGCCCCGACTACAGCGCTGAGTCGGCACACCCGACCCACGAAGCTGGTTAAAAGCCCAGGGGGAGGTTCGGCGAGGCGTCGCTCCCCGCGGCCGGCGGGTCGGGGTGCTGGCCGGCGGCGGGGAGCGCGCCCAAGCCGGCTCCTCCGCCACGAAGCCGCCCCGCCGGCTTCGGCCGCGCGTTCCCACGCGTCCCAGACAAACGGGCTCTTTGTCCAGGTGCGCACCCAACGCCACCGGACACCGCCGCGTCCCCGGTCCCAAGCCCAAACCCCCGCCTCGCCCACGCCACCCCGCTAATCGCCCCGCGCTCGCCAAGGGCCCCCGGAGGCGCTTTCCTCGCCCAAAGCGGCGCGGAGCAAAGCTACGACTTCAGAATTAAAGTTTTCTGTAAGCGGGAGGGCACCCATAAAAATCCCCCGCCCCACAAATGAAGATGGTTCCCGGCTCCGTGTCAAACCCCGCGCGCACGGCAGCCGGCGGGGGGGGGCTGAGGCCCCGCCGCAGGCAAACCGGTCCCGGGCTGGAAAAGTTTGGCTGGTTTTGGGCCGAAGCGGCTGGGAGGCGGGGTGGGGGCTGCGGGGCTTCTGGGTGGGACCTGGAAGGGTGCGTGGGGAGAGGGGCAGCTCGGGGCTGGGATCAGGGGTGCTGGGACCTGGGGTAGGCGGGGTGCTGGGATGGGGTGCTAGGGCAGGCAGGGTGCTGAGCGCCAGAGTGCTGGGGCAGGGTGCGGGGTGCTCACGCACTATACTAGCGCAGGGTGCTGGGGCAGGGTGCTGGCTGCTGAAGCCCGGTACTGGGGCAGGGTGCTGGGTGCTCACACACAGTATTGGGGCTGGGTGCTGGGACAGGGTGCTGAAGCCCAGTACTGGGGCAGGGTGCTGGGCTGGGTGGGGGGTGCCGGGGGACTCACCGAGCTTCTCGACGAGGCGCAACATGACGCCGCCGATGTGGATCTCGCCGGTGACCCGCAGGGTGACGTCGCGGCCCAGGTCGGTGACATGGACGCTCAGCTCCCACGTCCCGTCGGCGTAGCAGCCGTCCGGCATGCGGATCCCGTCCAGCGCCATGGCCCCGGCCTCCTGCGCCGCCAACCGCGCCTCACCGCCCGCCCGCCGGCACGGCTCGGCTCGGCTCGGCACGGCCCGCCTCCGCGCCCCGGGTGAGGAGGGATGGGGGCGCGGTGGGGCGGGATCGGGGGGTGCAGCGCTGCCCCACCGCCCCCCAGCCGCTGCCTGCGGGGCCGCCGCGGGAGGAGAAGGGGCGGGCGGGGAGGGGTGGGGGAGGAGGAGGAGGTGGGGGAGGAGGAGGGGGAGGAGGAGGGGGAGGGGGATAATAATTAAAGGAAAAACGCGCCCCGCGCCGCCGGGCCCCTTGGCCTTTTATGGAAGCGAAGGACGGAGCAAGCGGGGCCGCTCCAACATCCGGGACTCGCCGGGGGGCGGCTCGGCCCGACTCGGCCCGGCTCGGCTCGGCTCGGGGCGCAGGCGGTGGAGCCGCGGTCCCCGGCGCGGTGGTCGGCGGAGAGGGGAAGTCGTGAGGCGGCCCGGAGAGCGTCCTCTAGGGCCGGTGGAAACTCCGTGTCCCAAACACGCGTGGATGCTTTGAGCGCCTTTCCGCGGCAGCCCTGCCCGCTCTGCTGCCGTTAGTTGTTGTTTTTTAACACCGGCCGTTTCAAAGCCCCTAACTCATGAGCAAAGTATTTCTCGCCAGGCAAACCCCTTACCTGAGCGTCGTGGCCCGTGGGCCGCGCCGTGCCCGCGCTGGGGCTGGGCGATGCGCTGGTTCCCTCCATCCTTATCGTCTGTGAATCTAGGAAATAGGAACCGTCTTTAAATAAGAGTCAGAACCGGCACAAACGGAGAAGAAAAAAAAAAATATCCGCTTCCCATAGCTCCCCACCCAATGATACATACATCCCGCCAAGGCGACCGGGCTTCCTGAAAACCCTCACACGGAAGGAGCTGCGTTTTGAGGTCCAGCGCGGTGGTCGGTGGCAGCGGGCAGGATGTGTCGCGCACCGCGCCGGGCGCCGGGAAGCCGCATCCCAACAAAGCCGTGCCGTCCCCGCCAGCCTCGGGGATGGCTCTGCCAGCCCACAGATTTCTCCAGGAGCACCATGCCCAAACTGCGGGAGCTTCACCGTCGTGGAGGCAACAAAAACCTCTTAATGGGGATGATAAAGTCTTGCCACCTTTTTGCTTTTGCTGTTAGAAGGGAGATATTTATAAAGATACGTATTTTCCTGTTTTCCCGCATGCTTAATAAAAGCTTTCTCGAGCTCGCCCCGGGCAGAGAAAGCCGGGTTTGACACATCAACAGCGCGGAGGACGTGGGCTAACATGGCTGATGCTGCTAGAGGGAAACTGGGTAACGCTGCTCGGAGCGGTGGGAGGATGGACAGCAGATCACCTCCCCCACCAAATCCTCCCGGGGCCTTAATCCCTGTCAGTGTAACCCCCGTTCGTCCCCCCAAACTTGGAAGCTGGAGCATAATTTACAGGGTGATGGCTTGGGGGGGGCAGGGGAAGGCTGGTCTGTAACAATAAAGCTTTCACAGATTGTATCTCCGTGTTCTTCCAGGGCAAAACAATAGGGCAATAAATACAGAAAGGGTTACTCTCAACCCCAGCGGTTTGGACGCGGTTCCCAGCCGGTGCAATTCCATACGGCTCCGCCGAAGGTAGTAACCTTTTAGTACAGCTGATCGCACGCCGTGCGGCAGAGGCTGCTGGTTCCTCCTGCTCTTAAAACCATTTGCGGAGTTTCTCTTTCCCTGCGGAGGGGAAAAGCCGCTCTCGCTGCCCTCTCCGTCCCGGCCGGGGCCAGGCGCTGCCGACCCCGGGGCTCTCCTGCCCTCCCAGCGCCGCTGCTCGGCGGTGGGTGTGCGGAGAGGCGGGCAGCGTGCTCTCCAATGCTCGGCCGAGACGCAAAGCAAGGTCAAAAATGCACCGGCGAGGCTCTTGCGTCAGAGGCAGCCAAGCATCCCCGGGGTTCTTCCCACTGTTTGCAAGAAGTCCTCGCTCCGTACGAGCAGCAATAGCCAAATAAGGTGACGAAACGCACGGCCGCTTCCATCGGGACAGGGATGATACCCACCAGATCTGCCGGCAGCGCAGCTCCCGGCCCGCTGCTCCTTCTGCCTCGGCTCCGCGGAAACCGGGATGCTTTTCCGTTGAAATGACTCAACGGGCATCTTTGGGAAAGCAGTGATGAAGCTGAGCGGCTCCTTCTCTCTCGCTGGTTTATTCGACTCGTTTTGCCCCTTTTTTGATTCATGACCTTTTTTTGGGGGGGGGATTTCAAGCTGTTCTGTGCAGCTGCCGAACAACTGGCTTTGCCGCCTGCCTGCGCCGGGGCCGCGGGCAAGCCGGTCAGACTGGCTTTCTCCAGGGTGACCGGCCACGGAAATCTGCCCTGTGCATCGGGGTGCCTCGGCTGGGTGCGTGGAGCAGGGAAAAGCAGCACGACGGAGCGCCCGGCCCTTCGCCGTATACAGAGGCAGAGAAATTCCCCAAACCTCTGTGTAAACAAAAGCTCCGTTTCCTCAAACGCTCCAGCGTGGCCGAGCGCAACGTGCTCTGAGCTGGTGGCGGCAGCCCCTGCTTGGCCCCCGCCACCCCTCCGCTTCACCCGGGCCTCGATGTTCCCCATCTGCAGCTTCTTCCTTAGCAAGGGCGAAATTTAAAAAGAAAACCCCAAAAAAGGAGAAATGCAGACGCCTGTTTTTCCCCCGGCACTTTTTGCGTCTCCGACACCCTCCCTGCCTGCGTGCTCCCTTACAACCCGCTCCACTGGTACCGCTCCTCTTCACACGGGCTTTGCAAGCTCTTTACTTCTTCCTGAGTTTTACTCTGAGCTCTTCACACACACCCCTTAAGCGATGGGGGACTCGGAGTGTTACTTGAGTCCCTTGGAAAAAATGCACCGCTAGAAATAAACTTGAGCAGCGACTGAACAGCAGCACAAACCACTTATCGGCTGCTCCCGCATCCCCGGCGCCGCGCAGCAGCAGGTGAGAGAGGTTCAAACCACCTGAGTGGTTTTCTCCATGTGCCTCTTCATCTCCTTCCACCTCTAAGCATCTTTTGGACGTAGCCAAGGTTCTCTTTTCACAAGTGACCATTTCCCAGCAGAGAGAAGGTCGCGCTCCTGGCAAAGGAAACGTGCTGAGTAACTCCGCTTCCTTGTTTATTCCCAGCCACATTCGTTCTTCCCTGATTTTGTCATTTTGGAAATGTCCACGTGACTTGGCTTTTTTATTTTTCTGAATGTATATGCAGAGTAATGAAGCTGTCACAGATACATATTGTACCTACGTATTGTACAAATGTGCAACCAGCTGGTATATGCACAGAGTTACTCAGCATCCTTGTAATGAACGCACAGATAATATTTGTGATTAAGACCTCAAAGAGGCACTTGAGATGTGGCGGTTTAGTCTTTCTAGATTGTAGTAATTCCCTTTCGTGATCTTGCGAAGATTATTTATCATCTCCATACCTCACTGCCCAGCAGTAAAATAATCCTTGCTCACGTCCCTTTGGACACAACTCCACCGACGCAATCATGCGTAGCCTGAGCTCATCGTCTCAGCTGGATGTAACATTTGCTTCTGATGAATGAGGTCAGAAGAACTCCCAGGAGTTTGTCTCATCTTTGGGCCTGTCCGTAACAGAGCCTCGGTGCCCTTTTCTGGGGCACTTTGGTAGCTGGAGTTGTATCTTTGGGTTTTCCCACTGGCTGTGGGGGAGAAGAGAGAAGACAGCAGGTATCAGAGCTGCAGGGGTACGTGGGGCCCAGGGTTGAACACTCAAGGTAACACTATGTATCTTCATAGAGTTTGAGGGCCAGGAAGGACTTGTAGGTCTGTAGAGTCAAGTCCTCGAGTCTTCAGGATGGGACGTTTGTCCTAGTTGCTCCAAGGGAAGTTCAGGCGACCTGATGTGGAAACGCAGCTGGTTGCTCTGGTTAAGGAGTACTGGTGCCAAGATGGGTGTCCTTACCTAAAACAAGAGCTGTTGGCCTTAGGAGGGCCATGTAGCCAGATGTCTCCTCCTGATGGCCAAGGACACATGGGATGAAGCCAGGGACCAAGATTTGAGGCTGTCACAATCATCCAGCTTGGTCCTTCGTGCCCAAAGGTTACAAAATACATCCCTGTACCTAGAATAAATCCTAACTTGCAAGAGATAGCTACACTCAGATAAGAGACATGGAACTGGAGTGAGCTACCTCCTCCTTTGGTAAGTCAAGCCAAGGTTTCATTGCCCTACGGCTACAAACTCACACCTCATTTCCATTCCGCATGTGTCTAACATCAGCCACAGTGCACTGGAGCTTGCTAGGCGTGTGCCGCAGGACAAACCCCGCTGCAGGGCTCTTCTCTGTCCCCTCCTCACCTTCTTTCCAGGAGTTGGGGTCAATTAAGCTCTTGAAGCCTCAGGCTGGGCGCTTTGTTTCCCAACCTCTTCCTCCGCAATCAGCTCTTCGTAACAAGTAACTCCGCTGGCTCTCCTGACTCGGCGTGTGTCAGGCATTAGTTTCCTGTTGACATCAATCCCTGTGCCATGGTTTGTCTTTTATCCTTTTTCTATCATGCAGTCGTGTCCTTCTGATGTTTCCAGCTGCCAGGAGTACCCTCCACCGAGTGTGACTCTTGCCTTGGCCCAGAAAGGAGGCAACGTGCCCCAAAGCATTCTTCAGTTGTCCCCAGGGTCAGAAGGGTCCTTGAACTTCGTGGCGGCAAGGGACGGTGGGTCCTGGAGCACCCTCTTGACATCTGTTTTAGCCAGAGGGAGTTGTTAGCAGAACACTTGAATCCATGTGATGGAGAGTTTGGGTCAATCCCAGGTAAATTCTCCTAAAAGTTGATTCATCCCAGGGCTGAAAATGTCCTTTCAGCTCCCTGCCCGGTGCCTGAGTGTCTCACAACAGCCATGCCCAGGACCCCGCTCCTGTTGCTGACCTTCCTCTGCACCACCTGCGCCTGGCTCATGGGTTTGATACCCCTCATCATCCTCATCTTGGACTCTTAATGTCACCTCGTGACTTGCAGCAGCAAATCACGCTGCTCTGCACAGCCCGTGTTTTAGTGAAGGACGGGGCAGAAATGCTGCCCAACGGGGATGCAGGAACGTGTCCCTCAGCTGCT
Source organism: Phaethon aethereus (assembly GCF_964289735.1). NCBI lineage: Eukaryota > Metazoa > Chordata > Aves > Phaethontiformes > Phaethontidae > Phaethon > Phaethon aethereus. Next base: position 4,302,227 of record NC_138579.1, read on the forward strand.
GCCATCCCCATCGGTCTTTCAACCAGCCCCAGGCCCCCCAGTGATGTTGGAACATTGCCTCCACCCAGCCCACCACCAAGGTTTGCGTATTCTTATGGCAAAACCTGTCCCAAACGTAGCTTTCCCTGCCTGCTTGCACCGGCTCTCGGAGGCTGCTCTCCCGCGGATGTTTTGCATGGTGCCGTCAGCAAGCGGTCAGTGTAACTCATTTTCTAGAAACCCAGGATGGAAAATGCTGTGTTTTGATGAGGTAATCCCAGAACGTGATCAGTCTGTAGAGTTTTTTGGCTAAAAGTGACTTCGAAGGGTACTTTACGGCACTACTGACTGCACTTGCCCAAGAGAAAGGGGGTAACTTCAGCCCAAAGGTTCAAATATCTCCCCCCCCTTCTCCCATAATACACAACATATTAAACCACTTTCTATTGTCCATCAGATATTTTGAGCCTTTGCCACTCCCGTTCTGGCTTTTCTCCACCTCCAGAAGGTCTCCTATTCATTTGCCTTTACAAACACAAAGTACAGGCTGGAAGGCTGAATTTCTCCCAGGGAGCCGGGGCTTGAAGAAAACCCAAATGTCACGCAACGCTCAATCACCATCCCTGGAGCTGGTGACTCTGGGATGTTAGAAGAAACACCCGGCATCATTTATCCACTGTTAGTCAGCAAGAAGAAAAACCAAAAATCCCAAATAATTCATCTGATGGCTCCAACACCATCATCTGCAGAGCCGGCCAGGTAGTAGAAAGCGTTTATTTGGAAGTGATTTACCGGGAAGCGGCGGGGGAAAAAAAATACCCCCAAATCACACCATCAATTATTCATAGCCGCTCCTCAGGCCTTCCGAGGCAGCCGCTTGGTGGGAAGCAGAGCTGCGGGAAAGCACCCTGCGCCGGCACCCAGCGCCCTGTAGATCTGCCCAGGCTGTGAAGGAGGGGAGGAGAACGGCCCCCAGCGCCCTGCGTAGCCCCGTCCCGTGTATTTGCGGAGCGGCAGCCCCACGGCCGGCACGGCCAAGCGCTGTCGCATCGCCCAAACCGTGGCACTGACGCTTCCCGTTATCTCTCCAGCCCCGGCTCTCCCCTCCCCAACGGTCTGGGGAAGCTGGCTCCCAGCCCGTGGGTTTTCCCTCTGCCAGCGCAGGGAGCAGCGAGGCGAAGCTCGCCCGCCACGCTTCGTCCGGGGGCCCGAGGGCTGCGGGGGCATAGGGCGTCCCTTGAGACCCTCCCCACCCCTACGGACGCGCTCTGGCGTGGGGTCAACATCAATTCAAGTCTTGCGGGGGTCAAAGGCAAAGCCCAGCGGGAGCAGACCCGTGTCCTGCCCAGGCCTGGGGTTTCACCACACCAGTTTGTCTTTGCAAGCGTTGCTTGAAGCCCCCCACCCTGTGAAAAAGCCTAAGATGAGCCCCCCAGGGCACCGTTTGACCCCACGGCATTGCAAAAATGGCCAAATCGTGAAATAGAGCAGCAAATCCAGGCCTGGGGCCTGGCTGTCCCGCGGTGCTGAAGGGACATGAGGGTGGGGAGGGACTGGGATGATTTTCCCACTGTGGATACCCCAGAAACTCCAGCCTGGGCCACCCAACCCCTCTGGCCAGCACTGGGATACTCCCCACCGGCTCGCTCCACCGACCCGCTTGGTGCCGGTGTCCCGGTCCCCACCCCACCGCTCCAGAAGGATGCTCTGGAGTTGGGTTTACTCTTCATCTCCCACGACAAGGGGTATGACAGCAGCGGCTTGGGGGGTGAATGGGGAAACCTAGACACCCCCCCACGATGCGGAGAACAAACACCAGCAGGCAGCTGGGACATCCTCATGGATCAGTCAGCCCCCCAAACCCCGTGCCTCTCCTTCATATGCCATTCTGAGGAGCTGCCCCGTGCCCCCAAGCCCAGCCAGAAGGAAGGAGAAGCCGGCAGCAGCAGTCCCCTGGAAAAGCTGCCGCTTCCTTCCCATCATCCGATCCTGAAAGCATCCAAAAAACCTCAGATATAAGGGACTCGGAGCAAGCCATGCCAGCACGGGGAGCAGGGAGTTCCCCAAGGCTGCAAAGCCCCGAAGGCCAAACGAGAATAGCAGCAGCCCCATAAATCACACTCGTCCTATAAATCCCACCCTCCCGATAAATCCCACCCCTGCTGCGGGAAGCTGCGAAGGGTGGAGGAGGAGGAGGAGGGCACCAAGGACGGAGCTGTGAGGGTTTGGCAGCCTTTGCTCATGTGCTGCTGCAGAACAAAAAGCTCTGAACGAGGGTTTTTATCGAAATGCACGTCAGAGCTCTGCAGAAGCTGGGCCGATAACAGGCACCTGCGCAAACGCGCTGATGTGACGTGGGCACTGGGGCCGCGGGTGCCTCAGGGGGCATTTGGCCGCGCAGCCCTGTTGGAGACATCACGCAGGGCGACTTTGCCCCGTGTGAATCACCCCAATTTGCCCCAGGCCCCAGGCTGTGGGTTCAGGGGGAGCGACCCAGCGTCGTCTCCTATGACCGCTTCACCTGGGCATCCATGGGGCTCCCCACAACCCCCAGACTGCTCTTCCATCTTGTTTTTAACCAAACACAAGCATATCCTGGCTCCTCTCGCTGGGTTTGGGGTGTTTGTGAGCAGCATCCCTGGGCACAGGTCACCCAATTTCCCCGGTCAAATCCGGGCATGAACGGCTGTAGCCAAGGAAGTTGCAGCAATTTTCTCCCCATTTTACAGATGGACATGCTGAGGCCGAACGCACTCCCTCAGTGACTTACAACCACTGAGGGTGCAGCTCCCCGCTGGGGCCGGGATCGTGCTGCTCTGGATGGCTGGTGTGGTTTGGTACGGTGGAAAAGCTCAACAGCCCCTGTGTGCAGGTTTGGGTTAAATATAACCCCAAACCATTTCCTTTTGCAGGGAAAATAACACCGGGAGGCTGCAGAGAAACCGGAGGGTTAGTGCACCGGTGGATGCTGGGCTCAGGTTTCCCAGCCACGTCCGTGTCTCTCCGTTACGGATCGCTTTGGCTCTCAGTGCTGCACTGAAGTTTTCTGAGCTAAATAAAGGCGTTTGGGGAACATCAAGCAGAAAACGAATGCATCTATTAACGGGGGAGGAGAGTTGATACCTTTCACTCGCCTCTCAGACACCTGAGATGCCCCGTGTTGCCGCGGCAGCCGAGCACATTCGGGAGCCTGTCGTGCCGGAGGAAGCTGGAGACGGATGATGCCCGTGATGTTTTGTGCTTTTTCAGCTTCAGCCTTCACCGGAAAGGTCGGATGCAAGCAGGGTGGTAATGCAGTTAGTGCTGGAAAAACAGAGACAAAGCAGAGCGGGGCGGTTTAATAAGGCAGATGTTATTGAATCAGCCGGATGGGATGAACATCAGCTCCCAGCGGAGCGGTCTGAGCGAGGGGCAGCTCCCGTGGGAAGGAGAGGTGAGCTCTCAGCCGGCCAGGAACGGGCAATGTGGGGAGATTTCGGGAACCCCCAGAACCCCGCTGCAGCGTGAAATCGCAGGGACTGGCGAGCTCCTCGAAGGCACGCAGTGGTCCCTAGCCAAGGCACGCAGTGGTCCGTAGCCAAGGGTGCTGCCGTGCACCGGCGGTTGCTGGTGCAGCCCTGCGTCCGCTGCGAACCGGGGGCAGGCGGGCTCGAGGAGGTCCCCTCTGGGGACCTGCTCCCGGTTCACCCGTGGCTTGTGGCGAGACGGGATGGTGACCGATGAGGAGAGGTTATAAGAATTCGGTTGGCCCGGGCTGCGAGCGCACATGGCCGGCTCACGTCCAGCTTTTCATCCACCAGGACCCCCAAGTCCTTCTCCCCAGGGCTGCCCTCCATCCCTTCATCCCCAGCCTGTGCCGATACCGATGGCATTGGCAACGATGGCAGAAGGTCGGTCACCTCTTGGACCTGCTGCTCCTCAGAAGGGCCAAGAGGAGCTTGTGTTGCATGTTCTGCAGCCTGGTTAGAGCTGCAGCTCTCGTGCAGCAGGCACAGCACAGGCACTCGGTGCAAAGAGCCGAGCCCAGTCACTAGGGCGAGAAACTGCAGAAATCGGCTGGGGCTTGGAAAAGGGGAAAAAAAAAACAGCCAGAAAATAACACGCCGCAGTGAGAGCTGACTGTAAGCAACGGTTGTTTAAACATGGCAGAGTATCAGAGCGCTCGAGGGGCTGGATGTGTGTACGAGAGGAAGGTAGCCCGAGGTGGGTGCCAGTATTTTCTGGCAGCGCTGGGTTGGAAATATCCTTCAGCTCCTTAGATAGCAAGCCGGAGATTACGATGTGAAGGAATGCGCTCGAGCCGCTGCTGCGCACAGCCGTGGGAGGGTGGGAGGAGAAGCGAAGCCCCATGGCAGCATGATAGGAAACAGCCTGGAGACGCACAGGGGAGAGGAGAAAATCAGGTCAATGCTCTGAAGTGGCTTAACAGGCCATCAGAAAGCTCTTGGGAAGGAAAGCAGTGCAGGTGGAGATGTGTTGGGTAAGAGGAGGTCTCCATGGCAGAGAGATTATAGACTCACAGAAGGGTTTGGGTTGGAAGGGACCTTTCAAGACCATCTAGTCCAACCCCCTGCCATGAGCAGGGACATCTTCAACTCTACCAGGTTGCTCAGAGCCCCATCCAACATGACCTGGGATGGTTCCAGGGATGGGGCATCTACCACCTCTCTGGGCAACCTGGGCCAGGGTTTCACCACCCTCAGTGTGAAAAATTTCTCCTTAGATCTAGTCTGAATCTGCCCTCTTTTCATTTAAAAACATTATCCCTTTTCCGATCAAGATGGGGTGATAATTATTCACCATGATGGACGTCATGGTGTCAGCTGGGACTGCTGCTCCACGGTGGGGACCATGAACCGAACTGACGAGCGGGAGAGAGGTTTAGTGCAAACTTCTAGGGGATGGACAGGGGCACTGGGCAGGTTCGGGATCCCAACCTGGGCCCCCTCTGCCCTCCCGTCTTGGCCTGTGAAGCGATGAACATGCAGGTGCATGACGAGCACGCAGACCTGGGGTTTGCCATGAGCCCCTCTATGGAGAGGGGCCGTGCTCAGGTGCCATGGAGCAGCACAGGAAACCATTTCTCACCTCGTTTGGCTCCCCAAAGCCCCCTGCACCCAGCACCGGCCACTTTTGGGAAACCCCATCTCCATCCGACAGCCCAAATCCTGACACACCTGCCCGACACTGGCCAGACTGTCAGAGGTCCGTGGCACCTGCATCCAGCACTGTCCTCCATGCTGGCGGTCGTGCAGACGGGGAAAAGCAAGTCCCGAACACTTCTCCTTGGCAGGGGACCGGAGGGAGGGGAGAAGATACAGGAAAATGTCTCAGCGTTTGAACGCACAGCTGGCAAAAAGATATTCCCAAGACCTCAGTCGTTCTCCCAACTACACGGAAACATGGCAATGGAGAGGAGGAGAGACCTATTTTGGCTGTCTGATGTGTTTTTTCTCCCCTGGGGGCTTTAACTAAGGTCCTGAGAAGCCACTGCCGTTTATACTAAGCTTGCAGCCTGCAGCTCTTTATTTTGCTCAGTTTTAAATAACACGAACGTTGGGCTCCATCAGTTCCTTTGGGAGATTTCTTTTTTTTGAAAGGCAGAGTCGAGGAGATCATGCTCCCAGAGTATTTTTTCCAAGCATCAAGTCCCCTGTCCCTCCCTGCAGGGCTGTGGTGTGGCCAGGCTTTGCTCACATCTCTCCAGTGTGTTTTTGGGCACTGGAGATGCTGCCAGATGAGCAAAGATGGGTTATTCCAACATTTGTGCCTCGCAAGGAAACACCTCTGCCTCCCTCTCCATCTCCGGTGCGATGACACCGGGTGGTGACAGCGCCAGGCCAGGAAAAAACAGTGACAGCAGCACTGGAAAGAATAAGGAAAAAAAAAAAAACAACCCACAGCAAAAAACCCCGATGTTCCATCAAATTGCACGGAAATTAGGCACCATCTTGGAGGAGTCACTCCTGGATCTCAAAGCACCAGGGATGTGTGGACAGCCGGCCTGCGGAGGTAGGCTATAAATGACGCGTCCTTCCTGGAAGGGACCACAGCATCCCAGCATGAATATGGCACCTGCTGTCTAACGGAGCAAGCCGAGAGCCTGAGTCCTGGGAGCAGGGCTGGCATCTCAGGTGGCTTTGGCACGTGACACCACAATTGCCACCTCCTGTACCCAAACAGCTTGGGGTCACGGCGCGTCATCTCAGCGTGACACCCCCGGCGGCACGGGGAAGAGCAGCCCTCAGGCTTTGCGGGGGGACGGGGAGGGTCTGGCTCCCCGTTTCCTCTCCCTGGGAGAGGTCCCAGAAGCAGGCAGGGCCGCCCTGCGGAGCCGGCCCGCGGTGCCCTTACGTGACTTCTGCCATCAACCCAGCGCCCGGGGACGTGCTGCTGGGGAGTCACTCAACTGGAACGACTCTCTCCGTAGCATCACGCCAGCGGAGCGGCCGCCGGGAAAACCCCCCGCGCGCGTAGAGCATGGAGTTAGCTTTTCCAGGCAAAGTTGTAGAAAATAACAAGTGCTACAAGGGAGAACGCGAAGGCGTTTCTGCTCTCCTGCGCCCCAGAAGATCAAACCGATGGGGATTGTCCTGCGAGGCAGAGCACTCTGGGGGAAAAGAAACCAGCAGGAGATGCCTCTTTGCAGGGTGGCTGCCCCAGAGATCACGGGTGACGTTTCCAGCAGGGCAAGCCGTGCTGCGCGCCCGTGTCCCAGCTAACGCAAGGAAGATACGGGCTCGTTTCCAAGCGCTCTGGCTTCGTGCCAGTCGCTTAACTCTCGGCGTCTCGGTTCCTTTAGCTGGGAAAGAGGCGAGCTGTTCTTCCTGGCCTCTCCGGCACCTCCCGGGCTGTTAGGACTTCGGGAGGTGAGGATGGGGTGTACACCTACAGCCCTACTGCAGCAAGCTCTCACTGGTAAGGTGTGATGGACACTGGTTTTTGGGAACCCAGTCCCACGCTCGCACGTGCAAGCCCGTTTTCTGCAAGGTCAGGTTGAGGAAGCATCGCTTGAATGATTGTTGGTCTGCTTTTCGGGGGGAGCCGTTTCCTTCTGTTGGCCAAGCACTGGAAGCTGCCCACCGGTAAGGACAGGCTGCTGGGAGCACTGGGTTGGCTCTGACAAAAGCCATGTGCTCCTAACTCAGCCTCTCCAAGGAAATTTGGCACCAGCGGTGAAGGTCGCTGCACCGAGAGCTCTGGGGGACAACAAAAGGAGGCCTGAACGCTATGCCTTAAAAGAAGTCAGGAAGGGACATCGTCCCTCTGAGCTATTTTGCAGCCAGCATCCCCCTTCCTTAACTTCCACTTGTTCTAAAAGCATCGTGTCGCAAACAGATCAAGTGCCAAGTTCACCTAATCCAGAAAGGAGATCCCTTCGCGACCCCCTTGGGCGTTTCCGAGGCTGCCCAGGCACAACAATCCACGTGCGGGATGCGAAGGGCACCGGTGGCCATCGGAGCAGGATTGCCCGGCCTCTGGAAAACCATTTCTGGGGCAGGAGAGCTGCCAAACACACGAAACACCCAAGAGGCAGGGAAGCATCTTGCTGCTCCCACGGCTCTCCAGGACACCCGTCTCTCCCCCCAGGAGCTGGGATGTTTTAGAGCTCACAGGGACGATTCACAAAGCTAACTGCAAACTAGAAAACCGTATGTCAGGAAGAAGTCACAAGGCATCCTAACCAGAAACATATTTGGGGAGTGAGTCAGTGGAGGGGGAAGCAAAAAGAAAGTTGCACCCTTTTACTTGATGAAAAAAGCATATGGCAACAGCTAATATTGTGAACAACATTCCCCACTCCAGCAACCAAGCCGGAGAGAAAACTCATGACTCAACCATTGCATTTCATCCAAATCTAAAGAAAAAATCTCGTTCAGGAGGGGTATCTTTGGGGAGAGTCAGCAAGAACTGATTTAGCCAGTTAATGAACTAAATTGTGTGGAGAGGGTAAAATTATTCTGCAGAAGCTTTTAGGCTCGTTTTAAAGCCCTGATTTAAACACAGCTTAGACTGTGGAGAAACAAGTGCACTCTGCAGACGTGTATAATGCACTGAATATATGCATCCACGCTCGCATACACACACACACGCTTTCTCCAGATACCACAGAATATGCTCAAGAGGACCTTAAGGCTTACACAGAAACAGCTTGCATCCAGAGCTCCCGCTTCCCCCAGAAGGCTGTGAATATGTCACCATAAATCATAAATCCAAGGAGGCCAAGAATGCCATCACGATTATGAAATATAACTGGGAACTGGCAAAACATTTACTGCAAAACGCTTCTGACTCCGGTTTTCTTTGGCCAGCTAGAACAAAAGAACAGGACGCGTTGCAGAGCGCGGGACCAGCGCGGTCTGCAGAGGTTTTCAGGCGCAGTCACTGGCTGAGGCTGCTCACAATCAAAACTCCCTGCAGACAGAGCCAGGCTGAAGCAGCCTCAACGTTACGTTTTTTTCCCCGAGACTTTGTGGTTGCAGATGTCAAAGCCGTAACACTCGGTCAGCCCTGGGAAAGAAAGTGAATAATCCCTAGAAAGCAGCCCGGAGATGCTGGGTGGGAAGCTGCCGCTTGCAGGAGGCCAGACAAGACCCATCGGTCCCTCCTGCCCGGAGCCATCCATCGGTGTCCGAGTTTAGGCGTCTCTAGGCAGGGAAGCGGGGGCTGCCGTGGCCCTGGCACCGAACCGCAGCCCAGCTGCTCCTTAGAGCACCGAAAATGGGCTGGAGACTACGCACCTCCCAGAACCACGGAATGCTGGGGGTTGGAAGGGACCTCTGGAGATCGCCTGGTCCGACCCCCCTGCCAAGGCAGGGTCACCTAGCGCAGGTCGCACAGGAACGCGTCCAGTTGGGTTTTGAAGGTCTCCAGAGAAGGAGACTCCACAACCTCTCTGGGCAGCCTGTGCCAGTGCCCCATCACCCTCACAGTAAAGAAGTTTTTCCTCATGTTGAGGTGGAACTTCCTGTGCTGCAGTTTGTGCCCGTTGCCCCTCGTCCTACCACTGGGCGCTACAGAAAAGAGACTGGCTCCCTCCTCCTGACAGCCACCCTGCAGATGCTGATAGACCTTGATAAGGTCCCCGCCTGATAACCCCCAGGATCGGGCCAGGCTCAGGAAGGGGTTTCAGTTCCCCGGAGACACACGTGCACGCCATGGGCTCCCTCCTCCAGTTCTGGGGGGTCCCACCCCGCGGACAGGAGACAGGCTGCCTTGCGGGGCTGTCCCCGGGCTGAGCGTGGCCATCGCCGCCGTTAAATGCCGTCGGGGGAAGCCTTGCGACAGCGACGTTTTGGGTGGGCAGCAGCACCTCAGTTCAGGTGCTCTCACGGTGGGTGGGAAGGGATCACCCGACCCCAAAGGGTGAGAGGGTGCTGGAGGCAGGCACAGGACCGAGCCCCTCGCGGGTGGAGAGGTCCGTAGCTCTCGTCGCGCTCGCTGCCATCAGCCTTGCACCCCCGTCTCCTGACGGGAGCATCGAGCTACGACATGTGTTGAACACGTGCTGGCTGATACGCATCAGGCCCTTCCACAGCGCTGCCAAGCTTTGCTTTGATTTAATCGGCACTTCTCCTGCCCCTTTCTTCTTCCCCCCTCCTTCCCCGCCCCCCAAGGCAGATGTGGTCTTTCCAACGCGGAGGAGATGGCAGGTTTCTTTCGTGAGAAAAGCGTCATTGGAAGGACCATTCCAACTCTCTCCCCTTTTCCGCAACCACCACAAAGCAACCTCACCCCCTCTCCCTTCCCCCTGCTGCTTTCTCATACCCTGGCTGAGATGGAAATTCAACCCCCCCTCGCTCAGTTGCAGGCAAGGGCAGTCTGGTGGGCGCAGAGGACAAACCCCGGGGGCTGCGCCAAGAGACGTGACCGTCCCCTCCGAGCGCCGGGCTTTGTAAACACAGAATATTCAGCCGCCGTTTCAGTACAAGCCCTCCCCGCGGAGCAGACGAGTCCGAACGCCAGTGCCACATCCGAGCTGTTTAAGGGTTCCTTTCCCAACAGCATCTCGCCTTACGCAAAGCACAGAGATTAACTGCAGGACCTTTCACAGCCCGGCAGCACTAGTTGGGGAAATAGCGGTGAAACGTAGCGGTGGCATCGCTGGAACACGCTCCCGTGAGACAGCGGCTGGGAGAGAAATGGTGTTTGTTTTGGAAGCGGTCTGTCCTTCTTTGCAAATAGGTCTAACCATTTCCTTACCGAAAGCGCACCTAGCAATGCTGAAAGTACATTAAGTTATTTTTAAACTTCAGCATTGGTTACTCGAAAGTAATTGTGAACGTGAAAATTTCTGACAAATCTTGCAGCATTCAACACTCCGGGACGTTATCAGAGCAGGACGTTGGGAGTTTTAGGCTGAAAACTGCATGCTCCTCCTTTGGCCCTTCACATCAACGGGACGGGAGCGGGATGAAAAGGTGGGAAGATAAAACGCTTGTGCACCTTTCGGAGGGCTCTTCTCATCTTGCAGAGGTTTTTCCCGTTTTGCATTTCCACGCCGATCGACAAGGGGAACACCTACCCCGGGAGCCGGCGGGGGAGCCTGCTCCTGCCCGGCTGGACCCCCGGCAACAAAGCGCCGGCAGCCCCACGCCAAACCACGGCGAGGGGCGAGCCCCGCTCCCTCTGCGCAGGCTGGGCTCGGCGGCACCCGCCAGCTCAGCACCCAGGTCTCACGAGCACCACCGCGCTGAGACCGTGTCCATTTACACCAGCGCATCCGCCTGGGCTCAGTCGTTCCCAACTGCCTTTCCCACTGTCGAGGGTAATGGAAATTGTCTCCATCCCCAGCCTGCTGGGTCCTTACCCTGCAGAGCTTGAATATTCGGAATCCAAAAACCCCGGCGCACATTAGTGACTCAGTTCTGAAAACACAAGCTCTGAAAATACACCAGAGGTGATGTGGCCCATCAGCCTCTTTCCGGTGGTAGCACAAACTTGTTTCTAGGTTTGGGTTGGTGTCAGAGACAGCAGCAGGTGGAAAGATATCACAAATTCAGAATCAGCAGAGCTGCTCTCCTTTCCCCCTTCCTGTGGCTTTGGTTTCCAACCAGTCTGGGCTTTGCAGGCAGAGGCATATGAAGAGAAAACCAGAATTCAACCCTCTGCTCGCTGAGAGGCTGTTGGGCGTAATCCGGAGCACATGGCAGTACATGGAGGCCAACACAGATCGCGGTGTCATCTCCCTGCTCAAGAGATTCAAGGGTTCAGTGCTGACCAACTGGCAGCCAAATGCCAAAGCCTTTTATTTCTCCACCTAATCCGTGTTACATGTATTCCTCTAAGAAAAGGTAGAAAGAGCAACAAGCACTAAAGGCTCTCAGAACACGCTCCAATGCTCACCAAAGTCAAGGGAAGACCTTTGTTTCAGTCGGCTGGGATCTGGCTGTTAAAGAAGTAGCATAAACAGGACCACATTGGTAGCTTGAGGTGGTTTGTCGCGTTACCAGAGATATCATATCAGAGAGAAAGAAATCTGGATTCAAAAGGCACTGGATAAGGTTAATTTCTACTTAAAACAGCTATTACGAGTTCAACACCCAAGCTAAAGGAGCCTTCTTATAAACTGGAGAAAGTAGTAAAACCCCAAAACCTCAGATGCTTCGGCACAAACATGCTTGAAAATTCTGCTTTAAAATGGAAATCAGGAGTCTTCTTTATCAAGGGGTATGGTGAAATGGTAAGAGCTACCTTTAAGTAGCCGCTCTTTAAGTACAAAGTATGGGATCACTCGGAGATGAGATACTGACTTTCAAGGAGATACTGAAAGAGCCGTAAAACCAGCAAGAATAGCAAACTGGATGTGGGGTCCTTGGGGCTCGAGCGTCTGATCAGGGCTGCAGTCTGTAGAGAAGTCTGCACTGCACCTCTCCCATGTCCAGGCACCAGGGAACAGGCAGAGCAGCTGCAAGAAAGGGTATTTTATTTAAGAAACAAAGAGAAAAGTTAATCGGTGGCAGATGCCCACAGAATTGTCAAATGAAAACTCTCTCTCCGGATAAATCATCGAGGATTTCAAAACCACAAGAGATTGCTCCTGGGACATCTCATGTTTGCGGGGGACTCGATGACTTTTCATTCTCGAAGGGAAAGGATGGGCCAAGGTTTGCGAGTCAAGAGCTGCTGCAGCTGCAGCTGGGGAGAGAGGGCATTTTGGGGAGAAAAGGCTGATGTTGGAATTTGCTTTCTAACGGGACCAGACAGCACTGACCTCCAGGGTGAACTGAAACTTTGATAGCCAGGCATTTCTCTCCATGTGTTAGGACTTCTCCTCTTACTCCTTGGAAGAGGAGAGCGTGTCAACACACTGGGAGCTGTGCATGCAGTTTTAAGTGTTTCTGCAATGTCATGCTGAGAAACACAAAACATTGTGTTTCTATAGCAAACTGTGGGTCAAATGGGCCTCAAGGGATGAAGGAGAAAACCGAAGAGCAAGCATCCAGTCTTGGGAGAGGCCAGCCCAGATCCTCTGCTCGCTAACATGCCCAAATTCATTGACAGTGACAGAAAGCGCTTTGTCAGTCCTGGAGTTAAGCTGACCGGTGGCAGCAACCAGAGAAGACAAAAACGCAGCGAGAGAGAACATGCAAACCCATCCTGAAAGCTAAACACACCCAGCTGGGCTCTGCTGACGCTGAGCTTTCAGGAGAAGTCTTGGGGATCACAACGGTAATACGTGCCTCTGGGTTTTTCAAGTGGGCTTCAAAGTTTCCCTTAAAGTCTTGAGGATGAACAGGCCACGCTCAAACAAGCACGAAGCAAGCTTCAACTCCAGTGGACAGAAATCGAAGCAGAAATGAAAACCAAACGCTTCAGAAGAGGCTTGAGCGCAACGGGTGAGAGACAAGCTGTACTGAGGAATACCAACGGAAGAGGGAGGGGAAAGCTAAACCAAGAAAAAGTCTGCTTTTGTGGAAAATGATTATTAAATGCAGATCAAACATGGAATGCAAGAAAAACGTCAGGCACAGGTCTAGCCAACAAACCAGAAAACGGGATTGTCACACGGGTGACGTTTTAAATCAAGATTTGAAAGCTTTTTGCAAGATCAGCAAAGACAATAGGCACAGGCTCTCAGGAAGCACGGAAAAGTGGTCACTACAATTGCAGACGGGCAGGAACCAGTAAGATAATGCTGGGAAAACTGAAAATAACTCAGTACTGGCAGCCTATTACTGGGTCTTGGTGTGTAAAAGCTTACTGAACCCCTGACGGTCACCGAAGATGCGTGGCAGAGACGGGAGGTGACGCTGTAGAACACCATGGGTCAATCACCCGCGGTCCGACTTCAGCGGAAAAATGATGTGCAGAGGCAGCAACCTAATCTCCAAGCTAATAACGGAAAAATGGGAAGCAACAAATTTCAAATAAACTCGCTGGGCAGAGGGCACACAAATATACAGTAACTATCTAACTGCAAACAGTTGACATAGTGATTCATGAACTCAACTTGAAAAAAATCAATGCCGACCGATTTAGCTACGGGCAGAGTCAGCTCGAGTGACAAGTGGCATGAGAAATGAGCACCAGGACAACAGAAAGCCATGAAAAGGGAGGAGGTGGCAACAGGCGTTACATATATATATACACACACATATATATAACAAAAAAAAAAAAAAAAGTGAACGTGAAGCATGTTTCAGTTCAGCCTAATAACACCAATTAGGAAAGGAGATAAAATAACTGAAGTTGGCCATCTAGACTCTCATGGTAAAGGTCTGTAACTCCAGAAACACAGGCAATAAAAGCAGAGGAAGAGCACACGCAGAGGAAGGGAGGTTGTAGCAAAACCAAGACAGAGTAATTAGGGGCAAAGGGATGGAATTCAGTAAAAAGAAGGGGAAAAAAAAAATTAAAGCTGATTATCTGCAAAAATGACCTCGTAGCAAAAAAACTGTAAGTGTCAAAGTTGGACAAAGTACTCACGGACAAGTTTCAGAAAACAACTCGGTATCAGTCAGAAGACTGACAGCAGCGCAGTACATTTCTCTTATCTTGGTTTCTCAAGAAAAACCACCAGTCAACACAGCTTGTAAAGCTAAACACCGCTGTTGCAGAAGAAACAAGCCAGTAATTGGAAGCCAGGACATTCCAGCTCTCCATTATGCCACGGACCATCTGACCAGAAAGTTTTAAGCGTGAAATTTAGACTCTAGCATGCAGAGACGTGACCCTACTTGAATCTCTGTTACACTGCAGAATAGAAATGGCGCAACCTTTTTTCTAGCGACTTCAAAATTCAATTATCAAATAGTATTTCATCTTTGCGGGAGGATAATTTTTAAATTTTTTTTAGGATTAGAAAGATTAAAGCCTGTCCGCAGCATGCCTCAACACCTTTGCATACACTTTAGAATAAATCTCTGTTCTTTTGAGGTGTGTTTTATGTTCGTGATTAAGCTTGGAGATCAGTAGACGCTCCATGAAGTTACAAATTAGGACAGAACCCTACATACACGCGTCCATTAACTCAGGAAAAATGCAAAGCGATGAACACGTAGTGGTCCTTCTTCTCCCTTCCCCTACCAGCAATACGGTTTACTTCTCAGCTCTATCTTCTCCTTGATTTACCAAGGGGTACGTACCTAAAAGTAGGATCTCACCCCTTACACGGAGAGCAGTCAGCGAGTACCAGCACGTTCTGATGCGAGGGGAACAGCTATTCCGTAAATCTGAAACATGTTCTGGACAACAGCAGAGTTTACACAGACCACAAGAATTACAGGAATTAACCCCCTTTTGTTTACAGCGTTTAAAAAGAGATCTAGCGCAGATCCAGTAGTGTAAGGGGATATCGCAGCAGTGACATGATCCAACTCAAAGTACTGAAACACAAACCATGCACATTTGGAAACGTTTTGCACGTTCTAAATATAAAAGGAGGTTCTCTCTTTACGTTTAAGTTCTCCTAATTAGGAAGAGCTGATTAAACAGCTTATCTGCAAAGCCAGCCACGTAAACAAAAGCCTGTTTTCTGGAGCAGAGGTGTCAAGCTTCCTTCTCTTCGAGGGCTGATTTTAATTTTTTACGACTGTTCGTCAGTGAAGGTAAACATGTCAGGCGGGAGAGTTACAATTCTCTGAGGCCAGATGGATTTTTTCAGAGACCCACACTGAAGCATGGACCTTTACAGCATCTGAACATCTTTGCTGGGTATTGTCTCACTGCATTTATAGTCGTGCTGTTTCTGTCATCTTCTTCCCTCCCCAAACCCTCCACTCCTCCCTTTCCTTTTTCTTTGCATCCTTTCTTCCCCCGTTCAGAATTATTCCTAAATCCATAACCTCAACATACAGGCCCAGCTCCCCATTCCTTCCCCATCGCACCATGGACCGGGGAAACAAGCAACAGCCCAAGCAATATTATTTGGGAGAATAATATTCTCTCTCCCCCCAGAATTTCAGAAAGGGATGTCTGGGTGGTTTCCACATCTCCGAGCCCCGGCTGAGCCTGTCTGCTGGTGTGGGCTGGTGTTGCCACATCTGTCTACACCGAGAACACCGCTATTCACCAACGCCACGGCCTGGCTTTTTTCTTCTTTCGAACAAAAATTTAGATTCTGCAGCTTCTACATATGCCACGCAGACCCTAAGTACCCCTGCCAGAGGCAGCTCAGAGGCCACGTATCCGACCCTTCTACTCCAGAGCCTTCCACGTTGTTTTAAAACCTCAGCGATGACCTTTTAGTGTTTCATTTGGAAATTATTTCCTTTCATCACGACACTTCTCTCCTGACTTCTCATGAATTAGTTTCAGATACAAACCTAATCTAAGCTCTGGCATTCTCGGGCCTCACCGAGTTTATTTTATGCCGCTCTCTTTCCTCTTGATAGGTTCCTTGTGCATAAATACACAGATATACCTATATTTTTATACAAACACGCACACACATACATACATTTAATAATGGTAGGCAAAAGACAGCTGGATCCTCTGCAAAGCAAGTCTAATGTGGGGTCAAAACCTTCATGCGCCTGCGAAACGCTTGGGACCTAAAAAGCAAAGGTAGTTACTTACCTTTGAGAAGAATGTGACTGATGTCATTTGTGTGAAACCACAAATATTTATTTTTAATGAAAAAATACTTAAAGTGTGCCACAGTGTCCATATATTCATTTGAATAGTAGTAGTACAAAGATATGTATTTCTGAGAAAAAGTCTTAACACTGTAGAAAATAAATGTGGTTCTTAAATTATGTCAAAAGAAACCAGTAGAAAAGTAATGTTTTATACACTGGAATAAAATGAAACAATTAGAGATAATAATAAATTATAATTACAGTATTTCAAATATTTGCTTCATGCTTTTTTCAGCATTAGTTTCTAAACGTGTCACGTATAATATGCCCTCAGAAGCCAGCAGTCAGAATGGTCTTTCAATGGTACTGTGGATAACAGGATGCGGCGCTGAATAAAGTCCTAGAAAAATGACACCACCGTTTGTTATTTACTGATACATAAAACATCGGAACATGGCAGTTTTAGGTTTGTATCTAACACATATTTTTGTTAATGGAAATTAATTTAGGTTTGTTTTTTTTTTTTAATCAACTAATCTGTTGTACTTTAATGAACTAAACAGCAATTATGGTCAATAACAAGTATGTCACCCAAGCACACTGCACAACCGTGCTTATGGGATGCTACACATTGTATCGGCTTTTTATACAGTCGAAGTTAACAAGAATTTGGAATCATTTCCGGTCTAATTAAGCACTGCAAAATGTTTAAAACTATAAAGTGCTTTTAAATACAAATCATTTTTGCTCCTTAGAGAGAGGAAAAAATCCAAACATGCACTTAAACCTGAAACCTCCATGCCATATATACCGCAGTTCAACAGTAAAGCATCAGTTTTGTGCCATTTGTTTTAAAATTTCCTTTCCCATCCCGGCCCATCCCCAGTCAAAAATTCAAATAGTGTCTAAATTGGTTTTGTCGGTATCTTCTTGGTCGTGTTTGTACATGAAGGTTAGGAGGAAAAGAGCAATATCCAGAGATGACCAATAGGCAGTGTGTGATGTGACCGCGGACCAGTATCTGCTCTCCACGAGACCTTCCCTGAGCTCGAAATCAATCCTGTGCTCCAGTTCCACTAGAAGGTGAACAAGAAACAAAAACATTGTTAGAATTATACGTCAGCAGTAGAAAAACCACCATGCTTTTGGTATGTTTTGCCATCAGTTTTGGGTTCTGATTCTACTTGCTGTATTTAAAATGCACGGAATATCTCTGTGTTTACATTTAAGAGTATGCTCACCTAAGTCAACTGTCATTTTTACTAATATGTACACACGTTTTCATGCATATGCATTTAGCACAAACCTGACCTAAGAGTGGTGCTTAGTTTGGGGCGGGGAAAAAAAAAAAGAAACTAAACCTAAAGCTTGGAAAAAGCTGGCATTTTTTTAAGCGGCTGTTTTCCTTATAGTGGCTATATAAATACATTTATTTCTGCACCTTACGATAACTACGCAGAAGCATCCAGCAAACGTTGAGGCCCCGTTAGGAAACATTGACTTCCAGAAGGTGGGTGCTCAGAACTTTCTGAAATAAACGGACTTCTCGCATCTTTAGTGGGACTACGCCCGGTATTTTATTACGAGCCCTTTCTGAAAACCAGCCGTCCCTACGCAGCATTAGCCCTTTTAATTTCCAGATCGTTCCAAATAGATTTCAGCAGTTATGCTTTCATTTCAATGGCTGCTTTGATTAATACCACATTCAAAGCCATTTTCATGGCGTGTTTAACTGGGCCAATGGCTAACCTATTGTTAAGGCACTTTAGCGGTTAGAGAATCTCTACAAGGAGCAACGGAACATAAAAAGGACAAAACTAAAAGCCTGCTTAGCTAGAAAAGCCCAAACCCCATATTGAGTAAAAAATGCAGCCATTTATCAAAGCCGGTTTCAAGGAATTTCAATTCTTGGCTCAAAGAGGGCACGAAGGGAGCGTGGCGCAAGCGCTGCCTCTGCGTCGTCGTGTTTTCACAGGAGCGTCGCGCCGCGTCGCCACGGCGGCGAGGAGAGGGAGCCGGAGCCGTCGAGTGCCCGGAGACAACCGCGGTCACTTCCACTGAGACGCGGGTATCCAAAACACCCGTGGCCCTGCAGGAAGGACGCCCCGAGTGGCTCCGTCTCGCTCCACGGAGAGGCCGCCACGGGAGCTCGGGAGGCCGCCAAACCCCGCCGCAGGCCGTGCGGCCGCCCTCTCGGAAGCAAATACTTTGGCCGTGGATTGCGTCATTCCGCTCGCAGCCTCGCTGGCCTCCGCTCCACGTTCTCCTCCTATGGAGCAGGGACGGGCTTTCGGCGGAGGGGGACGCAGGAAGCGTGCAGAAGGCCCTTGACGTGCCAAACCTCCCCGCAAGGACCTCACCAGCGGCTCCGCAATATTGGCTGTCACGCCACTCCGTTTTCCTCAAGTTTAAAGCAAGGTCTCTGTCCTCGGATACCGACTCGGGCAGGTTATCTGCTGAAATTCGCAGCGAGGAACGGGCAGCAATGTATCATGTGAACGCTATCACAGGATACTTGTGACTCCCCAGCTTGCAAAAGTGCCAATGAGAGGTTTGGAAATAAAATGAAGTATGAATGCCTGTAAAGGAAATACCCATACTTTTCCCAAAAAAACCACCCAGCTGCTAAAATGGCACTTTCTGTTCTGGGCGGTTCAGATCAGGACAAGAGCAGCTTCTGTTTCCAGTCATATGTGCCTTCAAAAATCCAGATTGCTTCAGAATTGCAAGTGTACGGGGAAATGTAAATAAATCCATTTTATGATGATAAATGGTGAGTGGGCTTCTCTGCAGCAATTACATCGCTTTCCCTAGTGAGAGTCGAGGAGCTACTGATATGCAGATCTCATTAGCCGAAACTCGTACATGCATAAAGTTCTGTCACGTGCATGTATGTACAGACAAACACATCTACAGATAAACCTCCTTTAAGAGAAAAAAAGATAAAAGGGAGGACAAAGAATCATTCCTTCGATAGTCTTAAGAGCTTCAAAAAGCAGGAGAGGATTCGATTTTTATCACTACAGAGCAAACCAACAGAATTAAACAGCAGCGTATGTTGTCAGGGCATTTCCAGCCTCCCACAGCGTGGAGATGCAGCCCACCAAAGGTCTCGTTTCCACAGGGTGTGCAAGGTGGACTCGTCACTAACCTGTGGGCTCCAGAAAGCCCGAGCTGCTGTGTGGGAAAGGCGGCGTCCCAGCGGTTGTGGCCTTCTTGTCGTCTCCCTCGGCTCCATCTTTTCCCGTCTCCAGTGTCTGTGGGGTGGTCGTACTAGATCGACCAAACCTCGAAAAAAGCATCCCGCCGAGGCCCTTCCCGATACTCGCAGCGCCTGCATTCAGCACGCATGGAAAAAAAAAACCAAAAACCAAGCACAAGGGCAGCTAAATCAAACCGCAAATTGAAGTCACTGTAGCACTCATCAATTAGAGTTGATTGACAGATGAAGGAAAACACTATTCGTGCTTTTCTAGGGTGGGAACAGCTTATCTGACTTCAGTGTACACTGTTTATCGTGAGAGTAATCTAGCGTACAAGCAAAGGCTGTAATTTGGAAACTGTAGTTAGGGGAACAAAAATACACACGAAGAGTTCTGCAGCAAGAAATCTGGTACTTTTAGAGATATGTTGTATTTCTGCTTTCATAAAAAGACTACGACAAAAATGCTTTATAACAACCTTAGTACCTTCTGCACATAAGAATCCCAACGAGACATCTAAGACACTCCTGCCATTAAGGGTCCTTATGCTGGCATCACCCTTACGGACATTTAGAAATGCTATATCATCCTTTAAAAGGACTATTTTGGTTGCTCAGGAAGAGGGGTGTAGAAGTTAAGAACAGATCTGTGATGCTTTCTCCCGACTTTGCTGCCACCTTATGGACAGGACATTAACGTTACTATAGTAACACAGCAATTGAAATACCACCTATTTCCACTTAAGGACTAAACTGTTTTTATATACTTTACTTATCTGACTGGGAAGATTTCTGGCACTAGGTTACATTAGCCTTCTTCCAAATCCCACATAGAGAGCTAAAGAAAAGCCTTGAGTCAACAAAAACTGCAAGTGCGTACTCAAATATAAGCTCCAGTGAAAGTGAATTTAAGCTCAGTTAAACCAGGGCTTATTTTGAATCATAAAGCCAGACGGGGACAGACTTCATATTAAAACAGCCTGAATTTCCTATTGTAAAATCACGAGTTAAATGAAACTGTAATAGCTTTCATAGACTGATTTTTCTCCTCTTTGCCAATACGAGAAAATGTAGTCACAAAACAAGCTTTAATTTTTTTTTTTTTCCCCCATGAGGTAGAGTGGAAACTATTAAATCACGAGGATGTTACTTCAATAAGGCAGAAAACAATAAGGCAGCAATAGCATAAACTCCCTGACCCACATCCTCTCCTGCAAGCCTTGACTCCAGTGTACAAAACTGTCTTTTCAAAGTAAATGTCATCTGGGATTCAAACAGGTCATACACCTATATAGACAAATTGAAACAGCCAGGAATAGCTTGTTTACAGTTGCAGCCCAAACAGTGAAGCTCTACAAGAAGGTCATATACACACACACACACATACACAGAGACATATATTAAAAAAAAGGACATAAAGAACAATTACCTAATATACTCGCTTTGCCTATGTTTGTTATAGACTCCCCGTAGTGGCGTCGAACCATGACTGGTGAAGTAGTTGGGCTCGGTACAGTTGAGACACTTTCGCTATCAGTAACTGAGGTAGGTTCTTTTGTTGGATTGAGAAAACTTGGCTTCATATGCTCGTAAGGTAGAGGGTTTGCAGTGTTGTACCAGTGGATCTGGACAGGCGAAATGTTGCTGTAGTGTTTCAGAATTAAAGGTTCTAACCTATAGGCCTGCAAGAGTAATTCAGAAAAGAAAATCCTGACTGTCAAGACTGAAAAATCACATTCCCTTCCCATCCAGAGTCCTCTCCAACCTCAAATCCAAAATATCCGCAAGGAGTGAAGCCTAGAAAGTGGCAGAACGGTGGCCTTATATTCTGGTTCACTTTTATTTTCACAGCCTGGAAGATGTTGCCTAGTTGCTTGTACACTCACATTTGCACGCTTCTCTGCAACACTTCTACTACCTGTTGTTATGAACACCCAAGTTACTGTTAACATGTTTGTCGTTATGCATTGGCAGAGCAAACTTTTTACACAGTTAAACTGATTCTGCCCAACGTGACAGAGAGGGAAGAACTGGCTATGTAAACATTTTGTTTGATGACTCTTCACTGATCCTTGTGCATACCATGAATTGGTGTGCTTATTAAAAAAAAAAAAAGCATTTTCTATTGATCCTTTATTTTTCTTTGTTTACATAGATGTAGAAAAGCACTCTGCACTTCTCTGTCTTAAAACTAAGTAAAGTTACTATTTGTGGAGTGGGACCATGGACTGCAGCCTGACCAATCCTCCTAGACATCGCAGGGAAATTCTGGTTTTGGAGTAGCTAGAGCTGAAAAAGACCTTGAGATGAGCAGAACCAGCATGTTTGGATTGAAGTCTGAATATACTCAGATTCAGCTAGAGTTTAAACACAGAAGTATCCCCAAATTACTATTCTACAGTAAGCATGAAAACCCAAATCAAGCTTGCATCAAAGAAGTTGTCAAGGTGATGCAGATCAAAGGTCAGCATCCTGCCTTTGATAACAGCCAACACTGGCTGCCTATGGAAGAGTGTAAGGACAGGGCAGAGCTGTTCCAAAACTGTCCTCCCAAGACCTATCCCACTCTCCAACAATATGTTACTCTGGACCCGTTGGGAAAAAAAAGAGAGTCTTTGTTTTTCTACAGTATCTTGTAAACTTGTATCTTGTGAGGCCTTTTGTAGTGTCTTTGGACAGATGATGTTTAATGAAAGTCAGCAAGTTAAGCACAAGTTGGAACTTGACTGAGAAGGATTATTTCTTATGTCTTTGCAAAAAAAAAAAAAAAGCTCAGTAATCTCGAACCTTATGCTTATTAAAATGAAGAGAAGCAAAGTATATGGTATTTAAGGCAATTATTCATAGAAACTGTTATTCTACAGTTACAAAAAACAAGACATTGTACAATAATCATCAACAAATAGTCCTGTGCTGGAACATACTTGCGTTGAATTCACACACATTGAAGATCACACATTATCACACAGCTGATGCTTAAAAATAGTCACGGTAAAAGCTTGCAACGGCAATTAAAACTCACCACTGGATCTGTTGGATGAAAAATATTTAGTAGGCGGTTACAAATTGTTCTGGGCAGAATATGATCTTGACTACCACTGTTTCCTGGACGGATGCCACGCAATGCCAAAAACACTGCTAATGGAGATCCCATACAGAAGAAATTCTCAACCTAAGGAGAGATTTCATCCACGTTAATAAGGTTGGAAATATTGCTTTCTAAGATGGCTGGATTTGGTTTCTCTCTTTCAACAGATTTCTCAGTTTCAACTGAGGGACTCGTATAGTGTTAGTAAGTCAAAATGGGGAAGACCACTATAACATACATACTGTAACACGAAAGTTAAGTTTCCCATTTTCCTTTGCTGTGAGAAGAGAGTTACATGTTGTTGTGCTACATAGTTGGAAAACTGAAAAACAAGTTGGATATTTGAACTGAAAGAGGTCTATTAACACTCTATGGAGTGAGAAGAATGTCGAAGACGCTAAGGAAATGTGATGAGTTTCAGAAGATTTCTCATGAAACTTCCCAGAGCTTGCCACAGCTCCTTAATCATACCCTAACCAAGTACTCCATGATTTGTTTTGCTATACACACCCACTGATGAAGTAGAAACGCAAGCTACCCTATTACAGACAACCTAGACAATACTTACAGTAGTAAGTAATACTTACTATGTAATACCTACACATACAGGCTGGTGTTACGTACAACCTCTTTAAAACAACCGGTGTTAAGTGAACAGAAAGTTGCTTGTCAAAAGTGCCACCACATCACACATTAGGAACCACTACCCAGGACAGGTACAGCACACTGAGCGACTCCGCAGGCTACTCTCACGCTGTCCAAAGCTACCGTGACTTTACTCCAAAAGGACTGCCTCTAACACTGAAAGGCAACTGAGTAAACCTGAACCCCAACCGCTAACCCATCTGTCAAAGGTCACTGAACATGCATCAGTGGTAACGACTTTTGGTCACTACCAACCTGGGCCAGGATGCAACAGTGACCTAGAGGTGAATGGCTTCGTATCCCATTACCAATCCTCAGACATCGTCTCCTAGAAACATCAGATGTAAAACTCTGTAGTCAAAAATATTTTCCTAAGTCAAAATTACTTTTCAACCTTTAGAATATTTTCTTATAAGAAGCATTAATTTTACCGTTATCAGACCTTCACTGCAACTTTCCCAACAGCAGTGCCCAGTTTGCAGGGCACGACGACTGAGCGATTCGAGTGCGCTGCTACTTAACCAGCAAGAGGAATTGCTGCATTCTTGCCTAGTGCATGTGGAGGATGCTTGGATTCCCATGTGCCTTCGCTGTATGTCAGCACATGGAGCGAGGGTGTAGAAATAATGGTCCGTTTCATCTATTGGATTCCAGCAGTGCACAAAACATTCACAGAATCACAGAATCACAGAATCACTAGGTTGGAAGGGACCTTTAAGATCATCAAATGCAACCATTAATCCAGAACCACCATGTCCCCTAAACCATGTCCTGAAGCGCCACATCCACACGGTTTTTGAACACTTCCAGGG
Source organism: Phaethon aethereus (assembly GCF_964289735.1). NCBI lineage: Eukaryota > Metazoa > Chordata > Aves > Phaethontiformes > Phaethontidae > Phaethon > Phaethon aethereus. The sequence continues at coordinate 4,325,975 of NC_138579.1, forward strand.
ATGGCGACTCCACCACCTCCCTGGGCAGCCTGTTCCAATGCCTGACCACCCTCTCAGAGAAGAAATTTTTCCTAATATCCAATCTAAACCGCCCCTGGCGCAACTTGAGGCCATTTCCTCTTGTCCTATCACTAGTTACTTGGGAGAAGAGACCAACACCCTCGTCGCCACAACCCCCTTTCAGGTAGTTGTAGAGAGCGATGAGGGCTCCCCTCAGCCTCCTCTTCTCCAGACTAAACAACCCCAGTTCCCTCAGCCGCTCCTCATCAGACTTGTGCTCCAGACCCCTCACCAGCTCTGTTGCCCTTCTCTGGACACACTCCAGCACCTCAACATCCTTCTTGTAGTGAGGGGCCCAAAACTGAACACAGTATTCAAGGTGCGGCCTCACCAGTGCTGAGTACAGGTATTCCTCCTTCTCTGACTTGGCACTGGTACCCCATCTCCTCCTTCCAAAAGGACGCGCAAGTCCCAATTCAATGGGAAAAAAAAAAATAAATCTAGGTCTTCAGCAAAGCTATTCAGTGTCCCATGCTGCAAAGCACCGCTCTGTCATCTATATTGTTACTCTAGGCTAGTGCAAAGCCGCTTTCCTTTCTTATAATCAAGCTTTACAGAGACCCTTACAGTTTTGCAGTTTGGACAAAAAGCTTTCTCATCTTCAAATACAATAGAAACAGATATTCACAGTGCTGCAATCCTTTAAACTGAATAAGTAACCTTTAACCCTGTCCCTCTGATATTCCCGTATCGAGCGCCTGGAGGACACAATTACAGTCTTTCCGCTTTAGAAAGAAATCGGAAGGTGACTGCCAGCTTACACTCGCTAGCAGGTGCTTAAAAGATGTTTTCACGAATTCACCTTAGTCCACTACAGACTGGGCAAAAAATAGGTTCAGTGGTTACATGGTGCATGGCTTTTGTTCCATTGTTTCTCTCGATAAACACAGGATTAACAGTGCCCACAGACAGATGCTTTCTTCTTGGAGGGCACTGCTCTTTGCTGTGTATTTTCTTATAAGCGCAAGCCTTTCAACACGGTCTTCCATCTCTGCAAATGCTTACAAAGTACCAATTCGTGGCTACCTTAACAGGCGACACCAGACCAATACCAAAGCAGTGAACACTAAAAATCAAAAGTAAGTCTTCCAAAAATAAAGTCCTTTAAATTGCAGCCATTAGACTCTCAGCTCTGTTGCAAAGTGGCTGAAGAGAAGACTGCCATGCCACGAAACCTACTGGGAATAGAGGACTAAAAGCTTTCTAGAAAACATCTATTAATTTCGGTGTTTCTCTTAGAAGCAGGAGTGGGGCACTTCACATATAGTTCTGTAAGCGTTTAACAAACAGAGAAAAAATGTTTAAGAGCACAACCCTTCAAGAGAGCGCTTTTCTCCTTAGTATGATTCATAAACAGAAGACTTAATTAATTAATTTATTTGTCTTTTAAGCAGAAGTTGAGCAAACAGTCACCCATTCAACTTAAGACTGCAGTATTTTCAGAATTAAAAAAAAAAGCTGAATGAGCCAACAGAAGCAAGGCAGCACAGCCCATTTGTGCACAGGTAAGCGTGGGGGATGAATGGATGTGCTTAGTGGTGACGTTAAAAAGAAGACGCAGAAGGTGATTACAATTTCTATTTCTGTGTTGCCCTTCAGCCTGGAGGATCCCAAACAGCCTCCCAGAGCAAGGAAATACAGACCTCTGCAGCAGCCTTTACCCATTCCTACACCCAGGAACGTTCTGCAGCAGAAAAAGACAACAGAGACTTACACCAGTATCACATGGGGAGTTTAACTGGGCGGTTGTGTGTTGAACTACTACGGCACATTTCTGCATTCAGTTTAAAGGCTGCCTCCTCTCAGATAAGGCTGCATGTCAGCATCCCATAAAGGTCTCGTAATTCTTGTCCATGTGGTAACTCATTAGTATCTTATAAATGATTTGTGATAGTTGTTATCAACATTGACATCACTGCCAGATGATGCTACGTAGAAACCACAAGGTTAAGGACAACCTGGAGTTTTTTCCAGAAGACTTTCTGTAACTCTGAGTGAATGAGAAGTGCTAAGGAATCCTGAAGCACTTTGGGCCGGCACATTGTCAAGTCCAGATTTAAATGAATTTCCTCTTCAGTACTAGGGAGCAACTGTGGTATGTCCTGCCCTCCTCTTCCCCACTGTGACTGAAAATCGTCCTACAATACGGTTATTTTCATACACCACAGAGTCATAAGGAGGTAGGTATTGCACCATTCCCCATGTTTTCATGTTCTTCATCCCCTTTAACCTTTAACTGCAATTCCTCTTACATAGCAGGTGGGGAGAAGGCTGTGCTTCTAAGCTTTACATTTACAATGGTGTGTTGGCTTTGCTTTTAACCCACGCAGGTCCTAATGACTTAGCAGTTTATTCAACTGTGCCATCTGAGGAGAAGTAGAGGAGAGCAAGCCATAAAGATAGCTCATCCTCAAGTTCTCATTCAGATAGCTTGTCCAATACATTATTAGAGCACATGACACACCAAATCTTCAAGGGTTTTTTTCTCCCCAAAGGGTCAGTCAAACACAGATTATTTCCTCTAATATTAGATACCAAGTTGGCTGCTATATTTATTCTTATACTGGACTTATCAAAAGCTACCTTTGTGCTTAAGGCCTTTGACACGGTTGCCCACAACATCCTTCTCTCTAAATTGGAAAGATACGGATTTGATGGGTAGACTTCTGGGTGGATGAGGAATTGGTTGGATGGTTGCATCCAGAGGGTAGTGGTCGATGGCTCAATGTCCATATGGAGATCGGTGACAAGCGGTGTCCCTCAGGGGTCCATACTGGGACCAGTACTCTTTAATACCTTCATCAATGACACAGACAGTGGGATCAAGCGCACCTTCAGCAAATCTGCAGATGACACCAGGCTGAGTGGTGAAGTTGACATGCCTGAGGGACGGAATGCCATGCAAAGGGACCTGGACACACTTGAGAAGTGGGCCCATGTGAACCTTATGAGGTGCAACAAGGCCAAGTGCAGGGCCCCTGGTATCAGTACAGGCTGGGGGATGAAGAGTTGGAGAGCAGCCCTGCTCAGAAGGACGTGGGGGTACTAGTGGATGAAAAGCTGGACATGAGCCGGCAATGTGTGCTCACAGCCTACAAGCCGACCGTGTCCTGGGCTGCACCCAAAGCTGCGTGGCCAGCAGGGCGAGGGAGGAGATTCTACCCTTCTGCCCCGCTCTGGGGAGACCCCCCTGCAGGGCTGCGTCCAGCTCTGGAGCCCTCGGCACAGGAGAGACACGGACCTGCTGGAGCGGGGCCAGAGGAGGCCCCAGCAATGCTCCGAGGGCTGGAACAGCTCTGCTGGGAGGACAGGCTGGGAGAGCTGGGGAGGCTCAGCCTGGAGCAGGGAAGGCTCCGGGGAGACCTTCCTGCAGCTCCCAGGACTTAAAGGGGGCTTAGAAGAAAGACGGGGACAGACTTTTTAGCAGGGCCTGTAGCGATAGGACAAGGGGTAACGGTTTTCAACTAAAAGATGGCAGATTTAGACTAGATCTGAGGAAGAAATTTTTCACGATGAGGGTGGTGAAACCCTGGCCCAGGTTGCCCAGAAAGGTGGTAGATGCCCCATCCCTGGAACCATCCCAGTTCAGGCTGGACGGGGCTCTGAGCAACCTGCTCTAGTTGAAGATGTCCCTGCTCATGGCAGGGGAGTTGGACTAGATGGCCTTAAAAAGTCCCTTCCAACCCAGATGATTCTATGATTCTATGCTTGCTCAACATCAAGCAAGCGTTAACTCTGCGTAATATAGGAGTAGTGGCTTTCTCCCATGCTGGGATGCTTAATTTATTTCAGTCCATAAAAGAGGAACACATCGGCAGGGGTTAGCCTTTTTCATTACAGCTGTACATGCCCATTTCGTTGTGTAATACAGCTTAAGGAAACCGGTGACCACAGACTCCAGTGTCCTGCATCTCATAGACCGAAGTGATTTGCAGATCAAGCATTTGTGGTAAATAGCAACTCATGATCAAACCAGAGCTCTGGTCTGCCATGAAAAGCCAAGCTGCAGGTAGCTGGTACCTACAAAGCAGTTACTTCTCTTTCAACAAGCTAGTCACCCTCAGTAAGCTGGACTGGCTTGCTCATGAGCAATCATCTTTCAATGACATCCTGTTGAAAGAGATCCTCCCTTGGCAGAAACACTTTGCCATTATGTCCATAGAAAGCCTCTCTCTTCCCCTGGAGCTCTGTCTCAGGCACAGTACTCAAGCAATGGGAGTCACTAGTGTAAAGCTTCACAGAAACAAAATATCTTCCTCTCAGAAAGGGTAAGAAAAAGGATGTACTGCAATGGAAAATTACCTAGCAGTAATTTGGACTGGTACAGTCCTCTTTTCTTCCCCGTTTTTTGCTCCCTCTAAAAAGCAGCTGTTCAAAAAATCTTCAGTTTAAACACAACTGAGTGAAGAATAATCTTTCACAGAGCTGGAGGAGTATCAGCCTGACTCCAGCTTCCTTGATGGCAGAGATAATAGCATGATATATGCTTTTAAGGAGTGATGAAAAGGAGAAGGCTATGACAAACTGAATTATGGTTAGTTTCCTCTTTTTTATGGCTCAACATTGACCTTGGCTTCAAGGAGTCCTTCTGAACTCAGAAGGAAAGAAAAATGGTAAGTTAAGAAACAATAATCTATTTTGTTCTCATCTATCATGTCACATTTTTGTGGTTTAATACCTCAGGATACAGGCAAGCAATTAGAAAGTGTTGCACATCCCACCAAGAAGCTAGAGAATGCCTTTTCCCAGTGATATGAAATTGTAGCCATTTATACAGCTGATTAGCAAGCAATCTATTTTATAAGACTAAAACTAACTTGTGCTAACTGTCAAACCAGTGTAATTTGGAAGGAAAATCCACTGCTGGAGGAAATCCAATCAGATTTGCTCAGAGATGTGACATGTTAGAAACAGTCCCCAAGGAAAATGAATTAGTTAACAAAGTAGAAGTTAAATTGTTTAAGGTACCTGTTCAATGTGATTTGCCAAACAGATTTTACCTTCCCACATGGGTGTACATGTGTGTGTAATATATTAACAATCTATATAATATATACAATCTATATAGGCTTATGTATTTACAGGTAAACATATATATTTGTAATAAATAGTAATATATGAATACAGTAATGCATTTGCACACATTACAACTAATAAATTAAAATTATTCTACCAACGTCATGTCTAGGGACATGGAAAAAAAAGTACGTAGAATAACTCATATTGCAGGTGTATTTTTACAGCAAGTAGAACATTCAGTAAAAACCTCTTGAACATACATACCTTAAATTTTAAGACAGGTGGTTTTGATATGGTGGATGCCTTTAACCCATGTAACCTCTCTTCTATCTCTCTCAACCTGGAAAATAGAGATCTTTCTGAGATCCAATAAAAAACGTAGCCTTAACCTCTCTGATCCAAACAGGCATTCCTGTGGGGTCCAGCAGTTTTGTCTGCTGGGAAGAGAGAGTGATGGTGTCAGTCCTTCCTGGATGCAGTCCAACTGATTAAGAATCAGTGTATGTGAAATCCCATTTCTCTGACCACAGAAGGAATCAACCACGACATGACAATTTCCTTGTTCACCACCCCAAGCATCTGCCCACCCTCCTTCCTCAGGAGTGGGTGACTCACCTCCTGTTTCCTTGGTGTTTTTGCAGCCAAATCACTTGCTGATTCTTTTTTTTTAAAAAATCAGCCACAGGAAACTCCATGGCCCAAACGTTATGGAGTTCTGTATTGTGATAGAATATCTAGAGGACAGTGTTCCACTCTTTCAACTATCATTAAAAAAGGTTGTTCACCTCTTCTTTGAGATAGCCTGAATTCAAAAAGCAGCTACAATATAAAGCACCCCATGCAGACTGGTTAAACTGTCCAGCCCCAGCCCTACAGCATTGTGCCCTCTTCAGAGCAGGAAAACACCATCTCCTCAAGTTCCACAAAAGCATTACAGAAACAAATACATTAAGTTTAACCTCTGCCATCCTGGTTAGAAAGAAGCAAGTCTGGAGCTGAAACTTCCCAAAGGGCAAACCTTTCAAACCTTTCAGAAAGGTTTCTATGCTTTAGTGAGCAAGATTCAGTCTTAAAAAAGAAGGCATGCAGAATTCTTGACTCTTGTGAACCACTGTCAAATGCTTCCAATACACACCCTCACACGCTGTATGTATGTTACTCTACAACGTAGAATATTTATACATGCTGCAAGACACCCTACTCAGGCAGAAGCATTTCCAGAAATCTGCTATGTGTTTGCCATCCTTAAAACACTAGAAATCCAGAAGTTACAGGATGTCAGTATTATATTCTCTGTCATTTCAGACTGAATTGCACTACGGTGGCTAGCGAAACGGAGAGCCGCTCTTAGCTATACAGAAGCACCAGTGTCAAATGATGCTTGGATTACAGTGGATGCAACCTGAAGCACTTCAGAGGATGCCTAAGGAGCTGGAGCGTGAGTGTGAAAATGGTAATTTTTCCTGATCATATGCTCGTGATATGCCTGAAGGGTCGTCTTACCACTGGACAACTTCATTACGTTTCTTATTTCCCTTCTCTTAGAAAGGCTGCACTTTATCCAGCCTCACAGCTGATAGAGATGTCCTGTAGCAATCCCTAACTACACACATACTGATCTCAAGCACTGTGGGAGATCTGATGCTGTATTAGTGCTTCCAAAGTGCTACCAGTACTAAGACAGGTTTTAAGAAGGAACCAAAAAGGACTGTGATCCTGATTTAACCTCACCTCCCACTAGAAAGACTGAAGCTCATGCAACTGTTATTAGATTCTCTATCTATGGGTGTCTCCTTGATAGGCAGGTTAGAACAGGAAAATCACCTTAACACTGTGGAGACATCATGATGACCTGCAAAGTCGCCTAACAGTGAGAATCCCCACCAATACTTGCAAAGTGCTGAAACCAAGATCGTGTTTGTCACAGTGGGCAGTGCTGCTTCACACTCCCAACACTTCCAGATGGCAGCAGGGGGAAGCTGGTAAATGATCTGCAGCAGAGTAGTAACCCCATAAACCCAATCACAGCAATTACAGTATCTGTATCCAGCTGGTGGAGCTCAATTTCCAAGCTGAGTCTAGGAGGAAACTTCTCATTTTCCTCTAGAAACTTAGGAATTTCACTGCTCAGGTTCTGCTCAGTATCACAGCTCACCGCCCACCTGCAAGCTACTTTGTTGTGTTCCTCCTCAAGTGTCTGGAGGGCTAATGGTCTGACCTTCTCCTTTCTTCCTGGCTATGATCTGCTCCCAATGCATCTGGTCAATGAGCTAGTTGCTTGGTTCTGGTACAGCACGTAGGATGTGGGTTCAGAGCTCCTATTAGCAGTGCCAGCTCCCTGTGCCTGCTCAGTCCTGCGTTTAGCATTTACCACTGCCATTCATCACCAGCAGAAGAACATCAGCCACAAAAGGTAACAGCCATGGTGGGTTCTGGAAACGCTCAAAGGGTGTCATCTAGGTTTTTCTCCTTTAATAATCAGAAGTGGATGCATTACCGTTGTTTAGTTATGTAAAGTTCTTCAAGTAAACGTTGCTCCTCATAGCTCATCCAACGGTCTTCGAGCTCCTCCTCCTCCTTCTGCAGCAACTGTTCGTAAAGCCTGACGGGGTTCCAGCCAGTCATGATGTCGTAGGTGATGACGCAGCCCAGCGAGTGGGAAACAATCGAGACTTTTCCTCCTTTCTCTTCAAACTCTGGATTCCGGGAGCAGAAAAGAGTGTATAGCCGGTTCAGCTCCTGCTGCAGTCCTTTGACCAGCTGTTTCAAGAATGTAAGGAAAGAAAGTTTAATATCAACATTTTATCACCCCTGTTCATGTTCATGTATGTTCATGTGCTACACTGACCAGTTTCTTGAGCATCTAGGACGAACAGGATGGCCTGTTTACTTAAGGCTGGGAAAATGAGCAAAGTCTCATGGTCAGAAGCAACAGTTTGGTTGACTGTCACTGACTCCAGCGGTCCACCTCTCCTCTCCAGACCCAGTAGCAAACCACCACACAGGACACATGGGTGACCCTACAACTGCTACACTACACCGTCCAAAGCATTAAATTGAAATAAACCCTTAAACAAATGACAGCTGTGCTTAAAAGTACTTAGCAGCATCCTCTGAGGTCAGCAACAGCAAGGTACTTCGTTTTCACTGGCGATCCGTTAGCGCAACAGTGACTATTAATACAGCTGTATTTCCCTTATTTCTTGTTTCTCCCCCAGTTTCTCCACCTTTTCACAGCACTGCATGTTTCTCCTGCATCAGAGGTTCACTCCTTTTTTAACCTAAGGAGGCTGGAAGGAGCCTGAATCACACTTGATCTAGAATCAACTCACATCTCCGCCACAGACTTGGCACATAACCCTTGACAAGTCAGAATCTCTCTTCTCCATCTATCAAAGTGAGCAACAGCATTCCTACCTTATTGCAGGGCACCGGGAAGATAAATCCACTAAAATGGATATGCTCAGATATTACAGCGACAGCCTAAATGGGTTCTGGGAAAACATCCTCAAATTGCTTTTGGATCTTCATAAAGCATCCTTGAACTCCTCAAGTCTTTTGTTATTCTGCCCAGCGCTTAGCTACAAGGAGATGCAGCTTCCCCTACTACCATACCGCACCTATCATTAATTTCTTCCAAAGGAATCAGAAAGAAATGATGCTGCTAAAGAATAAAAAGCCTCATCTTGGGCACAAGGAAGATACGGGAAGAGAAGAAGCACAAATGAGACAGGCAGAGCCAGAAGTTGAACATTTTATATAAACAATGTTGAGCAAAACAGTTTTCTGGTTATAGGTTTCTAGGAGGGTTTTGGGGGGAAAAACAGGAATGCAACATGGTTCTCAAACATCATGGGCTAGCCCTGTAGTACAACTGCAATAAATATATATCTGTCCTATGTTAATTGAGTCTCTGAGAGGCTTATCTGCTTCAAATCCTACACCAGTGTACATACGCATAAAATGTTCAGATTCACAAAAAGCATTTTTTAGAGAGAAATGTTGAAAGCCGTGAGATTTAGGAACTAGACAATACAAAAAAGGCAGCTTTGTTTGTAAAATTCAGCATCGTAACTGAGCAATGCTTCCAGGCTATGGCATAGAGGAGGACAAACAAGAATTTGCAAATCATTCCCTTGTTAGCAACCAGAAATTAAAGCTATAGAACATGTAATTTGAACATGATTTTTCAAGAGCCTGAATCATTACTGAATATAAATATGAATGGCACTAGGACTGTCAGTGTTTGATACAGATTTTACTGAGTGAGAATTCACACATCAAACCCTATGCTTAGAGAACTGTGAAATGATTAACAAAGCATTGCAACAGCTTGGAGAAATGAGTATCATAATACCTATTTTCAAGTATTTTTGACAGTGACACTGCCTATTCTTGCATTTGGCTTTATACAGACTTTGGGCACTACTTCCACACAGGAATAAACAGGCAGAGGTTTTACCAAGAGTTGGAGCTGAAAATAGAAATCAGGACTAGCTTTGGCTGGCTGGCATTCTCTCCATTTAAAAAGGTTTTGATTAAAACCCAGGACAAATAGCAGAGATCTGTTGAAATCAAAGTGTTTTGGGATTCCTGCCAGGAGCTCAGTGAAATGAGGGAACGCTGACATCCAGCAGTTTGTGTTGGCTGGCTGACAGGGTACCCTCCAAGGGAGCCAACATACATCGTCCTGCCGTTGGGGACCTCAGCAGCGAGCCTGGGACCCCAGCCATACAGTAGACGCTCTGGACGGAACGCTGGCTTCAGGTTTCAGAGTCAGCAGTATAAAAAATGCCATCATCACAGCTTCCAGCATCCCTGACAGTACAGCAGGGAGAAGAGTCATCTTAAAATATGCCATCTTGTTTTAAAAAATCCTAAATAAGCAGTATTAATATATCTCAGTGTCCCTAGGTTTTCCTCTGGCGGGAAAAGCAAGATGCACAACTCAACTGCTTCCCTTGGCTTCTTCTTCCACACGAGCTGTCGCTCCCAATGTCCTGCCCAACTTGCTCAACAGCCCTGTACCCTACTCTCCTGTACCCTACTCCTGCACAGCCTATTTCCCTGGAAAAGCAGATATTTTCCAGGAAGAATGACACTATGTCAGTCTCCCCCACAGCCCATAGGCACAGAACAGGTAAATAATCTTCTGGCATCATGGCATTTCATTACAAAGGTCTTGTTCTCTTGCGATCTGGGGGCATAAGACAGAATATTCTTGGAAAGTCCCGGTTGGACACAGAATCCAACCCTGTTTTTAACTGCTCCTTAAAAACATGCTGTTACTGAGGAGTTAGACAAAAAAAATGGGCAGTTACTAAGAAACTCTGCATGGATTTCCAAATAGCTGTGTATTTGGAAGTTTGCAGACCAGAGTCCAAGCAATTTATTCAACTAAATCTTCTGATCGAGATTGTTTCTAAACTCCAAATCACTGGTTACCTAACTTAATTGTAGGGTAGAAGGTCTGCTGTAGTAAAGCCTCCAGATTTTCAGGCACTGTGAATGGTCTGGTTTGCTGCTATGCCAAAAACAGAAGCCCTCCCCTGCAGGGAGCGCTTATGGATGTTTGTATCTTGCCAACAGTTCTGTATCAGTACTAGGATTAGAAACTAAACCTTTTGGTATGTAGTAAGAAAAAAAAATAAAAGGAAAAGAAAAAGCATATTCATTTTAAGTCCCAGCTAAATTAAGCAGTATATGAAGTTAAGATAATATTCAATCCTGATTTGCTTTCTTAGTCCTAAAAAGCATACAATATTCTAACTTCTAGAAGAAAAGCTTGGTGTGAAAAGAGCTTTAGTCCAGCAGATGTAACACGAAGTGCTTTCAAAGCTCTTCTGTAGTTACAGCTTGATGTAGATCCTAACACTCCATATAAAAGTACCTTCTATAAACACTAAACGGCTTTGTATTAGTTAAAATCAGTGACTTTTTTCATTGAAATTAAACATGAAAAATACAACTACCTATCAAATTTTCTCTCCTAAATGGCATCACTGTAATTAATACCAACTTTTTAAGAGCTGATTTTTTTTTTCCCCACAGCTTGTCTTTCTGCTCCCTCTAAAGGGTCTATGGGATTCTGTTTAATAAAAAAAAAAAACAAACCCCACAACAAAAAAACCCTCGCTCCTCAGCCTCCCGAAACCACAACACTCGAGTGGGTGCTCCACACCTACACCTCGTTGTGAGGTGGTAAGTAAAGTGTGCCTCACCCAGAGCTTGCTGGCAGCTTCTCCTGCTCTCGCTGCGCCTCCGTCCGATGACTCCCCCGCTACGGGAGCCCTTTCCCCGCTGGTTTCCCTGGTGCTCCTGCCAACCCCAAGCCTCACTGCCTGCCGGTCCATGGGATCTACTCTGTGCTTAGGAAGCACCTGCTGCTTCTGCCTGAGAACAGGAAAGCAGCAATCATCCAGAAAAAAACCCCAAACCCAACCCAACCAACACGGAACAGCGGAATGCAACACAACCAGACCCCTCTCTCTCTTTCCGTCTCCGCTCTTGCCTCCTCCCTCCCAGTTCCCACTGTACTTTGGGGACCAGTGGGACTGAGCGTTCACAAAGAGCCGTTTCTCCAGCCCCCCCAGCAGGGCTTTCAGTAGGGCTTTCCCCACAAAAAGGTTTTCCTTGAGATTTTGCCCAATCCATATCACCATCTCCTAAGGCTTCTCCCACAGACTAAACAAGCTGAAATCTCTCACAGAAGAGTAAATGTGGCAGCAGTCGATGGAGTCAATTTTTTTCTCCCGTGCAGCTGCTCCCACAAACCCTGCTTGCTGCTCTGACTGCTAATCTGCTGGCCGCTCCGCTCGGCTACCCTCGGCTCTTCCAGAAGGACCAGTGCAATGCGGCACGCTTACGTGTCTGTTACTGAACAGATCAAAGCACCGTAACAAAGGGAACACTTGCTATTTCTTCAAAAAACAGCCATATCAAATCCCTTCCTTCCAGCTGACCCTTCTACCACAGCATTAGCGTAGCATCTGCCTGAGGACACTGCACTATTTGAAAGAAAGGTACAGAAAAATCTTCCAGTGTTCCTACTTTCTTCCCCAGAAAAGTCCTTTCCCCCTGTTCTGATTTTTAGGGAAAAAATTCCTCAGCACCTTTTGCTGAGTTGTTTCAGTGTAAAAGTCTGGTGCAGGATTAAAATGCTACAAGCTCTGGAGATGTACCCCTGCAAATACTCATAGATACCCAGAGAAAATGAAATACAAATAAGGCAGGGCTTTACAACACCTGAAGTCTTTAATGCAATCAAATTTCCAAGACTGATTTTATGCAAGTCATAATCAGGCACATGAAGCACCCCACAAGTCTCAGTCTAGGGAGACAGCCCTTATGTACTATTAAATTTTCAGACCTGCTCAATACCGGCAGGAGCACAGACACTCGAGCCACAGTCTTTGATACAGTTTGACAGAGCAGCATCCGAGAAAGGGATGTGTTTCCTACATGTTCTAGTCCGGTCCCAAGTGGCAAGGGAGAGCCTTGATTTCCAGCAAAGATCTCAGCAAAACAGGGTGAATGTAGAAACAACGCCAGAGGACGACCGAGCAGATGTGGGACGCTGCTGTTCCCCTGTGAAGTTTCTTTTGGGAATGTGTTTCATTTTTGCTTCACAAAAAGGAGATTGATTACTACTTGCCTGAAGCTCCCTTTATCAGCTGAAGTTTTGCCAATAAATCTTCCATGCAGGAAACCCAAGCCTGCAGGATCAAGCTGCTCAGAAGTCATCAGCTTGTATTCTGACAAACCGAGGTTAAATGCTCTGTGCCCTTCACAACCCAAATTAGAGGCAGAGTAAGGAATGGTCTTCCTGCATATTCATGGAGAGCCAGCATGACAGCCCTGCAATTCGAGGGGAAGCCAAAAACCAGACCATCAACCAAGGAATGGGTTGCTGGACCTTATCAGGCCAAAAGTCCCCTCTGCTTTCCAGTTACATGTCTGTTTGGCATATGGCTTCCACGAAGACAAAAAATAACAGCCCATTCCACCCATTCAGGAATCCTGCTTGGCACAGGCACGTGGTTTATAAAGACAAGATGGGAGTCTGAGTTGGATGAGACACGCCACTGTCATCTCAGGCAGAAGAAGGAGCTGTGGCAAGGCTAATAATAAGGGCAGAAGGATCATGTCTCTAATCACCTCATAGGTACCGAGTAAGCCTGAACTGCTGGATCATGATGGGGAGCAAGCGACCGTGTAGGCAGTGACACATCCAGAGCTGCCGTCTGTCTCAGCTGAAGCCCTTTTGCGCAGAACGTTAACGGCAGCCTGTGCTGAGCTGGAAAAAACCAAACCTCTAAATCCCTGGCACCAGCATCCAAAACAGCTGTTCATTCCTCCATGACGCAGAAGCAGCCTTGCGAGACACCAGCGCAAATAAGCGTGCCGGCTTCTTGCAAAGCAGGAGGAAGTCGGCTGTGTGCGCGGTTGGACAAACACCTACACCAGGGAGATCCAAGGAGGAGGAACTGCACTCCCTGCCCATACTAGCAGGCATATCGCTGGGGTGGAAGGGGCTTTTCAATGCACGTCAGGGTAAAAAATGACATTTTCCCCTCAATAGCCAGGAAATTAGTTTTTTCAAGAAAACAAGGAGTACAAAACCCCTGGGCTGGCACCCTGAGCACAGAAGTAATGCAGAGCTTGCACTGCTCTTAGTCAAGTCCTCAGTGACCTGCTTGCTGCCAAAACTTGGATATAGCACTCCAGTCCCAACCTCTTTGATCTGTCAAAGCCAACAAAACCACCTGCTCTCCTCTTGGGCTATGCTGATTGCCCTCTTCCGAGACTGCTCTCAGCTCCAACCACCCCCTTGCTGTAACTTTCTCTGTGCTGCTTCCACAGGACCCTCACCCACAAGACAATCTTCTCATATGAACAGCTTGAAGCCCAAGAGAAAAAAAAACAACATATGAAAAGGGAGTGCAGGAAACCTGACCTCTGTGTCCCCTCCAGCTTGAATAGCATGACTGTTTTTGTAGGCTTTGTGGGAAAGGAATTTTAAGGAGATCTGAGGAACACCGAGTTTTGCAAGCAGCTCCCTCCAAATGTCAAGAGAACTTGAGGAGAAAGTGCAAACTTGTTTGAAATTCAGCAAGCAGGCAATAAGAAGGTGTGTGATCCAACTGGAGGTAGAAGAAGGTCCTTAAAAGCCACTGAAAGATCTGGAGCTCAAGGATGGATTGTAAAGGACCATGAAAGCAAAGACAAGGAGTGTTTGCTTCACGTGAACCAGGAGAACGTGCCAGCATGCAACTCGGAGATGGGGAGACTGCTGACTCTCCAGAATACCACAGTTGTCGCGCTCCCTGATGGCATCACTGATGGATGCCGGAAGAGTGTCACAACAACAGATGAGAGGCCAGAATGAGACTTATCTGTGTGAACAGACAGGAACGGCTGTTTGTCTTAGTGACGTTACAAAAAAACGGATCTGCGGATCTGCTCAGACCCGAGTCTCTTCTTTCAGTATCCCCCTTGCTGTTGAAAAGCTGAGTCTAACCCATTTCTAATCCAACCACTGTGTTCAAGACTAAGCTTAGGTTCAGTAACCTATCACTTCATAAAGTTGAGAATACATTCAAGGAGAATCAAATGAATAAAGCAAGCCATGAAAGTGCTGCCAAGCAGCTCCTAGACTATTAGGTTCAACAGAATAAGCAAAAGCAATGTTGAAACAGTTGCAGTTAAATATTTCTTGCTTCACATCCCTCTCGTTTTCAGACACACATAAAACAATTGCCTTTTGTTGCTGAAAGGAGTGCATAAGACAAGGACATTTCCATTGCAAAACCTCGTATTAAAGAGGGATGAAAGCTTTAGTAAAAGTTAATACTTGCCCCAAATTTCAGGAGTACAGTCACTAATTCTCCTTTTTAATACATGTATAATAGCAAACCATCAAGCCATTTCAAGGTAGACAGCGAAGCCTGCCCAAGGGAGCAATGCTAAGTTGGCTGCCTTACACTGCATTCCTCCTGGCCTCCTAAAGCCTGTAATGTACCTCCGACACCAAGCCCACAGCCTCCACATCCCAGATGCTGGCTTCTTCGTTTCCTCTCCTCCGCTGGTGAGAAACATTCAATACCCACCACGTTTCCCTGCTCTTCAGCCGTGGCAGAAGTAATTCATAAACATCTCCTACTGATCAGAGGCTACTGCAATATTTGCACTAAATCTTTTGAGAACTTGGGATGATGGATGTAAATAATATTTATCCTGCACTAAAGGCATTTTCTGCTGAGACATATATCAATAATTTACAGAATTACAATTAGTCTGGAAGTAAGTTCAGCGAAGATAGTAAAATAAGTACATAACAGTATAATGAAGGTGACAGCACTAGATTTACTATGCATCAATTAGTCTTTTTAATCTCTGTTACAGCCATTTATTATTAAAGAAATATGAAGCTACAGCGACACAGATGTGAAGACACAGAAGTCACCCACCGAAGACAATAAACCCCAAGGTTAAGTTACCATAGATGGCACTAGCAAGGTCAGAATTAAAAGTGTGAAATTATTGTTCATTTAGAAATAGGCAACGTGCATCAAAACACCGATTTGTTGCTTCTCCTTATTGTCTGTAACATTTAAAGAGGGATTCTGTTTTACTCATCATGGACCACCGTACAGCTGAGGACCTGCACACAAACGCACAACTGACTCAGTTGGCTGCAGACGTCCTCCAGACTGAACTCTGAGACCAGACAGCCCGAGATGTTCATAGGGCTGTACTGAATTATTAATACCTGTCTGGTATCACACATTACATGTCAGATGTCAGAGGCACCTTTTGGATATCCTCCTACCATGCTGCAGAAGAAGCAATACTTGAAATCGGAGAGGGGGTTATCTACCACGCTCCCGTAACGCTTAGCAGAGCAATCCGGCTGCACCTGAAACAGCCCTTTGCTATCCCATGTCAAAGCTGATACGACAAAGTTTCTACCCCTCAAAAGACGACAGTGGCTACCCACTTGCAAATCCTTTAACGAGTTGTTTAAAGAGTGGTCAAAAGCTTTAAAGAAGCAGTTACGTTGCTTCTAGATGTGGGGAAGATCCTTGGAAGCAGAAAGAAAATTCGTATCAAAGTACTGTTGGGTGTTGTCCGGTGAATAGCGGCTCTACTCTTCTCTAGGCTGAACTCGCTGCACTGCGCAATTTATTTCACAGGGGCACAACAAAGTTTAATTAGCTCCTTTTGAGATATTTTTAGGACTTCTGGATGGAAAGCGCTAAGAGTGCCCACAGTATACAAAGAATCGGGTTGGCGTGATGAAGTGGTGAGCTGGAATGTTAATTCCGAGCAACGTGTGATCACGTGAATACTTGAAGACAAGGCTTATTTCTGAGCTGGAATGAGCACTCGGAGCAAAGTGCCACAAAAAGGCTCCACACTAATATGGGAAAAAACGCAGTTGTTTTTCCAGAAGAATGCTCAACTTGACACTATCGTGTTTAAACTCTGTCAAGTCAGGTCACAGGAAATAAAGTAGGATGAGTAACCAAAAAAACCCAAACCAACGCCAAACCAAAACGAGTCTCCTTTCTGTAGGTAAAGGCAAAATAAAAGGTGAAAAAAAGATACAAAAACTATTTAATGACTGTGAGCTTTACACAACTCCTAATCAAACGAGCAGACTCAAACACAAAGTCACATCCCGGACAACTTACTGGCAGAACATGAACTCTGTAGCTGAATGAACAACAAGGAAACCTGCATCCCAAACATTTTGACTGTAACACCAAAGATGCATTTAAGAAACCTGTTCTTCAAGTTTTTAACATTTCATTTGCAATAGCACTTTCTTTTTTGGACAAATACTTGCAATTTGAATTGTACAACTTTGCTGTAAGAAGTTGTAAGATTGTTGGACCCGGGACAAAGGTTTATCAACGCAGTCTGAGAATGGTAAGGTAATGATCAACTTGCTGCAAACATTTCGAGAAAAATTTACTTGATTCAGTAATGAAAACAACTTAGTCTTCTGTAATCAAATCTAAGCACAGCCACAGCACACTCATTTTATTTGTCAATTCTTGTACTTGAGGGGTGGTGATATACCTGCAAAACTACAGTTCTACTGAGCAATGAATTAAATTTTTCATGCATTGTTGGCCAGCATACCTGAACTTTACTCGCTAATCCACTTCCCATAAGATGCCCACAGACATGGCAAGCCTCTAATGCAGTTTAAAAAAAAAAAATCTATTTCAAAGCTGCCAGAGAAGTTTTCATTGCTTGCCACAAAAGTTCATGCTGGCCTCAGTTCTGCAACAGGGAGAGAAACCTGATACACAGCGGAGAACCCAGGAGCTCTGAATAATGAACTTTGCATTACTGAGCAACAAAAGAGGTACAGCTTTCGGCACACTTATTGCTGGTGTTGGAAGATTAGAAGGCTCACCGCTATCTCACCACCATTGCTGCTATCAGGAAAAGAAGTATTATTAGGTAGTTTAGGGTTTAAAATTATATTGCCAGTCTAAAGGATTTATACATATCTCATTTTAATGAAAGATAGCATCAAATCCACAGGTAACCTTTGAAAGTCTCTCCTCTCCCTGCCCCAGCCTAACCAAGCACAGAGCACCAAGGCTGCAAAAACATTACCATTACTCCACACGTAATGCAGGCAATACAGAAAAAACTGGAACTCCTATAGAAACTAATCCCAAAACATTGCCCCCGGGGTTCTCCAGTTTGTGTGACATAGAAAGGATGCTGTGGGGGCGATGCACTGCATGTATTTTACAGGCTACTTTATCACTTATTCAAGGCTTTGCCCCTCTGATTAATGGGGTCACTACAGCTACAGAGACTATAGCACACATGAGCCTACACAGGTGTGGCAAGGTAAGTGTTCCACTACATCAACAGCCCTCTAACAAACAGGTCACCGAGCGTCGCCTTGTTTTTCCCGCAAGGCGAGTGTACGCAAACGCGTTGAAACGCGTTTACACATGCCGTCATCCCATCTGACACCAGTGAAATGACAAACATCCATGGATTTTGCAAGAGGTAAGAAGAATCTCAGCTCTATGAACTCTCATTGCTCTGAATATGCAGATGCATGAAAACACCGTAAAAAACCTTCCCATTTCGAAGCTGCTGATACAAACCCATTTTAGACAGCTCTAAACAAGCTACACTGATTGTACTGTCTGCTGCTTCTCTACACCTCACGCTTAAAACTCTGTATTTTGATTACTGTGGATGACCATTACATACTTACAAAGTGTTAGTATTCTTTATGCAGGGTGTCTCAGAAGGAACCTTTGCTCACATTCCTAAGCCCAGTTTGTTTCAGCCTCTACGACCTGCGCTAGTAAAAATTATGTAAAACCACACTTACTTCGTCTCTGTACAGAGGACTCGTATAATACATGATATCCATCGCGCTGCTGTTCAGCATATCCCTTAAACCTCGTACTTTATCTGGAGTAATGGAGTCCACGGTGTCTGGAAAAAAACCCAAAGAGACTTGAGTTACATGCAGGAGAATGATAAAATCCAAACAAGGCACATGCAGAGAACATGGCATGAAACTTCTGGGGACAATTTTGCAGACTGCAGCTACTGAAACAGCAAAAGAACCACGTAACGTACCTCCATCGAGGGTAAGTTTTGATCTCCATTCAACCGGAAGAAATTCAACATGTGTTGCAAGATTGGAAAAATACTTTTCTTCTATTTTTCTTGCAGTATCTCGCATCCTATAAAAAAGAAAAGAAGAACATGTTCCTGTAAAGAATCGGTGCTTTTATCAAATAAAGCCAATGCATCCAGCAACAACACATTTCTTGCATTACTACTTTTCAAATGTGCAACGCATGCTTACTAACACAGGTAATTATCTCATCTCATGCTTTTGTTACAAAGCACTTAAATTTTCATACAATGAAAAATATGGTGCATTACATGATCAAAAAAAAAGAGTTTAAAAAGCTTTAAATGTATTATACTATGCGCTTAACATAAACCACCTAAATTCAGTTGAAAGGTATCTGTTAACTCTGGTGAGTTTGGGGTAGAATGTGATCTGAAAATTCAGAATTTTACCGCTGCCTTGAAATCCTGAATCCACTGAAATCAACCATTTAGACCAGTATGTGAGGAAGACAATTTGTGCTTTTACACACAAAGAAAACTATCAAAAATATCTCTTGAAAAGTCAGCATTTTATTTTAATTTCACCTATCAAATTGGAAGGCTTGAGAGCTCTCAGAGTGAGAAATAGGATCAATCATTAGCATTTGAACTTGCGAGGCTAACTGTCCTTTTGAAAGCCTTCTCCTTTTTAAAGCCTATCTGAATATGGACATTGACGCACCTCTCTGAAGGGATGTGAGAAACGTTAAAGCACCTCAGAAACAAAGTGTATCTGACCCTCTTTGTTGTTTGGGGGAGAAGGGGAATAATGGTATGTGATATTCTTTTAAAAAAGCTGTTTTACTAGTGTTGCGTGAAAGATTGATCAGCAAAAAGCAAAAACCACCATGAAATTATACAAGTTAGTAAAATAGCTGTGCATTCGATCAAAAACAGTCAGCAGCCAAACTGAGAAAAAAAACTGTTAGGTTTTCCTTTCTTTTCTTTACATGAATCGTGGCTCCCAATGGCATTAGTGTTTTTGAAGATGAGCACAACAAACTAAATCTGACCGAGAGGCAGCAGTGCTGGGTTTCCAGCAGCTGGTTCCCAGTTCTGAGCATCAGAGGATTTTTTTATTTCTGAGGCAAAGCCTCATGGTGGTTTTGGGGGTTTTTTCCCCCCTATTTTCAAAGCAAACTCCTTTTAGTGATTGCTACAATCAAAGGCATGATGACATTCATCTCCCATCTGTACTTCTACCAGTCTAAATGCGGTTTAGTAAGTTAAACTGCATTTAAACACTCAGCTGAGACACTTTCCTAGAATATATTATTGCTTCTCTGTTCTCCTTCAGTAGAAAGGAGATGGTTTAGAGGGAAGGGACAATGAAAAAAAGGGGAAAAGGAAAAAAAGGGGAAAAGGAAAAAAAGGGGAAAAGGAAAAAAAGGGGAAAAGGAAAAAAAAGGGGAAAAGGAAAAGGGAAAGGTCCTTTACACACTTTCTTCCAAAGCAGTTACTGATGGCCTGACCAAACAGCCAAGTAATGCAACTGATCAGCAACTCTACTTTTAAAGCCTGGTTTGATTGCACTCCTCCTGCTCTCTCATCCAATGAGATGGCAAAAGTTTAAGTAAAACAGAATCTTTCCCATGATGAGGGGGGAAAAAAAAATCAGCAAGAGGATCTGCTTATATCAGGGTTGATTTAAGGTCCAAACTGACCTAGTCTTGCAAAGCACAAAAGAACCCTCACCACCCCACACAAGACACCTCTAATGACACTTGAGAGCCCAACTTCAGCCACACGGAATTTCTAGATTATCAAGAAGATAAAAATTCAGTAAATACATTAACATTCCTGGAGTCCCCGAGTAACCAAAAGAGAAACACACCTGTCTGAAGAACATCAGATGAGTACTAGCACAAGGAAATGTAGGGACCTAAAATCTAAATGAATATTCTTTGGAAACGCTAACAATTCTTTGGTATCGCCAAGTCAGCTTAACTTTGTCTGCATGAAGGAAGATGGTGGCCAGCCAAGATGAATTCAGAAACACTAAGTTTAGCAGGAAACCAGCCAAGCAGCGGTCTAAAGCTGCTAGGCTTAAAAGCCGTAAAAGCATAGAAACGCCGTATGAATAAAGCACAGAATTCTACACAGCAACAATTACTTTAAATGAAGGAACCAAAGTATTTACACATCAGTAGCAGCTATAAACATTGTGAAGAAATAGCTATTAGAGCTATTGATATGCCCGTCTTCAAACATGACAGCTACAGGGTTTGTTCCTGTGCCAAAGGGTCCAGGTCTTACTGAAGCTATTCACAGGCAAACTGACAGAGAGGGTTTTTTTTAATTAAAAGTCTCCTTTTTAAAGATAGATATACGAGTTCAGAAAAAGCGGTGTAGCCTAGCAATCCTGCCAAAGCTTTTGGGAAAAGCGTCAAGTCTCCCCTGCCTAAAAGCTGTGCCTTATCCAAAATTTTGTGAAACGCAAAATGTAATTTTACTCGGATCTGGAGGGTTCCCCCCACGTCAGCTGAGGTTGTCCAGACGTGGGCCAGCCTCTGGCAGAATAGTCCCAAACTTCTGCTAGAACGGATTACAGACAAACAGTCAAAAGCACTCGGGTACATTAGAAAACCAAAACCCAACTCTGTGTGCATCTTCTTTATACCTTGCAGAATACATTCGGGGAGAAGAGCACAAAAGGTCCGTTTCACCAAATTTTTGTTAACTGCCACCTCACCGACGTCAAATCGAATACGCTGCACTGCACACTAACCGTATGAAGCTGGTTAATATTACAAACTATGTAGTTATGAAAACATTTCTTTTTTTTTTTTTGCCTTCCGCTAAACTTTCTAAGGCAATCCAGTTCAGCGTCACTAGCCAACTACTGTCAGAGGTGCAATTATTCTCTCTTTCATTATTTTACAGCAGCAATGTCACACCAACCTCCTGATCGCAAGAATCGTGGAGGCATTAAAACACACCAGCAGAAAATTCCCAGCGCAACACATCTCATTTACAGTGAATGGCACTGTACAACACCTCCCACTGATTTTGATCAACAGTATGATATTATAAATTCCAAAGAAAATTGTGGTGTAATTGCCAAGCGATGTGGCTACGCTCACATGCAAAATGCCAGCATATATACCTGCTATACACATGCTTAGCTGCTCTGCTATAAAGTCCTTTTTTTTCTTCTCCTGGCTTTTTAAAAATAAATAGTTTGAGCTATTTTATTAGATAGCATGTCCCTCTACTCGCTTGCTAAATTAACACCAACTGAAGTAATAAATCCTCATCTAAACAGGCAAAGAATTCTTCTCCTTTCCAATACAAATGGATGTTGAAATACTGACCCCAGAGCAACAACTACTTAAATCTATGCATCGAAGCACATGGTAACAACTAAAATTTATGATTTTTCTAAGAAAAAAAATCACTTGTGCACAGATGCAACACATACCTTAGAAAGCATTTTGACATATTGCTATTTTCCGTGCAAGAAGTAATGGCCTGAAAAGAGATACTTTGAGACCCATCATAAATAAAGTGTCCTTGGCTGCCTTTCTCTGATTAAAATAATAAATAATGAAACTATATTTTCACAGGTATACTTCCTTGCTTAAGCAAGCATATTCCTGAGATATGTTAACATATTTACGATTATTGCTGTAGTTTTTTTAATTTTATGCTGTTAATTTTACTCTTGTGGAGCATTCACAAATACTACATTAAAAACTGGAGAGCTACAAAAGAGTTACTTTCAGCTAGTTCACAAATTTTACAAAATGACCTCGATAGCTGGTAACGGAGCAAAATGCCTGAGGGCTTGAAGATGGTAGTCATTTCATTCACAAGTCATCTTTGCAGACTCTCTTCATTCAGATGATCCACAGACAAGAAAAAGGGAATGGTTTTTAATTTAAAAAGCATTACACCAGCCAACCTCTTCCTCTGACCTCTTGATTTAAGAGATAGGGCAATAGGATGTCCCCATTAAAAAACCTAAACTCTCACTACTGCCTGCAAAACTGTGTGGATCCATTTCTGGATTTTGGTCACACAACTGGTAAATTATGCTCTAAGGCATTCCCCAACGGCTTCCACCACTCTGGAGTTCCCTCAAATGGAGGGCAGCACTCACTGCCTCTTTGAGAAAATAATACCATGAGTTATTGTTGGAAACTCGGGGCTGGCTTGAGCTAAATTTGGCGAGTTGAAGTGAGAGCAGTGGGCCTCAGTAATAAAAACTGAGAACTGTTCAAGCCAGAGGAAATGAAAGGGAGGCTGTTTTCAAAAGCTTAGCTGCAAACTCAAGTCTTAGTCTAGGTGGATTTCAAAGAGCAACTGCAAGACACAAGTCATCTGCCACGGTTCCTCAAGGATTCATCTCTTCTCAGACCAGGACACATTAAAACCGCGGCTCTAGGGCATATGCAGATTCATTTTACTTCCAAAGAAAGATGGAAATTCTAGGATGCAACCAAAGTAGGCACGATCACGACTCACACTTCATCCTTTTCAAGAATAACGGGACTCTGCATGATCAAAGGAACTCAAGCTGCTCAGTTATTTGCTTACGGGATCCCTGAGAAAAGCCAACGGTGATCCAGGTGCTCCAAGTGCGAGTGCCTCCCTCCCCAGCACTGCGTTCCAAACGGTGGCAAGGTTGCCCCTAAGCGAGATGCTGGCTTTGGCATAAAGCAGATTAGGCATTCCCCGTCCCCACTGTCATCCCCTGCATCCTCGCCACTCACTCCCATCTTCCAGATGGTGTTCCAGTTTTTTTGGACCAGCTGCAGTGGTCCAGTTTACAACGGGACACTACAGACAGTTGTGCTGGTGTGGGCAGGGAAGGGGCAGGACTGGGCAGAAATGAGGGCTGGGGCGAGGATGGGAGTGAGAACAGATCTAAAGATACATCTAAGTCCTAAACAGGCTGTTCTAACTTCCGTCCAATATGAAGTCATGTGTTAGATAATTAACAAATGCACACAAAACAAGCTCTTGTGAAAGTATGTAATGCCCTAACCGTCACCTTTTACCTCTTGGGCTGAACTTCTCATGTAGCATGCAAGACAAGCTCAAGGTGAAACCTGTAAGCCCATTTGGATACTTAACTTCAGAAGAACATGCAGTTATTACCGGCACAAAAGAATGGAAAACAAGTACATAATATGTATTTAATGCAATGCAAGCATTTAAATGGAAAATAAGCAAAACTAACAAATATCTGAAAAGCTAAAGATTAGAGGAAAAATTTTACAGGAAATATTGATTTAAGATTTTAGCAGCACATATATAATGCACTGAAAGGCCTCTGAGAGGCTCTGCGCTCTGTAAGGGCTTGCATACCACTGGAAATTTACCAAAATAGCTATTTTGAAGTAATTATTATAATGATAATCCACGATTAAAATGCTTTCTAATGGGACTTGCAATAAAAATGTAATTGGTGATTATGGAACGCCAAGATGATCTTGCTTGCGCAGACAGCAATTTTTGTGCTATGAGCAGCAGCACAGGCAAATACAATTTTCAAAGCAAAACAAGAGATTCAGGCAGAGGCAGACAGATACCAGCTTTAGGTTAAGAGCAGCCAAAAAGCATCACAACATGACAGCTATTATGGAAATACACAGAAGAGTTACTCCATTCAATTTTTAAGCACAGGAGCTGATGAAATTTAGAGGGCCAGCCTAAAGGTCTGACCTTTACCTAAGTCAGGTAAAACAACAGGGTTTCTTTTAAATGAGGTTGGAAACATGGATAGTAACGTTCCTAAATTCTATCTAATATATGCAAGAAGCCCCATCCCACCCCCCGCCATAATCTAGAAGCGCAAGTTCAACAAAATCGGAGATTAGGGTTCAGTGAAAAAAGAATTCCAATTAACAGTATGAAAGAGCATACAGTAAAATTAAAAGGCTATCCCAAAATGCATTTTTAAGTTAATGTTGTACCTTATCAGAAAGCTAGTAATGTCAGAATACTGCATCTGATGGCAAATAAAAACCCCTCTTTATGCCATAATGTCTTAGTTTATATTACACAGGAATACAGAATGTAATATCTTCTTCCTTAACCAGTCATCCCTGCGGTACCAAAGCAGCTCCCAGCACATTATTCTGTTCACGTTGGGTCAGCTGAATCACTGTTCCAGCCCGGAGGAGGTACTGTCTCTTCCCAGACGAGTTCTGCAGTTAATAGCGGCACTGACAGGAGCAGCTTGTTGTACCAGCTGCCGTGCTACATTTAGGTAATAAATGTGTTTAACTACACTGCGAAGAAATAAAATCACGTCCCATCTACCAAAGACCTGTTCATTCAAGCATCAATAAAATGCACCTTTTCCATTTACCTACTTACAGGACCCCCTGCCACCGTAGCATCTAACCACGCTAATGATCCCATTGAACTCCATTCCTTAATGAAATTAGTCCATACAATTTTAAATTACCCTGGAAGCAGAAGTCTGTTTTCACCTCCGTAACCAACAGGATCTGCCTAATGATGCAGATGCATCATGTGAGATGCACCAATTTCTTCTCGAAGTGGCAACCTGAGGAGCAACCAATAGAGCATATCAGATGAGCTCTGGTAGGGTCTCTCACCAGCCTGGGTTACAGAGAGAGTATTCCATGTCTGGGTTATAAGCTGTATTTTTACACCTTTCTTTCCAGACCACTTGTTCAAGTGAGGCTTTCGTTTTGTGCTATGAACTGAAGTGTTGCTCTCACACAGGTTGAAACAAATACAAAAATTTTATCCCAGGGTAGATTGAACCCCCAAAGAAGCAACAATAACTGTGCGTGGCAAAGACAAAATGCACAAGACAGTTTTTTGTGGGTGGTAGAAAGGGAAGGCATTCCCTTCTGGAGATCCTGAACAAGCATTCCCTTCTGGAGATCCCAGATTCCCTCCGAGCTCCGTACCAAAAAAACGCAAGGCGTCATGGAGACTGCCTCTTCCAACCTGCCTCATCTCTGTTCTCTCCCCAGGGTCCACGGAGAGGACTGGTGGCTCTGTGCAGAGGAACGTGTCCTGCCAGATGTTGGGGGGCCTAAACCAAAAGCAACTTTCTATTTCTAAAGGAAACACTCAACACTTGCCCCGGGGCTCCCACACCAGCACAAGGCTCCCACACTTGGTGACATCCAAGGCCTTCAAAGCTGCACGCAGCCCAAGACAACGATGAGCTCTGAGGGCTGAAAGTGCCTTCTACACCTGCTGGTGGTGCCCAGATATTGATGAGAGAAGAAAGAAATGGTAACACTGATGGGCAGACCTATGGCTTAAGTTACAGATTTAGCATGGCTGCAACTACAGGTTTCCTACTAAAGAATGTGCATTTAAAAGGAGAAAAACACTGCACTCTTTTCTCCTTAGCTTCTACTTTAAAGTGTAAAGGGTCAAAAAATATTTCTCTTTATCCGTTTCATCCTTTTTCAAAAGGCAACATTTGACTCCCTGTGTCCCTAATGCAAAAGAATATTAAAAAAACCCCAACAACCACACACGTATCATGGATGAAAGTGCTAACAGAAAGTGCTAGTATGGCTTGTGAGAGCTGCCATTGTGCTGGCCTGGCAGACATTTCTTCTAAAATCTCTTCCTAGAACGTATGGCATCTTCCTCACTGGTAAGTTTTAAGCTATAAAAAAAGAGAGACTTCAATCTAAAATGATGCTTTCATTTGCAGATTTTGTACAGAATACACAGTTTATGCCAATAATTAGCATTTTAAAAGGCTATGCAATACTGACTGGTATTTTTTGAGGATATAAGCAAGATTCACTGAGGCACAAAAAGTCTTGTTTCTCTTTCAGATAAAAGATTTCAGATAACAGGCTGCCAATTAAAGCAGGACTTCTTATGGAATGAATGCCTATGCACTGTGTCCTGAGCTGAAGTTAATCCACCCTTACAACCCCTGTACGTATATTCAATGTAAAATGTGGTAGGGAGAAAGAAAAAGCAGAAAACCTTAACGATTCCAAGGTGGAAGTTTTATTTCTCATCACTGTTAAAACAGCACTTGCATTTAGGGTATTTGCATTTCCGGTGTAATTGCCTCCTACAAAAATTTAAGTTTTTACATTTATTTTGGTTACTAATTTCAGCTTTGTATGGAGGGCTGTGGATCCTTTTCTCTTTGGTTTTGATTGCTTGCTCTTAACCACCACCAAAAAAAAAAGAGCAGTGGAGTGCCAGGACAAGGGGAGTGGGGAGGAGAAGGCTGTTGCTTTGAGATGGCAAATGACACAGCAGTGAAATCAAGAGGTGTACTCTACCACACCAGAGGACACTAGAGTGGAACAACGAGCTGAACGAACACAAGAGCCTGCTGACAAGATGGTACACGCCACAGCGACGGCACATAAGCACTGACCTACATTGCCCATCTGGATTGAAAGGGAAGTTCACAAAGCTCTTGCCACGAAACCAGCAATCCCAGCTCTACACACACTTTCAGAAGAGTCACTGGGTATGTCACGGTTTCTGTCAACTTTGATGAAATGTGGAACTATTTGGGACACACATACTAAACCATCTGTGTAATACAGAGCTGCAATTAACACTTTTTTAGCCTCTTATTTCAGCTAATGAAACATTCCTTAACACCACCTTGTCCCCCACAATGCTGTCATCACAACTTTACAATTTCTTCTAATACTCAAAAATCTTTCCGGGTACAGCATTCTCAATAGCTCTGGAGTTTCTCTTCCCATTCACCAGCACCATAACTGGCCTTCTGAGTTAGCTCAGGTGTCAAATCAAAAGCCATCTGCAAACCAGTCTTCACAGAAAACATTCAATGAAAAGATCCGGTAAGCTTTCAGTCACGTTTTACTTGTCAACTGGTATCTGTGCACAGAACTCCATGAGCAGTCTCACAGCAATAGCTTCCAACTGCATTAAGTAACTCTGTCCTGTTGGGAATGCCAACATTCCCACTAGAGCTCCTCGTTTCCCCTCTCTTACCAGTATGCACTTCACTTGCCCACTATTCTGACAACCAGTAAGAACAATGGAGATTCCCCTTGATTTTGACCAAATGAAAAATCTCTCCTCGCTCAGAAAAGTCACTGACCGCAGGAGCTAGTAATTCATGGGCCACTCCCCTAAAAGTCGCAAGCATGGTCATGAAAACAGAATATCTCTCTGTTCTTCTGGCTTGCAGCTGCTCTCACTAGGTCCATACATCCAAATTAACATAGAAAGTAGAGTACCCACAATATAGAGACTAATGACTCGGCGGAAGAGGAGGAGAAGGCAACAGGAAAAGATACAGCATAAACCAAAGGGTCTGCTGTCATTTATAACATCAGCCTTATATTCAGGCTAGAGTCCGTACTGCAAATATTACGAAGCACTCACATAGCTGTATTTTTGATGATTCTTCCTTGGTCCATTTTCTGCCCAATACCATGCACAACAAACACAATGTGACTAGTTTGTGGTGGCTTGTCTTCTAACGTAGCTTCTTCTACATAGCCTCTATGTAGCCTTGTCCCACTACTTGAAGCTGTAGAAAAAACATTATCCTAGATCAGTTACAGTCTATGAAGTGCAATGGTCTTATATCTTGACAGAAGCTTGACTTGTCTCAGACCGATACATTAAACTATTTTGAAAACGAGATTATACATAAAGGAATAGCATGTATTTTTAAATATTTGCAATTTTACACTCCTGAGAGATTTGAGCAACTAGGTGACATTACTTGTATGACTCAATGTATTAACAGGCCATTTCCAGTGTAAAGATAACTAATTTCAGAGACGTTATGAAAAACAACATTTTAGAAAACAGTTGCGTTAATTGTCCATCCACTTTTGCAATGCACTTTTTCTGTGCGTCTCAGCCATTAAACTTCCTTACATCTCCAGCTTACTTCCACAGCATGGAAGGATCATGGGAATGATCTCACCACAAAACTGGTGTTGTCATTCTCTCTGACCCAATTAAGAGAGCTGGTTGAAAAGCTTTACATGTTTTCATTTTGACAGGGAAAAGCTCTGTTTTATTTCAAGCTGATCCAACCTCAAATTTTCCCACTCGTTCTCCAGCTCAGTGGCCAAACCAAAAACCAATCAGCCAGGGCAAATCTGGCTATTACTTGCGCCAACGGCTTGAGAAACCTACTGGCACAGCGTGTCTTCATCCCCCTCTAGTGACAGACCCATACAGAGGACATGCCAAGGTCCTGCATGAATCCAGCAACCCCTTCAGATGGCCAGGTAGAGGAAGGCAGCACCATTCCCCGCCACAAAAATTGAAATAAACAAGTTGTTTTGTTTTTAAGGAGGAGGAAAACACTACAAAAACGCTAAGGGCAGTTTTTACACAGGACAGGTTTTGTTTATCAAGTGGGCATCTACTTGGTATTTCTCCCCCCAAATTGCTCAGGACAGATCTTGCTTATTATTTATTACATACTATCCAAATTATGTTCTGGATACAGAATACTTCATTCCTTCTGGAACTGAAGCATTGAATTATATTAATTCTTGACAAACATTAATTAAGTATCCACCCAAGAGCCCTGTGGGGTAAGAGGGTATTAATTACAGAACACAGGCATGGAGATTAAAGCCAAACCTATCACTCGATCTTGTCTCCTCAGAGACCAAGGAACAAAACAGATGTGTATGTTCTGGTTTTTGTAGTTGTCCAGCAGTGCACAGGAGCACCACAACAGAGGGGACAAGTTCCAGTTTTATAGGTTGGCAATAATCTGCCTTTTACTTGAGAGAGACCATCCTCTCCTCCAACCATCTCAGCCTTGCTGGCTTTATAACTGGTAGTTTTGGGCTTAAATGAGCCTGGTTTCCTCCTGGAAACAATTTCTGTCTAAATGCTTCACCCCTCTGCTCAGTTCATATGTCTGTTTAATGAACAGAAAAAACCCAAGAGCTGGCTAGAGGGGAAGGTATGATCATGTATTTAAGGAATAAATCACACAGCGGTGAAGTTAAGGTTGCAAAGGGAAATGTAATTCTTATATTGTAGCTGCTAGACTCTGCCACTGTAATATTTTCATATACTTATTATGTAATGTTAACTGCTGCATCCAAAATAATAATAAAATATGCAATAAAAATAAGTCATAGCCTATTCGCATCTACTTACAATTATGTACAACAGCCTAAGGACCCTAATGTACTCTTCTGTAAAACTGCAATGGCAAAAGTGAGCTAGTCACATATTAAAACTTCAAACTTGAAATCTCCTTCTAGTGTTAAAGTGACAAACTTAAAATACCGGTATTTATAATATTCTTTACATACTCTGAGAAATATTACCTTTGGAAAACCCCAACTTTTGTGTAACAGTTCTTGCAATTTTAGATGTTGTTGCATCACTGTAAAGATACACTTCATCCACACTGTGCCAGTCCACATGGTTGCGACTCAACTTTAGACTATGAATAGCTGCAGCAAAAAGGAATAACATTTAATTTAGATGGGTAAGAGGAAAAAAAAGCCTCTTCAAACACAGAGAGAGAAGAGTAATTTACACATACGTTAAAATCTAGAGCTCTCTTATACCTAAATCTGTATTACTTCTTACCTTGAAAAGTTTTTAAGTTTAGAATTAATCTGACCAGGACAAGCAGCAGTTTGGAGACCAACTCTGAGGTCATTTCGCATCATTCTCCTCCCACCCTCATTTTGGGATGGTAGGTTTCCAAAATATTCCCTTAGCTGAAAACAAAAAACAGGGCGGGCAGGGCAAAGCATCCTGAAATATTGCAGGTTGGCGTGATAACCAGGTGACTGCCCCATGCACCCTCACTAGAAAAGCACAATTTCACTCCCATCTTCTCTCTCCTGTGTCCTGTACAGCGAGATCCCTGGTTTTGACCAAGACTACAGCACACTACAGCAACACAGAGGCTTTCAAGGCTCCGTTACTAGAAGGCTCCATGGCATTTCTATCCTTTCAGAAATATCTAGGAGCTGGAAATGCAGTTCAATAAGAAAGCCCCTGAATGAGTAATTTCTGGCACAGAAGAGAGTCTAGCTCTTTCAAAAGCCACTAAGAGCTCTAGCGTTTTTTTTTTGTGCAGTTGTATTTTCCAGATTTGGAACTGATTGAGCTCTGGGACCAACCTCATGACACACTGCCTGATTGTTGGGATTAAGCACAGCAGGCATGTTATAATGCAAGTCAGAATCCCTCACCTAAGCTTGGAGCTTGTGTGAGCAAAGCAGTACCACAGCTGTATTCCTTGTAACTGGGATTTCACCTAAGTTTGGAAATCTGCTGCTTAGGTCTCATCTAATGTGGGATACACAACATCTGGAGAGCTGACAAAAGTAATAGCCCTGTGACAAAAGAAGTGTTACTTAACTGTCATTGGTCTTGCTAAGAAGTCCAAAGTCATGGAAAACACCCAGAGAGGTTGTTTTGGGTTTGGGTTTTTTTTCATAACAATCAGAGCTCTAACCTGTCCCCTACTTGAAGCCACTCAATTGGATTTTTTATACTCTTCTAAAAACATTCTGAGAAAGCCTGAGCCATCACAATTTCATATTTTAGCTCTGCCACAGCACAAACCAGCCATGTTAAGACAGATGTTGTGACCTTTCTCCTGCAGTATTTTTTGTTTCTTTGCCAAGGCAGATAGACCTGACATAGTCTGAAGAAAAACTAAATGAAGTCTGTAAGGGGATTAGAAAAGGATGACTCCTTCTGTTATAGTCAACAACTAATTCACAAAAAATAACTAGAACTACATTGCTGTTTTACACTGACAGAGGAAGAACAGGAAAGGAAGTCAGCCTGACTTTGAAGAGCAGACACATCAGCTTAGAGAATGACTGGCCAGAGCAAGAAGCAATTGAGTGAGAACTTAATGAACATGCAAACTAATTTTTCATAAACACCCCTGCAGGTGCAGAGGTGAATCCATGTCCAGAAATCTCAATTTAGAACTGGAGCAGGAAAAAAAATTCCCAGCAAAACTTCCTCTTTCAGACTTGGAGACAACACAACACAGACTGTGATGTCCAGAGGCAGGCACATAGTCATGTAGCAGCAAAGGCAAGGGACCTCCTTGCAGATGTCTCCACAATCTCCTCCATGCTCAATTCCATGACCAATGTAGACTTTTTATGGATTGTCTCACAGGTCTTTAAGAGCTTTTCCATCTGTATTATGTAAAATCCCTCTCAGAATATGTTCTTGGGGAAGCTGACAGAGGAGGGCTGGAAGCTGGATACCTTAGGAGAGTGTTGTGCTCAATGTCCAAAGCATGCAGAGGAAGAGATGGAGAGGCCCGTGGCCAAGTCACCTACTACCACTGGAAGAACAGCAGTTTGGGGAGAAGTGATCCTCAAACTCTTTCTGGAATCAAGTCCAGCCTCTCTATTGGAAAGAATATAAAGAAAGAAATAGGTTTTTCCTACCCTGCATGAATTATTCTCACTTGGGAAGAACAAATTCCTAACTTTTATGGTGTTCTTCAAAAACACATATGTTGAAGGACACATCAAAATCAACTACCAGACATGTAAGCACTGAGGAACTGCAAATGAAATATCCAACACTATTTCCCTGCATATTTAGTAATGCCTTCAAAAAGGAATCCAAAAACTTTGGTCTACTGTTAACGCAAGCACCACATGAAACTACCAGTAACCTTCAATAGGACCGTACTTCCTTGTCTCTTGACAACAGAGCAACTTACCTCTCTGAGATGTGTTGTTAACATACACATTGCATTCAAGCTCAGATATACTTTTTACAGCACTTGGACTATACAACCTTCCTTTCTACCCAGCACCCAGTAAAATATATATATATATTTATAAAAGGTGTGTGTTTGTTCTTGCTTCTCAGTTTTCTTTCAACCACAAAATATCAGGAGATTTTAGGGAAGTGGCAGGATCCAGAACATGCATATGGACAACACTTTTCAGTGAATCCACCACTTTGCCAGAAAGATGATAAATTTTGCAATTTAATTGACATATTAACATTTTATTTTGCATCTCTCAGTAAATTTTCTTTACCAACACACTCACTGCTTTGCTTTTGAGTGCCTGTCCATGTGCACACTCCAGAGCAAAGTCCAAACCAGCAGTAGAGAGACTCAATTGCTGAAAAAAAGTGGCTTGCAGGACATTTCAAAGGCACCAATGCACGCCAATGCAGTATTTTGCAAAAGTTTGGATAACACTTCCAGGGTGTCTATTTTACCAACCAGGAGTACACACATTCCTTTAAAAGTTAACAAGAGTCACTTGGCTCAGAACAAAGCTGGGTGCTCTACCTTGGCATTCTGTTTTGAAATCCCATGGGATGCACTGTTTAAAAAGTCTGCCTGAGGATCAGTGTGTCCATTCCACAGGCCAACCCATTCTCTTACTGAGGTGGGGTGAGATTTTGTCTCCCCTTTTTTAATTTATATAAACATTGGGATTTCTGTTCATCCTCAGACCCTGGATGTGATGTCCACCAGTGGAACAGAAATCCCCTAATAAGGGAGAATCTATCACCCTGAGCTCTAGGCCCTCTTGGTGTGCAGGAATATCCCTTCAAAACAGGATTGACACCCCACTTGATGACTATTGTGCTTTCTCTATCCTTACATAAGAATCTGTCCCAGCGATGACAATGTCTGGGGAGAGAAAAACTCCCTTGCAGACATGCATGGCAGAAACCCAACTGAGAGAAGAGCTGCCTGGCTGAGACCAGTCACAGGGATAAATGATCCACAAGCCATGTGAGCATGCACACCTAGGCAGAGACAGCAGCTCTCTGTCGTTATGCACAGGAGATACTCTTTAGGTAAAAAAACCCTGCAGTAAGGTACGTTTTCATTAGGGCCAACATTGCACCGAGGACTGTGGAGAGATTCTCAAGACTCTCAAGCGCCCAACTAAAAGGAGCTTCTGCTGCTGACGGTCCCAGGGTGTGTTAACAGTGAGGCAGAGAACAAAAAAAAGTGTCTTTGGAGAGGATTTGATAGCAGTCTGAAAATAAGCATGCTAAAAATTCAAACTATGCAAACCGTGACTTCCAGGTATGAGATAACAAGGGCTGCCACGGCTCTTTTGAAACTGAACGCAAGGAAGAGAAAGTTATGTTTTCCTGGCGATGATGACATAACATGATTTACATTCCCTTTTCAGAACAAACAGTGACTGTCCTGTAAATGCTCAAATTGACAACTCGGGAGGTGTTCATACTGAGATGTCAGAGTGTCAGGAAGTCACCAAGGTGCGTCGTAGCATGGCCGAGGAAGCCAAGGCGCAGAATTCAGATTAGGCAGTGGGTATGGCATAGGGGAATGCTCTTTGTGGTCACGCCTCTGCCTTCTGCATCCTTCAGGAGCACGCTTTCTACGGTTGTGGATCCTCTCCAGGGCACCAGGCTAGGAGATCGCTGAGTTGCGCTGAGATCTGGCTGTGGCTACAGCATCTCTGAACAGCAAGCACAGAAGATGAAGAGTCTCCCATAAAACCACAGGACAGGAAGCTCCCTGTGGATCAGACTTCTTGCGGCTTTGTTTTCACATGAACTACTTCCTTGACACTGACAACATGCACAGCTTTCTCAGTAGATATCTCCGAAGGTGCATCTTCCCCAGTTGCAGAAAACCCAAGGTATTCTGCACACTGCTTAGTTGTCCAGTTTGGGAGTAACAGTCAAGCCCATAGACGTGAGACCAAGTTTTGGTTTCTTTTGTAGCCAGAAAGTAGAAATGAAACATTTTTCAGGACTATCAACCACGACAGACACCTAGAGTATGAGTAACATGGAAGGCACAACCCCACTATAGATGGAAGACAGCCAGACGCTAGACAGTAGCGAGCAAGCCATGCAAACACAGAGAGAAGCACAGGGGAAGTGAGAGTGATCAAGAACGAACTTTCAGCTGAAGAAATCAATGGTTACTATCACACAAACCTCCAGTTTCACCAAGATAGAGGAACACAGAGGGAAAAATACCTCTAAAAAGTTTAAACATGAAAAACAAAGAGGTAAACAGAAAATACTGAATACGTATTCCTAAAGCCTTGAAGAGCCTGATCTCAATTAGACTGCAGAAACTCATCTTGAGTCAAAATAACTGGAGAGTTATTTTGTCAAAATAACCGAGGAGCAGGAAGCCTGTGCTATTTTGTATGCTCACAGCACAAAACCCGTGGAGAAGCTGGGGATGCGCACTGCTAGCGCAAACATCCTCCCAGCACAAGTGCTTGGGGAGCGGAACACCTCCAGGAGTGGGTGCAGACAGACAGGCACTTGACCATGACGTGCCATGGGGCCAACAGTTTCAAATTAAATACCTTTTAAGGTAAGCACCTCTTTTTTGCTGGATACTTTCATCCACCTGCCGAGACCAAAGCATGGGGTGATTTTCTTCTACCACCAGAGTTTGGCTATGCTCAAGTCAAAAATCAATCTGGAGGCAAGCACCTTTGACGCGCCAAGAGCTGATATTATCTCCGTCTCCTCCACAAAGGCACTGTCACTCCAGTCAGGGCTAAAGACCAGAGAAGGGATACATACTGCCCGAAAACCTTTTCTGCCTTCTTTTTTTCAAGGATTTTAAAATAAACCAGTAAGCATTCGTTTCTGCACAAAACCCTGCCACATCACACACACAGCCGAGAGCATAATTTGGCCGCTGTTGTTCTTTCTGAAACAACTCTGAAGTTCTGGTATATAAAACTGAGGTTCAGCTGTAGATTTTAAAACTTTTTTTAAATTTATTTAAAAAACAAATGCAAAGCCATTAAAAAGGCTATTGCGCTTAACTAAATTGGGTTGTTTCACATCGCTGTCATTTTTGTATTGCACTTCACCACCTCGCAATTCATCAGTGCCATTTGTTACATAAGCACCTACTTTGAGTTTTTTAATTCAAGCACATTCATTACCACAACTGAACATGATGTAGAGAAAAAAACCCAAACAAAAGAATTCCAAAATAAAAGGCAGAAGTCCTTTCTTACTGCTCAAGACAGTAATTATACACCTTTAACAGACTTGAGTTCCATGTGTGAGAAGAGGCAGGAAAAAGTTTACTATTAAACAATTTGATTCCAGACATTTTCACTTGGACCCAACTATAGAAAAATACAATCAAAGGAAATCAAAAGGCAAACATTTATGCATGTCAAAATAAATTCTCATACTTCACAACATCCCCGGGAGCTAAAAGAATATATGGTATGACAAGAATAACTCTAAACCAACCATGTGCATTTACATTTTAAATCGAGGGTGCAGTTTTCAGCAGTCTAGCTCCGCAGTCACTGAAGTCAGTAAAAGTTTAATCACTACTGGCTTTAACGGTGGCAGAGAACGACCAGTGACAAGGACTTTTGAGCCTTCTGCAATCATTAATGGTTCCTGTGAGATCTCCTCCCACTTTCTGAAACAAATTTGCAAAACATCAGCTGCTGCAAAGCTCAAAGTTGTTTTCTGCAACACAGCAGCCTTTACCACGTATTCTATACAGCCTCCCCTTCTTATATCGTATGTCCAAAGTCTCATTTCATTCCAGTACTCATACAAAAGCTGCAGTAAAAATAATTTACAACATAAAATTAAAGATGCGTGCATTATCAAAAAAAAGTAGCAAAAAAAATTCCTTGTCTGACATAATTGATCTTGTACCAGGCCTACTGTGATTCTGAAAATGTTGCTTTGCGTTTTTTGAAAAAGCCAAACTAAATATACAGAGTGTAAGAAACAAACGTTTACAGTTTTCATCACAGTCACAAATAATTATAATAAGGATTACTGCACGATACTGTTAGCATCTATTTTTCTCTAAGATTCACAACACTTCTACTTTTCTTCTAAGATCTATGGTGCTTTTTCCTTCCCTTTTGAAGGAAATGGCATGAACACAGCTCAAGAAATGGAAGCATGTAAATCTAACACATTTAACTTATACAAGCAAACTAGAATTTAAAGTTTCCTAAGCCAGAAGTACTACAAAAAAGAAATCTACGATTACTGTACCTTGGGAACGCTTTCGCTTAAGACATGCAGCATCTGAATTCTCCTTATATCCTCTCCATTTGAACAAAGAAGGGAGGGAGAAGGGAGGGAAGTAGTAGAGAACTAAAAGTAAAAACACTGAGCTTCAAAGTAAAATTTTTAAAAGGGGTGTCATTTTTTTCATTAGTGTTACCATTTTTAGAAAAAAAAAAGTTGGCACATTTTTTAAAAAGTATATACACTTAAACTGGTTTTGTAGCAGAAGTGTCAGGTCACACTAGCCAAATTCAATTTCGTCACTCTTCATAAACAGTTATGACATCACAACAAAGCTTACAGGCATTAGTAAAAGATAGCTGGAACACAGTGTAATCAGACTCATACAAAAGCATAAACACTCTATTTGTAGAGGGTAGAACACAGTAACCCTTCTTAAGTATACACCAAACATTTGAAAAAAAACCCAAAACAACTCAATTTTAAGCACGGGTCTATTATTTCCACCAAAGAGTGTAAAAGGATCATTAAAAATTAGATCAGATAAAATACCCTACTGCTACCCTGTTCTGTAAATCCTCAAGAAGCTGCCTTCCACGGTGAAATGCAACAGCATGCACGCTCTGCCTCTGAGCTTCCTTCCCCTTGATGGTAAGGCAAGTCCCTAACTTCTACTAGACTTTCAATTGTGCTATCTCACTCCTCGTGAGAATACTGAAATATTGCACAGCAGTCCAAAAGATTCTTTTTCAGGGACTTAGGTGATGGTGCTGTGGGATTATGGAAGAAATACGCTAAGCTAAGTGAAAGCTGCTGCTAAGGAGCAGGTAAAGTTAGGCGAGCAGGAAGAAGCTGTTCTTGGCACTTACGCAACAGGAGGCTTGGATTCGCTGTTGAATCGGTTATGATGGATATTTTTTGAATGTTGATCGAATTGGTGAATATCAATTAAGGTTGATATCTTTTTGAAGACTTCTATGCTTCTTCAGGGGTTCCTGAGCAAGGCTGAAAGTGAAGTCCTACAAATCATAGAATCATAGAATGGTTTGGGTTGGAAGGGACCTTTAAAGGTCACCTAGTCCAAAACTCCTGCAACGAGCAGGGACATCTTCAACTAGATCTACATCTTCTGTGTTACTGCTCTGTGGGCCCTCACTAATACAAATAGTCTTAATTTCAAAATGTTTTAGCCTCAAAACCCAGATATAGTCAAGAGAGTGTATTTAAATCCAATGAGAAATCAAGAAGCTGCAGCCTGGCTTCTGAATCCACACAGTCATTAAGCTGCGATCACCTGCTGCAGAGCGGGGAGAAATGCAGCTGAACGACATCTTCCCTTACAAACACCAGGAGCAGTTAATATCTATGATCCGCTAACTGATGCCAGCACAAGAGGGTAATATTCCATGCTTGTGTCAAGGACTTTGACTGCCACAGTTATGCTGGTCCAGGTTCACACGCCTTCACACCCTCAGCTAACAGCTCTGTCAGCAGGTGCCTTAATACAGGTGCAAGTGAAGTATATTACTGTTGCACGTCAGTTTTCTAGAGGAGAGGAAAATTAGGCTCATAGCTACTGCACTTGGAACTTGATGGGATAATTTAGTCTACAAAATAGTTTACTGGCTATGGCAGCTCAAGAAGAATATGCACAGGAAACGCAAGTAAAGTATAAGAAAAAAAACACCTTTTTTAGGGTGAGGATGGTAAACCACTGGAACAGGCTGCCCAGAGAGGTTGTGAAGTCTCCATTGTTGGATATTCAAAACCCCACCAGAAACTTCCTGAGCAACCTGCTCTCACTGACTCCGCAGCTTTGAGCGGGGAGGTTGGACTAGGTCATCTCTTCTGATCTGCACAACTCTCTGATTCTATGAATATGACTTTCCCATCTAAAGGTTAACTTAGCCAGCTGCAACAAAAATTCAAATATAAATTTTTTATGAACAAAAAAAAAATGTATTTGAAATCTAAGGCAAAACAAATCAACTATTCCAAACACAACTTTTGTAAGTTTAGTGGCATCTAATCACACACTGAAAATCCATAAGAAAAACCAATAAACTTACGCAGTTTCAAAATCAGTGCATTTCAAAAATTCCTTCTGATTCTGACTCACCGGATTTCTTCTACCTTTGATTAAAATCATCCATAACAGAATCACAGACTTGATCACAGAAAAATTTCTGTGAATTATTTTTTATTTACTATTATTTTCTGAAGAGACGATTGGGATTCGTCTGCTCCAATCCCTCACACAGAGCAGGATGAACTTTTTAAGTTGGATCCAATTTCCTATTTGGATCAGGTTGCTCGGGCAATTTGCAGCTGAATTTTGAACAAGTCTTTGTGCTAATACAATGAACTATGTCTATTCCTATCTTACTATCACATATATTAAGCTTTTGGCTTAATTTCAGCTAATTAAACTAATACACCTAAAATTTGGAGCAACAGACGACAGGTACTCAATTGTATTTACGATAGTAACAGCTAACCAGGTATTCTTAAAGCAGAAGCAGCAAACCTTAAAGCTGTTAGAGGATATTATTTGTACCGGGGATCAGTTTATGATGTGCCCTTTGAACCACTGCTCAGTGGTCTCAAACAGAAGAATCAGAATTAGCCCTCAGGCTAGCCTAGAGCAGTGGGGCGTATCACCTCTACCCCCCCAGGAGCATGCTGAGCACTTGCAGGTCCTGCTCTGCTGTTTGGCATCACCATGTACCAGGCAGCTGTGGGTCCCAGGGGTTGAACCTCCAGCTGAAAGTCAGACTGTGTGACAAAAGGTGCTCGTCCATCCTTGACCGCCTCCCTGCACCTGAAGGAAGGAACTCACAGCAAGGGATATGTGGGCTCTAGTCACAGAGCAAGAGAGAAAAATCAACACTGATTGATGGACCCTCCATCAAGAAGCTCTTGGTCTGAACATCGCTGCCTTTATTATGGTTAAATACCCTTAGCAAAATATCTAGTTTGAGAACCCTTATGAACCTGCTATGATCTGAGTTCATGGTCTTGTTTTATCTTACCATGACCTTGATATTACTGCAATCTCTCGAGAACTGCTCCTTTGATAGACTACTTTAGACAGGTCCTGAACTCACTGTCTGCCTAAGTATGCACAAAAAGCAGTTTCTAAACCTTGTTATTCTGTAAGTTTTAAGCTTATTGACTGCTAAGAAGGTATTATGACACCCTTTTTGTATTACCTTCATAATGGTTTTGACTGAAATATTGCTTCACAGAACAAGTGTAATAACCTAGGGTTTTCTCAGAAATATTTATGGAATTAATTTACAGTAGTAATGTATGTAATCACTGGGTATATGCAATACAAGAAAGGTCCATATTTCTGCACAAAGGCCCAGAGGTACAACCGATTCTCAGTGTGGTCAGACAAATACCCCAGATACTTCCACATTTTAAGGGTTGAAATTTGTATCAAATATTGCAGAATTTTGAACCTAAGAATTTAGATCAAAACGTCACCTTACATCTTGTGTTGATATTAATTTATGTATGTTAAATTTGAAGAATGAATTTTCCTCAAGAAGGACAAGCAAAGCCAATATACAAAAAACCTAGTGTTATCTGGAGGAAAACTAACAAGCAGCCTTCCAGTACTTAAAGGGGGCTTATAAAAGATGGGGACAGACTTTTTAGCAGGGCCTGTAGCGATAGGACAAGGGGTGATGGTTTTAAACTAACAAAGGGGAGATTTAGACTAGGGCTAAGGAAGAAATTTTTCACCATGAGGGTGGTGAAACCCTGGCCCAGGTTGCCCAGAGAGGTGGTCGATGCCCCATCCCTGGAACCATTCCAGGTCAGGTTGGACGGGGCTCTGAGCAACCTGCTCTAGTTGAAGATGTCCCTGCTCATGGCAGGAGGGTTGGACTAGATGGCCTTTGAAGGTCCCTTCCAACCCAAACCATTCTTTGATTCTATGATTCTATGAAGTACTGGACAAATGAATTTGAGGGCCCAAAAACCTCTCAATATTGTGTACCAACCAACAGAGCGGCAGCACAACAAATCAGACCTGGAAGCCCACATACGCTGTCACAGCAGCGCAGCGTCTCATTTAGGGGTTTAAGGTGTCATCACTCGACTGTCTGTAGCAACGTCTTGAATGGCAAATGCCAAGCTCTCAACACAACTGTAAAATGACAACGTGACGACTCTCCTTTTGCTCAGAAAAATTATGTAAAATTACTTTATGTAATGACAAGCCAGAAGATGCTTTCCTGAATCTGCTGATATGCAGATTTGCCTTTGTGCAAATTTGTGATTTTCATTAACTCAAATCCAGGCTGCAGCCATTCAGTTCCACAACAAAGCAGTCAAAATGCAGCCAAACCCCTAATTCCTCGTCCTAAGTGTGGTGTCCTCCTGTAGCTGTATCGATTACCCTGACTTAAAAGACAGAATAGCAACGTACTTTCCTGTATCTATCAACAATAAAATGAACTATTCAAACTGAAAAATGTACGTGGAATTTGGCCAGGATCAAAGCAGATGATGCGATGTGAAGCTGAGGGCAGCCAACTGATGGAGGAGACGGGCGATGGCCCTGCAGCATTTGCTTGCACCAGGACTCCAGCAGCATTCCTCAGGCCTAGTTTTAGGCACCTCTGGAGGCAGAGCTCCCTGCAGAGTCGATGAAGAGAGAGGCTCACGCCCTCAGCATCGCTCCCTGACACGCACACATTCTGCCTGCTCTGCCATGGTCTGGGGAGTCGGCTGTCACATGCCAAAACCTCCTGTGCATGCTGCACTTCAGAGATGGCCGGTCAGGGTAGCTGGCCTTTTACAAATGTTACAGATGCCAAGATGTTCAAAACCAAGCATCCCTCCAGAAATCTCAGAAATTTGCCTGATTTTTACAAGCAGCAGATAGAGCTATGGTACCTGGGAACCATGTCTGTGAACCCCTATGGGACATAACCTTCTCGGAGACAAATCCAGGTCAACT
Source organism: Phaethon aethereus (assembly GCF_964289735.1). Lineage (NCBI taxonomy): Eukaryota > Metazoa > Chordata > Aves > Phaethontiformes > Phaethontidae > Phaethon > Phaethon aethereus. The sequence goes on from NC_138579.1 coordinate 4,367,631, forward strand.
GGATATGGTAAATCTAAAGGTCACATTAACCTGCTTGGACAGTCCTAAGAAATAAAGTGCCTCATTTCGGTGTTCTGCCATAACAAATAATTTACCTGGGAAGTCATGCCATTGCTGAGACCAACAGCTCAGCAGACCACTGAAGAGGATGAGACACCAAGAGGAGTCATCGACATCAGGCACCATAAACACTGTTTGTTTTGCAAGGCATGAAATTGAATACTTGGTAAGGATGAAACTCAAAATACCACTGCAGTTTGCTCTGTAGATCAGAGGGATTTCCCACTGAAGCAGTGGTCTGCAAGCTGCCCCATGGAAAACAGAACTTGAGAAATCATTCACCTAAACATCATCGTATGCTTTCTGTTACCTCCAGCATTTACAGCTTCATGTGCTCCCAAACGACGCTGGAAGGTAGCACAGGTATTAATTACTGAGAGGGCACAGGTTCTGAGCATTCTGCACTTTCGTAGGAAGTTTTAGAGTTTAATGACTGGGCATTTATTCGTCAACATCTTATCATCAACAAAAGCCCTGGATGAAGCTTAGTTATTTCCTTGTTAACGTGCTGCAATCCAGGAGCAGAATTAGTAAATCAAATCATTGGAGTGGAAAATCATTTGTTTAGGCGTAAGGGTACCCTCCTAACGTGTATCCCAAAACCAAAGGTACGAGGAAAGCAGATGGGCACTGCATGCTGAGCAGCTACCCTTCACAGGTAACGTACATAGTGCTCGCTGCCAGATTTTGCAGAGACGAGCTCATCCGAGCAGACGGGAAGCAGCACCGCTTGCCCTGTGCTTAAAGAGGGCGATTCCATTGCCACCAATGCACCAGGCAGGCTGCCCAACAGCTGAGGGTGCCGAACACCTAGTAAACTTGCTAGCAATTCTGTTTTCTTCACCAAAAGATTTCAGAGGTCAATAAAATAAATAGTGATTTTTAAAGTGCAAATAAATTGCCAACTGAGTCTCGGATACTCAGTTGCAGGGTATCGTATGTTGCCCCCAGGGCTGAATAAGAGAAAATTATCCAGAACAGGAGCAGCAAAGTGGAACCTGCTCCTAACTTTTCAGCCTACTGCCACCGTTTACGGCACAGCTGGGGTCGAACCACAAACCAACGGGTTTGTTGACGGAGTATCAACACGATGCTTGTTGACAAGCTAGTTTTTCGTTATTTATCATGCAAACTGGCTTGTTCATTCTAAGTAACTAAGAGACTGTTACAGCAGATTGTATTGATTTTGCTGAGGAATTAGAAGAGATTGCTAGTTTTTCATCATTTACAATGCTTTATCATAGCATTGCGAATAGTCACTTCGCTTCCCAAGAATATTTACAGACCTATCCTTTCACTAGTCTTAAATAACAGCTACCCATAAACCTTGATGGAACCAAAACATGTTTCATACAGGATGCAATCACAACAAACTGTAGCGTTTAAGAAATTTATAAACTGAATTCAGCGCTTCTCCAACTAATTATGTTTACTTCACCAGTGATAATACAAGCTGTAAAGCTTCTCCCTGTGCCACGTGCAGATGGCAATCAAGGATGCCAGCTGATCAGAGATGTATTGAGAGGCATGGTATAATGACAAAACCACTTTTCACGCTTACTGTTAGCTATAATTTTCCTGCAACTCTCCTATTACTACCAAAAAAAATGATAATTGAAACTTATTGGTGACTTGACATTTATTCCATTTTGAAGTGACTGCATGCACAGCTATTTTTTTTATTTTAGTTTTAGAAAAGGCACTGGTATCTGAATTTGGATTTTCTTTTTCTGATCTTTTATCTTTTCGTAACTGTCAGGCATTGCATCTTTCTCACCACTCTCCCCAATCTCTCCTACGTTAAATCTGAAAATTTCTGTTCCACGGACCAGACTTTTTCTAAAAAAACCCTGAACTCTCTTCCTTACTCGATAAGGAGAATCCAAGTACAATTGGAGCCGTCCTTCCTTCCTTCCTTCCTTCCAGCAGGAGTTAAGCTACCAAAGGCTGGAAGCACTCGGCAGCCCTAAGGATGTGCTCGCCGTGTAAAAGCACACTACCCGACCGCAGACAGCACCGCGCTCACAGGGACGGTGCAGCTGTACTAACCGAGCTTCGTACCGGCGCACTGAAACAATAAATCAGTACAAGCGCACAGAAGTACAGGTAGAAGTGCCTTTCAAACGGGCGGTTGTACTGGCACCGTGCTGTGGCTCAGGGGTCACACCGTTTTATGCGCCTGCCTGACAGAGCTGTTAAAGCAGAAGACAGTACTGAAGGTTTGGCCAGGGGAAAAGATCTTTTAAAGTGGCACAAATAGAAACAAAAATATTCACAGAGCCCTTGCTAGCCTTGAGGAGAGTTAGAAACTTAACTGCTCTCTCTACTGTTGGAAAATCTCCCTAAATCACCAAACGATATTCTGGTTTTCCTTGTAGTAATTACAGTAGTGCCCTGAATACTGCCTGGCTTCCAATTTATCAACCTGTGTTGTCATGTAGTTTACAGAGGAGAACTCCTCCATGCTCATGGCCAAAACACAGCCACTCCTACATTCTGCAGCTGTTCTGTACAAAGCTGTAGTTTAAAGGGTTTAAAAATAAGTTGCTTTATAAAGAATAACACAATCAAACCCTACTAAAATATATTGTGAGGCCTCTGTACTTGCAGCTCTTCGTTTGTAGATTGTTCATCAAGTGACAAGCAATAAACAGAAGGGAAGTTTAAAATCAAAAATACTGAACTTTCACTGTGCTATACTTACCCTGATCAACAAATTCAACTGCGTACATCAAATAATAGATCAGTAATTTCAGAAGGCTATTCTTAAAAACGTTAAATGCATTTGTCTGAGATTGCCAAGAACAGTAACTGAATGTCCTCAGCCTTGTCATTAAAATATAAGGATTTCCAAAACAGAATGAATGCTCAGGATTTACTACAGCTGAAAACTACTAGTAAAGTCACAGGCTGAACTAGAATGGGAAATGAAATGTGACCTGTAAAACTGATACTCCCTTTAGGGCAGAATTAGGAATGCTGGCCAGAGAGCTAATAGCCACTTTGCATTTCGACACTGACTTTTCTCGTCCCATCAAGAGATTTCAGTTTGAAGTCAGATTTCAAACACAATTAAGAGATAAGAAACATGAAGCAAAATGGGAACAGGAAGTTTATCCATTAATATAATTTTTACAGTGTTCATCAACTATGCTACAGCAGGAAATCCTACAACATCAAGATGCACTGAAAAATAGGAGAACAGACTGATGCTTATAATAATGTTCCCCACTACATCGGATGGAAAACTATCACAGATCACATTCTTACTTAAGAAAAACAGACCCCAACTGTCCAGAGAACATACTACAAAACCAACTACAAAAGTTATCTAAACAATCTTACCCTCCTTCCAGAAAAATAGACTCTGACTGTCCAGAGAACATAGTATAAAAACAGTGACCTAAACAATCTTACCCTCTTTCCCATCAACAGGTTTTGATACTTCCATATCAAAGCTCTCTTGCAGCTGCTGGCCTTTGAAGCGGTTGAGGTGCTCCTGTTCTATTAGGTTACTTTCCTCCTCTTCCAGAGGTTGCCATGTACCATCAATAAACCACTGTCCACGCATTACAGGGATCTTTTCTGTTTCTGGAAATCAAACAAGAGATTTTTTTATTTTTTTTTAACGCAACAAATCACAAACTGACAGCAGATAAGAGGGAAAGGGAATTCTGTTTGGTGTTTTGATGAAAAAGTTACACCCCCTCTGCTGGGACCCCTAACAAGGTAACACAAATGCCTCGAGAAATACCACCACCTTTTCCCGTGGGACTGAAACGAGTAGTGAAAGTAGCGCTAATCTGCTAAAGGCCAAGTTTTTAGAGTGTGTGTGAGGATGTGAGATGGACGGAAAGATGCAGATTCTGCAAAATTTATTAAGGATAAACAACAGGACAACTTTAAGGGGATATACTCCTCCCTATCCAGTTGCCTTGTATTTTCAAAAATTTAGGAATTTTGTGAGACTCATCCTCCTCTCTAAAGTTGGACTGATAACAGCCATTGGCTTCAAAGTTATCAAGAGGATGCAGAATGAGGAGGAGAGACAAAACCATTCACGCTTACCCTGACTGCAGAGTCCTTTTTCCTTTGCGAATTGCATTTACAATAACCCAAATTACACATCACTTTGCATAAAGGCTATTTTTAAAGAAGAAAGTTATTCTTCTATTAAAATGTCTTTCAGTGAGGGCTGTTTTCAGTCACTGCCATTCTAGTTTCAGTTTCAGTGCTCCAAATGAGGAAGCTGGGTGCCCAGCATTTGCTGTCCACGTGACAAAAGAGAAGTCTACGAAAAATGTATCCTGGTGCTTATTCTTCATCAAGCTGCGCTTGATGCTCACATTAACTACTGGGCTGCAGGGAGCAAGACTCCTCCTCTCATACAGACCCCTGCAAGCAAGCTAAGACAATAATATCCATTGTAGCTCAGCTCAGAATTTCTCCTCCTCCATCTGGAAAATCAAGGAGAAATACTGTGTGTGCCTGTGCTCCACAAGCCTGTAAGATCCCAACCTCCGGCCTCACGAGACCGGCACAGATACAGCTCTGCTGAGAGCCCACAGCGATCAGACCACTCACCTCCAGTGCACGCTAATGCGCGCTGCTGTGTACTGCCCACATATAGAGACTCATCCAAATGCAAACACTTGGTGTGTGCGTGCACACTAACCACATGAGCTTAGCTCTCCAAAGCAGCCAAGAACTCAACCGCAAAAGCTTGAGTTAAATCAAAAAAGGAGATGGGGAAAAAATAGGCTTTACTACTCAAAGATCTGTTCCTAGACCTCTGGAACCCTCGGCACAGGAGAGACATGGACCTGCTGGAGCGGGGCCAGAGGAGGCCCCAGCAATGCTCCGAGGGCTGGAACAGCTCTGCTGGGAGGACAGGCTGGGAGAGCTGGGGGGGCTCAGCCTGGAGCAGAGAAGGCTCCGGGGAGACCTTCCTACAGCTCCCAGGACTTAAAGGGTGCTTAGAAGAAAGATGGGGACAGACTTTTTAGCAGAGCCTGTAGCGATAGGACAAGGGGTAACAGTTTTCAACTAAAAGAGGGCAGATTCAGACTAGATCTAAGGAAGAAGTTCTTCACAGTGAGGGTGGTGGAACCTTGGCCCAAGTTGCCCAGAGAGGTGGTCGATGCCCCATCCCTGGAACCATCCCAGGTCAGGTTGGACGGGGCTCTGAGCCACCTGCTCTAGTTGAAGATGTCCCTGCTCATGGCAGGGAGGTTGGACTAGATGGCCTCTAAAGGTCCCTTCCAACCCAAACCATTCTGTGATTCAGCAAGGAAAGGTGAAGAGCAGGAAAGCTTGAGGCAGGAGAGGAAGCGGATGCTGGAGGCAGATCATCTGGAGCAAGGAGCCCAGATGAACACTGAACTTCCCTCACTTAGCGCTGGCAGACATGTTCCCCGTTACCCAAGCATTCCAGTGACAGGGAAACCTGCAGGCACCCCTATAAAACAGCCCCTCTCTGCACACGTGGCACAACAGAGTGAATTTCTCGAAACAGTGGCTCTGAGTGCCGCCAGCCTCTCCCATCCCAACTTCCCACATATCCCAGTTTGGCAGACATGGGGCATGCTGGTTCATCCACCCCAAGTCCCGCACTACCCTGTTCAAACTCTCTGACCTTCCTGCATCATCACCTCTGCCTATCTATACACTGCAGATGACTCCGGTCTCGCTGGCCTGACCAAAACGCAGGCAGAAGTTGTGCAAGACCCAGTTACGCCATTCAGCTTCTGTTTGCACTGCTAAAATAGCTACTCCAAACAGGAGTCAGCTGTTACACACGGAATTTCTAACGTTTCCTATGCTGATGATCCATCAGATGAATAAAGAGGTTGGGGCGTTCAAAGGGCACGGTTATTTAACGAAAATTAATCCACACATATCAGAAGAACAAAAGACCCGAGTGCCTTTAAACTGCAGAAGTTAACAGTCACTACAAACAACATATAAAATTCAATTGTCTATGAAAATTCAAACTGATTTTGGAGTCTACATCCCATCAATGAAGTGTGAAACATGAGTATCTGGTTTTCTTGAAATTAAAGTTAACCACAGGAAGTTAGTTGTCACCACATACAGTAGCTTCTCATCATGCACGTGTCTTAACCTTTGCTGTATTCCCCTGCATTTTACACCTGTCAGATAGCTGCATTTTTCGGTAGAGCTAATGCACACAGATCCAGTTAGGCTGCCCTTACAAACAAAGCCCTGTCTGTAGGAAAAAATGAAATGCACATAATACAAGAGCGTAGATAAAGGATCCCGTTGTTGCTGAAGCAATGACACGACTACGTCAGATGTTAATTCTCAGTGGGAAAATCTGTAAGCAAGACCTTAATTCTTGACTATGCATTCTGTTGAGGCTCCATTCATTGATTTAAAAAAAATAAAACTAATAATCATATAAATACTATTTTGTACTCCAAACCAAACGAATATGAGACACCTCTTTTTCAGTTTTGAAGGGTTTTAAGTTTTTCACATGGAAATTTCCACCTACAGAGTTCTAAAATTCTAAACATAAAGCATTAAAATAAACATTTTCAGGCTCTTTTTGCCTGTGATAGACTTTCCCATAGTGGTTCTTTACAAGAGTAGACTGTAGCACTCAACAGCAGCTCTCAAACATAAGATGGGCAGTGCCTTTTCCAGACAGGCTCAGCCAGGAAAAATTGGCATGTTTAAAGTAAGAAAAATTTTATTGTAAAATCTTTACAGCACAGTTAAGTTTGGGAATAAACTAATATATCTGGCTCTGGAAAGGGCACTTATATGGAAATATAAATCACTTTCAGATCAAAAGACAGATTATTATGGAGCTTTGTTTTCAGACTAGGGCTTTACAACCCGAGCAAGGTAATTTTGTTTTCCAAAGTTCAGTTTGAGAGGGACCCAGGAGTTGCATTGTTTGTTTTGGTGTTTTTTTTTTTTTCCTTTTCCCCTCCTTTAAACCATTGCACACTATGCGTGCAGCCACAGCATCCTAAACTACAAGCTTGTCTTATTTTGCATCGCCAGCTAGACGGCAGGTTTGATCACTGCGCTACTGGGAAACCCCAAGAGAAAACCTCCTGGCAGAGGAATTGAGTAAATGACATTTCCTTCCATCAGAGGCACGGTTTGGTTTTAAGAAAACTGAACGCTGTCTTTCAGAAATGAAACAACCAAATCTGTGATCACAGCCGACGCTTGGTAAAGTGGGAAAAACCAACTTCCCATTAACGTCTGTGTTTTCAAAACTGAATGGCGATGGCTATAATATCATAAGCATGTAATGCTGGATTTTGGTCCAGGTTAAAGTCTAACTCCAATCCCAACGATGAAGACGACCTACTGATGCTAAAAGTCACCAGCTCCAAAAGGAAGTGGCATTTTGGCTACGAGAAAAAGAGAAGTATATAAATGTAATTACACTGGATACTCCGGATTGGGTGGGGAAACGAGGTGACTGCAACACAAGAGGAGACTTTTCAGTATAATCTGTGGACTGTGGGACAGAGCAAAGGCATCCCTTCATAAACACAATTCTTCTGTTTAATCTTGGACAGGTGCTGTTATTTAAAGATTCATTTAGAGAACTTGATGCAACCTAATCACCATTAAAACGTGAAGAACCAAATTCCCATTTTAGCACCCGATTTCACTCACTCCTATCCACCTTCAATAAAATCATTCATGTCTTGGATATTTAGATGGTTTTAGAAAGCTTAAACTACATTCTTTACATTATTTTTGTTTTAAGAGAGAATCAAATACACAGATATTTACATCGTGTTGTAATTTAACCTTTTTTTTTTTTTTGCTAATACAGAATTCCAAATCTATAATATGAAGTGTTACTTATCTTTGTCTCTACAGTCTTGATCCCTAGGAAAGGATTTGCCTTGATTTCTTTCCTGCCTTAAGTCTCAGACCATATAATCTGCAGTTGGCAGTGCTTCAAACTGAAAGATACCAATATATTTGGCTGGTTATACACTCACATGGTTTATTTATAAAAGAATTTCTAAATAAATTTGAATGGCAGGTATTACAAGCTGATGAAAGGCACTTTGTTTTAATTAGTCATACATTTTAGAGGAAAATAGTTTAAGAGATATAAACTGCAACAAAGGCTTTATTTATTTTCACAGAAAAAAAGGTCTTTTTTCCTGAAAACCCAGAGAGTAAAAGAATACAAGTGCTGTAATTAATGACGTGATGGGACCAAGAACATGAGCGATTTGTGTTATGAGAACCACCTAAATCCTCTGAATAACAAAAATTATGTTAAAATAAAAACTGTATGCAACATAGAGTACACACGTGCAGTAAATTTTATATATATATAAACACATATGTGTCTGTATATATATACACACACCAGCTACTCTTTTTTTGGTGAATGTCTTTAAACTGTGTGATCACATCCAATATAAACTGCATGAAAAAGCTAACTAACCATCAGAACATGGTACGAAAAGTAATAATTGAGCAGAATTTGCCTCCATTTTTCTTCTTGTAGTACGACATGAACACTTTAATTTGTTTCCTGCCACCACATTAGTTGAAACTGCGTATACTTAAATTGAAATATTGTCCAGCTCAGATGTGGCTCATACAAGCCTCTTTCACCTTACTTGATTCAGAACCAGGAAACAGTTGCAAAACCAAGATGATACGGAGATAATAACTAAAGGTTAACAAATAGGGCTTAAACAAAAAGCCCAAAAGAGGTCTGTTTCGGAAATACCCACACTGGCTAACATGCAATCTGGAAGACAAACAGACAATAAAATTATAAGAGCAAGATTCAGCAAACTCCTGTTTCATTGCTTCAAAGCCGAGGTCCTGTTGAGACGGCTTGATGGCAAAGTCAAGGCACTTCTGGCACTATTCACTCATCAGCCTCAAGACAGCCATACCAATTTACCCACAAATGAGATCTCAAAGGTTAATATAATGTTCAAAGGCTCAGAAATTTAAATCAGAGGTGGTGATTTGCCTAAATTCACAGTCCCAATTTCCCAGCTCTCCAAACCCAAAGCCAAGAGGTTGGACAATAAACACAAGCTCATAAAATACAGTCAGCTCGAGATGCTTTTCAGTGTAGTAATTTCAGATTCCTGCTTTTCAGAGTAGTAATTTCTGTCCCCTAGACTTGACTTCCTTATTACTACAGTTGCAAACAAATTGCATTGCGTGAGGGGAACAACTGCACAAGCTGAAGGTAACTGTGAGGCTACCGTATGTGTCATCTCAAGCCCAAAGCTATTTAAATAATGAAGAGAAATGCCCATACATTTACCAAGGGCGGGGGGGGAATGGGGGAAATGGTCTTTTTTTCCCTGCTTTCTTTTTTTTTTTTTTTTCACAAAGGCCCACTAAAAGTGCTGCACATCATGTGTCTTGGGGCACAGCATTCCCAGCAACTGTAATACACACAAGAACCTGAATGTTGCCATCAGTCACCGAAATAAATATAGTCCAGAGTAACATCAACAGTACTATTGGAGATTTTAAAAAATTTGCTATCCATTCCTACTGTATCAGGCCTAAAATTTTATTTTAGGTATATTAAGTACTGCACAGCCCACAGGACTTTTCACTAGTGGAAGCACTGTTAAGTACCAGGACAGGTATGACTCCACCTCTGCGTCAGCGTTCCTCCTACCCAACCATCGCCTCTACAGCAATAATGATTTGCAGATTCTATTTTTGCCGATGCAAATGCACAGAGTGCAGTTTGCGGGACAAGATCTGTTCTTCTTACTTAGTTCCCTCCCAGCTGGGTTTATAGAGTCTCGTGAAGGAAAAAAAGGAAAACTCATGAGGACAGGACACTTTATTATGAGAATAGATGGTTACAGACACTGACCATGAGATTGAAGATTCCTACGTTTTACTGTCAGTGACATGATCGTGTATGCCGGGTGAACAAACAGGTATTATAATAAAATAGTCTAAAACTAAGATTTCATTATTTCATGCGTGTTAGGTAGTGTAACAGACTTTTTGACTTTTTTTTTTTTGACTTTTTTTTTTTTTTAAAATAGCTTAATGTTCTACAGCTTTCTTAGCTACTCCCTAACAGATTATTTCAGAGTAGAGCAGGCTACTGACATTTAAATGAACAGAGCCACTCATTTAATCACAGCCTGGGTGACCTTCCTTTGTTTAACCACAAACACACACAATCCATTCTGCTCTTCCAAAAGTAACAACATAACCTGAAGAGGAGTTCAAGGGTGAAATCCTGGCCTCAGAAAACTTAACAGAGCTACATGAATTTACGGAGTCAGACTTCTATTTTTTTATTCAGTGTCTGAGATGAAAAGAGTCTTCGTTCACTGAGCAGTAAAGGATATTATTTTGCTGGTCCATCAAATAATTCTAAACTGCTTTATTGAAGCAATTTCAAAATTACAGGTGGAAGTTACTTTTGAGTTTCACAGAGACTAAGCCCATTAAGAGCAATCTGGCATAGATGGGATTTTCTTTCTAGACTCTGATCTACAGACCAGCTACACATGCGAGCCTCTGCGCTTGCTTCAGCGTTAGATACGCCAAGGGAGGAACACGCGCTTTACTCCACTTGTCAGCATGAAATCACCTCTGTTTTACCAAGACCCTGTGAAGTATTCAGGCAACAGCTTGCAACTGTTTTGCTCTGAACCGTTTTTAATCGCTTTACACTGTGAACTGAGCAATCCAAGACAATAACGAAAGGCTGATCTTCGGGGCTGGTTCAAGCATCAAACACAGAAGGAAGCCCTAAAAAGAGATGAATGCCCTCAAAGTCATCTCTCAAGTGCTCTATATCACCCTAAAATGTAGGGTAGATCATGTTTTTCAAAAAGGATTTTTCTGGTTTAAGATAATAGTTTAATTAACATCTCTGCAATTGCTCTTTACACAGACCTGAACCCGATAGTCCAAGTTAAAATCCTAAAGCTCACCTTACCAGCCACGTCAATGATGAGCTCAAAGAACCTTGGGCTGCGGAAACATGAAACAGGGCTGCGGTTTTAAGTTTAGAGCTTTATTTTTGTTGAATTCTTATCAATAAAAATAGTTTACCAAATTTCAATATTAGTACTCTGAAGTGAAGTACTTCCACCACCAGCGTTTGCTGCTGGAGTCAGCAAGCTGTAGGAGCTAGTCCCTTACCAGCTCTTTTCTCACCCACAGAAACCTGCATTTTTTGAAATCGCATTAGGTGAGAGCTAAACCAGCCCAGAAAAGAATGACTATGCCACATGACAAACAAGTGAGCACCTCCTAGAATGTAAGCATGTGCTCAAATCACATTGAAAGTCACGGGACTTTTGCACAATCGCACCCTCAGCTCAGCGTGTGTGCTCTCCTGGCAGGCGCTCGTCAAATCGGTCTTCATTAGCGAGGTCTCGCCAGCACCGAGCAGCAATGACCATCTATATACAGTTTGAGCAAGTACGTTCCAATACAGGAATATCTTTTAAAAAAACAGAAGAGCAAGCTTCTTCCTGTGCATACCTCAGACCTACCACTAATGAAAGGGGACACTGACCTTTGCTCTCAACTCCTCCTCCCTTCTCCTCTGCAGGGATTTTGTTTTTCTATGCTCTCCGAATGTCACTTCCTTTTTCTGTCTACTCCCACCCCAACTCCAGATTTCCCTACACTTTCATCCCCAGATTTCACTCTTTCCTTCAATTTTTTGCTCTATATGTTCCTACTCCCCCCTTTATATATATATATATATATATAAAAAGCATCACTTTAGTTTCTTTCATCTTCACTATCACTGCCTAGGACCCCACTTGCACCTCATACTCCCTTCATCCCAGCACTCACTAACCATGCCATTTACAACATTTACAATCTCTGGAGCCTCTCCTCTCCAGTTCCACACCAGGTACACTCTAGTGTAACTTCACTAGTGTACTTGCTACCCCCTCAAACAGATCATACCACACTAGTGACCTTTTCTCTGGCCAACACTCAAAACCACTACTTCATCTTCACTTTTTTCAACCTTACAGACACCACTGAGAGAATTGTTCATGCTTCTTATTTTAATTTCTTTCTCTTTAGCAAATTTTTCTTCCATCTAGTCCTTCTGCTTACTATCCTATACAGTGTCAGCTCTTCCAGATTCTTGTCGTGGTCCTCTCAGGGCAAAAAGCAGCTCTGCCCAAGGTCTCTCTTTGCCTTCAGTATCGTTTTTTCCCTAGACAGCATCTCCCTTTCACACACATACACATAGAAATTCACCTGTCATCTATCCTTAATCTAGCTCTGTCACCTCCAAATTAAATCCTATCCTATTTCTTTGATATCGCCACAGTCAAATCAGTATTCAAGCCTGAATTAAGTCAGAACAGAACTCCTGTTCCTTCTCATCCCACAAGCATCTTCTGGTTTCTCAGCTACAGTAAATAACACCCTTCTGCCTGTCACCCATAACCTGTAACCCCCGTACCCACTGCATCTCTGCCTTCTTACTTATTGACCACATCCAGCAGGAAAAGTGCTGGACCACATCGAAGAGCAAGCACAACTCGCTTTCTAAGCTGAGTCCATCCTTAGCTATTCTGCTGTAGCCAACACCATCCACCAAAGAGCAAGTCTGTGATTCTGGTATCATTTACAGAAGTGAGACAACAGATTCATTTTCCTTAAATAATGCTTGTAAATCTCAAAAATAAAAGCTGAGGACACAGAAGCAACTTGCCCTCAAAGGCACATCCAAGCAAAATGATGACATCTCCCACCTCTTCTAGTAAAAGCATCCTTAAGTTACCTCTACTGAAAGAAGGAAAAGTACCAGAGACCATAAACAGAACAAACATACAAACAAATGTAATTTGTGATTTAATACACAGAGCACTGCAAATCTAAAAAATTGTTTCATCTATGTGTGTTAGGTCTTCTGGTCAGGAAGGAGCTGGCCAAAACTAAGCTACAAGATACTTTTGGAAGGAAGGTATGGTAAGAACAGAAGCAGAAAAGTAAAACCAAGGAAAGGTTTTGAGTAGCAAAAGTAGCGCTTTACCTTGCCATGTAAACTATCAGTATTTTATTTGTAAAAGAATAACATACCTGGAGAAAAAAAGCAAGAAAACAGTATTAAGGAATTCAGCCTTCAATCAAAAGGTCCTTTACATAAAGGTATCAACTAAGTCTGAAGACTGTCCAACGCAACAAAAGCAATGACCTAAGCATGCTGCAAAGCAACTAAAAATGCGTTCTGCTGCTAAGAACAGACTAAAACAAATGCAAACCACAAACATACTGAAAAACTCTTGGTTCCAAACCCTTAATTTTCATCTTGCTTCATGAATCTGTTTTAATACTATTTCTGCTTCAGAATACAAGAGAAAACCCATAAACTAAACACGCAGCCTCAGAATACCAGACATTGATTAAAGCAGTTGGGCGAGAGGTCTAGCGGGACCTGTCCCTCAAGATGGGTTTAGGGTTGCCAGTCTGTAAAGTGTCAACATACAAATTTATGCTGCCAGGTCCAGGGAAGGCACAAGCACCGAACGCTCCTGCACAAAGCAGACAGCAGAGAAGCACCTTACAGCTCTGAAATGCTGAATTTTAGCCTTGACAGTACAGCCCAAAGAACCACCGGTGGGTAAGGTACAAAAGGCTTCATATCTTACTGCTAATGTCTACCTCCTACATTCAAAACAAGCACATGATAACAACAACAAAAATCCGCTAAGAAAATAGCCTTTTGTATTCATCTGGTGCCAAGCATCAAGTACTATACATTAAGATTTTTCAGTAATCTTGACTCTAAGTTCAGAGAGCAGGTAACACTGCCCTGGCATTCACCTCTCATTTTGCAAAAAGCTCGAAGTGCAGCAGGTTTTCACAAGGCGCTAATGACTGCTGTTGCCTTCGCAGGCGTGGCGACCTGGTTCAGGAACGGCACGGCGACCAACCCCAGGCCGCTCGGGCCATCAGCTCGCTGACACCAATGTGGTGGACGGCAAATGGCGTTTATTGGTGTGTGACACGGCGTTATGTAGCTTAGGTTTATAACCTCACTTCCGTCTGCTTGCATCATAAACTAAACGCTATTGGCTTTCTGGAGAGGGGCCCTAACTTTCCGTACAGCGCGATATCTTCCGGCCGCCAGACCCTAGCTATCTACATTTCCCCCCTCCCTATGCGTAATTAAATTAATTAAATTAATGTATTAATTTATAATAATAAATTAATTATTATTAATTATAGTAATTAATATTAACAGTAATTAAATTACTATTTAATTAATAAATTTAATTGAATTGTTTAAAATATAGCAATCTTAAAGAATATATATATCGTAATCATGGATAGGAAACATACTAAATGCATCCTACTCTTACTCTATGCCTTATAATAATCTTAAAAAATATATACATATTACGAACTTGAATAGAGAACACAAGGCACGTCAAGAGGTGACTGGGGGGTAGCTGGGAGCAACGGGGTATAACTGGGGATAGTTAAAGGAAATTTTGAACAAGAACATTCTTAAAGCAGCGGGTTGCGATAACTTGCTGATCATCGAATCGAAGGAGGGACCATTTAAATGGCCGATGGGGATGGTGTTCTGATACTGCTTGCCCTATAGCGACGAGCCCTAAAATCAAGATCACACAAAGACTTCATAGCCTCCCCCTTTGGGGGTTAGGTCGCCGCTGTTTGGATTCCACCAGTGTGGAGCTCCCAGGTGCGGACAGGATGCTTGTCGTCCTCTCTCGCCACAGGGGTGTACGGGTTACAAGGACGTCCGATAATCCGGTCCTGTGGACAAAAACTCACAGTTTTCATCAGCTTTATTCAGAAGGTCCGGTTTAATAGACTTAAGCGGACACCACTTAACTTTTCCATCTTTTTTAACTGCGGCATACCCTCGCCCTGTAAGGATTAGCCTCCACCCTTGTTCCCATTCTCCCAGCTCTTTTTTTTTTTTTTTTTTTTTTTTTTTTTGGTTTGCGGTACCTTTTTGTTGGGCTCCGGCCCCGCCCGCTTCCCTTGCGGGCGGGCCGTTCCCGCCCTCTTGGCTCGCCCCGCCCGCTTCCCTTGCGGGCGGGCCGTTCCCGCCCTCTCGATTCGTCCCGCCCTCTGCTCGGCGGGGTGTTTGGCTTATCGGGGCATTTTTTCAGATGGCCGCTCTGATTGGCTTTCCGCCCTTCGCTCGCGCTCTCCTCGCCTTCCCGGTCACCCTCATCACCTCTCTTTTTCTCGTTCTCCTCCCCTTCCCGGTCACTCTCATCACCTTTCTTTTTCACGTTCTCCTCCCCTTCACGTTTCTGTGCGCTTGTTAACGCTAACGCTTCCTCCCTGTTCCCGCTAAGGGCATCCTCGCCCCGCCCTTTGCCTTCTTGCTCGGCGCCATCTTGGGGCGCATAGGGCGGTGGTGTAGCCCAGACTTCCTCAGACTCTGATTTCTCGGCGGCGCCCCTGGCCTCCTCGGCTAGCTTACCCCAGAAGAATTTAGCTCGTTTCTGTCCGTCTGTAAGCGGATCGGAGTTCGGGAATTCACAGAATCACTAGGTTGGAAAGGACCTTTAAGATCATCAAGTCCAACCATTAACCCAGTGCCACCATGTCCCCTAAACCATGTCCTGAAGCACCACATCCACACGTTTTTTGAACACTTCCAGGGATGGCGACTCCACCACCTCCCTGGGCAGCCTGTTCCAATGCCTGACCACCCTCTCAGTGAAGAAATTTTTCCTAATATCCAATCTAAACCTGCCCTGGCGCAACTTGAGGCCATTTCCTCTTGTCCTATCACTAGTTACTTGGGAGAAGAGACCAACACCCTCGTCGCTACAACCCCCTTTCAGGTAGTTGTAGAGAGCGATAAGGTCTCCCCTCAGCCTCCTCTTCTCCAGACTGAACACCCCCAGTTCCCTCAGCCGCTCCTCATCAGACTTGTGCTCCAGACCCCTCACCAGCTTCGTTGCCCTTCTCTGGACGAATTGAGGGGACGTGTCGCCCTCTTGCAGATCTTTAGGCTCAGTAGAATCGTCATCGTCTGGGGGGTGCAAAGTCTGCGTGGCTGCCCCGACTCCCAATTTCGGGGTGACCAACAAACAGTTCTTTGCCACCCTCCAGGTGTCCTGCTCTTGTATAGCCTTCTGCAGGGCCTGTACGACTTTCCCCCACGACTTAAGGTTTTTCCCACAACCCGAGGACATCGTCTCTTCGGCTAACGCTTTAGTGCATTTATCCCACACTTCAGGGTGGAGAATATCCAGAATGGCCCCAATTTGCAAAAGTCTCGCAACTGCGAGAGTAAAATCTTTGGGTTTACAACCAATACCCCACTGCTTATGTAATTGTGATACGACTTTCACAAGGGCTTCCATCCTCCTTGTTGGTCCGGAAGCGTCCTCCCCGCCGGGCTGGTCCTGCCGCTCCGGCCGCCGTTCACCTGTCCAGGCGACGATTCCCGGGTTTCGGCACCACTTGTTGCCTTCGCAGGCGTGGCGACCTGGTTCAGGAACGGCACGGCGACCAACCCCAGGCCGCTCGGGCCATCAGCTCGCTGACACCAATGTGGTGGACGGCAAATGGCGTTTATTGGTGTGTGACACGGCGTTATATAGCTTAGGTTTATAACCTCACTTCCGTCTGCTTGCATCATAAACTAAACGCTATTGGCTTTCTGGAGAGGGGCCCTAACTTTCCGTACAGCGCGATATCTTCCGACCGCCAGACCCTAGCTATCTACAGACTGCCTCTTCTTCCAATTTACAAAGCAGCTCACAGGCAGCTTACCAAAGAAAATCTAGGATCTTGGACATCTCTTTCAGTCCAAGCTTAAATGCAGCTGGAATAGAAAAGTTGAAATAAAAGCTGCCCAATTCCAGCCCGAGCATACAGACTTTAGTATCAAGACCCAGTGATCCACTGGGTCTTCACAGGTATTTCTAGGCTAAGGTCAGTGAAATACCTATTATATCAGTACAGCAGAAATTACTCTTACATCTTCACTCAGGGATGGTCCTAGTGAACAATTTTTTTTAAATACAAGAGGTATTTTAGTTAATAGACTTCTGCAACTACTAGGTACAAAAACATACATGTTAAAAAAACAAACAAAAAACCCTACCCTTACCAAACCTGTGTGTGGGAGTGGAGTATTTTATCCTTCCCTAAAAGACAACGCTCCACAAACTCCTCAAATGGCTGTAGAAATACACATTTTGTTGCTGCCTCTCTCCACATACCACCAGATTTTACAGACGTCCTACTTCAATTTTAAAAACTACCGTTGCAACACAGATGTCAGCCAAGGTGATGAGTGTCCCCAACACACAGTCAGCATTCAAACTGGAGAACGTGCTGGGATGCAGACAACTACCTGGAGAGTGAAAGCGGACTGATTTACAAGAAAACACTGCAAGAACTAAATGCATGGAACTTGACAATGTAACCATTAAAAAGCAAGGGAAAAGCAAATACCAGACAGGGCAACAGTCGCATGGAACAAACTCACAAGCCAAGGAACAGGAGACAGTCACCCAAAAGTCCACAGGCGGCAGATTTAACAGACCCACCTGGGTCTCTGAAAACTCGACTGAGTAAATCTATAGAAAACTGGTTGTAAAACAGCCCTCTTCAACTAGGAGGGCAGAAGAGTGCTGGATAACCTAGGAAAATTCAAACAGAAGACCCACATATAAAATATCACTAGTTGTCATGTCCACAGAAGACAAGGAGCTGCCCAACTCCAAGTTACTCACTTATCTGGAAGCCTACACAAACAGTTTTAGTCCTCTTGCGCCGTCTTTGCTAGTTCTACAATACTAATTAAATAAATCCCAGAGGTCACAAGGTAAGGATAAAACTCTCAGTAATTAATCTGCTCAAATTGTAACTCGGTCTGATATACCTGATGTTACAACCAAATCCTGTGATGAGCTTAAGATTTCTGAAGACATGGAGTGCAAAAATATTTCAGCACATGCCAAGCTACAGTCAACATTTCCCTGTCATTAGGATGCCACAATAGCTGAAGAACTGTCAGCGTGTTCAGTATTGTCGCTGTGGGATAGCGGCCTTCCCTGAAGTACGGCACCTACGTGAAGAACAACAACTAAACGGGTAAGAACAACAAAGATAAAAGCTTCTGACCTTTGCTCTGAACCGAAAATGTGAATCAGCAAAACCAGACAGCAGTTTCTGTACTCTTTCATATGCACGTCAGAATATTTAAGGCAGTTGTACCCATTATACTTCGTGCTCATGCGATCAGAGCACGAGACCCTCCTCCCTCACGCTTGTGCTTCGCTAGTGTGAGATCTGGTTTGCCACCACCGGCTCCCTCCCACACCACGGTGAAACAACGTAGTAGCTACCCTTCGGATCCAAAATTACACACACACACACTATCAAATGGGAATGATTTGGGAGTAACAGCTACACCAAGGCCTTCAAAAGCACAGATGAAACTAAATCCTTGGGACCTGACCTTGCTGCTTTCTCAGGTCTGGACACAACAGCTGGGAGGAAAGAATGGGAAAAAGGCAAGAGTGCTCACGTAGACAGGGAATAGAGGCAAGGAAATGTGCAAGTGATGGAGGAGTTAGACCTGAAGACACTGACAGACCCTTGAAACACCAAAAGTTTACCTTAGTGTTGTGAAGGAGTGGACTTGCTAATAAGAAAAGACTTGAGCACTCTCCTTAATCAGCTTTCTGAGGACTAGAAAACATCCCCGTCATTAGTCTTCTCAGGACCATGAGTTTATTTCTCCCCTGCCTCGCACCGCTTCTGCTGCTAACCTCTGGGAATCTCTCCTTCCAAGCATCAGAAATCATCTCTGCACAGTGTATGTTGGCATTTGAAACATCTGCTCCTCAGGCTTAATGAGGCTGAATCAGCTTCCAAAATGGACAAGGCACAGGGTCAAGAAATTAAACCTTTAAGCTGCTGATGAGTACAGCCTCATGCTGCTGTTACCAGGAGCAATCTGCCTCACCTGACAGCCCTGCTCACTCGCTCCCCTCTCTCCCTATAGCACAGTTACAAAAGGGATGGCAGCAGTTTCCTCATCCCTTGGATGACCTGCATCATCTCTTTCCAGTAACCATGTGGCAGATGCATCAAGTAGCAACAGCAGGGCCTTCAGGGTGGTGACAGGGAGAACCACCTCCACTTTCTGCTCAAGGAGCTGGTGCCCAGGCTCCTCTAACTCAAAATACATGTGGACCAAGACCTCTGCTCACTACTTGAGCTCAGTATCTGCCTGCTGGGGCAATGCTTTGAAGGACAAATTGTCACACCACAAGTGAAGTGGTACACTCCGTGCTGTCTTTCACAGATCTCCCTCCCATAAAGATGCTGAGAAAGATGAGGGAAAACGACCAAAAGCCCTAGTTTCCAGATTAGCTGCTCTGACTCTGTGACTCCCACCTGAGCCTCAGAAATATGCAGAAGAGACGAGAGAAACTGCCCGCCCTTATCCCATGTCCATGCCAGGACAGTGTCTATTGCTCAGCCACTCTGCATCTCTCGCTCTACTCCATAACATTTCCCTTGTCCTTGAAGGAATGCAGTTGGAGAGCAAGTCCTCAGGGACAGAGGGCGAGCAGCGGCACAGCTTGTCTGCTCTAGGAGAGCAGATGCCCACTTGTCCGGTGAGACCCTGGGAGACATACCCTCCAAAGGAAGGTGCAGAAGAGCTGAGGTGACTGCTCTTCCTTCATCTCTGGTCCTCAAGGTGCCCTCTCCTCCAACAAAGGACATGAATACAAGGGGAAGGGTGGGAGAGGGGCGCATCACCACCTCATTTTGAAGTTGAGGGGATGAAGCAAATTCCCCTCTGTTGGAAGGGTAAGAAGTAAAGAGTGTGTGTGTATCTGAGATGCCTGTTACGTCCCTTCAGTAGGAAGAAGCCCCATTTCATGCCCCCTCCCAGGGGCAGGTGATGGGGAAAGGAAGATGAAGCACAATAGCATCATTTTCCTAAAGGAGAGGACAAGGGTAGCAGAGGTAAGACAGGTATCAGCCATCATTCCTCACTAATGAAAAGGGATCAGAAGTATGCATGTGGTGGTGAGACAGTGGACAAACAATTGCTGTTTCTACCCTGCTCCTTCTGAAGGAAGAGTGTGCATATTGAGGGAAGGGGGGAGAGCTGAAGGCAAATCTCCACCCTCTCTCAGCCGTTGTTTAGGAAATGGGAAGGGTAAGCAAGAAGGTTCTCAGGCACCTTTCCTCTCTCTTCTGTACGTGCTGAGAAATGAGAAGATGCCCAGACGTCCCATTCCCATGTCTCTGCATGCCAGGGTGCGAATGCCCAGATCCCCCACAGGTGCTTGTGCACACGGGGGGCGAGAGAGGGGAAGATGCTCAGTTCCCTTTCCAGCTGGAAGTGGGTGAAGAGGTGCCCAGTACAGCCTCCCCCCATGACCCTGTACGGCAAGTGAGGGTTACCCGGTGCCTCTCATCCTCTGGGAAGGTGTGTAGCAGGGGTGATCAGCGCCCACTCTCTCAAGTGCAGGCTGAGGGATGCCCACATCGCTTCACTTATGAGTGTGCATGGGAGGGTGGGATGCCCAGTTCCCCACCCTTTTGTCTGAGACTTGGAAGGAGAATTCCCAGTCCCTCCTCGCTCAGGTGTGTCTCAGAGACAGGCACCCAGGGTCTCCTCTCCCTGGAGAATGTTTTGTCCTGTATCACTTATCCTCAAGTCCACATGGGCAGCAAGTGGTGCCCA
Organism: Phaethon aethereus; assembly: GCF_964289735.1. Lineage (NCBI taxonomy): Eukaryota > Metazoa > Chordata > Aves > Phaethontiformes > Phaethontidae > Phaethon > Phaethon aethereus. The sequence goes on from NC_138579.1 coordinate 4,388,407, forward strand.
GCCCCTTGGCCGGGCTGGTGTGATGGGGAGTGCCCTGACCCCCAATTACCTGTGGGGGTGCGCTGGAGGGGCAGGAAGGGCTACCCGGTGGTCCCCACGGCGGGTGGGGCCAGCGCAGGGACTCTGTCCGCACAGGGATGCCCAGCGTCCCTTTTTGGGGAGAGCAGGAGGCCAGAGGCAGCCCAGCCACCGCCCCCCCCCGCCGCGGTACCCCCCGCGGTCTCGGTGCAAGGACACCGGGATCCCCCGGGTCTCCATGGGAGGGGGAAGGGGGTCCCCCCCGGAGGGACGGCAGCACTCACGGTTCCAGTAGACGGGGTAGCTCTCGGCGCTGGCCACGTCCACCTCGTAGAGCCCGCTCCGCACGCACACCGGCTCCACCGCCGCCGCCTCGCCCTCCCGCGGCTCGGCCGGGCCGCCGGGTCCGAGGGCGCGGTAGGCCAGCTCGATCCGCAGCGAGTCGTAGCCGATGAAGGGCTTCCAGGTTTTCCGGTCCTCCCGGTAGAACCAGCGCACCTCCTCGGCGCCCAGCTCCCGCACCACCTCATAGCGGGGCCGGCCGCCGCCCGGCCGCCTCCTCTCGGGCAGCGCGGCCGCCGCCAGCGAGAAGCCGCTGCCGCCGCTCTCGCTGCTCGCCAGTCCCGCGCCCTCGCCCTCGCTGCCCTCGCCGCCCGTGCCCGTGGAGTAGCGCAGAGAGGCGCCGGACTCGGCCGAGTCGAAATCGCCGCCGCCGCCGGCCTCGTCGCTCAGGCTGGGCTCCCGCGGCAGTGCGGCCGCCGCCTCCGGCTCCCCCTCGGAAGAGGAGGTGGAGAGCGCGGCGCGGAGCAGCGGCGCGGAGCGCTGCTGGAGTCGGCGAGGCGGGCGGGCGAGGGGATGCTGCACGCCGGGGCTCGCTGCTGCTGCTGCTCCTTCTGCTGCCGCCGCTGCCGCTGCCTCCTCCGCCGCTTCCTCCTCGCCGCGGGCAGACCGCTCGTAGCAGCCGCTGGCTTCACCGGGCAGGTCCCAGGCGCCCTGCGGCGAGCCGGGCCCGGGGTAATCCATGCCGCAGCGCGCCCAGCCCGGCGGTGCCGCCTCGCAGCGCCCGCCCCCGCCCACGCCCCCGCCCGCCCCGCCCACGCCCCCGCCCGCCCCGCCCACGCCCCCGCCCACGCCCGGCCTCGCGCGCGCCCGGCCCGCGGCTGCCGCAGCCGCCGCCGGCTCCGTCAGGGCGGGGGCGGCGCCGCATCGTCACGCGCGACGCGACGCGACACGGACGGGGGCGGGGCGGCGGCACGCGGGTTGCGGGCCCTCGGGGGGAGTGGAGAGAGGCGCGAGGGGCGCCCTCAGAGGCCGCTTGGAGCCCCGTCTGAGCGTGTGAGACCCCCAGGCACAGCCCGCAGCCTTGTCTCGTTGGGTGTGAGGCACCCTCAGGCACAGCCCTGGCTCCGTGTGTGACAGCCGCCTTGAACTACAGCCTGTGTGCGTGACACCCCTAAAACACAAAGCCCCGCCTGCCGCCTCATGGACATGAGTGACGCCTGCCAACACGGCCTGTGACCCTCCATGCGGGTGAGGCACCCTGACACGCAGACAGGCACACTAAAGCACAACCTGAGGCCCAGCATGTGTGAGACACCCTAAAGCACAACCTGCAGCCTCACAGGTGGGCGAGACACCCTGAAACACATCCTGCAGCCCAGCGTGTGAGTGATGGGCATCCCTCAAACACAAACTGCGGCTTGGCGTGTTGACGGCCCGTGCTCCTAAAACAACAGTCTGTGAGTGTGCCCAGCACCCCCAAGACACAAACTGTGGCCTCATGTGCGTGACAGATGCACTTAAAGCACACCTTGCACCTGTGAGGAATGAGTGATTGGTGTAAAGAAAATCTAGTGAATATAAGCTTGAAGCAAATGTCATTTATATTGAAATAAAGGAATATATGTAGGGCATGACCATAAACAGGGGAGTGGTAGTCTTTATGTAACTTCCTGATAAGTGTAGCTTAGGTAACTGCCTTGATAGGTGTAGCTTATGTAGCCTCCTGATACGTATATGTTAGTTCCTGATATATTAGTGCAAACCAGTGTTGTAGATAACCGCAGAAATGTCGAGAAAATGTTTAGCCAAATGAGGTAGCATAATAGAAGTAGAATAACGGAGCGCATGCGTAAACAGAGAGGTCATGTAGAGTGCACTGACGAAGAGGCGCATCTTCCTCCCAACGACCACCGGACGACCACCTAGAAAAAGATGAAGCATGCGCAGACCGGGGAAGTGGTGACGTACTTAGAGAAAGAGTCATCTTCCAAGAAAAAGGCGGAGAAAGGCGAGAAACGAAGCCTAGAAAAGGATAAAAGAAAGAATTGTAAGAAGTGAAGGTGTGCGTCTAGGTGGAGCGGAGACTCCCGGCGCACCCAGCGCTGTTTGCTTGCCTCTATTCGTTTAATAAATTGTAAACTTAAATTGGAATCCTGTTTGGGACTAAATCATTTATCACAATTGGGGGCTCGTCCGGGATGGTCTTGGTTGCTGAATACTGACTTGATCTAGGAGGGGCGCCCCACCATTTGGTGGCTCCTGATCGGGTTGGGTCGGGACTAACACCATCCTGAACCCAAATAGGGGCAAGCAAAGAATTTAATTTTTATGAGCTCCCTTGCCGGCTGCAGTAGTTTATTTTGCCTGTAATTCTGCGCGCGAAGATCCAAACGAAGACAACGGGGTTGTAAGTATTTAAGGTGTATACCGTTCGGTTGGGTGGGATTCGGTTGCCTGTGTGTGTAAGAGCATGACTGAGACAGAACCTCGTTCCGAAGCGATTGTGGAGGTCTTCTAACCGCGGTTCCAATCTCCCGCGAGGGACTTGGCCGGTGAAGGACCGAAGCGATTTTTTATAGGATCCGTAGGTGAGTGACAAGTTTGAAACCCCCTGCAAGACACTCTTACTGACAACCAAGGGCAGTAGGAATTGCCAAAATAAAATTCCTAAGATGGGTCAGACAAAATCGAGAACCCAGGATCAGAAAAAAGGGAGCAAATTACCAGATATACCTCCGGAGAGCCCGTTGGGAATAATGCTAAAACATTGGAATAATAAAGGGCCCTAGGAGAGGAAAAACAAAGGAGGAATTAGTTAAATATTGTATGATGGAATGGCCAAAGAACCCCTTGAGACCCCACGTTTTTTGGCCTGTATTTGGGTCATTTGAGGATTGGGTTTGTCAGGCGCTAAACCTGTATGTAAATTCTAAGGAGCCGTTTTGCCAAGAGGAGAGCGAGTATGCTAGTTTATGGATAAAGGCCCGTGTGGGCATTTATAATCTTAAAATAGGAGCAAGGGAAAATAAGACCATAGGGGAGCAATACATGGAAAAGGAAAAGAAGGATTGGGACCCCCTAGATCACTTACCTCCCCCGTATGATCCAGCTACCCGTCAAACACTGTCACCTAATTTGACGACCTCCCCTATGGCCCCGGGGTCGAATTCAACTCTAAGGAAAGGATCCCAAACTGAGCACCCAGAAACATCTTTGTATCCTTTACGGGAAGTACTTCTGGGTGGAAATAGAGGAGGAATTGGATATGTAACTGTCCCATTACATACAACAGAAGTAAGATCTTTTAAAAAGGAATTGGGTGCTCTTTTAGATGACCCTTTAGGAGTATCTGACCGTTTGGACCAATTTCTAGGTCCAAACATTTATACTTGGGAAGAAATTCAGTCAATCTTGACCATCTTATTTACTACAGAAGAAAGGGGGATGATTAGACAGGCGGGAATGAGGATATGGGAAAGACAAAACCAAGCGGGACCCCCGGGGGATCAGAAATGGCCTAATATAGACCCCCAGTGGAATCCTCAAGTCCCCGTTGATAGACAAAACATGAGGGATTTGAGGAACCTAATTATACAGGGCATAAGGGAAGCAGTCCCCAGGGGACAAAATATTAATAAGGCATTTAGTGAACAACAGGGAAAGGAAGAATCTCCAACTGAATGGTTGGAGAGGTTGAGAAAAAGCTTACAGATGTATTCGGGAATTGATCCAAATACTCCGGCTGGAACTGCTCTCCTAAGGACCCAGTTTGTTTTTTGCAAAATCCTGGGGGGATATAAGGAAGAAATTAGAGAAGATAGAGGATTGGCAAGAGAGAGAGTTGGAAGAATTATTAAGAGAAGCTCAAAAGGTTTATGTCAGGAGGGACGAAGAAAAACAAAAAGCAAAGGCAAGAATTTTTGTAGCAGCAGTGAGGGAAAGTCAGAGGAGTAAGACTCAGCTGGGAGAGAAAAAAGATAAGAGACCAGAACAGCCACCCCGGGGACAATCTTATCAAGACAGACCCACAATTCCCATCTGTTACTATTGTAACAAAAAGGGACATGTTCAGAAAAACTGCCGTAAACGGGAACGGGATGAGAAAATGTTTAAAGAGGATTAGGGGTGTCAGGGGCTATATCTTCTGGGGACCACAACATCAACAGAGCCCTTGATAAAACTATTAGTAGGTCCCCAAAAAGAAGAATTTTTACTTTTAGTAGATACTGGAGCTGAGAAGTCAACGATTCAGAAACTCCCAAACGGGGTAGGAAAAGGAAAAGCCTATATGTCAGTAATAGGTGCAAAAGGAGAGCGCTTCAAAGTCCCCATCTTAGAAGAAGTAGAGATTGAGACAGAGACAAAAATTTGCTTAAATGATTTACTTTTATTACCAGAAGCAGAATATAACCTATTAGGGAGGGACTTGATTTTAAAACTAAACCTAACTATTCAGAGCCAAGGGGATCGGTTACATATTAACTTATGTACCTTAACCCAAGTTGATGAGGAAAAAATTGACCCCCAAGTATGGTATAAGGAAGGAGATGTTGGGAGACTAGATATGGAACCCATCAAGGTACAGGTAACAGACCCTCAGAGGCCAATTAGAATTAAACAATATCCTCTATCTATAGAAGGCCGGAGGGGTCTAAAACCTATTGTGGATAACTTACTAAAAAATGGGACTTTGGAACTGTGTATGTCACCCCACAATACCCCGATACTCCCTGTAAAAAAATCAGATGGTACATATAGGATGGTACAGGATTTGAGAGCTGTGAATCGGCGAACAATCACCAAATTCCCTGTCGTAGCAAATCCTTATACTTTATTGAGTCACCTGTCTCCTAAACATATTTGGTATAGTGTAATAGATTTGAAAGATGCCTTTTGGGCCTGTCCTTTGGATAAGGAGTCCAGAGATTATTTTGCCTTTGAATGGGAAGACCCCGAAACAGGATGAAAACAACAATTAAGGTGGACTGTGCTACCACAAGGGTTTACGGAGTCACCAAATTTGTTTGGACAGACCTTAGAGAAAATCTTACAAGGTTTTACAGTACACAAGGGGGTAAAATTATTACAATATGTGGATGATTTACTGGTAGCAGGAGAAACTGAAGAGGAGACCCGAAAAGCCACCATTAGATTGCTAAATTTTTTAGGGAAAAAGGGATTAAAAGTGTCCCGCTCGAAATTACAATTTACAGAGCAAGAAGTAAAATATTTGGGACATTGGTTAAGCAAAGGAGAAAAGAAATTAGACCCTGACAGGGTTTCTGGTATTTTAATCCTAAGACCTCCACAGACTAAAAAGGAAATAAGACAGGTATTAGGATTATTGGGATATTGTAGGCCCCGGCTTGAGAATTATAGCGAAAAGGTAAAATTTTTGTATGAGAAATTATCTAACAATCAACTCAAGTGGTCTGAGGAAGACACTAGGAAGCTGGGGGAAATTAAAAGAACCCTTGTAGAAGCACCTGTCTTGAGTCTCCCAGATTTGGAAAAACCTTTTTATCTTTTTGTGAACACTTCTAACCAAACAGCTTACAGGGTCCTTACCCAAGATTGGGCGGGAATGAAAAAACCGGTGGGATATTTATCCAAATTATTAGATCCGGTTAGCAGGGGGTGGCCAGCATGTCTCCAAGCCCTAGTTGCTACGGCATTATTGATAGAGGAAGCTAGGAAAATTACCTTTAGTGCACCTCTAAAGGTATATACGCCACATAATGTTAGGAATGTCCTCCAACAGAGGGCAGAGAAATGGTTGACAGATAGTCGACTTTTGAAATATGAAACCATCTTGATAGATTCACCTAATTTGGAATTAGGAGTCACCTCTGCCCAGAGCCCCGCGCAGTTCCTCTTTGGGGAACCCTCAGAAGCAGTAGCGCTACAACATAATTGTTTAGAAGTTATAGAATCCCAGACAAAAGTAAGGCTCGATCTTAGAGATATTGAATTAGAGGGAGGAGAAAAATTGTTTGTAGATGGATCCTCCCGAGTAATAGAAGGGAAGAGAAAATCAGGATATGCAATAATTAATAAGGACTTAGAACTTGTGGAATCAGGACCTCTGAGTCCATCATGGTCAGCTCAGGCTTGTGAGCTTTATGCCCTATGTAGGGCCCTGGAATTATTAAAAGGAAAAAGAGGGACCATATTCACAGATTACAAATATGCATATGGAGTAGTCCATACTTTTGGAAAAATTTGGGAGGAAAGAGGCTTGATTAACACTCAAGGAAAGAACTTAATACATCAGGAGTTGATAGTAAAAATCTTAAAAGTGTTAAGAGGACCAAAGGAAATAGCAGTGGTGCATGTGAGGGGACACCAAAAGGGATTAGATTATCGAATTAGAGGAAATAATTTAGCAGATAAGGAGGCTCAGGAAGCAGCCTTGAGGATTGAAACTGTTAAAATTAATCATACACAAACAAGGGAGGACACTGGTGGAAGAGGACAAGAGGAAAAGGAAAAAAAGTTTACCTTGGAGGAACAAAAATAGGAGCTAGATCGGAACAAGGAAAATGGACATTGCCTGATGGGCGAGAGATGTTGCCAAAAGCCTACACCAGGCAAATATTAGAACGCTTACACGCGCAAACACATTGGGGTACAAAAGCATTAAGTCATCATTTCCTTAAACAGTTTGGCCGTATTGGGGTTTTTGAAATAGCAAGGCAAATTACACAAGGGTGTTTAACTTGTCAAAGGGTAAATAAGGCCATGTTTCGACAAGTGGCCATGGGAGGAAGAAAGCTAGCTTATAGACCGTTTGAAAGGATTCAAGTTGACTTTACTGAATTGCTGAGAATAGGAAGATTGAAATATTTGTTGGTTATAGTAGACCATTTAACACGACAGGTCGAAGCCTATCCTGTAGCAAGAGCAACAGCTCAGACGGTGTTAAAAATTTTATTAGAACACCTAATCCCCAGGTATGGGATGATACAATATATTGATTCTGATCAAGGCACTCACTTTACTTCTAGAATTATAAAATCCTTGTGCCAATCATTAGGTATTAAATGGGAATATCATACCCCATGGCATCCTCAAAGTTCGGGGGTAGTAGAAAGAATGAACCAAACAATAAAGCAACAGCTAGCGAAACTAATGGTTGAAACACAGATGTCATGGATTAAATGTTTACCGCTAGCCCTTCTTAACATAAGGACCAAACCGCACAGTGAGACTGGATTATCGCCATATGAGATTTTATACGGCATGCCCTATCTCCAAGGGATGCCCATTGGAAACAATATAGTGGAAGATTATAATATTCGGAAATATATTATCGTTTTAGGAGAAAGGTTGAGAGAACTAAGAGATATAGGAATCATGGCACAAACCCCACCTTTGGGGTTTGCAATCCATCAATTCAAACCAGGGGATAAGGTATTGATCAAAACTTGGAAGGAAGGAACTCTAGCTCCTTCATGGGAAGGACCCTTTTTTGTATTGTTAACCACAGATACTGCCATCCGGACCGCGGAAAAGGGGTGGACACACGCGACTCGAGTAAAAGGACCTATGAAAGACTGGAGAGTTATTTCACAACCTGGAGCTACAAAAATAACATTAAAAAGAGAATGAACTCATGGGAAATGATCACGAATTAAAGGCTATAGCACTAAGCAATTGTCAGGCAGGACTAAGTTTATGTTCACTATGTAAATGATGTTGTACGTTTATAAGAGCTAAGTGTAATCTGTGTAACAAATATATCATTTCTCACGGAGGCAAACAGGAACATTTTCCAAATCAAAGCTTAAGTTTCTTCTACATTCGGTGTGGGCGGATCACTTTTATAGATGATTTCTGGTGGGTGAGATATTATTGCTGTCACCGAAATCAAGGAGTCCGCTTGAGATAGATTGAGATTGAGAGGGCAAGACCAGATAGGGATTTTCAGTTGCGACCAAGCAAGGCCAGTCAAGGACGAGCACCCCTTGTAGCTGACGCCTCCGACCATGAGAACCCTTACCGGACCTCTCCTGATTCTATTCGGACTCACCAACTTAGTGACAAGCAACCCGGATTGCACCGAGTGCATGAGAACCACCTGGCACGGACGAGTAAGTACTAAAACATTAATATACCACACCTATTATGAGTGCAAAGGGAAACAGAATGGGGGTTGTATATATAATGGAATGCAATATCGGAAATGCTTAGTGGGAAATGATACCATTTGTTATAATCCAGAAAATCTTCCTGCTATGTATTGGATTGAACTCAAGACTGGAGGATGATTGGCAAATTGGCAACCAACATTTAGTAAGAAGTTGAATACTAGTGTAATAACAACAAGCTTAGAACAGCCCATTTCAATTATTTTTGATGTTTGTCAAGCAATAGACTGGGAAAAAAAGCACCTCATGTGGTGATATCGGGTGGCAATGTTATTATGCAACATTACCCAAGTACATTTGTATGCCTCCCCCGGGTACTCATTGTACACCTGTACTGGGCGGTCATCGTTGTAACAACGGTTGGGATTGTACCTGCTGGTCTACCGAAAAAGGATGGGGATATGAACAACATTGTGGGGAATTAAAAGCCACAATAACTAATCTCCCTGCTCCACCAAATTGTGGACCAGGGGCGTGCACTTTAATAAATTTAACAATAGAAAATCCTCAAAAGTGGAAAGATAAGAAGATAAAAGAATTTGGAATAAAAATATATGCTAGCGTATATGATCCCGGAGCTCAGATTAAGATGGAAATAAAGGGGGACATACGTGAAAGTAAAGAAAACCAAATTTTGTTCCATTCTTTTTATCATGAGATGGAAACGGGGACCAAATATGAAATCCCAACGGTTGCAAAAAACCTTTTTATAAATTTAGCCGAAAACATAGCTAAATCTTTAAATGTAACTAATTGTTATGTATGTGGTGGAACTAATCAAGGGGAGAGTTGGCCCTGGGAGGCCCAAGAAAGCAACATATCAGACCCTAATGTTTGGAAAAAATCAACCCAGGTTAGGAAGCAGCAATGGATATTACAAACAAGCATAATAGGAAGAAGCTGTTGGCAAAATGACGGCGGGAATAAACCAGTCGGATATTTAGTATGTGAAGGGGGATATAACTGGAATAGTACTTACCAAAAGTGGGATAAATGGGGCACTGCCCAAGAAATAAGCGGAATTTATGCAAATTGGACCAACGGAACCACTATTAATAAAGGGTGGTCAAGTCCAGAGGGGCAATATTGGATCTGTGGAAAATTTGCGTATAACCGATTACCAAAAAATTGGGCCGGAGCATGTGTGTTAGGAACTATTCGGCCAAGCTTTTTCTTATTACCTATAAACCGAGGAGAACACCTAGGGGTACCGGTATATACAGACGCATTAGAAACTCACGACAGAAGGGAAAAAAGAGAGCTACAAATAGGAAAATGGAAAGATAATGAGTGGCCACCTGAAAGAATAATAGCATATTATGACCCAGCGACATGGGCAGAAGATGGGTCCTGGGGATATAGGACCCCCATTTACATGTTGAATAGAATAATCAGGTTGCAAGCTGTAGTAGAAATAATTGTAAATAAAACGGGTAATGCTCTAGGATTGGTGGCTAAACAAAATACTAAAATGCGTACAGCCCTATATCAAAATAGACTCGCGCTAGACTATTTATTAGCACAGGAAGGAGGAGTCTGTGGAAAATTTAATCTCACAAATTGTTGTTTAGAAATAAATTATGAAGGAAAAGCCATCAATGAATTAGTAAGAGAAATGAAAAAAGTAGCCCATGTGCCAGTCCAAACGTGGAATGGAGTAAATGTCCAAGGACTATGGACAACGTGGGAAAATTTATTCTCAGGAAACTGGGTAACAAAAATCATTATCGTTTTGTCAGGATTGTTTGGAGGTATGTTAATAATACCATGTCTAATTCCTTGTCTTTCACGAGCTGTAGCTTCTGCGATTAATGGAATGAAATTTACAGCCACTCCAATGGAACCAACACAGAGTGAGAGAAAACATGTTTTAATGTTGGTAAAACATATAGAGGAACCCGAGTTAATACCCATCAAACAAACTTTAAATAAATTTTACACGAATCACATTGGTGAAAAAGAAAACGGGGGATTGTGAGGAATGAGTGATTGGTGTAAAGAAAATCTAGTGAATATAAGCTTGAAGCAAATGTCATTTATATTGAAATAAAGGAATATATGTAGGGCATGACCATAAACAGGGGAGTGGTAGTCTTTATGTAACTTCCTGATAAGTGTAGCTTAGGTAACTGCCTTGATAGGTGTAGCTTATGTAGCCTCCTGATACGTGTATGTTAGTTCCTGATATATTAGTGCAAACCAGTGTTGTAGATAACCGCAGAAATGTCGAGAAAATGTTTAGCCAAATGAGGTAGCATAATAGAAGTAGAATAACGGAGCGCATGCGTAAACAGAGAGGTCATGTAGAGTGCACTGACGAAGAGGCGCATCTTCCTCCCAACGACCACCGGACGACCACCTAGAAAAAGATGAAGCATGCGCAGACCGGACCGGGGAAGTGGTGACGTACTTAGAGAAAGAGTCATCTTCCAAGAAAAAGGCGGAGAAAGGCGAGAAACGAAGCCTAGAAAAGGATAAAAGAAAGAATTATCTACACCAATGCACGCAGCATGGGCACCAAACAGGAGGAGCTGGAAGCCATTGTGCAGTGCGACAGCTATGACGTAGTTGCCATCACAGAAACATGGTGGGATGCTTCTCATGACTGGAGTGCTGCAATGGATGGCTATAAGCTCTTCCGAAGGGATAGGCAGGGAAGGAGAGGCGGTGGGGTGGCTCTGTATGTTAGGGAGTGTTTTGATTGCATAGAAATCGAAGATTGTGAAGACCAAGTAGAGTGCTTGTGGGTAAGGATGAGGGGGAAGGCCAATGAGGCAGACATCCTGCTGGGAGTCTTTACAGGCCACCCAACCAGGATGAAGAGACGGATGAGACATTCTATAAGCGACTGGCGGAGGTCTCGCATTCGCTGGCCCTTGTTCTTGTGGGGGACTTCAACCTACCGGACATCTGCTGGAAGTATAACATGGCAGAGAGGAAACAGTCTAGGAGGTTCCTGGAGTGTGTGGAGGATAACTTCCTGATGCAGCTGGTGAGTGAGCCCACCAGGGGAGGTGCCTTGCTGGACCTGCTGTTTACAAACAGAGAAGGACTGGTGAGAGATGTGGTGGTCGGAGGCCGTCTTGGGCTTAGCGACCACGACATGATAGAATTTTCAGTTGTGAGGGAAGTAAGGAGAGGGGTCAGCAAAACTGCTATCATGGACTTCCGGAGGGCAGACTTTGGCCTGTTCAGGTCACTGGTTGAGAGAGTCCCTTGGGAGACAGTCCTGAAGGACAAAGGGGTCCAGGAAGGCTGGACAGTCTTCAAGAAGGAAATCTTAAAGGCGCAGGAGCAGGCGGTCCCCATGTGCCGTAAGAAGAGCTGGCGGGGAAGGCGACCGGCCTGGCTGAAGAGGGAGATTTTGCTGGGACTCAGGGAAAAGAGGAGAGTTTATCACCTCTGGAAGAAGGGGAAGGCAACTCATGAAGAGTACAAGGATCTCGTTAGGTCAAGCAGGGACAAAATTAGAAAGGCAAAAGCCCAGCTAGGGCTCAGTCTGGCCACAGTCGTAAAGGATAATAAAAAATGTTTTTACAAATATATTAACAACAAAAAGAGAGGCAAGGAGAATCTCCATCCCCTACTGGATATGGTGGGGAACATTGTCTCCAAGGACGAGGACAAGGCTGTGGTACTTAATGCCTTCTTCGCCTCGGTCTTTAATAGCCAGTCCAGGTATCCACAGGGTATTCAGCCCCCGGAGCTGGAAGACGGGGATGGAGAGCACAATGTACTCCTCATAATCCAGGAGGAAGCAGTCAAGGACATGCTAAGCCACCTGGACACCCACAAGTCTATGGGGCCTGATGGGATCCACCCAAGAGTACTGAGAGAGCTGGCGGAGGAGCTTGCCAAGCCACTCTCCATCATTTATCAGCAGTCCTGGTCAACAGGGGAGGTCCCAGAAGACTGGAGGCTTGCCAATGTGACGCCCGTCTACAAGAAAGGCCAGAAGGAGGATCCTGGGAACTAGAGGCCTGTCAGCCTGACCTCTGTTCCAGGGAAGATTATGGAGCGGTTGGTTTTGAGAGTGCTCACAGGGCACCTGCAGGACAGCCAAAGGATCAGGCCCAGCCAGCATGGGTTCATGAAAGGCAGGTCCTGCTTGACCAACCTGATCTCCTTCTATGACCAGGTGACCCGCCTAGTGGATGAGGGAAAGGCAGTGGATGTTGTCTACCTGGACTTTAGTAAAGCCTTTGACAGCGTCTCCCACAGCATTCTCCTGGAGAAACTGGCGGCTCGTGGCTTAGACGGGTTTACTCTTCGCTGGGTGAGGAACTGGCTGGATGGCCGAGCCCAGAGAGTCGTGGTGAACGGCGTTAAATCCGGCTGGCGGCCGGTCACGAGTGGTGTTCCCCAGGGCTCGGTTCTGGGGCCGGTCTTGTTCAATATCTTTGTAGATGATCTGGATGAGGGAATTGAGTGCTCCCTCAGTAAGTTTGCAGATGACACCAAGCTGAGTGGGAGTGTTGATCTGCTGGAGGGTAGGAGGGCTCTGCAGAGGGATCTGGACAGGCTGGATCGATGGGCAGAGGCCAGCTGTATGAGGTTTAATAAGACCAAGGCACTTTGGCCACAACAACCCCATGCAATGCTACAGGCTTGGGGAGGAGTGGCTGGAGAGCAGCCTGGCGGAAAGGGACCTGGGGGTGCTGGTTGACAGCCGGCTGAATATGAGCCGGCAGTGTGCCCAGGTGGCCAAGAAGGCCAACAGCGTCCTGGCCTGTATCAGGAATAGTGTGGCCAGCAGGAGTAGGGAAGTGATTGTGCCCCTGTACTCGGCACTGGTGAGGCCGCACCTTGAATACTGTGTTCAGTTTTGGGCCCCTCACTACAAGAAGGATGTTGAGGTGCTGGAGCGTGTCCAGAGAAGGGCAACGAAGCTGGTGAGGGGTCTGGAGCACAAGTCTTATGAGGAGCAGCTGAGGGAACTGGGGTTGTTTAGTCTGGAGAAGAGGAGGCTGAGGGGAGACCTTATCACTCTCTACAACTACCTGAAAGGGGGTTGTGGCGACGAGGGTGTTGGTCTCTTCTCCCAAGTAACTAGTGATAGGACAAGAGGAAATGGCCTCAAGTTGCGCCAGGGGCGGTTTAGATTGGATATTAGGAAAAATTTCTTCTCTGAGAGGGTGGTCAGGCATTGGAACAGGCTGCCCAGGGAGGTGGTGGAGTCGCCATCCCTGGAAGTGTTCAAAAAACGTGTGGATGTGGCGCTTCAGGACATGGTTTAGGGGACATGGTAGTTCTGGATTAATGGTTGGACTTGATGATCTTAAAGGTCCTTTCCAACCTAGTGATTCTGTGATTCTGTGATTCTGTGAATTGTAAGAAGTGAAGGTGTGCGTCTAGGTGGAGCGGAGACTCCCGGCGCACCCAGCGCTGTTTGCTTGCCTCTATTCGTTTAATAAATTGTAAACTTAAATTGGAATCCTGTTTGGGACTAAATCATTTATCACACACCCTTGTGTGTGCGTGTGTGAGAGGACGCATGTCCTGCAGCCCCACGGGGGAATGGTGTCTGCCTGTGAGACACCCCCAGCACTCATCCTGCTGTCTTGTGGGGGGTACCTGACACCCCAGGACTCACCCTGCTGCCTGATGGGAGTGTTGGTCTTGATCTGTGTGTGCGTGTGTGCTGCTCCCTACAGCCTGCCCGGGGGGTAACTGGGGCTTGGCCTGTAAGTGTGTGTGTCAGGCCCAATGCACACCTGGTAACTTAAGAGAGTGAGTGGGGGACACATGTATGCAAGAGCAGCAACGCCAGCCAACACCCTGCAGTGTGCCAGGAAGTACTAAGGTTTGTGTGAGGTCCCTTCATCAACCCCCCTGTACCCTGCGGGGAGGGTAACCTGTTCACCTCCATGTGCGCTGGGGGTGTCACACCAGAGTGAGACAGGGATCCCTGCCGTGTGCGTGCAACCCTACCCCTCCACGCCAAGGAAACCCTACAGGCTAACGGTTGGCAATCATGGACGGGGTGACACTGTGCGTGAGATGTCCTCCCCCAGCTAAACACCCCCACGGCCTGGCATGGAGAGGTGGTCAGGTTTGACCTCAGCTTGTTGGTGTGACACCCCTTCTCCCTTCAGCCAGGCGTCTCTCAGTTGTGTGTGTGTGGGGGTGAGACAGGCATACCCCAAACACACACTCTGAAAACTAACAGGGGGCAACACCCTTGTGTGAGAGAGACCCCACTCCTCCAAATGCTAGCTATGCCCCCGACAATTGGAGGGCCTCGGGTTCACCTGTGCTTGTTTGCCTGTGTGAGTGAGAAACATCCCCCTCCATCCCCAATACACACCTCTCCATCAACAAGAGGGGGTGTTGAGATGCATATCTGTGTGATAAATCACCTGGCAGCCTGTAGCAGGAAAAAGGGTGAGGGAGGGTGCCCAGGCTTAACACCTGTGTGAGACAACTCCCTGTCCCAACACACACCCTACAGCCAAGTGAGGGGCTGTGATAGATCACCTCTGCGGTGCCAGTTCCCCCCCCCAATCCTTTCTCATGGGTTGAGGGTTGTTGTGTCTGTGGGAAAGAGAGAGACTCCCAGAAACACACCCTGGCTTACTGGGGTGGGGTCACCTGTGTATGAGACACCCCCTTTTCGCAACATACCCAGGAGGAAGGAGGCAGTGAGAGGGTATGTGAGTGATACTCCTATCTCACCTACACCTCGAAGGGCGAGAGAGCTGATACCTCGGCGTTTGTCACGTCTGTGCGTACAACGTCCCTGCTGCCTTACGCATATACGCACCACAGTCGGCAGGTCAGGGTGCTGGTCTAGCCCTATACACCCTGCAGCCTGACGGGGGGATGTGGCTGTGTGCAGGTTGTACACCCACCTCAACCGTGGTGCACGCACACAGTTTTTTCTAAGAGGAGAACAGGGGAAGAGGAGACGACTGGATATCACCTCTGAATGTGAACTACTCAAAACACCCAACCGCCTGTGCTGGCCTGCGGTGGATGGCTGGGTTTCACTCCAGCTAAAAGAAGCAGCTAGAGGCTGTGTGTGTACAGTCAGAATGCAAGAAGGAAAGTAGTTGGCTGTGTGCCATGTACATTTGTGTGCCCCCACCCCAAGCGTCTGTGTGTGTCGTTCTCCTTGATTTACAGCAAAACCCCTCTCACAGCCCCGCTGTCAGCTGTGGAAAAAACCCCAGGGTACAGTGCGTGTGTTCCCTGATTCCCCCATCTCCTACATGTTCTGCTTGTCTCCATCCTACAGTCTCCAGCGACAAGGGGACTTCTGTGTATTGCACAGCGTTGTATGTCCAAAAATAGGTTTGTGTCCTACCTCCTACGTCTGCTCTCAGCCGGGGAATCCTGTTAATGGAGTGTGTTAAAACACAGAGAGAGGCCAGATTAAGTTCAGGCTGGAAGGGTAGGTGAAGCTTTAAAAATGTTCGCTGCTGGTGTGTTGTTTCCCTGAGTCATTAAAATCATGCTGAAAAACTGCACACGGATTCTGGAATGCATCGGCAACACTTTTTAATCCTAAAAGCTCCAAGAACTTTGTCAGCATTCACAAGCCCCCACCGCAGGAACTTTGTGCATCCCTGTTCTACCTTTTCAAATGGAGAAAGAGAGGAAAAAGCGGGGGGATAAGAAAGGTACAAGCAAGAAGTCAGCGGAGGAGGCTGCATTAGGGTGTTTGATCACATTGCTCTAGCAACAGGGACATGATCCATCTTGTTTAACTCACCTTTTTCATTTCTAATGAACTCCACAAGGTAATCTCTGCATGAAGCCTGTCCCAGATTTTTCTCCACAGTGGAGATTGTAAGGTAAGTAAGATTACTTACCTTGTAGATTGCTTTCAAGACCTGGATTGTAGGATTCTCCCTTTTTGTCCCCATTTCCATCAAAGCCGGGGGGATTTCACTGTCTTTTCTCATTCAACAAGTGTTTCACCCCCTTCTTCATATCATCCTACTCAAATTCTCCCTCTTTTTTTCCTTGTCTGAGATCAAGGAAAGATTATCCAAGTGAACAAGGGGCATTTGAAGTGTTCTTTACCTTTTTATATATTCTTTCAGATGATTTGATTTAGTCTTAATGTGCGTTTCGGGAGGGACATGTCTGCTTTCCACATGCAGACACTACATTCTTGTGCACAGTCTCTCTGTAGACAACAGGCAGAAAAACTGAGTGCTAGTGGTTCATCATCATCAAGCTGAACCACGGCACAGAGAGTTGCAGTGTGACTGTTCTTCATTACAGCCATCTTGGAGACCTACAGAGCCACGTGGCCTGAAAACTGGTTTATTAAAGGCAAAGTGAAGGGAACTCCAGAGGCTGGAGCCCCTCCCAAAAGAGTCCCAATGGCTTTCACTTTGATTTTGTGAGGAAGGTCTTTGCTGGAATGGGCTGGTATGAATGAAGTTGAGAGCCCAGACCTCTCTCATCTGAGCTCAAAAAAGGAGTATTTTCCCCTTTTTACTGTTAGCAGCTCTGAGCTCACAGGTGTGGAGTAGCTTGAAGGCTTCCGGCATGACACAGGATTCAAGTTCCATCATCACAGAGTTACACGGAATGAAAAATAAGACCAAAAGTTCATTTACCATCAGAGGAGGAAACTTTCCTTATGGTGCAATAAATATGGAAGAATGTAAGTGTTTATATGGAAGTTTTAAAGCAAAGTTACCTTTATTGTGAAATGTCATTTGTATAGCACTGTGAATTTCTGTGTGGACTAGGAGCAGTGGATGCTGTGATACTTCTATCACGAAACCTTCACAGAAGACTTCCATAGCCATATATGTATACATGATTCCTTTCTGCAGAGTTAATACAGTTGGGAAGTTCCTGGAAAAGAGGTAGGGAGATACCATGAGGAGCTCCCGAGGAGCTCACAAGGACCTCCCTTTGTCCAGAGAAAAATCAGTACCATGAAGGTAGGGAGTATGTGTGTAACTGAAAGTATAATGCGCTGCAAATCATCTCTGAATATCCTCCAGTTTTTAACATTCTTTAAAAAAAATGTGCACACAAGAAATGGACTCTGAATTTCCGCAGCAACCTCACCAAAAATGAAATCCAGCAATCGCTCCTATTTAACCTATTCATTTGCCCAAGGTTGCTGTTAGCTTCAGTGGCCACAGCATTGTGCTGGAGTTAGCTCGCTACAGAAGTCCCTGAAGTACAGTTTTCCACAGTGCACTCTGCTGCTTCCCAGCGTACGGACTAACCAAGAGGCCCTTCTGCATTTAGAGATTATGTCTATATGACCCTGCACTCTGCTGGATATTTGCTCCTAAGTGTAGGACTTTGCACTCGCCTGTCCTAAAACTTCCTTTACCAACCTCGTTTTACCAACTTCTCCCAACGAACCTCGTCCCAGCAGCCTTTGTTTGCAAGACAAGCTACTCCCATCAGTGCAATTTTAAATAGTGTCATCAGCTTTGAAACTCTCTCTCCCAGTTCACAAATGATGCAATCATCTTGTATTTTCTTGCAGATCCTAAATAAAATACAATGAATAGCATAAGTGCATGTGCTTGCAAGAGTCCATTAGAAACAGTCTTTATTCATTGATGAATCCTTTATAACCAAGCCATTTTAAGATCTTTCCATTAGCTATTTTTAAACCATTTGTTATGCACTCATATTGATTTTGATTTTTTTTTTTTCTCAGATCTGGATATTGTGCAGCACTGAGTTAACACAGTTACTGCTATCAACCGTACCTGTGATTTTATTAAAGAACAAGATGAAATTTGTTTTTTGACAGAAACCATTTCCCATGAAAACTGCTGATTGCCCTTTCATTATATCCCCACCCTCCACCTCCTTTTTAATTGGTACAAACCACTTCATTATACTTAGGTCAGGAGCGATGCTGGACTAGCCAGCCTGAAATTATGTGGGCTTACCTCAGTGACACATTTCAAATATTGACACAACACTGTTTTTCTCCTTAGAAATGGTCTCCTGGACCATTTCTAAACTCTCACATTCCCACCTCATGCAAGAATATTCATCTGAAGAACCAGCTCTTAAAATGCCAACATGCAAGTCCTCTAGACCCGCTGCTTTTAAAATGTTAGTTGTGCTGTTTGATGTTCTTTTTTAAGTAGCCTGAATAGGAAGCGTTTCATCATCATTATATAATGTGGAAATGGCATTCAACTTCATTCCAAATACAGGCAGGAAATATTTATCAAACACTTCTGCTTTTTCAGTTTCACAGCTATCCAAATATATTTGGATACACTGATAGTATTAGTAATTGGAGTCCACTAAAATATTGTTCATCAAATTAAGCAGGGTTCCAAAAAACCTTTGCTTACAACATGATATTTTCTGCACAGGGAACATTAACTCTCTGTTTTTTTAGAAGGGATGTTGATCAACTGGGTTAAAAATCCCCCTTGCAAGTGTTTTACCCTACAGTCAGACATGGGAGGCTTGTCTGTTTGGTTTTATTGTTTTTCTTTTCCTTGAACACCAGCAGTATTGGTACACCAAGGTCAAATGTGCCTTTCACTAGATTTGAAATGTTCTTCCAAAGCCACAGCTCCACGTTCCCTTACCCCTGCTGCAAGCAGCAGCAGAATACTCCCCTAGCTCTAAAAGGCACGAATTAGAGGGCAAGGAAAGGGTCATTTCTGTGATACCAGGTACTGTCTCTCTCAATGCAGCATTGTTAAACAGTACACGCTTTTTCTCCCTTTTTTTCCCCCTATTGTTCCAGAGCAAACAAAGGAGAAATGCAAAGTAATGATCCTTGATAGAAATATTTACCCTTTCAGACTTTTATCTGGCGAAGTCCTAGTGTTAAGTGTTCACATATGTGCCGGTGAGACTTGCAGAAAGCCACGCACAGGCAGATTGCTGGCAGCACTTGCAAAGAAAATGCTGAAGTGGAGCAGTGCTGCCGTGTGGGCTCAGCTACCACATCTCCTCCTGGCTCTTCCTTACCTCTTTCTGCATCTCCAGGGGTACAGATTTTGCCCTTCTTCCAGACGTGAATGAGAACAGTGTAACTTGCTCAAGAAGGCAAGGTGGGGTTGATGGGACTAAGGGAAGAGTTTCTGATGGGGAGTCTGTTACCACGCAAACTAGTATTGTCGTAGAGATGTTGGACATGAATTATTGCTCGCTCTTTCTCTAAAAAAAATCCTGGCCCTGCACCTGTCCCCTGGTAAAGAAGGGGGCAAAGATTTGAAAGATATAAAAACATCAAATGGAGGGACTGCACTCAGTCTGCTTGATAGGACCCCTTCAGCCTTCTTCTGCGGAGTGTTAAAAAGGAGTTAGTTACAAGGTAGGCTCACTTACTAAAATAACGCTCTGTCTTTGTGTGCACACACGTGCACATGCTGATAGAGGGGGACAAAAGACCTCTTCCATAAATGTGATTGCAATCCAGATGCATGTCCTGCATCAGAGATAGTCCTTCAAACCCAGGTAGTTCTCCTCACAGAGCACTGATGTAGCCCATCTCCAAGGATGCCAACAGCTGCTCTGGGTACACACTGTCCTGTAAATGATGCCATCTCATTTCTAAGATATTTTCCTTCCTTCCAGAATACTCTTCCAAGAGTTTTGTCACATGTCTTTCGGCTCTGGGATTGGGGCAGTTCCCAATATTAGAGGGGTCACTATTATTTTTTTCCTTGCTAGAGATGGTGAGCAGATGGATGAAAATAATGTAGAAAAGGTAGTTTTTCTGGTGTTTTCAACCAGTTGTAACAGAATGCAGAAAGTGCCTGAAGTTCCACTTTCTCTAGGTCTTTCATTTAGCCAAAGCCATTACAACATAATCTGAGAGTAAACATATTTCTTCCCATGTTTTTTGTTTGGTTTTGGGTTTTTTTCTTTTTTCTTCCTGATGAGATACTGAGAGTGTGGGCACACAGGAGGCAAATGAGTTTTGTAGATCCAAGAACAATAAAGTTGACATACATAATTTTTATGGGGGGAGAGGGGTGTTGTGTAACATTCTGGTAAGTGTTGACTGTGGATTTGACCAGATCAAGGCTGAAAACAAGGGCTCTGTATTCTTGCTGTGCCAACCATTAAGCCGAGAGGCAAAGCACAAAGACCCTCTGGAGGCAACCATCCAGACCTTTGGGGAAGCAGAAGGCTGGTTCCCTTCTGTAGACACTGGTGTAAAGAGTAGGAGGCCAAAGCCTCTACCTTGTCATTGGCTGTCTGAAAGGATATGACACACACAGAGCACAAGCTGGAAGTGCCACAAGGAAAAGAAAAAAGCCATTTATCATGCACAAAACCCCCTGGATGGTGATTGGCTGAAAAGCCAAGAACAAAAGGTGGTTACAAGTTGTGAAAGAACTCCTGCACATGGGGATTATAAGGGAACAAATCAAAAATACTCCTTCATTCACTTGGGAGAGGGTTGGTGTACACAGGGCCAGGGTAAGGAGGGTTTTGTAGGAGTGTGGGGCTGTGCTAGAGTTCACAGCTTAGGCTCTTGAGAGCGGGGTTGGATGGGGAATGAAGCAATTTTAAAGCCCTCTGTACCAGAGTCACAAGGTCTCGAGGGTTAGACACAAATGTTTCGTCTCATAGTAACACCCCAAAGCATTGCTGGAGTTGTAGGACCTTGGGAACACTTGGCACTAAAAGTGGCTTTGAGGTCACTGTCAGTGTGATCATGAGTGAAATCCTGGCTTTACTGAGACCAGTGTGAGTGTTGCCATTGATTTCAGCAGGGTTAAAAATTCACCTGCCCTCTGTGGTTCATCCCTTCCCCTCCCAAGCGTTTATTATTGTCAGTTGATCACAATCCACTGGACGCATTTCTGGCTCAAACTTGAGGTAAGGGTTACGCGTGATGAATCGTAAGAGAGAGAAAATACATTACTTAGTCTTCGCAGTACATGCTGTTCTGGAAACATAAAGTAGCAGTGCTCCTCACTGCATCCTTGACGGTAGTGCTAAGTGACATACTTAACTTCAAGCATGAGAACACTAACGGAAATACTCATGTAAAGTCGGCTACTGTCTTAAATATCTTACTGAAATAGGGTCTGATTGAGAAGACCTTTAAGCCTGCACGTATGCAGAGATGCAAACACTACGTCTTGGTAAGATGACACCTGATAGTGAGTGAGTGACCTTGGATCATCTGACGCAGTCATATTGCCTCAAGGGAATGTCCTTATGACTTGTGTTTTAGTAGGTAAAACGGGATCTTGGCTGCCCGTGGCTGTAGCACGTGTGAAAATGTGCAGGAGGGTTGTGGAAAGCTGCTGTGGTAGCGTGCAGTCAAAGACACTGTGCTGTCATCTGGCTGGAGCTGTCTGTCTGTCAGATTCCAGCTATAAATATACCACATTTTATTAATTATGTGGAATCGCTTTCATCAAAAGCCTCCAATTCCTATGGGCCTCAGGACACTCTGGTTTTGCTCTTTGCTGAATATTCCAGCTACTTTGTTTTGCCTCTGTTGCCAGATTTATTCACTTCTCTAAAGTACTGTTAAAAGGTCCATCTTTTATGTCATGTCTGGCAGATGGATTGAACTGTAGTTTTTCAAGCCTGAGAGGGACTGAAGGCCAACTGTTCCTACAGCCCAGGCCGGTGGTGCCAGCAGGAGATCTCCTTCTATTTATGGTGGAAGTACTGTTACAGCAAGTCGCAAAGGGCCTGGCAAGGCAAGTCAGGAGAGGGACCTCAGAGAGTGGGCTTTTTCCAGTTAAGCTTATTAAGCCTTCACATTATCCAAGATTGCTGCTGTCTTATGGGCTGAAATGAGACAGTCTGTACTCATATGGTTCAGGGGGATAAAAAAAAAAAAGAAAGAAAGAACAAGCATCTGATGTGGAAAATCTTCTTGTGGCAGAAAATCTGACTCTGGTAGGAAATCTGACTGTGGTGGAAATCTTCCAAGGACTCAGATTATTGAAAAGACCACATGAAGAAATTTCTTCCCTGTTTCCTTGCAGAGGCAGGCAACTATCTAATATACCTTTTGCTTCCCAACAATTTGTGTTCTTTTACATGAACATACCGCCCCAAAATTTCCCATTTATATAATGCATAGTGACATATAAGAGCTTTTCCAGCATCTCCTGCCTGGGCAGCATGGATGGGGACACTGCTTGGAGGACTGTATTCCTCCTGCTACTGACCTGTGGATCCGTCCCTGGGCTGGCATAAATGTAATAATTTAAACCTTTCAGAATATTTTCCCTTCTTCAGTAGGTTGAATCATAGCCCTTTCTAGAGCATTCTGGCTCTCCAAAGCCTTCCTAGGGAAAGGCTCATTGGCTATTTAAGTCCCAGGTCACTGTAGCCCACTCACCCTCGGTGAACTATGTGAGTGGTTAGGAGCTTACAGTCATGTACACCATGTTTGTAAAGCAAAGCGTAACGGGTGGATCTGCGACACGGCGGTGTCTGTAATGATCCTTGCCCTGTTCCCCAAGCCGGTACTTGCACTGGAAAACAGATGCCTGCCCTCTCAAATTGGCTCAGTACAGGTACGACATTTTAGGTGGGTGAGGGATGAGCAAATGTTTTGTTGTCACTCTCACTGCGTCTGATTTCACGCCCTGATCTGAGGGTTTGTTTTTCCTACGGGACTTTATCACTTGGATATTACACGGGATTTGTACTTCATAAGGGAGATTCTGGTAACAGAGTCACATACCCAAAGCTGGCGTCAGCACTGCAATTGGCTTACTGAGCAGCACGAGTAACGACAGGTTTAATGAAGTGAACGTCCATATTCAGTTGTGTCCTGTGTCTCATTCTCTTTTTACAGTGATTTTAAGTCAGCAGTTCCTGCTGGGCGGGGGGGGGAGTAAAATCAGAACCACATTCTGTATTCTCACCCCTCCTGGCCTGAGCGGGTGGCCAGCATTGCAGACCATGACTTGGGAAGGTAAAGTGCAATCAGGCAAAGTGGATATGCTGCAATTAGACTTCTCTGGGCAAGCGATGGTCTATTTGTCCATTACTTTCTGTTCAGGTCCTTAAGAAAATGAAGGGAAGAACATTTCTGGGGGGAGGTATCTGGATGGCAGTGAGTAGGCTTTATCATCGTGGCTTCTACATCCATGAAGCCTTGGGCCCCTACCAAGTATCAAGGTGCCGGTATTGGCCCTTTCATTGCCTTGTGTCTGAGACAGACCCCAGTAAGAGTAGCCCAGCAGAAGTGACCTTTCTGCTGCCTTTTACTATGCCCTGAACATTGCTTAAAATGAGACACACAACTTCCCCTTTTGCTACTCTTCTCGGGAGGTTTTTTTTTTAACTTCTCCATTCCTAAGGCCTAGCAAAGCCAGCCAAGAATCCACATTTTGCAACTGTTGTAACTGTTGTAACTGTTTCTGATGCTGGAAAAGCAATATCCGAGGAAAGAGGCCAAAGCTAGCAAAAATGCATCAAGTTTCAGGGCTGCTGATAAGGTGGGGAAAGTGTCTGTTTCCCCAGCAGCCCAATCACAGATGACAGTTGAAATCAAGCAGTGATTTGTATTTTTATTCATTTTTTCTCACTACTTTACCTTGCATTCATCATATCTTTTTTTGTAAAAGGAAAGCAAGAGCCTATTGCCTGTACTGCCTGGGAAAGCCAGGGATCTGGGCTTTTTTTTTTGCAGAGACTCTGCCCCTTTGTGGGAGCAGGAGCAGATGCAAGGACATCAGCCTCCCCTATGGATTATATGGCAGACTAAACTCCTACAAAACAGGCTACCTCTGACACTCCCATTTTTGTAGGGTTTGGTTAAGTCTCACATGGTCACTTCACCTGGATCAAAATATTAGGTCACTTTTTTCCCTTGTGGCCCTGATCATTAAACATCCATGCTTCGATAAAAGCCTGAGCACCTTCGCCATGTGCTTTTAGGCTAAGGATTGCAAAAACCTCTGAGCCATGCTGTTCCAGCAGTGGGCTCGTGGCCACAGTTTTGGGCACAGCCACACAAGCAAATAGAGGTACCGCAAACATGCTATCCCTCCTCCTTTGTCGGTCACTTCATGGCAATCACCAGTGCAAAAAACCTTTGCCAAGTAGTTTTTCTGTATTTTTGTAATTTATTCCGTCTAAATTGACAGCAATGCTATGCTTAGAAAAAACAACCCTCTGCCTTGTGACTTTCTCTTAGGGCCACGCTGCCTCCCTTTCTCTCGCGTCCAGCTTTTTCTCTTTATGTGGCTTGTGGATGCTTTGGATCATGGACGTGCGGGCGAACAATACCCTTCTCTGTGCCTGTGCTCAGCATGAATAAAACACTCCCCCGACACAGCTCAGCTCCTGCTGGCGTAGGCTGCTGCTCATGTTTTTGGTGGTGTCCTCTTCCTTGAGAAGCAGCTTGCCCCCTTCACGGGCTCGCTCCACCAGGACTGCTTTAAAATGCTTTTTTCAGAGCAGCCAGAAGCAGCTCTTTGTTTTCACCTCCGGGTGCTGGTGCCTGTTATAAGTCAGTTGGTCGTGCCTGAGTGGAAGGACTCTTTGGCCTGATGTGCATTCATTAGTGAGCTTCTCTAAGGGCTTGATTCCATCAGGGCAGCAGGAGCCTTTCCAGGAGCTTCCATGTGCTTCGGGACCAGCCCCTCTTGGTTTATTTGTTTTACTCAGATATTGGTACCTGAGGCACCTCTAGCAGCTGCCCTCTCCACCCTGGGCGCAAGATGGAGTCTTTTCTCTCTCCTTCACCCTGACCTCGCTGTGTGTTTTCCTCCAGCCATGCTGCAAAAGTCACAGCAGGCCCTTTGCAGCCGTCCCCATCCAGTGCCCCAGAGGCACGAAACTGGTGGAGGAAGGGTTGCCCCACACCGAGAACCCAGCCCTCTCACCGCCTCTGCTCCGGCGAGCTGAGGCGAGGGAGCCCAGGGGGAAGGAGGGCTCCCCGGGAGCTGGTGGGCACCGAGCTGGTCCTCAGTGCCAGCGGACGGCAGGACGGAGCAATGCAAAGAGCAAATACACCCACCATGAAAACAAACCTCTTTACCGCACGGATCAGCACAGATCATGAAAAGCGTCTCCATACAGACTGCTCCTTCCGTAACCCCACAGAAACCCATCAGAGACTACCTTAGTGTGCGTAGAAAGGTGACTCTAGGCAGCAAATTTGGGGAATTCAAACTTCCTTCTGGGTTGATTTCAGCCTGGCAGGTGAAGTGCTGCTTGGTTAATTGTTCTTTAGGATCTGAAATGGCTTTGGTATCACAATTTGGTTCGCACATGATGATGCTCATTTTACCCCCTTTTAGCAATGACATAGCTGACAATCCAGAAATGCCTCATCAAGTTGGAACATGTCTAGCTTGTCCAGGAGGCTTTAATAGCTCTTAATAAATATTATGAATGATTTAAAGGCCTTGACCAAAACAGAGCACCACCATGCTGGGTGTGGTGCCAAAGAGAGAGGTGCAACGATGTTTATCCCCCAAAATGTGTGAGCTTGTACTGGGTTTGCGTGGCCAGGTTTTGGTAGCGGGGACCTACAGCGGTGGCTTCTGTGAGGGGCTGCCAGAAGCTTCCCCTGTGTCCGATGGAGCCAACGCCAGCCGGCTCCAAGATGGACCCACCGCTGGCCAAGGCCGAGCCCATCAGTGACAGTGGCAGCACCTCTGGGGAACAGAGTTAAGAAGGGGTAAAAAAAAACAAACTGTGGAACTGTAGCTGAGGAAGTGAGAATATGTGAGAGGAGCAGCCCTGAACACACCAGGGTCAGTGCAGAAGGAGGCAGGAGGGACTCCTGGTGCCGGAGCAGAGGGTCCCCGGCAGCCCCTGGGGAAGCCCACGGGGAGGCCAGCGGCCATGGAGCTCCACGGGGGAGCAGATCTGCACCCCCACCCGGGGAGGGCCCCACGCCGGAGCAGGGGGATGCCCGAAGGAGGCCGTGACCCCGTGGGCAGCCCGCGCTGGGGAGGCTCCTGGCAGGGCCTGTGGCCCCATGGGGAGAGAGAGGAGCCCCGGCTGGAGCAGGTTTGCTGGCAGGACCTGGGACCCCGTGGGGGCCGGGCTGGAGCAGCCTCTTCCTGAAGGACGGCACCCGTGGGGGGCCAGGCTGGAGCAGCCCGTTCCTGAAGGACGGCACCCGTGGGGGGCCAGGCTGGAGCAGCCCGTTCCTGAAGGACGGCACCCGTGGGGGGCCCCAGGCTGGAAGGACTCACACTGGAGAAGTTCATGGAGGACGGTCTCCCGTGGGAGGGACCCCAGGCTGGAGCAGGGCAGAGGGTGAGGAGCCTCCCCCTGAGGAGGAAGGAGCGGCAGAGACAGCGTGTGATGGACTGACCACAACCCCCATTCCCCGTCCCCCTGCGCCGCTCGGGGGGAGGAGGGAGAGAAACGGGGAGTGAAGCTGAGCCTGGGAAGAAGGGAGGGGTGGGGGGAAGGGGTTTTTAAGATTTGGTTTTAATTCTCATTATCCTACTCTGTTACAATTGGCAATAAATTTCCCCAAGATGAGTCTGTTTTGCCTGTGGTGGTAATTGCTGAATGGTCTCCCTGTCCTTATCTCAACCCACGAGCCTTTTGTTATATTTTCTCTCCACTGTCCAGCTGAGGAGTGGAGTGATAGAGCGGCTTTGGTGGGCACTTGGCATCCAGCCAGGGTCAACCCACCTCAAAGCTCTAAGAGGAAACTGAAAAATCAAGAAAAATGAAGTATTTTAACACGATTTTGGCAGCGACCAAAGTGAGGCTTTGCATGGTTGAATGGTTTGCGGGAAGGCACATGGGGCTCTTGCAGAGCCTGGATGTGAATCCAGATCAGAAGGTATCTAGCTGCTCTCCAAGCCTTCTGGCGGTGTGAGCTTTGCACAAATAACAACTATTCCCTCTCTTGCATCTGCCTTCAGGGTCCCTCTTAAAGAAGGAGTGGGGAAAAATCTCTGTGATGAAAACAGCACTATAAGAAAGGGCTGAGGGAAAGGGCTCAGGTCTCCTGCAGCCCCACTTCTGGCCCCTCCTTCTCCCCTCTTGGCAGGAGGAGAGCGTTAATGCTGGGGAGAGAGGAGGTTAATGCACAGACCTTTCAACCAGCTCAGGGAAGGCACAACTGTGTCCCATGCTCTGCAAAAGGCAAGTTCAGACATGTGTAAGTACAGCTAAGCTGGCTACATTTCTGTGTTAGATAAACACCAATTGACAAAAAGCTCCCAAATGTTTAAATAACTAGCTTAGGAGTCTTTTTTTTTTTCTTCTGGAGTTTGCTAGGTTTTCTGCAGCAAGACCATCCCAAGCATTTGGAATCCATCTGCAGCGACCGTGCATCCAACGTTGTCCAAAAGGACGTGATGAGGGGGATCAGAGATTTAAACTTCCTGTCCCCTGTGGCTCCTTACAAGCATCATTAAAAGCAGTCTTTTCAAACTTATGCTACGATGATGAGGCTCTGCTTTTTTCCCACCCCATCTCCACATTTTCATTTCCGTATTTGCCTACCAGCACAGAGAAG
The DNA here is from genome assembly GCF_964289735.1 of Phaethon aethereus. Taxonomy (NCBI): domain Eukaryota; kingdom Metazoa; phylum Chordata; class Aves; order Phaethontiformes; family Phaethontidae; genus Phaethon; species Phaethon aethereus. Next base: position 4,416,250 of record NC_138579.1, read on the forward strand.
AGCTCATGGAAAGACAGCCCTTCATCACTATTGGTAAAATTTTGTCATGTCATACAGCTTCTGTTGCACCACCACCAGAAAATAATACAGCGAGTGACTTCAGAAATCCGTACAGAAATTTTAGTAATAGGTCCAATTACAAAAGATCAGTACTTATCTGAGTCTCACACACAAAGTCTGTGCTTTTCAGATGTACCTTTGGTCTCCGCAGGAATCTGACTGTTCAAATGAAAGAAAAGAAATATATAGATAATTAGAACCCTTCTTTTTGTGAGATGTTTTCTTCCTAGTAGTCCTGAGGAATTGCAACCTCACCCGAATCCTTGCTCTGCACACATTATGTGTCTTACTTCCAGTGCAAAAAATTGTATCATGTAGAATTTCATGAAGGTCAATGACTGTAGATTGAAATTTTCATATTAGGCAATGTTAATCGGATTGAGACTGATCTAATCAAAGATATGAGGAGTCGGCTTCGGCTCTGCTTGACAGCGTGAAGACTGCTAATCCAAGTGCCACAGATGCCGAGACATTCCTTCATACTGTGTGAGCCAAGTCCTGCAAACTGCCAAGTGCTTCCTCTGAAATTCGTGGGAACCGGGAGTGCATGGCACCTGGCAAGACCAAGCTTGCTGCAGAAACCCTTTGGAAAGGACGGGTTTGTGTACCAGAGACTGGTGTGGCAAACTGACTGTGGCCCCAGTCTTGCCATTTGCCAGCACGAGCCGACATCAGGACCACGGTGCAGGAAAGCTTGTAAACCAGGGTGGGGAGTCTGCAGCCCAAGCATTTACAGACTGGAATTTCATTCATACAGCCCTGACCACATGGCTCATTCTTCCACGGTTTTACAATAAAATCTTGGCTAATGTGTTAGTAAAGCCTATTTTGCCCTGAGAAAGGAAGAGGTTCCCCGCCATTGTTGCAGAAAAACATCAGATCCGTTGCACAACTCTGCTGGGAAAAGCGCAGAGGCGCTCAGCAACTGCTCAGCCAGCCTGTGCCTAGACTTGGCATTTGACTTTGCAAGCACCACAAGAGACTGAACTTGATTAAATCTGCACACCAAATCCACACAGAGAATGGAAAAAGGCAAACTTTCCCTCTTCCACCTGTAAGAGCCAATTTTTTACGCTCCGCAATACAGATGCACAAAGCCAAATATGTGCCGATGAGATATGCACCCACATCTTACGAGAAGGTGCCAACAGCTCACCAGCACCTCAGCTCTGCTCAGATATTGCTGGAGTTGTGGTAGTGGCTAGGAATCAGCAGGAGAGGGTGAGATCTCATGGGTAAGACCAATGGCAGAACAAAAGAACCGAAGGGCAGAACTGCCTTGCCAAACCTTTTTGCTGATGTTCTGTGTTTTGAAGCTCATCCCTTTAGGTATTTTCCTGAAGCCAAGTTTGTGGGCATTGTCATGAGGGTTTTTCTAATCATTCCTACAGCACAACGCTCCTACAAACCTTGCTCACCTGGCAGCTGACATCCTTTCTTACTGGTGATTCTTATCTCTGAGTTGAGCAAAGTGCATGAAACAGGCTTTCATCTGATGTGGAAGCAGGTTGAGCTAAGAAGGAACTGGTTGGCCAGCGTGAGATGCAAAGGACATTACAGGAACCTTGCATCAGGCCTGCACAAACAGCGAGCTGGCTGAGCCTGCGAGAAGCAATAATCAGGGCTCACCCCAAAATGTTTGGTGCACCTGGTTTGCTGGGGATGTGAATAAACCTCTGGCACAGATGTGTTTATGAGCTTTGGCACAGATCCCTGGCTATTCCTCCTCCAGTGCCCACCCGGGCCCTGGCCCATGCAACCGTGCTCATACGGCGCCCAGCATGGGATTGTCTGCTCTGGGCGCTCGCTTGGGGACACGCTGCTCCTGCAGCAGAAAGCAGATATTTCTGGGTGGTTCCTCACAGAGTCAGTGTGGATCCACACCGTGGGCCCTGTGTTACTTGATTTTTTCCATTATCTCACCTACTCCAGCCCCCGTGAGCTGGACAATGAAATTTGACCTAATACTGAAGACATGTAATACAGTCTAGCTCCCTGGGGCACTAGAAGTCAGCTTAAGTGATCGCTTCTCTCCTTACACTTTTACTGCCTTATTTCAGCCTGTAGGTCTCATTAATTTTGCTGTTTGCAGATCCCAGTTTTTCAGGGGAAAACTTTTGGCTTTTACTGTTATCATATGATGTGAAGGTTTGATCCAAAACCTAGTCCAAATGAGAAAAGTGCATGAAAGGAAAATGGCCTCTTCTGACATGAGGACTTTACACAACACAGCCGTGGACATTTTGTAGTAATGGCTGGTCCAAGGGTCCTGCTGCGGCATGATTCTTACCTTGCTTTTGAGACACTCAAAATGAAAGTGCTCTTCTGAGGATTTTTTGTAGGCCTGGATTGACTGCCAGAGGATGCAGGTCTAGAAGGAGGCACAGTAGTAGGACTACTCAGGTACCTGGCATTGGACACCAGCTTTGCCACTGGACTGGTACAGCTCTATAGCTAACACACCACAGATAACCGAGAGATGATGGTGGGAAGCAGGATACATGAACTATTGTAGGAGCGACAGACCATGCACAAGACTTGTGTTCCTTTTGCAGTGGACTTCAGATGGTACCAGCTAAAGGAAGTGTCCTGGTGGGCCATCAGCTATTTTTCAGATCGAAGATTCGTGATTAATTAATGTCTTGCAAAACAGGGGCCAGAAAATCTCATTCTGGAGCTGCCACAGCCTGGCTCATAACTTGTGGTGCAGTGCAAGTGTCTCTGACAAAGCACCATCCAGCCTTGGCCTGAAACCTTCAGCAGCAAAGAAGTCTGGCTTTGAAGCTTGCAACATCTTTTCTTAGCTAACTTTAAACGCGATGCTATTGATGGCTCACTCTCGGGTGGTACCAACCACATCTCATGTCAACGCACAGGTACCATGTACTTATGCAGTGTACACCTATTAATGCACAGCGTCTGAGGAACCCAGAGCTTTTCAATGCTGACCACACAGATGCCATTAAGTACAAGGAGATTGAGTTGAACAGGCCTTTGTAGTGAGGTGGTTGCTGGCCATGATGACATGCAACAGGACAGGGGAGCAGGGTGTGATGTGGTGGTTATACACATAGGCTAATAGCTAGATGAGAGCAGCTTTGGGAATGTACCTTACTATGCACAGAGTAACCCCATGAGCATCTGTAAATCCCACTAACACTGAATCATATTGAAGGAGCTTGGAAAAGAGAACAGGGACAAAACCTTGGTCCTGCTGAAAAAACCAGCCAAACTCCCATCAGCTTCACCGGAGCCGGGACGTTACCATGGGACTCCCTGTACCACGAGCTGTTCTGTGCAGGTGGACCTCTGATTTTGTTTCACTGGTTTTCCTGGGGGTGCAGATGGCTCTGAGATCTGCTGTATGGAGCAGGGCTGGAGCAAGTGCTCGGAGGAAGGAGCCAACAAACAGTGTCTCCAACTCGGACGGGCTGCAGCATGCTGTATCTTGGCCCACTGGCTTTGCAGACCCATCAGTCTTCTGAAGCCTCCCTGCCTGGGGTGGCTGGGCCAGAGGGTATAAACCAAGAGTCAGGGGAAGACAGAAGCAAAGTTCAAACTTTGAGCGTATTGCTGAACACTGCCTGAAATTCCTTGGAGTTTTCAAGGATGACAAGCAATGTTAAATACCACTCCTCCCTTAGGGCCCACCTTTTCCAAATGTCACTTGGTGGAAAATAAAGTATCCTCTGTAAAGCCTGGTGAAAAGGTCAGAAACACCGCAATTTAGGAATATGATGCTTCCAACCAGGGCTTTCCTGGGGAAAACATTTCCCAGAAATTTTTGCCATTACCAACCCTGGAAAAGTACTGCTCGAGCCATGAATCATAGGTCCGAAGGAAAAAAATAGGAAGATGTCTCATACGACCACGAGATGGCAGCTGGAGTCTGGGAAGTTTTCTGCAGACACAGTAGCTCCCATGGAAAACTGAGTCATTTGCCAGCCCAGTTTTAAATCGCACAAGACAAGAGTCTGCATTTGGGAATATGCACCTGCACTGCTTTGGCTTTGAACATCGCGCGTGTGCGCTCGGAGCGGGCGAGCTCCAGAATATCTGATTACCCCTTTCATTTCCCAGCTCCTCCGAGCCTTCCTCGATTAGTCAGTATCAAATAAATGGTTTAACCAATGTAATCCCTGTTGATAGGAAAACATCAGTGCATCTGGTTTAGCACTGCTGTTACGATCTGGTCTGCTCCAACACCTAATTCAACAGAGACCTGTAGCCAGACGCTCTGCCCTCCTCGCGCCATGACCACTTCTGTCTGCAATTTCTGCTGGAGCTGTACTCTTTCACTCGCCGCTTCAAATGGCCGATGGCGTGTGTTGTTAATCGGTGATTGTGTTTCGTTCCAAAAGAGACCGCATTTCAGCAGCAGCTTAAGACAGCCCTGGGAAACGCTTCGTCCCTGCTATTCGATTCAGTCGGGCTCGGGCTCTGCGAAGGTCTGTTATGCGGAGCGGCTCTCAGGGGTGCTGCCCTCGCCGAGGGTTGGGAGATGATTCACTTACACAGTTAAACACCCCTCGACGCAGGCAGCGTGAGGCCTGAGATTTCCCAGCCTTGTTAAGATACCCACGGAGCCCAGAGAACTGAAAAGTGGAGGTTTAGGGCAAAAATTAATTGTCCTGGTAGAAGAAAGGAAGAAGCATTTACATAGACGGATTTTAAGAAGCACCAGAGAAGAAACACATGCAGTGGTCAAGATAGTAATTTGGAAGTCCTGCTATAAAGCTATTTGGTCTAGAGCCAGCAGAGATGAGAAGTGTCAATGCATTTGGCTGCTGTCCCCAGCAGTGACAGCACGGTACGCTCGATCCCTGCCTTTCGCAGCTGCTCGGCATATGCCAATGCCGCACGGGAATCCTGTCCTTTGCATAATGGAAAATATGCTAATATTTCCGTATTTCTGCCTGTGGGAGATCTCCACATGAGGTGCAGCTATCTTCACTCTCTTGCAGCTCTGTATTTCCCTGTCGAGCTGTTTTTTTCCCAGTTGGGGCCGTGATAATCATGACACAGAATTTCTCAGCTGAGCCAGGTAACAGCACCTGCCGCTTCAGAACCACCTTGGAAAAAACAAAATAAAAAGGTATTCGGTTTATGATTTGTGTTATTGTGGCTCTCTAGATGCTGCCTGACACAACTGGAGCTAGAAGAAGGTGGAATGATTCACCCACACCCCAAGCTAGGACAGACCTACCCCCCTAAAGCCTGGTACCCCCCCAAGCCAGACACATTGCCCATGGTATCTCCTGCCAGAATAAAACGTACCTGCTCCTCCTCCCCGTACCACCTTGCTTTTACACACCATGAGCAGGTCTTTCCTAGGAGCTGTCACGCTTCTCGCAGCAGCAGGAGGGTTTTCCTGGCAGTCGGGAGATGGTGGGAAACAGTCGCAGTGGGAACGCTGAACAGAACAAGGAGGAAATTTTTATCGGCCATGGAAAAAGATGAAGAATCATCACAGTGATTTCTGCGCTTCTCGAATGGTTTTGTTTGTGGAATGGAAACTAACACTGCTCTGAGTGAATTTGTTTAGTGAGTTTTCCTCTTCAGAGCGTAAGCTTATTTTATAGGACAGGGGAACACAGCCAGATATGAGCTGTTAGCTTCTTTTTTCCCTGACCTATCGTGAGTTATTTACAAAGGTTTAGACTGAGTTAAAGCAAAGATGAATTTCTGAGTTAATATCTTGCAGCTGCTCTTCCGAGGCCTGATCCAAAGACCAGTAATGTTACCAGGCACCTTCTCTCTGACATCAGGGGGCATTAGGATGGGGTTTATGCATTTGGCAGAGGTTTTCTAATAATTTATTTAAACACTGGAGAGAGCAACAGTGATTCAAGTCAGGTTGAGGGTTCAAGATTAGAGCTCTCTTTGAGTGTCAAGTCTTGTGGGTTTGCATGTTGTTTGTAAATGGGACACTAACCTTGTGAATGATATGGTCCTCATGAGAAAGGGACAATTCCTGCTCCACTATCCCCTCCTCTTCAAAGCTGTTGTATCCTGATGATGTCCCTTTGCTGTCTTGGGGATCTGTGGGCTCTCAGGAGCCAGGTAGTAGAGCTCATATGTCGATGGGTTCACACTGCTCCGGTCCCACTGCTTTCTGAGCATTATCTATAACCAGCAAGCTAACTGTCCCTGGATGCAGGCAAACATCAGCTCTTCAGGATGATTCACCTGTGCAATCTGATGCATTGGATCTGTCTGTCTTGATACGAAACTGGTTCTGCAACCAGGAGCTATGATATCAATTGATGTACCATCCAGAAGAAAGAGGGAATTAAGGGAACAGGAAAGCGATCTTGTAGATCATGTTGGGGTTGGTGAACCGCAAAGCTTGAAAGCCAGGAGACAGTTAAGGAAAATACAGAAGCAAAGGATTCAATGGACAAGAGATAAAGGAGGTTTGGGTTCTGTGAAGATTAAAAGTCATTGAAAAAGTTAGCCAGCATCATCTTTTGGTCATTGTAGAGGGCAGCACCTCTCTGCAGGACAGCTGTTTGCAGGCTACAGAGATGATCCTGGGAGTGCAGCTCCACTGCTGGCTGGGCAGCGCCTGCTATGAGATGGGACACTGGAGAAGGAGTGGGCCTTTGCTCTGCTAAAACATACAGATCTTCTGAGGCTTTTGGGTCCCGCTCAGCATCCCCTAAGCCCCCATGCCCTGCTGCTCAGTACAAGGCAGACACACATGGTGACTCACGCATGTATTTGACTGCAGCGGTGCACGTCGGTGTGAACTCACAGATGCAGAGGGACCTCCGAACGCAGCAAAACTGGCCCAGCTCTGCTTCCACAGTGCAGATGCAATGAGCAGATCAGTGGGAAGAGGTATTGGCTGTAATGTCCCAGTTATACCCGCTGCTGGAGAGGACCCAGCATGGGGCTGCTGGAGTTCTTTTTGCCTTCCTGTCCTGGTAGAACCTGAGCTGAGGGTCCCTGAGCAAGCACAAAGCTGGTGCAGAAGTGCTTGTACCCTTCACAGAGACAGCATATGCGCATGAACCCTTTCCCCCATGCAAAACTGCAACAGCTGTATGTGCCTTTATGAGTCAAGCATGGATTTGGCAAACCAGTGGGTGAAAGATTGGAGGACCTCCTGTTTTTAAGACCTTTGAGCACGCAAAGAGCAGGTCCTTCATGCAACGTGCTCTCTTGAAGCTGTTGGGGCAGCTGGGTGCTTTTCAGCCACTATCAGCAATCTTTTGTTGGGATGTCACTTCTGCAGCCTGGCTGCATCCTTTGGCCTGGTGTGCAGAAACTGGGCTGCTGTGGGTCCTGCCTAACCAGAGGTGGGCTTGCAGCTGTGCCCCAGTTGTGTAGAGACCTTGGGATTGTAAACAGAGCTGAAAATTGGGACATCCCTGAGGGGTTGTTTCTATAGTCATCCCCAGCCATAAACGCTGGGGCTGTCCAGATTGCTTTCTGGCGGATGTCCGGATCCTTTTCTCATCGCGCTCTTTGAGTTTCTCAGTGCCCGTTCACAAATTCCTGCGCACGGCACGGGATAAGTGTCTAGACCCAGAGTCTGCAGTGAGCAGGGCTGTGTCACCCAAAGCAGTTTAGAGGGGCTGAAAGCAAGAAGAGCAAACGGAGCCATTCCCAGCCTCACTGGGAAACTGCTATCAGTTAATTTCTTCTCTGAAGGTGTGCCTTTTGGTGCCGCTCCCTTACCTCTTTCCAGCAGCAATGAACAGAAAGATAAATCAGTGTTTTCTCAGCGGTGCCCATAGCTGGAGCGAGGTTCCCCATGTGGAAATGGCACCTGTGACATGGTCCTTTCGGCCATCGGCGGAGGGTGCACTCCTGCCATCTCATGGACGTCTCGGAGAACAAGGAGGAATTTCTCAACAGGAAGAGGGGATTATGATGAATTTTTCTTCAAATCTATTTCAACAGTTGAGAATGTAGCTAAATATTAAATAGATTAATTTTTTTTTGCCTTTATGCAGGCTTTTGATTATGCAGTTGTCATAATGAACTCAATGTGGTTGTTTCCGATTTGGCCCTGTAGCATCTGGCAGGGAGCCTCCGTCTGAGTGCAAGTCTTGCTGCATCCAGATTTGATTCCTTTTCCTTGGCACAGTTTTCCCTCCTGCTGATGGAAGCTTTAAAGAAAAAAAAATACCATGACATCTGAAACATTGCCAAAAAACATCAACATGCTTTCTGGCTGCCATCTATTGTGCAATGCAAACCTCTTAAGATTTAATATTTCTAAAACTGCGGTGCACCTGCTTGCAAGAAAAACTACCTTGTCACATAATGACAAGTTTTGTTAAGTCGTCTTTTTTATTTATTAGCTTCAGAACGTGGGTTTCTTCCCTTTCTCCCCTTTTTTTTCCTCCCCCACCCCAAGATTTCTCCAGAAAATACTTCCTCCTAGAATCGTAATCTCTAATTATATGATGCATTTCCCACCCTCTGGTTTTGACAGATCCGTGTCTTCTATCTATGGTGAGAGCTTCGATGACTGGGTGCATTTGGTTGTGTCCCAAAGGCACTGCTGTCCACTATACCCAAGCACCAGATAAGCCCCCGCTTGGCCCAGCTGGGAGATTGCCAGTGCCTGTAAGGTCACGTTGGTTCAACCAGTTCTTCACTACCCGCCGCTGGACTGAAGAGGGCTCTGCTGTCTGGCCAAAGCAAGCTCTCCTGGCTGCCACAGAAGAAAGTTTCTTCTCCTGTTTGATTTTTTTCAGTTGCCTTTCAAGGTAGATTTCAGCTCCACAGGTGCTTTGCTGGGGTGGGAATCTGAGACCGAGCTGGATGTCGCAGGTGGGCTCAGGTGGGCCAGGAATGTTCAGAGTGGAGAAGTCTCCTAAGAAACATGTGGGATCCCTTCATTTTGCTCCCACCTGGTAGATCAAAGTATTGCTCAGTGATAACGTCTAGCAAATCGCCTTCCAGGTGTCACAGAGATAAGGCTCTTTGCTCAGGTTACACTTACCTGTTGCTAGCACTTGCTGTCACTAGAGCAAGAAAAACAATGTGTGCTCACTTCAGGGATCACTCTTGAAAGACTTTTTGCTACTTTTCAGAGGGGTGGCAGCATGGTCTCACCTCCATCTCCCTTTATAATGTTGTTTTTCAAGACCTTTCGTGCTTTTTGTGCCCTTAGAAGGTGACATTGAGTGGGGACTTCTCCATACATAACCAAAAAGCCATGTTGTTTGGCTTCACCCAATATCTGACAAGCTGGCCCATAAGAGAGTGGGACTATGGAGTCCCAGCACCTAGAGATCCCCATCACCTTTATGGTCACTGTTTTCTTCATTGCATTTGCCTGTTGCACAACGGCAATGAGCAGAGATCTCCTGGGGGACAAACACAGCCTCTTCTCCTGCATGTTTGGGCCCTTTCTGGAGTGTTTAAACAGTTGAGACCATGGTGGGAGGCTCCCAGGGGAGTATAGGAGCTCTGGGCACCTGGCCCATGACTGCCGAGCTCCTGGCTTACTCTGGCCTGTCAGCTCCTTCCTCCCACAACACACAAACTGCTTTTGATTCTCCACAGCTAGAAAGGCAAAAGTGCTTGTTCAGGTTTCTTGCCCTCTCTGGCTCCCTGGCCTTTGGGAGAATGACCATGGGGAGCTTTTGGGTTGGATGCCTGTAGCTGCTCCAGGTGAAAAAAGGTTCCCCATTGCTCTGAGGTGCTCCAGAGAGAGGATCTCAGCAGCTTAAACGTGGTGGTGCCTGGAGGTTCACTTGGCTGGGTCAGAAATAGCAGTCTTTCCTCCACCCATTTTACAGGTGAGGACCTGAGTCACAGAAGGCCAAAGAGATCTGCCCAAAGTCCTGCAAGAACTCAGCAGCAAAACTTGGTGTTCCAGTCCCCTCTGTCTAGGTGTTAGCAGCTTCCAGTGTCTCATCTCTAGCAGCAAACAGGCAAGGAGTTCACAGTGCTGCTCTGAGCCTTGTGTCTGTGCTACCGGCCCCTGTGATATTTAATTAGAAGAGGAGGACACGGGCAGCCTCTTCCTTGCTCTTGGCTGTGAGCTGTTGTAGGGGTGGGTGGCAGCTTGTGGTGACAGATGCACCAGGCTACCAAACCACCTGGTGCTTTCAGCAGCTGCTGCATAAATGGGGACCCTTGCAAAGTTTGTCAATATTTATCCTTTCTGCATATAGCAGATGAGTGTTAGCTAATTACAGGCTGTACCACCACAGACAGGCAGGCTCTGGTTGTGCGGAGCCGGGCTTGCCAAGTGTCCTCATTGATGTCGCCTTCATCGGCTGTGCTTGCTAGTAAATCAGCCACTTCAGCTCCCTGTGTGCCTCTGTGGAGGGGCTGGGAATCACCTCGAATTGCTGCAGACGTTCTCATGCGATCCGGGACGGTGTGGCGATATGGCGGTCACTGTAGGAGGGCTTAACTTACCCTGCAGTGGTCTGAAAAACACACTGGACCTCCAGAGAAATGAAGCCTACCCTTGTTCATGAGGCCATTTCTTTGTGTGGGCCAAATTCTCTTCCACAGGCTGAACCTGGCCATCTTTGATCCAAGCCAGTCCTTCCCGTTCTTTCCTCCATAAAAGCGGAAAGGCTCTGCCTAGGTCCATGCTCAAAGCATGGCTGTTTGGTGTATATAAGGGGTCTGGAGAAAACGTATGCTCAGGCATGACTAAAGCATACACTTTCCCCATAACCGACTTTGTTGTCCCCAGAAGACCTTCCAGCTTCTTGCTTCCCCTTACTTGTGGAGAGCATGTTCTGCTGCTGCTGGTGGTGTTGGGACGGGTTGGTGGATGCTCCCTCTTGCCATTCCACAGACATAAGCCCGGCTCCTCTCTGTGCACCCGTTGTCCCTGAATCAGTGCCTTCAAATGCCAGTGAGCAAAAGGGAAGATCCCCCCTCCTGCCTTTTCCATGCTGCAGCTGAGCAGACACAACATTTCTCTTCGTTTGCCACAGAAGAGCACAGGTCCCAGTTCCCATATTGTGAAGCCCTCTGCCATAAATCAGGCTGATAGGTTTATTCTCTACGTAATGGGAAATTATGACAAATGCAGCTGTATAATCTAGTTAGTAACTCACCATAATGACTACTTCTGGGGTGATTTATGGGTTTTGTCATATGTGAGCTTTCAGAACATTAGAGATTACATTTTTCACACTTTTTGTTGGAATTTCAGTTTATTAGACTTTACTGCAGCATTAATCACTTGCAGTACAACCCCGGACTTCACAAATGTATCAGATCAGCATGAAAAAGGCAGAGAAAACAAGAACTGTTGTGAATTAATGAGCCGGGTAACACATGTCTCACAACCCGTGATGAAACAACCTGTGTTCTTCCTCAAGCCGCAACAGAAAGCCCTGAAGTCTGTGATTTTTTTCACGTGACGCCAGCAGCAGCAAAGAACCAAAACACCACAGCCAGGCTTGAAACCTGAAAGATCTGCAAAGCTGAGTCTATTCTAATTAATGGTAAAATGATGTGTGAATCTGTCCTAAACATTCAAATAAAGAAGATTGATTCCCAGTTATAATATGGCTTATAAGCAAAACACTAGGATTATATAGGAGAAATGCGTGTGTCGTGAAACAACCGATAAATCAGAGAGACAGTTCCAAGGTCTACCGTGAAGGTCTGGGAAACTTTCAGAGTTGCCCATCCATGGAGTTTGGTGCAGGATAAACCGGACCAAAAGGCCATGATTACCCGAATTGCTTTGGTTTGTGCTGTTTTTTTTGCAAGAGGCCCATTCAGATAATGCTTTATAATACTCCGGGAAATATGTTGAAAAGGTCACCACGATCCATCAGAAACAAGCAGATGGGAAGGTTGGGGGCGATGCATCATGTTCCCTGCACTGGGAGGGTGGACAGAGGGAAGGTCTGTTTTGGGGTAGGTCAGCGTGGTTCACGGAGGCAGCTCACACCCCAGCTCAAATCTCAGCTGGCGAAAGCCCCAACGTGTACTGATGGGCAGCAGCACCCAGCTGAGTGGTTTTCCGTGGGTGGGTGAGCTGATCTGCAGGTGGTGAGGAGTATCTCTGTTCCCCGAGCACCTGGAGAGCTGCAGACCCTGATAACCTATAACGGCACCAGCCAGGGAGGTGACCTGGGGTTGGTGCCTCCTTTCTACTGCTGCTTTCTGCTAAAGATAACAGCCTGTTACCAAGCTCTTCTGGCTGAGGTGATAAATGACTGGTGACATTCGGTGCTGCGTGTCCCTGGTTTTGCCTGCACTACTTCTGCATTCAGCACCAGGAAGGATTGGGCCAGAATGGAGGGATCTGGGGTCTCAGAGCTGGAGCTGAGATGGACAGCCAGGCAGAGCTGCTGGAGCTGTCACAAACCCTCTGCCACAGCACAGCCCCGCTCTGTTAATGCAAGAAGGGGACACTGAGCCACACCATGAATGAACTGATATGAATGGGATGCCACAGCGCTCAGGGCAGCGTATCTTCAGAGGAGAGGTCCTGCCCCGGGTTGAGCTTCTTTGCATACTCAGCGAGTGGCTCAGGCACAAACCTTTGCATCTTCTGTGAGCCAGGGATGATTTCTTAGCCCCTTTCCCCTTTACTACAAGGAGTACCAAAGACGGGGGGCTACACAGTCCTTCATCCCTCCATGAGACTGCTAGTCCCATCGTAGGTCATTGTAACCCTCCAAGGCTGCTGAACCCACGGATGGTGTGGTGTTGGGTCTTTGCTGGGAGAAGAGAAGGTGTAAAATGAAGCTCCTGAGACTGGTAGGTGTCCTAGAATCTGGCCAGGCCCCCACCTAACGGTGGGGTGCTCGTTTGGCTGTCTGAGCTCATGACAACTTATTGGGCTGTGCATGGGCAGTCATCTATGGAAACATGGCCATGCAAACAACCATCAATGGGCATGACATGCAGCCTTGTACTAGCAGCAGCAGGGCTGAGCCTTCTTTAAAGCAAGACCCAGGTATGACTCTGCTGTCAGGAGCAACAGACTTCATCCTTCATCAAACCGGAGCTTTTTTTTTTTTTCCTTTTGAGGAACACAAAGGACCACTCCTTTATTTTATTAACATTTTTAATTAGTCTTGTTTGGATAGCACACAACACCCATTGCGTGAGAAGCATGAAACATTAGATAGTGCCAGAGTGTGGCATCTGCAATTAGATGTAAATGTTGTTGAATCTCCTTTTGGAGGTCTGGAGATGTGGCAGTCAGAGGCTTAGGTCTACCAGTGACAGGCAGCAGGCAGGAGACCAGCACCACACTTCCCTGGCAGGTAAAAGCAACTTTGCCTGTTCATGTAGTTTTGATTTTAAAAATCCACAAAAGGAGACAAAAATGTGCGCCTGTGTTTCCATCTTCAGCTTGATGCAGGCTGAGAAAGACTTTTTCCATGAGTTTGATGCACCCCTTCCAGGCTTCAGGTACTGATGCTGGTCCTGAGCAGATGTACCTGCCTTGCAGGAGACCTCGCCAGCTCGGGTGCAATTTGGTGCTGCCTGCACGTGGGTTTGAGCTGCCTGCAGACGGGCTGGGCAGAGGCAGCTCTGCAGAGCAGGCAGGCAGCCAAGGGCTTGTAGGCAGGGCTGGGAGCATCACTCATGTCGTGCTGGGAAAATGTGGTGGCAAGAGGGTGAAGGCAAGTAAGGAAAAAAAATCCAGGTTTTGGCGGCTCTTTATCCATCCAGATTGAAGTGGTCGAAGTGGTGAGTGAAAAAGTAGAGGCTTCAATGGATAAACCCCAGCGAGTCCATTCTCTGCAGGTCTAGGATTATGTCAGCAGTGTCTCCACAGAAACCCAAGGATGAGGCAAGGAAGAAGAGCATCCCAGTGACTGCACAGTCGCAGGTGCTTACTCCAGGAGCACCTTGAACCCCTCAGTGGTGCCTGTCCTTCTGCACAGTACACTGCACGGCCAGAGAAAGGACAAATTCCTGCACCAGCTCAGCCCTCCTCTGGCTGCACCAGCTCTACCAGCCATCAGGATGGTCAAATCCCAGGCTCAGCCTGTGTGATACGGGAAAGATTTTAGCCTCGATCAGCACAAGCACATGATGGCCAGTTGGCTGCGGGGCTACTCATCCTTTGAGAAGCTGTAGGCTTTGCATCCACAACTGAGTTATGGGTGGAGGATGCAGGACATGGACACAGGAGAAAACTCAAAAAAGCACCTTACAACATCAGACTTTCAGGTCTAAGCCGTGTGGCCGGGGTGAAATCCACCTCAGAGCTTTTCAACCTGTGCCCATTGGTCCTCAGGAGGAGTGTTGGGGCAAAGATGGGGAGTGGGAGAAGTTCTCAATGTGCTGCTCCGGTTGCTGCTGGTGCAGGCAACCCTGCAGGCACCTCCCCAGCCCTCCCTTGGTGGCAGGAGCCCACCGGTTTTGCAGTACTCTGGCACAGGCAGGGAGGTCCGGGCTGCTTTGGGCAGCTGCCTGATTTGCCTGTGCCTCAAGCTGGCCCGGCTGGATGCTCTCAGCTCCGATGCGGTCCGGAGGAGAGAAAACAAGAGGCATTCCTGCCGCGTGAGGGGGAGCGCAGGGAGCAAAGCCGTCACACAGCGCCGTACGTCATGTCCCGCTGACAGATACTGGCTGCAGCAAAGAGGCTATAAACCAAAAATAGCCCCTTCCCGCACACATGAAATAAATAGATGGGAAGGCGTACGTGCGCCCAGACCTCCACGTCCTGAGCTATGTGGTGCCCCGGCAGAGGAGCGCAGCGTTGGGAAGGGGGGTGCACCCTCCTGCCCCCCAGGAGTGGGGTGGACGTGGCATGGCTGGTGCAAAGGTGCCAGCCTGGCCTCATCCTACATCTCCGTGCCCTGTGTCCCAGCTTGGTGCAGGCCAGCTCTTGGTCTGCAGAACCATGCGCATCTCCCATCTCCTCTGGGGCCTGTCCCCATCATCTCAGACAGCTTCTCCTCTTGGAAGGTGTTGCTAATAAATCCCATGCAATGCTTTACCTCTATTTTCTATGCAGCACAGAGCCAAATATCCCCGTTAGGCTTGCTGGCATCTTGCTGTTGCTCTACTGAAAGCCTATTTCTCCCTTGCTTCTTCCCCTTGTCTTTCTTGGGGGAAAACTGTCTTTTAACTCCAGGTAGGGAAAATGGAGACCACTCCTCATCCCCAGCCCTGAACACTGGGGAGTACAACATAGGTGGTGGCCTGATGCCATTAAAATTGCCTTCTCCCCCTGCTTGTGGCTCCACGTCTCCGACTGCTCCCAGCCCAGGGGTGCGGGGTTGCCTCCTGGGGAGCATTGCACAAAGAGTGGAAAATTAGGGATGAACTGGTGAAAAGGCTGCACTGGAGCTCAAGTCGATGGATCTGCTCCGAGGTCAAGGAACTGCTGCTTTTGCCAGCAGAAAGAGCCCAGATGTTTTTCAATTTACACAGGCAAGCTCGTCGGATGCAGGTTAGCACTATCAAACCGCACGCTTGCAACGGTACGAACCCCCTCTTTGCAAAATCCCCGACATAAAATATACGCTGTGAAACGGGAGGTCGGAGTGCTGAAGTGATTTAAGAGCCTTTGCTCCGACTCAAGGATTTTGTAGGGGTCTTCGTGTTTGTTGTGTTTCTGGGTTCTAATATCAATGAGAGAATTAAATCATTATATTAAAACATCAAAACACTAATGCTTTGTTTTCATTGGCATGAACCAAAATGATCTAACTCAAAAGCCATGAAATATCAGCTTTTTTTTTTTTTGACTGATGAATAATAAGACCTCTGGCTGCTTGTGATAGTAAATTTAATAATGTCAGTGATTTGAAAGGTTTGAATCCTAAACGTGAAGAAATGTGTTGTACCCGCTCCACCCTCTGCCTTTTTCTCTCCCCCCCCCCTCAAACTACCGTCAGGAAGTTTTGTGGCAAATAAGCCAAAATGCACAGATTAGAGCCCATTGGTCTCCTACACCAGGTGAGTGCCAAACTCCACATACCCAGTGCAAACCTCCATCTCCCAGGTGGTCTGAATTTGCTTATAGCTGGGTCCTGTAAGCAGATTTAATATTTCATAAGCACTGCTCCATCTCATGCCTATATTATTGACACCACATGGAAGTCAGGAAATTGGTTCTTTCTGGGAACAGTTTGCAGAAATATGCAGCCTGTCAGCTCCTTTCTCATGGGGTGCATTAACAGAGGGGCTCGCAATTACAAGTAATGAACCTTCTCCAGATGTCTGCAGTGACTCAGCTCCAACTTTATCTTCGACGTACGAGATGGACTTGACAAGACGGATTATTTGTGGATATAATACAATAACTTTGCAAAACGTGGAATTCCCAATTATTGCGAGGCAGGCGAAGTATTCGGTAGGAGAGGGAATGCCAAGGTTTATCCAGTGGATAAACAACAACAACCAAAAAGGAAATAAGCTATGCCATTTCCCTCTCTTGAAAGTACAAATGTTCCCATGCTGTTTTAATTCTTCCTCTTTACGATACCGTTTATGTTACACACATTAAAGTTAAGTCATGTCTTTAATAAGATGGAAACTGGAAGTGAGATTTTGAAGGAAAAGGAGCTCAGCGTCCTAAATTTACTCTGTGCTTGGAGAGCACAGAAAAACAACAGAAAGGATGGGGTATACCAAAGAAAGCAATTTTAATTGTCATCTTCCATGGAAAATTGAATCCAGTCATTCCCCACCGCTGTGAGTGCCAACGTACTGTGCTATATATGGCTGGGTGCTTATTTTAGCAATTCAGCTGTACAGAAAAAGTGTAACCAAAGTGAAATTTCTTGGGTAAAGTTCTGGCTGTAAATGATGCATAGGGTTTCTTGGGTTATAAATTTTAAAATGGGTGTTTCAAGGCCTGCATCAAATAATTGGGACAAATCTGTTTTACTTGGGGTTTGATTAAGAGCGATAATTTCGTGCTAATGCCCTCCGAAGGCATACTTGTCAGGCGTGGATAAAGAGATGCTGAATTATCTTTCTTTCAAATCAGAAGTCTCCTGGTACCCAAGTTGTAAGACTGGGGTCTCCTTGGGGAAGTATTTGTATATCTTCTTGGGCTGAGCTGCAGGTTTGTTTGATGTGGATCTTCAAGATAAAATTACTGCGCTCCAGATGTTACAGTTTAAATGTTTGTACATAGGGATTTCCTTGGTTGTTGAAGAGAGGAGACTCAAAACAGACTCGATCATTCATGCAGCTATTTCTAGCACATGCCTTGCTATGTTTGAGGAGGCAAATGTCAAGAGGAGCTTTTATAAACAGGCCTTTCTTTCTCAGAGCACAGTTTGTTTACCAGGTAATGAGCAGAGCATGGGTTCTTCAGTGCTAACAGCAAACTGTTGACTTAAACTATCACGCCTCTCCCACCAGCTCCAAAAATCTTCCTCTTTTCTGGTCGGGATGAGAAAATAAAAGGAGGAAATTCTACTACTTACCTGTTGCCTGCCCAGGGTGAGATGCGCTCTGCCCGCATCCCCGCCGGCTGCGGCTGCAGCTTCTGCAGCGGCTTTTTCCAGGTGTGGGGAAGCTGGACCCTGCCTGGCCCCAGGCTGCGTTGACCTGAGAAACCCTGCTGACCCCGTGCCACGTGCTGCGTGTCACCGGGGTGGTGTGGGGACCCGGGTGCGTGCGCGTTTGCTGGCTGCATCCTCTGCCTTGCGTCGGTCTCAGCATCGCGAAGCGAAACACAGGTGGGACATCAAATTTAAAAAGGCCAAACGCCGTGCCATCGGCCGGCTGCTAGGAGGGAAGGACGGACGTTAAGAGTTTCTCTACAAGAAGAGCTCACTCAGTGACATACCTGCAGGAGACAAGCACTGTTGGCACTCGTTGGGGAACCGGTACCTATCTGGGAAGGAACGGAGACCTTCCCCATGCGGTTTTGTGCCAGGGAGGAGGCAGCGGGGCCGCTCCACTACTGTGTCTCTTCATGGGTGTCCTCAGCAATTTGGGACAAAAGCGTGTCTCAAAGCAGCAGCAAGCATCTGTGGAGACACAAGTGACTTCAAAGGGAACAAAACCACATCAGCGTGGTCGATAATTATCAAAAGGAAAAGCCAGCCCTTTGTAAATAAGAAAAAAAAAAAAGCCCACTGTAGGATGGGGTCTATCCTGATGCCAGTTTTGGTGGCATCTCATGCAGCAGTGGGGGAGCAGGCCTGGCTCCCCTCGCTTGGGTGTCTGTAGAATTTGTTGCTGGGGTTGTGCTGCTTACGCAGGGACCGAGGGAGCCGGGGTCTAGCGCAGCAGTTGTTTTTCTCATCTGGTCATTTGGGGTGGCCTTGATGTCCCAAGTGATGGCTTTGTCAGCGTGGAGATGCAGAGGAGGGGTTTAATTCCTCACTTCCATGTATCTACAAACCCCGCTTTCGACAATAATCCAGAAATTTGGGGGAGAATAGACAACCCTATTAAACAGTTGGGGCAGAGAAGAGGCTGGGGCAGAGGGCTGAGGAACAAGGTGGTGGAAAGGAGACCTGCCCTGAAGTCAGTCCCAATCCTCTGTGCTCCACAGCAAGGTGGGGAAGGGTCTATAAGCCCCCGTTTGAGGTGAACGCACAAAGCAACCCGCGCCTGGCACACGCGGCGATGTCCAGCCAGAGCATCTGGGGCTCAGGCCGCCTCTTTCCAAGCACCTCATCCCCCTCCGTCTATGGCGGTGGTCTCGGACGAGCCTGCAGCTCGGCGGCGCAGCATCTGCCAGCGAGCAAGACCCACGCTGCCGGCCCCAGGGTGCGAGCGGGCGGCCTCGTCGGATGTTTCCCAAGCGGCTCGAGGCGTTTGTAGTGAGAAAGGAATGTTCTTCCTGTCCCGCCCCATCCCCTTTCAAAGCCCTGTGTTTCCCAGCCAGCCATATGACTCCCTTCCCAATATATTCTGCCCTTCAGCTGTATTTTACTGTTTTAGGGTTTTCACTAGCCCGTAGTAATACAGGCGGCCTTTATGCTGCACTCAGGAGAAACGTTTCCCTGCAAAACCCTGTGGAGAAGAGCTCACCTCCTGCCACCTTGGGTGGGAGGGGGCTTCCCAAAGCAGGAAGCTCCGTGGCCTGTTCAGATACAGCCCTTGGCTCATCCCTGCTCAGGCAGGTCCGGGTGGGCATCTGAGACGTGGGCTTTCATACTGCCATTTCCCACTGGTGTGGCAAGAAATCTGGTGGTTTGATGGTCTCTTAAATGGCGCTGCCAGCTAGATACAGCAGTCTTCGTCCTGAGGAGGAAGCAGAGTCAAGACTGTTTGGTTTTGTTGTTACTACCGCAAAAGTTTGCATCCTCCTTTGCAGACAGAAGACAACACGTGTCCCCCAGTCGAGGGGACAGCACAGAGGGCAAGGAGAGCAGCTGCATGCTTGTGACTGTCCTCTGCAAGGTGACCTGGTGCCTGTGGTGACCATCGTGCTCCAATACCAGCAAGCCGGTGCCCGGAGAGCTGGTCTGGCCATGCCTACAAGCCCCTGGGGTTTGGTCCAAGGTTTGTTGCAGTGCTGTGGATGTCAAGTCCCGGCTGGCCAGAGGATGCGCTTGGAAAACTGAAGGTCTGAGGAGAATAATAGACCAACAAAGAAGAAATAAGAAGCAGAAGGAGGGCTATAGCCCAGGGACATGAGCTTTCCAAAGCTGGGCAAGGAAAGCCTGTTGATGCTGCAGGATCTCAACTGTGGATCTTTATGTGGATCTTTAATTGTGGATCTTTCTGTCATCCACATCACCTGCGGATGACAACAAGAGGCATTTTTGTTTGGTATAATTCTGCCTTTTGATTTTAGCTTGTGATGATTTTTAAAGCAAAAATATGCAAGAAACTGCACTGCACTTTTGCTATTCTGGATGGGATTTCCCAAAAATCCTCTATAAAACATCACCCTGTGGTTCTCGGGATTACACTTTTGGGCATGGAAATGTTTGGTGCCTGCAGGTGCCGAGAAAAACAGTGGGAAAGTCACAGCCTATACTCCAAAAACTTGAAAGCTCTCTTTTACTGTGGTTATGGTGACCTTACATGTGTGAGAGAGAGGAGGTCTGAACCTCTTCACAATTTCCACTCTAAGGTGACTGCGGTTCCCCAAAGAGCAAAGATCTTCCCTGAGAGACTCCCACAGGGTGAAATATTTCCAGACTGCAGCCAAGGGCAGGGGCTGTATTTAAACAAGAGAGTACGGAGCAGATTCACTCAGCTGTCCCGGGTGCATGAAAAGCAGCTTTGCTACAGACCACCTTGACTGATTTTTCAGCAGCTGCACGTGGCCATGCAGTTGTTGGATGTGTTTTTGTGGCCATCTCACCTAGAGCACTCATCTTGAACGATGCTCTTGAGGCAGTTTCCACGGGGGCTGAGAGTTCTTTGCTCACTGGCAGGAAGACCGAGTGACCAAAATAATCTGGAGGATGCTCGGGGTCAGCTTTGAGAGTGAAGCCCCTGTGCACACACAAAAAATTGGTGCCTGCCAGTGAGAACCTTGGGATTTTTTTGGATGGGAACACCTGTGTCAGGAATGCCTCGTTCCCACAACCCGAGCGCTGCACCCGGATCAGACCCAGCACACACCGGTGCAATGCAGGTGAGTACTTTGGAGACAATGGACTTTGCAGCATTTTTTAGGCCTCCCAAAGCACATATGGAGAACTGCCTGGGATATATACCTGGCTCCATCCATAGTGACTGCTCAGTCGCACCAGGCAGTGCCTTGGCCAAGAATGGGTGGCTGTGGCTTGTCATTCCCAAAGAGGACAGTCCTTGACTCCATAGCTGGGTTTTCTCTGCTGAGTGGATTGTTCGGTTCACTCCTGAGGTGAAAACTGGCAGATATGCAAAATGGGCAGCAAGGAGGCAAAATTGTTTTTGGGGTAAAATCAACCAAGGAATGATGGGGTGGAGAAATGGGAAAAATAGGGGGAAAAGCAAGCTGGCAGTATAAATGTAATTGTTAGGGCTAAGAACCATCCCGGGACAAACAGGTAGAATATTTGTGGGACAAAAAGACCTGCGTCACTTCAACTAGGGTACAAAAATTGCCCGCGGTTGTGCGGGTTCCCTTGCAGTGCAGCACTGTGCAGCTCTTCCTTTAAGCCATCGGCGTGGGAGGACAACACCACACTGCAGCACGAAGGATGGTCCCAGGTGGCCATGTGGCTCGTGTCGCTGTCCTTGGCCAGCCAGCGGTCCCCTTTGTTCCCCGGCGCGTGGCACTGGAGGAGCAGACCTCGGCACAGCCGCGCAGCCAGAGCAGCAGGACTCCCACCGTCCCGTCCCAGAACACTTTGTCCTTGGATGCTGCTCGCGGTGCGGCTGCAAGGACAAAGACCTATGAGCCAACATAAATCATCGTTTGAAGTCTGCAATGACAACATGGAGAAACATTAATGGGATCGTTTAATAAAATCCACATTGTTTCCATCGGGAAGCTGTATAAACAGCACTATCAGGGCTGCCTAAGCCAGCCCTTGAAGGCTGTGAGTGCGTGATGTTCGGCTCACGCTCGTCGCATGCGGAGGGAGGCAGGGAGCTGGATCGAACGATTGATTAATCAAACGGTAGTTTGGCTCTGGGGCGGCTCACATGGGATGCTGCACTAACACACCCTTCCCTTCAGCGGCAAGCTGGCCACCTCCTCCTCGAAGCCAGCTGTAGGTGAGGGATGCACAGAAGAATGCGTGACGCCTCTTCCTTGCGTTTACCCTCTCAGCCAGCCAGCACCCATGGGTCCCCCCTGCGGCTGGTGCTGGCTGAGAGATCCCCCTCGCTGCTCTTTCTGGGAAAATCAGCTCAGTTAATCAACGCCAGCTTCATCCCTTCTTGCCCACTGTCGTTTAGGGACTATGACCCTCCTGTCCCAACATGCCACGCTTGGAGTAAGGCTGGGTATGGATACATTCATGCATTTTGGCCTCAGGCTGGCACCTGAATTCATTGCAGAGGGATTAATCTGACCATGAGATGTACAACGATCCAGGGGGACCAAGGAGGTCCCATGTCAGACATCACCCAGGACAATGCACTCACCTCTTTGCCAAAATTCCCTTCAGGACCATTTTTTCAGCCCAAGATGCACAAGTTGGCACCAGGTCCTTGCTGGACATTTTGCTGATGTTGATGTGTTGACTGCTGCCTTGGCAGAGAGTATTTGCCTGCAGAGGAGCAGAGGAACGCAGGCTGAGGGAAGCATGGGCTGTCTTGTCCACATTTTGCACAGGGATGAAGCATTTTCCTGCCCTGGCTCAGGGCACTTGAGGAGTGCTTTGATTTTTCTGGCATTTTTAGAAACTGCAGATCTGAACTTGATTGCTCTGAGCAAAGCCTAAAGATGGGCAGAGCTGCCAACTCACAGGCTTTCATTGCAAACTCTGTGGTATTTCTTAAGTCCCAGTTCTTGGAGTCATGTGACTAAATGAGAATTTCGGTGTTTGTTCAAAAAGTTTTCTCAAATAAGGTGTGAAACCTGAGATCACCTTCAAGACTCAGAAAATATAAAGAACAGAAAATGGTCTTTTAAAAAATATTGGAGTTTGAGTGAGTGTCACGGTTTCAGGGAGCTGGACTTGATTTTAAATACGTTAGGTTATGCTGAGAAAGTGTAATTTTAGTAGCAAGGTAACATCTGTGGGAAATGGGCAACAAAGGGCATGGTGGAGCAAGAGCATGAAAAGCCCTCCCTAGGAAGAGAGGCCCTGCTGGGTTTTTCCTGCCCTGAACTTGTCTCCTGCCACTTGACATGAGTCCCTCTCACCTGTAAGGAGAGGAAGAGCCCTGGAAAAGGCAATACGGGCTACCCCAAAACCCATGGCACTGCACTAAGCCTGCGTGCCCTCTGCGACACACCTCTCCTCTGCTCCTGGACATGGATCAGCATCCGTGAAGGTCTGGCTGCATCTCATCACACTTTAGGTGCCTCCAGATGGTCCAGTCCACTCAGGCTCCCTACAGAGTTGGTGGGCAGAAAGAGGTGCTCCCAGGGCCCCATCCACCCAACATCTTCTGCTGCAAAAGGGGAAAAGGGCACCTTCAATTTACCCATTTCTTGCTGATGGTTAAAAAGGGAGCCTGCGAGGACCACCACAGACGCATGTCATAGATACCTGTGCTGGGTCAGAGGAGTGGAAAAGGTGGCCATCCTGGCCTGACAGAGGTGACAGCAGGGTCTGGTCCCCTTCCGGCACGACACTGCTTACAGGTGCCAGGGTGCCCTGTAAGGCAGGCGACTGCGGAGCTATGTCACGAGTGTGGCTAGCAGCAGATAAAAAGATAGTAAAGTCATTTCATATCTGCAAGAGGTGCAAGTCTGAGAGATGGGACAGACCTCGGCCTCGTACCCATCTAAGAAGAATCCTCAGACATTATTGGGCCAAGTTTCTAGACCCCTGTTTCTATACCTGCTGCCATAAAACCTGGAGAGTCCACAGCCCCATCAGTGCCAACCCTTCACGTCTGAGGACATCTTCCCTCCCTTTTCCTCCTTTCCTGCCTTAAAGCAGTAGCTGAGGGAGCCAGAGCCAGTGCTGCTGTTGCCATCACCATTCCTGGAATTTCCTTGGCAAGGCTGGTTTCTCTTCCCTTTCTGCTCCCTGCTGACTGCATCCTTTCAGCCCCTCTCCTACCTCTGGAGGTCTTGGGGGACTCCATTCTCCAAAACCTCAACTGGCCTTTCAGCAAATCTAGTGTTTCTTAAACCAAATCCAAAAATTGAGGTTTTGGATTTGAAGCATTTGGCTTGGGGGTCTGTGCTGGCGCAGTTTGTGATCAGATTGGTGGCTTTGTTGGAGTCAGTCATGGGTACGGACACCCCAGGGTGGGTCCCTTTTCTGCTCCCTGGTCTTCTGTAGTTTCTGGGCCATCTCCAGGCCCAAGAAAATTGCTCTGCATTAATCTGCTTTTTATCTATTGTTTTTTATTTGTGTGGCAGCAACTTGCTGGGTTTTCTCCTAAAGATGTGCATTGCGCTCCCCGATGTCTTTGATCAGCCAAGGCAAAACACTTTGGTGTTTTATTTTCTTCTGAACTCTTCTTTTCTCCTGAACACAGAGTGCAGCCATGCTTGCTTAAGAGGCTTTCTTGTGACAGTACCACTTTCCTTCCTACCTTATGGACAACATTTCGTCTGTTAATTTCCACTGGGGTGAAAGCTTGGTCTGGCAGAGCCAGGTGATTTCTGCATTTGGGTCCAGAAGGACTGGGATTTCCAGCTCCATATCTCTTGGTCTCCAGCACAAAAAACGGATCACAACATAACATAGAAGTGTGTAACTGGAAAAAAAACCCCAAACCATTCACCAGCTCTCCTGCACTGTCATAGCCGCAGTTTTCCTAGGTCCATGGTTAAGCCCAGATACAGTCCTGGGGGACTGTGCAATGCTGATGGCAAGTTGAAGGCTGCTTCTGCCCCTGCTACGCCTCCCCGGTGCTCTGGGTGCGACACGTGGCAGAATAAGATGACCTTTCTGAAAATGTGCTGGCTAGTTTGTTAACTGTTTGGCAGCCTTCACCCACCCAAAATAACATCATAACTTTAAAGAGCATAAAGGAAAACAGAAGAGAGAAAGAAAAATCTTTGCTGAATCTAATTAGTTGAATCTAATCAAGGGCTACAAACATAACCATGCTTGAATTATAACCGCGTCATTATTTCTTGACTGTAGGGCAGAGTTAAAGAAAGAATATCCTGAATGAACACACCCCGGACTGGTTTCGATTTCTTTCTCGTTTCAATTTAATTCTGATTTTTCTGACCTTAGCTCCTGGGGCTTGGGATGAGTCCAACAGCTCCGTAATGGTGTTACTCCACCTGCAGCCTCCACTTCAGCCTGAACGTCTGTTTGAGACTGCACATTTTTTGAAATTGCAGCAATATCTGAAGACTCCCTTCAGGGCCAGACCCCATTGTGAAAGAACATGCACCAACACCTACCAACGAGGTGGCTTCAGCTCAAAAGGCATGCGGCTGCATTTGAGGGGGAGGTCCCATGCTTTAGCTGAGGTTCAGCTGCCTTCAGTGTACTCTCTTTGCTTCATCCTCCTGCTAGCACAGTGACTTGGATACTACGGCACCATTTCCTTTACAATTTGTCACTACTTTGTGACTATGCTCTGGACAAAGGGGGCAGCAGAAGAGTCAGTAAAGCTGTAACTAGGACCTTAGGATTGGTTTAGATCTGTGTCTACATCTTGGGATTGGGACAAATGCACAGAGAGGAGATACCAAGTGTGATACGTGAGTGTAATTTCTGGATACGAATGATGAGGACAGACAACCATTGGAGCAGGTGACCCAAAGAGGCTGTGCAGTCTCCATCCTTGGAGTTTTTTGAAGCTGAACTGGATAAAACTCTGAGCAACCTGGGCAGAGCTCAGAGGTTGGAGTAGGGACCTCCTGATGCTCCTTCCAGCCTGTGAACCTATAACAGTTGTTTTTACCAGATCATTTTCTAGACCATGCAGTCACCTACAGCTGATGCGCCCTGTCACACCTTCAGCTTGGTCCCTAGACGTGGTGCAGCTTGGCACGGGGAGTGCATGAACTCATCTTGACTCCTGGTCCCGGGCCAGCCATGTGCTCAGAACTTGCATGGTATCCAGGCCTGGAGATCAGGGTGCCCACCCGCTGGTGACGATCCCATCACTTCTTCTTTCTCTGTTCTTTTTCTGCCCTTCACTGCTGTCTAAGGCAAGGACAGGTCTGCAAAGAAGGATAAGGCAGCATCTAAGGAGTCTTCACATCCCAGGGTGGAAGGTAGCACTTAAGGTGTGCTGGTGTGGTATGGAAACCTTGGGCTGGATGAGCATGACCTCAAAAATGAAGTCAGTGTAGCATCCATAGCATCTCTCTGGGATTAGGGTACAGCTGCACCAGAGAAGGAAACGAGTCCTGGGAGGTTTCCTACCTTCTTGGGACAAAAACTTTCAGTCTCTGAAGCAAAGTGAGGGTGTGAGTGTGAATTCATGACAATATGCTTAAAGAGCTATAGGCTGTCTTCCTTCCCTCAGCAGGAACGTGGCCCTGGGGCACTCAAACGTCAAGGGGTTGCTTCTACATTGCTAAAATTGCCAAAACTCAGCATGAGCAGCTAAAAGAGTTGTAAAGCAAAGTCAAATAAGCTTCAGTCAGAGAGGACTCTGCTGATAAGGAGAGACCCTGTCTGGGGCTCTGGTGCATTTGGGGAAGGGCATAGTGTATCACAGGTTGAAGAGGAATCACCAGTGCTCTGCCTTTTGTAAGCAAAACAGACATCAGACTTGCAGCGCTACACAGAAGACATGCAAAGTTATCCATCTGCTCCGCACAGCCCCAGGAAGACCTCGGCTGGATATTGAATCCAGCTTTTGGCACTACACTTGAGAAAAGATGTGGACTCCTTGGAGAGGATCCAGAGGAGAAGAACAAAGAGCAACAGAGCTCTAGAAAACATGACCTGCAAGGACACACTGAAAAAATTGGGGTTGTTTAGTCTAGAGAGGAGAGAACTGAGGGAAAACATGATAACAGTCTTCAAGTATTTTGAATTTCCCCACTGGATAGGAGATAGGAAGCAGTCCTCTGTGTCTGCTGGGGCTAGCATATAAAGTGATTAGGCTAAGGGCAAGGGTGACTGAGGTCAGACCTTAGGAAACATTTTCCAAGGGCGAGAACTGGTATTCCTTGTGTGGGAGGCGGTGGAAACTCCATCACTGGAGGCTTTCAAGAGCAAGTTATTTAGCAGTGTGCCAGGAGAGACTAGGTGGATGAGAAGACCTGCAGGGATTAGAAGACCTCTTGAGGTCTCTCCGGCCACCCCGGTCCCATGTGAATTCACAAGCTGAGCTATTCTACCTTTGTCCATGTGGACTTTTAGTAGTGCTAGGGCATCATCTTATCAGCTGGAAATCACATCCACTGCTTCTTCCACTTCTCATGCAAGTGCTACCCCAGGAGCTCCAAAGAAGGAGTGAGGACAGGGCTTCCCAAAGCCCTAATCCTTGGCCTGCCTGCAGCCTATGGCTCCACGTGGGAACGTGGAGGCATGCAGAGAAGCTGGACGTTGCTGCTGCGAGCCGGGTGTTGGAGGAAAACAGTCGTGTCGGGGGCGGGAGGTACCGTGGGTGGTTTCATTGTAGTTGTTTCTGTAATTTATGTCTGGTGAGCCTGGAGTCTGGGAGGAGTGTTCCTTTTTATCCTCTTTTGTGTAAATCCAAATAAATAAATTCAGGGAGAATCTCTTAGGCAACCAGGGCCCGGCCAGCATATAGCTGTTAAGATTAATGTCTGCCTCTTGAACTGCGCCAGAGGACCAGAGAGGGAGCTGGCAGGGATCTCAAAGCACTTTGTAGGTTCTGAGTGTGTTGGAAAGTCTGGCGAGTTATATGGTGCTCCGGTGGGAACTGAGTCGTTGGGCAAAACCGATCCCAGTGGAGGGTGAAATACGGGATGTTCCAGCCCAAAGTGTTTACCTTGAGCAAAAGCTATGAGCATTTCTAGAAGGAGGGGACATCCCAGCTCTGGAAAACATGCTGCTTTGCTCAGCCCTGAAAATGCTGTTGGTATGTGGGATGGGGAGCCATCACCCTTCTCTGTCCCCTTGGATGTGCTGGGAAGGAGTGGGAGCAAAGCCCACCCCAGAAGATAAGCCAGGCAGCCCCAGGATCACTACATCCCCACCATGGTTGTAGCAGACTGAGGACAGCAAGGGAGCGGCGCGTTGGTTTATTAGCAGAACAGCCAGAAGGCCGACTTCTTTTGGAGGGGAACGGGGTGCCGCCAGTAAAATGTCACCGCCCAGTTGAAGCAGCGACAGAATAATGGATAGGGGTGAGCCCCGAGGAAATTTTGGATCCTGAACGCTCTCAGATGCTGCGTTCAATAATTTTATGACACGGGTGTTCAGGGGAGTTTCTCCCGGAAACATTTGTTTTATAAATGGCTCATTTTCTAATTACATTCTGCAGGGCTGAGTAGCAACAAGAAAAAGGAAGGGGAAAAAACTAAAAAGAGAAGGGAGGGCCACAAGACTTGCCAAAGCTGACTTGACGCACGCTTGCTGCAGCTTCCACTCTGAGGTGAATCAGAAACGTCCACTGAACGCAAGTGATCGCCCTCACGGGAGATCTCCCACACGGGGAACCCTGCACCTGCGGGACCAGGAGCGGTGGGGTGGCCAAGATGATTTTGACAGGGAGTGCCGAAAGTAGAGGGTCCTCTGCTGCGGGCAGTCATAGCCGTTCTCCACAGGCTTCCCACCGAGCCCCGTCTCCCTCCCACGAAAGCCAGATCTGCAGTCTCGCTTGCTCTTGATGGAAGAGGGCATTTGCAAATGAATCCCATCGTGGGGCGGTGAAGGAAGAGTTAACCACTTCCTTCCAAAAAAATAAAGAAAAAGGCCACCGTTTCCTGACACTGGGCAAGACGAGCTGAGCAGCGGGGGCTCGTGGGGTGACCCTCTCCGGTCCCCTTCGAAGAGGGGCAGGGAGAGGTTAGAGCATTGCTGGCTGGAGCGAGGGCCCCAGCCGTCTTCTTTCAGCATGCGCCCTTATTTACAGGACTTTTTTGGCTTGGCGCTGCGAGGCCAGGTATCCCACGAAGCCGGGCAAGA
The DNA here is from genome assembly GCF_964289735.1 of Phaethon aethereus. Classification (NCBI taxonomy): domain Eukaryota; kingdom Metazoa; phylum Chordata; class Aves; order Phaethontiformes; family Phaethontidae; genus Phaethon; species Phaethon aethereus. The sequence continues at coordinate 4,444,785 of NC_138579.1, forward strand.
GCGACTTTAAAGCATTGCCCGTAAGAGGGGAGTTAAAGGATGTGGCCCGTCTTCACGCTGGAAGGGAATCTGGTGGCCACATGTATCTACGTCCTCCCACTTGATGATGATGATGAAAGATGTCATGCTAGGAAACTCTGGAGATCAGAGACACGCGGACCACATACCGGCATTTCAACACGAGAACACAGCTTCCAGCGTCTGCCGAACCTCGGAATTTGCACCTTGTAACACTAGAAATGGACATCTGTAGACAAAAGAAAAACCCTTGTGTACACACAGATTTTATGAAGCGAGGGGGGGGCTCTTTCATCCCTCCAGCACCGCGAGGGCAGCCCTGCTGCCAACTCTTCCCTTTTGGACATGAAACGCAAGTTTAGCAGCACTCGTGTGTGTGTGTGCGTGCCTACGTGCATGGGTGCATGCGTGTGTTATTCTGGGATTAGAAATCTTTTCCAGGCTCAACAACAAAGGGTGGCACATGGCAGCTATTGTCCCTGCTCAGCCAGGGTGAAGTCGGGGGAGGTCACAGATGTCCTGACCATATTTAGCTCTTAGAACAGGATTAATTTAGTTTCGCTTATTTTTTTTTTCTTCTTTTCTTTTTTTTTTTTTCCCCCTCTCTAAGGAAGAAATTGCTGTCTGGCTGGCAGGAATGTAAGGCACAAGTTTCAGGACCAGTGAAGCTGGTGCTCCACCTGGAGAAAGTGGCAGAAAAAGTCTATTTTTCAGGGGAAGAGCAAGATCCTGGTGCCTTCTGGAGCCAGGGTCCCAGCAGTCCGGCTCACCAGTCACCTTTGATAATCAGGGAGCTCTTTCATACAAAATCAGGAATTTTGGCTGGACCCTTTCTGAGCAAGCATGGCTATCTTCTCCTGACTGTCTGCCCTGCAGCCGTTGAGGTGGGGGAACAACGCTCCTTCCAAGCAATTCCTTCTACCAGCTGTTTGCAAGTCTGCCCCCTTAATGAAAATAAGCAGGAGAAAAAAAAGCCCCAACCCAGTGACCTTCCTTCTTCTTGCCAGATGAGCTGTTCCTCAGAAACACCTGTCTGGTAAATTAGAGTGGGAATTGTAAACGCCAAGCACAGCATATTTTCCTTCGCCACTAATATATTGAAGTTGCATATGGTGCCCTGGGGAAAGGCGATTGTTTCAAGTCAGATTTTCAAATCGTGAGCAAATCCTAGGGAGAGAGATTCGCTGATTTACAGTGGATCTTGAGAACGTGTCACCACCCCATGCCTCAGGTAAGGAGAACGCCGGGCGGGAGCTGGGGGTATTTACCAGGACCAGGACCACCTTCCTGGCCAGGTCGATGAAGACGAGGACGTTATCCCACGCACGGAGGCTGGAAGCACAACCCAGGTGATTTCCAACTAAAATACAGACGTGAATTTTAATCATTATAAATTAAAAACCAGGAGGGGTCCCCTCAGCGTTCAGATGTTCAGGCTAAGGCTGGAGAAATGCTTTAGCCACACGCAAATTGCCCGTCCCGGTGCAAAGGAAAGAGAAGTACAAGAGAGGAACCGAGGGGCACACGGGGTGGTTTTATGTCCCCTTTTATGTCCCCTTTTTCATGTCCCCATACCGATGAGTCTGACTAACCCCACCACCTGGAATTCCCACGCAGGAGCCGTGCACGAACCCTTAACACACACACACACACGTGTAAAGGCAAAGTGACCGAGGCTTTCGGATCATTTGTGAATAAATGTTAATGCAAATAAAAAGCATTTAGGTAAGTGTTTTGTCGTTTGGTCCCCTCATAGCTGGAATAAGTGATTGTTTCAGATTTATGCACTACGTGTTGTTTTTGTTGGCAGTTTGCGGAGTGCCGTGGTCTCTGAAGGCTTGCAATTTTAGGGATACTTTCTGATATTTAAAGAGAGCATTTTGGCTGAAGTCCACAAACTGCCTATAGTCACAGATACTAAAACTTCTTTCCAGTGATGGCCACTAATCATGCAACACTTTTGTGCTTAACATCTTGCCCTCGAGTTGACCCGGGGACTAACGGATCCCCATTCCTGCGTGCTGAGGTTGCGGCTTCCCCAAAAAACAGTGTGCGGAGAAGTCCAGCGAGGCTGGAGCAGCCTGGAAAGCTGCTGCCTCTAACAGGTACTGGCTGCAGGAGTTCAATAAAAAAAATTAAAAATACATAGGTATAGGTGGTTCAGTAAAAAAAAGAAGGAATATATATATATACACACACTGGCTGTTCCCAGCACTGTGAAAATGCTGACACACAGAAGAGGCACAAGCCAGTAAATAGCTGGTGATGATAAAATGAGTTTTTTTCTGAGCATGGGACATTAGTAGTGGAAGGGAATAAATGAAAGGCAGCATGGAAATAATAGAAAAAAAGGTAGAGGAGAAGTCAGGGTAGGACAGGTGTTTTTCAATGCTATTGCCAAAAGTAGTCCAACAGATTAAATTTTAAATTTTAGTTTATTTAAAAAAGGACTAACACTTGGTATGTCAAGTTCAGACATTTATATCCCAGTGAAAGCCGCCAAAGAGAAGGAGAAAATGCGGACGCTGCTCCCACCTGTCCCCTGCCCTGGGGAAGCGGGGCCGTGCCACACTGCTTCATACGCTCATTACCAATCCTGCTAATTTTATTTCTGATTATTTATGTTTTTTCATGAGCGGCCATTAAATGTTCATTTGTTAAAGGCTTAACACATTCCATTACACCACAAAATTTATATTTGCAACAAAACGATGTCTCAGAGTGATTCAGAATTAAATTAATGTGACACGGACTATTTATCAATATGGCAGCTTGGCTGTTCGGGAACAAGGGATGATTTAGTGGCTTGTGTGTGCGCAAACCTATGGGCTCTGCCCTGGTATTTCTCTCGTACTGCAGAGGAACTGATAAAATAATCCTCCAAAGTACCTCAACATATGGTTTAGATCATCAAAGAGAAAAATACTTGTAAAAGCACAAAGAAGGAAACCAATAAACATGTACATCTTACCAGTTAACTCCCTCTGTAGGAAATGTAAGCCATGAAGGATGGTGGGTTTTGAGTCAAATTCTGTCAATTGTGTATTTTTTTAATTACAGTAACATGCTGGCTTAAATTACAGCGTGTCCAGTCAAACAACGGCAGTGCGGGGAGGAGGCAGAAGCTGGTGCGAATCGGCAGTGCTACACTGATTTACCCCAGCAAAAGGCTGAGCCCGTTTCTGAACCTGCCGCTATTCCAGGCCTCGATGGGTTGTTTTTACTAAAAGAAGTAATTTATGATACAGTGCTAAGTTTCGCACCCTTTTTTTTCTCGAATAAGCATGGCTTCCTTGTACGTAAGATTTAACGTAGAGCGGAGCAAGGCTAAATTCAACATATGTTTTGGCAAATTCCCATCAACACCACAAATGTTATCAATTTCATGTATTTTTAAGGAAGTCTCCATTGCAAATCTTCATCTATTTGGGATTTGCTCTACCGTATGCCAGAGTTTGTGCAGTGATACGATGCTCAGACTAAGCACATTGAAATTATTTTTTTAAACATAACATACACTTTTGCTACATGGCATTTAGACAGCAGCCTATTTTCAAGCATGCAATTAAGTAAAGATAAAACTCTCCTCGCATTTGCTTGCAGATACCAGCATTAAAATAAAGCAGTCAGTGTCTGAAGTGAAGCATATCCAGACATCTGAGGCATTACTATCAGTGCACCTGAATTATTAATTTCCTGAATTTTCCAAAATAAATTGGGTGATTGTTGAACACTTACCGAACTTAAAGTGTCAGAGAATGCTCACAATAGCAGGCGAGTTCAGGAAAGGATAAATCTTTCCTTCAGTGGATTTCTCTTTATTTTCCCATCTCTTTTTAGCCACGTGGAAATTAATCTCACTCTTTGAATTTCCAGTAATATATCGGAAGATCCCTCCTGACATTGTGTTTCAAATACTTTCAAGATCTGCTCTTTTGAAAGAGTATCCAGCATTCTTCATGGGTAAATCAGCCATTTCGCAACAAACTTCTCTGGATTATTTTCTATTTGGTCGTGTCAAACTTTGTAGTCATAGCCATGCCGGAGCGATTTATTGCTTCCTTGAACATCCTCCATTTCCTAGAAGACATTGTCTGTCACCTGCAGTAACTTCAGGGAAATTTATGAAGCGCGTCGATAGCTCCATTTGTGATGATGTCACTCTCTTTAACGGGAATGACTCCTCCACTTATTGTCAATATTTCAAATTGAAAGTGCCAAACTTAACCTTAAATGGATACCACTTGGATTTCTTTCTCATCGATCACATAGATAAGCTCTATCAGTTTTGTTATCCTACAGTCTCAGCCTCCTGAAATAAGGAAATCGGCTTTCCTCCAGGTCCGCTTTGCAGGGTTCACCCTGAGCTCAGCCAAGCCCCCCTCCTGCATGTCCCCCCATTGCACCCCGAAGCCCAGCGTGGATCCAGGACGCGAGCCCCGTCCTCGCGCGCGCCCCACGTCGTCTGCTCACTCTGCAACAGGTTTCATGGCACCTGGTAGCTAAACACCTTTTCAGATCATCCTTGTCTTTGGTCTTTAATGTGAAACCTGCTGGTCTCTGAAGGAGATGGGGAATTCTTGGGCAATGAAGCAAAATGTAAGTGAAAAAGATTTTTAGCAGGAATTCACGTATTTGCCATCAAATCTACTGAAAACCACACAGCTGTCCTAGGGCAGCTTTTATTTACCCAGAATTACATTTACCAAAAGACCCCAAATTAAGGCATATAAAGAACTCAGTAAAAGCACAGTTTCTGCATTTACTGATTTCACACCAAAAGGAGGAAAATACATTAGCAGCTGGAAATCCTCCTGACCTGGGAGTTTCACCTACAATTAGAGAAAACCGACAACTGTGTTAACCATCTGCTATTTCTTTTTTGAAGACGATCAAACACTCGAGAAAAATGCTCCTTTGTAAAGTGTTGTCGGGGGAACAAGTGCATGACGTGGGTCCATATTTATCTAGGAAAGCAAATAAACCACTTGTCTCGCAAAGGGAATTAAATGGAAACTCCCGAGGACACAGATCATGTGTGAAGTCAGCCGCAAGACCTGTTTCGGGATATTCATGGCCTCAGAGTGTTTCTGTTGTGTTTTTCTTCACCGCACACCTAATGTGACGAACGTGCTTCAAATGCTCTGCAGTCGCTTGCTCTCCAGCCAGGCCACCACGTCAATATGTGCACCTTGAAGTCTTTAAGTCCTCGGTCCCTTTTCATGTTTTTACTTTTGTTTTGTGCAATAATCTTGTGACAACTTCTTTTTGTAGCCTATCTTTCCGAACAAAATTCATGCTCTCCGGCGCCATTCAGTGACTGCCAACACTTAATGTACACTTGATCAAGTGAAGACCATGGTGCTGTAAGAAAACTGATGAACTTTTGCTGGGAGAAAAAGGGTAGCATGTATTTTAGCACCCAAACAGTAGATTTTTCATAAATTCTTTCTTTTTTTTTTTTTTTTTTTGTTTTTAATTGAAAATATTTATTTATTCTTTGGGGCCTTGCTCTCCTTCCCCCCCAGGACTATGCCCAGTCATTTGCCCTCTCCTCCCAGCTGCCTTCACCTGCCTCATGCTCCGGACAACCCCAGCTCCAAATAACGCGGTTGCAGCCTTTGCATTTTTAATCTGCTGTGGCGAAAGCCCATGTGATGGTGTGGAGGTCATTCTGGCTCATGCTTTCCATGAAGTGAAGGCTTTGGGCTGGGGTTTCTATTGTTTCAGCTCCTTTCTTCTGCCAAGGAGCTGAGCACCTTCCCTGGGGTCAAGGATGGAGGGTGGTTGCTCTGCCCTTAGCTTTGGAAAGGGGTTGATTTCCTGCAAACATGAGCCTTCAGCAAGGAGGTCTTGCCATGCAGGTTGGTGATTTGCAGCTACACTGTAGGTAGCGAGAGCAAGGAATCATCTCTCCAGCCCTCTGAAAATGCTTGAGCAGTGGGTATCTGTCTATCTACCAGCTACTCAAACTGTGGCTGTCTTCATGGTTCATCACACCTCCTCAAAGAAGAACCCTACAGCCCGGGCAAGTCCCACCTTGGCTCTATGGGCAAACATGAGAGCCGCTGTGGTGCAGGGGATGCTGGACTGGGGGATGCCATGGGCGTGTGGCCAAGGGGCACCCCATGGCACCCCAGCTGCGTCCACACCACGTGGAGGTAAGTCTGGGCATGTGTCTGGCCAAGCCAGAGGAGCGCAGATGAAACCTCTTTCCAATACATAATAAAAGGAGAGCGAAGCCAGCTGGAATATCCTGTACATTAAGTGTGATGACTAACTATAGCAGATGTTGGTGCATTTGTTAAAGTTTCCACCAGAGAAGGAGGGACTGGAATATGAGCATTTGAAAATCAAAGGTAGCCCATGAGTTAGGGAGGAGAAACAGGAGATGAAAAGGAACGGAGCTGTGGGGAGGGAAGGCGGTTGCTGGGTTGATGAGATGGGGGAAACTGTGGTCTGGGGGAAGTTTGCAAGGCTTGGGCAGGGGGGGTGTGTAGGGCTCCTTGGTCAGGAGGGAAGGGCTGCAGAGCCTTCTGCAGCAAAACGTTAAATGGCTTCATTCCCAAGGGTGAAAGAGATGGAAAATCACACACACAGCTCTGGGCAGACACGGAAACCAGTGCCGGGAGCCGCGCACGCATCTCCCACCCCGAGCCGCCACCAGAGGAAATTTTGAGGTCCCTTATCACAGCTTGACCCCAGCTGTGTACTAGAAACCAAGAACCTCTCTGCCAAGGCATGTCCTCTGCCTGCTGTGGAAATACTAGGTCTTCCTCCTTATTAGGTATATTCATCTTGGTGTAGTTACACTACACCCAGATGTGAGCCCCAAAGTCACAACAACATACATACAGAAGAAAGGATAAATGCATTTAGTGTTATCGATACGTAAACGTAATGGATGGTCTTTCTTGTCCATGCTGTTTTCTGAGGAGTGTCTCTCCAGTAAGCTGAGACAATTTCTAAAAAAGTGACATGAACATTCCTGACTGATTGCTCTTTCTAACAAAAAAGAAGTGGATTGTAGAGTTGCTTAAAAAATGTAAAATTAATTTTTAAAAAAGGTTAGAAAACACTTTTGTGGCTTAAAAGATACCTACATTACACTGCTTTATCTGTTTTGTTTTTTCCCCAACACTGTCAAGATAAGGTTGGAGTATTTGTGTTTACAGAAAAATTCTATATTACAGAAAACGTAGTTTCTAGTGAGCAAAATTAGCCATACGAAGAAAATCACAATTTTATGGAGAGGTTAGCAAACTCTTTATTTCTTCAAATTCTGTAAATACCCTGGTGCATTTTTAAAAATGCAAATTGGAGAGCATAACCATCATTTGACTTTTACCTTCTCTTTCACCAGTCAAATATTCTGCAAGCATAGGTCTGTTGGCCAATACTTCAGCAAAATTCGAAAAGAAATCTTATCCCCTGAATAAAGGTTAATGCAAATGGAGTAGGAAGCACCCAAAAATAATTTATTAATACAGCCACACACCTGTCTCAATTGATTTTTCTCCCTTTAATGTTAAAATAATTATAACATGATGTATCAGCTGATGTATGAAGCAATTTCCCTCAATGTTTAGTAATTGCTTGCTGTGGGTCTGATGTAACAGTTTCTCAGGTTTATTCAGCCAAGTGTTCCTTTCCGCACAGGGCAACACAACTCGAATTTTAAATTCCTTATACACAAAATTATAAATGGTAACAACCAGAGAATACATGTAACTGATCTAAGTGTTCCTGAAAAAAACCCTTCTAGTTATTCCACACAAAATAGCAATTTATCTGTGTTATGTGACACTGCTGGTGCTTGCATATGAGTAGTTTCAGCAATACCAAAAAACCCCAAAGTCTCAGTTTAATTCTTTTTTTCCCCCCGAAATTAGATGGTTCCAGCAGTTTAAGTTAGTGACTTAGGTTTCTTGCATTGTCACTGTTATCAAAGCTAAAAGGCAAAGTGAATGATCAGCTCTGGTATAAGACAAGTTCTTTTATCCCAGTCGGCTACTCTAATAAAATAATTTTCACTTTGGATATATTGCAATATTGTCTTAGCCTTTCCTTGGCAAATGAGATGAACATAAGGGGGGGAAAAAAAGTCACCAAGATTCAGCTTGGAAAAATGGAAGTTCTGGAAGAAAGATTAAAATAAATGAAATATCACTGGCTTGGCTAGCAGCAACTGGGGGAGAAGGAAACAAATATTGGAATGACATAAATCCTGCGGAATTACAGAGTTATAAAGAAGGGCTGAACGTGAAGAAGGTAAAATTTTGGCTGTCTAGCCACAAAATTTTCCTGGTGCAGATATCCATTAGTGAAGTGGTCTTACGAGGAAATGGTGAAGGATATATAATGTATGACATTTATAACTAGACTAAACAAAAACTACACAGTCCTTCCTTCACAGACAAGTGCCCCAAAAATCCTCTTCTACATCCCATGCACTTTATGAGCAGCCGTGTCCCGCAGGAGGCACAACCCATTGGAGCAGTGACTTTTTTTCTTGAACCACAGCTCAACCAAACCTGGGCTTCGAATAACGCTGAACTCCGACCAGAATGGCTTGAGCTAGAGCTTCAGTCACAACCAGCCCTGAACCAAAATATCCCTCGGCTCAGCTCCCTGATACCAAGCCAGATTTTGGCAAGACGTAAAAACCTGCCAATAATGGAGCAAGGGTGATTCCACCCTTTTTGGCACTTCTGTGCCAACGGTCTTTGATGATGTGTTTGGATGACCTTGGGTTTGGACCACACTGGAAGTCTCTGAAAGTCTTGGGATGTGCTAATCAGTTGGACTTTCACAGCAGCAAACATGACTTCAGGTCTGCATTTACATCTCTCTATTTAACCACCTGTTTCGCTTGCTAAGATATAGGTTCTGCTTGGTTTAGGGTCTCATTCCACCTCACCACTACCAGACCTGAGCATGGAGCATGCTCACTGGTACCACGCCTCTTGTGTGACCTTCCTTTCTCCACTTCCTAGTGGGGTGAGTAGGTGCGTTTGCTGGTGTGACACCATTTGCTCTGTGAGTGCCAAGATGGGGCCTTTCCTCTACAGCAGAAAGTTAGAAATTTCCTTAATTCAGAGACATCATTGTTTTTTCCTCTGTTCAAGGCCTGGAGGAGGATTTACCCAAGGTGACCAGCTGAACTGTGATGTCCTCCTCATGAACACTGTAGGTAGAGTAACAATGAGATAAGCTGGAAGAGGTTTCCGCAAAGATAAGCCCAACTCTCAGTCCTACAACCCTGGTGCTGGTGCTCTTCTTCCACAAGCCTGCTCCCTGTAAAAGACACTGCAACAACTTTTATTGTACCTCAAGGCCTAAAGTTTCTTTTTGTCCCGACTTTGGAAGTGACTCTCTCTTGAGAGAGAGTCACTTCCCTGCTTTTTGGAAGTGTTTTTGGCATCAGTAACCAGAGACAACACTTCCTGAGGAGGATCAGGCTCTTTGGAGTTATTTTTCTCCGCAATTTTTCTGGCCTGTATTAAGAAAACTTGTCAAAATACTGAAGGGCAACACACATGGTGTGGCCATTTGAGGGTGGGATGCAAGTGCGCGCCCAGCTGAAACGGCTCATGTGAGACTGCATCTGGATGCCAGGACACCTTCATCTTCCCAGCCGTTGTGCAAGGTCAGTGACCAGGACTGAAACAGTGGGAAGCAGAAACATGCAAAGCACTTCACTGGTCAGCTGCAGCTTCATTTCCTTCCTGCTTTGTCAATCAGTTTTCCATGACGGATAGAGAAACTATGTCACTCCGACAACCACAACAGGTAAGTAAGTGCACATATCTCCGTTAACCCAGCGGTACAGCAAGCTGGCCGTCATGAATCGTTTTTGTTCATGGCTAAAGTGAGGTTTCAGCTTCCAAAATCATCTTTGGACACAAAGCAGAGGAGAAATCAACTCTCTGTGAAACTGCCAGTTCAGTGTGGGGCAAGAAAAGCCTCACATATCTACCACACATGTCTCCTGAAAGCGAGGAGAGAAAACGAGGCCCGTCTGTCTATTGTCTTGCAGTTGCTCAGGATTTTTTTTCCAGACAGAAAAGAATCGCATTTAGTATGGTGACTCCTCTGTATCCCAAGGGGCAGCAGTGGGAGAAATGTTCTCATTCCTTGAATACTCTTGTACTGAGGTTCCCTCTGTAGCATGTACTCATAAGCTGGTGGGACATCTCTCCATGATGCTGGCAATTACACCCCATTCAAGAAAGGCTGGGAAAAGATCTGTGCTACTCATCTCCACAGGAGTACTGTTAAACAAGAGTTAAATACAGAGCCAGGCTTACTGGCATCTGGAGGAAACTCTGATGATAGCTTTCAGACATCAGATGTGTTTCACATTCTCTCTGTGTGATGGGGTCCTCAAACAACATCCCTTAAAACTGATGGGGACAGCTAAGTGGTCTTATTTAGTTGAATCCGGTTTCCATGCTCAGGAAAGCTCCCCGTGAACAAATCCAGTAAGTGTTCATGCAGAGAAAAGATGTTTGTATTAATGTAGGAGATACCTCAAGTAAAATGCCAGTGGAAGTTCTCCTGCTCACCTTAGTCAGCCATGCAAGCTGGAACTGGCAAGTTTGTCTTGCCTCTTGCTCCTACTCCAGAATGTCCCTCTTTGGGATCTCTTGCCACCACTTTAGCAGTGGTCACCATTACTGTGGCTGGTAGTACAAAACGTAAACCCCCATCTGGGCTGCTAGCCACCTCCCCAGAAAGCCGGTCTAATGGAGACCCTGGGTGTGGTCACCAAGTCCCAGTCCTTCAGGATGGAAAATCCTAGGAAGAAAAACATATCCCCCTGTGGATACTGCCCAAGAGAGAGATTTAATCTGGGGCCATGGTGTTCCCATAAACATGAAAAACAGATCATCCTAAAATTTATGGCTTTCTGAGAATCTGAGTTAGTGTCTTTGAGCCAAGTGGCCACCAGCCTAAAGGTAAATATTGGGATAAGGGTTAATGCCTGTCCCAGGCAGAAGCCTCTGCTGTCAGGGTGGCCAGGTGATTTGTTTAGTGGGTAACCATTTTGCTTCTTAAAGCTTTCCTTCAGCGTGACAAAGAATTGCAAAGAACTAATGCCGGTGTTTGTCACAGACAAGCCGAAGCAAATTGTTATCACCTCCGTTGCCACTGGTGCTAGTGTTAGTGTTATGACATGGTCCCAAAAGGCTGTCCTGCTCATCTGGGGAGTCCAGAGCAGAATGGGTCCTACCGGTCAAATCCTCCGAAACCACCTTCTTGACACCAAGTCTTTCACCCATATCTACAAATTAGTCTCTGCTATGTTGGCTGGTGCCACTATTGTCCTCCACCGCAGGGAGAGAGCAGCACCCTGCGCCGTGGCATTGACCAGGGTGCAGAGGGACGGGGCATTTAGCTATTAACATGATTAGAGTGACAAGCCCTTCCCTGGTTTCATTAAGCATCCGAATTGCTGTCAAATTCCTGTCAAATGCTAAGTGGGGACCTTTTCAAGAGTGGCAGCTGGGTCAAGATGTGAAAGTTTAATGAGTTAATGCAATTTGGTCCTCAGAAAGGAAGTTACTTTTCAGCAGGGAGGTCTCCAGTGTGAGGAATGCTTTGGGTTCTTCCTTCAGCATGGGGGAGATGGACCCGTGTGTGTGGGGCAAGCACGGGAAGAGCATGAGGGAGCTGAAAGACAATCTCCTGTGGTCATAGGGTGTCACCTTCCCAAAAGGAGACTGCTGGACATAGGGGGGAAAAACCCAGTGACACTTTGACGGCAGCCGTGGGGGTTATGTGGTCTTCATGCAGTGGATGGAGGAGTTTGGTGAAAAATGAAAGGGTTAGAAACAGGTGCGGGAGGCAGTTCTCAGGTGGACTTTTGCAGCTGCGGATAAAAAGCAGAGTCGCAGCTTGGACCCCTGTGTTACAGCAGGGTGGCTCTGGGGCACGGCGATGCCACAGAAGCCACACAGGCCAGCTGAGAGCCCCTGATGATTTTCATCACTATTTCAACAGCCGGAACATTTGCTTTGGAGCTGTGCATTTTTTTTCTTTTTTTTCTGTCTCGACAATATAAATACCTCCTAAGAGCAAAGCACTCTCCCTCCCTGCTTACCTCTCCTCGTAGGAATAGATTCGGGAAGGGCTGGAGAGACGGAGGGGAGCAGCTCCCACCTGACTTTCAGGGATGCAAAAGGTGTCAGCAGCTCGGGTGCTGGTGGCAGAGAGGTCTTAGATGTGGCATTGGTGTCCTGGCAGACGGCATAAAAGCATTACACCGAGTATCTGCATAACTGTAGCATGAACAGAAAAGAAGGAATAACATATCGAATCCCTTTGTTATCATTGCTTTCCTATGGGAAATACAGGAGAACAGCTCCGATGTTTCCAAAACCTCAGCTAACCCCCATGTCAACTGAGAGATGGTGTAGGGGTGAGGGGGCTTGGGTTTCTTCCACCATCCTCTGGATTGGGACCTGGAAGGCTAGAGCTTAACAGGAGAGTTTTAAAAGGCTCTAAACCCCAGGATTTATGCCGCAATAGCAATAAAACCCACTGGGGTATATGTTATAGAGGCAGCTAATACACACCTCGGGTGGTGAGATGCATTAAGGCCATTGCTGTGCGGATTAATGTCCCCATAAAACACGTCCTGTTGTGCGACATTGTTGTGAGGAGAATGAAGCAATAACTCTGAGACGCGCCGGGCGAGTGCCCGCCCCAGCTCCGTGCTTGCGGATGGATCCCCAGCCCGGGGCTGAAGCCTTTCAGGGCTAATACGAAACATTTGTTATAAAGCTGCCCCTCTCCTCCCGCCCAGCGCCGAGCGGCACAGCTCAGGGCCCCTTTCCCGCCAGCTCCCGCTCCGTCCATGCCTGCCGCACCACCAGCCTCGCCGGCTCCCTGGTCCCCGTCTGGGGCTGCGTGCGCGGCCGGCTTGGGGCAATCCTTCGGCAGCTGGGTATGTCCCTGGGCAAGCCCAGGCAATGGCAAACAACAGGTTTGGCAGGGCTGAGGGTGTAAATAAAAGAGCCTGACTCAGCCAGTGCTGCTGAGCGGACGCCACAGAGAGCCTTGAAAACTGGAAAGTATTATATCATTTATTAATAGGCATTTCTGTTACACTCCCCACCGGAGTGTGCGTGTCCCTGATGACAGAAGTGCTTACTAGTGCTAATGAGGCAGAACGGAGAGGAAAAAATGGCCCCGTGGGTTGGGGACTGGCCGGGGAGCCGGGAGATGTGAGCTCAGCTCCTGGCTCTGCCGCCGGCCGTCAGTGGGCTGCTGAGCCGTGGCCGGTGCCGCGCAGCCCTCGCTGCCGGCTGCAGGGGCGGGGATGCTCTGCCTTCACCTGCAGCTTTCAGGCAGGTAGCACCTCTATAATTAACGAGGGGGAACAATTACTGGGGATTTGCCCGCAAGCTATGTTTTCTTCCCCCTTCCTGCAAGCGTTCCCAGGACCAATGTCCTCTCCGTCCCCCTCCTGCTTTGCACCATCACACAAAGGGTTTTTCCGTGAAGGTGCAAACGCCAAATGCAAAGGGGAGATACTCGAATGGCAGCTGCAAGAAGGCGTACGCTGTCCCTTGGCCACCCAGGGCTAAAGACACCCGCCCAGTGCTCCCAGCTGGCAGCTGTCAATGGCTCGGCGCAGGGAACGGCGTACCCCGGGGGTTGCCTTTGCCCTCTGGGTATGGTTTGACAGATACGGAAATATCCCCTAGAAACACCCATCGCCTCTTCAGGGCTACAGACCTGAACTGTGCCTAGGATGTGTCCGAAGTGCGCCGAGGAGCACCGACTCACACACCTGGAGAGCCAGGAGGGAGTAATTGTTTTTCGGAAGGGGTCAGAGATGCTTGCAGGGTATTTGTGGGTGCTGTTATAAAGCCTAATCCCAAGGCAACTTCAGAGTCAACAGAGAGCTCCTCTGTTGACTCGGGTGGCCATTAGCAGGCTGGGATGAGGTGCGGCACGTTGTTTGGAAAAGCGGTGGGCTGGGCTGTGTTTATCTTACAGCTGCCGCTTGAGCGGCTCCAGCAGCGTGAGGATGCACGCTGCCTTGGAGAGGGATGCTCCGGGGCACCCGACTCGGTCCACCCAGCGCTCCAAAGGCTCTTCCCTCGCTATCCCGCTCCACCGGAGCTTCCCGGTGGCGGGTGCCAGGTGTTTGGGGTTGGGACAGAGGACCTGGTGCGAGCCGGTACTTTCTCTCCATGGACAAAATTCACGTGCGGTGCCCTGGGGAAGGCTGCAAGTGACGCGTGAAGGCTCCTAAAGGACCACAACACGGCTGCTCTCTGTTCACCTACCAGAACCACGCGACAAGAGCTGAGGGCTTATGTTATAACCGCTGGAGACATGCAGAAGCCAGGCTGGCACAAGCATGCATGAAACTCTTGTACTACATGCTGGGAAAGGCAAATAATGAGCAGGCTGCAGTGAATTAATTTTCTCCCCTTCCTCAGAGTGGCAATGTCTGCTCAGCACATCTTGGGGAAAAAAAAGCAGCTGAAGTAGAGCAAAAACTGAACTGGATAGCTGAAACAGGAGAAGAGAGCACAGCTACAGCACAGCTTTGTGTAAAACCTCATTCCTTACTGGTAGTAAATAAAAATAGTTTTGTTTTTTTTTTTTCTCAGTGACTCACAGCACAGACATTGCATGGAAAGGACACTAGAAGCAACAGCCAGGGAAAAAAAAATACAGAAATGGAAAAATGATCATCACAGTGCATTTTTCCCATTCCCCTTTCATCTCTTACACCTGTGTTTGACTTCAGCCAACCTTACATAAATCCTTTAAACATCTGTCTAAGTCACTTATGAACTAAGCTGAGATGGTCTCAGCCAGGCTAACGGTTCATTCTGCTGATATCTGTAAGTTTAAACCCAAACAGGTTTGCGGAGTTTGCCAAGCCAGGCGGGCAGCGGGCTTCCCATCAAACCCCGCTCATTCAAAACGTTAAAAACTGTTTGTGCCAGAACTTCTGCAGGCGCCACCTTATGAAAGACCCTATTTATAGCTGTGAACTTAAGACAGAGGCAACAAAAGTTTGCTTGAGTGTAGTGGCTGACTCTTATAAAAGCACACTCTGCAAAAGATCTTTTTGCAGTCCAAAGTACCTAGCAGGGGATGAGTGCCGTGGGGTGGGAAAACAAGAATTTGGGATAATCTTGGAAAGATGAAATCCTGCCTGAGGGGTAGAGCATTAGTGTCGATGGTCACATCCTCTGAATGGTAGAGGGTGGGATGGATGTGGCCCTCGGCTACTTGAGGTCGGGGCACATGGTTGTGACCATGGTCATGACTTTGTGCTAATACAAGGCAGGGTTGTACTGTTGCTCTTCCCCTCTGCGTTTTGTTGGTGGTTATTTCAGGGCTGCTACCTGCAAACCTCTTTGCAGCCACAAGCTCTGCTCCTCAAGAAATTAATTACATTTAGACTGGATATAAGGAAGAAATTTTTCACCATGAGGGTGGTGAAACCCTGGCCCAGGTTGTTCAGAGAGGTGGTAGATGCCCCATCCCTGGAACCATCCCAGGTCAGGTTGGACGGGGCTCTGAGCAGCCTGATCGAGTTGAAGATGTCCCTGCTCATGGCAGGGGGAGTTGGACCACATGAGCTTTAAAGGTCCCTTCCAGACCAAACTACTCTATGATTTTCTGATTCTATGATCTGCAAAGTTGATTCCCTTCCTTTCCACTTTCCCTGCACTCCACTCAGTGAGTCTCCACTGAGGAAGACAAGAAGAGACTGGTTTGTGTCTGGGTTTTGTGTCTTGACTTATCTTTTGGGCTCCTTGAACTGAGGGGACTTGAACAAGGTCTGAGGACATCACAGTGTATTGTGGGACTGATTTTATATCAAAATACTTTGAAATCTGCTGCTAAGCAAGGTAAGTCCTTGGCTTGTGGGTGCTGGTGCTGCCCTGCTGGAGTCAGTGGGACCAGAAGCAGCGATTGCAGTCGGATGCGTACATTGCCATCCTGCATGGGGAGAGAAGATCCTAGGCATGCCACACCCTTCGGGACCTCAGTAAGTGCCAGCCTGCCTCCTCAAAGTGCCCTCGCCCACATCCAGCACTGGTTTTGCTGCCTTGCACAAGCACAAGGCCCCACAAAGCTTAGACCTCCTTTCAGCTTAGCAAGGAGAGCGAAGGCTAGCGGCTACCAAGCTGAGGTCTCTGGCTCTCCTTGATTTACTGGTGAGTTTAGAAGAAAATGTAAGATTTTCATTTCAGGGGCAAAATACATTTTTGCCCTGACAGAAATTAGAAATAGCAAAAGGGATTTGTTTAAACACATCTGATAAAAGTCTTCCTTGGGTTGTGATCAAGACAGGCCAACTTCTGCACTGGGTTTATCTCGGCTCATGAATTTAGCCTGTCTGCTTGCCTATGAACTGGTTTCTGTTTCTGCAGAAGTACCTGCTACTCACCAATATTTATTAGAGGTTTGACATGTTGAGTTTTGTTGATCTCTTTGCTTTATTGTGTGTGTTCACAAGTAACGATTCTTCAAAATATAAGGACGTTTCTCTTCCTGAGTCAAGATGCTTTCTTGACCAACAATCCTAACGTGAGTACCTCACACACTTTAACTATCTCACAAGAGCTCCATAAAATTTTAGGAGTCTTATTCTAGAAATCAGAAATTAGGAAGAATTCAAATCACTTGCTTGATGTCATGGAGGAAAAGCTGCCAGGCAGCCACTGAAGGTCAATGTACGTCCAAAAGACCTCCAGCAAACAAGAACAACTGCAACAAGAGTCACTGGTGGAAGAAGATACTTTTCAGCACATGTTAAACTGGTAAGCCCTAGCTCTTCCCATCACAGCTGACTGGCAGACAACTCGTTCTTCTGGACACTGCTGTGCGAGATTGCACCTCTGAGCAAACGGAACCAACAGCAATAGCTATTGTGTTTGAAACTCATGTCCCAGTGTTTCAGCCTACCTGATATTTCATGAAGTTCAAACAAAAGGGATTTTTCCTTTGCAGAGTAAT
Source organism: Phaethon aethereus (assembly GCF_964289735.1). Lineage (NCBI taxonomy): Eukaryota > Metazoa > Chordata > Aves > Phaethontiformes > Phaethontidae > Phaethon > Phaethon aethereus. The sequence goes on from NC_138579.1 coordinate 4,461,804, forward strand.
AGGGTGCTTCCTAGAGAACCTAGAGCATAAGGCATATCTGTAAATAATACATCTCCATTTCTTTTGCCAGTGGGATGTACCCCATCGTCTCTCTTTTGAGGGCGTAATAACTGCCATGTTTATTGGGAGGCAATATACACACTCTTTTCATGTTGGATTTTGGCAGGGTTGTTCCTTCAATGTCCCCAGGTAGTCATACAGTATCTGCTCTTGTTTCAGACTTCGCTAGTCTTTGGCACACTCTTCAACGATATGGCATCACCTCCTGAAGGTTTTAGTATTCTTATGTGTGTTCTTCAGGACCAAGTTTTCCTAAGCTTTGCATGCGAAATACCACAGCAGAAGGTGAGGTGCAGATCAGAGTCTGCAGGCAGGGGGGTTGCTTATTGATAAGGTCAGCCTGAGCTCAGGCTTTGCTGACATACCTAACAAATCTTTGTGTGCTCTCTTAAGACAACAGCATCTGTTCACATTCTTAGGACAGAGGAGATGATTTGACATTGCATGTTTTCTCTTGAGAGTGAAGGCCCCACTCAGGTCTTCTGTGCTCCCAGACAAGTGGGATGACTGAGTTGCACCAACAACGGAGTCATCTGCCAGACTTTAATGGCAGAATGTTTCACTTTGCAGAAGACTGGCATATAAAGCATACCTTCACTAAGCAGGCAGAGGCAGTGGGAATCTGACCATTATAAAAGCACAGAAAGTCTCAGTGTCCTTATTCCTCGCACATAGTGGAAAACAAAAACACTTTGGCCCAAAGCTACCCAAAATCACTTGAACTGAGGTGCCTACATTAGCTGAATTAAGCTCTGTCTTTGTTGAAATGCAAGCCAGAGTGCTTGCTCCAGTTCAGATCTTCCCTTCCGGCAGGTTCTAGCGTCTCTGCTTTGATGAAAAGTGGGTGCTCGAGGCAACTTGGCTGTTGCTCCAGATCTCGGTGCAGTGACCACATGGAGGGAGCCCAGGTCGCAGTGACTATGTCCAGGGGCTGTGGGCATGTAAAGATATGAAAATAAACCCCCCTTTTTTTTTTTTGCTTATGATAGTCAGAGGAGCCAGTAACTACTTTTCTGTCTTGTCTGTCTAAATGACACATTCCTATACTCACTGTCACAGTCGCCTGAGATGCAGTAAGTGTCACTTACCGAGGTTCAAAGAAGGATCAAAACTGTACCTAATGAAGTCAAACACCAGCTGATTCTGCGTACTACACAGGTGAAAAGACGGCAAGAAACATCTATGGTATTGCATTCAGGCATCTACACAATACTAAATGGGAGTTGGAATGGCAAAAATACCAGGCAGACTAGTTATTCCTCAAGGGTTTATCGTATTTTCCTTGGCAGTACTATGATTAGAAGTCATCACTAGAGCTGCGACACTGCGGGCGAAGGACTAGCGCACGTAGCTGTTGCTGCAGGAGCACGTGGAGATGACTGGGTGATCCGAAAGAGCACGAAGCTGAAAACCTGTGGTGTTGGATAAGAAGCTGCAGGACCAGGATAAAAAAAATAGTCTTGGGGTTTTTTTTTTTTTAGAAATCAGTAAACAGACTAAAGGAGAGAATAACATCACTGTGAAACACTGGCTGTTCTGGCTTTGCTGAAGCCTGAGAGCTGAGAAGTCCCAGGTCTCCTTGTTCTCCCAAGCAGCGTGTTCCTGGTGGCTTATCCATAGTGTTTTTCTAAGATGTTGCATTCCTGGGAGATGAGATCACTCCAGGACTGGTCCAAGGGAAAGGGCTTTGTAGATGAAGGCTTCAGAAGTTCAGAGATGTTTTGCTCTCAAGCCCTGGAGCAACCCAAGGTGATCACCACACTCTTCTGGACCTTGTCTTTCCTTGGTAGAGTAGGGATAGCCTTTCTTTGGTTTCTCTAAGGCTGGTTTTTTTGCTGCATTTTGGACAATGGAGAGCTTGATTATCTCTGGGAGCATAGTAAATAAAGGAGTGAAACCAGGAGCTCGTAGGGTAAAGAAAGGGAAATTTAGCAAGTATGACTTTGGCCACTTATAGTTAACATACTGGATTAAAGATTTTCAAACTGGCATCACCATCAAAAGCAATAATGGTAGCAAAAGCTCAGATTTGAAATGAACTATTTTATTCATGAATTATCTGGGATCCCTGGAATGTGCCATAAAATTAGACAGGATAGAAGCCTGCCGTGCCACCAAGTGTGAACTATAGTTTCGCTCTGCACTGAACAGGTCAGTATAACATGTCTGTGCTGGTTGGGTGTGTGAAAAAAAAGAAACAAATCAAACCTCTAGCCAACAAATAACGGGCAAAATCCCTTGTGTAGAATCACTTTCACTGTCAAAACAAAACATCCCATCCCTATGAGAAAACACCATGGCAGCTACCCTCTCTGTGGCACCTTCTGCAGGAGAGGAGCAGAGCATTTTGTGACAGCCACGTAAACTTTGAGGGGACGTGCACATTAGAAACAGGGAGGCAGACCCGTTTGCTCCTTGTGGTCAGCTGGGCCCCAGAGAAGACAGTCCTCTGGAAAAACTCCATGAACGAACATCCTATACCTTGGTTTAAAAATATGCCTCTCTTCTCAGCCCATCGATATTGCAAAGTGATTTTTCAGCCCATCTGTCTAGTGATTAGGCATTGCAGCTGATACAAAGGGTGCTTGCCAAAACCACGAACGGGGTGCTGCGGTGCGGACTGACCTTTTCTGTATTCCACCACACTTTCCTTCTGTCCCGATGCTCTCTTGATTGAGCTCCTTTGTGGTTTCAGTCCTGCAGCTCGTGAAGGTGCAGCCTGCATGGCAGCATCCCCAGGCAGGAGGCCAAGCCCATTCATCTCCCTGTGTGCTCAGGCGCCTGCCTGCCAGCACGGCGCTGGTTGCTGTCCTCCTTCGCAGCAAGAGGACCATCAAGGTACTGCAGAAGTACGTGGGACAAGGTAGTGTTCAGCCTAAGGACAGGTGGCAGGGATGCTGCTGCAGTGTGTGGGCATTTACAGAGGAGCATTTCCTTAGATGGCAGGTCTTAAATTCTGTTTATGCCCAAAAATCCATGTACACAGAACTTTTTGGTATGTGGTTGCTTCTGGGGCACTTTGATGGCTGAAGATATTCAGGGCTGCCTGCAGCTGAGGTGTGGCTAAAGGGAGCCCTTCCCAGGACAAAGCTGGGTGCTGTACTGAGCTGTGCTGATGCAGGAGCCGAGGTGGGACATCCTGCTCGGTGTCTCCAGTTTGATCTGGATCTTGCTGAAGTCAGTGGGAGAATGATCTCCCTTAGACATCAGCCAGGCGCCAGGTTGCCTTCACCGTGTCCTGCTGCACAGGTGAATGGACCATACTGCTCTCTTGTCCTTGGTGTTGCGCTTGTTTTTAGGGAGGAAAGGGAATGGAGCATCTCCTGAGGGAGGACCAGCAGATTGTCCAGAGATGCTCCCTAACTGGGTTCAGCTGACAACTCAACACGCTCTACTCAGCGTGGCCTCTCCCCATAGGAAAAGTTTTTCCTGTGTTGTGTGGATTCCTGTTTAGGTGCAAACAGTTAATAACAAAGTGGCAGTAGCCGACATCCACAGATCCTGGGGTTTGTAGCATGAAGAGCACTTCATTCCCTTTACGCTGATCTTTTCCATCTGCTCTTTACTGCCTGCAAGGTATTCCTATGTGAAAAGTAGCTTGAGCCTGCTGTTTTCAAGCCTCATCCAAAAATTATGTCAAGCATGAACATTTTAACATTAAGGGCACTAATACTTTGCACATACACAAAATTTGTCTTCTGATTATCCCCAGCTTGTATTACAATGCATTTTGTAGGCGCTTAGCCAAACAGTTTACCTTTAGTCAGATATACGACCTGCTGTTTTGGAGAGATTGGAGGCTGGTCCAAAGCCTATTAGATCAAGGGAGCCTTTATGCTGGTTTAGCAGAATTTGGATCAGTCCCTAAAGGCATCGCAGGTGATCTGAATTATCAGAAGTGATCGTAGGCAGTTGCAAGTAGGTAAAGATCAGTTTGCAACTGCCAAGGTATCTGAAGAAGTTGGATCAGATTGTTTCAAATAATCTGATGAGAATTAGCTCAACTTGATCAAATCACAAAGCAGTTGGAAATTCAATATAGACTAGATGGAATAGGTTTATGGACTAGATGGAAAGCTGAATATACTAGAAGAAAAACAAACAAGCAAATAAACAAACAAACAAACAAACAAAAAAAGAGGCTCCATTAGCTAGAAAATGCAGCTAAACAAATTCTAGTTTTTTAACTAGGTGTCCATTTTTTCCATTTGTCTAGAGTGCAATATTTTCAGCTGTGCAGAGTACTTAAATGAAACTTAATGTTTTTCCAAAGGAGATGCTCTACACCTCCATGCTGACCTTACTGGTTTTGCAATCTCTGCTTTGCAAAATCTTATTTAGTTGATGACAGTGATTCCTTCTTAGCCTAAAATGATGAACTTGCAGAAGTCTGAAGACAGTGAGTACCATTTCAGAAACAGGTAAAGCTCCTATTTCTAATAGACCAAAGATTTCCTGGTAGTGACAAAGTGCATGCAGAAGACTCTAAACGTACCTTGACATGGCCCATGAGTAGAGCCAGTTATTTTGTCAGGTGAACACATTGATGGGTCTCACTCCACCTACAGCTCATAAGGGCACTCATCTAATTAATACCTCTATTAGAAATTTAGTCTAGCTAAAGAGCAGGTGATGGGCTAGATGACCTCATCATATCCAAATCATCCAAAGTATAAGTTTCTTTTCATCTAAAGAAGTGGGACTACTCCCAAGTCTTTCAATATGCAAGTCCCATCACCCTGCCTACTCCAAATTTGCTCTTTGTGTCACCAGATAGCTCTGGGAAAAGGGTGACTTGCCATGTATTCCTGCAATTTTTATATGGAATCTGAAACCCAAGAAATATTACAGCAAGGTCATCTCTACCCTGAAGCAATATTTTAATGGCATCAGGTTTTAATTCCTTCATCTTCCCACCTTCCTCAACCCTGGAAGCTAGACCCAAATTTCCTGTGTAATTTGTGGCCCATTGATTTATACTGCCCAACCACATCTTTGCTATACCAGTTAAATCACCTCGCCTCTTGCCAAGTTAAATACTATAGCTTTCCCATGTTTGGTGGTAAACTCCTGCAATTAACACAGAAGTATGTGGCATTTGATTGCTGGTAGACACTTTGCTCGTTGTCCCGCTCTGGTGAAGCCCTACATCTACTTGGAGAGATGCCTCTCGCTTATTATTCTTTATTGTTCTGGCCGCTGGAAATTCAATACTTTCCCACAAATCCTTCTCATCTGCATCCTCCCAAACCTTAGAGCCACCTACAGTGTTTGTGGTCTGAAATAAATACTCAGAAGTTTTCCCAGGCAACCAGTGGTTTCTTCTCCTCGCTTCTCTTACATTCCTTCAAAATGGAGGCTGAGATGACCGAGACAGAACAAATGACAGAGAGCAGGAGTGTAAGAGCAATCAGTGGGTCAGACCATAGGTCTCACTGGTCCAGTGTCCTGTCTCAGGAAGCGACCAAAACCTCAACAGGCCTGGGGAAGAGTATGAGATTTATGTGACCTCCTGTAAGAACCTGCTCAGCTCCCAAAGATTTGCAGATCAGGGACTTTCTGAGCCAGATGTGACTGCCTATAGTTCCCCTCAGTGGATTTCTGCTCCATGGACATGTCTGTGTGATCCCCCAGTACCCCATCTGCAATCCACCTTCTGGTCTTGAGACATGAGTCCTATGCTCCATGTTGGTGATAGTGAAAGGGGAAAAAGCTCTTTACCATCGCACTATTCATTTACAGATTGGCTGAAATTCATGCCTTCTCCATCAATCCTCCTTTCTACAGCAAATTCCTAAGTGTCTAATAAAGTTAAATCGCATCCATTCTTTACCACCAGCAACGACACACGTTGGCATGCTCCCTGCATTTCAGAGGAAGCTGCCATAAGTGGACTTCCTTCCTTCTTCCCTCTCTTCCCTCCTCCAGCTCTTCCCATCGCTTGAAATAACGAGCCCTACAGCCATTGCCACATATTCACCCCACCCCTGTGGGCTGTTTGCAGGAAATCTGAGCCCCCCCTTTTTACGCAATGACTAAGGCACTTATCTCTCCTCTTGCCTTTTGACCATCTGTCTGCATCCAGCAGCAGAAGTGCCACGCACTCACTTGCTCTCCCACCAACTCAACCTAAGCCCCTACCATCTGGAGATGATCTGTTTGTCTATTTAGACTCCAAGCTCTCCAGGGCAGGAACTGTCTCTAATTGTGTGTTTGTACCGTACCTACAGCTGTGTTGGACTGAATACATCCACTGTCATCTTCTCTTGGAAATGAAGTTCCTCCTGGGAGTGTCCAGCACTGAAAAGTAAGACCACTTGCAAATCCAAGTTGCTGGAGGCACATGCCAGAGCTCCTTGGTTGCACTTATATTAGACCACAGAAAATTCTTCCAGTGACTGCAATAATCATCCAGCCCAATTTCTACTGCCAAGCTGACAAGAGAGACTTAGAAGCAGTGAAACCATTGCCTAGCATGGTGGAGCTCACATCTAGCTGAGGCTCCAAATGTGCCCAAATAATACTACACCCCACTGGGGAAATGCCCCAAATTTGCCAGTGCCTTGCCCGGTGACCTCCAGCCAATGCCACCAGGGAGCCAGGTGGAGAGGTCAGGAGTCACCAGGCCAGATTTTGCAGGCTGAATTTCATCCTCAGGCCAGCACAGCAGGATAGCCTCATGTACCTACTGTTCACAGCTAGCGTATAACCTGCCTCCCTATTTCAGGATGATGACAACCTTAGGTGATTTTGTTCAGAAAAATTGCAAAAATTAATTGCTTTCCACCCCCCTGCTATTTAACAGCTTTAATTAAAAAAAAACCCTGTAATTATATTAAGGCTGCTTCTCTGACTATAGCCTTTTCATACCAACCCCTGTTTATAAGATATTTTTCAGGCTCTACATTTTTGGTGAAACAGGGCAGGTGGTAGAAAATGGAGGTGTTATCACAAAAATAACTTTAAAAAAAAGAAAAGAAAAGAAAAAGGCTTATTAAAGTTTCTAGTCTAATCCAAGAGAGAGCATGAATATATTACCACAGTGAGCCTTCTACAGATGGCTAAAAGTATCCCAATTCAATAATACAATAAAATAAAAAAGCGTATCTATATATTTTCCCATTTGGTTAACTCTGGAACACCATTTCTGCTTGTTTTGGCTGATTTTTATTCCTGCCTTTGAGTGTAAAGGAACGGTAAGGAAGTTTATGAATGAGGTCCTGCTCACATTACAGACTCAGCTATGTACGCGGGCTGTTTTCTGCCGAGATCCTGGGATGAGGTCATTTCAAAACCACCTAGTTTGCCCAGTGTGCTAACTCAAAAAAGATTGAAATGGACAGATTTGCAGTTACTGCAATGCAAACACGCATACGGTAGTTTTCCCGCATGCCAACGTCTGCCAAACTTCAGCTTAGAAGACTTGTGGAAATTAAAAAAACAAAACAAAACAAATATTTTTCTGCTATGAAAGGCTGTTTATAAAATCAGTTTGATCAGCTCAGGAATGAGCTGAGATAATGTTTATCCACACAAACACAGAAGATCGTGCAACTATCTTAACGTACCAAGCTAAGATAACTACTGAGCTGAAAAAAATCCCCACGTTAGAACAACAGGAAACGTCTCGTTTACTACCAGTTGCTCAGGTATTTTAAAGAGCTCCCAGAACATTTGCTTTTGTGTACCTAAGAGAAAACAGGTCGTTGATGGTGGGGGAAGACCTGATGGGTAACATAAAAGTGACTTTCCTTGCTGAAAGAGTAAAGGCAGAAGAACGGTTTTGTGACAAGGGGATATAAAATACCCTGCAATTCATCAGCAAGGAGAATCAAACTCCACCGGAGCGATTGGCATTCCTGGGGATTATGAAAAGGATTACGGTGAGTTGTTAGCAGGGCGAGGGAGCCACTGAAAGATGGGCTTTCCTACTGCCTTGAAATAAATGGGACAATTAAGGCTGTGGGAAAGTTAATGAGATTTTTTTCTTGAATTTTCAGAGCAGCTGGCTGGCCAGTGTGTAGGAAAAGCCATTTATTAGAAGAGGAAAGAAAAATAGGTAGTGAAAATAAAAATGTTTGCATTCCCTAAAAAGACGCTTCAAGCCTTGCGAGGGGAAAATCAATTATCCACAAGGCCATCCTGCTGTCGGGTAGAAAAATCTCAGGCATTTTCTAGCTCGGGCTGTCCTCTGCTCCACGGCAGTTAGCTGATCTCTCTGTCAGATGGGTCTCATCACGGCGGCATTCGGTGCCTCCGAGTCTTTCATGTGTTTAATCTCACAACCCACCTGTGAGAGGAGGAATTACAGTGAGGGAACTGAGGAAAAGGCCCAGACTTTTAAAGGGATTTAGCTGCCCAATTACCTGGCTCAGGGTTAGACTGGAAATCCCCAGGAGAGTAGGATGTTGCACCTGGGTCTGCCAAGCCTTGGGTTAGTGCAGTTCTCAGTAGCAATGCCCGTTTGGACCTCGGACAAGGAAGAGCCAAACGTACCCTTGAATGGGCCATTGTTTCTCCCTTGATTATTATTAAGAAATATTTTGAGCCTGAAGGAAAAAAAAAAAATAATCACAGCCTGAATTAGGAGCACAAAGACCAGTTCTGCCTCCTGAGCAGGGTCTCGCAGCATTGGTGCCTGTATTTATTCCCAGGGAAACCATTTACAGATAACCTCCAAATCCCACGACGAAGTGTTGCTCCTTTCTGAGCCACGGTTCTGCTGCCTCCCCATGCACCACCCCCCCCACTACTCACCCACCCCAGACCTCTCGGGCACGCTCTGATCTGGGTAGAGTCCTGCTAAGAGGGTCAGCACAGAAGATGTGCGAGGAAAAACAACAGCCTATTCTCTCTCTAATTAAGAGCAACAAGACATTTGCCCCAAGGGGGGCTTCCTCTCTGATTCCTCCTTGCTTTCCCTCATGCCTCTCTTCCCATGGGCACTCAGCCCAGGCTTGGCAGGTTGTGATGCATCCCCATGAGGACGTGGCACCCTGGGCAACCAGCTGAGTTTGGGCACAGCTCCCCCCATATCCTCTGAAGACGTAGCATAGGCTGGGCTGTAATCCTAATGTCGGAGGCTGTGGGTGCAACATGGGATGCCACCCCACCCCAGCTCCGTGGTCCCACACACCATGCGCTGCAGGGATGAGTCAGGGACATGTAGGAGTCTGGCCAGGAAGAGCAGAGCATTCATATGGCGACACTTCCCGGGTATATTCATCCCTCTTCCATGGATGAGTCTCTGTTTGGCACTTGCAAACAGCCACCGAGCATGACCAGCTCTGGCTTCAGCAGGGAATTATCAGCTATGTGAAATCCGAGGTTACACCGTATCTCTCCAGGTCTCTGAATCCCAGGCAGGAGCTGGGACAGGTAACGATATGTCCAGTAATCCCGTCTTCTGTAGGCTGATTATGGTGGAAGCTACAAACAGAAAAGGAAAGATGACAAATAACAGAGCGCTATTGGCATGGTATGTGTACCTGCTGGGCATGAAGATGTACATTTGGTTTTAATTGTTGTGAGCCATCGTTCACTCATCAAGGAATCTCTACATAATTTTTTCTCTGTCATCAATTGACCCAGGAAACACATTTCACTCTAAAGGAATTCCAAGGCAAAATCACAAATTTCTCTAGAGCCTAATTTATAAGGCAGTCTTCCCTGCGAAGGGCTGCCATGGGTGTTGCATTTTGATTTTTTGCCATGGCTTTGCTATCAGCTTCCGGTAAACCGTACTCCCCGCCCCAATTCCCTCAATCTGCAAAACAGCATGACAAAGTGCAATCAGTGTCTTATAAATCCACGCTGGTACCGAGGCAGTTCCGTTCCCATGCACTGTTTCTTATTAAACAGATTCTCTATTGGCTGGTCACACATGCTGTGTTACATAGCTGGGTATCCAGGCAACTTGTTCAAAACTTGCTGAAGTCAATGGAAAGAGTCTGCTGTCCCTACAACACCACTGGCTTTAAAATGAGCTTGAGCTCTTCATTAGGAACCAGCAGGCTTCTCCCTGGTATGTCAGCTCCTTGCACATGGATGGAGCAAGGACTAAAGAGGAAAAACATTACGAAAGGGTAGGACAAGGGGTAATGGTTTTAAACTAAAAGAAGGTAGATTTAGACTAGATCTAAGGAAGAAATGTTTTACGATGAGGGGGGTGAAACCCTGGCCCAGGTTGCCCAGAGAGGTGGTAGATGCCCCATCCCTGGAACCATCCCAGATCAGGTTGGGCGGGGCTCTGAGCAGCCTGATCGAGTTGAAGATGTCCCTGCTCATGGCAGGGGGAGTTGGACCACATGAGCTTTAAAGGTCCCTTCCAACCCAAATCCTTCTATGATTCTATGATTCCAAAGTTGTACCAGGCCAGAGGATTCAATACAACTGAATCCAAGGGGTTGCCGTTGCTGGTTGGATGTGTCCAGTTTTGTCCCATCGTGAGCAGAATGGATCAGCAGCGCAGTTGGGCGCATTGACGTGCACAGCCTCCATCGCTCCCTGAGACAAGCTGCGCGGAGAGGTGGAGTTTTAGACAATCGGCACCCGCCTGCCAGCTGAAGTACAAAGCCTAATTGAAGAAAGCTGTTCTTTCATCCACACAAAGTATAAACAGCCAGTGTTATGGTGACAAACTTTCCAGCAGTTTCGTAGCTGCTACTCCAAGCGCTCGCATACATCGATGCTGAAAGCAGAAAAAAGAAGGCAATGTCCTTATTTTGCAAAACTTCTCCGGCTGATTCCAGAATGGCTTTGGAGCTCATTCCCAAAATCTACACATCTGTGATGGTCCTGAATCATGTACCAGATAATTCTTGTTTGGGTCCAAACTGTGGAAAAATTACTCTTCATTTCAAGAGCTTTTGCATAAGCTCTTCATTCCTCCCTTTTATTAGATAAGATAATATTTCCCCAAAACTTCTGCTGCTTTCTCCTCTTTACTGACGGCTCCATGAACACTGGCTGTGCCTTGGCCAAAGCAATTCTTTGTCGTAGACCGTCCCCTCGACAAGAGCAAGTTCCCCAAACACCACCCCAAGGTCTCACAAGCAGATGAGGGTACCGTTTGCCCATGAAATGGACCTGATCCTGCGAGGGTCTGCTTTTAGACGCTGGGCTGTAGGAACCATGTCGAAGGGCTTTGTGGGGCGCGTGATGATCTAAGACTCTATTTTTGATTTTTGGTGAGTGCTGGGAGGAGTGGCAGAAGGTTAGCCTTTTCCCATCACCTTCCTGCCAGAGATACGCACGGTCCCGACACTGTACGCTGTTGGCTACTCATCACAAGGCCCCCTGTCAAAACCAGGATGGCTGATGAGCTACGAACAAGCTCACAGTTAGATAATAGATGAAAGAGCCTCAAGATAAATTAGGTGCCTCTAGAAAACCTGGCCAAATGTGTTTAAAACAGGAGATCCAACACCATTAATTCTCATCAAGCAGCTTTAAAAAAGGCAACCCGGCACTTGACTTATGCTTAGAAAACCTTATCTTTCCTTTTAACAGGGGTTTTATAGTGTATTTTGAGAAGATGACAAACAATAGGGTTATTTTGAAGTCATGCCAAACACTACATTTGCTGGAGGAGGAGAACAATGTTACCTCCTATCTGTCAACTGACCCTGCAGCCATTAAGCCATTTCACCAACAAACAATATTAATAAAAAAAGGGAAAGTGCTGTTCTTAAGTTCCTTACAACCAGAGCTTGGGAGATGTCTTTGAATGAGATATTTGTCCCTTCAGGAAAGATCACTTTGTCAAAAGTGAAACTGTCTGCAAGAAAGCATTAGTTTCATCACTTCTCAGGCAAGAAACTAAGTAAAAAAGAAGTGTTTCAATAATTCCCATGGTCCGTGCTGCAAAGGTGAAGGCTTGGCTTTGTTTTGCTTCCCAGCAACTTTCAGTTTCAAACTACGTCGTATAAAACTGAAACAAAATGGATGACCTCTGAGCCATTGTTCGGAGGATGGGGAGTTGTGGTAGTTTAAAGCTTCTGGAGCAGGGACCATATTTTTCGCTTTGTGCCTGTTCAAAGCCTCTGATGTGCTACTGTAAGACAAATAAGTTTACAGCAAATAATATTAACAAATACATAACATCTTTCCAACAGTGGGAATCTTTCCCAAATTGGCCCCAGCCACAGAGACAAAGATTTAAGGAGGGCAGATGGGAACAGCTATTTTATCGGAACACCTTTATTGGCAAAATGATCACCTGCTCGCAAAGCATCCAGCCAGCAGGACCTGTAGGTGTGTTATCATTAAAAATGCTGTATCACCCCATCCAAAAAATATCAACAAATTCATCTCAACATTTTCAAGGAGCAAATTCCTTGCTTTCTCTCGTGATTGGCATAAGCTTGTTTCCACGTGACGCCTTGCCTCTGCGTGTTTGGGCTGCACTCACCGAAATGGCAAATAATACGGTCTTCAAATCAAAGGAGCTGTTTGCACAGGTAAAGCTAGAGGCACCCGCACCCGTGGGGTGAAGAGCTAGTAATAGCTGCCACTGACTTACGAAAGCGGACCAAATTGTATTTTCAGTGCGAAGGTGAGTCATGAAGGTGCTGTTCTCAGTTTTACTGGCACGCGTCACCCCGGGTGCTCAGGCTGCGAATTCAAACACGTGGTGAACGTGGGACAAGACCAGCTTCTCCCGGCCCCGATCCGCCCACCAACCGCCTTCACTCCGCGCTGGGCCCTGTGGAACTCCCCGCAGCTCCGGGCAGGTGCAGGGCTCGGCTGGGAGCGCCCGGTGCAAGTGCGGGGCCTTCGCAACCCGATACGCCGCGGGCAGACGCCGCTTTCGCGTGCTGCCTGTTGAGGCGGGTTTACGTCTGGCAGCCGACACAAAGAAATCCGCACCCCCCACCCCCGTAAGAAAATAATTGGATGCTAATTTTCTCCAGCTCTCCCTTAATTAAGCGCGATTCGAGGAGACAACCCAGCAACAAGGGAGGGCACTTGTCTCTCACGGGGTGCCCTGCTCGGGCCCTCGCGGCGCTTGCCCGGCTCTGCCTGCGGCAGGGCGGGTGCGGCAGGCACGGTGCCGCCCGCAGCGCGGCCCGGGAAGCCGAGGGCTCTGGGCCAGGCGGCGGCACCGGGACTGCAGCATCCCGTGGGAGCAAGGGTGCACTCCTCCCGCACCCAAATCCCCCTGCTGCTTGGAAAAACCCGACTGAGGGACATCGCGGCCCTCCAGACCCCTAGGGAGATGCTTGCTGGGGGTCTGTCCGTCTGTCCGCTTCCCCAAGGGTACCGGTCGAGCTGAAGTCACACAGCCTGCACCCTTGTTCAGCACCCAGTGCCTCCTCTGCCTCGGGTGCCCCGGCTGGTAGAGCCCCCACCGATGGCAGCTCCTGGGCCACTCCTGCTTGGGCTGGGGGGGGATTACTTAATTAACAATCCCGGAGTGCCAGGTGAAAGCCTATCTATCCGGAGTGAATGTGCCCCCGTTCCTAGGCGTGTACACATGTGGTATCGTTTTTCCATTATTTGGAACATACAGAACTAAATTAATAACAGTTCCTACAAGGCCCTGGGGCTCTCCGTGGAAGAATTTTGATCTCCTTAGGAAAGGCTCTCCATTTCTCATAGGAGAGATGCACTTGACTCCTGACCTCTTTTCAAAGGCACCTGTGTGAGCTTTTAAAATCCACTACCACCAATTATCCACTTTCAACCTGAAGTGTTTAAACCTCGGACCACATTAACTGAGCTTAGCACATAGCCATGTCATTGCAGACTTCCTGATGTGAGGAGATGCCTTGACACGGCTGAAAGAGAGTTTAGGGATGAGGCATGAGATTATCAGCTTCTCCTCCTGACAGCTTCAAACAAAGGAGCCTTTTAGCCACCTGGTTTGTGTCTCCCACACCTGCATTAAGATTGGGAGACAAACCTTTGTACTGCTGCCTTGATCCTATTATTTGCATGTACCTGTCCACAGTCACCCTGCATCACTTAATAGCCTTCAGAGAGACCAAAGGGAAGGAGATGCACATCTACTATTTCTCTTTCAGGTTTAATACCTTCTCTTCTTTTTTTTCCTTTTTTTTTTTTCCCCTCTCCAAGGCTGCAAGACTTTTAGGACACTACGGCATTTATTTAAACTCTAAGGAGATTTATTTGGCATGGGGGATGGAGGAGTGGAGACTGAGAGGGCTGAAGATGTGGATGAGGGATGAAAAGGGAGAGGAGGCCATGTTAAGGGTTTCTGGCTGGGCTGCAGAGGGCAAAGCCCACGGCCTGCTCCCAGCACCAGGCAGATGTTTTGCTGTGGGACTTCTCTGCTCCCTGCTTAGGTCTGACGCTGAGACCGCATCCATCCCCTGGTCCCTGTGAAGAGACACTGTCAGCTCTCTCCACCACCGTCTCCAAGTCCAGGTAGCGAGGGATGCCTGCACTCGAGGTGCTCAACTCACACCCCAGGTACCTGCTCCCCTTCTCAGCCCCTGTGCTGGGGTGCAACCTAATTTCTCCCCAAGAAATGGCACTGCTATCTTATACCCATGGGCTCGAATGCCCCAGGAAGTCAGCTCCAAGGCCAAATTAAGCCTGCATACAGAATTCAGGATGTATCCCCCTTCCATCTCCCTCCACCCGCTGGTGAATTTAGCTTTGTCTTCTTTGTCCCAGAGCTGAAGGAATGTCTAGATTTTAAATTAAATTCATATTCTCTTTCCCATGGTCACAGAATTAGCCAAAAGGACAGACCATTATTACCCTTCCAGATCCAACCCTAGCTGACAAGGTGTCTATGCAAGGGGAGATTTCAGCTCTAGCCTGTGTATATACATTGCTGCATTTCAGCCTCAGCCAGCTCCTTGGTTCATCAATGTAATGCAGTAGGGTAGAAATGTTAGAGTTGCATTCATATTCCAGGCCTGGTTTAAATAACTAGCATTGTGGAAAGCTCTGGATAGGTCCAAAAAAAGAAGGGAAGAAAAGAGTTTTCTGGTTCTAGTTTTTCATATTTTCTTTTCCCCTCTGAAAAGTGAAACCCTCCAGCTGCCCGGCATTGCACAACAGCCCGAATACTGTGAGTTCCAGCCCTAATCCCAGCCCACTCCACATGCCAGCCCCAGCAGAGCTCGGCAACGTGCCCCACCACCACCGCACTCCCCCAAGCCCATCCCCTCCCGACGTGTCAACTGCTCTTGGGGTCAGCAGCAAGTGGCTTGTCCCAATCACTGGACTACATATTTGGCCTGTCAAAGTTGTCCATCAGCTGCAAGAAACATAGAAGGAGGACAAAGAACAGGGTCAGCTGCCTTGGCCATCCTACGATTTTTGCTTTCGCAGGAAGCGAAGTGAGTGCAAATCTCCAGCTTTCAGTCATGTGTTGTACATGCTTTCCATTATGGTCAAAGGAGTGCTGCCAGGGATCCACCAGCATGCCAGGTGGGATAAACCAAGCCCAGGCATCTTCCCCGGTTCCCAGATGATGGATAAACCCCTTGTTCCCCTGCTATCCCCGCAGAAGTGACACTGTTACAGGTGCTCTGCTCACCCTTGCAGGATCCCTTCAATCATGGCGGCAGGTGCCAGGCAGCCAGGGAAAGCCACTGAGATCCAGGCCTGGTTTTGTTGTTGCTATTATTCATATTATTATTATTGCCAAATCAGTGATGAAGCCCGAGTTTTCCAACGTCAGCATTGCCTACACTCAACGCCATAGGGCAAAGCTTCACCAGGTCTCTGGGTGTCTCTGGGAGGGACCGATGGGAACAAGAAGGCACCACGCATTATGCCCATGTGCCAGGTGATGACCTTGATGAATCAGCCAAGAAACGTCCTGATAAGGGGGCTAATCCTCAGTACATAGTGCTGTACCAAGTGTCATCCCCTACTCAAGAGCAAAGGCTTGACCAAAAGTCAGTAGCACCAGAGGGAAAGGATGGGCTGTGGTTAAAGATATGTGCTGAGCCTTCCAAGAGAGATGGATTTAGCTCTTCTTTTTGGCTTAGTTTTCCTATGATCATGACGTCAAACGAATCACTTCATCTTCTGCCACCTCATCTGTTGAAGCATATTTATAGTCTTTTTCTCTTTTCTCTTGCCCTTTGTCTTTTCTGTTCTGATTATGAAGTAGTCAGAGCAAGGTTGTCTCTTACTACACAAGGTCCACCTGAAGTGGGCTCTGACCTGAGTTCCTGCTGCTGGAATAAAGATATTATCTAGATGGTAATGCAGTGCCTACCATGTTTATGACACTGGTTGAGAAATATGCATTACTATCCATGGAAAAGTTTGATTTGAATGAAAATGTTGAGTGGTTTGTTTGGAAAAGGAGAACCCTGAGCACAGTTTCCATTTTTCCCAGAAAAATCTCTGAAGGAAGTTTACAAAACCCAGAAATTCTTGTGAAATCAAAAAGCGTTCAACAATCAGCACTACAAAGTAAAACAAAAGACAATATCATCTGTCCCACGGGCAGATTTCCTTCCTCTCCACAATTTGCTGGAAACCCTTTTCTGTCACCCAGCCTTGGTCAGGGCTCTCATTCCAGAGGAATCGCTTCTGCGCTTGTGTGTCAAGAAAAAATCTGTTTCCAATAGGCGGTAAAAGGTCTGCTCGTTGTACTCCTGTTTCACGAAAAACGCTCCCCGCTCCTCACAGCCACACACTGGCAGCGTCTCACAGGGCGTTTCGCATTCATTCGACCGTCTGCAGAGCTGTGCTGGGTCCAGGAGGCTCAGAGTCGGCCCAAGACCAGCTTGTGGAAAGGGTCTGTGCTTCAGCGCAATGCTCTGCCCCTCTCTCCCCAGCCGTCCGTGGTTGTACCCACAGCTTCCCCTCTCCTGCTGCTGCAAGGAGCTGCCAGGGATGAAGATGGACAAATCCAAGTTGCTTTCACCTTGCTTTGCCTCTCCTTGGCGCGTTTGAGGAGCTGAAGTTTCCTACCAGAGCAGCCAGCAGCTTCTCAGGAAGGGCTAAAACTGCCCATGTATATTTTTTTCTTCCTGCATTTTTTAAGCTGAAATTCAAAATAAAACTACAGTGTGCAAATTAATAGCTTGGTACCTGCAGGTGGCAAAATAGTTTAGGGAGCATCAGCGGACCTGTCTTAAATTTAGCTACAGGTCAGGATTCCACTTTTCTCCAAGCAGAGGAGGTGGTTTTGTGCAGAAAATATTGTGTCCATAGTTTTTTTTACCATCACAGGCAAGGCTGTGGTCTTACCTGCAAACCACGTTGCCCCTGAGTCAAGGAGCACACCAAGGACTTGTGCTGGAGACGGTGTCCTGTTGTCACCAAGAGGTAGCCCTTTAGGAGTGATGGAGGAGATCCACAGCACTCTCTCCTCCCACTTCCTGCCCCATTGCCCTCAGGATGTGCTGCCCACACCATCCTTGTGCTCACCATACCTCCAGGAGGTCTGTCCACCAGGCAAGGCCCTGTTTGCAACCATTCAGGAGCTTGTTAATCTTCTGGAGCCCTAAGGTTCCTCAAGTGGAACTGAAAGCTGGGCAAGAAGCATCTATTTGTTTCATCTCTCCATCCTCAGGAAACCAGAGCATCACCAGAGGAGGTCAGGGCAGATTCCCAGAAATGTGACCCATCATCTCAGCAATGTGAATATAATTCAGAGCGTGCCGCAGGCTTGCCGGCACCTCCGGAGTTTGCTGTCATGACTTCACGACGTGCTGCACTCCCCCAGGAAGAGCAATCCAAAGAGGAGTTGTCCGGTGATGCCTCCACTGCCCTCAGACAGCGGGGGCTCGTGATTGTGTAATGTTTACATGACCACAGAGCTCACCATGGCTACATAGACCTCGGGAACAACATAGACCTTGGGAACAACAGCTCCAGCCCTTGTGCTTGGAGGAGAGCGGCCCTCTTCCCCTTGAGCCAGAGGAGCCTGCACTTGCCTGGGTGAGCGGCTGAGTGCTGCCTGTGTCTCCAGGAGGGCCAGCAAAGCCCCACGCACTCTTGTGTTGGTGTTCTCCATCTCAGAGCCAGAATACACTTCCAAAGAGGTCATTTGCACAACTGGGATTTCTGTGATGTCCTTGTCCTTCCTGCAGTGCATTCTGTGTAGCCCCCAGATCCCTCGCTCACACCTCAGATGTGTTTTGGGAAGGTGCTGGGGCGTGCATGGTCTCTGAGCTGTCTGCTTCACATCACTAACAGTGAACAGAGGAGCAGGGATGGGACCTGCTGACCTGCCCAACTGCAAATGGCAGGTGCAAAAGGTACAAACGCTCTGCACAACGTTGTGAAGACACAGTGAAATCGCACAGCGTCATAGGCGGGTTCTGTCCAAGGGACCACTGTATGGGGTCCTTGCTCAGCTCCAGAGTCTGGCTTGATCGTAGCATAGTCCTGTCACTCCTCCGTATTGCAGCAGAGCACAGATCCATTAATGGACTTCCCCCATCTACTTATTGAGCTTCCTTTGCTCCCTCCTCGTCCTCCGAGTTCATCTCTTTGCAGTCAGCCTTGCCTGTTTTCTCTCATCAAGGTAGCACAACAGTGACCTAGGAATGCTCCAGCATGCGTCCTACCATCCTGCCTACAGTCCACAGTGGACAATCTTTGAGACAGGTCAGATGTACTCCCAGCTGAGGACCTGATGGGAAAAGGAGGATAGATACCGGCTTTGCAAAGGGTGAGCTGGTGATGAAGCATTTGTGGTGCAGAGGACTGGAGGAAACCTGGAGAGTCTTCGTCTCTTGCAGGGTGGAGACTTAAATAGCAACTTCTTAGGCCTGTTCTTGAATTTTTCATGCATTTCTTGATCACATGGCCATTGCCTGCCACTGTATTCCCAAGATTGCAATGTATTATTCCCATTGAAAATGTGAAAATGTGGCTGTATATGAATAGGGTGGCATGAAGAAATAGCTAGTAAAAGGTATTGAACTTGTCAAGTGAATGCTGAGGGCACATTTCCTGATTACCCAAGCAGACCAAGCTCTACATCCCACCTTGTTTGGGAAGCTGCTGGGCTGGCAGCCTGCTCTGGTGCCCGACAAGCTGGAGAGGGCAGTGCTTGTATCCACACTCCCCAGCCAGAACATCACTGGTGTTCGTGCAGACAAACTCCTGACTGATTTTATTCCAACGGAGATTATGGGCTTGACTTGATGCAGAACAACTTCTGATGGCAAATGTTGGGGGTTGGATGTGTTGGGCAGTTGGAAGTTGTTTTCTTTGGTTGGTTTGGGTTTGGGTTTTTATGGAGATTTTTCCCAAAGTGTATAGTGCTGGCACCTTTTTGAGCTGCAAATTTGCATACATAAATGTTCTGGTGAACAAAACCAAACTCCTTCCCAAATTATGTCTTCTGGGAAAGAAGGGAGTCAGCCCCTGAGACAATCCCTGGGCAGCCTTACAGGGACAAGTTGTACACACTGTCATTCAGAGGTCCTTTTTTCTAATTTCCCTAAACTCAAACACGCACAGAACCTTCCTTTTTTATGGAGGATGTTGGGTGAGGATTTTTCATCTGGAGGCTATTTGGTCTTTTCAGACTCTTCGAATCCCTCAGACCTGAAGGTCCAGTGGTCTTCCTGATGGACCACGCTGCAGGCGTCCTTGACAACTTTCCCCTTTGCTCCCCGGGTGTCTCTTTCCCCGCCTCCTCTCAGATGGCTCTCTAGCAGCAGGAATTCATCTACTCCCACTGCATGGCCATGGTCAATCTTATAGCAGAGGTGCAATACACTAGTGTGGCTGGTTTCCAGGCTCTTCCAATTTTGTGAGCCACAGGCCACCAAAGGTGATATTCAACTCTGGTGCATGACCCAGGCCTGTAGTGGTGATGCAGATGTGTGGCCATTCCCCTTCTTCCAAGTAAACCCATGGCATGTTTTGGAGATAAAAGAAGTAACACAAAAGATTTGGAGGTGTTTTCAACGACTGAAGATTGCACAGGTGAAGACCTGCTCAGGGTAAGGGCCAGAAGTGGAGTTCAGAAAAAATAAAGGTTTGTCTACATGGCTTTTCCATGAGGCTGGGGATCATCAAGTACAGCTGCTTCTGCAAAAGGGTTGAGAAGCTTGCTAGCTGAGACAGCTTAAATCAGTGCCTCCAGTGAAATAGGCTGTCCCTAGAAGAGGACTCCTCAAGATGACTCTTTTCAAAGTCTATGGTTTTTTGCACACTTTAAAGGCCTAAACTAGGTTGATAAAGACTCACACACCAGGAGTCACAGTCATGGAGGTCCCTGAGTACCGGTGCATGATGGCCCTTCAGGTTAGACTCTTTGTCTGGTATTTAGGGCAGGAAAACAAGGAGGGAAAACACACAAAAAAAAAAAAAAAAAAAAAGCCATGGGAACCATCCACCACCCACATGGAGATGTCCAGATGTTCCCATCACCAGCCCAGCAGCCACCAGTCTATTAGATACTCATTAGCAAGTGTAGATACTGACAGCAGCAAATCTGGGGACCTACAATCTGCAAAACTGCCCCTCTTCTCCCTCCCCAGCCCTTTCTTTGAAGATCCCCCAGCCTGCTGTGGACACACATCTTGTGGAGATGCCTCTAGTGAGAAGTTCCTCAGCACCACCCGGTGCAGTGAGGGTATAACCTCTCAGGATGGATGGTATCCAAATGTTTGGCAGAAATTCCAACTTTCCTTACTTTTAGGCGTATCTGTGGCTTTTTGATACTGTAAACAACTGACATAGGCATAGAAGAATAGTGTATCTGAAACAGTTTATACAAAAGAATTCCATCTGTCAGTCTGTTTACAGTTCACATGTGAGAAGACAAAAATCTTTAAAAGGAAAACCCCGGGGGGGAAATTTTTTTTATATATATATATATATGTACCCCCCATACATATAGATGGGATATGCTACAAATAATTGGTGAAGGGGAATGTTATCAATGTAGACTTTTTTTCCTCTTGAATAACAGTATTGTTTTTTTTCCCCGGGTGTAAATTAAATTTTCCCAGTTTGCTTTCTAACTTATTCAAAACAGCACAAAGAAAGCAGACTGGAATTAAGAGGGTGGTTTGTTGTGTTGTTTTGTTTTGTTTTTTTCTTTTTTTTGCAAAACACTTTCCAATTTTAAAGTCATCCTAAAGCTTCTTGAAACTGTGCATTAGATCATGGTATTGCAGTGAAGAACAAATACTGCTATTACACCCTTGAGAATAACCTTGAAACCCAGCCGCTCTGTTATCTAGAAGGGGATTTTAGAAATTGCTGTGAGAGCTTTAACTTCTGCTTGGACAGCCACCAAGGAAAGCCAGAAATGATCCAGGTTTCGTGTCTTTTCCCAGGGGAAGAAAAAATCCTGTATAATTATCCACCTCATTCCTAAACGCCAAAGGACAGAACACTGGAGGCAAGCGCAGTAAAGACCTGATTTTGTAACGTTTGTGCTGAGCTGAAACAAACCCAGATAACATACAAGCTCATACATAGGTGTCACATAGGTTAGAGGCACAAGTAGCCAGGGACGTTTTTAGCTGTTCCTCTCTCTGGACTCAGTCCCATGGGTGCAGGTTGCATGGATGAGTGTTAAACCTCTTTGGTGCTCAGCAGGGATGAGGAATTTGTCTTCAGATGAGAAGACCCCTGTACTGCTGGTGGTAGACACGTGTTGAGGACCAGGGCTCTGGATACATCACTGGGGAGGATGGCTCAGACATGCTTCAGAGATCAGACAGGGGTTTTCCACCTCTGGAGCATGAGTTTTTACAAGGACATGTGTGATGATCCCCCCAACCGCACACTCAGTGGGACCGCAAGCAAGCTGGGGAGGCTGTGAGAGGAGGGTCTTCTTCTCACAGAGACACCACCGAGGGCAGGCAGGATCAGCACCACTCCATGAGCATTACACTGATCCAAAGACCAGCAAGCGTCCCATCTCAGGCTCCCCTTGCCCTCCTGGCTCTGTTGGTTTGGCTGCTGCTGAAGGCACCAAGGAAACTCAGTCTGCAGCACATCTCAGATCCTACTCTAATGGCTGGGGTTGCGTTTTGCTGTTTGTTTTTAGGAGCCCCATGGATGAAGCCAGATGGCTAACAACACAAATATTTACATGTGGCAACTGCTTGGTTTAATTGTATGGGCTGAAACCAAGGTTTTCTGTTGTCCCTACAGCACGGGGAGGAAGCGGGGGGTGTTTTTATGGGCATACCAGAGCCCAGCCAGCCTTGGGAGGTGAAGGAACAATGTTGCCCACCAGCTTGACCAAACATGTGCTCCTCATATTCCTGCACCATGAAACAGCTCTTTTTTTGTTGTGCCTTGGCAGAGTTACAAGCCTGCGATCCTGGCACGATAACATCACACTTCTGTGAAACTCCACGGGGCCAGATTCGGCCCATACGTCTGTGTGAAGCGGTAACACACCTGTGCCCACGCTTCTGCAGACGCTACGAGCTCTCGGAGACCCTCTTTCTGCTCCGTATTTGCACAGAGCATAGCAGAAGGCAGCCCAAAGAGAAGGAGAAATAATAAATACATGGAGGTTTCTAATGTAAGTTTGTCGCCTGCATGTTGTAGTATTAGGTGACAGTTTATTTGGGGCTGGTGTCGGCTGTAATTTTGCCCAAGGGATTTGCCCAAACTGAAAACTCTAAGCAGAAAAAGGTCACCTTTTTGGAATGTCATGTTTTCCAAATCACTTCCTATCTTCTTACAGAAAGTTGTGTGTGACCACAACCGTTCAGTTCCTAACAGACAATGAAAAATTGAAGAAAAGATGCTGATTGTTTAACATTAAAAAAAAGCCAGAAACGAATATTTTTAGAAAAGTGTTGATAATAATCATGTTCCCATTGTTTGCAAGCCTTTGCCCTTATTTATATCCTATTAAGAGCTATGTTGAAATGATATTGCAGAATCTCGAAGGCCAGGGATATTTCTTAAAGGAAAAAAGTACATCTCAGAAACACTGATACTGTGTATTTTTCTTTCTGTTTTGAGAGACTGCTGTCACAGTCTTAGGGTCTCTGGGACCAGCATTGCTATGATGGGAGCAGCCAAAAGTAGGCACTGGAATTTAAGGTCTTAAACTGATATTTTCTGGAGAGGTGAGAAAGTGGTTTTCCTCAGAGAGACCTTTCCTGGGTATTGCTACTAGAACAAGTTCAACTTAATTCAGGGTGAGGAGGAACCTAGTCTTGGACTACCTTGTGCTGCCCGATGTGGACCCCAAATAACCTCTCTGTTGAGAGGCTGCTGTGCTGCCATCCCCAGGGAGGACTGACCTGTGCCACAGCCATGTCTAAACATTTGCTGAGCCAAATGGGTGCCTTTGTGCTCAAAAGATCTTTCGTTTGTCAATACACAGGACTTCCCCAAGCCAACCTGGCTTCAGCTGAGACCAGCTGGGAGTCAGCCTTGCAGCTCATTAGAGAGTGTCAATTTTAGTTGTGTTTTTAATTTATTCAGCACGTGAAGGCTGAATTCCTTTTGCTTTGCCATGCAAAGGCATGAGCATCTCTTCTGTGCAACCACCCCTATTTTTTTTTAAGATAGGGTTGGGTTTTTTCTGGTTTCTCAGTCAGAAAATCTGGAAGAAGCTTCTGAGGTTATCATCATGACTGTGCTTGGATCATTTTGCCATTTTTTCATAACTGTGTGTTTCTCTTGTTTCACTCAGCCTATGGTTGGTTTTCTTGGGTATTGACTTCAGCTTGGTTTGATCTTCATGCCTCCACCAACTGGTATGCCAGGCCAGATGTCAGATCCTGCACGAGTGGAGATGGGGACACACAACCCTAAATGCACCATTGCCTACTTAGCTGACTTCAGACCCCAGATAACAGATAGAGGCGGGTGTTTGCCTAGCCAGAACCCGCAGATTTCCCAATGAAATGGGGGACAAAACACCCAGAGAAAAGAAGGCACAGAACCCCTTGGCTTGGCCATGCTGGGATGTCACACCATTGGTGGCTATCTGTCAGATGAAGCTATGGAGCAGGCCAGGCAAAACAGATATAGGGAGGTTGTTTCTTTTCCTTGTGAATTAGAAACATATTATTTTACAGCATGGAGCAGCCTTGATCAAAGGTGGATAAAAATGCTGCTAAATCCAAATTGCGTTGTTTGCAAGCATCCTGGTACGGAATCACCCCATAAAGCTGTACGTGTTTAAGTGGAACACAAGAGTCAGGAGTGTGGGATCCCTTATGAATCAACACTGGCACCTCAGGTCTGAAATAGTCATCTCTGCTGTGCTGGTTAGGAAGGGAAAAACTAATATGACTGGCTGTGCTGACGCATCCCCCACCTTTCCATCATTGAAGGCACAAGCCACCTGGCCAGTAGACTTGACACCAGCGGTCCTCACAGTTTTCCAGCAGTGACACTATTTCTGGTTTCACTTCCAGGTGCCCCATGCCACTCCTGGTTGCAAGCCAGGTGACAGCAGTTGAAGGTCCATAGGTCTCCCAATCTCAGCTAGGAGCAACCCTTGGACAGTCCTTGGACACGGGACAGGTTGTACACTGAGAGGACCCTACAAGGGTGGGGAGTGTGGAGGGCACGGACAGTGTGGGAGTGCCGAGGATGTGCAGCATATGAGCAGGAGCTCAGAGCCTTCAGATTTTCCTGCATCGTTGGCGTCCCCTCCCTCCTCATCGCAGAGCAGCTTTGCTGTCCTGGCTTGGGATGGCCGGACACACGCACGCCTTAACGATCTCGACAAACACAGCCGGACGGGTTGCATTACATCAGTGCTGGGTGGGGTGGCCCGGCCAAAACGGCCTCCAGACAGCTCAGGATGTGAACCGCTCTGCCGCCGCACTCCAGTCAAGGCTTTGCATCCAGAGATCGCACACAGACAGCCCTCACGCTGAAACCCCCCTCCCGCTTTTCTTTTAACCTCTTGTTTCTAAAGTAGTTTCTAAAGTAGTTTCTAAAATAAGCCCAAGCTAGCAGCAGCTGCAAAAGCCGTTTGCTGTCAGAATTGGCCCCTGTGCAGGCGGCGTGGATACTGCAGGCGCTTGTTTTGCATTTTAAGCCTAAACATTTTTTTCCCCCCGCTTTTGCAGTTCAACTCTTAGTTTTTAATAGTCCTTGTCATGATGGAAAGTGCCAGACTCCAGCTGTTCTTCCCAAACCTCTGGGAGAGGCCTGGTTACATCTAGTTCTCATAAATCTTGAATCCAGTTCTAGCAAGTCTTTAAGCCTGACCACTGCGCTGCCCGGGCAGTCCATGATTGAAAACAGGAGCAGAGGAAGAAAAGAGGAAAGGGGGGAAATAGAGAAAAGACTGCACACTTTTAGGCTGTTTCAGGAAAAGTCTCCAGGAGGCACAGCGTTGAAGTCACACAGAGATGAGAATCGGGGTGTTCTGACAGTCCCCGTCTCACCTTATAAACAGCTCATGGCATCAGAGAGAGGGTTGGTGGACAGGGATTGCTTGGGAAAACGAAGGGGAGCTTCACCTGCCTTGCACAAGAAAGGGCTGGGAAAACGTTCTTGTGTCAGGAACTTTGAGGACCTGCATAACCGAGATATGGAGATCCCAGGTCCCTCAAGGATCTTCAGCTCAGACAAACTGGTCTAAGCGCCGCATGTTTGATTTATGTCTGTTGTGGATTTGGCCTTCATGGTTGCAAAAGAGCAAAAGAGAAAAAGGAAAGAAAGGAAATGCAAAAATACTCACTGTTTTAGGAAACATGTACCCATTAGTGCAAGTACATGTCTGGCCCAATGCTTGCTAAGGAGGGAGAGAGAGTGTTTAACCACCACAGAGCATTAGCATTTCTGAGCTGCGTTATGCCTTGAGGGACAGCCCCGAGCTGTGCAACACGGGGCTGGCCCATGGGGCCCAGGCACCCGACATGCTCAGAGGTGGGTTGGAGTCATCAGCACTGGTGGGGACGTGCTACACTCAATGCTTCAAAGCCCATGGTGTTGTACAAGGTAGACCCTCTACACAGCCAGTAGCTGCTCCTGGGGTTAGACCTTTATGTACCTGAGTGGCCACAAAGGCTGGGAGGATATCTACAACACTAGGGGTTCAATGGTGGGGGAAAATGAATCATTTCCATAACGATGAGAAAGCCATGCCTTGGCCCAGAAACCACAGACGGCTTGGCTGCGAGGTGCCTAGGTGTATCTTGGGGAGGATTGCTGCCTGAGCTGTGTAGAGGCTTGGGCTTATGTGGGCACATGGGAAATGATGGATGGAATCCTTCCACAGGCAATGACTTTTGGTTATGGATGTTAGTCTCTGGCCTTTCCAACAATAACACCAGGAACACCAGAGCCACCTTGAGTACCAAAGACCTTCTGTTCTCTGCAAGTGAATGGAGTCTTCAAAAGTCTGGTCTTGCTTCCACCAGCCAAACTCCCACAGGACACTGGGAAAGCCCTCTCTTTCTGTAAAGATACAACTCTGGAATGACTTTCTTCTGGGCAAAAGGCTCTCTTCAGTTTAAAGAAGGAGCTTGTTAAATTTGGGGGTGGGATTATGTTTTACAATCACTACGTGGCACTCTGGGAAGCTATTCCCAGACCTCTGCAGTCTTTGCAACAGATGTGTCAAGAGACAAGAGACAATAAAGACGTTGCTATGTGTCCTACCCTCCCCGTGACTTTGAAGAGGAAACAGGAGCTCTACATGTCTTAATTGGGAAAAAGAAAATAGCAAATGACCACTCCAGCAGATATAATGTCCAGGGAAGCACTACACTTGCTTTCATACAATGGGAAGGACTGAAACCTTGGCCAAATTCTTCCTCCTCTTCTTCTTCTTCTTCTTCTTCTTCTTCTTCTTCTTCTTCTTCTTCTTCTTCTTCTTCTTCTTCATCATCATCATCATCATCATCATCATCATCATCATCACCACCATTCATGTGAACTTTTGTTATTTGCATCCATGTGGGAGGCTTCAGGAACCAGTGCAGGGAGAACCAGAAGAAAAAAAGGTATAATAAGATGAACACCCCCCACCCCACCCCTTGACCTTCGCTTAGTTACTAGACAGAAATCCCTTCCAGCAATTAACAGTGAGATTAGCCAGTAGCATTGAAACAGGCACATGTTTGGAGCACGGAAACCAATAACTCGGGGGAAATGTGGAAGTCAAGGGCCACGTGATGGATGGATGGGCTACAGCTTTTTAAGTATACGCATTTCAAGGGAGCATAAACGTTTCTTTCTCCAAGTGCAGCTTAACCTCATCTGACTCTAGGGGAGTCTTTTCATTGACTTCAGTGACTATTGGATGGGGCCTATCAGAAGCACAAGTTTCTATGGGTAAGCCATGCACTTAAGCAGCTACATATTTAAATACTTAGATGAGCCTCCTTCCTGGATTTCCCAACATCTGTGCTTCCTCGCCTTGGAAGCCATCCCCCTCTTGGATCTGGACACTCAGAGTGTGCGGAAATGAATGGGAGCAGCTAAGGACAAAATTTCTGCTGTAAAGCAGTGCTCTCCGTAGCTATACGAGAGTGCCGCAGCCAGTGAGTGCTCTACAACAGCTACAACCAGCTATAGTTGCATTATTGCTGTTGCTGCATTAATTGGGGCATCCCTCTGCAGAGCATGTTGAAAATGGCCGGAGGGATGGTGGAAGCCCACAGGATGAGACATGATGCTCCTCTTCTTTTCTTCCTTTTATCTGTAGCCTGTCCCAGGACCATCTTTCCTCCAGACCCCATGTGGGAGAGCGGAGCAGCCAACTCATGCCAACGTAGGCTGAGCAGCAAGGATGGTTTTGCTGCATGTCTCATTTATTACCACAGACACATTTCCAGTGCTGTTATAAAGCTTATCTCCTCCTGTTATTTCCCAATATCAAATCGCAGTAAGAAAACAGATTTCCCTTTGCTTGACACAGGTAGTATTACACTAGGGAGTGTTAATGGCTTAAGCAAAGATTTTTCCACCTACAGGCAAGTGACTGATAGTTTATCCATCTGCTGCACAGAACCAATGCTTAAATCCTAGTTTTAAGGGGTCATATCACCTGTGGTTTCAAAATAACTCTGAATTTTCCCCCGACGTAAGATGCAAAATAATGAAAATTAGTACTTGGAAGTGAAAGGGGTTTTGTTCAGTTCAACAAACAACCAGGAGCCCATCACTTTTTCAAGTTAAATTGTCTTGAGTGATTTTGCTGTAGGTCAGGAAAAGGTCAGACAAGTCAGGCTTGGTTTTTTTTCTGCGTTGTCGTCTCTCAGTAGGAGGAGGAAGTGTACCTCAGCAGGTGTCATAAACACTAATTTCCCAAAATTTCATAATCATTTAGATCTAATTACAAGCCACACATGGTTTTTGACTTTCCCCAGGAAGACTTTGGGGAGCATCCACCACTAAACCAAATAAAAAGGAGTTTGCATTGATTTTGCTGCATTGGATGGGTTTGCATTTTTAATCCAGGAAATTCAGTTTAATTCCAGAAACATATTTTAACAGGCTGTGTTAAAAACTCAAGGTCAATTCACTTACTGCAGCGTCACAGAGACAGGGAACAGAATGACTTGTGCACTGCACTTTGCTTCAGTGTGTCCATCAGGAAAAGAGACACCAATAAATTCAGTTTGGGACACAGAGTGGCCATTTGTTCTGCTGCCTCCATCTTTGCCTCCTACAGTAGAAATTCCCCTCCTCAGCAGCAATTTGACCCAAAGCGAAAAGGCTGAGAGAAACCCCAAAGGTGCCAAAGTTGTGTTCTCAGTTCATTTTAAGAAGGCAAAGCATGTCGCGAAACAGAGAAACCTGTTTGCTCTGGAGGTCATCAAAAGAGGCATGAGTGATGGTGGCATTTTTAGCAGCAGGTATCTCATAGGAGACTCCTCATGACCTTGCCTGAGCTGTTTATGGCTTTCAGGGGTGACGAAGATTAGGTCACTTACTTAAAAGTCCCATTTTAGGTATTGACTGGCAGTGTTTGCCTGTCTTCACCCTACAGAGCTGGAGCACTGTGCTGGTGACATCTCTCCCTCTGAAGGCCACAATGAGGTGCTTGTCCCTCCATGGTCCCCCTCTGCCCTTCAGCATAAGGGAACACTTCACTGCTTGCAGCGCTCAGGTGGGTGCTGGTATTTAAGACTTTTCTCACTAGTAAATAGCAATTTGCCTTAATGGAGGGGCACAGAACAGGAACACCCAAGGTGAGGCTAACCATGATTTACTTCATCTCTGGCTCACCCTTCAGAGGGAGCCAGCCACCGCAGAGAGGAAACATTGCTAGTATGGATGCTACAGTTATCCTTATCTCAGCTTTCTGTCCTTGCTGGTCATTAAATTATCCCACAGCCCTTTACAGACAGTGCTGCTATATCCACAGCTCTATTAATAAACCTTCTGCAGCAGTAAATCCCCATGCCTGACTGCAGACTGTCAGTACCTCCTCTGATTTATTCTCCATTTACCCACCATTTGCTTCATGGATAAAATGAAGCGGCCCCTAGTTTTACTCCCTTCATGACCCCTCAGGGATAGCAGTGACAGCCTTCAAGAGAAGGTGCTGATGCCCATGGTTTGCAGTTCACAGAATCACAGAATCACAGAATCATTAAGGTTGGAAAAGACCTTTAAGATCATCAAGTTCAACCATCAACCCAACACCACCAGGCCCACTAAACCATGTCCTGAAGTGCCACGTCTACATGTTTTTTGAACACTTCCAGTGATGGCGACTCCACCACCTCCCTGGGCAGCCTGTTCCAATGCTTGACCACTCTCTCTATAAAGAAATTTTTCCTAACATCTAGTCTAAGATGTAACTATTTGTAACTGTTTGCCAAAAAAACCCCCAACAAATCCTCATATGGAGATGCCCAAATGCAAGATACCTAGAGAAAGGCATAATGAGGGAGATGGGGCCATTGGTTTCTGTTGGTGGGGTATGAAAATGTCCATTTCCTCTCACTCTGAGAAATGGGTCACAGCTCTTTGCCCCATCCCATGCTGTGGCCATCAGCCTCACAGCTGTAGGAGCCATGGAACGGGCAGGGCTTTGGCTCATAGACACGCTCTGGAGGCAGTTGCCCTGCTCAGTGGCACTCTCTTGGTGGGAAAGTGCTCAGGGAGCAGGCAGGGCTGGAGGCAGTGGAGGTGAGGATCCACAGCTGATGGCTGGCACCATCACAAGTTGGGTGGCAGAGAGCAGGACCAACGTGCCAAGGAGATTGGGCTTAGCTGTCCTGCCAAAGTACTGTGGCTCCCAAGGGCTCTGCAGCACGTGCTGGAGGAGCAGCCACTGAGCACAAGAACCTGGAGTCAACATCTTGTTTCCCACCAGTATCCATGGGCCCAGACCCACATAGCAGCCTAGAATGGTGGAAGCAGCTTATTCCTGCTCTTTAAAGACTGCAGTTCACAAATCAAGTTTGCTACAAACATGGCCAACACCACCATAAATGTGGGCAAGACTTCTGCAAGCATGGCCAACACTGCTGCAAACATGGCCAGTACTGCCATGAACATGGTCGACAGTGTCACAGGCATGACCTGCCATAAGCAGACAGATGCCAGGACAACTCTTGGCCCCAGGCATCTGCAGCTGGTCCTCCAGGGCAATGCTGGAACGTGCCAGAGGAGCTCATTAAGGGACTGTGGAAAGTTAAAGATAATTTAGAGTGAGGGTCCCAGCCAGGAGGTGACTGTAGCCCAAGGCACCAGCCATGCATCGTGGGGCACCACGCTTCAGAAGGGGAACTGGACGAGCAAGAGGCTGCTGACATGTGCGTTGGGGTCCTGTACTTATTAAGGCAGAATGGCCCCACTTTCTTCAGTTCACAGCTGACGTGTTCTGTGGTGGGGGAAAGTTTAATAGCCTGTCTTGGCCTGGACAACACTTAAATTCATTTTCTGGACTCCAGAGGGATTGTGGTTGGCCTGTATCAGCCCCAAACACACTTTGATTCATTTTATTTTCTGGACTCCTGAGGGATCCTTTTTTGGCCTGTTTTGGCCCCAAGCCCTCTTTGATTCACTTATTTCCTAGACTCCCAAGGGAGTGTGGTTGGCCTGTTTTGGCCCTGTCTTGCTGTCACTTTTCCATGCTGGTATGCAATGCATCTGCACGCTTTAGACTTCTTCACTGCTTGTGCTCTCACTGTAGGCCAAGCCTGGATGTATTTTGCAATATTTTGGGAAAGATAAATACACTTGGTCTGTCTTCACTCATTCACCTTGATAAGATTTTTCTACAGCTTTTCAGTCCCTTGTCTCTCTCGCCATCGCTGCATGGCAAGAAGCAGTATGGCCACAGTATGGCCTGCCCCTTGCTGCAGAGGGGTTTTTCACTGTGGGATTTGCGGTGGGGAGCACCCCAAGAGAGGAGGGGAAGGACCTAAAGAGGGGGAAGGTGGAGAAGAGCTACCACCCACATGGCTACTGTTCCTATCAAAGGTGATTTCATGCTCTGGTGCGCTGTGAGGTTGTGTACCTTGCCACTGAGCCTGCCAGCCTGCCCTCCCACCACGACAGCAGGGCACTGAGGCTGCGAGGGATGACCCTGGTCATGCAAGTCCTGGAGGTATGGCTGTCTGATTCATCGGGCAAGCCCCAGAGCAGGCTCAGGACTGGCTCTGCCATGATCTCATGGGTGATTTGGTATTGCACAGCCATTTCTCCAGATTCATGGGCTGAGGAGCTGTCACGGCTGGTGGCCCCTGCTCAGCACACACAGAGAGAGAGCATATAGCATTACCCACCATTCCTACTCTGCCAACACTGATGTTCCGGCCCTGTGTTACCTTATACTGCCTACACATGAATGACCATGAACAAGTCCTTGCTTGGTCTCCGTTATGGTGGAGCAGCAGCCCTTCCTCTTCCTAAAATTACAATGCCAATGTACTGGGCAAGAAGCCGATATGCAGAAGGCCTCCACTCCATGGACAAGCTGTGCAAAAAAAACTTCCTCTGCTGTCTTAAAAGAAATGGGATTTGTCTGATGGTGTCATCTACCCCTACCGCAAGAAGCTCTGTCGTGACTTCCCAATCCCAAACCAGTCTGTCACTGGAAATCGGGGCAGAACAAGCCCAAGAGGACATGGCTATTGCTATTCTCTTACATCTTCTTGGACATCCCTTGGACTTCTCCAACCACCTCTCAGTTGATATTTGCTCACACCAAACCTCAGCTTGTTCCAGTTTCCCTTGTCCTGGCAGAGCATGCTGCCAGCAGCAGGGCTGTGATCAATAGGAGAAAAACCAGCTGGGGATCTGGCTTCCCTGTTAAAAGTCCGGCTGTCCCTCAGAGAGCCTGTGATGGTGTCCAATGCTGACATCTATACTCTACAATAGCACTTTGCTCCTGAAATTTCAAGGGAATTTGTCAGAGTATGAACAGGCTTGTTCCCCATTAAAGTCCTGAAGTGAAAAGCTGCCTGGGGTGGAGTCCCAGTCCAGAGCACACATAAGAATAAAGTCTCACTTTCAGTAATGAGAATATTGCACCAGAGCTGCAACAACACACCTATTTTATTTATTTTATAATTTGCAAACATCACCATAGTGCAAACTCATTGCATATCCCGACAGAACCACATTGCTTTCCATATAGACTGTCAGGAGATAAATGTTTCAGCACAGAATTTATTGTTTACAGAGCTTACTCATTTACTGCACAACTCCTTTTTATCAAGATCTAGTTTCACAGCCTAAGCAAGAAAGAAATTCAATATATTCAAGAGCCTGTTAATAGTGTGAGGAGAAGGCAGCCCTTCACTGAGTGAGCAAGTTTCATTGTCCAATTGTCCCAGGAAATTTAAAGCAGAATGTGTTTTTGACAGCTTCGTTAATGTGACTTTTTTTCCCTTGCCAGAAATTCAAGCATAATTGAGACATAGTGTTGAACTTCAAATGTTTCCCTGAGACTTGAATAGAGAACTTGATGAAGCATGTAATATGGCATAACCTCCCAATTATTCACACGTTTAGATAACTATAATCACACAACTCCTATCACAGCAAGAAGGTTATTCTCGGCAGATATTGGCAGGGGCTAATGGACAGCATATTGCAAGGGCAAGGAAGGTTTGGAAGGAAACATTAATCAGAATTTGGTAGCAAAGTCATCAATCATAGCTTAACAAAGCTGTCACTCACTGCTGCAGTCCCAGGACCTCTATCAACTTACAGTTCAACTCGGCAATCTCCAAGAACAGAACGTCTCAAAGAAATGCATTGCTTTAGAGTGACTGTCCCCAGGATACCCAGCCTTTCGCAGCACGGTTTCTCTAGCAAGAGAATTCATCACCAGAATTTGTAGTAATTGGGGCATGTATTTTTCAGTCAAATAACATCACTTCTTATTACTACTATTTGATGCTTTCTTGCTCTGGGTTTGAGAAATGCAACTGCATTCTGCTTTTGGAAATTATTCTAGCCTGGAGCTTTCCTAACTGCTTGCTGAGGCACCCATAGCAAATTGTGACAAGTAAAGAGAAAAGAAATGTACAACAGAAGCATACAAGCAGATGAGAGGTTATGATTATTTGCATTTAGTGGGCACTCATTAGACCTCGGCTGGGATGCAGTGTGTAGGTTTGGGTCCCCAGTACAAGTGAAATGCTGGTAAACTGGACCGAGGTTAGCAGATGGCCACCAAGATGGGCTGGAGCATGTCCTACAGGGAGATGCAGAGGGATCAGGTCTTGTTCAGCCTGAAAAGAGAAAGTTCATCAGGGGATTTAATACCAACCAGGAATGTGGAGAGTGAAACCCTGAAGGCTTTGTAGATGTGACTGGAAAAGCCTTGAGCAAACTGATCTGACTTCACTGCTGACCCTGTTTAAGCTGCAGACCTGCCGGGTCCCTCCCATCTTGAACAGTTCTGCAGTTCTGTGGCTGAAGGAAAAATACATAAAAGACTGCCATGAAGAGGAAGGAAACGTTCTGTTCTCCATGCTTTCAGGGGATGGAATATAGGGCAGGTGTTCAAATGGTAGCAAGGAAGACAGAAATTTGGGATCAGGACATGCCCTTGCCCAAGAGCTGGCTGGGTGGTTGCACCACATCCTGTGTTCATGGGCTCCAGAGCATCTGGGAGTGCTGTTGCCTTTGTCTAGGTAGCTTTCGCAGTTTCTTCAGAAAAGTCTCTCATCCTAGCTTAAAGCCAGTCAGCATAAGTCCTGACATTGCTCCTGGGCAAGGGCAGTTCTCCTCAGAGAGGATGTTTGCGTTTCATCCTTTGACACAAACCGTGCTGTGCAGAGTCCAGATACCTTCTTACCTAACCATCCACTCTAATCATCTGCTCTCCTGCTTTTAGATCCTACCTCTTGCGCTGTTTTACCTAAGTCAAGTCTCTATTTTGTCACATGTGTCAAGTTTTGTACCCATCATACTCTCAATTTCAGTTGGAAGAGGATACCTCTGTCACAGTTTTCCTCCAGGGCACAGCTGCAAAGCAGTACAGGAGTGGGTTTTTTTCTTTCATTGTCCAGAGCTGGCTTGAATCTGCAGCTCTTCTGTGTACAGAAGGGCAGGAGGTGAGAGGTCTGTGAGTGCCTGAGGAACAGGAGAGCCCCTGCAAATGAGTTCCTGAAGACTCAAACTTTCTGTGCCCTCCTCGTATCATCCTGTGTTGGCTAAGACACCGTTTTTTTGACAGCACTCAAGCACATGGAAACGTTGATCCACCCAACATATTATGCTGAAAAACTTCATGCTTTGGGTGCATAAAGTTTTCCACAAAAACAGGTGGGAGTCTGGCATGGTCAGCATGATTTGAGGCCAGTGTGTGGTGTTTTTTAACACTGTGTGGAAAACTTTGGGTGCTGGCTGTCTTGTGAGGGGTCAAGTGAGTCATTATTTTCATTGGCTTTCCTCTGGCCGGGGTGTCCCTAAAAGGTTTGTACCTCCTGAGCCACCTACCTCCCCCTCGTTCCTCTGGCAGAGCTGCAAGCCACCAAAACTCCCTCCTGATGCTGCTGTGCAAACATAACAAGGGACAGATCCTCGGCGTCACTCCAGTAGCACCAGTCTCCTCTGTATGGAAGAAAATCTGCCATCATGGTTGGTTTGCTCTGTCGTCAAATTGCCAAGATATGGTGTCACCTATTTCTTAGGAACTGGGGCCCTTGGTGATACCTGGGTCACTCTAAAAGAGAAAACCACGAGCATGGTGGGTCTGTATCTGCCCCGGCTGTGCTGAAGGGTGGCTTTATAGAAAGGAGACGTCGTTGCTGATATGTTGTGAAGCAAAAAACCCCATGGGATTTAGTCATATCCTGCCCCAACCATGGCCTTCTATGCTTCAGGATCCCCCCCACTAAGGGAAAGTAAAAGAAAAATCTCCTGAGATGAAACTTAACATGTACCTCTTGCTTTCAACATGAACCTGCACACCCTCTTTACCCTCACCCTCTCTGTGGGGTGGAAGGGTGTAAAGACCATACTGCTGGGGCTGCAGCAACATGAGCGTTGCTTTGGGCCCAGGCACACTTGTAACTGGGCTACTCCAGTTCCTACAAAATCAGTGGACAGGAAAAGTGAACCATAGGTGTTGGGCTGTCTGCCTCTGCCCTTCCATATTGTGGGAGCTTCATCAGGTGGACCTACACAACAGCCTCATTCATCCTCCTCTTGCGTTTCATGGAGCAGCAGGCATCCCTGGATGTCTCAGGCACCAACTGGACTTCTATCTTTCCGAACACAAGCACAATCTTTTTGTTCATTTTGTCCAACAACAGCCTTGGAAAACTGGACATGAATCAATACAAGACAGCAGATGTTCTGCACATAATCTGCAACTGTGCAAACAGAGGGAACAATCACAAGCCAAGCAAAGTCACCAGTGCACACATCCTACCACGACGTGCAATTAGGAACAAGGTCTATAAACCAGACAGGTCCTCTGGGCTCCCCCCAGCACTGCAGTACTGTCTGGACTTTGGGTCCAGGAAAGATGGGGACACTCCTAGATGCTCCAGAAAGGAGCAATCAGGGTATGGGACACATCACCCATAGGGAAAGGTAGAAGGATCTTGGGTCAATTGTGAGTCCAAGTGCCTAAATCTGTCACTGAGACTGCAGTGAATGGTTCAAACATGGCCCAAAGCCTACTCTGTGCTGCGGTTGGATGGGTGCTGGCGGGATGCCAGTTGGGCGTGGAGCTGCCCTGGTGGTGTGGAGCCAAGAGGCACTCAGCATGCCTGGAGAGGGACACGGTGAAGGCTTCCCAGCCTGGGGCTTGCCAGCTTGTGTGGCCAGCAGCATCCTAAGGAGGGACCTGGGCATGAGCCCATTCAGTCTCCTTGAACCTCCCTAGGCCAAAGGGCCAGATACCGCTGACAGCCAGGTCAAGTGGGGACAGCTTTTACCGTGAGCCAAAGCTCCTCCTTACACCTTCTTGAGTGGAAATAAGAGGTTTTGACTGCTCTTCCACCACACCCACAAGGGGAAGGGAGGGGACAGGGTGGGGAATCGTTATTTTAGTCATTAGCTGATGGGGAATTTACCAAGGAAGACTGAGCTCAAAATCCCACCGCTTTCTCGTTGTAGAAGTAGCCAGTGTGAGGAAAATGGCACGTACTCCAGGACTATGACAGAGAGGAGAAAACCCTCTGCTTTGATGATTCTGCCAGGAAGAGCTTCCATGCCCTGTACAGAGACTGCGTTCTCACTTCATGACACGTCTGACTTCCATGGACTTTTTGGGGTTTTTTCATCACTGACAGGTCATGGCTGCATCCTCGCTACAGCTAATGGACCAAAATCTTTTTGGTTGGAAATGGACCAGTCTCCTTTTGTGCCGCGGAGCTTGTGATGCAGCCTCCTACCCAGGTTTGGTTTCTTTCCACTGGGGAGCTGGTTTTGTTTCCAGGGTTGGGGCATTGACCACATTAGACCCTTTTGCCTAACTTCTATGCTTGGAAACCATGTTCACAGGTACTTTTTCTTAGAACTTACTTTGGGCCAAAAAAGTCTTCCATCCCAAACCTTTTTTTTTGGTGCTTTACAGGTGGTGGCTCTGGAAAGCTGTTTTGCTCATCTGGTGCACAACCTGCAGCACAACCCACCAAAGCTCACCACTCCTTCTATTTGTTGATATATCCCAGAGAAGTCACGTGAATGGCTCCTGCACTGTTATTGTTCCAGGGCTTATGATGGAGTATAACGTTACATGAAACCTGGACTGTTTATTTAAACAGAGAGGGTCCCATCAGGGTCACAACCTGACATCTTGTTTCCCACCCACTTGACGGTGCTGTGGGGAGACCAGAGGCTTGTGTTTGGGATGCTTTCACATCCAAAACAGACAGAGAAGGAAAGTTGATTTGAGGGAACTTATTTAGAAAGAGCAAAGTCAAGCCATGCTTCTTGCACCAGACCCATCTTGGGAGAATGACTTTTGATAGTATAAGCTGCAGATCAAGGGATTTAGAAAGAGAAAGTGAATGAGAAATGCTTTTAAAGCCCTTTCAAAAGCTGTCATAAAAAGCCCTTGGCCAGCTTTCTAGCCAGTGCAGACTGATCTAGCATCTTGGAGGTCACATATACAAGCTGATTTACCCTAAAGGGAGATCTGCTCCATCTCCTGGCTCCAGCATTAAATGATGAGTTCCCCTTTCCAAAGCACGCTCAGAGGCAGCCTTGAGCCATGCAAGACCAAAAAGAAGAGGGTCGGACATCTTGCATGGTAAGCTGTGACCCAAAAGCAGAGCATCTGCCCTTGGAAACAGAACGTGGAGATTCACCAGGATGGTCCCCCCATTGCAGCACAGGGCTCTGTATCCCAATGAGAGAGATGCTCCATCTCTTCCTTGGATGACCCTACTGCCACATCCAACCCCATACCTGTGCCCTACCACACTCCATGTAGGTGGAGGACCTCCCAAGAGACAGCCCAACAGAGGGCACGGGATGTCCAAGATAAGAAAATGCTCATCGGCAGGTGGACAAGGATCAGATCTCAAGAGCAGGCTCCTATTTGGACCTCTGCCCTGGATGTGCTTGGTGACCTTGAGCCTGACTCCTGATCCCTGCCTCTTCCCTCACCCTTTGCTCTGGTGTGGATGTTTTTGGAGCAGTCTTTCTCTTGCTGGGTGTTTGTACAGTGACTTGCATAACTGGATGATGATTTTAGCTCAGGGCTTTTGGTCCCATGATAAAGCCCGTAGTAATCGAATGCAGCAAGCGATGTGATGGAAACCAAACAGGAGTGTAAAAAGAGAGATGTCTGTTCAAGGGGAGGAAGGAAAAGCCTACTGATTTTCTTGTCACAATGAAGTTTGTCCTGGATTTGCTTTACTGTAGAGGAAAGGCAGGGAACGGTGACCTGTTAGCAGAGCTTGCGTTACAGGCTCACGTAACGGGGGGAGAACGCGCTGCTTTGTGTGTGTCTGGGTTTGACAAGCAAATAAGGCAAAGATTTCTTTAAAGATACCAAGCCCAAGTACACCACAGCTGGGAAGCACACATGAGCAATAGCTTTCACATGCTAACAAATAAAAGATCCTTGCAAAACAGATGCTGAGGTTTGTGGGGCTGGCACAGGCTCGCTGCTGGCAGGGAGTTAACTCTCAGAAAACTGAAAGGTTCAGAGATGGAAGAGTATCTAGAGACCGTTTGTTCATAAACACAGCTGAGGGCCAACAACCTGTTTTATACCCTGCCCGAGCTGTGCTGCTGGAGCCGTTCCTTGCAGGGTTTCTACAAGAGAGAAGGCAGATATGCAATTCTTCTGCAGCCCACGCTCTAGAGAAATAATTAAACAGTTTTTCTTAACCTCTTGAACTTTTCATTTATTATTGCCATCCATTATGTCTACCTTCTCAAATAGCAGGATCCTGAAAGCCAGCTCCAGGGGTCAAGGGTTTATTGTTTAATGGAGATAGAACATTCTGTAAATTGCACAAAGTCACAATGTTTAGAAGAGAAGCTTCTGGTGTACTGAATCTTTTCAATTTAACAAACAGTGAGCTTTGACATATGTTCTTCCTCCATAGCAGGAAATTTGGGATAAGTGCAGTACTGGCATGGACATGTTACCAAATCCTTCCTGTAAACCAAATGACATCTGCATTCAAATAAAAACATTCCTTGCACCAAATACCAGGAAATACTAAAAGTATCACTATTCTTCTAAGGTCATGCTAAAATGAAGTTTTTGGCTTTTAGAACACAAAGTAAGTTTGTACAGGGCCAAGACGTTTTGTTCAACACACATTTGCTGTTACAAATCCCAAGAGACATCCTTCTGGGTCAAATATGTGCATGTGTCTGTAGAATTTTGCAAGCATTTAATCTTCTTCATATGAAAAAAGAATAAATATTTTAGGAGCGTGGACTTACATTAACAAATATTGCTGTTGCCTTTGTTTTTACTAGTGCTCTGCTTTTCAAAGGCAGAAAAAGGATTTGCTTAAAACAAAGCAAACATCCTCAAAATGCACCATGCCAAAATAATCAAGGGAATAAATACCTGGGATTTACAAAATATGAATATTCTTCGGTAAATAAACTGAAGCAAACGCAGGCGGGGAGAGAACGCTGCTGTAGTGATGGAGAGGGAGCGCTGAGTGCAAACACTTTCATCTCATAGATGGCAAATCAAGAACATTTAAAGAAAATAAATGTATGCAGAGCAGATTCTTCCTTCTCATGTTACTTTCAGGGGATTTTACTGCTGATAGTTAACGCCACATAAAACCTTTCGAATATTAGGCCAGCAGATGAAAAACTACAATGGCAGAAACAGCTTCCCATGGATAATTAGCATAAATATCTGCTTAAAGCTGAGTAATTTTTTCACTGTACAGGATGTACTTCAGCAGTTTTATGAGCTAAAAAACACAGGGAATGTTTTGAATGACTTACATTTGAAACAGCACAGGCAGATACCAGGCGCTTTTCAGCGACTGCCACACCAAAAAGTCTGCTTCGAGTGACTGAGCGTCTGTTCCCACCGATCTCGGGGCCAGCCGTCCCTGGGAGTCTTTGCCCAGACACATCCCTGTAGCTTCCCACTCGAAGGAACATTTTCATTTACTGGGAGGACTGGGGGATTCAGGCACAGAAAATGGAAAAGAAAGAAGAGAATGAGGGAAAAAATGAAAATGGTGAAAAAATAAAAATGAAAAAGATCAGTGTTTTCCAATGTCCTTTGAAAAAAATGCACAGTTTCCAAAATGGTCACCTTTTCCAAAAGGTCATTGAAAGAAAGGTCATTCCTTTCAACGGGCACCGTGTTCGACAAGCATGGCTTGAGGAAGCACCCGAGAGGGTGGCTCTGGCTCACGGGCAGGTCCAGCGGGGCTCCCACACAATGTCACTCCCACGTCTAGCACCTGAGAAGGTTTTCTTTAGGCTTCCTTGGTGCATCCCTCTCCCCCAGGGCTAGAAGCTGAGGTTTGTATGGTCTGTGTTTCCAGAGCCACGGCATGTCCAGCCTCCCCAGCTAAAGGCAAAAGGGTTGGGAGGAGCAAAAGGACCAAATGGGAACAACCTGAAGGGGAGGTGGTGGATGATCCTGTAAATCTAATGTAATCCATACCCTGGAAAAAAGCCTGGAAAGGACCTGATGAAAGTGTGGGTGGAAGACAAACTGGTCTTGCAGCCCACAGGTGGACAGTACAGCTGAAAACACACAGATATTCAGGTTTTAATGGAGACCCCAACCCACTGAGAGGGTTGCTCATTTCAGTCAGATTCCTCACCTGGCCTTGAACCTGTCTGTGATGCTCCCAGGTTCAGCTGTATCTCACGTGAGCAATACAACTGCCCCAGAGTGCCCCAGGCAGGACACAAGCAATTCAACAGTATCTAAAGAGAGCTGAAGCAATCAGAAATCCATATACTCTGGTCTTCTACAGCACACATTGAGTTGCGCTGGCCCCAAATGGTGTTGAACTCATCAGGAGCTTTTTATCCTCTTGATACCTGTGCACATCCGGACTCTAATCTCCGTGGTCTCCATCCCAAACCCTACAACAAGACCTGAGGGGGATGCACTGCATGTGCACAAATGGAAAAAACTCACCTCAGTTCTCAAGGTTATGTTTTTTTTTTATCTTTAATTAATTTAATTTTTAAAGCTTTTTGTTGCCATCCCAGAAATTGGAAGGGAAACTAGAAAGAGTCTCTATTACCTACTGGATATGCCTAATGTAGGCAGCATTGCTCCGCTCCACCGCGTGACTTGGAATTGCCCATTGCTCCTTTGAAGACAATTCATAAGGAATGCAGGTAGCACCTTCGGGACGTGATCAAAATACAGCCAGGTGGAGAACCCTCAAGGAAGGGGCTGAGGTCAGCAGTGACTGCTCACCCGGTTGCAAGTCCCCTTGGTGCCCCAGTCTACCCAGACACCTCAAGGATCCCAACACCTTGCTGGTGTTGCTGCATTTGTTATCCTAACAAAAATGTCCCACTAGCCTGGATGCAGCAAAATGCGCTACTGCTGGCCTGGGCTGGCCCCACGCAGCCGCCCACGTGCTTCAGCCTCAATGGAGCAGCTTGGCCGGTGGCAACTTGCAGGGAACCCCCCCGTCTGGGTTGCAGTCTTGAGGTACCGCTGGAGGCAATCATCTCTCTGCTGAGTTAAACCCCAGCACTGGGCTGCAACTTTCATTCCAAGTGAGAGCTTGGAGCTGCTATTGAGACCTTATATTTAGAAAAATGTGGGAAAAGAGCTAGATCCATTTCAGGATTTGTATTTTTGTTGGCAGGATATCTGGTATCATTATGGAGAGAAAACAGAGGGTTTTTCTTTTTTTTAATTTTTTTTTTAAAGTATGCATTTTCTTGCCAGAAATGTATAGAAGAAGTGGGATCTGATGGGGGGAATTTGTGGGTGAGAAGCCTGAGGGAGCGGCAAAATTATTTCATCGTCATATCCTTCATGTGTACCGATGTGTGGGTCCCAGGGCTGGGAGGACTGCAGAGGTCTCCTCCTCCATCCTCCTGCCCTATGGCAGAACCAGCTCAACCTGGTGATGGAGACACCACATCCTCCCCAGATGCTCCAGTGCTAACTTCGTTATCATCCCTGTTAGAAAGTTCCTTGAGTTTGCTGCAACACACATCCAGGATTGCTTTTCCTGCCAACGATGGATGTAGGGGATGGATTATTCCCTCCCTTTGCTGCCATGTACAACCCTGGGCAGCTAAATAGCATGGCTGAGAGCTCCTGAAGGATCTGCAGAGCAAGCCACATTTGCCTGGCCACTTTGAACACCAGCACATGACAGTGAGGTATGATTCATTTTGAGGGCTAATTTTTGCAGCAATCTGGTATTTAATACATTTGCGGCAAACTGGGGGATGTCACCCGGCAGCACATTCTAAGGACAAACTCCTGGCCAGCAATTTGACCTGTGTACTCTGGCAAACATACTTGCGTGTCACTATTTAAAAGCCTGCAAGACATCTGCTCTGCCAAAATTCACGGCAAGGCTCTTGCAGTGGATGGCAGGGACGGAAAAACACAATGACCATGAGAAAATGACACCTGTCCTTTTCCACTCCTTAAGAAATAACAAAATCACAACCAAAATACTGGTCCATGGACTTAAAAAGCTGTCAGGGAACCCTTAGAAAAAGCCAGCTGGCCCCTGGTAACAGGGACTCATCATATGTTGCCCACTAAGCTGTTAAGTTAAGAACTTGTCCTGCTATCACTCAGTCCTCAGAAGGTCAACAACTGGATTTGCTTATCGCCCAGAGACACTTTCCTCTAGTTAACTGGCACCCCTGGTGACAGGGCGGATTGATAGCCTCCCATCAGAACCTCTCATGGCGAGCCCAGGAAGGACACAAATCTTTCCCTTGCTCTTGCCTAACTGTCTCAGTGTTAGACGAGTGTTTCCCATGGAAATAAGAGACACGGGGAAGGACTCACTCATGGAGAATGGATAGATGTAATGTCACTAATGTCAAAGTAGCCTGCAGTCAGACGAGGGTGGCTGAGCAGCCTCCAACTTGTCTCTTCATGTGTCCATCCCTGGAGGATGCTGTTCTGCCTGGAGGTGGGGCACGTGCCTTGCCCTGGCCCTGTAGAATCACAGAATCATTAAGGTTGGAAAAGGCCTTTAAGAACATCAAGTTCAACCATCAACCCAACACCACCAGGCCCCCTAAACCATGTCCTGAAGTGCCACGTCCACACGTTTTTTGAACACCTCAAGTGATGGTGACTCCACCACCTCCCTGGGCAGCCTGTGCCAATGTTTCACCACTTGCTCAGTAAAGAAATTTTTCCTAATCTCCAATCTAAACCTGCCCTGGTGCAACTTGAGGCCATTTGACCACGGGGCAGTTTACACGGCACCGGGCCTCCTCGCAGCTGATGGAATGCAACTGACGCCAAAGGGCAAAAGGATTCTTGCTCATGAGCTGGCAGGCCTCATTGAGAGGGCTTTAAACTAGATTTGGAGGGGGGAGGGGCTAAAACCAGGCTCACTAGAGTTGAACCTAGGGGTAGGTTCAACGTGCCAGAGTTGAAATCTATAGCCCGGCTCAGGTGCATCTACACCAATGCACGCAGCATGGGCACCAAACAGGAGGAGCTGGAAGCCATTGTGCAGCGCGACAGCTATGACGTAGTTGCCATCACAGAAACATGGTGGGATGCTTCTCATGACTGGAGTGCTGCAATGGATGGCTATAAGCTCTTCCGAAGGGATAGGCAGGGAAGGAGAGGCGGTGGGGTGGC
The DNA here is from genome assembly GCF_964289735.1 of Phaethon aethereus. Classification (NCBI taxonomy): domain Eukaryota; kingdom Metazoa; phylum Chordata; class Aves; order Phaethontiformes; family Phaethontidae; genus Phaethon; species Phaethon aethereus. The sequence goes on from NC_138579.1 coordinate 4,505,416, forward strand.
TCTGTATGTTAGGGAGTGTTTTGATTGCATAGAAATCGAAGATTGTGAAGACCAAGTAGAGTGCTTGTGGGTAAGGATGAGGGGGAAGGCCAATGAGGCAGACATCCTGCTGGGAGTCTGTTACAGGCCACCCAACCAGGATGAAGAGACGGATGAGACATTCTATAAGCGACTGGCAGAGGTCTCGCATTCGCTGTCCCTTGTTCTTGTGGGGGACTTCAACCTACCGGACATCTGCTGGAAGTATAACATGGCAGAGAGGAAACAGTCTAGGAGGTTCCTGGAGTGTGTGGAGGATAACTTCCTGATGCAGCTGGTGAGTGAGCCCACCAGGGGAGGTGCCTTGCTGGACCTGCTGTTTACAAACAGAGAAGGACTGGTGAGAGATGTGGTGGTCGGAGGCCGTCTTGGGCTTAGCGACCACGACATGATAGAATTCTCGGTTGTGAGGGAAGTAAGGAGAGGGGTCAGCAAAACTGCTATCATGGACTTCCGGAGGGCAGACTTTGGCCTGTTCAGGTCACTGGTTGAGAGAGTCCCTTGGGAGACAGTCCTGAAGGACAAAGGGGTCCAGGAAGGCTGGACAGTCTTCAAGAAGGAAATCTTAAAGGCGCAGGAGCAGGCGGTCCCCCTGTGCCGTAAGAAGAGCTGGCGGGGAAGGCGACTGGCCTGGCTGAACAGGGAGATTTTGCTGGGACTCAGGGAAAAGAGGAGAGTTTATCACCTCTGGAAGAAGGGGAAGGCAACTCACGAAGAGTACAAGGATCTCGTTAGGTCAAGCAGGGACAAAATTAGAAAGGCAAAAGCCCAGCTAGAGCTCAGTCTGGCCGCAGTCGTAAAGGATAATAAAAAATGTTTTTACAAATATATTAACAACAAAAAGAGAGGCAAGGAGAATCTCCATCCCCTACTGGATATGGCGGGGAACATTGTCTCCAAGGACGAGGACAAGGCTGAGGTACTTAATGCCTTCTTCGCCTCAGTCTTTAATAGCCAGTCCAGGTATCCACAGGGTATTCAGCCCCCTGAGCTGGAAGATGGGGATGGAGAGCACCATGTACTCCTCATAATCCAGGAGGAAGCAGTCAAGGACATGCTAAGCCACCTGGACACCCACAAGTCTATGGGGCCTGATGAGATCCACCCGAGAGTACTGAGAGAGCTGGCGGAGGAGCTTGCCAAGCCACTCTCCATCGTTTATCAGCAGTCCTGGTTAACAGGGGAGGTCCCAGAAGACTGGAGGCTTGCCAATGTGACGCCCGTCTACAAGAAAGGCCGGAAGGAGGATCCTGGGAACTACAGGCCTGTCAGCCTGACCTCTGTGCCAGGGAAGATTATGGAGCGGTTGGTCTTGAGAGTGCTCACAGGGCATCTGCAGGACAGCCAAAGGATCAGGCCCAGCCAGCATGGGTTCATGAAAGGCAGGTCCTGCTTGACCAACCTGATCTCCTTCTATGACCAGGTGACCCGCCTAGTGGATGAGGGAAAGGCTGTGGATGTTGTCTACCTGGACTTTAGTAAAGTCTTTGACAGCGTCTCCCACAGCATTCTCCTGGAGAAACTGGCGGCTCGTGGCTTAGACGGGTTTACTCTTCGCTGGGTGAGGAACTGGCTGGATGGCCGAGCCCAGAGAGTTGTGGTGAACGGCGTTAAATCCGGCTGGCGGCCGGTCACGAGTGGTGTTCCCCTGGGCTCGGTTCTGGGGCCGGTCTTATTCAATATCTTTATTGATGATCTGGATGAGGGAATTGAGTGCTCCCTCAGTAAGTTTGCAGATGACACCAAGCTGAGTGGGAGTGTTGATCTGCTGGAGGGTAGGAGGGCTCTGCAGAGGGATCTGGACAGGCTGGATCGATGGGCAGAGGCCAACTGTATGCGGTTTAATAAGGCCAAGTGCCGGGTCCTGCACTTTGGCCACAACAACCCCATGCAACGCTCCAGGCTTGGGGAGGAGCGGCTGGAGAGCAGCCCGGCGGAAAGGGACCTGGGGGTGCTGGTTGACAGCCGGCTGAATATGAGCCAGCAGTGTGCCCAGGTGGCCAAGAAGGCCAACAGCGTCCTGGCCTGTATCAGGAATAGTGTGGCCAGCAGGAGTAGGGAAGTGATTGTGCCCCTGTACTCGGCACTGGTGAGGCCGCACCTTGAATCCTGTGTTCAGTGTTGGGCCCCTCACTACAAGAAGGATGTTGAGGTGCTGGAGCATGTCCAGAGAAGGGCAACGAAGCTGGTGAGGGGTCTGGAGCACAAGTCTTATGAGGAGCAGCTGAGGGAACTGGGGGTGTTTAGTCTGGAGAAGAGGAGGCTGAGAGGAGACCTTATCGCTCTCTACAACTACCTGAAAGGGGGTTGTGGCGACGAGGGTGTTGGTCTCTTCTCCCAAGTAACTAGTGATAGGACAAGAGGAAATGGCCTCAAGTTGCACCAGGGGAGGTTTAGATTGGATATTAGGAAAAATTTCTTCACTGAGAGGGTGGTCAGGCATTGGAACAGGCTGCCCAGGGAGGTGGTGGAGTCGCCATCCCTGGAAGTGTTCAAAAAACGTGTGGATGTGGCGCTTCAGGACATGGTTTAGGGGACATGGTGGTGCTGGATTAATGGTTGGACTTGATGATCTTAAAGGTCCTTTCCAACCTAGTGATTCTGTGATTCTGTGATTCTGTGATTCATTTCCTCTTGTTCTATCACTAGTTACTTGGGAGAAGAGACCAACCCCCACCGCGCCACAACCCCCTTTCAGGTAGTTGTAGAGAGCGATGAGGGCTCCCCTCAGCCTCCTCTTCTCCAGACTGAACAACCCCAGTTCCCTCAGCCGCTCCTCATCAAACTTGTGCTCCAGACCCCTCCCCAGCTCCATTGCCCTTCTCTGGACATGGTCCAGCACCTCAACGTCCTTCTTGTAGTGAGGGGCCCAACACTGAACACAGGATTCAAGCTGTGGCCTCACCAGTGCCGAGTACAGGGGCACGATCCCTGCCTTGCTCCTGCTGTCCACACTAGTGCTGATACAGGCCAGGACGCTGTTGACCTTCTTGGCCACCTGGGCACACTGCCAGCTCATGTTCAGCCGGCTGTCAACCAGCACCCCAGGTCCCTTTCCACTGGGCAGCTCTCCAGCCGCTCCTCCCCAAGCCTGGAGCGTTGCATGGGGTTGTTGTGATCCAGGTGCAGGACCCGGCACTTGGCCTTATTAAGCCTCATAGAATTGACCTTGGCCCATTGATCCAGCCTGGGCAGATCCCTCTGTAGAGCCTTCCTGCCCTCCAGCAGACCAACACTCCTGCCCAACTTGTAACGTTGTGACAGGGGTGAGGCAGCACCAGGACAGTATTTATTCCCTTTAGACAATGCTTTCCTCTCTTCAAGGCTGCTCAAGTGCCTCCACGTAGCATTTCCCTGTGGAGCACAGATGGGTTAAGGTAGCCTCTAAAGTGACCGAGACCATGGCTCCAGGACATGTGCCTTTCTCATGCAGCATGGGGAGATGCTGGGATCAGAAGGAAACACCAAAGCAACATCTCTGAGCCCAACTTTCCCACTTGCATCTCCTGGCGTGCTGAAGGACAGGCTCCTCTGGACACTTTGCTTCTCCAGAGAAAGCCTCTTTCTATTGGTTATCACTGAAAAGGACCATGTGTTACCTTTTAGCTCCCTATTGGCTCTAATCGCCTTTCTTCTTCGATCCTAACCCCACTTAAAAGAAACTCCGTATTTAGCTCCTCTTGGGTGGTCCTTAGGGAAGGCTCAGCTATTTCTAACCTCTTTTTGCTTTCTCAAGGCTCATGCCCGATGGCATATTCCTGACTCTGTGCATGGTAAGAGGAAAACAAGCCATGGCTGGGAGCAGGTTTCTGTGGTGGGGGTTTGGTAAGAGCCCTGCTATACCCTATTCCATCAGGGTAGACAATTCGAACAGCGTAAAGCATTCTTCTCTGCCCTTGAAGAGCCAAACTTCTCGTTTCTGACTGAAGTTCTCCCTTGTTTTTATGAACATCTTCACTTCTGCATTCTCAAAATCAGTTGTTTGGTGGGTAGGGCTGGTGGGGCTGTAACTTGTGCCCACTTGTCAAGAGCCCCCCAGACCTGGAGGGAGTCAAGGAGAAATCCCTCATGTGTTCACCTCTTGTGTGTTCATCCTTGCTTGCACAGCCACCACTTTGTGCATGAACCCTGATAGCCCAAGCTCACAGCACACACATGGTATTAGTGACCAGGATCCACCATCTGCATCGGCAAACTGCTGCAAAGCCAAAGACAAAGTCTTGCTTTAAGCAAACAGAAATGTTCGGACATACCAGACTTCATGTTGGAAATCAGAGCCATATTCTTCAAAACTCTGGCCCTTTGTTCAGATGCCCTTTGGAGACCTCCCGCAAATACCTCTCTTGGACTTCCAGATGCTAGAAATTAATTTTATTTTTTAATTCTGTGCCACAAATCCTTAATTTTGGAATGTGCACATTTCCTGTGCGGTCCCTGGCTCCTAGAGACTACAAATACATGTGAAATTGCAACAGACGTTGATAACAAAAGTTTGAGGGTAAACCAACAGCTTTTGAAAGCCTTCTCTAGATAATTTATCCTAGACTGGCGAGTAGCCACAAACTCAATGGTGGGGAAGAAGGCTGCTTTTGATTTAGCTGATGTTTAGGTGTGAATGAGAAGGAGAGATATGCGATTAATCATTGGAAGCAGGGAGATGGTATTATTTTGATTCATACTTGACAAGTTTTCTAGGAATGCTGAACTTGAGCAGAAATGCATGGTGGACCCAGCTGTTCAAACAGTGTGATTAATTAAACTGATTCTATGTGAAAAACAACACTGACTCTCACTCTCAAATTGCAAATCATTTTCAATATATTGGGGAAGGGCCAACCGAGTTTTATTAATTGCTTTGGAGGTGATGAATCAGGGTTGTCTGCAGAGACCCACACAAATGCACATTCCTGAGAACATACGTGATGATGGACTAGTTTCATGGCTGCTCGGATCGGCAAGGGTTGCTTTCCCGGAGATGCTGCCATTTGCGCACAAGGTGGGGATGAAACCCTGGTGTACCCATGCTCCGATGAGCGCTCTCCACCCAACCCTGCGCCGAGGTGCTTGCAAAACTGCAATGCACACAGACGGAGCGGGCGCTTGTGTTTCGACCAGCGCTAATAATAAAACCTTCTCTCCCCGCGTACATATGCAGCTCGTTCACCTGCCAAACCACGGCTCTCTCAAAATATCAGCAAACCGAGAGCGGGCCTCGCCGTGTATGATTTACCCAAGACCACACAGGAAGCCTGTGGCCAAGCTAGAAATCGAGCCCAAGGCTGCCGGCTCCAGGGTCGGGGCTCGGCCGCGGGCTCAGGGCTATCCTGAGACCCTTCCCCACGCAGTGTTGGGCCAACAAAGGCCAAAGCAGGCAGGGAGACATGGGTTTGATAAAAACTCCTTGCCTGCACCCAGCCTGATGGTGAGATGCCCTTGCAGCAGGTTCTCAGTGGGACACATGCACGTCCAGGCAAGTGTGCTGGGGACTCGGCTCCATGAAAAGGTTCATCGAAATCCTGCCCTGCAGTGGAGGTTTTTGATTTATATTTTCTCCGCCAGCTTGTCTGTTTTCCTCATGCTGCTGACAAGGAGAGGGATATTTGATACGTGCTGAGGGGCAGATGTTGAGCACCGCGGAGCAGCACTTGCAGGAGGCAAGGCTGCCTCTCAGGTGTAAACCGTCTGATGGTCATAAAATGGCTTATGGGGAGGTGAGAGGGAAAGAAATAGATTAATCTGCCTGGTGCTCACAGATGTGGAAAAATACCCTTGAAACAGCTCAACTGGACGTTTTTCACCACAGCTGCCAATGGAGGGAGAGTGACAGCCCAGCAGCAAGTGCGCAGACACCTTTCGACTCGACTGAATTCCACAGGGCACCTCGCAATACCAGGCAGTGACCCTGTGCTAACCAGTTTCAAATGTAATGTCTGAAATACCTTGCAAATATACATCTGAGCCAAGATTTCCACCCTAAGCCTGGTGGGGAGGCTCTGAAAGCTTATTGCAAGCACCTGTCTGGTCTTCAGAAGCGTTGATCTCCTACTGAGGTCAACAAGAGGAATTAGAGAGGCTGGTGGTTGCTGGTCTTTCTTCAAACCCATGATCATGATCCCAAAATTTGCTATGCAGGGAGTCCTGCTCTGACCCCTCGTGTTTGATCCCAGCGGGAGAAGTCATGTGCATTGAGATGTGTCCCAGACACCTCATGCTGGTGGAGCCCATGTGGCTCCAACCAGCCTTCCTCAGCGGCATGGCAGCAGGCTGACTCTGGGAAAATATTGCTTTGTCCACCTTCTTCAGCTCTTATAGGCTTCTGTTTTTCCAAAACAGCTGAGTGATAGTTAAAAAATGTTTGCCCTCTTTCTCCTCCCTCTGAAAGGAATGGGAGTCTCTACAGACCCATTTATATTGCTGGCTCAACTGAAGTTAACAGGAGTATTCCCCTTCTTCTCCACAGGGGCCACATTTTTCCCTCAGGAGATCTGTAGGGCCATTTACTAATTTCACAGACATCTCAGCAATTCCCCCTCATCAACCTGAGCTTCTTAGAAATGGAGAATGTGATCTCCACTCTGTCTCCGGGTGATGTGACGCCCTTGCATTCATGCTCGTGCTGCTCCAAACAACACATTTTCTGAGCACACTATGTTTGTCTGAAAATACACCAGGAGGGCTGCCCAATTTGGAAATGACTTGAATTACAAAAAAAGCACAGCTGTCTTTAACAGCTCTCGAAGCTCATGCAACTGGTCTGCAATTTATTGACTAGGATTAGATGCTTATTGTCTATGACACTTTAAATACCATTACATTGAAGTTTATACAAGAAAGTCCAAGTTTTCAAACTGGAATCTTAGCAATAACAGCTGGACCATTTGTTTATGTGATAGACAGAAAAGAATGACTTCTGTAATCTGTGTATTTGGCTTCAGGATTTTCTACGACATGGGGAGACAGAAACCTACCCCATCCCTAACCGAGGACTATTAGACAGAGCCGAACACCACCAGCTAATTTGTCCCTGATGTTAAGACTGCTGCCAAAGCTGGGGTTGAGTCCTTCCCTCGTCCCCTCACACCTGACGGAGAAGCACTTGAAACCCCTTAGCCCACCTCTGACAGTCGGGGCTAAGTCTCCCGTCTCTCTCCCCCAGGCTGCTCACATTCCGCATTTTGTTTCTAGCATGAAAGACTTTGTTTTAAATCATAATAGTAACCAGGCTGTAATCACATTATAGCACACATGGAGAACTTGCAAAAAGTCATGTGCTTTGGATTTGACATTCTGATTTATGGTTGTGCGCTCCAGTTACACAGCTGCAATCTCATTTTCGACAAAGATGTTTTCTATTTTTCTATTACTTTGCTTCACCCTGTCTTTATGTTGAAGAAAATGAAAGCCACCAGGTAAAACCAGCACAAGAGGACAAATGTTTGCATGTTCTGGATCAAAACCATGATCAAATATTTTATGCTATACTTTCATAAACAGCTCGCTACGGGCACATGTGGAGGGGGTGTAGATTCTTCATTTTGAGCCATTTGAAGTTCAAAAAAAATTCCAGACTTTTATTTATTCAGAAACTAGATCAGCCTATGAAATTCACATCCCAGCCACTTGATCACGGTGACTTCACCAAAGAGGGAAGAGGCTTGCAGAATTATTCCTTAGACATTTGAACAGGCTCTCTGCTTGTAGGGACCCAATGCTGCTCGCTGCCTGCCCCGTTGAGCAAACTTTGCTCCTGAGCAAAGCCCAGCGGAGGTTGCAAAGTCTTGCACTGCTCAGTTAAGAGCAGATTGCAGTCATTAGCCCTTCCTTCTGTCAGTAACCCGTTCGTTTTGCATTCTTACAAAGAGTAGCAGCATTCCAGCTTAATTAAAAAAGCGAGCACTTTTGCAGTAAATTGCATTAATGTTGGAAAGAGGCCAGAACTTATGTTTTACATGAACCTCTCTTGTCTTTAGTGGAGTAAAGAAAAGAAAATGCCATCAACATTCTTTTCACAATTTAAACACTGATGATCTATCTTTAGGGCTGATGTTGGCTGGGCATAGAGCACAAAACCACTGCTGTGTCCCTTACCAGGGGTAAATTCTGTGTTACAGATTCATAAACCTTAAAGTGTGGCGTAAAATCTTACTAAGACCATCATTTTTAATATGGGTTAGGAAGGGCCTGGATGGAAAACGTATTTATAGTGGTTCTAGAGGATGTGTTAAGGAGCTGAAAATGCATGTGAATGGAGCCTGTGTGGGTCAGACCCTTGACGAGTCCTCCCTGCAGAAAGGCTTTGACTGTAGACTCTTTGAGGCAAGTAGTCCCTTTGTCTCAGCAAGGAGTTACCTCCTGTATAAATTCTGTAGGCTCCAAATGAGGAAAGTTTCCATCTTCAGGCCAGTGCTACTCCAAATCAACAACTAAACCTAAAGGTAGAGCTAGGATTCAGTAAAGCTAAGCACTGAAATGAAGTGTCAGGGCATTGAAAATGCTCTGTGGACACAGCTGGGCACCTCTGCAGCAATGGCCACATCTCTCTGTGTCATGAAGGGAAGCTCCAGAGATGCTGTGTATGTCAAAGAGACCAGGAGAAAAAATTCACATTTCTTTCCTAGACCAGAGGTTCCTAACCTACGGGGACTTAATTTAACCACAGCCCTGGAGCTACTTCTGCAGGGACAGGTTTCAGTGGGAGCTGAGAGGAGACACTGCCCTGAGCCAGTCTAAAAGGGTCCTTGGTGACAATTTCTGCTGCTCACAAATTACCATCAGCAGCAGATTGGCAGTAACTTGTTTTTGGGGCAAATGAGGCTGTTCAGTATTTGACCTACTGGGTAGCAAGAAAATGACTACATCAAAAACCTTGCATTTTTCAGATGAAAACTGCAGAGTGGAAACCTCTCTTCTGATTCACAGAACTTTGATGAAAAAATCCCAGATTTGAGAAAGGAAGAGTCATTTGTTTTTCACTGTTGGCTAGGTCCCAATATTCTGGCTATAATGGTAACTTTAATACCAGGTCTGTTGATCCTAAATATCTCTCCTGTACAGTGCCTGAAACGAGCAGGTACACACTAGTGTGCAAGATCAGCTGCCCCTAAGCCAAGCAGAGCAGGAGACCACCAGGACTTCTTTCCATGACAGTCCCTATAGGTGGGATAATTTCAGAGGATCTCCAGGTTATTATGAGGGTTGATCTCTCAGCAGGGTGAAGAGCAGGGCAGGTCACTGGGACGCTATAGCTGTTGTCTAAAGCAAGAAAGGATGTGCCTGCCTGTATGTGGCTGTACGTGCCCTGGTACCAGCTCCACTTCTGGCCCATAGACCCCCAGATGGGCAGAATAAGACTGAGCAGAACAATTCAGGCAGAAGAGCCATAGTATTTATGTATCCTGCAGTCACCCTCCATTTCTATCCCTAGCAGAGCCAGTCAAAATATTTTTGACCAAGAGGTTTTCCACTGGAAAATGCTATTCTTTCCGAAATCAAGCAGGAACTTGTTTAAATGTCAATGGCAGTTTTTGGTCAGGAAAAAAGTCTAAACATTGCCTTTTGATAGAGTAGTTTCAATTTGTGACATTTTGACTTTTATATCATAATACAATCCTGTTCTATTAGAGTAGGCTATGTAGTTCTACATAATCAGTTATACTTAAAAGTTTATATAGTGTAAAAGTCAAAACAAATTACCTCCTGCAACACAGTCTAACAAAACATCCCAAAACACCCTCTTTCAGCATTTTTATCCTGGAGGTATTAGTGACTTTTAGCTTTTAATTCTAAATGGAAATGATTTCTCATTTTACAAAACACTGGAAACTCTGGCAGAATCGAAATTCCTGCTCCCGGACCATGTTGAATACCTGCCCGGTGCTTGGTACTCCAAGATCATCTTTAAAAACACATTAACTGATGGAAGTAATTAAGGAGTGTCACCACAGCACTTACAACCACCTGCCCATGTGCCCTGGAGACACTTGGTCAACTTAAGATATTTTTTTCTAATTTTGTTGTCAATGGCATGGTGTCTTCACCTGAGCAGTTCATTCCAGGATTTTCTTTATATTGAATGGGGGAAAAAAGATCGTATTTCATATGTGATTTACATTACCAAATGTGGGCATCTACTTTACGTTGAGGAGGATGGCACCTGGACATCTTCCTCATGGCCATCCATATACTCTATATCCCATATTGACTGGACCTCTGTTGCCTATAGAGGGATGTAGGGTGGGTAGCTCAGATGTAGACCTTGATGTACTATCAGATGAAGTCTGCCCTTGGTGCCTTAGTCAGTACATGTCTTATTTTCTCTTCATGATGTATCTGGTTAGTGCCTTTGAGAAATGTCTCACCATATGCCCCTTGGGACTGGTCTAAGTTGGGGTCTCTCGGAGTAACAGTCATAGAGCTGCAGATTAACTGGAAAGGATAAACTTGGAAGCAATTTCAAAACAACTCCCCTTCCGTGGTTTGTTTTGTTTTGTTTTGGGTTTTTTTGTGATAAACCTTTCTCTTGAGAAATTTTATTCATTTGTTCTACAGTAGAACGCAGAGCACTAGTGAGATCAAAGTGGTGTGGTGCACGTAAAGATATGCCTTTACCAGAAAGGACTCCTTTCCAAAATAAAGCTACTGAGAAAAAATTTCTGACATCACTGAAATTCTACCATTTTTCCACAAACTGTGTAAACAAAATCATGAACAGAAATTATGTTTGCAATTCTTCATCTCACAGGCAGCTGTTCAGCCATGCACTTGCTAAAGACAGGATTCCAAGCACATGATCATTAAAAAAAAAACCCAAACCAAAAACTTCTGTGTATTTTTGAGGGGAAAAATGTTTGTGGAAAAATGGCTAAAAATAATTGCCAGGAAAATAGGCCCATCCAGACCTTGCAAAGTGGAAACGTTTTGGGTATTTTGCGCAAAACTGTCTTCCCAATTCCCTTGCCAAGGGTCGTTGCAGGTGCAAGAGGGATTTGCCGGGGAAGGAGTGACTCATGGTTCCCTCTGGGAAATGAGAAGATTCAGCCCCTTGCCCTGCAGGCAAATGGGATGTGAGGGCCAGCCCTCGTGCAGATGGTGGAACATGAGCCCATGAGCCCATACCAGGCAGCTTCATTCGCCACTGGCCACAGATGGGTGGCTCCAACCTACCCGGGGAAGGCTGAGATTTGCCACATGCCCCACGTTGCGGGAAATGCCCAGGTTTTCCTAAGCACCTCTACCTGCTCCAATATTTTAATATGACTTTCCCATTAGCTGGTGCAAACCCTTGGAGAAAAGATGCAGCTACAATTATCATAGCAGTGCAAGGCCAGACTGGGAGCCAGAGATGGTATTGCACAACTGGGATAAACATTTCTTCCTGAGGCTTCATGGAGGCTGTCTGCCATGGGCAAAGGGTTTGCAGAGCTGCTAAACTCCATACCTTGCAAAAAGACCCTGGAAGAGGGATTATGTTTTCACATTGTTTCCCAAATTACTTTAAATGTCAACTTAAAAGGCTTTTAAGGTTTTTATTTCAAACGGAAGTATTAACTGGAACTGCCAGGGGCAGTTAGCTTGAGAAAAGCAATACCATGCATCTTAAACAGGGTAGAAATTTTTATGACCCAAATTCTTCATTTATTATACACAGATGGTGGAAGAGGCTTCTGTCCCCAGTGCCCAGCAATGAAACAGTCCTGGCCACACTCTTCTGCAGACAAATGGTGCCTGCCTAGAGCTTTCTTAATGTAAAATGTTGCTCATTCTTTCTACGTAGAGTGACACGAAGCATTCACAACGCTGAGCTTGATTTGTAGGGCTGGTGAAACCTATCACATTCAAGCCATATTTTAGACTGAAGGTGTAGCAGGATGGGGCATGATGCTTCTCATTGCCATGCGCAAGTGTTGACCCTGGCTGACATGTCCCTAGAGGGTGACCACGCTCACTAGTGATAGTCATGTTGCCTCACCTCGTTCTCCAGGTGCTCAGTGACAACCATCTGCACGTGCACTCATGTTGGTTGTGTCTGAAAGGCAGAAGTCTGTGTAAGTATCCACTGAAACCTGCGATGAAAATACAGCTCCCCTGTGCCCACGTTAGCTCATCCTTCCACTATTTGCACTCATGTATATCATACCTGCCCCACTTACTGGCAATCAATGATTTACAGAGCAGATCACAGAATCATAGAATAGTTTGGGTTGGAAGGGACCTTTCAAGGCCATCTAGTCCAACCCCCCTGCCATGAGCAGGGACATCTTCAACTAGAGCAGGTTGCTCAGAGCCCCGTCCAACCTGACCTGGGATGGTTCCAGGGATGGGGCATCTACCACCTCTCTGGGCAACTTGATGACAAGTAGCTGTGCAGGGTGTGCTGGTGTTGAGAAAGTGAGTGTGTGCTTGTGCAGCAACAAGCACAGTAAGAGTCCTGCCCTCGCAGCAAGCAAGAGGAGAGACAGCCCCTTGCGTCAATCACTAAACCAGCCGATGTGAAATCCACGTCTTGTTCCTCGCTCTGGCGCTGATCCATTACACAGCCTTTGGCAAGTCCATCCTCTACAGCCTTGCGTTACCTCCCAAGCTGTGAGTTTCTGCAGGTTCCATCTCTCACTACATGCAGTGCCAAGTGCAACAGGGTGTCAGCTGGAGCCCTCAGCCCCGGTAGAAAATGCAGTAATGTGAGAAGGAGGAGGTGGTCATGGAGACAAAGATAAGAAACACTTTTATTCCTCTATTTTGTTGTCCTGGGGAAGAATCTTTGCCCCCAGTGAAGAGCCAAAATGGAGAACAACCACAGCTAGCTCCTGGGAGGGAGGAAGAGTGTGTTTATGGGGCTCATTCTTCTCCTCAAGTTCTCACTGATGCCACCTCATCAAAAATAGCATCCCATACATGAACATTGTTAGAGCTTTGTTTTACTCACAGTTGCTACAGTGAAAACAGGTGAACAAACCCCCTGTGTAGTGCAGCAGGTGCAGCAGGTGCAACAAGGATCACCCAATTTAAGAGCAAAAGCCATGGCTGATCTATGGACAGGCAAGCAATTTTTTATCGACTGAGTCAATAGTGTGATGCCGCACATGCTCCTTCCTCCCTGCACAAGGGAAGGGGAGAAACCCCACAGGTGAGCTCTCTAGACAGAGATTCAAAGACTCAAAAGCTGCATTGTGGCACAGGAAGAGATCAGGAGAGATCAAGCACATTTCCAGAAGCTTGGGCCATGCAGTAGAATAAAGTACGGTAGGTGAAAATGATACTTGGAAGTGGCCCATGACCCATCTGGTAGCAGAAGTAGGAGTCCCAACTGTAATTGCCTATTTAAGCTGAGAGAAAATTTCTGCTTAAGCACAGATCAACTGATGCTTTTATGACTGAGGGAGTAAGCAGGGCCCACCTGAGAAACATCGTGGTGTTGTGGTCATCAGCTCTGGCTGGAACCAGTCACCAAAGCTTTAGAGAAAGGCAACAAAACAAATCCAGGAGTGAGATTGCACAAGGAGAAGGAGAGGAGCTGTGGTGAGGAAATAATGCTCATCCCCTGCAAGAGCCAGGAAGTTCCAAAGCCTGTAATTAATTTAATGTGCTGTAAATGCTGTATGACAAACATGGGCATCAGCTCTCCTTCTATCCCCTCTTGTAAATTCCAGACAGTCTGACACCCAACACATCATCCCACAAGCTTTTGTGTCTAATTCCAGGATCATGCCTACCGGTGCGTCACAAGCAGCTCTGGGCTCTTCATGCCCTGAGATTGGTGAGGGGTCCAGAGTCCCATGTCTCTAAGGGTCAATCTTCTGATTTCCAGCCTAAACAAATTTGTGACCAACATATTAGCTATTTTCATGCTGGCGGTCCATAGTCGGTCCACACTGAAGGAGTATATCTGTCTTTCCTGTCTTCTATATTCCCAAACCACACATGTCCAATGCAGGGAATGGTTCTAGCTTGCACTTGGCCTTGCATTTGTGTGGCCAGGTGTCTGCCACTCCACAAATTACTTTGGCCACCTCTTTCATAGCGCTCAGAATTGGCAATATCAACCAACGTTGTGTTACCTGCATTTTTCACTAGTGCCACGTGTTCTCCAGGTGTCACGTCCTACGGCCAGTTCCCCACAAACACAGGAACTTTTTCTTTGACTTCTTACTTCATTGAAGGTACAAGGGGTTGCTAGTGTAACGCTGCAGACAGATCTCCACTCCTTTTTTACTTAAACCCAATATTAAATTGCTTAGGGTCAGATTTGGACCATTAGTTCCCCTTGTCAGAGAAGTCAGTTATCTTATTGAATATCTATGATTATATATTGCATTAGAGCAGCACGATCTGTCCTTAACAAAACCACATGGGATTTCCTCCATCTCCCATGCTCCCACTCTCCCCTTGCATCAAACTCTGCTCTCAGACCCTCCATAAAAATGAGGTCAGCTAATGGGCATGCAGTAGCCAAGAGCATCCTGCCCTCCTTACCTCACTTGTGTGAATTTAGGCACTAGTTTTTCCTTCTCCAGTCCCAGGACAGTGGCCTCCAATTGACAGATTCATTATCCTTCCTTGCTACTGGAGCTGCAGTTTCATGTGCTGGTGCTTTTAATAACTTCAGTGTTACCCGTTCACTTAAACGTCAGTTAATACTGGGTTCAGCACAGGGGTAAGCAGGCAAAATTCTCCAGCCTGCTTTATACAGGTCACAGTAGATGATCTAATGATCCCTTTGGCCTTAAGGACTATGAATGTTAAAAGCATTATATGGCACATCCTTTAAAAAGCTCAATATTTTTGGCACTGTCCCCTTTCTCACTGTGATCTTATCAGTCCTCACAAGCTGAATGCTGTTGAAATTTATTGGTTACTGAACATGAATGGAGGGCATCAAGAAATGCTCTGGGGAGTGTTGTGGATGATTCATATGTGGGAAACCTTCCTCCCCAAGCAGTACTAAACCATATCTGCGCAGGATGTGGGAGAGGAGAAGAACCATGCAAAGACATCAGGAGCCAAACTCAAAATAAACAAAAGGAGGTATTTCCCCCACCGGTGGGTAATGGACCAGTGCAAATCTTTGCCAAGGGGAATTACAGGTGTGAAAAGTTTACCTAGGGTCCTGGGGAGACTGGACAAGTACTTGGAGGAACAATCCAGTGGGATCGTTAAATAGATGGGTCACATCAGGCTAAGGAAATTCTCCAAGCTGGAGGTAGTGTGAGTTTTGGGAGAAACACGGTATGCGCTTTTCCTGTTGTGTCTTTTTCCTGTTGGAGACAGAACCTGGACTGGATGGACCTTGTTCAGAAGTTATGTAGGCTGCTTGAAATGCTGCCTTGCAGCTGAGATGGAAACCCAGGGCCTCCTCACCTGCGTTACCACTGAAGATCCTACACCCTTATCTAGAAGATGAGGGACTTGTACATCAACGAACGCATAAATTTGCAGAAATTCTTCTGAAGTTCCCAGGGCACCCACCGTTGGGCAGAGAAGCTGCCCGTTGTATAACTTCATTGTTAACACTAGTGTGGGGAATCAGAAAATAGGAGGTATTTTCCATGGAGGAAGTCAATAAACAATTTTTATAGATATATTTTTATTTTGCCAAGTTTAAATCGGAGAGGGAGGGCAGAAAAGAGTATAGTTTTCATCAAAAGAGGTCTTTTCCAGTGTTTGATGTTCAAGTGAGTACATTTCAATTTAAATAAATTTTGAAAATAGTTTTTCATTTAAGGAAACAGAAAAGCAAAAAGTTAATAAAAATAGTTTTAAGTGTTTCTTTCTTTTTTTTTTTTTTCCCCCCACTAGCTCTACTGATCTAATTCCAGGATGGATAATCGTATTCTTACTGATTATTGTAGGACTGGAGTTCTAGTTGGGTAGAATATTCTTTTTATTGGAAAGCATTATGTGATGCTGGTTTCGACTAAGGAGGCTACTCTGAGAAGACTGCACTGCAGTCTCCACTTTTCTTGCCTTGCTCTGCAAGACAATTTCCAAAATCCACTATCTGAGAGGCATACAGGAGAATATTTTGGTGTTGGTTTTTAAAATTAATAAAAGATTCTGAAAAAAAATGTTTTATAGGCCGGTCACATTGCTATTTTATCTTGCACTGAGATTTTCCTAAGGACCAAATTTTGAAATCCTTATCATTTCTTGCCTGGGCAAAATTTTCACAGGCTTACTTAGGTCAAAAGGACTTCTTTTTTCATTCTTTATTTACACAAATTTCCATTAATGGAAAAACAAAGTGAGGACCTAGACATTTGACTCTATAGTTTTAATACTGTAAATCAATAGCTATGTAAACATACAAACACAGGCTCTTTATTAAGGGTATGCTTATGGATTGTTTTTTGAAGTCAATTTGGCCAAAAAGGATAAGTATACTATGAAAAAGGTCACAGGTTTTATTTTTTTTTGTAGTTTTCCATATTGGAAAAGGAAAAAGAGAGGGACAAGCAAAACAGATTTTTTTCTCATAAAAACAAAATGTATGTTTAAAAGGTTTTTTTTTCCTTAAAGAGCAAGCCATTTCAAACATTTTATTTGTGTATTGCAAAGAACTGTGTTTTCGTTAAAAATATCTTTCTCATCAGAAGAAACGAAACCAAATTATTTCTAATCAGAAGCAGAGTACAGGTCTGAATACTCTGCATTATAGATTGATCTTAATGAGCAAATGATGGCTGTGAAGGATCGCATTAGGCACCAAAGCGAGTAACCATTTGCAAAACCGCCTGTTAATTTTTTATTAACCCTTTATAAACTTCAAATATGATGTGTGACCAATGTAACTCGGCTTTTCCTTTCATAAACCTCCGTGGCACTTTATGGGTTGTGATCAGTGCCCCGGGGGAAGGTCAGTGATTCAGCTCTTACTACTGGGAAATGAAAACCCTGCAGGTGAAAGGAACGCAATGGGAAATGGGATTATCTTCATGGCAGGTCTTCTAGAGCTATTCAAAGACAAGAGACCTTGAGATCACTGCAGGCATCACCTCTGGATCCAGGTTTTTGCTGCTTTTCACTAAGCGAGTGTTGCTCTGACAACAAAAAACAGCACAATCCCATGGCAGGGAATCCCTTAGGTCTTAGTGGAGAAACAAATGCATCGTTACATACCATCAGGCAGCTGAGGGTATTGGGGTTATTGGGTGCTCAGGACTTACATGATGCCTCCAGCACTTAGAAAGTACGAATTAAAATGGTCCTCTCCTCCTCTGACCCCCTAGGGTGGGCCTTCCCCCAGAGGTGTGCTCCCACAGTGCTCTTTTGGGTGATGACCAAGAGCCAGGCTTGCTTTGCAAGAGCTGACTCCCTGGACCTCCAAGGAGAGACGGTTTGTTTAATACTCAAGCTAGTGTTTGCTGGGAGGGTGTTTTTCATTGAGACTGTCTGAAGGATGCTGGAGGTCCCCCATGGCAGAGGCGCAGTGAGAGGATGGGTACAGTAGCTTCCTCTGTGCTCTAAATCCCATAGTGGGTCTACTTCAAAGGACAAGTTTATTTTCCTTTGCAAGTACCCACTTTTCCATATGCCAAAACCCCCTACCCAGAAAGGAGTGAATTAACACAAAAATATAGGAGACCACATGTTCTCTGTTGGCTTCCAGGAAGCCCCGTGATAGAGGCTGTTTGCTTGCCTTCACACCGCTCCCAGGGGCCTTCTAGACAGGGTCCCAGGCCTGCCTCCTGCCTGGCAAGGGCTCAGCATCATTCCCAGAACAGCAGCAAGCTTTCGTGGAAAGGTCCATGTGCCACCGTCCTCCTGCCCTCCCTCCTCCCGCCCACGGTCCCTCCTTTCACCCGCCCCGGTTGCTGCATCCCGAGCCGCTCTCCTCCCTCCATGCCCGGCCCGGAGATGCCGTGGGTTTAGCAGCGTTCGTGCTGGCAGCAGGAGCTCTCAGCGCAGCTTCCCACCCAGCCGCGTTCTGCCGGCTCCAGCGCACGTCTGCGATTGCCCCAGCATCCCGCATCCCCCGTCAGAATCGGGGCCCCTTGGCACGAGGCGCGGCGCGGAGGCTTGCGAAGACGTGGTTTCCTGCCTCGGAGAAATTCCCTCCCCAGAAACGAGAGCCTGCAGAGCAAAACACAGCTGCAAATGGCACTCGGAACCTCGGGAGGCCAGGCTTTAAGAAGAAGCAGGCACCTTGGGCTGGGAAGGTCCTAGTACATTTTTGCAGCTATGTAAACAACAGTAAACTGCTCCTTTTGGCCGGGCTGGAGACTGATGGCATAACAGGAAATTCTGGTGGATGATTTTCTTTTTTGGAAACCACATGAAAGTTAACCAAACTTTCCCAAAACAGAGGAAAGATTCTGACCAGGAGCAATCGGAGGATGAAGCAGAAGTTTTAAGGGCACTTGTAATCTGGTCTAACCCCAGGCACGGCCATGCCAGCAGGTTACTGCCGGGGAGAACAAGCTACTGCTCATCAGCTGCTCTGGGCAAACTCCTCTCCACCGGCTCATGTCCCCGGGGGTTGGTGCAACCCAAAGTGGGATACCAACAAGGAAATGTGGATGCCCTTAGGGTTATTAGGGTGAAGGTGGCAGAGCAGCAGTGCCTGCCCTGCCCTGGCTCTATCCAGACCTGGTGGTGTATTTCCAAAGAAGCTGTGGGCCTGAGGAGCAGAGAAAGTTTGGAGCTTCAGGGACCACACGAAGCTCTTCTTTTATAAGCCAGGGTCTTTTTATAGGGACTCAAACCAGGCCCCCAAAACAGCTGCTTTGGCAAGCCAAGACGATTCAGTCATTACCCTGATTCAGATCTTCACCCTGCGCAAAAGCCATCAATATCTGCTCAGCCCTGAGCATGCTGTCGGGTCTGCTGGTGGCTCCCGGGGTTCCTCTTGGCCCAGTTAGAGGAAAAAAAAATAAAAAATAAAAATAAAAAAAAAATCTTTCTGCAAAGCCAGTAGTGCCCAGCCAAGAGGCTTCCACACACAAGTGGCTTCTGAAACGCGAACAGGCCACAGAGGTCTGAGCTCTTCCCACAGCGCAAGTGCGTGGGCTCAACTGGAAACCCTGCTCCAGCGGAGGCTCTGCCTGCTGAACACTGGCCAGCAAGCAGAGGAGCCCAGCACTAGACCCTGGGAAGGAGGCACACCGGGTCTCCCAGGCCACTTCCCAGAGCCCTGCAGCTTCATATGGGGTCAGGGTGGGCAGGGAAAGGGAAGGGCTGCCTCTGGGAAGGGAGCAGCCACCGCAGCTGTGAGCAAGGACATCCTCTCCAGCTGCAGAGACCCTTGGACCCAGGAAGTTTCCATGGGTCAGGACTTTGCAGGCTGCTCCGCAGTGTTTGTTTGGGTTGGCTCAAAAGCTTCCCGGTGCGTATGTTTACTGGGGCGGACACATCACTCCAGCGCTGGATATGTGCCCTGGATGTCTCTATCCCAGAGGTAGCTCGCCATTAGGAAGTAGGGGTCCCCATGATGCATTCCCATTTAATTGACGTTGATTGCAGTCTTAAACGAATCCAGCCACAACCCTGGAAACTTTCTTTTGAGGAGCAGATACCGTCTCCAAAGCGCAGCATTCAGCAAGCTAAAGCGAATGGTCTAGGCTGGGTTGTAAGACATGAGCTAACTGCCAGCTTCTATTTCCATCTGTGAACACAACAGAGCCAAAATCAATAAATCATCATCATTGCCACCAAGAATTTGGTTTTATTGGATGATAATATATTTCCTACTGGTGAGACCATGTACCAGTATCTGGAAGAGGAACAAATGACTATTTACATTGCAGAGCAGGGAAGACAGAGGAAAGAAAGAAGTAAACATATCACATATGTTATATGGAGATTACTGTGGGGTTAGTCTCCGTTATGACATCTATCTCGGAGGGGAGGGGAAGAGGAAGGTGACTCATAAATGTCCCAGTACTAAGTGAATTATTCCATCACTTCACCCCCCTGTATCTCACATGTACACGGATCCCTTCGTCTCCCTTCCCATGCAAACACAGCACATGGGCCAAACCTGTAATTGCCAGGTCTTCGGACGACAGCAGGGGCTTTGCTGAAGCACTGGGTTATTGCACAACACTTGAGACCCCCACGACAGTGGAGCTAAGGGCATTATATTCTCCCTTTGAGGAGCAAGGTGTTGTTAAGCAGGGAGGATCACAGCTCTTGCCTTCAGGAGTCCCTCCATCTCACCCCACAGAGGTGGGGTGCCCATAGCAGCATTGCAAATGGTGCGGGGGGCTGGTAGGAGGGGTGCCGTGGGAACGGCTTTGGAGCCACTGAGTCTGCAGGGAGCATCTGCGCTTACCACTGGGCTCACCACGGGCTCCAGGTCTCCAGACTGCTCCTTCTCATCCGCCAAGCTGAGGTTGCTCTTGATCATCTGCTGTCTGCAGGGTCCATGCTGCCGTCTTCCCCCAGGCAGGGCATGGCGGGGGGACAGTCAGCAATGCATCTCTGCAGAATCTCAGCCCTTTCCTGCTGGAATTGAACGTTTGTCTGTACTGAAGCCTTCCCTGGAACAGGGAATTTCTGCTTGATGAAAATTGTCATTCCCATCAGCTCTTTTTTTTTTCCTAGAAAGCCTAATATGAATATAATACAATGCACAGCCAACACATTACGATGCTCAGAAAGAACTATCCACCCCAGTTTAATGCAAAGGCCTTCCCAGGAGACAACCCCATCCCTCCCAAGTGCAGTGCCGAGCTCCCCGAGCCTCGTCTCTCTCCCCTGTGCCATGAGGAGGACCGAGGTCGGCACAGAGTAGAGAGCTGGTGCTCGCCGCTCAGTCCTTGCTGCCTTGGGAATCAGTGCCATTTCTGTTCCCGCTTCCCCTGCTTCTGACCATTCGGTCTTGGCCTCCTAAACAGGCTTTCATCACCCAATTAGAAACAGAGCAACCTCCCACTACTTAGTTATATTTGGCAAGGCGAGCGCACACACAGAAATAATCTATAGCGCTCTCCCTGGATCAGCACGTGCTTCAGAGGAGAGGTTTGGCAGCCCGGCCCTCCAGCCATGGTCCCCTCCTGCATTTAACCGCCTCCACTGGTCACTGCCGATCAGCAGCTCATCGGCTCGTTAAAAGCAGGAGCAACGCCCACGCTTGCGCTCGCGGCGTTCCCGCCTGTTCAGAGCTACGGGAGAGCTGATGTCACCCACGACCCGCTGCGCCGTGGGAGAGCTGGGCTCGGGGATGCCCTCCTGGTCCCTCGCCTGGTGAAAGAGGGGGTGGAAAATGGTGTACCTCCCACCAAGCGAGGTGCTGGGATGGGGGACCTGCAAGGAAGAAAAGGAGCAAAAGTGCTTTTTTCTGAGTGTCTGAGCTGCCCCCCACAAGACATCCCAAAGGTTGCTGTCCCAGCATCCAGACATCTGAAGTTTCTGCAAGAGCTCCTCCAGATCCAGCTGATGCCGCAGGACCGATACAGCTCCCAGGACATGTACTTAGACCTTGGTGGGGCCCTGGGTGGCTGGACCTGACAAGCCAGACTTGCCTTTTCGCTGCCAAAACCAGGATGTGGTGGTATCTGCCACCCTTCCCCAGAGAGGACACAGGCATGTGGAGGGTCAAGCAGAGCTGTCTGATGGGGCAGTCCTACTTTGCACTGTACTGTGGCTGTGGAGCATGTCTGTGGTGTGAGCACAGGACTTGCTTCTCCCAAAATCCCTGATTTTATGTGAGTTAGTCTGGCCTGACTCTGGGATGAAGACCCAAGCAAATCGGCATGGATTGAGAGAAGTCAGCTGGGCTCTGCTTCTGCTCCCTCCAGCCCTTGGATGTGGCTGGGCCGCATCCATCCCCAAAGATGCAGACCCTGAGGGTCAGTAACCACCTGGACCCTGGAGAGATGCCAGCTGGCTGTATCTCCTGTGTCCCAGGGCCAGAGGAAGGCTATGGCCATGCAGTGACAAGGAGAGCGATGCCACCAGCAGGGTTCTGCTCCAAGTACACGCCACCAAGGGTACATGCAGCATCACCAAGCTGCCATGTCCCATCTCATGACACAGTGCTCAGAGTCTCGGATGTTGCATGTTGTGCTGAGAGGCTCAGATGTTGCATTTTAAAAAGCCTTTTGAGTCCTAGTCATTAGGGAAGCAAAGTTATTCCCTGGTTCAGAGAGGGGACACAAGCTGCAGAGGTTTATAAAGTGACAGGCGACGTGTCCTTGCCACAGAGGGGCCATCACAGGCTCAGCAAGAACAGGCTGCCAGGGAGTCACACAGGGGTCCTGGTTTGGTCCTCACAAATTGAAATTTTGTTAGGTTACAGCTTCAGCGTAAACAACCCTTTCATTGGAGAGGCACAAGGAGAGCCCTGAAAGCTCTCTGGCACCAGGCTGGGGTTTCTCCCAGCGTAACACCCACCTGATGGTTTAAATCCAAAACACAACGCAAAGCAGCGGGGGGTGGCACAGGCTCCGTCTTCACATCAGGTGCAAGGCTGAGCACACGGATTTGTATTGCATTGTTCTGGTGATTGGGGAAAAAGAAAGTCCTGCGGCAGCAGCAATTATAAAATCTTCTGGAGAAGGGAGAACACAAGGCTCCAAGGACCCTTTCTGCCTGAGGAGCTATAAAAGGCAGGCAGTAAAAAAGCAGACCTGGGAATAACCCTTATTGAGTCGAAGCAGGTCACGGGGAATGGACCAGCTGCAACACCTGATGGGTACACAAGCATCCAGCACCTTGGGAGCATCCAGGAGGTCTTCTAGGAGGAATTTTTGAAACTCAGGTACTAAACTCTTCCTAAATCTGGTTCTAGGGACCTATGTCCATTTCTGGGCCTCATTCCCTCCAAAAAACCAGAATTTATACAGTTACTGCACACAGGTGTATATATGCCACATCTATCTATTGCAAGTAGTTTTTAACCTGTTGATGATTTCATCCCAATTTGGCAGATGAGTAAAACTCTCAAAAAGAATTTGGCTTCTGTAAGTTTTGTGGAGATGGTTGGAGGATAGAGATCTTATTTCTGGCTTGGGTGAGGGCAAGGCCCAGCCCTCAGGAGACACCAGAGAGTCCACACTGCCACTGCTCAGGGTAGTTGGGCTCTGCCAACTCTTCTCCCTTCCAGACCTACCTGATAGAGACAGCAGCACGGGGGCAGGACAGGAGGAGGGAATGGCGACATTGCATGTTAATGAAGTTGGGTAATAATAATTGTTTTATTTATAAGCACCCCCACCCCTGTTGAATCGCTCGGGGCGCTGCACAACAACCACAAAAACAATTGCTCATTAATTAAAACCACACCGACCTCCCCAAGATTGCAAACAGATGGATAAACACATCATATGATATAATATCTCAGGAACTGAGAATGGGAAGGGACCACCTGTACCAGGCGCCTCAGGCAGGCAGAGGTTTAGCTTCTGCCTCCCTGGACTCCCAGCTTCACCGCACTCCCCAGTACCCCAGGAGTAATCAGGACTTTCGTACCACAAGCTGTCATGTGTCCCCAGAAAAAAAACCAACCAAAACAGGAGGGCATTACTCATGTACTAAAGCCTGGCAGTAGCCTGGAAATGCCCACATGATCTTGGAGGTCCAGTACCAGTTGCCCACATACATGGATGTTAAAGAGTGAACCAAAAACCTCTTCTTTCTGCCAATCCTTCCAGCCTGAGCTGGGGTGGGAGGAAACGCCCCTGCTTTGTGTTTGGGGAGCAACACCATCCTCATCCTCGGTGGAATCCATCAGCCTGACACTGTCCTCTGCACCCCACAGCCTCTCTGGGGCTGTAGAGTTTCCCGTGCTTCAGGGGAAAACCTAGATGAAGTCTACAGGTGAACTAACTGTGCATTGGGGAGTCTGCCTGGTCCTGTAAGTGCCTGCAGCTTGGGGCCGATAGAGAGAAAATACAATGCAACACGTGGACTTAACAAGTCCCTTCCCAGCCCTTCAGCACTGCACGTGTTTTTCATCTGAGCATCTCTAGCCAGTCGCGAGCACAACGGCTTACCTCCAGATCACCTCCACTAAATAAGGAAAGCACCGTTCGCTCCGTCCACCCCAATAAACCCGGGAGTCACCGAGCCAGACTTGGTTCTTCATGATTTAATCAACGAGCCAACAGTGGTACAAGAAAAGGGACTTTAACAAATCCAGCATCCCCAATTCCCATGAGTTCAACCTCTCCTGCTCAAGCCTGGCACCCCGCGGCAGCCTGGACTGAGCTTTCCTCCTGCCTTTCCTCACCGCACCTTTTACGCATGGCAGACCTTATTTGAGAAAATGTTCCTGCAGCAGTGTCCCCGGGGGCCTGCGAGCGGCTGCCAATGTTTTCAGAAAGGTGAGGACGGTCTGAGCCGGCGCTCCTGACTCACGGAGGCAGCTGGCGGCTCTCCCCGGCCAGCTGGAGGGTGGGAACAGCTCGCCGAAGGATGGGGATGCAGGGTGTGGGCTGAGCATCGCCCAGGGAGCAGCCACATCTGGGGAGGAGGCTGAGGGGGCTGCCAGCTCACGCACGGCTGTCCTCGCAGCGCCAGGCGTGGAGAGGTGGCGGGTGCCGAGCACACATCCCTGGGAAGGCACCTCTTTGGAAGATGGTGGGGAAAGCCCTCTGGCCTCAGGTCTTCCGCAGAGTTGCAGCCTGGCTGGGGTCTTGCAGGACGATTTGTCAGGTCCCTCCAGCCCGGCTTGGGCAGCCATGAGATTTCTCACCGCGAGGTGCCCGAGGAGCTGGTAGCGGGTGAGCCAAGCAAACACCCCATCCTCGCACAAACCACAAAGGCAGCTCTTTGCGCACAGGCTGGGGAAGCTTTAGCCCTGATTTATGCCGCATAAATTTAGACCTTTGCTTCTCTACAGTCTATTTGCCCCTTCCCACTCTCACATTAGTGTGCGTTACTGAGCCAATGAACTTAGCGAGTTGTTGAGAGAAAGACTGAGTATGCCACCTCAAGTGCCTGTGTGTCTACACCTTGGAGAAAGCACCTGAAACGGCACTGAGGATTAGTTTGCAGGGGGAAGACTTTGTTTGCCCACCTTCCCAGGATGGTTTGGCAATGGAAAGGGCAGTGTTCCTGCCCTTCGCCATTGCATGGGGCCACCTTGTCCCCATCACTTGTCACTCAGGCTCTGCACGTCCCAACAGCCCACAGACAGAGATCACACTAGTGGGGTCAGTGTTCAGGATGCTCCATGCTGACCAACACCTTTAACCCGGCAGGAGGGACACCTGAGAAATTCTACATCTGGAAAAGCTCCTGTTAATGTGTTTGACCTTAGTTTCATCTGAATCCTTGTGGGAATACTCCACAGGCTTTGCCTGGAACCAGGGATTTCTCTTTTGTGAAGCACATGTACCACTGCTTATGAATTCTGACCCATTATGCCACATTCTCTCCAGATCTAAGTGGCCCCCCTTGGGCTGACGCAGAGCGTTGCATCCGGGGCTGGGTACTCCTTTCACCACATCTCTTTATTTCAGATGCCAGGAGGAAGAGTGTTCCATGCTCTGCAGGGGAGCACAGCCCTTGGCATTCACCTTGCTCCCCAGCGCTACAAGCTTCTCTCCATGGGCCTCCCTTGGAGACAGAGCAGATGTCCCCACCCCAGGTAGAGTCAAGGAGAGACAGGAGAGTCTCTCTTGTGGGAGACAAGGAGACCTGGGCTGTGGGAGGGCTGAGACAAGTTACACAAGCTGATGCGCAGCCCAACAGAGAGGCCGGTGGAGCTGCCAGGGATATATGCCTAAATAGCAGAGGTCAGAGTCTGGCCCGGAGTTATTAATTCTCGTTACTCTGATGACATACGCTGCACTGTGTGGCCGCAGCACAGCTGGGGAGCCGCTGTCTTATCAGGTCTCACTCCTGGAAGGCTTCTCCAGCTCTTCTCCTCAAAGGTTGACTTTCTGACCCAACGCAAAGCTCCATGCAACCACTGAGGAGCCAGTGGCCTATCTGAGGGCTAGATTTGTCCCCTCAGGAAATTACTGTGGGTCCTGACTGATCTCCAGTGGACCCATCCAAAAAAAGAATAATATGGCTTTTCTGCAGACAACTCTATCTTTGCTACATACCAATCCCATGACAAACCAGTTGGCACGCGAACGCAAGCACGAAAGCAATTTGGCTTCCCTCCTCCTTATGTTGACAGCTTTAAAGCCGCTCTCTTTAAACTCACCTCCCGTAGGTGGTTCGGCAGCAGAGCCAAAGGCTGTGATTACACTTCCAGAATGTTTGTTAGCTGCAGGTCCCCAGGCACCGAGTTCTGGAAAATATTTTTCAAGCAGTGTCCTCAGGGTCAGAGGCAGGTTCTCTGGCTTGTTCCTGGCTGACTTCACGCTGGGGTATGCATGCCGCAGCCAATGTGTTTTTTAGGACTCATAGGCCGGCAGACAGATCCGACAGTCTCTCTCCGGGTTCCTGCACCTGGGAGGATTCGCCCCTTCACGGGATGGCACAGGGGGATTTGCTCCCTTCGTGGATGTCTGAGAACAAAGCAATCAGTGAGGCTCTCCAGGCCGATCAGATACGGCGCGTGCATCTTTCTGAACTTCTTTACTAAGAAAGCACTGGTCTGGCCCTGCTCAGATGGCGATCGCACCGCACAGCGCGGGAGCGGCTGAGCGGGAGCGTCACAGCATCGCTAGCAACGAGGAAAGGTTTTGTGAAGTGTAGCGGGGCTAATAGAGGGGAACTTTAATTGCAGCAAGTGAGAAACAGGTTGAAACGCCCTTCTGGTAGCCCACCAGCACTGAGCCTGTGGAGCTGGCCCAGGTCATCCATCTCCTTACACAAGAAAATCTCCACCAAAAGAGCCTCCAGCCATGCCCCTGGTCCTGCAGCACACAGGTTTGCTCCGGTTAGATGCAAACACCCATTAAAGCAATTAGGACCTCAGTCTCATGCCGTTTTAGGTCTCATCAGCATGTTGATCACGGGTTCCCCTGCAGGACACCTCTGCTCTTTGGGGAGATGTGAGTTTGCAGTATGGGAACCCAGTTCCCCCGGGGTTGGCTCATCCTCTTGTTGAAGATAGGTGTTTGCATACCTTTAGGGCATCGTTATGTTCCTGTCCATCTCAATCACTGAAGTTAAACCTGTGCTTTAGAGCTGAAACCTTCTATTCCCACTAGAAAAAAAAAAAAACACCAAAAAACCCCCAAGGGATTGTTTACTTTAGAAAGGAGGAAAAAAAGTGAAGACATGGCAGAGTAGGAAGCAGCTAAGCAGAGGCAGAGGTCCGTGGCTCCTGTTCCCACGGGGACATGGGGCTGCTCTGTAACTTTTAAAGGTGGCACACTCAAAACCAATAAAAAGAAACACTTTTCTACCCAGTGTGTGCAGCTAAACTGTTGAATTCCCAGCCTTGAAACTAACCAGTGTGTCATTTTACATACACCACCCAACGAGCCTCAGTGCTGCCTCCCAAGTCTTAAGTCATATCACTGGTGATGCTGAAGAAGGGAATGAGAAGAAGGAAACAGGCTGACATATCCGACCCGCTGAAATCACAGTCAAAAATGGCTTAGCTAAGAGGCCAATTTAAAGGAGAACAGATCTACACGAGCTACACATCCTTCTGGTTGTTCTACCACACCTTTATTAAATGCAGCTGACAGAGGTTCACCTATTCCTTGCCATGGGTATAGGGCCAAACACTGGCCAAAGGAGCATCCATGCCACCTGAGTAATTTCTACCAAAAAATTAGTGTACGGAGTCTAATGTAAAGGTACGAGCCAGTGGGATATAATGACGGTCGTACAGTTGCAGCTATTTGGGATCAAGCCTCTTGGCTTTCTCCTTTGCAGCGCTGACGCCTATGTACTGAAAACCCAGCATCCCATTTCTCTCCTCTTCCAGTTCTTAGGCAAATGAAATATAGCCTTTTTTGTACTCTTTTACTCTGTTAATTCTGTTCATATTGTTATGCAAAGAGGAGCAGGAACTTCTCAGCAAAACCAAAATTTCCTTGGGCTAGAATGGCATAACAAAGCATATATTCTGCATTTTGCAATCTGGTCTTACCAAAACCAAGTCTCTGACCATATATATTAATATTCTGACATTGTTTTCTCTACAAAATTAGCTCTGAATAGAACCTGTGCACTGACATGTCACACACGGTGCCAGAGCACAAGGGAAATAGTTGGAAGTGGAAAAGTCACTGAGACTGTCATTGGAATGCCCAAAGCTAAAAGCAGAGGCAAACTCTGCCAGGAAAGGTAGCTTTCCTGCCCCCGAGGCACTTTGACCCTAACCCCACAAGTTACACGCTACTGGTTCACCTCCTCCAGTTACCCAGTAACTGGGTGGGAGGGAGAAAGGGGGGGGAATCTCCCAAGAGCCTTGGGCACTCGGCGCTCATCTCTGCTTATGCATGCATGCCTCATCTGTGTGATCTGCACGTGCACACACACACAAAAGGCATTTTATAAGCAACCTGTGGTCTTCCAAAGATGCTAAGTTGCTGCAACCATACTGTTTTTATTCCCTCCTCACTTCTTTTCCGCCTGTGTGTTTATTGAACAAAGCAGCTCCATAAAGAGCTTGGGCTTTTATCTTCTGTGTCAGGGGATCCAGCAATCTGGTAGTTTGTAGCAGCCTGGAGTCCTCCGTCTCCATCCCTCAGTCCACCAGCGCATGAAAAATACATCCAGGCTCTCCAGGAGCCACGCGAGCACTTCCTCGTTACTGTAACTTGCATTCAGAAGTTTTTCGTTCACAAACTTTCCTCTGGAGTCCTTTTCTTAAACACGGATTGCTTGTAATATTCTTGACATTTATTCATTGCATCTCTAATAACTATTAGTATTCAAGAGGTCACATTAAGAGCCTGGTGGGTTTCCAGCTGCAATTACCCTGCTTTGTTTTACTTACTTGTCAAAGAGCTGGTCTAGGGGGTTATGTTTGTTCTGCTGAAAGAAAGCTTTATGGCATGTTTCAGGGCTGACATTATGACACTAGTAGGCCAGACAATCTGTCATTGGAAAGAATTTCTGCAAATCCCCAAAGTTTTTCTGCATTTCTATGTTGTCATCTAAAAAGCAGCATCTGCTCTGTAAGGCTGCCAGAAGAAGGTCATATTTTTATTTTTACCAATAAAAGGAAAGGACGAGCCTGCGGTTCAGGCACTGGACGAGCCTTTGGGCGGCCCAGGGTTTGCTTCGCAATTCGGCCACGAGCTCCCTGTGTGACTTTGGGCAGTGGGCCCAGCTGGGGATTGGTACCTTTCCCCACTTGGAAAGCAAGGAAGTGCCTTCCTTCCACCCTTCGGAGTAATGTTCTTTTCTAGTGTGACTTCTGGGCAGGAGTCATCTTACTCAATTTATATGTCAACAAAGAGGGTGAAAATGCTCCGGCATCGCAAACAGCACCGCTGGTCCCTACATTTCTCCCATCCCTCATCTTGTCTCACTCCCTCTGACTCTTCTGCATCTACTGTTACCTGTTCCCAAGCTGCAGCATCTTTTTTTTTTCCCCGATATATGCCTTCTTCCTAAATGAGGTTTTTCCTCTTGGTTTGTCTTTGCCACAGCTCTGAAGACAAACAACTCACATGAAAAACGTTTCTAAGGGAGGGTTATTTTCATGCCATCTTTGTTAATGGCATCTCTGTTGGAAACTGTCAGTTGAATGCTGTTTGACACATCCCTGGCTGTGACACATGGAGGAGAGCCAGAAAACGGGAACCTTCTTTCCAAAGGAGATGAGATTTCAATGAAAGTGTCAGTTTTTAACTTAAGTCTTCTCAAATATTACATTCACAAAAAAGAATTCACCAACAGCTGCACTTCTAAGAGACCAAGGGACTGATTACATCTGTCACAAGGATAATATATTGCCCTTTGAATGATAGGTGTGTACCAGAAATTGCAGCACGTCTATGACCAATGAAGTGACTTCAAAGGTGGTGGTGGGTGGCAGTGGCGGTGGTGGGCTGGGCTGGAGGCAGGGGAGAGGCTGGGGTGTATGCTACCTCAGGTGTTTTCAATAAATCTCATGTACTTCACACAAAGATGCTTTAAAGCTCTTTGACAGCTTCAGCGTTTTAACACCTATTTTTGATTATGCAATAGCCACTATCTGTAAACAGGTTAAGAAAATGGTGTAAGTGAGTTGCATTCATATTTTAAACAGAAAGCGCAGCACTTCAAATGCAAATAGGAGACATCCTGTCTACAAGGACATTTAGCCAATTGCTTGATGCATGTGGTTTCAAAGATGGTTGACTTCTATCCAAAAGACACAGATGGGATAACTTAGACACAAACAGCTTTTAATTTGCCACTTATGTTGCGTCTTTACTTTACCTGCTGCTATTAGAGCAATAAGGGTGAAAACACAGACCTAGAAAGAGCATTCCTGGTTAGAGCCCCTGGTTAGACACGTGAAGAAACTGTCCTTGAAATGGCCCTGCTGCACTGAAACACCACAGTCTCCAGAATCAAACAACTCCAAAGATATCAAAGAGAGTAGCCCAGGTCCCTTGTGCAATGGGCAATTCCTCATCTAATTTAAAATACAATTCAAAGGTTCAATATTTTAGCATCTAGGGATAGAGCTGTAGCTGAAATACTCTGCAGGATTCAGTGGGATATCCTTATTCTCTTTTATTCCCTCAAAACAGTGGCACAGCTCTCTTGCAAAATGTATGAAGAAATATGGTGAAGTTTCACACCATTTAAGTATTAAGGCAGACGGGTAATTCATACTCAAGATATCCAGATACTTTGAGGGGTGATCCAAAGTCTGCTCAGCTCCACAGAAAGGAGACTCACAGAAACCTCCATGAGCTCTGGATGAAGCCCAGCAGGCATCTACTGGAAAGGGCAAAGAGAAAGCCAGTTTATTCAGTTGCACTAAAACAGACAAAATAGATAAAAATAAAATGTATGAGCAACCAGTCCACGTGTCTACAAAGGGCATAAGTTTCCATCGACCTCTGTGCCTCAGGGACATGAAATAATTGTGATTCTTATGTGCCAAAAAAGCCCTGTGTAAATATTGCTCATTGCTAAACAAAACAAAAGGTTGTTTGACCAAATCAGATGTGACAAAATGAAAAGAACACCATGAGGAAGTAAACATGTGAAGTCCACATTTTCTGAGGGACTCTGAATAATGCTCTAAATGAATATTTTGGAGCTTGGTTTTGTGCAGGTGCTAGGAAGTTTTATACTCAGAATGCCTGGAATATTTTCTCCACTACAGGGAAATTATTAAATACTAGTACGCTTGAGTCTTTTGTGCCAATACTAACCATTAACTTTTGGCTTCAAGCCACAACTGTCTACTTTGCAGTGGATTCTGCCACCAAGGGAAAGGCCATTACGGGCCTGTACTTTCTTCTCGTTAGCATATTCCAAAATAATTAACAGAAGTTGTTCAGCAGATGGTTCCTTTTCTGTCAGCAAGTACCTACAGTTTAATGGGTTATGCTGGATTCCTCACTGTGAGTGGGTGAGGCTGGAAGGAAGATTAAAATGCATGATCTTTGATCCACCCACTTGTAATTAGTTCTTAGGGTTTTACATAATAGAAAATATAAAGGAGGTGGGAGAAGGGAAATGAAATCATTATAAACCAAGAGATCATCGGCAGCCATGTCAAGCTGTGATTACGTTATCCAATGACATCTCATCGCTGTGCAGGCATGGAGTTGTAATTGTTTCAGCTGGGGATTTGAAGATTTACTAATTGTATGTGTTTCGGTGTCCTAGTCTGGAGATTCAGCAGGAAACCACAAAAAAAAATAGGAGTTGCCTGTGTTTGTAAACTGAAAATGATGATCCCTTCATGCCCTTGCAGCAACCAGAGGCCCAAGTGAGAGAGGATGAGCAACCAGCAAATCTCTTGGCTGCAATCAGAGAGAAAAAGTACCCTTGCCCCAGGAGTTTACTTTGTCAGCAAACACAGGCTGGTCAGGAATTGGGATTGTTAACCTCATTTACGAAAGGAAAACCAAAATTCACATCAAGAATTTAAGGGCTGCCTCTTCAAAAAGCCCGAAACAGTTTCTGGCCCATTGGGGTTTAGGCAGCTGCAAACTTTCACCCCACTCCAGCCCATATGGATCCTTCTCACCTGAGAAGGTGTGTGGTCCAGACCCCCTCTGCCTCAATGGGAAGAGGATCTGAGTCACCTTGCAGAGACTGTGCCTCTCTATCTCCTCTGGCTGCAGAAGGAAGCCTCCGTGCAAGACATCACACTGATGGAAACACCCCAGTTCCATGGAACAGGGCATAGGAGCGTTCGATGTGACAGGCTGTTGCCCAACTTCTGCATGTTTTTTCCTAGCACTGTGGCAAAAGAGATTTTAAAGAGGAGATGCGAGGAAGTCTATGAAGTACCTAAGTGCAGGGATTTTGGTTGCTTCCTCCAAGTATGGGAGAGAGCACAAAATCCAGCAAACCTGCAATGAAGGCGAATGCCAGGGACCTTTGCAAAGCTTCTTGATGCTGAATGGGAAGTACCAAGGGGCATGAGAACAGGTCAAGGGGCAAAAAGGACAGGTACAAATGAGATGGGGAACCACCTAGGAAGGGCACTGGTGGCATGACATGATGAAAGGCACATGCTGGAACAGTTACCTTTGCAGGACCTTCCTAGGCAGGCAGCGGTGGTTGCAAAATGCAGAGGCAATCATAAAATCATAAAAAGGTTTGGATAGGAAAGGACCTTTAAAGGTCATCTTGTCCAACCCCCCTGCCATGAGCAGGGACATCTTCAACTAGATCAGGTTGTCAGAGCCCTGTCCAACCTGACCTGGGATGTGTCCAGGGATGGGGCATCTACCACCTCTCTGGGCAACCTGAGCCAGGGTTTCACCACCCTCGTTGTGAAAAATTTCTTCCTTAGATCTAGTCTGAATCTGCCCTCTTTTTTAGTTTAAAACCATCATCCCTTGTCCTATCGCTACAGGCCCTGCTAAAATGTCTGTCCCCATCTTTCTTCTGAGCCCCTTTTAATTTCTGGAAGGCTGCAATAAGGTCTTCCAGGAGCCTTCTCCAGGCTGAACAACCCCAACTCTCTCAGCCTGTCCTCATAGGAGAGGTGTTCCATAGAATCATAGAATAGTTTGGGTTGAAGGGACACATCTAGTCCAGCCCCCAGTTCCATTCCTCTGACCTGCTCCAACAAGTCCATGTCTTTCCAGTGCTGAGGGCTCCAGAGCTGGACTCAGTACTCCAGGTGGGATTTCACTGGAGAGGAGTAGAGGAGTAGAATCACCTCCCTCAACCTGCTGGACAATGTTGCTGTAATGCTGAGATAGGAAGAGCTTGAACAAAGTTGTAGCTCCACTGATGGACAAAAGAAAACACATCTTCAAGGTGTGCTGCAGAAATCACCAGTAAGTGTGAGCTGTAGGGATGAGAAGGTCTTTTAGGTACTGATACTCCAGAGCTGCAATGTGAGGAGTAAGCCCTGCATGAAGAGATGAGGTGAGAAGCACTATTCCAAGGGAAGGCATGAGACACAGAGCCAGGAGAGCACAGAAGTACAAGACACCACCATGGGGGCAATGTTGCAGGAGGACTATGCATGGACTGTGCTGATGGATCAAGGGATTGATGGGCTCAGAGCGGGTTTTTTAGAGGATTTGACAAGCCAAATCCATGCCCAAGCCTCAGGCTTGGCTCCCAATGATGGCCAGTGCATAAAACCAGAAGCAAGCCATGCTGAAAAAGCTATGTTCTTTAAGAAGGTGTGAGTCTGTTCACACTGACTGCAGTGTGAACATGCAAAGACTTCATAGCTGCCCAAATGCTGGTAATGGGACTGGGGGTTGCAGGGAACCAAGGAAATCTTGAACAACATTTTGCATCTTTGCACTGACGACCTAGTTAGCTAATGAGCGTGTCTTTGGCATTGTCCTCTGTAGCTACAATTTGAAGACAATTCTCGTTTTTGTTTCTGGGAGAAAAAAAAATCCCTTAGGGAGCTGTGGTATTGCTAAAAAAAATACAAAAATTAAAAAGGCTTTTTACTGAAAAAGTAAAACTAATTTAACTCTTGCATTCATGCATTCAGAAAAGAGGATATTGGGAATGATGCTGGGGGTGCTAGCTTACTGAAGCTGCAGAAATAATCACAGCACTTTATTCAGTATGAAAGGAAGAAGCAGTCACACATGTATGGTTTCATGGAGCTAGGAAATGGGAGCCCCAGACAAAATAGTCAGCATGGGGCTGATACAACAGGCAAATCAAAGAAGTTCTGGTAACAGGCCTTTGAAAAATATGAATAAAAGTCCTTTTTGGACCAAGTGCTCTCTACAAGAGGCACTGCAAGCAAGAGGCTACCAAGCACTTGATCCTGAGACCGTCCTGGGCTCTCCATACTCACAAGGAGCTCTTGCCTCCATTGTTTTCTCCTTCTAATGTGCATG
This sequence comes from Phaethon aethereus, assembly GCF_964289735.1. Taxonomy (NCBI): domain Eukaryota; kingdom Metazoa; phylum Chordata; class Aves; order Phaethontiformes; family Phaethontidae; genus Phaethon; species Phaethon aethereus. The sequence goes on from NC_138579.1 coordinate 4,539,762, forward strand.
AGCTGTTTCTTCTTAAAATCAGCTCACTCTTCAGGCAAAAGGGTCTAACAGCATGACAGATCTTCCAGCAATGTCCCTTGTCATGCATGAACCCAGATCCTCTGATTCTCGGGCCACAAACCTCTGTGGCTGGAGATGAAGGAACGAGCCATTAGCTTATATATGGAGTCAAAGCCACTAGAGGGAGTCGATGTGTTTGCATGGTTCATACATCCATTCATCTTCTCTTTCTCACTCTCCCCCTTGGAAGAGAACAGGAACAGAAAGGGAGGGAAACACACAGGGAAATTGCTCAGGACATTGCACTGGTGTACACTGCAGAAGCTCCACTGGCTTCAGTGTTTACAGTGAGTGGGATTGTTCTGGGTTTCCAGCAGTGTAACTCAGCAGAAGATGGTCTGGTGGAGTCCCCAGGAACATTATGTATATCTCAAGATCGCCCAGGAAAATGAAGGGAAAAATGGGAGCCTAAAAAAAAGTCAAATGGTGGAAGTGATGGAAGGAGTATCCATAACCTACAGGGAAAGGCTAGAGGAATTATGTTGGTTTGGTTTAGAGAGAAGGCGGCTGCAGTAAGAGAAAGTCAACAGACTTCTTGTACAGAAAAGGTTGTTTTAAAAGCATCAGGCCTTGCTTGTTCTTCATGGCCAATGTGGGAGGATGGGCTGATGGTTCAGATCCTCTGTCTCAGGGTCCAGAAAGACTCACCCTTGCATCACTGCAAGAAGCTGAAGTAGGAAACCTCTTGAGATCCCCAAGCCCTACACTTCCATGAGTTGTTGAACTGTGCGCCACAACCCAAAGGCAAGGAAGCCTGTACCAAAGGTGGGGGCGTGTAGTTGTCTCTGGTTGTCCGTACAGCCAGCCCTTCTGTACTCCCTTTTGAAATGAACACTGTGGTTAGCAAAAAGGCAAGAAAATCCTTTGGCACATGGAGTTCATTGAAAGCCACAGGACCCGCTAACCACTCTTTCCTCATGCTTCCTGACAGCCCAGCCTTATGATGCCCAATGTTCGTCACACACTTAGCCAAATTCAGTCCTCTCCCAAGGGGGACCATGCACCGTTTCATCCAACATTGCTACCCAAACGCACACAGCAACCTCCATAGCAAGGAGGAGTTGCTCTGCCTCTTCATTGCCACCATGGTTAGCACTTTTGGGACTGACATGTACTCCAGAAGGGAAACTTGGCTGCTAGTCTTTGAACTAAGCAGCCATGACTCTATAAATGGCCTTTAAAAAGTTTAAGTTTCACAGGCTCAAGCAAGACTAGTGAGACCCTGAGATGGAGGGAGACCTTCTTATAGTCCAGTCTGGACTATCAGCACATTCTGTGTCCTCTGCAGGTAGTCTGGAACATATGATGAAAAAATGATAGTGGCTGGAGGTTACATTTATGAGCACCCAAAAAAAGGGTCTATAAGTAGGACTGCACCCTTTCCTTACTATAAATATTAAGTAATCTAATTGCTCTGTTTTTACAAAGGAAATTCAAACCATTCAGGGAAGAGATGTCAGGAATGCCCTTGTGACAAATGGGGTTTTCATCAGAAAATTATGAGTCCATACTGAATTTCCTGGAGAAATGTACCAGTTTCAACCAAACTTTTTCTTGATAAAAGTTGCTTGGGTCTAGCTCAATATTTCTCATGAGTTAAAGGCTGTTCCGAAAAGCCTTCAGAAGTACTCAAGGAAATGCTCTTTGCCTGACATCTGGGGGAACATCTACTGCTCCCCCTGTCAAGGCTCAGCTGATGTACAGCAATTCACAATAATCTAAATATGTATCTAAGAGAGTCAAAAAAAATAGAAGCCCCATTGCATGTCACACCGTAAGCCCCTTTTTTAGACATGCAATAATCAAGACACCAAAATACAACCAGTAAAAGCAGAGTTAGTAAAAAATAGGAAATGAAATTGCAATAGACTTCTTTTTCCTTTTTTTTTTCATTCAAATTAAATGTTCTGTCAAAGTTAAGTGTCATGAACACTTCAACACCACAGTAGCATCATCCGTCTGTTCCCACCAGTGGCCTTGCTCTTGTAAGCATGCCGTAGTTGGACTAACATGTTTGATTTGTTGACCTTCAACACAGAGCTCTTCACCCATGAATGGTCATTCTAGTTTTAATACAAATAAGTAAACCTGAAATGTGAATTCAGCAATCTTCCTCAGTGGGATCTGTGTTTCCAGTTTGCTTAAGGATATTTTCTTTTGAGAGACCTTTCTACAGCTTTATCTTTCTATCTTAAAGCTTCTGCCTTTGCCTGGATGCTGGCACGACAGAATGACGGCACTCAAGTTCCCCAAATAAAGTACTGACAAATTTATTGTCTGCAATAATATTTTCCTACCTCTGTGAGGTGGGTTGAACCTATTCCACTTTCCCCTTACTAAAAACCAACACTGATGGCAGTAATTTATGTTTTGGTCAAGGCCAAGAAGACTAATTAGAGCATATTAAGCTGAACTGTGCAGGCAGTTCCTGCTCTTCTCCCTGGTACAGATCCCACATGCCATACGCATCCTCCTGTCGATGTTCATGAATGGCTGTTTACGGGCTGGAAAGAGCATTTTGTTAAGATATTTGTGCAGTTCCTTAGTCGGAGCTTTCACTGTTTCCGGGATTCCTTAATCATTTCCCTAACAACCACCGATAACAAACGTGACCTTCTCATGAAAAATGAGGCTAGGTCTATAAACATGTTATTAAGAATAAATGAAGCTTTTAGTAGAAGGGGTTAGTTGGGGGTCTTTGCTAGGCAGTTAGCCCCTGGAAACTTGAATGTAAATAGAAAACAATTAAAACTGGAGGCCCGAAGGATACTGCACTCAGCCAGGGAGGCTGTAATTACGTTTCTGCTGCCCATAATCACTTCTAAAGTGAGTGATCATAAATTACAAATGTGTTCAGAATCCTCCCAGAGCATGGTCTGAAAAGCCTTCTTCTCAGAGCTGGCTTGGGAAAGGAAGAAAGAGAGAAAGGGGGAAAGGAATAAGAGGAGAGGAGAGGAGAGGAGAGGAGAGGAGAGGAGAGGAGAGGAGAGGAGAGGAGAGGAGAGGAGAGGAGAGAAGAGAAGAGGAAGAGAAGAGAAGAGAAGAGAAGAGAAGAGAAGAGAAGAGAAGAGAAGAGAAGAGAAGAGAAGAGAAGAGAAGAGAAGAGAAGAGAAGAGAAGAGAAGAGAAGAGAAGAGAAGAGAAGAGAAGAGAAGAGAAGAGAAGAGAAGAGAAGAGAAGAGAAGAGAAGAGAAGAGAAGAGAAGAGAAGAGAAGAGAAGAGAAGAGAAGAGAAGAGAAGAGAAGAGAAGAGAAGAGAGAGAAGAGAAGAGAAGAGAAGAGAAGAGAAGAGAAGAGAAGAGAAGAGAAGAGAAGAGAAGAGAAGAGAAGAGAAGAGAAGAGAAGAGAAGAGAAGAGAAGAGAAGAGAGAAGAGAGAAGAGAAAAGAGAAGGTTTTACCTTCCTTCTCTCTCCTGCTCTTCCACGTGTATCCATCAGGCTTCCAAATTAATGTTGGAACGGGAAGCTTAGGCTAAACCAAACCCCGGTGTTTCTTCTTTTTCTTTAAATACAGACACGTGCATACACACATGGATGCATAGTTAGTTAAATGAAGAAAATGTATCTGCAAACATCATATTTAATTTCATTAGCTACTGTTGCTTTCCTGGAATCCACTTACAGCACATGAAGATAAACATTGTCCGAGTGATAAGGGTGTGTTTATAAACTTTGTTTGGGATGAAAGAAGCCCTAGCTGGTGTGTTTTTATAGTAGGGTTAATGGTGCTTTACTAATCCTTTGCCTGTGACCAAGAAATACAGACATCTTGACTTTCCTGTGAGACACACATGCATTTTCCTTCTTCCCGGGCCCTCAGTGTGTAGCTGGAAGACAATGCACCACCCCCAGGCTCGGCGAGAGTGAATTGCGAAGCAGCGGCATCGCATTCCTGGGACTTCACCACTAGACACTCGATGTTCCCGGATAGCAGAATTAATTCAACACATTGTTATTTTACAGTTTGGCTTTGTTTTGGGGGGCCTTTTTTTGTTGTTGTTGTTTAAGAAAACTGCCCCAGCTAATGCTCTGCAGCCTCCGAACTCTCGTGCAGGTACTGCATAATCACCCGGCATGTCCACCCGGGACCCCCAGTGTGGTGTCTGTTGGAGGATTTCAGCCAAGTGTGAGACTCATTGGCCAGGGAAGGCTCCAGCCTTATTTTTGTTGAATATGCCACTTCACCTACATCCCTCTCCCCGGCTCCCCGCCATGCACACAAGTCATCGCCCATGGCTGCGCTGCCCTCAGCTTCCTTAGCCACATCCTTTTGGCTGCTCTGTTTCAGCTCCTCGCTGGTAGACTGAATTGGAGGCTTCCTCCCCCTGCCAGCCCCTCTGCGTGGTGTAAAACCCAACCTTCCCAAAAGGTCAGGGCTCTCTGTTTTTCCAAACTTCTGTTTCAAATTTAAGAGACAATGGCTCACAGGGAGCTGAGTGGGGGTAATATGCCGCAGTGCTGAGTCACAGGAGTCCAAGCTGAATTTTCTGTTAACGCTGAAACACAGCCTTAATTATGATATTATACAGAATTATTCTCTGACCAAAGAATGTTAAAATGTTGAGAGAAACAGAGTGCTCATGCCCTTGCACATCTACCACCAGACCACCTAAATGGTCTGGGCTAAGACTCCAAACATCTGCTTCCATAAGTAACGTACTTTTTCTTTTAAGCTTTTCTTAACAATTGATGTTGCATGTCTCTACAACACCTACCAGCAGTGCTTTCAGCCCCCCTTGTTGCCCATGCATGTGACATACCCTTCTACACCCCCTCCCTAGCTTGAAGACATAGTTAGGCTGGTTGGGCTGCTAGCAGGACTGGCCCAGGAGGAGGTACTGACCCTCACTGGGTCCTTGTCTCTTCTACCAGCTCTCCAGTTCAACATAATGTTTGAGTTCAGAAATTTTTTTCCAGAGGAAGCCAAGGAAGGAGCCAAGGATTCATGTGGATGCTAGAGAGGAGAATAACAAAGATAAAAAACAATCCAAAGGCCTAGCTCTGGGGCATCAATGTACCTCATGAACTGATGGTGATGGGAGGACAATTCTGTAGGTATAAGTTAGTTTAGATTTGCCTCGTGCAAGGTGTCCTTCTTCCCCCTCAGGCTGCTCTTAGCATCAGGATCCTATGAAAGCACATAGCTGTTGTAGGCCACAGTTCTTACTTGCCTCTCCTTGCTATGAAAAATGGCAGCCCAGGCTGCCCCCCCTTCACAAAATAACCCCCAGTCTAGCTATAGGCTGCAGTGGAGCAGCCACCACTCTCTGCAGATATCCTCCTCTTCCAGACTCGTCTCAGCACACAGCTGTTTCTCAGATCAGTGATGGATGAATGGATATACCAGGAGGTGTGATTCTCCCTCCATGATCTGTCAAAAGCTACTACTGAAATATGTCTAATGGGAAACACTCAGGAAAAAAGCCAAATAAACATGAGCTGGAAGAAAGCAATGGGCCATCCTTTATCTTCACCACATCTAGCCCCAATCTTCTCTCTTCCACCCAGCACCCATACCTGAAACATTACCACACACTCTCTAGGTAGGCAGTGGGCAGGACTGTTTTGGTACAGTGATGTTTCTCAGAGGGGTTGTCTCAGTCCACCTCAGTTGCTAAAGCATCTGGTCTTGCCTAAGAAATGGCTTCCTGGCTGTATGCTGCTCTGATTTGCTTTCCAATAGTCAACTTGCTGTATCCATTTCTCCAGGCTCCTTAAGACTTGTGCCGCAACAACAGAGCATCACGTTTCTAGCAGGGTGCTGTAACATTGCCAGCTGCAAACTCCAGATTGAAGACAGAGGTCCACCTAGTCACGGGGAAGAGCAACCACGGGTTTCTCTGGCAAATCCAAGTGCTTTGTAGAAATGAAAAGGTTTTCAGCCACATGTTACTTTAATGACTTTCCTGAGAAAGGTTTGAAGCTAAGCATGGGATATTGCCCATGGCATCATTTCATAACGAATATCAGCATGGACTTCTTAATGTGCCACTTGTTGCTGTGCAGTTGGAGTCTCTCTCTGGAGGCCTCATCCTCTCTGTGAAACAACCTTCAACTTTTCTCACCAGCTGGAGGCAATGCGTGTTCGTATTGCCATAGGCCCCAGAGCATCTAAACCTTTTGCTTTGGAGCAACGTCCTGCAGGAACACAGCCAGCCCAGAGGAGACTGTGAGAAATTCTGTCCTCTGGAGAGTCCTGTTTATTTTAAGCAAAACAGCTAGTTTACATGTTGGCCTTTTAAGCAAAATACTCTGGTTCATTCTGCCCTGGATTTAGTTATGTAACCAAATTGCTATGTTTTTTAAATAATCTAAATGGAATTTGTAACGTTGCCTCCCAAGGGAAAGGGCCCGATTCTGGTTTTACAGCTAATGCCTTCACACAGGTGAGACTTCACCAACTTTAATGCACTTCTGCTGGAAGACTGCATTATTTATCTCTGCCTTGCACCCAAGACAACTGAGGCACAGAAAAATGGAATAGACCAAAGCTACTGAGCAAAAGAACATCAGAGCCAGGACCTGATGCAACACTCCTGTGCCCTGGGCTGTCTGCTCATTGGCATGGCCTCCTGCCATGGCAAAGCATTGGGAACAATCCAACATGACTTGAACACCGCCAGCTTCTGGCAGCGTGACATTCCCAGGAGATGGTAGACTTAGTCTTTGACTGAGCCAAGTTGCCCTGAGTCCTGGCCCATGCCTTCCTGCCTTTCACATCAGTGCCAGCCCTTGTCCCTAGGCTGTGCCACCTGGCATAATGTGGCCTGTGGCTTAGAAATGTGTCATGTCTGGTTTAAACTCCCCGTTATGGAAGGTGTGTATCTTGGGGTTGAGACACCCTGGGGAGTGGGGGTTGAGACACCCTGGAGAGTGGGGATTGGACACTGGTATCAGGAGAAGTAACATCAAACCCAATAGCTGTGGCCAAAAGTTGCACAAGGTGATGCAGTGAGGTGCAAGTATCTGACTTTGCCCTTTCAAGTTTTCTTTCAAGCTGCACCACACGTTTCTCCCTGCCTCACATCAGCTTCCTCAGAGCTAGCCAGGTCTTGGCACACAGGGATGAGTTTCTTTGTAGCATTCCAATGCGGTGCTCTGCGTCTAGCATCTTCCCACAGGTCTGATCTTCCTCCTGGAGGGCATCGACCTTAAGAGGACAAAACAACCTTTTCCTCAAAGCCAAAATCAAAAGTTTGGAAGGTTGAAATATTTTTTTGTAACCTAGTCTAGAGGCATATGGGTCATGGGCATATGTGTTATAATCTTCTGCATTCATGTTAATTCACCCTTAGTCACTCAGTACGGGCGGACTGCACCCATGTATTCATTTTGGGGCCTGTGTCCTAAGCTCCTACTTTGGGGCTGATGATAGACAGAAGTGGTGGCAAATCCTCTTCAGTCTTGATCAAAGGTGATTATTTTTGCTTACTACAGGAGACCAACATCATATTTGTCTGCCTTCGTACTTTTTTCCAGGCCAGACCAAGGTCTGATGTCACTTGCAATTGCCACTCAACTGTCTGGGTAAACCAGAACACAGAATTTCTGGAAAACCTGCTCTTGTGAGATTTCCAACCCAAATTAATGAGTTGTAGAAAAACACAGCCTTTGATATATGGACAAATGGCAACAAGCTCTTAACCTTCTTGAACTCAAAGAACTCTTAATCCTCAATCCCTTCCCTGTAATTAAAGCAAGGACAGTTGGTGCTCTCCACACACCATATGATCAGTAATGCCGTGTTTTGGCTTGGAAGCATCTATGCTTCCAAGGAGCTGCCATGTAAGTTAGAAGTCCAGCTTAAGCCACGTGTGGTTAGCAGCAACTCTGAATTTTTGCAGTGCTTATTTATACAATTTGGATTGACTTTGAATTCTACAGCTTAATTTCTTTTCTGTCACAGTGTCGTTCAAAGGAGTGAAGCCCCAATCTTGTAACCGATCCTTCCACTGTCAGTGCAAGATCCAAGGCTAAATTTCGTATAGATATGTACAAGTCCTGACAAGCAGATGGCTCTATGCTGTGTTGAATTATGGAGCGTATTGTAACATACATAGTTGCTTGGTAGACCTTAATTATACCACAGGAGGGAGCCTGTATGGTTTAGCCTGAAAATAAGCTCCTAACCGACTTCCTAGTTGACAAAATTTATCAAACGTCTAATAATATCATCATTGAAGCTGATCATTTTAGGTGATGTGCATATCAAGAGGAAATTAATTAATTTCCATCTTGGCATGGAAAAATTGCCAAGCTGGTTTTGAAGACCTGCATTCTTCTTCAGTGTGTACTTCTTTATTTATAACATGTAACATGAATGCCGTAGTTCAGTTCCTGTTGGACAACATGTTGGGGTTCTTCTATCTCTTCCCCCAGGAGCCAGGATGGCATTGACCCTAGCAGGATGAACCCTGCTGCAAGCCTTCCCTCCCCAGCCTTCCTTCTCAACCCTCTCTCTTCACCCTCTCTCTCATGCAGGGACACAAGGTCGTTGGCAGGTAGAAGTGGGGCATCCTTAACAGTGGTCACCTTGGTCTTTCTCTTTCCGGCCCTGTGTGCAAGCCTAAAGCACGTTTGCAAGCAGCTCGGTAACTTCTGTCCTTGCTTCCACCCCCATCACTGTGGCTGAAGACTTGGGGAATGGAGGATTTGGGGTGGCCCATATTGAGCCTGGCCCTGTAAGAGACCCAGCATCTCCTGTCCTCCTCATGGGTAAGCTCATCATCCAGGCCCGTGCTTCCTTCGCCTTGCTTGGCCATGTTCCTCAAGGCCAGTGTGCTTTGGCTGCTGCTCTCTAAGCTCTCTGGTTCTCAACCCCAGAGTTATTTCAGGCAGTGCTGCATGGTTTCCCTTCCAAAGGCTTATGAAACGCTCTTCTGGGACTCTTCACCTGACTCATTGTTTCCTCTGCCACCCCATGCTGGGAAGCACTGCCGTGCTGATGACTTCTTTGGGAAGCTCCTGAGGAGAAGAGAGCAAGAGTAGCCAGGCAGAGCCTTTAACCCACGGGTTTATCTCCATGGGCTCAGAAGAGTGCATTTTCTTTTTTTTCTTTTCTTTTCAGCAGTCCCTCTGCTTTAGCTCCTTCTTGCTTTGAAGAGATTTGCTTTCACTTAGCTGACACCCAAACTCACACTTTGGACATCTCACAGGCCAAACTACAGCGCTACAATACAGAGCGCTCCATACTTAGCAGGACACGCCAAATTGCTAAATGCCGTATAACCACACCCATCATCAAAGGCCCATACGATCCCATTTCATCTGCTCAATTACAAACCACAGAACGACTTTGTTTTACTCAATGGCAAACAGTCTGACATGGAAGCCACCCACCTTCAAAGCACTTTTGTTTGTTTGTTTGTTTGTTTGCTATCTTACTCAGGCCGGCTTTTCTCGCCACCTTCTCGCTCCTTGTGTCGGAACAGCCACTTATAAAAGCAGACATGCTTTTCATTTCATATATTTTTCCTGAAATTGCAATTTCTGCCTCATGGTTTTCAGCTGGAAGCAAGGAAATGGCTGTCTTGGTGCAGACAGAATTAACCCTTTTTCTTCTTTGCTGATGGTCTGCTTTTTTGGCGCTATCCACTATTTTTATTTTTAAAAGTTTTTTTCCCTGAAACTCTCAAACAAATTATTTCTCAGCCTTGAGGCCACCTATTTCAGAGTATGAACAAGTATGGTCCCAAATCTATAAACTTTCTCCTATCTAACATATTTTTCTTCCTTCTCAATTGCTTCTATTCTTGTAAATCACAGTACCTGTGATGAAGAGGACAACAAATTCTTCTGCTGAAAGGCAGACAGGGACCCATTTCTGTTAATAAACACAGGTTTCACAGAGACTTCTTATGACCTCTATCTACTCACTTTTAGACCAGCTTCTTACAGAAACAAGGCCCTGTTTGACCAGATTATGTGTCCATCTGCCTGTCACTCCTCACCAATTACTATGGAATTCCCTGGCTGTTTTGGTTCGGTTTGATGAGGTCTTCAAGATGTTAAGTTCCTACAAGGTCAGTGAAAAAATAAAAGGGTGGTCAGAGGGAAAAGCTGAAGCAGGAGATCAACTCTTATGAAACATCATCAAATCCACATGGGCACTCACATTCAAATCACAAACCCGTAGGAAACAGATTTATTAATCCCATCGTTGGTGGAACAGCTCAGACTTTCTTTCCATTTCTGTTTTTGTTTGTTTGCTTGCTTGTTTGTACATTTGCTAGAACAAATAACTCGCTCTGGTGGAGCACTACAAACTTCACAGATCCAACCCAAACACAGTTCTGGCTACAAACACTCAGGAATTTGGGAGTCTTCCATCCAGACCCACATGCAAGCCATCCCAGCTGAGACCCATAAGGAGCAACACAGGCAAGGAACAAGTTGTTTGAGTCTGCTATGACTTTTGGTGTTCCTCCTCTGTGGAGAGCCTGGATACACCCCAGTCCTGCTTTTCTGGTGGACACCGCAGATCCAACAGTACAGCACAGGTGAGGCCATACCTGGGATATCATGTCCAGTTTTGGTCATCCCCTCAGTTCATGAGGGATACTGAGAAACTGGAAGGGCTACCAGCATGGCTTTCTCAGGGCTTCTTCTCAGTCAGGGCAGACACTATAACAAGGGGCAGTGGCCTTGAAGCTCGAGGGGTTCAGATTCAACATTAAGAGAAATGCCTTCATTAGAAGGTGGTGCAGCACTGGGACAGGTCACTTGGGATGTGGTTGCAATCTCCATCCTTGGGGGTTTTCAAGACCTAGCTAAAGTCATGGAGGATCTGATCCCATTCCATGCAGAACCTACAGACCTCAAGAGATCCCTTCCTACCAATATTTCTGTGATCCTGGGAACACGCTTAATTTGTTTTCTTTCTTTTTTTCTTCCTCCTCCCCTGACTTGGCCTTCAAAGAGGAGAAAAAAGTTTGGCTAGATCAGCTCAGTAAAAGCCCCTCCTCGATCTGCAAATGCTCTTTTTCTGTGACTGGATTTTTCAGCTTATAAAAGGATTTCTTGAATAAAGAAGGCACCAGAGGACAATCTTCTGCTTGCCCTTTCTTGGCAAAATAGCCAAGGATATCGCTGTTTTTTTCTGTCCTTCATCCTATCCTCCTTGTGTGTTTTCACAGCTTCATTTACAAGTGTGCACTCAGAGATCCCAGTGTCCCAGTTTGCAGTAACCAAGCTGGGTGCATCACCCGTCTTAACTCTCAAGATTTATTAGTTCAAGAGAAAGGGCAGGACTGCTACTTGCCCTGTCACAGGCTGGTCCTTAACACTGAATTTAAAGTGGAGAGAAAGGGCCAAAATCATCTCTCAGCTCAGAAGAACATTTTCAGCTCATTAATCTAACTTTTCACAAACCAAGTCCTGTCCCATCTCTGAGGCATGAGACCATGTTTAACAGAAAATTTTATGCATAATAGCAATGAAACCTTGAAAAGCACAGTCATAGGCAGAATACCCCAAAGTGCCCATGAAGACTGAGTTTCCCTTTCTTTTTAGTATGACACCAACACTATCAAGGAATGTGGAAACTGTGGATACCCCACTGAGCACATCTAAGTCCATCTGTGCCCAATCTTGGACAGTTTGTCCCTAACTCCATTCTGGAAAAAGTCTTGCCACGTCAACAGGTCAAGACATTAGTAAGATATTGCCAATTCAAGGAGCTATCTTAGAGAGAACAGAAACAGCTAATGTAAACCCAGATCTCTGCTTGCTACGTGGGCACAGAGGCCTTCAGTTCTGATGAATAATCACCATATTTTTCTCTTTTACCTGACAAAAAAAGCAAATAGCTCTAGGGTCATCTATGGGCACCTACTCTGCACATACTTCTGATTTGTGAGGCAGACAGACAAAAAATTTAAAGTTAGAAAGGACTAAATATTCTCAGATTCAAAATATAAATTTCATTTCAAGTCAGTTTGTGATTGCTAAATACTCAGATTCATTAACTAGCTTGTCTGAATATTGTCATGAAAATCTAAGCTTTATTGAGTGCTAAAAGCCTTTAAAAAGATGGAAACATATGAAAATAAAAGGATAAATTCCCTGCCACCACCACCACTCCAAGTGCAAAAGAGAACCAAACCATAACAATGGGCTCATTACAAATGCTCCATCATTTTGTAATAACCAGGCACTTAAAATGTTCTTGGTAGCTGCTCTGAGGATGCCATTTTTTTCATTATGAGTTGTATTTAGCACATAATTTATAGCTGGCAGGACAGGGATAATCCTGCAACGTGAATGCACTGGGAGACCAGTGCTGTGGTTGAGGGCTTTGCAGAACTGACACTTCTTTTTAATCAGGGAGATGATTGATAAGATCAAATCCAGCACCGTGTGTCTCAGTGGCAGGTTTGTGGCTGTAACTGTAGCTGCCAGCTGCCTTCCTGATCATCTGCTCTCCCTCCAGGAGCCTACAGATGATGGGATGTTTGCAGAAATGAGGACTGCAGGCTCAAAGCCGTCCTCTTAGGGCAGTTTGTTGGAAATGCAGACACCCATAGGACGTGTCTCTCGATATCAGGAACTGCTATGCAAGATAACCAGTTTTGTGGGGAAGATGGGCTGAGAGCAGAGGACTTGTCTCTCTGGATGCAACACCACAGCCCCTCTGTGGGACCCACCAAGTCCATCTGCCACCCAGCCACTTCCAACTTCCCATGTCCATGGTCACAGAGCATCTCCCGGGGCACAGCAGAGTGACTCACCACAAATCCACTTTTTCCCCAGTCTTGTGTCCCCAAAACCATCAACCAGTTAGAGCTTGGCCTCCTTGGAAACAATAATACCGCACGAGAAATTTAAATGAATGGGCAGATGGGATGAAACCAAGCAAAACATCCAGATGTTTCTTTTCCATCACTTTTGGTTTGTGCTCCATTTTCTCCGGTAAGTCACTAAAACACTTTGATGTGAGAATGTTATATTGGTGATGGCTTCATATCAGCCAAGTCACCAGACAATAATCCCTTGGTGTCGATGCTAATTGGCTTTGTCATGTTCTTAGGACATGAAAAAAAAAAAACCAAAACCGTTCTCTACCAAAAATAACTTTAGAAAATAAATATTTTGGCCCTATCTTGCAAAAAGTCAGTGTGACATTTAGCGGGAGCTAAGAAAAGGAGTCTTTCCTGCCTTAGGAAGAAACTTAGCTTAACTTGGGTCCTGTTAACTTCGTCATACTATTACTTGGGCACTGTTTGGTATTAGTCACTAGCTGCTCCCTCTCAGCTTTATCCAATTTAATTTCAAATATAGTGCAAACAGATGCCTTTATGTTTCATTTTTAAATCATTTATTGTTCTACATGTAGCAAAGAAGCTTAAAAAAGAATGCGAAAGAATTGCCAGAAAGGTTTTTGGGGTTTTTTTAAAAGATATATATATATAATTGCAGTTGTGGTTACTGTGGTTTCTTTTGGGTGGATCAGAAAAAAATCAAGTCTTCCTTCCTTGGGGATATAAGGGGAAAAAAAAAAAAAAGGATGGAGAGGAAAACTCATTCCCATGTCTAGTGCTTTTTATCAGTAATGGAATGAAGCAATCAGGTTTAAGGGCTTGTCTAGACGGAGGACTCTGGCACTGATGCGGCTCCCGCAGTGTAGTGAAGTCTGTGCAAGTCCCAAACGCTGCTCACAGCTGCAAAAGCCGCAGGGATGCAAAGCCACCACGCAAAGTCAGGGGGCTCCACGCCCTGCAAAATCCCAGCTTAGGCAAGGCGACGCAGCTTGCTCGTACGGGGCACAGCCAAACAAAATTTGAGAAATTGCTTTTTTTTTTAACTTGTCAAAGTTCCCCCAATCAGCATTACCAGCAGAACAGAGCTTTTGATCAATTAAAGTATTTTAACAACTGCTTCTTTTGGAGGGGACGGGGTTGTAAATGAAGAAGCACGAAAAATTGCTGAGCCCATTCAATAAGTCCGGTTTTTAAAAGAGGCTTATTTTAATTAAAACCATAACAAGCAAACAAATGAGCAAAATCTTCCTTGAAAATTTTTCTGAGACCCATAATAATAGAGTGATACCTTGGTTTTACACCACCCTCTTTGTCGACAGAACTTAAAGCACATGGCGAGCCGCTCTGTGTCATTGTCCCCGTTTTGTTGTCAGGGACACTGTGTGGCATGCCGAAGGGCTCACGGCAGTTCACGGCAGCACCAGAGCGAGCGAGCACATCTCTTGAGCTCGGTCCCACGCTCAGCCCCTTCGGTAGCGCTACCTGCCGCTTGCGTGTCCATGACAAGTTAAGCCTGGCTGGGTTAATTTTGCCATCCATCTTCTGCAGAAACAGAGGGAGGCTTCATTCATGTATCTCCAGTGCGATATCCCCTTTGGTGGCTGTGGTGGGATACTTGGGAACATTGGGAGCCCTGGAGAGCCCTAAATCCTATCCCGTTTATATAAATAATCCAGGAGATGGGCAGAGCCTGGTTTGTCCATAAACCTGACAGACCAGGGGCCAAATCCTGCTCTCAGCATCCCTTGCTTGGCTCTGAGAGAGCTTCCCAGACAGCAAGCAACTGAGACTGGAGCAAGCAGGGTCCCGAGGCAAGTGCAGGAAGGATTGGGGTGCCAGGTTCCCGGGTCCTGCACCGGGTTAGGGCAGCTGCCACGAGCCTCCAGCCCTCTCTTGTGAGGCCGCAGGCTTCTTTTCACCAGGATGGTGATTTCAAGGGGGTATGTTCACCCCACATGAACAATCCTTGTCCCCACGACGGGGCACTTGTGAAAGAGCTGCATCACACCAAGACCTTCCCAAAGCCCCCTGCGGGACTGTCCCAGTGGCGTATTAAATTAGAGCAGGTGAAGTCCAGTAGCCCCAAAATACAGTACACCCCATCCATCAGAAGATTACAAAGTTTATCTTGGTCAGGGGAAGAAGTCCTGGAAGTCAGGGGAGAAACCAGATGCAGCTCAGATCAGCCCTCCATTGTGCTGCCTCTAATAGGAGAAAGAACGTCCCTCTTCAAAAAAACCCACAGAAACCCCCACATAGAGTCAGAAGGGACATCACGTAAGTACAGACAGCAAAATATAGGACCATAGGAAATAGCTGGCCAGCCAGCATCGTCCTGGAAAGGCTAATATTTGCGTAATACTAAAAAGCTTTTTGCCTTTCGGATCCTTCCATGAGAAAAGGCTAAAATATTTGGTGTACACATTTTTCAAAACGAGAACATACCATACATAGTTAAAGTAATGACTAGTGCTCTTAATCCCAGACACAAACTTTTCACTGAAGTTTTTTTTGGGCTTGGTCATGTGATTTATTTGGTTTTCAGCATCTATATATAAAACTACTTTTTTTTTTCTTCCTGGTTCATCCTTACCCGTATTCCAAAACCTGCACACTTCATAAGCTATTTTGGTTTACCACATGGCTTGGCACTTGGTATTTTTCCTATGATGTGAAAACAAAACTTCAACTTGGCTGTTGGTGGCCATTATCTGAGATGCAAATCTATTCGCTCAATTGCCAGGGCTCTAACGAGTGGTTTATTACCCTTTCTGGCTGCCAGACGGCCCCATTACTCAGAGACCTTAAATAGGGGTATCCCAAACCCCCAAAGTGGGAGTTGTTAGTCCCTAGGGACCTCCACCTCCCGCATGGACGGTCCTTTGTGTATGGGTGCCAAAAGCCTTGGTTTTGGGCAAAAAACCTCGGGGCCAGCCAGAGGAGAGCAGGCCTGAGCCCTGTTGGGTTTTGATCTGCTCTACAGGGCTGCCCATCTTCTGGCCCCAAAGCTTTTATTCGCTGTGAATAATTTAATACTAAATACATCCTCAAGCCTCACTTGCCCAGTTGGAAAACTACTCTGCTCAGCCACACACATGACATCATCATATATTTTAGTTGCAGGAAAATAAAACCAGGATTACCTGCATTTTTAGCACCAGGAGAGGGAGGGGGGAAAAAAAAGGGATGGGGCCTCTTTTGGGGCTTGGCTGTTGGGTTTGGCTTTTTTTTTTTAAACTCTGACCTTCCTTCATGTTTGTTTACCATTAGAGACACCACTCAAGGTGAGGGGAGACTTTGAATGGAGAACAGAAAGACTTTTCAGATGGGAGCGCATTAGCTGGGGTCTCTCCAAGCTGTCTCTGACAGACTGCGTGTGGTTTTCTCCCATGCGCGGACATATGTGGAGAACTTGGCAAAACCTTCGCCTGGCCCTGACCTCCACCACTTATGCTCAGAGTTGGGCTTAGCCCCAAGAACCCCTCTGGGATTGTTCTCCATGGATCCTTCTTCTGCTTTCCCTCCTGCAGCACTGGCCAACTGGGGGACCCCTCAGAACCATCACCCAGGGTCCCCCAGCTCCACACAGGACATAGTTTTGTGTGGACATAGTTTTGCGTTTTGCTGGGACATAGTTTGGTGTCCTTTGGTAGGACAGCATTTTCTGCCTGGAGAAAATCACCCCAATATCTGCCTGACTTGGTTAAAGTGCAGTTTCTCAGGCTCCGGAGAGGCACGTGCACCCGGCCGCCGGCTCCCAGAGCTCGCGTGTACTTTCCTGAGCTCAGCGCCTGCTGCCAGCCCCATTGTTCTGCCCCCCACCAAGTGCCTATTGTTCATGTCCCTTGCTGGTGGCATCATGTCTGGCTCAGCCAAACTCCTCCTGAGCGGGGGCCTAGGCTGCGGGGTTTGGTGTGTTGTTTTTTTTCCAGGAATGATTCTGAATGATCATTTTTAGGGGGCCAGCTATAGGCACCGCAGATGGAGTTGATTTGCAAAAAGAGGGTGTTGGGGTCAGTAAACCAGGCTCTTCAGTGACATGGCAAAACGGGAGCCCAAAGTCCGAGAATCCAAATTGACACGTTGGCTCTGAAAACTTGCAGACAAAAAACTTTGTTTTCTTTCTCATCTCTAGCAGGTGCTGCCCCACTGATCGCAAGGTGGGAAGAAGTAGTAAAGAGAAAGGGCAGCCATCAGCCCCGGGAAAGATGTGCTACAGCTCAGCAAAGCTCTTGCATTGGCAAGACCTAAACTTCTCTTCAGGTGCTGGGCTGTCCTGGGGCCTCGTGTTAGGGCAGTGTCATTCCC
The DNA here is from genome assembly GCF_964289735.1 of Phaethon aethereus. Classification (NCBI taxonomy): domain Eukaryota; kingdom Metazoa; phylum Chordata; class Aves; order Phaethontiformes; family Phaethontidae; genus Phaethon; species Phaethon aethereus. The sequence goes on from NC_138579.1 coordinate 4,556,885, forward strand.
GGAGCAGAGGGGAACGAGCTGTCGCTCAGGAGTATCATCCTGCTGACAAGCATCGCGGCTTGCAGTGCGTCAGAACAGCGTGGGAGCACACTTGTTTCCATTGGGATCCGCACTGCACCAGCGCTCGGCACCCCGTTCCTGTTAAAACATTGGCGTCCTTTTTTTTATAGGGAAGCTGGGAGAACTGTGCAGCTGGGGTTTCTATGAAGTGTCACCGATTAAGTGACTTTTCAGCAAGATGATTGGTGCTTCAGCAGACCCAGAGGTCCCCAGCTGAAGTATCTCCAGTTTCCAAGCTGATCTCCAGGCTAGCAGAGGTTGGCCAAAGCGGATGCTGGCCAAAGCATGGCACCTCTTCAACCACCCTGAGATACTTGCCTTCAGCTCACAGACCTTTCCCATGTCCTTGCTGGCATGGCCAAGAAATAGCACACACTTTCTACCTCAGCAGTGTGCTTTAGGGAGAAAAGGACAAGGCAAAGCACAGTGTTATAATTACAGCAGCACCACTTGGACCCCATGGTCACACAACTGTTTGTTTCCCTGCTGCATAAATGAGGAGGGCAGGATCCTGACCCTGCAAAGCTCTCAGGGAGTGGTGTTGCTCAGGCCATGGGATGGGAAAGGGTTATATGATGGGGCTCGGCTGTAGGTCTGGAGGAGAGGTTTAGTAGCCCCACATGCAAGGTCAAATGTGTGCCCTTGGCATAGCCAGCTCCGGGGACCACTCCAGCACACACAGGCTGAGTCTGTGGGACAGCCTTCTGCTACTGATTCCCCGTGGGGAGAGGTTTCCGCAGCTGTGCAGAGCTGATGTGGCTATCTACCTCCAGCCCTGGCCCCTGCAGAAGCAGCTCTCCAGGAGCACTTTGCCCACCCCGGGCAGATGAAGGCAAAGCAACTTGCTCCTTACCAAGCAGCATCAGCTCCAAGGGTGATTATTGACCTGGGGCTCCCTCCTCGCCTGCAATCACAGCACAAAGGAGCTGTGACCTCCAAGATATGTCTCATATCCTCCAAGATATACATGACCTCCAAGATATACACTCGACCTCCAAGATATGGCTCAAAACACTGCTATGAGGCAAAATACAAATTGCTGCAGGGCTTACCACTGCAGTGGCAGACCAAGATCAGCCTCCATCCACAGTCTGAGGGGGTGAGAACTGCTCCTTCAGATCTGAAGGTCTGAAGCAGCAGAGGGAGGGTCTGGTTTTTAAGGCCACCTTTCAGAAAAGCACCTATTCTCCCATGGCTGGAGAGACCCTATTTAAATAACAGCCCTGCTAAATGCTGCAGGCCCATCCCAGCAGAGGAGAAGTTTTACCTTTTTACTAATGTTTGCCTACAGCCACAGAGCTCCGAAACCCCGGCCAGCTCAGTAATACTGGCTTGGCTCCTTAATCGTACATAAACCATTTAAATACACAACAAATAAATAGACACAACTTGTGTTCCTCCAGCAGGGCTTAGCACCTTTACAAAGGGATTTCTTTGATATTTAAGCAATAATAGATTGGCTTTCGTTTTGTTAAGACCTTACTTATATCAACATATCTGTTCAAGTACTACACTTCCTTTTATGAAATGCTGGAATTCTTTCATGTTGAAAACGCTTTTACAGCCAAGTCCTCAGTTGTGCTGGCATTTCTCGTGTCTTGAACTCCAAACTGGCTAACCGCAGTCTCAGAATTCCCAAAGGAAATAATGAAAATTCCTAAAATCCTTGGCAAGGAAACAGTTGAAATTTTAAATTGAGTTAATCGTTTTAGCGAAAATGCTTGTAATAAAATAAATATGGGGAGCTGGGGTGAGGAGGGGGAAAAATCTGCTTCAGAAATGAGCGTCAAAGGAAAAAAGAGAAAGGGAGAGAAGATCTTCAAAAATGAAGCCTTCTCCACTCCCTTACAGTATTTTATGTTAAGGATAGCTGCAAACTCCTGCTGAAAGGAGGGCTTTGTTGGGTCTCCTGGTGCTGTGGTGAAAGCAGTGTGCTTGAGAGCCTGTTTAATGCTTCAAGATCACTCTGGTCCTAAAGGTTTGGCATGAATGATGCCAGGTGTCTTCAGCGGCTGCTAATGAGTTTCTGAGGGCAGAAACTTGGTTTCTGGGATTGCACTTCTGTGACACCAGGATGATTTAATTAAATGTCTAACTCAACTAAGCAACATAGGTCCTTGACAGGCTTTTTTTTTTCTTTTTTAATTAAAGCTTAAGGGCTTTAATTATAGCTGTTCAAATACACAGGAGAACCAAAACCACCACGATTTTTACCTCTTCCTTTTTTTTTAACGAATGCAATAAGTGGCTACTAGAAGACTCAGTTACCAGGTCTCAGCAAATAATTTACAGATGACAGGTTGTTTGTGGAGACTCTTCACCACATCTTTTCTCCCTACCCTTTTTAGGTGAGCCATCCCAGTGCAAACTTGAAAGAACTGCAGCAACAGCATCACCCAGATGATACACCACCAAGGGAAGGACACGGTGACCAAGTTTTCTGCTCTGCACCCTGAGTAGCTGCTGCTTTACAGCTTTCCCCAGGCATGAGCTGAAAGCTTTGCAAGGCACTGCTTTATTATTTGGCCTTTTGTAGACACCAGATATCCGATCAACCCATGCTATATGGGAAGAGACTTTATTGCTGGGTGTGTCATTTACTCTTTCCCCAAGCCCAGCCACCCATCTGCTGGGAAATCTCTGGCATCCAGATATTCCCACTGTTGTGCCATGTACTGCAGTTGCTCTTACCGTCATCTGTGGCTTGGAAAAATGTAACAGCTGGGTTCAGAGCAGCACACAAATGTCCACAATCTCCATGGGGTTTGTTGGTCTCTACTGCACACCTACCACCATCTTCTATTTGCAATAAGGTCTGGGAAGTCGACAAATTATAGCATAGTCATCTCCAAGTAGAAATGACACCTCAGGGGCAGGTTACAGCCCCCTCCCACTTGTGCAGTGCTGTCTTGTCCTGCAGGAGAGACCACAAAAAAACACGCCACAGGAATACAATATTGACAGCACTTGGCTGAACCAAAAGCTCATCTTGACTGCAGTTGTGACTCCAGCCGTGACCAGTACTAGAGATGAGGTGTAGGAAAGGACTGCAATAATTACACATCGAAATAGCAACAGAGCAACTATTCTGGAGTTCTGCTCTGCAATGGATCTCAGCACTTTCTCCAGAGAAGCATCCCTGTCCTTTTCCAATGAGGCTGCAAAACATGTTGGTATCAATTTTATTTTTTCTCTCCAGGCCATTGTGAGCAATTGTCATCACAGAACCTTCTGAGCATCCCTGATGGTGGTAACTGTACACAGCTGGCTTTGGCACAGGGCTCACTGCCCTGGGGGGGCTGAAATACAATCTGGTGTGATGTTGTAGATACCAGGAGCCCACTTCACCCGTTTGTTTGATCTTCCTCATCTTGCATAGGAGAAGAAAACATTACCTGCCTGAGCCATTCTCCGTCTAGCCCTTAGTACAGCAGGTCAATACCTTAACTTCCTTCAGGCCTCCACCATCAGAGATCAGACTGTTGAAACAAATTGTATCTCTGCTCTTTGGTCAAAGCATGGGTTTCTGGGGTTTTATGTCTCCAGAATACAACAGGTTCAAGGTATTTTTCAAAGAGATCTTGCCCAGCGCAAACAGACCCTACAGAGATCAAACGGCTGCTAACCGAAAGGCTCACGTCCCAAATAGCAGCATTAAGGATGTTTTGCCTGATGATACCAAGTCTCTGTTTCCCACCAAGAACACAGAGCAAGAAGAGGACACCAGAAATGAAGGGTTCATCTCTGGCCCTTCTATTTTTTTCCAATGCAAAGCAATGTATCTTCCGTAGCGATCCTGAAAGCATGTTCCCAAACTTTCCATCTGTCTCACCTCCTCTGGAGATACTGGCCTCAGGAGCTGGGGGGCCACAGTCTCCCCAGGGCAGCAGGACCGAGCTGTGCAAGGCTGACACCTCGCTGTGGAGAGCTCATTTTTCACCGCAGAAAGAGTTGTTTGTACCTGAGATCTCTTCATGTGGCCATGCCAGTTTGGTGTAAACTCAGCTCGGGGCATGAGTCCCAAACAACCGACTTCCTTCCACAAAAGTGTGACTTCTGTTGGGGTGCTTGGCCCAGGTGCTGCAGCAGGTGGACTTCCCTCCTCCTGTAAGGTCTGTCTTGCATCCACCAAAAGTCATAGAGCAGGAGAGAAGCTGTTGCACTGCACCGATCATGGGACCCCAGAAATATTTATTTAGGAAAATACCCTTATTTCCCTTAGAGAAGGAGCTCATCAGTTATCCATAGTAAAGAATTAAGAGCTGGAGAAAGAGTTTGGATGTTTTCAGCAATAAACAATCCTTTTTAAATTAAAAAAATAGAAGAGAGAGAACAGAAAGAAATGCCTCTAAAACATGTGATGCTAAGGGGAGGTAAGGAAAACAGAGCAGGGGTAACAAGTCAGATAAGATCATGCCATCAGTGAAAGCACTTGCAAAAGGAAATGGATATTGTTCTAAACCTCAATTGATTTAATCTAGTGCATGACTGAAAACAAATTATGATCTCAGATAAAATAAAACTCTGGTGAAACAAAGAACAAAGCTATTGCAGTTATGATTTACAGTTCAAAGATATTTTGTTTATTTCCTCTTCATCAGAGATCTTCGTTTCCCCTAGAGAGTATATGAATAATTAAAGGTGGTTTCTTATGATGTGTTTGCTCTTGCTCAGTGTTGCCAACCCGAGGACTGACACGGGAACAATGGTGAGCTATTAGACTTGCTGGTTGCATGTTGCCTTCTGTAAATAAACCACAAGAATAAATGACTTCCCTGCAGTAATAGCAATCATACTGCTTTGTTTAAGTCAGGAATCTAAATAACAGGCATATGAAGACTTGTGTGGTTTGTAAACTTGGGTTGTGTTTGAGGAGCAAGTGATGAGGGCCAAGCTGTCAAAGCAGCTTTGACTTCTGAGGAAACACCTGCAAGGTTGGGAGGAGCCAGTCCCCTCCCACCAGAAAGGTCTGGCTGAGTTCCATAGGCAAAGCTTGGACAAGGGCAATAAGGCAGAGCTGTTCTGCCCCAAAGAGGAGTGTAACTGGTTGGTTACACACGAGGCCAAACCTACATGAAACACAGAGATCATGCAAGCCCAGGTCCCGAATCCACTTGGACCCAAGGGCAAGCACGGGCTTTGCAAGCCATGCAGGCACCTTCTGTGAGCAGTGGGAGCAAGTCCGAGAACAACTCGTCAAGATTAAACACGCATTTAGGACTGGAATGAGTTGGATTTCAGAAGCGCCAATCACTCCCCTCTAGCTCTAAATGAAGGGTCGTGACGTTAGACTTGATACCTGCCTTGTGGCCTTCGGTGAAGGGAGATGAGTCCAGCTGAGGTCAAGGTCCACCTGACAGTGTGGACAGAAGGCATAGTCAAGTCATGTTTAAGATTTTGAGATCCTTTTTGATATGCAGACTATAGAGCCAGCAGATACCTGGCCAAACAAACACCATCCTGGAGAAGACCTGCTCTGTGTGGACCAGGGAAGAGCAGCTGTATGCTGATGAATACTTTTTTTTTTTTTAATATGTGAGAACAGAGGGAACAAGAGAAATCCCCAGTTGCAATCCCCTTGCACGAAACAGGCTGCCCTTGTGAACAGCTTAACCATGGGCATGAAGGAAAGCAAGAGATTGTCTCTTTGTCTGTGCATGGAGACAAACTGCCACATCCAAGGAGGCAACCTGGATTTCAGAGGAGCACTGGCTGGTGCTGGATGCTGGCGGGTACTCTGTGTCAGGCTGACTGCACGCAGGGACTGCCGTAAGCACAGAGCAGAGACGACCCAGAAGCAGCGTCCCCAGGGACTTTCCCAGGGAAGGAAAGTGTCTGCATTGTACCATTCCTAATACGTGCTGGGCACCTCGCAAAACACGCGGTCCACCTCCTGGATGCAGCAAATCCCAAGTGCTGGTGGGGTCTGGATGAGGAGCATGTGGACTACTGCTGACAGGACAGGACAGCCGTTGCTGGAGGCCAGAGCAGGACAATGGCAGGACACCGAGCATCTTGGGGGGTGCCAGCCCGCAAGGGAAGGGCCTGCCTTTGGGTTATTGGTTTGCAGTGCGCCTGGTGTAAGATGGTTTGGGCCCTGCTCCTGGAACGGAGTCCCCAAGGAACAACCACAATTGAAGGGAGAATAATGAAAGCTCTGGTCTTAATGCAAGTCACCCACTCTCCCAACGAGGCTCTGTTCCAGGACCTCTGGTTTAACCCAAATTGACACCAACTTGGCGAAAGCCCCCAGCTGCACATTCCTTCCATACAGTTTTACAAGCTGCAAATGCAAAACCACAAACCAAACTGGGAAGTAAAAAAAAAAGAGGAGGCCTGAACCATGCAGGGTCCCCCCATCTTCCCTCCTGCCTCAGTTTCTGATCATCATGTCCGTGTTGCCTACCCCTTTTCCTCAGAAGCTTCTTACTTTTTAAAACCTTCAGCCCAGTAGCATCAACTTAGCTCCTTGTTGAGTGCTAACATGTCCTGTCTCTGCACCAAGGGCAGAAATCAGCTCCTGAACTCCAGATCATTCCTGGTCAGGTTAGACTATCTTCCACCTGGGAACTACAGGCCTGTCAGCCTGACCTCTGTTCCAGGGAAGATTATGGAGTGGTTGGTTTTGAGAGTGCTCACAGGGCATCTGCAGAACAGCCAAAGGATCAGGCCCAGCCAGCATGGGTTCATGAAAGGCAGGTCCTGCTTAATCAACCTGATCTCCTTCTATGACCAGGTGACCCGCCTAGTGGATGAGGGAAAGGCAGTGCACGTTGTCTACCTGGACTTTAGTAAAGCCTTTGACAGCGTCTCCCACAGCATTCTCCTGGAGAAACTGGCGGCTCGTGGCTTAGACGGGTTTACTCTTCGCTGGGTGAGGAACTGGCTGGATGGCCGAGCCCAGAGAGTCGTGGTGAATGGCGTTAAATCCGGCTGGTGGCCGGTCACGAGTGGTGTTCCCCAGGGCTCGGTTCTGGGACCAGTCTTGTTCAATATCTTTATAGATGATCTGGATGAGGGAATTGAGTGCTCCCTCAGTAAGTTTGCAGATGACACCAAGCTGAGTGGGAGTGTTGATCTGCTGGAGGGTAGGAGGGCTCTGCAGAGGGATCTGGACAGGCTGGATCGATGGGCAGAGGCCAACTGTATGAGGTTTAATAAGGCCAAGTGCAGGGTCCTGCACTTTGGCCACAACAACCCCATGCAATGCTACAGGCTTGGGGAGGAGCGGCTGGAGAGCAGCCCGGCGGAAAGGGACCTGGGGGTGCTGGTTGACAGCCGGCTGAACATGAGCCGGCAGTGTGCCCAGGTGGCCAAGAAGGCCAACAGCGTCCTGGCCTGTATCAGGAATAGTGTGGCCAGCAGGAGTAGGGAAGTGATTGTGCCCCTGTACTCGGCGCTGGTGAGGCCGCACCTTGAATACTGTGTTCAGTTTTGGTCCCCTCACTACAAGAAGGACGTTGAGGTGCTGGAGCGTGTCCAGAGAAGGGCAACGAAGCTGGTGAGGGGTCTGGAGCACAAGTCTTATGAGGAGCGGCTGAGGGAACTGGGGTTGTTTAGTCTGGAGAAGAGGAGGCTGAGGGGAGACCTTATCGCTCTCTACAACTACCTGAAAGGGGGTTGTGGCGACGAGGGTGTTGGTCTCTTCTCCCAAGTAACTAGTGATAGGACAAGAGGAAATGGCCTCAAGTTGTGCCAGGGGAGGTTTAGATTGGATATTAGGAAAAATTTCTTCACTGAGAGGGTGGTCAGGCATTGGAACAGGCTGCCCAGGGAGGTGGTGGAGTCGCCATCCCTGGAAGTGTTCAAAAAACGTGTGGATGTGGCGCTTCAGGACATGGTTTAGGGGACATGGTGGTTCTGGATTAATGGTTGGACTTGATGATCTTAAAGGTCCTTTCCAACCTAGTGATTCTGTGATTCTGTGATTCCTGGGGACAGGCTCAAGGTGAGGAGCTGGGATGCCTCTGAGCCACCTGGCAACAGTCATAACTACTTTAAAAATCCCTAAAACTACTAATAAAATGCCAGCAACAAAGGCAAAGCTCTTCCTGGACAAGGAAAACACTTGCCAGTTGGTCAGGGCTGTTGAAACTCAGTCTGTGGGTCTATGTCCTCATGAAACACCTCCTCACTGAAGGCTCTGTTCCTTGGTGAAACGGCTCACCCAGCTTTGTGGGCAGAAGTAACAGGGATGAACTGCTTTCCCAGGTCAAACCAACTGCTAAAGCACCATCCAGATGTTAAGCAGGTTGATTTCCACCCTGGAGGTTCCTAAACTGACAACGTGACTACAAATGCTCGCTCCTCTACAGCCTGTGAGATGTGTGCTAACGTCTGCTAGAATCAACAGATGTTGTGTCACCAGCCTTTGCCAATGGGAGCTGGATCAAACTTCTGTGCCTTTCTGCTTCTCTCCAACCCCATTTCAGTGGTGCTTGCTCATCCCCCAGTCTCACCAGGCTGGTGACGCCGAAACCAGCCCATGGTTCAGCAGAGCTCCTGATCCCCTTCCCCAGGCAAAGAGGTATAAAAGGGGCAGTTTTGCTTGGGGAAAAAGTGAACATCACATCCTGGGCAATGTTACCAAGGTGATTAATGAAGAACACTTTCCAAGACCACTGCCATGTGTGCATTTTTGTTCCAAGAGGCAGCTCTCATGCCATCTACTTAAACCACCCATTGGAAATGTGACGCTGAATTTCACATAGTTCCCTCTGCACTGATCTGAGTGAGCAGCAAACTTGACTAATCCTCCTCTCTACCACTTCTCTGTCCAGATTTGATCTCCATGGGAAGATCTCCAGGGCTGTTTCCAACAGCTCCACTCCTTGCTCAGCTGGGAGCTGGCTGGAGGGCTGCCCACATTTACCAGTATCTCCCCGTGACCGTGAGGTCTGTGTCATACAACCAGGGCTGTCATAACAAAGTGAGCCATACAAACAGGCACGTGCACATCTGTGGTTCCTGGACTGATCTGAGTCACTCCTTGTGCCCTGCCTCTAAATTTAGCCCTAGAGATGAAGGTGAATCCTCCTCTCCCTTTTTAGGTGAAAGTCACGAGGAGCCAAGAAATCACCGGGAAGAGGGAGTCAGCACTGGTGTCAAGAGCTGAGACCAGGTTGTTTTGGTTTGTTTTTATTTCCCTTCTTCTCCCCCTGCTTCCAAAGAAGCTTTTTTTTTTGGTGTCTTCTGCTGCCAGCTGTATTTGGATACTGCCCCATCGTACACCAAACTCTGTAAATATCTGAGAGCGCTCTGGTACGTTCAGCAGTAGCTAAAAGAGAATAGAAAGTTAACGAAGTAGAAGAACTGGGCTAACCTTTGCCCAGGAAAGTGGTCCTGTTTATTAATACCAGGGAGCTCACAATAGAAAGTGTAGTGCACCTATTGGCTCTTGTCATGCTCTTTCTGGAAGGATTAAAGCGCACTAGGACAACAGCTGCTCTCCGGAGATGTGTTTGCATGCCAGCAGTGCTAATGCATAGAATAAACTGGCTTTTTCCAATTGCTAATGATTTTAATCTTTTCCTTCTGTCTCTGAAGTCAAGGGGCCGACAGAAAATAGAGTTGGCTCACGGTGTTTCCTTCCCGTTTTCAGTGCACTTTATGGAATGTTAATCACATGCAAACTCAGAGATCACCTTCCGCTGAAGGATGGCCATGGGGTTATTGTACCTCCATGGATGTTGCTTCCCACAGGCTGTGACCCATGCTGCACTGAAGGAAAGATGTTCTTAGCACCTTGCTCTGCAGTTTTCCTGCATGTATCACACCGCCCTTGGCATTTGTTTACTTCACCAACTTTTTCCTGGGACCCATTCCTGGCATTTGTCAGCTGAAGCGTGGGATGAGCCTTGCTCTCCAAATCAGCTACTCCACAAAGGCCAAGCCATGGAGTTTTCTGCCTGCCCTTTGGTAGAGCCAACCTTGAAAGCCATAGTGCAGCCCATGCACTGGACAGCCTTCCATAATTACCTGTGTTCAGCAGCTGGGGTTCGTCTCCTCCCAAAGGCCAAACCTGAAGACTTTGCAACAGAAGCAAAGCACTTATGTGATTATTTTTATTATTATTATCACTACAGGCACCTCCCACCAGGTTGGCTGGATGTTTCTTACCGATCTGAAAAGTCCTGGATCAAGAACACTTCTACTTTTCAAGGGACACTATTTCATCCTGAATTTTGCAAATAGGATACAGGACTTTCTCTGTCTTCACCACACAAGTGACAAACCTGGTCACCTTCCTACCGTGGCTGTGAGGGAGCAGAAGGCAAGAGCTCCAAAGGATGGATACAACTCAACCAGTCACCCAGGACACCAGCAACTAAGGCATAGGCAGATTCTTCTGAACGAAGAGCACCACTTTCCCCATTTCAGCTCCTGGGAGCCGGTGCACAGGCAGGCAATTACAGAGCGTGGTCCAGGATGGATTCATGGGGATAATGGGACAAAAGATGTGCAGAACCCTCCCCCTGTTAGCTTTGTTCACTGCAGCAGGTAGCCCCAAACCTTCTTTCACATCCTGGACACATCTGGGCCTGCCTGTAGCCCCAGCAACACATGTGTGCTGGGTTTACATGTGCTCAACAGAAGTGACTCAAATGAAAAGGCTATAGCTCGACCCACCCTTCTTTCTCCTCTTTCCTGCTCCCACCCCCATGCCCGGTCAGTATTCAGAGCACAAATCTTCCTTTTTTTTCTTTGAAGTGAAACATTCTGTATCTTATTTATTTTGAAAACAATTTATAAGGGCAATAATAACATCCTTTGGCTTCTTGCCTCCATAGCCTCAGGCGTTATATATGCCTCATTATGGGAACAGTACACACCCTGCCATGTACTGCTTATATAGGCAACTCACTGTACGCTCATTAAAATTCTGTAGGTATTGGCTGATATAAACAAAGCGGAAAGCGCACAGTACTAGCAAGCCTTCGTATTACTGCCGAGCATAGAAAATGACTGCATAATGGGTCGTGTGGTTCAGCAACGCGGCTCGGTATCCTGGACATCTGAAAACCTTTTGTGGTTCCAGCATCCCACACAACCGCGTGCCGTTTCTGGACACAGGAGGTGGCGATACGACCGGCTACACAAGGAGGCAGTCATTTTACACGGATCCACACTAGAACCGATGCAAGAAAAAAATGTTCGCCTTTTGTGGAAGGAGATAAATAACACAAAATCAAAGTGGCTTTGACAGAAAACTTTGGAGAAAAATGCTGAGTCTTGGAAACCTCAGGCTCTTAGCAGAAGACTAATGCGCCTCAAAATGGCCAAGAAGAAAAATGTGCAGAATGTCCTTGCATTGTGTAAAGAATAATTGCACTGGAAAGGAGTTATAAAACAAGCAAACATGACTTCCAATTTGATCCATATTAAGATTTATTGACCCTGAAAGTCAATATTCTCTGCATCAGGGCCAAGGTTAACATAGATTTTGAGGCCAACGGGAAAGCTGTAATGAACTGCCAGTTAAGAGGCCCTTACAAAACTATCTGCTTTTGCAAAAGGGTTTGGAAGTCTCTACACATAGTCAGCCCCATCTTCCCCTACATTTCAAAGGCATCCAAATCTGCTAGGCTTTCTGCAAAACCCCAGCCACATTAATTCTGTGCCAAACTGATAAACCCCTTGGATAACTTTTCCAGCAGAAGTATACACCACCTCTGCGCTACAGTCACCCTGATGCTCTGGTTGTGGTCAGGACCTGTTCATCTCAATCCAGTATAAACACAGATGGAAGGAAAACTTGACCTCAGCTGATGACAAGCAAAGAACACATTTGACAACACTGTAGAAAAAAATGGTGTTAGTGAACTTCTGTCCTTTGATAGCTCTTGCTTCAGGGAAGAGCAAGTATACATCATCAGACCAGAGGTTTGCAAGGTTGTGCAAGTAGCAAGTACTTCTTTGGAGCTAATAAAGACATGACAGCTCACTTACAGGGAAGGAGCCCATCCTGTACCGTCACACTCCAGTCTTGCCACTGCAAGTTTACAATTTCCTTTGAAATTCACTGGGAGATACTAGATGGACAGAGAACAGACAATCTCTGCAGACCAAACATGAAGAGTTGTTGCCTGAAGTCTGCTCTGATGCATAACACTATAGTTTCAGAGTATCTGTGCTTGCAAAAACCCAGATTTCCAAGGTTGGTTTGGGTACTTGCCCAAAGCCCTGTTGCACCTGCAGAAGGGCTGGTGTCCCAAACATGATGTGTTTTCCCCAGTTTTACCAATCAGGCCAGTAAATGATACTACTTCTCCCAGCAAATCTTGACTTCCCTAATACTGATCTGCCAAATCTTCATTAGCAAGAGGTGGGAGGCAGAGCTGGAGAGAAGACCATGGGTGCTGTGCTCCTGGTGACAGTACAATCCAACACAGCTCACCATGAAGTCTAAGAATGGTTTTGGAGACTATACGAGACCGCAGCACTGACAGGGAACACAGATTGCTTCACAGCACAGGCAGAAAGCAGCACGGCACTTATTTCAGCCCAATTCCAGAGGCACAACTTACTTTTAAAACTACTTTGAACAAAGTTGCAATGATTTCCCTGGGACTTTGTTGGGTTTGTACACTTTTATGTCTTTCTCCAGCTGCTTGCTTTCTGCTTGTGTTCGTTAAGACATTTGGTTTTGTTACAAGGTCTCAGCAAAAGAAAAATAGCTGTATGTATATATAAACAGACTATTAAAATACAGAGCACCATGTACTGGCACAGAAGAATTCATCGTGTTATTCATATGTTTCTAGGTTCAGCAAGGCTGTTGTTATGCACAGCAAATGGCATCTCGAGCCCAGCTCTTACCAGTGTTCTCATCACAGCCTTGTTCCTCTGTGCTTCATTTTTCCTTTGCCAAGAAGCACCCACTTTGGGTCAGACCCTGCAAAACACAATTGTCTTCTGTAGGAGGGAGGTTCGCTCAGCCCTCATGGATCTTGAGAAAATTGGTCCCCGATGACCTCTTTTGGCACTCTGTCATGGGCTGACTGTTCAACACCTCCCTCTGACCCTCTGCAGTTGTGCTTTGCCCTGTGGCAGCATCTCCTTTAATATCCTAAAATAGGAAGCACCTCAGCAGGCTCTACGGGGTGTATCCAGGCTGCTTCGTTATGTCAGAATTAGGCATAAGACCAGAGAGAAAGACAGACAGACAGATGGGCAACATGTCATCAAACGGGAGCCCAACCCTTTCCCAGTAACACAATTGTGCAAGCAACACTCCCAGACCGCTGGACAAGCAAGGTCTCAGGGAAAGGAGAGGACTTACTGCCCGCAACTCAACGACAGCTCCAAATACCTCCCAAAACACGTGTTGTAGCCTGTCCTCAAAACACAATTGGTAAAAAGTCAGCTCTCAACCTAAACCTTTATTTAGCTGCTTTTTACAATTACCGCATAACTTGGCATCGTGGACATTGGCCCTACATGGACTAGGAAAGCACGCAGCGAACAGGGAGGCGAGCTGGCAATGCAATTTTCCCACAGTTTCTCAGAGAATCAATTTTCTTCTCCCAAATGACAAACAGAAAAAAGAAGAAGAAAAAGAAGAGGGAGGAAGAAAGCTGTTGCCACTCGCTAGTTCCAGGACCATATGAAAGATGGCATGGACGCAGCAACTTTGTTCTGGCAATGCAAGATCCAGTCTTCTGCATTTCTGCACAAAACCGTATTTTGTCCCTAAATACGTCACTATTAATTTTGTGCAAAATACTCACACAGTCCCACCCAAACCTTTCGTTAGCACTCAGGTATTTGAGCCACCTAAAAAGTGCAAAGAAAAAAACGGTGCAAACAGAAAAGATTTTGGGGTCCATCATCAGTGAATAGCACTGCCTTCGGAGCAGGGAAATGGCACAGGCAGCAGCGGTAAGGTTTGAGGTGAGGCTCCAGCTTTCCCCACAGAGAGTTTATACCTTTAAGAGGCACCAACCAAAAAAGAAACCCAATCTTTGAGGTGACTCACTCTAAAATGTGCCCGTTCTTCTCCTCGCAGGCCTGAGCAGCCTCACACAATGCCCCCAGGGCACAGTCTCCTCATTTGGCAGGACTCGGCGCAGAAACGGGGCTGGGGAATACCTTTACGCTGGAGAATTTGGCTTGTAACAAGGCTTTTCAGGAACATGGCAATTGCCCACGTGAACGCATGGCTTCCTGCATTAATATACTAAAGAGACAAGACAAGCATCTTTAGCTACAGCTGAGGACTAATTAAGACTGCTCTTTTACAAATATTGCATGGTTCATTCCATTCTTCCCCGATTAAGAACAAAAGAAGAAAGAAGTCATTTATTGTCATGAGTCACTTCAGATACAATGGAAGGAATTCCAACAGATGACTGAGACAAAACAAAAGCTGACATTATGAAAGCCATGTCTAAACACTAATTTAAACTGTCAACTTGCTAGTGAGGAAGGTTCATGACAGAGGGAGAATTAAAACTTAAAAGAGCACATAAATCATTGAAGAGATTAGCAGCGTGTGATGGGGCCAAAGTACGCCGCGCTGGAAACTCGCTGAATGGTAGCAAGCTCCCTCGCAATTTGGGGGTGAATGCCGTGTTTTGCCAACGGTCGTGTACTAAAATGAGTAATTCGGGCCGCGTTCCCAGCAGTGGGAGCTGTGTGAGTCAGCGGCGTTACTCCCATTTCCAGCAGGTGAGGATCAGATCCTTCGTGTCCTGCGCAGCATCTGAGCATTAGATAAAATCTAGCCCAAGCTTTCCTCTGACTTATCGGAAGTGCTTAATTTCGGAGAGGAGCCAAAATGGCTTTGGGTCACATCCACAGCTGCTGTAAGTGGTCGTGACTGACTCCCACGATCTGGCTACGCCGCTCAGAGAACTCAGACTCTTCCCTGTCAATAGCATCTCCTTCCTTTCTGATTTACAGGGGACAGACTTTGAGGTAGTGCCTCTTGATTCTCTGCAGACCTGCTTTCCAGCAGCAGAAAACTAGCTCATCTCCACTGTAATAGAGAAACACGGCATGTAAAAATGCACTGTGTGCTACAGGGTTTCACCTGTGGATTTTTCTCCTACACATTAGAAGAATTTCTTAAAAAGGAAGGTTTTCAAGCAAGCATGTACTTTTCAGCCCACCGGCTTTTCAAACTGGTACACAGCCTCCAGCTATCACACATCAGCTCTACAGCCCTTGTTATTTTGTACAAGTCTTGCAGGGGCCGTGGGCCACAGTTCTGCAAAGTGAATGAATGTTGGGACACTAGATCATCTAAAATCTGTATCTTCATCCATTTATTCCCCTTGTTGCTATAACTCCCAAAACAGATAAATCATTATAGATTACCAAGGTAGAACCATTCACATTGATGGATTTATGAACATTTAGCACCAATCTTTCTTAACTATTTTTAAATCGAGGTGACCCTGAAATCCATGCAGGAAAAAGCTCCATCTTTTCTTCACCTCAGCATGCAGACTGCTTCCCTCCTAGACCAGAAAGCAAGCAGTGAAATCTCCAACCCTGTCCCCCCAGAGCTTACCTTAGTCAAAAGTAAAAGACCAAGAAAGTATTTGATTAGTTGCTGAATATGAAGACTTTCAAAAATGCAGTTATTAACCCATCTGAGGGCAAACAGTTTACCCATTGCCGTGGGAACTGGTGGGCAATACTTCTTCCTTTGGACACCAGCAATGAAGAAGTCCCTCGTCCAGCTGTACCACTCTGCCAAGGACAGGGGTATTAGTCTGGGCAGATCACAGACTCACTTTAACGATCTGAATATGATGTCTAAAGTTGATGGAGAGACTCTGCACTGGGAAGGTCCAGGCCTTCACATCCTAGAAGTGCTGCTGGAATTAGGTCACTCTCAGCTTTGGCTCCAGTTCAGGCAGAAGTTCAAAAAGTCAATTATAAAATAAATAAAAGAGGGAAAGTAAATGAGATGCAGAGCCCTTTAACTTAGAGGGATGAAATCACTGTGGAAGTTGGGGAGAGACTTGCTACGACTTTAGGAGCAATCAGGATCCTTTCCAGCATCCTTGCATTTGGCTAAGCTTGTTGTAGATCAACAGACTTTTTTCTTCCCATCCTTTCCATGGAAATCAATACAGTTTTTACTTTATTACTGTTGCCTGCTTGTGTTATGACAGTGCTTGGGAGGTGCAGTCATTGGGCCTGTTCTGTTAGGCACGTAAAAAGGCTGAACAAGAGCCTTGAGGCAACAGAAGATGACAGGTAAACAGTTGGACCATACTGGCCACAACCATAAAAGGAGAGCTTTAAAGAGAATTAGAAAGTAACTTTTTAAAGCTACCAAGAGCTATTCCCAAGTGTGAAAAAGAAGAGCAATTGGGCTGCACCAGGAAGCTCATTATCTCTCCATCTAACCTCCAGTACTGAAAAAAGGGTTAGACCAAAAGGGGCTGTGTTAGCTCCTGGTCTTTGCTGCTTCTTGTTGCTGGGATGAAGAAAGAGGAGCTATGGGAAAGCTGCTAAGAGAGGGGTCATAGTCAAGACAGGGTCAAGCAAAGGGCTTGGGAGAATTACTTTTGCAGCAGTACACCAGATGATTTCATCGAAGCAAGGCTGCATGTGAAGACCAGAGGAAAGGGTATTGCAGAAACCAAGACAAGAAGTGAGTTCCTGGATGGCATAGATAACTGTGTGAATGGGGGAATCCCATTGTGCCTGTTAGAGATGTTCTGCAGAAAGTCTACAAGAATTGACAATGTCCTGGATAAGAGGGCACAGAGATGACCAGTATAAAGATGATGCACATTATGGACAATAGTAGAGGCAGTATTGGCTATGCTATGCTTGGCATTTAACAAAGAAAGAAACAGAGAAACATGAAAAGAAAGCTGAAGACACATTGCTTTAGCCATGTTGGTCAGTCAAGGAGAGAGACCTTTCAGCCATTCTTGGAGTAGAGGACAACCTGGAAAGTTAGCAGCAAAGAGATGCCAGCTGAATATTTGTGGAGTCTTAGAACTAAGTGGAAAAGAAGGAGGTCCCATGTGAAAGTTGGAGTGGGACAAACTGAGGGTAAGCTTGCAGGATTAAGTGAAGAAGGAGAAGCAGAAACATGAAATTTCAGGGAAAACAAGATTTCACAATGAAGAAGATAGCTTTCTCTCAAAAAGGTATGATCAAGGTAGAGGAGGATGGGAGCACTGGGCTTGCTCAAAAAATACCCCCTCTGGACATAAGGATCTTATTCAGGCCAACAAAGTACTGGGTCTGGCTACTGCTTTCAAGGCAATGGGCTGCTTTGCCTGTCCAGATACAGCCCGGGCAAAGGTAAACCACCCAACAAGGGTCATGCTTTGTGCACTTTGGCTACCACTCCTCAGAGCCTCCAGTGGAAAAGATGAAGCTTGATGCGAGTCCGCTGACATCAGTGGAGTCACGCACCAGGCTGACGTCTCATGCTGAACCGAGCTTTAATGTCGCTGCAAGTTTCCCAGAAGCCTCAGCTTAAAACTGCGGCAATGAAGGGGTGAATCAGGCCTTTTCACACTGACGTCAGTAAAGTTACACCCAGGGTAAAATTAGCCCCAGGATAGTTGTTCTGACACTTTCACAATAGTATTTTGGGGAGGTTTGGCTTTGTTTTGCTTTCTTTTCTTTTTTCCCCCTTCCTTTATTTTAGTGATTCTCCACTAAACTTCTACAGCATGGAAAGGGAGGGAGATGTCCCTGGCTGCTTCGTGTGAGAGGATCACGAGGCAAGAATCAATGTAACCGTGCTGACAAACAGATCACAGTTTGGAGATCTGAGCCTGAGCGTTACCTTATGTTTTAGCAGCTTGATCAGCTCCCACGCCTGGGAGCGTTTGAATTTCCCACCAGCTCAGTGCAGCTCTTTTCCACATATTTTAGGTGTTGAATTAATTGTGAGCTCAAAGGAACGACTTTTCCAGGCTCTTGATGAAGAGCATGTCTATCGGTTGAGAGCAAGAAAAGTTGCCAAGATTCTTGGCAGGTTGTTCGCCTGCATCTGAAATGTGGGTGAGCAGCTCAGCCCTGCAGGGTTATTTAAGGACCTGCTGGTATGCGCCGTGATGCAAAGTCAACATAAGTACCCTTATGTGTGTGTGTGTGTTGACCGAATAGAGGTCCATAAATACATGTGCAGTTGGCTGCATTTTTTGCTCAGCTCCCATCCGTGTTTGTAAACACTGGAGAAAAAGACCCAAATCTGTGTCCAACACCAAGCAGTTACAGAACGTACTGTAATTCTGTAATGCGAAACAGAGTGGCTCGCTAACCGTGCAGATCTGGAGAGAATTCCTGACATGATCCTTTTACGTATTTTATGTTAATCACTTCCATCTCAGGAACACACGCAAACAATACCCTATTAGACATTCCCTTTGGCACTTGGACAGCAGCGCAAGCTGCCGCATATACCAGAGCAGCGGCCGGAGCAGCCGCAGCAGGGACGGGAGAGGCCGTCAGTGGATGCTGCGAATGGGAAGCGACGGAAGGGCAACGTGCAAAGAGCAGAGCTGCGACTGCTGACCCCTGGTTTGATTTTCTTTGCTGGCTTTGCTGGCTTTCCTGTGGGCTCTTCCAGCAGAGCATGTCTCCACCTGCTCACCCAAGAGGGCTCATGGCTGTCAAAGCACTGCCATGATCCCAGAGACCCTGAAGTCGTCCTGCATGGGGGTAGGAAGGAAATTTTCACAGCAGAGCTCCACATCAGGGTGCCTTGAGGTGCCTTGATCAGGTCTCACCTTGGGTGGCCCAGAAAGGATAGGGCTTGGGATAAATTGGCACCTGCCTGGTCAGGTTTCCCTGCCCCGTAGCCTGTTTGCAGAGTGGTATTAGGGGCACGTGAAGATTCAGCTCTTTAAATAAACCTTGAGACCACCTGGAAAATATTTTCCCAATGGAAAGAAAGAGGATGGACTACCCAAGAGCAGGGATGGGCACAGAGCTACGGCAGGGCTTTGCTGCAGCCTGTGACACCAATGTGCCTTACAGAGGGGAGGTGGGTCACCCCTGAGCATTAAGGGTACAAATTCTGCTGTTGTGGGAAATAGCCAGGAGCCCATGGGGACCTCAGCGCTGGTCTGCAAAGAGCCTGGGGAGCAGGCGGAGGGAGAGGAGAGGAGAGGAGAGGAGAGGAGAGGAGAGGAGAGGAGAGGAGAGGAGAGGAGAGGAGAGGAGAGGAGAGGAGAGGAGAGGAGAGGAGAGGAGAGGAGAGGAGAGGAGAGGAGAGGAGAGGAGAGGAGAGGAGAGGAGAGGAGAGGAGAGGAGAGGAGAGGAGAGGAGAGGAGAGGAGAGGAGAGGGGAGAGGAGAGGAGAGGAGAGGAGAGGGGAGAGGAGAGGAGAGGAGAGGGGAGAGGAGAGGAGAGGAGAATCTGCTACATTTACAGAAGCAACTGCTGGAAGAGGACATGTAAAACAAGCCCGCTGGTGTGACAAGGGTGATTCCTCATCATTAATGAAATACCCCCCTGTTGTGAAGGCTGATGGCTTTGTGTGTCGGCAAGTCAGCTCACCGCAGGGGCAGTTACGGCAGGCACGGCACCCCATTGCCATCTGGGGGGATCCGCAGGGAGACCTCCATCCCCAGAGGAACCCGGCACGCTTCGGCAGACAGGCATCAGCCAGCATTGCCCTGCACCAGGTCAGTGGGCACCCCCCAAGAAAAGCAGAGAGGAGATCTCTCCAAACGCACAACAATTACACAAGGTTTTGGAAGGATCTGAGCCCTCCGATACCATGTTTTCCTTCTGCGGCAGATTTTTTTATTTCTCACTAAAACTAAAATTTCAGCGACTTACATCACACAGCCCCTTGGTCGCAGCAAAGCAAGACATATTTGCACTGGTGCCACTGAGAAGCCGTGCCCGGGCTGGGACATTTCTGCTCAGGATGTACTTTTAAAACAATTAAAAAGCATCCCTGACTTTGAATACTAACGCTGAAATGGAATCCACTCCAACATTCACTAGCCCAAATGTCTTTGCTGAAATCATGCTGTTTCCCTATTGTTACTTAACAATAAATCCTGTCCCTGGGGAAATGTGTATAAATATGAATTTAAGAGTTCCCAGATATAAAGAATCTCCCTTTTTTTACCCTCCTGGGAGATAAATAGCTTAGAAATCTTCCTACAAATACGTGCTTTTCTCGATGCTTTTTGCCTTACTGTTGTAAAATGTTTCTGTATGAGGAGAGCATCCGGACGCTGCAAGAATGCAGCACAACGATTAAAAGCATATTAATAAATAAATCAATATTATTCCTTTATTCCAGTGCTGAGGGGTTAAACATGCATGCACATTTTCTGCTCTGGAGCTCAGCTAAATTTTTTGTGCTAGAGCTGACTGGGAAGGGTAACGTAGATTGCTGCAGTTATTGCGCTAACTGCCTCCTCTCTCAATTTTCTGGCATGCAAGAGGCAGCTTGGGAGCTGCCCATGGAGCTCCCACGGGCTTCTCCATCTGGGGATGCGCTATGCAGAGATTCTTTTTTTAGAAGCTTCATTTTATGGCCAATGGGAGGGAAATGCTGCACCTCCAAACCTGGAGTCCTTGTCCTTCATGCTGCCATGGGTCTCCAAGCAGCAGCAGCCTCTGGTCTGTGGGCCATGGGCATCAAAGGACCAGAGAAGCAGTTTAAGGGACAGCTCAGAACAACTGAATTAGGTCCCAGCTCTGAATCACAACCAGGGAGACTCCTCGGTCCCCACTGAGTGCAGAGGGATACATGGAGAGCCATCTCCTGTGGTTCATCGTTTTGGTGAATAGCTTCCCAGCCCTCCGCTGAGTACATATTGGCCAGATCTTACGATCTAGCCCATTAGTGTTTGTGAGTAGAGTAGAGTAGAGTAGAGTAGAGTAGAGTAGAGTAGAGTAGAGTAGAGTAGAGTAGAATAGAATAGAACAGAAAAGAAAAGAAAAGAAAAGAAAAGGAAAAGAAAAGGAAAAGAAAAGAAAAGAAAAGAAAAGAAAAGAAAAGAAAAGAAAAGAAAAGAAAAGAAAAGAAAAGAAAAGAAAAGAAAAGAAAAGAAAAGAAAAGAAAAGAAAAGAAAAGAAAAGAAAAGAAAAGAAAAGAAAAGAAGAGAAGAGAAGAAAAGAAAAGAAAAGAAAAGAAAAGAAAAGAAAAGAAAAGAAAAGAAAAGAAAAGAAAAGAAAAGAAAAGAAAAGAAAAGAAAAGAAAAGAAAAGAAAAGAAAAGAAAAGAAAAGAAAAGAAAAGAAAAGAAAAGAAAAGAAAAGAAAAGAAAAGAAAAGAAAAGAAAAGAAAAGAAAAGAAAAGAAAAGAAAAGAAAAAAGAAAATAGGAGTTGCTCAGGTATACATGATATCCACAGCCACATATGTATAGAAATGCTGCAAACAATGGAGCAAACTCACCAAGTGTGGCAGAGTACAGAATTTATCTCCTTACTTTTTTTTTTTTAACACTTCATTCCTAACAATAACGCAAACCCTAAAGTGGATTTATCCAGAGTGGACTGGGGAGCAACACTCGGCATGTCAGCAAACAGAAAGGCACCCGTGCACCTCGGTAAGGTGAGATGTGTGGTGTGATGGGTGCTGAGCACAGCCAGAGCACCCAACCTCCCCGTCTGCCGGCCGAAAGACACTGCGCATTTTCCATGATGGCTGGACACAGTCCCTGGGAGTAACTTGGTAATGCCCCCGGCACTCGGAGAAATGTTGAAAGTAATCCAGCTAAAGCTCCACCTGGAAAGAGGTGGGTGGGAAATTTAAGAGCTCAGTGATAGGCATGCCAAAAAAGCAGAGGTGAGATAGCTGTATGGAAGGAGCCTATAAAATCTGGTGCTGTACTTTGCTGCTGCAGAGGAAAACACCTGTTTTTGCACCACCTCATTTCTGCGTCATTGTCCATCCTGAGTTTTAATCAATCCTCTATGACAATAACCTAACGGAGAACAACTACGCTGCGCAATAGCCACAGTTACTCATTTCTCCTGAATCCCTCGTCTTCTATCAACATTTCTTTAACTCTAGTTTCGCCCTGACTTTTTTTCGTCAATGCATTATACTTTTGGGGGAGAACAGCTCAGCTTCTGTGATTTTTTCAAGGTGCTGGTGCTACCAAGGGAGATCTAGCCATCTTTGTGACTTGTGCTGTGAAACACTCATTCTTCTCCCCTCCCTTCCTCATAAAAAGCCAAAAATGCCACTTAAATCACTATTGTTCCCTATGATTTAATTTCATACCACTGCTCAACAGCTACAGCTATTTACAGCAATCCCATTAAGTGATCATGGCTTACCCTGGATATTTAGGAATTTTTAACGGAGCAAGCTCATTCCCAAATTCAGCATCGCTCCTTGCAGCTGGGGTGTAGATAGGACATGTTTACTTAATGTGCTGGAAGCTCAAATATTTAGCTTGTGGTTTCAATGACTGCACAATCTGTACTGTGCTTGAGGGCTACGTATGCATCTCGGGGACTGCAGGGGGAGAACAGGTCTGCAACTGGAGGTGCAAATGTGTTTGTCAATACGCCGGAGCCCCTCGCCACCGCTTCTCGCCTCCCGTAGCACAATGTTTAAGAGGGCATGAATTAATATAAACAGCCTGCTGATGTCTGTTTGACAGAATATGTGGGAAATTGAGTTTACCTTGAATTTATGAACTGGGAAGGCTATTTCTCATCCTGATTAATGGTGAGTCACAGAGCAAACCTGAGGCCATTCGCAAACCCATGTGCTATACGTCAGGTGTCATGGGAGTGAGAACAGTGGGAGAGCAAAGAAAGGTCTCATGACAGTCTGTTAACTAATTTTCATGTGCCAAGTGAAGACGTGTCCTGGAATTTTGCAAAACTATATTTAGCAATGCCGAGCGTCTCCAAAGAGAGCTTTGTAAGATGCTGGAACAGGAAGAAAAATACACACAGGTATAAAAGCACTCTAAGAAAGCAATAACTTACACAACTTTAGAGGGATATCTGACAATACATTTACTGCCAGCTGGGGACTGAGATGAATATCCAGAAGGCTGATGAACAGCAGGCTGCCCAGCCCTGTGCTTCTGCTTTAATACAAGCACAATAACAGCTCTTGCATGGCCTTTTTCTCCATGTATTTCCAGGGTTTTTACCCCAGGGAGATAGTGCTTCTCTGGGACATTCCCACATGGCAATTCTCCTTCCAGCACAGCCTTATCCTCATGCTAAGAAACCTCAGAAGAATCCCAGATATAATTTTTTTAAAGTTGCTCACTGGTTTGTGATGGTGGTAATACCAATGTTGGAGGAAGAAGGCAAATCCTCAAATACTCAGCCACGTACAGAGGAGGGAAAGGCACCAGCATGCTGCATGACAGAGCAGTGAGCTGACCCAAGACTCTGAAAGCTTGACTGGCTGCCAAAACCATCCCTTTAAGTGCAGCCATTCATAACTTAAGGCCCAGGTAGAGTAGTCCACATGTATATTAAATCCGCTCTGATCGTAAGGGACAAAGCTTCAAGCTGCTAAAAGAGCCACTGAAGGCTTTGCGCACAAAGGAATATGATATTTCATTTAAAGGGACTTACTTTCCCTGGAGCATAAGCTTTTTAGGAGAGGACCTGTGCTTTTATGTATATGAGCAATCTCCAATGCCACAGGCCTCCTTCCCTTTAGGACCTCAACTCAGGCTTCAAATTCAATATTTGTATGGCAATACAGCACCAATGTTATTTCACCCAAAGGTCATCCATGGCTTGGTCTTACAGTTGAGTAACATGGGGAAGATTTCCTGCACCTTCATGCATTTCACCATCTTATGCTTGTCCATTTGGACACCACACAAAAGGAGGGGGAATTTCACCCCAATGACCCTTCAAAATACTCTCCTGTTGAACAGTGTACAATAACCCCCACCATCACCAAGCAGCATTATTATCAAATATCCACAGGGGAAACATCCAGGAGTTAACCTGCTGTAATACACAGGTTTCTTTCATGAAGGAGAAAAAAAAAGGAGAAAGAGAGAAAAAGGAAAAAAAAAAATGCTATAAAGTCTCCCCAATAGCACACAGGGCACAATCTAATACTGTTTACATGGCCATACAGTGGAGGCCCAGAGGACATGCTGTCCCAGCATAAGGGCTGCCAGCATCCTGACAGAATTAGGAAGTCCTCTCTCGCAGTTGCCCTATAGACATGAAATTACACAAAGAACGACTTCATTAGGATCCTGAACTAAATATAGTCAAGTGGGGGGAGTGGAACCTTGAATTTTCACTCTTGGTAAACAACATGGCTTTGCAACCTTTAGGATATTGTTTTAATTAAGCTGGGGTTCTGCAAGGCTGCAATTCTGCCAGATCAGCACCTACCAGGGGAAAGAATTATGAAACTAAAACCTTTACCTGAGAAAACCTTGAAAAAACTTACGTGCCCTTATGGCAAAGTTCTTGTCCAGACAAAACTGCTGCTGTCACTGGGAATGAAGGGCTGGAAAATTATTGGTGTCAATGAGAGCTTTGTATGAGCAAAGATCATGGGGTCAGAGCCAAACAGATTGTTCACAGCTCCAAAAGTCTTAGAAGATTATGGATAAGATAGAAAAAACAGCACTGAGCCTGTAACAAGCCATCCTGAACAGTCAAGGTCCACCAGCATCTTTACTGGGAGCTCATCCCTGGTGTGAGAGCCCTGTCCTGCCTAAACGTGCTGCTCCCCATCTGGCAGTGCCCCAGCATCACTGGTCCCTCAGTGCAGGGGTGGGAATTACCTCCCTGCTGAGGCCTTTAAATGCAATCCCAGCAACTTCAGGAGCTCAGGAAAAATCCAGACACATGAGGACCAGGATCTCTTTTGCAAAACAGTGTGGACACTTAGATACTCCTGAGGGAGGTAAGACCACCAGTGTCCAAGCTAACATCACTTGGGGACCGGGGTCCTGCTTTGTCTTAATGAGAGAGAGCCCAGGCATCAGATGAGACACAGTTTGATGAGAGGACACCTACTCATGTCAGGCCATCCTGGACACTTCCCCCAGCAGGAACTGGAGCACCAAGCACCCAGCTCTGCAATCCAGCCTTCAGCATATTTTTGGGGAGGATTTCATTACTGCTGAAGTGTTCTGTTCAAAGTTCTGGTGGTGTCAGATGTGTACTAGTCCCTGGAGCAGAGGCAGACCTGGGTCTGCCCCGTTCATCTGCTCTTCATGGTGAGCTTCAAGCTTGGTATCCCTCTCACAGGAAAAATCCTGCTGTTCCCCAGGACATGTAGATACCATTGAGTCAAAGTCAGGTTTAGGGTCAGTGTAGTGCAATTATGTGGAAGGGAAGGGAAGGGAAGGGAAGGGAAGGGAAGGGAAGGGAAGGGAAGGGAAGGGAAGGGAAGGGAAGGGAAGGGAAGGGAAGGGAAGGGAAGGGAAGGGAAGGGAAGGGAAGGGAAGGGAAGGGAAGGGAAGGGAAGGGAAGGGAAGGGAAGGGAAGGGAAGGGAAGGGAAGGGAAGGGAAGGGAAGGGAAGGGAAGTTGGTGAGTCAAGGGGAGACAAGTAAGGCTGAAGGCAAAGCTCAGGGGGGATGAAAAGCCCTGGGATTTAGACCAGCAGTTTCCACAGTTAATTTGGAAGCTTTCACCTAGGTCTTGCACAAATCCAGAGCTCACACTGCCAGTGACCAGTCCTGTAATTGGGACAGTTTTTTAGGGCTGTCACACTCTGTCTGTGCCTGCTCTGCACAGGAGAATAGCACAAACACCCACGAGACAGCAGAGGATCAGCCTTCCTTTCAAGAAAGCCAAAGGCATGAAGGTGTTCATTTCAAGCACATAAGAACCGAACAACTCGCATGGAGCTAAGAGTTAGGCACATAGAGGTTTTTATGAATCTAGCCTTTGGACTAGTCTTTATGTTTGTCCTGGATCCCTAATAATATCAACAGTTCCTAATAAAGGGTCAGAAATCCCACACTCATCTCTCACCCTAACAGCATCCCTTAAAGCAAATAAAACACTCAAGAATCTGGCCCATGCTGCTCTAAGAGGGGGCAGGAAACCCCACGAACAAAAAGGCCACATTAAGAGATGGAGTGGGACACAGAAGGAAAAACAGCCAACCCGAAAATGATATCTCCTATTTCCCCACGGCTACATCAGTAAGGGTGAGGCCTTTGATGGAAATAACTCCTCTGTGGGAACACTGCGCGATGCAAAACCTTCACAGGGACACCCCACCTCGCACGTTGTACATCTCGCCTGTCATGGAAAACCTGAAATAGCTTTTTGAAGACATCTCCCATTAAGTGCGCTGCCTTCGACAGATGGCCAGGGGACGGGGGGAATGACCAAGCACAGCTGAATCAGGCAAGTTTCCAACCCAATGGGAATATCCACAGATAGGAGAGGAAAAGGTGTATGACCCTGGGAGAGTGCTCGCGGAGGGTCAGTTAAATAAGCCAGGTGGAATAAAGGCAGGACAATCTATTCTGATTAACTTCTAGCCTCAGGCATGTCTCTGCACTATCCCAAGCTTTCAGAGACCCCTGCTAAAACCCAGAGCAGGAGCGTGGCACGGAGCCGTCCTTCCCCTCTCCCGGCTTGGGCTGCGCCACTGGACCTCGGCCCCGGGATCGGAGGCTCCCCGGACAGAGCAGCTGGCAGCCAAGACCGGCAAGGGCTGCAGCTTTCGAGAGACGCTCCACAAACATCACTGTTTTAGGAAAAACATCAGCAAAGAGCGGTCACGTGTTTCACTCCAGGAGCTGAAGGCGTGAGAAGGGCTTTAAAAAAAATAAAAATCTATTCATTGAAGAAAAGCAATCCAGAAAAGAAACCAAAAAAGGAAGCAGCCCTGATGCAGACCCCCCCAGAGAGCTGCGGGGCATCCTGAACTGAAGAGCAGTTTTGGACAACAGCGTCAGCCTGGGCCAAGCTGCCGTGGCCCACGCACGCGCCAGTGCCCACCTCGCTGGGCGGGCGCAAGGGGCTGACCCATCCCAGGAGCTCCCAGGACGGCTTTGCTGCACCGATCCCTGGCCGCGTGCTGGAGCCATGCCCGGTGCTGCCAGCTCAGGCAGCGCCGCCGAGGAGCCCCTGCCTTCGGAAGTGACCGATCGGGTACTTCCTCGGGTGCCACCGACTTTCCTGCTGCCGGAACGGAGCGTACCCGCGGCACATCCCATCCCCTTCGCCCCGATGCTGCCTAAGGCAGGTCCTTGCTGTCTCTAGTCTCCTACATTTTTATTTTTCTACCTTAAAACTGACTCCAGCCTTCCCTAGCTATGCCAAAGGCAGCCCCCCCCCCCCCCCCCCGCAGGGTGGCAGCTCTGGCTCTGGTTTTTACACCATGGGTTCGTGCTCAGAGCAAATCCCAGGACGTGGAAACACGGGTGTCTGGGACCAGGGACGCCCAGCCCGGGAGTGCAGGCAGCATCATGCGCCCATATCCCCAGCCAGCCACGGTGTTTGCCCCTGTGGTGTCTGGTGGGGTGCACAGGTTGGGGAGTGCAGACCACCTCCATTCCCACCTTTTGCTGCCCTGTGGCTCCCATCGGAGAGGGATGGGTGGCAGCAGGACCCTCCGATGACGCTCTGCGGCAAACACGCTACCAGAAGGGACAAAATGATGCCTGGCTTCTGCATCTTCCATTGGTGCCAGCTACCCAAGCCCAGCATTTATCACCCCCTTTGAAGGCACAGCCCGTCCTGCCTTCCCCCTGCCCCCAGACCCACTTCTCATGAGCAGAAGCCCAGGCCAAGGTCTTTACCAGCAAAGTCCTCTGGAAGTGAGAAAAGAGGTAGAAGGGTCCAAAAGAAACACCAGATGTACCGAGCAGTGAAAAGGAACTCTGCCACTGTGCAAGAAGGCACAGGCGTGTATAATATAATATATACTGTACACACCAAGAGAAAGAATATACTTTTGACTGTGAAGTGTTTTATATGCTAACCATCAGGCATACACAAAGTCAATGGATGCTGGCACTTTACATAAATATATGATGATGCAGTGCTATATGTAATAAAAATCTGGAGCATAAAATATGGAAGCAATTCAAGAAAACAGATCTCACATTTTTGCCTTTGTTACAGTTAGATTCTGACATGCTCTGATTAAAATTCAACATCTGCATGTATTTAAAATTAAAATATATAGGTATTCATGTTTTCCTCCTTCCACAATGTTTTACTGCTGCCTTTTTCTTCTTAAATATTAAAAACATTACATTATTTTATTTCAGATGTCTCAATATATTACACATCACCCTTTCACCTCAGAGCTTTGGTTCAAATCCAGCTCTTCGCTGAGGAAATAGAAAACATCTGAAAATATTTAGTAGTCTCATCTCAGTGTCTAATCACAGTCTGCTCTGACATGACAAAACACAACAAACAAACTGGCTTGCCACAGATGAAAAATGTTTACACAAAAATACTCAGGAGTGTAAGAATGAATAAAGGCATCTCTAACTGCATTAAAGCCCAAGTTGTTAAGTAATAAAATAGTTTGCAGATAATTTGAGCTGCACCTGCCCCTCTGGAAAAAAAAAAAACAGGTGATTTAAAGTCCTCGCAGCCTAACAGGTCCCGGCTGCATGTTTTTCTGTTATTCTAAAGCAGAAAGATGTGTCAGACTGCAGTGCAAATATTGTCTGTGGGCATCATGGTCCGGAGAGTCTAAGTACCTCGTGATTTAGGAATCTCAGAAGAAAACTTTATTGCCAGTAAATCCTCCAGAACTAAAATATATGTACTTTAAGAGGGACGAGCATAAATAAGTCTTTGTCTTTGCTGGGGAATTCAGCCATTTGGTGGGTGGTGGGAGAGCAGCTGTCCCACCGGGCTTGACTTTGGGCATTGGTCTGGTGCACAGCACAGTTCTTCCTCCGAAGCTGTGACGGCTTTAACAGGCAAGAGAAAGCGTAGGAGGAAATTAGCCACAGGGAGGTGCAGGGTCTTCCCTAAAGCCGGGGGCAGAATCAGCTGTGATGATAGTCCCAGGCCTGCGCCCCGTTCATTTTGCTGCAAGTCTCCAGTTTTCCCTGGCCCAGAGGCATCAAACATGAGCAAGTAACGGGTGTGGGCAGCACCATCCTTTGCTCTCCAGCAGGCTCGGCTTGACTTCCCACCGCCATTCTGGCAGGAGCAAGACCAGAAAGCACTGCAATAGGTGTAGTGCTCATGGGTTGGGTCGGGGTGATCATGGACTTGCCACCCCCTTACCCTGCTTGGGTTTCATCCAACGACTACTGAAGTTGATGGAGAAGGCCACACCAGGGCAAGACATGTTCTCCCTGACTCTGGACGCCTGCCGTTAGGGCCGTGTTCCTCCCCCTGGGGTTAAAACTCCCACCAACTTGGCTGACACATGGCAGGAACCAAGGGGGTTCCCATGTGGCCCATTCACCCTCAGGCCGGGCAGCAGGATCAGGCAAATTGTACCTTACATTAAGGGTTATCAGAACTCCAGCATAAGAAAAAAAGAGTAAGCATAAAGATAGAGCAGTGCTTCCTCTGTATTTCTGTCCTGCATCTACAGACAGTTCCCACCTATCCTGCCTGTAGCATTTATCTCCTTCCTAGACCTGGCCACACATTGGCTATTATTAATTTATGCCCCACAGACCTCTGGGGGAAGTGGCTCCATAAACTATTTCTAAGCCAAAGTTTTCCAACCTGCAGAAGCTGACAGGGACCTACATGGCAAAAAAAGATTAAAATCCCTTGCCCTGTCCATGAGTGTTTTACAATACCTTTGTTCAGGAATACATTGTGGTATTTCCTGCTGCAACAGCCAAATTAAATATGAATAAATTAACGTGCTAACATTTCGTGATGTCCCCTTTAATGCACAATAATATGTATCCTTTAATTCAATAAATTACAAAATGTATTTTTTTAAGGGAAAACATACCAGTGTAGGTAAGTCTTTGCAGATCTTGGCATGTCCACAACAGACAAAGGACGGGCCAAGGAGACATCCAAACAATGGCCATGCTGCCTCCAGAAATCAGGGCTCGGTTAATAAACCTCACTGGGAGGAAGGCTCACCTGGCCCGGGCACAGCTGTGGGCGAGAGCGGGCACAGAGATCCTGGCCACCATGGCTCTGCGCCGCTGCGTCCGCGCGTACCCCGCTCCTGCTGGTGCACTGAGCTGGTTCCCATTGCACACACCAGCACTGGGTTTCTTGCCTGGATATTAGTTTCCTTTGCACGTGACTTAGACAATACCCAGAGCATTTTCCATTACGGCTTTTACACAGCACCCCTTGGTCTGGGTTTAAATTTTATTGTCTGTACTTCATTTTCATGTGCTTTCCTTCTGCTCTCGTGTTTTCCTTGAGCCCCTTGATGAAATCTCACTCCTTGCTAACCATATTTAAATTCAGCAACGACACGCAAGCTTGTTCACACAGTCTTCGCACTTCTCTGCCTCTGTTACAAACCTACTCCAAATTAATTCCCATTTCAAGATGTGAACATCGTTCCAGTTAGCCATGTTGGCCTGCTAGGCAGTATATTGGTAAATTATTTCTCCAGGCTCTTGATTGACATTGTTGAAAAGATACTTTTCATGCGTGTCAGTCTTTGTGGGGTGAAAATGCCTTTAACATGCTTCTAGGATTTACATGGGCTGCCCTGGTCTGCTGCTGCCAAGTTCAGATGCGGTTGGAGCATGTGGCATTCTTTGTCCTACTCTTATTACATCTTCCTTTTCATCCAGCCCTGCTGCATATTTCATATTTTACATATTTCTGCCCTGTGATGTAAAGAACAGCCAGTTGCTAAATGTGCCCATGTCATGCCTGTCCACTCCAGCATGAGCCTCTCAGATGCTGCTGCAATCACTGTGCTTTCTCCTTCCTTTCTTTTTTTTTGTTTGTTTGTTTGTTTTGTTTTTATTATTTATCTCCATTTCTACTATTTTAGGACTCAGGCCTTCAAACAGCTGAGCAAGATGCCGCATGTCTGCTGAGCCATGGTAAGAGACCACACGTGTGCTCGTTGACAGGGACAAACCCAAAGCACCGTATGCTTGCTTCCACCTCAGTGAGCAGAGATCAGGTCTCATTTCTGGCTCTGCGTGCAGCAGTCCAGCCCCAGAGCCAGAGCTGAGCTGTTTCCAGGCTGTTTTTCCTCCTTTGAAGACACAGTCCTCACTGCTCAAGCTCTTCCAGAGCTCCACACCACCCAAGCCATCACCATACCGGTGACATCTCTGCAACCTCAATAAAGAAGCCTGTAGAAGTGTGACTGAGGGCTGGGAGCCTCAGACCCAAGCAGGAGCAGGGGGACCAGAGAAGGAAAACATCATTTCACTTATAAAATGAGTGCATTTCAAACAGAAAATACTGGGGAAAATGCCATGTTTGTCAGAAAAGTTATTGCATGCCCAAATGGTGGTTTTACAAGCCCAAACTCCATTTGAAATCAGCAAATACAGGACTGGTTCCCTAAGAGCCATATCCAGGAATGGCATTTTATGGATTGAATGTATTGCCCAACATTTGCTAACTGTTTATCCACTACACTGGAGAACTTTCTTCTTAAATGAAATTGTGATCTTCACACTGGATGAACATCTGTCTTTAAACCATGGCACTGTTTCTTCATTCCTAAGAAAGGGTTGATCAACAGTGCAGCACCTCAACATCCATGCTCAATGTCTTCCCCAGTCACTGGTCTGCCAGTGTCTCACCCATTTTCCTGGAGCACCCTAGGAAGCTACAAATATTAGTACAGAGACTATGGCTTAAGTCCCAGAGCACTTAAAAATAATCAACAAATCATAGAACAGGAAGGAAAGTCATATTAACAGAAGTATTAAGACACAAGCATTTGAGTTGCAGTTGATTACCATCATGATTTGCCAATCTCCAACAAAAAAAAGTCACCTGCTGCTTTGGCAAGCAGCGAATGGAGAACTTTCTTAAATTTGTTGCAATAGAGTCCACACTCAAATCGTTCTGCTGATGGAAATCCAGCAATCTTCTCCATCACTACTGCGGGTAGAGGACAGGCCACCGATGGGAATTGTTTCACAATTCTTTTATTGGAAGCATCTGTAGAAACCATAAAACAACAACTACAACAACAGCAACACAAAACCATGTTTTCTCACTTCTTTCCGAGCAAGGAGGGTGCCAGAGCAATTCCCCACCCTACTCCCCCACCGCATGGTGGTTTCCTTTGTTCACATTTCGCTGCCTGGATCCAGCAGAGAGATTTATGGGCTGGTGCTGAGCTCGGGATGCGCACAATGCTGGTCTCTCGGGGCCTGGGCTTGACCATGCAGAATGGGGATGCAGAAAGGCTCCTGCAGCTTAAAGGAGGAAGAAATTGGAGGGAGGAAGGAAGGTTATTCCGGGCCAGATTCCAGCGCCTTCCACTGAGCAGCAGCTCACTGAAAATTGAGCCGTGGTAGCTGATGAGACCCTGCATGGAGAAATGTTGTCACTCCATGTCTGCGGGGTATCGCAACCAAGGACACAATGCCTGGATCCGAACTGATGTCCCCTTCGCTCCCTTCCGATCTTGGTCACCAGCCCAGTAATGAGGAGTCCATTTATTTCAACGTCGGATGACTTCCCTACGACAAAGGGCGCCAAGAGCACTTGCCAGCCTGGCCGAGAGCAGCACTTTAGTGCCTCGAGTTCTGCTGGCACCTGAAGTGGGACCGGGCAGAGTGGAGCCCGGTGGGCAGAGGGCTCAGCGTGTCGGGGGGTGGTTGTGCAAGAGCAGGACATGAGATCCCCGGTGCACGTCTTGGCTTAGACACACTTCCCCAGTGTGATTTTCGGTAAGTTACTACAACAGTCCTGAGTCACCCGAGCCCAGCAAAGGGGGGACATTGTGTTTCCTGACTCTTCAGGCTCTCGTAAGGAAGAAAGCCTCGATTTGTGAAGGATGGGAGGAGGAGGCCAGGAAAACAAAGCAGAGAAGAAGACAACGAGCCAGCAGTAGAGCTGTTTAGTTTGGCAGAAGCAGCAACGTTGTGAGCACACAAGGTTGTGCACATAAATATCCAGGGTCTGTCCAACACCCACCTCTGCCCAAACCCTCAGTGATGGCCAAAAGCATATAGGAGCAGAGCTCCAACACTTCTGGGCAATGGTAAAACCGGGTCCTCTGTGTGCACAACAACAGGGTTTTTTTGCAGTCCTGTGCATGTGTGTGTTTTTGTGGTGCATGTGCTCATGATAAGCCAATAAAACAAACCCAAGTGAAATACAGACTGGGAAAAATGTAACCTATTAAAGCCACACAGAAATCCTTTTTTTCCCCCTATTCTTGCTCTTTTTCAGTTTGTCGAAATATACCTCCGGGCTTTTTCTGTTGGTTTAAGTGTGCTCTTTCATGGATAGTTTTCAATGTATGTTAAAGTCGCTGGCTGCTGCCAGCTCGAATTTTTGTACTGTGCGTCTCGGCTTTTTCTTCTATTAAGACAAAGTGCTGGCACTGCTCTTTGACCAAGTACATTGTTCATGGTACTGAGCAGCAATTTTCCGTATCTGACTGTCTTTGGGTTCACCCCAGGAGGAAGGGTGAGCCTGGTTTATGAAGCTCTTGTTTCTCAGAGAGCAGCAACATCTGGAGCGCGGGGTGGGCTGCTGGCACGCCTCAGCGGAAAGGAATTCGGCACGGGGTGAGGTCTGCCCAGCTCCAGAGGTGTCACTACAATCGGTTCTGGTGATGGAGAAATAACGAAGCTCTACATAAAACAGCATGAGGAGCACATTTCAATCTATGCTGGGCTGCTTGGGGATTTTGTTTCTTCTGACAGGGAGTCAGGAGGCCCACGAACCACATTGGTCTTTGTTTTCATCATCCAAAGCTACATTTTCCTCCCTTGCTATGCAAGATTTTTATACCTGGCCAAAGCTTGTGTTTGCCTCGGCTCTTAAGTCAATGGAGCTCCATCTGAGGCACTCCTGAAAACCCATTCCAAATGCAACTGTCCCCTGCAAGTCATGGTGCAGAAACCACCTTTGGCTGCAGACAGGTAGTGTGCACCATGCCTCTGTTGGGTACCATTTTAGTCAAGTTGAGATGAGATGGCCTGAAACAAGCTGGTCTATTCTTTTGGGACACAGACCCCCAAGATTTATACATGAGACTCCTGGATGTCACCCCTCCACAGCTTCTCCAAAAATATCCTCATTTTCCTCCTGCTCTTACACACCCCAGCTCTCTACCTTTCCCTGAGCTGTCACAAACCTTTTTCCTCTCCAGCAATAACTGGAGAGTCATGTGTAAAAGAATCCTCACTGGATGGGGCTTTCCAATGCAACGCTGAGAGATGGTAACTGAACACCACCCCACTAAAATGTTTATGTCTTTGGTCTCCATGTGCATTTGTAATTGTACTTGCTGGAAATCCAGCCCACCACCACATTGGAGATAAAAGCTATCCAGCATGCAACTCCTAGAAGTTTATTTTGGCTGCCAAGCCAAATGTAGAGATAGTCTTTAATTAGAAGTGTTGCCTCTGCAACAGTGCAGAGCAATAACAACAGCGGAATTTCTCTGAAGCATGCACCCCCCTCACATGGCTACGGTGAATTAAGCAAAAATGTCAAACTCAGTCTGCAACCAGCAGACTTATTCCATCACGTTAAATGTTTACACCACACGGTAGCCTGACTACGGAGCACTGGTGAGAGCACGCTTCTTGACAAGGGTTGGTGATGTTCATGCTAATTTGGGGTTAGACCCAGAAAAGCCTGAGATGTTCCCCTCTCCACCTTTTCAGATTACTGTGAGGATGATTACGAAAAGATAGTTTACAGTTAACGCCTGTCATCACTTGGTTTTGGGAAGGTCTGTAACACATTTCATCCAGTGAACCCCAACTGCTGGAGTACACCCAGTCAGGATATTCCTCATTTGCTGCAACATTTACTTATTTAGAGTTGACTTCTTCAGAGACATTCATCCTTACAGAAATATTTGCAAACATCAGCATATCAGTGTAAAAGCTTTTTGCTAAAATAATACCTCTGTCTGATTTTATTTTAAAAGTTTTAGACCTTCCTGTAATGTGTACAGAATGGTACTTACCTACTGATGTCCAGGAGTTACAAAGACCACACGATTGAATGCATGGTAGCACATTGACCCCTCACAAATATGCTGCATTTCTTGCAGGAAGAATAATATTCTAATGATGTATGAAGTTCTTTCTGGGTCTATTATTACACATGGATGTAAGCATCACCTGAAAAGTCCTCTTTCCCACTTCTGGGGTTTTTTTTTTGTAGCAGAAGCCATCACACCCCAACATCAAAAGAGTAAAAAAATTTTAACCAGAACCTTCCAGGGACTCTTTAAAAAACAACTCTTTCTTATACGATGACAATGTGACTTTAAGAGAAAATGTTCTCAAGACCTACCAAACCTATAAATAATTCCTCCAGCAAATGCAAGTCTCGGGTTTGAAACTTGGGGAACCCAAGCTGCTCTCAAGAAATGTAAAGCTATCGGTATCCTCCTCTGTGACAAACACTGCCAGTACCCCCAGCCCCTTGCCAGAGCACATCACTAAACACCAGGCAGAAGAGAAAACTAAGAGTGAAAACAAAATGGTCAAACCCCTCCAGGCCCTTGGCTGGAGCTCCACAGGGTGAACAGTGGCCAAGACACAAATGTGAGATTCGTTTCTCTCCACCTGCAAGAATTAGTCTGATCATTTAAATGAGACCAGAAAACCCCTCAGTGTTCACTTTTTGCAACATGCTTATGTCTTTTTAAAAACTAGAGCAAGCATGGTGCCCCACAAGTAGCCACATCCAGTTGCAAATCAAGTTTATCTCAGCCTGGTAACACCTATGGAAATGCTGAAGCACGGTGCCTTCTCCAGGAATTGCCCCCGTGGTAGTCTGCTCTTAGCTAGCTTGAGTTAAAAGCTGCATCTGAAACACCTGACTGTGAACAATTCTTCCCAGCGAAATCTTGTGCAAGCAGAACAAACAATTTTCTTCCTAATAAAAGCAAGACTTTCAAGACCGACGGAGCCAACAAGTTAATCAAGTTTCCTACTAAACAGGAAGTTGTGGGACTGTGGCAGGAGGAGCAAATCTGTGTTTTGGCTAGAGAAAGAGCAGTGAGGAATAATACAAATTAACCACTGGGGGTTTTTTGTTTATTTGACAGGAAAATACCCTGCAAATGTACAAGTTTGGGCAATACCCAGTTTGATAAGACTGGCAAGAAAATGAAAGCAAGCTGCAAGAGCTTCAGAAAAGGGAAGGCTAAAGCCACCACATTCATGAGGACCTTCGTAATTAAACCAGAGTCCCACTATTAATTTCCTACTATTGCTACCACAATAGTTGTTATTACCACTAATTACAACTGCAGCAATGCTTGCACTGCAGCAGTGTTTGGCTTCTCTGCCCTGGAGCAGGATCCTACTGTGTTGCTCAAATGTGGAACAAAACAAATAGCCTCAGCCCCAAAAGAAGGTTTGTAATATAGCATGTTCTTTTGCAGGAGCTTACAAAAGAGAATAAATTCACTGCTTATTCCATTCTCGCATGTATAAGCCAGCTTCCACTTTCAAGGACTTGCACGTTTTCCTGTCATCTGATGGGCAATTAGTCCAGTGCATCTCACAATGGTGGCGATAGACCAAATCAAGAAGAGAAAAAAAATACAGACAAAAATGCAATCATGTCATTACTGCAGAACATATGACCACATTTTGCTTCTAGCTACCAAGCAGTACTATGGGATGTGTGTATTCATGTGAAAATAAGCCCAACCAGTCATTGAGATATATACAAAATGGATGATTCATGATAATTGTTACACTGGAATTGCTCGACAAAGAGACAGAAGACAGCTGTTGATTAACAGGCACCTCAAGAAAGACATTAAATTTAATGTTATCGTCACTGTGGACGTGCGAATTTCCATCTGCAAACTAATAGGCAGGCCTGTGAAAAGAAATGAAGAAAAGCATACTCCTTAGATTCAAAAGAACTGGAAAAAGTTGCGTATCCACCAATTCAAAAAGGGTGGAAGTCACTGAGTCACACCGGCTGAGACCATTGAATAGGTGAATAACCAGCACTCAGAGGTCCTCATCGGCAATACACCCTTTATAGCCTTAATCTTTTGAAGTAGTAAAGTCCCAAAGGCAGAAGAGGCCGTACAGAAAACACATAGATCGTATGCTAGTTATGGTACTTCAGTTCTTTGGGTCTTATCTTTACTCAAAAAAAGCAGCCTTATTGAACCCTCGGCACACTGGGCAACTTGAAAGTGTAAGTATTTGTTGGATCAAAGTATGCATTACTTCAAAAGCATAAAATGCCTAGATATTGAAGGCAATAAATCTTTCTCTGTAAAATACATGCATATATAATTTATATGATAAGCTTAATACTGAAATTTTTAGCTTGGCTTCCAACAGACATGAGATGTAGGCAATTATGTTCCCTAAGAGTGAGTCTGTCTGTCCCCTCTCAGTCCCAAAGAAAATAATTTTTGAGCCTGTTAGCCAATTTCAACCAGTTTTGGCAGAGGGATAGAGGTCTTGAGGGTATTAAGTTCCCATATGCTTTGTGATAGTAGGTGGCCAGGTAGGAGTGGCAGACTCATTAGTGCATGCCTTGAAGGAATGGCATCAGTATAGACACAACTCTTTCTCAGACCTCAGAGAATCCAGGAAGACCTCATGAATGCCCAGATAGGCATGCATGAAGCAACAGCTTCAGTCAAAACTCCCATCCCATTAGACATCAGCAAATCAAAGCACAAAACTTGCTGATCTCCTGCTTGTGAAACCACCCATTTCTCCTTCTCTTTTTGTCCTGAGAGCAGCTATGGTGCCTTCAGAACACCTTCACATCACAGCTAGCAGTTCTCCACTTACTGCTTTTGTTTCTTTCCATTTAATGGGAGCCCCGTTGCATTTTTATGCCTTAACTCTCTGCTCATAACTGTCAGGCTATCTCCTAACATATGGAAACAATTCATTTTCTTTGTCATCGTTTGGATCTGAAACTAGGGTACTCTGAAATGTAACTATACATGAATTTCCCTGAACTAATTACATAATATTTATCCTATTTTCTTTAAAGTAATACTCGCTAGCTAAGAAATGAAGAACTGCATTGCTTATAATAAACTCTGCATGCTACATTGTAATCTAAACTGTACAGTTATATATGGTGAAGAACTAAAAGGTTTGAGTTATTCCCCTTGGCAAACATTTTTTTAAGGATTGCTTAAATAAGCAGTACAGAAACCAGATGTCATTTGGTAAGAGTATCTGAATGACCAAAAATTTGCTGTCTGGGTATTTTTTTTACTTTATAAAAACATGAGAAATTCTTTGGATTTATATCATATTTAGCAGCTGTGAAACAGTGCAAACATCTGTTTGTACCTATAGGGAGCTGACCTACGGGGTCCTCATCTCTTAATCACCAAGCAACAAGCTAGTCTCATATACATAGTTTATTGTTTTCTTTTCAGCTGCCTCCTGCACTTCAAAGTTTTTATACTCTCATGTTCTATTATCATGGTGAGAGGGACAGTCCATTCATTATAAGCCCAGATCAGTGCAACAACTGGTCAAATTTGCCATAAAGCACCATGGATGCAGGAGTGCCCTCAAACACAGCTATAAGCAACTTTCAGTATGTCATGAAAAATTGTTGCTTCCCTTTTTTTCCCAACATTATTGGTTGTTGGTTTGTTGCTGTGTTTGGGGCTTTTTTTTAACTTAAAGGCTGGAAGAACGGAAGATGAAAAGGAACAGAAGTCTCTTTTTATAGCCAATCCTACTGTGGGAAGAGGAGTTGACAAGACAGCTCCATGAGGTCCCATCTACCCCATTTTTCTAGGTTTCTGCAATTCTCAGTTATTACAGGAAAAGACTGCCATCTTCCACATCCCTACAGCATCCCAATGACTAAAAAAGAAGGAAATAAAGTAACTTTAATGGATATCCCCTTCCAAAGATGTTCTCCTGCTGTACCTACACCAACAAGAAGCCTAAGTAAGATCCCATGCTACGTCAAGAGTTCTAAAATAGTGCAGGGCATGGAGGGGAAAAGAAATTTACTCAAGAAGCATTTTGCCCCGCTCTTTACCACATTACTTACACCCACATGCACGCGCACTCCATCCTTTAGTGGTTTAGCCAGGAGCAAAATTTTTCAGCCTCTGTGATAATCTCTCCCCTTTTTTCCCTAATGTAATATTGACCTTGGGACCTCGGTTTTTATGCAGTGAGAGAAAGGTGCAAACAGCATGAAAGAAAAGATTTGTGGGCCTTGGACATGAGAGTGGAATCAGCACTCCCAGATATACTATGAGAGCTTAAACTATACTCTGAACTAAGTCTGAAAACAAATGGGAAACACTGTATGATTCCATCCCATTACAGTACAAATAAATCATTTCTGGAAATCTAAAACAAATGGCCCGAACTCAGCTCTATGGATGTTCCAAATGCAAAAAAGCTGCTAATTCTAAAAGGCAGATGCAAGTAACCAATTAAGTAAGAATGCAGCAAAAAAAATAAGGAGTGTAACTTGTTTAGCAGGAAGAAGTTAAAGCCATAGAAGTGGGTCTTCCAATCACCTTTTTTGGTATTCCTGAGCAAACATTCTTTTTTGCTTACGTTAATATGGAATGTATTATGACAACGTTCTTATGGATATCCATGCCTTTTGTCTATCAGTACTTGCAGATACATTCAAAACAGCTGCAAATATTTCTTAAATTATGTAAAAGTCCCAAACACTTTGAAAAGAATATTAATATCCCTTTAAAACAGCAGTGTATTATATTAAATTAAGGATAGGAATTTAGAGAACAAAAAAAATATGTTGTTAGCATTAACGTTTTCACTGCGTTCAAATGCAGTCATCTTAGATAAGCCTTAGAATTATTTTGGTTAAATTTAAAAGTGTTATGGTGTTTGCACATTTAGACGACAAAGCAGATAATCATGCATACAGATTAGAAGGAAAGATTTGTGTTCACAAAGCTCAGATTTTTTTTCAACTATTTGATAATATATATGTAATTTTATATATATGTATCTCACCTCTTCCTACAATTATTCCCTCTTTTCTATCTGCATATTATCATAGCTACCACATAATTCCTAGTGCAGCTGAAGATGTTATTTCTCTCAGTGCTGCTTCCCCAGTCTTTGTGCAGCCATAAAAAATACCAAAAATTACCTTAGAGGGATTTTCAGAAGTGATCTGGCAATGGGAGGTATCAGTTCTTGCAATGAACCTCTCAACCATTTTCCTGTCATGGCCTTCACATCTGTAAGAAGGAGGCTGGTAGCAGGCAGGGAAGCTATTGGGCACGAGTGGCTCTATCTGTCCTGTCTACCAGACTCCTGGAGGAAGGAAAAATACTAGTTAGTGCTTCTTCCAGGCATGTGGGAGCAATGCCATTGTAACAGAAGCACTGGCACTACTAAAAGATCACTGCAGAAGTACCACAGAGAAGTGCTGAAGATCAATGGTTGATATAGAGCACAAGAGCTCTTGATCCCCAGGTGTAAGAAATCAGGAAAGGAAGGCAAGAGACCAGCATGGCTGAGTTGAGACCTACTGGTCAAACTAAAGGGCAAGAAGGAAATGCACAGGCAGTGGAAGCAGGGACAGGTATCCTGGGATGAGTACAGGGATGCTGCACAGTTGTGTAGGGATGAGGTCAGGAGGGCCAAAGCATGGCTGGAGTTGAACTTGGCAAGGGATGCAAAGAATAATAAGAAGGGCTTCTACAGGTATGTCAGCCAGAAAAGGGAGGTCAAAGAAAGCGTATGCCCTGATGAGCGAGACTGGCAAACGGGTAAAAATGGATGAGGAGAAGGCTGAGGTATCCAGTGACTTCTTTGCCTCAGTCTTCACTGTCAGTGTCTCTTCCCACCCCTCTCGAGTGGATGGACTGCAAGACAGGGACTGGACGAGCAAAGTCCCTCCTACTGTAAGTGAAGACCAGGTTCAAGACCACCTGAGGAACCTGAACATGCACAAATCTCTGGGACCTGATAAGATGCATCCCAGAGTCCTGAGGGAATTGGCTGATGTAGTTGCCAAGTCACTCTCCATGATACTTGAAAAGTCATGGCAATCGGGTAAAGTCCCTGGAGACTGGAAAAAGGGAAACATTGCACCCATTTTTTAAAAAGGTAGAAAGGAGGACCCTGGGAACTACCAACCTGTCAGGTTCACCTCTGTGCCTGGGAAGATCATGGAACAGATCCTCCTAGAAGCTATGCTAAAGAACTTGCAGGACAGGGAGGTGATTGGAGACAACCAGCATGGTTTCACCAAGGGCAAGTCCTGCCTGACCAACCTAGTGATCTTCTATGACGAAGTGAACACATCAGTGGACAAGGGAAGAGCTACCAATGTCATCTATCTGGACTTCTGTAAGGCCTTTGACACAGTCCCCCACAACATCCTTCTCTCTACATTGGAGAGATATGGATTTGATGGGTGGACTGTTGGGTGGATGTGGAATTGGTTGGATGGTCGCATCCAGAGGGTATTGGTCAATAGCTCAATATCCATATCGGTGACAAGTGGTGTCCCTCAGGGGTCCATACTGCAACCACTACTCTTTAATATCTTCATCAATGACATAAACGGTGGGATCAAGCGCACCCTCAGCAAGTTTGCAGACAACACCAAGCTGAGTGGCACAGTCGACACTCTTGAGGGATGTGATGCCATCCAGAGGGACCTGAACAAGCTCGAGAAGTGGGCCTGTGTGAACGTCATGAGGTTCAACAAGGTCAAGTGCAGGGTCCTGCACCTGGGTCAGGCAACCCCCCGCATCAATCCAGGCTGGGGGATGAAGGGATGGAGGGCAGCCCTGCCCAGAAGGACTTGGGGGTACTGGTGGATGAAAAGCTGAACATGAGCCGGCAATGTGTGCTCACAGCCCAGAAGGCCAACCGTGTCTGGGGCTGCACCCAAAGCAGCGTGGCCAGAAGGGCGAGGGAGGGGATTCTGCCCCTCTGCTCCGCTCTGGGGAGACCCCCCTGCAGTGCTGCATCCAGCTCTGGAGCCCTCAGCACAGGAGAGACATGGACCTGTTGGAGCGGGGCCAGAGGAGGCCACAAATGTGCTCAGAGGGGTGGAACAGCTCTCGTGTGAGGACAGGCTGAGAGAGATGGGGTTGCTCAGCTTGGAGAAGGATCTGGGGAGACCTTGTTGCAGCCTTCCAGTACTTAAAGGGAACTGATAAGAAAGATGGGGACAGACTTTTTAGCAGGGCCTGTAGCGATAGGACAAGGGGTAATGGTTGTAAACTAAAAGAGGGCAGATTTAGCTAAAACTAAGGAAGAAATTTTTCACACTGAGGCTGGTGAAACCCTGGCCCAGGTTGCCCCGAGAGGTGGTCAATGCCCCATCCCTGGAAACATTCCAGGTCGGGTTGGACGGGGCTCTGGGCAACCTGCTCTAGTTGAAGATGTCCCTACTCATGCCAAGGTGGTTGGATGAGATGGCCTTGAAAGGTCTCTTTCAACCCAAAGATTCTGTGATTCTGTGATTATTGGCCAAGTGTCTCAGGATTACCTGCTGTCCCTGAACACCCCATTTTGGAGTGGCCCAGGGTGTCTCCGTGCACCACATGCATTTCAGCATGCCTCTCCTCACCATTTTGCTCCATCCAACACCTTGCAGGAACCTGTCAGGTTGGACAGTCCCTCTCATCCCCATAAGGCCCTTACTTGGCTCGAGTCTCTCCTGATTGACCCACCAGTGGAGCTGCCTCATCTCTCTGCTGCTCAGCAGTGGAATCTGCAGACAATGGTCTTTACAGAGCTCAGCTTTCAGTCCTCACAGCACCATCTTCACCACCAGGCAGGAAGTCTCCTATTCAGCCCTACAAACCAGACAAGCTGTAACTTTTCAACTACTCAAGTGTTTTTGCTACTTCTGCTCTGCTTACTTGGACAGAGGCAAAGTAACATATTCGATGCATTAGTTTTTTGCTTTTC
Organism: Phaethon aethereus; assembly: GCF_964289735.1. Lineage (NCBI taxonomy): Eukaryota > Metazoa > Chordata > Aves > Phaethontiformes > Phaethontidae > Phaethon > Phaethon aethereus. Next base: position 4,599,843 of record NC_138579.1, read on the forward strand.
ACGTCTACCTTCTACCTCATGGGTGGTTCTTATCAAATCTGCCTTTACACCTGAACCTAATTTAAAGCTAATAGTCCACCAATTAACCCTGCTAATGCTACACAACAGACAGAGCATCAATATTAATTTAGTGGTATCTAGAACTCCAGTCTAAAAATTCAATTAAAAACCCCCAAACTTATAAACAGTGAAGCTCATTATATATCTCAGCACAGGACACGATTTCTGACACCACAAACTCCTGTCCTGTGTTTCCCTTGAGCCAACCTCCTTCATGTGTGCAAAAACACTCTGCCATCCAGCATTGGATGCTTTCCGTGTGTGGCATTCCCAGAAACACCAATAGTCACCACCCTGGTCTTTCTCATTCAACTGAATCATTCGCTCTTCTCTGGGCATATAGTTTAGGGTTTCTCCCCTCTCTTGTCCACACCAGACCCATGCTCTGCCCTCTTCATGCCTTGCATGCCGCAAAGACCCCTTCCCACTGCAGAAGGAAAGCTCACCCTACCCCATGCTTCTCCCTCCAAGGCTGTTGAGGATCAGCAGAAAGTTCTGCACAGGAGGCACTCATCTCCTTCCCAAATTCCCCCGGGTTTTAGCAGAGGCTCTGCTGCCCCTCAGCTCGGTGCACAGCTCCTGTGCTCACTGTGCCATGCTGAGCTCCTCTCCCTCTCTCCCCCATTGCGACCAGTCTACAGGATCTCACACCCCACAGGAAACGGCACAGAGGAAACCACGACCTGCACCCAGCACACGACCCACCAGAGCAAGGAGCGGGTCTCACAGGAGGAGCAGAAATTTGCTGCATCTGCATGTGGACAGCCCTGCATGTGGTTACCTGGTAATTCCAACAGACAATTTTGGGATTATAATTCCATTATCTGCTCAGCTACCAATTCTTGCAACCTGTCCCTGCCAAGAAAACTCCAAGAGAAATAAAATTCCTTGAAACCCCTGCTCACAATGCTCCGGCTCAGAGCTTGGCAGCTTCTTTCCAAAATTAAGTGATTAAAGCAGTGCTAATGAGACATTTATCCCTTGCACCTTTTTCCTTAAAATAAATATGCAGGGCTCTGAATTACAGGTGCATGCAAAATTGCTTAAATAGACATCTTTGAAGCACAGGGAAAAAAAAATAAAGGACGCTCTGGCAAAAAGTTCCCAAAATACTTGAAAATATAACTGAATAAATAACTCTTTTTTTTGGACTGAAATCTGCAGACCTTAGCAGATGTGTCCAAGCTAAACGAAAGGGAACTGGATCTCCTTTCTGATGAGAAATAATGAAGAGCACTGCACTGGCAAGGAGATGGGCTGGAGGAACCTACTGGTCTTTTCCAGCTCTGACTTCCATGATAGCTTGGAGTTATCCTTAGGCATTGGCTTGACCCATCAATGAAGTTATTTACTGCGAACCCGGGTCCCAGGGCTGCCAAGCCTACACCCATATTGAACTGGAAGCATTCAAACATTCATCGAGTGAATAGGATTATTGGGTACTTACAGTCAAGCACGTGCCTGTGTCTTTGCAGGAGTGGAAGAACTGTAAAGATGACTGTATATAAGGGGAGGTAAAAAATCCTCATAGGAAGAGGTGGCTTTGGAAAAATACGGGGGTCATTTTTAAAGTTTTTCCTCATCTTTTAAAAATGCCACCATGGAGGTGTCAGTTTAAATTATTAGGGAAAATACCAAGGTAAATAAAGAAATCACATTCCACAGACCTGCATGGAGGTGTAAAGGGGATATTTTCAGTGGTGGGGTTTTTTTTTAGGCCATGCTATAACAGTACCTGCCATTGTATTTGCAGGGCAGGGTGTAAAATCTGCTTACGGGATTTTTAGCTGCACTGGTATACTTTGCAATCCTTTCTGTTGCGGGGCTCTGCTCCTCCAACGGTGAAGTCCACAGCAAAACCCTTTTCCTCAAAGGCAATGGAAGCAGGAGCAGGCCCTGAGTTTGTAAATATTAACTTATTTCAAATACCAGATTATTTACTCTCCGCTCCTATAACCACCCAGGCCAAATGGACGGGGTCCAAGTTTGTTAACAATAGCTCTTGGCTAGGACAAGCCGTGGCAAAGGTTAAATCCTGTTTGCCTTACTCGAGCATGGAGCCCCGTTGACTTGAGCGGCACCAGCGGCTTTGGGAGGGCGACAGGCTTTGACGCCGGGACCTGCCCCCAGTTTTGCAGGATGCAGAGAGGCCAGAGTGACCTGCAGGCACGGCACTGGGCTCTGGGTGGTGCCTCCAGGTGCAGCAAGACCCACCACAGCGAGGGGCTCGACCCAAACCAGCCTGGCTTTGTCATCATTGAGAACAGCCTTTGCTGGCACAGCCTTGTGCAAGTAGCGGGTCATGGCTAGTCCTCCGCTATGCAGGGACTGCAGCTGGTTGCACGGGGCTGGCACGGCTCCCTCCCTGCCACACCACCCCGGCACATCCATCTGATGTTTCGCTATGGGGCTGCGTCTCGCTTGCTGGGAGCAGCGGTGGCCACGGTGGGGATCTCAGCAAGGAAGGAGAAGACGTGTGTCTTCATGTACACACTGATGGGTAATGCAACGGAGATGATAAAGGACAATATCCTTTGTAACTAGACTCTTCGTTGTCAAGATAATGCAAGTAGATTTATTTGTCATGCAATGGAAAACTGAAAAAGTGTCCATTACCTTATACGGGACCTCTCTGCACGACATCCCCTTTTGCTCTCTGCCCGAGTTGCCACGTGCCTGTCTCTGCAGGCTGGGGATGGCCCACAGCATCCCCACAGAGGGTTGCTGCATTCATGCACAAATGCACAAGGACCCTGTCACAAGTTTAAACATGAATAAAACATATATACATATATATAGCTGTCCCCACTCATTGCAGGGCGGTTGGACTGGATAATCTAAGGTCGCTTCCAACCCAAACTACTCTATGATTCTATGAGTCTATGGTATGTTTTATTTTTATATATTTTGTTTTATATATATTATAAATATGTAAAATATTTATGTATACACACATACACAAGGAATTTTGTTCTGTGCTGTTGTTACATAGGTCCTTGCATCATTCCACATTGTGGTCTCGCTGCTCCATGCTACATCCATTGCATTATACGGCTGTTGTGTCGCCTTGCGAAGACAGAAGGACAAAGAAAGAATTTTAGGGACCTGTAAAGATCTGGGAGGGATCGACCCCACTGTCCCCAAGGTACAAGCCACCCATGTTTGTGAGGTCTGGTCTTCCCTCCTTATTGATCAATCATGCAACAACAAGCAGAGGGAAGCTGCCATTTAACAGCAAATCTCCAAATTCACACCAAGAAACAAGCACTGGGTGACAAGGATGTGGTGGACCATCTCAAAACACCCATGGCATGAAAGGGGGAGTTGCCTGTGCCAGGACAAGAGGCTCATCTCCCCATAGCAAGGGAGGAACAGCACTGGTACCGAGTCACCCTGAAGGCCTTCCCCAGTCTGTGTATCGTCCTCCTCTTCCTCCCGGGCCGCAGGACCTCTGCCTGGCCCCGCCAGCAGCGCTGCGACAAAACACGCTGACCGATCAGGGCACGCAGTGTGCTCTGCCCGGCGTGACCCGCGCAGATGGCTGGCAAAGGAAGCGCTCGCAGAGGAAAGCCAAGTGGCCCACAGTGCAGTTCATCCGGGAGCGCTCGCATCCAGAGACCTCCCTCCCTTGACTGGGGAGGTTGAGTGGGAGCCAGGGGTGGGTCAGCGATCTCCTTCCTCTGACTGCAGCCATTCCTGCCTCAACCTGAATCACACCTCTCGGAGACGCGCTTGGGTCGGGCACGGGAAGTTCACGGCTGCAAATGTGCCGGCGGGGAAGGGGGAAGAGTGCGGGGATGCAAGGGAAGTTCACGGGGGTTCAGCCAGAGCCAGGCCCGGAAGAACAGAGGTCTGATAAAAAGGAGAGAGGAATTGCAATGGACATGACCCCCAGGGACTCCTCATCTCTTCTCCAGCTGGTGCAAGGTGCTGGGCACATTGAGAACGAAGAGACAGACTCACAGCTTACAGTGACTTGGGGAAACAAAGGTACAGACCTGCTACTACACCTCACCTTGATGAAAATCAAAGTCTCCAGGTCGGAGCACAGTATTTCTCATCTCCTCGGGCACCTCATTGCAAACCGCTGAACTCGGACAGGTTTGCTGCGATGCACGCGCTGTGCACTCTGCAGCACAGGAAAGACTAAACAAATCTCTCCAGGCAGCCAGGGTCAGGCCATACCACTTTTATCCCTGAAGCCAAGAAGGGAAAGATTGCACTTCCTATCAGGGAGAAAAACCAAGGCAGCAGAATGAAAAAAACAAGGGAAACATTACTCAAATTATCTCCACAGCGAGTGGAGGGATCAGAGTCCAGTGAACAAATCTGACCAGATGGGACAGATCAAGCTGACCACAAAGCCTCTGTCCAACATTTTTTGACAACTGCCGGAGCCATATGTTCATAAGGATTGTGGAATGACTGGGAAGGGCGTGTGGACTCGGAGAGAGCCCGACCGCACTCAGAGCTGCATGGTTGCAGGGTTGCAGGGTGCGAGTCAGGGCGCCTTTGGGGCGCAACACAGATCGCAGCCCCACACCCTGCGAAGGGAGAGAAGCTGGTAGATCATTTAGTTCACCTCCTTGCCTGGCTCCGACCAGCCCTTCTCCTGCTTTTCCCGGTGTTTGGTCCGTCACTAATGAGCCATGTTCTGGGGGGAATTCTTAGGTCATTTATTTTGCATCATGTCTGCTAGGAGAGGTAGCAGGAGTACGGCTAATTAGGAAAGCAGACAGATAGCACCAAAGACAAGGGCAGAGGGACCGTGTCTGTGATCACGAAGGATGGGAGCGACCCTTTCTGCCAGCTGCCCTGTGAACATGAACATTCATGAAGGGCAGAAGTGGCACATCCCAAATGTCCCGTCATGCCCTTTATGCAATGTCTCCATAAAAAAATACACTTTCCTCATTTATTTTGTCAGCTGCTCTTTTGATTATTTAGCACATTCCAAGGAGTGCGAGGAAATACGATGGATGACGTTCTGCAAAAGTAAAGGCGACAGTTTTCAGGAACAACAATTAATGGTGGGTACCGCACTAGAGATGTGCAGGGATGCTCAGCCCTTGCCCTAGAAACGTCCAGTTTGTCATCCACTAACGAGTGGTCCTTTTTGGGGTGTCTACTACACATGGCAAATTCAGAACCCTCCTCAGCAGGACACAGGAACAACCAGGCGCCACTGCAGGTCGTAGTTTTTGTCTCTTAAAAATGGAGTGGAGGGAATTTAGCCCCAAAATATTATGACATGAGAGATTTGACCAAGGGACTATTTCACACTGTGAGTTTCCAAGCTAGCCCTGGGCTTTGACAGAGCCTTCGAGTACTTCTGCAACCAGAACAATACATGTTTCTAAAAGCATAGCTCCTTCCCACGTAGGTTTGCTTTCTCTTGCTCTCTCACAAATATGTATGGAGCATGTGATGGAAAAACTCTGTTTTCCTTAAGGAGACAGGCTAAAAAGCTGTTGAAGATCACTGCCCTCATTTTGCCAACTGCAACCAGTCACAAAAGAGTCACTCAGGGAAGCCAGGACCAAAGCAGGGTTTATAAAGCACATATTCCCTTTGAGGCAGGGACAAAACAGGGAGCAACAAGTCAGCTCCATGAATGCCATCTTCTCCAAGGCCAAAACACTGCACTAACAACAGTGAGGATCACAGTCTCATCGCCCCCACATGTCTCTTCCCCATGAAAAACTGTTGCTGTCACCAAAGAAAAGTTCAATGATGGGGTCAGTAGTGCCCACAGCATCACCTGGGCTGGACACATGTCACGGCAGGGCCTCTTCATCCGGAGGAGCACCATGCTCATGGCAATAGGATGTCCACAAGGTGTCCACCAGCACCATGATGGGCCAGGTCCTGCCCATGTTGACAGCTGAAAGCCACCTGCATGTTGTTAAACCCTCCTTGCAACCTTGACAGTGGGATGGGAGCCCCTGCTCTGATGTTGGGTTATCAGACACATCACCATTGCATGGGGGATGGTAGATACGGCTTCTGACAAGCAAAGCTGAATCAGAGCTGCTAATGCTCCTGGCCAGCACAAAGGTAAGAAGCTGCACAAGTGAAGCACAGAACCTAAATTAACATCCTCTGTCTCCTGGCAGAGTTTGCTCCCCTGGGTTCAGACACACCATTACCTCCAGCAAGAGAGGTAAAAGAGGTGCCGGAAAGCACCAGCCATGGGCAGGGATGTGCCCCGTCTGCCTGCAAAACAGCCGGCGGACACCCTCAAGCTGCACCACAGCAGCTCCCAAGACCCCTCTTGCACGTCTTCCCCCACCACCTCAAGCCCCCACACAAACCCCACACCATTCCCTGGCTCCCTGCGTGACCCACATTTTTCTTTCACCTCTGAGAGACCAGACTTCACCTCCACCAGCAGATCCAGCCTGTGCTCTGCACCTTGCTGTAACTCCCCAAAACTCTTGCCCAGAGCAGAAAACACAGCAGATTATTTCTGTCCCTAAGGGCCTGTGGGTTTTGGGGGGTAGTGCTGCCTGAATTTATATCCCAAAAGCTCAGCGAAAGCACGTGGACCGAGCCCCCGGCGCTCAGCAGCCTCCCAGTGCCACAGTCACCCAAACTCTTGTACACAAGGCAGAAGAAAAGGGGGAAAACCCAGTTCCCTGTGAACGGGAGCGTTTGTGCCGTGACTCCAACACCCAAACGCTCCTCGGGAACTGGGGACAGCAAACCAGCCAAAAACCCAACAGGGAGGGAGTTTCCCATCACCGTGACGGGAACAACCCCCTTCACTGGGGGAGCACGTCCGCTCCATGCTGTGGCCATCACGCCGCAGGGCCAGGCAGCCAAAACAGCCCCAGGCGGGAGGCCTGTCCCTCCGCTCTAGCCAGCGGGGCAGGGAAGGGCCTGTCCGCTCGTCCAGCCCTCCCCGGCTCTCCGGAGCCAGCGGGACTTCCCGAGCCGATGGGACCAGCAGCCAGGTTAGCAAACGCCACGCCGCTCCCCGCCGGCTAATGCCAACAGGGCCGCCAGGCGCCGCGGGCGCTGCCAGGCTTTGACCAAAGCCAGCCACGCCGCCGGCCCCGCCGCACGGCCATCGTCCCAGTCCCCCTGCCCCGGCCCACCACAGGGGCCCAGAAGCGGGCTCGCCCTTCTGCCGAGGGGAGAAGGAAGCTCGCGCGGCTTTGCGCCTCGTACCAGCAAGTTTCGTGACATGGAAGAAACCGTTCGGGTTACGCCAGGAGCTGCCTGGTAGTAGCTGGGGAAAAACTGCTGCCTGCTTTTGCTCCTGAGACAGTTCCCAAGGACAAAAAAAAAAGTTGTCTTGGGGTTGGGGACTTTTGGGGAAGTTTGAGCACAAATGTAGCTCAAACTACATTTAGACCAGATACCAGGAAAAATTTCTTTACGGAGAGAGTGGTGAAACATTGGCACAGGCTGCCCAGGGAGGTGGTGGAGTCGCCATCACTGGAGGTTTCAAAAAACATGTAGATGTGGCACTTCAGGACATGGTTTAGTGGGCCTGGTGGTGTTGGGTTGATGGTTGGACTTGATGATCTTAGAGGCCTTTTCCAACCTTAATGATTCTGTGATTCAATAATGTGTTTTCTCCACTGGTAAAGCCAGGGAGCTGGGGTAGGAAGCTCCCATCCACCAAGCTGCTGGCAGCTGACCCCCTTCCACTGGTGAAATGATCCAGATTAACAGAACAGTAACTGGGGGAGTGAAGAAGAGCTTTATACAGGTGCGGTTCTCAACCCAGCCCGCCAAGGGTTTCGTCGCCTCACGAGGGTCGGGGGGACATGGCGTCTCACCTTGCACCCACCCCGCTGCTCAGCCGTCCCTCGGGACCCGCGCGGGGGGACTGGCCCTGGCACGACACCCAGCTGCGGGGGTATGGGGACTGTGGGAGGGAAGGGGATGCAGTTACGGCTATAGGGACATCCCCCGCCTATGCGCTAACAAGAAGTCTTGCAAATGGTCATTTTTCACATCAAGTTTTCCAGGATTCTCATCTTTTCCTCCCTAGTACCTTAGTAAGACCTTTTTACCCCTTTTTCTATTTGTTATTCAAACTATTTGTCTTTCACCTCTTATAAGGCAACCATAGCCTTAGGAGATACACAGAATAATTTGGCTTTTTTTGGTGCAGGTTTTTTCTACACCGTGCACCTCCCGCATGCTGGTAGGGGAAAAGTGTCTGAGGCTGGAAAACACCAGCATTTTCTGCAGCAGCCTCTTTGAAAGTAGCAATAACTCAATGAAGTGGTTAGGAGTTTACAAGGGCTTGGAAAAAATTACCTCCTTTTAGTAAGTGTTAATTATATGACTAATTAAATAGAGAGGAGGTTGAAACACTCTCCTAGTCATAACCTGTGTGCTCCCAGCCTGGTCCTTGCGTGACAGAAAAAACAGGGAATGGATCCTGTTTGGCCTTCATGGCAGGAAGTGGCTACTAAAACAGCTTTAACTTCTAATTTATTTATCTGGAAAGCTGTAAGGAACTGTTTTCAAATTGACCAATGTTTCTGCTACTTAAAAAAAACAAACAAACAAAAAAAACCAACCAACAAACCAAAACACCAGCCATTCAGTAAAAACACATTTGGAACAGCCCAAGCTTTAAGAAAGAGATATAAAAGGCCACTTTGTTTATGTTTTTCAGCAATGGTATGTTGGCTTCTTTTTTCCTAAATGACGGCAAAGAAAAAAACCATTATGTTAAATCTCTTATCTTCACGCAAAGTGGTTGCAGCTATCATAAAACACACACATTGTGTCATTTCAAAACACAAACGGGCTCGCGGTCAAACATTCTCCAGATTACCTCTTCTTTTTTTTTTTCCTTTATAATTTTGTAGGCATTAATAAAGTTTAGCATATTCAAGTGAGGTGCTTTGTTCCTCCGGTCGGGTCTTAATCACAACCTTCTAGAGAAGCCCAAAGAAACCACGGGGTCGAGACAGCCTGCAAAGCCCTCTCTGACAGCCGGCGCTGCGGCACCAACCTGCCGCTGCTCCCGTGGGCTTTTACCAGGGCGAAACCGGTGCCCAGATGTGATGGGAACGGGGCTGTGATACAGAAATCCGGGGTCAACAGCAAGATGCCTGGTCCAGAGCCTCTACTTGACTGGGGGCAGCTCGTTTAACCTCCCCATGCCTTGTGTCAGCAAAATAAGCTAACAAACAAGCCTCCTTCCACGTGAGGTTTCTTCTCCATCCAACAGGACTACATCCCAGCCACTTCAGGCCCAGACTTTCAGGGTGAGACAGGTTTTTCTACAGTACCGGGATGATCGGAGCTCGCCGGGCTGCCGCAGGGCAGCTGGCGTGAAGGACAGGCACTTTCATCCGCTGCCCTCTCCCTCCCCACTGCCAAAATCCAGGCTGGCACGGCTGGCCCGCTTCCACCCACCTGGGCAGGACCTGCCCTTTGAGGGCAGGGCGTAAAACCCTGCGCCAACGCCAACTAGAGAGCGTTAGCCAGCCCTGACACTGGGGGAGCCCGGCCAGAAATAAGCTCTAAATATAAGAGAAGCGTGGGAGGTGGGAAGCAAGCCGCGACTCTTAAGGTGCGCTGGGCTTCGGGAGATTACTTGGGAGGGGAGGCAGCGCAGCTGCAGGCTGCCCTGACCCGTTGCATACGCTGCGAGTCGAGAATGAAGCGCTGCCGGCGCAGCCGAAAGGACGTTTTGGCAAAGCGAAGCACTTGGGATGCTGCTGGGGCCATCGGATACCTGCTGGCCACGCGAGCAACGGGAGGGGTGCCCCATTTCCCTGGAGCATCCATGACCCCTCCAGCACATCGCCCTCGCAGAGGTTATGCGCCCCGGAGTCCTCCTCTGTCCCAAACTCCCTCTCAGCGCTGCCGGAGACCTGTTTCACCCAAAGGTTTCTGTGGTCTCCACTGTTTTTTCTTCCCACATCCTGCCCCGTTACAGGATGGCTCAAACGGCAATCTCTGAGTCATGTTTGAAGATATTCACCCCAACGGATTGTGTCATGATGGCCCAAAACTACAGGTGGATTTCCCAGCCCTCCTTTGCGGAGGTTTCCACCTCCCCATCTTCCCCGCTCCTTTGTCCTGCTTTTTAAGGCTGGGTGGTTGCAGGCAACTGAGAAGAGGCCATGGTGTGGGGACATGACAGTGGCTACTATGGGAGGGGGAGTGTCGGAGGGGAAGTAGCAGCAATGCCAACAGACAAGCCCTGGCACTCTCCCTGGGCAAACGCAGGCCATTTTTATTTGCCTGGATGAAGCAGCCATAAGATGCTCCAGCCTGTGAGGAGGCAAGGGAGAGCCTTCCCCTCCCATACAGCCGCCCCTGGAGCTTTTTCATTCCACATTGACTCTTCAGCCTCAGTCATTTCCAAACAATGCGGTTAATGACATTTCCAAATAAGCAAAAAAACAAGGAACAAGCAGGAGGATTGACAGAAATGTAGACATGGCAGAGGTACAAGATTTGTGAAAATGAGGAACTGGAGGAACAGAGATGCTCGGAGCAGGTCCCGGCTGGCACACTTGTCCAGCCGACCCACCAACACATCATGGCCAGTCGGCCAGTACCTCTACAGCCTCGACAGCCCGGGGGAGCACCGTGGCAGGAGCAGCCTGGGGTTGTTGTGATCTCGGGCATCGAGAACCCAGATCCACCCAAAAGCAGGATTTGCTTTTACTGTTGGTTTGCAACGCGGCAGTCCCCCGCACCCTCAGGGCTGTGCTTTGCTTTGGTAGCTGTGGTGAGCTTGGAGGTGTGTTGCAAAGCCACGGAGATACCTTACAGAGTCAAACGGAGACGTACCATTTACCTGGAGAGAGGTTTCCTCTTCCTGCAGCAATGGGAACTTAGGGGAGTCGAACCCCTCAGGTCTCTGCCCACCAGCAGCCGGCTGGGATGCTGCCGGATCCCATCAGCAGGAACCAGGAGGGAGGTCCCAGAGGCTGGAGGGAGGGTGTCCTCACCAGGCGGTTCACACGTACCTGCCCTAAATCCACAGCGGTGGGAATGCAGGACATCACTTTGCAAAAGCCATACCCCTTCCTTCCACCCTTCCACCGTGGGGCACAACACCCAACCTGCCGCAGACCCTGCGAGCCGCTCACCCGGGGCCAACCGCCCCGGAGAGACAGCCCGGGGGCGAAGGAGGTAAACGCACAATAGACACTTGAATATTCGAAATACAAAAGGTTAAAAGCAGCAGACATTCTGAAAACAAGGGCTTAAACTTCAAAACAGCCTCAACGCGCAATTTCAGGGAAATTTCTGAAAGTATTTATTACCGTTAATGCCGTGAAAGCGATGGATTTGATGAGCTTGTACAACCGACGTGCTGAAAACAGCCTTTGACGGAGCGAGCCGGCCGTGAGTCACCCGCTCCAAGCGGGCACCAGCCCACGGCCACCGGCAGACAAACACCCGAAGCACAACACAAACACTGATAACACTTGCGCAAGGCAACAACCGAAGGACCTTTCAGCAGCTATAACTAATCTATTTCCACTGCTACGCTGCATTACTTCAGAGGAAAAGTGGGAAATTTTTTTTTTTCCTGCTAATTAACATTTGTTCATGCACAAAATGCAGAAGCTGGTGCCAACCGGACATACCTAGATAGAGCCTAATATTAGATTTCACAAAAGCATTCATCCTGTCTAAACAAACATCCTCCATACAATATTAACCTCAAAATCTTTGCCCAAACAGATGTTCGCGCTGCGGGCACAGCTCAACATCGTTTCCCGGGACAAAGCAAACCCTCCGCAGCCATGACCGTCCCCACACTCCAATTAACCCAGGCATCGACAGGAAAACACGCTGTTATTTTAGGAAGCTTTGCATAAAACTCGGTTTCGAATTTAAAACCGTGTCGGTCATCATTTGTCTCTAGCAGAGGCTTCATTTAAGGTTTCTTCCTCCAGCTTCACTGCAGTGCAAAGTTACCCACTTTTTGTAACAGCCAGAGACGAAGTCCTGCTTTTAACAGCTGAGAAAATTTGCTGGCGAATGATATATGACGTTGATTAACCAATAATATGGTTCAGGTCTGGTCGAACAGGCAAGCGGCTGAAATGGGAAAGCAAGTTTTTTAATAATTTGTTATACACAGTAGCAAGAAAAACAGGAAGTAGGTGTTTATTAGCAGTTTCCAAATATACCAGCCAAAATAAAACTCCCCATGCAGTCTGAGGTATTCAAAATACAGCAAGGACCAGAATTCCTCAGATTATAAGAGGGTAATTAATCACAAACAGTGTTCACAGACCAGTGATTTGGAAACTTCCTTTTTATTGAAGATCTGGATCAAGAGCAAACTTCAAAGCAAAACTAATTGATCTGAGATTCATTGCGTCTGGTCGATAAAGCAAAAAAATAAAATATCATTCTGATGAAGCCAGGTCTACGGCTTACATTCATTACGCCTTGACAGCCCATAAAGCACATTAAAAAGCCATTTTTCAATGAATGCTATAGCGCTGACCTATTTCAACATAAAAGCTATTCATACACGGGAGACTGTTGCTTCCTCATAATCAGTGTGTTGCACCCAAAAGCCAGCCGTGTTATTCCAGGCTTGTTTCTCAGGAATGTGAGCATATCTTGGAGGCTGATTCATAAAAGGAAGAGAGCAGCCCACTTCTGGGCCAGGCTCACATGCTTTATTCAGAAGTGAAATTTCCGAATTTTGTTCAGATTCAGCCAACCTTTTAACTCCGCTAGAGCTGGGCAAGCAACTTGCAATGAACAGCTCGGTCACTAAATGAACTCTTCTCCTCCTCCTTTTTCTGAAATTGCCTGAAAACAGTGGCTTTTATCAATTCTTTTTCATAAAGGTGGTATGCACACCCCAGCCAGAGGACCGCCAGTCACCGGCAGCCGGCATTCATTGCAAGATTTGCGATTTATCCTACATAATTTGTCACCCAAGTCATCCGGCTTTTTATTTTCCCTTGTGCTCTGCCGGAGGATCCAATGTGCCCCAACGATACGCCCACGAAAACACAGTTCACAGCCCCACTCTGAATCCGCAAGCCCGTCGCTTCCAAGGCTATGTTCCCCACGCCTGCTCTCGAGGAAGGTCGCATGGACGCGCCTCAGCGCCGGGTGGGACCATCCTCTGGCTGGTCCCACGCCGCATCCTGCTCTCTGATGCCAGGGCTGATACCAGGGGTGGTCGGGGCAGGGTAGGAGGCACAGCCGTGGGGCAAGGAATGCAGCTGGCTTTTTGCAGGGTTCCTTTTCATGGCAGACTGGAAAGGTGTGGATGGGCAGGAGAGTTTGGAAGAAGCAGAGAATGGTTTTCTTTTTTGACTGTCACAAATTCCCAGGTTGAATGCAAAAAGGTCACTCGCACGAAGCAGAGCTTTTTCAATTCGTGCTTCTGCTTTGCTTTTCTGGGTAGCCAGAGGAGTCACTGGCAAAAAGGTATGGAAGCGATACCCCCTTCAGCCCTAGACCCTGCTGGAGAGTTTTGCATCACGAGATGTGAAAATCTCCAGTTGCTCAGAGAAGAAAGTCTGGTTTCGGCTGCCCCTGTGCAGGAGGTGAGCCCTGGCTCTTCCCTCCCAGGAGAGCTCTTGGGGGGCGAAGTCCGGGGGAAGGTCTCCATCCTGCTGCAGAGGCAGAAGTCCCAGCTGGACCGTGGGACGGGGAGCACTTGGATCACACACCAAACCCTTCCAAAGCCAAGATTTCCCACTTCAAACCCTGTCAAAACACAGACGGTGCGGACGCAACCGATTTATTCTCAATAGGTTTTGCAGACTTTCGTTTTGCTGTGCTGCTTTCCTGGAATCAAAGGCAGAAGTCTTTAAGCTGCCAGATCTCCAAAACCTCTGATAAAGATTTGATCCTAAATGCAGGCTGTGATTATTGGATTGATTCTTTTTTTTGCCTATTGTCCACTGATGTCTTCACCTGCCTCATCCGCTCCCAGCCAGGCAGCCCGTTGCTGCGAACAGGAAAGATCACCGCGAACAAAACCTTTTACAAGGGATTAAATTTCATCTAAAAGCATGTAATTCTACATAGCCAGAAGCAGTTTCTAATCTTCATATATAGGAACTTACAAGGCAAGGAATTCAAAGCCACCGGATTAAATGAAAAATGTGAATGAAAAGCTACATGCTGATACTCAGCTGACCTAGGCAAGTTACTGTACATTTTTCAAAGTTTTAAATTACCACTAATGGCAAACGTGGGGAGTAAGTCTGAAGTGTCTCTCTACATCATTACTTTATAAAAAGAAGTCCAAAGCAATGAATGAATATTTGCAGAGAAGCCCCGGATGCTTTCCAGCACGGTTGGCCTCACTTTGCTCTTACTGTATAGATCAGCAGGTATCATCAGATTAGATTAAGACCAGCTGTTCGTTTCTAGTAAAGGATTTTCCCAAAAAGGTAAAATATAATTCAAGCTTAGCAACCTAGATACTTTGGAAGAATAAAACCTCTGCTTGTGACTGTAAAAAGCAGAGAAAAAGACATTATAAAGCATTTAAGAGCTTTGGTTTCAATTATTTTATATTAAAGGATAGGTAAGCTTAAATTGCTCGGACTCTTTAAAAAAATAAAAGGGATTGTAAATAAAATTGGAAACAGATACACAACAAGCAAGTTCCCACAGGTGCATTTTCTTACTGTGGAAAGACCCGTGTGAATTTCCAGTTTCCCATCATGTAAGGCGAGACAATAAATTCTGAAGTTACCCCGTTTGCCTTCGGACTTCGCCGCAGAAGAAGTAACCTCTTGTCTGTTTAGACTGAGTATCCCAATGTCCTTCTGTGTGTCTTGCACCAAAGCAAAGGCTTGTGCTGCCCGCCGGGGCTCACCACAAGATCAAAGCTTTGGGCCACTCACAATAAAACAAGAGGGTAAAGCCCAAAGAATCAAAGAAACAAAGGAAAGGTTTAAGAGATAAGGATCAGCCTCCGATATGATATTTCATCCAGATCAGATCCGGTGCAGAAGTTCAATTCAAAGTTCATAAGACAAAAATACAAAGAGATCAGCTTTAAGGTTTTGTTGCTCTACATCTCCCCACGTTCTCAGCAATATTCCCATCTTCGAGGCAAAACGCATTTCACCTGGTTTATGCAAAACCATGTAGCGTATCTCATCTTCTCCTCCAGACTATGCATCCACTCAAATATGCATTTCAAGCATTTCTAACACCCTCACCCAGCCCTAAACCAAGCGCCTCCAGCCACAGCTCGCAAACAAGGTGTGAAGCCGTGGGGCCACCACCAAAACCAGAAACCCTCTCCCTCCCTCACAGAAAGGCACTTCTCCCCTTACCGAAGCTTATTGTGAACACGGAGTAAAGACAAAACCCCAGCCAACATGCAGAAATGTTTGTAGTTAAATCCTTTAAATGCCAGGAAAAAAGAAAGGGAAAAAATCCTGCACCTCTAGATTCCTCAGAGGTGCCAAACCTGGTGCACACTATGTCAGTATTTACAGGTCTAATCGTCTTGACTTACAGGGCAATGTTGGGGAATTACTTGGTTGAAAGAGTTTGTTTATCAAGAATTTGGGAACGGGAAGGTGATGGCTGGGGAGGTCTGTGGGTGCTTGGAGGTAGAGAAGGCAACTGGGAACTGAAATGTCATTGCTCCCTGGCAAGACGCACGCTCGGCACTGCCTCCCCTGGGAACAGCTCGTCTAAATGATGCAAAAATATTATTGCTGACTCTCAGTTAGCTGCAAGCAAGATTATGGAGGCTGCAAAGTGCTGTGCTTCAAAAAATCCTAGAGCCCTTTTCCCCGTTTATAAAAATACATCAAACACAGAATATTCCTGACAGTGTCACAGACCTTCATCTTTTTTCAGCTTTGCTTTTGCTCCATCCAGGTCCTTATTACAGTGGCAGATTCACCAGACTGCAGCCAGAACCACCCTACATCCGATGGATGGATGGATGGATGGATGGATGGATGGATGGATGGATGGATGGATGGATGGATGGATGGATGGAAGCTTCAGGGGTGCAGCTCCCACCAGCAGGTCCCCAGGGCGGATCCGGCTGCTGCCAGACCACCACAAACCCGTGGAGCCCTTTGGGGTGAGCAGGTCGCGACGCACCCGAAAAGGTCTGGGCAGTGGTCACCCATGACCACGCAGAACAGCAGCAAGAGATGGAGGAAAGCCTCGCGCCTGCAAACAGAAAGCTCTCAGAGAAGCAAAGCCCTTGGAAAGTGTTCAGCGTTGAGTATTTACCGCAGGTTTTTGAAGCAGCTATTGCCTAAGCACGTATGTGAATAACTAACTTGCCAGACTCACGCGGCGGTCTCCGGACCCGGGGGTTATTTCAGGCGGGGTGAGCAGAGCGCTGAGCTGCCTTACAGGAGATGAGGTTCCCACCTCAACTCACATCTAAGCAGATCCTGCTCTTGCAGGTTCACACCCTTTTGCTCACTCTCCTCACCCCGGAGTCACCCTCCGTTTCACAAATATTTGCTAGAACACCTACAAGCCCTGGTTTTCGCCTCGTTGCAAGAGAACTCCTCGCTGACCGTGTGAAGTACAAAATCAGAGACAGAAGTCCGATGCGGCGAGGAGACACAGAAGAATCGAGGTTTGCGAGGGGTGATGAGCACTCCTCTCTGTGTGCGGCGTGGGGCAGATCTCATTGCCTCTGTTGGCTCGTAGGTAGAGCTGCACGAAGCTGCGGGGAAGAAAAGCTTGGAAAAGAGGTTTTAGAAAAGTGCAAAAGAAAAAAATAATTAAGAGATAGCGGCTCTTAAATCCGCTGAGTGCTGTAGGCTTGTGATGGGGTCAAGGCCGGTTAAATACGTGCTGCAGTTCAAGCAAATGGGTCAGGGCGCAAAACAGTATCCATTCTCTTACAGGGATGCTTTTGGCGTTAAAATGTTGAAGTACCTCGTCGGGCCTTGGTGGGATAAATGGAGCGGTGGGTTAAATGCATCCAGTGACAACGTGGTCGCAGCTGAGCGACGGGATTGCTGCAAAGCGGCTGCAGCCTGGCAGTGAAGTCACTCCCACGGCACCAGGGCAAAGGTGCATTTTCCAAACCAGCTGGATCCCACGATGCTTTCCCAGGCACTATCGTGGCTCCGGATTATCCCACCGCGTTTCCACCGAGGAGGAATGTGGACCCCAAACGCCAGTCCCTCCCAAAGGAACCGGGTTGTGCTCACGGGGAAAACGTGTTACATGAAGAAAACCACGCGGCTGTTCCAACACTTTCCGCTTCGAAAGAGGCTCGTGAAAAACTCACGCGCAGTCCCCGGCACACGAAAGCCCTGAGAATCAGAGGCAGCCGGAAACGTGAACACTAACCCCACCGCTGTTTATCTGGTGCAGCACAAGCACGTCGGCTCCAGAGGTTTTATTTTGGCCATGAGGGATGATGGCTCCTTGTCAACACCACATACAAATCGACCTACTACGGGCTGTGGGGTTTTTTCATTTTGCCTCCAGAGATCACAAACCTTCTGAAGTTTCCTTATACGTTGCCTCATAAGGTGCTTTCACAACATCCACACTGCAGATACATTAGCCAACAACAGCCAAGCGTAATCCCAGTCTCATAAATCTTCCAGCAATTACGAGGCCTCATTCAACCTCCCCAGGAGATAAAACAACCTCTGCACCATGGCATCATGATGGGATGGTTTTTTTCCCTTTTTCTTTCCAACAGATCAAGCCTGTGAAATGACAACTGTGATGCGCTGGTCAACAGTGCTTCTCCCATGAAGCTGCGTGCCGGACGCTCCAGGATTGCAGCCCTTGCTAGCAACAAGGAGGTCCTTAAACAGAGAGACCCTGGGTATGGGGTGCGGGGAGGATCAGCACCCGGCACTTGTATGACAGATTTTCTCATTGTTTGCTCAGAGCCAGACAGGAGACCTGTGAAAGTCTGGGGAGAGGCTCCTCCTGAGCTCAGTGGGTTTGGGTGTAGCACCAAGCTCCAGCTGTGAACGTTTCCCAGCAGAAATTGCCCATCGTGTTGCTGGTTGCACATCTGCTGGGTCCTCGTCACGGGCGGCTCTGTGGGCACAAGGGAGCTGCAGGAAGGGGAAAGCTGCTGAATCATAGAATCATTTAGGTTGGAAAACACTCTTAAGATCATCGAGTCCAAAAATGCATGTGCAATTTAGGCTTTCCAAAGTGACCGGGTCCAGCATGCCAGGACCATGGCATCAGCTCTGCCAGCCATCACGGGGACTAAAAGAACTAGTGTGAGGCCACGCTTAGCACGAAAAAGGGGGTGCATGGCATCTCAGCTCTGCTGTCCAAAGCACCCCGTACCTGGGCAGACAATGGTGCCCGAGGGAGCTTCATCCCATCAGGAAAGAGGTGGGATTGTCCAGTGTAATCCTCCAGCAGAGCCTGACCACCCCGCCGTGGTTGGGAACCTGAGCCACCGCTGGGACTTGGTGCACCATGCTTAGATGGCTGGAATTAGGTAAAACACCTCACTATTACAAGACAGAATAAAATACTTTAGACGAGACCGATGCCAAAAGTAAAAATAACTGGTTCTTCAATGCACCAGTTGTTGTTATTGTTGTTGTTGTTGTTGTTATTAATTAATCACAGCACTTCTTAGGAGGTAGATCCTATTGCAAGACAAAGGAGAGAAAAAGAAGATAAAAAACCCCATGGTTTCATTTGCTTGCGTATTAAGTAGCCTTGAAGTTTTGATCTGGGGAAAATGCCAAAAGGAGCAACCGGTATGTTGTTTTTACCTGGAGTCTTGTCACGGCAGTATCACACTTGCTGAGTTTTTAAGAAGGCTCAAAGCATCCGGTGGGGTTGAACAGAAGTCAGAGTTGCAGTCTGTTGGACAACTCCAATATCATGCCACCTGTTTAGACATTCGGTTAAAATCTTTAAAAATGAAAATATCACCAAAAATGTAGAATGAAAGTCTATATGAGAATCTGCACTTTTAAATTAAATTAAAATTTTTAATTTTGCACTGAAACAACTCAGGCTTTCTGGAATTTCAGAAGGCAAAGGAATATCGGTTTTACCCTTTTTCTTTGACCAAATCCCATCTTTTGTTGGAGAAAATGCCAGTTACAAAAACTGCAAGTGAATCTGTTAAACTGTGGTTTCAGCCCCACATGAGCAAAGGTGAAACAATATCCTTGTCCACATTCCCATGGAGCTCACAGCAATTACATGTGACTGAAGCAGCATTTGTAGTTACATATTTTTAGATCCTAAAGGATTTCACTCTTCCCAGCCCCACACAGCAAACCAGTCCATCTATTCCTCATTTCCTCAAACAAACAATAGAATCATAGAATAGTTTGGGTTGGAAGGGACTTTAAAGGCCATCTAGTCCAACCCCCTGCCATGAGCAAGGACATCTTCAACTCAGTCAGGGTGCTCAGAGCCCCATCCAACCTGACGTGGGATGGTTCCAGGGATGGGGCATCTACCACCTCTCTGGGCAACCTGGGCCAGGGTTTCACCACCTTCACTGTGAAAAATTTCTTCTTTAGATCTAGTCTGAATCTGCCCTCTTTTAGTTGAAAACCATCACCCCTTGTCCTATCAAGCATTACTATTTGTGATCCACCAGGGAGAGATGTGGGAATCCAGCTGATCCTGACAAAGGGAAGAAATCCCATTTCTTGGGAGCCCAGCCCCGTTGGCATCGCTGGGCAGCAGCCAGGTTGGCGCAGAGAGGCAGCAGGCTCTTCGCAAGCCGTCTTACTGCACGTGCATCTTGACTCACTGCAGATTCTCACTGCTGGTTGCCCCATAGCTAGGGAATGTGGGGAAGAGCCAATTTACCAGATTTCACTGCCTGATGCTTGCTTCTCCTGCCAAGCGCTATAGGAATGAAGTCATGGGCACCCTGCACGCACTGCGCGAGGCGCTCAGACTTTCCTCTCTCACCGTCAGCAATGGAAAGTTGTTCGGGTTAGATGGGCAAACAGCTTCCTTTTGAAAGCTCTTCCTTCTCCAAATACATTACTGCGCCACTGGAAACCGTTCAATTTAGCTAAGTCATTAAGTTAAGTCATCTGAGCACATTTTTGCAGTAAGAGGAGGCTGTGTGGTGGGCTGGCTTGGGAGAACAGTTGGATGTAAACCTCCCCGGGGGGAACAGATGCTGATGATATGTTGCTATCATCTAGTTGGTTTTCATGCAGCACCGTCCACGCCAGCTCCTAAGCTTTACTACAGCCATTTCACACCGGTGCAACGCAGCCCACGGAGTGGTATAAAGCCATTTCTACATTTGCCTTCTGCCACGGCTCCTCCCAGAGCCCAGCGTAGGGGCTTGTCTGCTACCTGGCCCAGAGCAGAACAGCTTTGGGGCTGCTCTATGTTATACCAGAGCAACACTATTACTACCGGTACTGTTCAGCACAGTTGAGGCATCTTCCTAGCCAGATGTTCACAGGATGTGTTTGTGGTCACTTCCCTGATGCGTGAAAATACTCACAAGACAAGATGCTGAGCCAATATGCCACAGCCTAAATAGCAGCCTTTATTTCTACCTCACCTGTCCTCAAAACAAGGTATTTTTTGTGATTTCCTATGTGTGTAATACAGCGGTGATCATTGAATAAATAAACAGGAAACCCTTCGGTCTGATGGTGTTGCTCAAGAAAGGCACAAAAGCAAAAATTCCACTTATCTGAGCATCCTGCCCAAATTTGCTTCCCACACAACCTTTTGGGAGATCACGTTTGCATCAGTTTCCTCAATTACTGTTTCTATCACTGGTGTGATTCTTCAAGTGACCTCCCAAGGGTGCCCCAGCAATGAGACGGGGGTGGGAGGAAAGGGGGTGTAGTGACTTCGCTCTTGTTTTCCTGAGCGTGCCCAGGGCCGCAAGCCACGAGTTTTCAGCTCATGATTTCTCCGGGTTTCCTGGAAGGACAATTCCTTGGATTTTCATCCTACACCTTCCTCCCGGCCACACTCGCACCGGGCACACCAACCCATTGCACGGCAAACCCATGCAGGCAGTTGGACTAGATGATCATTGTAGGTCCCTTCCAACTGAAATATTCTTCTATTCTATTCTATTCTATTCTATTCTATTCTATTCTATTCTATTCTATTCTATTCTATTCTATTCTATTCTATCCTAATGTGCTGCACGTGCAGCTGGGGGCTCCAGCCCCCTTCCCCAGCTGGAAGCGTTTCCCCTGCCCCTCTCACGGGCTCCCAAGCCCCAGGGCTGCCGCAGCGCTGGAGGCAGCCGAGACGGGCAGGGACGGAGCCCGGAGGGCTGAGGCTGAGCAGAGCCCTGGTGCGTGGAAAGGGAGCTGCTCTCTCACAGGGGGACCGAGAGATCCGAAACCCTCCAACGCGCCGCGCAGCCGAAGGAAATCGGGGCATGGGGTTGAAAGACCGCTTGGAAAACATTAACAGCTCATTACTGATCGTCTGTTTAAAAACCCCCATTAATGTATACATATACGTCCCTGGACGGCACGTTTACCCCCAGCTAATGGCACTGAGTGGAAGCTGGAACGATCTGTGCGTAACGACCTCAGCAACTCCCAGCTCTCCCTCATTTACAGTTTTCCTGCACAGGCTCCTTCTGACCTCTTCAAATCCCATCCCAATTACAGCCTCCCACTTACCCTTCAATGTAAATAAATCCTGCATGGTGGGGATCGCTGCTACCAGCGCAGATAAAAGCAATGGTGTCGATGGAGGAAAAGCACAACCTGCGGCCGGTTCTCCAGTCGGGCAAGAAAACAAAGCCCAGGCAGGCCGGCGGGGCTGAAGCATGGGGATGCCCAGAGCTTGGGCACGGCTCAGCCCTCCGGGGAGATCCAGTGATCTTGCAAGGAGAAGCTCCAAAGTAGTGTAAAGCTGCCCACGCTGAATAGATGGATAGCCATGAAACCCCTGTGGGACATCCACGCGGCTGGGACTTCTCCTTCTTTGGAAGCAGGGGAAATTTGCTTAGGAAACTGCCTGATTTCTCTGCTAAGATGTCCCCCATCCACTGCATGTTGGAGGATGGAAACCCCAGGAGTATCTGCATGACATACAGAGTTTTCTGCTATATATTAGCAAGGTCTTGGTTCAAAGGAAGGATTTTGAACCGTTTCCTCAGCAGACGTAAATCACTGCAGTACCGTCGGCTTCAGCAGTGTCACGCTGATTTTACACCACTAAAGCACCGGATCGTTTTCCCTTGGGGAAAAATGTCATCTCCCCAAATGTATACAAGAGGATTCAAAGATAGAAGAAGCTGGATCCCTGCTGGCTTCCTGGGACATCCTTAGGCTGGTGCTAAGTTAACATTTTTTTTCTCTGGATTCGTGGACGTTTAAGAGCACTTTTGGACACAGGGATGGAGTAAATGCCATATAGATATTTCTCCCAGCACAGGGAAAACGGAGGGAATGAGCCAGCTGAACCCACCCAGGCTCTTCACTCCTCCTAAATCTCAGCTTTAAATGCATCTTCTTCGACTTGCACCCAGACTCATCGCGGGCTGGGCAACCTTGGTGCACACTCGTCCTGGGTTGGGATGCTGGGACCTCACGCTGAAGTTTCCCCATGAGCCATCACTATCTTTGCAATTTGAAGCCAGCGGGTGCAAGGGCAGGTGAGACGGGTCTTGGGTTTTAAGTTGCCGGAGATTCGGGGTGGAGGAGAGGGGTGCTGTGCCTTGTTTTTCAGATTTTTTTCTTAATTGTGGGCTTAATATGGGGCTCGTCTACTGATCATTAAACAATTTCAACCCTGTGGTTTGAAACTGTTTTTAGTGAGAAAGGACTAAATGATCTTATAATGTTCTGGAACTGTCAACATGATCTATGGGGCTGTATTCAGCATAAATTATAGGCAGTTTCCATGCCACAAAAGCCGCACAAGTTCATGGATCCAGCCAAAATATTCAACAGAAAGTTCTGCCAGGCCGCAGGGCCCATTTTGCCAAGACGTGCAGGTGTACACTGTGGAGAGCAACCCCACCACCAACCCAGGCAACTCCACGTCTCCTCCCTGCCCAACCGCTCTCTCCTTGGATCACCTGAGCCAAAGCGTTATGTGATCCCAGAAGCCATGGGAGGGATTTTCAAAACTGTTCCAGCTCTGAGATGACGTGTCCTTTCATCTGCAGGTGCAGAAGCTGTGGGTAGAGACCCTTGCAGATGTTTTTGGAGAGGTGTCCACCTCCAGGATGCAAATAGGTCAGCTTGGCTCAGTGCCTCGGACATCACTGGAGATTTGTGCAATTGCGGTGATGCAAGGCCATCCATTTCTTTCATGCTCCTGTGCTCTTGCAGGCAACATCTCCCTTGTCAGGTGGGCAGGTAGTTTGGAGGCTGAAATATCAAGGGACACATTTCACACACACAGTCCTGGAGACAGGATGCCCAGCTTGCATGCACGGACATACAACATCTGAATGGACAGTTCCTCAACAAAGGCCAAAGGCACCGCTCTGTCATCATAGGTCCCAGATTTGGGGTATCTGCGAATGAAGTTCCTCCTTTGGAGGAGACATGTGAAGACCAGGATGGCAGCGCCTGAGAAACAGGCGTCTCGGTGAATAACCCACCTTTGGGAAAGCAGCTAAGCCATCTGCTGTTGGGACACTGGGGCTTCACAGGAGTTCAGTGCAAGGCAAAGGTTTTTCACGCGGGTCTGGGTTTTACTGTCAGGATTTCCCATGTTTCAGAAGAGAGCATGCCAGGCACACGTGTCACATTCACTCCATGGGATGGTGCTTCAAGCCCTAACTGCATTCCCCAAATCACCACCACAGGCTGAGGAAATCCCACCTGTGCCCTGACCACCAACTTCCCCAAGAGCTTAGGGGCTGCAAAAAGCCCGTTCTGCTCCTCTCAGATGGGGAGACACCTCAGATGAAGTCCAGAGGAGCAATGGGGAACCACCAGTAAGTAACGCTGCCTCACCTTGGCATAAATGTTGGCTTCTTACCAACTTGGACAAAGAATGACCAAATAATCTTCATTTTGGTTGCACAAAGGGCACTTGGTTCTCTGCTCAGGCAGAGTATGGTCCAGCTGAGTTCTGCGGGGAGCCACCGGCAGCTCTGTGAGACATCGTCTCCTTGGCCTCTCTCTTCTGAGCATGCCACAGGGATGGTGGACTCCACAGCCAGACAGAAGCCCCATCATTTAGAGGTGCTTCTCACCATGAGTCCCCAGCAGATCAGGAAAGTGATTCTGCCACCACCCAGCCTCAGGGAACATGGGGCATGATGAAGTCCCACCAGCCTTCCGTGGCCAACTTGTCCACCAAGTGGTGGTTCCTCCAGGTGGGGATGGAACGAGATTTGGGAGTGTTGTTTGTGGCAGATCCCTGCACTGCTTTGCCTGGCTGTGCCTTTTCCAGGGGCCAGAGGGAAGAGCCCTGTGTCATCATGTATGAACAAGGTCAGGAAATACTTGCTCCATCCCTGCTCTTAGTTTTGCTGAGTCTGAAATGAGTTGCTGAGAACAAGATAAGAAACCAACAGCAGCGGATGTGTGCAGGAGGCCATGGGCTCTGTGCAAAACATCCTGTTGGCCTCGGCATTGTAAAGCAACAGAGACAAACACAGCTCGGCAGAGCAGACCCTGGGCAAACTGTCCCATCTCTGCAGCCACCCCATCAGGGACCTCTCCTAGGGCATAAAAACTCTCTGTCCTGCAATCTCATCTGCGTAGCCTTAAGTGCTGAATGGGCTGAGCTTGGGATCAAGGGTCCTCTGGAAAAAGTAACTCCGTGGTAGTGACAACGCGCCCACGGCAGCATCAGAGCGGGGCTGCGAGGGCAGGGAGGGGAGGAACCGGTCCCCAAAGCACAGGTACACAGTTGGCTCTTCTAGATGTCACATTTTGCTCCACAAGTGACACTTTCCTACAGAAAACGCTTTCCGGCCCTTCGCTTCAGCACTGCTAATCATCACTCTACCGGCCTCTGGATCGGGCCCAAACCAATGACATCTGCACCCAAAAAAAGAAAACGTCTGCTTGTGTTTCATTTACTTTTATGGGAGCGTTAACACATTTCAGTCACATAAAGCCCTCACCTTCAAAAGGGAGAGGGAGAGGCAGAAAGGAAAGCCTGCCACATGAAGTAAGCAGCTTAGCCCCAATTCCGCGCTGAACGACACCGACCCGAGAGGAGCTGACCCGGTGCAGGAGGGTTTCTCCGCACGGGGCTTTGGACCGAGCAGGAGTCCGTGGATGCCAAGTGGCAAAACAGTGGGGTGCAGGAACAACGCCAGGACCATCGCATCCCAGTTGTCACCAGCATGCTGGGATGCTGCCACCGCCCCAGCCATCGTGGCCAGGCTGCAGCTGCAGACAGCCGGCACCGCCTCATCTGTGGGGTCTTCCGCTGGTGGTTTGGGATTTTTTTTTTTTTTGCAGAAGATGCTCCTAACCAAAACCAGATTTGATTCCCAAATAGCCCCAATCTCCTTTAAAGCTCACAAATCTTCCACACCTGTGTTTGCTCATTCCTGCTGCTCGGCCCAGCCCTGGAGAGGACAATGTTTATTCCACTCCTCCACAGTTATTTACAATGGGGTTTTCAGATGGAGATGGAGCACATATTTGTCTAACGGCAGCACGGCAGTGAATTTAATTCTCCACATTAACAGTCACCAGCTTAACGGGAAGCAATGAAAGATTTTTTAAATAACAGTTGCTTGTAAGATACTATTTATCATCGTTACTGTCAGCAGAATGAGTGCATTCCTGGCCTGCAAGCGGGGAAACTGAGGCATGAGGCCGTTTACTGACCCACCATGGACCACACAGACGGAGGTGGGATGAAAACCCAGCCCTCCTCTTCCCCGTCCAGTGGCCGTGCTGCCCCAAGGCCACACAAGCCAACTTGTTATTATAAACCATTATTCAACCCACAGCAAAAGCAATTTGTGAATCGTGCCATATAATGCTAGTTATTTCCAGCACCCAAGGGAGTCGCAGCAGGGCCCCCCAGCCTCTTTCTTCCTCCATGAGCCACCTCCACATCTCTTTGTCTGGCTGGGTACAGCACCTGCCCCTTCCCATGTCCTCCCTACTATCCATCAATCCAGGAAAGGGCATTTCTATCCGCATTCTGCTGATGAGAAATAATTTTGTCTGAGGTCACTTCTCCTCCCCTGCTGTGGCAGCAGGAGCATGGCTGCTCTCCTTTTGACCACAGGTGGTGACATCTGTGGGTGACACCTTGGATTGTAGGTCCTCCCTTGGTGACTTTGGGTCCTCACAAGGTGTTCACCCAACATCCTGTGCCCAAAGCTGCAGGGACAGCCCAGGAGAGGGGAGCTGTTCTCTGCTGTCCTGAGGACCACATTTTTCTTTCCCATTGGTAAAGAGGAGTCACCTCCAGAGACACATTTTTGTCCTTGATAGCCCCGTTGAAATGACCCATCTGGGATCTCACTTCTGATAACTGGATCTTTTTTTCCAGTTCCCCAAATGTCCCTACTCAGAGACAAGCAGCCCTTTCCTCTTGTTGGGATTTGCCTCAAGACACACACACAATTCCTTTCCAGCCTCCAATTTTCCTGGCAGAACAAGACCAGGCTCTTCTCTAAGATCGTTTGATCCTCATAGCTGTCCAGTAAGGTCTGAAACAATTTGTCGTGAATGCAGGGATCAGAAACTCACTCAGTATTTTAGCCCTGTCTTTGGCAGCTCTAGGGGGAAATCCTCACTTCACCCATCCCAGGCTCTGTCCCTTGGACTCTCTTGAGTTGTTTTCTGATCAGCAAAGACCCCAGGTCTTTGTTTTCAGCCATGTTCAAGAGAAGAGCTGCTCAACTTGCCGTGCAACCCTTCTCACTACACTTTGTGGCTTATACCATCAGATTTTGCTCCCAAATTGCATCCTGCTGCTGAGGCACATGTGGGTCCTTCTCAGTGCTACCATTGGTTAATCTAGTTAAAAATATTATCTTTGCAAATGATCCTTGGGGACTGCCTCTTACTGGGAAACTGTCCAACTCTAGAAACTGTCTTTCAAGGAACCCTGTGGTGATTATTTTTAATACTTTTAAACACCAAAATAAATAGCAACTACTCAAGCTGTATATCTTAAATCTTTTCAAATGACACCTAGAAATACCTGCTTATGATCCCCCAAGTCCAGACGTGGGAAAGATCAGGGTGTTTTGCAGGATGTCTTGCTCAGTGCCTCTTCCAGACCTGTTCATGACCTGAAGGCCCTTGGGTAAGGTTTTCTGTGATGAAGAAGAGGAGCACCATGCCATGCTGGGTTAGAGCTCTTTTACTCAGATGCCCAAGCAGATTCCAACCTCCATCTCACCACTGCGGGCAAGTGGCACTCAAGTTGGCTTTTGGGTCCACGAGAATTGAAGCAGGAATAAGGGCACGTCCTAGAGCCCCGGTTTTCCTTTTCGATGTAAACCAACAGCATGAAATGATCCTCCAGGGCCAAGCCAGCAGCATGGGTCCCCCCCCATAGCAGGTCCAAGGCACAGCCCCCCAGAGCCCAACCACACGAGCAGCCAGTGCAGCATTGATGGGGCCGTGGTGTCTCCATCAGCCCCACACCCACCCCACAGCTTCAGCCATTCACCCCCTACTCCCCAAAGAGCTTTCGCCAGCCCCAAGCAGCATTTGACTTTTGCTTACCCCTCACCCCACCATGACGGCTGCAGTCTCTCTTCACAGGTACCTCAGACTGAAAGCAACAGGTCCTCCAGTGCAGCCAAGCTCAAAGCTACAGTAAGTGATGGCGTTGTGGCTGCCTTGACTGCGCCATGCAGGACCCAGCAGTTGTGAGGACAGTCCCAGCAAAAGGACAAGCTTCTGCCCAGCTCCAGCTCCATCACCTCATTGACCAGCAGGAAGAGCTCTCTGCACCACGCAGAAGCACTTGACGCTTGAGCAGCGTATTATAAGCACTTACAGCATCGCACCCGCGTGCCCCTACGTACTCATGGCGGAAGGAGGTTCAAACTCCAAAGGACAGGAAAAAAATTACAGGGATGGCTCTTTACTGAGCTCCCCAGTCCTTCTCCCTTGGATAGAACTGCTTAGTGTGGCGTTCAAGTAGAGCGTTTGCTTCTGTTTATTTAACTCCCCGTTAAAAGCGATGCACCCAGCATGGCCCCGGGTGGGAGCTGGCCCCAGCCCGGCGAGCAAGAGCAGGAGGAGGCAGCCCCTCGTGAGCCCTCTCATGCACACCCATCCTGTCCCAGGCTCCCACAATTTAGCATATCTTGGCAGGAAGGATTTCACTGATTTCGGTATTAAATAGCAGGTACGCGTCACAGCGCAGACAAAACGAGCAAGGCCAACAAAAGCAATGCAAAACGCCTACCGTCTTCCATATAATCTAATATGTAAAACAGTGCAGCCTGTTTCAGGCAACTACTTCATAACATATAATCTCACGTTACTGGAGGGAGAGGTGAGGGGCAGGTGGATTACTTGGAAAAGCACTGGCTCTGTGGGACTGCAGACCGAGCCGAGCCGGCAGTTTTCAGCGACAAGGAGTCGCTTCAAGCATGAGGGGAGTAATTCGTGTTCCCGAATGCATTCACGAGGCGTGAGATTATCTAGTCAGGAAAGGGCAGAGTTAAACCACGCAGGAGCTCAGAAGGGTTTTAAATCCCTGCCATAAATGCAACACAAAGGCAATTAAGTGAGGGCGGCGCGGAAAGCCTTGCCCCAGCCAGAGTCCGCCCAACAGCATCACCGCCATGTGCAACCAGCACAAACATCAAGCCTGGCTGGAGAGGAGAGCGCCTGGGCCCCCTGCCCAGCCCCAAACTGGCTGGGGACAGAACCAGGAGGCAGCTGCCCACCCTGCTCAGGGGTCTGGAGGAGCAGAGGTCCAAGCTGCACCTCTACTTGAAGACGAAAGGGGGTGCAAAGCTCTCTGCAATGCTGCAAAGGACCTCCAAGTTGTACGTGCACGCAGTTGTACGCAATGGCAATCAACCAGACCCTTCCCAAATTTTAAGCCGTAAAGCGATGCATTATTTTTTGTAGGCCCAGATGCACGCTTTACAAACACATTTTTACAATTTCAGCAAGTTGATTAACTTGCTAAGGGATCTTATCGGTGGTCTCCGTCCTCCACCACTATTGCCCAAACTGCCAGAGATGGCACTGCTGGGAATAGTCCTGAGAAGGGTGAGCACCAGCAAGGACCGACATCCACCAAAGCAAAGACCCACAGATCTTTTCAGCCTGGTGAGGGCACAGCAGAGGACAAGGATGATGGATTGTCAGAGCAGAGGAGATGCAATCTCTGGCGCAGAGAAGGGGAATAGGAAGCAGGAGCTCACTGTGTCCAAAACCAGGACTGTGGGGCATGACAGTGGATCTCTAGGTGATGGTGTCAAAACAGTTCAAAAGGAATGTATAGGCAAACCATGGACATCTCTGGCACAGGATAATGTTGATCTGAAAAAAAATTATAAGGTTTAGAAAGTAATTCTATAGATTTCTGGAAGTAAAATTCACACTGGCCTATTAAATACAATGACCTTAATTTTGGCTCAGGAAGCTCTGACCTGTAAATGGCTGGAGGCTGGTGGGTATTCCAGAAAAACATCTGTATAGGCTTGCTGTGTTCCTGCCTTCTCCAACAGCACTAGATGGACGTTTGGAGAGAATTAGCAGAGACTTCTTCTTTTTGCGAGTGTAGAGTAACATGAACATTTGCCATCCATAGTCTGCTAGAACTGGGAGCCAACTTCTCCTCTGGGAACTGTGTGGTCTCCCTGGATCTGCACATCTGCAATCTCCAGGAAAAGGGGGAATCAGACCAAGAGTGGAAAGGAAAATCTGCATTTATAAACACATCAGGTGCCAGCACCTGAATGAAGAGAAGACTGGAAGAAATGCTGACAATGTAAATACAACCAGACCACTACAGGGTACCAAAGGCAGGCAAGTATGTCAAGATGCAGCCACGTTTGTAGCACATGAACAGATGCAAAGCGTAGGGCTGGGTGTGGATAAAGCTTTCCTTGGCTCCCTGACGTTATGGAAGAGGCAGCTTGTCACAGGTCCAGTCTAGGGTGAAATCCTACCGGTGATGGCTTTTGGTTGTGCAAAAGGTCCAGCCAGCCTTTGTGGTCTGCCCTCGAGCACACCTCTGTGGCTGGGGAGGACGGGGGACATGGATGCCAGGGGCTCCCCCCTTGACTCTGCTGCCATCGCTCAGCCAACGGCCTCAGAGCAGCCCTTTGCAAAGCCAAGCCAGAGTCCTGGGAGGACACAAGGGGTCAATGGGGCCATGCCCTCTGCAAAGCTATTCTCACGTAAAACACGGCATCAAGGCATGGGCAGGAGGCAGGGTGTGAAAAACACTGACAGTCTGAAAAACAGCACAGGGGCTCCAAGTCAGGGCAAATTTTGGAAGGACAGTGCTGAATCAAAGTCTCCACATGTGTTCATCTGCTGGGTGGAATAAATGACTCACGGCTGATCCAACAGAGCCAGAGTTCCCTGTGGCCTCATCCCTCCTTGGGCTCTGCTAAGGTGCAAGCACTGATTGATGGGTTTTTCCCTTCACCGCTTGTGTCTAGGTGGATGCTCTGCTGCCAAATAAGGACCGAGTCTGAGGTGCTGCTTTAAGCAGCCAGGTGAAAATTATGTATTAAAATTCCTATTTTACCCTTCCAAACTAGAATGCATGATCCATGAAGGGAAGGAGATACCCAGTGTCTGGGTCATTTCTGATGCTCCCTGTCATTATCATGCGTGCCTAAAGAACAATATGGAGGTTGTAGCCTCCTTTTTCATTATATTATGCAGGAATCCACCATTGGTTTGAGGTTAAGTGATGGATCTTCAGGACAGACTCAGAACGAGAGAAGAGTTTTGTGTCTAGACCACAGGACAGGGAGTGAAGTGGTCGGACACCTCTTCTGGCTCTGCCTGCTCTCCATACGTGACTGTGCCCAAGTCTCTTCACCTCTCCGTGGCCAAGATACTTATCTATAGGAGGGCAGTAATATCTCCTCATGCCTGTTTAGGTCCTGGGATTTCAGATAGGAACTATGCACAGGACCTTCAGACCTGCTATCATGCGATGAAATCCCAGAATAAAAAGAACAAAGCATCTCTCAATGCCAAGATTCAACATTTTCTCAAGCCCTCATAGCCAAGCTGTGCTAATCGTTACTGTAACAGGCGAGAAGTTTGCCAGAGGTGTCCAAGCACTGCAGTCAAAATGAGAAGGGCCTCCGTCTTCCTTTGCTGGCTCCGTAGCAAAGCCTCTGTGTTCATCCCAGAATAGCAATGTGCAAACCTCGGTGCTTCTCTTCCAAACCAATTTGCATTTTTAGAAACTAATTTGCAAAGCCTTGGACCCTGTGGCTACAAGCAAAGCCTGGCTGTCTGAGCAGTCCTCCTCAATTACGGCATCTCCAGGACAGCAGCTTTTCTCAAAGTGATGCTGTAAGCTTTGACTTGGGGGCAAATTTTCGCCTCGGAGAAGAAAGTCCTGCCAGAAGACTCTTGGGATCCTACAAGCCAAGAGAGGAGGGGTTGGGGATGGGATCAGGGTAACCACAGGTCTCTGGGGGCAGCTCCTGACGCATGTCAGAGCCAGGAACCCCCTCTTCCAGCACACCTTACCCCCTGCCCTCACCACTGCTCCAGCAGTAGTGTTACCACACAACACCCAGCGGACCTCATCGATAACCCCTGTGAACAATTCAGTTGGAGCCACAGGAGATTACTAAACCCTGCTGAAATATTCTCCTCATTTTCTATATCCATAAGCCACACAGACTTCAGTACAACAGTACTTTTTAGGTATCAAAATTCATAACCTTCCTGCAGTAGGCACAAAGGTTAAGTCGCATCACAGTGAGCCACAGAGCATCCACCATCTGGGGATGCTGGACTGTGGGCCACGGCTGCCAGGAGGACACCCCGATGGTGTGGAAGTGGCTGCACACTCACCTTCAACCCATTCCCCTTTAATTCACAGCATGGCCTGAATAAGAGGGGGATTAAATTGATATACACCTCATCTAGACCTTCCAGGGATTGCTGTGCCAGCCGGCACAAACAAAGCGCTCGCTCTGAAATAGGTGACATTTGCAAATCAGACATTCCACGGCCAGAGGAGTTATCGCACTTATAAAGCAGATCTATTTGTCATACTTTTAAGCAAAGCTCAACAGTGGCTATCTGAGACTAACCCAACACTCCAGCCCTTGCCCTGCTGCATGAGCAAGGTAGTTTCTGACACAGATAAGTCAGCAAGAAGCTGAATCGCACGTCTATGGCAAGCGGCACTCAGCAACCAGACGGGACCCATCACCACGCTAATTCCAGAGCACAGGATTAAACCGCGCAACTGCTGCAACAAATGCACCGAACGATGGCCAGAGATGCCGCATGGAATTCCCGGGTCTCTCCGCACCAGCGCATAACTCGCAGCTTTCCCAAAAGCAACCCCTCTCCCCCTTGCCGGGGCGGTGAAGAGAGCTTTGATTTAGCAAAACCCAGCACGACTCGAAGTGGTGGAGGAAAAAAACACCACAGGTTATCAGCTGGAAACTAGAAAGGGATCCAGTTCTGCTTTCCCTGACAATTTTGTTCTAGTTTCCTATTTTTAAACAATTTATCGGATTCAGAACTTTGCTAAATGCCTCCCTGATCAGACGAGGCCATACAGCCATCTGCCACCCCCGTGGGACAGAGGGATGCACGCGCAGGGGGAGGGAAGCCCTCAGCCCCCGTACTCTGTGTTAAATGAAAAAGTTGAGACGTGCTCCACTGAGTAAATTGCTTAATGCATCCATGAATACTTTGTCACATACATCACTTTTACTGTCAGCTGTTTTATATCCATAGTTTAGATTCTTATAAAATTTAAAAAATTTAAATACTACGATTTTTTTTTTTTTAATGTCATTTTTTTCCCCAGGGTTTCTGACCAGAACACCCCACGTAGGATCTCACCACCCCACAGCCAGCACCAGGGCAGGAAAACCAAAGCAAAGGAAAATCTCCCAAAGGCCACGCACGCGTCAGGACAACCTCTCCCCTCACAGCACCTACAGAAAAGCAGGTGCCTCTGCCTCCATGGGGCTGAAGCTTTGATTTCATCATTTAAATGCAAGGAAAAAACAAGCACCAAAATAAACAGATCCATAAAGCAGCAGGAATGCAGTTGGAGACTTCTATATCCAAAATGATCTAAATCCAAGAGGCGTTTCCGTACACGCTGCTTGGCTCTGTAACACCCTCAACGGCCTTCAGCCTCCAGGACAACCCGGGATGCGCCGACGAGCAGGGAAGCAAACCTGGGAGAAGCCTCTTTCTTTAACATTTTTAAGGAAAAAAAAAAAAGCACAGTGATTTTTGGTTCCCAGCCGCGCTCCCCCCCGCCCCAAGGCACTGTCCCACAGTGCCTACCCCATGGCCCCGAGAGCCAGGGCTGCCGTGGGGCCTGGAGACCCCCTTTCCACGGCCACCCCCAGCTGCCCCACAGCAGCCGGGGTTATCGGTGGAGATGTGTGTAATTGCCCTGTCAGGCAGCTGAAAGGCGCTCGCCTTTAGCTGATGCCACTTCAAAATGAAATTCTTTCTTTGGCATGGCTATGTCTGATATGCAGGCATCAAAGGGGAGGCAGCAGGTCGCCGATGCCCCGGGCCACACATTTCCCTTCTAAAAGCAGGAATGAGAGTGTCAGCTCGGGGCCGAGGGGCTCCCGGAGACAGGGCAGCCATAACCCGGCGCCCTTCACCCACGCCCGGGCTCCCCAGCAGTGAGGCCATCCCCCCGACCTGCTGCGGCCCTATAGGCGCCGTGCACGCCGGCAAGCACCCACACAGAGCCCCGCCACGCCGGGGATGCTCAGTCCCCGTAGCAAACACCCCTCGCTGCCTCGTGGGGTGCCGGGGTGCTGTGGGGAGCCTGCAGCACCCGGCTGGCGAGGCAGAGAGTCGCCCGGTGTCTCTCCGGCAGCGGAGGGGACGCCGTGGCCTGCTCCCGTGCGCCGGCACCCGGCGGGATGGAGGGGTGGAAAAGCCTCGCTGGCACAGGGGAGGTTGAGGGCTGGGTGTTGTGGGGTTTTTTTTTGTTTCCAAAAGAAACGCGGGGCCATGCTCGCCTCCCCCCACAGCTCCCATCTCCTCTCTCCACCTGCACTCCTCAGGGAGCCAAGGCTTTTGGCAAGCTTTCCACTCCAGTTTTTATTGGTTTCAACTACGCTGCCCCTTTCGGAGAGTTGGAAAGCTTCAATCATTAAAGGAAAAGAAAAAAGGAAGAAAAAAAAAAAGCATCATGCACCCTCGCCCTCCTCCCCTCCCATGATCACCAAGGACACGAGCCCCACACACGCACGCCACGGCACAGCTCCCCATTTTCCAAGCCAAACACAGTCCGTCCGATGCCTTTGAGCCAGGGATTTCAGGCCCTGGATACCTCCAACTGTACCTGCTCGGCTTTGACCGCCTTCCTGCTCGGAAGCAATTTGGAAAGGACGCGGCACAGGTAGCTATTAGCTGACACATATTTAACTGCTCCAGATATCTTTTTTTTTTGGCATTGTAATGGGGCGATTTGATCTTCAAAGGACCCGTGCAAACCTTTGAAGCTTTCCAAAGAAGCCAATCTCCAGTGGGGAGGGGAGGGAAATGTTAATAGTTTTAAAACCTGGGGAATCCTGAAGACGGAGGAAGGGTATAAAACCCGGTGGGTTTAGCATAAAGCCCTCAGGTAAATCTTCACCTTCTTTTCAAATGCATTTTTGGTGGGTTGCTTTGCAAAGGCGCTTGGGCCAGGTTAGCAAGGTCGGGTCTATTCCCAGCGGCCGGGAGAAGCAGCTCTTAATCTCCAGGGACCCTCATCTCCCTCGTGGCACAGCCCCAGCACAGGGGGATCCGCGGTACCTCGGTGAGAAATAGAAAGACTAAAATTTGCAAAGCCTTTAAGGGGGAAAAGGGGTGGGGGGAAAACGAGGGGGTGGGGGGAGAGAAGATGAGAAGGAGAGAAGATATATTCCCTGCGGCACTCCCAGCCAGCATAGCCTCAGCAGCACCCTGAGAGGCGAGACACAAAATGCATTTACCTTTAAAATAATGACTCATTTTATTTTTTTCTTTTAATATGTAGTTATAAATATATTTTGTCAAAATATATGATCATTATTGTCAAAAACATTTGCACATAAAGTCATAAATAAGGTCAAGGTGAACGTTTAGTTTAGAGAAGAGTCCAGCTATAGCAAGCAGTTCTGGGGTGGGACGGGAGGGAGAGAGAAGGGGAGGAGAGGGCAGCGGGGAAGGGGGTCAGCGGCACCCGCACCCCTCCACCACCATCTCCTGGTAGTTTTTCAGGACCACCTTGTCATACTCATCCAGGTAGAGCATGGAGATGGCGCTCAGCTCCGTGGGCACGCAGCAGGCCTTGGGGATGCTGGAGTTCACAGAGTTCACCAGCGTCTGCACGATGGCGTGGTTGGTGGAGTTGAGGTGGTCGGCCAGAGGGAAGGGGCAGTCCCCGTGGCAGTAAAACGCCTGGTACCCCGGGGGTGCCACGATCCAGTCATTCCAGCCCACGTCGCTGAAATCCACATAGAGGGCATGGCGGCGGCAGTTTTTTTTGTTCTTGCGGGAACGCTGGTGCTTGGGGCTCCGGCGAGCTCTGCGGGTCAGCGCATGGCCTCGCCCGTCGTGCCCAAAAGTGACCAGGAGCGGCCTGAGCTGAGCCCAGTCCCCGTGCCCTTGAGGTAAAGATCGGCTAATCCTGACGTGTTTGCCCTGATGAGTCTGTGCGTGGTGGAGGTGGGTCACCTCGATCACCAGCCCGTGGTTCGGTTGCTTGTCCTTGGTCCACCGGATCACAGCTGGGCTCACATCAAAGGTCTCCCAGCGCGTCACGTTGTGGTGCACCAGACGCGTGTCCAACAGGCGCGTAATGGCCTGAGCGCGCTCCGACAGCGGCTTCATCACTTCATAAATGTTTATCCGGTGGAAGCCCCTCTCCCACGCCGCGCTCGGCTCCTCCACCTGCTCCCGGTACAGCCGCAGCTCCGCTGAGGAGATCACCTCGTTTTCCGGCACGCTGCTGAGATTGAAGACGAAGCGGATCCGGGGCGCCTCACTGGGACCCGGCACGCTCTCCAGGTGCTCTGGAGGGGAGCAGGGCGGGGGGGGGAGCCAGGGGGGAAGTGGTACAAAAAGCAAACAAGAGCACGTCAGCTTCGGGGCACCCAGCCACAGCCCCCGGTGCAGCCACGGCACGCACCCACGCTTCAC
The DNA here is from genome assembly GCF_964289735.1 of Phaethon aethereus. Classification (NCBI taxonomy): domain Eukaryota; kingdom Metazoa; phylum Chordata; class Aves; order Phaethontiformes; family Phaethontidae; genus Phaethon; species Phaethon aethereus. The sequence continues at coordinate 4,636,067 of NC_138579.1, forward strand.
CTGCCTGGCAGCCACCGGCACCTCTCCGCTCCCCAGCGCATCCCTCCCAGCCAGACCTGGAGCGGCTCCTGCCCCAGCACAGCTCGCTCGCCCGCTGCATGCCTGCACCCGGACTGGGACACTCCTTCCCGTCTCACTCCTCTTTTCAGGGAGGCTTTTCCTCTTTCGCCTTCTACCCTGCCAATCCCTCCAAAATCATCTCCCTGGCGAGGTGCGGCACCACGGAGCACAGAGGTGCCTTGTTACAGGGCGCAGGGGGCAGGGGGAGAAAGAGAAGCAAATTCCAACACAGTAATGATGCGGCTGGATTAATAATTCAGATTTACTTTGGAAAAGAAACATCCGCTAGGAAACATTTGGATCAGATTACAAGGGCCTATTGAATAAACCTTATAAACACACAGCTGTAACTATTAAATTCGAGTAGGGGTTTTGGGGGATTTTTTTTTTCCTTAAGAGCAAAACCAGGCAGCAATTGCTTTGATAGTTCAAAAGAAACACACCAGGGGCAAGATCCCGCCTTCACTTTACTCCCGCATCCGATCCAGAGCCATTAAATCCACACGAGCCCAGGGAGTTGACCCCAAGGCAGAGGCACCAAAGGAAACTCACTGTTGTCAACAGAAGCAAAAGCATCTCAAAATATGGTCAAGCTCGGGTTAAGCACAGGATGCTGCCAAAAATACAGAGCAGCACGCCTGTCACCCATGCGCAGCAGGCTTGGGGGGGACGCTTTTCCTCCCATAAATTCAGTGCTGGGCACCTCCTGCTTCTAAATGCATTTGTGAGCTTCCAAACGCAAGGAAATCCCGACCACTACTTGGGCTGGGAATTTACCTCCTGCCATCACTGACCTTCATGGTGGAAACTCCTCACGGTGTTTGCCCGACTGGTTGATCGCTCAGGGTACTGCAGGCTAATTTCCTGGAGGCTTTCCTCCTCTTCTCCAGACTGGAGTCGATAGAGATCCAGCATGTAACTAGGAATGACGGCTGACTTGCTGGGCTGAGGCCGCCTTCGCAGCCCAAACATCTGCAGCAGAGTTGTTTCGAAACCCCGCAAGAGTTCATGGCTTTGGGCAGAGCGGCGTCCGGATCCGGCTTGTCCCTGAAGCTCTGCGACTTTCTTCCTGCCGGTCTCGGGGATCAGGCTAGCATGGTTAGTACCTCCTAGCAGGACTTGGCATAGTAGGATGACCATCAGCATTCGGTTACCAGGAATCATGGTGTCTCTGGGGTGTAAAAAACGCAACAACAAACAACAAGGAAAGTCAGGATGAGAAGCAACCCCCCCTCCTCCTCCTTTTCCAAATAAACTTTAAAATAATAATAACAAGAATAATAAATGGCAAAACGACACCAGAAGCGGCCCCCGAGCGGCGGCCGGCGCGCCCGGCGGGCAGGGACTAGCCGCTGGTCCCAGGCCGCTCGCCGCCCGGCAGTCCCCGCGGGCGGGCGGCTCTCCGGCGCATCCCGGCCCCGCTCGCCCCGCCGGGGCCCCGGCGCCCGGCGGGGAAGGGGCGCCCGGCTCGGAGCACTACGGGTTCCCGTCCCGCCACCGGACCCCCGCGGAGGGGGCGGGGGACGGGCGGACGGGGAGAACAACAAAATAAAGTTTAAAAAAAACTAAACTAAAGAACCGCATTGAAAACCAAAAGCGAGGAGCGAAGCCGAGGAAGAAGAGGGCTGTACTCACTGACAGCAAGCAAGGCATATCAGCACAGTCCATGATTCTGGAGAGCCAGCCCGGACCCAGCACGCCGAAAGCCCCGGGGCAGCGGCTGCCGAGCGCCGCCCGCGATCGCCACCCGGGCGCAGTGCGGCCGCCGCCGCCGCCGGCCCCGGTTTTCTCCCGGCCCCGCAGTCACGTGGAGCCGCGCACCCCGCCAGCCCGGCCCGGCCCGGCCCGGCCCGCCGCCCCCGGCCCGCCCCCGCCCGGCCCGGCCCCGCGGGGGACGGCCCGGCCCGCCCCGCCGCCCGGGGATGGGGGTGGCCGGCGGAGGGGCTGCGCTCAGGGGGGTCGGGAGCCCGCCCCGGGGCCGTGGGACGGGGCGAGCGGAGTCCCCCGTGGAGGTCTCCGCCCGCGCCGCTCAGGTGCATCCCCGGGGGACCGGCACAACCCGAGGCGCGGGGCCCCGCGGCCCCCCCGCCCCGCTCGGTCTTTCCTCGCACGGCGGGCGGGACCGGCGGCGTGGGTGCCCCCGGGGCGCCCGTGTCCCCCCGGCCAAGCACGCCGGGCCTGAGAGCGGGCGTGGGGCGGCTGCCGTGCGGGCACGGCGGGTGCGGCGGAGCCGGCCGAGGGGCCGGTCTGGGAAGGGAAACCACTCGGGAAGTGCCTCCGCCTCGACGAGAAGGGAGGGAGCGCAGGGGAGGGGGAAGCAGCTGCAGGGAGAAAGGGCCGGCGGCGGGGACCGGGCTGCTGCCGCGCTCGCACCGCCCGCCGGGCCGGGGGGCCACGCTGCCAGGCCCCTGGGGTGTCCCTGCTCCCTGTCCTGGGTTCCCACCCAGCCCTCCGGATTTTCTCTTCCTTCTCGTCCCCCTTCCCTCCCTGGCAGCCAGAATAACTCTCTCCCCCCATCTTGCCAGGCCAGGCTCCCAGACCCCCACCTGGGTGGGAAGCGGGAGCCTACCCAAGCCAGCACGGGCTGCGTACGGCCACAACCGGCTGCTCCAGTGGGGTACGAACAGGGGTCTCCCAGAGGAGGGATGCTCCCTGCCCCGCGGTTCAACCCTGGTGTTGCCCTGGGCCAGCTTTGGGGTTAGGAGTAAGAGCCAGGCTTTCCAAGGCTTGAGGGTCTTCCCAGGTGGGGTCTGGGGACGGAACAGTCTGGCTGCTAGCACACGTCAACTGGGCATACCGGGGGTGATATACCAGGAAAGACGCCCCTAATGAAGAGCGATGGATGCCACATATTTTGAAGAGACAGAGTAGACTGAACGACCCCATGATACATAAAGAGAACTCCACCAGGGTGTCAAAATATTGTCCCCTCACCGTGCTGGGGTATCCCTTTGTGTTGGGCAAACCATCATCCACGGAGAGAAAAGTTAGTTAATTAATGAGACCAAAAGATGTGGTCATGGAGCCGCCATGGGAACTCCTAAGTTCATCAATTAACCACAACCAAAAACCAGCTCAGAAACGATGACTGTAAAGTAGCACATGCCCACAAACCACCAGGCCACCGTGCCCAAGCGGGCAGCAAGCCCGCGGCAGCGCGTGTCGGCTGCCTTACAGCGCTGCCTCGAAACTCACACACAGTCAGATAACAACTTCTTTTAATATTTCACTTTTTTTGAGCTCCGACCTGACCCATGCATTAGAAAAGCCCAGGGATGTCACTGAAAGGACACGCACAGATAAAAGGCAGTGCTGACACTGTAATATCTCTGAGTTATTCCAATACCACTCTGAGTTTAAAAGAAACATCTGTTAGCAAGGTATTTGGACTATGAATCCATCAAAATTTGTGAAATATTGCTATCGCCATTTCAAATGTATCACACTGTGTGTTATTCTTAAGAAGGAAAAACAATTTTTGGAGTAGCTGCTGTGCAACTTTTTAAAGTTAAATAACATTTTCATTGAAAATACTCCAGTCTATAAACAAAGTTTACGCAAGGGCCTGTATAGCACTGCTCTTAAAACAGACCTCTGGATTTGGAAAAGCAACTTGCTCCCTCTTTGTGGGAGCAGCAGCGATACGTTACACTCTTTGTCTAAAGACCTCACTCGGGTTTTGTTAGGATCAGAGAGCGGCCGTGTTTGAAATGTTTGTCACTGAGGAATTCAGTCTCACGGCACCCAGCGCCTGCTCTCGTAAGCCATCCCGTTAAACCCAGATCCAAAAAGTTGCTTATGTAATGCTGGTTAACCATGCCTCTGTGCAAGGAGGTGGCCAGCTGGGGACGGAAAGCCAGTGGAGAGCAGTGTGGTTTAGGCTCTTGTAGGAGGCAATAGTGTATTTGAGTAGCTTATTGGTTACTAAGAAGTGTTAGTCATGGGGAAAGCTGTAGTATTTATTCCGTAAAATGTAAATACATAACCCAAACCACAAAGGAATAACCATGGATGGAAATAGTGTAGCATTTACTGAGGGAGCTGAAATGCATTTCTACAGAAGCTGTATTTCCTTAGCCCCAAAGAGAGTGATTCACCTTGAACGTAGCTTCTGCTCAAGCCCGTGGAGTTACACATAGACTGAATTCGGTCCAGGCACGCTAAACAACCGAGTGTGTTATATATTCCAACCAAAAAAGCGAATGCCAAAATGAGGCTAAAAATACAAATGTGGAAGGTTTGAAAAGCAAACACTGCTTAATTCCGCGGTAGATACAACATTGCGTGTTTTAAAGACCCAGCACATCAAAACTAGAGAACATTATGTCTATGCTCAATGCAAGACACACCTCCCCCCTGCATCACATCTCGCGTGGGTGAGAGGGGGGAGTGGTGTGGTTCTTGCCTGTGATCCGGTCCCAGCCATATTCGGGGTTCTGCTGCCAGGTTTTTTCCTCTCCGACTTCCATGAAAAACCTTCTGGGGATCTCTGCACCTGGACAGCAAGACCATTGGCCTCCTTTGGAAGCTAAGCACCAGGTCACTGGGGACATCACCCTGCGAAGAACGGCCAGACAAAGAGGTGATTCATGTAGGTACAGACCTTGCCTGTGACAGAAGACTTGTTTTCTCGGTGGCAACAAGAAGGACAGGAGCTGGCAGGTCTCCTAGAGCTCGGGTACCCAGCTCTGCTTGCAGAGGTCACTAGCCGAGGAGCTCTCTTTTGTTTCAACCCAGTAGTCATGGATTTGCCCAGACATATTCCTGATAAAATCCCAGCCACTAACATTTGACCCATTCCCAGCTTTCTTGTGCGCAGGACCTACCAGCGGGCTCTGCAGGTCCAGGTTCAGCACCTCTAGAAATTAGGCCAGCTCTGTTTACAAGGCAAACTTTTCCCCTAATGGCAGCATTTCAGGAGATGCCTCCGGACTTGGGCAGAGAGAGACCTTCCCAAACCAGTTCTTGCATCCTATGTGTTATTTTTAGAGCAGCTGCACCTTTTGGGCTCCAAAGTTTGCAAACAACCTGCCTTGGGAAAAAAACTTGTCTCACCAGATTTGTCCTTGAGCAGAAACAAGCCTAAAACCATAAATAAATAAATAAAGTAATAGGTCAGAGACATTTTAATGACATGAATTACAGGAGGAGATGTCCGTAAGTGTGCTAAGATCAATTCCCTCCTACCCTTTCCTTTCCTTTCAACTGCTTGTCAATTAAAACAAAGGGAACTGAACAAACAGCTCCAAGGGATTACATTTTCCAAAGTAGCTCTTGCTAAAGAGCTGGACTACAACCGGTGAAACCAAGTGCAGCTGCTTGAATGGTGAAAGGGACATTTTTTACAACCACTCTGAGATTCTCCTCATTTCTCTGAATGCTTCAGAGCTGGCCTGTTCTACCAGAATTTTCTACCTTCTCTTGAATAAAGAAATTCATACCTCTCCTGAAACAGAGGACTGGGCCCAGCTTGGACTTTGTTTCTGCTTTATATTAACGTGTCACTACTGAGGTGTCAGGACTATATGTAGAACCAGGCCTGAGTTAAGAAGACAATCAGGTTTAGGACTGCTGTTTTATTCCAAATAGCTTTTTTTACAAATACATACCAAAACACTGTGTGGGAACAATAAAAAAAAAACAATTATAAAAAGGCAGTCTTTGTTAATCAGATACACAACGGTTGAAACAGGAGGATTGCCTGCTTTTTCTGGTTTTAAGGATGATTCTTATTGTTTTGCAAATGCTGTGAAAAGGTTGACCTGTTCCATGCAGGGAGAATGTTTACTTGCTTTTACTTGACTTGTTCATTTTTTCTCTTTTCAAAGATCCCCAAGACTGAGCAAGCCTAGAAATTTCACCCTTTGCTTTTCATACACACATTGTCCACCCTCTGCTGTGAGAGTGTAAGGTCTCTATTGCTAAATATCGTTCCTTAAGAGACATGTGTGCAGTGCATCAAAACTAGGAGGCCTGGGTCTGAGGGAAGCGCTTCAATGATACAACTCAAAATAAAGGTAGAGCCATTCTAATGGTCTGTTATTAAAATTCTCCTGAACTGTGTTCGTAACGCCTCTTTAAGCCACCTGTTTGTAAAATCATCTATACATCGATTGGTTTCCTTAATCCTTTACAAGATCTCCTTTATAAGAAGAATGTGCACTGATCTCATGCAGTTTTTGGAAAGAAGCGTTGCTTTTAGCACACATTTGCTTCCATACTGCATTACTCTCCCACTGAATCAAAGCCTCATCCCTGAGAGGCAAGAAGGACTTCCAGAAGATGAAGAACGCATTCCTCCTGCTCTGAAACTGTAGCTGGTACTAATAAAGAACATCATTCTTCTAACGAACGCCATACGGCCGTATGGCTATCTAAGATAAGCGGATTCATTTTGGATCTGTTGAGTCATGAATACTTTTTTGAGAATACCACAAGCGTTGGCAGCTCCCTTGCTGTACATACCACTTCAGTGTGTCTCTAGCACTGATATGCGGCTTTGTCTGAGTTCGGCCGTGACTCTGATATTTCAAATGCTTCGCCCGTCCTTACTGTCTAGCAACACTGCCAAAATCTACCATTCCACACAACCACGTGGCACCTCCGGGGTGCCGACATTTGTCTTTGTCCTTTAATTGTATCTTGAGATCTGCTATCATCAGAAGCTTTAATGACTTCAAACACTTGTACAAGGCGTAAATAAGCAGAGCATGACAACTGCTGCAAAAAAAATAGTTCACACCAGCTCTATTTGATTTTCAGCAATAGCAAAGGACTTCACTGGTAAGCATTATTACAAGTGCTAGGAAATGTCAGCACATTGATGAATTTTGAGTTCATTAATGTGAACATCCTCACCTGGAAGCAAAGAGGAAGGATCCTGCTAGGGATTCCCTGTCAGGAAACATGGACGTGCCCTGTGGCCTCCATCTCCAGCAATAATAAACAGGTGGGGCTCATTTGTACCAGTTACCTGGTGACAAAATAAATGCTCACAAATAATCATCTGACCAAGGATCGTTCTTAGAAAGTACTCACTGACTACCCTTACACAATGAACGTGTATGAACAGAGCATGAGCCTCCCACAGACACATGACAAGAAAAAGATCATTTCTGACGGAAAGGCTCCTTCTCCACACACACATATATGAGGCTGCAAGTTGATGGGCTTTGCAGGTATTCCTTGTCAAGCTACTGTTCTACTTCTCACTCAGTGTCATATGTACTTTTATACGCATGTATGCGTATATAAATGTGTGTGTACAGACAAAGGCACACAAACACATCACATTCAGCTAAAACATGCAAAGAGAAGCAGGTTCCTAACCAAGGCAGGACCTTGATGGCTTATTCTAGTACAAAACAATCCATGTTAGTGCAGCAGCTTTGTCAGGACAACCCAGTTCACTGCAAATATTCTACAGGTTTAATCCTTATGAAAGGGGTAGTGCCCTGTGCAGCAGAAGGAAGGAGCTGAAAGAACCTGCAATCCTTCCTGACAAACCTTTTAGCAGGACCTACTTCAGTACAGCGCGGCAAGGCTCTCTGTTTTATTATTGATAAAGCAAGCTAACGAGCGAGGTGTTAGCTGGGTTTATTTTCAAGGTAGAGACATTCTTACTTACTGTTACCCACTCTGCTCTGTCCTAGGGCAACAAAAAACGCTTGTAAGCAGAAACAAAGCCCACCATCTCTCCCAAGCAACTACTACCCAATAGCATCTGAGCAGAGGCACAGTTTGCATCAACAGCAGTGAAACCTGATTTCACTTTTGGTTCTTTTCTACATAAGCAATTATCTGTTTTCCCCTTCATTGCTTCCATCATACACAGACACTGACTCAGCAGCCCAGAGGAGGCCTTTAGCTATCTGGGAAGTTCAAAGGCGATGAATTTGGTGCAATGCTGCAAATACTGGGATGCCTAAAGCAAGGCTGGCCTAACGATGAAGGAGTTGATTTGGACTTCAGAAGGTCTAGGTTCAGCTTTGTGCTTCTGTGACACTGGCTGAATCACCAGGCACCTACTTTATCCAAGCATATGCTTAACAGTGAAGAGTAATTAAAAAAAATGGGTAAAGGAGGCAATTAGAATTAAAGGCATGTCAGAGCCTCCATTCTGGAAGAACAAGAGCATATTGCACCGTTCTCAGAAATAAAGCAAAAATAAGCATTAGTTCTAAACAGGTCCTCAAATTCCAACCCAGCAAACAGAAGGCTTGCAAACCATTTCAGTGGGGCTCCAGCCCCTGGGAACACATTGGAAGAGTAACACAAGACAGAGACTCTGTATGATCTCTCATTTATGGCACATGAAACAGAAGTTGTACTGCTCCATACATCGTGGAGAAACACCCAGTAATTCACGTCTCATCTACAGCAGAAAGACCTGAGCTGACTCTCCCTCCTGTTGCACCTGCTTGAGAAGAAGAGCAGAAGGAAATCCTTGCTGTGGGACATTTCAAAACCTACAGAAGCAAAATCTGCTCCATAAGAAAGAAGCGAAAGTGAATATGCCTGGAAACTAGGAATTAAACACATTGTATTCAGAGGTGGGTTTCCAGCGTTTTCCAGAAATAAGTCATCAGGGCTTTAGATTACTGGCTGGCAGCCACATGGCCCGTGAACTGAAGGGAGGCCAACTTCTTGACCTGCAGGCTTCAATGCAAAGACAGTCTGTACTCTCTGATACCTTACCCAAACGATGTGGGAAACCGGCAATGTACGTGTGTACCGTGCGTGTCTAATCCCACAGGCAAACTAGGCTTTCTATTAAAGGCCATTTGCAGGATCTACTTTATTTTTTAAAATACCAGTCACCAAACAGCTTACAGAGGAATAAAACTGAGGAACTGGCTCATAAAAAAGGAAGAAGAGGAACTTTTAGGAGAGGAATATCTACAAATCAGTTTGAAGAAGAAAAAAAATGAAATGGCTAAACGGGAGCGAGTCCGAAGAGATCCCATATCTCACTCTCTCTTACATATGAAGTGACCTTGGAAGTGAGGGGTCGCTCACCCACACAGAGGTGCGCCTGGGTAGAAGGGTTTACAGAGCCAGACCCCAGAGGACAGGCAGGAAGATAGAACAGGAGAGAAAGCCGATATGGGAAAGAAGTGAAAACCAAGAAAGCAAATTCAGTCTGGGCAAAGGGCCAAGGCAAGGCCAAGTGCAATTCTAGAAAATGGGACTGCAGCCAAAGGCACCAAGGTGTCACAACAGGCTAGCACTGGTGTGCAAGGACAACCCAGAATGATGCAACTGGCAGGTGCACAGCATCACTCAGACATGAAGAGAGGTTTAAAACTAGATTTTTGAAGAAAAGGCTCAGGGTGAAGGGTCTGAACCAGCAGTTTCTATTTGTGCAGGATCCGGGGTTACCGTAACACTGGTATCTCCCAGTACAAGCCCCCTGGGCACACTGGTGTTACGCTTAGAGTCACAGAAAGCAGAACTAAGTCGCAGCAATTTCTCTGAGGTTCCCCTGGTTGTGCCCTGCATTCCTGCTTGTTCCACCTCCATCCTGCTGACTGCTGCCTTTTCCCAGCCTCTGCACACATACTTGATAAGGCAACAAGACTCAGAACCAGGTATGGTATGCAAATGACACCACACCCCAATTCCAAGAAATACAGCAAAGAACAAATGTGCAATGTCATTTATAAAAATGACATCAGCTTATAAACATTCCTCAAAAAGACCCAACACGGCGCTAACTCCATGGTCGCCAAAAACACAGAGTCATCTGTCCTGCCTCCAGAGGCCCTCAGCAAGTCACTTCGTCTCCCATCACTCTTTCCCCCCACCTAAGAGTTAGGTGCAGAGGTGAAGCGGGGCAGGAAATCCTGCTGCCTGTCCACATCAGACCAGGCTGAGCATGGGAAGGACAGAGGAGAGGCCAAGTGGGTTGGGGCTTGAAGGACTGCAAGATGAAAATGAAGTGGATTAAGACAGATGTTTGAAGAGCAGAGGATAAAATGAGAAGACCAAAGAGGACTTAGAATCAATGAGTATTGACTTGAGTCAAGGATAGTGAAGACAAACCCCAGATCCAATGCAGAAAATAGCAGCCGTCCAAGGTGAGCCTGACAGAATCTCTCTCAGTGTGGTGCCGTGCAGACAGTTCGGACTTGCAAAGCTGTCATGTGGTTCATTTCTCTCTCAGGACTGCTGGCAGGTGCCAGCACAGTTACAATTCCTTTTTCAGAGGTTCCCCAGCTGGTAAGCCACCAAGAGCCCAAGATGAGACCACCACAGAGGAGGTGCCTTGAAACGGATGGCACAACTGGATCTCTTCCATCATGTTTTCTGCTAGGTAGAGGTACTTGAAGCAGGTCCCTGAATGTATCTACAGGGTTGAGAATGGCTAAGGCCTGAGGACTTAGCAATAGTCACCAGAAAATTGGAGACCTAACTAGTCTGCCTATGCTTGTAGGAGGTGCACAGCTCTGCTGTCTCAGAGATAGCTCCCAATCCACTCTCAACCCTTTTCAGGATACAGAGAATTTATCTCACCTAGCATCATCCACTCCCTGTCCATGCAGGTTTACCCTTGCCCTGCTGGGCAAAACTGCTTTCACCTAAACCAGCAAAACCCAAAGTCCGGTCTGAAAAAAACCCCAAAAACCCAAAACCCAAAAAAACCCCAGCCAGGGGATGAAAGGCAATTTTTTTACTTAAAAAAAAAAAAAAGATGGGCTCTGTTCTGTTGCTCGAGGCATGTAAATGCTATGTTCATACATTTCAGATTCTTCCCAGCAACAGAGCTCCCAAAGCATCTTGTCTCTACAGGGTGAGCAGCTCCATGTCTCCCATGGCAGAGGGCACACACAGTGATCTGGCTCGTGTTACTGAGCGGGATCAGATGATAGGTGATGATCCATGATGCTGAGCAGCAGGCACAGCTGGTCAGCAGCTCACAGGTCAAAGTCTTTTCCTTCTGTCTGAAAATCCTCCTGCACCTTTCTTATCCAAAGTAAGTAAGTGGAGGCCCTTCATTCTCCAAAGACTTCTGTTGCTACCAAGCTTTATGTACTTATACATCTCTGCATGGGCAAGATTAGAGCACGAGGGCATTGGTACAGTATGTTTCAGCTCACATAATTTTTTTTTATAATCAGTTGTTTTGTAAAACTGTTCATTTTACTGCCCCATGAGAGAAGAATAGTAAATCCAGACAAAAAAACTGCCCCACATCCCTGCGTCTTAGGAAACGTTGATTTGCCACTCTTCACTCTGTATGCTGTTAGATTTTCTCCACATAATTTTATGCTGCTCAGACACCTAATGACCTAAGTGGTCCCAGGAAAGGGGAATTAGCTTCCTCTGCAAAAAGCCTGGTGTTTATTTGCAATTTAGCTTACCTGACTTGTTTAAAGTGTTATCAGAATGCATCCACCTACTTTCTTTTCTTCATTTTCACTTGATATCCAAGATTTGCTTGTATTGAGAATGCCTAAAGCCTCAGGCATGATCCTGGGTGTTCTCAAGACTTAAATGCCACTGCTTAAAGAGTTAAAGATCTAGATGGCTGCACTAAGAGGATGATAAACTAATCACTCAGTCACTGCTGGTGAGCCTGGTGTCATTTACTGAAACATGGAATGCATTTAACAATGTAAAAGAAACTCCATGCAGTGCAAAAGCCAAAGATGATTGTTAGATTGTCAAGGTTTACTTTGGAGAAAGTCCTCAGTCTAATTACCTACCTTTAAGCAACAGAAGTATTTTTGCACTCATTGAAGAAGTTAACATTTTCCTTTCAAGCCAATGGGATTTTTTTTTTATGTAAGGGCTGCAGATTCTGTTCAAAGGACTACAAAAATTTAAGACCGCGACTGGGTAGAAGAAATAACTCTTCTAGGGAACAAGTAAGACATGTTTCCTATCATCATAATCATAAGAAAAGTAGAAATAATAATTACAGTACTAGTACTGCACATTTACCTATTGATTTGTATCTTCCAGTTCTGTGAAATGCTTTGAAAGAAAAGGACAGTTCTCAGCACTTGACAGAAACACTTCTCTTTTTATTTAAAATCCAGGCTCTGTTATGGCATTAGAAGAAAGAAATGGTTCAAATCATTTTCCCTGCAATCTCTGAACCATGAAGTTAGAGAAAGACCACATCCAACTTTTTTTTTTTTTGCATTTTAGAATTTGGTGGATATTGGCATTTTTTCTTTAGCCTTAAAACAGGGTCTCAGTTAAAGATCAAGATATCAAATATGAATAAAACATCAAAGGAATTTTGTGGGGCACACCCAGTGAGCATCCAAGCTGCAGATAATATCACTTTATTATCTTTTACTCTGTTAAACTTAGAACAGTACAACTCCATTGTGCTAAGCAGTTGGTACAGGATCCTTTCCTAGCATAACAAATCCCAGAACTACTGTCAGTGGATACTATCAGAAGTTTTTCACTGATGGGAAAGTAAAGCCCAGAGTGACAGAGGATATTCCTCTAGAGCAAAATGAAGGTGTGACCATAGCTCATCTTTGCAGATTAGTGTCACTTTGACCTAGCAAACATAGGCAATAATAGGCAACGTAGTGACATGGGTTTAGCACATACTAACAGCTTAACAATTCTCCAGAGACTCTGGATGGGTACTCTGATGTGGCTACAGCACATCCTTGCAAACCAGTGTCAGTTTGACCTAGCAAACACAATAATAGATGAGGAAGTAATATCAGCTGAGCGAGCGCGAACTGCACACTAGTTCTCCAGAGACTCTAGGTGGGCACTCTGCTTGCTAGCTTGGACAAAGCTTGTCCCACCGCTCTGGTACTGCCACCCAAATGACTTCCGAGGAGAAGGCAGAAACACATACATTCTAATGACACCTACCTTCATGACAAGCCTGACAAGACAGCACGTGATCATTTTCCCTGCTGGGTGACAGCTGATGGCTCAGGCAGTTCTGCTGATGTTGGTTAGGGCACCCTCTGCAGAAGTAAGGAAAGCTTCAGCCTGAACCATAGGCTCAAAATCCAGATGTAGGGGTGGAAATTCAGCTGATCAAATGGAGGAATCTCCAGCATCATCTCATCCTGAAATGAACATCAAAAATAGATCAAATTGCTCTTGAACAGTGGCTATATCCGTGCATGCCTAAAAAGGGAACCTAAATGAGTAACTCAGGTGCTGCTGCATACACCGTAGAGATCTAAAGGCAGAAAAGATGAATGCTATTCAAAGGAACCTGCTGTTCCTGTTGTGTAAACCTTTCCCTCTACAAAGAGGCAACATTTACCCTAGGAAGTGTCATGCTTGCCTCACTGCCCTTCATGAAACAAAGTGCAAACACTTTAAGATCAGTGGGACCAAGAAACGGTTCTACCAACAAGAACCAAGAAAATTTTGAAATACACTTAGAGCTTCACAGACCCTAATTGCTACTGCAGAGCAAACTATTTCTACGTCATCTATATGTGCATGTATGCTAAGAGTTGAAAAACTGCTGCTCTCATACTTCTCAGCAGCTCATAAAAATCTGTGTTAGCAACATCTGGATACGAGATAAGGGAACCTTTCAAAGAAACATGAGGTATTCAACAAGTTTCTGCAGTGGGTTCATCATCAGTCCTCTGAGGACTTTGCTCCAAAGTCCACTGAGGTGTTGGGGTATTTTTCCATTGACTTCGCTGGGCTCTGGACCAAGACCTAAAGCCTCCCTGCTGTGTTTTGGACATTTATTTGTGTTTGATCTGTAATAAGATCTTTCATTTCTCTTATTTCTGTAAAAACAAATAAAGCCACAGTACAAGAAAGCAACTAAACACATGCTTATCTTTAAGCATATGCCTAAACCCATTTCACTTAAAGTCTTTAAGTCCTATGGACTCCTGGGAGAGAAAAGCCCATGCTTAAAATTAAACACGTGCACAGGGTCTTTGCTAATTAGTGATAGTCCTGCATCTTACAGGGCCCTAAACACATCTTAGAGCATATGGAGTTTTAGGGTCCATATGGGAGAAATTACATGGAGACCATCTAGAAGGTGCAACTTTTAGTATTGTATCTAATGTTGGAATCCTGTCTTTAATGGCTGTAAGACTGATTCTGTTACAATATCATTTACAATTAGTTAAGGGAAATAGAGTTTCTTAGATATTTGTAAAAATAAGAACATCTAAAACCAGAGCCTTTTCTTGGCTATTACTACAATACAGTCCCATCATGATGACCAAATTCATCAAAGCAAAACTGCTTTTTGGAATGCATGTGTTTACTGGCATCTCAAGAGCAAACGCGTCTCACTTCAGCCAAAATATTGTCCCTGGCCTCCTTCACTCTGCTTAAAGGAAGCACTTGTGCATCCTCTGGAGTTTGGCTCTTGGAAGATAAGCGAACCTTTACCATTGGGTCAGACAGCAAAAGGAAGATCATTCCCAGTAATCTGCACAGAGCAAAAAGCATTTTTCTTCACCACACCTTGTTTATTTTGGACCTCTGCTAAAGAGACTTCTCAGCTATCTTGATCACAGACAAGGCCTAAAATTTAACATGTCTGACAGGTCAAATCAGTGTTGTCTGTGGTGAGAGAACATTTGGGAAGTTCCTCTGCAAAACAGTCCTTTCAATAGGGTTTTGCCTGCCTGAGAACTACTTGCACTTTCTACTGATTACTTCACAGTCACATGGGTACCACACGCCAGCTAACATGAAGCCTCTCGCCTTTTCAGGATCTCCCGTGCAAGGACTGAAACTTGTCCTTCTGTGGCTTCTACATTCAATCTCTTTTTCTTTTAACGCATCTTCCTGAACTCCTTTTTCAAGGTGCATCAGTGCACTCCACTTCAAGATGCTTTTGGCCCTTCAGTTCCCTCTATAAAATTTTACGCTGTCCCACGTTTATAGGTTCATTGTTCTACAGGCTGAACAATGAGGCCATGTTTCCGTGTCCATTAATGAGGAATCTGGATCAGATGTTAGCACAGAAGATTTCTCTCAAGTTAGCCAAAGCATGCATTCTGGTGCTCCTGCTGTCTTTACTATTTATACAGGCTGTGCAAAGACAGGTGATATCTGAACCCAGCATAAAGCCTTCAGAAGAATATTTTTTGAAAGAAAAGTGATTGTTTGAATGCTTTACATCATGTGGCTGCAGTGTCTTTGATCTGAAACTCGATTTTCCACAGCTTCACGCTTACCTTTGAGTAACAGGGAAGTTGTGAGCCAATGCATCACCCATCTGAACCACCAAGAACAAAAGGATGATGCAGGCTTCACTTGCCTAGAAGCTTTAGCAGCATAGTCTTCCACAATCCAGGATCTAGAAAAACCCCAAAAATAGCTTCAGCTGAGCCCATGCTGTTTTGAGGATGGAAAGGAGAATAAACAGAAGGAACTTCTCTTGGATCCTTCTGAAGCCCCCAGTTTTTAAGTTGACAGTGGTAATGTCCTTAACTCCTTGACTCTTCAGTGTCAAAGACTCAGCTCATAGTGACTCTACAGAAGAGAAGAACCTTTTCTAAGAAGCATTAGATCCACCTTTTCTGAATTCCACAATAGTAGATCCAAAGCAAAAGGGCCCAGGATGTCCCTTTAACCATAATCCCTTTTTATGCATTGGCTCTAAACTATGAGGCACTCTCCTAAATCAGCTGTTGCACAAACATAATGTCCTGATTACAGAATCACATAATTACTGAGTTTGGAGGAGACCTCTGAAGTTTATCTAGTCCAACCCCTTCCTCAAAGCAGGGTCAGCTAGAGCAGGTTGCTCAGGATCTGATGGATCACATCTTGATCCAACACTTCCATGCATGCTTAGTCTGGGAGAGCTATCATCTCTTCCCTTGGGTTCATGATCCAATCAGTGGTCAAGATGATGTAGAGAACTAAGATTTTCAGAGGACCTGGTCTGAGCCATTTGGTGATGAGTGGGATATTATACAGAGGCTAATACCCTATGGAGCTGATGAAGCAGACGAGGGTTAGACTTCTGGGCTTTGGCAGATGGCTGCGCTGACAGATGGCTGAACGCAGGAGCAGGAAAAGTTGTCTTCTCCTCTTTCTTGTCAAAGAAACCACACTTACAGAGAGAAATGGTGGCAATCCTTACAGCATTCCTTTCAACAACATAGATTTTCAGATGGACTACAGTCTTGGATGGTGTATGTTTTTGTGGCTGAAACAGTTGCACTGGTATTTCCAATGCTCTCTGAGCAGCTCGTGTAATAAAGGAGACTATTACAACCATATCAGAAGGTAAATACTCATCAGCATCTTCTCTGTTGAGTCTCTGGTTGCACTAAATGTCCAAGAGTTATTATCCACTTTTAAACTATCTTTTGAGGATGACCTACATCACTTTTTGGAGAAGAGTGTTTATATCACTGCAGGCAAGTGGATTTTAGAAAGTGGATTTTAGAAAGTCTGCATGATAGACATGCAATAAGATTAAAAATCATCTCTCTCTGATACCCTTCCCAGTGCTTTTCCAGAGACCACTTTGCATACAACCCGTGGAAATGAAATACTGTCTTCCTTCTGGTAGCAGATATGTAAAAGAGTTTCCCAAGGAAATTTGGGGAAAGAAAATTTTGTTCAATATACTTCCTAAACCCAAAGAAGAATGGAAGGCTCTACTCTCAATAGACCTTAGAAAATTCACTTCTTTCACCACCAGATTCCTGTTCCCAATGCTAACTCTAACCTCTCTGTTTCCCTTCCTTTCTACACAAGATTGATTCACAGAACTTGATTTAAAGGATGTTTATTTCCATAACAAAAATGATCAGGGGTCTAGAAAACATGACCTATGAGGAAAGATTGAAAGAATTGGGTTTGTTTAGTCTAGAGAAGAAAAGACTGAGGGGGAGACATGATAACAGCCTTCAACTATGTAAAAGGTTGTTGCAGATAGGAAAGTAATAAATTGTTCTCCATCTCCACTGGGTATAAGACAAGAAATAATGGGTTTAAATTGCAGCAAGGAGGATTTAGGTCAAACATCAGACATGTTTCCTAAGAGGAAGGACAGGTGAGCACTGGAGTAAATTAGTCAAGGAGTTACAGGCTCTCTGTCACTATTGAGGCAAAGATTTGCCATGAATGGCTCAGACCTGGCAAATCTTGCCTTGGGGTAGAAGGATAGATGATCTCTCAAGGTCCCCTCTGCCCCTTTTCCTACTAGTATATATTTATAGCAGTCAAAATTATCGCAGGCATCCTTGTTCCATAGTAGAGAAAGAGAAAATCTTCCTTGAAAACTCCCAGAGATTTTTACTGTTGGTCTTTTCTATGGTGGCAGTGCATTTGAAGGCATACACATTTATTTCTATTTAGACAATTAATTAAAGGATGGTTTTTACAGACCTATCCCCCTGCGCATGTTTTCTCTTATGGTTCATGATATAAAATTACATGCCTGCACCCTATTCAAAAGCTTTCCTCCAGATAAGAGGTGCAGGTCTCCCAGACAAGTAGATACTGTCCTATCTGGAAGTGATGCCTTCAGACTCAGCCAGCATGAATATCATCTGACTGAGGGGGCTTCCTCCACCTCAGACCCTTGGGTCTTATAGCCACAACCATACACATCACTCCCCACGCACTGCTCAAAATGAGAGTTTTGCAGGAAACATGGCATTACAACGTTCACAGAGCATGCACTGATGGCTAACCTTTGGCAGACAAGGTCCCTCTCCTCCCGAGATGGGCAACTCAATCCCACAGCACGTGTAGGATTTGGATTTTGAACCCCCGCCCCACTGGTACCAGTTGTGTCAACCCATCCAGTTCACCTCCAGTGCAAAGGACAATGGAATTGCTTTTTTAAAAATGCATTCAACTTCCTGCCATTGCAAGCAATCCCTTGCCATAAAAAGCCATTTGCCCCCTCAATCAGCAACCAGCAATATTCAATATACACAAACAAGGGGATGCTTCTCCACATCCTCATTGGTTCAAGACAATCACCCTCTTAGACACACAGCCAGAGGAGTAAAAAAACAACCTTTCTGACCAGTGAAGAAAATACAAATATAATCATTCAACAGTGAAAGAAATCTCCGTCTTACAGCTTCAAGCAAGCCATGACTGCTTCACAACCTAACAGAACATGAAAAGGTTAAAAAGTATGCTGCAAAGCAGATGATACTCATTCATTTTCAGAACTTTCTTTCCATCTTCTCTGCATTTCCACTCTTTCAGAGACAGGGTCTGAGGCTACACACACAGCAAGGAAATATTTTCTTTTGTCAGTAAACTTTATGGAAGCAAAATGGTTCTGGACTTTTTTGTGTCATCTGGAGAGCAAAACTAGCCAACCTGAGACAATATCTTCTGCCATTTACACCTTAAGAAAGATTTTGTGATTCAGTTTGGTTTTTTTCATTTTCAGGTGGCATTAAAATTAACTTACCTGTGGAAGTCTGGGTTGCTTTCTTACTTGAGGGCAACCATCACAATTTGGTTTGATTAAAATGTTTCAAATAGCTACCCCATTTGCCAGAAAACACCATTTTTGAGTGGTCAAGCTTAAAGATTTATTTGCGTCAAGTCCGGTGACAGTTTACCCTCCATAAAAAGGAAAAAAAAAAAAAGGGCAAGAATATTTGGGTGAATCTTTTTTAAACGTCCAGATTTTTCATCTGAAATGAATTTTTGACACTGTTAGCATAACTGCATTTTTTAATGTATTTTATGCATACACACATGCACATACACATGCAACCCACCAAAAATAAATGAAACATTTTATTTCAGGCCAATGAAACATTTAGTATGGTACCAAGAGATTTTTTTTTTAAGAGAACTTCTTTTACCCCTAAGTTCATGCTGTTAAACATGTCCAGACATTAATTGCACACAACATTTTGCAAAAGGTGGTGTTCTTTCAGGTTTCCAGTTCAGCTTCCTATAAAAAAGCAGTGAATCTTACAGGTCTTGCTAAACTGGGCTGGTCTGCTAACAGGGTTTGTCTCCCTCTGCTGGTGTTGTTTTAGCTTTTAGTGTCTTGAATGGCTGGGAAATATTAATATTTTCTAAAAGATTTGAGATATCTAGGAGATACTCCTCACTCAGTTCTCTAATTCCTAATTATTATTACTGAGACCAAGTACTGGTTGTAGGACTGGATGCAATTAAATAAAATCACATTGATACATTGATGCTGATTAGGAATTGACTTTTCTCTACTCACACTGCTTTAAGGTTCTTTTTCTGCTATTGCTTAACCTCCTTCTTGAATCAAACCTACCAGGGAAGCTAACAGAATTATACCCTGAGCATAACCTCTCCATTATCACCACCCAAGACACACAATAACCAAACGGCCACGCCACAGCGTGCATGTGCACAGGTCTGTTCAAACAACAGCCCATTCAGTGAGGGCCTTAACTCAAATTCATCTTCAAGTTTTCCCACTCTGTAACCGGCGCAGCTGAACTCTGCTCTCAGTTTATGCATGAGTGGATAATGCTCTGCCCATGGAACCTGCAGACCCAGCTAGGTAGCACAGATGGCAAATTAAAGACCAGAGAGGAAATGCTAACCAGTTTAGGACAGGCTATTCATGATCCTGAAGTTGGACAGCTACTGTAGGTGACCCTTGTGAAGGTAGGGGAACCAAGTCTCATAGCCATGAAGCACAGGCATTCAGGCATTCAAATTTGAGACTTGCTCCTTTGCCTTTGGACTGCTAACGTTGTCAGGAATAATTAGACAGGACTACTTCCCTCCACTGATGGCAAAGTGTGACAAGTGCAGGGATGGATACTTCTCATTCTGCCATCTAAAGCTATGAAAGGCAAATCTCATCCTATATTCCTGAGACATTAACAAAATTCTTGTCTTCCAGCTGTATTTAGATGGTGAGGGACCTATCCCAGAGTCTCTCACACCGAGGCACAAACATTTACAGTGATCTGGCAGCACATCAAGAAGTTGGGAAGCTGATACACAATACCGTGTATACATCACATGGTAGGATTCATCTTACCTAACTCTATCTACCTGAGAGGCAAGCATCAGGTCTAAGCTAGTCATATTAGCTCCCTGAATAGTCAAGAGAGATATGCATTTCCAGAGGGCAACTTATTCCATGACTTCAAGACACCTACCTTTGGCAAGATAAATCCAGCCCCAAGAAAGCATTATCACCTACCCTTTTCACTTCAAAATGAAAGACCACCGTCAGCTTTCCCACCTGGCAAACAGCAGACCAGATCTGTACTCATCATTGATCTGATGGACAAGTGAAGCTCTGGAGAAGGCAATGGAAATGCCCTGAATTACTTCAGCTGAAAAACTATAGTCATTCGCCTATGTCAGAACAACTACCAATGGTCCCTGGCCTGATCCTACAAAAGCTTTGCATTAATTTAATTAACTACTTTTGCCAAAGATATTTAGGGAAAACTAATCAGAGCAAAGCTTTGATGGGTCAAATCTATTGCTTTCAGTGTGAAAACAGAATCCTCCTTGGAGCAGCTCCAGCTAAATCTCCTTTCTGGGAATGAAACGTTACAGTTGCACATTAAAGAAAGTGATCACTAGGATGTTCATTTCCTGGGTATAGGAAATAAATAGGTTTTTATGTACAGTACTCTTGCTTAAAAGAAGTCTCCTTGTAACTTGTTTCACCAGTGATTCTAAAGATGATGACCATTTAAGTCATGTGTCAGATCCTAACATAGGCTGCATTTACTTTTACGTTTAAATGCACACATGCACATAAAAGCAGCCATCAGAGTACCATTACATCAAGAATATACCATTACATCAAGATTTATTTAACTGAATCCCCCATAATTAGGTCATAACATATGATTAAGCAGTTGTTAACTGTGTCGTAAGGAAATCTACAAAGGGAATGAAATATTTAAAACAGTAATAACATACCTATCCTGCTTTGCTATTTATGCACAGTTAAACACATAAAAACAAAGGAGAAACTCTTAATTACAAGGACAATTTATTTTGCCGACCTTCTTATTGGGACACATGCCAAACCCACCGGGGGTTGGTTTGTTGGTTGATTTGGTTGATTTTGCAGCAAAAATGTTCTGGCCCATTGTTGGAGACGCCGCAGTTGTCTGCCCGGAGAAAGCAGAGCGTTTCGCAGTGCTAATTTACAGCCTTCTCAACTGGTCAAGGGCAGCAATGAAGTATACAAATTACAGTTAAAAATAGAGATGGCTTTATGGAATCTCATTCCGGTGGCTTTTAAAGGTGTGGGGCCAGGAACACATATGTCTCATTCCACGCTGCCTCAAAATCCATTTTCATCTTTTTACTTTTCCCCTTGGATACTGAGCTCCACTTCAGTTTTGAACTTACATGGGAAGGCAGGAGGTTAAACCAAACTGCTAACTGTGTCTCTTCAAAACTGACATTTAATACAGGGTATAAATCACTGTGGGAGCCTGTTATTCCTTCAGGAATGCAATTACATAGGGTCAAATAAAACATGAAAGAACCCAACAAGTTTTAAAATGTAGTATGTTCTCAAAAGCAGGCAAGAAGGAATGCAAAGCAGTCCAAATATGCTAACATCCACATGTTGTCCTGTATGAGGGGGATTAGAAGGAAAGGTTTCTGTTCTTTAATGATCATGTTGTTAAGCATAGGTATGTATGCAGGTTCAGGGCTCTCACCGAATACCAGTCCATTCAGGGAGCTTTGGGCAGATTACTGTATTTATTTAAAGCAGGTGTCTTTTATGTATCTCATTATTTTAATTGCCTCTGTAGCCCTATTTAAGATACCACGGCCATTTAGCACACAAATGGGATATGCAAAATGGACATTCACCTTTTCCTTCAAGGCTCTGGGCCCAGAACGCAACCCCCATTCATCTGGACCATAGCGAGGGACGAGGGACGTTGTTGGGAGAGATAGCATACTATTGCAAAATCATCTCTTTGATAAGCAAACATCTGCCTCAGCCAGTTTAGGCCATCTCAATCTCTCTCAGTCTCATCGGTTTGCCTTTGAAACAATGCTGGAGAACAACAGGCAAATACATAAATAAAACTTCCTGAAACCTGTTAAAATCTGAACAAAAGACAGATTAAGCAGGTTCAGCACCTCCTATAAAATCACTCACTGTCACCATTCACGTTTCACTCACATTTCTCTGAGCACAGAAAAACCCTTCTGCTTTCATATTTTAGCTACGTGTTTAAGTAGCCTAGAAGGAAGATTCACATGGCTAGAGATTCTAGCAAATTTTTTGAGGTCAACTTTTGCCAGCCTCAATTTCACTACACTGTATTTTACCCCTTGAATAGTTAAACTAAGCAGACTTTGAAGTTTCTTCATTGAAAATCTCAGATTTATTGAAGGCAACTACTTTATCTGAAAGTCTTTTATTTCACACAAATGAGGTTTTTAAATTCAAAATGAAAGGCTTTATGTAAAATAAAATTTTGAGCATCTCAATTTGAGAATTGTTGGAAATGTATCCTTTCCTTTTTAAAAAAAAATCACTCCTTCCCAAGAGCGAGTTAGGTTTAGAAAAATACATATAAGAGACAGTACTTTGCTTTTTAAAAGTCTGAAACTTTTTAACTTGTTTTAATCTTGCTTTTGAAAGTTTTGCTTTTCGCATTTAAGAATAAAACTTTCACTTGTTAACCCTCTCCCTCTCTAAGAAAGTAACACAAAGAATACCTTACTTCCTAAATTTTTTCCAGGAAAAAAGATGAAAAAGAAATAAATTCAATAACTAATTCTTCTTTTTTCTCTTTTTTAATCAAGCTGAAAAAGTGGAAAAACTTGGCAAAAAAAAGTAGAGGTTTCCTCCAGATCTTTTAAAAATTCGTTTGCTACAGCAAATTTCATAATGGGAAAATTACAAATTACAAGACAATTACAATGTTTTTCCTACAAAAACCCCATAGCTCCAGCTAGCAGACTCACTGATTTCACCTCCACTAAGCCTGCCAGAATAAAACCTTACATTTCTTTCACTTGTTTTATAGCAACCCACTGCATTACAGTTACATGGGTCACTGGTCCTGCCAACACTTACATATATTCTCAGAATGAAGCTTGTGAATAAGCGTTAGCACAACAAAAGCTTTGTTAAAGGTAGAGATAGCACTGCTGACTATTATAAAGATTATTAAATACTTCCTATTTGAAGAATATGGCTTTAGGGGCTTAAAATGTTGTCCTACTTCAGCCATACGGGTGAAATAACTCATGCTAATCGTGGGCCCCAGGGTTGGTTTGTGTGTGGGGAGGATTTTTTTTTTTATTTTTTAATATCAGCCAGAATGACTCACCTGTTTCAGAGAAGGAGGTCTGGGGAACAAACACTGCTCAAAGGTTTTCTCAAACAGTCCCCGAGGCCTTCAGTTTGAAACATTCCAGTGTCCTAATTCTTTGCAACAAGGTCTTAAAAATTGCTAGCAAGGGAGTCTGGATAAAGAATAGACCTTTCACTTGTCAGGTAAATGTCCCCAAATGCAACCAAATTACAAGTGTTTGTAAAACTCCTGTTTGCACTTAGGGAAAAAAAGTCACCTTTTTAGTATTTTTTGGAAAAAAATTTACAGGGAAGAAAACCACATCCTCACAAAAAGCACCCACAAAAAGCTGAGGACACACCGGTTTTGTTAGTTCAGGGCTGTTGCTGGCAGAGGTGCAGGGTTTATGTGATGCTGATGACCTGAAAGCATCCTGTGAGACTCCAATCCTGGTGCCTGTGATGCGCTCGCAGCCTGCCACTCTGCCACACTTCCACCTGAAATTAGCTTGGAAGATGCTAATAACCTGGCAAAGGTTTACACATTTTTCATGCTTTCTAGAAACTCATAATTCCTTCAACTGAGAAGATTATCTCCTTCAGAACTAGTTTCTTGAGCTTTCCTCTGCTGAAAAAAACTAAACCAACACACAAAGTTACAAAAATTAGGGAAAACATCCCTATACTTCTGTGATAACTCCAGTATATTCATACTGGGTACAGACTCCTCTGCGTGTCTGCAGAAGGGTTGCCCTGCATCTCAGCCATTTTGTCTGCCAGTTCATGACAGAGTCCATCCTTTCACAACAATTCCCACCTTTTCATCTAGAGAGGTCTGATGAGGATGTAGGCTTACTTCAGCCACACTTTCAAATTAACATCAGTTTGTCTTCCTTCTGTAGTGTAACCTGGAAAGGTAACAAAATTTTCATATACTTGACTTGAAATATATGAAAACCCCAGATATTAAAACCCCACTTCAGCAGGAAAGCGAAAGGTTTCCTTCTCTAAACATGGAGCAAACAGAACAATGTTATGTCCATTTTCTGTGTATCTGAGCCTGTTCCAGCAAAAACTCCACGCACAAGCTTAGTGACAATGGACATGCTGAGGAGATGTTACCTGACTGCAGAAGACCCCATATCTAAGGCATGCCTGCACAGTCAAGATAGAAGTCAAATGTTGTGTGTGTACAAAGTTAAAGTTCCATCTTTTTAGCTGCATTTGGTACATCCCAGAACATAGAGTATGCAGTAGTCCCTCAAAGAGAAATATAGAAGTCACTCACCCAAGTAAAAATTAAAAGTTGAATGCGCTTGGGTTGGGAGGAAGAAATGTCAATCCAGCTCTGAATACAGAAAGAAGTAGCATATGGAATTGCAAATCTGGTGATAAGATTTATTATATTGAAACTGATACCTTAGAGAAAAGAAAATGCGCTGCCTTTATTTAAGGAGAATGGATCAGCTTGATCACTCATAGGCTCACAACACCAGTATCCATATTGATACATGCTTTGCGTACGAGGATAAAGAAATACATACATACATACATTGGGTAGGGATAAAGAAAGCTGTGGCAAAATGTGACATGGGGACAAACTTCAGCCTGGGTACAACAATGGCAGGCTTTTGTACCCAAATATTAGGTAAACCCTTGATATGTTGCCACACAGAATTGCTAGTTAAACTGGAGAAGATAGGGATAACACAAGTGTTGTAAGGAGGGTAATAAACTGGCTAAAATGGAGGTGATAGCAAGTTGTACTGACAGAACAACCGAACTGAAGGCAGGTTACTGGAGGAATTCTCAGTACTAGCCGTGGGACGATTGCATTTAACATTGCCTCTACCAGTGCTGCTGCCAAATATGGAAGTATTTCTAACCAAATTTGCTGAGGCACAGAGTTAAAAGACATCATCAATACCAGGAAGATCAGAATATCACACCTGAGGAAATTATATACAAACCACAAGATCACTCGGGGACTAATACAACATCCTAGCACAGTCATTGACATTGAATAGGGCACTGGTGATTCTTCCTCACAACTTCTCTGCCCATTCGTATTTGAATGAGATTAATTCAAACCAGGATAAGACTGGAAAACAGGTGAAAAGGCTGGTCAGGATACAGGAAGACTAACTAGGCAAAGGTCAGCTACAGAAGCCTGGCTTGGTGAAATCAGGTGGATCAAAGACTTGGAGGAGTCACCTCAGGGGACAACATCATGACAGTAGAAAGATGGAGTAAATGAAATGTCAATGTTGGCAAGTGCGGCCAGGAATAAGGAGGAGAAGATTTCTAAGGATCATGGTAGCAAGGTTCACAAAGAAGACTCCAAGAGGAGCATCAAAAGTCTGAAGCTGCACCCTGATTGGGTTAGAAACGGTTATAAAATGAGGCTGCTTGCTCTCATTTATGGGGAGCTGAGCTAGCAAAAGAGAGAGAGACTTAATCTCAAAAACCTGATAAAAACAACGCTAAATAGGGGTTATTCAGCAGGAGGAGAGTGCTGAAAGAAGGAACATGACTTAGCAAGCACTTAGAGCTGAATATATGTGCTCTCTGCTGATAAAGTTGTGGCTCAAACTCTGTTGCCCATTTCTTAAACACCTTGAGTGAGCACACGTTTCAGAGTGATAATCAGATGCAAAAGGCACTATGTGTTAGATAGGATTTCCATCCCCTAGAAAGAAGCCAGCATTGTGCTAGAACTGCCCCAGAGATCAGCAAATGCATGAATCACTAGGTGCTGTTATCTTAAGATTTAAAACAAGGTTCTGATTTAGAAAATCCATGTCAGATTCAGGGTTTCAGAGTAAATCATATACCATGTGCACTGGCAGTTACTGCGTATGCCATAAACACAATGTCTAAGCTGTAGGGGCAAACCCTGAGGGTCATATTCAGTTAGTGCTTCATCTGTCTTATCCCACTGGTGAAACTAGATTTTGACTAAGTATTTTGCTAGAGATCCTTGTTCCACTACACACATGCACACACACACACATGCATTCAGGCAGGCAGTCTCATAAACTTTAACTACATGCAGAAGTTCCTGTATCGCCTCTTGGATATGATCCAGCACTTGAAGGGGCGCGCTGGTGGATGATCAGTACCTGCCAGGTACAAAGCCTTCTCTTTTCTCCCTGGGTTGAGCGCTGTCATGAGCTGCCCCATTGTCTTTGCAATAAAACTCATCAAATTCCACCAGTATAAAGTAACGAGCTGTAGCCCTTCTACCAACCTACATCTGCTATTTAAAGCAGGCCAAGAAAACAACCAACGATGTCAACTCTTCATTCTGTTCCTCAGATCATCAACTCTCTGAAAATAACAAAATTTGAAAGGCATATGGACCTTCTCATAAAAACAACAAACACACAAACAAACCCTCAGATGAGTTTCCCGAGTCAGCAGGATCTGTCTGCTAATTATTACTGTGCAGAGGGCCCAGCTATCCTGTAGCCAGAAATTGCTCAAGAAGAGGGCTGAGTTCTTCCCTCCAAGCTGGGCTGTTTGGGCAGGCTGAACTCCTTCAGCTCTGGGAAAATGGAGGATTTAGCTCCCCAAACCAGGACAGCCACAAGACCTAGCAGGATAGCAGGAGACTTGTGGTGGCCAGTGAGGGCTGCTTTTACTCTTACCTTCCTGTCTGTGTCTCTCACATGTAAAACAACGTGGGCTCTGCAGGGGCACAGAACCCCTCTCTGGATCAGGGGCCTTTGAGGAGAGGTTTTGACCTGCATGGAGAGAAATATGGATAGATGAATGGTACCAGGTCTGGAATAATGCATACTGGAAAAAAAAGAGGAGGGAAAGTCTGTAGGCACAGATGGTTTTGGCCCTGGAGTGCTCTCTCCCTCACCAGCCCCCTCTGCTAACCTCAGAGCCTCCAAGGAAATGTGTCTGTGGGGCATGGGAGAAAGGAGACAGGAACAACACAAGGCTACAGCATCCTACACAAACATGACCTTCCCCGTAGACCCGTCAGGACCTGGTCTCTCCTCTTTAAAAGGGCAGAGGGGAATGATGTGAACCAACAGGGCAATTACCTTCAGCAGATGGGCCCCCCGTGCAGCCCCCACGTCTCAGCTCAGAACTGCTGCCAGCCCTCTCTTCCAGGGAGAGGATAGAGCTCACCTCCCCATCCAGAAAAAAAGTAGCATCTGTGGGAGAAAGACATATGTCTGGCCTCCACCGTGAACCCTGCGCCTGGCAGGAGAAAGCGATGCTGATTCCAGCCCCAGCTTTTCATTCCTGTTGTAACAGTCATAAACGCCTGCTGAAACCTAAGAAGAACAAGACTGTAATCCTAATAAAACAACATTCTGGAACCCTGAAAACTAGATGGAGGCTTCTCAGGCCAACTTTAAAATTATTTTCGCTTTTCCAAAAGCTGCACTTTCTGTGTGCCGGCTGGATGGACGCTGTCGGGCTGACCCCAGGAAGCACTGTGATGTGGTATTTCAGCAGGGAAAGCACAGAAGGCAGTCCCTGCAGCACAGCAGCCATCCTGTCCCCAAAACAAAGAGAGAATGCCCCATGCCCAGGCTCTCAGGGTCCCCTCCTATAAGCAAGCCAGGATCTTTGTCTCCAAAGCCAACCTTCTTTTCCAGGTGCCCTGAAAGCCCGACTCAATAGAGCAGGCATGGACTGTGCTTGTTTGGATGCAAAAGCTGGTCCACAGGCACAAGGTTTCCATGCTGAGATCTTTCCCTCCCTGTTTGGACTGTTGTGTTGAACAGAAGCCCTAGCACTTTCCTTTGTGCACCAGCCATCCCTAGAGTGAAGAGCAGGAAGAAAAGCTTTGCCTCCTCTCCATCATGCAGAGGGCAGCTCTCTGGGGAGATGATTAACGGCACTGCTCACTAGCTGGCACGTGTCTCTAGCAAGGCACCACATCAGCTAGTGCTTCTCTGTGGTCCTTAAAATGCAGAAGAGACCGACCAGCAATGAGCCTGAGGATGGAAGATCCTCAGCAACTGTAAATTTGCATCCTTCCCCTGGCATCGGTAAAGCTGGAGCTACATGAGGGAAGGAGCTTCTCTCTGGAATGCCTGCGTGTCGAGCTGTGCTGGCCCTTTCAGAAAGAAAACCCCTCTGTTGCCAACCGTTGTGATTTTACTGCAAATCTCCCCGATGTTACATGAAACCCAAGCTCCTGATGTGCCACTCTATCCAAGACTTCCACTTTAAGAAAAAAATCTGTGGTCCTTATGGTCTTAAAGAAAACACTTTTCAGGAGATGGCCTGAACACATGCTAAAGGCTAAAAGTAGCGTTCACAGAATAAAACCATCTCATGATTTTTAAAAGACTCTTGCAATTCTGGAGGCCTGACTTGCAACCTAAGGAGCGACCGGCTGTAGAGAACCTAACAACTGATTGGGAAAGTGCATTGTCTGATGACAAGTATTGGTTTCTTGGTGGTGGAAAGCATTTGACAGCCATCTACTCAGCTCTACAGTAGAGACATTGCAGCAATGACAGGAGCCAGTCCCTGCAGGGAATAGCACATTTGAATCACAAATGCCCACATGGCACTAGTAATATTTATCTGGTAAACAGCATTTTCTATCATCACATTGTCTTAGAAGCA
Organism: Phaethon aethereus; assembly: GCF_964289735.1. Lineage (NCBI taxonomy): Eukaryota > Metazoa > Chordata > Aves > Phaethontiformes > Phaethontidae > Phaethon > Phaethon aethereus. Next base: position 4,664,940 of record NC_138579.1, read on the forward strand.
TCAATTAATTAACTCCACTAATTCACTAGTGAAGTAGGAAACATTTTTTCAGGCAGTGGCTGGGGAAGTTTTGAAGGTGCATAGAGGCTCCATGTCCCAGCCTCAGGCTGGTGACGCTATCAGGGTCAGGGCTGGCTTCTTAAGAGCTCAGCACTTAGATGGAGGGCAAGCTTTCCCAAGTAACCCCACTCCCACTGAGACACCACAAAAAGCAGCTCAGCATGCCCATGCGCACCATGCTCTGAAAATCTCATCACAACTGTCCTGGTGGAAAATAAGGGGCTGAAAAGCTGCTCCCAGGGCAGAGTGCTGGGCTCTTGAAACAATACTCTGAAAGATTAATCTGGATGCTGACACTGAGGGCCTCTTTGGCCTTGGGTGAATCATTTAACACCCACATAAACACACACAGATACACAGCTCCTCGCCATGCCACAAGCCGTTACCTACTCATTGCATTAAGAACACTCTTGACTTCCTTACTTGGCCCTGACTGTGGATGCTGAATTCTTAGAAATCTGGCCCTGAGCTATTTTGGATTGGCCCTGCAGAGCACAGCAGGAAAGACAAACCTCAACTCATGTGGGCTCTTAGCACTGCACAAAAGGGGGCAGATCCCGACCGATTCACAGGAGCCTCGAGCATGGAAGAGGAAAGATGTGCCCACATTGATGCACTGTTCCTGGTTTATTTTGAGTCTTTGCTGAGTGGAGCCTTTAATCTCTGCTGAGTGGAGCTTTTGTGAAGGGGGTCTTAAAGATTTGGAAATAAGTCAAGAGACATAGGCAACATCACAGATCAAAATAATAGCATGTATTATTGCTGGCCATAAAAGAGTGAGCATTTCTGAGTGTGATACTCAGATGGAGGAGATTCAGCTATCGGTGCTTTTCACACACTACATTTTTCCCACTTTAGCCAATATAGCTCTCTCCCCTGTGCTTCTTTCTCAGGATCTCTTCTGCAATGCAATATAAGCTGTATAAGTCACACTTCGCTTACCGATTCAAATCAGCCAAGTAGAACATTGCATGATACTTCAGTCCACAGAGAAGGAAGAGAGAGAGCACTTTACACTTAAATATCTAAAAGCTTCTAGTGTGACACAAAGGCAAACTTCACTAACCTTTAATTTTCCCCACTTCTTAACTGCACACAGATCCAATGAAATCAAATGAGATAATCCCAGCCTGGTGCAGCCTGGAAGCAGAGGTGAAAACCTCCCAGAGCTCACGCAATCAGAATAGAGCTCGGACATTGTCGACTTCCCCCTCAACTATTTCCAAATAAAACACTTTTGTTGCTTGGCTGCTCCTGCCAAATGAGCTAACAATAAAAGAAGGAACTTGCAAAGCTTCTATCCAAAGGGGGGAAAAAAAAAAAAGGAAAGAGAAGTTAAGGATCTTTAGGAAAAAACAAAAGGGAAAAAAAAAAAACCAAGAAACTCTAGGCCAGATCCTCCGACTGGAGTAAGTCAGCACAGGCCCAGCTCTGTTGCTTTACCCCAGGCAAATTGTGGGTCTGGTGCTATTCTGCATTTCTCAGGGGTAGGGGGTGGTCTGCGTTGGAAGATTGCGACACTGCAGGACACTTTTCCATATTAAAAAGGCGCTTTTTAGCGTTTTGTCTATTGCCAGGTTTTGGGTTTATTGAGGACTCATTTGGCAGAGCCATCCTGGAAGAACAATACAGATGTTTTATGGAGAAATAAACTGGGACTTGGGCTGGATTCTTTCAGTGCTGGATTCTACCTAATTTGGAGGGAGGAATGGCTCTTTTAATGAAGGGTGCAATCAAAACCTGTACGAAAAGCCAATATGCCCTGGGCAAAGGGAGCAGTAGATATACTGCTCCTCTCTGCTTCAGCAGCCCAGTAAATTCTGGTCTCTTTAGCACAGCAAAAGCCTCCATTTTCACACATCTCTCCAACCAGGGAATCAGAGCACCACAGCTTTGTCACGGCTTTTGCTCCGTACTCTCAGCCAAGTCTCTTGGAGGGAAGTGGTGGCCTCTTAGCGATGAAGGGTCTTTACAGATTAGATCTGCCGCATCTTTATAAGGAGCTGATCCTGTAGAGACAACAGGTCTTTGTGAGCTCTCCCTTAGCAGTGACCCACAGTCACCTTCTTAATTAGAAGCATTTTTCAAATGGAAGCTCCTGGAGCACCTAAAGATGATGTAGGACCTTCTCTCATGAAGGACTGTTAAGGGGAAGGGTTGAAAATCTTTGACTCTCCACTCACTGACAGCTACAGCTAGGCTGGTTGGGGTCATTTCCCTGTGAGAAAGGCAATGGCAGATGACTGAAAAATCCAGGTTTATTGTTTACTGTCAGCTACTTCTCTTCACCCAGTCCTTCTGCCATGAATTGTGTCTAATGAAAACATCCAACTTGATTCAGTACCTAATCCACTTTGTTTAGTTTCCACTCCATATACATTGAAAAAACATAGTATGAGTATCCATTGAACCACAGCAATTTTCATCTACAGAAGAAGGTGTTTGCCCACCTCCACAGCAATGCTAAGTACTCACTGTACTTTAGGTCAGATCAAGCGAGAGGAAAGATGGGCAGAGGTCAACTGTATGAGGTTTAATAAGGCCAAGTGCAGGGTCCTGCACTTTGGCCACAACAACCCCACGCAACGCTACAGGCTTGGGGAGGAGTGGCTGGAGAGCTGCCCGGCGGAAAGGGACCTGGGGGTGCTGGTTGACAGCCGGCTGAACATGAGCCAGCAGTGTGCCCAGGTGGCCAAGAAGGCCAACAGCGTCCTGGCCTGTATCAGAAATAGTGTGGCCAGCAGGAGTAGGGAAGTGGTTGTGCCCCTGTACTCGGCACTGGTGAGGCCGCACCTTGAATCCTGTGTTCAGTGTTGGGCCCCTCACTACAAGAAGGATGTTGAGGTGCTGGAGCGTGTCCAGAGAAGGGCAACGAAGCTGGTGAGGGGTCTGGAGCACAAGTCTGATGAGGAGCAGCTGAGGGAACTGGGGTTGTTTAGTCTGAAGAAGAGGAGGCTGAGAGGAGACCTTATTGCTCTCTGCAACTACCTGAAAGGGGGTTGTGGCAACGAGGGTGTTGGTCTCTTCTCCCAAGTAACTAGTGATAGGACAAGAGGAAATGGCCTCAAGTTGCGCCAGGGGAGGTTTAGATTGGATATTAGGAAAAATTTCTTCACTGAGAGAGTGGTCAGGCATTGGAACAGGCTGCCCAAGGAGGTGGTGGAGTCGCCATCTCTGGAAGTGTTCAAAAAACGTGTGGATGTGGCGCTTCAGGACATGGTTTAGGGGACATGGTGGTGCTGGATTAATGGTTGGACTTGATGATCTTAAAGGTCCTTTCCAACCTAGTGATTCTGTGATTCTGTGATTCTGTGAAAGCTGTAGGCTAAAAACTCTCCTTTATCTTTTCTTTGGCTTCTTCCTTACTTCACATTATGCAAATTTTGCTCTTTGCATCAACCATTTCTTCAGATCATAGAATCATAGAATCATCTGGGTTGGAAAGGACCTTTCAAGGTCACCCAGTCCAACCCCCCCTGCCATCAGCAGGGACATCTTCAACTCAATCAGGGTGCTCAGAGCCCAGTCCAACCTGACCTGGAATGGTTCCAGGGATGGGGCATCTACCACCTCTCCGGGCAACCTGGGCCAGGGTTTCACCACCCTCATTGTGAGAAATGTCTTCCTTAGATCTAGTCTAAATCAGATCTTTTTGTGGAGCTCAACACTTTTGTTAGAAAAGCAAAGGAAGAGAGACTCGAGTGTTAAACTGACATCCTTTCCCTAGAGTTATTAAAAGTGGCCAAATGTGCTGGGCTATGCTATAGAAATGTCCACTGTAGGAGGACTCCAAAAGTGAAGTATTGGAACTGAATTTACACAAGTTCCTAATCACAGTGTTGCAGGAAACCTCAAGGTACCAGAAAATAACATACAACCTAAGCAACTCCAAGTAGTTGATAGTTTGCAAGTCAAAGGGTTGGCTGACAGAAAGAAAAGTTTTCAGGAATTGCACCTAGCAAGGTAGATTAGGCTGGCTGTGATCCAGCAGTGCCCTTAAGCACATGCTTAACTTTAACCCTGAAAGAGCCACTGAAATCAATGGAACGATCAGTACCTTCATATCTCGCAGATATTCAGGTGCCTGCTGATTCAAGACAAGCTTGTGTGGTGCTTTGTAAGACAGTCACAGCAGTGAAATGAGCCCACCGTTCCAGATGGAGGTTTCTGTTTCCAGCACCTGCTCAGGATGTGTGAGGTCAGTGCATCAGGCTACACGCAGGGAGAGAAATCTCCTATTCTGAAACCATTTCTAACTTCTTCTAATTTATTTTCCTCTCTTTTGAAGTCAACAGCCAACTTTTCAAAAGCATCTGTGAAATTTACCCCTGTAGGAGTGGCTGGAGACATTCCTGCTAGCTGTTCCAGAGCCTGGATTTCACTGACATCTCTCTCAGTTTCTCATTCAGGTTTTTTTTTTTTAACAATCCATGGGGTTTTTTGACCTGTCTTGGGAAATTCAGTTTTAGAGGATAGATAGGTTTCTTTAAGCTGGAACTTCTCAGCTCTGGAGTAGAAATAGCTACATTTAAGGCAAGGATGGAAGGTCGCTTTGAGCCCCATGGAAACCTTGTTCAGGCATTACAACAAGGGATACAACAAAGACAAGGAGTTGTTTTTGCCTAGCAGTTGAAAATAACAATACTGCTATTCCAGACTTAAATACTTAATTTTTAGCCACCAATGACAAAACTAACAACAGTACTCCCTGATCATTGCTGGGTTAATATATTTAATTTCCTATTTGTCTGATGAACACAGTGATAGACAGTTAAATGCTGTGCAATATGCAATTTTTGGCCAGGCCTTCCTTTGTGGTCTCTGTTTGCATTTGCATTAACCTGGGAGTATTAATCAGGTCATGTAGATGCCCAGGAACATAAAGCAACTCAAACACCCAAAAGACACACACCACACTCAGAATCAACACACAGAAACCACAGGATCAAGTGCAGTATCCATTAACTGAACCAAATTAATCACAACACACTAAGGGAGTCCAAACATAAAACATAAAACATTCCCACCAACCTCTAACTATAGAAACCTGAGTAAATACTAAAGCACTCAGAGATATGACCGGCTTACTGCCCCTACCAGATATGAAGTTAGCCCCTTGAAAACAAGGTCCTGTCCAGGTAAAGAAATTGCTAGCCACAAAAAGACTTCTGATATGACCAGTGGTCTAAAACACACTGAAAACTAAGTCATTCAAGGCTCAGCACTCCCCAGGAAACAACCTCCGAAGTCCATATCCTCTAAGCCCAAGTGTTGTAATCCTTTCCACAAACATGCCAAGCTTGTTCTTGTAACAAGGTGTTACTTGTCCCCAGCTCCTACTGGAAGGCTGCTTCAGACCCTCCCTGCTCTGCATAGTCACAAACCTTCCTCTGATTTGAGCCTAGGGTACTCAGGCCAGTTTGTACCCATTTAGCCTTGTGTTCTTTAACTTACATAGCTTATTTTCCTCTCTGACGTTTAGATCATGATGTATAGATATATAGCCATCACCCTTCTTCTCAGCTTTCATTTGCCTAGGTTAAAAACTTAGCTCTTTCATTCTTCTTTCAAAGGACAAGCTCTCCATCCTGACAGCATCTTCACCATCCTTTTCTGTATGCAGCCCAGGTCGAACTCACACTTCAAGAACATGGGGACCAGAGTTGTCCATAGGATGCCACATGAAGGCTCCACCCGTTCCTGGGAAATTGTATACCTACGTTCTCCAGGAAGAAATACCTCCCAGGATATATTTGAAGTTGCACATACCTTTTTCAGAGCCCATCTTGTGACTGAGCTATCCACACATGTTTCTTCTTCTTTGTCATCCACAGCTGATGAGTCTCCAGTTTATAGTGGAAAATCTTATTACTCCCTAAACTCATGACTTTGCATTTTGCACTACTGGATTTCATCTCATTTCTATTACTCCAGTCTTCAAGGTCATCCAGTTCTTTCTGTATGGCACGCCTCCCAAGTTTGTGTCATCAGCAAACTTCAGCAACATGCTATGTTTTGTGCCAAGGTCATTCATGAAAATATTAAATGAGATCCATCCTCAAGATGAATCCTTGAAGAACTCCACTCATATACCCAGCCAGATACTTTCCCTTTTAATGCTATTTGTTGTTGTCACTCAATCAGTTCTTCAAGGGTCTTAACAGTACTTGTTCTAATCTCGAGTTTATGTGATAAACATGCAAATGGCACAACATCAAATGGTTTACTGATGTCCAGATAGGTAGGGACCACTGCATTCCTCTTGCCTAGAAAGCCCAGCTATCTAATCCAAGAAAGCTGCCAGGTTTGGCATAACTTCTCCCTGGACTCACACAAATTATTCAAGATGCCACCCGACTCTTTCTGACTGTGATGTCTCTTTAAATCTACTTCCCTGAGGAACCACAGGTCTGATGGCCTCAACGGAGACACCTACCATGTTGTAAGCACGCTCTTGCCAGCTGGCGCATGGCTGTGGAGCTCATTTCCCACAGGAACAGAATGACCATGAACCTCTGCTACCAGCATGAAAGGAAAATAAAACCCAAATAAAGCCTCGTCCTTACAGAGGAAGACTGTTTGAACCCTCCCAGACCAACGCTCCCAAGTAAACCAGCCCATAGTGAGTCGGTTTTCAACTAAGGTATGATGAGGATGGTTCAGCTTATTGGTAGGCAAGATCTTACACCTGCCCAACCTACGGTGTAGTGCCAGGTTCCTAGGAATCATTATGCCATTGTGCATTAAAATTAACACTGTTAAATTAATGTTGTTAAAGCATGAAGCAAGTAACACTAATGAAAGAGGCGTTGGCTGACTGACTTACTGTAATTTCGCCTAATGTAATAACACTGTTACAAAGAGGCATGTGGCTTGATGCTTACGCACAGAGACGACTTTATGCACTAGTATTTTATTATTGATAAAATCCACTGCCGTACAAACTGGCGCCTATTTTTGTCTCGTCTGAAGCAGGGAGGGAAAGAAAATGACATCAATCCAAAGGGAATAAAGGTTATGTTACTTTCCTTTGATAACACTGGGAAATAAGCAGCTTACCATTCAGGATTCATTGGTATTCACTGTAATAAACACACTTCCTGATGTACGTATGTGATTATAACGAGCACTGTACAAAAACGACACTGTAATTTAGGAATAAGACAAACACAAGTGATGTAGTTCAAAGCTCCGCTGCGCTCATTGGATTTTTGTTTGGTTTTCTGTTTTGTTTTTAACTCTCTCTCCATGCCCACAAAAGCGAGGATAGCCTCAAGGGTTGGGTTGCCCCAGCTGAAAAGCATCTGCAGTGATCCCCGCTGACCTTTCTTTCTGATAGCACCCCGCCTGCCTTTTAATGGAGGCCTGAGCTGAGTCAGAGGTGAAACAGATAAATGACTGAAGATCCAAATGTTTTCTCAACAGGCAAGTTCCCACATGCTCAATTTTCTTTTCCTCCATGAAGAACAAGAGGGGAAAAAAATTGCAAGTGATTAGCTAATGAACATCTGTTTTGCTTTATTTGTGCTTTCTTGCAGCCAGGGGTTGCGTTTACTAATTTTTATTTCCTACTAAAAAACAAAAAATAGGCTTTTTTTTTCCAAAGCCCGTAGAGAAGTAGGCTCCTCACAAGTGTGGCCGTTCTTTCCACCACTGTGATTACCTGGCCCACATGCCACGTCCTGTGTGGTTACCTTCTGTCCTGAACTTTTCATGTGGTTTGACATGTCTTTAATTTAGACAATCAGACCACGTCTAACCTGAAACAAAAACACTCTTTGGAGATCCTGAGCCCTTTTTGAATTCTACAGATGTCAGCCCAGCGGGATGTGATGTCAAACTGTTAATTATATGTGTAAACAGGATCTATGGTAATTACATACTAAACACAAATACTATCTGATGTAAATATAGACTGATTGTGCTCTTGCACTACTGACTGCTAAAAATAGATGATGTAAGGCCCAGCTCTGCACTGACTTCATATTTGTGCAATGCCATTGATTCAGGTTGACATTTCAGCTCCTGAATTCATCTCTCTACTTGTTTATTTTCAGGGCTTTTCACAGAACTGAACATTTGACCTTGCACAGGAATATTCAGAGATGCTATTTATGAACAAACACCTCAGAAGAAAACAACAATTTGGAGATCTGCTCTCCCTCCACCTCATAGAAATTCAGTTTTCCAAGAGGGCTTAAGCACTCACTTGAACTTCCCTAGCCCTTTCAGAGCGTTTCAAGCAGGTTCCCAAAATCTTTTGCCTCTTTGAGGAACGACAGCCTTTCTTTGCATGGTCAATTCATTTCAGAGGTAACTATGGCTCCTTCATTGTTTATTGTTGCCCAGCATTGAACCAGGAGTTAAGGAAATAAATTGCTAGCCATAAACCATTTAAAAACATGTTTTGGTTTCTTCCTCCCACTCCCACAGATTTACCTTCCATTTACTTTGCCAATGAGTTGCGCACTCCAGTTTGCCTTCACTGCAGTCCCAAAGGCACCCAACCCTTGAATGGTACATTTTTATTCAACAGACTAAACTCCAAAATTATTGAAATGGCCATTTATGGCAAATCTTGGAGCCAGAGCAAAGTTTCAGCAGTGTAAATCTGGAGGGACACTTGTTTGACAATTGTAACTGATATCATACTCTGCCCCATTTTATCACTCCCATCTTTCTTTATCGTCAGACTGTCCAACCAACTTGTTCTCTAGAGAAGGATCATAAACCCACAGGTAATTGCAGGATGGCCACACAGATAGTAAAAAGGAAAAGCCTGCAGATGGGTAGTTCAAAGAGAGACTTCTCAAAAAACACTAAACCACTGAAAGGAGCCAAGCTGTGTCTCATTTGTGGATGTACTGAGCATCTATAAGTTTATTTAAAATCAGCAATAGCTGCAATATGCAACGCCTATCAAAATGAGACATTTACCCACAACTGTGGCTTTTGAAAGACATGATTTACTTCAGAATTGAAGAAGAAATAACAGGGCTTTTAGACAGACTAATAAATGTATGGTCCAGATACTTTCCTAGTAGCATATTTATTGTCCAAGGCCTCCAGTCAGCAGCGCACTTAATTTTAAGCACATGCTTAAGTGCTTTACGGAACAAAGCTGAAATGTGGACCTACCAGGCAGCTCAAGAAAAGTACTTTCACATTAATTATCCTTCATGAGCAATGGTAGCAACTGAACATTTTACCATTATATGCACAATCCAAGCTTAGAAGCAGCTTTTCTCCTTGGAGCTGTAATTTAGCAGAGAAAGCAGTGACTTTGGAGAGTGAGAAGAGCTTTCCTTGCGCTTTCCTTGCTTCTTAGGCTTCCCCATATGACCACTGGATGATCCAGCATGGAGCCCTGGAAAGGCTTCATCCGGTGTTAGAGGAGACAAGTGGGTGGTGCGCAGCTTTCAGAGCAGATGGTGGTAGTAACTTACAGAAAGGTAAAGGAGGCAAGATTAAGCAAAGCTACAACCACCACACTCTTATGCAAAAATGATTTTATGCACCTGCCAGTGTGAATACTTCACAAGATCAGAGGCTCACAAAAGTCTTAGCATCCCACCCACCCCAGCTATCTTAGTTTGGGAGACAAGGTAAAGGTTGATGGTGACCACATACATCAGAGATGTGTAAAATCCTCCTTGCTGTCCTTAGGCTAGTGGAGATGCAAACACCTTCCTAAGTGAATACACTGGGTTAATACTCTAATTCAAGGATTGTGTGCAGAAAAGGGACTGTTGGTACCGCTGCAATCTTTAAAAGGGAAAAGAAAAGTAATAACCATATTTTGTTCTATAAGGTATGTGATATCAAAGGAAACCTGCGTCAGTCAGAAGACTGCAGGGCTTATTGTGATGTAAGAGACAATTTCAGACAAATAAAATGTTGACAGCAGATACTGATTTCCTGCAAGATTCAGCAATTGTGGCTAGTCACAGCTCCTCAAATAGGACATGAGGCAGGTAGGAGTATGCATTTGCTGAGGACAAGAGTTTGCACGGTGGTGGGCAACTACTGGCACGAGCAGTCCCACAGACTTGTCATTAGCCTGACCTTGCTGGGGTCACTTCTGCAAGAAATTGCTTGCCCTGATGCATCTGGAGATCCCCAGACTGACCCTCAGAGTCTGTAAGCTGCCTCTCTTCACTGAGGTATGCATATAAGAGAGAGGAGCGATGCGAGCTCTGGGCCTCATGAAGCCTGGGTCCCTTTAGATTTATGCTTTGTGGGTGGATGACTGTTTGACTGAATTGTGCCTGCAATGTGAGCTTCCCCTGTATAAGATGCCAAAGAATCCTCATAGGAGAGAGAGGGGTGCTCCAGCTGCAAGAAAATCATCATGCACTGTGCATCATACTAAACACTAGAGAATCCACATAAAATTATCTCTTTAATTGAAGGGTGGATTCTCTGGTACGCACTTACATTACACCATGTTCTAACCTTTTCCTGCTTTCCTGCTCTATTCTGTCTTCTGAGGTCTAATAAGGGTTGATCTTCGCTCTCCCTGTGCTAGGAGGAGTAATTAGGTCTCTCTCCAGTGCCTGGTCATATATTTGCATAAAGCTTGTTAAAAGTGAATATTTTTGAGACTCTCTCAGATTTGGGTGAATTTGGCCTATGGGTAGAGAGTGATGGGGGCAAAAAGCAGGGTCAGGGACCCAAGCAGTCACACAGAGTATGACTGCATAAATCTTTCTTTCCTCTTAGGAAACCAAGCTAAAACCAATGACCAAAAATGCAGGTGTAACACTTGTCGTGTTGCAGACTCTTGCTCATTTAACACAAGACTCTGAAATATCTGACATCGTAGTGCTTGGAGGACTTGGCTGCAACAAAGTTCATGCCAGGCTCCATTCATATGCACCGGGAAACCAGTTCTTATGTTTGCAAATTTTTAGTCTAAATAAACTAGACAGGCAGAAAGTTGATGAAATTTTCATTTCAGAACAGGTAATGGTTCAGATACACAAAGATGACCATACACTTAATTCCTATTTATTTCAACAGGAATCAAGCTACAAAGTATTCTTAGCAGATTTGGGCTTAAGTAACTTGTCTAGTGTTGTTCTGGAAATCTGAGAGAACCCAGCTCTTTGCACATGTCGGTTCAGAGCCTTAACTGCAAGAGCAGGTCTTTTTTCTGACCCAGTCATGCCCAGCATACCAGAACTGCAGAAATCCTATGAACACTCAAGCGCCAGCATGGACTCCTGCAGAGCAAATCTGAGCCTTCTGACAATTTTCTCTGTTAACTTTTAGAGACCCCGCAGGAGCAGTCTGCAAGTCCCAAAAGAGCCACCAGTTACAAAGCACTGTTCTCTATGCTCCAGAGCCCATTTACAGCTGCCTCTGGTCTGCCCTGGTTTTGAAAGCCACACAAGACACGCAGGCTGCTCAACATGCCTGGCAGGCACCGGGCCCAAACACTTCTGCCTGAACTGACTTTCCTCCCACAGGTGAGCAGCAATCACAGGAAATAAATTCCCCAGGACCAGTGATGTGTGTAACTATGGAATGGGGAAGTCAGGCCTTTCCAGTCTAACTGGCAGCTCCAAAGCAAGAGGCTTGCATGCTGTCCTGGTCCTCTCTTTCTTTGCAGGGCTAAGCCAAAGGGTTTGTAGTCCCCTATAGCTGCCATAGAGGCAAGGAGAAAGTTGGTAGTTTTAGTAGCCGTCCACCAATGCCTGCACTCAGTTTATATCCACGCAGAACAAGGACAAGAGAAACAGAGATACATCCGTGGGTTTGATAAGGTGATTGACTAGATAAATGCAGGGCAGGAGGAATTACTATGAAAGGCAACAGGAGACCTGGATTTTCATTTGTTGTATAGTTGATGCTCCTCTCCCTCCTCCTCAGTGTTCATAGACCAGGACTCCACTGCACTGTTTCTGTAAAACACAGGGCTAAAAAACAGTTATTTCCCTCAAAAACTCACAGCCTAAGTAGTTTGTCTCTAGCAAAGAACAGACACTACAGTCCATAGAAGCCTCTATTTTCCTCAGCTGCACTGAGGAAACCCTGAGTTTGTCTGGTTTTCCAGGTCTCTCTTCTGTGTTGCCCACACACCTCTGAAGCACATGGAGAAGGGGCTGAGACTCACAGAGCTTTACAGACATCACTTCACAGCACCAAGGAGATGGGTGCTGTCCTCGGGGAGTCAATGAAACCCCGAGGGCATAGGGGTTTCCAAGGCAAAGAAGTAAGGAAAAATCTTCCCACTGGTTCTGATGGCTTGTGGATCAGAGCCTTCTGGCCCTAGCCCGCGCCTCAGCTCCCAGAGGGCAGGGCAGAGGACAGATCCCAGAACTCCCAGCCCCCATTAATGCCTGTGAAACTTAAAGATTTGCAGAGTTTACTTGCAAAGCCTTTTAGAAGCAGAGATGAGTAAACAAGAGTGAAAAGTTAAACAAAGGAAATACATTTATGCTTGTACTGTTTTCAAGTTTATGCAAACAATCCATTTCTAAAGCTGTCACTGACACTCCTGGCACGTTCTCATTCCCCAGCTCAGAGTCACGTTGGAAACTGAAATCACAATCATTTCTGAGATGCTTTGGGCAAAATACCTCCCTCAGCTTCACTAGTTGAAAATCCACTGCAGCCACGGAGCCACGGCAACATCCTTGTGCACTGATTGATTCCGCAAGAAGAGTCTGAACTTCTCTAGCCATAGTGGCCATGGAAGAAATCAGTTAAGTTAGCCAAATGAATTATGAAGATCAGTTGAAGAAATAACAGCAGGAAATCATCAAGCAGAGCAGGAATTAGAAGATATTACTTTCTAGCTGGTCAAGCAGTAAGTGGATGTGCCATAAACGTAACCTTTTGCTCATGGCTTGACCCAGGGGAAGGAGACATGGACAGCCTGCTCTCCACCAGCACAGCTCCCCAAGCTCCACGTAGGAAGGGAGGGCACGCTGCTAGACCCAAGTGCTACCATGAGAGTCAGTGCAGCGTGTTCATTTCTCTGGTACCTGCCCAGGGGCATTCTCCTGCTCAAATTAATTCATCTCTGGATGTTGGATTCTGCAAACTGCACATCATCCAGCACAGGGCAGGTACGGGGGGAATGGGGTTCCCAGTTGGAAAGACAGGGTTGTCTCCCCAGCGTCCCTGAGTGCCGCAGAGGAGCTTTGCTTCTGCCTTCTAATGGCAGGATTGGCAGGGAGTGAGGCCACGGGAGCAGCCAGGACCTCACTCCTCCCCAGCCTCCCCACAGTAAAGGGGGAGCGGTCCCTCTGCCAGTTTTCACAGCAAAAGTAAAGGGTCACTTTCTATGCTGGCTTCCAGGATTAGAGTCCACTGAGGTCAGCAAAGCCACAGTTTTGCAAACTACGTCTCAAAAACTGGCATGGGTTTATTTCAAAGTGAAAGCATGCACATTCATGACGGGCAGCACAAGCTCCTTCAGCTAGAAGACAGCGAAGTTGACATTCAGACGCCTCCTCACCCTTTTTCCTCCCCTCCATTCAGCTGCACGAGACAGCACGTTTAACAGCTGATCCATCTGGAGGAGAGCCTACAAAGTTAATTTCTAGCTTTGAGATGGTTACTGGTAATTGTAGGTAATTTGAAATATAATTGCAATCGAGTTGAAAAAGCTCTGTTTGCAATGTTTATGCTCATCACTCTAATTTAAGACCTAGAATGCTGGATATGCTGCTCTTCAATACACACCCATTTTTCATCTTCCTGATTTTACCACTAGTGATTATAAAAACAGCCCCAGCAAACCACAGTCTGCAATGCAAGGCAAATGTTTGAAAAGTTGCATATAAAGTTTCAAGCAAAGCTGCTTGAAGGTTAACGACGGAACATGTTAATGATTATCAAATAGACAAGGAAAGCCACAAAGCACTTCGAACACAGAAATGCAAGAGCCCCCTCGAAATAAATGGTGGCTAACCTTGTTTGGAATAATACTTCTCTTCAAAGAAATGGAACTGTTGCATGTCGCAAATATGTCCACATGTCGTTTTAATACAGGAATAATTACCCATGGCATGTTTGTTAGTGGAAAAAGCAAAGGTCTCCTATTACTTACACATAATAAAACCTGCATTGTTTACCATGAATGAGTTATATGAGACTGGTAATAAATAAGTGTTGTAACAAACTTTGGTGCCCAGGCCTACAAACTGTTCTTAATATCTGCAGTTTGGTAGCACCTAGAGGCCCCTGGTCAGATCTGCGATGCTGCAGAGTAAGAAATTGCCCCTGAAACACATAAAAGACGGTATTAGGTAAAAAGATGCAACCCCCTGAGCAGGGTGACTCAAAACACGCAAGTATTTCCAGAAAGCACATCAGAGAGGGACACACTGCAGGTGGCCCTTCTGCTCCCCCCATGATGTGCCCTGCGTGTGTGCAGCCATGTGGGTGGAAAGCAGGGCAGGGGACAGGGCAAAACCAAAGGCTGCGCTTTCGGCACTGCATAGCTGTTACCAAAGAGACTGCAATATGCAAAGCTACTCCTATGTGCAACTGCTCACAGACTGGGGACTCTAACATGACCTTTTTAAAAGCTAGGCTACAGCCCTGAAGTTAAAATCAACAGCTGTGTGCTGGCTTACATACACTTAAAATATATAATTTTTTAAAAAGACATTAAGCTTTCTGTAGTTGACAAAACTGCTTTCTATTTTTAAGTTCTTTAGTGGCTAAAGTCGTATTGCCAAATCTGTGCATGTATCAGAGTATCTCTATCCATATCTCTATCCACAGCTAATCTCTGTGAACATGTGCCTGCTTGAAGGAAAAAAAAAAACAAACCAAAAACCTTAGCTTGCTATATTCACGACTCAACAAACCAAGACAGTTAAAGGCACTATTTAAAGCTGGAACTTACTCAGGAAATGATTTGTTTGCCTATGAAAAATTTAGAGGAAAATGAAAAAAAAAATCTTTTTCCTTAACATTTTCCTACTTTTTGTTTTAAAATGAAAAAGTGTCTTTTCTTAAACTGTTTTTGTCGGGTTTTGGCAGCCATTTGAACCATTTGAAAACAGTTGCAACAGAAAATTATCTGTCCAGCTCTACTGAGAGCACCAATTCTGCAAAGATTTGAGTAGTTGCTTATTTTAATGCAACCCACAAAGGTAAGCCTCTTTGCAGAACTAGGTCTGAAATGCTGTACTTAAAAAACCTATATGTAACATATCTGAAGCAAACTTTAAAACCTTGCTTCAGTAATGAAATGGACTTATTTTAACTTCTCAGTAAGTTGCTTTATATAGAGAAGGATGCAACTGTGGGATTACTGGTAGACACTATTTGTAGCTGTGCACCGCTTGGCCGAAGATGGATGTCACTCCAGGCAGCTTCTTCATTCACCCCAAGAAATGCAGGGCCATTTTCCTACTTATTTCTGTTTCTTCACTTGAAAAAGAAGGAGTTTAGGACAATTTAAGACCATCATCTTAGGGTCTAGCAAAATCACAGTTGCTCCTTGTTGGGTGGAAGGGTTTACTAAATATGAGGGGCTTTAAGGAAAAACAAAGGAAGAAACCAAAAGAGAAAAATTCAAGCGAATTAGTTTCATGGCAACCTTGCAAGTCAGCAAGGCTCCTCCATTCTTATGCAAGAGAAAGCCCAAATGCTTGCTCCAAAATAATGCCCTAATCTCACAGGCATCAAACTAGTGAGCTCTACCCTTCCCCAGCCACTTGGCTTGATGTGTTAGACCCACAACCCCACCCAACAAAAGGAAAAGCTGGATGATTTACACTCAGAAATAATGTTGGTGGCCACCAGGACTCCAGATTCATCAGCAGAAAGTCTCTCACCACTTCACTGTCACTGAACTCCAGTTCCTGCTCTACATGAGTCAGGGGCCAGCAGGCAGCAACCATGCAACAGGACTGAAGCCTCCAACTCCTGACAGCTATTTCCACTCTGTTCTTTCAGACTTGCAACGTTTTTGCTGTGCTATCTGTGACTATAACATCATATAAGGCTTTATTGAGGAGGCAAAATAACAGGGGGCCTCAGAAACATGGTAATCAAAGGCAGCTGCATGCAAGACATTACACTCTAGCTCTAAGAATAACCATTAATTGTTTGCATGGGTCAAAAAAATTAGCTCCCATGAAAAATGAGTATCAATTGAAGCCTAATGAGAGGCTGGTTAAACATAGCAGAGAAATAACAGTAAGGGAGAAAAATTCAGGATCCTGATTCTGAGTGCCTGGAGTAACCAAAACTGATGGTGAAACTGAGACAATGAAGTCTGATCCTAAGGAGCTCGACTGGTTATGTTTATTAGTTCAGTTCATGGGTCACCTTCATGTTATTTAAGGGTGCCTGGGAAAGCCTGCAGTGTTATTCAAGTTGAAAGGGCACAAGGACCACTGAGGTAAATCAGAGTCTTTCCCTGAGACGACTCTGAACAGGTTAGCAAGAAAAAATATGGAAAAGGGATTTTTCTTGCTGATATTGTGCATGCTGAAGGCCCCAGAAATATCCCTCTCAGAAAACAGAGATCTGTGCTTTGAACGGACTGTCTTCAGCTCACCAGTTTGTTTTTCCCCTTTATAGTACATGCTGTCTTGCCATCCAGGCTGGAGGCACTTCTGCATAACCTGTGATCCGAAAAGTAATGTCAATCCATCCACAGGGGTCTAAGTAAAACAGAGAAAAAACGGCTAGAGCTAACCCACCACCTCGGTTCACATCTTTGCCCAGGCTGGCACCGTGTTTAGCCCACAGTGCTAACTTGGTTGCGAAACTGTCAAGACAAATTTGAAGCTCCCAGCCCACCAAGCTCTCATAAGTACAAAAGAAAGGCAGAAGGGATCAAAGGCAGAAGGATAAAACAAACCTCTTCCCCTTCTAAGCTACAACAGCACACTAAAACGCAGAGCAAAAGTATCCCACCCCAGAAACTGCTGCTACTTCTGCCAAAGGCTGGTACACCAGCAAATATAAGACTGCTGCACTCCTTGTTTTCTGGGTAGCAATTAGACCTGAAAGATGGTCTCATGTTATGCCCTTCAGCATCCCAACATGGTTGAGACAGCAGCAGCTCAGGAGTCCCAATGTGCCTTGCTCAGCAGTATCTTGCTTTGGTCTGAGGAGGCTGACGGCACCACAATACCACGAGATGGAAAACAGTCTCCTCTTCATGTGTGCGTAAGTTAGTATCTGTTAGCCATATGCCTGGGGGGAAGATGGCAGAAGATAATCTGGTATCATGCACCATTTGAGTGAGATGTTACTATTCTACGGTGGAGAAGTATGAAACCAGCCAGGAAACTTGTTCTTCCCATGAAACCTTCCCATCTCAGTTCTGCCATTTGGTCTGTAAAAGAGGGAATGGGCAATGGATGGGTAATCCCCAAGGAGCACTAGCCAAGTTCCCAGACTTATTTTTCAAATGCTTTGCATTTCACAGTGCAAGTTGGAATACCAGAAAAACGACCTTTCTTGGTAGCTGTTCTTCTATTCCTGGAACTTGGCAAAGAGACACTCAGTGATGCTAGAGATGCTCTAGTGTTCTGCAGGCTAACAGACAACGCAAAATATTTGGAAAAAATGCAGCAAATGCAGGGCCAAGGAAAAATATTCTGGCAACAAAGATCAACCCTAACCTTTGTAAAATGCATGTCAACAGCAGCATTGTTTATTATTACCAACTATAGTCCTGCTGATACTTTTGAGCTGAGAACTGGTTCTGATTCATATTTCATCTGTGTTGTTCTGCATCACAAACCTCCATCCTTTTGCCTACTGCTCCAGTGAGGAAACTTAACTCTAGTATTTAACAATTAATCCATTGTATTTAAGATCCTCCATTCATCTTGAATCACTTGGAAAAAATATAACCTTAATCTCAATACCCTGCACTCAGATTTTACTGTTTATTGAAACTTTCCAGTATATTGCATAAATACACTTGAATTATAGATTTAATTTTAGCTCATCCCTGTACTTATTAATCCAGATATTATTATTTGCTGTGTACTTTGAGTCACCTGATGTAGCTACTGTTTCTGATTCAGTGACTGAAGCTATAGAAATAGAAGACTTTTTCCAAAACTCCTACAATTCAATTCTTTCTCTGAAGTCACATTAGTACCTGTATTGGTAAGCATTTCATTTCTGGGCACTGTCTTCTAAGAATTCATTCATTTAAAAGACTGAAAAGCAAAAAGGGATGCAATTCCTGGCTATTCAAATTAAAGACCTTTGTTTGAACATAAGCTTTCTGTCCTGAGGAACCACATTTAAAATGACATTTTTAAAAAATCTGCATTTAGGCTTCAAAATCAAGCACTGCCCGTTAAGGAAAGCAGATATCTCATTACAGCTCTCTTGTGCTTATGTCTCATGATGGCATGTTTAATTACAGCCATTTTTACCTATCTTATTCACACACAGTGAACAGTGCTGAATGAATGAGCAGCTCTTCAAGATTTTGCTCCCCCCTCACTATGCACTATGTCTCTATGCCTTCTTTTGCAATCCAAACCCTGCTCCGAAGGCAGGATTAATGACTTCTCTCTAGGTTTTTCTAAAGAGCATTTCAATGTAATGTATGAGTGCTTTCCCAATATTAATCAATTACTATCCACCCTGCAAAGTGGGAAAGTGGTACACTTCCCATTTTATAGGCAAGGAGCTGAGGCACAGAAAGGAGGTCAAAAGTGCCCATTAATTTTCAGAGTCCAATTCGATATGCCTTGGACATGATTATTCGCGGTACTTAGCATTATAGACTACTTTATGCATTCAGCATACTGCTCTTGTTGAATAAAGTGGCTGCTGGTGGTCCTTTGCACCTCACCTATCAAATTCGTAGGATCATAAGTCAGGGACCCAGAAGGTGAGTGGCATACAACCAGTGACCCCCAGGAAACGTCCCGTTAAGGGACGGCCCCACCTAGGAACACAGAAGCCTCATTTTCCCAGGCAGCATTACAACGCCTTAATGTTGGGACCATCCAGTTCACCATTCATCACACAATTCCCAGTTGCTGCACCAGCAGAGAAAGGAATCTCGCAGACAATAGCCACATTACTAGGAGAAGAGGAATTGTTCATACAGACATTTCTTCCATCTCTAAAACAAGACAGTGGTCTGAGGGCAAAATAGCTTGTGGAGATACAATTAACAGTCTCTATCCCCTTGCAGATGTACAGGGGGGTTGGATCAAGGGCAGCCTTATGCTGATACTTCCTTCACAGTCTGGAGAGTTGATGTAAGGAAAGCTTTGGGTTGTCCCTTCAGATTTGCGGTAAAACGTGCTCAGTTTTCCTGAGGGGATGGGTTCATGTATAGTTTAGGAGCCTGTTCACAGAGAGGCACAGTCCTGAGTAACTGTGTACCTGGGCTTGTGCCAGTGCCTATAGAGGAAAAGCCATGTGTGAGATGATATATTTCTAGCTGACTCTTAAAAACTGCCAGGGATGAAGACTTCCCTCCTGTCCCTCTCCACCAGCAGCCTGTTCCAGTGTTGCACTCGCCTTCTAGGAAAAAAGTTTTCCCTAATGTCCAACATGAACTTTCCACGCCTCAATCCATGGCCATGCCCCTTCTTGCATCATCTGCCACTACCAAGGAGAGTTTGATCCCATCATCTTTGTAGCTGCCCTCAAACAGTTGTATTAAATCTCTTCTTACTGTCCTCTTTCCTTGGCCTCAACCCTGAAAGAAGCCAGGACTTTCTGTACCTCTCCGGGGCCCAGATAAACTCTTGGCCCAGAACAGAAGGCTCTGCTTCTTTCAGGGTTAAGGCCAAGCACCTGTACAACCATCCCAGAGCTCCCATCTGAGCTCCAAGCTGAAGTTTCCTTTCCATGTAGGCAGCTGGGGAGGGTTATTGACCTCTTTGATATGAACTGGGGACACAGCCAGAGTCGGCATCAACAGAGGAAAATTCACATCAGTGTTTTCTTTGAGAGCAGAAAAGGCAAACGTCGTCTCTGATGTGTAACTTAAGTGCACT
The DNA here is from genome assembly GCF_964289735.1 of Phaethon aethereus. Classification (NCBI taxonomy): domain Eukaryota; kingdom Metazoa; phylum Chordata; class Aves; order Phaethontiformes; family Phaethontidae; genus Phaethon; species Phaethon aethereus. The sequence goes on from NC_138579.1 coordinate 4,684,964, forward strand.
TCTGTGCTGTAGGGTCTTTCAGGCTCTAGCACGCAAGCAGAGTGATGGAGGCACCACAGAGTGGGCTCCCGAGACAACGGACAGGCGGAGACACCATCTTCACTATCCTGTTAACCACTGAAAAACTAAAAATTACCCAAAAAGCTGTTTTTTCTAGGTACTGTTACATTCTGGTAAGCATAACAAGAGGCATCCAGGCAGGGAGGGAGTTTAGACCAGGTACCAGAAGAGAAAAGGCTGAGCTGGCTGTGGCAGTTAACCTCTGACAGACAGTCTGTAATATACCTGACACAGAAAACAAACCAGGTGGTGCCACTGCTCGGAAAATACAGCCGCGCAGCGGGAGGACTGGGAGCGGAGGAGGGGGAGAGAGGGAAAACATGAGCAGGGGAAAACGGAGAGGGCAGCAGTCGTTAACCCCTGATAGCAAGTATAAAGTATTTTACTCCCCATCTCATTCATTAGACCGCGTCAACTCCAGAAGGACTACATCCATTCCCGCACATAAATCTAGCAAGTTTCTCTTTTAAAAAGGCCAGACACTGTCTTTGCCATGGCAATCCAGCTGTCTGGCCGGCTGCCTGCCCTGCAAAGAGGACCGCAAAAGCTCAGCTTTCTAAGACGAGGGCAGCGCTCTGCCAGGGGCTCCCCGAGGCCTCTGCGCAGCACGGCCACTCGCCCGCCGCCTCCCTGCAGCCCAGGGAAGCAGGACTTCCCCAGGGCACGCGCGGTCCTGTCCCTCCGGCTGGCGATGCCAGCCCACGGGCAGGAGCAGCCTCATCCCCACCTGGCAGAGATCTCAGGGAGGTGAAGGCGTTCAGCAAGCTCCACAGCATAAGCCAAGCACTAATTCACAGAAGCTCGGAAGAGCTCCAGAGCACCTTCTGGGCAACTGATTTCATTGATCGTCCAGCATTAGGGCTCCAGCGTGGTCCTCTCAGGCATCTGCCCATAGGAGATACGGTGCGGGTCAAAATGGAGCTGTAATTCTCACTGCAGAGCCACATCCTTAACAACCCCAAGGAACAAATCTCATTTATAACCCATGCTAAAATCAGGGTACAGTGTTGAGAGAAAGGAATTATGCTGAATAGCTTGCATCTGCTGATGGTTTGGAGCTAATAAAGTTATCGCTGGGCTTCCAGCTTGAGGGGCTCACGATCACGGACAAAGAGGTTACCCATCCTGTCCCATTTTTAAAAGTTGCTCACATCAACAACTGCCCAAGCAAAGCTTTGGGAGATGTAGGAAACAGTTCTGTCCTTGAAATCTAACCTGAATTTAGAATAAAAAGTTAACGATTCCAATAAAAGAACAAGGGCACAAAATGGAGCTATTTTTAACACATCTGTCTATGGTTAAACAACATTGTTTTTCTTTGTGAGAACTTAGTAACACCAGGAAAATTGGATAGCCTTCCTCGAGCTGAGGTATTACAGGGCATCTTGGCATTGTGTGGCTTTCCAGGACATCATTTTAACAGTTCACAAATCAGACTTTATGGGCGTTCTTCTATCATAAATCCATTGCAAAGCAAACACAAGATTTAGAAGTCGCATGTAGCCAGGTAAACTGCACAGAAGATCACCAGCGAGCAGAGCATTTTTTAAATTTATAAAGCATAAATGTATAAAACATTAAGCATTTGTGGTGTTTTATGATGGCAACATTTCTTTTAGGGCCTGATCCAGTCCTCTTTGAAGTCAAATGGAGTCTTTCCATTGACATCAGAGGGTGTGGGATTTGTCTCACGGCAACTTATACCAATGAGAACAATATTTTGCTCTGAAGTCATTACTTTCTGCCATGGATGTTTTGAAAACAGCTCGTCACCTGACAATACACCCTGAAGGTACTGACAGTCCATGTGTTTTCATTATTTAAGAATGAGACTTGGTAACGGGCTCAGCTGTTTAGGGAAGGTAATATTTGTCTTAAGCACGCCTACTATAAAGTAAATTAGCAAAATCTTCTTCAAGCTGTAACTAAAACATAAGGGCACAGCTGCCCTGGAGGAGTACAAGGGCTCCCAATGTAAACTGCACTGATATCGTCACCATCAGAAGGTCATAAAATTGATTGATTATAAATACAGTCCTCATTTGTTTACAGCTTGCATTTTTGCGTCCTGGGTAATTAGCACATTAGCAATCTCTCAAAGTGAGCACTTACAGGTGCCGCTCCGAGATAGCCAAAGTGGAAAACTGCACAAGAGGAGCCTAATTTTCCTCAAACAATTGCAGGATGGATGCATTAGGATGGAGGGGAGAAATGTCAGTTATGTAAGTGTTTAGCTACTTGATCACACCTACCCAGGAGCGAAGGGCGTAAGAGGGCATTAAAATGACCTGTTAATTTCCTTCAACGGTAAGGCAGCACCCAAAAAATGAGAGACATGTCAGCAATGTGAGGGAGATATCCTCTTTGCGAAGCCTGCGGCTGCGCAAGTCTTTTAAGATTCTTTTCCCTCCACGCAAGCCAAAAAGGAAGATAAAGATCACCCTATTTGTGGTAACTGGTACTTAGTTCCTTTTAGTTACACTTAAAATAAACTCTCTTTTACTTCTGCAAAGGTTTCAGCCTTCAGACACACCACTACCGAGCTGTAAGCCAGCCACCTTCCTTTCAGCCCATCTTGGCTCCAAGTTCACGACTACTCTGTGCGCGCAGGACATTAAACTTTAAAGTCACGTTTTATTTGTACAGCTGGATGCATCAGGTTTATGCTTATTGTCTAATTAGCCAACTAAACCACTTTTGAAAGGGTTTTAATGCTTTACCCCCAGTGAGATCTCTGTAGTGAGTGTGTGTTGAAATGCTAATGGAGACAAAGAATTCCTTTTTGTAGGAATTTGCAGTATTTTGGATACATCTCGTGGGCCAAATCTTCAGCTGCTATGGCTTTGCTGGAGTGAGTCAGGCTATTCCCAATTACAGATGTTGATGGACTCCTGAAATTTAATGGGATACTAGAGAAGCTATTCATTAATGTTCTGTTTTAAAATGGTTTAAAACTCCACAGCTAATTTTCAGATTTTTGCTATCTTCCGCAGAAGTTTGTCGGAAAAGCCTCCTGTAGTTGGAACAAGATAACAGCTACAAGATTCACCAACCAACTAACTACTAAAGTGTGCAGTGTATGCCCTGGCATTTACAAGATTTTACAGATTAATTCTTTCAAAACATTTCTGCTGGCATTACTTGCTGCAGAAGTAATTTAGAAATCTCATCCCAATATTTTTTTTTCATCCATGAAACATGAGTGGCAAGTGAGGAAATAGTTAAGTCGCTAGCATATCCTGAGTAGCTGCTATTATCTGTTCATTAGAAAGATAAAATCTTGCTTTACATTTTGGGGGGTATTTCTGCTAACACCAACAATGTTCTTAAATGGAAATATTTTGGAGAAGAACTGCCTCTTCTTATGTATTTGTATAAGCTATGGCAAAAAGCAATCTCAGAAGTGCCTCTAAACACTACAACAGCACTGGTAGTAAATACTGCTAATAACTCTTAATTATGTGCCTTATTTAGTTCCCGTTTCCAAGTGGCATGAATATAACATGCTAAATGATAGCAAATTAGCTTTAAAAATGTTAATAGAAAGTTGCTTAGTGCTTCAGGACATTTTTTGCCATTCTGACAGGAGGGGAACTTCTCCATTAAGATTCCTCTTCAGCCCAATAGAATCCACATCACTCATTCACTTTTTAGACCCTCATACCTCCACACACCCAGAGACCCATTTTCAATGTAAGGCAATAACATTTTAGTTGCTTTACTCCTCAGGTTTGTGTCATTTGGATGACTGAATCTTCCTTACACATTTGCTTGACGTAGCACTAACTCTATACCCATCAGTACACACAGCAGCCAACCTCTGAGCTTGGCTCATTTCAAGTTCAAGGAGGCATAACTTTCCCAGAATCATTATCCAAAGACAAACATGACAGCTTCAAAAGTAATGACAACTGTGCAGGTGCAGAATACTACACAACGCTCACTGCTCTGAAGAATTTACTCTTTCAGTGTTCCTACTTTGGGCGTGATGTCTCCTTATACAACTGTCTCATGACCAAACCACAGAAGAGAAGATCAAGCAAACAATTCCATTTCTAACATTTGAAATTGCTAGGGTTTTTATACTGAAGCCAGTTGCACTACTAAGCCTGTAAGCACAACTTCAGTGGAAAATCTGATGGAACTCATCTGATGGTGTTCCTGTAATGGTGATGACCCAACAGCATGATCACAGCAACTTTTCTAGCTGTAAGTGATATTCTTTATTGAACCAACTGATACAAAGAAGGGCAAAAATTTTCAAGAGGAAGAGCTTTTGTTCCTAAAGTTGTCCATTCCCCCCAGCTGCATCACTTGCACTAACATTATCCCTCCTTACAAGTTTTGCTTCACATTTGCTCTTTGCAAGCACTAAGCGCAATAGGAGATCAGAGATGAAAAAAACTTATCTTTGCAAAAAAACAGACCATATCCGCAATTTATCCCAGAAATCTCTCTGGCTATTCGGAAATGTTTTGCTACCATTCCTCATAATTTGTTTTCTTCATGCTGCTATCGTGCTGCACTTTTGAGGTTGGATGATCACAATGTAAATTTTCACCTCCACACTGAAGTCAATGAGTTGAGTTGCTTTATAGCAGTTAAGGATCTAGTTCCTGACAACTCGACTTTGGCAAAGAAAGGGATGAGCTGTGTTTTGCAAACAAGCGATCCGGTGAACTTCATTCTTTTTCTCTGTTCATGAACCAACATTGGTTTGGTAAGAGATATTTGTTATTCAAGTACTTGTTGGACAGCTTGGATCAACAATGGCTCATTCCAGAAACAGTTCATTTCAATTTCTTGCTGCTCATGGGGTGAGAACTGTCACCTAAATCAGATGGAGCTGATTCTAATCTTTGAGGGGAAGAGTAAGCCTTTTAAAAATAGGAGAACAAAGGCTGATGAAGAACAAATAATCTTGTTCACATGTAAATACAAGTACACGTACAAAGAGCAACCAATTCCCAACCTAGCATGCAAATAAAAATCTGTCCAGGCATACACAGACAGAGAGTTATCAAGTACCTCAACAGACTCAGGCTGGCAAGCCCAGCCAGAGTAAAAAGTATCAAGGGTTGAAGGGATTGTTATTCCCACTCTAGTTCAACTTCTGTCCCAATGGCAATGGGATTTCAACCTCTAATTCCTGCAGTGACCCCACTAAACTGTGGCTGAATTAGAGTATCCTCCCTGCAAGGTTGTCAAGGCTTTCAGTGATGAAGCATTCAAGGCATTCCTTAGTAAAATCCAGCAATGTTTAGTTACTCAGTGTTGCTATTTGCATACATTTTCCTGTTCAGAAACGTTCATCCTCAGGTTCCCACCTATCAGTTCATGCTATTTTTTTTGCCACCAAGTTAAAAATCACTGCTGGTATCTTTTTGTGATGGACAGATTGCACTCAAGCACACTCTTCACTTCCTCTTTCAACACTTACAGTGACTGTCTCGCAGTACTTGACCGGCACCTTTCTCTAAACTTTGGATAGTTGAGGTGAGCTTCAAAAAAAATATCAAATAAAGGTTGAACTTTCTATGAATTTCTTAGGGAGCATCAGGATGAAAACAGTGTCCCTGCACGGTGTGTGCAGGGGTTTCTGACATCTTTTCAAGTGTGTAGGCACAGGCAGAAAAACAAAGGATTTTACAAAGTTCTGCCACTTTAACTGCCTTATTAAAACAGCATTTCGGATCCTGCAAGCTCACTTACTACTACGTATTGCTTCTCTGCTTACCCCACTCTTCAGGACAGTCTCTTTGGCTTGAGTATCTGAATGGCGAGCCAAGCCAAACTGATTTCAGAACATTTTATGAAAATGTTAATATTGCTTTGTTACATTACCAGCAGATGTGAAGGCTTTCCCACTTGAATTTCGACATCGTGGTGTATGTCACTGCATATGGCCACATGGAGCCTTACGACGCTCCTCCAAAGACTGCATTGTTAGAGTGATGTTATTGCAAACATGAGTTTCTACATGCCATTGCTGCAACTCTCACCTCATCATGAGCCAAATGAAGGAACAAGGAAAAATATTAAAAGAAGAAACTAAAAGTAAGCTGGAATTAATTTCACTGAAATAAATATTTTTGTAAAATCAGCTGTACAAGCTAAACTGTTACTACATCATCCAGGAATGAAGATATACTTCTCCAAGTTGCAGATCTTTTCTGTGGATTTTTCTGAACCAATTATGACATTACATCTTCACCACCCTTTCTCTTCGAAAATAAGGTATAACATAAAGAACTTATTCTATAGCTTGGGCTATATATAAAAGCTCCTGAGCGCTAGGTTAATTCAAAAGTGGTAATCAAAGTTTTATAAATGCCTAATCAGATACAAAGACTAAATTTTATCTCCAGATAACCACAGGATGCTCCAAGTCCCCTTTGAATTCCATGGCAGGTACCTCCCTTAAACTACCAGAAATACCAGAAAATAGCAACTGCAGCCAGAGTCTACTCCTAAAGAGGACATTTCAGTTTGTATAAACCAGATTATCTACACAGATACCAAAGGCCCACACCAAGTTCTAGCACTGGAGAATCTGTCCTGCAGAGATTGGGAGAGCTCCTGCAGAGCTCTCACGCAGAACGGCAGTGGTGTGTAACATACAGATTTCTGAAAGCCATCTGGGAATTCCCCACTGTGCCCCTCAACCACGAGGGTTACCCTGTCTTGACTTCTTAATTTAGACAATTGGGGTCTCCTCCGTGCAGGGAGAGGACATCCTTCTAAATACATTAGTGACTCACCCCCGGTCATAACCTACTGTTGTTGAGAAAATTTGTTGTTTATGTCTGGGGAAGCCGAAAAGGTTTTGCCAAAGTGCTTCCTTTGGTAACATCTTATACATTTTAACGTCACAGCTGCTGCCAAGCCAGGGGCCCTAATGTCTCCATAAGGATGTACAGCTAGCTAAGCACATCCAAATCACAAGCGTGCCCTTGAACTGTCCGAAGGAGCTGCTGCCTCACTATCCCTCCTGCAGGCACGCCAGTCCTCTGCACGTGCCCCCACAAGTGATCCATATGCACCTAGCATTTGATAAACACATTCCAGCAAGTGGCAGGACCAAGCTCTTCTCAGGAGAAAACTCAGAAAGACGCAAGGGCTCTGACCGTTGTAATTCTTAGGCATGTTTTTCTCACACTTTGGTTTTTTTAATACAACTGAAAATAATTAATGGCTTCAGGACAAAAAGGAAAGAAATTATAATTTCTTGGACATACACTATCATAGCCTCGCAGGAGAATTACATAAACAAAATCTACTGTGCATTGCTGTAGAAGGGAGAGCACCCAGTCCTGCTTGGGGGAGAGGAAAACGCCACTGAGGTCTGCTCCCTTAGTGCTACTGTTTTGCACTTCAGGATGGCCACCATAAGCTATCTTAATCATCACAAAGTGAATCATCCTGTGTAAGGTTCACAACACAGAGAAAACATAGCTTTGTTTCTCAAATTGCCCACTAGATCTGCATCAGCATCGGGACTCTTTCTTTATGTCAGGGCCTTGAGGGCATTAATAGGCCTTAATGGCCCTGACTAGGCTCCCCTCCACACCCCTGCCCATGGGCCCAGGAGCTCAGCCCAAGGCCATCAGTCCCAGCCTGAGCTAAATCTGCAGGGTTCAAGCCATCCTAACCAGAAAACAGTCTATGTTGTTCCTCATGCCACTGAGCTGAGCACCAGAGCACGCGTGACACCTGTAGCAGGCAGCTGGAAGAAGGTCATCAGAAGATAGTGCTCAGATGGCAACGCAGTTCATCCCACCTCCGCAGAGCACTAGATCTCAGGGAGAAGAAGATCACACACAGAGCTTTTAGACAATGGCATTTTCCATACATGTAAAAAACCAGCTCTAGAAAACTTACTCTAGGTTAAAACACTTAGGTTAAAAGACAGATTAATCTAGGGGATGTATCTCCCAGGAATGCCTTCTACCACTACTCCAACTTTCTGCAAAAAGCACTCTGCTCATAGAAAATCACACGTGAGAAACTGCTACTTGGAACAACTTTAGAAGGGCAATCAAAATTTTAGAAATATAAGCACAGACAGTGTTTCCCAGACTTGCACATGCACCATTCACAATTTGGTTTGACATTAGGCTCGAGTTTCTCAGCAGTAATCATCGATGTTTCAGGTTTCTATTTTTCATTGCCCAGTTTGGGGCCTGACTTTCAAAGAACAAAGAGCTTCCTGAAAATCAGTTCCTGACATTATCGACTAGTTGTTAATTAGGGACGCAGGTGCCTACATGAGGCATCTAATTTGAACATTTTTGCTTACACACTCTGAGCTATCGACTTCCTCCTTGCTAATCAGCTGCATAACGCAGAGACCTAACATGTTAATCACTCAGAAGTTAAAAGAAGTTTCCAAAACGAAAATAAAACGTAGGAAATTATTTTCTGGCAAGTGCAATGAAAGTATGCCTGCTACTGATGTGGACAAGATTTTTTTGGTGAGCAAGATGAGTTCTGAAAGAGCAATCCTATTAGAATCGCACTGGCATTTAAGTGACATTTTGGCAAAACACCATGGAAACATTTGGTCACATCCTCCCAGTCCTTAATTTCTTCCTTAAATGTGCTTTTTAATATGTCACAGTTGTTAAATTTGTAACGATAATTCCCTTGAGACTAAACAACAGTGCTTGGTATGTGAAAAATGAACAATACATTTACACCAGTAAACCAAGAGGAAATTTTAAATAAACTTATAATTGAGTACAAATAGTCTGAATGTTACTTTTATGAAATCTGACCATTCTGTACGCTGATTTTAGCAGCAGGATGTCCTAAATAAACTCAACTAAAACATATGCTGTCATACTCTTTTTCAGTTGTGACATAACTATCCAGATTCTCTTCTTCGGATGGCTTTATTGCCATTAGTCAAAGGTCGGTGTACGGAAAGGCAACTAAGCACTTTAATTTTAAAACTTTCATTTTTGAAAATGACCAGCAAAATCCTAGAAATAAATTTCAGAAACTTCGAAAAAGCACTTTCAGCTTCTTTTGATGGGAGGGAAGAGGAGTTGAGATTGGTATACAAAAAGACTCATATAAATTCCTGCTAAATCTAATATGGAATTTGACTCCACAAACATTGGGCAAATCAATGCCCCAGCAGCAAGGGGCTGGTCTGGGTAGGGAGAACACAAAGCTGGTGTGTTCCCTGGTATAACTGCCTTCATGTGCTTTGCAATCAAAGCTTCTGTTCTTGCTGCCCTAACTTTGCTTGTATAGGACTAACATTACATTATACAAATCTTCAGGACAAGTAATTAACAACTTATTTTAATTGTTCTGCAAAGAGTTGAGGACGTTTCTAGGTCCTGTGCAAACACTAAAACTACTATTAACCTGTGTATTTCCTAGCCAGTATAAACAGCTTTCAGTATGTCTGCATCTCCCACCAGGGCTCAGGGCTGTAGTCCTACTCATTTTAATGGGATTTCTCTTCTCGTAACAGAGCACTCACTGTGCGCTACGGTGGCAGCAGGACCATTCAGAATAGGAACCGATCCATTTGCTTTTTCCTTTAAAAATAAAATCAACCCATTTGGATTCTGGTTTCTGGGGCAGAAATCCCATAGTGCTTTTAGCCTTGAGCATTTACTCAGACCTCCTTTTGGCTTCAGTACGAGTGCAAACAGCAGTACAATTTAACAGACACATCAGTGCACTGGGATTCAGAAGTTCAGCAATCAGCGCTGCTGCTAACCATTGCCACCTGCTTTACCTCTCAGTGCTCTTGCTCCTCTCCCACTCTGTCTCTGCCTTGTCTAGTTGAACTGTAGGCTCCTTAATGCAAATAACATCTTCCTGTAACAGTTTTCAGTGCCCAGCACCGGAGCCTTCACCTCTTTTGGGACTATCAAGCATTTGTATTATAGAAAATAAGAACACAGAGACAGCCCTTCCCTCTTGGCTTTAGTAATGAACATGGGTATTTCAGCCATGATGTGTCAGCCCTGTGCTCTCCACCTTTGTTATCTCTAATTATTTATCTGCTAAAGTTGTTCCCTTCTGAACAGCGTAAACCTTCCCTGTCTCCTTAACCCATTGCTCTGTATTATTCACTGAGACTACGTTCAGAGGATGTTAGTACAGTTGCAAATTCAATCATTCTACACTTAGAAAATGTGCCGGTCAAGACTGCCCCTGCCTTAAGTCCTTGGAGTGCAGGCAATGATGCACATGCTTTCCTTCTATGCTCAACCCATTTTTTTCTCCGCTGGCTTTAGGCATGTTGTACTATGGATATCAGAGGTGGAGATGAATTCAGACATGGCCAAGTGGTGTACCCTTGGCTCCAAGCTCATTCCAGCCTGGAGACAAATGGACACGCATCTGTCCACTGTTGTCCCAAAATCTGACTCCTTTGAAACTAATCTTGACTGAGAACCACCTGTAGCTTTCATGCCAGCACTGGTCTCCTCTCAGAGACAACTCACTTGAATTCCCACTATTCACATCCAGTCTCACTCCTTCTCCTGATAACACTTTGTCTCCTTTTGCCTGGCCAGCCAGTCCCCACTCTTTGTCCTATTTATGTCTCTCCTCCACATATATTGCTTCTCTGCCCCTGCTTCTTCCTCCCTTTCTCTACCATCACAGATAACTGTTTCTGCCCCGTACATTTCTGATGTTATTAACCCCACCCAATTTCCCGTCTGAAGCTCTTTCTGTCCTTTCCCAGACAACTGACTCTATCCCATTACTTCTACCCACTCTCAGTTTCCCTTGACTTATTAGTCCCCATCTCTCTGCAAGTCCCGTTCAGTTTCCTCATGCTGCTTCTTCAGACACAACCTTGGAAGACTCCTTGCTCCCATCTTCCCCTTCCCCCATCCTTGTGGTAGTCCTGGTCCCCTCTGAATTGAAGTCATAGATTCCTCCTCTACATTTTCTGGTGACCCAGGAAAGAAGAGCACAGGTGGAACAAGCTCTAAAGCCAATCTGCACCTCCTTCCCAGAGCAGCCATCTCCACAGTCATGTTCAGACCCCTTCCAGCACCGTGTGGGGATGCTGTCTCAGCTGCCTGGGCGGCAGTAACATTTAGGGCACCTAAATCTCCACTGAGCACATACAAACTGAGATTTATCAGCCTTGTGATTTGCCAAGGTGCAAGCAGATTTTTATCGGTATAGCAAAAATATAATGTCCCTGGAAGGAGCAAGACAAATACACTGTGAAGAAATGATGTAAGAAAAGCTTTTTCCATGCCGTTCTTCTGAATGAAATTCTTGTACTCAGTCACCAAAAGAGTACCTGCTGCTTCTGGGCAGATATTTTTAAGGCACTTGATTCATTAATTGCACTTTACCCAATAAGTTTCTGGGCCAGTACCAAAAATAACTGTATTCTCCACTCAGACATATTTTGAATGGTATCTTGTGATGATGGGGAGAAGGGAGAAAATGCAATCATGTAACCTTCAAAGCTCACAGTTCTCATTAAGCTACACTAAATGTCAAAGTCTCTCTAGCTGAACCTGGCAAAGTTATCGAGAGAATTTCATCCTAGGACTCCTATGGGAACAAACTCACTTAATGTTTGCCCACATCACCTCTGTTGGCCACGTATATCATGAACATGTCTTTGATCTACTTCTGTGAATGCGACAAAAGGCAGTATGTACTCAACCAAAGCAATATCTTTCATGACTGGATGGATTTCCAATATTCCAGAACCAAACGGCACCTAATAGCCTAATCCTGTTGCACCTCGCTGCCCCTGACAGAAAGACAGCAGCAGCTTTCCTCTCTACCTGTTCTCAAGACCATGGATCACATCTCTAGAAAACAAAGCATCAAAAGAAATCCAGCTGCACCAGCCCAGCCCAAGAGCTATGCAGGTAGCAAATTCCCCCAGGAGTCAGTCAGACAATGCTACCACTCATTAGGGCTGGGTGGGACAGCAGAAATGGGAATAGACATTTCCCTTCATTCATCAAACTGGAACAAGACTGAAAGTTCAGAAAAAAACAAGCACTTGGCAGAGTCAATGACTGGAGACAACTCAGGAGAAAGAGAAACTTTGATCATTAAAACTGCAAAGAACGAAGGTTAAAAAGAAGTTGTTACATAAAGGGGATACTTTAGTTACGGGAATGTTTGATCCGATTCGCAGCTAAGGATGTGCATCCATTTTAAATGGAAAATCCTTTAGCTTTGGTATGAATTTATCTAGCTTGCCAGAGAAATTGCTCATATCAAACTGTCATTTGGATGTTCAGCCATTGAAAACACAGTTAAAGCATGTCCCTTAATTAGAAATCCCGTGGAAATGAAAACAATCCTCTCTGGCATCTAGTTACCCTGGATGGTAAATTGGACTTACCATCTGGCACGTCCCCCTTCCTGTTTGCGTGGGTGGACGGAGGCAGACAAGGAATTCTGCTCCCCTTCCAACAGCCCTCGGAGACAAGCAACCTCCCATGCCAAGGTTTCGTCTCCCGCAAGCGTCTCACTACAAATAGGTCTGGTATGAGCTTCTCAGATTAGAAGTGGATGGGATAGGCGTCTTCTGCCTAGTAGGGACCAAGAGAAGCTTAGCATAACATTTTAATGGATAAATATATTTTAAAACTGTTTCATTTCACTAGATAGGAGTCTCTTTGATCAGGCCGCATTCATTTTCCAGAAAAATGTCTTCAGTCATCGCTAATAAAAACAATACAATTCAGTAATTAACTTCTGCTACTGGAAAGATTCAGTAATTCGGCAGTATCAGTCCTTCCAACTCTAACCATTTTGTCACTGGTCTTGTATTATTAAATATTTTGTTGAAAGTCCCATGTCCCAGCAGCTTGTTACTATATAAGAATTTCAGGCTCATTAAAAATTAAAACAGGTTTCAAATCCTCACAGGTGTGAAGAAAATATTAAAAGATTAATCCCAAAGGTTAAAAAGAAAAAGGTGTATTTTAGCAGTTTAGCAGAGGACAGCTAACCATTGGAACAATTAACTTTGGGATACGTTAAGTTCTTTCTCATTTGAAGTCTTTAAGTCAAGATAGCATAACACTTCCTCTTGTAGGCAGCAGACAGTCTGACACACGAGCTTTGGAACGCTACCCAGGAATCACACAGCGAAATTCTCTGGCTCATATTTTGCCGATCAGATTAGAGAAGCACAACCACGCCCAGGGACCTCAAACTATTAATTGATGGGCAGAGAACCCAAAGCACTCTGGTTTTGTGCTTGTGGTAACAAATTCACAAGCTTTGAAGGCTATACACTGGCAATGTTGATACACTGCATTCAACTTCTCTGAAAACTTCCTTTATTTATGGCCTCTTTTTACAGGATATTTTTCACTTTATAGGAAATAGATCCTCAGTTGTCAGCCAACATAGCTAGTTGACTTGAGATGAACTACATCAGGATTTTACCAAAACTAGATCTAGTAATTTCTCCTCTCCTTCAGGAATTGCTCCTGAAGTGGTTACCAGATCCAAGCATGTCTGCAAGAAAGCCTCATCCCTCAGATTTCCCAGGTTTTACAGAGGTTATAGATCAGCTCCACAGAGGCTTGGTAGGCATTTCCTCTTATCCCGCAAAAGGACCTGAGGAGACTGAAGAAGTGACATAATCTTGTCCCACATGGACTCCACATAGGCAGGTTCAGAGGTGTGAAGACAGAAACAGAAGGAGGAGAATCTGCTCTGTGCCAATCTTTCTCTGGGAAAGCTACTTCTGCTGTGGGACTAGTATAACAAATTTGGTGTGGTCCTGTTCCTTTTCCATCACTTTCCCCACCAAGAAGTTCCCCATTGCTTGGCTAAGCTTCCCAGGACAGAGGCTGAAGAGAGGACATGGACTGCAAGAAGCAATAAAAATAAAAGTAGGGTATTAAATAAGGCATTGGTGCAGAGTAATAGGAAGGGAGGAAAGGAATGGGCTCATGCATATTACAGTCCTATAAATGAAAAAGAATTCTTAAATCAGTATTAAAGAGGGCTGAGTTACGGCATGAGAAAAGTAGTTTTATCACCTATTGTGCAGTTGTAGTTAATTTTGTACAGATTTTACAGACATCCTAGCTATCATGCAATGCTCCATACAATCACTGTGGGTGACACTCCACTTTTATCACAAGTGCTGTTAATAATACCATTACTTGGGCAAATCTTCCATGAACCTCAGTTGGATGTTTCCTTAAGTAGGACCTGGGGTCAGATGAGACCTGATGAATATACATGGCAGGAGAACGAATCTGATTCCTGACTACACAGAAGAGAAACATCTGGTATGTGGGGATACATAAATACACACACACATGCTTTCCACCCAGGCAACCTCAGTCAGATTAGCTACAACCATCTTTGTAACAAATCTTTAAAGTCCCTCTGGTTAGGGGTGTCTCCTTGGGAAAGTCATACAATAGTCTAAAATTCAGTAGAGCCCTTGTTTGTGAACATAAACTACTTTCTACAGACTGGCTTTGAAAATACGCTATTAACAGCTGATTCATCTCACTGTACATCCAAGTCATGACTGTTTGATCAGAAGATTGATTGCTTCTGATGGCCACCTGAAATGCTAATATAAACAGGTAACTTGATGGTCAAATAAGCAATTAGCAGCCAAATCAGATGATTAGTTATCAATCACCTCAGCTGCTGATGTTCATCATCTAAAAGAGTAGCAGCAAGCTAACTGGAAAATTAACCTTAACCACCTAGCAGTTTGCTAAATCATGGATAGTCAAATGACATCAACAAGTTGTTTCTTAAATTCTAAACAAGCCCAATCTTTTTTTGCAGTGTTATTAAATGTCCAGGAGTCATGTGAAGTGTGTATTAAAGCGTTTCACTATGTATCCTGAGAAGAACATCCTCAGCATATGCCAGAATGCAAAAAAAAGGAGAAAAGTCATATTTAGCGTAACTCAGTGAAAAGCCTGTTTTTCACTTGCCAGACAGGTCACCCCCTTAGAAATAACGCTACATATAACCCCCATCTCTAGACCACCTGTAGTAGGCTCATCAGCATGGAGCGTTATACAGGAGTAAGAGGAATATGCAGAGCTTCCAGCATGGCAAACACATAGAATCACAGAATGGTTTGGGTTGGCAGGGACCTTTCAAGGCCATCTAGTCCAACCCCCCTGCCATCAGCAGGGACATCTTCAACTCGATCAGGTTGCTCAGAGCCCCGACCAACCTGACTGGGAATGTTTCCAGGGATGGGGCATCTACCATCTCTCTGGCAACCTGGGGCTGCAGAGATCAAAGTCTAGGGAGGGGGATAACCTAATGCTCTGGCTCAGGCAGCCTTAGCTTGCCCCCAGAACCTGAAAAGAAAAAAGGAGCAGCAGCAAATGAGGAATGAGCTCATTTGCACCCTACCCAGTGAAACCACATTTGTCTGCCCTTCACATTAGCCACGTCTGGAGATAATCCACGCAAATAAACTGCAGGCTGCACACTTAAAAATACCTTCGTTCCTGCTTAGTTTGGAACCAAACATGAAGATTCCTTCTGTTACAATGGCTACTGCAACAGAGACGGTGCTTTCCATCACCGGTGGGTGACAACATGTTAATTGTCACTGACCTCCATGAAATAAAGAGCAATCAGACCCTGATATAGGCTATGCATTGTGGTAACTCCTGCAACTTTCACTGGCTTTAATGCCTGGTGAGAGCACTAGCACTTCGGTGTATTGCAGCACCTGCTGTCCTCAGATCTCAGCGCGTGCTACCAAAGGAAGGCCAGCCCTGTCCCCAGGGTACTGATGGGAAATTGCAAGAGGAATCACTGATGTCATCACTTCTGATGTGGGAATCTATCGTAATCACACTCCCTTGCAAAATGCAAAGTTCTCCAGAAGAAGAAAGGAAATTCTGCTATTTGGGAAAAAATGTCAGATGACTTAGGATACAATAGTTAATTTTCCTCATGGCCATAGAAAAAAACAGTTCCTGGCTTGACTGGAATTGTCCATATGTGTTGATGCATGTGTTAATCTTAAATCACTGGTTGGTTGAGCCTCCTCTGGTGACCTGGAGCAACAGTGGAAGCCATTTCAACTCTTGCTTTGATTTTCACTGGTGCTCTTCTGTGAAGTTTGAAGCTCTAATTGCTTCAAACATAGAGCCAGGCTTTTGCTAACGTGCAGACACATCACTATAGCTACCCCTTTTCAGGGGTCTCTTAAGTGTTAGGAAGAAAACCAATAGGAAGAAAGCTAAGATTTAGAAGCAGTTGTAGTTGCAATATTTTTGTATACTATAGGTCCAGGGCTCCTGGTTACTGATGGTTACCGTTTGTGTGACCTTTGATCTGCTGAGCAAGCATTTGTTGAATGAATGGTATTTCAGCCCCTGTGTGATTGAAGTGCCACAATCTTGACAGTTGTGCAGCAGATGCATCAGTGACACAGCAATGTGCTGCAACCACCGAAGAAATGAAAATACCAACTTTATTTCATATCAAAATGAGAAAAAATCATTTTGTAATTAATGAAATGCAAGCTTGCAGAGCTATTTTGATGCAATTCTGAAAGAGATGTGCTTTTCATGGCTCAAGGCCTCATCTGTGTTCCTGGGTAGAAAGCTCTCCTTACTAGACAAGTGCTTTTGATGCCAAATTTTGTGGTGTTCTTCCATCATTCCAAGGTGATCCCCTTCACCTCTTGTGGTGAGGTTACCAAACATGTATAAATGATGAAGAATCACAAGCCTGTCAACGTAGCACATATTTCTAATTTGACAGAAATTTTTGAAAATGCCAATCTCTGTAGCTGATGTTTACTCACTCTTCCAATTGCTGCTTCCCCTACCAGTCTCTTCTCAAGAATACACATGATTGATTGATACTTTTTATCTAAGAATTGCAGTGATCACAGCCTCTGAGGTTAGTACCTACAGACTCCTTTGCTGTTCTTTCAAAAAGTCTTCTTCAGCCTGTTCACTGACAGAGTAGAAAAGTAGTACAGGTAAGGTTTGCTTGGCTTTAACAATCTTCTAGTCTTCGGGAGTTATCTAGGTGTTGACAGTACAGCCTATCATAGAGCTGCAATGTCCTGGATTTGGCTGGGATAGAGTTAATTTTCTTCACAGTAGCTACTATGGGGCTATGTTCTGGATTTGCGCTGAAAACAGCGTCAGTAATATAGAGATATTTTTGTTATTGCTGAGCCAAGGAGCCTTGCAGAGTCAAGGCCTTTTCTGCCTCTCACCCCACCCAAACCAGTGAAGAGGCTGGGGGGGCACAACAGGTTGGGAGGGGACACAGCCAGGACAGCTGACCCCAACTGACCAAAGGGCTATTCCATACCACGTCATGCTCAGCTCATAAAGCTGGGGGAAGAAGAAGGAAAGGAGGGACATTCAGAGTGATGGCATTCGTCTTCACAAGTAACCATTACCATGGAGCCCTGTTTTCCTGCAGATGGCTGAACACCTGCCTGCCGACGGGAAGTGGTGAACGAATCCCTTGTTTTGCTTTGCTTGTGCATGCACAGCTTTTGCTTTACCTATTAAACCGTCTTTATCTCAACCCACGAGTTTTCTTACTTTGACTCTTCCAATTCCCTCCCCCACCCCACTGGTGGCGAGTGAGCCAGCGGCTGCGTTGGGGCTTAGTTGCCGGCTGGGGTTAAACCACAACATGCAGACACGGAGAGGAAGCAGTTGTACAATTTTGTAAGTACATTTGGACAATGAAGCAAAAATACCTGGTGAGCATTTAAAAACAAGACTCATGAGATCAGCTTATTCCCCTGTGTCTTTGGGAAGCATGGGGGCATAAGCCTGCTGACTTTTATCCTTGCCATTATACTGAGGCATTCACATAAACAGAAATTAACAAAGTCAATCATAACAATCATGGGATATCTCCATAGTAATTAGAGACATTTCCTTAAAAGGAAATTAATAATTTTTTAACAACAACAAAGTCAGAAATTTTTAAATAAAATTAACTTTCATGTATCTAGTGAGCACGCTGCAAGAAAATCACAGACCTTTTTAGCCCACTGGAAAAATGATCTGGATAAAAAGTATTCACATTCCCTAAGTATGAAAACATTAATAGCATCATAACTAAACCTTCTGGCCCTCAGGTTCAGTGTCTTGAAATTCTCACCTACCTACTTGTGTTATTGCTTACAGTTGTTGCATGTAGAATTTCCCATCGAATTTCTCATTAAAAGTCACAATGCTCTTATCACAATACCAACACAGAACAAACCAAACAGCATCTAGGATCTAGCATAACAGTAGTTATCTGTCTGGCCTATGGATCCACAGCAAGAGCTCTCAAGTGTCAAAGTAATATACATAAAGAAGATGACAGCTCCTGCCCCGCCCCATCCCTCTGAAAGTGTACGTCCTACAGGAGTATTTCAGTGAGCAGCCCAGAAGCCATATAGTTGTATTTGGTCAATATTACCCATACAAAATCATGAGTACCTCTCTTCTTTCATTCTCACTTCTGACTGCAGTTGGTAGGACTGTAATACACGTATGTTTAAATGCTTTGCCGAATCAGGATGGGCAGCACCATCAGCCAAGCTCTGACACCTCTGTGACAATCTAACAGTGGGAGACAGAAGAAGCTTTAAAGTTTAATAAAAGGTCGTCATCTCAACTTTCCTTTTTCAAGTCAGAACCCAACACAAAAGGCAGTGAGAAGGAAAACACTGATACGCCTGGACAAGGCACTCGGCAAACAGAGAGACATCTATCTAGAGCCAGAACAGATGAGAAGTGAAGTGATTCACCTGGGGACATGGACTGCTTTACTCACAGTCCTGCGTATTCCCATCCTACCACCATCCTACACAGAATCAACCTGAGTTAATACAGCTCCCCAGGCAAGCAAGACCCTGCCTACTTGCATCACCCGATAGGATCAGGCTGTAGCTAGCTGGGAAGCCCATTACATGTGTGTGGTCAGGCTTGCAAATATACCATTGCAGTAAGACTATAAAAGACATATTGAACTAAATTTTTCCAAGGATGATGTAACTGGGTGGGGGCACTACCAGCCTCATGATAAGCTAAGTATAATGATAGCTGAAATAAAACATTTGCATATAAATTTTCACTCCTAACATTTATTAGCAGCAGGGAGATAATAGTGTAACAAGTCAATGAAGAGTTGCTATGAGATCATATTTGACTTACTGTGAAGCTTGTAGGCATTGTTTCCTGGAGGAAGTACCCATTGTGTGTAGTACAGTAAAAACTATGTTTTAAAAAAAAAGAGATAAAATAGTTGCCTTAACACGGCAGCAGCATTGTCGCTGTAAATCTGTCATGCCACATATTTTATTACATTTTCATAGCAGAAGAGGGAATTTATGATGTGATACTACAAGCTCCACCAGCCTTCTTCTGTCAGTGGGGTACCTCTCTTAACTCATATCTAAAATATTTGCTGATACTGAAACGTGACTGTGAGACACAAAAAGTCTTTTACAACTCCAGAGAACGTTATAGTCATCTAGCTTAGAGCAAAAAGAAGAAAAACAAATAGCTTCAGCATCTGTTTCTGCAAAGAGTGGACACTGTTCTGAAAATACTTCTTCTCATGGAAAGAACAGAGAGAGAGAACCACTGCTGAGCCTAGGCTGCTTTTGTGGATGAAGCAGTACCACAAAGATGTTATTGCTATTATTACCACATAGAAAATTGATGCCAAGGCTGTATGTGAGACCCTCATCTTTATCATTACCCTTTGGGGTAAGATTCACACAATGCAAACAGTCTTTGGGCCTGAATCTCCTGTAGCCAAATATCAACAATGGGGTCAGGGCGTTATATTCATTCCTTCTGGATTATATGAAGCTCCCCACTAATATGCTCCCAACAACCAAGGACCGATCATTTACTTTCTTTGTGGGAATGAGTTATGGTATATTTTGAATATGCTAGCCTAGATACAATTGTTACTTCAGCATGACAGGACCTGGTCCATTCTAAACACAAGCAAAGTCTTTCGATACTAAGTATTGAGGACTCCTATTGATGAATTAGAAACAGGTACAAGTGACACTGCAAATTTAATTTGATTAAAATATTAGGCAGGTTTCTGTTCACCTTAATAGATAAAGAATGTGGTGTCAAGAAAATCCTTGGGAAAAGAACTAGGGAAAAGAACTAAGAAAAAGTGCAACTTGGTGTATAGCTTATGAATAAGACAACAGCAACAAAAATCTAGTAGGTTGGTTTAAATCAAGAGGGCTATAATAAGAAAAAGAACTTCAAAAGCATTCGCAGGGAGAAACATTCCACCAAGACAAAGTCATCTGTCCTTACTTTCCCAAAAACAGCATGATCAAAGCTGATTATGGGATTTCAAGCCCTGAATGTTTCTTTATATTGCCCAAGCAGAGAGTGAAAATGCTTTATGATACCAAAAGGACAAAAGGAAGATCCTCAGATATTACAAAGCAGGGACCAGGATTTAACGTCTTTAAAAAACATCAGTGCCTCCATCCCACCCATATGAAGATGTGAGACACAGCCCATCAGAGTTAGCATTGGCTGTGTACTTTTAGGTAATGTACTGATATATTACTAAACAACAACATATGCACGGCATTTGTAATGAGATTGGACTTTTAACCTTCTGAAGCAGTGGGAAACAACGGGGCTTTTAAAAATACCAGCTCAGAGGTAAGGAGAGGGTCAGCCCAATACAATTTATAAATATAAAACCAGTTGCATAGCTGAGTTTCACTTTAAAACATAAATTATTTGAAAGAATAAGAGGAAGCCAGAGGAGGAGTGAGAAAAAGAAAGCTGGCATAGGGGAAAAAGCTAGGAGACAAAACAAGAGATGGGAGAGGAGGAGTGTATAGCCTCTCACAAACTACCCCACTACCTACACTCCTCTGGGGCTCCAACTCACACACTTGCAGTAGTGACTGCTTGTCCATTGGCCTGACCAGCAAACTCTGAACACCAAAAACTGAGGGGTGACTTGTCCTACACGCACACACTGAAATGCAACCAAATGTTTGTTCCTTTAAAAGGCTTGAGCTCCGAATACCAGGTAATGACAGCTCCGTCTGGATGGATGAACCAGATGAGACTGAAGCCAGATCGTCAGTTGCGATAAATGGAACTAGAGTGGGTCCAGCTGATTTACACTAACTTAATGAACTTGGTGAAGACTATCATGAAATATAAAGCTCTGCGTGCTCACGGTGCCGCTCAAAAAAAGGAAAAAAATCACTGTTGTCTTTTGCCAGTGCAAGCTGCATTAGTGCCCTATAGGCACACTCAGTAGCTGCAAGGCCCCACCTCTCCCATGTTTACAGCCACCATGACACACTCCCACCGTGTCACCAACAGAAAGATGTTTTCTATCAGGTAATAGGAAATCGCAATACCCTGCGTGAGCATGCAGCTGTCATTCTGTGACTCGGAGCATGCACAGTCCTCTTCTGCAACTGGTCATGCTCTCTTTAAATGGCCTGAGTTTTGGTTACATGATGGGCCAAATTTTGTGCCTGATATATGCCAAGGGGCTTTGGGGACTACACAGAAAAAGCCAGCAAGCAATGAACCACTATAATCATAGAATCACAGAATGGTTTGGGTTGGAAGAGACCTTCCAAGGCCATCTAGTCCAACCCCCCTGCCATGAGCAGGGACATCTTCAACGAGAGCAGGTTGCTCAGAGCCCCGTCCAGCCTGACCTGGAATGGTTCTAGGGATGGGGCATCGACCACCTCTCTGGGCAGCCTGGGCCAGGGTTTCATCACCCTTAGTGTGAAAAATTTCTTCCTTAGATCTAGTCTAAATCTACCCTCTTTTAGCTTGAAACCATTACCCCTTGTCCTATCACTACAGGCCCTGCTAAAAACTCTGTCCCCATCTTTCTTATAAGCTCCCTTTAAGTACTGGAAGGCTGCAACAAGGTCTCCCCAGAGCCTTTTCTTCTCCAGGCTGAACAACCCCAACTGTCTCAGCCTGTCCTCACAGCAGAGCTGTTCCACCCCTCTGAGCATGTTTGTGGCCTCCTCTGGACCCGCTCCAACAGGTCCCTGTCTTTCCTGTGCTGAGAGTCTGAAATTCACTTTCTGCCCCAAAGTAACTTTGGAAAAAGGAGAGCAGGGAGGGAGTCCCACACCAGAAGATCAGTGGATTGGGTCTGGGCTGTGGGCCATGCTTCAGCACCAGTGGGTAGCAAAACAAGAGCCCCCCTGGGGCAAGGGGACAGCAGTCAATTCTTCCATTCCAATTCTTCCCTTCCCTTGTGCCTCCCTGAGCCCATATCTCCAATACAATCCAGAGATCAGTGGGTTTAAGTGAATGCCACCATGTTTTCACTTGCCAGGCTAGAGGCCTTTTTAACATGTTTCCATCACACCAAAAAAACAGGCTCAAACAGTGGCAAAGTCAAGGAGGCCTGAAGCAAAGAACTACTGCTGGACACGAGCATTCAAGTTCATCAAATTCTGGAACTGGTTTTGGTAGAAATATTGGACTAGACAGGATCACACTGAACTCATACCTCTCCAATCTCAGCCAACCAGACTGCATCATCTGTTTCAGGAGGGCATTTCCTTCACGCATTATCAAACATTACAGATCACTCAATATCATTACTCGGTACCATACTGAACCAACTTCAGTCCTCTAGGAAAAGAGCAATAGCTACAACGCTGACCTGCCTCAAGAAGAGCAGAAGAGATCGCCAATGGCTAACTAATGCAGCCCTGCGAATTTGTTACCATCAAGGAACCTAAGAAATAGATAATCTGCCACAAAAAACGAGACTCCAAGTCTCCTCTCTGGGAACTGAACTGGAAGGGGAATTAGGGGAGGCCAGCTTCCCTAGCCTCTGTTGAAGAGCTCCCTTACATCCTCATTACCATGGCTGCTATGGCCCTACTGTTCTCCTACCATGCCACATTGCCCTGTCAGCTACAGACTTGCAGATAGATCTAGCACCTCTGCTACACAGCTACTACACACAACGGGAAAGGACTGTTGGTTTGTGGTAACAGCCTGGAATCCACCATGTGTCCTAGCTGTCAGCCTTACCACATCAAACATATTTCCATCTTGGTGCCATCTCAGATGGTGGTGGTTTTACCCAGGAAAACTCCAGTTCTCCAAGACTTACACACTCATTTGAGGATA
The DNA here is from genome assembly GCF_964289735.1 of Phaethon aethereus. NCBI lineage: Eukaryota > Metazoa > Chordata > Aves > Phaethontiformes > Phaethontidae > Phaethon > Phaethon aethereus. The sequence goes on from NC_138579.1 coordinate 4,708,156, forward strand.
TATGTATCTCCAGAAACCTCTTCCATTAGGCTCAATTCAGGACTTTACTCCATTCAGGCCCTCTACTTCCCTTTCTTGGTCCTGATTTTTAAGGGCACATTTTTGCTTTCAAATCATGGCACCTGCAACAGCCCTATGAAAAGAAGTCTGCCTCCAGCTCTCCATCAAGAAATTACTCATGTCACTGCCACAGCACTCAGAAGATGGCACCTCCTGTTCTGAAGGCTGAGTAGCACTGGAAGTAGCCCGGCACTGGAGTCCCTCCTCAAGCAAAATGGCTCAAGGAGGATATGGCAGGAGAAAGAGCAGCAAAATCAGACCTGAGTCAAATGCAGCTCTCCAAGAAATTCCTTTTCGCTTGCAAGCGACATGCAGACTGGAACTGCCTTCCTGTGACTTACCACCACCCTCCTGCAAAGCAGCATTAGAAAGGAGCCTGTCACCCAGGGATGTTTTTCAACAATACTTCATGTCCCCTTTTACTGTCTTCTTTTTAAGTCACTTCCAAACTCGGTTCCCTTTGCTCCCTACTCAGATCAGACTAATAAGAACATCACCTCAGGGAAAAGTCTTGTACACAGACAGACTTCCTCTTCAGAGGATCAAACAGACCAGACTGTTCCTTTTCAAGTTTTATTAATCCTGGTTCATAATTTCCACCACATCATTAGTCATTTCCTATTATTGAATAGCTGGTAGCAGCATCATCGCACAGTAAATAGCAAGATAACCATGCCACCTGCAATTTCTTGGCTGATACCTACCCACAACCACATCTGGGTAAAAGACGAAGAGGTAAAATTAAAAGCCAAACCATGTAGATCTTTTTGATCTGTGGCTCATTTCTTTTATTCCCATCATCTGCTCAGCTGGCTACATAAACTGCTGCAGACCTTATTTAAAAACAGCTCCAGAAGATTAACACTAAAACCAGCAGTTTGGAAATGTGGTGGTTTTCACTGGAATTCCCCTTTCTGAGGTCTTTGGGGAGCTTGCTGGTTCTCGGGGTTTATTATTTGTTTGGTTTACCAAGCTTTCTTTAGTTTGTCACCATCCTTTAGGTAATTTTGACAACAAAAATGGGCAGAAAATTCAAGTGCCTTGAAGCAATCTGTTTTCTATCCATTTTTTCTTGCCCCCCCGATAAAGCTTATTTTTCTAATAATATCCTTCTTCTCTTTATCATCTGGCTCAGGGGACTAATTAGGAGAGAGTACCTTGGTCTTTTCAGTGCAATATCTATATAGCCAAATTTCTGGGGAGTCCTCTTGGACACTCTTCATTTTTCCCATTCCAAGGGTGTCCACACACAAGTTCTGGGTCAGGGTTTCTCTGTGGTTCACTTTGTTCTGCGGAGCAGGACAGAGCCCCGTGTCAGATGTGTGTAGCTGTGAAGCCCCAGAGGCAGCTGTTAGAACAGAAAGGGCAGTTCTTGACCCAGGCAGCAGTGTTTCTCCTCTCTCCTTCTTCCCACTATCTCAGGAAATTTTCCAGCCACAGGCCTTCCCTCTGGCCTGCAAATTCCCCACGTGCCCTGCAGGAGAGCTTCACAACGGCTCCATGCCAAGTTTGCAGAAGACAATGAGTCTTTCTACCATGTTTAGGGACAGGGGATGGAACCCCCAGTTCCCAGGACTGTGAAAGGATTTCCTCCTTTTCACTTGTCCTCATGAACACAGCCTGGTACATGGAGCACAATCACTTGGGCTGAAGCGTGACTCCAGCAGCAAAGAGTTTTTTAAACCCAAACCCAAGCAGGCTTTGGGTTTATGGCAGAGGAGGTTTCTGCACAGACTTCCTGCATGACCTTAGATTAGACCAGAAGTCACTTGCCATTGGACTTTCTCAGTGTTTGTTTCAATTCATCTCTGTTCTTCTGAACACAAATACTGTTCATTAGAGGTCATCTGAGTCCTAGGTGAAAAGAGGTAATTAAATGCCTAATTACTAATGCATTTAACAGCCTTTCAGGGAGTTCAGTGCTGTGTCTGCAGCATGGCTGCTTTTATCAGGGCTGTCTAAATGTGTGATCTGCCAAGCTGGGACAGCACTCAGTCAGGCCTGCAGACTCCTTCCTCTGATCACTATGGCACTTTCAGGTGGAGCTTGGTAAATCTAGGAGCAGGATTATGTCACTTGGCTGCTCAAGGCTGTGGTAACACCACAAGCGATACCCTCCCTGAGCATCTTCTAGCACTCCCTTGGAAGCTTATGGGTCCTTGACTGTGACCTGCTGCCACTTGGTGCTTCAGTCTGCCTACAGGAGGTGGCAGGAGCTGGCAATGGCTGGGTATGTTTGCCCCTGCTTGCGCTCCTTCCACAGGGCACCCGGGCAGCCGCCTCTGTGAGCCAGAGCTTGTAGTGACTCTCTGCCTACAGGATGAGAGAACTAGATTTCATAGTCCAAGAGGCATACCCCACCAGGCATACATTTCTTTATATGTTTTAATCTCTTTTGTTTTACTAAATAAGCATAAATATATACTGATAATATACACACATTTATATAATGTGCGTATTATATAAAACACACATGTTGTAAAAAAGACTAAAAACTAACTTCTCACAACGAGCTTTCAAATCCTTTGTCTGTGTGAACAGTCCATAACTACCCATTCTCTTTTCCGTAATGCACAGAGCACAAGAATGGCTTAGGTTTTGTACTCCTCATATGCCCGTCAAACTGGCATTGTCTTCTTTTTCTCTGTCCCATCAACCTGATTCCACGTGAGCTTTTTGTGGCTCTGTCTCCTCTGTGGCGTAAGCAGATAGAATTATTCCATTCTTGAGTGGAGAAAGGAGAGGACCACACCACCACAGGTCAAAAACACTGCATGTCCAGAGCATGATTTTTCAAACTACTTTGCATTTTACAGCATTTTTCATGCATACAGTTTGGAGCACTAAGCTCACCTGCAAATCAGATGGGGCTCAGATGAGTGCCCAGAAACAGAAAAACATGCTTTTTGTGCTTCCAGTCAAAAGGGCGATAAAAGCATCTCACCTCATACAAGACCACTGTGGCAGCATGAGAGATGGATCTCACTATCTAAATCCCAGGACCACCTTTTCCTTTGCCACTCCTGTATGTCTCACTCAAACTCCCATGCCCACCCTTGGTTTGGATAGCACATACCTTCCCCAGAGTTACTCCTCCTTTCAGCTCTCCTGGATCCTCACAGATAGGGAAGCAGAATTGGAGTGAGGTGGCCTCAGCTCAGCTTCACCTCATCTAACTTCAGTAACTTGCCAGCAGCATCTTGGTTAGGGTCCTTAAAAATTTATTCTAGCGGGTGGAAGTGTGGATGTTCAGTACATTGAGTTGCCACCTGGAGCTCAGCTCCTCTCCTCTCCTCAGGAGCCTAAAGACTGGCTCCTTGGATAAGCCAAGGGAGATGAATCAGGCAACAAAGCCAAGGGGGAGTCCTCTAACGCCTCAGCTGTCAGGACAGACTTCTCAGAGTTTTGGACCCCTCACTACAAGAAAGACATTGAAGTGCTGGAGTGTGTCCAAAGATGGGGCAACGAAGCTGGAGAAGGGTCTGGAGAGCAAGTCTGATGAGGAGCATCTGAGTGAACTGGGGCTGTTTAGTCTGGAGAAGAGGAGGCTGAGGGGAGACCTTATCGCTCTCTGCAACTACCTGGAAGGACGTTGTAGGGAGGTGGGGGTCGGTCTTTTTTTCCTAAGTAAGAAGTGATAGGACAAGAGGAAAAAGCCTCAAGTTGTTCCAGGGGAGGTTTAGATTCGATATTAGGGAAAATTTTTTCACTAAAAGGGTTATCAAGCATTGGAACAGGCTGTCCAGGGAAGTGGTGGGAGTCACCATCCCTAGAGGTATTTAAAAGGCGTATAGACATGGTGCTTACGGACATGGTTTAGTGGTGGGCTTGGCAGTGCTAGGTTAATGGTTGGACTTGATGATCTTAAAGGTCTTTTCCAACCTAAATGATCCTATAATTCTCACTGTCACACAGGCAAGCAACTTAATTCCCTACACCCCTGCTAGCGAATGTGAGCTGATCCTGCACAGTAAGATCTTCTTCCCTTCCAGGAGTGCTGAAAAGCTCTAATTAGTGTTCCTAAAGACCTCAAAAAAGAAAGTGTAAATGGCTTGTTTTCTTAATATCACTGATGGAATCCTGGAATCAGTAACTTGACAATAATTGCTATACGGGTACAATAAATTGCTTTTGCCACTTATGAATTGGGGCCTTTGTTCTCGTGATCCCCATGCTATTTTTTGCCCTTCTGATGAAAATTCTGCAATAACAATGCGGGAAGCCTGTAATGGAGAATCATAGAATCGTAGAATCACAGAATGCTTTGGGTTGGAAGGGACATTTTAAGGGAGGGACATCTTCAATTAGATCAGGTTGCTCAGACCCCCATCCAACCTGACCTGGAGTGTTTCCAGGGATGGGGCATCTACCACCAATCTGGGCAGCCTGTGCCAGTGCTTCACCACCCTCATTGTGAAAAATTTCTTCTTTAGAGCTGGTATAAATCTGCCCTCTTTTAATTTAAAACCGTTACCCCTTGTCCTATCATTAGAGGGCCCCCCCCCCCCATTAGTCTGCCCCCATCTTTCTGGTAAGTCCTGTCAGGCTGCAACAAGGTCTCCCCGGAGCCTTCTCTGCTCCAGGCTGAACACCCCCAACTCTCTCAGCCTGTCCTCACACAAGAGCTGTTCCAGCCCTCGGAGTATTGCCGGGGCCTCCTCTGGCCCTGCTCCAACAGGTCCATGTCTCCTGTGCAGAGGGCTCCAGAGCTGGATGCAGCACTGCAGGGGGGTCTCACCAGAGCAGAGCAGAAGGGCAGAATCCCCTCCCTCGCCCTGCTGGTCACGCGGCTTTGGGGGCAGCCCAGGACACGGTTGGCTTCTGGGCTGCGAGCGCACATTGCCGGCTCAGGTCCAGCTTTTCATCCACCAGTACCCCCAAGTCCTTCTGGGCAGGGCTGCTCTCCATCCCTTCACCCCCAGCCTGTGCTGATACCGCGGGTTGCCTCAACCCAGGTGCAGGACCCTGCACGTGGCCTTGTTGAACCTTATCAGGTTCACACAGGCCCATTCCTCAAGCTTGTCCAGGTCTCTCTGGATGTCATCCCATCCCTCAGGTGTGTCAACCACACCACTCAGCTTACTGTCACCTGCAAACTTGCTTTCATAAGACTTATGGGCATCTTTATAAACAAAGTTGGTCACATGAGCCATAGATCAGAGAAATGGGATTTCTGGTACAGTAACATCTCAATATCTCAACTAAGACAGGCAGAAGCCTCTTCAGCTTGATATTCCGTACAGATGACAGAGTCTTTATCTTAAGATCTTACAATCCTAAGAGTTAGACAAAAGGAGAAATCATGTCCATTCACAATTAACAAATGGCAAATGAGGGCAGTGAGCAACTGATCAAAACCAAGGGCTCTGAGGGAGGACTGGAAACTGAGCCAGGTTTCCTGACACCCAGACCATGGCTTGAACTACAAGCCCCCCTTGTTTTCCAGTCCCCAAGGCAACCTCTGCCTTTGTCAGGATCCCAGTCACAAAGCTGCTGTGTAACTCCTCTGTGATACTGAGCATCGTTGAACTCCTGTGCACAGCACCAGGATCCAGGGGTTTGGTCCCTTACTGTGGTCATTCAGGCCCTTGCAGGATCAAACCCTGACATCCCCATGCTGAAAGCTCAGCATTTCATGTTCCCTTGTAGATACTAACAACATGTCTTAATTCAAGGGAAGATCAGGTTCTGTAAAATGAACAGGGGGAAGGGAAAGGTTTATAATGGAGCATAATTATTTAGCAGTGCACTGAAAATTTGCCTGGCATAGTCTGCCCTTGCAGACAGCACTTCCTCCTCTAATAGCGATCCTGATAGCTGGAGCTGTCCTGACTTTTATCAGCAGCGCAGCCTTGCACTCTGCTGGGACCGAAATGATCAAGTGGCCTTCACAGCTGCCACCACTTCCTATTAAAAGACTACAAGAGGCCTGTGAGATTAAGAAAGGATAAAAACAAGTACTTATGATTTGGGAAGTAACTGGTTATCTAAAGCAACGTAATTATATCACAAGCTTTATCTGTGAGTGGCTTTTTCCTTCCAGGGGGTAGGAATAGAAAAACTTTTCACTTCATAATGAGTCCTATTGAAACTCCATTTTGCCCTTGGCAAAAGGCCATTATCCAGCAGAAACATGTAATCATCCTAAAAATGCATAATGGCATGGAAAACGGACAAGTAGTTTCTTGAAATATTGTTTGTAAAAGGCCTAATTTATAATGGGGATTGTTTGTGTTAGGGCCTTTTGGCATGTATGGTTAACAAGAACTTGCTGTTCTGCTGCCAGTTTCTTTAATCAAGAGGGCCTTGTGCAGGCCTCGGTCGATATGGCCATGGAAACAATGGGAGCTTTTTCCCCATAACTGCCCCATCATGATAGAGCGAGCACTCTGCTATTTAATCTGTCGTTGTTGTTCTTCTTGATAGACACTGCTGCTGTAAGTGCACCACATCAAAACATACACACTATCAGATTCATTGCACTGCTGTGCCTACCTAAAAAAATATATTAGGAATGATCTGGCAGCACCACTAATTGAGGACAATCATGCAACTATAGCCTCTTTGTAACGATGCCATTGTATGAACAGCGCCTTCCCTCCGGAAATGTAGCAGTTTGCACACACGCTAGGAATGAAGCCTCTTGGTCTGGCACTCATCTATGGTAAGAGTTGGATCATGTGCAGGAGAAAACATTCCCCAAAAGGAAATGAGAAAGGCTGCGTGCGGTAAATACTCTTCACCTGCTTAGTTATCAGAGTCAGACTACACTTTGATCACATTTTCTATCCACAAAATGGGGGTAGAAATTGCCCCATTATATCTTGTTACATTTTTGTCACGTAAACATAGATGCACCAGGCATCCTGGTCCATGGTGCACAGAAAGGTCTCTCTGGTTTGTAACCTCTGCAGGTGCACCATATACCTTTGTAATGCCTCCAAGCATCTTTCTTTTCTGTTAGGAAAAGATTGTGTTCAAGTTCTACAAACTGTTAATGGCAGATCCAGCCCTCGGCCCAGATACTAGGTCATGGGAGCCTTCATCCAAAGCATAACTAAAGCTAAACTTAACAGGCCTAAACATTCCTGCCTCGAGCTTCGTGTGTAGTCATTCATGCTAAGCAAACTCCACAAGCTAGAGGAATCTCAACATGAGAGCCATGTGATGGGGATGGCTGGCTGCTCGCTAGCATGATGTACATGCTCCTGTGCTGAGGCCACAGAGCAGGGTGCTTCCCAGCACCGTGTGATACAAGGCCACCCACCCAAGGGAGAAATGCTGAAGAATCAGGCTGCTGCCGGTGGGGAATTCCCTTGGCGGCAGGGCAGCACCACAGCCTTGGTCCTACCTGCTGCTCAGCATTTCTGGTCAGAGCAACACACAGACCCAGGGGCTGCCTGGACGTGGAGAGCAGGGTGCTAGGCAGGGCATGGGGCCATCACCACGGAGGGGGGAAATACGTGCTGGGGAGCAAGTGTGATACAGCACACGCCCGTGGGCCAAGGAGCACGCTCTGGAGGGAAAGGAGGAATCGTGGTTTTCAAGATTCATAGTGCCAAGATCTAGACCTGAAAAGTTGCATCTTGTTACACAACCCAGCTATTTGCTGTATATATGGCAGTTGTGCCTCAAGGTCTTGGGCGCAGATGAGGCCTGTTGTGCCTGGCACTGTACATACATTTATTTTAAGACAGTTCTTGCTACCGAGAGCTTAGAATTGACACAGAATGGTATTTTTAACAAAAGCACAATAATTGCCATAACTGAAATGAAAACAACGCTGTAATTTGGACAGCTTGACAGTGTGTGAAAGCCTTCTGTAGAGAAATTTAATTCAAAGGATTTTTGTCTTTTGGAGGGTTCTGCTGAATCCATGGGTATCTCCCTAACATATAGAAAAAAAAGAACCCTTCTTTATTTGCTCCAAAGCTGTGTTTGTACAGTAACTGCTGAAGAAAGACCTTCTTCCTTCCATAACCAAATAAAATGATCCCTTTGGTTATTTATAGTCCTCAGGGCCCAAAGACATCACTTGGCTCTCTACCACAAGCCCAGCCATGTGTTACTATATTAAAAAATGCGAAAATGTAATTACGGGGTACTCAAGCCAGTGTCTGCAGACAAAACCTGCCAGGAGCAAAGAGACAGGAAACGTGTGCCCTTCGAGCTGCACATGGCCTTCCCCGCCTGAGGACTCCACCAGGACTGAAAGAGGAGGGATGGGGGCTGGCTTCGCAGGACAGCGAAGTCACATCCGCCTTTCAGCAGAAACCAGCTTGCTGTAAACTGCAAGTGCTGTCCCGACCAAAAAAAAAAAAAAAAAAAAAAAAAATTCCCTCCCTGCCAATTCAGAGCCACACCATTTACGCTTGGTCACACTGCGAGCCACCCTGTCTGCCCACAGAGGGGAAGAGGGAGTAGGGTAGGATGCAGCAGATCTTACCTCCCCTGCACAAGCCTCTTGCATCTGTCTGGGAGCTTTGCTTTCTGTGATGAAGCAATTTTTTATGCATTCATATGAAGAGCAGAGCACAGAGACCGAGTTTTTTCCCCATTGCAGCGTAGCACTCTTCCAGGTAAAGGGTTGATGTTCCTGGGCCAAAACACTCATCTTCAAGTCTTTGCTCAGCTTTTGTGTATCTTCCCTTCCCAGTTTGCAAGTCTCTTCTCTCTAACTGCTTATTACTGTCCCTGAGTTGGCAGCAGGACAGCAGAAGGAAAACCTGCATGATTTAAACCAGCTGGTCCCTACAGGGCCGCAAGCTCCAGGCATCCCCATGTAGGCTCGGCTCTGCTCCTGAGCTGGGCACCATACCCAGGCACAAATCCCTGCCAGCCCTGAACCTGACCCAGCGTGATTGTTCACAAGGGTTAGCAGGTTTAGAACCCAGACATCCTCATTCTCCCGTCACCTGTTTAAGTCTCCATGTGGCAGCTGAGAGATGCTCTAGGGAGGGCTAAAGCCCCCACACAACAGATATGCCTGGTAAGTCTGGCTTAGTGGATCACCATAAACTTTAATATGTGACTCCAGATTCACACTGGGGTAGAAGGAAACAGAATGGATTTAAGCTGAGACAAATCCAGGCACAGCACCACTTTCTCTGAGACCCCAGGACACCCACACAAGTAGCTAGTGAAGAGTGAAGGAATGAAAAAAGAAAAAGCACTTTTCCTCAGGGCACATGAGCTCTGACAGGAAACTTTAGAGAAACTTTGGGGGAGGGATAAGTCATTTGGATGATGAATTGCCCACTGGCCTTCTAGAGTAATTTCCAATCAAACTGTCTTTAGGAGCTGAGCACAAAATCCTCTTCAAAATATACAGAGCCTCAGGGTGAAGAAGCTGGGGATATAACCCCAGAGGTGGGCTCTATATTGACAAAGAGCTCAGAGCCAGTTGTTCACCTGCTCCTTCCTTCCGATGTCAGTCTCCTGTTTTAACAAAACCGAAGTCTACCAGTTTGTCCCTCGTTACTGAACGTTCATTGACAAAAAGGTGATTATTTGCTGACAGAAAGAAATGCAAGAGGTAGGAGTGGTTCTCCCAACCCAGCACTGCCAGGTCAGCAACAGAACGGCTGAAAGGGCAAAGTTTTGCCCATTTTCAGCACAAAACAACCAAGCCTTCCATACTGTCCAGCCAAAGCCACAAGAACCCCTCTGCAACCCTCACTCCATAAGCCTACTGCCAAGCTCATTTGCTTTGGGAATTTGCAATAAAACTGCAAGTCTCAACATTTTGCACAGTCTGATTCTGCGATTAAGAAGATCAAAATCTTGCAAGGAGAAGATTAAGCACCAGGATGTTCCCTGTACCCTCACACCATTCACATCCAAACTGCTGTCTTGTCCATTCATGCTGCTTGCTTTAAGCTCTCTCAGACCCCTGCTACCCTTCCACGTAACACGGTTTACTGCAGTATTTCCCCCCCTTTTCTTCTCCGGGAGCAGATAGGACCTCTCCAACGCAGTATCCGCAGTGCCACCTTCTGGCCTGCCACACGAATCCCAGGCCCCCAGCAAGGCCCTGCTGCAGAAAGGCTTGCCAATCCGCCCGTCCCCTCTGTGGCTACCAGCTCGCCTGGCCACATGCAAAATGGCATTTTAAGACGGTCCCCAAGGAACGCCAGCCGCACCGTTTTAGTTCACCAGAGTTGAAGTTCACCAAGGGCAGAGCGCTGGGATCCGTACGCTGTGCCCAACACAAGCAGCGCGACACGAGCCACTCCTCTAACACATTCCACTCCTCCCCGCGGCATAACCAAGTGGCCACCCTTTTCTCCAGCTCCGCACAGACCAGCTTGGGAATCCTCACAGGTTTCCTCTGCAGGAAGATATATAAGCGAAGGAGTAACTGCCAATTCCCTGAACTATTTTCTTGGCCTTGTGTCCCAGGATGTAGAAATAGGCTGCTTCTGTGTGTGAGCTGTGCTCTAGTATCAGTTCACCGTGTCCTGAAAGGAGCAGCCACTCTGCAAAGAGCAGTGGCTTTGCAGGCGTTTTAAATGCCTGAGGGTATCACCTGGCTTGCAGAAGCTCCTCAGCTACTCCACACCCTCTGCGTATCTACAGGTGCATTTCCACTGAGGAGAGTCTCAGATCTGTACCCTGAAGTGCAGCACCGTCAGCTACAAAGGAAGGTGAAAACACACTGTCAGAGGCACGTCTATAAGTTGTTTGCTGGATGTCGGTATTAATTCTCTACAACATTATTTACAGCCATACTAAAAAATTAAATGCTTCATGGAGCTTCTCTGTGGGTTTTGGCCACATGGAACAAATGCGATTTCCTGATACTTGTATCACGTTGGCAGCACTTCAGCAATTTCAGTGCACCTCTCTAAAAAAAGACTTTCTCATTTATTATATATATTCTCATTTATTATAGGCCCCATTATAGCACTGGCAGTGCCTAAAGGGGCCTTGATTTTTGGCAGAAATGTCATTTACAACCACCTTATGTCCTTTTTATGGCACTCTGATCTGGTATAAAAGAGAGAGAGACAGTGTACCATACAAACCCAGCTTGCATTCTGGAAGCCAGAAGTTTTCCACTGACCCTGGCTTCAGTGAACTGGGAAGACATTTCAGATGAAGAGCCTAGCCCACACTAATACACTTATTTTTCACTTTCTTGTATCTATCAAGCCCCTTGTAAAGCTATGTTAGAATAACAGGGGGAAACAATAGAGCAGAAGCAGAACTTGCGCCGGAAAGGATGGCATTCAGTCTCTGCACACAGGGGATATGGAGCTGCAGTGCCCGGAAGAGGTCTGGGGATCGCAGCCTTTCACCCCTGCGCAGCCTGTGCAGTACAGCTGGGGCACGGCACGGAGAAACGCTGCCTGGAGAAGGTCTGTTCAAAGACAAGCACTTCTCTGTGGAACCACAGCGTGAAGGCGAAGGTTGCAAAACCCCTGTTTGCAATTCCAACCCAAAGGCATAACATTCCACCATGTGACCGTGGGCATTTTATCCCTGCTGTATAAAATAGAGGCAGGAATGCCTCATTCCCCTCCATTTGCTTCTTCAGACTGGCAGCTCTCCGAGGCAGGAGTTGCCTCCTACGCACATGAACCATGCCTGGCACAGTGGACTCTGATCTTGGCTGGCCACTACTGCAACACATGATATTTGGATGAGGAGAGCTTACACATATAGGAAGTCCCACTGGCCTCTAGAATAAGTCTCCCGACTTAGCCTGGGAACTGCGATTGGGAGATATAATCATAACAAAACACAGCCTTTTATCTCCCAGTGAGAAATCTTCCAACTTCCATTTTTCTTAAACCTTATCCATCCCTTTGTAAAATACATATATTTAAAAAATTAAGAACTTTACAACTGAACTCACATTCCCAAATGTGTTTTTAAAATTCATGTACAATTTTGGGGGTAAATTGGCAAAATTCCAATCAAGCTATCACCACTTCAATTAAAGTGATTTTTCTATCTGAATATATCCCTGACATGGAAAGAAATTACACTATCACTGTATAAAGCTGTTTTGATAGATCAGTTCCCTCACTGAGCATATTTGATACTCATCAAAACTATTTATACATCCTCACATAACAGAGCTATTCTAGGAATTTCAAATCTGAATAATAATATTAGTCATTCTTGAAAGAACAAACACATGCAGTATCCTTATTAATACCTAGGTACAAATAGCTAAGAAGAAAGCGATTCTTCTTTTGCCCGCTCTTGTGTACACATGCACATACATGCATGCATGCATGGATCACACATCCCAGTGGAATCAAAGATCCCACTAAGCTTAATTGAAGAGCAACAAAAGGAAGCAGTTTCAGTCTATTTTTAAACATGCATGCTCTAAACATGCACCAAATCAAAACTCCTTAACATATGCTCCTAAGAGCTTTTGTAAAATCCAGCTTAAAGGAATTAGGCACTCGGATCTAATTGAATTTCAGTGCGAAATGGACACCTAAGTCCTTGAAGCTCCTTTGGAAACTCCTGTCTTATCCAATATAGGGTTCATTTTCCAGCTGAGAAATACCTTAGTAATGGTACACTTAACACTCAACAGTCATTTGACCTATTTTACTAATGTGTTTGGGAAGGAGGTTAATTAACAGTGGATAGCTATATCCTTAAGCTTAATTTTTCCAACAACCCTGCTCATAAAAGGAAAAATTGAGTACATATTAAAGGAAGCAAGCAATTAAGTTGCACAAATAGTGAGCTCATTGAACTGCAGCTGACTTCTATCATGTCAAAGAACAACTAAACACAGAAGCAATGAAAAGATTGTTGCCACGACCACCACTGAGAACTGCCTGGCAATAAAGATGAATAACTTCCTACTTGAAGATTACTGATTAAAGCTCTTAGAGACCAAAAGGTTAGACATAGGCATATCTGGAGCAAAATATTTTAATGCATGTTTGGCAGATTCTGTAACATATTTACAGTGGATTTAAAGCAAAGATTTATACAACTCTGGTAAACTCTGCTTTATGCAGCCTTTAAAATCACGGCAGTTCCAAACATCACAAGTACAGAGGTAACTGGTTCATTTTGATGCCTTAGAGAAGGAGCTACCCCTACTGTTTCCTAAAGACAGGGGTGGGGAAGTGGAAGGCCAAGTATTCATAGGCCTCAGCACACTGTGGGAGGGAACTGGGCTTAGCGGGATGAACAGTGTGCAGAAAACACCAGGCCAGCACTGGCTGGACCATTTCCATAGAGGTCCATGGCAGAATCATCCCAAAGTACAGGGCAATGCAAAGATGTACAGCCCTAGAGCCTCACTGTGACTGAAGAAATCGTGTCTTCATCCTTGATCCTGCATGACCTGAGGATGAGGAATTACTAACAGCCCTATGTCTGGCACAGTTTACTGCACTAGCTGCGGCATTGCTGGTGGGGAGGAGAAACACCAGCTCTGGCCACCTGCTTCCCGTGGGGCTGCACCCCGCTGTGTGTACAGTGTCCCGCGGGGAGGGCGAGCCAGCCAGCCTGCCTGACACCCCGAACATCCATGTTTGGGACCACAGGGCAGATTCAGCTTGTTGATGTGGTTGTCTTGCAACAGATCTCACCGCTATGTCAAAAAATATTCATCACTGAATGGGGGAGAATCTGGGTAGCGCAGAGGCATTGCGAAGCTCTTGGGCTAATCCCCTGCTGAGAGAGCGAGCAGGAGTAAGGAAAGAACTGTAACTGCGGAACTGCAACAGAAACTGGAGTTTTCACTAGCCAGAAAGGCCCTTTTTGACAGCCAGTACAACATGATGTTTGTTAACAATGACTGCACATACAAATGAAAGCCAAATAATCAGGTATAGTCGGTGCAGGGAGCTAGTACTTTGCATTGTGTATTTACAAAGCAGCAGCAGAGACCAAAGCCAAAAGATAAGGAGAACCCTGCAGAGATGTAAGCCTTGGCTAATGATAATTCTGCTCCATAATATGTATAAATAGCGTTAACCAAGATCAGGAGGAGGTGTCCTCATTATCCCCTTATCCCTACCAACAAGATCAGCAACTTGGGGAGCAAAATTCCCCTGAGCACTGTTTCAGAGACTGGGGTTTTTTTCCATTTCTTGCTGTGCTTCCTTGGAGTGTTTCCCCAGAAAGAAACACTGGTTGCTTGAACATGAGTTTTGGTTTTAATGCTGATATTGCACGGTGTGCCCCTGATGTAAATGCACAGCTGTGTCCTTCTGCTTCACCTGGCCCACCAAGGCTGTAACAGCCAAAATCCAGTGCCCCACAACAACCACTGTGATAGTTGCTCCATTAGTACATCAGCAAACCTACCATCATGGTAACTTCTAAATGAAAAAGACCCATAGCAGCCATGCACTAGCAAATCTAAGCTTAATGACAGTAACTGTACTTTTCCCAGTGACATCTCATAGAACTCTACAGAGGCAAACAGTGGCAACCTCCTCTTCCCGCACACGGAGACTCCCTGCATCACAGCCTGAAAGACCCTGGCCTAAACAGATGTGTATAGACAAGAGAGAGACATCAAACAAAGCTGTCAGGCCCCAGTGGTGGAATGAGGGCAATGAACTATGCAGAAATGTAGGGAAAAGAACTGGAAAGGCAGTTTGGCTGGAAACAGACAGTGAGAACATTCAGGCAGAAGACTCAGGAAAATTTTATTCAGATAAGTTCTGATTATTTGCTGTGACTAAATATGAGGCACCTGCAAATGCAATAGAGCAAAAATCTACAAAGCAGAAAGCTAATTCATCCAGTGTCCAGGGAACGACTGGCTTTGTCTAGCACACTTCATTTTAGGTAGACTAGGTAGACAATCTATATGCAGTTCCATGATAAATGACATTAAATATGATTATTACTCTCTTAGCTCTCACTGTAAAATACTTTTGTGCATTAATTACATTAATTTTGAGCTCACATTTTTAAACATGAGATCCAAAAAACAGAAGGAAATCTGCGGGCTCAAACAACAATTAGCCTGTTGGCTTTTAAGTGCTTGACCTTTATTTGTCTCGCATATACCTCCCCTTACTAACTCCATAAAGTCAACTGGCATCTTCTCCTGAGGTAGGGGGCTTTTGATAATGCCCCAAGAGCAAATATCTTATTATTTCCAACCACTGCATGCCGATGGAAGCAAGACTTGCTCTTACAGTTCTTTTTATTCTGACTTGTAAATAAATAACTTGGAAAAAGACCTCCATTTCCACCTGCTTGCTCCTCTGACTTGTCTCTTTTAGACCTTGAAAATTTTCTGAATCCACTTTCCCTGCAGTGAATCACATGAGGAAGTAAAAATCTTAATTGTAACATGAACGTTAAACAGCAAGACATGACTTCATTACAGTGGAGATAAAAGGTCAAGGGATTGCTGGCATTTTCATCTCATCTTAATTCATGGAGCTTCTTGGGATTGATACAATACAAGCACATATAGGTGCAGGGAAGAATTATTTTTTTTAAGATGTATCATAGTGCCTTTCCCTGCCTAGCCCCACCATCTGCAACCCTGAGCTTTGAGGACACATGGCTATCCTCACACCAAGCTACTAACACAAAGCACAGAAATAAAATGTCACGTTGATTCAGAACAGGTAAGAGTTGCATATCCAATGTGCCCACTTACCTATACTAAGGTAACAAGAAGTGTTTAACTAGCCAAGGAGTGCCTCATTAGCATTAACGTGATAGTGAGACTTGGAAACATGAAAGAGAGGCAAGATAAAAGGATAGTAGTGGGAAATACATGAACTCTAATTACATTAGCAGCAGGAAAAAGAAACACAAGAGGTTTTCAGGGACTGTGTAACGCACTGATGAGCACGTGTTACATGTTCCATCTCTGTCCAATGCAGACAGTTGATTACAGTTGTGCCACTGTCTACCCTGGCTCAAGCTATAGGTTTACCTGTATCTCATTTCAGAAATACACAATATTAGCCAACATGCTACATGTTAGAAACAGCATAGCCCCTGCTTGTCCCTTCTAGCCTTATGATCTATGAATACTCCCTATGTTTATGGGGAGGAAGCAGTTTTTCAGTAGTTAAGACTTTTTCTGATAAGGCTAATTTACAGTCTCCCCTCACCAAATGCATTAAATTGTTTTTTTTTAAAAATTCATCTTTGTATTTAGCATCTGCATTCACTGACCATTAGGTATTTGGTATTTTAGACAAAATAAAGACTGACATAAAGCATTTCCTATCTATGGATGTTTAAAAAAGTAAATAGCTGTTGGATTTTGCACAGCTTTTGGGTTTTTTTTTTTCATAAATAGGTTAGCTTAGAAACTTCAAATATGCCTTATACTTGGAGGAGGGTCTGTATACTTAAGCTCATGTCTTCATATGATGCATATCTGCAATTTTAAATTCTATTCCTATTTGTCAATACATTAAACTGCATTTGTCTGTGCAGCACTTGGCTGTGTTGCAGCAATTCACTCAGTATGTTCTTGCAAGAGTATTGGACCAAACCGATTCCCTGGGATATACATACTGTGACAAGAAGAGCTGGGAGGAAACAAAAGGCATTCATGCTTATCGCATGCACAAGCACATGCCCAGTTCTTCTTGGAAAATTCACACATCTCAGACCTATGGATACTCTCCATTTCAAGTGTCGCAAGTGCATGAATAGCCACTTTTGAGCAGAACCTTCTGATTAAAAAATGTCAGACTGATATAGAGGGAAGGCAGGAAAGCCAATAAGGCTAAATGAAACATACTTTTAAAGAGGGTTTTCATGCTCCTTAAATCACATGGGCTTTCAAGTCCACTTCCATAGGCTCAGGTTTTCATACCTTATTAGTCTGACAAAGTTGTGAAATCTACTTGGAACTGATAAAAATTCAAGAGAGGACCATAAAAATTGACATTAAAATAAATGAAAGGCAAAACACCACGCACTACCTTGACCAGTTGTGTTGACACGAACAGTGCATCTGGAGACCCTGCATGATGATGGAAGCTCTGCAAAGTCAGACAAGGGCAGATCTCAGGCATTCTCAATTTAGCAGCAGGTTATTATTTGTGCAGTAGTTTCAGCTAAAGCTTCCAGCCAGGGATGAGGGTTTTAGGGCTAAGGTGCAAACTATTTCATCCATCACAACACTGCAACAATTTGATGAAAGAAAGATGAAGAGAGGTCTCTTAGGTGTTCAGTATCTAGCTGATGACAAAGCCTGTCCAAAGGCGATAGGAGTGGCAGTGCTACTTCTGCAGTTATTCCTTAGGAGGTTTTAATCAATAGCATCTGCAGAAGTAACACAAATAAATGAAATTATTTTATCACTGAAAAGACTAATTCCATGCTAAGATAACATGGCATGACTGGATTCCCGGCAGACAAGACTTCTCAAGAACAGGAAGGTATTTTGCAGAGCCAGAAGACCTTCTGCTGCTGTTTATTTTGCCTAAAATAAAGGTTCAGTTTAAAGATTTGGATTTCTAAGAGACCCAAACATGATTAGAAATCTCTCTCTCCATTTTACGGAGACCTAAACATGATCTTGTTGTTTCCCATGTAACAGCCCTCTTATCATGGAAGAGAAAAGAGTGAAACAATACACCTTAGTGTATGGGAAAAAAATCACAGCTTCCTGAAAACTGTGTCTGACTCTTTGGCACTGGAAAACTCAGTGGCAAAAGTTCTGCTTACTGAGCAAGCCCGTTATCCAGCTAATTCAGGTAGAATCTGGAACAGCAGATGCAATTTTTTAAGATGGAATTTAAACAATTTTTATATAATCATCTACCACATCAATATTCCTTGGAAACAAAGGCCATCAACACTACCTTCCTCACCAGCTCACTCTTGGAGAGGGATGAGAGAAGAGAAGACTCTATGCGCTGGTGCTTTTCACCTCCAGGAAAACAGAATGGAAAGAAATACGCAGTATCTGCTTGCCACGCTAGAAAGCGGGGGGGGGGGAGTAAAAGTAAAATTCATGTGATTATTGAAAAGTAACTCTTTTTGGTATAGGCATTAGTCCTGGTCTCATTATGAGGAACTATGAACTCAGTCTGACCACTGTGTTGGCAGGAGTTTCTGCAGGAGTGGGGGGAACTGAAGGGGAAAAAGGATATTAAATACCCAGGATTATGATAATAAACAATAAGGTTATTTTAGTGCTATTCGAGGATGTTTTCTCAAGCAATTTTAAAATTCGTATGAAAAATACATGCACATAAGGAATTTAGGGTTTGATTGCTTCTTTCTCCACCCCCTGCCTGCAGCTACTCAGTTTCTCCTGCACTGTTTGTCGAGCAATGTTAGTTGTGAGTAGTTTATCTTCATAGCTGTTTTGCTGGTTTGTTTGTGTTTAGCTGAAGTTCTGATCCTTTCTGGTTAGCGTCTTTCACTGGTAATTATAGGCAGTGTACCGTGAAAAGGTTAGTTTGGTCAGTGGAGCAGAGGGTTGGACGGGGGGGAGAGGGTTAGGAGAGTTTATCAAATGATCAGAGATGCCTTGTTGGCGCTCATCCTTTGTAAACAATAAGAAATGTCAGCGTTGCTGGTTGCTGTCACTGCTGACAGTATAAAGAGCAGAGAGTGTAGCATTCTTTTGGAAAGCTGGTTTACTGGGAGAGGAAACAAGGCTCTGGGATGAAGGCAGTTCGTGGATATCCGAGTACCTTGGGAAAAGAGAGGAGTTTGGGCTTCTCACTCAGCAACCTAATGAAAACTAGACAAATAGTCTTGCATTTAATATATAGTTTCCACCAATTCATGCTTCTTTTGTTAGGAACAATTCTAGTCTGTATTGGAAAGAGACAGTTAAATATAAAGAAATCATTTCACATTGACAAGCAAGTTTCAGATTAAGAAGCCAAAGGAAGTTTATGAAAGAAAAGAGAGCTGCATTCGCATAGGTAAATTTCCATTGCCTGACCTTGCATTCCTTCAACTTTGCAACAAAAAGAGAAAAAAATCTGATGCCTGAACAAATAATCAAATGGTAATTAGGAAAACTGAATAAGTGGTCTGCATTATGAAATGCTGGGATACAAACAGCTACAAGTAAAACAGAACGTCTGTGAAAGGGGAGCTGCCGCAGAAATAGGTCCAACATGAAACAACTTACAAACACAAAACTATACCTGCAGGCAGACATTTATCTAAAGGAACAGAATGTTCTGCTGTTTAGGATCTCATGTGAGAATGTGTCCTGTAAAAACACAGATACATTTCCAGGATTCAACTGGATCAGTAAACCCAACCCACCATACTATGCAGCATTTCTAATACGTGGCTGATGTTCTCAAACTAAAAAAAAAAAAAAAAAAAAAAAAAAAAAGTAAAATAAAGGCAGATTTTCTCCAAGAAAACAAATTACATGTGTTAAATTGTAATAAACAACATACTGTCAAAACAGCATTATTTAAAACAACTGACAACACTCCATATTCACACATGCTGATTTGACACACAAAGTACTGAATGAATTTTGAGAGTTATCAGTCTATCAGTCACCCCAGGAGATTTATTGCACTCGAGTCAAATAAAACTCACAGAACTGTTTAACTCCTGATCTTCTAGGCTCCATAGAAGGAAAAGGAGAATTAAATCAGCCTGGGAAAACAGGTAGGCTCTCTGAAGCAGAACTTTAGCTGGTGTTAACTGACACAGCTCTATTGCACTCCGCTCATATATCCATATAGATAATCCATAGAGATAGTCCATATCCATCTACAGTCCATAGAGATGGCACTGCAACATACATGTGCATATAAAGCCACATAGTAAATACCCTCATATACTTGAAACACGGTCATTTAGAGACACAGAGGCGGTAACATTTTCAAATGTTTAGTGATTCTTAACTCCAAATTTGAGAAACCCGGTGCCAGAGACACCTTCCTCTGAAAATGGCAATACTGTCAGGTGCCCTAAACTGGGCATCAAGGTTGCTGTGTTTCACATTTCACATGTTCCACTGTGAAAACGTGTTTCACATTTTTCACTCTGAAAATTATGTTTGATACCTGGAACAGAGCCCCAGTGACCCCAGCAGCCTGGAATTTTCCCCTTTATTCAGAAACACTGTTCTGAGTCACAATAGTAAGAGTGCGCTTAAATACAGGCAGAGATGAGGCCTCTAAGCTTCCACTTACACTGGTTTAAACCACTGAAGTCAGCAAGTATGCTATGAACTTCACTGGGCACAAGATCAGGCCCTTATCTCTCATACCTAAACCCTGCTTTCTTTCTTGTGAAATCCTACAGCCAGTGAAATCAACAGGAGTTTCACCTAAAAACTTAACAACTCACTTTAGATCTTTTATTCCTCAATGATCATCTCAAAACAAAGCAAGCATTATCAGTGACCTAGTACTGCAGAGGGGTAAGTGGAACTCTAAAATATTTCTTTTCCTTTTTTTTTCTTGTTCTATTTTTATTGCAAACTAACAAAAGGGACTCTTGCTGTTTGGTTCACTTTTCATGAAGTAAATCTACAGACCCAGTCTTAAGAAACAGTTGTTCTCAAACTGCTTTCTGAACTAACAAATAGTAAAAATAAAATAAAATAAAAAAGATGTGCCTGTCATGGGAGTTGGTCAATAAAATGCAACAGTGTTTATTACAACATTTAAAGGCTGTGATTAAGAACACCAAAAGGCCTAAACTAGAAAGGGCTTTAGCCTGTAATTTCCCTACAGTCCTGGCCTGTACTTCCTTATGAGCTAGCTCAGCAGGGCTTTTCTTCCATGTCCATCATCAGCTTGTAATTATTGCCATTCTCAAAGCTATGCCAGATGGGCTCTTTAGAAGCCGGCATGCAGCTTGTTTATGAGAGAGCGAGCTGTAATATTACTCTACACAGAGACCTATCTGGTCCTACTCAAAGAACCATCGTGTTCCCCCCTCCCCATCCCTCCTCGCTCTCCCTGCTTCCCTAGACAAGCCTCTCAGTTTCAGCTTGCTTCCCCCACCGAACGGGGACAGCATGGGGGATACTGTAACCCAGAACAGGCAGGCTGATCTCCCTCTCTCTATTCATTCCTCAAAAAAGGCATCTCGAAATGGTGCAGACCAGACACCCAGGCAAGACACTGACTTTGGGGACATTTCCTTCTTTCTCCCACTTCCTTCCTCCTCTCTGAGCTTATGTTTCTTCCTTTGAGCGAGCACCGCTGTTTAGGGGCTGAACCTCCCGTTGCTGCGCCTAGTGGAGAGGATAAACATTAGCGGAGACGTTGAGGTTAAGCAGTTGTGCACGGCAACACAGGGAACCGCAAGAGGGAATAACCCAGAGTTCATCTTGTTATAGGCGGTCAGCGTTAGATATCTTGGAAGGCCAAGACAGTGCTTCTATCAGTAGTTAATGAGGCAGGACTTGCAACAGATAGCCACTTTTAACTTACAAAAGCTTTTAGATGTCTCTGTTTACTTTGATCCATTTCAGTTCATTTGAGCCTTTTTTCTTTTCCTTTTTTAAACCTTCCCCCTCCCTACAGCCGCCCCAGATAAACTGCCTTCCCCCTTGCTCCCCCCATCCTTAACTCAAACAATAGTATCATTTACCAACTTTTATACTTAACAAGTTTGAAGATCTTTAGTCAAGTTCTGCTACAATGGCATAAAGAAAAAACATGGCTCTTGAGAACACCATCGTAAAGAGAGAGGGAGGGGAATCTGGCTGCAGAAACGTAATTAAAAAATCCAACTGCCGAAAGATAAATGAAAGGAAGGGGGGGTGGGAATAACAGGAAAGGCTGCATTTTCAGGAGAGATTTAAAGTTATTTGTTCCTGATTGGGGGAACTGCTCATTCTTTTATCCCTTGTTATTTTATCCATGTGATGCCAAAAGAACTTTCTTTGTTAAAATGTTCTCAGAACGGATAAAACTAATTTGCTGGAATGTGAAATAATCCAGAAAGTAAGAGGACTGTGCCTAATGTTCACAGACTGAGAATGGCAAATTAACCGGCCACGGTTTCCAGTCCCTGGGGCACAGGACTGGAATTTAAAGCTTCCGAAGAGAGCCCTGGTGCTAATGGATTTGCATGAAACTTGGCATGCTAATGGAGATTGTCTCTTGTAATGAGTTTTTAATTAGGTCTGCTTGGTGCTTGACCTTCTTGTAATATGGGGCCACTCCTCAGATGACAGCATTTCTAACCCACAGGTGTGGATAAACAGACCTTGCAAACAGACAGGACTTCCCCAGCATTCTCCAAATCTAGCCACTTCTTTCCCTCAAATTGCTTGCCTCTTCATCAGTTATTATTCCTTCCCTCTTGTGAATATCCTTGTTTCCTTGATTATTATTTCGAAAGAGATTTTAAGTCAGTTGTTTTCATTTTCTTGTCTCTTTAAAGACAATATTCCCACGCAATTGGAAAACAAAACCAAACCAGCAACAGGAACCTGATGTTGTAAGTACACATGGGCAGCCCCAACATGGCAAAAGGATGCCTCACAGGCTCTAAGATTCTGATTCCCACTGAAAATAAATGTGGGGGAAAGCCTTATTTTGCTAAACAGGCAGCCAAAACAGCCATCTCTAGACATACACACATGAGCCCAATTACTGAGGGCTGTACCTCCCTTGATATTCTGAATAGCTCTGAACACAAGAAGTATATGTATTTTCATGCTTTTCATATTCCACCATAAAGGGTTTCTTACCACTCACTGTGGCTCTCTGAATCACCACTTCTGCCTTTCAGGCTCACAGAGTGCCCTTCAAATGCTGCCAAGATGTAGTAACATGCTGGAAGACAGCGCCTTTTGGGAACTGTGTGAATCACTTCTCACAACACCAAATTCTCACAGAGGAGGCTATCAGCGACCATGCTTTTCCAAATGCTCCAGCTCCTCTCACAGACCTTAAAAAAAAGAAAAATTTCAGAAAGGAAAGAAGCCGGGTGGGAACCATCTGAATATGTAGCTAAAGAACAATGCATACCAGTAAATAAACTTAAACCCTTCTTTTGAGAGCAGCCTCTGCCTATTCCCCTCTTTAGGAATATAATTAGCAGTCAACCTCAGAGGATACATATTCATAGATTCATAGAGTGTGAGGCCAGAAGAAACCATTAGATCATCTAGTGTGATTTCCTATATATCACAGGTCATTAACTTTCACTGGGCTACCCCTGTGCTGAACCCAATAATTTGTGTTTGACCAGAGTGTCGCTTGTAGCTGGCTGACACATACCTTTCACAAAGGCAGCCAGTCTTGATGTGACGACGTCAAAAGATGGGGAATCTATCAGTCCTTTTGCTACAATCTTTGGGTCGCTTTAATGATTAGGTACCCCTTTCGTTAAAGAAGGTCTCATTTTCAGTTCAAATATATCTAGCTTCTAGCTAGCAGGTTTCCATATGTATTTCTCCAATAGATTAAAAAACAGTATTTTATATCTGTGAAGGTATTTATATTTTAAGATCATTTACTATCAATTTTATTTTGACAAGCTAATCTAATTGAAATTAGGAAGTCCTCGCTTAATTTATACCTACTGGGAAAGACTGCAGAGCTACCTCCCAGCAATGAAAGTGAAAAGGCTCTGAGGAACAAAATCTACCAAACTCCATAATGGAGGAAGGTTACTAAAGTCACTTTAGATACCTACATTGGAGACCTCTACCTCTGGCCTTGTCAGGAAAACAAATGAAATAAATAGACAATTGAGGGAACATACAGTCTGAGTTGTTTCAGGCAACTATTATGGGAAGAGACTGACACACCCTAATTCTCTTCATTCATTATTTTGGAAGCTAGACAAGTAGCTGAGGTGTAGAAAACTTGCTGTTAACATCTGCATGTGGCCCTATTGTAACTACTAACATCCAAGTAAAAATTACATCTCTTCATGCAGAAGCTAATTCAGATCGACCTGAAATTGAATAAAACCAGCTTTTCTCTTTAAATCTTGTGCACAAAGGTAGAAAAGCCTGAAGTGCCTTCCTAAATATCCTGGCTGTACCCAAAATAACTTTTAAAACCTTATTGCTACCACAGTATGAAGCTTCCCTTCTCTTTCTGGAGCAAAGGCTTCAGATGGAAAATCTGAAACTGAATATATAATTTAAGCAAAATTCAGAAACTCTTCTTGGCAAATGCTTTGGATGAAGATAAAGGACAAGTATAAGACAAGTTTGTCTTTGTGGAATGAGTCCTGGGACGATCAGCTGTCAAGGCCTACAACTCATTCAGTTCTTCTTCCAGATGTTTTTACAATTAAGAAAAGTGACTTGAGTGTCAAGTGGGAAAAAGAGCATTCCCC
Organism: Phaethon aethereus; assembly: GCF_964289735.1. Classification (NCBI taxonomy): domain Eukaryota; kingdom Metazoa; phylum Chordata; class Aves; order Phaethontiformes; family Phaethontidae; genus Phaethon; species Phaethon aethereus. The sequence goes on from NC_138579.1 coordinate 4,732,444, forward strand.
CAAGATTCATCCATTAACTCTGTCAGCAATACCCCAAGCCTCCACATCAGAGCACGTTCCTTGACTGTTGACAATACAGTAAAGAATGACTATTTACCATATGGTAATTATAGTTCAAGATGTGTTGTCCACATGGATTCTACTTTTGCTTCTCATGTATCCATACAGGCAGTTGAGATCTCTTGGATAGCAGTGCCTATAGAAACATCTTTATGGCTGGATCTGTATTTCTTGTCTCTTCAGATGAGCTACCATGGCCACAAAATACTTGGTGAAAGCCCCAGGGCTGTGAAAAGGTCAAAGAGAAAAACCCATCTCCTAGAGAGATATCCTAACAGAGAACTTGAGGTACTTTCTGTAAAGTGAATGAATGAGCAGATGAAAGACAGTATCTTGCCACCAACCTCTGTAATGAGGTATTAGGGGGGAGTGTTGAAAAGACATGGTAAGTTGTTGAGACATTCAAAACCCAGATGGGGGTGGTAAATCTTCTTTTTTTGTGAGTGAAAAAAATAGCAGGAACAAAAAAAAGGTGTCCTGATTGTAAATGCCAAGGACATCTCCTCTGGATCTAGAAGTTACTGTAGAATCTACAGTGGAGAGAACCGAAAGCAAACTATGGAGAGATTTTGTGTCTACCACATCGCTAAGAGTAAAAGTTACTGTACAAGTAAGGAACTGTTTCTTCTTTTTCCAGTGACTATAAATCACACTCCTCTGCATACTCCCAAGTGTTTCAATGGCTATAAAACTTTCCTCTCAAATCTGTAGCAGCTTGGATGCTTTGATGATGTTGTGACATATATGAATATATTAAAATTGCCAAGTTACCAAAATCAGAATTTTCTTCCAGAATTTTTCTCCCCAGATGGCCTAAGCCTTCCTGGTGAAACAAGCAGCAATGTTCCCTGGATACCTGGAAGTCTGATAGGTAACATCCACTCTAGATATATATGGAAGCCAAAATCAAGATTCTCAGTACTGAAAAGGCTTGACCTCTCTTATTTTCCAATAGCCAACGTGGACAGGATCTAAACTGCGTAATCCAGCTAATTAAAGTGATGGTGTCTCATATATATCCAGTTTATTAAACTTGCTCCTGTCCCTGATGTTTCATAGCTCCAGCAAAAATAACTGACACACTTACTACTTGAATATTTAAGGTGGAAATCTGTTAATTCGTTGGACAGGAATTCGGGATGACTCTTAATAAAATGTCTTCCTTGTAAAAAAAAACAATATGAAAGAGATCTACCATTAGTGGTTTTCCCTCCACCCTTCCTTGTTATTGCTTAGAAGAAATCAGAATTGCTGGACAACTGAAAAAGGGAACAGAAGAGTAACAAATAAAAAAAGGTCTCATGAGTATTGTCAGAATTCAAGTAAATCTCAGAGGAGAACAATTCCTTTGCAGATAAGTAAGTCCTCTTTAAGCCTTTTATTGACCTTTTTAAGAGAGGTGTGAAAATATTGAGCATTTCTCAAGGAGCTGCCAGCTGAAACTGTACTGAATTCACCAAAGGCTTATTACAATTTCAGCAGGTATTCTCAAATGTTTTGAAACTGCCTTCTAGATGGAAATGGCAGATGACAGCAGGACTGGATAGAAAATGTCTTTTATTTGTCTTCAATGTACACTGTTCTGATCTTTCCAGCTAAGGAGGATATTTTATGCACTTCAAGAACAGGCTCACTTTGTCTCAATGAAATTAGCAACTTACTGGCTAAAATGTGGAGTAGAAACATTGCAAACGGGGATACAAAGTCCAGCTCTGTTATGGTGACATCACATCCTCAATGAAAAGAACCAGCATTAGATGGATCACCATTTTTTGCAGATCAGAAAACCACTACTGCTTTGGCTAATAAAGACTCTCCAAATCTTCTTAGCATGTTCTTGTGCCAGCTTTCTGAATTAAGAGGAACTGGAGAGAATGTGGATAGCATTTCCAGTTTCCACAGGGAGAAGTCTCCAGTCTCCACTGGTGAAAGAGGCCAGGATAGAATTAGCTAAAATGTGCTGAAATACAGCTGAAACACAAGTGCTGAAACACTTTTAGTGCTGAAACAAAAGCAGTGATATTTTCTGTTAGCTCCAATTGCAAAAAAGGGTGCATCAAGAAACACATTTCAGGAATACTAACCATACTGTCTAGTTTCTCAGGAACAACATCCTCTGAACTTCTTTATGAGGTGATCTATAGGGAGACCTTCTTACCCTAGAAAGGTGAACAATTTAAGAGATTATGCTGGTTTGAATTTAAGATCCAGAGCTGACCTGCCTCCTCATCAGAGAGGTTAGCCCTTGCTCTATTGAAGTACGACACTACATGTGAATCTGAATGTCCAGTGGGTGTTTGCAGATAAAGGGCATATAGGTGAGAACATGAGAATTGCCTTACTGGGTCAGTTCAAGCATCAATATCCTTTTCCCAGTAATGATAGTAAGGAGACATCCAGGAAAGAGTAAGAACAGGGCAATCTTTTATGATACTTGCCTGAATGTTGTTCCAGCTTCCAACTCTGCTCAGCCTAGTGGATTTCATGGTTCTTCTGTTTAGAAGCACTTCTCTTCCAACTAATTGTACAATCTCCCTTAAAACCATTTTTGCATCTGTCTACATATCCTCTGACAAGGCACTCCAGAGATGAAATCCCCATCTCTTTGGATTGAACAGGACTCCCATTATATGCTGAAGTAGCTCCCATTGCCCTCTAGCTCACCTACTGATACATCAATAGCTGGTCCCTATTGATATTCTCCACATCAGTCAGTCTTCACAGCTTTTCCAGGCTAAAAAATCCCAACCGTCATCCCAGACATTTATCAGCCCTGGTGTTCCTCTCTGAAGGTTTTCTAGTTCTGGTACATTTCTTTCAAGATGAGGGTCCAGAATTGTATACGACACCGAATGAGTAGGCAACAAATTGATTTATATAAGTGTAAGGATCTTCTCTTTTCATCTCCACTTCCTTCCTAGTAATTCCTAACATATGATTTGGGCTTTTTTGAGTGCTATTGAGCATTGAACAGACGTTTTCACAGAAGTATCCAAGAAAACTAGTGATCATTGTGTCTTTCTCCTGAGTGGTAGTGGTCAGCCTAATGCTCCTCACTTGATATGTGAAGCCTAGATCACTTCTCCCAGCGTGCATCTGTTCACAGTTATGTTTGTTGAATTTCACCCTCTATTTTGTTGACCAGTCACTCAGTCTTGCAAGCTCTTTTACATTCTTTTGCTATCTGTCAACAACTTTATTCCCCTGACTAAATCCTGCCTTACCACCAGATTTTCTCACTGTTTGTTCTCTCTTCCCCTGACCACTTATGAATATGTTGAACAGCACAGGCCCCAGCTCAGGACTCCACTAGTGAACTTCACTGCAAGAACTGACCATTTATTTAAACTCTCCGTATCCTGTTGTTTTAAGTTGGTTTGGTGTGGCCTATAAATAACCATATTTATCCATGCAAGGAGCTTCTCTCCTATCCCATGGCTGCTAAGTTTCATTAAAAGCCTTTGGTGGGAGATTTTGTGTAAAGTCTTTTGGAATTCCCAAGCAGATTATATCTATCAGATCACTCTTATTCACTTGTTCATTGATCCCTCCAAAGAACTCCAAAGCATTTATAAGATAGGATTTCCTTTCACAGGTACCATGTTGACTCCTCCTAAGTCAGTATTATTTATGCATGTGTCCATTATTTTTTACTAATTGGTCCATACAAACATCTGTATTACACTCTCTGTACTTCCCTGGATCCTGGTTAGAGCCAGGATAGACTGATGTTAGATTTGACCCTCCCTATGTTGGAAGCTGCAAGGCTCACACAAGTGACCCATGGAGCAGTTGTTAAAAGACTGTCTTGTCTTTACAGCCCACAGAAATAGTCAGAACTCAGCCAAACTGCTTGGTTCAGGCACCAGAGGTCTTAGTTCTCATGACTACCATTGCTATCTGCATTGTAACTTTATTTACAAGCACTGCACAACATCCAAAACCGTAAACCCACTGCTCTACCCAGACACTGCCAGTTTACACCTCAAAATATTTAGATTTTGTAAAAGCAGACAATGAGGACTTTGTTCAAGAAAAATGCAAGTAAACCAACAAATAAACAAGACAAAGATAGACCCTGGGGACAAAGAGTTCAGCTTGGGACATTTACAGCATCGTTTCAGTTAACATGCCCAAATGATCCTTGTGAGGAGGGCAGAAAGTCTTCCTGCAGTCATCTCGGCATGCGTTCAGAAGGCAGCCACCAGGCCCACAACACCCTACTGTTCTTCATCAGTTTCTAGCCCAGGTGCTCAAAACAGCGTTCTTGAATGAAGCAGTTTCTCTTCAAAAATCAGGTTTTTTCTAGGGGTTTTTTTTACATTCCTGCTCTCCCATTCATTCCCCTCCTTATGACTCTAGTTCCAACACCCTCACGTTCCTTCCACATCTGACAAATGTTTTCCAGCAACCACATCTCCCTGCCCCACCTTGTCCATACCTCTACCCCTTTCATCCCCAAACCTAAACTACCTCATCCATTTACTTTAGTCCTTTCCAATTAGTTCATCTCCTCAGGGTAGATACTCCTTTCCCTTGGGCTCTCAGCGTGTTAATGGCTGACTCTTAACATTTCTTTAATTCATTTTCTTTTATGTGATTAGTGATAAAAGGTCAGACTATTACCACTATTTTAGACATGACACTGAATCACAGAGAATCTAAGTTACTTACTGAGGTTCACAGAGAAAATCTGTAACAGAGCAGAAAACAGAGCCCGTGTCTCCCGGGGAAATGCTCATACCATGGACCAGCCCTCCTCTCTCAGGTGGCGACCCCATTGTGGAAGGGGTGGTGGCACGTGACCACATGAAATGAATTATCCTAAATTCACATACCTCACCCTGGTCCATGTTCAGACCTATGTAGTTGTCACATCCCAGATCTCTTCAAGCATGCACAAAGGTAGGAAGAAAGGAGCAGTTGCAGCCCCATCCTGAGATTAACCGCTCTCAATACTCTGTAGCTCAGCTAAATGAAGGCATCCAAAAGAAATACATTTGCCAGCAGAGCAGGGCAGTGATTTTGTGTAAAATGAGTCTCAGCAGTGGGTAGCCCAGCAGCTCTGGCAGCACCAGTTTGTTTGTGCTAATGATGACAGCTGCACAGAAGAACTGGGAAAGTTTTTAACTTTGCATGTTTCCAACTCATCTAGTTGCCCTTTTCAGGCGTGCTGTCCAACTGGAATGGCCAGAGGCCTTGCCTCACCCCTCCCTTAAAATGGAAAGGCAGCTGGTATATTCCGCACTGTGTACCAACGGCCTGTTAAAATTAATGTTATCCAGCTGGCCACGAACAGGATGACTTTCTAGAGCTAGAGTCACACTCTGGGACTGGTGCATTTGCCTAGTGCCTACACAATGAAAGGAAGATGGGTCTCAGCCTCAGGACCCCACTCCTGCCCATGGGTCCCACGCCTGGGGGCCACTTGTCATGCAAGCATTCCCAGACAGATCAGGGAGCAAAGTGTCAGACTTCCTTAGATTACTCACATGAGCCAAACAAGCAGGATTTGGCCTGAATACAGGAATCACTCAGTTATCCACTGCTAAGATATAGTGGATAATTGAAGATGAAAGGCAGCTGTAAACAAACAGCGGACCAGAATATTACACTATTCAACAACACTAGGACTGAGCATCACATGGAAAAGTACATCCTATCCACATGAAATGGCAGGATAAACTTTGATAAACAGGACATCATTATCAAATTATGAGTCAGATGAAGTGTCCTCTGCCACACAGACAAGAGTGAATGTTGCCACCCATAGAGGATAGCATAGTTTCCATGCCAGGGGACTGGTCCCTCTTGCCTGGAAAGAGAGGTGGAGCTGAAGGGGCAAGAAGGGAAAGGGGAAAGAGCTGTGAAGAGTAAGATTTGCTGCTCCTGCTGCTGGGGGAGGAGAGCACAGGCAAGATAGCTGCTGCTGGGAAAGGCCACCTCTTCCACACTCCCCAACTTCTCCACCGAAGCAGTAGCAGAAGAGCTGCCTCTCCACAGATCTGGCATTCACTGAGCAGGCAGCAGGGCCAAGGAGTCTGCCAGCTCCAAGGCAACTGCTTTGCCTAGAACTACAACCTGCCCTGGTCCAATTCAGTATTCAGATGAGATGGTTAGGTATGCTGAGGAACGTATCCTGCCCTTGGGTTTTCATCTCACCAACAGAGCCAGCATTAGATGCCGGGGGATCCCCACCTCTCCGTTTGCCCACTCACACACTGGATGTCTCACCCCGTTTTTGAACACCGTGGGCCTCGGGCAATCACTGCAGCTGCTTGCCTTTACAGCACGTCCAGGAGCAGCGAAATACCTCCTGACATCCTGTGATGACATCCCTATGCTGCGCCATGGCACAGAGCATCTGCTAAAAACCACCATCCTGCCACATGTGCATCTCCCAGCTGGGCAGCTCTAAAGCCCAGCCCCATCAGGTCCTGCACAGCGCTGGCTGCAGACCAGCTGATCCAAACAGAAAAAGAGAAGTGTCAGTCTCATTTACTATGAATGACACAGGCAGTAGGGTGAGACTGAGTTTTGGCTCAAAGCCTTGAGCGTGGTCATTACTGCACCACCCCCAAGGAGCTGAGAGAATGAAGTGTGACCCCTTCCTCACTCACCACTTGTTGCAGAGTGGGGGGAAACATGGCAGTCCTGTGGCCTGAACAGCTTGCTTCTCCCTCATTCCAGCTGAGCTCCACTAACTGGTACGCTGCGGGAGAATGAAATAACCTGAGTGGCTTCATGACCTTCTCCACCACTTGCCTGCTCATTTCTGTGCACCATCCCTCCTGTCCCCTCATCTCTGGGTGAAGTGGGAAACCAGAGGCTCACATGCTGGGTGGGAACATTTTGCATCCTTGTGCAGCTGTGCTACGGCTGGTCCAGTTGAGCACATACTACAGAGATGATTCAGTCACAGTAGACTCACCACAATCTGTGTCTTTTCCTTTTTTAAACATTATCATTCAGTTTCCAAGAACAGACCAATAGCTTTTATAAGCCCTACAAATATTCACCTTTAAAAATATGCTCCTTCTTTCTGGAGAAATTACTTTTATGTCTATTTTTAAAGTACAAAGGAGTTGTGGTTCTCCATGCGGTTTTACAGTTTATGGTCCCACACATTTTGCAAACTGTAAAATAAGGATGTTTCCCTAGTGGAAAAATTTCACTATAAAAAATTCATGGAGTTTCCTGTTTTCACGTGGGTTTTCAGTATTTTTTCTTTAAAAAAATATCACCCCTGTGGAAGAATCTGGTAGAGCTTAATAGCAAAGAAGCAGCATTCTACAGATGTGGTGTCTGACAAAATGCAATGGAAAATTATAACCTCTCTTAAGAAAGCCATAGAGTAATTCAGAAGTCCCTATTACTGTTTTCATTTACTGATCTGAATATTTCTACAGAAGGTTATTTTTCACTACAAATTGACTGGTTTCAACCTCGTTACATCTCATTTTCCACTGAGGTAGAACAGGGTAACATAGTACAGAACAGAACGCAGTCCAGGAGTGCTCTGGGACACCAGCACACACACACCAGCCCGAAGGCTGCTCTGCGCTGGGATCCTGGGGTGTGCAGTACATATGACAGTGACTTCACAGAGTGGGGTTGACAAGTGGGACCGGGACAATCCCCAGGAAAGAAAATCAGCAGGACACTAAGTGTACAGGGGGCATTTGACCTACAGCATGTGCTGCATAGAGTCATGTTAGCAGAGGAACTGAAACATCTTACCCCTTCCTCAGGAAATCTCCCCTTGTTAGTACTGGCTGGAGGAACCTCTGAGGGGCAAAGGAAAAAATGTGCCACAGGAGAGTAATCAAGGACCTGAGGTCTCCTAGGATGTCTGGGCGGCTGATGCAACTTAGATGTAACTCCTTAGTCACGGCTTAAAGTCCTTAAAGGCAAACCCTCTCTCTCCTCCACTGCTACTTTCCATGCTTTACACTTCACTTGCATACAAGAGTGGTACTTCCACTTGTGGCAGCAGCAGGATGGCTCTCCATAGCCACTCCATAAGAAAGCATTTTGTGCAAGATGAGGACTGCCCCCAATAGCCCCGAGAGGGAGAGGAACAGTCTGCCTACAGACTGGGGTGAGAACTGGTTACCTCTCTTCCTCCTGGAAAGCAAGATCCTACATTACAGTAATGACAGCAACAACAGTAATACCTAGACTGTGTGTTCAAAGGACTGCCCATTTTTTTTCTAGCTGTACAAATGGGCCTGCTGACACATATTACTGCTTTGCACAGACTTTGCCTCCCTTGTATCAGTAAATCACCATGGTTGCAGCAAGGCTATGAATATTTGTCTCACAATACTTTACATGCAGTCATGATCTGAGCTCTCACAGCAGGCTTTTTCACTCTATTTTGATTTCATGTAATGCAGGGATACCTGTACAAAGTTATGACTTTGCTTATCACATACTTACCATATAATTCTTGTCCCATAATGGTTACCACATAACGCTGTTGGCATTTTCAGTGTAACTCATAGGGGAAGCCCACCAGCTGGGTAAGAAATCTTTTCTAGAAGTTTTTGCACTTGGAAGGGTATTTTCAAACCTCTACAAAACCTTGTGAAAGATATTCTTTCGTCACAGAAAAAACAATTTTTTGGCCTGTCACCTCTATGATCCCAGATGAATTTGCCAAATCAGAAAATCCAGTACTGTCAATGGAGATCTTCCCAGTTCATTCCAAGACTTTCAATCTAGAATCAGCTGTTCAAATCTACAAATAACACGAAGCTGCCTGCAGTACTGCTAGGGACTATTAGGGACCAGGAATATTTTTGCTACACAGAAGCCCTAGAGATTTAGGTAAGGGGAGATAGAAGTTCAGAAATTTACTGCAACCACACGGTCAGGTAGTGCAGAGCCAGCAATGGGGCAATTCTTTTTATTTTTTTGAAGTATTCTCTGCTCTGCAATTCTCTGCTTTTCCATACTGGCTCAAAGGCTGACCAGAGCTGGGGACAGGTTCTTCTGTGTACACACAGGCTGTCACAGCCAGGCTGAGCAGGAGTGTGGTGCATGAGCTGATAATAGATTTCTCCACACCCAAGGCCTCTACAAGCTTTTCTCCTTGGGCTACAAAACACCACAGCTTCAAATCCCACAACTCAAACTCAATTCATCAATTCACTTCCTACTCCCCCTCTATATTCCTCCTCTTTTTTTTTTTTTTTTTTTTTTTTTAAGCTGAATGGCCATAAACTTCACCAACAGATTCCGCACGGGTTATGTTACACCACCACCTGACTCCAAATCAATTACAGTCCAAAGGGATAGAGTTGCAGAGAGTCTGCGAAGCCCAGCCCTGAGGTTTCCAGAAGGGACAGAGAAACTATAGTGCTAAGAACAGAGCCTGGAGATCCAGCTGAAAGAACTGAGTGATTTCACGATGAAAGCATGGGACTGGGAGGCAGAAGAGCCAGGTCTGTGTGCTAGCCCTGCTGCAGACTGCCTATATGAGATCGATCTCTTTATTTCATGTCTCAGCATATGGCTACTTGCACACCAGAGTCGCCATCCTCAGGGCTTCTCAGTGTTATCACAGCACTGATGTTTCATGATAAAGATGCAGAACGCTTTCTGGGAGACTAAGGCACTGTGAGGGTCTGAGATTCTGTTTCAACAGACCACCAGAGATTTCCACGGTAGTTCTAAGAAATGTGACATGCTGATCAGTAAGAACTACCAGAATAAACCATATTCTTCTCTGACATCCATCATTAGGAGGGAAATCACAGGAAGATGAGGATGGAAGGGACTTAATTCACCAAGTTCTGTTTCCTGCTATTACAAGCAACCATGTTATACAATCCTTTTTGTAAGTCACACATGTTTGTCAGGTGTATCTTACAGAGCTGAACTTAAGGTGTAACATAAGAAAGTAAACAACACTTTCTCTGCAAGCAATGGCCATGAAGGATACAGCCACAGAAATAAGAGATTAGGCAGGTTGCAGCTGCCATAGATCTTGTGAATGAGGCCCTCAACCATCTACATGGGCTGGCAAGCTGTGCTCCACACCAGTGAAAAGATGCAGGCAGAGCACAGAGGGCACGTGGCTTTGTCACTTATATGCAGGAAAGACTGAGCACAAGGATTGCTCATCTTTCCTTCCTCATGTCTTCTCAAAAGAGACTGGAAAAGGGATAGAAAAGATAGTATTTCTTACAGCCCTGGTACACATGATGTACATACAGCACAGCACCATGCAATACCATGTTGAGTTATCAAAGATATCTCTGAAAAGGAAGCAGGACCTATTTAGCCAAGGCAGAGCCCTACTGTATTCAAGCCACCTCACTGAAAGTGCTCTGGGCACTGCACTCTGCAGCAAAGAGAAAATATTTTGAAGGCTGCTGCCCAACAGGGAGACATAAATAGCTACTTCGCAATGTCTGAAGACATGTGCATGGCCTAGACCTTAGGCAAAGATACTTGCAGTACAGAAACTGCAGCTTTTAAAAAGAGGTGTAGAGAAGTCACACTGTGCAGCGGCTGTGAACAACGTGAGTCATTGCCTGTCAGCTCAGGTCTGAAACCTTTGGGGCTCACTTGTTTTCTCTCAGTCTCAGCAGAAGCTGGAACATTTCTAATGAAACAATGTTCAGCTCCTTACCATTGAAGTCCTCTTCATCTGCTTTATCTTAAGGTTGAACTCACCAAATCCAGAAAAATCTCTGAGACTTACAGCTCTTTAGCTTTAGTTTATCTCACCAAATTGAGAAAAGCAGCAATTACCAGGCACCATTGCAAGAACGAAATGGATACAGGGCCTGGTGAAACGTACCGCGTACCTGCATGTCGCAGTGGGGCACAGCCTGAAGTCTTGGCTCACTTTTTAACTCAGCACAGCTTGGAAGGATATTAAAGAACAGATAATGAAATAGAGAAGTGAAGATTTCTGGATAAACCAGTGGAAGATGCTGTTGCTAAGCACCTGTTTGATAAGTTAAATAAAGGAACCAGACACATCACCCGAAAGCCTGAAGCCAAATTTCTCTCTGGCATAACTCTACTAAATAAATCAAATTACACAAGGAATGAACTTAGTTCAACACACCTCTGCCTAGCAGCCACTCAGGATTTGCCCTTCCCAGTTTTAGCACTGTTTCTCCAAAAGAATTGCGATGTAGACCAGGGAGTTCACCGGAAAGTCAGCCTTTGTAGATTTGAAGTTATGGAGAGGGTAGAGGGGGGTTACTGTTCCTCTCTTACCTAACCTGCCTTGAACTTCCCTTCTGCAGGAACTCAGAGATCAGCACATATGTTAGCGCCTTTCAGTGCATTCATACTAACATAAGCTCAGAAAGAAAAAAATCTTCACTCGCCAGCTTTTGATACAACCTGGAAAACAAACAGCTTGGAAGAGTTCCTTTTTCCTCAGCAGTGAAAATCGTGGTAAAGCAACATCTTGATAGTTCCCAAAGAGATTCATTTACAAAGATCAGTATAGGGGAGGCTTGTTTGGTCTCCCGAGATGTATCTCATCCTCTGACAATTCACTGAGACCTTTGCTGTATCTAGCTATATGTGTATAATTATCTGCTCTGATACCTGAGCTTCTATGCAACAGTCTTACTCCAAGTAATCCAAACTATCCCCAAGGCATGGCACACACAGAATGGTCAGGGGAGAGAGGGGAGGAGGGGCAGCGGACTTCCCTCATTTGCCGCTGGAAATCGGCATTTTAGGGCCTTGTAGTCATTTCCTTGCTAGTGTGAGGAAACTTTTTGTACATTTATATAAAATAGGAGGCCAGAAGTGCACACCCCCATCTTACTTCCTAATATATTATGTCCTCCCCTGCCGAGTCCTGGGACTTAGTCTGGATTTGGTAACTGAAGTAATATAAATGTTAGCTAAGAAGTATTCCAGCAATATGGTTCCAATTTAAGCTTGTTTTGAAGTCTAAAGGACTAATATGTCTCAGAGATTCTTCACTGGACGTTTAGCTCTAATGTAATTTGTGCAGGAGTGCATGCTGCTCTCTAGAAGCCCTTCTGCAATGCTCCAGAAAACAGGTTCCTTCTCAAGCAGGTTGCAGAGCAACCATGAGCCCCAGGCCCTTGCTGGTAGCTCACTTGCCTCTTCTGAATTTTGGGGCTTCTCGCAGGAAATGGTGTCGTATTTGCCAGGTCTGGCAGATAAATGAAAGCGCACAGGCACTGCGTCTCGCCACTGGGTTTCCCTCCCCTTTTCCTCTTGCTTTTTGGAGGCGAAGCAAGCCACCTCTGAAGGAAACCATGGTCTGCAAGCTGTTTGCACTTTACTTCAATAACATGCTTCTTGCAACGCTGGCTTTATTTGTGTAGACATGCATTCTCAAGGTTTGCCTGCCCCCTTTTCCTCCCTCACACCCCTACGGAGCCCCTGCCTGAATCCAAGTAATGAGCTAACCCATGGAACTCATTGCCCTTTATCTTGCTGGGGAACGTGCACCTTTTGAACTGCCATCTGCAGATTGTGTTGATGCACTGACTTGTTAACTGTGCCATACTGTGAAGGAAATGGCATGATTTAGATCAAGTGCTCTGGACGGCTGTTCATAAGAAACACTTGAGCCAAGCTGTTACTGCTCAGGATGTGCCCTGGGGAGAGGGGTTTCGTTTCGGGTCATGCTCTTGCCTTGTATGAGGGCAGGCGCAAAGTACTGAAATCACAGTCCTTCCCTGAAGCTGAGGGGAGGGGGGAGGAGAAACATTATGAAACCATAGAAGCGAAGCTGCCAAATTAACTTCTCACCCTTTCAATCACACTCCAGAGGATAAAAGCCTAACATTTCTGCCTCAGAAACAGGCTCAGTTTACACCAAACAAGTTATTTCTCTAATTTATCAGACTTGCCAGCTATCATTCTAATTATTGGAAACCTCAGACTTTTTATGAAGTCAGATGTACAGCGTTATTTGCATGGTTGTAACGTATCACTAGATAAATAGGTTTGGGGAAAGAAAGGCTTTTTAGAAAGGAATCTGCAGGTTTCTTTACACAGTTAGGGGCTTAAGAACACTATCACTGGGAAAGAAATGGTTCTGGATTTAATTTTCTTTTTAAAAAATGCAGCTTCCAACATAATGTAACATAGCTCAAGTCAACATGAGAGGAGGAGACTATGACGGAGAGCTCATCAAAAGACTCCCATTGACTTTCACTGGCTTTGCATCAGCCCTTAATTCTTTATCTTCACTTGTATAGTAGCATAATCATGGAAACAACCTAACACCCAGCAGTCAGGCCAGGCTGGAGGAGTAGTCAGAAACAGCCATCTAGACAGGCTGCTCACCCAGTCTTTCAAAACGCAAACACTGATTTGTCCATTATATGTAAATGGATGATTAGAGTCATTCTCTAAGACAAATTTACTTTTCTGCACACTCTAAATCTGTTTAGTCACTTTAAAGGTGTCAATTATTGGAGCATGCTAAGACTATGAATTTCTTAGTAATAGCTTTAATAACATTTTGAAATGAAAAGCAGATACCTTGAAGTTGGCTTACTTTGAAAAGACATATGAGTAGATCTGGTTTTAATTTATGTCCTATTCTACATCTGGAATCCCTTATAATTAAAACTAAAAGCTGGACTACTACTTCCACCTGTCAAATGATGAAAAGATGAATGCACTAATAGCTTACTAAATAGCCCAACATGATAGAGTTTACTTTCCCGTTCTATACAGTAAAAAAGGATTTTGGACAGGAGGCTAAAGGTCTTTGGTCATTACTAATAACACGCTTTCAGTATTAACCTACGTACCCCACTACCACCACCACCGGTGCCTTTTAGCACCGACATCTCTAAACCGCACTTGGCATTTTGGTTAGATGTGTGTATTCATCGCTGCTGCTGCAGCCTTTCAAGCTTTCCCAATCCACAGGTTGCCAGGTGGATTCTATCTCCTATAACTATTTTCAACCACTCCACATTTTTCCTTCCTTTCAATTTATTCTCTCATTAGCTACTTTAATCCATCAAGCTTTCCACCTATATTTCTGAGGCACTCTTATCTCAAATGACAGCTTGCCCATTGATGTGAGCAGTCCAGGGCATGTGACAACTTGGACTCTATTTTTGCATCCTCTTGTGCCATTCCTTTAGGATCCCACGCCCTCCTGTTCCTGTTGATACACCTGTCTCATCTTACTACGCTGCCCGACTCAAAAGAATTTCAGTGCATGCATTTGTACAGAATCAAACAAAACTTGACCCTCAGAAGGTAAGTAGGGCCTTGAGGTACAGATGCAATAGAAATAAAATGGCAGCTGTTGGATTAACAGGTTAAAACACAATAAAAATATTCTCTTACAGAAATACTGAGCACTTTTTCCCTAATGTATTGATACATCACCCATGAGTCTTTATAGGTGCACAGTCAGATGATGAACCTTTTATGGGAATCCATGAGATTCCGGCTCTCCAGTGTGAGCGTACAGCCTCTTTTAGTCCTTCGGAGCCATTCTTTCCAGCACAGGCTGGCCCATTTATCTTTAAAGCCGTTGAAAAAAATAAAATAAAACAAAACAAAAAACAACAGAGGGATGAACCCATTTGCAATGCTATACATTCATTTCAAAAATAAATGAAGAGCAAAGGAGTTAGTTTCAAAAGGAAAACTTTGGTTCCATCCCTGCACAGTCCTTGCAGCAGCCAGCCAGCTGTGTGGGCAGTCTCTGAAGATTAATTGTCTCATTGCCTGCTCTTGTTTCCTCTGTTCATAGAAATATGAAAGTGTCCAATCTAGAAACCATGATTTTACACTGCCTGAAAAATAGTCTGGAATAGTCCAAAATGGGAAGGTATCTACTCTAGATAAAGCAGTCTTATTAACACTGTTGTTGGTATTATTGCTATCCTCACAGCTATTAATATTTCCAGTGAACAAAAAAACCACAGTAGTTCTTCCAGTTCTGAATATTGATGAACGAAGTATTTTCATATTACTGTGTTCCTCAAAGGAAAATGAAAATCTTGTCTCCTGAGTCGCTACACAGCTGCCCAAAAGTCTCCTTGGCATATTGATGCCAAGAGACATGCATATTCCAGCAAAACATTTTAGCTCAGACAGAGAGTTATGGAAAAAGCTGTCCCAAATATTACAAATGCACAGCACTCAACTTCTTACGTCAAAGCAGAGAGTAATTTTTCAACTGCCCCAGCAAGTAGGAAATGATGCAGGTATTAAACATTATTACGAGAACAGAGACACATTAGTTACTGCTTATCCAGTAGGATTGTGAATGGAGCTTTTTGTTGTGAAGGATTTTCATGGGGAAAGTTAATACACTTTGTCCAGACCATGAGATGGTACAAATCAGTGTAGTTCCATCTAAATCAATGGATCAGTGTTGATTTACAGCAGCTGAGGATCAACCCCCTCTTTTTTGGCCTGCTGAGGATTGTATAACATATACTGCCTAGAAACACTGATGACAAATTTGAAACTGTGTAGGGATATGCTGAACCAAAAGCCTGATTCAAACCCAAACTGGCTACTCTCCTTCTAAATCACTAAGAGCTGCTGTCTTAAACGTTACTGTCAAACGAGCATTTTTAAACATGTATCAAAATCTAGTGGCTGCACCCTCCGGTCTGTGCCACGCATGCTGCATTCCATACAAACTCAAACCCGCCTAGTGCCGATTCATAAATGATGTGTTGGTTTAATCTATTTTTCACAGGGGGTGTTTCAGAGCAGGAAAATTAGAAACAGGTAGAAGGGACTATTATTACTGTCTCATAGTGTGCTCTTGTACATGAGGATTGGATTAAGATAACATCTGGTCTATATTTCTTGAACTATTTCCCTTTTATCACAAGAAAATCGGCAACCCATCTCACAACTGCTCCTAATTTAGATCTAAATATCACTGATGAAACATTGTACAACATGCTGTTATCTATTAAAATGATTTCCCTCAAGGAACAGTGGATACTTTTATTTTTTCCAGCAAAGCCAACCATGTTCCCCCTCAGCACTAACTAGTTACCTTATAATCATATACTCAAATGGTAAAAGCAAAACCACTTTGGAAAAAACAAATGAGTCCCCACTAAACCTTCAGCTGGTGTAAATTAACGCACGTTCACTGATTTCACTGAAGTGAGGTCCATTTACACCATCCTCCTTATGACAATGGCTTTGATTCGCATACAGTCCAAACCTGCAAGGTGCTAAGGATCTTCTGCACTCATTGCTTTTAAGAGGAGCTGTTTAAAGCTAAGTCCAGACTCAAATGCACAATTTAGCAAAGTTTTTAAGTATGTGCTTCAGGGCTTGACTTCTCTGTACACAGCAGAGGAACAATGAACAGTCCTGAGATTTTCTTTGGGAAGCAGAAAGGCAGAGCACAGCATACTGTCATCCCTCCCATTTGGTTCAAACAGAAGAATTGTCAGTGGAATGCAGTAATCTTTTTTTCAGCACTTTGCAGAGTTCAAGTCCCCAGAAAGCAGCCTATTGAGTTCAGCAAATAAAAACCTCTGTTTTCTTCACGAGTCTATAATTCATTTTCATGGACAGCAAATCAGAAAAGAGGGAAAAAAAGGCATTTTACAATCTCAAACTATTTTGCATACCTTCACTGCACATCAGTTTTACCCATTTCCATCGTACCATTACCACTCAAAACAGGGGAATTAGATAAGCATACGTTCCCTATATTAAATGGTTTAATTTAAAAGTAATTTCTACCATCTGGAATTACTATTTACTGTTGTTTGGAGGAGGGAAAAAAAAAGAATCTGAAACTGTAGAAAAGATCATCACAATTTCTTTCAAAGAATAACCAATCTGAAGGAGGGAGAAGCATACAAGGAATGTAATTGATTGTCCACCAGTCAAGTTGTATATTTTGGAGGGAATTCTGAGAATAAAAAGTCTCTAGCAGTTATCAGCGGTCAGACTGGAGCCATTCATTTTTCACCTGCTTGTGTTTGTTGTCTGGCAACCAGTCAAGGGTGCTATTAGCAGAATTAAGCTCCAGAAGAAAAGATTACCCTGTAGGAGGTAAGATAAAGACTGGAAAGTGTGGCTTGTTATCAGTATCACAATAAGGACCAGGTCAGAAAGGATTCAGTGTGGGTTTCATTTCAAAGAGGTAATCTCTGCTGAAATAATAGAGTAATTGTTGCTTTGAAACCTTTATGTGCTGCAGCATACTACAGCTCATTTGATACAGATTCTGGATTTAATGAAGAACTCCAACAAGCCTGAAACAGACACACAGAGAAAGCAAGAAAAGAACAGTGCACCAGTGGAAAATGTCTTTATCCTGTAATTCCAGGTCAATACAGTGAAACATAAAATATTATTCAGGGCAGTTTTATACCTTGATTTATGTCTCCCCTCCTTCTCAGGCAGCTTTCTGTCTGTCTATAAAGTTTTGGTCTATAAACATGCAGTAACGTAATACAAAATATTGCAAGAGTAATAACACATGCAATTATAGTACATCTCACAAATCCTGAATACAAGCAATGAATCAAAGCTTTCCAGGGCTACTCCTTGAAATACAACTTTTTCTAGGTTTTATTCAAAGGCTTGCAAGCAGTCACTGGGACAAGCCGCAAGAGCAAGATGCACATTGCAGATGATGGACAGCATTTGACGTTTTTCTGGCAAATTGCCTAAATGTTTGCCTTGAAAAGTAATTGTTGAGGGGGCTTTTCTTTTTTTTTTTCTTTATAATGGTACTGCACCTTTCTCTCAGTTGTCTCCTCTAGAAAGGTACATTAACTGTTTGGAGATTAATCTGCAGTTTGGTTTCTCACTGTCTGCAGAAAGCACTAACCAGCAAAATAGTTGAACTCCTAAGTCTCAAAATGCAAAGGATGAGCTGGTAAACACTGCCAAATTACAAAGAAAACACAGGAAAGAATTCTCACATGTATAGCCTCTTACCTTATGACAAACTTTGGTTTCCAAGCCTTGGAGGCATTTAAAGAAAGCTCCACTTTGGTGTAGACTTCATCAGTCTTATGCATAGTCCTCTTCAAGCCATGACACAAGGAGGGAAACCTGGCAGAAGCAGGTCAAGGGTACAACATCTTTGGAGCCATTTTGAGTTCTGGATGCGGAACAGAAAACAATAGATTACGCAGGGTTGTTACACATGGAGGCAGTTCCCTGATCCTCCACAGGGCTTGTTACAGCCCTCAAAACAACCTACAGAGGACATAGCCAGGCTATGATTTCATCCCAGAATCTCACTGCTGAATCTGCAAACCCGTTCTATGGGTATAATGCCCACTGTTACATGATGTATTTATGAATGTGCGTGTGCTCGCTCCCTCCCTGGGTTCTTGATAGCACTTATTATCATACTGTCTTATGCCTGGATTCAGATATGAGATAATTTACACTTTCTGAAGAGTTGTCCAAGGAACTCTGAGCTTGTATGGTTTTTATGTAAGAAATCCTGCAAAAGCAAGGGATTTGCAGAACATAATTTATGTACCAACATTTCTATAAAACTAGGGAAATGTAGGTAACTACAAACGGGTCAACACAGCATCCATTCCAGATAAGACTATTGTAAGACTGTGATGAGATGCAATCAGTTATAAAGCTAAAGGCTCACAATCCAGATAGTATCAATCCTCTTGATGAAATGGAATACAAGTCCTAAATGCTTAAAATGTTTTCATGATTATAAATTTGTTTAGTAAAAAGTGGTGGAGTTGACAGAACAAATAAAAAACATCTGCAGGGTACACCACAAAATGTCAATTTAAAACGAGTACTTTACAAAAACTGATTCAGCACCCAGTCTATGGCTTGAACATGGCCAAGAAGCCACTCCATATGGAACATTGAGCCCAAAGGTGCAAAGAACACAGTCTGGGCGCTCCAAGCCGCATAGAGCACGTAGGAGCACAGGGATGTCACTGTGGACAGTGACATTAAATAATCTTCTAGAGTTCAGAGGAAGAGACAGTGTTGTTGCTGTTAAAGTTTGCAGATGACACAAGGCTGTGTGAAGGAACAAATAACAATAAGGACATGTCAGTTCTTAGTTTCATCTGGACTATTTCACAGAATCACTACGTTGGAAAGGACCTTCAAGATCATCAAGTCCAACCCTTAATCCAGCGCCACCATGTCCCCTAAACCATGTCCTGAAGTGCCACATCCACACGTTTTTTAAATACTTCCAGAGATGGCAACTCCACCACCTCCCTGGGCAGCTTGTTCCAATGCCTGACCACTCTCTCGGTGAAGAAATTTTTCCTAATATCCAATCTAAACCTCCCCTGGTGCAACTTGAGGCCATTTCCTCTTGTCCTATTGCTGGTTACTTGGGAGAAGAATCTGGTACGTGGAGCTCATTTGTCTATTTACACATCTTGTAATGCAAACAGATGCAAGGTCATACATGCTTTTGAGAAACACAGAGTGCAGATCATCACTGCACTGCTACAGAAAACACGATGAATGATTTGAGAGGGTCAATGCAGACACACAATACTTGAAGTCAACAGCAGTGGTAAACACATGAAACTGTCAAATTTGACCCTCTGGCTTGGCATTAAGAGCTATTTGGTTCCTGCTTGGGATACAGCAGCTACAATTTTGCCTCCTTAGCAAGACCAGTCACTCCAAACCTGTCTCAGTGGAAACATTTACATTGTCCTAATACTGTCTGCACTGCCTATAGATAACACTACCTGGTTCTAAATCCAGGGAGAAAGGAACCAGCCTTGAAGGGAACTCAGGATCCCAGCCTTTTAAAGTTGATTGCTGAAACAATTACTTGCTTGTGTTTTGTATTCTGCTAACCTGTTCCAATTACTTCTTTTGCTTCTGTGATACCTTAGAGACAAGGAAATCACCACACAGACCAAAAAAAAAAAGATGGAAAGCTCCTCATTCATAATAAAACTTCGATTCTAAAATGAGCTCCACAGGAGCAGCCTCCAGGCTCTTCTGAATCCAGGCTCTCCTGACTCCAATGAAGTCACTGGGGAGCACATGGGCTTGCCTACAGAAGGATCATGGCAGATTTGAGCATATAAGCTGAGGGGGCTGATCCTGCTAACACTTCATACCAGGCATAGAGCCAGGTGCACAGAGATATCCAAACTAAATCCTAATTAAGTGTCTGAATTCCCAGTGAAATCCGTGGGTAGTTAGATGCCTAAATATCAATGTGGATATTGATCCAGCTGCTTATCGCTGTGAGTGCACCACTGATTTCTAGAGCAGATGATGGCATTTGCCATTTTATTTTATCCTTTTTTTCTTGAATGTGAGAGAAGTAAAGTCTGAGGATGACTGCACTATCATTAACTGTACATACACTAGCATTTTCTCAAAGGAAAAGAATGACTCTTATACCCAAGTATGAACCTGAGCTCAGGCAACACAGGGAGAAAATTAGCACATCACTAGAAAGGACAAGGCTTGAAAGTTTTGGAGAATGTATACTATAAAGCCTTACAAAAGGGCTAGAAAATCTTAAAGAGATTTATAGAGTCTGAAACATTATGACCTATATGCTTTTTGCCACATTACCAGTGAAATTAGCTGATAAAAATATTTGGTGAAGAAACCAAAATAAAAACATTCTGATTTCACACAAAAGGTATGCTCAGCTTCTAACAGGAAATAAGAATCCTGCACCTATTAGATCATATCTTTGCTACCCACTCAGAGTAAATGATTGATATAACAGACATGTTGAATCAAGATGCTAGTTCATTCTTTTCTTTTCCTACACAGTCACTTTCAGCCAACAGACCTTTTTTCCCCCAGAATATCTATGATTCCTTAGATTCTTTGAGGCTATTCCCTTAATAATTGGAGGAGCTGCCAAAGCAAAAAGCTGCAGCACAATACTTTCTCTCTGCTGTAAGAGCTCCCTGGGTCGGAGGCATACACAGGCTGTCTGTGCTGCTGCAATCCAGCCAGCCCAGCTTGAGAAAGCATAAACACTGTGGTGGGCAGAATAGCTAAAAGTACGGGGCCAGGAGGGAAAACAGTCATGTCACTGTTATTTCTTTAGCAGATTAGGGCCTCATCCAGGTCCCACTGAAGTCAGTGACACAGTTCCTATCAAGTTCAACAGAAGTAATCTTTAAGAGCATGTTTTCTTGCCAACTATCTGAGTAATATGGCTGGGCCCTACAGATTTCCATGGCAAAGAAAGTAATTCTTCCCCACCTCCACAGTTCTGCAGAGAAGCAGACCTTCTTTAAGAGAGTAGCATCTGCAGGAGGTGGGATCCCATTAGCATAAATATTCCTCCTGTCCCCAGTCACCTTCCTCCTCTTTACATATTAGGACTATAGACGGGATTTTCAGGGGTTTTTTCAGCTGTGGGCCACACCTTTAAAGAAAGCAGCTACTCTTCTCCATTTTATATTTACATGAGCTTTCGCTCTTCCTACTCATACCTGGAGACAAGTAAAGGGAATCTGCAAAATAACGACTAGAAAGTTATATATTTATGCAGTTTAGCAGGTGAAAACAGCTACACCACACAGACTTCTGCAAACCATAAATAGATGCTCACAAGCCACAGTTTTTTTAATCTTTGGTTAGCACATCCTCTAACTTCTGGCATCCTGGCTCTCTCCCACACTGTGCCCAAACACGGGGAGGCAGTTCCAAGCTCTTTGCACTTGACTCTACTAGGGCACGTGTGTCAGTCGAAGCTGGGTGGAAAGCGATTTAGAGCCATTGCTGAGGTATAGCTCAGAGCACATGGATGTTTTGAGTTTTGAGCTGAGGGTAGCATGTTAGGCTGTTAAATGGACACTTTACACCAAGAAACCTGTCAAAAGTCAGAGGTAAAACCTTACTTACTAGTTTATTAAATTACTTGGGGTAGAACAAAATGGAGTTCCAGGTCTTTCAAAATACAGAACTGTTTCTTCTTTCAAAATACAGAACACAAACAGCATTTGTGTTCCTTTGCATCTTAAGGGAGAAATGAGATTTTATGGAATAGTAAGTGTAACGGGAATCACACATTTGAGGAAAGAAGTACCCACATAATTGGTATCAGGAAGTGTGGTACATTAAGAATGTAGGAAGAAATTTATTAATAGTGGAAAAGAGAGGGTTTATTAGCTTGGATTGTCCCAAGGGGTGTTTGTTTCTGACAAGACGGCAGCAAATTCTTTTCCTCTTTCAAATCCCAAATCAGAATACCTTCGGGAAACACCTTCTTCACCCCCAGTTACTTTCTCCTACCTCTAACATGTTCTTACCCTAAGACTGAGGAGCTTGCTCTTCCCCTAAAAGGAAAGAACACTGTAGGGATTTCTTCAGAATAAATCCTGTATTTGTTAGGACTTGGTATGGATGCAAATGCATGAAATAAATAGAACAGCAGAAACAAAAGCAGTGCTGTTTTCTATTGCATATATGCTGGCTGCATATTCAGTATTTATTATCAATAACATTTATTCTTGACAGATTCCTGAAATCAGTCCAGGTACCGCCTTGCACCTTACTGCACTAGGTGTTAAACAAATGTCACTCACCTGAGTATATCCTTAAATTTACAATTTATGTTGGATTTGTGTGGAGGAAGAGATGGATGGATACATGAATTGTGGGCAAAGCTGTGAGAATTTGCTGTAGTTTTGAAAATCTGGATGTTGAAGATAATTTTTTTAAGTTAGAAAAATAATACTTGATCCACAGATGATTTTTGTACACAGACTCATGTTCTAAGTAAAAATACTTGCTCCAAGGATGTTATTTGTTTTCTACCACTGTCAGTGTGAAAATCTTAGATCTACAGAATCTGGGCAGACCTTATAACCAAACTATTCTGAGAAAACAAATCGTAAAAACAATATATGCAATACAGCTGTTTAGCAGTTCCCCAGGGCTTACTGGTGCTTACTGCCAGATCTCAGCTCTTTTTGTAGGGAGGGTCAGTTTCTTCAGATTACCTTATAGAGTATATACGTCTTTCTCCCCTCCATGCTGTCACCTTAGATGGCTCTAACAAGTCTCCCGCTGCCACATTCTTGTTCTCAGGAAGATCTGTTAACATTTTTGTCTCTGTTTGATCTCTGGACCCTTCTCCTGACACTTTTCACAGCCTCCTGAAAATGGGATTCTTGAAGTCAATAATTTGCTTATTGTCTCTCTAGTGTAAACGTAAATGTTTTTAATCTCAGAAGCTACTTCCTTATATGTTCTCTTCACATTTCCTATTGGATTCAAGTGATCTGGGATTTAATAATCATTCTACCACCTGCCTACTGCTCAGTAACTAAGTTGCCTATCAGTATTCTGGGATTTATACCTGATAGCTCCTTTCCTTTATACTCCTTCATCAATTTAAGTATATGGAGGTGCTACAGCTGACAGTGGATTTTACATGTGAAGCCACACTTAAGGATGTGATAGTAGAAGAAACATTTTCTATTCACAGGGAGTCCCACCCGGCCTGTAAGGGTCCATGCCTTCAGACCGGGGTTGCAGGATGGAAGCCTAAACAAACCATCTAGCACAGTAAGAAAATACTTCTCAGCCTATT
Organism: Phaethon aethereus; assembly: GCF_964289735.1. Lineage (NCBI taxonomy): Eukaryota > Metazoa > Chordata > Aves > Phaethontiformes > Phaethontidae > Phaethon > Phaethon aethereus. Next base: position 4,756,028 of record NC_138579.1, read on the forward strand.
ATATTCCCCCCAGCACCACCACCCCTCCAATTGGTTAAAATAGCACAGTATTCTGTACCACAAAAGACTGTAATTTGTAAGGAATGCTAAGCACTTGGAAAGCACAAGGGGACACTAAGAGTGGGGAGGTCCTACCCTATAGACACTCTGTCCCTTTCAAACCATGGGAATACAGGCTGCCTCCCTCACGTGAAAGGCAGCCTTAAGAGATGAATGCTGTTCTTAGACTGAACGCAAATAAAAAAGACATTTCCAAAACTGCACAGCTCTCCTTTAGCCCAGAATCTTTCTTTTAAAACAATGAAGCCCTTTATAGGTTTCATACAAAGAAGGAACGTGGAAGATAAGTTTACTCTTGCTCCACAGATGAAATCTGATTATATACCAGTGTTCAGCCATATGGAACAGAGAACGTCTCAACTCTAGGGACATTAGACCCCAAGTGGTGCCTATCACCACCTCCAACCCTATGTGGCATTGAAGGAAGACTAAAAAAGTAAGATGGACTGAATCTCCAGTTGATAAGAACAGGAACAATCGACAGAAGGAACTCTGGACTTTCAGGCATTGTCCTCACCAGCTACCTGCAGGAGAACCAGCATGCACATTTGTTCAGTTTTCTGATGGTTTCCACTTGTCTCACACTATTTTAACAGTTGAACTGGTTTTAAAACAAGCAAAACCAGTTTTATTCAAAACAAAATTCTGGTTCAGAAAGGTACTGTGTTTGTTTTCTGCTCTTCTGACCATGGTGGCACTGCTCATAGGGAGAACTTCCCATGGTTCTGCATGGATTTTCTGTGCCTTTTGCGCATTTTTTTTGCTGAAACCCTCCTGCATCTTCACTGTTTCACATCCGTTGTTTCCCCGACCCATACCTTCTTCTTCCTATACTGGACTGGGGAATTGGAAGCCTTTTCAGTTGCCGAAGACTAAATGCCATAAGGACCACAAGTCAGAAGCCAGAAGTCTAAGATAGCTGCAAGCAATGACCAGGAGTTAAAACCTGGACAGAGATTTTACGTAGGTGGCAGAACCATAGAAGAACTGTATATTCCTACTTCCACCATTCACTCTTCTTGCTGGCCTACAAGAAAATCTACTGCTAAGATATTTATTCTTTGTAGAAGGACTGAAGAAGGAAAAGATCTCCAGCTCAAAAACTCTCAAAAATTAAACCATGATTAGAAAACCGAAAATACCAAAATAATTAATGATGTTTGCTATTACTCATTTCACCTCTCCCCCTTAAGGAAAGAAAAATAGTACAGTTACCACAGACACAGTCATAGTACCTTTGAAAAATTCCATCATATTTCATGAACTATGTAGATCAGGCGGGATCAGGTCAGGGTTTCAGGCAGCAACCTCTGAAGAACACCCACTGCAAGTGATGCTGCCGAGCCAGTAGCTGCATCCTACTTTCTCACTCACTGCACAACAGATGACCAAAAATGGTGTTAATGGCAGTAGCTGACAGAGATGCTATTTTTCACATGACATGTAAAATTCAGGTACTTAACCCTTTTGGTCATTAAAACCAGAAGGTACCTTTTGCAGGAAGAAGAAAACTAGTTGCAGTGTTTCAGCCAAATTACACCACATTCAGGTCACACTATCCTGGGAGCAGGGAGACAGGTGGGAGACTTGCACAGCTCTGGGAGCTTCACCTTCAGTTGTTTTGAGGTTCATGGAAAAACACCACTGCCAGAAAAACTCCAAAGAAGCTGAGCATCCACAGTTCTTCCATTTCCAAATCCAAACCCAGGAATAACATGAAGTGAGACTCACAGGCTGTGGACTATTGTGCTGTGATCCTTGGCCTTTTGGGAAACAGGAAGTCAGACAACCTTCTGAGGCAAGCTCTGCTGGAAGGAAAGAATCCTTTGTGTTGCAGTATACTTTATGTCCACACTCCCCTGACCCCGATGCAATTCACTCAACCTGCAGCAAAGTTTTTGCTCCACCTGACCAAAGAAAAAGGGTCATTTTCTTCCAGATTGGTGAATTGGTTCAGCTTTTACTATGCAGTCAGGCAAGCACGAGAGCTGCTGCAACAGAGGAAATCAAACCACGTAGTTGGGAAGAATGGCAAAGAAGAGGAGTGAGACTGCCCCTTTACCTGAAGCGAGCTGTTGGATCAGTTCAATCTTATCATGCAACTTCCCTGTCGGTCTCTTTAAAGAGTGAAAAGATGGCTCAGTGCATAGATGACCTGAAGTACCATCTAGAGGAACCCTTCTTCCTCAGAGGAGAAAGTAAGCCTAGTTACAACAATGTTCCTGACTTAAGGCTGTACTTAAATCTTTTGCCTAATAAGGATAGAATTAAAGCATCTCCATTAGATGAGGTAAATACGGGCCATGGTATCTATGCCTTAATTCATTCTTGCCAAAAGGTCACTTTAGATGGACCCAGAGGGAGGACTGCATTATACATCCATTCGAAACAAAAATCCTACTTTTCCCTTGAATACATGCTTTTTGCTCTTCTGACCAGGCACACCTGTTTTCTCTACTAACTCAAATCCTTGCAGCCACGTGTGCCCAGGGGAAGGGGGGAGTGTAATAAATAGCAGAAGCAAATAATTTACCCAGTAAAGAGCATTCCGTGCTTTCTGTATGCAAATTCTGCATAAAAATTCTACATATATGGTGCAGAACTGCTCTGAACTGAACTCTAAAAATGTTTAATGCAAACACAGCTGTTATCAAGTGTTGTTCTTTCCAAGACTCCATTCAGTTTGACAGTTATCACTATGCCAACAGCATTCCCAGTACAAATCTCTCTCTCTGAGACTTTAACAACTGCTTTACACTCAAGTTCACTTCATCCTGAAACTGGGTGCTCTGGATCTCTACCAAATGTGTGTTTCTCCTATCTAACAGTACCAAGCGAGGCCAAATCGACTCTAACAGATACTGACATTTAGCTAGTTTATGTTTTTAAGAATTACAAATATTTTTAATTTAAGGACACATTTTTATAACATCCCTGTCCAGTAAAATATTGTAGTGCCTTTGAGTACATAAGCAAATCTCACTGGTGTCAGAAGAGATACGATATATATGTTTAAAGCACAGTATCTGGTAAAATTCGCTAAATTGTTTTGAATTGTAATAACACCTCATTCAAATATCAGTTTTTGAGGGCCGAGGTAGATCACAGAATTCTGACAAAATGTTAGTGTACTATTTTAGTTGACTGGTAAAATTGTTATTAATATTAGCTTTTAGGAAAGAGCTATTTTTCATCCAGCTACCGAGGAGTTTTTTTCAAGAATAAAAAGTCTTCGAAATTTATAATTCTACAAAACTAAAGGGGACAGCACTTCACTTATACTTCCTTCAGGGGGCTGATCATAGGATCTAGCTGTGCATTGTGTTCTCGAGAAAACATCTAAAATAACTCAGCATCTGACATTTTCGAAGGGACAGTAAGGTCAGCTCCCCAGCTGAGGTCTGTTTCACTCAAATAGGACCTGAACTGTTGATTATAGAATATGGTTTAATATTATATGTATGTGTGTGATTTAAAAAATCTGAGCTGGAACATTCTTATTCATTTCACTGAATGCCTACAAGGGTGACAGGAGCTTATTGCTCCTTTGCGTCCCTGTGTGTTTCTCCACCCCCATCGAATCGATTCCCATGTAGGAAGTAAAGATGGCAGCCTTGTCAGAGCTGCCGCTCTTCATCCCTTTCAGATGGGTGGATCTTTCAGGATCATCCTTCTCAGCACACCAACCAGCACTGCAGAGCTAATGAGGAGGAGCAGGTCACCTGCGCACAAAAAAAGAATGGGAACAGACCTCCTTCCGCTCTGAAGCAAAGACATGCATGTGCTGCAATGTGTATGAGCTAAAGGTAGCACTAGTAACATATGTAATACCAAGTTGCAAGAGAAGGTAATTCACAGAGTGTCCCAAGAACACACATCAGTCTTATTGTTGTAAACCCCAACCTTACAGTTCAAACTCCATTTTTAGGGTGAAGTAAACGCTCCCCTATACAACTTCAAACCACTCAGGATAGCCTCTTACTACAGGTCCGTCCCCTCTCCCTCATTAGCTCACCAAGCAGCAGCAGCAGCGGCAAGTGGGGGGTTACTGATGCATTGTAATTACCAACTGATAGTCTGTCACTGGGAGAAGCAGAAGAGAAGTCTCTAATTAATGTAGGCCGGTTACTTTCCTCTCTTCATGCTTCCTTTGCTGAAGCACAAGGCGGAGCTATGGTAAGGAAGTCCAATAAAAAGCCTGATGGCTATTTGCATCTCTGAGTGGCAGGAATTTAAACGGGTTTGACTCCACCTGGGCACAAATTCAGCTTTGAGAAAAGCAGGAAACAAAGGCATATGGGCCTGTCCCCTAGACACCAAGTTATCAACCCCTGACTTCTAATGGTGAGCAGCAATACATGCAAACAGTCACAATTAAGGAGCCCCTGCCCTCAGTATCACATATGGAGACTGTGTAAAGCCCAGCCTCAGGGTCTTTTGAGGTTTGTGTGATTGCTTTTAGGATTCTTGAGTAGTTTGCATCAGGTACAAGGATGTGCTGTAGGTTCTGACTTTGATTTCCTAAGCTTATTTGTAACCCTTTACAAGGATATGATACTGAGGGAATACAAACTGTGAAAAGCAAGTGGCTGGCAGTGGAATTTCTGAGAATATTCCCAGAACTGAGCTTGAGGGTTTGCTTTGTAGTGCAGCTTCCCATCAGCACCACAGAGGGACAGACGGTCATCAGCTATATGCCACTACACTGGACGTGCCAAATTTTGGTTACCCCCTCAAAAGAGACATATTTTGCCTTTATGAAGTACAAGGTAATAATTTAGGTAAAGGAGAAAATTTGTGGCTGAGAGAAACGTCCTTCCTCAATAGACAGGTCCAAGTCACTTCACAGGGATTCCCACACACTCTCTCAGAGGAATCACATAAAAGGCATAGACAAGGAAACAAAAGATGACTGAAAGCATGTCACAGCAAGGAAGAAGACCAAAATCTTTACCTCTGGGTGTATTTAATTGTACCTGACATTGTAGACATATGAAAAGACTGCCTTGCAAGAATAAGCTGGAAGAACCAATTGAGAATTGCCACTGGCTCAAACCAGACAGACTTCAGAGGTCCAAGACATAGTGCTCAACTTGCCAAAGTCGATAGATAGTCTTGTCTGAGAACTCTGTGAAGGAAACTGATTAAGACGATCTGCAAGAGACAAAAGACAGACAATAGAAAAGCTAGTAGTTTTCCAGGAATGATGGCAACATATTATTACAATGAACATGGAAGATTCCAAGTTCAGGAAGGACTTCTTTGGTTACAATCCACATTGACATCCATGACTTTACACTAGGGACCATCCCAGAGCTCTTGACAGACTGCAGGAAAGGGTTTTTAAATGATCTTCTCAGAAAACTTTCCAAGCAAGGAAAAGAAGAGTAAGTGAAAGTTTAGCTCATTAAGCAAGCAGTGAAAGAGGGGAAATCTGGTTTTGTTGAGCAGTGGAATGACTTTTACAGAGAACAGGGTTTTAGTCTCACACAGAGGGTTAACAGCCTCCTGGAAGATAGACTAAGAATCTCTTATCAAACTGTGTTAAATGGAGGTTGAAAATGGGATAATCACAATAGAAATGCTTCAGTGTGTATGTAATTGGACAACGGTTCAACCAGCAAATAGCACTGCAATTCAAGGCATTATCTGGCCTAACAATACGTCACTGCTCCTTTGCTGCAGGTTACAAAGCCACAGCTCAGCCAGCAAGAGATCAGCCATTTCCTAAGGCAGACATCAGTCTGAACCAGTCAGACTAGCAATTCAATCAAGCAATTTCAGGACATGGTCAAATGGTACCTTAAGCCAACCTAACAGTAAACTGTCACTAAAAAGGCTGTCTCACTCTTCTGCCTTTTGTCTCTTGTGCCACATCTGGTGCTCATCTACCTGTATGGTGAGCTGGTTTAAGGTGCAGTTACACAAGACAGCTATTTAACTACTGAAAAAGGGACACAGGACTGTATAGCAGCAAGTAGGGAGGAGCAGAACTACCTATTTCAACAGAAGGGAAAGATGCTAGATCAGTTCAACTGTATCATATAACTTTACCCTCAGATTTCCTAAAAGGAGAGGAGGAAAATCAGAATTTAGGTGGTCTGAATTACTCTCTAGAGATTTCTCCCTAAATTATAAAAGGAACCTAATGTGATTGCATCTTAACCCTAAAAAAAGCTAAGTAATTATCAATGGTTTTGCCTTCTCCAAGCTGCCTCACAACACAGTCTAACGACTACCAAAGTTTGTAAGAAGGGAGTAGGAAAAGCAGAGGTGTGATACTGAGGTAGTTCTGCTTTAGAGAGACAAAAACTGTTGTGGACACACACTCTGATTCAATCTGGATGATTTTTGAAGAGCTGGGGAAGAAGGAGTCTTTACATTCTAGAGGTGAAGAATAACTGAGGATAATAGTATCTTAAACTGGCACAGATAGACCTAGAAGACAATGTCTAAAGGCACTTTAAGATGTTGTGGTTTGAGAGAGACTAAGCTTAAAAACCTCTGTGTTGTAATAACAGGAGAAGTGGTAAAAAGGAGGTGTTAGATACTGGCTTTTCTTTCCTTCTCTCCTTGAAGAATAAATTATATGGTTGAAACATGGGGATAAGTCGCTTAACCTGATTGTTAACATCAGTGATTACATCTTCTGTAAAGGAGGGAGAAAACAGAAAACACTTGATTTTTTGCAAAGACACTTACTTGTTAGGTCGTCAGAGATTGTACAGGAACACACAAGCCTCAATGCTTCTAAATGTCCAAGTGAGTAGTGACGTGCATCTATTCAGTTGTCATCAGGGTGTGAGATAACCTGAGATCAAGCCTCTGTCTGTAACAGATGGAAAGAAAAACTGTATTATCATGGATGGATCACTTGTCCATTTTAATACATATTGAAACACAACATGTAGGTTTTGCCAGCAGGATGCGAGATTGACTCAGAAAGCAGTAAAGATTCAAGTAGCAATAGACAGACCCAAAACTCTGAAATGCTGTGGCAAAAAAACCAGTTCATTTGATCGTAAGATGCAACATCATACACAGATGAGGGATCTGTTAAGTAGCTGGTTAGTTCTGATGCCCATGCTTTGAATGCGGTTAGAATATTCCTCAGGTATTCAAAGAGCAACAAAAAACATTCAGATATTGAAAAGGAAAGCTTATTGTACGATGCTCAAGAAGCTCAGTCTATTGAGCTTAACACATGGAGAAGAGACCTGACAACCAGGAACTTCTTGATCTAACAAAAGCATAGCAAAATCCTGTGGCTGGATGGAGTGGAGACAGATTCATTCAACTCTAAAATAAAAAGTAATTTCCTTGTAATAAGTATCATTAAATATGGAAACATCTTAGTACAGGATTTGGCTGACTGTTTTTCTTAGCCTTTAAGCAAGACCAGATACAGTTCTAATTTAATGCTTTAATCCAGCTTCCAGAAAACACCATATGGCCTATGGAAACAGGGGGTTGGAAATAGATGATCGGTGGGGTGGTCCCTTCTGCCCTGAGAACCTATGTACAGGTAGCAGGTACTTCTTTAAGAAAATAAACAAAGACCCGCTTTAAAAGCCAGAGTGTAAACTGATCTGACTGATCTGGTCTGATGCAACAGACTTAGCTTTATTGGATCAACTAGCAAACTTTATCGGCTTCCCAAGAGGCCCATGAAAATATTCTAGTGCTCACGTTTTCAAGACTTGCTTAAAAAGGACTTGAATATGAGCAACTGCAAAAAGGTAGTTCAAGAGACGAGAGTTGTTAACCTTTGCACACAGTAGTTACAATACATGGTTTATGGATGTAGATTCACATGTATGAAGCCAATATCAATGTGTTTATAAAACCCTGGTGCTCCTGTGTAAAAGAGCAACCCTTTGAGTAAATAAGGAGGGAGGAGCAGCTGCTCTTAAGTAAAACTTGACTTTGCTACAATAACCAATCATTTACATCACTGACTTCCAGCCTGTGATCAACGACAATTTTTAAGGAGCCAGCAGCATAACAATAAAAGATAGCCTATTTGCCACGGTTTTAAACTCACCATGCAAGAGTCTACACCTCTTCTGGGAGACTTTTCAGAGTCTCCGAGCCAAAATGTTTGGACACCTCTAGCTTCGATTTTCAGAAGCCAACAAATGCATTCGGATGCCTTAATTTTTAATAGTATTTTGTGATTTTTTTTTTTTCCAGGAGACAGATCAGGAGAAATAATCAAAGTTTTCAGGAAACTACACTCCTCTAAGGAATCTTAAACACCAAAATTAAAAACTGAAAAAAAAAATCAGTTACTTTTTTTGTTCCAGCTAATTGTATTTCTGTTTGGTTTTCTTTTCCTTTTCTTCCTTTGTTTTTTCTAAGACCTGTGAATAAATCAGAAAAGCTGTCATATCTTATCTGACAAACAAGTTCTCTAAGAATGAAGGCATATGACCCCAAAAAGCAAGGTGCAAAATCTCTAACTGGCTCTTCTTAGGGCTGGTACATCTGCATTGTCAGCTATTCGTCAAACAGGCACATTTGAAGATTTCTGCACACACAACACACCATGTGGGCTCCTAGCCTACAGTACAGCTCCTGAAAGTAGATTTTGATGGGTCAAAGCCATTTTATTGAATTAGCCCTTTATTGTTTACATTAAATCCAAGTGAGCTCACAAATACTGACTTATCCTTCTGAAAGGCTGGATTACACCACGTGGCTTGGATGCAAAAAAAGATTAGGGTTTTTATACTAATTACTTCTAGCATGAAGAGTGCATGGACCAGAAGAGCACTGACTGGAGACACTCTGCTGGGCATGTCAGTGCAGCAACGTTTGCCACCTTTTCTTGCCACAAGTAAAATACCTATTGCTCCATAATGTAATTTGGAGTGCCACACTGTCATTAAACTCTGCATATGAGGATTTCCATGTCTGGGACAGAGGGTAGTCACAGCCCTTCCCACTTGTTTCTGGTTGTTTCATCCACTCTTCCACCATCAATGTTGCTGTGAAGTAGAGTGTAGCATCAATTCCTCCTACTCTATATCACTCCTTCAGAAAGCAAGAGAATAGAAAAAGATTATCTCATTATTACTAAGTGAGGTTTGATTTATTTATACTTAATCAGCTAAGAAATCCATCAATAAGCAAAGTTTCCCAGTCCACAAAACCCAAGGTATTTTCAGCAGTCTAAAAAATCAGAGTTGAATATAGATGTGAATATGTTGGAAACATGATATGCCAGATCACTGTCATTACTCTAAATCACAAGTGCTGAAGTCAGTCAAGATGGACAGACACAAAACATGCATAAGACTCTTTCACATGATGTGTGTTCTTCCCTAAACGAACCCTCGTATTTCTCATAATCAAACAGGCACCTGCCATTTGAACAGACATCCAGCTTCTGGGCAGCTTTCATGGGCAACGATGGAAATCGTTCACAGGCAAATCAAATCTATCAGGGAGTTTAATTGTAAGGCCAAAACAGATGTCCCAGAAGTGCACACAGCTTTCACTGAGTAACTTTGCACACAGTGACATCAGATCTTCTCGGTACACAAATTACTACTTGGGGCCTGGGGTCTGTTGGTATTTGTTTGAGTGATGATACTCTGTGTAGCTTGTGACACAGAACAAACAGAAGGCTTAAATCAGCCTAAAGATTTGTGAACGGCTGATCCTACAGAAAGGACACCTTTTATTGCTTTTACATCCAGGAGTATCCCATACAACATGGTTTTTTTATAATTGTTCTTATATTTTAAGCAAAATGTTTGTGCTCACACTCTTAAGTAACAGAAAGGAAATACAGAGATCTTTACTCTCACAAAAGCTGTGATGTGGAAAGTAACGCTCACAAAAGGGTCTTGTTTTAAATCTTGCATTCAATAAACTGCTAGAAGAACAAAATGAAAACAAGCTATTGTGTTAATCTCCAGATTAGCCCTCATAGTCTGTCAATTTAATACTGATTAGTAAACAATGTCCATAATTAAGCTGTTGTTGGAGACACAAATGCCCCACGAGCCCGAACTAATGCGTAGTATTCAATCCTTTTACAAAGGATGGCAGATACAATTCCAGGAATGTTAATGCTGTCAAGTATCCATGATGTACATAACAAAAGAGAAGGCAGAGAGTTGAGGTAATTAAGCTCACACTAGACCCTCTCTCCAACCTGTACGTGTTTATTGACTAAATGTTATTAGGTGTAGTAAATAAAATGCCACTGAATCGTGGGAGTCGGGACCAAAAATGGCATGAAGTTTATGGGGCCATCAAACTCTGGATTCCCCTGGCATCAAAGCACACACATACCCTTTGCTAAGGCTAGTGACATTAATGTGCATGACAGGGGTCCATGGGGCCGTGGTCCCCTAATTGTTTAGGAGACCTTTTAGTCTGGTTGCAGACTGCATGTCTTGGTATTTGTGGAGCTAATTGCACTAAAATCCGCCAGCACAGTGTTTGCAGTGATGGGTTAACTCATTTATCCTCAGGATAATACTCAGCTCTTTGTCAACCTGGGCTCCCGCATTCACTCCTAGGCTGTCACCACAGATGCAGGAGGAGGACGCAGGCTTCCGACAGTGCCGCCGATGGAAACTCACTGACTCCACAAGTGCCAGAATATAAACATTTAAATATGAAACAATACCATTTTTCTGAGTGTTTTCATTACTGGTAACCTTTTCTACTTTTCTCATGAGGGTCACAGAGCAAAGCCTGCAGTTTAGTCCCTGACAAACTCCAACAGTTGGGACGAGCAGAGGTGCTTGGCCTGGGCTCTTCTTACCAGTTTATTTTTCTATACTGAATCTCATGGATCTTCAGTTTTGAACTAGCCCTGTGCAGCAGAGCCCCGACAGGCTAATGCTCTGAGTTCCCTGTGACATCCTTTTTTTTCACCTTGCTTAAGAAAAGAATATAGAGGTGGACATAATTATAAGCAATCTTTTATTTTGATCTCAATATTTTTTCAATGGGGACAGAAGTGGCACTAGCCATAGTCTGACATAATGCAGAAAAATATTTTTTCCTAATATGGACTCTAAGATTAACAAGCTTCAGAGTGAGAGGAATTAAATATTCTTTTCAATATTTTTACAGAGTCCTTTATTTATGGTATCTTCTCAGACTTCTTGCCCCATGTTTACAAACATACAAGTAACTAACAAAATCATAATTATAGCAGTGCAGTTAGGTGGAGCACTTTCTACCAAAGGATCTCAAATGCCTTGGCCCACACAGAGCGGCACCGTGCAAGTTTCCTATGGCGTCAACTGTATTGATAGCCCCATTGTACAGTTTGGATATTGGTAAATTAAATTGTTTTGCCAAAGATCAGAAAGAGTGTAAATTAATGGTAGAACTAGGACAAATACTCAACAGTATCTTCCCCACTCTCCATCCCTAGACTATCAATGTAAATGCAGCACTGAGCAGCTTCCTGTTTGGACATGTGGATTTGATTAAGATGGGTCACAGGTTCCCAGAATTTTTGGCCAGGTAGGGACTTAGCTTCTTAGGTGTTACAGAAACACAGCACCTCTGCCATTCCTTCCTGCTGCACTGCAAAAGCCACTGCATGCAAGAAGCAGCCCTGCCTCATCTACGGCTACAGGCTTGCTAGAGCCAGCACAGAAAGGAGAGGGGAGGAGATGAGAGTGGGAATGTGCAAGTAGAGGTTAGGAGTAGCACTAGACCACAGCACACCAATTTATTTTGGCTTAAACTGCTATGGAATCACAGGCTCAGTGGAAAATGCTCCTTCTAGAAATAGTGCCAACCAGCCAGTATCCCCACTCCTTGAACAGACTCATAACTAACATTATTGAGACACAGTGTTTTATCCCATGTATTAAACTCCCCTCCAACACCCAGAAAGATCCTTTTATAAGGAGTAAGATTCGCTCTGCCTTCACAAAACCTACAAAAAAAGCTGCAGGTTTCTGCAGCAGCTTGTTTGGGGTGGATGGCATGAAGTGTGCTGGAGGCAGAAAGTGTCACAGTCACAGCGAGCCTCTTGGACAGGCAAACAGGATTGCCATAGTGCTCTCGGCATACCTTCAGAGTGCCTGGCAGTCACTTAGACCCTGGGGAAATGGGGCCTTGCCAAGGAGCTCAGCAGTCACTGTACTACTGCTGAGCAGCACTGCAGGTTTCCAAAGTTTGAGCCTTTCCAGAAAGCTGCTTGTCTGCCTCATTTGCCCCTTCGAGCTGTCAAAATGAGAACAGGTGAGACAACAAAGCACAAATACGCTGCTCAAATCTCACCAGATCACACAACGGTATATCAAAGGGAACAAAGGCAGCAGCTGACATAGAAGGAAACGTGGGGTTGGGACTGAACTACAGAAGTGAGAACTAGAAAGTATAAAAGTTTTTCCCATTTGACACAGGAGAGTCACACAAGAGATTGCCAGAATTTTACTGAGCCATGCAGGAGACTGATAGAGGAATAACCTCCTCCACTTATCCTGCTTAGATGGGGAAGGCTGTTTAGATGAACACTCCAGTTCTGCTGAAGAAAGCATATTTGCCAAATAAACCCCGTTTTGAGCACATTAGCAGAAAAACAGGAGTATGGATAAACTAGTTCCACTTCATGTTTCAAGTGCATCAGAATAAAACAGGAACTTCCGCTTATCAGGAAAGAAATAGCTGCTTGTCTCTCAATTCATAAAAGAAATAGAAGCTGATCTGTCATTTCTCCTTATTCTTTTAATTGTCTCATCATGCAGCATGCAACCGATTTGATTACAATTTGCAGAGAACTTGGTGGTTGTCGCGGTTTAACCAGGACAGTGGTACTTAGATGAGAGATGCAACAGAAGCACTCACACAGTATATTTTAGAAAAATATTACCCTCTTTCTATATAAGAATATGGATAGGCATATGAAAATTGCTGTTTCTTCTTCCTACTGGCCACAGCCAATAGCTAATGATTCATATGTAATAGCAAAAATGTCATAATGCATTTAAACCAGATGTGAAAAGCTGAAAATGGAGGTGTCAGTGGATAGCTGTCCTTAGCTCCTTACTGTTGCAGTAACCTCTTTCCTTCAGATCTGGAGTGGAAGAGTTTGAAACTTCTCCACACCAAACAAAGACAGCCCCTCTTGGTAAGAGAATGAGTACTTTTCAAAAGTTGTTAGCTGGAATAGACTAGCCATATGCTGTTTGAAAATCTGCCCTTTAACGTTCACCTAGAACAGAGGAGCTTTCATACCTTCAAGTGCACCAAGAGGCAAATAATTACCTGAAGCACACTTCACCAATACATACCACTGAGTTCCTCAAGCAAAGTCTCAGCACAAGAGCAAATTCTGCTAACAGCAGCTTTTTCTTGACTCTTCAACCACAGAGGGCTGAAGGGAGGCTCAGGCAGAATGGAAATGTGCAAAGTTACTTACTCTACAAACATCCTCTCCTGGATCCAGCAATACCTGTGGAAAATGGGACAGCCTTCAGCCCTGTCAGTTTCCTAGGAAAATTGTTCATGGAAGTGCTGTAGTGCACACAAAATTAGCAAAGGCCTGCTATTTACATCATTCAAATCGGCCCTGCTCCTTTAGCCTGAAACAGGACTCACCTGAGCACCCTTGTTGGTACAGCTGGGGTGGCTGTGGCAGGCAGCAGGGCAGCAGCAAGCGGCTGTAGCAGGCAGGTTGGCACTAACCTCCTTCCCCAGCTCAGCCTGCTGTGTAGAGCAGTATCTGTCTCCATCCAGAGGAAGGCAGCCTGTTGACCAGAGCGCACCCGAGTGTAGGCAAGTCAAGCCTCACTGCTCTGCTACACAATTTCAGTGTGATCTTGGGCAAACCGCTTGGATCCAGGTCCTTCAGTGAACTACTTTTACAGAGCCTTAAGCTACTACTAGAAATTAGACACTTAAATAGCTTTGTCATCTCAGTCAAAATTTTCCTGTGTTCCAGTTGTTCAAGTGAAAAATAAGACAGCACCCTTCCTTGCTTCCCAGGAATGTTATAGGTATAAAGACAAGTCTCTGAGGTGCTAGGGTAAGTATCTACATAAAGTGCCACTTAATAAAGTTAACAGAGCTTGCATTAAAATTTGAAAAACAGGGTTTTCATCTACATTTGATACAGGGTTACTAGACTGCAGAGGTAAATCTCCCCTTTTTCTTGGTCCATCAGTTCAGCAGCAACAATGAAGTTGAACTGTTTGGTGTCTACAGTCTCACATTCACTCTGCGCTTGTCCCTGACTCCTTGCTCAGTACCACCCATATATGAAATCCCCAGCTGCTCTCCCATCCTGGCTGACACAGGTTCCTACCCTGTGGTCTTTAATCTGTGAAGCGTCTCTACAGCCCTTCCTGATGGGCTGTAGAGGCCATCTGGCTATGCATTACTGCTGAGGCTTCTTTCTCCAGCTGGATTGGAACAAGCCTGCTGGATTGTTATTTAAACAAATTAAAGCGTATTTGGCACCTTCTAGTATTGCTTCATTTGATCAGCCAAGGACACAGGTGCTACAATTACTATTTCAACAATCTGTTGCAAAACAAAGAAGAAATGGTTTCTGTGACTTGTCCAATGGAGAGGATATGGTCTATGCAACTATGAATGGAAGAATGTTTTTACACACATGCTTCCAAAAACTAAAACAGCATGATAGCCATCAACTAAGGATAAGTAGCTCAGCATTTAAACACACAAGGAAGAGCATAGAAACTGCCCACTATGTCAGACGTAAAATTTACTAAGTTCAGCCTTGTCCCTGGGAGGGGAAGAGAGAGAGAGTAGCAGATATTGAAGGAGGAATATAAGACACAGGCCAAATACAGTACAATTCTTCTGACTGAACTCCACCAGCTTCCAGCAATCAAAGGGATGTGGAGTTTCTGAGCCAGGGTTGCACCAAACAACCATGTGTAAAAGCCACCAATGAACTCTATTAATCTCTCGAATCTCTTCTTCAACTCTGTTTTAACTTTTTGCCTTCTTCAGTTATTGGAAGTTCTGCTGTGATAAAATATTCTGGAGCAATTCACAATTATGTTATTTGCTAAAGTTACTTAGAAAAAGGTAAATTGCTGTATTTCACATCATCCAGTAGTTTCCAAACTACATGTTATCTACATACTGATTAGTTGCATTGAATCATTGGCTTTCACACAGTTAAGCCAAACCCATTTGAATAATTCTTGAATACTTTCGTTCTCCCTTTGCAAATTAAGATCCAGCCTTACTCTATCTCCCATCCAAGAACCAACTGTTGCAGTTTGCTGTAGGTCTGATCCCCTGATAAATCTCAGTTACCCATTTCTCCCACAATTGCAGAGGCAGAATTCCCAGTCTGCTCAGGAGAAGAGTCTGCTAAATTGCCTGCTCATCCTTCAAATCTGACTGTTCCTCATTCCCCTAATACAGGTACCTGGGAGATGCCCTGAAGCAGAAAGAAGAAGGAAACACATTACCGGTAACTTTAGGCAGCTCAGAATTAAGAAATTGTAGGATTTTTTTTGTAAGCAGGGGCCCAGTCAAAGTTTCCTTTATGCCTATGACAGTTTTTTGAACAACTTCAAGGGACTTTGGATCACTTCACAAATGAAATGAGCTGAAGCTTCTGTGTCAGTTCTCATTTACCAGGCAACAATCATAACAGAGGCAGCAGTTACACCCTGGAAGGGTGGAGGATAGGGGTTACAGAGCAGAGGATTCACAGCAAGTGTCATCCATCACCCACCACCCACCACCTCTGCTGGCGGTTCCAACTATCAGAAACCAAGAATGCTGGGGGGGGTGGGAAATCACACTACATTTGCTCCTGAAGGCATTCCCTAATGTAGAAGGAAAGTAGGTTATAATTTGCTGCAAGAAAACTGGGCATTACTCCATCAAGACAGAAAAAAAAGTGGTATTTTAAAAGGAGATTATGAAATCAGATGCCATCTTGTGGCCAAAACCCATGGAATTGCTATGGTAGATACAATACAGTACACCAAACACACAATAAATACACAGACAAAAGAGAAGAAATAAGGGCTTAAAAGATTGGTGATCCACTATGGATACTTTTAATCTCCAAGTCTGTAGTACTCCATTTAGTGTGTTTCTGTCTGCAGGTGTAGAACCAACTCCTCCACACTTCTGACAGTGAAAATCCATTAAAAGATAGCTGTAATAATTGAAACTTTTCCCCACATAAGTTTTCTGTGCAAAAAATCTCTATACATCCTCTACAAGCTTGCCCAAGTTCTGACTGAACTGAAGCAGGAGGAAATGCAGGAGACCATAAGCAAGGAGGCCATTGAGTGTTGTTACTGCCTGACATAAAATAAATGCCTTTCCCCTAAGACAAATGTTCCAGTTAGGACATACCTGTGGACTCTAAGACCTAAACACTTATTTGTTGGTAAACATGGAAACGAGGATAGTGATGATAGCAAAAGACCTGAAGGAGAATGAGAAGGCATACGTAAAGAGACTACCTAGACGTATGCTGCACAGGTTATGGAGGGAACAGAAAACACTCTGCTCATCGTAGGTGAGAAGCAGGAATTTATTCAAGGTCCTTCTTACTTGTGTTATGCTATCAAAGGCATGGAGTTGGTAGCACTGCCCTAGCCCTTTTCCTGTTGAACAGCCTTTTTTCAGACCCATCCTCCATGGTTTTTTTCTCTCTCCTTTGCCAGCTGCCAACCTGCCCAAATCTTTGGATGAAGATCATTCACTCCCACGGCAGCGAGAGCTTTACAATCTGCTATCTCGCACCTTACACAACAGGCAATGAGAGGTTTACACCATTGCTACGGAACAACACAAAAATTTGATGTTAGCTCCTTCAGAACTTGAAAATTATCACATACCTATGCATAGAAAAGCTATTTTTGGCCTTTTGGATGATTTCAGATCACCTTCCATGTCCCATATGGCTGACTGTAACTTACCTGTGTGGTCTATGCGGAATATAAAACCACCAGACACCCAGGTAAAGCCTTTACTGGCACAAGTTTTGAATGACTCTCGTTCCTGTTTCATGGTTTTGCTCACTAGAAATCATGTGGCCCTCCCACTGCACTGTGGGAGGACCCCGATTCCTGACTGTGCTCATCACAAATATAGAAATAAGTTTCTAATGTAAACACAGTCGTCTAGTGACACTGAAGATAACCTTAACCTCCTAACTGTATTGGAGACATCTGCACAGCACTGGCAGATATAACAGAGGACCTATAGGAGACCCATGCCTTCTCCAAAGCGACAGCTGGAGACCAGGTGGGACACCTTACCACATGCAAAATGGTGCTAGATGCCTATGTTTAGGCAAATGAACTGTTCCCACATCATGAAAACATATAGGACTATACATTTGAACATATAAAGAAATGCATTTGAGCTAGTAACAGCAGCAGTTGTGAGTAAGGGGTTAACTAGCAGCCATTATTATATTGAGGAAATTGCCCCAACAGAAGTATAATCCACATGGTAGAAGACAAGTGTTATTCACAAGTTATTAATAAAAGAGACCAAAAAGAAGGCCATGGTATACCGTTCTGTTAATCTCATAAGCCCAGATGTTCATGAAATGAAAAACAGCCCAAGTACATGACCTTTCATACTGATGTAAAGGAATGTTTAAGATATGATGGATGTTATATATCACAAGATGTTAAAAACATTGTGGAAAAAATTCAACATGGATAGCAAAAATTTAAATAATTGAATACTTACAAAAAAAATGTATCTGATAAGATGCAAAAAAATCAAATCAGATTATACTTTTCCACAATCATAATTTTACACACTTGTATAGACACCAGCACTTATACAATGCCAAAGTACAATAATGGCAGGAATCACTACGGCGTGCGATTGTTATAGTGTCTTGCACACTTTCCCTTAGTGTGACAGAAACTGTTCATTCTTGGTAAGACATGCGATGTTTTGTTCTTATGCACAATAATCTTATGCACAATAATACGTCATGCAGAAAGCACCCTACATGCAAAGAAAAAAAAAAAGTCTATGGACTTTATTGCAGCCTGCTCTTGGAGTCAGTTCTTGAGGTAATCAATTGATTTGGAAGCAAACTAATTTTGGGAAGTGAGATTCTGAAATAAAATTTTATCTGAATGCTGGTCACCCTTCTCTGTTCTAGCACTGGTGAATGAGCATAAATGGAGAACCGCAGGTATTGTGGGGAGATCAGGAGGAAAAGTCTGTGTGTGCAGACAGCAAAGAATTCAGACATAATGTCTTGGTCTTCCCCCTTGTCTCTTTTCCTTTCAGTTGCTTCAGTGTATGACATGTGGTTTACACTCATCTTTGTGTAAACTTCTCTGGGGTGAGTTTCAGACAGAGGGCAGTCCCTCTGTAAACACAGTGGACAAAGCTGAGACTCAGAATGTGTGGGAACATGTGTCTATTGTAGCTTTTTATTAATAACACCACCTGTTTGATGTGGATTCTGCAACTGCAGACCAGGCCTGCTGGAAGCAATGGAATAAAGGAAAAGAAACCCACCAAAAGCTAAAATTTTGTTCCCCACTCTCCACTCCCTGCATCCCCATCCTTGCTGACATGGAAACAATCTGGCCTAGATGAGGGGAGCGTGGGGCAAGTTTGGGAGGTCAGTTTACACACGGGTCAGTTTATACGTGAGTGTATACAGTATTGTGGTCTGTTTTCTATTTGCGTGTCAAATACCAACACCGTAAAGAAAGAAATAGTACTAAATCCACCATTTTAACCTTACACATACCCACAATTACAGCTGAAATAACTCAGCAATTTTTGAGTTATATTGCAAAGAAAGCATCTGTAACCAATCACCTATTTTTTGTTGGCTTTTTTTTTTTTTTTTGGCAATTCTATATCTTAAAAATTGTGAATGCAGTTCTATTTTTTTTTAAAAAAAACTTGTTAAAAAAAAACAACACATGTGCTCTCAGGCTGAAAACACACATGCCAAATTCAGCCTGGAGAGAATTTTTACGGCTGAGTTATAAAACCCTGAAAATAGGGATTTATAATAGAAATGTTGACAGACCATTAACTACAATAATAACATAAACGGAGCAATAGAATTTCCAAGTTATCTCCTTTTTGTTTGTGTCAGCATTCCTGCACCAAAAGCCTGCGCGATGCACACACAGCATTAGCAGCACATCACTTAGGGTTCTCTCTGAACGACATTCACAGAATGCAGGCGAGGACACAGTGGAGGAAGAGGCATAACGTATGCAACATATGAGTCTGCGTGTAGCACGTCCCTTCAGTCAACTGTAATTGTGGGCTTTTGGGATATATGTTTTGTGAGGAATCCTGCCACCAAGCAAAGGCAAGTAACAGGATACCAGTTCACCTGTTTTGCTCTGTGCCCTATCAACAGGAGAGCAAGGCACTGCTTGCTGACCCCACACAAAACCTTTCACTGCCCAACATGAGGTTTGCTTTGAGCTTCCTGCGTGACTCACAAAAGAAAGGGGGAGATGATAAATACTTACGCTGGTGTGTGAAAACGGGTCACACGAGGACTATTGAAGACCGTAATTACACATTGTATGCTCTTGCTTTAAAAGCTCAAGCTATGTCTTCTCTGGAAAGATGAATATACTGAAAATATGTAAACTGTTGTGCTGCTCAAGATAATTTGTTCCTCATTACAGACAGGAATGAGTTGTTTAAAAATAAAGTAAGCGATCGCTAATGCTACAGAATCTGTACATTCTTTGCCCTTACAAGAAAAAAGCTCTTACTGGTGAAGATGTGTTTAGCCCATTGCGAGTATGTTGATAGTTTATAACAAAGCACATATTCCTAATGAAAACAGAATTTTAAATTATTCTGTTGGGAATGAAAGAGGATGACAGATCCTTGTACAGTTAGGATTTTGTCAGACTCAGGGTTTTGAAAGATACTCCAATACAAGTGGCTTCTGACTTGTTCCCTGGCTCATTTGTCCCATACATCCTACAACACTTGACATAACATAGCCAGTACCATTCCCATTTTACAGATAGTTAAAGAAAGGCACAGCAGTGAAATAAATTCCTAAATATTACATATCAGATTTCTTCCAAAACTCAGGAAAAGAACCAAGTTTTCTCCTTGGTTTAGTAACGTCAGCTGTACAGAACACAGATTTCAATCTTTTTCATTTTAAGGGTAAAAAGGCTAAATACGACCCATAAGTTGACATATCTCATCTGCTTCAGAAAAGCACTGGTTCCCTCCAGAAGCAGATAGCAAATTCCAACACCACAAAAATTATTTTTTCACAAAAATCCTGAGTTTTATACAAAAAGAGCAAGTTTAAACAAAAGAACAGCACAAAGCAGCACAACAGTCTTTTTCTGCTAACATCATCAATGACTTCTGACAGCACTCTCTTGCCACTACCAGCCCCTTCTGACATTCACCAGCTCCCTCAGAAGGGAACCATTCTCTTAAAAAACATTATTCTCTTTACTTATCTGCATTGAAAGAAAGAAAACTACTAGTGGCCGAAATGACTCAAGCTGCTTTACTAAGTACTTCTGCCACTATTGCTCCACTTTTGTCCAACACACGTGTCTAAGCCTTGTCTGCGCTAGAGATATTTGGCATGCTGACCATCCTTTGTCCCTAGCATGCCTAACACACTACAAAAATGCTCCCAACGGTGCACAGGCGCTCACGCCACTGTTTGGATTAGAGTGCTTGTAGATGACACATAGCTTTGTCTGTTGTTTACAACCCAGGATAATACAACAGACATTCAGTTGTCCCAGTGTCTCGCCAAGATTAGCACGTGGAAGAGCAGGAGCTGGCTGAAGCTAAGACTCAGCAGGACAGAGGTTAGGTTTGTGGGCAGAGGGAAATGCTCCAAGGAGCACTGCGGTTCCCTCAGAGTGAGGACAAATGCTCATAGATTACCAAGAGAATCCGTGTTCTGGAAGCTTTCTTTACTCCTTATTGATACTACGCTCTCATACAGCAACATCTGTGAGAAATGCTTTCTACCATCTCTCACAAGCCAAAAGCCTGCATTACATCCATGAGATGTCCTGGCCTCAGAGGTAAATGCCTTCCTCGCTTCCCATCTGGCTATGGGACTACAGTCCATAGGGACTCTGAGTGTCAGCACCAAGAAACCTCCAGCTGGTACCAAAGGCTGCAGCACACCTTCCTACCCACAGTAACTGCAGGCAGACTGTTTCCTTGCTATTACACTGGCCAACCATAAAATACTCTCTTCTCACCCTTATTTTCAAGAGACCAGATAGCCCAAAGAGAAATGGTCTAAAAGACCATTACCCCCTCCAGAGTTCCCTCTCAAGGACGCTGCAATGGCTGACATTAAAATGAAGATTATTGCTCTGGAAATGGAGATGCCAGGTGGTAGAACACTTTCTGCTGTAGCCAAGGCTGCCACAAGCATTTCCGCTTCCCTTTCCAAGCCCATCCTAAAGCTTTCTTTCCACAGGAACAATGCACAGCTCAACCCACCCAATAAACAGCAAACTAAAGGGAGCCCACCCTCCATCAACTTCTCTCCCCTCATTTACACAATCAACTCACTACCATGCGTTGAAACTGGAAAGAAGTGTTGTTTTGGGGCTTTTTTGCAGATGCAGTTAAGCAGACAATAGAGTACTAGCCTGGCAAGCTGACTGCACTTGGGAATGGCAATAGGGCAGCTATTCCCAGAGGGAAAACTTACCTCAGCAGTCCCCAGCCTTGCTGGCACTGCACGGAAAAGGATGGCATCTCGGAGCTTGACAATATGTTATTAATCATGTTCTTGTCCTGTATACTCAGCATCAAAATCAAACAGCAAAAACCAGAGAAACAGGAAATGCTGAATTAAGGTAACACTTCCCCCACACAAACCACCACACAGTCCTAATTCTGTCCCTGCAGCAATGCCAAGCCTTGTAAATTAGACCACTTCTCAAGCTGTTTGAAGTCCTGAGCAGCCAGCTCCGAAGTGAGGAGTAAGTACATGGCTTCAAGCCACATTTGCAATACCTCCCTGCCAATTTCTGGCTTGTACTTCATACTCCCCAGACGCAGGTTCATGAGCCATGACAAAATTTGGGGGCAAAGTGGAACAGATGCAGAGAATCATTTCTCCTGGTTTGAGTTTTCAACAGGAACGCTCCAGACAGCTTTGGTCAGTGTTGAAGAGAATAGGCAGTGCTGGGTGATGATCAGAGCTCAGCACCTGCCCTCACCCCGCTATGCACTCAGTGGTTTCACTGTGTCATGTTGAGAAGAACAAACATCCACTATATGCAGGCCTGGCTTTTAAAGTTACAGAACTCTTAAGTGATTTATAAGGTGCTATTAGACAGTTGTTTGAATTTCTGAAAAATAGAGGGGCTAGAATTTTTTTTTTATTTAGTGCTTAAATTGGTTTGGTTATTTGTTTCATTACAGGAGATCAAAAATAATCCTGGTATTCACAATGAGCAGTAAAGGCTACTCAAGTATGTTGGAACAACTTTGAAAGCAGGTGGCTACCTTATTAAGTGTTAAATATTCAGAGTTGAAATATGAGTCTGTTTCCATCTAGGGCATGCAGTAAATGGCTTCCACATATGCATAACAGTCCATTAGCAGAACAAAAAAAAAAAAAAAAATTAGTTATCCAGTTGAAATTAGAACAAACATGTACTAAATGCAAGAATTTCAAAGGATCAGTTTTATTTTATGAGCCATCGTTCCAGCTGGATAGCCATGGTTCCCCTAATCTAAACAAATACCCCAAAATACAAATTATTCTTTTGAAGTCTTTTACCCAAAGTACAGTATTGGTGGGAGGGGAGGCAGGGCAACAGAGAGGTTTGGACTTATCAGGTACAGGACAGAGAACCTTCCAATTTTCATTTCCTTAAGAGTTCAGAGATTCCATGGGCAGAAAAGCAGCTTTCTAGGACAAGGTACCTGCTTGAGTCTGCAACATCAATATTATTCACTCTTGAAACCCAGTTTAGTGAAGTGAACGAAGATTACTCTCAACATTTTGATGGTATACTAGCAGGTCTCACCTCTGCATGAGCAACACACTGCAAAATTAATTTGTTGAACTTAAACTGATTCTCTTGCAGTGAAATATTCATTGGCAGGTGGGCTCTAAAAGGCTGGGTATCCAAGCTTAATAAACATGCAGTCTATCAGCTTGTGTGTGTTTTAATAACCATAACAATTTTGTAGGTATTCAAAAAACCCAAATAATTTTATTTTTATAACAACCTGTGGCAAGTCAAATAGGGAATAGGGCAGCCTAACACTAAAGTAAATGTCCATAAACTTCTAGCCATATATGCAAAAAATAAAATTGTAACAATAAAAGCAATTTAGTGGTCCCCATGCATACATTTCAGCTGAGGGTAACTGTTTCTGTCACATGTTTCTTTTTCTCTTGAGAGTTACATTTGGTGTTTTACACTAAATTCTGGCACGATTTTTCACTTGTTAATTGGAAACCACAACCACATCTGCAGTGATTTGCTCTGCTTTCTGTATTTGTGATTTGCACTCAACTGTCAAATCTCCAATGGTGGAAAAAAATCATCTATAAAGTCAAGTCACATAATGCTGTTCAGAAAGACCAATGGCTGTCCTGACAAGTGAAATCGCTTAGATGATAGTGTATCTGTCCCACCTCTCCTCAAAGCTGACCCTCCAGAAAGTGAGTCCTGGCTTCCATATGTAGCAAACGGGTAGTTACTAGAAAGACAAAACCCAATTCTACAACCTGCCTGAGAACAAGACTCCAGTGATGACAACAACATTGTGTCTAGCAACACCAGTGTAGAATTTGGCAGTCAGATTTATCAAAATGTGTGCATTTTGTACTCGAAGGGAAAAAATTTAGAAAGAGATGCAAGCTCTCTAGGTCAACATTAAGTTTCTGGTTAATGAGGTACTACTCCCAGCCTTGCCACATAGTATAAAACCTGCTGTAAAACATAAAACTTTACTGTCAAGATTGTTATCATGGACATTGTTAAAACTAACATTAGTTACAATGACTGCAGGCCTGTGGGATCTCTCTCATATATATACACATACACGTGTATGTATATGTGTGTATATAGATGCATGTTGCAGTTACTCTCATGTCTCAGCAATGAAACTCCAATTTAAATACCACGTCTATATACTTGTAATATTTATCACTACGGAGGAGACCGAATCACCAGTCCTGTGCCAAATCATGTTTGACTACTTCAACCATTCCAGTAAGTATTTCCTCAAAAGTTTCCATGAACAAATCCACTTTTCATTCTGTATCTATGGTAGAAGTACAGCACATTCCAGCACTATCTCCCCCACCATTTAAGTGCACACAAAGATCACGAAATATCTTTAAACAGGACAGTTTCCTACATACCCCCAAGGAATCTGCACGGCTTTACCTTTCTCTTTACCAGGAACCGCGCCCTGCCAGTTACTCCAACAGCATGCAGGGACATCTAGTGACCAAAGAAAATATTGCAAATAAATATATCATTACATCTACTCACTACACCATTTTGTTAAAATCAAAGGAGAAAAATTCAGTGCTTGAAAATTAAGAAGAACACGCTCTCTTTTCTGTTGTTGTTGTTGGGACATGTTATACCCAGTAAAACATCCAAAGCCATGTCCATTCATCCAATATCTTCACTTGGCTTAACACCCATCAGGGAAAAAGAGAAGGCAAATTATTTCTTCTTGAATTTCACTCTAGAAAAGGATTTAATTTCCCTTGTAGTAAGATCTCAACAGAAGACAGTTGCCTACCAAAAAGAATTTTCTCCTTTGCACTGAACAACCAGGATTATGAACTCATTAAGACTACATTCACCAGTTTTGTTTCATTACACATTTCTTATACTTCAAATAAGACAAAAAGCAACATTCTACACTGCTATCGTTTTTCTTTTTCCTCCACATCTATAACTACTCTCATGGAAATGGCACTGGTAAGTAAACCCATATTTCTGACCTGCTGCATGTCTAACATTTCTTCTTTAATAAGTCCATGAGCATGGCAGGCTCTTCCTATTAACTACATTACATCATCATTATCAAAGAGTAAAGGAAATTAATTTTGTTTTCCAAAGACTTGGCAATAAATTGGTTCTTTACTTCATCAGACATCTGCTGTTTTTCTACGTATGTCATTTGTGAAGCAGAGTTTTCCTTATGACTTTATTCTCCTAACAGTTTATCATGCAACACTGTTTACCAGTGAAATAAAGTGGAGCAGGATTTCTCATTTGCCCTGTGAAAGTGTAAAGCTAACATAAAGCCAATATTATAATCTTTATTTCAGTTTCAAATACTTTTTCTGTTTTAAAATAAAGCTCAGCAAAGACTGTCATGCAAAAATAACCTCTCATGGTCTTTGCCTGAAATTTATTACTAGTGTTGCAGTACTTTGTTTTAACAGATGGGACTTTATCAGCAAATTATATGGGCAGACCACCAACTTCCCTCAGGAATGGAGGAGTGCTAGTATTTACTTGGGCTCTTATCTATGCACTTAAAACCATATTCTAACCACAAAATTCTATTTTCATTTATTGATGTAAAAGACAAAACACAGAGAAACTTCTGTTCTAAAGCATGCTACATTCCTAGCTTTTGTCTTCCTCTTGTATGTGACAAGCATAGCTGCTGTCAGATATTTCACACAAGCAAAACTTTTTCTCTTTTCCCTTTTCAGGTTGAATGGGCTTCATAATTTCCTTTCATGTTCACCATGTAACTCCATTAATGCTGCACAAAAGGGAACAATTTAGATCACTTTTCAAAACATTTATTTCGCTAAATAATTTGTTGTGGTTTTGTTTGGAGTTTTCCCCTACTTAACTACACTGTAAATAGTATTCTAAAATACTAATTTTCCTCATGGCAAGTACTTCTAAACTATAGCCACCAGCTCATCAGAAACTGGAAGTGCTACTGACTGTATCTGGAGAGGAGCGGTCCCCATTCCACCCCTTACACTAGCCCCTTTGTGCTATTCCAGCAACACAGAAGGGCTCAGAAAAACCATCATCTATCTATTCTGTGCAGACAGGAGAGGGTGCAGGACCACCACATTCTGGTAGCACTCGCCGGGCAGTCAGAGGGGAGGGAATACGAGCATCGTGCAAAGCTACTCACCCCACCACCAGCCTGGCTTGCACCTGCTCTGCGGCAAAACCTGCGTGGTATGCTGTGAGCTCCCGCTGAGCATCTGCGTAAGAAGCAGGTGAGGGAGAAAAACTAAATAAATAGTAACTCTAGGGAAAGAAAGAAATAGTAATAAGCACAGAGCGTGTCACACCAGCTGCAGCTGCTATGTCCCGTTATAGAACCTGACATTTATTCTTCTAATCAAGACCTAAATATATCAGACTTTATTTCTCAAGTCCACATATCATGCTAAAATAAACTTTTCTGAAGGAATTTTGAAAATGTGCATCCTTTATCTAACAAGACTCCATTCAGCAGTGCACTCTGAAGGAGGTAATATTGTGAAAAATATGACACATAACTTATTTTAAGATTTTCCTAGTGAAACGCTGCTTAACAACAGTTTGAATTAATAAGAAGGATGCTAAGTAACTCATTTCAAATGGGAAAGAAAAATTTAATAGAAAAACATGTAAAAACTTGCAAAAAATCCACTTAAATGTTTTAAGTGTTTTGTTCCAGATTATTGAAAATACCATTTAAACTAAACTATGCTTTCCTGTTCAATGTAATTCTTTCAATATATTTTGATTTCTATATATCTGTTATAGAATCTATACTTGCAGGACCTGGTCCTGTAATGCCTCCCATGTAAGTAACCGCTGCTTATTACTTAACATGGTGTTCTACATTCCATCCACTTCTGGCATTTTATTTTGCTTATTGTTTCCACAAAGATGCATTTACTAACTTTTTTTTGTTCAGCTATAAACAAAATATCCTTTATACATACCTATTAATAAAAGCAATAAAATGAGTCTGAAAGTATATTGGAGTATCAGTCTCTACGGGACTACTGGAATTTTTTCATGAAACCCACCTACGAATATTAGAGCAATGCATTTAAGACTCCTCATCCAGCCAGATGAGGCTCTTTGTTAGTAGAAAGATTCTAAGTTAACTGTCAGCTATAAAATTCAGGCTCCAGCACAGAAACAATCTACATCATTCAGAGGTACAGTTAAACAAACTGTTTAACTACAGAAAAATGCAATTTGTCTTAGATCTTACGCCTGATGACTTGATCGTCCTATTCTTCAACCACATACAAAGCCCTGCTAAGCAATGAGAGATGTCCACTGTACTCTGTGGGTGTTGGATCAGATGTTGATGGCCAAAGTCTGCCTCTTTTTATCCCTGGAATGAATACCTCCTATTCCATGGGGAACGCCTCACAAAACATGGTGTTACTTACTGCAAGAAAACGTATCAGAAAACAGACCTCAGAGAATAGCTTAATAATACACTCCTAGCAGAGAAAGTTGGAAAATATGCTTACTACAAAAGGAAGAGGATTTGTAAAGCAACGTTGTAAAAATCTGGTAATGGCTGTGGCCCAACAATCCACATCTAAATTTCAAATACTCCAGAGTTTGCAGATAGAGATATAAACCAAATGGTATGGTATGGACCACCGTAAGGATGAGGGTTGGTTGCTAAATAATAGCTAATATCATGCTTAGAGGCAATAAATAATTGCCAGAGCTGTAACTTGTGTGAAAGCAGTTAAGTAAAGGCAAATTCCAAGAAATTTTAGCTGAATATTGCATTCAAATTCTGACATATAAGGATAGGAACTTATGTGAAATGTGGACTTGGATTTAAATTTTAAGCTTCTTGCCATTAAAGTTCAGGGTATGTTTGGGTCACACAGCTCAACGCAGGTTTAGATCTCTACAGAATATCAGGTTTTTAAAGATACTTTTTATTTTCAGATGTGACAGTTAAAAAATCCTGGGTACAATAAACCATTTGACTTGGGGAAAAAAGCTGAGCTATAAACTGAAACCAAAGTAGCTCAACTTGGGAGTGTCCCAGCTGCAGAAAACTCTTAATTTTAAAACACTTTGATTGATCCCCAATCTCTTCAAATTACACTGCAGTAAGGACTGTGCGCCCTTCTGAAATCAGGCTATGCTTCAATTACTTCATCTGCGTATAAATTTCATTGTTATTTGAAACATATGCAAAATGCAGATACCAGTATACCCTAAAATTGATTAAATATCTACCTCATTAAAGTACAAACCCTACAGTATAAGAGGCCCTACTATGAGGGTTCATTTTGCATTAAGAATGCTAAACCTTGCCAGTGAAATACCATTCTGGATCAATCCAGTTTAGCTGTACAACATCTGCATTTTAGCAGCTGGACACTTATACTACCAACACCCTCACTAAGGTTTTCACTGAGTTTCTGCTGACAGATTAAATACAAATTGACTCCTGCAACAAAAGTCTGCTCACCTGATCCACTCAGGCTATCCAAATGAGAAAGGCAAACAGAAGGCAGCCTCACGTAAAAACCTGGAGTGAAAAGCTTCTTCCCATGAGCCGATTTTTTGAGAACCAAATTTGGATTGGAGTATTTCAGAACATTTTATGAATTCAAAAGTGACTTAAGGAAACATGAAACCTGACAGGCTATTAGTCCATTCTGGGAGACTATTACCTTTCAGACAATTATTTTCAATATATAATTCTGAGTTCTGGAAAATCCTTGTACCACTTCCCATGAGGATTCACAGTCTGTTGGCCAAATGTGTCTCTGCGCTGTGATACTTAGAACATACACAGTAACACTGTGTTTGCTGCCCTTGACACAATACACCAGCAAGCATTTATACACAGGAGCAAAATTTCATACCTTTATTCTAAGACGCTATTAAGAAAAAAAAAAGCAACAGTTATTTTGAAATTACAGGAAAAAACCTGTATAAACACCAAACTGTGAGAAAAAATTAGGTATAGTTGGTCCCATCTTGGCAAGAAAGCAAACTAGGTGAGTAGTATTCAGATATTCTGGCTGGCTGGACAGTTTTTTTCCTGTCCTTCCCCTGTAAGATCTGGGGTGCTAAAATAGCAGGAACAGCACTTCCTGGGGTCTCACAGTTTTCCATGCATGGACATGCATGCAGGAAAGCCTCTAAGCATCTGAATGTGCTGCTTGATCAGTTTGAAAAGCTTGTTCCCAGTTGCTGCCTTCTTTTCAAACGGAGAATCAGGAGGATGCAGACAGCAAGCCAGACAAACCACTCCAGAGGTGGTAGCCTGCACTTCGCTGATATTCTTCATAGGAGCTCGCTTCTGGCAGCATACACCTCATGGAATGCAAGTCCAGGAACCCCACAAGGGAAACAGGGATCATGATCATAGAGTTTCCACCACCCAAACAACTCCAGAAGCCAAGTCCTTGCTCTCAGTGCTCCTAAGTTCCTACCTGAAAATCAGGTTGCAAACTGGTTTAAGTCTTTGACAGAGCAATATGCAGCCTATGGATCACAGGCTGAGCACCCTTGCAATCAAGAACCTCTCCATGTGTCTTTCATCCCTATTTTGCTACTACAATTCTGTGAGAAGCAGTACAGCTCCACATTACTGCTGCTCAAAGCAATACCTAGAAAGTGTAAACCAGCCCTTTAGTTAAGCAAAGAATTTGAATGGGTACTTGGTCAACAGGATGAGTTACAGCGTTGTATCAGGTTTAAATCAATCCCCTTTCAACAGGGCACTTAAGTATGTGATTACCTTTAAAGATGTATGTTTCTTATTAAGTTGTTGGGGTTAAGTATGCCCTTAATGATACAAGAATGATAAGAATATGTTTAACTACTTCACAGATGGCAAGTTTCTCTGAACAAGGACCCTCATTAGTGTTCCCACTGAATTGACAAAGGCACTGGTCACTTTTACCAAAAGAGAAATGGGATATGGTCTTTCATAATATTTCAAGTATTAAATGCAAATGCAGCCTCCAGAAGAAAGCCACTTAAATCCACATGGACATCCGACATCCTAGCTACATTACTGTACATCTTGCTTCCCAAGCTCTGCAGGCAAATGTCTTCTGAATGTGCAAGTGGCTGTCCACGTAGCTGCCAGGGCAAGATGCAAAACGTGCATTCTTGGGAGATCATTTGTAAACTAAACTTGGCATGAGGTTGGTTTTCTAAAATGCTGCTGTGAACAATTTGTCACTGACGCTAAGTCTGACAAACAAGCCCCTTTAGGCTCATTCAGATAAAGATTAGGAATGCTTCACTGGAGCTAAGGATGAAATACAGGCTTCGAAGGCATCACTTTTACTTACGACATCCAAAAACTGTGTTAAAATAACATTGACAATGCAATGCCAAGAATTCAAAAGTTAGCAAATGCCAAAATTCAGGTTGCCTGTACAAACCTTGTTCAGCCCTTTTCTGAGTGCACTTCATGATACAGTTTTCATTACATGATCACACACAATTTTTTTCCACCAAACCACTGCCTCATTCATTGTGAGGTTTGAGGACAGAATTAGGGTTGTCAAGGAGATAGCTGTCTGTAGAAATGCTCGATCATTCAGAAAACAAGCAGTTACTCAATACTTCTTTCTACTCTTCCATTCAACATATAGCCCCAGGCTTTAACTTACACACGGCCTTTACACTCTGCATTTAATACAGAATTATTCATTTCATAGAATCATAGAATGGTTTGGGTTGGAAGGGACCTTTAAAGGTCATCTAGTCCAACCCCCCTGCCATGAGCAGGGACATCTTCAACTAGATTTCCTCATAAGCATTCCTGTGGTCCTACTGGCACAGCGTCCAAGTGCTTCGCATAGGGCAAAAAGCCTGTCTTCACAACAGACATGCGAGAACAGAATTAGTAGCCTCCACTCAGATAATTTTCTATTTCCTGCTACCTTTGCTTTCTACTTCCTTCCCATCTTCTCCACTGAAATTCCCATCAGGTGCTTCTTCCTTTTATTTGCCCTGTCTATACACTTCAGAGATAGCACTAGCAGCAAAGAAAAGGAATTATGAGAAAACCAAACTTGTTCAGTTCAGATGGAAACTTCAGAGAATTTAGCTGCCAAACTCTAACAAGCCTCTACTGAACATCTGTGAGCTAATAATCTTTTAAGAGCCATACAGCTTGGCCAGATTTGGGAAAATTTTTATAGGGATGCCAAGAGATCTCCCTCTGATATCAGAACAACTTCCACTTGCATGTCAGATTTCAAGTGTTTGTCCAAAGCATAATTTAAAAAAATATTTTTAATTTTAGCAACAACAAAAATGTACCTTTCTCTAATCTCACAAACAACGCAGCTGGGTTTAGCTATTCCTTCCAAATAGCTGAATAGTGACAATGATAAAACCAACTGGTAGCACACTGATATAATGTAAAACTCCAGATAAGACCATAGATAGCATTACTTACTTTGCATGTAATTAATGTAATGTAATGCTAGAATCACTGGCAAGTACAATATTGATATCTTCCAGGTATTTTTAACAACACCAGAATTAAAAGATGAGAAGAATTGTTTGCCTGCTGATACAGAGTAACTATGAACACAGATAAATACTGCTAACACTAAGAGCAGAGCTCAGTATAGCACATACTGGCAGCACTTCTGTGCCACTATGCAAAAGCTGAGCTTCATGGAAAGCCCATAACGTGCTACATGACGCATCTCGTGCTACGTGACGCATCTCGGGCATCAGGTTAAATTGTAGAAAATACACTACCGTGCTACTTTGCAGCTGGGGAATGTGGTTTACTTCTAGGAGAGTCTCCTTCAGCACAGCACCCTGTATGACCCTAGGGCCAAGCCCTACAGCTTCCCGAACCACACAATGGGAAACAACACCAGCTAGACATGGCTTCTTACTTTAAAGAGTAACACTACATTCATATAGTAAAAGAGCAGTGAGCACTTTCTGAAGTTAATGGCGTTACTTTGCTGTGAAATTAATACATTGGAAGAGACAAGCAAGACCTTCAGCCTTCCTCATCTGGAGCATAACCCCAAAAATCATACCATGTTACAGGTCTTTCGCAAATTAGTGTCTTTGGGCAGACCCTCAGCTGAGATCAACTGGAATAACTGCACAGAATGCATGTCAGATTGTACTTAGTAAGGTTATGACCACAGTATGCTTGAGATAAGTTTTCCTCAAAATAAATAGGGAGGGACCCACCAGACTGTTCTTTATGGGTGTCCTCAGTTTTTCAATTCATTTCCCTACACTTTGGCCCACCAGAATCTGAATCTATCAGCCTCCTGTGCATCCCATTAAATTCATTTTGTCTCATTTTGTTGAGAAAAGACTGGCCTGCCTGGGCTGATGATGAGGATGGCCAAGTCTGTAGATTGGGGGGAGGTGTTGTTTGTTTGATTTAAACACTATTTATTTCTATTTATTTATTTTTATATATTATTTCTATTTATTTATTTTTATATATTATTTCTATTTATTTATATATGTATTTTCTATTTATATTTGTTTATTTCTAGTAGAGTAGAGCACTACTAATCAAAAACACTTGAAAAACTGGAACAGGTAACAATGCAATATGCACTTCGAACATTTGGGTTCTTCTGGGAATATCAATTCAGATTTAAACCAATAAAAATTTAGGAATAAGGTTTCTTGAATTTAAGGGTAAATCATATGGACCAGAAGGCTAAAGTGCATTAGACCTTGCAGTGACTCCTGGAGCTGAGGCTTTCAGAGCCATATTAAACAATATATGCCTTGTGATACCAACAGTCTGTCTCCTCTGGTTTTCACAGAGAACTGAGGAAATTCACTGATGGTTTTCACCTTCAGCCTTTTGTCTCTGCAGAACTTTTATTAAAAAACAAGGCAGGCAAAACAGTTTAATCACAGGCTGGTGATTCCAAGACCTCAGTGGTCTTTGTTTCCTTTCACGTTTAATTTTTTTTGGCCCATATACATTTTCTTTCCCATTTTAGCCCCCTAAATTAATCAAAACATAAGTCTGATCACTTGGCAGGACTCACTGAGAAATGGATATCAAGCAATAAAAGGACACGTATATAAGATGGTTTGGATTGATGGAACAATGTTTGGTTTAATGTAAAACTATAGTATATAGTTAACAAAAACTGGGCTCCATTGTCTCCTAAGAGGTTAAGTCCCTAATGGTGGCTAGTTGACCTGGAAAAGAGAGGGGAGTATCAGCGTAAAACACTGGCACCCATAACACAAGGGTGCTGTTAACAGGCTGGCATGATGATCACGATGATGGCATTAACTGCAGGCACTGCCTGTCACGGTGGTAGGGTACTTGGTACTTTCCTTTGAGCACCTTCCAGGTGTAAAATTTCTGTGGACCCCCAATGAGATCTGACAGCCACTGCCTGGCAGCTGGGATTCGACTCCATTTAGCTAGGAAGCTTCACAAGGGAAATCTCATGATAGTGCTTTTTTTGAGTACCTAGTTCTTCCCTCCCACCCCAAATTTCAGGGTCACACTGAAAATGTAAAAGCCGAAGAGTGCTGCGTATGCCAGGAAAATATTAGAATACTATTAAAGCTACTGGCAAAATGGTTAGTGCTT
Organism: Phaethon aethereus; assembly: GCF_964289735.1. Classification (NCBI taxonomy): domain Eukaryota; kingdom Metazoa; phylum Chordata; class Aves; order Phaethontiformes; family Phaethontidae; genus Phaethon; species Phaethon aethereus. The sequence continues at coordinate 4,789,625 of NC_138579.1, forward strand.
TCCCCTTCCTGAAAAAGTCAAGGAAAGGTAGAAATTTATGACAAGTTTCCAGCAGAAAATAATGACTTTTGATCAATAATAATTTTTCAGCATAAAATATGTCTTTTGGGATTTAGTAAAAAATTTCCACGAAAGTAGATATTTTCTATATACAAAACAAAAAGTGTACGTGTTTTATCAAAAGAGTCAACAGCAAATTTATGACCAATGGCTATTCTCTGATGTACCTTTTTATTTTAACAGCCCAGTGTCCTTATTGTTACTTTTCACAGCAATGCAGAGAGTGATCCTGCAGGGCAGGCATTGGGCCAGGAGGATATATGAAGGTTGTTATAATTCCTTAAGGCTCTGTGGCTTTATTAGGGGCGGGATTTCTGTCCACTGGCCTCCAAAGCCTCTTCTTGAGTATGACTCCTCCACCCAGGATGTGCGCTGTGTGAAGGCTTAATCCTTTAGGATAGATGCATGCAAAGGAAAATAAGACGACTATTTTAAATGCAGAGGAAGATGAAGCAGATAAAGCAGTGATTTTAAGTATGCTTCTCATTAGCTTAACAATTCCTTTTAAAATTAAATATATTTATTTCTTATGCTTTCTCAGAAATGAGAGTTTGTGGGGAGGACTACAGCTGAGAGACACACTGATAGTGAAGGCAGATGCTGCTACCTAAACATATTACTCACCAAGTGTTACAAAGTACAACCCCCCCTTTTAAATTGACTATGCAATCCAATTAATTTGATTTTAGCTTATAAATCAGCCCCAGTAAGCACAAGATTCCTCCCTTTCTTCCCCATTCACTACTGTAGCCAGGAATAAGGTCCCGCACCCACAGCCACACATGGGGCAGGGATTTATATCACAAGGCCCCAGTGCTGAACTGTGGAAAATAGTCTTTCAGCGGCAGGAATAGCATCTGGCTTCCTGGCTTGCTCCACACACAGTTGTGCTGACAGATCTGGAGTTGCCTTCTACAGTGTCCTACGGTCAGGCTGCTAATGCCATGTCCCACCCCACTTGTCCTCCTCCATGTCATTTTTCTTCTTTGACTCATATTTAGCGCTAACGAAGCTGCATGCATTCATCCCCACAGACTGATGGGCTTATCCCCTCTTTATGCTTTACAGCAAACTCAGCCAAACATGCATACTGAGGCAGCCTTCTAGGCATCCCTATATGGGATTTCCTTAAGAGGGTTTTGGTACTCATCCAAAACCCAACCCAACAAAGCAATGGGCTTTCCCCCACACCTTCATATCGGAGGACCTTAATTTCAGCCCAGTGTCACTGCCACTTCATTAAGCAGACAGAGGTGCCAAGAAAGTGGTGTCCCACCCCAGAACTCCAGTTTATCACCACCTCAATGTGAGTCAGTGCCATTTTGTATTATTTCCACAGACCTCTAGTGTGTGAATCTGGGATATAGGCCGTAAACATAATTCACAAAGCAAGCTGAAGCTGCACTGAAAGTATTTTTCTTACTTGTTTAAATATTCAACACACCAAATACATAAAACAACTTGTATATGAACCTCTTCCCATGTGGACAGACCCACACTAGAGAATAAGCTCATGTTTTATGCCACGTGAAAGCAAATCAACACTGGATGATCATCTACTGTGGACCCATTTATAGTGATTTATTGAAGCATAGGACACTTCTTTCTAAAGTTGTTTGGTGTAACCCACCTGAGAGTCTGACCATCTGGTTAAATATTATTTTTCTAATAGATTTCATAATGTTGCTGCACTTGCTCTGTAGATATCAATGATAAATATTTCATCAAAAAAGAAAAAGTCTATTTACAAAACGATGTAAATATTTCCTAATCAAAACTCTGCAGCATATCCTCTAATGCTGCAAATGGCATGAAGCAACTTACACAGGGCAAGAATCTGGTGAGCTATTTAGAAATGAATGACCATAATTCCACATCATCTGAAATAATTTTTCTAGAAGAACTCAAGCAATCAAAGTTCAACAGATTGAAATGAGTATCTTACAGGCACGATGTTGCAAGATAAAAAGTATGCTGGCCATTTTCCAACAAGGAACTTGAGCATGTGCTTATCTTTAAGCTTACAAGCAGTCACACTAGAAGTCCCATGCTTCATGCCTGAAATTAAACATTAACTCAAGTATTTTGTTGGATCAGGGCCAATGCAATTTTAAAAGTGTCAACTCCAAAAACAGGGATTGTTTTGGGAACAGTTACTCAGGTGCACCGTGTATGAACTCAGCTGACAGTTGCAGGAAGGGATGAAAGCACTGTTACCTTTCTGCTTACCATAATCTCAGGGCCCAACAGTCTCTCATTTAACCCATGGTATAAATTAGAGCAGATTCAGGACTACGTGAGTTTATGCTGGTTAAAATTCCAGCTGGCCTGCCACTTACTGTTGTGAACAACCCTGGTATGACAGCTGATATCCTCCATCCCACACATGCCTAAGTGGAAGGGAATCCTCAATTGCAGAGATTTTTACAGAGCAGGACCAAGTTCGTGGTCTTTATGAGTACACAGCAAGCACCAGTCAGTCACTAGATATTCTGGATGCCCAGAGAAGCCTCAATGTTCATGATGCTAATCACTCATCAGAAAATAGTAAGAACCCCACCTTCCTACAAATCAAGGAAAAAGGAGCTTATTTTTATTTTCAGGTTTTTCCACTCCATGTTCTAATAAATAGAATATTTTCAAGTCACTAAATGCGCTCTAAGATTAATAACAGAATGTAAAATGAACCTGATACAATGTCTTGCAAAATGTAGCATATGTATACCTTTATCTCAGTCATCCAAAAAAAAAAAAAATAGAGAAAGCTCTAAAAATCTGTCACAAAGTTTTAAATTAATTGCTTTGTCAATAACTGAGTATTTTGTAGCATTAACCTGCAACTTCAGCTATTAAAGTAAACCAAAGAGACAGGAAGTAGAGATGGAAATCACAAAGAATAAGAGCTGCAAAATTAAACTGCTCTCTTTCACATGTGAAATTCAGTATAAAATACTTCTCTATAAATAGTTGTCAATAAACACAACTGCTGCAAATGTATTTGGTAAAAGTTGAGGTCAAAGGCCTCAACTGTTTATTGCCTTGTAAACTCAAAGGCAAGTAAATTTATTGCCTGAACGAGTTTCAGAGTATTGGCCATCATAAAAACTCTGCATCCGAGGTACAAAATAGCCCATCAGCTAGCACCACAGCTATTCCACACGTAATTCAGGGGCCACCGCATGTATCATAATTCAGAGTATCAGAAGGTATATTGTTGCGTTGCCATGCTGAATATACACTGCCACAGCTTAGTGCTGAACTGTCTGACATTACTATGAGAACTATCACTTGGTGAAATTATAAATTGTTGTGCTTTTAAAAGCAATTTGCTTATTGCACCACTATAGCAGAATGTAGCAGTACACTTGCCTGGCATCCTGGTGCAGTATTACATTTTCAGAAGTCCCTCACTGAAACTGGAGCAGCAGCATACTAAGCGCTGTGCAAACACAGTAAGCAGCAGCATTTACCACAAATCTTTGCAATCTAAGTGAAAGCCTACAGACAGATGATGGGAGAAGGGAAATATTTTCCTCTGCACTTTACAGCTAGGAGAAAGGATCTCAGAATTTGTGTGATTTAGATCTTGCAGACAGAAGAATATTAATGTACCTCTTTTCCCCAATTTTAAGAAGGTCAAATGGGTGCTATAGCATTCTATAAAATCATTAGAACACCATGGTTAGTGTCTAGGGCCAAATCCTATCCTCAGATCCATTATTCATGACTATACATCCAAGATTAATGTGTTGAGAATCTTATTCTCTTCCAGATACAAGCCTTAAGAGGGCCAGTTCAGGAAACAAAGTGTGTGTGTGTATATATATATATATATGTATATATGTTTTCTTGAACAGGATTCTATTTAGGAAATACTATGTTTCTGCCCTCCAGAGTTAGAGCTCAAGAACTGAACGTGTTCAGTGTCCTTCCTCACATGTTCCTTTCTCAAGTACTGTGTGACAATTAATGTAAATTAGTAGAGAACACATATGAATCTGTACCAATTAGATCAAGAAAAAATTCCAGGCTCAAGCTAATATGGCATATAGTATAAATTATGATCAGACTTTGTAATCTAGACTGTAAACTCAGGGCAAGCACTGATGTTTTTCGCTCTGTATCATGGAGCATGCACCCAGTGCTAGTAACTTAGGGTGTAATTCAAATTTTTTATCCTCTTCAGTTATGTGATCAAAAAGGGAGCTGCCCAGCTGCCCAAAACTATGCTTGCCAATTTATATGGAACTGCTCTTTGGAGTCCGTTCTTGAGTAGCTGATAGTATCTGCAGATAAAGTTTTGTGGACAGTTGTTTGAGAATGAAACTGCTGTCAAAGAATGAAGCACCTGACTGCATCTGCCAGTCAGCAGCCTATCAACACACTTCAACTGAGAACATATACATGTAGATAGGCACATATCAATACATGCACACATACACTACCCCACACAGACAAGAAAGCCATCAAACAATAAAACACAAACAGCTGCCACACTTAAAAAAATAAAAATCTACTGCCACAGATCTGCAAGCTAAAGTAAATAAGAGATCTAAATACAAAACATTCAGGAACATGCATAGGTACATCTCATTTTCTAGAGAACTACAAGCATCAGTACAGTAAGGAATGTAGATTTTTGGTTCTACTCTGGGCAGATCTAACTGTTTTCCAATATTGTTTTCCAACAAAGAAAACTGTCTCAACTTTCCTCCAGCTATTCCTCTGAAATGTTATACGATAAAAAAAAAACACTGCTCCACCTGAGAAATCTATCCCGGTAAATGCCATTTTCTGCACAATCTAAATCAAAGGCATGAACACCTTGTCAAAGTCAACAAACCAACATTTAAAATGAAAGGTACTGTGCAAGGTACTGTCATGCTGACCCTCCTTTTTCTATTTGTAGCTTTTATAAATACACGATTAATCTAGAACACACATAGCATATGACAAGCATAATACTGTGATATGGTTATGTATGAGTGGGCAAATCAGAAAATTTAACACTTCTTTCCATGTTCCCAGAACAGCTTTATTTTGTGATGCTGATATACAGGAGGCCAAACACAGAACACTTACAACCAAAGCCTTTGCTGGAGTAAACTATTTCCACCTCCAAGAAATTCAGCAGGAACTCTGTGCCTCTGTTGTCAAAAGGAAATGAAAACAGAAGAGACATCTCGAAGAGTCAACTAGTAGCGTCTCATTGCCTGCCACTAAGGAAGGCAAAACACAGATGCAGAGGTATAGCTTGGAGTCCTCCAGACTCAGTGCAGGAAACCCAAAGAGACAGAGAGAAATGTTTTCTCTACTACCTGCAGCTGAGCAGGTAGTCGCCCTCAATTCTAGCAGAGGCCCATCAGCTTATGTTGGCATGGCAGTATACAATACAAATGTCAGCCTTGATTTAGAGAATCCATCACATCTTTAGGATGTGATGTAAACAGTTTCATAGGTTTGCTGTTGCTGCTTATAAAACATGCGGCTCCTTTCCACACCAGGACCACATAACACCCCCATCGCTGACAATTTATCACTTATAGGCATTGACTTCTTGGAGGAAAGGCTAAGAAAGCAGTACCTCCCTCCTTAGCTACTATTACCTAACAGAGGTATTTACCCAGCACAGAGCATATTCTTTGGGTTATATGGCAAAGGCACAGCCGCAGGGCAGCATATTGCCCCGCTCCACAACACAGCTGGATCCAACCTTGAATTGTAACTCCTTATTAGAACCCACTGCCTCACTGCCCTCAGTTCCAAGTGTATAAAACACACATCCATTTTTCATCCTGGATGAAATTCCCCAGTAACTTGTGCTGTGTTGTCCAGCAAATACCAAGCTACTCTACAAAAGAATTTATTCCCAGGCCTGTGCTTGGTATACGATGCCAAATGGAGAATTAGTCTCTCGGCATCAATCCCTTCATTCCAAATCACAAGCTGAAAATAGCAGACCATGAGAATAAAATCAGAATAAAGATAATAGTCATAGAAGTTCCACTAAGGTTTATGGGACTATTCAATAGAACGGCTAAGGTGAAGGAGAATAGAGTCCAAATTACCACAGGGAGAAAACAAGCCGAACAATAATAATGCACAAATATTAAACATTAAACACCCTCAAGTACTTCTGTCCTATAAGTCTGTTTAGTAACAGTTAGTGGCATAACAAATATATGATATTACATTACCCACTCACCACACTTTAACTTGAGAAACAATGCAACCATGAACTTTTCTCTGCATAACATAGAATATGAATGGGGTACTGTTGTTTAATCATTCTCCTAGATGTTTATAGGATGGAAATAAGATCTTAATACAACTAAAGAGGCCACAGGAGGGAAACTTTAAAGGCTGCACTACCATGTGTGTCAGTACCAAGGGCTCAGCAACATCTGGTTTAATTCATTTTTTGAGCTGTTTACTAACTGGAGACTAGGTGTTATTTCCTCTTTGAGATGGGAAATGCCTTTAATTGATGCCGGTGCATCTCCCTCATGCCAAATGGACACTCATGAGACACTATGAAAACCAGCTAAGCAGCTGTGATAGAAACAGGGGCTAGAATTTGCCTACAGTATCTCTTTAGATTGCAGGTCCGTGGAACAAAGACTATCTCTTACTGTGCATGTCAGTATAGCATTTGGTCCTACAGAGCTTGAATTCGGGCAAGGCTTCCCAACGTTTCCAGAAAACAAATTTATAAGATCTATACCCTCCTTTGAACAAAGGAAATGTATCATTTCAGCATCGTATTTTTCAAAATATCTTCCAGGCCAAGGTACTCTACCCACCAATCATTTCTGAAAAGGCAATTTTTAAAAACAATCACCTGTTAGCTATACTGTTTTGGGGAGACCTTTTGATCAGGTGAACTCAGTTTGTCATCCAAAAATTAGTTAAACATTAGCAAAGCTGCTCATGAATAATTTTTCAGAGGAAACTGGGGTTTTTTTCCACATTCATGTTTGTGATCACAAGAACAGAAAACAGAAACAATTCAAGGCCGTTAGAGAAAAATCATGTTTCCCTCAGATCATCTGTATTGGCAAATGAGTTTAAAGCGCAGCTGCAGATAGGCTGTGTAGATAGGCTCTTTGTGCATTCGCACAAAACATAAAACCACATTAATAGCCATACGAGCATGCCAGAAGAGGTCATTTGAAAATCATTATGCATTCATTTCTAAGAGTAACACCTTGTGGCCCCCACTGTGAATGTGGCTGTACTGCAGCCATTTCCTTTTATGTCAGAAACGGTTTTTTGGAAGTTTGGCATAAGAATCACACTAATATTTTTGTTAAGAAAAATTTCAGATTCCGTAGCAGGTCCTTAAAAACAGCAGTGTAAAGCAAGTCTTCAGATTTTTATCATTTGCAACCCAATTTCAACTTTGCCTTACCATCACAATAAAATTCCTTCAAAGCTAATTTCAGCCTGGTCCCAAGAGAGCATTTGTCCATATCATGAAAACCAGTATTTAATTTAACGCGATTACATACACATGCTAGTGCAGTCGGATGCCCGACTGGAATAGCAGAGTTAAGACAGGTCAGGATGAAGGTGTACTGGCGGGGCTTGGCAGGGAACCTGCTTTTAGTGCTTTTGGCTTTAGTTTAGAACATCAGTTTCTCGTTGGTGAGTTCTGAAAACAAAATCCTTTCCAAAGAAAAAAGAAAAGAAATAAAAGAAATCCCTTCACAAATTCTACTTTGGACAATTGTGTATCGGTGTCATAACTTAAGATCAACAAACGATATAAAGGAGATGAATCAAAGTTAAACACATCTGTGGACATTACATTCTTTGATTCTATTTCTTACACCTACTTTTCAAAACAGACTTCTGATGCCTCAGATTCAGCTGGCAGAAACATTTTATTCAAGTTCTCCCAGCCAGTGCTCCTCCACAGGTATTAAGTCCCCCTGGGGAATGCAGGCACAGAGGTAATAAACATATTCGTTTCATTACAACATCTTAAAAAATGTAAAAATTCTAAAAAACCAACTGTAAGCTGACCTCGAGCCAAAGTACACATTAATTATACAGCTTAAGTCAGGCGGATGCTCAAGGAAAAGAGATATAATGTTACACCCAGCTGGATACTTTGTAGTTAGCACAAATGTAATATAAAGCGTACCCGAGTTTGTCAAGTGTCTGTCTGGATTTTCAGTTTTCATTAGTACTATAATTAAAACCACATTTTCAGCTATATTACCTATAACAAGAAAGGAATGAGAAATGAGGTTGTCAAGGTCAGTCTCTTTCTGCTCTTTAAACTGAGTATCTGCAGGCCACAAGTTGTTGAATTTGGTGTAAACCAGAGTAATAGGATGGAATGTCACGTTACAACCAAACCTTTGTGGCTGAAAAGACAAACTTATGAGGTCACTTCCTTTTAATCACCAACGGAGCATATTTATCAACAGTCATATAAGTCAGGAAGACAGGCAGGTAGATGACAGACAGACAGATACATGGAAATACAAACACCCTAAACACAGATACCACAGAGCTGATGCACAGAAACATTCCTTTTCAGAAAGCTGCACTTGATCTCATGCTGTCATAGTCCTTCCATTTATAAACACCATCACTGTAAATGCTTTTTATGCCCTTTCCATGGCTAGTCACAAGACAACACATCAAAGATTAGGAAAACATGAACAATGGATAACTTGGACAAGAACAAGCTGAGAAGGTTTAGACCCAGATTCATATTTTTAACACTTTCAGAGAGTTCACAATTTTGCTTAAGACCTATAAGGCAAAGTGACCAGGTAGTAGACTTCCTAGCAGAGGGACATATTGTTCCAATCATTATAGTGGATGTCTTTGAGATTGGTGGTGAAAAGCAGCATAGCTTCACTGAACTCAGCAGAGGTCAACATCTTACTAAGGATCTGACCCATAAATTTCAGTATTACAAATGCAATTTTTTCATATTCAAGTGCAAATAAGTACTTGAGGCAACCAAGGCACCAGTGAATGCAAATGAGATTCCCTAGACGAGTATGTGGTCTAGAAAGCAAACATGGTTGGTTTTAGCTTTCAGGAGAACCCAGGGAAAAAAGAAAAAGAAAGAGAAAAAAGCAGCTGATCAGTCATGTTAAATATAAATGACAGTTTATTTGTGATACTGAAAAGGGATTCTAGCTTCATTTTTTAAAAAATGCTATGAAGGAGATGAGTGAACTATTACAACACTGAAAGACTTAAAAATGATATCCCGAGAGATAACGTTCTGAGAATAAAGTGAAAGACCTCATATAAAATACAAAAGGTGTGTTGTAAAGAAGGATCAGAAGGGCAGACTTTGAGCTTCATCTAGTCATAAATCAAAAGCTTGTTCTCCATCATTCTTGTCTATGAGGTGAGCTTTGATTCCGAAGCGACAATTCCCAAAGGATGGAGGTATTTCTATTGGCAAGTATGTGTCTGTCTTCCCCCAGGCTGGCTCTGCCAGCCCTGCTGTCACCATGGACTGTCATTATCTCAATCTCTTTACTGCCCAGGATTGTTCTGTCCTGGAGCCATAGGGAACTGTCACAGGGCTGTGAGAGGAAAGCCCAGTTGGGCATTTGCAACAGATTAATTGACAAAGAAGTTTATCAAGACAGGCCATCTACAATAGTTCAGTCATTCTCATTCACAGTGGCCAAATGCTTTAGCACACTAGTCTCCAGGAGACATGTTAGAAATACAAAATGTTTTACAAAATAAAAAATAAATATGTTAAAAAAACCACAGTTTAAAAACTCTACCACCCCAAAAAATATTCAGAAGAACAACGCTCTACCCAGTCGTGTGCTTCATATATTTTTTGTGTCCGAGTAACTTAAGCATTAATCTTTTAGCTTTTACGCATGTAGACTGTCCATACTCATAACAATAGTCTGTGTCAGCAGAACTACCCACCTGAATACTAGAGCCTGGCTTAGGGCCTCAATTTGCAGTCAGCCATCTCCATGTATACAGATAAAGGGCAGACGCTCTCCATACAGAAACGTTTACAAAATACATTTAGAATGTTGTTCCCCTGATTTTCATGTAACATACTAAATCAAATAATAATTAACATTTTTCTACATTTCATGAATCAAAGTTTTTCAATATTTTTTTATCCTAAGTCAAAAAAAATGTGAAGTTCAGAATACTTCTTGGGTATTACTCAATCACAGCAGACTTTTACAGTGTTCTTGCACAAAGGATTCTATTATTTGCTCCATTGGTATTACAATGGTTTTACTTCAGTAATTCTCACTTTATATAGAGAAATGTTGCTGTGTTGTGTAAAGCCTGGTGGCTACCTCAACTATCTTTAACAAAGATAGTATTTACAGAGAATAATACAGACATCTGATCCTATATGTTTCTAGAGACAAAAACCTTAATTCTTTCGGCAACAATTTGTAAAGGGAAGGCATTGAGAGGTGTAAAGTCTAAATTTTTAAGACAAGGTCGCCCTCTACTGCTTAGGAGAGAGTAAAACTAGGGAGGATTATCCTTACCTGTATCAAGTTTTCACATAACCAGTATGAGAAGCTCCTGGCCCAGTGCTGCTTTGCGAACCTTGGTGGCTTCGCAGCCTGGGAGCTGCTCCCTCCCTCACAAGCATACAGCTGACTGAACTCAGTGACCACAGACCAACAACTCCATGGCAAGATGCTGCCAAGAACAGGAGGAAGATTATTTACACACCCTCTCCTCTCTCTGAAATTGGTAGACAACTCCCTCGAGTGCAGGGAAGTTGATGTAGGCTCATTTGCATGGTATGCTTGCCCTTTGCGGCACATAGGCTTTGTTTTTCCCCGAGCTCGTATTCAGTGCCTTCCAGACTCATATGAAAAGACAGATTGCTCAATAGCATAACATCCTTGAATAAGTATTACCATACATAGCAAAGTGTCTTTACCTTAAGTGTTCTAAACTTAGAAACAATAAGTCCATAAAACCAAAGTCATATGGTGGAATGAGAAGGCACATTAAGCCAACAATGAGACTAGGTCAAAATCATTCTTGTAACCAACAGAATTGCACCCAAAGAGTGCAATTTCTTGACTCCTTCCAAAGCCTATTACCAGAACTTTGAGGCCTGATTTCCCTCCATAAAAGCAGTGTTTATTCTTTGCCATTATAGCTTACTTACCCAAGAGCCTATTACTTCTGTTTTTATTGTAGCTTTGACCAATTAAATATAGCAGTCAGGCCCACATAAGGCTCTTGGATCCTCATTAGTACTCTTCTAAAAGCAGGCTTAGTGTTTGTCACCTGCCATCCCAGTGATCTCAATTCCATTTCAAGAGAGAAAGCAGCAGCATACCAGAGTAGTTTGGTGAACTCATCAGATGCCTTTGAAATTCTTGAGTGAACATCTTCTGCTTCTAGACATTTTTTCTTCATTTTTATTGTGGTGTTGTGGTTTGGGGTTTTTTTGGGTTTTTTTGTTTTTTGGTTTTTTGGTTTTTTTAACTCTTCTACTGACACTATAATTTGAGGCAGTTCCTCAAAGACATCTTGAATAAAGAGAGACTCTAGTCTAGTCTTGGAAGAACCCTAAGCTACTCTGGAAAGAACATTGATTCAAATAATTCATTTAGTCTTCAACATCAACCTTATCTTCTTTAAGAATGCCTCTTACACCACTGTCAATAGGCCATAAAAATTCCCTGGCAAGTTCTGCTTCTAATATGACTGGGAAAAGCATATTAGTAGTTTTGCGTCTCCAGGGAGGTTGCTGCTCAAAATATTTTTAGCTGTGTTACTTTCACCTTACATTTAACTTTGGGGTTTTATTCCCTTAATGTAAATATGACAGCATCTTTGATAGATGTCTATGTACTGCTTAAGTAATGTGTCTTTTTTCCTTTGTTGTTTTGGTTCTTCACATGTTTCCTTACTATCACAGGCTCCGTGAAGCCTGTACCATGAGGCATGGAAGATGACACTTCCAGCTAAACTTTGCTGAGTTTTTCTACAGTGTTTTCTTTCTAGCTGCTGATTAAACCTAAGCCTATTTAAACATGAGTTGCACTGAAACCCAAACTTCATGCTGAGGGGAAGGACTAAATACATTCCGAGTCAATCACAAATTAACGTGTGCAGGATTTGGTTTTTAAAAAAAAACAAAAAACCAAAGAAGACTACAAAACCTGTCTCCCCAGAAGTTTTCTGTTGAGCTAAGATCAATGCTTTCATAAAGCACTGGACACAGTTGGAGATGGAACTTCAGGAAGGCTGGATGAAGTGCTCGGGTGATGCATTTTGCTTACAGATATTATGATCACCACATTTTGAGCCAGGATGATTTTCTCTGAAGTGAAATGAGTAGACACCCAGCAAAATAAATTACATACCTGCTGGCAGTGTGTAGGTATAATTCATCCAGTCATTTTCCTTCCATTGCACAAGCTTCTGGCATGTATGGCACTTTGATCTCTCTGCCGTCACCACCCAACTTCAGCTCCTGGTCAATGCCATCCTTTTGTCTATTTACAGTCTTCAACAATACTACGGACATGGCTCAGCAAAATTCATTAACTTGTGCTATACAGGAGATTTAATGAGATCATTTGATAACCCTATTACTTTTGTATTTGGGAATCTAGGAGCAAGATTTAGGAACCAAAAAGAACTTCCTACTTCTGACACATCTTTGTAGGCCAGCTAGGCAGCCTAGGTTCTTTTTAATCAAACTCCAAGTTTTAATTAACTGAAGAAATTTCCCAAACCATTTGGGGAACACTTCTGACTATTTTCTTCACTAACTACTTAAGATGAGCGAATGGAAAAAACAGATGCATTTCAAAATCTTAAAAATATAATTCCATTCTACTTTGTTTTTCCAAAAATTGCATTTCTATTTTTGGACCCACTTCAGTAACTTCTGTCCACCAACGTTCTCAGGGCAAACCCTTGTTTGCAAAATACAGTTTCAGGGAACAGGCTAAGACGAATGACTACAGAACTAAGAAAAGAAAGAATACTCTGATTTTGCATTCAAGGCTTTAACCCCTGCTTCCTATAGTCACTGCACATATCCACAGACACAAACAGCAAGAGAGCGCAATATATTTTAGTCACTGAAGACACACATACTAATCCCTGGCACTGACTCCATCCGCATCCCCCCTTCATTCCTCTGCCCTCCCAGAGCAAGTCTGTTGAAATCAGATTTTACACTTTGCAGGAAGTAACTGTTGTTAGTATCACACTTTTCCACTCCACGTTGCATTTTGATAGCTTGGAATTCTTCCTTGGTCTGAAAAATCTGGACTATGAATGTTTAAATCTCATAAGCCACCCCAGCTGATGAGATTGTAGCTAATTTTCACTACAATTCTCTGAAAAAACAGGAAGAATTGAGAAAGAAAACATGTAAATTTACTTCAGTTCTGTGCTCTGATAATATTTCCATTGACTAGCATACGAAAAAAAAAATTTCACTTTGCCAGAACCTTCAAAAACTTTCCTGGACTATCGAGATTTAAACATGATTTAAACATAATTTAAACATATGTCCATTTATTAAATATTTGGTTTGGTTCCTTTACCTTCATTACGGTTCATGAAATTATTTCACAGACACTCACTCAAAACTTCACCTCCTGCTGTTTTCACAATGACTGAAGTAATAAGTCAGCTGTCTGTTTGGGACTTTATATCATCTCTACTGCAAAAACTTGTGCTGTCAGACCAAATATTTAATATCATTGAAAAGACAGTGTCTGGAAGGGCAAGCCAGAAACACACAAAAGCCCTAGCCTCACCGTAGCCTTCTTAGGAGCAACTTGGTAAGTACAATGAAAAAGAATAAATTCATCTATGTACAATATTTTCCATTTCATCTTTGTTACCATAAAGAAAGTATACATTTTAAAAGTCCAATTTTATATTAGCTGGATCAATGTTAAATAGGAATGAATCATCTATGAGCTGATAAAAGAAAACAGGAATAATATTTCCTAGGGAGAATGGGATCTCCAGTTAGCGTAAACCAGGATAGCCACCAAATGTGGCAACTTCCTCAGTTGACGACTTGGTCTTCAAAGCTCTTTTTGCTCTTTCACACTTTCCTTCTTTCCTACAGTCACTGCCATGTCCTGTTTTGATCATTGCTTTGAAACTTCACATTCATTAAAAACCACGAAGACAGGAAAAAAGAATACTAAAAATGCAAATAGTCTTGCTTGCAACAGGATCTCCACCCTCCAAAAGTTTTATGGTCGTTATTGTTAGAGATTAAGGATATTGGAATGATAATAAAGAATAAAGAACAAGTACATCCCATGATGAAAATAACAAGATCTACATGACCACATATAACTTGGAATAAAAAATACTCATATTTTTGTATGAGTAGCCAATGACCAACTTTTGATGCTCAGCTCCACAGGCAACATTGTATTTGTTGCAAACATGACTTTATCCCTTGTAAACCAAGTAACCTCACAGGCAAGTACCCTGCTGCATACACAGCACAATATAGATATCCACAAACGACCTGCTTTGGAGCAGTAAAACACAACTGTTGCAGACTCATCTGCTTACTGTTGCCATTAACTGTGATTATTGTATTCTGGTAAGGCTCATACAGTCAAGTTATGATCAAACCATGCTGTGCTAAAAACTTAGTTAAAAATATTTTTAGTTTTTATTCCATTTAACAGGCAATTTCAGTCTGAAATATAAAAAGAATCACACAGTAGGGAAAATCTTTCATTTAAATAATCATTTCCATAAAAATAGGATTCTTCAAGGTCATGAACACGCCACTGTAGAAGGAACAAGTCATAGAAACAAAACATACAGTTACAGAGGCTTTCTTTACCACATTAGGTATAACTTTTGTGTATTTAACCAAAGCAGAAAAAAACCATTAAAAAACATTTATATATAAATGAGAGAACTGTGATAAAAGAAGGGCAGACAAGAAACATGCACCACCTCATGTCAGCTGCACAGGATGGCACAATTCTCGACTCCAAATAGTACTAGATCTTCTTTGCAGCTATAAAAAGATTCACATTTCAATCCAGAATAAAGAGGGATTTGTTGAAGACTGCAAGTCAAAATACCCTGATCCCAGTGACACTTATGTCATTAGTCTCAATGAAAGCAGGGCTGCACCTTGCCTAGAACTGTAGAAGTTCATCTTACAAACTAACAATTGCCAGTAACCATTATAAAACTGCACAGGATACTATTTTATCTACCTGCGTCCTCAGCAGTTACTCTACAACACTGTTTTTCACCACCTGCTTTAGGGCCAAATCTCAGTTCTGGTTTTAATTCAACAGACAAGTAGGATTTATAGGGCTAGACAGAGCTTAAGCCCTTCTGTCTTTCTTTCAACTCTTAACTCCATGGTACCATCCTGGCAAAACAATCCATAAATCCAGTTCTATGTCAGCAGCAGCAGCACATAACACCATATTCACAAGTAAGTCACTCCACAAGCCAACAGCTGTTCTCAGTAGGCAAGGTGTTTTTGTCCAAAGCTACAGAGAAATTACAGTTTTGAAGCTTTATTGACAGAAAAGACAGACAATCCATGAGCTTCATGTTTCCAGGCAGCTGCCTGCCACAAATATATTTGTGTTGTGATAGAAAGCCATAAAAAACCACATGCACGTGAGGGGAAAAAAGTTCCCTCAAAAAATTTGGAGCAGGAGTGTAGTTGCTGCTTGTTCTGAAATAACACCTCTTTCAAAGAATTTGCTTTCAGCAAACACTTTGGCTTGAAACAGGCAATCACCATTCACAACATTTCTGTCTTATTGGCACATTTTTAGAAGAAAACCTTAACAAAACAAACTGAAGCATAGCTGAAGAACTAAGCAATGATGTGGAAAACATACAGAATCTCCCCAATTGTGCTTGAAATTCTAAAATTTTCTTTTGTGTCTCAAGTTAGAACTGTTTCTCCAAATGTTACGCAATTTTATCTCATATAGCAAGACTTTTCCATTCATATCCTCATATCAGTTGTGAGGTGCAATGTAAAACTTACAACATAGCAGTGTTCAGTTTTCTACAAACATACAATTTAAAGTCAAGGGAAGAAAAAAAAAAAAAAGAGAAGATGCTTGAAAATTCTAAAACTGTTTCACCTATTATTCCCCCCCCTCCCCCCAAAACAACAATCTGAAAAATGGAAATGATGCCCCATGGGATATTCTGGTGATATCACCAGTGGAGTTCTCCCAAAGACATTACAGTGCATCTCTTGGAACACTACATATATTAATTACTTGCTAAAATACAACTTCCAGAAACTGAGATATGAAATGAGAGGTGACTAACAAGTCTTTGACATTACATGTGTTTGCTTGGAATAATCAGTTACCAATGATCCCAAAATTATTTTGATGGTTTGGACATTTCAGATCTCATGTCGGCTCCTTGCAGAAAGAGAACATAACTTGTTTGTTGAAGGCTTATGTTTGAACAAGATATGTGATAAGACTATATACCATCAAGTTCCCTCACTCCTTGTTTCACACTAGTCCCTGGCTGTCTCCACTGCATACACACTAGTTCACTCCCAGGCTTTTACCTGAAGTAAATCAATTATTTATTTTGTCCGGGAAACCTGAGTGCAGAAGAGCAGATAGAAGATACTACATATATGAGCCACTGCACTGTCCCCAGGGACAAGGGCTCTTCCCCTGACCCAAGGGCAGCAAAACCAGGTTAGGCTTAGCTGTATTTGTCTGGCAATCAGAATTTTAACTCTTTGCCAGTATGGCAAGCTATGAATCAAGGTATAAAGATCTTCACTTTGTCTTTGGTTTGGTGCACACAGACATGAGAGCCAGGTGTAACCCGAGTAACACTGGAAAGCCAGCTGGCTCTCAGGAGCTTGACTGTGTGCTGAGAAATGAGAAATAAAAATGACCTGAAACCCAGATAGGTTTGTACAGAATTGATTTCATGGGAGTCACAATGGTGTCCATGAGAAAATTCTTAGCTAACCTGGATTTTCAAACACCATTTTTTTACATTACAAATTTTGTATAACGATTTTTCTGCCAGACAACAAACCCATTCTACATACACGTATTTAAAGCCTGGGATATAGGGCTCCTTATGGAGCTGTTTGACCCACCTCACTGTAAATTATTTTTAATATCTCTGGGAGGGTACTTATTACTGCATTAGAGGCATAAGTGTCTTACGTCATGTAACATAAGTGTTATTATCTCTCTCAAACCAAAAAGCAAACCAAAAACACATAACCCCAAGCAGCTACCATGTAAGCACAAACTTACCACTCAAATTCTAATTGCTTGTTGTTGTCAGGGTGGGTTTCTTTTTTTGCTCGAAACTCGATGAATATTATGAAAAAATAAGGCAATAATTACCTGCATTAGGATACGGAACCCTGGGATAATGCAATTCGTACAGACAAAAGAAAGACTTAAACCTATTTTCAGAAACAATTGGTATGAATCTTACCTCTGGATACGATGAAAAGTTATTACATTACCTGGCACAAAAGACTTGATAAATAAATGAGGGCAAATGGGACCACTAAGGTATCAACCTTTCCCAACCACTACCATTCTTTGGTATTCCCTGTGCTTGCAAAGCAAAATTATTCTTTATTTAGAATACCATAACATTCCCCACTGTATATCAAGCACTTGTTTAACACAGAGAAGATAACATCCCTACGTGAAAGTGAACAAAGCTGAGTGGGACCAGAGGGTATCTGTGCCAGGAAAGAGAGTTTACCCACACAGGGCCAAGCACAGGGCAGGAAGGCATGACAAGAAGGATAAAATTCAAGAAAAGCCATCAAGGTAATGCTTTAGAGTAAGAAATGCCCATTAAGCATTTCCCAACTGCAATTACATCCAGGTTTTACAGAATCACAGATTATGTAGGTTGGAAGGGACCCCAAAGACCTCTAGTGCAACCTCCTGCTCAAGGCAGGCCCAGGTAGGACTGGCTGCTCAAGGCCTTGCGCAGCTACGGCTGGAGTATCCCCAGGGATGGAGATCCCACAGCCTCTCCGCACCCCCGCTCCAGTGCTTGAGCACACTCACAGTAAGCAGTTATCTTCTTATATGAAGTAGAGACTTCCCATGTTCTAACTTTTGTCTGTTGTCTCTTCTCTTTCTGCTACACCTCTAAGAAAAGTCTGGCTCCATCTTTTCTACACCCTCCCATTAGGTATTTGTAGACAGCAGTTCCTGGCCCAGCCATTCATCTAAAAGCCCAATTAAAATTCTGATTAAATCCTACCTTCTTCATCACCCTCTCTCAACAATTAAATAAGTCTTCCAGACTATGTGACTATTTTTCTTCACTTTGCACAGGCCTCCAATCTATAAGCTGACAAAAACTGCCAGAAGGTAAAGCCTTGGTGTTGATGTGTTCCTTTTTATATGCCAAAAGGACAGTTTCTTGCAGACCAACTCCTGTTAGTCTTTTCTATAAAATACACGACAAACAAGCTGATCTAGACACTTTAGCACAATAAAATTTGACATGCCGGGCAACAGCTCAATTTAAGGAATAAAGACAATCCTAACAGGTAGTCAGCTAATAAACATAATATTTGTCATTTAATGCCACAAGATGTCTAGGGTAATAAGGAATCTCACAGGACCTCCTCATGCTTGGTTTTGGGGTTCCACCTCCAACCTTTTTCCTACATTTACTTCAGATTTCACACTTATTTATTTCTGCCACAACAGACCCCAAGCTCTAGTCTCACATTTTGCAGACTCCTTGGCATTACCAGCTGTTATTAGCATTTAAGATTTCAATGCAATACCATACTGATTTCTTCCATGAGAAGGCACCCAAACTCCACAGAATTCCTTTGATCTTTTCAAAGAACAACCAGGAGCACTATCATCGTTGCTATTTTTTTTGTATTTATCAGTCTCATGTTGCTGCTTCCATAAAGATATAATCCTCAGAGTTCAAGTCTGCAATACCTTTCACATGAATAAGCAAAAGCAATCATGGGGAAAAAAAATATGGCAAATTTCATATCTGTATCAAACAGTACAAGTGTTGCATGTAATCTCTAAGGGGACCAGAGCCAAAAAGACACTGAACAGCAGCAAACAACATACCTGTTCCTTCATGCAGTGGCTGTAGGAGTTACTAAAATGATGTTTGCAGCTACAGTAGCTGGTTGTCCTCACGTTGCCTCAATTCTTAGGATGCATTTCTTCCCATTGTTCATCTAAGTCAGCAATATCTGCATTGTTTTCATTCTCCATTATGCTCAGTAATGTAATTTATGTACATCTGCTATCATATTCTGGGTTTTAATAAACTAGTCTTCTCCTTGATCCTTTCATCATCTGTTTCTTCATCCCCTAAACCTACCCTAAATCCTGCAATACCAAGCAATTTGCTTCTACAATCCTTTTCAGGCAGGTTTCATTAAAACCTCCAGCTGTGGAACTAGGGTTACTAAAGTAGAACTAAAATCTAAAATCTCCACACCTGGAGATCTTGCACTGGCACTACTGGGAATCCCAGCAAACTCAAACCGCTTAAGGAATTTGTACACAACCATACTTTTGACTTCAAAGAACATCTCTGAAAGTCGCCATGACATTATCCTCTAGAGCAACGCCAAAAAATCAGTTGTGTCTGGCTCCTTCATAACATAGTTCTAGACATGTCTAAGCAGACTGTAGAAATGCTTTAATACAATTTTTAAAAGAAAAATGTCACATTATCAATTTATGCATTTCTTCCTATTAATGAATGGTCAGAGTTACTGGCATGGTAAACCCTGCAAAAAGAGGTCTACTAAAATGCCCTAACCATGGGCAGCAACCTAGCTCTTAAAAATCAGGCAGCCAGAACATTTTCTTTTTTTCCCTGGAGCCATCTTTCACATTAGTTGGGCTATGACAAAAACTCCATCCAGCATGCCTATTTGCAAAACCTATTTGCACAGAACATTAGAAAAGAGGGCCATGACAAGAGCAGGATGTGGACACATCACTTCACACTTCAAGTCTGATTTTTCCATGAGATCCCACAAGAGCGTACATTACAGCCACCTTCAGCACAGACTTGCGAGTCAGCTACCTAAGCAGCAGAGCTAAAGGCATGCCTGTGAGGTCTGAACAGTCCCAAGAACTAGAAGTCCTACTGCTGCCAGCATATCTGACACAAAGTTCAGGGTTTAAAATTGAGCAGGCATTGCTCATTTTCTGCTTTTAGAAAGGCCTATTTTTCTCTGTACACAGAATTGACCACCCAAAACCTCTGAAGGGCACATGGGAGCACCCCAAAAACTCCCCTGCACCCATGAAGGCCACAGCCACACACTAACCATCCTAATGCCAAAAAGAGCCAAAAAACTGCACTCCAACCTACTCAAGTCAAGCACATCCCAGCTCTCAGAAGCGCTGTAAGTGAAGGCTCACATCTGACTCCCTGTCTTAGTCACAGCCTGCACGGATGTAGATTCTTGATCCCCCAGGCCCACTTTTCAGGAAGATCCCCACCCTTCAACTTTTCCCTCCCACCCCATCTGCACGAAGCACACCACAACACATGTAAGAACACCAGAGGCAAAGGGAAATAAACGGCTGGAGCTGGAGGTCTGGGGAGTACTCCGTGCTCGCTGGATGCTTTCCAGCGCCACATTTCCCTCAGCAGCAGCTCCCCACATGAAATGGGCTGGGGCAATTTGAAAGCAATTCTCTATAAAGCTTTCTTCCACCCCTTTTTCAGTCAGAAACGTGAAGCCGGGTTAAAAAGGAATTAAAGGAAGAGGGAGCAGCCGGCGCAGCCCCCCGACCAAGCCCTCACAATACCCCACCCACCACGGGCCCCCGGGGCTCGAGACCCAGCCCTTTCCCGCCACGCCGCCTCAGCCAATCAGCACAAAGATTGCCACAGCCGGCTTTTTTTTTTAAAGCCCGCCTCTCCTTCGCTACTCACCAATCAGAATGCTCCTCTCCCGCAAGCCGTAAAGGAAGGACTCAGCTTTCAACGCATCCGGCGCGCGACAGCTTTTCATTGGACGAAGGGAAGGACTCGGCCAATGAGATGGCTCGGGTGGGCGGGGTCAGTTCAAACCGGCGGCGGCAGGGGAGCAGCGCTATGGTGAAGCCGGTGAGGGATGGGGATGGGGATGGGGATGGGGATGGGGATGGGGATGGGGATGGGGATGGGGATGGGGATCGGGATCGGGATCGGGATCCCTGGGGTCGCCTCAGCGCCGCCTCAGCCGAGGGGGCAGAGCGGGCTCCGGCCCCCAGGTGAATTCCTCGCTCTCCTCCCGCCGCAGCCCGGCGCCATGCAAGCAGGCGGCTTCGACGACTCTGACGAAGACGCCGCTGAGGAGGACCTGAGGCCGCTCCCGATCTCCTGGTGAGACGCGCCTCGGGGCGGGCCCGGGTCTCTTCCCTCAGAAACTAAACGGGAGTTTGCATTAAATCCCGCTCCTTCAGAACGGGAGGTCTTTTTCCTGAAGGAAATCTGTGCTGGGCTCTCGTGACTTGCTAGGGCAAGGACAGAGCTTGTGGTTGGCCTGATGGTGCTTCTGAAAAGGGATTAAGTTGGTGCTGGTGAACTGCCAGTGGATGTGGAGCCAAGTCCGCTTTTGGAAGCATTTATTAGTTACTGTCGGCTCTGGTAGCCCAAATGTCTAGGTGCTAAGGCGGGGATTTGTCAACACTTCTCCCTTCCTCTTGGGTAGGGGCATGTGATGAAGTACACTACCAAACGTGTGATTCCCTTGTCTGATGTTCTAGGAATAACACTGGAATACTTCTATTTTATTCTTAAAATTGAATTATAGGTAGGTAACTCTTCTCACGGTCCCACAGAAAAGGAATGTCTGGTAGTGAGTTATCTCTTGACAGTGAGTTATCTCTAGTCAAATAATAAAAAGTCCTGGTTTTATTTATTCATTTTTCATTTCCCAAAAGGCTGTCTTTGTCACCTGTCTACTCTTCCAAATTCCTGGGACTATGTTCCCTTCCAGGTAAGAAGCATTCACTGAAATGTGCAGACATGTTTGAAGCTGAAGAGAGGTACTATCTTGTAACCCAAAATTCTGTGTTCCATTTACTTGGTGGTGTGACTTGTTTTTTTAATCTACCGCTGGAATAATTGTTTGGAAAATACCAAAGCTAATCAAGGAGTATCTTAATGTAAGACTATATGGTAAGAGAATAGTGGCCATCTTCCACTATCAGTTAAAATATTTGGCTTCTTAGCCTAGCTTACTAGTTATAACAAGCAACAACAGTGCAACAAGACTGCTTTGGCAAATAATTCATTTATAAGATATATTGGGCTCAAATTACACTCACTCACTGTGCTGACAGTTCTGTACTGCTCTCCCTTAGCATCTGGATTGCACTACCATGGCCATGTTATAAAAATAAATATATAAAATTTCACTGTATTTTTAACTGCCAAAACTGCAGCCATGGTGAACCTCCTTTGGTCACAAAAGAGATAGAACTGCTGGTGGTGACAGTGTGAACTTTCCCTACCTCATTTAAAGCAGTTGCTCGACTTTCATTAGTCAGCTCTGAGAAATACAAGCTTGGGACTAATACCACACTAAAGAACTAGAAAACAAGTGTTGAATCATATTTGCATTTAAGGTATCTTGAAGTGGATGATGGCCAGTGCTGATGAAAATCCCGCTAAGACTTGAACACCAGTTAACATATATGCCAAAAAATAGTTGCATTATGTTTTTTAGCTACCTGAGCTGTTCATGTAATGGCTGTTTAATCTTCAGATGCTAACCACCAGTCGTACACCTGCTGATATAGTTCTTGGTCTTCAGGATTCTGCTGTTATGCTTTCAAAAGGTGTTTCAAGATACAAACAATCCTGACTGGTGTCAGGGCAGGCATAAAGATTGTATGCCTATGGGGCAGTGAGTGAAGGAGGGGAGACAGCGGGAGGACACAGTGCAAATACTTTGAGCAATTACATCTCACAAACGAAACAGCAGTTGTGACTATCGCAGTGCAGTATTCTGTAGGTGTTGTAAAAATGCCTTGGTAGCATGATATGAGGAAAAAAATGAAAGTGGCGATACACTGAAGATTGAATAGTAAGAAAGACTTTTAATGGGATATGTGCTGAGTATTACAGAACAGGGCACTTGCTTTCCCGTCAGTCAACCAGGCAACTCTTAACTGATCTCTATCCAGCCCTTGTATTTGCTGGTTTTTTTTCTTTTGTGGGTTTTTTTTTTGGGTGGGGGTGGGGGTTAAAGCTGTATCCTGATTTATAATATCCAAAACTTCATCTGGGAAACGCATACCAGCTTAAAAACTTGGGCAGGTTTTTTTTAATCCGGTTACATTACAGTATTAAGCAGCAGGTGTTTAAACTGTCTTCTGCACTAGTGATCTATTTGCAAGAATAAGAACTGTTTTATTTGGGGTGTGGCTTTGTTATTTGCTTTGGTTTTGGTGGGAGGTTGTTTGTGCTCTATTCTTCAGCTTTAGCAGCCATTCCATAAATGTCACTTACCCGGAGTGGTAATTGTCATTCACAATTTGTTTTAGGTTGCAAGTTTAAGGATGTTAGAAGAAATCTTCAGAAAGATATAGGTGAGTCTTCTGGCTGGTGTAGAAATGCCTCTCACTTCCATGTAATGGGCAAGAACAACGTGCAGGTAAACTGAAATCATAAGTTACTAAGGGGCTAGAGGTTTACCTTGCCTTATTCTGGAGACTGCTGGAGTTGCTGTTTATCTAATCTGGGCATAAGGATCCAGACATTGGGTATCAAAAACATGGCTTGACTTTGAGACATGGTGCTGTTTTATTTGTATTTTTATAACAGCTGCTATATAGTTGTCTGTATAACATGCCATGATGTTAGAGCACAGGGCAGTTCTTTACGAAGCCTTGCTGGGGGTATGTCTGACAGCAACGTCTGTCTGAGTTTTGATAACACTGTGCTTGGAGATGCTGCAAATATTTTAGCACAGTCACCACTATGAGTACCAGATAGCACTTTCAAGTGTGCAGTGCCGCTTTCTCTGTGTCTTTTCTACCAAATATTGGATGATTAATCAGGGTATTTCCTGGCTGGAGCTATACAGGCATCTGCGTATCTGTCACAGTAACTATGAGCTCTGCTAAATCCCATGCAGGAGAAGGCATCTTCAAAACAGCTACGACCAAGATGTGTTACAAACTTGTTATATCCTCCTCCCAGAGAAAAGTGAGATTGGGATAGAAAAGATGAAATCATGTAAAGATTTGTGCCTCGCATTTATCTGTAAACACTAGCAGAGCAGATACTAATAGCAAAAACCCACAGTGTTTGGACATAGTCACAGCTGGAAATGGGACAGAATCATGCTTAAGCTGGCAGCAGTTAATGGACTGTTCTGAGTGCTGACATGCTTTCTAGTGAGCCTTGTCTTGAGACTCACTCGGAACTGAGAAAACACCTCTTGTGGGTTACCTGAAGGCCAATGTGGGAGAGACTCAGTAGAAGTAAATGCTGCTCAAAGCAAAATTGCTAACTCCTGTTGTCTTAATCTCAAAGATTAAACAAGAGAATTAGTACCAAGTAGCTTATCTGTTTATCCTTAAGCTTGATAAGCTTTTGTTTATTTGCAACTGTCTTAATCTGTTGGCAGAAGAACTAAAGAACTATGGGACCCAGGATGTATTTGTGCTTTGTACCAGAGGAGAGCTCTTAAAATACCGTGTACCAAACCTTATAGACACCTACCAACAGCATGGGATCTGTGTGCACCACTATCCTATTCCTGATGGGGACGCTCCTGACATTGCCAAGTGCTGCAATATTCTGGAAGAGCTCAGAAGCTGCCTGGAAAGTAACCGGAAAACAATCATACAGTAGGTTCTGGTTGCCTCCCTTTCACCCCACATTCCTGTAAAAGATACCAGCTTCTCTCTAGATGCACGACCAGCTGAAACAGAATCCTGTCAAATGACATTGCATTCTTTAGGGTTAGTTCAAGCTGTGAAAAGCTGCTTGTTTCTCCTCATGCACCCTTTTGGAGCTAACTTGTCCTTTGTGAGATTCGAATCTCCCATTTTCCCTTGCTCTCTCCAACAAGCACTTCAAAGTGTGTGATGAATGGTGTCATGTGACTCCTTGCTGCTAGCTTAGTTGGATATCAGGTATACAATGAGAGTTGTAAGCAAAAGCAGCTGTTGTCAGAGGATAACGCACCCTGGGGCTGTTTATCAGGGACTCGGTGGGTTCCAGCAGTGCAAAATTCACTCTTAAGTTGCATGAGACTGGTTTAAAGTAATTTCTTTAGACACTTGTAGTGGAGCTCATGGTAGAGGGGAAGAGCTTTCCAAGTTCCCTGAAGACCCTGCTGACAGCTCCCCGCACAGACATCCACTGAGTCCTTGGGCTTCCTGCTGGTGTAGAACCCCGCTGCTATCATTAGCTCACAACTATCATCAAAGCCTTAATGTGGGGTAGGGTTTAAAGAAATTAAGATTGTCCATCTTCATGCCCTTTTCTGTCCTCTTGTGCCTTTGGGACTCTTACCATGAATGAAGGGGAACTTTAAAATTGCAGTTTCTCTAGAAAGACACTATTTAAGAAAGGCCTGAAGAATAAGGGGGAGGTAGCCTTGTAGGTATTTCTATAGACATTCTTATTCTAACTTTCTTGTACCACTGCTCTCCTTAATTACATTAAGGCAAGATTTGCATCCATACATTTAGGTCTTGAGGGAGCTCTGAGTGTTGCAGCATACTACAGCTTGTTACAGCCAAATGTTCTCTTCTCTTTCAGCTGTTACGGTGGCCTTGGACGCTCATGTCTCAGTAAGCAGTTGCCTTCTCCCTCTCCATGCCCGATTAACTACCCCATCCTACAAACCCATTTTCATGAGACAGCACTGTCTAAAGGAGCCAAATTCTGCTTGAAGCTTACAATGCAAACTGCCAATACAGGTAGCAGGCTAGTTAATATATTTGGGCCCATTTCTTGGGAAAGGTGTTGTCAAATGGTAGTAACATCAGCTGCTTGTATAGAAACTGTTTGTGATGAGTGACATAAGTATGTCATGGTATAGACTCGAGGTGAGAGGATGGAGGGTCAGGCAGGGTCAGTCTTTCAGAGAGAACTTTCTATCAGCCTCACTTACTTTCTGACTCTTTCCCCGTTTTCACTGCAAATTTTAGTCTTGTCTGACCGATGGGACTGCACTTTCCCCTCTTCCCTGAACATCTCCTCAAGAATAGGAGATGAACCTGTTCCTCTGCATCTTTCTTCAGCCCAGTGTTCCCCCTAAAGCTTTCTGTGTGTGCTCCAGAAGGAAGGGGTGGTGATATTGCCAAAAAAGCAAATGTGGTCAGAAGACACAAAGGGGAATTAACTGTGTGTGCTGGGACTCATTCTTGATAAGCCTAGAATTTGCCTCCCAAATGCCGCTGGAAAGGCAGTGGGGAAGCAGCAGGAGAGTTTTCACCTGTTCCCAAAGCCTGCAGGCTTGGGCAAGAGAAGCAGGCAGATGGGGCCAGTGACAAGAAATAGTATTCAGGGAAAAGATCCACCAGATCTGTGACCCTAATATGACGAGGCTGAGTTTTGCTAGAGTGGTTTTTATGTAACAAACCTATTACTATGCAAAAATGGTACTGCAAACAGCAAGAGGTGCTCAGTAGCATACATGCAGGTATATCTTTCCCTTACAGTAGCTGCATGTCTCCTGCTTCAGCTTTCGGATGCGCTAGCACCTCAGCAAGCGATAGACAGCCTCAGAAACTTGAGAGGATCAGGGGCAATACAGACCATCAAGGTAATGAGGCTACAACAGGTAATACATGTGTCGAAAAAAGAGTGGAGAGCTCGCACTGTCTTCTCCTTCATTTCAGAAAGGGATCCCTCTGTCTTTCTGAGATGCTCCACAGCTGGTGCCCCTGCTGCTCTCTTGGGTTTGAGCTGCTTCTAACTTTCCACTTTCATCCAGATTCTGTCTTGTTCTGCCTCTATTGAATTTCAACAGCTCTTCTCCCTGTCTGCTCCTCGCCATCATTAGTAACTTGTTGCTTTCTCCTCCATATCCCTGCTCATAACTCACTAAGCCATTGTCCCTTTTTCTGTTGCTCACATTCTCCTCACAACTTGGACATCTGCTTGATTTTTCTGCCTTGGTTTTGTTCCATCTTTGTAAGCAAGCTAGCCATGTTCAACTTCTGTAGCTATCACATCAATCTACTGGCAGTCATCTTTTTTTAAGAAGTAACCCTAGTACTAGTGTTAAAACCTACACAGAGGGAGGCCTAAGTTGCTGAACATAATGGGTTTTTCTTTTGGTGGGATTTTAAGCTACTCTGTGTACGTATTTCTGTTGATACGAGTCCTAGATGTGATG
The DNA here is from genome assembly GCF_964289735.1 of Phaethon aethereus. Lineage (NCBI taxonomy): Eukaryota > Metazoa > Chordata > Aves > Phaethontiformes > Phaethontidae > Phaethon > Phaethon aethereus. The sequence continues at coordinate 4,817,040 of NC_138579.1, forward strand.
CTTTTCAAACAGCTCTATGTACAGCAAGGAGGAGCTGACATTTAAAAAGTTTACAAGATAGTTGTTTCTGAGGAGAAAGAGTTGGCTAAATACTGTCTCTTTGCTCGCTCTAAGCCTCTCTGGAAGGCAAATCTTGTTTAAAATACTTGTTGAAGATCCATTTTCTACAAACCAAGAGGGCAGGTGAGGAGCAGCTTGCATCCCTGGTTGAAGGGATGGGGAAGGATATGAACAAATGTTGACGACCACGTTTTGCGTTACCTCGAGCTCACATGTGCCCTTTAGGAGGACCACAGGATCCATGCCAGGATGCATGTAATCTATGTATGATGATGAAAAATTCCAGAGGATTTGGAGTAAGCACAAGAACAACTAAACAAACCAAAGGGCACATCCTGGGGCATCGAACAGCTTTTTAAGATGGGTTGTGCCTTTTCAGAAAGTATAGAGCACTCATAACAAATCTGGTTGTGCTTTTTCAGCAATACAATTACCTCCATGACTTTCGAGAGAACCTAGCTGCACATCTGGCAACAGAGGATACAATACGGAGATCAGCATCACGATAACCGATGCTGGTATGGTCTATCTCTGTGTCTATGGGGCTGCAGCAAACACCTGGACAAAAGGCCTCACTCTTGACCTTTACAATTGTTCGTTGCTACTGCCTGCCTGAGACAGCCACTCGCTTCAACATCTGCGGGTAAAATATTGGGGTTGGGGAAGGAAACTCTACAGGACATACATGGAAGTGTATTTGTGTTCATTAATGTTCTGCTGGTGGCCTGCATGCCTAATGAGCTTGTTTTCAATAGAATAATGACTCTTACACAATGTCTACCTCATGTTTAACATCACTTGGTACCGACAGCATACGTGCACGCTGCTATTGAACTGGTACACTGATGTTTTCATGTTGACATCCTACAGGCTGCTTCAGTGAACTTACATGAGGAAGGGAGGCTGGGCTGTGAAAGCAGTGACTGAATTTCATTTTGACTTCCTCTGTTCTACATAGCGTGAGAACTGGGACAAGCAATTGGACATGAAGGCAGGATACGGGAGGAAACATAATAGTCTGTAACTCCTCACAGCTAAGCATGGACTTCCAGTGCCGACAGGCTGGCTTCTGGTCCCGTGCGTAGGGCAAGGAAAAGGGGGAAGAGATAAAAAAGAACTCCTTTTCTACTATCTTTGTAAGAAAGTCATGCTGGGATAATGCAGCTAGGTAAGAATTACATTACTGGAGCTCTTTAAAAAAAAAAAACCCTTAGCTATATCTTTAAACCAAAGGAAAAATCAAGCATGAAAACTTCCCTGCTGGAGTGCTCGCCCCTTATGAACTATTAAGAACTCACTCTAAAATGTCAGAGTTCCTTTGTGTGTTCAAGTGACATTGAGGAACGAGACCCCTCATTCCAAGAGAAGGAGGCTTTATACTGAAGATCTGTGACAAACCAAGCTGTAGCTGTGTGGGTGAGTTTCTGGCGCAGCAATTCTCCATGCTAACACTAGAGAAAGTAAACAAACAATCAGCTGTGGGCTGGAGAGAATCTCACAGCAACATGCCACTAACAGGCCATGACACTCCTCTTTAACTATGCCCACTCACAAAGACCAGAGAAGATGAACAGACTCCTCAAGAAAACATTTAAACTAGTTCTGTCCCATTCCGAGGAAGCAATGATCATCCGCTTCAGTGCCCAGGTATCCTCTGACACCCTGTGAGGTAAATTTTGGCTCTGGGAAGAAAGCCCGCATCACCGTTCCACAGCTGGACGGGGTGGGGGGTGGAAGCAGTATCAGTTTGAGTCAGTAAATCCTGCATTGTTTATTTGGGTGTGTAACTTAGATCAGCCCAAGTACCAAAGGAAAAAGAGATGTTTTTAGAAGGCCAAGGAGAGCTAGGGACTATGAGTAAGTCTCACTTCCATAACAGATTAATAAATATACAAACATACAAAGAGTTAATTAGTTTTGCTTACACAGGCTGAAGTCATATCTTACAGCAGTCTCTGAAGGAGCTAAGCAGCAGGAAAATAATGATCCAAAAGGAACAATATTCAGGAGTTCCAAGAAAGCCTTGCAAAAATTCCTTTGCTAAAAGCTCAAAGTTAGTGTTGCACAAGGAAGGAAATCCTCTTGTCAACTAACAACTGATCAAAAGGGAGGGTAGAATAGGAATAAAAACTTTTTGGTGAGGAGGGGCTTCTTGCAAAGCTTTGCACAGGAAACAAGGGCTGTGAGATAAAGCCTGCAACTGTTGTGAATGTTTTGGGACATTCAGGAAAAAAAAAAACCAAACATTTTGTAATGCTGAATGCTTGAGCAATGATGGCATGTGACATTAAGCATCAATAAACGCAAAAAAGAAACACATAAGAAAAACTATTTTATATACATAGTAATAAACCATCAGATTAGGAAAGAAGATTTGGAGTTATCACAGCCTGAATTCTCATACCCCAAGTGCACTAGGAAAAGAGAGGAATTTGGTAGCAGAGAGCAAGCAACTGCCACTCTAAATCCCCCAGGCACCCAAATCTTGTGTGATGGCAATAGTTCTGGTCTCCTCCAGCTTAGAAAAGGAAAACTTGCAGAGGAGAAAGGATAATCACAAAGCCACAGAAGGACTTCAAATCAAGAAGAGATTAAGACTTCTCCGCTTTGAAAGATGACATGATGGAGGTCTATTCAATTGTGTCCAGCATAAATAAGGTGGAAAGGGGAAAATTTTCAATATACCTCAAAAAATAAGAGCTTAGAGGCACCACATAAAGTCTGGCAGAACTTTTAAACAAGTATTTTTTACATACTGAGTAATTCCACTGCAGAACTCACTGTCTCAGGGTATCTTCCACACACAGTTATAAAAGTGCTCAACAACTGAATTAATGGAAGAAAAGCTATTCAAGGGCCGTTTACAATGCCAAACCTCTAGCTCAGGAAATCTGTAACAGGTAGGTTTTCCAAACACTTTTTCCTACTATTCAGGAAGAGATATTCAATACCTGCCCTGTGGAATATTGTTTTTTCCCCCTCAATCGTTGCCACTGCCCACTGTCCAACACACCAGTATCAGAGTACCTGGATTTCTGGTCTAAGCCAGCACAGCCATGCGTATGACTTCTATTGCGTCTAACACCCAAGACACCCAAAGTGAACAAATAAACAGTTTATACAAAAATGTTTTACTAGAACTCAAGAAACTATTCATTATTCTCCAGCACAGGTAAATGAAAAAGATTCCTAATTATTACTCCTAAATTAAGCAGCTGTTCGCAGTCATAATTTACAATGCAGTATTACCAGTTCAGCTGAAACATCTTCCCCCTGGCCCATCTACTATTTAGCTGCACACCCAGGAAAAAAAGAAAAGCAGGAAACCAGAGCTTCCCTTTTCCAGCCATAACTTGATTCAGTGTTCTATTTTTAAAAGGTAATGAAATTAACCATCATAAAGCAAATGAATACAGCAAGTATCTGTTCAATTTAAAAACACAACAAGGCACCAGGTAAAAGTAAGTGTTTCTGAATTGGAGGTTTTTTTAAATTACTATTATTGCACCAAGGAACAGTAGGGCAGTTTCACAATCTCGCTTTCTGCTTTGAAAAGGTCTGTAGCATTACTCAAACTCGAGTATTTTCATCACAGGACTTGATAAATGTTGTAGGTTTGTCCATTTGTTAATAAAATAGCACAGACATTAAGAAAAAAATCATCACTTAAATTCACTCCTTCATGGACAATTCAACTTCTCCTATCACAATGACATATGCTTGAGATTAAAGCAAGCCTAACGTTCGTGACAATACAGAAGTCTCTGAACCATGCATATACAGGGAAAGATTAACCAGATAGAAAATAAAATAAACAAAAACAGAACTCCTATTTTTGCAGTTGTGTCCATGAATTCGTCTCTTAAGATCAACGTCACCTACAGGTAAAACACACAGAGCACTTCCAGTCCTTCCCAAGTGTTTGGCAGCTACAGCTGATGAGTTAAAGAGTGGGATACACAAGTCCAAATGAGCCACTACAAAGCCCAGCCTAAAGAAAATCCCTAGTGTACTAAGGCTAGTCAGTAATGAATACCTACTTGAAGAGTATGGCTGTTCCTTATGGAGTGCAAAGTCAAAACTTGCCAAAACCCAGTAATCTTTACATAAATTTACATGTAATTCTTTAATTTCAGTGTCCCAGTAAAATATAAGAAAACAGTCTTTCCACAAGTATAAAATGTGGAAATATTTTAAAAATAGGGGAGTCATTGTTTTCTAATGCAAATGCGATCATCAGATTCCGTATTTAATCTTGGTCAGAGGTTCTCATTGTAAAGAATCCATGGTTTGTGGCTTTTGCATGCATTTAACTGGAACAAAGCTTGCTGAATGTCTTCTTAAGAGCTCACCAGAACATAAATCATGCTGAAAAATAAAACAAAAATATTAAGATGCAGCATTTTTTCATTAGCGTTATACATTTAATATACAGTCATGTATTCTAAGGAACAAATCTGCATCTACATGGATCGTGACTGAAGATTTTACACAAAGCACACAAGAAAGGCATTATAAAGCAGGACATGAACTGATGCAACAACCAGTCATCACCACATCAAGTGACATTACAACAGGGAACCCTGTATAAACATGGTGCCAACGTGTTAAAAGCCTAAACTATTCCAGATGTGTTTTAAGCGGTGCATCATGCCGAGAGGAAGGAGGACTGCATGCCGCCTCCCGTGTCACGCCGCCCAGAACAGATGTGAACACCAAGCAGCCAGTTGGCTTTTGCTTTGAAGGAAGAATTGGGGGGCAGAACCAGGCAGTGGCACTGACTTTTGTGCCTCCAACCCCTTTTCACTCTTGGAATGACTCTTCTACCTTTGACTTCAACAAAAATCACATTTACATCAAAATACCTACTTTAAAAATATTACTGTTCCAGCTCCTTAACGAAAATACTGGGCGGGTTTATTATGCTATGCTTAAAAGAAGAGAAGCTTGGAGCTTTCAAGTCTCCAATCATGGTATACAGATTCGAAAATGGTAATTCCGACCAAATTAAGACTTGTGTTTTAATCAAGAATAAATAGTGACTGTGGATTCTTTTTCAGGAAAGTTGGCACTATGTATGTTCCTATGTACAAAATTTGCCTTCTGCACTGAAGCCCCATTTAAAAAAAAAAAAAAAAATCAGACTGAGGATTAGATGGGAGACAAGAGGAAAAAAAACCAAAAAAAACTTACCCATATAGGTAGTAAAAAAATGATAGAAGGTAGAATGCTAATTTGCACCATCCTTCTTTCTGGCAATAGGCTAAAATATCAGCATTCATGATGGTTGTAGGATCATACAGACCAGGACCACTCATCACAGGTCTACTCATGTACCTAAAAGCGATGCACAGTTAGTTTTGCGGTGACGGTGATGGGAAACATTGGTTTCTGCCCCCCACCCACCAAGTAACACCAGACCGAGACAAGGAATCACACCCCTTACAGCAAACTCCAGCAGCTCCACGTAGGAGACGGTGAACTGCAAGAGCAATATGAAGCTCTGAACTAAACGTGCCTATGGAAGAGCTTTCACAGACGGTGCCGCGACAGCTCACCTCGGTCTTAAACCACGCTGAACTCTGGCACACCAGAAGGAAATAGGACAAATTTATGAATAAATGAAAAACAGGATTCCTTATTGAAAGGGTTGGAAAAGCTGGAGACCAATGTAAAACACTACCTCATTAATAAAACGTGTGCTAGCTGCCATGCTGAAGGAATACTCATAGGGGTCAATGCAAAGCGATCCTGAAATCGTAGTTTACCACAGGCTACTGGCAAAAGGAACAGCCCTACATCCACCCCTCTGACTCCTCCTCACGCCAGGACCAGCGCAGATACAGCCACCCAGTGAAAGCTGTTTTGCTGGGTTACGTTTCGGCCAGACCAGCTCCCTCCTGCGGCAATCTGCACAGGACTAACGCCAGCACAAGGAGAGGTGGTGCCCATGTCTTAGCAGCAGGAGGAAAGCAGGATTGCTGCTTTTACTGCCAATCCACACTGCCAATCTGTGGTGTTACTACACCTTTGACACGTCAGTTACCTTTAACGCACACACAACACAACTCGATTCTTGCATAGCGCAAGAGAATAACAAATTAAAGTGACAGAGAAAGCAAAGTGATGGTTCTTATTTTAGCCATGACATAAACTTTCTCAACATCATATCTTTATTTGCCAAAGACACAGAACACTTAACAGGAAGCACTGCAATGGGAGAATGAGTAACAAGTAACATAAGCACAGAGATACCGGACTCGTCAATATTACCTCCAAATATGATAAGCCAACAAAGGCATATTGAGACCCAGTGTGAGCCACTCTGCTGCACAGAGAAACATAACACAGAAGAATGCATGGATGAGGTACTCTGGAAGTACAAGCTGGAAGAGAAAAACATGAGTTAGAAGTTTCGATTACTCAGAGCAAAATGTGTAGTGTTTAATCTATTTTGGGAAGTAAGCTATTGTTTAAAAAAATATTATTAAAAAGCAACACTAACAAGAACAAGACTGGAGAAAGTGAAAACGGCAACCAGCAGTACATGCCTTGCTGTTTTCACATGATATTCATGAACCAAGAAGAAAAATGTATAAAATTAAATGCTGAGATTGATCCATTTTTTTATTGCTTCTATTAAATTACGGGCGCTGTTTACAGATTCCACGCTTTATACGTGACCTTCAATAACAGATCATCAAGATATTTCTGTTCATGCAACAGAGAAATATCAGTAGGAAACATGCTCCATGTAACAGTTTATAGGCAAAAAGATGTTTTGTGTTTTCCTGTTTTACAACTTTGTTCTGGTATTCACACATACCTGTTTTTTCAAATGCAAGCTATTGCCAAAATGTAGTATCCTAGACAAAGCTTTATCACACCAAATCAGCAGCAACGTTACGCACATCAGTCTGCACAGAGATGAGCGCTGTGCTGCCCACGGTGCGGGAGGGAGCGACAGCAGCTGTGCACGTACAGTTTAGGGCGTATTAGCCAGCTTCGTTTTCCTTCACAAGTACCTAACAGGCATGCTTTAGAGCATCATGCTTTACAGCAGAAGCCCACAGAGCTAATTATCAGTTACTATGAAATCACAGAAAGCGTGAAATGCCAGGTAGTATTAGTGTTATTAACAGGAGTAATATGGAGAGATACATAGATTAAATGCATGCAAAGAGCCAGCAAAAATCTCACAACCACCACAAGAGTAAAATTTTCTAAAACAAGTCATCCCAAAGTGATATAATTTACTCCATTATCACACAATTCAGAAAGAAGCAAGTCTCTAAGCTTTTCACTTCTCAGCTCAGGGCCACTAAAACATTTCCTTGTGAAAAATATTCCATTTCTACCTAAAGATTTAAATTGTCAAAGTATATGTGCACACGTGCCTGTGCACGCATACATGCACGCAAACACACTCTGCCCTTCTTTTTTTGTGTGATATGACTAACATTGCATAGGATGACTACACTGAAGCTTCAGTGTTTAATAATTTTTTTTCCATTCTCTCTAAGCAGGCGCTTTTAAATCCCCAAAATATCTTCCTAGAAATCTAAAAACTACCAACAGACATTCTCACCACCTACTTTGCTACAATGTTCTGCTTCTCCAAATGAAGAATATCAAACAAAGCAAACTTGCATCAACAAAAATAAGCTGTCATACATGAAATGTTTCAAGTAAATATTTTTACCCAGATCCTTCTTTGTATACTTACCATTTACAACTTGGCAATTATTTATATTAGAACAACAACAACCACCACCCTATCCAAAACATAATGCATTTGGCTGCCTGCTGAGACAGATTTACCAGATCTGAAAATCTGCAGTTTATTCAACTACGCATCTCAAAACACATTTTTCTTTATCTTGTTTATGATATGCTATTCCCACACCACAATACCTGTCTCTTTCAAATCTACCACATTTTATCTTCCCTGGCTGTCCTAAAATAATATTCTATATCATATTCTACCATGATATTTATTACAGAAGCGAGGGAGGAAGAAATGTCATTGCTGAGAAGAGATGCGACTATAACAGGAGCAGGGAAGAGAAGGCATCAACAGAGTACTAAGCAGTTACTATTTTGGGCTAATCTCTCTACTGAGGTGTCTCAGTTCCTACCAGGATTTTTGATTCTTTGTACAGGCAAACAACACTTTCAGTGTGTTTGTCCAGCATTGTTTACCAGCTCCCTTCAAGCGTTTGGATCTTAACTTCACTTTTAGTGGCCAATCTACTTTCACAAGAACAGCAAATATTAAGTTACTTACTACTTTCAATTCACAAAGCTAGCATATCAATAAGCACTACATGCATGTGGGTTAACAGAAGGTTAATATTTGCGTTAAACATGCTGGCTACACTACTTCAAAGGTCACGATAAGATCAAAATGCATAAACATAATGAGAATTTGCCTTCCCCCATACTGTAGCAGAAATGACTGTAAAACAGACCAAGCAAGGGAAACTGTTAGATGCACAGCTGTCCGAGCAGCAAACCTCACTCTCTGCGATGCAATCCTCTGCCTACCACTTCTCCTCCTGTTCTCATGCCGTAACACTCACTGTCAATTTATGGGCCATATGTCTACCATGCGTTTCTCCTCACCCCCCGCTACTTTAAATTCATTTTTCATCTGCATCATTTACTTACTTCTCAAAACACCATGAAGTGTTTTGAAGTCCAGGCCACACAGCTGTGCTGCCCCTACATTCTACCTCAGCCCGGGCACACCAAGCCAAAGTAAAAACCATGAGAGATGCAGAAAAAAAACCCTGCTGTATCAAACTATATGCTCTTTAACAAGCATCCCTTTTATTACTGGCCTGTTACAAATGCAAGCAAATAGTTTGTCTTAAAGTCTTGTCACAAACCAAGAAGTGTCAGAGTTGCATCCAAGAGAGGACACCAAGATACAGCCCTGATCCTGGAACATAAAACAAAGAGGCGAAGAGAATGCCTATCACTTTATGCCCACCTAACTCCTCAAACACAATCAGAATTTACTTGGTCAATACTTAAAAAACAACTAGTCTCCTATAATCTCAGGGTTCAGTAAATCTCGCTTGAGAAGTACTATTTATTTCTACCTGAAGTTACTCCAGCTAATCGAAAGGACATATATAACAGGCATGTAACAGTTTTCCCCACTTCACTGGGTAAGCAAGCAAAATTGTTTTGCACAAAATATGGAAATTCATGAAGTTGTATCAACCCCAACAAACGAATAACGAGCAGATGAACAGGCACACTAAACAAAAGAGCTTAATAGTATTACAAATGTTCCTAACAAAATGAAAGTGGCATTAAAAACATTAAACTGAAAAGCAGTACACACCTTTAATGCAATTTTGACTCTTTTAATCTTTTTGACCTTTTCAACTGTCTTTGTGCCGAAAATGTAGAAAGCAGATTGAAAGAATGTTAGTACGACAGCTGACAAGATCACCAGCAGATTAATAACAGTCAGAATATTCAACTTGAAAGTAAAGAATCAGACAAAGAATTTTCCTTAGAACTTCTATCAAACAGCTAGGTTTTGTCAACCCAGATGCAGTTCTACTGCCTAGTTTGATTATATCAAGATAACACCCCAAAAAAAGCACTTTACATATATTTATTTAAAAAATGTTTAGCATGCTACTTACAGGATTGAGTGTATTACATTGGTCTATGGGATTCTTGTAATCCGTCTTCAGTTCGTCAAATGCTATAATCTAGAAAAAAAAAAAAAAGGGAAACAGTTGCAATTCTTCAGTGCAGGAGCAACAATCCATTTTATCCATGAAAAGTAACATTTTGGAACAGAGCCTTAATGTCCAAGTGCTGCCATCCATTTCAGGAACATTAATTTCTCCTGAGGAAGTTCTAATGTCATTAAACATCCAGATAAGACCTGCTCATGGGCAGGGGGGTTGGATGAGATGACCTTTAAAGGTCCCTTCCGACCCAACTTCTATGATTCTGAGATGCGTTTCAAAGCGGTTATACAAACAAGAAAGCAGATACTTCAGGCATTCACAGACCCCTGCCTCTGCCCACTCTGCCATTTTACCTCCCCACCAGTGAGGGATTTCCAAGTGCCCTTTCAGCAGCTTTCAACCCCGCTCACTGTGCACAGACACCGTCTCTGCGCTGACCGCAAACGCCCCAAATGACTCTCCCAGTTGCCAGCAGGAACCTGACACAAGATTCATTAATGAAGAAAAAGCAATAGCAATCTTAAAAGCAGCCACGTTTTGTCTCATTACTCTCAAAGTAAATGCTGACCCCGCATACATCTCCAAAATGTGCATCCATTAAAAAACATGTATACTTGACCTTTTCGTGGTAAAAAACAGACAAAGATGCAGCATGAAATACAACAAAAGCCACTTCTACAGAACAAATGTTATGCTAAACATTAAAAAAGTCTTAAGACAGACCAACTTATTATCAGTATGAGATTCATCTATATTTAGTATAAGCCCCAATATGGTTACAGGACAAGGCCAGTATTAGAAGAGAACAATTTTTGTTAAGGATAATTAGAAAGCTTGAAACAGCACCAAGAACAACATCCTCCACATGTCCTCTCACAGAGCAGTATCTCACAGATGATCCAAGGTAGGTTCCTATTTGGCTAGCTCTCCCTGTGTTAGGCTCCAGACAAAAAACTCTCCAAAAAATCATAACACTTTAAAAAAAATCCCAAAATCTAAGTCTCAATATAAAGCATGAAAATAATGCAACTTAACTCATTACTTCTGTTAAATAAGCAGCCAAACTGACTTCAGACTAAACCACTTTCAACTACTATTTTAAAAAGGCAGCACTCATTTAAAATACTGTTTCATGACATGGATAACTCTCCTACCAGCACTTGAAAAATTGATTTTATTCACAAGCAAGCACTTCCAGATTTCCACCTCTTCAATACAACAGCAAAGGTGAGGGCCAGGGTCCTGCACCTGGGTCGGGGCAGTCCCCGGTATCAATCCAGGCTGGGGGAGGAAGGGATGGAGGGTAGCCCTGCCCAGAAGGACGTGGGGGTACTGGTGGATGAAAAGCTGGACATGAGCCAGCAATGTGCGCTCGCAGCCCAGAAGCCAACCGTGTCCTGGGCTGCACCCAAAGCTGCGTGGCCAGCAGGGCAAGGGAGGGGATCCTGCCCCTCTGCCCCGCTCTGGGGAGGCCCCTCTGCAGTGCTGCATCTGGCTCTGGAATCCTCGGCACAGGAGAGACATGGACCTGCTGGAGCGGGGCCAGAGGAGACCCCAGCAATGCTCCAAGGGATGGAACAGCTCTGCTGGGAGGACAGGCTGGGAGAGATGGGGGGTTCAGCCTGGAGAAGAGAAGGGTCCGGGGAGACCTTGTTGCAGCCTGACAGGACTTAAAGGGGGCTTAGGAGAAAGATCGGGACAGATATTTTAGCAGGGCCTGTAGTAATAGGACAAGGGGTAACAGTTTTAAACTAAAAGAGGGCAAATTTAGACTAAATCTAAGGAAGAAATTTTTCACAGTGAGGGTGATGAAACCCTGGCCCAGGTTGTCCAGAGAGGTGGTAGATGCCCCATCCCTGGCAACATTCCAGCTCAGGTTGGATGGGGCTCTGAGCCACCTGATCAAGTTGAAGACAAGATGGCCTTTAAAGGTCCCTTCTGATCCAAACCCTCCTGTGACTCTATTCTATGCTTCCATGACCAGATGTGATGCCTCAGCCTCCACTGCAGCTCTGCGTGGCCGGGCTGTGCCTGGGGAAGCGGCACGGCACTTCACCAGGTGAGCCGCTTCGGAGATGCCGCTGGGTACCCCACCAGCCTCCAGGCAGAACGGAGACGATCCCAGGAGCTTCCAGCCCCCACGCAGCGGGCTATCACCCTTTGGGGGTTTCCCACGGGAGACCCCCGCAACACATCTTGCCCGAATCAGGCCCGTCCCGCCGCCCTGCCCCGGCCCCGGTTTCACAGTCGGTTTCACCCGCTTCCGAATGCGGCGTCGGCTTCCCCCGCCCCACACCCCGGTGCTTGTCTCGCTTCCCTTCTGCCAGCGGTCTCTGTGCCACCCGCAGCGGGCCGCCGTGAGGCACCCCGCGCCTCGGCGCCGGTGGTCGGTCCTTAAACTGCCCCGGCACCGACACAAAGAGCGGGACAACGCGTCCCGCCGCAACCGCCGGCGATCAGGGCCGCCGCTTCTGGCGGCGGGCGGACGGACACCTCCCGGTCCCGGCCTGCGCGGCCTCCGCAGGTCAGGGAGCGCCCAGGGCCTGCACCCGCGGAGCACCGGCGGCTCCCTGGGAAAGGGCCGCAGCGGCAGCAGCCGCTCTCAGCGCAGCCCGGCAGCCGTCCCCTCAGCCCGGGCGGCGGGGAGGGGGATGACGCGGAACACCCGCCTCTCTAGGCCGCGCGGGAGGGACGGCGCCAAGGACCCCCCCTTCCCGCCCCACACTCACATGCCAGATGGCGAAGAAGATGAGGGCGGCGGTAAGCAGCAGCGCCAGCATGTAGCAGAAGGCGGCGAAGGTGAAGGCCATGGCGGCGGGGCCGGGCGAGCCGCGGCGGAGCCCGGAGCGGCGCGGTGGATGCCGGGCGCGATCATTCACCGCCGGGCCGGGTCGGGCCGCGCCCGCCGCCGCGCAGCCGCAGTAGTACCCGAGGCGGGCGCCCCCTGCCGGGGCCCGCCGGCAGCGCCGCGAGGGCGCGGGGCGCCATTTCCTCGGCGGTGGGTTTGCGTTCCCGCTCGTGTCGCTACGTGGCGCGAAACGCGTCGCGAACGCCGTGGGGACCTGCAGGGCGTGAGGACTGCGGCGTGCAAATATACATCCGCAACGCCACGGAACGCAAGAGCAAGGAAACGGGGGGTAAAAATCAACCTGAAAGTGGAATTTGACCTAAACATGTTTTTCGGGTTAAAATGTGGGAAACCGGGCCTGCGATCACAATAAATGTAGTGCCAGCTCGGAGGGGGTGACCTGGTAAGTGAGAGCTACGTCTGGAGAAAAGGGAGATGGCAAATGTCTCTTGGCAAGAAATCGTCGAGAAGGGTGCGCTGTGTGTGCCCCGGAGGAGGGGGGTAACAAATGTCTACAGCCACAAATCGATACAGTTTGGGGCTTGCTTGAAGGAAGCAGCAAGAAAACAAGTTTGAGGAGGACATCACATATTTTCCTTCCACATGGTCATATAAAAGTCATTTTCAGTTTTAAGCGGTGGTACCTTGCAATAAAGGAAAGTCTGGGTAGTTATTTCCGCAATCATTTTCTCCAGACAAGCATTGTTAAGTAAGGATTTCTGTAAAAATAAGAGTTGCCAAGTAGTAAATAGTATTTTCCAGTGATATCTGCCAGAAAGCTTTACACACAAAATTAACTGTCACAATGAGAGATGAGCAGAAGTGTTGAGAAATTCTTTTACCAAACAGTGATGTAACTTTGCATTTAACAAGACCAATGAGTGATTAATGTGTACAAGAGAAGATATCTTAGCCTTGAGAATAGAAACATCCTAGCGGGAGTGCTCAAACAAGGTTGATAAGAAAGAATCACTTGGCTGAACAACAGAATGGGCAAACATCCAAGGAGAAGAAACTATCCTCAGGAGACTTGTGACCATAAAAGGGAAAAAGGAGTAGGGGGGCTAATTCCACAAAAGACCACCGACAACCAGCCGAGACCCCCATGCATGCGTAGTATAGTTTTGCAACGCCAGCACTATGTAAATGTAGTAGATAGGCAGAGAGGGGAGACTTCTCAGAAAATGTGTGAATATTTATGTCTTTAAGGTATATAAAGGATGAACTTCTATTTTAGAGCACACACATTAGGTGGAGCAATCCTCTGTGCATCCAGTGCTGCGATAAAAGAATGCCGTCTTTTTAATGCTACATTGGTGCTAAGAAGTTTATTCCCGATTTCAGTGACAGAAGCTTTATTTCCTTCACCAAAATAAGAGGGAATACTGTAGCAAATGAGCTGTCTTTAGGAAATCAGTTGCTGCGAACATAAATTTGATCTTTCATTATAAAATCACTCATCTTGTCTACAGACTACTGCCATAGAACCTCTGCAGTGTCATTATGACCAATGAAACTTCAATGCAAAACCCAGAAAACAGATTTAAAAATTAACCTCAGTGAATATTAATTAAAAGGTAAGAAAATAAAAGAACCGGTGAGCACAGGGCCGGTACTGGAGCCCAGAACCAGCCCCTGCCCTGCCAAGGGGGCCAGACAAGATGGCCGCCAGGCAAGAAAAACATCAGCAAGGACTGAGCCTGTTGTGGTTTCCTTCCATGTCGGGGTGACAGGACAGATTAGGAAGAGAGCAACCACCATGTTCATGCTTTGCGGAAGGAAATGTGTACTGTGGGGTACGGACATGGGGTAATGGGGGGGCTTGCTAGTGTCAGCGGCGAGTGCCACCAGTTCAGAGAGATGTGGCTCTTGAGCCCCTGGCAGTGCATCATGGCTGCCTCCCGACCACTGCTCATCCCTCACTCCTGAGGAGTGAGTTAGAAACAACAGGGGACCAAAGTCTTCCTCTGCAATTACTTACTTTTCTACATATAACTTAATTGATGTTTCATTAGGCCTTATTTATTAGCACACTGTTTCTTTCTTACTTCAAGTAGCTTCAAGCTGCACAGAACATGAGCCAGCAGTGTGCCCAGGTGGCCAAGAAGGCCAACAGCATCCTGGCCTGTATCAGACAGAGTAGAGCAGGGATCGTGCCCCTGGACTCAGCACTGGTGAGGCCACACCTTGAATCCTGTGTTCAGTGTTGGGCCCCTCACTACAAGAAGGATGTTGAGGTGCTGGAGCGTGTCCAGAGAAGGGCAACAGAGCTGGTGAGGGGTCTGGAGTACAAGTCTGATGAGGAGCGGCTGAGGGGACTGGGGTTGTTTAGTCTGGAGAAGAGGAGGCTGAGGCGAGACCTCATTGCTCTCTACAACTACCTGAAAGGGGGTTGTGGTGAGGTGGGTGTTGGTCTCTTCTCCCAAGTAACTAATGATACAACGAGAGGAAATGGCCTCAAGTTGTGCCAGGGGAGGTTTAGACTGGATATTAGGAAAAATTTCTTTACAGAGAGAGTGGTGAAACATTGGAACAGGCTGCCCAGGGAGGTGGTGGAGTCACCATCACTGGAGGTGTTCAAAAATTGTGTGGATGTGGCACGTGGGGACATGGTTTAGTGGGCATGGTGGTGTTGGGTTGATGGTTGGACTTGATGATCTTAAAGGTCTTTTCCAACGTTAATGATTCTGTGAGATACACTTACTCCCAAGGCCATTTGACTGGACTTTGCTGGAAGACCTGACATTCAGTGTTCAAAATCCCCACTTCAGGCTTTTCCTAAGCCATCCAGGAGGGTCATTTGCATCAGAAAACCCGTGGGAGGTAAAGAAACAGAGGATGACTTAGGATAACTTCCTGACGCAGCTCGTGAGTGAGCCCACCAGGGGAGGTGCCTTACTGGACCTGCTGTTTACAAACAGAGAAGGACTGGTGAGAGATGTGGTGGTCGGAGGCCGTCTTGGGCTTAGTGACCACGACATGATAGAATTCTCAGTTGTGAGTGAAGTAAGGAGAGGGGTCAGCAAAATTGCTATCATGGACTTCCGGAGGGCAGACTTTGGCCTGTTCAGGTCATTGGTTGAGAGAGTCCCTTGGGAGATAGTCCTGAAGGACAAAGGGGTCCAGGAAGGTTGGACAGTCTTCAAGAAGGAAATCTTAAAGTCGCAGGAGCCGGCGGTCCCCATGTGCCGTAAGAAGAGCTGGCGGGGAAGGCGACCGGCCTGGCTGAACAGGGAGATTTTGCTGGGACTCAGGGAAAAGAGGAGAGTTTATCACATCTGGAAGAAGGGCCAGGCAACTCACAAAGAGTACAAGGATCTCATTAGGTCAAGCAGGGACAAAATTAGAAAGGCAAAAGCCCAGCTAGAGCTCAGTCTGGCCACAGTCGTAAAGGATAATAAAAAATGTTTTTACAAATATATTAACAACAAAAAGAGAGGCAAGGAGAATCTCCACCCCCTACTGGATATGGCGGGGAACATTGTCTCCAAGGACAAAGACAAGGCTGAGGTACTTAATGCCTTCTTCGCCTCAGTCTTTAATAGCCAGTCCAGGTATCCACAGGGTATTCAGCCCCCTGAGCTGGAAGATGGGGATGGAGAGCACCATGTACTCCTCATAATCCAGGAGGAAGCAGTCAAGGACATGCTAAACCACCTGGACACCCACAAGTCCATGGGGCCTGATGGGATCCACCCGAGAGTACTGAGAGAGCTGGCGGAGGAGCTTGCCAAGCCACTCTCCATCATTTATCAGCAGTCCTGGTTAACAGGGGAGGTCCCAGAAGACTGGAGGCTTGCCAATGTGACGCCCGTCTACAAGAAAGGCCGGAAGGAGGATCCTGGGAACTACAGGCCTGTCAGCCTGACCTCTGTACCGGGGAAGATTATGGAGCGGTTGGTCTTGAGAGTGCTCACAGGGCATCTGCAGGACAACCAAGCGATCAGGCCCAGCCAGCATGGGTTCATGAAATGCAGGTCCTGCTTGACCAACCTGATCTCCTTCTATGACCAGGCGACCCGCCTAGTGGATGAGGGAAAGACTGTGGACGTTGTCTACCTGGACTTTAGTAAAGCCTTTGACAGCGTCTCCCACAGCATTCTCCTGGAGAAACTGGCGGCTCGTGGCTTAAACGGGTTTACTCTTCGCTGGGTGAGGAACTGGCTGGATGGCCAAGCCCAGAGAGTTGTGGTGAACGATGTTAAATCCAGCTGGCGGCTGGTCACAAGCGGTGTTCCCCTGGGCTCGGTTCTGGGGCCGGTCTTGTTCAATATCTTTATTGATGATCTAGATGAGGGAATCGAGTGCTCCCTCAGTAAGTTTGCAGATGACACCAAGTTGGGTGGGAGTGTTGATCTGCTGGAGGGTAGGAGGGCTCTGCAGAGGGATCTGGACAGGCTGGATCGATGGGCAGAGGCCAACTGTATGAGGTTTAATAAGGCCAAGTGCAGGGTCCTGCACTTTGGCCACAACAACCCCATGCAACGCTACAGGCTTGGGGAGGAGTGGCTAGAGAGCAGCCCAGCGGAAAGGGACCTGGGGGTGCTGGTTGACAGCCGGCTGAACATGAGCTGGCAGTGTGCCCAGGTGGCCAAGAAGGCCAACAGTGTCCTGGCCTGTATCAGGAATAGTGTGGCCAGCAGGAGTAGGGAAGTGATCGTGCCCCTGTACTTGGCACTGGTGAGGCCGCAGCTTGAATCCTGTGTTCAGTGTTGGGCCCCTCACTACAAGAAGGATGTTGAGGTGCTGGAGCGTGTCCAGAGAAGGGCAACAGAGCTGGTGAGGGGTCTGATGAGGAGCGGCTGAGGGAACTGGGGTTGTTTAGTCTGGAGAAGAGGAGGCTGAGAGGAGACCTTATCACTCTCTACAACTACCTGAAAGGGGGTTGTGGTGAAGTGGGTATTGGTCTCTTCTCCCAAGTAACTAGTGATAGGACAAGAGGAAATGGCCTCAAGTTGCGCCAGGGGAGGTTTAGATTGGATATTAGGAAAAATTTCTTCACTGAGAGAGTGGTCAGGCATTGGAACAGGCTGCCCCAGGGAGGTGGTGGAGTTGCCATCTCTGGAAGTGTTCAAAAAACGTGTGGATGTGGCGCTTCAGGACATGGTTTAGGGGACATGGTGGCGCTGGATTAATGGTTGGACTTGATGATCTTGAAGGTCCTTTCCAACCGAGTGATTCTGTGATTCTGAGCGCAGAGATGCTGTTATGCCTTGGGACTGGGGAATGCTGGTTTTCAACCACAATATGGAGAAGAGCAGTTTGATCCATTTGAGGTCAATACTTAAAAAGACACCTAGATAGAGCAAGCATCACTGGCCACTTCTTCAACTGTTATGCCTAGAGCCTCCCTGGCGACAAAGCCCCGCAGAATTACAGACACTTTGGCATGACGTCTGCTAATATTGTTCATGGAGGAAATCAGGCTCCCCCCAAGAGCCACTATAAGCCACCAGGCTCACCTGTAACACAGGAATTTGTACTTCAAGACACACAAATACGCACTGAGGAACCTACAGAGGATTATGCCAAGCCGCTGTTGATGTAGTGCCTGGGCTGGCCACCAGAATGCTGCCAGCAGCATCATGGCTGTTCGAGTACACAAGTCATTGCAGCAGTAAGGTTTCCTTCACAGCACTCCAGCTGTAACAGATGCTGATGAGTTTCCATTAGGATGTATGATCCACATTAGCTGAAACATGGGGAGAGAAAAGGGAGGCAAACGATCTGTTCTACACCTGAAAAAGCAATGGTGTTGCGATGTTCCTAATGGTATTCTGTGTTCTTGTACAGCAGAATGTTGTGCAATAGGGATGCGTAGTACCAGAAATAAAAAGGTGTGTCAGCCACATACTTGCAATTAATACTGGTTCTGCCTCAAGGAATGCAATGTTTTATTACCTCTGATGCTTGCATACCATTCAACTGCAATTATCTTGCCAGGAAAAGTGGAAGGCAGCTGTAATCTTGTACAACAAAGATTTGTTCATTGAAGGATTTCTTGTATTATAGATTGTCTTTTTAAGATAATACAAAAGGAAATTAAAAGCGAATTCTGTAGAAAAGGGTCTGTAATCAATTCTCATTTCATTAATTTATTTGGGATCTCAAATGAAACAACAGCTGAATATCTTCTCAGAATTTTCTCCAATTAAACTTTGTAAACAATGTAAGGAAGACACAGTGAAGATCTGGAGATGGCCTGTAGCTTTTAATGCACTTTCCTTTTAGCCTGGATTCATTGAGTTTAATCCTGATTGGAATCCCAAGAGAAAATGTCAGTGCCTGTTCACTTAATCTTAAATCCTTCTCAAGTATTTGTCCTTATCGAAAAAGTCATATAATCAGTCATAATTCAGTGTGTTACAGTCTGTTCCTAAGAAAGATTTAGCTGAAGGAAGCACATGACTCTGGAAGGTCATGACAACAGCACTTGGGCAGAGAGTTGTGGGGGAAGATTACAGACCAATTTATCTGAATTATCATGGTAGAAATGCATGAGTTAACCACATTCTGCGACACTAATATCCCTGGAAAAATAGTCATTTCAGTTATAGATATCAAGGAAGAATCTAATACTATTGAACTCAGTAATAAAAATCCTACTGACTTCAATAAAGACTTTGCTTACAGGGTTTTCAGGAGAAGAAAATCTGAATGAATATCTACAATTTAGAAGAGACTCTCCAAGTACCTCTGAGGTAGTCTAGCAGAGGTCACCTTTCTGCACACCTTTGAAATACACATCAGAAGCAGCAAAAGTACACAATCTCTGCACCCACTTACATCATTTATGCGCTAACAGACATCAGGATGGAGGATGTTGGTTCATTGCTCAGTCTTTGATCAGCAGGATGAAAAGATCCCTGGGCTTGGCAAGTGCACCAACTTCCCTTCCGAACCGGCAAATATCCTTTCCTGTTGCACTAATTAATTCATCTTCAGAATCCCTGTTTAGAGTCCACCATTATGTATGTGACCACATAAACAAATTAACGTTTTAAATTCCTTTGCACATGAAAGAAAATCTGAAGAGAAACAAGAATGACATTTAAAACTCAAATTTCAAAACAGATGCTGCCAGGCATCTCACCACGTCTCATTATGGAATCCACTGGTGGCCTCAATCCCTCCAACATTTACTGTCAGATGGCAACAGTTTTCCTTTAATAGGCTAAATACTGAACACTCAACCTGTTCTTTTGATAACAGGGTTTGTTTTCCTCTTGCTCTGTAGAGTTCCTATTAATGTCTGTCCGTACAATTCTGAGCCCACAGCATAATACCAGTGTGTGATCAGGCAAAGGGACCAATAATTGTTTTTTCAAGAAATATTTTATAATGTGTTTCAGGATTCAGCTGCTTATTAACAAAAAGGGGGATTTTCCAGAACATTCTGCGTTAGCCTAACTGTAGCAGCGATGCCTCTGAAAATGCCACCCTTAGTCCTCAGCTCTTCAAAGAACAACTTTGAAGCTCTGATCCAAATATAAACCAGTGCAGCAATATCAGCCTGAACAAACAGAAGCTGATAACCATAGTGGTAGCATTTTAAGATGGTGTTACATCTGGTACTGAATGACCACACCTAAAAAAGTCTCCCTTGTTAATTATGTCACTGCTAATCATTTTAGCAGAAACAGGGTCACCGCTGGATATGGTTTGCATCAAGGTAGAGTCAGGGCAGCTACTCACTGGGACAAATGAGGCATTCACTCTTCCACCAGCTGTAACATCATTATTGTTTCTGCCCAAAAGGAGGGAAGATACATGCAACTTCTGCTTCATGGAAAAAAAAAAAAAAAATCTGTTCAGGGCTCGGTGTCTTGTCAACAACCAGAAGACACAGCCCAGTTACCACAACCTCACGCTTCCCCAGCAGCTCTTTCTGTTCCAGCAGATCTGCAGCATGCTTGAAAATTTGTGAGGGAGAATAAGAGTCAACATAGGGCGCAGGAGATTGATCTCCCTGTTCTCCCACAGACATCCCATGTGGCCTTGAGTAAGGCATCTTCAGGCCCAATGTGTATTTACTTAAATCACACAAAGTAGGATTTCAAAAGCCTTCATCAATATCTAAATTCCTCTACAAATCTTGCTTTTGATCTCTCCAGCTATATCTGTATTACCGAATCAGCTCAAGGCCCTATCAGTGTTAGAAATCATTCCCCTGGTCATACTTAAGATTTAAGTCCTGCCCTGCACTGGCTCTAGATCAGTACCAGTTCTCCCATCAGTAACCTGAGGCACAAGGAGCAGCGTAAGGTGGCTGGCTCACACCCCACATCTGCCTCTCCAGACCATGTGGATGAGGTCACAGAGCCAGGACCTCAAAGATCTTGGGACTAAATTGCAGCAAGGAGAGCAGTAACAGCATCAGCACAGGGAATAAAGATGCAGAAGCCCTCTGTAAATGAGAATAGCTCTGCTGCACCTCACAGACAGGGAAAGCAGGCTTACGTTAGACTCTACTTACGGACCTTGGAATGAGGCCATTAAGGAAAAACGGGCTGTTGAGTGGATGTATCTATTTTTCCATTCTTCCAGTAATACAGCTATACAATCTGTTTTGTACTTCTGAACCAAACAATTGCACATTCACAGTTGGAGGTACGGTATAAATATTGTCTCTAGCTGATCCCTTGATCCAGTCATCCTAGATGAATTAATCACATTCACAAATCAATCCAGGATTTGTTGCAGCCAGAGCAGATGGCCAGGCAGACTGCATTGGGGAGCAAGGCAGGCACATTCTCCTTCCAGTTATCCAACAGCATTTTCCAATGGCGGATATTTAAAATTGGACATTACTTTGAAGAAATGCTAGATCTCTCTTATTCCTTATTCAGCTCAGTAAGGGCACTGACCCCTAACTTTCTGCTCCACTTCTGCCCTCTAAGGCCGTAGTGAAAATGTAGGATGGCTGGTGCCCCATTCCCTTTCAACTGAACATTTTCTGCCCCATTTTCTTCTGCTGTCTTCCCATTTTCTGCAGAAAAGAGGCAACAACAGATGCTGTTTCGTGTGGGGATTTCAAGGGTGCATTATATTAATTGTCAAGCTTAGTACTGCAGAAAATGGAAGAGAAGCTAAGCTGCATTCATGCTACTAGCTGCTGCCATGGCAGAGAACAGCAGGAACAGTGCGCCTTTCAAAAAGCCTTGATGGGACTTCCCCATTGCAGTAGTAAATTTGCCGTGAAAGACAGTCATGCTGTTTTCCCAGTGTTCACATCTGTTCTGCATTCAGAGTCTTTCTGGCTGATAATTGCGCTCTTCTCCCCTCTGTCTCCTGCTGAGGAACTGCTAGAGCTGTCAGGGGAGTTTCAGCTGAGCTCAGTCACATTCTGTACATGATGTCTCACCACTGAAGGTGAGCAAGGTTAACCAAGAGTATGTCTGCAACCCCTGAAAGAATGCAACATGACAGAACAGTCCAGAGAAAACAATCCCCCTGTGGTGTGACACTGATTAACTACATCTACGCAAATGTATTAAAATCATCTCCCTCACTTTATGGGCGCATTAGAGAGAAGACATAAAGCCTAGTCAGACCAAGGCAAGGCTGTACAAGATGCAGCATATACACACTGCAGCAGCCAGCCTGTTATCTCCACAAGATCACATAATCTTGGTATTGTGTGAAATTGGCTTATTGCACACTGGGTAACGAATCCGCCTTTTTGGGCAACAGTATCACCAAAAGAAACAGCAGATAAGGAAGAAAGCCTACAAGAACTGGGAGGGAAATGGTGGCCAAGTTTACCCAGATGTGAATACAATTTTACATGCCAGTAGTGTCCTAACCACAACCAGAGAATATTCACAGTTTATTATTTCACTATTTTCCTTCACTGTGTTCCACAAAAGGAAAATTGAGTCTTAACAGAAAAATGGAGGTATGTAATTGCCCAGCCTTATGCTCAACCTTTCAATATAGAGTCCTGGCAGGTACAAATGTGTATTAATTGGAGAAATTAAAAGCTCCTTGTACTTCAGAACTGTTGTGTTCATGGAAACATGGACGGAAATTAAGCTCCCAATGCCTTGAATATAGCACAAATCAAGCCAGTCCACTCCCTTATACAATAGCCCAGAGAGAGGCTGTCGGTTCCCCAAGGTCAACTGTTGACCCCAGAGATGTATTTTGAGAACTACAACTACTTTTCCTTGCGGAACCTATATGTCTGCATATCTGGCATTTCAAAACTGCTCTTTAGGAACACCAGGGCTTCCTCTCAGATCCCAGAAAATTCTCTATTCCCCAGCAGTTACTGTTTAAGCTGCGTACCCAGACCAGCCTGGAGGCCAGCTCAGCACACAGGACTGATTCCCTGGGCTCAATACCTTCTGGAGTAGAAGGGGTAGAAGCAGTTACTCCACAAACTTGGTATCATCCCCACAGCTCTTCCTCTGCTGTTAGAGGCAGTTGCCAGCCCTAAGGGAAGACCCTGCAGATGACTGTTACAAACCTAGAGTCATACATGTAGAAGCAAAATCGAAGAACTCCAGCACTGAGATCTATAAACCTCTCTGTGCAAGATTTCCCACATGAACCCGAGCACATTTTTTCCTAATCAGCCACAACTTGGGTGATTGACAAGTCTTGTTCTATTTTCTACTGTAACACAGAAACAATCCAACTAGACCAGGCCAACTTGGCACATAAGGGCACAAATTGCCCCAGCTCCTCTAGAACCAGCTGCATTTCTCCTCTCCTCTGCATTATCCCCAAAGGCCCTGCCAAGTCAAGGCATCTCCTTAGCAAACTCCTCCTAG
Source organism: Phaethon aethereus (assembly GCF_964289735.1). NCBI lineage: Eukaryota > Metazoa > Chordata > Aves > Phaethontiformes > Phaethontidae > Phaethon > Phaethon aethereus. The sequence continues at coordinate 4,840,445 of NC_138579.1, forward strand.
CCCTGGGCAAGCCATCTATTCACACATCTGGAGGAGAAAGCACCAGTTGTGTCCGATACTCAGGCTACATGTACATTACAGATTTGTACTGCTGCACAGCGGCTTTCCATTTTGTTCCCTATTCCCTTCCCTAGCTTTGAATTTAATGACCATACAACTGCTCTTTTCATGTAACTGTTACAAGTCAGTGACCTTTCCTGAATGAAAGCAGCTGTCCTTCATATCCCTACATCTCTCTGCAATTCTCTTCAGTCAGCTTTTTGTTTTTGCTGTCTCAATGATCTAGTAGTAGTATCAGTAAACTATCGCCTCATTTTCTAGTTAAACATACTCAATGAACAACAGAGAATTCCACAGGTGAGCTCCCCCTCTGATGTGAGAGCTATTTATTCCTTTTTTTCCCCCCACTCCTTCCCTTTAATCAGCTGTTCTTGACAACCATTTGTCTCCCACAGCAACTTAGCTTTTTTTTTCCCCAGAGCTTTTGGCAATAGATTTTGTTGCAACATACTTAGATGGCCAAGATGCCATTCAAGAGCCAGAAGTGCTGAAGCAGCTGTGCATTTTCTCCTTCACAGAACTCTCTCACCTGAGAGAGAAGGGGGTTATTTCTATCACATCTAATCTGTGGCCAATTAATGCTAATCCTCAGCATTGGCAGAAACAATGTATATTAGCTACCGAAGCTGAATTCCTTGGATTATCTTTAGTAGTTTTTTCAACAATATAGAGGGAGAAAAATACCTCCAAAGATCAGGAAAGGAAGAAACAGCAGGAATGAGGAAAAGGAGTGTATCGATCAAATTAATCTAGAGGTCTGTTGGGCAGGAAAGACACGAGCCAAATGACTGTGAGAAGGAAATAGTACAACTAAGTTCCTTTGACTCCTTCAAGCTCTGAGGTCTCCTTGACAACTACTCTAACATTGCTCAGTTGGCACCTGCACTCTATATTGTTGTTTCACAACTCCCGGTTATGTCAAGAGCCTTGACCTTGTGGGAGAGGTGCAACATGGAAGTCTATGTGGCATTTCAGAACAACATCTAGCCCCCACACTGTCTTGCAGCTTACAAGTATATGCATTGAGTTTTGTGACACAAAAGTGTAAAGCAGCGAAGGAGGACGGCAGTTATCCCAGCGTACTCCATCAGCTGTTGTCCTTTCCTCTCCCCTCCCTCGCTGCCAACCTTCACAACAGATGGAAAGTGGAATTATTTTAGGTAGAAGAGCAAGTGAAGAAGCACATTCAAGACTGAAGACCACGCTACAGGTCCAAAGCAAACTCTGGGAAGCTGAGAAAAGGAGGAAGGTCATACCTAGTATTAATAGCACAGGTGTCTGACAGGGAAAAAGCTGTATGTGCTACTCTGCAATTAAAACAGGGCAACAGAACATATTAATTAAACATTTTATTTAAACCAATACAAGCACCATGCTTAGCAAAAAAGATTTGGTTTAAAGTAAACATGCAATGTGAACTAGCAGAGACTAAACAGCATATGGAAGTTGTACTGGTTACTGATATTTTCATAGAATTGCAAATTCTCAAAACTGGCCATGAACCTCTCACACCTTTTACCACCTGCAGCACTGGTGCCAACCCTGACATGTCAGAGGACACAAGTCACATCGAGTCTGGATCATGTAACAAAAGCAAGAGTTTCACTGCGCCCCTTCTCATGGCCCATCAGATCTCCATTGCACAGTTACTAGATGTATGTTATAAAAAAATACGTTGCATGACATTTCACACTGAAGTGAGGAATTGAACTCCCTTGCTTTTGCATGCTTGATTCAGACCCCTGATACCAGTTTAACATTGTTTCTGGACTAGCTATTTTACAGTTAAAGATACAAAAATGGAATCCTGGTACAAATGCATAAGATACTCCTTTGGAGAAGTGAAAAGGTGTCAACAACAACATTATTGCCTCCTTTGATAGATCAAAACAGCATTCATGATACTAGAAACACACTTAAACCATCAAATACCAGCATTTAAATTTTTTTTTTGTTAAAAAGATTCAAACAATACAAGTCCATTTTATGGGCTGACATGCAAACTCATGCTTTAATTCAGCTTACCATCAATTAATAGGATTACAGGAGCTGTATCCCAGCCAACTATTCAATATCTAAAGCAAACCAGATTAATTGTGGCATAAGTCTCCCTTTATGAGAGACCTTTAACTCCAGGCCAAGGATTTCGTGGCCAACTTACTAACTCCTGAATAACAGGAGCTCACAATGGAAAATGCTGACTCTCAGACCTTTAGCTACAAAAGCTCCCATAGGTGGCATTAGTTAATTTATGTTGTCCTTTAGTTTGAACCCCTTTAGAGACCTGAAAATTCAAGACTGATGGATGACTACAGATGGGAAACTCACTGGTAAAGCACAGTCAGGACATACTGGCCTTCTGAACATGGACACATCCACTTCCCACTAGTTTTAAGAGGGAAGCAGCACAAAAAATACAGTTCTAAAGAGAAGGTAGGAAAAGTTATGTTATGAAAACAAGTTATTATTTGTGCAGGAAAGATTTTGACATAATTGATTTATTTGTTTAATGAAGTATCAGCAGTATCTCAAGAGCCTAGGACAGTAAGCAGCAGTTGTGTCAAAACACTGCATTAAAAACAAGGAAACCACAAACAAGCGTAGAACAGCAAACATCCTCTGCACAATCATTCTCCAAGCACCTGCAGCTGCTTCCTCACTTCCACAGCTCAGAGAGGTGAAGGAGGTACAGCTACTAAGCAAGACCATTTGAAGAATAATACTGGTGGGCTGAGCAGCATCAACATCACCTTTCACAAGAAAAGCGGGCTTTAACACTCTCATTGGAATTTGTTTGCTTTGTACAAGACTCAAGGGGCAGCACCCAAGGTACAAAGTCCTTAAGTGGAGGCAACAGGAGCATCTGAAGAGAACTGAAAAGAACTCAGGCTGAAGATACAGCCACAAGTAGCAATATTTTCTTGGCAGAACGTGGAGTGATCCAGAGATGAAGAATCAAATTCAATCATTTGACTGCAGCAGCTCCTCCCTTCTCCTATTGAGACGGGCCCTTTTTACAGTTATTTTTGTCCAGACCTGTGCAAGCAGCAGCTGGATGCTGGCGGCCCACCAGTGTACAAAGTACAATGAGAAAGATTATTAATCCAGTTTTCCCCACTGCAAATCAAGCCGAACATTACAAGTGGGAGCTTCCCGCTCACCCACGCTGTACTTTGACATGCCTTACCTTTAGCACAATGCCAACAAAACAAGATTCTTGCTGTTTCAGGACTGATGCTTAGAATGACACTATTCTTTAAGCCAAAGTCTAATTTATACAATGTTTGTCACAAAAGATATTGTCTTTATTGATCTGTAGTACAGAATGATCAAGCAACAGTTTCATAATCAACATTTTTTTTGTCCAGGGAAATTAAATTGTTTTTCCAGTTCACTACGTTAACACAGAACTTTAATTTTAATTACAAGCCTTTCTTTCCCGCACTGAAAGATCAATTTAATTGGATCATTCTAACATCAAGTCAGATTCATATACAAATAAATGAGCAGTAACATCAAACTAAGAAGAGATTTACCAACACTGAGGACCTTTGCAAATGAATTCCTTGTGATCTTAGAGGAATTAGTGTTTTAACACTAACACAACATATGTTTACAAATGAAAAATACACCTTCTTTCAGCAAAGGTTTCACAGCATGAAATACTGGCCTCCAAATTTAACACTGCATGCCTTCTCAAACACATTTGTTAGGGCAGCTGTATTTTAAGGTATGTTATCAACAGGAAGCTGCTCTTACGCAGATACTTTCAGTAACACAACAAACACTCATGAGCACGATAGTGAGATACTGTCACATGAGCACTCCTTTTGCCACTGCATGGGCTGAACATGTCCCGTATCAGCCAACTACTCTATTCAATATAAAACAGACCTGTAAAAAGACTGGTCATTTATAAAAGTTAAATACTATTTTCACATTAGAATATTTGCTGTTTCAAAGAGATGAACTGTAAGTAAATGAAAATTAAATTATCACTTATGCAAAAGCTTCATCTGGAATGTAATTTTGATCAACAAGTAATTAAGAAAGTTAGAGACTGTAATCAAAGTACTCCAAAGCTATGTATGGCCAACTTTTATAACGAGATATAAATCATTCATTATCATGAAAAACTTTAACCTCTTGACTCCTACAAATGGAGTAGATGACTGGAATTTCAAAGAAAATGAGGTTAGCTTTTTTTTTTTTTTTACAGATGTCAACTGCAACACTAGGCACTAGGAAAAAAATGTTACTTGGATTCTTTAACAAAGTGTTAACCAAATTTGTAATAAGTGGCAGTGTAAAATTCTCAAGTCATTTTAAAGCTAACAAATAAAGGCACACAGTGTTAACAGGTGTTCATATAATAGGAAATGAGAGAGGTAAACTTCTTAACAGTGTAGTAAGTTATATATGCACGACATCTGGTACAAGAGCAACCAGAGTTGTAATTCAGCCCTTAGTTATTACCTAGTTCCTGTAAGACTATATTAGCAAGAGAACTGGACAGTCAAAGCTTTGCCCTGAAATTTAGTAAAATTGACTCAATCAACTAAGGAATTACTGGAATGACAAAAATTAGTTCCAAGAATTTGAGAAAGTTCACACGGACTCAATGGAAAGATAAGTGGATGGATTTGCTGTACAAAGATTTTGTCTTTTTAAATACTAAATGATTCCAGGGAGTAGTTTTCAAAATTGAGAAGACATTAAGTCAAAAACTCTGAAAAGTGACAGTACACGATTTCTGCATATAAATGGCTAGTATATGTCATAAGGATGCATTTGTAGCTCAGAAAACGTTAGCATCAGCTTCCAAATTATGTTTGCAGATAGTTATAAATCCAGAACTGAACTGTTTTAGTTATAGAAATATTAGTCACAAGAGTGCAAAAGGAGTCCCTGCAGAGAAGTATTCCCTTTTAACGGGTACAAATAAGGAAACACCTGCAAAGATTTGTTACTTCGAGGAGACAGACCTGCTATTCTTTGCACAAACTTTGCACAAGAGATATACTGCAGGAGACAGATGTAAATACAGTGCATTTTTTAGATGTAAGTATTCATGTCTGGTTCCAGTATTATCAGGATGGTACATAAATACTTATTACAGAGGTTTTCTTAATGGAAGAAGCCCAGTTTCTCACGCAGCCATTCTTCAGTTAGGTCTTCTGTATTTCTTATTTCAAATACCTGAACAAAATTGCATTGCATAAATTCTTGAGGTGATGGTACTTGAAAGGCATAAGCATACAATGCAATCAATACCTTTCCACACAAGTTGGTTGAGCTGTCATAAACCAGTAACCAATCTAGAGTTTTCACACACTTTCTTGAAAGGATCGGTTAATATTCTAAAGTAACATCAGTGGAAAAATACACAAGACTAAGTGGCAAGGAATATTACTAACTTGAACAAGAATCCCATAATTCCTATTTCTAGACTTCATTCTTCTCCTTTAAGAATATGTGAGAACAGCACATGTACTACATTTCAAAGTTACTCTGAAATGTCATCATCTCATATGCATTACCTCAGCAAGAAGATTGTCTATTTGAATACAAATGAATTTAACCTCTGGGCTGAATTAAGCCCAAAGTTCAGGGATTTTGCTCAGCCCCAAGACACAGTTATTCCTCCTTTGAACTGAAATAAATCCATATTATCCAGTAGCATAGTGTTTTGCCTGTAAGAATCAAGCCTGGGATACCTCAGAATGGAAAATTGTCCAAAAAAACCCCCCAAACCACCAACCACTCAAGTAGTACTGATTTTTTTTTTTTTTTTTTTTTTAGTAAAAGATAGAGGAAAAACCCAAAATTCAGTGTTACAAGAACAGAACAGCTTAACAGAAGCCAAGCTAATATGCAAGCCACTGAAAAAAATAAGAGGACTCAGTTGAGTCACACACAAAAATCACACCAGGAGGAAGTCACAGCGTGAGCTAAAATGAAACATGCCTCAGTAAGCGGCAAGGACAAAGCACATTTGAAGAGCAAGTAAGCAACCCAAACTGTAAACAGGCTCTCTTCTCCAGCTTCAGAGGAAGATGATCATGGACCTCTATGTCCACTCCTAGGCTTTCATTCAAAAGCCTTTAGACTAAATTTCTACCACTTGACAGGTGACAGTAACTCAAATACCGTTAGGCCCCAGGCTTTCACCTTCTTAGCAACTCTTCCTTCTCACTCACTGAAAACTGCCTTCCTCCTCAAGGAATTCTTCCTTTCTATCAAAGATGTTAGAGTTCTCAGGCCTAAGATGCAGTTTCAACTGACTTAAAAAAAAGATTCCTTGGGGCTGTACTGATTGCTTCCACCATCTTATCTTCTGCTTCCCTCCTATTTACTCCTGTCAACTTGACGTCTAATTTAAAACAGAAAGGTCCTTTCTTACGAGGTACAGCTAGAGGAGGTAGTTCACAGTTCTCTTATTGACCCAATACACATTTTCACTGGGGTGTTCAAGTACTCAGGATACGGAAGACCAAAAGGGAATGGTGCTGTTGGGGAATGGTGAAGTCATTTCACGTTGTATGAAAAAGCTGAAGTGACCTCTTGACTATTTAGCTTTACTGGTTGAAACGAAAACTTTAAGAAATCTACGTGCCAATTAAAGAGATATTTCAAAGATCTCCAAAATGACAATTCAGTGGCAATTAAAAAAAAATAAATATATCTAGACCGAGTGAATGCAGTGATTTCTTCTGGTCTCAGTACTGGAGGAGGCAAATGCAGGAAGATTTAGAATTGTTCAGCACTTGGCACATGTGTTACTTTTTCTGAAAGTTATGTTCTGCAAGCATACAACCCCATAAACCATGCCGCAAAACTAGTCTGTAGTTTTGTACTAAGACTTCAGTCTATTCTTCCCATCAATAAATTCATTCTCCAAATAAAAGACATCCATCCTACCGATGGATATTTTAGTTTTAGAGAACACTGTTCTTCCCGTACCCTAAAACTCCAGAAATCCCCACATATATTCTCTCTTCAGTCTTCCTAAAACAGAATCTGTTCACTGTAATTACAGTCTCGTAACACCCTTCTTGTGATAGGTTCAAGCAAGACACAAAACAGCTTTTGTAATCTGCATTTAAGGGGGAGACTAGTCAATTATACCTTAGTGAGTTCAGCTGTCTGTACAAGCTTATTCTTGCTTCCAGCATACATCATCTGCTGTTCAGGCTTACATCCTGTAGTTGTGTGGAGAAAAAAAAAGGGTTCGTTTAGTTATTTTGACTGCAACACTTCAAAAATTAGATTTTTTTAATAATAATAAAAAAAAATCTTAACTGAAAGCTTAAACCTCCATTCAGAAAAGTGACCTACTTTATATACATCATCATCCTTGCTCTTACTTTCATATCTGGTACTTGAAAAGCATTTCCAGAAGTAATAGTTGTACAGGTTGAATTGGTGGTCTCAACATGCACCTGCTATTTCTGCTTAAAGCTAACATCAAATATCGCAGCAGTCAAACTTGAATCACAACAGCCAGCAAAGCAGTACCTCCCGCCACTACAGTGGTGTGCTGACTGCACTGCATTCAATTCTTTGCGCTCTTGCTCTTTCTGGAAGATTCCCATGTCTTTCCTAGTTACACTTATACAGATCTTTACAGCATATGCCTTTGAGCTGGAGTCAAACAGAGAACAAACCAAGTCAGTCTGAATTTGCTATTCTTTCCCCTAATCTCTCCCCAAATTCTCCAACTGAATTGGTAGCTCAAAATGATCACCCCCCCATCCCCAAATACAGAGCAACTTCAGCCACAGCTGAACTTAACTGCTGTTTAGGGACCTAACTAATGGTTCATTGTTTCTGACTCCTGTATCAGTCTAACCACTAACTTATGTTTGCAGAATTTTCTTTGAGACTGAAAACCTCAAGAAAAAAAAAGGCTGTTCTTTAGAAATTTCTTGTTTCGAAGTTTCTAGATACGAGTGTACTTTTAAATCTTGCCACCCATAAGAAACATTGTCTAAGCTCTCTTTTCCTATGAAGTATTACAAGACTGCCTGCTTTGCTATTTCAAGGTCTCAGAAAGTTTCTTAGCGTTATTCTAACTCACAAAATATCTATCATTCTGAAGAGAAGCAACACCCAGAACATTCATACAAAGATGCTCACATAACTACCGAAGAGTATGCTCACCAGTTGCTAAACTCTTTTACCTACCTACTTATTCTAGTTCTGAGTAATGAAGGGTAAAACAATGCCACCAGTTTATGTTCTTCTAGGGGATAACAAGGATAATCCAGTAATACCAGCGAGCTACCCTATTACAATTCAGAACACAGATGGAAGCCACAGAAACAATTCAGCTCTGTAAGTCCAATGAAGTCACAGGTTATTTGGCGTCTATTAAAATTACAGTTTCCTGCACAGGTATGTTTATGTCAAGGGTTGCTGTGACACAAGCAGAGGAAGCCACTGCTCTATATAAACATGGGATGACCCAAGATTACAGTCTCTTTCTCCTTGAACATTGTCTGTTCACCCAGCACTTTCACCTGCCCAGATCTGGGTTATGGAGCGCTCTTTCTCCTTTTCACCCGTAGTTGTGACAGCCCTTTAGACCTTCACATCACAGCACTGTTTGGAGGCATGCTCCGTTGCTGCCCACTGCATATAGGGCCCCTGGGAAACCCTCCTCTCTAGTACCATCCTAACCCTTTTCCAGAGTCCTGTTTCTTTCACAGGTAGATAGGGGTTCCCATGCCCTTCTGAGAAGGAGAGGAACTTCCTCCCACCCAGTCACTAACATCCGGATAGCAAGACGGACAGAGGTGAACAGAAACCTCCGTGAACAGAGGTGGCATTTGCCAGCCCTCTCCTCACTCATTTCCTGAGCCTTGTCTAGTCATATTTTGAGGATTCCCCAAGATTTGAGAGTGACAGGAAACACATGAGGTTAAACCTACATGAATAGCTGCAGAGTGCTCCAGGCTCCTTTCCTTTACAGGAGGGTGTTGCTGAGCACACCACTGAGAATGCAGTGGGCAGGCACATTGAGAAAGACACACCTTTTGGCCAGCTATGCAGGAAACGAACACTTCTGCTCAGCCTTCAGAAATGGGAAAGAAAGAATCTCTTCTATCATAGTTCCTAAGTGCCCTAACTGTAAACCCCAGAGGCAGTGAAAACCTCCAGCAACTAAGGAGATCCAGGCAGATGAAGTGTTTACACTTGTCATGAGCTGATGGTGAAGATGGAGCTAATACAACTAGCGAGTCCTCTCTGCCAAAGAAGGTCTCCAGCTAATGCCGTAGCTTATAGTGCGTTGCTTCCAGCAGTGGCATAAGCAATTCTAGCCTTAAGCATCTGAACCACTATTTGAGCATTAAGCACTCATTTTATCTACCAAAGCAAAGAATATTCACATTTTTACAGCCCACAGTAGCCACCATTCACAATGTTCACTCACCAACTGGACTGGAGAAGATAAAGCACAATGGATAAGAAACTCTTCCATCATCATGCTGATACTTGTAACTATACACAACAAATGTTTTTTCTGAGGTTAAAGAAACTAAGAAATCAATGACTTTATAAGGATACAATCCTCAGTGAACAGAGCCTGATGCAGGCACAAATAAGTCTTGCATTCTAGAACACACTTTAAATTTGGCAAGTAATTTCACTTCCATATTTGACTTTCAGCGCTGACTATGCCTGTCTTCACCAACCGCTACCACATCTGGGTGCAAGTGCTGTGTCTGTATTACTCTCTCACATCAGGGAACTTTCATCACAAATACTCTCTCCCAGCTTTGTAAAAAGACTTCCCACACCCAGCAATGTGTTTCTGGCTTAATGAAAGCCAAATTCTTTCTCTGCAGATTAAGCACTTAATTGTTTCAGGTGGTTTAACTCAACTTTTAGCTAGGACTCCTGCTGTATAGTCTCCTACTGCACTATGGTCATAAAAAGAAAGATTCAGAATGGCATGTGGAATAGTGCCAGCCTGCGTTTAAGGACAATGGAGGCAAATATTTTCTTCACTTATAATTTAAGTATCCCCCTAATTTAATCTAGTTAAAGAATAATTTACTTGCCTCTTTTTGGTTTTTTTTTTTTAAATACAGGGATTCTTCCCTAGAGCACATGCCTACAGCACTCCCAGAATCAGTAACTGCAGCAAAATAGCAAGGGGGACATGCTGAGAAAGTACCAAAACAGATCCTAAGTTACACGGGCACTTTTCTGTATTCAGAAGTAGCCACATACAAAACCTGTACATTTTACTCACTTCTTTACATTAACAGCAGCGTGGCTTCACTTTACTTCCCCAAACATATAGTCTAAAAGGAAATAATATCTCAGGAACAGCTTAAATGTGTCAGTCATTGTTTCAAGAAGTGGGACAACTGTTCAGTGCATCATAAGAACTGATCCCTGATTTATCTCACAAATAAAGCATCAGTAAAGTCACACTACAAACAAGTATTGGCCTAAAAAGGTGAAGTCCAGCTTTGAACATTTTGAACAGCTTCCAGGAGTGAGTAAGAGCAAATGCCAGCGGCACAAGAAGGATATCGAGGTTGTCTCTCAGGCAGCTCATCTTTTAGCTCATCGGGAGAAATACCCTGGTAACATTAAACACAAGCAATATTTGAACAAATGATCTTGCACTTGAAGGCATACTACGAAGGCTAAAGCAAAATAATGGAACAGTGAAACAGCTGGAAGTTAGATGTATATCCACAGTTGAACTGACAATGATCTCTCACAAAAATTACTACAGCAGCTTAAGAAAACTTGTGTGCTAACAGATTCCTATGACTAAACACAGAATTAATGTTAGCATGAATAATCATCCCCATTTTAGGCATAGCGAGTTTAGAAAACATTTTTGGCTCTAGTTGGATATGCTGGCAGCTACCATGCTTTTCTAACTCTGGTGCTAAACAGAAGTAAGCAAGCGCACACCAAAAAGTATCTGTTAAAAACAGCTACATAAATAGTGCTTTTGAAAAATTCAGTCCTTCCTCCTTAAGCAAGTAAAAAAACATCCCCATTCTATTTAAATGTTACATTAACTGCTACATTCTAGGGAGTAAGAGCTACGGATAATGCTCAAATCCCTGGGAAGGATTTAATTTTGCCCTATGTACCATTAAGAAACACTACACACTGGGCTGACCTTATTATGCCACCTATCAAATTTAGAGTCTGCAGAGGATTAGCAATCCTAGCATCTAATTGATGGCAGATAGCTCAGAGTCAAATGTACAGATCTACGTGGAAACACAGCACAAATCTCTTAAAAAAGCCAACAGGTGCCAAAGATGCTTTTTACATAGTTGTATCGTAACAGCGTTAAAATAGCTTTTTTGTGCAACTAATTAGTCAACTCAATTGCTTCTGCATAGTTCCATTATTAATAGTGCTGTGCTTTACATGCAAAGTGACCATGCATTTAAAAAAACTCATGACCCAAATTAGATTAAGAGTTTGATAACAGTTTGAAACTAAGGCAGTACCTTAGAGACAACAATACATTGCAGGCTGAAGATACTCTTATTTACAATTCATTTAACAAACCTCATGCTCCTCATCCAGTACCACCAACTGCTTATCCTTGTCGATTTTCACTATAAATCAAAATAAAACATAGATCAGTGGCGTTTTTTTCAATCGATTTATACAACGTATGCATGAAACATTTCCCCACAAGTATATTCCTTGTGCTTCCATTCTGCTGCTTCAGTCTATCCATGACTTCACAAAATAACAGAAGTCGAGAAGCGCGCAGTCTAAGTGTTGTTCATTGCAATACATACACTCTCCTCAAATTTCAAAGACAGAAATGTCAAACTCCCCTACTTAAAGGCTACAAAATTTACAAATGCAAAACGACTGTGCCTTGACATTTTTTACTATAATTTTACAACCAGTGGTAGACTCTGAGCCACAATTAAGTATAAATATTCTACTAAGAACAGATGAAGTCTTGTATCACAAGAAGTGTTGCTTTACTGTTAAAATTAGAAGCAAAAATGGAAATACTGAAGTTCATACAAGAAACAAGCTTTGGCTCACATTCACCTGTTACAGCAGCATTACATGGAAAGGAAAAGAGGAGACAGGATTTGATGCAAGCCCTTGCAATTTTTGTTAGACAAGTTTTTAACTTACTTATAATGGCAGCATTGTTGGTTTCTTTACGAAACCGGAATTTTCTCAGTTTCTCCACTAGGTCTTCAGCAACATCACAAACCACCAGAGATTCACTCTAGAAAAGGGAAATGGCAGAAGGGAGGGAAAGATAAATCCTTTGAGTAAACCAGAAAAAAAATCCCCATGTCACGCATATGTGCGCATAAACTACTAAAGTGGAACTGCATGCAGCTTGTCCAAAGTTTCAGAATATACACATAAACCAGGAAAACCATGGATGAAAGCAGTTTTTTTAAAAACCACAAACACAAAACACTTATGTTTTACTATCCCTCCTCAAAGCTACACAGTTAACTAGAAATATTTTATTAGCTATTCCTGAAGTGGGATTGTTCTCATAGCTCTTCATTTGCCAAGACGAGTCCTGAAATAAGGAAACCTCTCGGAGTGGCAGTAAACTGGCTACAGTCATTTAAGCATTTAAAATTATTTGAGCTACTATTAGTATTTCAGAAAAACAGACAGTAATCAAGGGTCATTGCTTATTTTTACCCACAAAAGTATTAACTGAACTTTCGAGATTTACACATACAGAAAGCATTTAAGACATTTTAGTCAAGAAGTATGCATACTTTCCCCCATGTGCTTTCATGTCACTAACTCCAAGTTTTCAGAAGAAATGTCCAGATAACATATTAGTCATCACACTGAAGATAGGGAAGGAAATGATGATTTCACAAGCAACCATGCAGGTTATCTGCCATTACACATGCAATTTTTAAACTCTACCAAGCCAATCACTGCCATTTTGAGCAACATTTTATACACACAATCTCTATCACCACAGTTAAGAGATGCAAACCAGCTAGACGAAGAACAGTTATTTAACATCTCCAGCTTATCTATATTACTGTATTTGTAAATTCCTAAGGCATCAAGGCTTTTGTGCCAAAACAGCTGTATTTCAAGACTTCTTTAAAAAAAAACAGCTCAAATAAAAAAAATGGCTGCAAGGTTGCCTACCACAAGCTCTAATAGAGCTGTTTCACTGAGACAAATTACTGCTTACAAATCAGGTTACTGTTGAAACTCTGAGAACTGTCTCCTCGCGTTCAACATTGGTTTGTTTGTGAGATTTTCCTCACAAAGCAGAGGAGAGTCTCTCCTTCCCCAATTCCAAAATCACCTTGCGAATATTCTGTTTGTTGTTACTCCTAAAAAGACTTCCACCTTGACCAAATTTTGGCACAAAGTCTTGTGCCTCTGCTTCCTTTTAACAGCTGGAGAGGAAATCAGGCTCTGCTGTGACAGGACAGGTCAGGCACTGTGTGCGCAGCCTTGATTAGTTTGCTCGTCTTCCCTAAACTTTAAAGACTGTTCCTGGCTCCCTCCAATCCACAAATGTCATTCATATCCACTCACACTATTTCAGGAAGTTTCTACTTAAAAAGCCAACAGAATTCCAGGCTGCACTTTGAAGTTGACATTATATTCTGTATCAAATGTGGGCTTTTTTTACGAAGAAAAAAAAATCTCTTCACAGTCCTCTAGGCTCAGCTTGGGATAAGAGCCCAAAGCAGTTTCCTGCCATCTTCCAGCAGACACCATAGAGTAAGCAGTGTTCTTCCTCATACCTGTGTAGCCACACAAATACAAATCCTTAAAAGAAGCTGAAGGCTGTGCCTGCAAAACACATGGGGACATCAGATTGAGATCACCTGTCGGGGCTAAGCTGGCTCACCAGTGCTTGGTTTAATAAGAACTGAAGAAAGTCAAGTGGAGAGACGGGAGGGCTGTACAGACAGCGGGCACACGGCCCGAACAGCGCAGTGGGGGGTGTTGCTGCTGGTTAACCTCAGCCACCACTCAGATCAGCATTGTACCTCATGATTTTCAGAAACCGATTTAGCCGTCTGCCCAACAACCGCTGGCAGGGCAGGTCATGGCTTCCTTTTTAAACAGCTGTTTCTTCACTCTCCCCCCGCAGGCTGCCAGCGCCCAGCAGAAAACCAACCGAGGAGGTCCTCTTCCCGGCGCGGCAGCAGGTGAGCACGGAACGACCCGGCGGTCGGGCAGGGCAGGGTCGGGCCGGGCCGGCGGAGCTTCTCACGCTGGCACCTTCCCGGGCAGCACCCCCAGACCGAAGAACACCGGCTCGCCCCGAGAGGAACGGTGCCCTCCCCTCCGAAGGCACCTGCCTTCCCCTCAGAACTTCCTCCCCAGCCCGGCCGCACGGGGAAACCAGCCTCCGCCGCCTACTCCCGGGGGACCCCCCGCGCCCGCGGAGGCGGTTGGGCTCCCCCTGGCCCCCCCCCAGGCGATGCGGGCTCCTCTCTCACCATCTTGCGCGCGCGCGCAACCGCCCCAACCGCCGCCGCTCGCGCGCCAACAACGGAAACCGCCGCGCCGCAGCCGACTGCTGCCTCCGCCTCGCTGGGCTGCACACCCCACTGCGCCTGCGCAGCGGAGACCCCGTCTCCCCCTCCCCTCTGGCCAATCAGCACCGCTGTCCCAGCTGGGCGGGCAGCCTCACCCGCCTACGGATAGCGGGAAGGTTCAAAGTGCCGCAGGGAGCGGCCGGGTGCAGGGCGCGGCCCACGTGCCACGGCGCCGCAGGGGAGGGAGGGAAGGGGCGCGGGAGCGTGCCGCGGCGCCACGTGACGCCCCGGCCTTACACCCTGCTGTGCCCCTCCCCGTTGCCATGGCGCCGAGGGCCCTGCCCTCCCGTGGAGTCATGCCAACGGGGCGGGGCAGGGCCGTGTGCAACCGGCCGGCGGGTGTTTCCTCACGTACGGTCTGACGTCCGTGGTGGCCGCGGGGGAACGGGCTGGGAATAGGGGGATTCTGCTTCTTAGAGGTTAATGTGCCTTAAGGGTGACGGTATTTAAACCCTGATCCGCAGAGGAGCCTCCCTGTGCCAAGGCCAGGCCGGGATATCAGCCCGCGGGCAGGGTCAGAGGCAGGCCCCAGCAGGGTGACCACGGTTAGACGAGGCTGTTAAGGCCTGTTAGTTAACTTCACATCCTTTACTAAAACACCAGAGAATACACACAGAAAAATTAGTGTTAAAAAAGCTTCAGCTGGAATGTCTGTCTCATTAAGCATCAGCAAATTCAAAAATGAGACAGAAATGAGAGTTAGTAAGTTCTGCTGCTTGTGGTGCTTCTTGGTTGAGCGTAATCCTGGAAGTAAATGAGGATTTAGAAGCTCACAAATACGAGCAGCGAGCGCAAGGCAGATACTTCTCTTCCGTAATAGGCTGTTGGTGGAGGCCTGTGTTGGTGCTGGAGGAAGGAGCTGGGTGCTTTTTCGTGCTGCTGGGAATTTAAGCTGCCGTAACAGACAAGAAAACACCTCCTTGGCAATCCTGTAACAGTGAGAATGAAGAATATCATCGCTTTGCTTGCTCAAAGAGAATGAAAGTATAGACGAAGTCTTCAAATCTCAGATACAACCTCCTTTGAATTATATTAATAACTTGAATGCCAGATCTATAAGATGAAATTGCAGATTTTCAGAGAGGTTCAGTAAACCCCATGTAAGTGCAGGATTGCCGAGTGGCTGTTGAAGTGTCCCTTAATCTCTGAATGCTTTTAAATACAGCTATTTCCTCGTGTGATATTGTGTAGGTAGGTTGCTTATTCGTTTCACTATGCAAAACATACTTGTGTAATGCTCTATTTAGAATTTGAGGTCGTGGGAGGGGTTTGGCAGTGTCCCATCTTTATTCCAGGCCAGTTTTCCAAGCGCCAGGGTTGTCACAGTTAGGGTGTGGAGGTGTTGGAAGGCGGGCTGTGCCGGATGGGCACATACGCGGGTTTTTATTACTCAAATAAATAATATTATTTGCTTTGTGTAAATCCAGGCAGCTGGGGAACCCTCGAGCCGCCACTAGGCAACGCAGCCCCGCCCCCGGACCCGCCCACCTCCGGGCAAGCTGAGGGCAATGGCTTCACTCAGCTGCCGCGCATGCGCCCGGCTGCAGGAGGCGGCGGGCGCTGTGGGGATCCAGGCGGTACGGCCTGGCTCTGCCCCGCTGTGGGGCGGCCCGGCCCGGCCCGGCCCGATGGCTGCTGTGTTCCTCGTTACGCTCTACGAGTACTCGCCGCTTTTCTACATCACCGTGGTGTTCGTCTGCTTCCTCGTCACCAGCGGCTTGGTGCTGGGCTGGTGAGTGCGGCGGGGCGGCCGGCGGCGGCAAGCGGGAGCAGCATGTGGGGCCGGCTCTGCCCGTGGAGGCCGGTCTAGGGCAACGGGCCTTGGCTGCGGAGGTCTGGCGGTGTAATGAGGTGGCATGGCATAGGAAGCGGGTAATGGGAGCTGGCACCCCTTGGGGAATGAGCTCTGGGGGTGTGGGGTGGCTCTGAGGTGGGACAGCGCTGGGGCTGGCAGTGGGCGTGGGTGTGTGCGGCCGGGCAGTTGATAGGGGACGCTAAGAATGGAGGGTGAGGAGGTCTACCACTGACGGTGGGGGAACAGGAGCTGCTCCAGCAGGAGAAGAGGAGGATGAAAGCTGTGGAGAAAACAGGGTGGCTGGGGAAGGACCAGACCCTGAGTGAGGGGATAGGGGGTCAGGGAGGGCTGCTCCAAGGGAAAAGTTCCGCACTGTTGGAGGTAAACATCTCAAATCTTGGTGGTAGATAAATGAGCAGATATTGAGTAAGGTGCCTGGCATTAGGCCAGGTAGCAGCTAAGTCTGCCAGGCTTTAAGGCAGAGTTGTTACTGAGGTGTGAGACTACTCAGGACTGCTGATGGGGCACCAGTCTGTTCCACTGCTGAAGCTCAGAGGAAAAGGGGGTGTTTCAGGTGAGCCAAACAGAGTGCTGGGTCTGGGGTGGGGAGAAGCCTTAAACAGCTGCCCTGCTAAAGTGTCTAGAGGGGTGATGAGTGGAAGACCCTCTCCTACTTGTGTTTGAGAGAGTTCAGCAAAGACGTCACTGTCGCCTTTTCCGGAAGCAGGTCCCTGAATGTCCGTAGCACTGTTCTGATTGTTTCCTGCCAACTCAGGAGTGTCCATAAATGTAAATACTGATACTTGCCAAGTGGAGAGCATTGATTAACAATCAAAATATTTTATGTAGGAGTTGTGGATACACCACACTTATGGACAGAATAAAATAGAGTTATTTCATTTCCTCTCAATGGCTTAACATTAATATCTGTAGTGCTCCATTTCAGTGTTTTCATTCCTTTGTCTCTCTCTGAATTACAGATGTTTTAGCTGTACCTGTTTGTTCTCTTGGCAGCTTATAAATACTCTGCCTGACTTTTCCTTTAGTGCAAAGTCTTTCCCTTGTTTACATCATATTGTTAGCTGCTATTGGCTCAAACATATGCCATCCATTGCTTTTGATGTGAATGAAGTTATCTTTTGGTCTTTCAGCTATGCTTTGTAGAAAGTGTTCGTTCTTGTTTTGCATTGCCTCCCCTAGTGCTGGGTAGGTGGTACTGAAGGCAAGACTGGTCTTTGGTTATCTTTCTGCTGGATGAAGCTCCACCTTATTATTGGAGAGACAGGCGGTAGAAATCCTTTTCATAATGCTCTCTGTCCCACCGCACACTGACGGTATTATATTGCCATCCACTTCTCTCCACTTTTCCTTTTTTGCTTCATCAGTTCTTTAAAGGTATTATCTTTACCAAAAATTATACTCAATCATGATTCAAATAAATCTCCTGCATGTATATCCCAAACCAGTGATCCTTTATCAATTTAATCATTATTTATCTGCTTATAATAAATGCTTTGCATTCCCCTGCCTTAAAATGAAATAGGTGTGCCAGAAATTCCTTACATCTGCACGTGTGTCTGGTGATGCATTTGGAGCTACAGGATGTGCAGAGAACTGCCCAGATGCGTTTTTATTTCGGGATCAGAGATTCTAGGTGCATCTGCACTAGATATTACTGCACTTTATGTAAATATATACAAACTGTCTTCAAACTAGTTTGTTAAGGAACTGTTAGTCTAGTAGAAGCATTAGCCAGGAGCTGTGCACATGTAAGCATGTGAGTATGTGGCCAGCTGCTCAGAGATATTCGGTGCTACCTTTGAACTCTGCTGTACTGTGGCTATATGACAAAGAGCCTCTAAGCAACTTCAGTGTGTCTGTAGCTGCAGGTACAGTTTAAGTGCTCTTGAACTTACTCATGAAGACAACTTGATCCTTTATTTGCTACACAGAGTGCTATAAATGCATATGGTGTCATGTGAGTACATAATACTTGATATATTGCTGCAATGACATTTTGTTTCCCCCATCATTTTCGGCATCAATTGTCAGCTTGTTTATGAACGTGTTCATGATGGTGTCAGTCAGCCTGAAAAACACCAACTGCTTAGGAATGTTAATGTTTTCATTTGCAAAATCATGCACTGATTTGATGAGCGTCTGCTTTTATGGCCAGCCCTGGATACCTGTGGCTCTGCTCAGAGAGTCTGAGTAGGTTACTGCACAGGTAGCTTTCAAGAGCCAGCCCATTAGATGCTCTGGGCCTAGGAGTGAAGTGGAATTTAGATTAGCTGAATACGGTCCTGTGCGCTGTCTGTTTAGCTGGAGATGAATGCTTGTATTAGGAGGAGCTGTAGGCTCAGCACCTGTTTGAAGTCCGGACTGGTCTTTGGAGAATCTAACTACTGACAAAACAGTTGGAAACTCCTGCCTGTTCTGAACTAGCACTGTTCTGAAGAAATTAATTTTCCCCTCTACCAGTTAACGATCTAGGCTGATAGAATGTTAGATCATAAAATAAAAACTATATCTTTATTCATCCTTCATACACTGATTATTACTTTAAAGTATATGGAAGCACTGTACCTTATTGTTGAACAGAAAGGCCTTTCTGCCTTCAGCTGCTGCTAAAACTGTGCTAGAAGCTTTTTTCTATGGCTGCTTTTCATGGTGATTCTCCTGTTGCTTTTGACCAGCGAAGAAAGTTTCCAAAGAACAGGGTTTTTACTTCGGAATCAGCCAGATGGTATAAAACAGGAGGCATCTTTATGTGTGCCTGGAGAGATTAGCTCCACTGAGTTTGGGATATTGAATAAGTGAAACAGCTGCTGCACCTGGTTTCTTTGTGAGTTCGATGTTTGTGTACTTCATTACAGCCCCGGTGATGTCAGTGTGGCTGTTTTCACTTGCATCGGAGAGAGATTTGACCCTCCATGCGCACAAACGAAGTATGGCTGCGTGCCCTACATTATACGATCAAAGAAATGCAAATGTTTCCATCAAAGTCTAGCAAACCAAAGGAGTACAGAGTATTTCCCACCAGCTCAATCTCTTTCCTCTTTGGTGTATCTGTGACACTTGGGCGCACAAGACGTTAAATGGTAAAGGCAAATATTTGTTAGACTGCCAGGAACAGGTTCTTGCTATTGAGAATGGCTTTGATTTTTTTTTTTTTCTGAAGCAGTTTCCTCAACTTGAAAATCACTTTTGACTGATGTTTTCCCCTGTTAGTCTTACAAAGGTCACTTCTCCAATACAAATCCATAGAATGGAGCCCAACATCAGTAAAAACTCTGCTTTTCTTCTTCGTTTCACACACAGGAGTTGGAAAATTTTTAAACCTAGGAAGAAGTACAGTTAAGCCACAAAATTGTGTTTTCCTCAGAGCTGTGTTGTACATGAAATTACTTTAGCAATTTTCAAACTGATTACATTCAAGTTGGTAGTGCCCTTTTCAGCTTCAGTTACTGATATGAGACCCATCTTACTGTAACAGCTGCTATTTCAGTATGCTAAATGGAAACAATTGATGCAGGGAAGAGCCGATGCTTCGTGCCAGTCGGAGTTTTCCAGCACCCGATATGCTGATGACTGCATAAACCAAAATTCAAAGCCATTAAACAGGCCATCACATCAACAGTACAGGTGGCAGTGACCAAAGCACAAATTCATGAAAGTACAGCCTGAGCTAATTAATAATTGTTTTCTAAAATGCATTAACAAGAGACACCCACAGCCTCTCCCTGTTGCCATACTAATGAGACAGGACTGGATTCATGCAGTTAAGAAAAGCTCTTCAGTCTCTGAAGTAGTCTTCTGATTGCATATCTGGGACAGTTTCTCTAATCATCAGCTTTTGGTTATTGAAAATTATAGCTATCACCTTAAAAAGTAATTTATTTTTAGCCCAGTGCAAAAGGAAGTCTGTTGTGGACCTTGTTTGGTAGATCCTGATCTTCTGTAATGGCTCTTTTAAAAGCCCCAGGCAATGTGAAAATCTTGGGGTTTTTAATTGACGTTGGAAATCATCCCAAAATATTCTTCCTCACTATCTTTGATTTTTATTTTATTCATAGAGAGTTTAAACTTTTAAACCTTTGCTTCGTTACCCTATTAGGGTCAGAATGTCCCTTGGTCTAGCATGCTAGTTTTGGCTTTGAAGAAGTCTTAGAGTCTCAGCTTTGATTGTCTTGTCTGTTTTGTGCTTGGTTTCTGGCTCAAAGCAGAGGTTGTAAAATAAATTACAATATATTATTGTAATTGAGATCTACGTGGGAAATCAGGATCTTAGTCTCCCATAAAAACATCTTGCTGGCTGTAGTTACAGCTAGAAATACCTTAGGGCTGAATGATTTACTCTAAAGTCTTCCTTTTGAGCACCCAGCCGTTAAGGCTGTTCATCTCTGCAAGCGGTGATTGTTCTTGGTCCTGTGATGGGATGTGCAGAATGTCAATTGGGAGAAAGTTCTGGCTAAGCATTTACCACTAGAGGGCATTGACCGTTCTCATTAATTTTATTCTCTTTCTGGAAACGTTGCAGGAGTAAAATATTCCCCCTTTATAGATTTTCTGTATCGCTGTGAAGACTCCTACCTTCTGCCTCAAAAAGCTGGAATCAGATTGGCAGGCTATATTACGGATGCATCCTAGCAGATATTCTCCAAACCCAAGCTAGCTCTATTTGTTGTGCTGCTTGCTATTTAGAGCTGAAGAAAAATTCAAATGTGTCAACACTAACATTTAACCCACTTCTTCTTCTTGTTTCATGTCTCATAGGTTTGGGTTGGGTGTTCCTGTTATTCTGAGAAACTCAGAAGAAACAGAATCCAGCACAAGAGTTTTGAAAAAGCGGATGAGACAAGTGAAGAATCCTTTTGGGTTAGAAATCCCTCATCCTGCTACAGCTTCAGTAACAAGTCAGTGGATTTCTGATGTGCTTGATTTTTGTCAGTTTGGGTTCCTGAACATAGTAGTATGTTTTCTTGCTCTCACCCTTTTCCTTTTATCAAAATTCCTCAGAAACACACTTCTCATCATTACAACAGAAATAATTTTTACACAGCTTATAAATATGGTACTTTTAAAAGTGAAATGTTTGGATATTTAAGTACAGTTCAATTCTTATTAATGAAACACTTCCTGCTATAACAGACAGTTACTAACAGTAACAAAAACATATGCAGATTACCAGCTACTGTGGGCATTTTTGTAAACTTTACAGAATTGTAGAATTCTATAGAACTCATTGTCGAATATATGCTGCCCACTTAAATCTAAGTCCAGATCTCCAGCAGTGTTTGGAAGTGCACTACTTTAAAACATAAAAATAAAAAATCTTCCTCTCTTTCTATCTGTGCTGCAGTGGAAACTGAATTTAAATATTTATTTGGATCAGAGTTCAAGTAGTCCTTGAAATCACCAACATAGGAAGTAAAATTCATGCCCTTCTGCATCATTGGGGAGTAGTGAGTAAGGCTGAGTGTCTTCTGCCAACACAGAGGAGCCTTCCCATGAATAAGAAAAGGGCTGTAGCGGTTTTACCCCTCCCTCAACATTAAGAAAAAAAACCAAAAAAGCAATAACTTAATCTTTACGTAACTCAGATTTTTGAGCACTTGAATTTGGTGGGACTGTGGAAGAGTTCTGCTACTGTTTGTGCAGTAAATGTTCATAAGTAACGGCTTGGATACTTGATTTTTATAAAAGAAACGGAGCGCATAGCTCCTCTTTTTATCCTCCCTCTGCATGGTCAAGAGGGCCTTATTCTTTGAGACCATAGAGAGTGTTATAGGCCAGTGATCCACGTAATACCATTATCTAAGGAGGGAATGGACGCTGGATTAGGGGTTGTGCTCTTGGGTCTACCTGTAAGTGTGTAAAAGGTTACCAGAAGTTAAGATTTACCCTTCATAAAATGCACATGCTACTTCTGTTAGCTTAATCAGCCATTTTATCTCCTCACACCCACTTCCTCATCTCCATTGACTTTCATAAGCACTAATCATAGCCTAATTCTTGGAAGATTAGATTATGATGATATAAATCTGGGACACTGAAGTTGTTTTCTCCTTGTTGCCCTTTAAGAACCTACACTTAGCAATTCCAGAACTCCTGCACATTGGTGGGTTAATGAAATCCTTATATTCTTTCTACAAGAGGGTATAACACTGACACCTGATTGTCTGGAAGACTGTATTCTTACGTGCTACTGGGGCTGCAGTGTTCAAAAACTCCATGAAGCGTTGCAGAAACATGTCTACTGCTTCAGAATAAAGACTCCTCAGGCATTAGAGGATGCTCTGTATAGCGAATACCTCTATCAACAACAGTACTTGTATCCTTTTTAAAATTGTTTTGACAAAATATGTTAATTTGTTGGCACAGGGAGTGTTGAGACTTGTGAACATTCGGCAGTTCTTGGCACAATATATTTATGAACAAATATGATGAAAAATATTCTTTATGCACATGTCACATTTGTCTACATTTGCAGCGACACTGATTGTTTTCCTTGACACATAGAAAGCATTAAAAAAAATGACAAGGAAGAAAAATATTGTCAGTTACCAGAAGATGCTCAAGTTGTTGATTTTGGCCCAGTGCCTAGATCTCGCTATCCCTTGATAGCATTGTTGACATTAGCTGATGAAGAAGACAGAGAAATATATGATATTGTAAGTAATATAAGAATATCTTTTAGGGTCACTGTATTCAAGGCCTGAATGTTTCAGGAGACAGGCTTGAATAAAACAGCTTCCTTTCCCTGCCCCCTAGAATTTGGTCCCTAACTTTGTCACTGATGATTCCAGGGGAACATGGCAGAAGAGCAAGGATGATTATTGTGTAAAAATTATGTATGCCATCCAAAAGATGCTTATGATTTTCACAAAGCTTGTATCTGCAAAGGTCTCTGTGGTAAGCCCTGTGGTCAGATGAACTATGCTTAGTAAACTATTACTCTGATTTTTCTGATCACATAAGCCTGTGGTGGAGCTCTTGTGCTGATACAGTCTTTTGGATTGCTGTTGGCAAGGTAGGAGGATTTTTTTTTTTTTTTTTTTAGTGTCTGGCACAGATATTGGAGCTGATTGCTGACTTGACTGTTAGGAACATAGAAATTACCTTTCTGCAACAGACCTGAGTCTATGTAATGCAGTACATGTCTCTCAGTCACCAGGTCATTTACAGGAAAGTGTGAAGGTCTTGCAGTAGACTGATATGAGATATTAAGCTCCCCAAAAAGGTTTCCTCCTAATCTTTTACAGTTAAAGCAGCTTCAGCCTTGTCACATGCAGTTCAATATCCCTTCTAAACTCTAAATTGACTGATTCTTTTTGGAACGACTTGGGACATGCTTTTATCTCCCATTGTTTTCATTTGGTTGATAATCTGATAGCACTGACTGCTTGAACAATAATACAAATTAACCTGGAAGCAAATTGCCTAAATCCACTGAACACTTTTCCATACATTCATTTGGAAATGATTTGTGATCATCCCAGTGCCTAAGAAATCTGTTCCCTTTCCAAGCGATGCCTGTCCTTGGCTTCTTTGTCACTTGAGGTTAGGACTGCCTTCCTCCCTCCTGTCCCTGCTTCCTCCCACCCTCACCCCCCAGATATTTCCCAGATTAGTATATCTACGTATGTTTAGGTCTCAGATTAGTTTAATATAAAGAGACTAATTTCATATTTGTTTGTGTTGTTTAAGCATGTTTGACACTAGCATGGACATGAATTTGTAACACCTCTTTTGTTCCTTAACATAGAAGAAAGGGATGGAAGGAGAGTGGGGGAAGTATTTTTCCTCTGATTTTGGATAAAAGGAACACAACTAGGATCTGTTAATATGGTCAAAGAGTAACTCCACCTGAACTCCTTGCCAGACAAATGTCAGAATTGCATCTGTTGTTGTTGAAACAAACTTGTAAAATATAAATATATGTGTAAAGGGATCTTTGCCACTGTGGCCAGTGTGGTATTACTGTGTTATTCTCACATCAGTGCATCAAGCACCATCTTGAATTATTTTTTGTGTGTGTGTATCCATCACTACAGATGATGTTCCAGTATCTCTTTTCTGGGAGGGTCAAATTTTCATCCTAACTGTATTTGTCACCAGGTCATACCTATTTGGTTTTGTGCTGTAATTTTCCTCTAGCTTGAGAAAATCGGCTGTATGGAAGAGTTACAGAAATTATTTGAAGATTGGCAGGGCTATGGAGGAAGAAGACTTAGATCTCAGGCCTGTGTATAAAAACAGAAGATTGAGAGTAACTTGATTATAGTGTACAAGTATTTACAAAGAGAGAAAATACCTGGTGCTCAAGGAGAAGGGATTCTATGCTCAAACAACATAGCATTTCTGTATATATTTCTATACTACAGGACAGCGTAACAGAGGAGACAATACCTTGAAGATCAAGATGCTTGCATTAGGGACTGATCCCACTCACAGTTAGAAAATTGCCTAGGTGTCTGAACAAATTATGAATTGAGGACATATGTCGTCATTGAGAAAGCCCTTTCGTTATGGTGGAATGACATAATACAAATACAGTGAGAACCGTTAACTTTTAAGCTCTTATTATCAAAACACAAAATCTGTCATTTTATTGGAGAATTAATGGCTTTCAGGTTCCAAAACAAAGATAATAGTGGTGTGGGTTTTTTTGTTCGTTTGTTTTGAGGCATTGTGTTTTAGAAAAAAAGACCACCTTGCCAAAGAATAGTAAATTCAATTAGTATAAATACATATGTATAGGTACAGATACATTTGAACTCTACATGTAATTAGCCATGTAGTGGATTTTGAAGTGCAAGTCTGACTTGCCTAATAAAAATTTTTATTAAACAGAACAGCTTTCTTCTATATTTAATTTCTCTTTTGACAGCTTCTGGGAACTACAATAATATTGAATTTCACTTTTTTTTATGCTTTTTAGAGGCTATTACGTAATTTGGGCAGGTTGAGGGGTACTGGGCACAGCATGCAAGTTTGGAGTGCTTTTGTTCAGAAAAATTACTCTAAAGTCAGCCGATGGGGTCCTTTCCTAATCCTTCCTGGTGAAATTTGTCTTTTGCCTACTTGATTTACAAGCCAATCAGTGACATTTCTAAATTCTTTTCGGAGTCTAAAAACTGCAGCCCGTGTGTTTGTGAAGGAAGTGGGAGACAGTAGAGAAGACTTTGCCTTTTACATGTTCCCCTGTAATTCTGCACCCAGACTTCAGCTGACAGGATCATTTCTTGTGTTGAAGACAGCCTGGGATGCGGCTGCAGAAGTTGTACGGAATTTAAGTGTATGCGCTCGCTTGGGGCTCGGTTGCTGTGGGAAACTCCTTGCAGTTTGTCAACTTCTCTCCCTCCTAGGAGGAGCTCCTCACAAGCTAGCAGAGTGGACAGAGGAGTGTAGGAGCTGCTACTTCTGGTTGAAGTCATGATGCAGGTAGCCTCTCTGAGGCGCACCTGTGGCTGTGTAAGCAAGCCCTACCTCAGCTGCATAAGCACTCACTTTTCAGGGGGACTGCGTGTGCTTAGGTGCCTTTTTGGTTTGGGGCCTAATTCCATTAGGTGAGAGCAGTCAGAGCAGGTCTTTGCTGTAAACTGGACATAGAAGGGCTCCATGGAGAGCCAGGGCAGAAAGCTGAAGTGCCCTGAAGTGCTGTCTTGTACCGCATCCTGTTTTCACCTTGTCCAGCATAGTTTTTTGATCTGTGCTTGAAGTCAACATTGTTGAAGTCCTGATTATCTGAAGAAATAAGCAGGTCGGAGGTTGTAACAAAATACACAATCTTTCAAGCAAACTGTTCTGTATAAATCATGTAACAAGAAGGAAAGTTATTAAACATAGTTTTGGGTTTTCTTCTTTAGATTTCAATGGTGGCTGTAATTCACATTCCTGATGAGAGCTACAGACTTTCCTGCAGAATATTGTATCAGTATCTACTTCTAGCTCAAGGTCAATACCATGATCTGAAGGTAAGCCTCATACTGAATCTTGTTTCATTTGGGCGACAGTGTTAAGCTTAGTTTGTGTAGGCTTTCAGGAGCCTCAATTAGTAGAAGGCTTTTATTGTCATGCAAATAACTGGATCATAGTTAAAATTATTTTATCAGTTAAGTAGTTCCAGCCAAAGTTACTATACAGAAAGATTTTAAATTAAAATATTCAAGATTTCCTGGAGAAATTACTTCATTCTAGTCTAGAGGCCTTATGTCCATTTATTAAAGCAGTAGTAAGACATTACGTAGCTGTCAAATACCTCGTCTCTACAGAACATTTGTTGCCTCCTTGCTAGTCTCTCAAACCAGGACTTTCTCCTGTACTGCCCTTCAACTGGGAAAGCCTCAGAAGAAACTTTTTTTTTAATTACTTTTTACTGCAATACATGCACAAAGGTTAGGAATCTGTCTAGCACATACCATTAGTTGAACCAATGTTCTCATTATTCCATTCCAGTTTCCTTTACCTATGCATGTTGTGGGACCATCTTTGTCCTGTGTCTGTCAGGCAGTTGATGATGTGACTCTATGCAATTCACTTTTCTTTTACTGTGATAATAAAAATAATGTATGGTATTGATAAGGTAGAAATTGGGCCAAATTAATTCAATTGACTCAGCATTCATTCAGAAATAGGTTTGCCCAAAGAAATGTTTGTCCTGGCCATTTTTTGCTGACATAGTTGATCCAGGTAAACTTCCCTGGTGATCCCCTTAAGCTTTCTTTTCATGTATGGTTGCCATTGTAAAAGCACTGCTTCGACTGAACAGAAATAACTGTGCAGCTGCATTTTGTGTAGTTGTATAGTGTGTTCTCTGTGGGCAATCTTTGGCTGCATGGTAGTTTACTGGCTTTATTAAGAGGTCATGCCCAGAAGAATTTGTGCTTCACATCAAATAAGATGAAAAGTAATAGGGGATTGGACTATGAGTAAGAGCTGGATGGGTTGAATGACGTAGATGTGACAGCTTGGTGGATATATTTTTGGTAGGAATGGATAGAAGCATCCCTCTAGGCATAGAGAATGGTATACCAGAAACAGAAACCCAAGCTGCTCAAAACTGGGCAGTTCTGTTAAAGTTCATGCATGTACATTGATTTGATTCAGCTAAGATTTTATGACTTATCTTTAATAATTTCCCAGTGTTTTATGTAATTTTATGCTTCGAAAATACTTTTAACTGAAGGCCAGGCAACTGTCAGGACTCATGCAAAGAGTGAGTCTGGCACTATTGGACCCCATGGAAACCGGTGAATCTGACCCAGTGGAACTTGTGTCACGTGTGTGCGTTCGGGTATCAGGGGAGAGTTGTTTGACTTCTAAATGTTTGTGTATATGTGTATTTTAGCAACTCTTCATGTCTGCAAATAGTACTGCACTTCCAAGCGATACGGCCCCTGGTGAGAGAAGCACTGACAGAAGCTTGCTAGAAAAGGCTGGACTGGCTGAAGATGAATCAGAATTGCATGAAGAAAACAGTAGAGACTGTGTTGTTTGCCAGAATGGCACAGTGAACTGGGTACTCCTGCCCTGCAGGCATGCGTGCTTGTGTGATGGCTGCATTAAGTATTTTCAACAGTGTCCAATGTGTAGACAGTTTGTTCAAGAATCTTTTCCACTTTGCAGTAAAAAGGAGCAAGATGAAGATGAATCAACCCATATCTTGCAAGATGTTCTTCCTGGAAGAGTTTTTTAATGGGGAAAAAATAGAACAACTGGGTCGTATGCACCAAGATTAAATGTAGAAAACAGACTGTTTATGGGAGGATATGTAGCATTAGCTTGTATGGTTTTGCTTTTTATTGTTAGGTAATTTTCAACTTCCTTATTTTTCTTTGCTCCATATGCTCGCAGGAACACCACACTTATCCATGCAACGTGGACAGAAAAATTGTGTAGGGTATCTTTGAAGGATGTGATTTTTATTTATAACTTACTAGTTTTTCATGGAGTACTGCTGGAGGCTATTTTGATTACTAAATTCAGTATATCTACTAAAAAAAGAATAAAACTTGCAAGTGAAGTTGCACACAGCTCATTCTATATTTATTGTATTTAAAATACTAGAGCAATATATCATTTTAACTCAGTATAATTTAGAAATATAGCACTTTACAGAATGTCTCAAATGAAGGAAAGTAAATATTCTTCATTGTTAAACCTGTGTATATTTATTTTGTAGGTGAAGGCTGGACTGTGGCAGGAGCTGTGAGCTGAAGGTGTGATTTGGGACACTGTTTCTGGCTGTTTTGAAAGATTTCTGTGTGTGCATGCATGCGTGTGTGTGTAAGGGACCTTAGCCAAAGCCCACTGGAATGAGTGGAAAGATTTTTGTTGATTATTGTTGGCTTGCACTAAACGTTGCTGACACTTTCAAGCCTGAGCCTCAGCTATGTCATCTTGAGACACAGACTTTTGATCTTGTTAGCAAAGTCTGTAAGAAGTTGTTCTCTGTGCAAATGTTAATTACTTCATAGAGTGGTTACTCGGCTAGTTTTGTGGTGCTATTCTTATACAAGTAGTCTGCTTTGGGGAATTTCCAACTCTTTTTACTTGCATTGTCAGCTTGGATGCAGAGTTAACCATTTACCTTTTATCAGTATTCCCAGGGAATTTACTTAAAGAAGCTAAAGAATAGCAGAAAATTACTTCTTTTCCCCTCCAGTAGTGTATTGTCAAAAGCAATAAAAATGGCTGTTGAGAAAAGAAATTGTTGGTTTGTTTCTTGAGAGACAGCTGAAGTCGAAGGCCCCTAAAGACAGACAGGCTGGGTTTCACATCTGCTCATATAAGACAAAAATACAAATGCTCGTTAGAACCTGTAGAAAATGAGGAGTAGCTGCTGCCTGTCCTCCCTCTTGTTCCGTTGCAGCTTTGCCTCACAGCCAATTCCAGGACAGCTGCTCAGTCTCGGGGAGAGAAAGCCCTGCTCCGGGCTATTCAGCTGCACTCTCCTGCAGCTCCTTTAACAGTGCTGCTCACCTCCAAGCCACGGAAGGAAGCTTCCTCTAGTCAAAGGTATTCCAACCTCATCTCTCCATCATTCTTTGTTGTTGTTGTTGTTGTTTTGCCATGACCCTGCTGCCAAACTCCTGACAATTTCCTCTGAGGAAAAGATTTAGGTAGTGGTGGTGGAAGGAGTAATGTTTAGTTGTAAAGACAGATAGAGGTTGGGAATTTCAGATTTCCAGCCAGTGATCAGTAGGCTATTTGTAAGACAATTTATCTAGTCTGTGAAGTGACCTTCCTTGCCAGGGATAACTCAGGAATGAGCTGCTGCCCAAATCAGCCTTTTGTTTGCACTGCATATCAAACAGGAATTAAGTATCTAGGTGTCAGGGGACTGATCAGTGCTTGCAGAGAACTTTCGAAGACGGATGGTTCTGGGTGGAACTCATCACGGTGAAGAACAGTGTTTATGCTGCCATTTGGGAGGCTGAGGACAGCAAGAGGAGAGCAGAGAAGAATATAATAGCAGAAGGAATGAGTGCTGGTGGCAGCAAGGCCATACCTCGGATAAGAACACGATGCAGATGTGGAGCAACAATGTGATGCACCTCAGGCAGACCCAGAGCTGCCTGTATTCAGAGAGTGTATAAAGACCGTAAATACCATACAGCGTCTTCACCACTCAGGATGAATCATGGAGGCATGATGAGGACTTGTCTTCTGTGCCACTATAGGCAGTCCTCACTAGCCCACTTCTACATGTGTCTTGGTGCTAGTGAGAATGTGAACATGCCAGAACGAGTGTGAAAGAATGAGTGGGTGAAATCAGTCTTAAAAATAAAAATCCCCTTCCCTTTCTGTGTGGTCTCGTGTTGAGTTTTGCTAGCTTGGTTGCAGCGTACCTGATGGAGGTAGTTGTGGAGTTTAGCCTCCCTGTGTCACTAGCCTTGTTCTGCCGTTACAGCAGAACAGCTATCGTGATGACGGTGGAAATAGAATCACAGAATCATTAAGGTTGGAAAAGACCTTTAAGATGAAGTCCAACCGTCAACCCAACACCACCATGCCCACTAAACCATGTCCCGAAGCGCCACGTCTACATGTTTTTTGAACACCTCCACTGATGGTGACTCGACCATTTCCCTGGGCAAACTGTTACAATGCTTGACCACTCTCTCACTAAAGAAATTTTTCCTAATATCCAATATTGGTTTCCTAATAACCATTATTGGTTCCTGGTTTTGTTTCAAGACAGGTTAGGGGTATAAATTACCACAAAACAAAAGCACAGCCCACCTTCAGAAGAGTTCCTCTAGTCCAGACACAGCCTCCCTTGAACTCCCTGCGCCCCAACGCAGCCCTGTGGTTTGTGTTCAAAGCAATGCAACAGACTCCAGAAGCCTGTTTAACCCCTGTTAAGTAAATGCCCAGTTACAGAGTAAAGGAGGGATCACACCCGAGAGATTTGGCCCCCATAAATTAGCAGGATGGGTTAAATCAAGACTTGAACCACTCTCTGCTGGCATGGCTCATCTGCTGGAGGGACTTGCAGTAGCATGGAGCTGTAATGCTTCAAAAGTATGTGTGCTACAAGCCTAGGCTGGGACAGACCGACATCTGGAGCTCCTGCAACAGCAAAAGCGATGCTTTACTATTATCCTCAGCCCCCGTGCCCAGGGAATTGTTGCCTGCCCCACATCACCCCCTCTTCTCCAGCCCCGGCACTGCAGGATCGGTACCATGATCCTTCCGTACACATCGGACCTTGGCTCAACAGCATTTGTGCTGCACAGTCAGTCCCTGGAGCAAAAGAGCAATACCGTGGGAGGGGGAAGAAAATTCAGTAAATCGCTGCAAGCGAAGTTCTGCAAAAGTGCTGTGTCAGCCAGTCCCCTTTCCCTTGGCCGTTAGCCGCAGGTACCCTGGCTGTAACCTCCAGCCCGGCTGCAGAGCCCTGGGGCTCTGATGAAAAGCACTTTTATAATAATAGAATAATAATTACTCCTCTGACTTCCCTTCAAGTCCGTGTGTCGCTGTTGTGAAACGGAGAGCTGGTGTGAATTGTTCTAGGTCTCTGTGGCTTCTCAGAAAAATGAATATAAAAACCGAAGAGCCTAAGCCACCACAATAGCTGTTTCTACACGAACAGCTTATACTACCAGCGTGTGGGATAGTGGCTTGTACAGATTGTTATTCCAGAGGAGCAGGTTAATGCTGCACTTGTTCTAACCTGGAGTTGGGCACTGCTTGATAGTTACCAGGGATTTGGCTTGTCCGCGTAGATGATCAAAGAGGTGGTGTTTACTGCTTGACCACAGTAGCCCCCGACATGAAATCAATTAATTAAAATTTCCTCACCAAGACAGCGTGATCCAAGGTTGTGGGCTTGTTTAATCTCAAAGTGAAACAGTATTCAAGTAAGCCCCACAGAGACAGCCTGGTCTGTCTCATCCTTCAACCAATCGATGCCAGTATTAAATAATAACGGCAAACAGGATGTAGCTGTGCCGAACTGCCAGGCCACGTATTTACCATTAAGCCTCTCCCAGCTTTTCATTTCTTTCATGTTCTTTTAATAGCATTTTCCAGAGATGCTTACTTGTTTTATCAGACCTAACAAGCTTCCTTGCTGGCCCAAATCAAAGACCTGACAGAGTCATAAAAAGTAACTGGCTTATTACGTTTGCCTTTCTTCTAAGAAGCCATCTCAAAATATAGATCAGGTGAGAAGTAAAAGGAGCAGCTCTAAAGCTGCCTTGTGTGTCCCTTGGTTGCCTTAAAACAGGAATTCAAGGCTCTGAGAGAAGGAAAACCTTCCTATGACCCACAAAACACAGTACGTTGACAGAGGCTGTTCTGCTCTGTCACACTGTTGTAATAGAGGTAATATAACATTCCTCTTCTGCTCGTTATAGATGATGTTTATGGATTTGGTGACATCAAGGAGCATATGCAGACTTCTGGCAACAAGACTCGCTGCTTTTCAGCAGCGCTGGAGTATTACAATGATTTTTGCTGCAGGAGAGCGGTGGGAGGTACCTCACCGCTTGGTTTGGTTAAAAAAACCCACCTAATCAGAGCTGAGGCTTTGAAATGAGTTGATCAAACTAAGTGGTCTTACTTAGGGATGTCTCAAGGTGCCTTTCCAATGCCAGTGGACTATGACATGGACATCTTCCTTCTGTAGAGAAAGTTGTTCTGTTAGGATCTTCCTTCCTCCCTACCTGCCTCCTCCAAGTAGAGGGCAAATGGTAGGAGGGAGACAAGTCAGGCCAATTCACCTTAAATGGTCTTCCTGTTCACATGAGGAACTCAGAATTCCCATAAGGCACTTTGAAAACTGGATGATGCCCTGAGCCCTACTCCTCATGGGCTAAAACGGTGCTGTGTTCCACTACAGACCCCATAAAGTCTCACCACCACCACTGAGGATGACCATTGACCATCAGAGTGCCAAGGCTGTCTGCTGAGCTACCAGTAGCCAACACTGCCAATCGTCGCTCCCCATCATGGAATAAGGGAAGGGGGAATTCAGCATCTCATGTTTTGGTGGGTCTGAGCAGATGAGAACCCATATATATGTTTTGTTTGACTTTAAGACAAGCTTCTGCATGAATCTGGTTTACATGATTCATTTTCTTGCCAACATCAAATTTAAAACTCTAAGTATGGCAAAAAGGAGTCAGGAACCAGGGTCTGAGTTTCTCCCGCTAGTCTGTGCGTTGCTCAGTCCCCACCAAGCCCTGATGAAGCTCTGCGAGGTCTGCCAAGTGAAGGAGGTCTGGGGCTGACGTGTGTAACTGGGAAGTCTCTGCAGTAACTGGCCACCAGTCACAATTCGCTCAGTTCTCCTGATACCCAGAATAAACAAGAACTGGCCTTTGTCGCTGCAGCGGACGTGCAGCCCCTGCAAAGGCTGTCCCTGGTGTCCTGTATGTTTATAGCTAATGTAATTCATGCCAGGAATAGCTGAATTTTATCTGATACAGCATAAGTCCTCCTCTGAACTAAGCCATTAGAAAGGCTTGGTATTGTCTTGCTGGAGTATGCTGGGCAGGAAGGGCAAAGAGAAAACCAGGATTAGAGATATATTTCTGGATAACTTTTGTATTACTACCATTTTAACGTTGCTTTGGCGGCATACAGTGGCCTCGGAATGCAAATGCATACCTGAGCGCAGCTGTCAGGCCACCAGAACATTGGAGAGTTTTATGCTTTGCAGGGTCCCCCCAAAACAGCTAGACCCTGCTCCCTGCCCTGTCACCGCTCCCCGAAGCAGCGCTAGCCATGATCCCCTGGGATGTTTGCCCAGCTAGTGACCACAGAGGGGCTCAGAAAGTCTCTGCTGAACAGTGCGGAGTCACTCGGGTGGCTCTACGTGTTGTTTCTGCATTGCTTTTACTCCCTCGTGTCCGTGACTGATGTGGGTAGAGCAGCGATGGTTGTACCTGTAAGAAGGGGCTTCTGCTGGTTTGGTTCCATAAATTTGTAGGAATGTGCAACACCTGCATAAGGACCCGTTCTGTCTGGATGCATCTGAGCTAGGAGAGTTCCTGCTTTAATTATGCCATCTCATAATGGGAATGATTTAAAACTATAAAAATACTACATGTAAACATAGTCTCAAGACTAGATGAAGTCTTCAGCAGAGTTTGATGTCCGAAGTGAGGAGTCTCTCTGTTTCTCTGACAGTATTCTGAAAAGCAATATTATAAATTCATGCTGAGGTTCAAAGGATTCATCAGGGTTCAGAGAAACCCCCAAAACCCCTTTTACTCTTCCTCCCTCCTCCCCTTGTACTCCTCAGCCATAGAAAGGGCAATATTGTCACGTTTGCCATAGTCGTGATGAGGCGTCACTAAATTTCCATGCTTTAGAAAACACCGGTACAACCTGCGCAGTGTCCGGGTGCTCCTGAGGGTCGAGTGAATCCCAGAATTACTTCTGCGAGACCAGCAATAAATTATCTGGACAATTAGTTGCTACCTGTGCTTTATATCCTCAGTCTGCAGCATCCTTGTATCAGCAGATTTGCACCTAGAAAGCTTCTCTAGGTTTTACATGCCTCCTCCAGCTTTTTGTCTTCATCAAATGAGGGGTTATGGCAGTTCCTAATATTTTTTACTCTCCCATTGCATAGCCACTTCACATCTAATATTTCTTGGCAGATTTTTCAATAGTAGCTGTAGTCAGGGGACTAGTGAGAAGTCTAATGCATCACTTATCTCTCTTATAGTGCTATTTATTTCAGTGTCTATCAGCTCCTTGTGAGCAATATTTTAACAAACAGGCGAGAGTGGGGATCGCCAACTTGTGAATTATGTTGATAGTTGTTCCTCTTTTTTTTTTTTTTTTTTAAACTCTGCAGATCCTCTTGAGTTCAGAGGCAGCGAGACCCCAGAGATCTACCAGGGGTCATCACGCATCAATCTCCTGCCACCAGAACTGACCGTGAGATACAGATGTTCTGTTGCTTCTTAGCTGGTCAAATGCAACACAGACCCCATGCTCAAAGCTACTTGATTTTGGTCGCCAGTTCCTGAGGGTCCTTGATTTCAAGGAAGTCCCCTGTAGGAAAAAAGCCTAGACCACAAGCTCAGAATGCCCCAGCTTGCAGAAAGCCTGGGGTGGGATATTGCTGGCGGCGAGGCTGAGGATAATTACGGCAAGCGGGGAGCCCCGAGGGACGCAGGCACCGCGTTTTCTCATGCGGCTGCTCCGCTTGCCAAGGTTAGCAGACCCCTTCCTACGGCGGCACATTTCACTGATCAAAGGAAGAACGGGGCAGCGATTTATGGCGTATGACAGCTTGAAAAGCAATGCTTTTCACCAGAGGCTGCCGTACACAGAGACGAGATTGACAACCCAGCTGCTGCCTTTCATTTGGAAGCTGGCTTCTTCCTCGGTGGTCAGCACCAGACCTTGGCTGGAGCAGCTGCGGCATCATCCAAACCCTCCTCCGCTGGGACAACTTGCTCCGAGGCCAGCTTAAATCACTCAAGAACACCCTTATATTTTGCTATAGGCCCAAAGAAAGGTATTTGCCAAGAGCTGGTAGATTCACATTAAAGAATGGCTATAGCTTTTCCAGTCTTTCAATCTTTAAGTATCTTCCCAGAGGCATGAAAATGTGTAAATAAGCCAGCTCCAGTTTTCCCTTTCAGCGCCAACTTCTTAACAAAAAAGTCTCCATCAAGCCCGACAGCATTTAATGCTCTATCATTAACAAACCATTTGCTTTTCTCCTGTCCTGAAAAAGGTATTTGATAATATAAAGGACTCTTGACCCTATGACATGTTATGATGGGGTCATTTATATCCTTCATTTTAGCATCCTATACCTTGGTGTTCCCACGGTCTAACTGTTGGATCTACTCACAGTAACCCGGTAGACACTTATTTCACAGCACCTCATGTGCTCAGAAGTTTCCAGGCTTTGCAGAATTGTACCCGCAGCAGTACTTTGCCACTCCTTTTGCCGAGCTTTATGTTGCTGGGTTTAACAGGCAGGTTGGCCACGTGCAGGTTTCTCTGCAATTCATCCTGCTCCTGCTTCCAATGACTGCAGCCAGGCGAGACCTCGGCAACGTGGGGCTCCACTGTGCGCCTCTGGATACATCTGCTGTAGCTAACTGGAATAGGTGGACCTCCATTAGGCAGCATTTTCAACAGTGTCCTTAAATGTTCCTGGTTGCTGCACATTAAGTGTTCATTCTCCAAAGATTCCCATAAAACCCGTGTCCTCCAGCACAGCCAATACCTCCCTCGTCTCACATAGTTTGAAGGCTACTGAAAGAGGTGGTGGGGACAGAGAGGTGGCTGGATGCTGGTGAAGTTGGGGAGAATCACAGAAAATATGGTAGCTTGTAAAGCGTTGCCCCGGAGCTGGCACCAGCTTCAACCCCAGCCATCCACACTGGAACACAATGCATGATCCCGTATTTTAACTGTGTGGTAGTCTCTGCTGCAGGGAGCAGAACCAATCCATACAAGGGCAAGGTGAACTCAAAGACGTATCCACTGATTTTTGGTCAAGAGCCTTGTTTTTCCAAATGAGCTCCTCAGAGCACGAGAGCAGGAATGATTTTCAGCCTTTTGTATGTCTCTTATTTGGAGCAACATGATCCTTTATAGCACGATTTGGAGATGGACCTTGGTCTGGCTGAGTGACCCTACCCGCACGAATCTGATCTAATAAGGTGTTTTTATCCCTTTTTTGCGTCTCCTCATTTCCATGGGAATCTTTTTCTTTTCTTCTTTTTGCACCTCTTACAGAGAAACTTGTTGATACCCATGAAGACAGGAGTGGTGATTTTGGGGCATTTTGGCAGGGCTGCCAGGGTTCCCTGCTCCCCGTGCCAGGCTCCTCAGGGAAGTGGTGACCTCTGATGTTCTCTGCCGGGTGGTAGCTAGAGATGAGCTGGGATAGCCGAGTTTGGTATATACGGAGCAACATTTACAATTTTACATATTTATTTATCCCCCGTTTTCAAGGAAACACATCAAAACATCTGAGCACCAATTTGAGCATCTGGTGGAGCATTGTATGACCAGTCTGGTTCATCAGGGGGTTGGGGCTTGGTATTACCCCGTTGGCCCTCCATAGACGTGCCAGCCTTGATTTATGGAGCTCTCCTGAGGACTCCCGAGAAGCTACCTCCATACCAGGGTGAGCAGGCAGCGTCCTGGGCAAGCGGGTGCCCTGAGATGTGGTGGGATGGAGAGAGACACGAGGACAGCATGCAGGGCACGGCTGAGACTGGATCCCCTCTGCCAAACCCATCCTACCTCCTCCGCACGTGGAGCCCCTCTCCCCAGCTCACTCCGAGTTTCCACAGCTTGTCCCCTTCTTGCAAGGTGTTTGGAGGACTCGGGCAAAACGCAGAACACCCTTTAGAGGTCTCAGTGGTTCATCTCTATTTACATCTATTCTCGCTGGGCTGCACTTGTTAGTTCTGTGCAGCCCCAAACATTACTCACGCAGGTTTTGTGGAAAGCTGTGTGTTTGGAGCCAGGAGCAGGAGAATCAATGCGAGCTGGTTCCGCCCGCGTTTGCCTTCCGTGCTCGGATCCCCTGCCATTTCATCAGGTGTGTGCGTGAAGGTTTTCCTCCACCCCAGCATCCTGGTTACATCTAAAAGCTCACCCGGCCTTGGCAACTCTTCCACTCTCCTTTAAGGAAGTTCTCCTTAAATTACCATTATTTTGTCAGCAACAGGCACGCTTCATTATTAATAATTAAGTAGGAAAACTGCCTTAGTATCAGCGCTGCTGACACACGTCTTGAGCTGGCACCAGGCTTCCAAAGAGAATTGCTTGAAAGGGGTAGTTAGGGAAGCAATTTCCTTGCTGGTGCGTGCTAATGTGCATCTCCAAGCCTTGGAGCTGCTGGAGCCGGGGAGTCGAGCAGCTCCGTTGAATGGTGCCTCCTTGGGGATCGGCGTCTTGTTTCATCAGGGCCATCTGCTCGCAGCACAGCCTCCGTCAGCTCCAAGTCCTACAACAAGCTGCTTTCATTGCTGGCTGGAAATGGTCTGAAAAATCTGAGTGTTGTAGGTAAACACGAGGTGAGGCTATGGGATACAGCCATCCAGGGAGTCATCTCGCCGGCGGGCATTTACGGGGTGTTAGCACGCATGCAGAGGGGCCCAGAGCCGTCGGGCGTCTTGCCGCAGACCCGGCTGAGGTGTGAGCTGGAGCTGCGCTCCCTGCTTGTGCCGGCGGCCGGTCGGAGGGGGTGGGATGGGGCACCTCTCCCGTGCCGCACAAACGCCTGACAACCAGGCTGCCCCGAAGGCCCAGCGGCGCTGGAGCCGGGCTCTGCCCTCAGCGCGCGCAGAGGTCTCAGTTTTGCAAAGGCCAGTTCTTTGTTTGCTGTTGCTGGGACGAAAGCCTGACTTTATATTCAAGGGGCTATTCGAAGCTGCCAGAGCCCAATGAAACTTACTGCCTGCCCGGTTAAGTGAATCCTTCGCGTCCCCTTCTTCCTCAGCTCCTCTTCGTCACCGATTCTGCGCGCGTCACCGGGCGGGAAAGCAGCCTGCGATACGTTTGCCGGGGGTGCTTTATTGGAGGTCCGTTGGTTAAGCGGATTTATTGCGTTGCCTCTGTGTCCCCGGGGTCCCTGTGAGCCAACTTGCCAACGGCCCAAGCGTCGCTGGAAGGGCAGCGTCCTCAGCACGGCACGGCGGGCGTCCCGCTGGCGGAACGGGGTCTTCCCAAAGCAACCCCTTGACAGCGGCGGCACAAATACAACGCGAGCAACGCTTCCCATGCTAAAGAGTATTTCCTGCGTAAATGTGTGTCCTCCTCCCCCAGCCTCGAGTAGGTACGTGTAGGACAGACCTTGGAAGATCGCTGCCCCTTCCACGGTGAATTCAGACCCGAGGATATCCCCGAACCCCGGACTGGACACAGGAGAGTGAGTATAAATACAAATTTCTAACGGCTGCCCCATCCAGTCTGGATATGTAGACCCATGTAGGTTTTATCATTTACTTTTTATTTTTACTTTTCTTATATTCCTTGTTTGTTTGCTTGTTTGTTTTTGGCAGGCATTATTCGTAGGGATTGCACAGCTCCACCACCCAAGGTAAGGAAGAGGCTAGCATCCCAGCGGCCAGTTCCCACACTTTGTTTAGGAACAAGCGGAAGAGATGTTGTGTTTAATTATCTCAGCCTGCCTACCACGGTGTTTTCACTAATACTTGGGTCTAATGAGATAGGAAATCTGGGCCATTGTGTGCTGGTGGATATATTCCTCCTTTCTTCAGCTAAACGCGTTATCGGATGACTTCCACGGAGATGAGCAACTGCTTCCTTTGAACTCATCAGCCGTCAAGGTTCTAATTTGCTTAGACCACCTGCTTGGCTAATATTACCGCGGGCCTCTTGTTTTCTCTCTGAAGTGCTAAAGAGAAACGCAGACGGTGCCTGGATGTTGCCGTACCGAGCCGCCCCGCATGCCGGCAGTGGAGGTCGGCCAGACCATGCCGTCAGCTCTGCCCCAGCCAAAAACCGATGGCACGGACTACGCAAACCCGGCGAACAGCCTCCGCTCTCCGCCCCGGGACTTGCAGCCCTGCAGAAATGCTCCGTCTGGATCCGTGAAGATCCCAAGGTCCCCCAGGAACTGCCACATAAAGCAGAATTATCCTGCTTCTCCACACCCGTGTGTTCGCGCGGGGCTGGCTGGGGTGTCTCTGCTCCCAGGGCACAAGGTCTGCACACTGGATGCTCCATCCGCGGGGAAGAGACTTGACTGCGGAGATGTTGATGAGTGCCCCAGCCGATTAGCCCTGGAGGAGGAGGTTTGGTCCAGCCAGCTCAGGGATCCTTCTATCGCCCCGATACGTATGGGCACCCGCCCCGCAACGCGTCTAGCGATGCAGCAGGGTTTCTTCCACGGGTGGCAGATGTATTTTTTAATTACCATAGAAACCTCCAAACATCACAGCGTATGCGGTTACGTCACGATCTCGCTCCTCTGTGTCTGCTTCGTCAGGACGCTATGGGTAGTAGGTGCTTGTAATCTCCCAAGAGGCAGATGATTTTTTGGGGTTTTATTATCAGATGTGCTCTTGATGTCTCCTGGAGCATGGGACAGGCTCTGTGGCCTCGGTCCTTTTACTCTTGCTCGTTCATGACGTGCTGCGCGGGTGGGGACGCCATCTCTCGCTGATCTGCCCGGCCTCGCAGAGGGTTGCCCTTGGTCATTTCAGCCCTAAATATTCTTCCGATCGCTGCTATTACCACTTTAGATGTGCAAAATGCAAAACCCGAGCGGCGTTGTCAGCAAAGCAAGCTTGGCAACCCTTAAATTAGCAACGTGCAATCACACGGCGTTCTGCCCGGAGCTCCTCGTGCCGTTAACGCCGACAGTTTAACGAGCCTCGCTCCGCGTTCCCGTGCAAGACGCACACACCGGTGCGGCAGACGGCGTGTCCTCGCAGCTCGGCGGTCCGTCCCTCAGCACGCCCGGACGGCGGGAGGACGGTCGGCACCGAGGTGAGGGGAAAGGGGCTCTTTGATTGACCGTTTCTTGGGATGGAGCTGGAGGATGAGACAGATGGCTGGGGTTTGTTGGCAGGGAACTCCGCTCCTGTTTGTTTAATTAGTCACCAGACATACCGAAAGCTAAAGCGTGTTACGTGCAAACTCATTAAGCAGGGTGAGATGGACCATTTGCTCCTATATGTGCTCTTGACACATAGGAAGCGCTGGAAGTGATGCGGTGATCCTCATCTCGTGGTCCTGCCACGGGATGGACGCTCCTGCATACGGGACTGGGCATTCCCAGTGGCTTCGGGCAGCCTTCACCTCCCAGATACTTTTTTCCCCCTCAAATGGGACGGATTCAGCCATGAGCATCGCTTTTTAAGCCAAAGGGTGCACGGACGCCGCGTGTTCCTTCCTCCAGCACCCACCGCAGCACGCAGCCACTTTTGGGGAACGGATTTACCGGTGGAGGGGTTCAGCCCCCGGTTTGCCAAAATCCCATCGCGTCTCCCTCCCTCGCCATCTCCTGACGCCGGGTACGTCTCTTACCCACCTCCGAGCTTGTCTGCAAAGCAACGGGGACCAGAAATTGCTGCCAGGGTACCCGTGTCGTGCGTCCCCTGACGCGCAAGCCGTGCGTGCATCAGGCATGTGACGTCCTTTTGCTGTGCCCACAAGTAACCACCCCGTCCACCTTTATTTATGCTTTATTATAATCATTCTGCTCACTATTTGCCGTCTTCTTGCCAACGCTCGTGCTTGCGTTGTACCGGGGCAGCGTTTCCCCCTGAGCGCGTGCCGACATGCGGGGGAAAAAAAAAAAAATTTTAAAAAAATTAAGTTCAAAAATCCCCTTTTCTTGCCGATTCGACGTTTACCGGAGCAAAAAGTAGCATTTTTCCCCTCCTCCCCCAAACCCCCCCCAGCCACAACCCCTGCCGTTGCCCCGCACGCCACTAGATGGTGGTTTCCTCCAGCGGCAAACCCGCAGCCGGGGGGGGGGGGGGGGGGGGGGGGGAGGGAGTGGGCGCGCGCCCCGCCCCCTCTATGACGTCACCCCTATGCAAATGAGCGGCATGTGGGGAGCGGGGGCTCGGCGCGCCGCCGGCCTCAGTCTCGCGCCGCCGCCGCTCGCGGCCCCCCCCTTCCCCCTCCCATCTCTCCCCCCCCCCTCCCCTTTCCCCGTCATGGCACGGCCCCCCCCCGGGGCCCGAGCGAGTCAGGTGAGTGCGTTCATTTTTGGGGGGGGGGGGGTGCGGGGGGCGGGGGCCGAGCTGGGGCGAGGGTTGCTTCCAGCGTGGAGGGTGTATCGGGGGTCTGCTCGTTTGAGGAGGAGGAAGGCTGCGGTGCCAGGGCCGAGGGCGAGCCTTCCTCCTCCTCCTTCTCCCCCTCCTCCTCCCCGTGCCTGACGTCCCCCCTCTCTCTTCCAGGTGTGAGGCCCCGCCGGGAGGAGGCAGCCCCCGCCGCGCCCTGCCCTGCCCGCCGCAGCCTGCCTGGGGGCAGCCCCGGCGCTGGCGTTTTCCTCTTTTTTTAGCTTTTTTTTTGGCTGTTGCGTTTTTTTGTTTGGTTTTTTTTTTCCCCCCCGATCGCCTACACCACCACCTCCCCCCTCCGCCCCGTGTCGCCGTCAGGGAACCCAGCGCCGCACCGGAGCCAGAAGAGCGGGAGCAAAACCCACCCCAGGCCGAAAACTGCGTCCAAAACCAAACCCACCCTTTTTATTGCAAAGGAGAGATTTTTTTGGTTCTTTTTTCTTAATTTTTATTATCATAATTTTTTTAAATCCTGACCCCAGACACAGGGGAGGCAGCGGAGTCGGGGCAGGGAGGTTTTCCCAGTTATTTATTCTCTCCTCCCGCAGAGGTGTCGTCCCCGGCCTTGGGCTCACCATGATGTTTCGAGACCAGGTTGGCGTGTTGGCCGGCTGGTTCAAGGGCTGGAACGAGTGCGAGCAGACTGTTGCGCTGCTCTCGCTGCTGAAACGCGTCAGCCGGACCCAGGCTCGCTTCCTCCAGCTCTGCTTGGAGCACTCCCTGGCAGACTGCACCGAGCTCCACATCCTCGAAGGGGAGGCCAACAACCCCGGTGAGTGGGTTTTGTTGTTTTGGTGGTTTTTGGGGGTTTTGTTTTTTTTTGTTTGTTTGGGGTTTTTTTGTTTGTTTTGTTTGTTTTTTTCCGCAAACCTGCGTGAACGATGCTCTAATGCAGGCAAAATTAAAAAAAAAAAAAAACCACCAAAAAAAAACCCACCCGAAAACCCACCCAAGAGGTGGGAGGTGGGGGAGCCGGGGCTCCCCAGCTTGATTGCATGAACAGCTTCTCTTCTTACGTTCTGCCTTTTCAAACGGGTGATGGCTTATTTCAGTTTGATTTTTCACAGCAAACTACTCCACTCTATGGCGTGGTGTAACTACGGTAGCATGAATGATTGGTGGTTTTTTTTCCTCTCTACGCCCCCCCCCCCTTCCTCCTTCCATGCAGTTTCCTGTGAAATAAGTAAGTCAGGTCACGTAGAGTCTGGATTTTCTAGGCTTCTTTTGGACAACGTGGCTTGCTTTGCTTTCTGCAACATGCAGAAGCAGCTCATCGCTACCTTAGACGAACTGTTATTTTCTAAAGGTCTGGGCAGCTGGGTTATCCTTTTTTTTTTTTTTTTTTTAATGTGGCAATTCCTATTTCATCATTCAGATCCTGTTTGGACGCATTTTTTCCTGCAGCTCTGAATACCCCCTTGTGTTTTAGTGGAGCTCTAAGAAAATATGAGTAGACTGTTTTATGCTACTGAATGTACAGGATGCATTACAGAAAATGTGCATGGCTATGAAAGTATATTTTGGTTTTGTTTATACACCATTAGAAGTTACTCAACTCTGCAAAAGTAAATGGAGCTAGAGCAGGATGAAAATGGCATAAGTGATGTGCAAATCGCGCCGTGTGTTCATGTGTGTGTTAATTCATGGGTGTGTATGTTACAAACACATACGTTCCTAAGTGTGCATGTGCAGATATACGCAGGGATGCGAGTCACTTTAAGCAGAGTTTCTGAAATACAGAGTATGAGCAGGGAGGGCAAAATCTGCATTTAAGTTGCATAGTTCCATTTCCCCAATGCCTCCAAAAAAGCCCAACAACAGCAAAAAAATAGCAAAGCCCTCCCCCCCTCCCAGCCCCGGTCCTGTTGCAAAGCATCCTTTTTGCTTAAAATCCTGGGGGGGGCCCAGGAGCTCTTGCTTTTCAGGCTGTGCGTGTCAAAGCGGTGCCGGGGAGCAACCGGCTGCGTTTCATGATGGGTGGAAATCTTGCGGGTTGGCGGTGGCCGGATCCCGAACAGAGCCCCCAGTGTTGACGGGGCAGGAGGAATGCAGGGTCCTTCTCCAGCTGTTCCCCATTAGAGCACCGAGCCGGCAGGATTTGGCAGCTGCCTGTGCTGCCATTTGATGACAAGGTCCAGCGCAACGCCGTGTTCCACTGAGGATGGATTTAAGTTCTTCTGCAGGAAACCAAGCCCAGGGGCTGCTCTGGCGTGAGGGGGTCTGGGCTGGCTATGGGGGAGCGAGGCTGGAATTGGCCGTTGCCTTATATAGCTCGTAGGAATGAGCGAGGGAGGAATGCTGCCGAGTGCGTCTGGGCGCAATACTGCTGGTTTTATAAACAGCTGAAGGGCCGAACCTCATCCCTTTGGGTGGGGAGGCCCTGGGGGGGACAGG
Source organism: Phaethon aethereus (assembly GCF_964289735.1). NCBI lineage: Eukaryota > Metazoa > Chordata > Aves > Phaethontiformes > Phaethontidae > Phaethon > Phaethon aethereus. The sequence continues at coordinate 4,884,529 of NC_138579.1, forward strand.
GAGGGAGCATGCTCTCTAAACTCAGCTGCTCCAGGGTAAATGTGCGGCCTCCCGTGCCGGCCTTAGCACGGGCTTGCTGTGATTCCCGCTGCAAGTTGGCGTGGCAGTATATTTTTAAACATATATATATTTTTTTTTTTTTGTAATCAGATCAGCATCGCAGTTCTTGATTCAAATTGTGGTTTTGGTGGTAGCCCTGTCCCCTAGGTTGGTCAGGTAATTAGAGGGGGGTGATTTACCTCCCAACCACAGAAAAGGCAAATTACGAAGGAAAAGAGCGTTTTAAAGTCTTCCCAGATACAAAGTCGTGTGCGGCCGTCTGTGTGGTGGCATTTGCTCGCTGTAAGCCAAGGTGGAAACCAGGGGCTGGACCCTTCCCATCTCTACTTGTGCAAGCAATCCCTGCTTGCCCCTGTAATCCCATTGACCTTGCTTGGCGCGAGGACTTCTCCTGCGAGCGGAGCTTGGCATGCAGCCTCCTGCCTGTCCCACAGTGCGTTTGTGGAGCTGCCTGCGCTTTCCCTGGCGTTTCTTCCCAAAATCAGCTGTTACTCCAGGGCATTTGTAATGCTGACAGCAAAACAGGGATCTGTTGAATTCCTCTTTCAGGGCAAACACCCCTCCATACGGCTTTCCCATGGGATGGATATCTCCATGCATGTGAGCCGGACAATCCTGTTGTGGTGGAGGGAAGGGTAGCTGAGGTTTGCAACCAAGAACCATTACGAAATAGCTTCTAGTCTCCAGTGTTAATGCTGTCTTCTTCGTAAAACCACCTGTATTTATTAAATCGCTCCTGTTCAGTGCCCGTTTTGCAGTCTGGCATTTGTCACTTGCCTGGCAATGGAATCACATCAAGTTCTTCTGAAAAGCAGCGTCATCATCTAACCTCGCGTTACGCTTTACTGTTTGAATCCTGTTGTTTGCATAACTAACTTGGGCTCAATTCCCTCTCAGGCTGGGGGCTGAGGTGGCTCCGTGCTATGTTTTCCTGGCGTTTGCTGATGTGGAAATGGTGGCTGCCTGCTTGTAGGTGCCCCACTAAGCATCCTTGTTGATGTTGGGGACGTGATGATGGTGGTGTGCAAGGGACCACGGGATGACAGGAGTGCACAGCCTAGGTGGATCGTAGGAGCTGGTGGTAAGACGTGGTGTGGTCACCTTTGATGAAGCACGGGTGAAATCCTCTATCTGGCAAGGGGTGTCACCATGACTTAAGCAACGCTGGCCTGAATGCAACGTGCTGGTCTAACATGCCAGAGCAAGTGTCTGAATTGATTTAAACAGTGGGTCCTCATGAGAATTGGGTTGGTTTGTATGTGCAGGACCTGTATGTGCCTGCCCCAACCCTGTTGGAGAGGTGGGAAAACTTGAACGTTACCCCTAGTTCATGGTCTTTAGGAGGAGGTGGCAGCCCTGCTGTGCTCCTTGGTGGATGGACATGGTCCTCGGCAATGTTGTCGCCAACAATTGAGATCAGGAGGGGGCCCAAAGGGAGACCAGAGCATGAAATCCTCACTGGCTGGTGGAGCTGGGCTCATGAACCTGTGGGTGCGTGGACCAGGCATGGAGGAAAACTCCTTTTAACGAAGGTGTCCAGGTTTTTTCTTGCCTGGTGGACTCCAAATGAGAGATGTACTGCATGGCAGATGAGATTGGAAAACTTCAAGGAAGAAAAGTAACTTTTTTTTTTTTTTTTTAAAAACTAGCTAATTGACATGGATAAGCAAGTATATTTATTTTGCAGGAGTTCTATCTTGTTTTTTCCAAGTTTGAGGGTCTTTTTCATAATGACAGCCAAGCCTTTCCTGTTAGGACGGCAAACCCAGTGTGGCTCTGCTGGATATGGCCACGTATGACCCTCAAAAAGCCCTGAGGAGCCTCCTGCTTCTGTGGCTCTTTGGATACCTGCTCAAGCATGGAGGGATGGATATAACCACATTGCCCACCTCAGTTGAGAGACATCTTGCAGAAAGCTACACTGGTGTCTCGGAGCACACCAGGGATGTGGTGACTAAATGTGGTGAGGGGGGCTGTATAGACGGCTGTGAGACCACCTGCAATCCATAGTGCATTTAAAGGTATTGCTTGATTGTAATGGTAAAATAGAAGTGAGAAGCAAATATGGAGGGAAATCTATATGTTTCTTTATTAGGTGAAGCGTACAGCTTGGGGGTGTCATACATGGTGGCTCAGGGGAGCCTCACAGAGCTTTAATGGTTTAAGTGGTGAAGAGTGTGGGTTGCTGCTAATTCAGTTTGAGCGCAAATGGCTTGGCCTGCTGTGCATGGAGAAGAATATGGAAACCATATTATCTGTGCACAGAAATAGAAGTTTCAGGTATTGCACAGCGCTATTTAGAAGCCTGCTATAACTTCCTTCCTTCCTTCCAGCCTGGCCTCGCTGGGCGGCTTCGATCCCAGCTGCTCGGAGCCGTCAGGACGCGGCGACCTCCTGCGAGCCGCCAGTAAAGGTCAGGCAGGAGCGTAATGGGAGCTGTGCTCCTCCTGCGCTCGCCGGCTGGGGCTGAGACACCGAGGGGTGCCGGGTACGGCCGCTCCGGGCCATGGGGTACAGACCCGATGAGAAGGTATAGCGGGGCCGCTGTATCCATGAAGCGTGGTCCATAGGCTTTTGACATTGAGTGCAGGGTGTGCTTCTGCTCCCACCTGTGCAGGCATCCCCTCTCTGACAGCCAGAGGCATGACGGGTTTTCTTGGGACTTCCAGCGTAGTCCCACATCCCATCCCACCAGCCCCGGCTTCAGAGCTGTCGTGGCTTCCTTCCTCCTGCGGTCTTTGCTGGTCAACGTCGATGCCCAAAGGTTCCTGTGGGTCCTCCAGGCATCCAAACACCCATCTGCGCTGGTGGTAGCAGAGTGACAGCTCTAAGCTCTTGGTTTTGAAGGACAGCAGGCTTTCTTTGCCCTGTGCATGGGACATTAACTACTTCAGGCCAAAATCTTTATTTCATTTTGGCAGGCTGTCAAGTGTCACAATGAGAGCATCAAAATTACCTAGATTTCTTGGCCTGGGGAGGACTGGCCAGAGGAAGAGACAAGGGCTGGAGGGAGTGGTGATGTCTTTAAGTAAACCAACTGATGCAGCTGGAAAAAACGGCCAAGCAGGAAGATGCACCAGCTCAAAGGAGGGCTTGTGTGGTTGGTTGGTTTGTTTTTTTTCCCCTCCTGACTGTGCCAGCTGGTCTATTAAAAGGTACTACATGTTCCTGCACACCTTGCCTCTTATAATCTTAGGCTGTTGTGGCTCCAGCCCTACGACTGTTGCTGCCACCGCAGCTGCAGACAGTCTCCCAGCTCATCGGGAAGCTGCTACGCCTCTGCTGTGTGAATTTTGCAGTTCATCCCCAGTGACCCCCACTGTTGGAAAACCATCCCGGTGCCCAGTTTGAAGATGGTTCTCAATTTCTAAAAATTTTTCTTGGGTCACTGTTGCATTGCAATGCTGAGCTCTAGTTTAAAAGTGCCCTTGGGCTGTGGGAGAGCATCTCTGGGCTGTCCCGTGCTGGGGACCGGAGGGGCCAAGCAGGCATCCCAGGAGGAGGACAAGGGGCAAGGAGCTAAGCCCTGTGCTCGGTGGGAGCGATAAGAAGTTTTACGTGCAACGCCGGACGCTGGCATTGCGTGGTCCCTCTGCACGCTTGCCTCTACCCGGAGGGGGGTGTGAGCATTCCTGCCAGCTCTGCTCATTAAAAATCATGAGCTGGGATTCTTAAATGGAGAGATCTGCTGAGCTGTTGGACGCTGGCTTCTTTTTAATCTGCATGCTGTTGCTTGAGCTGGTGCCATGCATCTTGCCCAGGTTTTGTTTGCAAACTTGAGGGCTAAAAGCTGTCTGTGCTGGGTTTTTTTGGAGAACAGCAAGGGGAGGGGTATAGAGGTACAGCGCAACATTAGCCGGGGCTTTGAACAAGGCTACGCACCCAGTATCCGGCTGCAATTCAAAGATATTTTTCTTTTTAAAGATGCTTTTCAGAATAGCTGTGAGAAGCACTGCAGGCCAGCGTTTGGCTCACGCCAGCCCTGGCTGGAGGCAGGTCTGTGGCACGGAGTGAGGAAGGCTCCCCTTTGCTCTCCCCCGCACCCTGTTGATGGGACCGAGAGGAGATGCCTCTGGGCTTGTGCTTAACTCTTCTGTATTTTCTCCTATTTGCTTAAAAATGCCTTCCCTCGCGGTTCCTGGCACTCATCCCTTGCAGTTGGAGAAGAGGGAGAAGCTCCCTGTGCTCGCTCCCAAAGCACCGGCGGTACCGATGGCGAGGTTTGCTCCCCAGGGCAGAGCTCACAGGGGCTGGGCCGTTTGAGTGGCCGGCGTGCCTCTTCCTGCGCAGCACAGCTTGCCGGGGGTAACTTTTTTTTGGGGGTAGCAATGCTTAAAATGGGGTAGGGGGGGAGAAAAAAGTTAACTAATGAGAACAGGGTGGTTTGCTGCCCTGAGCATGGTGCTGGTTTTTGCCAGCTGCTGCGGGTGGGCTGCTCTCTCCCAAAGAGACTTTTCCATACTTTGCAGTGTCCTTTTACCATTTTGTCATAAAATGCATGCCTCAGTGAGGGCTTAATTCCCCCAGTGACTGCAGTTTGGAAAAATCTCACTGTTGAAGTGCATGTGAAAGATGCAGAGAAGCATTTCGTGCCTTGTCGCAGACCTGAGCTGGAGTTTTCAGCCTGGACCAACTTGTTGTCCCTTGAGTTCTATCCATATACTACCCTCCTGTGCAGACATCTCGTGTTTGCGCTCGGAAAAGTAGTCAAATTTAAGTTCTGCAGGGGCTGCAGGAAGACTGTACATGAAAGGGAGGAACTGCACGGAGCATCACTGATGGTGTATGGCAGTCTTCAACCCATCAAGATCTGGATTGATGGGAGAGGTCAAGGATAGCTTTAGATTGGGAGCTGAATAAGAACCAACTGTAGAGCTGTCAATTAAAATAATCTAGTTTGCGAATACATTTATCTTCAAATGAGATTAAATGGATGAATGGGGAGAGCACTCTGGTCGTAACCCGGGCTGTTGCTGGTGGATGATCATCTGTGCAGTTACATGCTTTGGCATGTTGGACCTCAGCATCTGAATGACGCTGCGTGCCCGTCTCACCATTTCTATTTTATGCACTTGCATTTGGGCCAGTTGCTTTTAAAACAGTTGATGTTTCGGTCAGCCAAAGTTTCCTGCAAAGTTTCCCTGAAGCAGTTGGTGAACGTTTCTGTGGGCCAGGTGGATCACTGTGAGAATTCCCATCTTCCTACAATTTCTCAAGCCCTGGCCTTTCTTCTTCTCATCTTCCATCAAAAAAATACCATTATAATTTAATTTGTGGCCTGTGAAAGCAGTTTTTTTTCCAAGCTGGGAGTTATGTTTGCAATCACTGTGAGTAACTGAAATAGTAATTGGTGTGAACGCTTGCTTTATTTTAAGATGCATTCGTCAGTGCTTTAGCTCTCCAGCTTCATGCTTGTGTCTAATGTTACTGCAGATAACTGTTCGGAGAAAGGGCACCCCTTGCACCAACACTGCATCCAAACCGCAGGAGTCAGAGGCGACAGCTCCTCAGGGGTTGGAGTCGTCAGAGGGTGGAGAAGCTGATGTACTGTGGCAGCAGCTGGGCTCTGTTTTGGGGTTCCCACCTGATCGCCCCAGTCTTCTCCCCACTTCTTGCATGGCACGGAGGAGTGCAGGAGCCCACGGCAAAGCACAAGTCATCATGTCTGAAACCCTTTCTGTCTGCAGAAACCCAGGAGTGGGGCTTGGCACCGAGGGTTGCAGCTGGGATGAACCCTGACATGAATCATCTGTGTGCACATACGTACCTCTGAGTGTGCACGTGCCCTTTGTATTTTCTATTTTCAATGAATAAACCAGAGCATTACTTTTTTTTTTTTTACTAACTCTTGGTTATGCAAGAGCTTCTAAGGGATCTAAGTGACAGTGCGGGCCCCGATGCAGAGGACGCACGGGCTTGCACACTCACCCCTTTTCTCTTAAAAACCCGATGTGTTTGTCTTTGCAGTGCTCTGGTCCTAAGAAGAAGACCCAGAGATTTGCAGAGGTTACTGCTGAGCGTGAGTTTGGCAATGGCAAACAGCCAAGCCAGTGGCTTTCCATTTTGGCCCGGGTAGTTACAAATAAAGTTGAGGTTGGAGCGAGCAGATCCGTTCCCAACTTTCCGCCTGCGCGCTGCTTCCTCTTCCGCAGCAGATGGGTTAAGTGGAGGGGCAGGATCTCGTCAAAACAAGGTTGGGATTGTTCCTCTGTTAGAGAATGCGATGCTGGCTTTTTTTTGGAGGGGATTTTACTGGCAGAGGGAATTGCGTTTCTGGCATGGGGGGGGTTGCAAGCTGGGTTTCCTCTCCTGGAGCAGAGGGCTTGGGACGGTCTCACCTGTTGCATGATGGCCGTGCAATTCGGTCCGCTCTGATTCTGGGTAGTGAGCAGAAAACGAACCTGGGTCAGGGTGGGGAGACCAGCTCCAGAGGCAGAAACCCAGTTTGCTTTGTACCCGGCAGGAGTTAGCTGTGTGAGGCAGGCGCGTGGACTTTCCACGCAGGAGGCAAATGTGTCTAAGGCAAGAGGAGATGTGAGCGAAGGAATTCAGCTGTCTGATGCCTGGTTCACTGCTTGCAGTTTTATTTGTGTATTTGCATGTGGTGACTCCATGGCATGGGTATGGTTGTATCAAATATTTTGGTGAAGGTGTCTGAATTGGGGTGTGTTTTTTTTTCTGGTCGGGCTCGGCGTGCAGAATGGCTCCTCGTCTAAAGGTTCCCGGGCTCGGGGCTCCTCTCTGGCGTAAGCAAAGGCTCCGCGCGCAGATGAAGTCTGTAGACTCTGATCTCTGAGTTGAAACCAGGCTGATAACCATATATTTTGCCACTATTAATGCTGGCTGCTGCCCTTTGCAAATGCCCTGAAAAATCTGCAGCGCTTGAGCTGTAGGGCACAAACCTTCTTCTATTACATAAAAATAATCCACGGGGCAGAAAAAGACTTTCTCCTGTGCGTGCTACCGTGCTCGAACAAACTCACGGTCATTTTGCATTGTGAGCGTGGGACATTCTGCCACGGAAGATACAGATGGATGGTACCGATGGCTCTGCTGCACCAAAGGCTGAGCCAGCTTCTGCCGCAATCCCTGCAAGCCTTCCCTGACATTTGCAGGAGCTGGACGTGGCCCAGCATGTTGAGCTATCATGCCTGAAGATGTTATTTTACTTAAAGTAATGTTAGTATTTTGAGTGTCATCTGCAGGATTCACCAGCTTTGCTCCACTCTTTGCTCTCGAGCGAAGCAGCCCTGGAGTGGAAGCACAGGGCGCTTTAAAAAGCTTCTCTCTGTTACTGATCCTCACAAGTAATTTGTTCCAGATTTTTTTTTTTTGATAAAACTTACTTTACGCAAACCGCAGAAACCTGCCTTACTTTTAACCAGTTAGTTCTCCTGCTCCTTGCTTACACTGTTGCCTGGTGGGGTATGGGTATGTGTTGTGTTTGGAGTTTTAATTGTTATAAGAAGAAATTGAGTGGGTGGATAAAACAGGGCTTGACCAGGTTTAGCTTGAAACATTTCAAAAGTCACTTCCCATGCCACTGCATTTTTTTTCTTGTTTTCTGTGTTTTCTGAACATCACAGTTCAGTTGTTCTTGTCCTCAGATTTTTCCTATGGTGCCCTTCTCCCTGTCCCTCATCTGCAATAGGAAGTGAAGAAGGAAGAAAATCGAGAGAGAAATGTGGAGGAAAAAGACCACAACTTTTGTTGTGGAGAAACTTGGCTGATTTGACATTTGATTTGACGTTTGCGAGCAGAACGTAGTGTTTCTGCATCAGCTGTGGTCTATGTTCATGCATTTCCCTGGTTTTCATAGTTCTCCTATTGGGATATTACCCTTGTTTCTCATGTAGCAAAAATCAACGTGATTTTTCTCCCTTTTTTCTCTCTTCCCCAGTGTGTTCAAATTGCCCATGGGGTCAGCTTTGTTCTGGGTAGGTTTGTTGGTTTTTTTTTTTTTTGAATCTTTCAGTTCCAAAGAAGTGGATTATTTAAAAAAAACCCAAACACCAAAGTCCCTGGGCTGTTTCCCTCCAGATAATGTGAACGTAGATGAAATGTTGAGTTATAACTACCTGAGTGACCTTTTAAGAGAAGAATTGTTATTGACTGGCAGTATTATGTTAAACTGATAAGAATTCTTTTTAAAAGAGGACGAAAAAAACCCCAACCACCCCTCCAGTAACCATAACAACTTACTCGGCAACGCCTGGGCAGTGCACAGCTCCTTCCTGATGCTGGTACCGGGGTCTTGAGGGCTGCCCTGCCAGGACCCCATCCGGCAGCCCCTGGCGGGGGGGGGGGGACCTGGGAGATGTCCCTGGAGCTCCAGGTTGGTGCTGCGAGGGATGCCCGAGGTCACCTGTTGCTGTCAGCCCCTGAATTTTCATCACCTGTAGGGAATTTTAGCCTACAGAGAATTGTGCTGGGGGTGAGTCTTGTGCTGCTGAGTTGTGCTGCGAGTTTGGGTGTGGTGGGAGGGATGGGTGCAAGGGGAGAAGGTGCTGGGAGCAGGAAGGATGCTTTTCGAAGCCAAAGGAGGATGCTTGTGATGGGCCTTGCTTAAGAAATGGGCAGCTGGGCAAGGAAGGCTCTTCCTTACCGTTGCTGGTAAGGTAGCCCCATCAGGAGCTGCGTCCCATCTCTGCACCCCAGCAGAGGTGCCAGCTCCTGTTTTGGGTTATTATAGCAGAGTTAGGAGTCTGGTGTGAACGCACGCATACTTAAAGCCTTCCTTCACCCAGCTGAGCCCTGCTTGGTATGTTTGCAAGTGCTGCTCCAGGGGATGCTGTCGATTTAAAGCAGAGTTCACACTTCTGCTATGGACTTGGTTACCACTGAGATTGTTAGAGCTAAAGAAAAACAACTGTAAGCAATTGACTTTTTTTTTTTTGTTTGTTACCATCTCCTTTTCTTCTTCCTCCCCCATCCCTTTGCACTTGTATTAGCTGCATGTCGTGGGTTCCCACATTTTGTGGAAAGTGTGTGTCCACGCTCGTGGCTTACAGGCAGGGGTGAGCCAAAAGGTGAACAAGCGAAAAGCAGCAGCTTGGAAAGTGCAGAGACCCAGGAGGTCTAAATGGAGAAGGGATAGGCCTAAACACCAAAAAATAAGTCTAAATATCTTAGAATTAGGTCTAGAGGGGAAAAAAAAATCCACTTGAATACATACCAGCAGAAGAGGCAAAGGTGTGCAACTCGGTGTGTCTGTTCAGGAAATCAATTACTTAAACCTGCTCAGTTAAAAGAGTCATCACAGCAGCGTGAATTCTTTTAACAATAGCTCTTAGCGCTGCGTAAAGATGTCTTCTCGGACTGCACTTGCTAACCTTTCATCACGTTATTCTGAAGCAGTCAGTTGGATGCTGAACGCTTTTTGTAGCCGATGTCAAATCTCGGTCAGCCAGAGAGCCTTTATAAATAAAGGTGTCTGCTTGTATTCAGGCATACGTGGATAATAGCTGTTGTAATTCAGCTGTCCAGCTCGGCTACCCGGCTTTTATAAATGACTGATCAGAGATTCCACTGAGAATGAGTATTTAAAGGGATGGAGCTGCTAAAAGTGGTCTCTGTACTGATAAGCATAGCGAGTCTCTATCCCTGGGACAGGTGGCTGGCGTTGCCCTCCTTCCACTGATGTCCCGGGTTTATATTTCACACAAAGCTAATGTTGCATTAAAATAAAACTTTGTTGTTGCGGTTAGATTGCAGGGCTCTCCATCAATTTTTTGCAAGCTGCACTCGAATCTTTCAGTTTGTCATCTTTTTTTTCTTTTTCTTTATGGGAGCGGGTAAACACTCGGAGATCTCTCTGGACAAGCCACAGCAGCTGGAGGATACTGGTTTCTCTATGGAGTGGAGGAATTTCATCAGAGGAGCTATTGTTTGACTGTGTTCTCAGCATTTTGGCAACTGTTCTTTAGATTATCCCTACAGAAAGGGGAGGGTGCACTTTGCCATGTCTGAAATAATTGCAAAAATGTGGGCAGATGCTTTTGCATTGTTAGAAGTTGATACTGGTTGGTAGTGGGGAAGTACGCTGTGGGATTAAGGAACGAAGAAGCCCGAGTTCTTTAAATCCCTCCTAAAGCCAAACTGGATGTTATCACTGATGTTCAGTTTTCTGTTTTTAAAACAGACGTAGTTCATTTTTTCTTGCCCTGCCCTACACACCTTACAATCACGGTGTCTAATACCCGGGGGTCCCGCCACACGAGGGGCATGGAGCCCGGCCGACGCTGCAGCCCAGCCGTGCTGCGACTCTGGGCTTGCTCGTGCCTTGCCCTGGCATCCCGCGCACCCCTGAGATCTGACTCCTTGTTGGTGTAACGCCCGGGCTTTCAGCAGATTCACTCCCACCGTGGGTTTGATGCTGTTTGCACGACTCTGAAGTCAGCCTTTTGGTCAGCACCCGCTTCATGGGCACACAACTCCCCCATGAGCTTGCGGGGAGCATGGCCTGTCCCCTTGTAGCTGGTGGCCCGGATCGGGAGGCTCCGTCCCTGTCTCAGACCACTTCTGCACCCTCCCTTGGAGGGGAGATGCCGAGATCTGCCACAGAGCGTGTTTCTTGCCATGGAGGCTCCTCCATGGGGCTGCTTGGGCCGTTCCTCCCCTCCCGGAGGGCTGCAGCGGGTTGCACCAGCCGGTATCTGTAACCAAATAATACAGAACACTCGCTTCCTGGATAATCGGCAAAAAGGAGGCGGATTCAGTGCAAGAGCAAGCATCCCACATGTGGCTTAGATATGGCGAGTGGGGAAGAAAACCTTGGTAGCCCTCATCTAGTGCTGAAACGTTTGTGCCCGTGTTACCTGCGTGCAGGGCCTATTTAACATTTATTTCTCCATGCATTTACATATTCCTGTCTTGCAGCTCAAGTTCTGGCAGAGCTGTTTATGTTGCTCTATATCCATGTGCGTTGTACCCCAGCCCTCTCACCATTTGCATCCTCTGCAGAAAACATCTTGGCAGAATGTGCCTTCTCTGGGGTGACTTTGGTTGCCTTTTTTTTTCTTTTTTTCTTTTTTTCTTCTTTCTTTCGGCTAAAGCTTTGTCCTGGGAGACAGTCAGCATGTCTCTTCATGTGACTTCTTGCATTCCTGGCCTCTTGTCCCTATTGTGCATGGGAAAGCAGGGCTGTCCCTGTGTACAGATGATGCTCACACCGCTGTTCCTGTTCGGTCTCCCCCAGCACCGGCCAGGCTTGGACCCCTGCACCCGTGCCGAATTCCAGCATGCGCAAGTCCCACCTCAGGGATGGGAGTGAAGAGGGATGTAGTGTGCTGCTTGATGAACCCCCCCTCGCTGAAGTCAGTGATGCTTTTAGCTGGATGTAATTCCAGTGGGTGAGTCCTGCTCACCAGTGAAGTGGATAAAAAATAACTTCTTGGGGGGTTGCATGTAATTATTCTGAACTTATCCTGCTGAATTTTGTTCTCTGGCACTGGTGGAAAATGGGAACAACCTCCCTAATCCTGCTAGGGCCGCTGAATCTGGCAGCAATCCCCTTGATCTGGAGAAAACACTTTGCGATACTGAATCCCTTTTTCTACAAAGGCAAATCAAGGTGTTCTCGAGTTTACACATAGATGCTGCTGGCAAAAGCTGTTGGGGGGCGGGTGGCTCTGGAGGGGCAGATCTGGCTGCAAAAGCTTGGCACGTGTACCTTTCTCCCCTGGGCACGCTGCCCTTGGGCGGTCCAGGCTTGGCCGAAATGGGGACGATGTGTAGATGTTGGGCACTGGGTGCGGAGCTGCTGGTCCTGCAGTCCTGCCGGCTGCGCCTTGCACGCTTGGGTTTTGCTTCCCACGCTCCCTTTGCTGCTGGTGAAAGCCCAGGGTTTTCACTCCGGGTACGAGCTCACAGCGGCGTTTAGAAGATGCCCACCTTATCTGGGGGCTTTCCTGAGGTGGTCAGTGATTCGTGATGAATTTTGCTCTTTGGGTTAATGGGTGGGGAAGTTGGGTTATGAATCTCATGCTTCAGTTTGCGGTATGAGGGTGGCAGTGTCTGATTTATCAGGGCAATAAAATCTGCTGATGGTGGATAGCAAAGAGCCTGCATAACGGGTTAGGAGGTAGCTGGAGATACCCAGACTGGTGTAGATCGGGAGGGATGAGTAGTTCCCATGCACCGAGGGACGATACGAACTCGCTGTGGACCAGCAGTTGCAGGGTAGCCTGAGCTCTTACCTTGTTCGTGCTCCGCCACGAGCACAAGGATGCGTTGCCCATCCGTGACCCAGCGTGGTCCCTCGCGGGGGACCCGGAGGAGAAATGGCAGCCCGTGAGCTGTGGCTGAGGGGTGATGAAGCTCCTCGCTCATCGTGCAGCAGCCTCTTCCTCGGCCAGTGCCCGCTGAGCTGAATTCAGCCTCCAGCTCCATTAGTTGCCAGCTCTGCAAAACATAGCTGAGGTTTGAGTTTGGATTTTTTTTTTTAATCTGATGTGCATATTTTGGTTCCGTTTACCCATACAATTACACTAATTTGCTTTATTATATGCAAAGAGATTAAAAATGCATCTGGCAGAGAGGATTAAAAACTAGTAATCTGGCTGTTAAGAAGCACAGGATGGTTTAGGATTTCCTTTCTAGGTGTGCGAGGCTCTGTAACATGAGTAAATCTAATCCTTTGTAGTTGCAGTTTCCATAGGGAGAGCTCATTAAAGCTAGCGTGATTGTTCAAGTAAACGAGAAATGAATGAATTTAAAATATCACGGTACATCCTACCACATTAAAGAAGTAATCATGATTTAAGAGATTTTGGTTTGGGTTGTCTTTTTGTATGTGAACCTAGAGCAATAGGGTTGCTTTGCCTTTTAAAGGATTTAACAAGTCGCTCTAATTTTCTTTTAATGTTGCAGTGCTTCAAAATAGTGCAAGGTCAGACCGAGCGTAACTAATTCCAGTTTGAAAGCAGAGGGTAGCCTGTTTCTCAATAGACTTACAATTAGTGCAACAATACTCCTGCCTTCAAAAGGGATGTAGCAGGAAACGAAACCACTGGAATCTTGGTAAATAAAAATATGTACTTGGGGATTTGTTTTACTTTTTTGTACAAGGAGAAGGAGGAACCCTATAAAAGCCAAGGTTTAGTTTAATTTTGCTTGCTTTCACGTGTGCTTCTGGCCCGAGAAGACTCATGGCAGGAGGTCAAGATGTGGCCAAGGCGCCCTTGCATCCTTCAGGGGCTGGCAAACCCCTCCAAGGGTGCCATCTTTTGAGTCTTCATCACTTGGTTTGTCCGGGTTTACCCGTGGCAGGGTCCCAGGGATGCCGAGAGCTTTTCCCCTGGGGTCTGAGTCGGTCTGGTGCTGCTGCATGAGCCCTGCTGCTCCGCCCCAGCTGGGTGCTGGGCTTTCGGGGCCGATCTCCTTGCTATTTTGCAAAATCTTTTTGTTGTACCACTAAGACTTGTTGTTGTGAGTATTAGTGTCATCATCTTGATGTCAAAAAGACCCGCTGGCTACTTTCACGTAGCTCTTGGTGTGCTGCCTGTTCTGGCCTCCTCTGTAACAAGAAGCCCAAAGCATCATCCCGCTTTTCCTGCAGGAAGCCCCACAGCGTGCATGTGGCCAAAACACGTCTTGCTTTAGTCAGGTCATCTTTGGGGATCCTGCAGCCTGTCCTGGCTGCGGTGCTGCCCTGATGGATGGTATTAATAGGAAATAGCTGTCACTGTGTCACCTTAGCACTTCAGGGGATGCCCAGGGTCCTGCACTGCCATCATTAGAGAGCCGTTTCACCACTTGTCCCTTACTGCATGTGTTTAATTTTGCTTTCAAAGTCTGGACTGCTGCCACAACCCATGTGTGTCCCTTTCTTCTGTACATCATGGTCTCCTGCTGCCGGGGGTGGCTGAGAGCCTGGTGACACTGCGAGTACAGACGAGGAAAGGGGAGCTCCTGTGCCCTTGCTCCTGTTTACCTTCCCTTTCCTTGTCCAGAGAGGCTGATGTCCCAATGCAGAGGTTGCTGGTGATCACAGCAAGTGGTTGCTGCCATGTGCCCAAGGGGAGGCGGTGAGGACACGTCCCATTTTCCACCAACCTTCCCCCAGGGAGCCCTGGGGCCACCCCGTTGCCACTGGGATGCAGGTGCTGGTCCCTGGACCACTCTGATTCTTCTCTGCGTGGGATGCAGACAGCAACCTCCCGTCCCCCTCAGTGCCAGCTGGAGCCCTGCCGGCAGCACCAGACCTCCCTGGGCATCACCTTCCCGCTGGCAGAGCCATGGCCAGATAAAAAACATTTTTCTGTCTCCGTCTCCTACCTGCTGGTGACTGCCCGGCCTCACGGAGAGAGATGGGGCTTTGGGCATCTCTCCAGCCATGCCTCGATCTGCTTTTATCTCCCTTAAAATGTCTGCACACCCTGGTTTGCACATACAGTCGTCTCTGCCTTGCTCCACTGAGGGTTTTTTCTTTTTTTGTTAACTCCTTACATGCCGCTGGCTGATAGAATTTGGCCCATTATAGTAGAAATCCCAGTGTGTGCTCCACGCTTTCGCTCCTTTTTTTGCAGCAAAGACCATATGTTGCAGCTCCTGGGAGAGAAGAAAGTAGCGTTGACTTTTCATCTCTGTTGTCACTAATTTAAGGGGTGAGAAAGTGTCCTGGGCCTGTGTTTTAAGAACTGGGTATATACTGATTGTACCGGTGTCAGTACTGAATAACTCAACAAGCTGAAGAATGCAGCAATATCTAAAATTAAATCTGTTCTTAATTGCTGGGTTATAAATGGCAGTGTTTTTCTCCAAATGGAATTAATTTATTATTTTTAAATTGCCGAAACAAGACTCGGCAGCACAAACCCCACAGTTAGCATTAATACAGTAATAAGGTACTTCCAAAAGGTACGTTTGGCATTCGTAACACATAATACAATCTAACAAACCATAAACTATGTCAAAATATTCTTAAGGTGGTAATTAAAACTTTTTAAAAAAAAAAAAAAGAGAATAGAGGAGTACATTCCAAATTGTGACTTTTCAATGAAGCTCTTTCATAAAAAACATTGTTTCTTGCCAAAACAAATTCAAAGGCATTTTTGTAATTTCTGTTGGGGAAAGGAGGAGTGTTTATCCAGCCTTTCATGTTGGCTGGGCTTTTTGACTTAAAAAAATTTTTAAAAAGGCAGTGCAAAAAGAGGTATTTTTTCTGAATGTGCATTAAAAAGTCCTGCTCCCATCCTCTCCAGAGCAATGTGCAAGATGGGGGGAAGGCTGGAGAGGGATGCGCTGTTGGGGGTGCAGGGCCCTCCCTAGCCCCATAGCTGAAATCCAGTGGTGGTGGGATCCCCTCGCACATTGTGTTTGGGGTGGACTCGGGACCCAAAACGGTTCCTTAACAGCATGAGGGTGTGGGGGGTCCTGCTGCCCAGCTCCCCTGGGCTCTGCTGGCTCCTGCTTTTGGAGGAGGAACTCCCGGCGGGTGCTTGGGATGGGGCTGGGGTTCCATTGCTTGCTTCGCAGAGCATCTTCCGCAGCGACAGGCATCCAACTGGTGCGCAAAGCAAAACTGCTGGAGATATTTATGGTTTTTCCTTCTGATTTTTTTTTTTTTATCCTTCCAATTTTGGACACGTTTTTGACAGCTTTTACCTGCTGAGTCACCATTCATCCTCTTGCATGGAGCTACTCCTGCCATACCAATTCCCCAAGCAGGCTTGAGCAACCATCATTTAAAAATAAATCCTGTCAAGGAAGTGTTTCCCCCCCCCCCTTTTTTTTTTATATCACCAACTGCTTTTCCTGCTGTGTGTTTGCTTTCTTACACAAGATGGCTATTTTATAGATGCGATGCCTTCACGTTGCTAAGGATGGCTTTATGATTCACCACGTCCCACCACAGCTTACTGTATGGAGGAACTGTATGTTGAAACCAGATAACAGCGCAACTTTTGAAGATAACTATATCTGATCCTGCAACAAGTGCTCTGGTTTTCCTAAGATGGATTTTTTCGGTGGTGAACCACAACTTGAGCACAAACCGTTTGATTCTGGTAGCTCCGCTTAATAAATAGTAAGGGCTGGAGGGCAGCCCTGCCCAGAAGGACGTGGGGGTACTGGTGGATGAAAAGCTGGACCTGAGCCGGCAATGTGCGCTTGCAGCCCAGAAGCCACCCGTGTCCTGGGCTGCACCCAAAGCCGCGTGGCCAGCAGGGCGAGGGAGGGGATCCTGCCCCTCTGCCCCGCTCTGGGGAGACCCCCCTGCAGTGCTGCATCTGGCTCTGGAGTCGTCGGCACAGGAGAGACATGGACCTGCTGGAATGGGGCCAGAGGAGGCCCCAGCAACGCTCCGAGGGCTGGAACAGCTCTGCTGGGAGGACAGGCTGGGAGAGCTGAGGGGTCTCAGCCTGGAGCAGAGAAGGCTCCGGGGAGACCTTGTTGCAGCCTGACAGGACTGAAAGGGGGCTTAGGAGAAAGATCGGGACAGACATTTTAGCAGGGCCTGAAGTAATAGGACAAGGGGTGATGGTTTTAAATCAAAAGAGGGCAAATTTAGACTAGATCTAAGGACGACATTTTTCACAGTGAGGGTGATGAAACCCTGGCCCAGGTTGCCCAGAGAGGTGGTAGATGCCCCATCCCTGGCAATATTCCAGCTCAGGTTGGATGGGGCTCTGAGCCACCTGATCAAGTTGAAGATGTCCCTGCTTGGGGGAGGTGGGTGTTGGACTAGATGGCCTTGAAAGGTCCCCTCCAACGCAAACTATTTTGTGATGCTGTGAAATAACTCCCTATCCACAGCAAGTAGCCTTGACTGTTACTTCTGATGGATGGGAAAGGAAGGTTGGACTTTCCAAGGGTAACCCTGATATCCAGGTCAGTTTTCTTTTCCCACTTACGAGGTTTAGATGGCAGGAGTGTTTATGGCTGGTTTTGCAATGTTGCTTAGTGCTTGATCTGCAGCACCTGCTTGCAGACTGCCTGTTGGCAGCCATACTGCGATGGCCACCTCTCTAGAAACCACCTGGAAAGACTTTGGATATGTGCAATGTCGCTCATTTAGGGTACTGAAGCACCTGCCTTCCTGTCGCTTCACGCATCTTGCATTTATTTGCTTTGCTTCGTTAGGTGTAGTTTTATGTGTTGGGTGGTAAATGTCAAGAACACCATTATCTCCTTCCTATCTCTATATTTTCACCAATTCCAGCCCCCGTTGATGATGCAGATGAAGGAGGAATGCTTTGTGGTGCGCACAGCTGTTCTGCCTGGGTGATGTATTCCTTATTTTGTGGGTGCTCCCACCTTCCCCCTTTCCGGGGAATACAATGCAGAAATTAA
Organism: Phaethon aethereus; assembly: GCF_964289735.1. Lineage (NCBI taxonomy): Eukaryota > Metazoa > Chordata > Aves > Phaethontiformes > Phaethontidae > Phaethon > Phaethon aethereus. The sequence continues at coordinate 4,901,881 of NC_138579.1, forward strand.
GTATTCAGTCTATTTATAAATTTCAGTCTATATATTAATCTGTCTGTATATTAATCCTCCAGGTGGTTGCATTTCACTGCGATACAGCTGCTAGTGGGATGTTAATCTTAGTGAAAGTCTGTTTTAGCTTTCTCCTGGTCGTACAGCCTGCTGTCATCCCATGGGGTGAATCCTCCCCCAGGAAAGAGGAAGGGAGGCCGTTTAACAAGGAGCAATTTGGGAGGGAACAACTGCAGCCTGAAACCCAAGCCGGGTTTGGGAGGAGGAGGCTGGGAAGGAGCTATTTCAGGGGACGGCTTGCCTGGCCACGCCGGTCTTGGGCACGGAGGCGTCCATCCACCTCCTTCGTGTCCAGTGATCAGCCCTGGTTTTGATGCGAGCAGTTGAATGCGTGACTGTTTCTTGACACGCTTGCGCGAGGAGACGCGGAAACGTGGCATGGTGGTATAGGTGCTTTGCTCGGATCCTTGGTGGTTTGGAGGTGTCTGGTAGGTTCTGTGGCATCCTTCGGCGTTCTGTTTGTGTGCAGGTACATCTTGTGTGTGCTGCAGGTGTTAAACGTTGCTTGTGTTTTGTGTTGCGTGCCTGCTCCTTAAGGATTCTTAAATTTTGTCCTGTCTTCTGAGAGGGTTGGATCCCAAGCAGCCTCTAAACTAAACACTAATGGAGTCTCATCCTGCTTGCAAACATACACCATGTTTTCTTTCTTCTACTTTCCTCTAATGAGTGGCCCATCTTTTCTATAACTAACCTTCTAATGCCCTGGGGACACACTGTATTGATCGGCCAGTAAATCTTTGACCTTGAATTCAGCAGGGCAGCTCAGGTCCCTGTGGGAGTGGGGTTCAAGTACAAAACCCACGGGATACATTTGTAGTCCTGGATGCGATGCTCTAGCCTGTGGCCCCGTAGTTTTTCTTGATGGCACAGAAGACAATAAGCTTTGTACTTCTGATTTTACATCTGAATGAGTAATTCAATAACGAATAGCTATCAGTTCATTGCTTTCATGTTAAGGAGAAATCCCATCCTTTTAAAGCCTTTATATAAGAATTGGGTAGTGAGCTAATTTCTAATCTCGCACGACTAACCAGTTCTTGAACATGAGGCTTCCCTTTATCATTGCAGTCTCTTTTGTTACAGCAATCTTCAGCATATGGTTTTCAGAGAATTTAACATCTAACTCAGACACGTGGTGACATGCTCTTCATCCTCTCTGTGCATGTAAGTCTAAAAATGGCCTTTTTTTTTTTTTTAAAGTTTCCAGGATGCTTGTGAGTACTTAGCACTAGAAAGGAAAACAAAAGGCCCACCGACACCAACAGTTTTTGCAAAAGAAGGTTTCCGAGGTTATCTTTTAGTGAGGTGAGCACATATGCCTGGGCTATAACACAAAAATTGTTGACATCTTTTGCTAATTTTGCTAAGGGTTTTTCAGTGCTGGGGATTTTTTTTTTTTTAACCAGTTGTGAAAAGCTTGTAAAACTGGGGAACATTTCAGTGGTTTTCCCTCCTTTGTTATCCCTGCTGTTTCTTGCTGGGCTCTCCTGCGGCCAGCCGGCTTGCTGGTGCTGCTTGCGTGGGGGTCCTGAATCATCTCCTGGTGTCTGCAGTGGTCCTTGTGCACAGAGCCTGGGCACAAGCTTCCTCCTTCTGCCCTGCATCTTTCTGCTTGTTTAAGTTTGAGATTTTGTAAATACAGGTTTTCCTTCCCTTCCTATCAGCCTACACAGGGACTTGAGGGCAAGTGGCTGGTTGTGTCCTGCATCTCGGGGAGAGCCCATAGCTGCTGGGGAGGGAGCAGGGATGCTGCAGCCCCTCTCCTCTCTGGCATTAGGTGCTTTCAGCAGGGTCGAAATGCTAAAATTGCAGTAGGGGTGTGTTTAAGGGAAAGGGGGCCATGGTGGCATGGGCTGTGCAACCCCACTCCTGAGCAAAAAGGGTGTGTAATTGCAGGAAAAAAAAACCTTCAGGGCTGTGGGGTGGGACTGGATGGTCAGGTCTGGAGCGGGGGCTGCTGCGGTACTCCTCCTTCTGTCCAAAGGATTTCAGCTTCCTGTTACATCTCAAATAGGTGGTGAATGGGACAGTGCCATATTGAAACTGTTTTTGAGAAATCAGCTTTTTCCCAGTTACTGTTCATCCTTCCCCTCAGATGTCCCCTTGGCTGGTGATGTGTGGTGAAGAGGAGAAAAAACAAGGCGAAATCCTACTTAGGGATAAAGAGAAGTGTATTGTCCCTAGCACCGGAGCCAGGCAGCAAAGCGTGAGGAGGACTCGCACGGGATTTGTTGTGGCTGTGTGTTTCTCAGTTTCAGCCGTTTTCCCGTCAAAGCAGAAGCCACATGAATATCTCAGTTTTTATTAGTGCCATGATAGAGGAAGCATTTTCTGAAATAATAGCTGTAGGGGATTTCTTGGGTAGTTAGAGGGATAGTGGGCCTTTTGACCCAAGCAGAAGCTGCAGGGGCTCTCAGAGTCACGGAGGATGATGATGGTGTGCTAGGGCGTATCTGAACCGTGCTCAAAACATGCAAGCTTGGCTTAATTTTTATTTTTTTTCCTGGGGGATTACATGCACCACTCGTTTTACACGCGGCTTTTTTCTAGCGCGCGTTGGTCCACACGCAGGCGGAGAGCTGATTTCCGGGGAAGGCTCCCCGTTGGTGTCCCGAGAGCAGCAGGATGAAGGCACACCGAGGCAGCAGGGTGCAGAGGGGGCACGCAGCACCCTGAGTTGAGGGATCCCCACACAAAATCCGCTCCTCCCTCCCCTCGCTTGGCAGTGGGGTACCCTCTAGCTGGTGTCCTTTGGAGACCCTCCAGGAGAGCATCAGCTGGGGAGACCTCGTGCAGCCGGTGTGAACGGTTGGATTCCGGCTTCCATCCCTGGAGGTACTTAAAAGACCTGTAGACGTGGGACATGGTTTAGTGGCGGACTTGGCAGTGTTAGGCTTACTGTTGGACTCAATGATCTTAAAGGTCTTTTCCAACCTAAACAATGCTATGATTCCATTCTGGGAGGGGGACAGGTGGGAATTCCATCAGTGTGAGGATGAGGAGGTGCCTGCCCACCCGGGCTCGCTGTGAAGCGGGAAGCAAGGGGAGCCTTTGGCTCCAGGGAGGATCCCTTGTTGCATCCTGAGGGATGACCGTGAGAGTGACGCCCCTAATCCAGACCTCTTGAAGCTGCTGCAGTGCTGTGGGGAGGTGGGAAAGATTTGGATGAAGGCACTGTCTGGTGGGTGCCAGAGTGGCTCCCCCCGCTCCAAGACTGTGAGAGAAGCTGAAGGAAAGTGCGGGGATGCATTTCCCTCCTTCCCTTCCCTGGCACGCACATAACCCCGCAGCTTGGCTTTTGTTTCAAAGCTGCTCTCTGGCTGTTTTAAATTTAGGAGCCGGCTCACGCAGGCGTGGGCTGCGAGCGACTGTGTGGTGGTGGCAGGGGAGGAATGGGGCGTCCACAGTGACCGGAGCTGCTTTTCCTCCTCCTTCTCCTTCTCCTCCTCCTGCCAGGTCCACTGCCCTCCCCAGCCCGATTCTGTATTTCCACCTCACCTGCAGCATGCCTGCTCCCGCTTCTAAGTCAAGTCATCGGGAATTAGGGTTTTTGGGGAGACCTTTTGATGTTGGGGGAAGAGAAGCAGTGGTTAGACTGGCTCTTGTGGGGTCTTGAGGTCTGTGCACCCACGTCCCTGCATCCCCGATGTACGACCTTGTCCTGTAATTGCATTTGGGCTATAAAACGTGCTCCTTTTTGGCTTGCAAAGTCAAGTTCATGTGGACTTGCAGAGCACAGCAAGCATGCAGCTTCTGCCTCTACAGGCATGGGCTGAAGCCTGAGGATCAGCATCTGTCCTGATGCTTAATCTTTCATGTGCTCTCTATTGCAAACACACTTTTTTGCAAATTTTGGGGAAAAAAAATTAAAAATACATGAAGGTCTGTGCTAAAGGCAATCCCAGTGGGACGGCTTCATCTTTAGCACCTGTTTGTTTCTTGTTCCTCTCCTCTGTCTGTAAGAGGAACATAACCTACCTGGCAAGGGTGCTGGGAGGCTGAATTAATTCACACTGAGGTCTTCAGATAGAAAACGCTGCAGTAAGCACAAAGTGTGGGTGTAGGCAGGGTGCTGTATAGTACTGGGATGGTGCCTGCTAACGTACACATGGAAATGTGCTGATGTCTTTCAGCGTGGCTCTAAAAAACCGCCTGTACCATTGAAAGTGTAAATATAGGAAGAATAATCAGCCCAGCGGTGCTCTCTGTGACCTCCAGCTTCCAAAACGGAGCCTTGTCTTTCCCTTCTGTCTGTACCCGCGTCCTCATCTTGCGTTACAGGTCCCTGCTCAGGACATGCACTTGCAAGACTCTTTATTTTTCCCTCTCTGATGGTCACGGAGGATTGCAGCTGTTCGTCAGGAGGCCTGACCCCCCTCCTGTCATCAGGCAGCGAGATTTAAATACAAGGAAAGTTTCTTTGGGTAGGAAAAAATAAATAAGGCATCCACCTGAATCTCCTGTGGTGGGTTTTTTTTTTTTTTGGTCGAGGATACCCTGGAATGCTCCCTGCTAGGAACAAATAAGGGCTGAGGTGTCTGAGATGAGTATAATAATTTATTTGAACTGAGTATAATTATTTTGAGCACACTGTGCAAGCAGGAGGCTGCAGTAGTTTTGCCTAGATTTGCAATCCTTCATGAGGATGAGGAGGGGGAGAGCTGGGGATGGGAGTTTCTGCTTTGGGGTGTGCCATGCACATCTTGGCCAAAAAATTTGAGAACCCTGCATTTATCCAGCACTGCAGGATAAACCCCTGCAAGAAGCGTTGCTTTGTCTCGTCACTGTGTGGGCGGTGGATAAAGGTGAAATAACTCTGCAGACCCCTCTGCTGCCCTCACACCGAGGTTTCCTTGCACAAGGCTTGGTGCAGCTTCTCAGCAGAGATGGGAGTTTTGCCCTGTAGGCATAGGGGTCTCCTTAACAGAAGATCTTTGAAAATAAATGTGGTTTTGGTCTGGAAAATACTTTCACATCCTTAGATCCTCTGGCCAGAAGGGAGCATGCTGATCCTCCGGTCTGGCCAGGCAATTGTGCTCCATCATTCCCATAGCTGAGCTCCTGGTTTTTGGGTGAGCTGGATTTTATTTCGGCATTTTCCATCAGCTCCACAAAATGGGGTCAGCTCTGGCCCGTCGCTCTCTCCAGCGGATGATGTGCTTCTCTGGCAGGAAATCCTCTGTCCCGTGCCTAACCTCGCCGCTGGTGCATGTCAGCGGTGCGTAGGGCTTTTATCAGGAGTTGAAAGCAGATGCTCAGCGCTGGGGGGAAGGTGGTTCCTATGCGTTTGGCTCTCACCATCCCATCACCCGTCCCGGGAAGCGACAGTGATGGGTAGCAGCATCCTTCCTCCCTGCCCCTTGGCTGTGTGTTTCCAGTGGGTCCCATCCACACTGCAAGGGGCAAATAAATAAATGCAGCCGGGGGTGGCCCCGCTCAGAGCGACTAGCCGGCTTGCAGCCGGTCGAACACACCAGTTGCACAGACTTCAGCCAGGGCCAGCGGGTTTTCTTCTGCCAGGAAGAGCCAGGTTGGAGTGATAAAGGTCCCCTTGTTAATGCATATTGCCTTCAGCTATGTTTCCACGGCTTTCTGTCTGTTTACCAAGGGTATTCAGACATCTAATTCCACCGGATCTGGCTGCTTACGGAGAAGGCTGGATTATTTGTGTTTCATAAAGAAGGCCAGAAAATGCAAGGTTCAGAGCACTGAAGGCCAGCTCTGCATCACTCCTAATGGAGTTTCTTTTTTGGTCCCACTCTCCTGCTTTTTTCTAATTTTTAACCTTAGCCCCGCTGCCCCACGTGTGCCTATCCATGCTCTCTCCCAAAACTTAGCGAAACCCTGTAAGCCAACCATGTTGCCATAGAAGAAGGCATTTCTGCCCCCTTTGCACCCCTTCTGGCTTAGCCCCACATGCTCTCAGCCCCACCGTCTGCGGGACATGGCCGAGCAAACCTCGCTACTGGAAGGAGGAGCAGCACAGGGCTGCTTTTTAGCATCAGTGTCATCTCCTGCCGCCTTAAACAGTTTGTGGCTCTGCAGCTGGCTCGTGCTGCCCCTCCAGAGGAGAGTCTTATAGGGACTCCCTGCTCCCCATGGCCCCTCTCACCTGGGAGGGTCCTTTTTCTGGTTTCATCCTGCTAGCATTTTGGTTTGTTTTGTACAGTAAAACCTTATTTTCAGAGGAGCCAGGTTTACGTATAATGAGACCTGAGGAAGGGAGGAGATGGTCCCTGCACATCCCCTGGCAAACGTCTTCCTGGTGTGATGGGGGGTTTGGTGGAGCTGCTCTTGTCTTGGTGAGCTTTTGTGTTCCCCGCTATCTTTCCCAACTCTCCCGTTTGTCCTCCTGGCCGTAAAACCAGCGAAAGGGAGACGCTGGTTTACACTAGCATCTGTGTGAGCTGAGACCTCCGCATCCATCCGCCCCCCTGCAGGGCGCAGCATCCTTCCCTCATCTCTGGTGGAGCCCACAGGAAAAGCGGCTCCATAAAGGTAAACGAGCGGTTTGGTTAATTAGTGCTCTCTGGACCTTTTTCAGCTGGATGCCCATGGAAGCAGGGAACAACTTGTATCCTCGAGCTGGGCGCCTGGACCACAGCTCCAGGGCTAGCACCTGGACCCTGCAGTGATGGTCAGGCTCTACAGCAAGGAAAAAAAACACCCCAAAGCCTGGGGTTTTTTTTTGTTTTTTTTGTAAAAAGGTTTCTAATGATATTTTAGAGGTCCAGCCTGTCCTTAAAGCATCTTGTAGGAGCTATTAAAGTAAAAGCAGTGCTGGTGCAACTGCAGCCATATGCTCATCTGAAGAGGGAGGTGTCGTTTCAATTAGCAGAAGTGTTTGGAGGAACATCTGTGAAGGGGTAGGAGAGATTTCCATACCACCGGCATAGCAAGTCCTGTTCCTGTCGGACCCATGCTTGGTCTCCGCAGCTGAGCCAGACTCCTCCTTGTGAGACTGTCTCAGTGAGATTCTGCTGCCTCCCTCAAAAGAAAAAAAAATAAACCACTGTTTTTGCAGCCTGCCCTGCAGGGTGGTTTGCAGGACAACCGGTGTGCACAGCAATAGCATGGCCTGTCCTTCAGCCAGACAAGCCTTGGTTTTCCGAAGTTGGAAAGAATTGCTTTGGATAAACTCCGTAAAGTCTGGGTTTGCGTCCCGTTGGAGTTGGTGAACAGATGCCTGTTGTTTTATGGAGCTGCGGATGAAAACCTGAGAGCTTTCCTGTGGCCGTAGCGTATGGGCCTAACAGCTGGGGATAGTCCAGGTATGTCAGAAGCACCGAGCTGGGGTCATTTACCTGCTCCGTAACCCGTGCTGCCGGGACCCTCGGTGCTGAAATTGAGGAGGTTAAAGGTAGCCTGCGTGTGCATTGTCGAACTCCTGCCGTACCCATATGGTTAGCTGTATCCCTTAGCCTGCAACCTGCATGGTGCTATGTCCTCAGCACGAGCGGGGATTTGGGCTGGGGACACCCCGATGTGTGGCCGTTGACGACTGACTAGCAGATGTGTGGGAAATCCTCCCAGTACAAGGCCTGTAAAGTGATGCTTTCCCAGTATAAATTCTCATTTTCCAAAAAACGCGGCATTTCTGGGGGCTTCCTTAGGTTCCATCCAGACTGACTGGGCTGACATGTAAATTTGGGAAATGGACCCCATAAGCAGAAGAACAATAGGAAGCTGTTTGGGCTACTTCTTTTCTAATGGAAAACAGACTGAAGGACTTTGTTTCGTGTTCTGGGGGAAGTAAATGAGTCTTTGAAGCTTTGCTCGCTCTCTGTCTGACTTTTCAGCATAGCAATTAATATAAACTCCCATTTTAAATGTATCCTCAGAGAAGAGCATCCGTGGGGTAGGATCACAGATTGAGGGATGATGGATTGTGACAACCGTAGCAGTTTGGGGATGATGCAGACTGCACTTGGCAACTCCTGTGTTTGCTGGTCAAGGCTGCGGCAGGGAGATGGGGCTAATCCTGCAAAATAACGACGTGCACGGACTCCGTGCTTTGTATCTTCAAAGCATCGCCCAGCTGTGAACTAGTTAACGGCAAACTTCTATCGGCCCTGTCACAAAATTGTGGACCAAATTGTGAACTGCAGGGGAGCGGCACAGACCTCGAGTCTTGCCCAGGCCCGCTCTTCCCCTGGCTTGATGTGCAGCTGGATATCATGTTGCATCCCAAAGGAAAGGAAATGTTTGAGTCCGTAAAATGTTTTGACCCCAGAAACCTGTTTAGGAAGACGTGACTCTCCAGGCAAAGATTTGGTGCTTGTTTGAATTTGTGGAGAGCAACCCGTGAGCTGTATAAGCAGCATAATCTTGAAGCAGGCTATGTTCAAGAGACTCTAGATGCTGATAATAAACCCAGTTAGACTCTTACGGTGGTTTGGTTTGTTTTTTTTTTTTAAATGGTCCATGTGATGTTTCCAATGGCATTTTATGTTTCAGACTTTGGTAGGGCAGTGGTAGGATCTGGAAGTATTTGAGGCATTAACAGTGTCTCTGTCTCTCTCCCTCTTCCCATCCAAAGATAATAAGAGCTGCAGGGTTAGCCCTTCCCCCGGAGCTGCAGGGCTTGTCTTGCTCTTCCTTGCATATTTTGGCAGGGAGAAAACAGCCTTGAAGTATAGTAAAAGACAGAAATATGCCAGAGCATCAGGAATCAAACCAGTCTCTTTGAGGATGGAGTAAGAGAACATAAAGATTTTTCTTTCTTTCTAAAGGCATTATGAGCAAAGCTGTCGTTTTGGCGGATGGAGGATCATGAAGCACTTTCCCAGACCGGAGAAATGATTCTAACTGACAGATTTCAAAATGAAAACAAAACGGGGGGAAAGCTGAATTTTTAAAAACTACTGCTTACACAGTTTAAAACAAAAGACTGCATTCACTTTGCAGTTTTGCTGACATTTCTCTTGTGCCTTAATGATTTGCAGGTAGTAGTAACTTCTGGACTATTCCATCGTTTTTTAAACCTGTTTTTGCTGGATGAGGTGGCTGGTTTTCCTTCCCTTTTGTGCCCATATACATCAGAGCGGTCGCTGTGGCTCTGTGCTGATGGGGGGAGCTGGCGATCTCCTAATGGAGGGGGACCAGCAGCTTGGTTTTGGCAGCTGCAGGCTATCGTGCAATGCCCAAAGTGTCTTGGGCATTGAAAAGTCTTTGGGAGCCAGAAGTGTAGGAAAAGGGCAAACTTGCTGCACTGCATGGGCTATTTCAGTCCTTTGTGGTGTATGCTGGTGAAGCCGAGAGATTCCCGGCACCTACTGAAGATACGTGCAATGTGAAAGCACGTGTCTGGCCCATCCCTGGGACCGTGGTGCTCCGCTTCAGCCTGGCGTGTCTGCGGGCCAAAAAGAGCCACCAGGCACCACACCGTCGCGCGGCATCGAGGACATCCGAGCATCGACTGCGGTGGCACCCGCCTCCCTCTCTGCTTGCCAAGGCTGGTGCTCCCAGTGTGCCCGTCTTGGGCTCGGCGTGGACGTTTTATTTTCTGTCGTCAGCCACAAGGACCCCGGTGTGCTCCTGGGTGAGCCGCAGATGATCTGGCATGGCCCCGGCTCCCGCTGCGCCCTGCAAACCTGGCGAGGCTCCATCGGGAGCCGGTCACGTCGCCTGGGGCTCCAGCCTGGTGCAGCAACACAGAGCTTAGCTTGGGAAGAATATGTAATGGACTGGCATGGAAGAGTCACTTTGCTGCGATGTTTAATGGATATTCAGTTTTTTCTACAACTGCATCTGTCATCATGACCCCAGAGTGCTGACGTTCAAGCAGTGATGAACATCAGATCCCAAGAGAGGAGAGACCTTCAAGAAGTGACCAAGAAGTCCCTGTTCATAATTAGAAGCAGCTCTGATTTAAACCAGAGCTCTGTAGAGGGTTTTTTGGGGGGAGGGGGAGGCAGCAAAAAAGAGGCAAAGAGGAAATCTATGATGTGTCAGTAATGCCTTCAGAAAAAAAATTTAAATTATTCCAGACTGCAAAGTGCAAGGAATCTAGTGCAGAGCTTTTTGTGGTGCTTCTGGTGCACACGGCGAGTTGCTCCCTCTCTGCTGTCACATCTTTTGTTTCAGTTTCCTTGCAAGCAGCAGTGTATTCATGGTGCAGGTTTACTCCTGAGCAACACCGAATTGCCTCTGTCTGCAGTTTGTCTTTCTGCAGAAGGATGTTTTTGCCAATTTAAAAACAGGCTCTCAAACATGAGGTGGCTTCAGACGTCCACAGGTTTTGTTGGATTTTTTTTTTTTCTCTGGTGTGCATGCTTCCAAAAATGAGTGGGAATCCTTCCAGAGATGAGCACTGTAACTTCAACTTTTGGGAAGCTTTCTTTTTTTCCTAGTTCTATACGTATTTTTGCTCATTAGTGATGGCAGAGAGCCTACAGGTATTTATCACCGCGTCAGCCATCCGGTTTCCCTGCAGCAGCTCCCAGCCTTTGTATAATGCTGAGGGATTCAGGCAAAGTGCAGGATGTAAATACAGGACAGGGCAGATAAAGAAAAATTAAGAAAGCCTGGTTTGTCTGAATCATATTTTTGGTAATAAAAGAGTGAAAATTAGACTTCAGATGCTGACGGTCTGCGTTCAGGTAAAAATATACCACGATGCGTTGCTGTGCTTCAGATGAAATATTCAAGTGCTGCTTGTTGGCTGCCAGGGTGTTAATGTCAGACTGTTCAGGGTGAGGAGTCTATAGCAAAGTACCTGTAAAGAGGTTATTAAAGTGCTAAATTTTCTTCCTTTCTGTTGAATTGACCAGTTTTGGTCAGTGGCTGGTCCCTTTGAAGCAAAGTAAGTCATCAGGGCTGAGACAAGGCTGGGGATGTTTTCTTCTTCAACCCCCAAATTAAGGTGAGACCTGTTACTTCTAAACTCTTGAGACTGACCAGAAGGACAAAAAAAAAAAAAAAAAAAAAAAAAAAAATTGAAAAGCAGGTAGTCTGAAATACAAGCGAAATAAGCTTCGATCCCTTTGCTTTCCCCGTAATGCCAAAGCTACCTTGTCACTCTGCTCTTCAATTTCCACTTGAGCGAAGTTTAACACATCGCTGCGAAGAATGAGCGTGTAGTAAATACAATGATTCATCATTCCTACCGTAGTGAAAAAGGGAGGTGGGGAATGTCTGTCAAGTTCTCCAAGTCCTTGAATTAAATGTGTAGGGGTTTTGAATAACCTCTGAGTTAGGAAATAAAAGCACTAATTTTAGTGTCGAGATGATATTTAATTTAAAAGCAACCAAAGGGATGTACTCATTTTTAGGCAACTAACAAAAAAGTATAAATACAAAATAAGTTTAAAATAAAGTAATTGGAAATTAATTGAAATTTAATTTTAATTAGGTGCCTGAAATTGGATCGTCTGGATCTCTGGGGTTCCTATCTCTGTCTCTTCTTTTTTTTTTTCCCTGCCTGTAAGGCAAATGCCAATTAATATTTTAAAAGTGCTTTAAATAACTTCATGTCTGCAACCTGTTGCAAGTCAATGGGACTCAAATGTTCAGGGGCTTAGGAACCTGCGTGCAGTTGTAGTTACAGAATAGCTGCAAAGGGGGGGAAGCATTCAGGTCTTTGTGTGTCTTAGATGCCCAGTTTTCCTTAAAAACAGAAGGAGGAAAACCCCCAGTCTTGCTGTTCCGCTCTGGAATATCACCTGTACTGGTTTTCTTCTGGCTGGAGAGGAGAGGGCATGGTTCGGAGCTCTTGGAGAAGATCTTGCATGTTTTCCTCTGAAGTATGAGATGTCTGGGGCAGTGGTGGCTTGCTCTTCCCTGGAGCGCGCTGCCGGGAGCTGTGCGATGCCTCCAGCCGTGCTCTGGTTCCGGGTCCATCCTTTGCCCTTGGGGCCTTGACTTCCATCTGGCAAGGGTCCTGCTGGGCGTCTAGACGGGGTTTTCGGTTAACCCCGGTGTCTCAGGTGTCTTGCCAGGCGCTGCCTCTCGGCAGAGAGCTCTGGGGGCTGGAGGAGATGCCCGACCCTTTCCCTGCCGCAGTCTCCATGGTCCAGGGGATGTGGGTGCCAAAATTTCTTCTTGGGGCATCATGGGCTTTCCTGGGAAGTTCGGGATGCTGCTTCTGGCTGTCCCAAGGGGTTTGCAGCGGATCCTGCCCTCGACAAGTGAGGACACGGCTCGTACCAGCCCCCGGGCTGGTGGTGGGGTGAGGAATGTCCTCTGTCTAGACGGATGGGTCTGACTCAGGGAGCGTGCGGTTTTGGGAACGGCCTCTCCGGCTCCCTCGGGGCAGGGCTCAGGTGCACTGAACCGCTGCTATTTTTGTACCCGTGGAGAGAGGGGAGGCTCGTGGCTCATTCAGGCAGCCTGGCAGCACGATGAACAAGGCGCTCCAGACACAAGCGGACCCTGGAGCGCTCCCCTGTGCTTGGACCAAGCCGTCCCTGGCTATGGCATCCCCAGGGTGGCCCCGCTGGAGGAAGAAAGGCTAAATGGGTGCAGCGTGCAAGTCTGCATGGTTTGCCTGTGCTGGGTGCAGGGCGAGGGAACCATTTCGTGGGGGGATACCTGCACCGTTCCCACCTCCATCGCACGCCTGGCCTGGGTCCCCGCTGGGCCCCTGCTGCTTGGGGAAGCTGGCAGCACGGTCTGCCGCCTCGCCGAGGACGTATCTTGATGCTTATTGACTCCAAGATGCCTTTGTTGTCCTAGGTCAGAGAAGTGGTGTCTAAAAGGAGCATCTTTAATGTATGTGAGGAGCTGTCACTTAATGGCTTGGAACTGCAAAGCTCATTTTTGTGGCATAAAAAGGAGGAAAAAGTCAAGAAAGAAGGAAAGCACATTGCTCTTGTGCTGCGTTTGCGGGACCCGCGCTGCTCAGGGCTACGCACAGCAGCGTGCGTGTGTCATACGTGCACAAGCTGGCATGTGTGTGCACGCTGGGGGACGGGGACGGCGTATGGTGGAGGAGGTCTCCGTTACCCTCACCCGGGTCTTGCGGAGTTCAGCCGCTTGCAGTGAGCTCCTCAAGTCGACGCAGTTTCCTTCCACCTCTCGGAGCTCCAGAAAAGATGGGTTTCGCTCAGGAAGCCGGAGCAGCTGTGTTATTTATAGAAGAATTATTTGTTTGGACGTTGAATAACCTTGGCGTTTGTTGGCGGCGAGTTGGAGATCAGCTTCCCTATTTGCTGTCTTACTGCACCTTTGCTGCCTGGGGAGACCCTCTTGGATCCCAGGGTGTTTTCCTGGGCCAGATCCCTTCCTTCCCGTACCCCTGCCCATCCTGGGACACCTCTGCACCAGCCTGGGCACCATCCCGCGGTGTTCCCTCCATGCTGGCTGTCCCACGCCATCCCTGATGATCACTGATGGTGTTGCATTTGCTCACATGCAGCTCAGAAATCCTCTTTAAAAGCATCTCCCTATGTATACTGAGTAAGGTCTTCCCCTCAAAAAAAGCTGATAAACCCCCATTTTTCAGTGCATGCTTAAGAAAAGACACAAGCGTATGTTTAGCCGCATCTTACGTGTTCTGCTGGTTTCCCCATTTCGGCTCTGAAGTGAAATCATCCCTCAGCCTTTAACTAATGGAAACTTGGTTTAGGTGCCAAGATAGAGGCAACAGAACCTGAAACTATTTTTCCAAAGCGCTGGAAACACTGTGTAGCTGCAGCTACCATAGGGGAGGCAGGATGGAAACATTCACATCAGGTTTGTTACCTCCGATACTAATTTTCCAGAGATAAGATTTAAGACCCCTGCATTGGTCTGCAATAAAGTGGATTTGTTTGTCGCTTTGGTATAAGGGTTTTTGTTTTTAAGCCAAATAATTTTAGTTTGGATGAGTGAAGGACCCTCAGAAGATGAATGGATTTCTTCTGCACGCTTTCCTCGTGTTCTTTTTCATTGCTAGAGCAATGTAAAGACTCCTTAGAGTAATTAGGAATTTAGCCCTTCATTTTCCTTTTTTTTTTTCTTTTTAAAATGAGGGGAGAGGGTTCATTCCTCCTATTCAGCTGAGAATCCATGTGAAATAAAATCTCCCAGAGTGCTGTGTAGGGTTGAGTAATGTCATGCGTAACGCTGACTTGAGCATCTGCCTCCCCTAACATGCGAATCAAGAAGAAAACAGACCTTTTTTTTCTTTTTTTTCTTTTTTTAAAACGAGGTGTGTGGTTTGTTTGCGGAGGGTTTGGAAAAACCTCTGGAGCTCCTTTGCATGTATATGCAATCCTCAGGCATACTTGTCTGACTGTCCTAGCTGCTAATTTAAAGGTCAAAGTCTTGGAGGTTTCCCAGTGTATATCGTCTACCGTGATTATTTTTTCCATGTAAAAACAAAAATTAAATTTGCCAGTAACGTTTAATTATTTTCCAATTCATTTAAGCTCTGGCAGAGGGTTTATTTTGCACCCGGGGGGTATTGCCCGAGCGGGAGCATTGTGTCCCGCTGGGGCTGCCTCCGGTGCAGGGGGAGGGCTTTTTCTTTAATTCTCTAAACACGATTCGAGTCTCAAGTACGAAAGTCTGATGAGGGGAAATACTGCACCAGAACATTTGCTTGTGGTTTGTTCTCTTCTCTCCCTCCCTTTCCCCGTGCGTGCCTGCGAGAGAGGGAGAGCGAGGGTTTGTGCGGAGGGAGGGGGAGGCACCAGCCAAAATTTTCCAGCGGGGAGCTGCTGGGGCTTGGCACGTCTGATGCGCCGGCTCCTTGCTAGGATATTTAGAGGGAGGTAGAAGAGCTCAAACTGGGGTAATTGGGCTTTAACCCACTGCTGTACAGACAGCAGCTTCTCGAGAGGAGCAGCTCTCCCTGCTTCTCCTTTTCCTTCCCCCCGCCTTTTCCGCTGACCCCTTTCCCCCATCGCCTCCAGCCGACGTGCGTTTCTGCCTGGTCCCGACTGGCTTTGTGCATGGGGCGCGCGAAGACGGAAAGGGGTGACACCAAGGGGTGGGGAAGGAGTGCACCAGCTCTGGGTGATAGCCCGCAGCCCCTGTATGCAATTTAGCTATGGCAAGATTAAAGGAAGGACTGCTTATCTAATTACCCCAAAGGATAATTATAGCAAGGAGCAGAAGCTGAGGGAATGAACTTTCTGGGTCTGACTCATCCACTTTGCTCCTCTCTGGCAGAGTAGCGTGGGTGGGGATGTCCCCCGGGATGCTTCCCAAGCCTGATGCTGTCCTTGGACACAGGGCGATGGTTTCACCCGAGCTATCTGCCCAGTCTTTGGAGCTACGGGACCCATGGGCATACCTAAGGGTGCAGGTCAAGCTCCCAGCCCTTCGGCTCCAGTGAACTTTGAGGGGCCCAGGACTTAACGCTGGATCATTGTACAGCCCCTGGAGAATCCAGGAAAGTCCCCTTCCCTCTTTCAGGCATCGGTTGGGGTTTGGTGTTCGGGGTCCGAAGGGTGGCAGGGGTTTTGCCGGCATGACCCCTTGCGTAACGTGGGGCCGGAGATCTCTGCTCGGCAGTTCCCCAACCGTGTCTCCTGCCTGTTTGAATTGGGCCATCTGCACTTAATTAGGGCAGAGTTTTCTTCCAAGAAGCTCGTTCTTGAACTAACACTGTTGAAAGGTGCGTTCGTTTTATAAGTACTTGTTGTAGGTCCTCGCGGAACGCCCACGGGAAGAGCCCCGAGTAAGAGATGCCCCATCACCCATCCAGTTCTTTAATTTTTATTTCATTTTCTTATCCACTGGGCTACACCTGCTTTCACAGACCCCCTCGTTAAAACACCAAAAGAACTAAAATGTGAGCTATCCTCCCCCCCACCAGCCCGATTTCCGTTGCCGTGCTTTATAACTGGATAGCAGTGATGTACCCACGAAGGAATGCCGGGAACCGCTGCCGTTTGGGATCTTCTCCCGGCCCACGGAAACTCCACATTCTTCGGCCAGCTTGCGGCACGCCAGCGCATTCCTGCTCCATGAGGTGGAAGCAATACTGGTAGTGTGAGCTGTGATTTCTGCAGCTGGGGCGGGGAAGCTCCGCTTTAAAAAGCCTCTTAATTATATTCTTTCTCGGCAACGCATCAGCGCCGTTTTTAGCCCATTACGAACACGGTGATTTTTCTCTTAAATCACGCCTATTAGCTGATTGACCTAGTTCTTTTTTTTTTTCTTTTTTTTTTTTGCCATCACAAAATATTCTATTTTCAGGCACTTTACAGCCCTTGAAGAAGAAGGGGTGGTGGGGGAGAAAATAAGGAGCCCAGCCCTGTCCATACCAGCATTCAGTTTTTCACCTGGAAGCACAGATACAACGCGAGTCTCTGCGCAGTCTGGTCGTAGCTGCTGCTTTGGTCGTCTCCCTAAGTTCCTCGGGCAGTGATGTTACCAGCAGGGCTTGCCCGTAACCATTACGTTGCTGCATCCATCCCTTGCTGGTGCCTGGCCCCATGGTTGTGCTACAAACCAGCCTCTTCATTCACTCCCAGCTGGGAGTGAGAGGGTGCAGCTCCCATCACCCACTGTGCAGGAAAAAGCGGGGAGACCGGGATGGGGAGGAGACCTGGGGATGCTCACAGAGGTGGCGTGGGGCGGTGCAAAACCCTCCACTAAAGGAGAAGAGTGTAACTGAATTTGCTGTGTGGGTGTGGGGGTGGGACCGAAGTTTTCACCTCTTTTTGCGAGCTCCTCTGTGAGCAAAGCTGAGGCTTCTCCATGCCGTTGCACCCACGGGGCTATGAGTCGCATCTCCCCGGGGTTGCATGGGAGTTGCACGCCTCGAGGAGGGAAGGATGGGAGTGCTTTTCCCTCCAAGTCTCGTAATAAATTCCCTTGCAGCAAAACCAGGCTTTGGGAATGTGTGTTGGCTGCAGGCTAGGAGAGGACCGGCCACTGGAGACACTAATCTGGAGTCAGATGCTTGTCAGGGTGATGGACCCACTGGGTTTGTGATGGGTACGACGGTGTATTTATCATAATTCCTCCCCTTGTCCTTAGACCTGGCAAGTCTGAGCCCTGCTGTGTGCTGGCAGCGACCTGCCCTCGTTTAAATGTTGATCATAGAATCATTTAGGTTGGAAAAGACCTTTGAGATCATCCAGTCCAACCGTTAACCTAGCACTGCTAAGCCCACCACTTCACATGTCCTGAAGTGCCACATCTACATGTCTTTTAAATACCTCCAGGGATGGCGACTCCACCACCTCCCTGGGCAGCCTGTTGCAATGTTTCACCAACTCTCTCAGTAAAGAAATTTTTCCTAATATCCAGTCTAAACCTCTCCTTGTGCAACTTGAGGCTGTTTCCTCTCATCCTATCACTTGTTACTTGGAAAAAGAGACCAACCCCCACCTTGCTACAACCCCCTTTCAGGTAGTTGTGGAGAGTGACATGGTCTCCCCTCAGCCTCCTCTTCTCCAGGCTAAACCCCCCCAGTTCTCTCAGCCACTTCTTCTAAGACTTGTTCTCCAGACCCCTCCCCAGCTCCGTTGCCCTTCTCTGGACATGCTCCAGCACCTCAACGTCCTTCTTGCAGTGAGGGGCCCAACACTGAACACAGGATTCGAGCTGTGGCCTCACCAGCGCCGAGTCCAGGGGCACGATCCCTGCCCTGCTCCTGCTGGCCACACTAGTGCTGGTACAGGCCAGGACGCTGTTGGCCTTCTTGGCCACCTGGGCACACTGCCGGCTCATGTTCAGCCGGCTGTCAACCAGCACCCCAGGTCCTTTTCTGCCGGGCAGCTCTCCAGCCGCTCCTCCCCAAGCCTGTAGTGTTGTGTGGTGAAGTTGAAGGGAAAGTTGATTTGTTCTGTTTGCACATTAAGCAGGGCTTCCTTCGAGGAAGCTGGTGAATGCAGTCGTTACCGCTGATGTGGGAGGTCGGGCCCTCTTCGGCCAAGGATGATGCGGTGAATAAAAGATGGGCTGCCTGGGGGATAAATCTCTGTGTGTTAGTCCCATGTCAGCAGATGGTGCACCTGGGAGAAGTCTTTGTGGCAGCCTGTGTTTGTGGTAATGATTAAGGAAACTCAATCTATTTAGTTTATCCAGGAGGACATGAAGAACTGATCTGTCCGTGTGTGAGTACCAACAGGGGTGGCTGGTAGCCTGTTTTAAAAATGCTAAGGGTTTTTAAACTAAGGGTTGCAAGTAGATGCTGGAGACCTTCAGGCGGGACATGGGGTTTGGGTTTTTAGCTCATCATGTAACTAAGCTTTGTACCAGCTTAGCAGGGGCTTGGGTGGCTTCTGCATGGGGTTCAAGTCAGGGATGTCAGCTTCCCCAAGGGGACCTGGTGTTGATGCTACAGAGCGGGGTGCAGGGCTCCCAGGGTGTACAATTCTCTTTACAATTCTCTTAACTGAGCAAATCAGAGTAAACGATCCCAGTACAGTGCTTCCTGGCCCTCGCATTGACTAGCTCCTGAATCTGTGAATAGTTTCATAATGTGGTTTTTTGGTGGGTTTATTTGTTTTTAGCTGGTATGGGAGGCGTCTTTCCCCAGACCTGCTGCGTTTCCTGCCTAGGCTCCAGCCTTGTCTCAAAATGCATGTTCTGAAAATACTGATGCCTTTTCAGAGAGAAGGTGGGATGTTACAACCTTGTGGCAGGCCCTTGGGTTACCCTGTGATCTCTCTTTACTTCTTCCGTATGACGTTACCTTTATGCAGCAGCTGGCAGGACCTTTCTTCATGCTCTGTGTTCAGATGTGCACGTTCTAGACAGGTTGTAATTTTTTTTCCTTCCTATGCTGTGACAAGCAGATCAATAACTCTTTGCTTTCAATAGGGTTTGTGATCCCTTCAGCCAGGGAAGACGCTCGCTCGTGCTCTTGCAGGCGTGCTTTTCTCCTTGGTGTTGCAGGAAGCCTTCCAGCTATAGCCACCACACTCGTTTCTCTTGCAAAAGGTGTCAAAACGAGCCCAAACCAGGGATGCCCAGGAAGCCTGTCCTGCTGCTGGTTTCCCAGGTACTTGTGCAGCTGAGGGAAGCAGCAAAGCTTGCTGATGCTGCTGGCATCACCTAGTCTGCCCTAGGGATGGACGTTACTTGGAGCCAAGCACGTAGATTCGTCCCACAGGGCTGGTCTTTCGCAGTTGCAGCCTTCGGTAGGCGTGAAAAGATAAAACAAAGCAAATCCTGTTGCAACGGCTTCATCCATCCCCTCCCCGTCTATTCTTGGCCTGCTGCGATACCGTGAGCGTGTTTTTAGATCCGCGGTCATCTGTTTGCTGTATCTAATATGCTGCCGTGCCTCCTGCCCAGCCTGTCACAGGGATGTGGGCTTCCCTGTTAGGTTGCCAGTCTTGGGAGTCCTTTCCCTGATCATAGGTAGCTGGGTAAAAAAAAATAATTAATAAAGCCTTAAAGGGCCCCTAGCAACCTGTTGTGTTTTTTAATTGACCTGTGAAGACAAAAAAATCCTATTTGTAATAATGCATCCTGTACTAATGTATTGTAAGAATGCATTGCAATACAAATGTGCTTTGTCTTTAGATGTTTAGAATGATCTTTTCTTGAGAAACTTGCCCAGTTGTCTAAATACAGATTAGTTGAGACTGCACATATCAAGCCTTTTTGTTTAACAGCCTTTAATTGTGGTGGTCTTGCGTATTTATTCTAGCTATTTGCAGTTTACTGCCTGCCTGAAAACTGTTTATCTGCTAAAAATAAAATTGCCAAGTTGTTGGTATCCTTTTTCCCCTTGTGCCCTGAAAACAGGTGTTTTCTTTTGAAGGATGCTAACGATGGGAGCTCTGCTTCCTTTCCTGTTGAATACATGAAATCCACTCGGATGGACAGGCTTTTTTCTCCATGTAGAGTCTTACCTGCAAGCTGCTGCCTTACCTGTGCAGACATGAAGATCTTAAGGGAAAGGGCAGCGTGATACAAAGAGCATGTCAATAAGATATCTATAAACCAGAATATATCCATTCAGAGTGATGGAAAATCATTCATAAATCACTGGGGGATCACACATACTCCAGAGGAGCTGCTCTAGACAGGCTTCGTACATGCCAGACAGATAGATGGGAGTGTAACATTTGTTCAGGAATAAGAAATGGAAAAACCTCACCCCAACCTTTTAATACTAACTCCTCTAAATCCGTTTTTATTGACTTGTTTAAAATACGATGCAGGCAAAATCTGTTTCTCAAGAGTGACTTATGCTGGAGTTAAAAAACAGAAAGCAAATTTTGTCTGCCAGCCAAGTAAAACTTGGATTGGCTATTAAAACCAGGATTTTGTTGGCTAGCATTGTATCTGATTACATGAAAGTGTGGGAGCTAATGCTTTCTAAAGCTATTTTTCCAGCCTTTCAGATGTTCAGTCGTATCACCTACTGTAGCTGTTCAGCAAGACTCCCTTCCCCACCAGCCTTACGCCTTCTAATCAAACCCGCGTGCCTCAGGAAGCTCAGGAAAAGCACTTTTTGTCCTAGATACTTATTTTTAAGTAAACGTAGCTGTCATTCCAGACAAAGGATCTTTAAAACAATTTTGCTGAACTGCAAGGGAAGTGGAGAAACTTGCTGATGGTAAGCAGCTGACCGGCTTACATGGTTTCCACTGTCAGAAGTGAAAAACTGTCTCAGCAGGTGTAAATTACCCTTTTTCTGTTGTTGAATGATACGGAGCTGACAGTCCAACCCACCCGAGGAGGACCTCTGCACCTCTGTGTGGGGTGGAGTTTAACTTCACCTTTGCAGAGGATGCACGGGAAGATACAGAGTCTTCCTTCGCTTTGTAGGGCAAGCGTCAGTTAATGTGTGCAGGATCCTCAAGAGGAACAGGCGGAGCAGCTGCCTCTTGAACTGGTTAACTTTCAATTTTCTGAATGAATGTTTCTATCTTTATGTTGTATATAAAGTTACTGAAGGTAACTACTAGATAGACTACTGGAAAGAGCATCGAGATGACTTACCCGTCTTTCTGCACTGGTAGTGTTGGGCCATTTTGGACACACTTGTCTTCTCTGCTCTTTAACTCTTCCTATGAAGAAGATTGTCCTAGCTCCTTGGTCCAGTGCTTTGGTGCCCTTATTGCAAAGAGATTTTCCCTAATGCATAAACTAATGCTCCTTCCAGCACATCGCACTGAGTCCTCTTTGTTTTCTGAAAGCTAACCTTTCATTACAAGATGAGGGCAAGTCTCTGGGAGCTGTTGTTTCTGCAGGACACCTGGGGCTGTGGATGGGAGACCGAGGGAGTCAGACTTCTCTGTCTTAACAGGAAATAACTCCGTGGGAGTTGTGAATTTCACTACCGTAAGGTGCTGGTTGATAGAGACGATGTTTTACAGTGCTGCTCCTCAGGGTCATGAAGAGCTCTTCTGTGAAATGTACGTCTTTGGGACTTGAGTTATCTTTCTGTCCTGTGTGATAACACACTTAGCAATTGGGAGGTCTTGGCCAAAGCAAAGGTTTTGGTTTGCTACAGTAACGCAGTGAGGATGACGAAGATGGCGTGACACACTTTGCTGGAGGACACTAGCATTCAAATGGCTGAGATGGTGATAGCTAGGGAGGATGAGCAAATTTTGGGTTAATACTATGAACGTGCTGTTTATTTTGGGAAATTCAATAGCAAGCTGAGATGTTTGATTACCCTCTTCGTCCCCTGGGATAGATTTTGTTTATGAAAGACAGGTTTCATCAAAGAGACACTTACAGGCATAGGCGTGAGATCAAAAGCAAGTTTCTGAATGCTGGTCACTGAGGATTTATGTGATTTCATACAGTGATGGAGGTGTTTGCTGCCTTCTTCCCTGCCTGTTCCTGTGCCGGCACCAAGGGTTTTCTTCAGCTCTGAACGTGCAGGAGATGTGATTCTCTGTGATGGAGTAACGTTGGTGGCAGGTTTCTCTTGGTGTGACATGTGTGGCCAGCATTGCACCACAGTCTGGCTTTGGGCAATGCAAGACAGTGTTGCCCAGGTCCAGGTCTCTAGTGCTCTGCAGGGCTGTGACCAAGGCTGGGGATCATGTGTTCTGCACTGAAAGGGTAACACTGACTACCTGGTGGGCTTGGCCTGGACGTTCTTAAAATAGTGGTCTATCAGATGGGTCCTGTCTCCCCATGTTGGCTTATCGGGCACAGCACTATCAGAAGAGCAGCTTTTTTCAGGAGTGTACAGCATCGGGGCTCTGCTTCAAGGCTGCAGCAAGGTTGACTTTCCTGTTGTTGGCTCTTGGGTGAGGTCTTCTTGCCTGCTGGTGTTGAAGTTTCAAAGGAGTTGGTGCCCACAGTTTTGATCTCTGTAGCTGGCTGCAATCATGTTGCCAGAGAGTTTTGGGTTTTTTTCATTTAAGGCCTCACCCCATGTGCTGTGAAGGTGCCTGGGGCATAACAGTAGCCACAAAGCTTGTGAAATAGGCCAGGAAGGAGTGACAAACGTGTCCTTACTCAAAGTCATGCACTGGCTAATCAGATACTACTTCCTATGCCAGCAGCCTTGGCTTCTCGTAGAAGTTTGGGGAAGCTTGCCTGGCAAGATACCCAGAGAGTCCCCATCATCAGACTGTAGCAAAGAAGGTGCTGCAGGACTGAGAGCTCCTGAGGACAGCCTGGCACCTGTGTCACTCGGATCTCAAGAGCTATTGCCGGTCATCGCTATGTGAGGTGGAGAGGTGTTTTGCCCTGGAATGTGCAAATCGTTCAGGGCTTTCTGGGTCGCTTCGATCCATGGTTGGAAGAAGACCAGGAGCCAACTTGCAGTGTTGTAATCCAGCAGACAGCTGGGCTGCAAGGCTGAATTGCATCCATCAGACATGTTTGTCATCACCAGCATCAGCTTGACCTCCCTCATGGTTTTGCCCAGAAGAATCCTTCAGGAGGATGCTGGAAGATAAATCCCCACTGTGAAAGGCTAGGAGACTTCTGGGGAGAAATGGTGTAGAGGAGTCCCAGCTCCATTCATCTGGAGAATCCCAGAGGGCTTAAACTGTCCTGTTCAGGAGAAGAAGGTGGGTCTGGATCTCCTCGTCCCAGTTTGGAGCAGCCCAGTGTCTGTGGAGGGCACTGCTAAGGGAAAGCCATTACGAGAGTGCCCTAATATTATAGATGAATAATGCTGAAACTCTGAACAAGCAATATATGTATAGGAAGTATTTGGAAGGATGTTTTATCTTTAGAAGCAAGGATGCTTCATTAATCTCATTGAATAATGCTAAGCCATAAATTATTTTCATAATAGACATATTTACATAATGAAAAGTAACTTCGCTTGGTCTTTACATGAATAGAGATTAGAAGCAACTGCATTTTCAGGCAACCCCATCAGTCTGTTAGGAATAGTGTGCCGAGAGGTCAGACGATGGAAGACCCAGCCATGCCCCAGAGCCATCTTTGTGTCATCCCACACCGCGGCTTGCATCTCTTCTGCAGCATCATGGAACATGTACCTTCCAAAAAAAAAAGGGTTAAAGAAAATCGCTGGGACTTGCTTGCCTTGCTTTCAACATCTGAAAATATTAAAACCAGCAGCTCGTGCAGTCCAGACCACAACAGAATTTAGAGGCTGTGGTGCAAGTATCCAGGAAACTGGTTTCATATGGTAAGACCATGTATCTGTAACCCAGTAATCCCCGACGCTCAGAAGGCTGGAAGTGGGTTGCATTTCAGTGTGGTGAAGTTGTTTAGCCAGGCTGGAGAAACCGACTTTTCCTTGCAAGAGAAGGGGGAGAAAAAACTCGTTTGATGCAAACTTTGCACAGGACACAGCAGCTCAAAATGAGAGCCTGTGGGGTACCTCTGATTTTCATGGGGTTACCCAGAAAATGCCTCACACAAAAGAAAATGGTAGAAGTGTTCTCAGAGGTTGAGTTGCATTTTTTCCCCCAGCATTCAAACGTTTTCTTCCTCTCTCAAAGCCCAAACCTCCCACATCTCCTTGCCGCATTTGCAGTTCCTCTCCAGCGGGCGGGCGGTTTTCGGTCCCCCGCTGGAAGCGGTGAGTTGCTGCAGGAGCAGCTCTGGCTGATGCGCACCCGTGTTAACCTGGCAGGGAGGCTCGTTCCCCATCCCATCAGCCACACAGAGCCCTGCGAAACGCCAGTGGTGGGTCACGCCATCACCGGCGATGCACGGGCCCTCCTGGACGTCACCCACCCTGAGACAGATCATCACAGGGAGATGGTTCTCCACCACCTCATCAGGCTGTTATTTGCACCAGTGAATGGGGTGGCTGAGGATGAGGGAATGTTTTTTTAACCCAATTCTACATTCATTTGGTATAGTGGAAATTCATTGCGATACAGAGCAGTGGGAAATCCCAACCTTGATGTCGAGGAGGACAGCAGGAACTGAACAGCTCTGACTTTGCTACTCATCTTCCATTGACAGGGTGGCCTGCCTCATCTGCTGTGCCGCCACAAAAAGGCGCAGGAAGCTTTAAACTCATGTCAAAGTACTTGAAAGAGAGGAAGGGGCGGGCTGAGGATGAAGGAGATGCTGGCGAGCTCCAGCCTTGCAGCTCCACAGCTTTTGCAGGTAGTTTGCTGAGCGCTAACGAAGCAGCGATATCCGTCTGTCCGCGCCATCTCCAGCGAGCAGGCGTCCTTGCTGCTCGTGCCAGGCTGTCAGCGTGGCGGAAGGGAAAGGATGTTAGGAAGTCATGCAGGGGGTGAAAGTTCTCTGCATTCCTGGGAGAAAATAAATAATATTCTATTCTATTCTATTCTATTCTATTCTATTCTATTCTATTCTATTCTATTCTATTCCAATTCTACTCTATTCTAATTCTATTCCAATTCTACTCTATTCTAATTCTAATTCTATTCTATTCCAATTCTACTCTACTCTACTCCTATTCTAATTCTAATTCTAATTCTATTCTATTCTGTTCTGTTCTGTTCTGTTCTGTTCTGTTCTGTTCTGTTCTATTCTCTCTTGCATTCAGCAGCCTGATCCCATCTGGGTTGGCATCAGCAGCACGAGCAGGCACCATGTGGCACAGAGGCTGTAGGAGAGGGGCAGCAGGTAGTGCCGGCACTGGGTTTGGGCAGCTCCCTGGCAGCTGCATCCCAGGGAGACCAGCGAGGTGCTTCTCCCAGCCTTTGTGCCGGCTGCACCAAGAGCTGATCAGGTTTCACCCCAGAATAACTTTCTTCTGCAAACAGTGGTGGCCATTATAAGGTCTGAAACCTGAGCATGGCCTCGCATTGGTTGCTTTATCAAGCCAGGAATTTATTGCATCTATCATCTCTCCCCAGAAGCTGTTTTCCAGTTTTCCCCCAGTGGCATTTGGTGGGACTGGGAAACCAGGGCTTCTCACCGCCTTTCCCACCTCCTCCCTGTGCTGCTGCGGGCTGGTCCTGCTGAAGCTGGTGCGGTTTCATGCTCTGAACCGATTGTCAGCACCTGATGGAGAAGCAGCTCTGCGAATAACATTTCCTCCTGCTGCGTTTCTGTATAAAACTTCTCACTATTTATTTTGCAGTTTTTCATGTCTTGCTGCTTCACGTTGAGAATTGCAATTTTTTGTCCGGTGACCGTGTGTGCATATTCCACAGCAGCAAATTTAACAAGTCTCTTGCTGTGTTGCTGTTTGTAAAGTAGCCTGGAAGAGGAGTGGAGACTTTGCAAGCGTTACTTGCGTGAGTGCTTTTCTTCATGGGTTTGCCAGCATGCGGGAGAGCTGCAGCCTCGACTTCCCCTCTACTTAAGACATTTCTCCTCCAGGAGCAAACCTGGGGTAGCTGGTGGAAGAGAGTTTAGTGAAAGGCTGCTGACTGCAAAAGCAGCCCTCTGTGAAATGCTGCACTGCATTTACATTAGCTAAGAAGTACCATCTCTTTGTAATACCAGGAGGAGACATGGTGGAAAGGTGGAGGGGACAGATGATATCTCAGAGTTGTATAAACCCCATCCTGAAGTTTCCCTTCACACCACAAAAGGAGAGTTGGAGACCTGAGGGACCTGAGCAGTTGTAGGAATCCCTTTGAGCTGAGAAGCGCTGGAGCTTCGCTATTCTAATGGGGAACTGGGATGTAGACCAGATCTCCCCCTGAGATGGAGGTTGCAGACATAGTGCTGAGCAGGACAGTGCTGTCACCATATCACAACGCAATAAAGCCTTTTTCCGACTCTTCCGTGCTGGGTGGGCACAGTCTGCATCTCTCCAGCCAGAGTCTGAATTGCCAGAGGTATTCGGCGATGATGTCCCTCTGCAGGGTAGACTTACCTGCAGCAGAGCCCAGCTCCATGAGGATGGCATGAGGATGGGATGGGATGGGATGGGATGGGATAGGATAGGATAGGATATTTCTAGTTGGAAGGGACCTACAATGATCATCTAGTCCAACTGCTCGACCAGTTTGGAGCTGACCAAAAGTTAAAGCATGTTTTTAAGGACATTGTCCAAATGGCTCTTAAACGCTGACAGGCTTGGGGCATCGACCACCTCTCTAGGAAGCCTGGTCCAGTGTTTGACCACCCTTTTGGTAAATAAATGCTTCCTAATGCCCAGTCTCAACCTCCCCGGGTGCAGCTTTGAACTAGGTTGTGGCCCCTTCCCTATGGTCCCCTGCAGCATATACTCCCACCCATTGCATCTGTATTTTTGGTTGCTCATCGTCTTACTGACTGTGTTTTTCCAATTTTGCTTCTAGCCAAAAAAACTTCTGAGGCTCCCGCAGTACGCTTTTCTCTCCGCTCGTTTCCGCACGCTGTTTGTGGTGTTGCGATTAGGGCTTGAGGCCCCGCAGGAGCAACTTCCAGTGACCGCCAGGAGTGGCGAGGCAGGATTTACCGACGGCAAAATCCCAGAGTGTGTTGCGTAGCTCCTCATTTACTAGATTTCTGCGTATTTACCATGGTGTCGCTGTAGATCGGCTCGGAGCCGCTTGAGGACTGTGGTTGCTGATCAGCTGTAATCAATAGCCTGGAGGGTAAGAGAGGGGTCAGCAGTTTCCAGAAATCCTGTCGCTTCTCATGTTCGTCACTTCTGAGTAATGTAGGTTGAATCTTTCCGTGTGGGTTATTGCAACGTGTTGCTGCTCTTTAGGGGCAAACAGCAGGATGTATGGGAGGGGATTTTCCTCTCCAGAAAAATCTGCTCCTCCCTCTCCCCCCACAAAAATACTTGGTTTCCATTTTGTTGAAAATTCCTTCCCAAATATTATGGAATTTGGTCAAGAAAATGAAATCTCAAATCCTTCTTGTGGTTTTTTGGTAGTTGACAATGGACGTTCTAGCCAGGCAGGGGAGGAGGAGGAAGGATTTTGGTTTGACTGAAAACTTGCATTAACTGGTAAAAGCTTTTCAGGTTTCAGGTACTAAGAAGTGTCAAAATCATCATTGCTAGGAGCTGGAAGAGAGGTTGGTTTTCAACACCTAGGCTTAAAGCTCAAAACCATAGTTTTAAATGGGGATTTCACCACTGAACAGAAAATGTCCCACTGATATTTCCCCAGCTGTTTAAGGATGATCTTCACTTTTTCACTCCTCCTTTGCTGTCTTCCCTAACACTGGTGGTCAGCGTTGATAACCCCAACACTTGGAGCACCATTAGCTGTTGGAGCTACATCAGCTGCTGCCAAATGTCCCCACCACCCATTAGTATATAAACAGTGACAAAACGGGGCCATAGAAGTTTTTTGGGCTCCTCAATGTAATTTGGGGGACTTACATGGGCAGCAGCAGTTACAGGAGAGGAACCAGTGCCTTCAGCACTGTGCATGGCCAAACCAACCAGCTGAGCAGCAGGAGCATATAATTGCAAGGACCAGCATTCTTCTTTGTTCTTTAAGTTGAATGTCCACGTTGAACTGTGTCATGTTGTGTTGACAGTGGAAAGAGCATCATGGAAACCTTCCCAGTGAAATAGCTGTGACTGCGGTGCTGCCAGGTTGTTTTATCTCCCCTCAAACGAAGTCTTGCAGCTCCTGGGATGTTTTCATGAAATATAAATAAAAATTGGGTGAACAGCAGTTTTATTCTGAAGGAACAATGTCACTCTTTGTTTTGAGGTCCTGCAGCATTTTGTGGAAGAAGCAAAATGTGAAGCTCGTTATAAAGACAAGCCGGGCGCCTTTACGTGCCAGCCACAGGTAGCACTGAAACATGGTGAATTCCCCGGTGAAAGGTGTGTTTTAAGCTGGTGTTTCTGCCTTGTGAGTGTTTTTTACAGCTGGTAAAGATACAGGGAGTCAGCTGAGTGCTGGTAGCACTGCTCTGGTACGAGCGGTTAACTGGTGAGAGTCAGCTCTTCCAGTCTTTTTTTTTTTGTTTGTTTGTTTGTTTGTGAAAAAAGAGGAGTTTCACTTTGCTTTGAATGCCTCTTTTAGAGACACAGATTTTTCCCGTCCTCCCTGACTCAGCCCCCAGCTCTCCCCTCCTTCCTCTTTGACGTTGGCACTTCAGGGCAGGATCAAAGTGGGTGAAATTAGAAAGTCTCCTCCTTACAGTGACTCATCGCTGGCTTTGCACTGGGCGAGTGAATAGCAGAAAGGGGAAGGGAAGGGATGGATTGCCTAACCCCTGGGGCTTCTGCACCCGGAGCATGCAACGTGGCGTGAGTGTCTGCTCATCCTCGCTTGGCACCCAAGCTATCATAGTTTTCTGTTCATCGTACTTTAAAGCCAAAGAAAAATATGTCAGTTTTTACCCAGGGATGAAATCTTGTCGAGTATGAGATCTGATAAGATCAATTAAATTGTTTTTTCTTTTATTTGCTACAGAGACTTTGAAGCGATGAGCAGCCAGGTGTTTCCCCCAGGCTCTTGCAGGGCAGAGAGTTGTGGCCAGCCAAAGCCAGGGCTTGATTTTTACACCTCAAGCACTGCACAGAAATTTTCTTTTTTTAAGTCCTGGGTATGTTTTCCCTGTGAGGAGCTTGACAGCATAACAGGATCTTGCTCCTTAGTGTGTGGGGTTCATGCAGCAAGAGGGGCTCCCAGTGTACAGATGTTTTCTGTTGTCTAACGCTTGTTTCCAGCAGTAGACTCCATGCCGCTGTAGCTCCTGAAGCTCATAAGAGAGCTGAGAACTGGGCCAAACCTCAGACCGAACCACAACCTTTCTCATCTCAAAAAAAAAAAAAAAGTCTTGGGGGAGCTGCACAAGCTTTGCGCAACTTGGATTTGTGCAAGGGGCCTATTTGTCATGGAAGGGGTTACCTGGGGGGCAGGAGCACTCTTCCCACACCCCCCAGATGCTTGTGAAAACCTTAACAAAGAAGGAAAAATAATTATTTCACAGCTGGCAGATGCACAGATTCAGCCTGTTAGCCCGTGCCACCTGCGGTCCTCCTGAGCTGTCCTGGACGCCTTTGGCTGGGATATGGAGGATCCAACGTTCATCCCAAGAGGTGAGCTGAGCTCCTGGCATCAGGGGGGCCAGGAGGCCCCCCTGATGTTCCATCAAGGCCAGAGGGACCCCATGGCCTTGCTGTGATCTTGGGGCTTGTCCGTGTGCAGCTGCGGCTGGGGGGCTCCGTACAGTCACCCCAACCAGGAGTGGGTTGTTGCATGCTCAGAGCCACCTGAAGAAGCCAACCTGGGGCCACCAAGGAGGTTCTCGGCTCCTGTCTGCTCCAGGGAGAAGCGTTTTTGAGGGGTGCATTCAACTGCTTCAGGTTCAAAATGCAGGAGTTTTGAAACACCCGGTGCCAGCAGACATGGAGACGAAATAGCACACAACCTTCTCCCACCAGCTCCTGGTCCCCTCTTTCTGCAGAGACTCGGTGGTGCCTGGCAGGGCTGGAGGCAGCTCGGGCGCAAGGGGGTTTTGCAGCATTTTTATGCAGCATTTTTATTCAGCATTTTGCTAAAAGCAGCAGCAGATCATGACAGTGACTTTCATTTGTAGCACTGTGTTGTGTATAAAAGCAAAACTTTCCGTAAAACTCCTTTTTCTCCAGGCATCGCGTTTCCTCTTAATACGTGGAAACTACATTATTGGCCAGTGTGGTTCCAGCATTTATTTTTGTTTTTAACATTTCCATGTCTGCTGTGGGACAGGAAGCAACGGTAGCAGTCCCTAGCATCCAAAGATAGGAACCAGTTTGTTTTAACTTTACTTTGGCCATGTTGAATATTGCTGAGCACATCTTGGCCGAGCCCCAGTGTGCTGCACCAAGCCCACCGTATTCAGAGAGAAGTGAGTAATTACTACTTTGCGGTGGTAACGTGGGGAGGAACGAAAAAGTGTTTGCAAAAACGCTTTGAAGATAATGACACCCCCCAGTTTTACAAGTGGTGGCGTTACAGAGCATGCTGTAGATAGCTCGTTAGCGCTCAGCTATTAGAGGACGGCACAAGAAATTTCCAATGGCGCCCAATTCGGACTTCCTTTAAGAAGGGAGCGGTGAAAGGGAGGGCTTAGCCAAAAATAAACGAGCATCTCAAAGGCAGATGGTCCTATTCACAGACCTAAAATTACACCAGCGGAGGGCCAGGCAGGATGAAAGGAATTAGCATCTGGTGGCAAAGGGAGGGCAGTGTCACTGCGCAGGGTGGGTGACCAGATGGCCCAGGCTCCGTCGGATGTCCTCCTGCAGGCGATTTCAACCTTTCCCTGCTTGTAGACCTCTCTCTCTCTATATATATATATTTTTTTTTTCCCTGGGGAGGTGCGGATTCCTCTGGAGCAAATGCAGGATCGCCGGCCGGAGGCTCGCGGCTGCCGGTTACCTTTTATGGCCCTGTAACACCCGGCTTCTGCCGCCTCTGCAAGCACGTGCCGAGGAGCTGTCGGCTCGGGCCGGGACCCGTCGGCAGCACAGCACCGCCGTTAGTCCGGGGATAGGCATGCCAGCCCCGGCAGGGGGAAAGCCCGTAAAGGTTCAAGCTCCTGGTATCTCAACAAATGTGCAGCCGGTCACCTAATTTCTATGGGCTCCTTGCGTTATCCTGGCTGAAATTAGCCGCTGGTTGAGGCCGCTCCGGATGCTCGGGGCACTGTCCTCCTGCATCCCGGACGGATGGTCACCAGCTGTTCCCCGGAGCAGCATTTCGGGGTGCGGAGGGGCCGACGCTTGCTTAAAGGATTGTTTTCCCTTCTCAGCTGGAGCACCAAAAGCCTTTTGCAGAGCCGTGCTGTGAATCCCATCAGCAGCCCAATCTAGGTTAAAATGACCTTTTTTAGTTTATTCTTCCCCCTCCTGATGTTATTTTTAACCTGGAGGAGGCCGATGACCTGGTTCGTGGCACAACCCCACCAGCGCTTGCGTCGGAGGGGTAGGGACGCGGAGCCCGGTGCAGGTGCTGGCGTAAGGGGAAGCCCTTGCACCCCGTTCCCTGCCTCAGCACTGCGCCGTGGGTCCCTGCAAGTGCGTTTCTGTAGTCTCTCTTCAGACAGTGTTTAAAAACTCGTAAGGTTTAAAGGCACTGTTGCAATGCAAGAGAAAACCTAAGATTTAAATCCCTCTCCCCCTCCTTGTGTAGATGGGGGATTCGGTCCAGGGTTTGTAATGTTCATTGTACAATATATCGTATCATTCTGCAAAGGACAGGGTAGAACTCTCTGGAAGAGGTCGCTGACTGGTGGGGGTTTGCCTTCCTACGTAGCCACATTTATTTTTATTTTACTTTTGAGCTAGTATTCCAGGAAAGCCCATTAAAAGCTGGCAGCCGCCTGCTAGTGAGCAGCTTGCCGGAGCTGAGCGCCGACGTGTGATGCCGGAGGAGCCGCGCCGACGGTTGGGAATGACTGATGGCGCGAGGTGTCGGTGGGAAGGAGGGGAAAAGGGGGATGTTCTCACTCCGCTGAACTTCCTTCCTTTGTGTTTCCTATTAAGCCGAGGGAACTGCGCTGATGCGGCTGCTTTTGCAGCCTTCCAAGCTCCGATTTAATTGTGGATGATTTCATCCTGGCCTTTTTATGTTGAAGCCAGTGGCCTGCGTCATGCAGCAGTGAATTTAGGCAGATTTTATTTGCATGTGAGTCACTGAGCTTTTCCAGCTGAATGTCACCAACTTGGAATTTTTGTCTGATTTTGTTGTTGTTTTTGTCTCTTGGTGTTTTTCCACCGGGCTTTTTCCCTACCCCTCGCTGCCTGCACCCGCCCGTCCCTCCGCAACCTCCCCAAAAAAATAGGAAAAGGCTAAATGTGAGTTTGAGTTGGCAGCGTGAAAGGACGGGATTATGAATGTTCGGGGAGGGTGGGGGGAAAAGGATGCTTTATGTCGCTGGGAGGGAAGGACCGAAGCCAAGTCAAATTGAGGGCTCTAATTTGGGAGCGGTGTTATTACAGGTCAGAGGGAGTCAGTTACTGGCTAAATTGGGAGAGCTGTCACATGCAGGAGCTGTAAATGCTGCTCACATGGCTGGAACACACAGGCTCTTGGACAACTTGGTTTGATTTTGTTGACAACACTTAAAAAAAAATAATAAAAAAAATCTGTTTATTTTCCCTCAAAATATAGGCTCCGCAGCAGTGGCCCTCTGCCTCCGCCGCCTGCTCCTCCCGGCCCTCGCCTGCCCTTTGCACAGACAAGTTTATAAATAGAGCAACTCCTCCATTATGTGCAGCTTCAGTCTCTTTATTTTTATACTGGAATCTGTTCAATGATTAACAGTTTAAACCATGTGCTGTATATCAATACCTTACATACCCTTCATAACTTATTTTTAGTATTATTTTTCCCCCCTTCTAAATCCTTTATCCATGTTAGGCAACATAGTTATGACATTCAGATAATTTTATTTCTTTTTTAGCCTTTGAAGAAACTTATCTGCATTTCAATTGAGGTTTTGCTAAAAGGCTTTTTGCAAGTGAAATTAGGAAGTCAGAGGAGTATTTCCCCCGTGCCTGTGGTTGTGCCTGTAGCCTCCTTGCTGGAAGCAAGGAAGATTTGGGCATTTTTATGGATTAGGCTCAAAGAAGAGGTACAGAAGTTGCGTGGTGGGTTTCTTTTGGCTTCTTGCGTCCTAGGAAATTCCACTGAAAATCTGGTTTTGAGGGTGTGTGGAGGCATCTGAGCAATATAACCCCAGTGTAAGTGAAAGCCGGCAGGGAACTCATTTCCCACCTGTAGTCCCGTGTCTCAGAAGCAGCAAAACCAGCAGCCATTGCTGAGCTCACAAGCTCCAAGAAGTGATGGGACTTCTGGAAGCAATCTGCAGCCTCCTGTTTAACTATACTTTTAATCCTCGCCGACCCATCCCATTGCTGTGGGCCAGGCGGCCTCCGTGAGCCGGCTAAACTTAGCTAACTTTGCACAGCAGCCAGCAAAAGCCACTTGACCCAGGATCCCATCAGGGTATCTTTGTCCATCAGACCTGGCACAGCTGCTCTGATATTTCTGTCTCCTCACTGCATGCACAAGGGCTCCGCTCTGCTGTCCAAATGGGACAGCATTTTGGTGTCGTTTCTGCTGCGGTAGCTTTCTTCCACCTACCCCGTATGGTTGGTGCACCTGCTTTCTGCTGCTCTCCTGCCCCAGTGGGTAGAGGTGGAGAAACACCTCACCTGGTGGTGTCCACACCGCTGAGGGTGCTTTTGCAGTTTTGCACACTCTCTGTTGTGAGGTGGGACCCAGGCGCTATTTTCCTGCAGTTTCAAAAGACCATCCTCCCCATGTGAGGCTTGGGAGCATGATGCTTCTGATGCCCAGGAGCTTGTGTGCTCCAACGAGTAAAGAGAAATGGGTGCTGTGAGTCCTTGTCCGGTGTCAGGCTGGCTTCACTTTTCAGGACAGCTTTCATAGGAGGTTGGTTGGTTTGTCGACCAAGCATCTGTCCTCCTCCTGGCCTTCGCATGAGAAGCGAGGAGGTGGTACTTCATCCTTGCTGATGCCGCATCTGTCTCTGAGCTCTTATTTCTGACACTGAACCATTTCCCACGTTTTTCTGTCCAAGCATTGAGCACTCGGACAGAACTTGCGGGATTTTCACTCGTTTCGCACCCGTTGGCACCACTGTCATCGATGTAATCACCATTCCACAAGAACATGCCGGCTGGACCACAGCTTGTGAAATCAGTGAGGCAGATTCATCTTTCACAAGGTGTTCTCCATGCCAGTGCCGGACATGTTGCGTTGAGGAGCTCAAATGCGGTCATACATGCGGTGTAGGTTCCCTTGGCACTTAAGGGGCTTTTGATACGGTTTCCCAGCGTGGCGTCTTTGCTCTGAGTCAGTGAGATGCTCTCAGTGTTGCAAAGCTCTGCACTAAATTAAAAGTCATGTTGCTAGGGAGTGTTGTGATAATACACGCTATTACGCTCTGTAGCAAAAGTGTGCAACAGATCCAGCCTAGAAAACAAATCCATAAAACCTCCCATCAGATGCATGGTATGAAAATTGAGTGTACTTCAGTTTGGTATTAAATATGTCATGGAAAAAGACTTCCCACTCCTTCTGAATTTCCTGGAAGTCTGCTTTGGGCTGAAAACCGTAGTGGCTGCAGCCAATTTAGAGAAGGAAAAATCCCCGCTCTCGTTGCTGTCTGCAGAAGCATGCTTAATGATCGTGCCATGCGATTCTCCAGTGCTAAAAATATATTGCTTCTGGGTTTGTATGAACAGCTTCCTAATAACTGGAGCTCTGGCAAGCTCACGAGGTAGAAGGGGGAAAATAGTGTCAAAAATGTGAAAAGCTTTTTTCTGTAGTAGGGCCGGGCTCTTCTGTCCTTGTGGCTCTCAGCATGAATTAAGGGATGTTTTGTTGAGGGATCTCCCGGTTTGTTCTGCTTCTGACCAAAATAATGGGCTTTTTGCTCCTTTGTGAGTTTACAACTTGGATGGAGAGCACTGAGCTCCCTGCCCTGCTGCTCTGTCTGCTGGTGGGGTTTAATCAGCCCCATCAGCGTGATGGGATGAGAAGATCTGATCGAGGGTTGCCTTTGAGGCTGGCTTCAGTGCTGAAATTCCCAACTCCTGCTAACACTATACCTGCTGTGAGATCAAGAAGTGCAGTCACAGCTTGAGCTGCTCAGCCTGGGGACATCCTTTCCAGTCATTTCTTCCACACAAAAGGAAGGGACCAGGGCTACAAAACGATGGGGCTGCCGTTGCTTTGGAGAGCTTGATGGAGAGGGGAGCAGCCAGTAATAAACAGCTGAACTTGCTGCCCAAGGAGAACTGCCTTAAAAAGGGCAACAAGTCGAGTAGGCTCATGTCTTATCCCCCACGGGGTTTTTTGGGGTTTTTTTTGTTTGGGTCTTTTTCCCCCAGAAGCTGCACGTCGTATGGTCACCTGCTCCTTAGCCTGTCTTCCTAAGAAGAGTTGCAAGAACTTGGCTGTTCTTCAAAAGTGAAGCGCATTCGAGATGCAGCAGCCAGCTCCCCAGTGCTCATCCACATCTACCTCACCTCTGCATCAGGCTGCCTTTGTTTCAGAGCACTGCCTAGCAGGGACACACCCTTTATGAAGCACAGAAGATAAGACCAACGATGGCCAACATACCTTTTGCAACCCAGCTGTGCCGGCAAACCTGTCCATGCTGCCTTGGCAGTGGGTGTTGAAGAACTTGCCCATTGCACGCAGGGGGATGCTGGGGGCGGTTGCAGTAAGGTTGTGTCTTTTGGCCAGAATTATTTTCAGTGGTTAAATTTGTTACGTTAAACAAGTCAAAGGGATATTGTGTAGTTAATTTACACGGAACTTCTTAATCTCGGTCATTGAAGATGGAGAAGATGCTCCTTCGTGAAGTCCTCTGTGCTCCTGCCAGTGCTGAATCCTGCAGTAAAATCAGAAGCACTTTGCTTTTGATGGCTGTATGGCTCTTGCCTTTGTTTTTCTAAGGAACCAATATGGCCTGCAGTGGGGACTTCCCCAGCCACCTCCTTCTGTGGGATGTGCTGTGCCTATTGCTCCGTTTTTATGGCATCTCTTCCCTGCATCCACACTGGTCTGTTCACCTCCCCTCCTGCTCAGAGCTTCTCTGCAGCAACCGCTCGGGCGGAAAAGAAACATTAGGAAAGTACTTAATGTATTTTTAGCCTCTTAGAATGTGATGTAGCTGCTGGAAACGCAAGAGGAGAGCCAGCACCATGTGAACCGATAGGTTTTAGTGCATCACTGGCAAATTTTCCATCAAGCGCTGGTGCTCCTTGGCACTGTCGCGGAGCCGGGGTGCAAGGTGGGTTGTGGGCACTGGAGAACAGAGATCGTGCACATGCCTTGTGTGATACAAGGCACAGATTGCCATCTATCTCTTCTCTCCTTATGGGCACTGATGAACAAAACGTCCTCCTGTCCTTCGAAGAGGTCATCTGCACCTAAATCTGCACAGAAGCTGACCAGTGAGGGAAATGGGGAATTCAGTGATTGCCTTTTTATATCTCATTATAGACTGAAGATGCTGGGGTAGCACTGAGCCGCGCAGCTACCCTGGACCTAGAGGTTCATAGCTGTTGGGATGGGTGCTCCAAGAGGGAAAGTGCGAAGCCTCGATTGCCACAAATAGCAGTCCCCAAGCCCTCCTCGTGTCCAGGGCTTGTTTGCAGATCTGCCAGCTTTTCCCAGCTCCTAGCCAAGGCTTGTTGCAGGGAAAGAGCTTTGCCACTACTCCCCACATTTCTCCCTAAGTCAGGCTGTTAGACCTGCATGGGAGGGAGTGAAAGCAAAAAACCAGCTGTGAGGTGTTCTTGACTTTTCCTCTGTCAAACCCTGCGTTTTCTGCCGGGACGAGTGGTTTTGGGCACCTGGGAAGAAGCGGTCCACAGGGTGCAGAGCTGGCCTCTCCCTGGCTTCTCCCAGCCGCTGCAGCATGGGGACGCGGGAGGTGCCAGGAGGCCACGGGTGCTGGATCCAGCAGGCAGTGATGCTGTTTGGCACGGCTCCCGTTGCCTTCAGACGTATAGGATTAGGTCCTCCCGGTCCACGCTGAGGTCAGGACTAGCGCAGGCATAAATTCAAACCCGTTTGAACATAGCAGGGGGAGGTCGGCAGGGTTTACACACCACGCTGCAGCCTCCCAGCTGTAGATGTGCTTAGAAACGTCACCGGTGTCTTCTCGTCTGTGTTAGCCGTGGTCTTACATGGATTTTGGTGAGACAAGGAGCAGGATTCAGGTTCACCGGCGTTTCAGTGTCAGCTTGCATCTCCGTCTCGTGCAGTTGGCAGATCTGCAGTAACCTTTATCGTCGAGAGTTTTTTTCTTTTAATTAGTGTCGGTTGCAATAACCAAAAGGCACATGCTGAAATTCTTGTTACTTGGCCTCTCATGGAGGGAGAAGGCTGCCAGGTTTAACAGCGAGGGTATTCATGTGCTCTGGATGGGGTACAGAGAGGATTTCCAACAGGGTTCTCACTTCATTTTCTTCAATGTTGGTCTTTCGAGTGAGGCTAATGTAGGAAGAGAATGATGTAAATTCGCCCAAACAAAGTATTGTGAATGCGTCGGCATGCAGGTGCTAATTACTGCAAATAATAATTTAAATCCCTTCATCTGGAAACAGGCTGTAGTTCACCTTCAGTCGAACTGCTGCAACGGGAGCCAGGGCAGAGCTTCGCATCTGCAGCAGCGTTGGAGAGAAGATTCATGTGATGGGTGGTGGGGAGTTGGACCATCTCACAGACCAGCAAATCCAGTTGCAGGAAGGCTGGGACTGGCAGAAAACTGCCCCCAGTCGATAGTTTCTGTGCAAATTCAGACTTGTGGTCTGAAGCTGTCCTGCTTTAACTTTGCTGTAAATCACCTTGGGTGAGATGGACTATGGTCTCTCCACCCCACTCATGCTTTCCACCAAGCCAAATGAGACCGGATTGACTTGGGTGCTGGAAGTCCTAGAGCCAGCACAAGTGTTGCCATGGGCTCATGATTACCACGACCTGTTAGAGACAGGACACTTAGCTTCTGCTAAGCTTACCAGAAACAAGAGTGGAAGGTGACTTGAGTGCTGAGTCCCAAGTACCTTCACTTGAGAAAACGCAGGACATCAGGGAGCTCTTTAATTCAGACTAGAATTTATCTGGAGGCTGAAGCCAGATGAATTCAAGCTTAAATCAGATACATTCAACTGGAAATGAAGGCAAACTGAAGCACTTGGGAGACACTGGAACAAATAGCCAGTAAACGTAGGGTTGGGGTTTGTCTCTTGATGGACGTTCACTATGAGATGACATTTTGGTCAAACAGAAGTTTTGGGCTGCATTCATGTGCAGGGTCAGATTTCTTGATCCCTTTTGCCCTAATGAAGACACCCATGCAGCTGTAATAGTTGCTAGATACTGGGGCTGACTCTGGTGATGACCTCAGAGCAGATTTTGGTGATTTCGATGGAAGCGCAGCATCATGCATGCATGTATGGAGGAGCTGGCAGGTAGTGCTATGCTGCTTTGTCTTTATGCAGCAGGAGGAGTCCGGGCGCTGATTTTTCTGCCTCTGGTGAAAAGTAGATGTCTCCACGTAGCTCTGCCCATCGCCCAGAGCCAGTGCCACATCGGTAATGCAGGAAACGGCAAACAATGGGAACCTCTTCTGGGAGCTGCTGAGGAAGGCCTCCTGCAAAACCTTCCTGCAAACCCAGAAATAGCCATCACTTGCACCAGGGCTGCTGATTTCAGGCTCGCTTGAAGCAGTTGCAAGTTGCCTAAGCACGGATTGGATTTCTGTTTTGCTGTCGGCCATCCAAGACATGAAAACCTCAGTGTCGTCCATCCCTGTGAGGGCTTGATTGTCGTCCAGGAGCACTTAGTTTTTCCCTCCAATCCCTAATGCTGCAGCATGTCACTTTGCAAGATCAGGGATCCCAGCCTAAATTTTTTGGTACAAGCTCCTGTTTTTTCTCCCCGAGTACATCTGAGAGTGCTGGTCCATTCAGCCTTGCTGTGAAGGTGCTCTGTTTGGCGGATGCCCTTCAGATGTGCAGATCTAATTCTTAATCATTTCTTGCTTGGAGAAATTACCTGAATGGGCTTTTGAGAACTTCTTACGGAAAATGTTGTTAAACTGAAAACAAGGGCATAATAAAAAAGTAATTTAAGAGCAATTTACTGACAACTGGAGCCCTTAAACGCACTAAGTTACCATTGTGGAGCAATGATACCAAGCCTGCTATTTAAATACACTCTTTGTCACTTGGAAAATCCTTGGGCAGTGTTTAATCTGCTTCCAGTCTTCAATTGTTGTCCTTGTTACTCATGATAAGCTGTTGTCTAGCTCATAAATTACACATCATTTATCTCACTCTCTTCGTCAAAGCCCCAGTCAACATATTTGTCTGCTTCAGTCGCGAAATGTGATTATGTGTATTAAATGTGTAAATACTTACGTCGTATATGACAACAGGAGGATAACCCAGTTTTGGCTTTCATAATGCAAAGTTTTATCTTGGTTGGGGTTGGTTGGTTTTCGGGGTCTTTTTAAGCAGTTGAGCGGTATCACGCATTGCCATCGTTCCTTGGAGACGTCTCACCTGATGAGACACAGACGTTCCTGTGCCTGTGCTGACAGCTCCTCAGTTCCTCTCAGCCATCCCTCCAGGCATGGTCAGTGTTTTTCAGGTGGGGGCCCCAGGTCTGTTTGCAAAAATCAGAAATTAGAGAAAAAAACAGGCAGTTAGGTACTTCAGGGTTTCTAAATGAAGGCACCAGCGTGCCGCCTGCATTGTTTTTTGTGGCGTCAACAGAAATTGTGTGCATCCCTGCCTTTGTCCACCCAGGCTGGCTTTGCCTTTGGAAAACTGTGACTGTTGCCAGTACGGCATCCAGAAGTGATTAAGCAGATTTTTGAAAGAGAAGTCCAGTGAGCACTTACTAAATTGACAAACGTTATCTCTTTCTCAAGCCAGAAAGCCCCGGGTTCGGGGATAGTGCTGGACCTATTCATAGCGCAGCACTGGTTTCAGCCTTGGAAGCAGGACCCGGCTATATTTGGTGCTGTATTTATATGTGTGCACCCTGCACATGCATCAGCTGTGCTGTACGGCAACAAAATCATATCAGGTAAGTAGTTTCAGATCCCACCTTCATTCAGCCTGTCACTCAAGAAAGAGTCCCGTAATGAAAATCGGGATTTTCTGCTTTGGGGGTGCCGCCAAGCTCCCATCCCTTCCCAGTACAGAGTCACAGGGCTGGGACATGAACTGGCTCCTTAGAGTGCCTTTCAGTTATTATTTTAGCTCATCTGCAAAAGGAGATGTTGGTGCAGTGATGACGATGGGCAGGACAGGGATTTTGGAAGTTTTGGAGCAGCAAGTTGGGTTTCTAACTTCAGGGCTTTCACTATGCTCAGATTTGCCAGCTGCAAATATCAATAGCCTTGCCGTCCCTTAAAGCAGCGAAAGCCTTGCGATGGAAGGATCGGGCATCCTTGCAGCAGCACCCAGGGGAACTGATGAGGCTGTAATGTGATTAGTGCCTGTGACCCCGAACACCACCGCCGGCTGCATGCCAGGACCCTGGACATGGGAGCCCAGGACAGGGACATGTCCTAACTGCAGCTGACCCGGGGTGGGGGGGGCTTGTTCTGGCAATAAAGGGTGGGACATCCCAGATGTCTGGGAGTGCCTGGCAGCGGTTAGGGAGCTGAAGCGGGGACTCCTGTGTTCGAGGAGAGGGTGGAGAGGGGCTTTGGGGGGTCGCCAGCCCCCGTGCCCCTGCCCAGAGGCAACTCCAGCTTTCCTTCTCTCGTACCGCCTTCTCCAGATCCCTCTTGTTTTCTGGTAGATAGGATTAAGCCTGACCTTTTGCCCCGTCTTCGGAGAGAGCCAAACCTCTTTCCGATCTAATTATTTTCCATTTTTGTTTAATTGTGCACATCCTGCCTCTGGCTGAGAAGGAGAGCGGCTCCTGCCCAGGCCGGGGCAGGAAAGGGCATCCACCCTTGCTGGCCGAGGGCATTTGGATCAATGCTTCATCTTTTGGTGTTGTGATTTCAAACCCCCAAATCTCTTGGAGGTCCGAGCCAAGTTTCCCAAGAAGCAGCTCTGACACCATCCTGTGTTTCTCCAGTGGTGACCTTCATGGTCAGCCCCACCACCGTGTGAGGAAGAGGAGTCCAGCCACGGCCACCTGCCTCCCCCATCCTCCTCCTCCTCCTCCCCTGCACTCAGGTTGCCCTGGTCTCTGCTTTTTCTGCATGTATTTTTCTACGTAATTCCTATGTACAAGTGGAACTGACTTCTTTTAGCAATGCATTGCATGCCTTTTTTTAACAATCTTTTGATTTCTTAGTTTATCTGAGCCACTGCAAAGTCCCGCAGCCTCTCCCCAGCTGGTGCCGGGCTGGGGCTTGGCTGTGCCAGCCTGAGAGAGCTGCCGAAGTGCCCCGACAGCAGTGATAAAACCAGGGGGTATAAGGGAAGGGGAAGGGGTGAAATCCCTCTGCAGGAGGAGGGGACGAAATAACACGGGTTTTCACCTCCCAGGCAGCCAGCCAAGAAGCAGGAGAAAGAAGAGACAGATAAATCAGACTAAGCATGACACAAAGCTTTGCCTGCAGCAGAATTACATCTGCATATGGAAAACAGGGAGATGCTCTCGTGGGGAAACGCTCAGGCTTCAGACTTCAGTTGGTCTGAGGAGCGTTCCCCACGCGCAGCAGGTGTTGTGCGCAACCGGTAGTGTTTCAACATCAAGTAACCTGGCCAAGCAGTTTGTCCACGGTAGGTGCTAAACGGCATCGTGCTGTGTCCATGTCTGGCATCCTTGTGCTGGTGGGTCCCTGCATCGGGACTCGGAGGCGGTTGCAGGAGAGGTGGTGAACAGTGACTTGTGTCGAGCCTCAGCTGGTGCCGTTCAGTCATCCTTGCAGCACAAATCTGCCTCCATCAGCTTTGCAAACTGATGATCCGGAGTGATGTTGACTTCTGCGCTCTGGATTTACAGAAAAAATAGCGATAGCAATGAGAAATAGTAATTAGATGGGTGTGTGGCCAAGACCACATGTTTCAGGGGAAAGCAAAGGCAAAGCTGTATAGGCTGTTCTCACAGAGAAGGCATTATCCCTAATTCCCACTGGCAAGTGAAGATGGGGAAAGCAGGGATGGGAACCCACCCACTGCAAAGGATTTGGGTTGTATTTCTCCCTGCCTGCAGCTTTGCCTGTGTGGTAGGTCCCCCCCAGCCGGTGGGGTATGTAGTGAAAGGCAGGTGCCATATGGACCTGCCAATGGTTGCATCCACAGGAGGATTTAGATGCAATGTCCTAAGAGCTTCCAAAAGTAAAGGGTTTTTAGCTCTAAGGCTTTCCCCTTGCTTTCTCCCCTAGTACCTACGTTTAATTATTCTGTGCAAAGCAGCAGAGTGGCTCCAAAATGTTTTGAGGTTGCTTTGGTCCAGAATACCTGATGCTCAGTGGGT
Source organism: Phaethon aethereus (assembly GCF_964289735.1). NCBI lineage: Eukaryota > Metazoa > Chordata > Aves > Phaethontiformes > Phaethontidae > Phaethon > Phaethon aethereus. The sequence goes on from NC_138579.1 coordinate 4,944,048, forward strand.
AGAGCGTGGCTCAGGGTGGAGAGGGTGCATTTGAATCCCCCTAAAGAGTGGCTTCAGTCCCACTGGGCTTTTGGCAAAAAATGTTGGTGAGCTGGAAGGGCTCAGGATGGTCAATTATGACCCAAGATAAAAGTTGCTTTGCATTGCATCAGAAGGTGTATGTCACGTACCCGCTGTGGAGTGGACCTTGTGTTCTGCTACACTCATGTCTTTTTTACAACTTCACTTAGATTGAGCATTGCTTTTCCAAATCCTGGTTTTTAGTACCAAAACAACTTCACAGCATCTCCACAGGAATGGGAGGGCACCTAGAGTACTGAAACTCGCTTTTGCTGCAGATGAAGTGGTTCTTTCTCTACTAAAGCCATGCCAAATTGTGTCCGTTGCACCTCTTGGCACAGCAGCACGCGATGTCTTGGGCATGCCGTCGACGGGGTCAGGATGCAGCTCTGGAGGAGGGGTGGGTCTGCAGAGAAGTAAATAGCACTGCAGAAAGTTCCAGCACGAGCCGTCGGCGTTTCCAGCAAGCCATCTAGTGGCTTCCTATTAAAATGGTTGCACACCTTGAAACTGGGAAGGTGCAGCTGGAGGGTGCTGCTCACCGCCGCGGTTGTGTCGGGGAACCAACATGCAGGGTTTGACCCTAATTGGGAAAAGGCCCTACTGTAAATACTCCTCTTCTGGGTCATGGGCTGGTAGGGTGATGGAAGGGTTGGGTTAGCTGCTGGATGGCAGCATGGGTCTTCCCAAGAACAAACCTGATGGGTGATCCTACAGATGGACATCCAGATCTTCATTTCGCTGGTGTGGGTTCAGTTACGCTAGCTCAAAAACATATGAAGGATGTAGGGATAATCAATGATTTAGAGCAGCTTCCTCTACAGTATGGATAGGAGACAGCATACAGGGAGGGAGAAAGTAAAGTTTTGGGGGTTTTTTAATAACATGAGAACTCAGGGTATTTCGCTTGATGAAGTTTTGGGCAGTGTGTTTAAAGCAAACAGAAGGAAGTCTCTTTTCACCAGACAGTTCAGTTGTGGCACCCTTAGGCACAGCCTGCTGCAGGGACTGGAAGTTCGAAGGTTTCATAGAGGGGTTTGGTAAACGCTGGAGGAGAGACTGACCTGGGGCTGGGAAGCATCAGTTGGGTGGTCTAGGTAGGTCCTGAGTTATCCTTGGCTAGTGTTCGTATAAGCTGTTCAGAAAAACCTCCAGTGACGGAGATTTCACAATGTCTATGGACAATCTCTCCCAGCGTGTCACTGGCACTACCTGTAGAAGGTAGTTTCTTCATGCCCAACCTCAGTCACCTTTACTGCAATTCAAACTTATTACTACAGTCCCCAGGAGACATGGGGAGCAGCTTGTCCATGCTGGTCTTCACCTCTCAGACAGATGACAGGCTGGCTAGTGCAGTTTTTATGTGCAATATGGCATTTTGACTGATGTTCAGGCTGTGATGCTTCATGACCCCGGGCTCTTCCCCGCCTGGTACTGCACAGCAATTTGTTCCCACCTGCATGGAGATGTTTGCACCTACTTAATGCAGCTTTTTTTTCCTGACTTTTCTCCAGTTCACAACATTGTTTGGTTTCTAATCCAGTTTTCTGGAGTTGTTTTCATTTCTCCTAGCATGATACCTGCACGTTGAACACATTTATCACATCAGCCGTATCACTGATGACATACTGAGTAGTGTCATAGCCGGGACAATTCAGCATATCCTCCCAGTCTGACGGTGAATCACCAGTAACAACTCTCTCCATATGGTTTTCTGATGAGTTGTGTGCCCACATTAGAGTAGTTTCGCCTGAGCGTGTTTCTCTGGTGTGCTGCTGAGGAAGCCATCTGCGGCAGCACCTAATGAATATCAAGATATACGGCGCTGACTGCTTCTCCAGCTATTCACAGGCCAGTTACCCTGTTGCAGAAGGAAATTAAATTGTTCTTGACAAATCGGTGTCGGCAGTCACTTATCATCTTGTTATCTTCTAAGTGCTTACAAATAGGTTGTTTCATTATTTGTTCCATCAGTTTTCCAGGAGTTCGAGTGAAGTGACCAGCTGGTAATTCCCTGACTTTTCTTTTTGCATATTTTTAAAGCTAAACCCTATGTTTGCTTCTTTTCTGGTGTTCTAAAACCTCTCCTGTCTGCCATGCGCTAACAGAAGAACAACAGCTCTGCGGCTGCTTCAGCTGAGCCCTTCCCTCAATACCTTTGGGGCAGCCTATCACACCAGGCTGGTGGATGGACCAACACCCTGATTTGGGGTTATTGCACTCCTGCTGGGACGCTTCTCCCCTTTGCCCTCTGTGGCTCTTGCCTACAGTAGCTCATTTGAATCTTGACCTTTTCCATTTTCCAACCAGTGCTTTTAAAAAGTTAGGTTTATCCACAAAGTTTTTGTGTAGTATTTTGTGTAATCTGCAATGATGTGAAAATTTGGGCCAAGCCCTGACTTCGATTAACATTAGGACAACAGCAGTGGAGCTACCTGGCCATAGAGGTGTGTGTAATTCAGCTTTCTGAGTGATTTTCAGGAGTGTCTAGTAACTCTTGGTGTCCAAGTCGGCACACCTCATCATGACCCCCGTGCCTGGGAGATGCTCAGTCAGTGGCATCAGGCATGCAGGCATTCCTCTGTGTGTCCCATTTACCCTGCCAGGGTCTATTTATTTCTGTTTGATGATTTCTCAATTCTCTTTTTTTTTCCTTTTTCTATTCCTTCAACAGGAATCATTAACCAATGGCAACAGGAATCCAAGGATAAAGTGATTTCCCTATTGTTAACCCACCTGCCTTTACTGAAGCCCGGAAACATTGAGGCAAAAGTCGAATACATGAAACTCTTGCCTAAAATCCTGGCCCACTCAATCGAACACAACCAACACATCGAGGAGAGCAGGCAGCTGCTGTCCTACGCCTTGATACACCCTGCCACCTCCTTAGAGGACAGGAGCGCCCTGGCCATGTGGCTCAACCACCTGGAGGACCGCACGTCGGGTGGCTTCAGCAGCCAGAGCAGAGGTCGGTCGGATTCGGTGGACTACGGGCAGACGCACTACTATCACCAAAGACAAAACTCCGATGACAAACTCAACGGATGGCAAAACTCTCGAGACTCGGGCATAAGCGTCAGCGCTTCCAGCTGGCAGGACAAAAACCTGGCGTGCGAGAACGGCCATCTGCCCCTCTACTCCTCCTCCTCCGTCCCCACAACCATCAACACCATCGGCACTAGCACAAGCACCAGTAAGTACCCACGGGAGGCGCTGGGGACGGCCACCTGTGGCCATTCTTCACAGCACGATCCCCCTCATCCCGCTAGAAAATATTGCTTTGCTGTGGTTAGCAGACAGTCTAGGTTCATCTGGGCCATAGAAAACTCCTGGGTTTTTTTTCTTTCCCCTACCTGCTTTTTTATTTCCTGCCTGCCTTTTTTTATTTTACTTTTTTTTCTCTAGTCCTGTGGGATTTTAAAGACCTGACAGCTGGAGAGGAGGGAAAAACAGCCAAGAAGCTGCAAGAGCAAAAATGTGTGTGAGCAAAAATCGAAGGCAGCCCCTTTTATTTCATGTAGCTCCATCTAGATTTGCACTTCATATTTTAAGAGTTCCTAAACCAAGCAGGGAGCTGATGCTTCATATTCAAAAGTGAGCTGGGAGACTTGAGGCAAGTCCAAAAGTGACCTGGGGACTTATTGGGAGGAAATGGGATTGGGGCTCTGAAGCGCAGGCATCATTTTTGGAAGCAGGGCTGGGATCCACAATCTTCAGGGCATATCTGAAAACGTTCCTGCAGCACATAGAGGTGTGAAGCTGGTGGTGATCGGGAGGTTTTGGATGCACGGTCCTTGCTGGTTTTGAGGAGAATTAGGTAGCTCTTCCCTGTGGAGGCCCTGCCAGGCTTTGATGGGAATGGTAGATGGTGCAGAGCCCAGCCCAAGGCTTGGACACTCAGAGATGCTGCAGAGCACCATAGCTGGAGTTTTATCCCTGGTTTTATGTGGAGATGTAGTGCAGCTACAACTGTTTTTTAAAGCAGCCGTTGATGACTGCGAGCCATCCTTGGGAGAGGAAGAACAAAGCCTCTTCTCAGTGGGGTTCTGGAGCTCCTCTGCCTGCCCACTCCGTCTGTGGGGGGCTGTCATGCCTGCCTTGCTGTCAGCTTGGGTGACTGCCACCATCTCACCGGCAAGGCTGAATGTCCTCCTTTGCTTTGGGACATTCAGGAGGTCTCTCTCCAAGATGCTTGGCACCTCCCTCGACACAAGGGACGCAGGGAGCGCTTCAGGGAGGAGAGGCTTCTTGCGGCAAGGGCGATGGCTTCTCTATCACCATGCGGAAACCCACAATTAAATAGCTGAAAGCTTTCAAATGGTCACTTAAGGCTTCTGGGTTTTTCTCTCTCCTGTAATTGGTGCATTTTTTAGGTGGTATATCAAATCAATGATGATAAGAAACTCAGCTGTGGGTTTATTGCTGTAGCACCCTGGTCCTTGCCTCTGCAATGTCCATCCTTGCAGGCAGTGCTGCCTGTTCTGCCACGTGGGGATTTGGCAGAAGGGTCTCAGCTTTTCCACCAACTCTGAACATCATGCCCATCCCATCCCCCATCTTTGAAGCCCTGGCTGCTGCTGCTATGGGATTGTGTGAGGTTCAGCTTCTACGAGAGCTGGGTCCCTGTGCTGCGGAGGAGAGCTCTTTCAGGGTGACCAAGCTGCAAGGGAAAGGTTTAACAAGGAGGCAGGCTGAGGTGAATGATGAATGTATTTGCAACTGGTCTGGTAAACCTCTCCAGGGATGATTTTTTGGCGGGTTCTTCCTTGTGGTTTTTGCATGCCTGGCGGTTCGGAGGCTTTGTGTGCCGAGGAGGCGGTGGGAAGAGGTGGCTTCGGGAGGGATCTGGTTCCTCACATCAAGAGCTGGAAGCAAGGAGGTCTGATGGGCACAGCAGTTATTCACTGACAGTGGCTGGAGTTCCGCAAGATGCGTTAGGTCTTGAAGAACGCTTTCCAAAAACTCCTTTGTGTTTCTTCGAGCCTTTTTGTGCGCAGACTTATCCCGTAGCAGAAGTAGCGACCCACCTCTTGCCCAACAGGGTCCCCAAGTATTAGCAGAAGGTGCTGAAACCTGGGCAACAGCCGAATTACTCAGCAGTGCCCAAGCTGCCATACTGCTGACGTTTTTCTAAATTCTCCAGAATTAGTTGTGCACAGCATTGGACCAGGAGCATATGTGGGTCTGTCAGCAGGGACTGTACAGCCCTGCACTTTACCTGGTCTTTTGCTGGAAGACCACGTCTCTCCTCCATCTCGGCCGCTCGCTTTGCTGCAGCATCCTCTGCTGTAAGTCCCAGCGCGGCAGCCCTTGCCCAGTCCGGTCCTTCCTGGCATCCCGCAGTGGCTGCCTTTCATGGCACCGGGGCAGCTCGCTCGCACCATCTTCCTTTTGGCTGCAAGGTTTATAAGATTTACAGAGTCCCCACTTCTCCCTAAGGGTCACACTGGGGTCAACACATTTCTAAGACTAAGTAGCTTTGCAGAGGCATCTGAACACATCTTCAGCCCAATCTACTCCTAAATGTTAAGCTGTTGTAACTCCTGCTAATGTGTTTTGGTGTCAGTATTTTCAGACAACCTGTGGGCTGAGCTGGAGATGGCCTGACCACGCTTCATGTGTTAGTTCATAGGCTTCCTTAACGCAATATTTGCTCGGACCCAAGCACAGTAAGTCCACAGACAGATGCTAAAAAATAAACATGGCTGTCAGCCTTTGTCCCAGCCACTTGAGTCAATCAATATGTCCATTAATCTTTTATTCCAAAGCAGAGCCCTCAGACCGTTACCGTTTGTTTAGGTTTTAGTGTTATTATTTTTAAATTCTCCCCTTACTTGGAGGCATTTATCTAGACAGGGGCTTAATCCAGCAACACCCTGCAGGGCACAGCCTTCCCCCACCCATCCCCGCAAAGGCACTGCCTGTTCCTGATGGAAACTTTGCCAAAATGGGGCAAAGTCTTTCCTGGAGGAGTAATGGGGTGATCTTGCCTGAGGTACTTTTTTCTGGTTTTGTGGCATAATTAGGTGTAACGCTATTACGGCCTTGGGTTTAAATATGGATAGGTGAAGCTCATGTGACAATTTACTTTGTGCTGTCCTTGTTTCAACCTAGACCCAGGCTTTGAGATTTGATTCAGGCTTGGTTCATCTCCAGCTCTCTCTCAGTGGTGCTGGCTGGTGTTAGCCAAGGTTTGAGGAGATGTTGCTGGAGTTCTCCGGCTTTTGCGGGACAAGTTTGGAGCACTCTGAAGGCGTCACTCTGGATTTACCACAGTAATGGTGGTTCAGGAGTGGGACCAATGTCATAAGTGATGGGTTTGGGTCTGGAGCGATCTGAGGGTGTGGACTCACCTGAAGCAATGGAAGTTCATGCCCATCCACTGCATCACCATAATGGCTTCGCTCTACTTTCTCAGCCCATCCAGCAGAGCTTGAGCTGCAACACAGCTGCAACAGCTGTGACTTGCTGGATTTTGCCTACATTTGCCCCAGTTATGGCCTCTCTAGTGAAAAAGCAGTTGAACAAGATGGTGGAGCTCTTTCCCAAGTCATCAAGGAATTGAGGCAGAAGAACCAACACCAAGAAAGCATTTGCTATGAATGGAGTGTGGGTTTCCTGACTCTTCGTCCCCTGCACTGTTGTGCACCAGCTCATCGCCTACCACTGGAGACGACACTGTCAGTATCAGCTTGATAGCAGGACAACTGCGTGTTTTAACCCACAGGACCACCCTAATTTGTGCTGGTTTGATGGGCATCTTGCAAGTACAACACTCTCCTCTCTGTAGATTTGCTACGACACCTGAAGGGGATAGTGTGTCTGCGGTGTATGTTTGACTTACGCAGAGCGACACGTTTCCTCCCATGCAAAGTTAGCAGAACACGCCGTTTTGCTTGCTTAAAAATAAGGAGTGCAAAAGTCTTAATAACGTTACAACAGCGAAGCAGACAAATGTACTGTTCTTGCCAGGGGGGATTAGCTTTGTACTCAGGAATTGCCTTCGGAAACCTGTTCCTCGGTTGGCTGTGCTGTGTGCTGAGACTTGGCACCCTGGCACTCATCCTGACAGATGGGGACACCTCTGATGTTGTTTGCTTTTTTTTTTTTTTTAACTGATGGACTGAGAAAAGCTCATTGGCCTCGAGCTTTTCAGCGGTGGTAGACAGGGGCATCTGTTGTCTTGCTTGTGCCCTCTAGTGTTGTACGTAACCGTCGGAGAACGTTTCTAGGAGTCGCCCACTTTGCCAGGGTCCCATTGCTACAATATCTTGCTAATTCTATAGCTTAAAAACAGTCGCTGTACAAAAAGATAACGTGTGAGCAGAGTTGCTTTCTGAAATCCATGCAGAATATGCACAAATACAACAGCAAGCAGGACTGAGAGCGAGGACAACATAGAATCATAGAATCATTTAGGTTGGAAAAGACCTTTAAAGATCATTGAGTGCAACCATAATCTTCTACTCCAGCTCTGAACAGCAGATAGAAATCTCCTGCCCCCCCTATAAATTCAAAGCCCTTGGTCCCTGGAAGATATGGTCCACAGCTCTTTAGACCATCACTCAGCAAGGAGATTGACAGTCACCTGCCCTCACCTTGGAAGCCATCAGGCATTGGAGGTGTTAGAGGTGGTGGAGGACAAAAGCAATGGCCTTTTGCGGTCTCAGCAATGCTGGGGGGAATCTGCTACTGCTCTTGAGTGGTCATTGCAGAACTGTGTTTTACAGCTAATGTCCCTTCCTGCTGTTGAGGCCGCTCCATCTGCCATGTCCCTTGCCCTCTGGTTAGCAGGGAGGTGTCCAAAATCAAAACAGAGCAAGCTGTGCCCGTTCTCTGTGAGCCAGTGCTGGCCAAGTTGTTCTTAGTTGATGGGCCAGCTACGTGTGCTCATCCCACCAACAGCCCAGCTCCCGTGCTGCCCAGACCTGGGCTCCAAGCAGGGCAGCCAGGTGAGCCATCCTCCCTGGGACCATGGCAGCCCCTGAGGTGGTGGTTGGCTGGTTGGGTGCAGGGAGGGAGACTGCTCCCCCCGGTCTGAGGGATCCAGGTGTGCAGCAGCAAGTTACGGGCTGGGAAAATGGGTTTGTCTAAATGAAAGAGATCAGGGTAGCACCATCATACAGTCCAAGTTACAAGTGATAGGACGAGAAGAAATGGCCTCAAGTTGCACCAGAGGAGGTTTAGATTGATGTTATGGAAAATTTCTTCACCAAAAGAGTTGTCAAGCTCTGGAGCAGGCTGCCCAGGGAAGTGATGGAGTCACCATCCCTGGAGGTATTTAAAACACGTATAGATGTGGTGCTTAGGGACATGGTTTAGTGGTGAACTTGGTAGTGTTAGGTTTACAGTTGGACTGAATGATCTTAAAGGTCTTTTCCAACCTAAATGGTTCTGTGATTCTGTGATCTCTGCTGTGCATTTGCTCACAAGGGCTCAAGGTGAAGATGCTTGAAGACATTTTGACAGGAAATTGGTCTGGCCTTGCCTTCCGGACTGTCACCTTTTAGCATACGTGTTGCTGTGTTCAGTGTTTCCTAACACGGTGTATTGAAGTGTCTGGATGGACTCTTGTACTCGAGCAACAGTCAGAACCTGTTCTATCCTTGAGACCTCAGCTTAGCTGCCCCGGCGCTTTCTGTTCCTCCTGTGAGCCTGTTTTGGCATGTTACCTTCACCTCTTTGCTCCCAGAGGTCCTCTCTTCTCTCTGTGTCTTTTGCCAGAAAGGAGGGTGGCCAACATGGTGCTGAGGTCCAACCTGCAGTGCATTTCTGTGGGGGTCTTAAACTGTCATCGAAGCTAATCAGCCTTGCCTGTTGTCTTCCCAAAGACCACGCTCTGCAGTGGAAGGAAAACAAAGTGGGGGATTTACACAGTGACATGGAGGAACCCATGGACCCTCGTGAAACACTTGGCTTTGGACGTTGTCCCCAGGCCAGCGTCTGGGAGGGTGGCTCTCCCGTTCCCGTTCAGGGTCGCTCGTAGGGGATGCGCAGCCACGCAGCCTTCGGGGCAGGCGCAGTTTCTTGCCTGCAGTGGATGCCTTCGGGGGGACGCGGTTGGCTCTGGGGGGATGCGGTTAGCAAAGCAGAGCTGATGTTACCCCGGGCATCAGCACAGAGATGGAGGTGGGGTCCTCCCCGCCGTGCCCGCTCTGCTGCCGCGTGGGAGCAAGTGGCGGCGGAGGGCGTATGTGCAGCCCGCGGCAGGCAGCGCTTTGGGCTGTGCGCCGATGCTGCTGCAGGCAGGGTGTCGAGCGAGTGATGGATACCTGCTTGCCAAGCAGCGGGAGTAGGCAGGGGAGCGAACGCGTTTCCCACGAGCGTGCCGCAGCGAGTGGGTTTTCACGTGGGCAGCGAGCCGTATCTTGTGGCCCTGCCTCTGCTTGGCCCCTCGTCGGCCGTGGTGCTCGGAGGCAGAGATGTCACTGAAAGGCGGAGGGGTCCTACCGCGGTCCCAAAGCGAAAGAAGGGGAGGGGACTTCGAGGCTGGGCTCAGCGGTGACTTGCACCAGGTGATGCCGTGGGCGGCACGTGAGCATGCGTGGATGTCACCGGTTGCTTTTGGCTGCTGGTAGGTACAGACCGGCGCGGGTGCTCCTAACCCAGCCCTCGCGACACCAAACGATGCTTGTAGGCACTTAGATAACCCGCGTCATCTGGCCTGCCGTAGCCCTAGCAAACAGCCCTGGTGTTAGGTGGTCGGTCTGCGTGGCTGGTGAAGAGGAGGGGGAGCAGTGGGTGCCAGCGGGTGACACGTGGCTGTCCCCGAAGAGGGCATGTCACACATGCATCCTCTGGGACCGCACCGTTGCTTCCTCCAAACCTGGGTACGTGCACAGTTTGATCCTTGCACATCTCCTTTACAGGGCACTGCTCCCAAATTCACATGCCCTACTCACAGAGCGATGGCTCCGCAGCTTCCTGGCTGGAATGAGGCCACCTAATTTGGGAACCTCTATTCCAGCAGCACCCAGGGATGCTCCCACCCTCTCGGCTTGTGAAATCCCGGTGCAATCACGGAGCGTAAGCGCTCAGGGCAGGGACTGCATGCCCTGGTTTTGCACGGCTGTTAGCGCGTTGCTTGTCCGTCGGCGGTGGCAGGTAGGACACCATCCTTGACTTGCAAGTCGGGGTGGGGAGAGCTTGAAGCTTGCAGCTCCAGCGCCGCCTCCGCTTTCCTTACGGCAGCCTGTGTGTCTCGGGGAGGGGTGTTAAGAAGCAGCAGCAATGTTTTTTTGCATTATCCTACGGTCCTTGGGATTCCTGTCGCCAGTGAATCATGCTTCTGACCTGGAAGCAGCGCAGAAGCCACCGGCGCAGCTGATTGATGCTCTCCAGGCTGTGGAGCAAAGTCAGGCATCCCCAGTTAATTCTCTCAGACCTCTCAGCAGTCTCCCACATCAGTTGACCAGGAGGTTTTGTTGATGGATGGACCCTCCTAGACCCCAGTGTATTTTACCAGCCATGCTGGTGCCTGTCAGATACTGGCACAGACAACAGTAAGCTGTGGTTACTTGTTGCATAGGAGCTTGTTGCTCTCCCAAGGGAACCTTTGCTTTTCCCATTACCCCACAAAGACCCGTGGGTCCCATCTGCAGTTTGCATTACCACCAGAACCACCGTCGGCGTGGGGCTGGGGGCTCCAACTGGGAGCCAGGTACCCCCGGATGCTTCTCAGCACCTCCACTATTAACTTATGTCCGTAAAGTGCCTGATGAGTAATAGCTGCCTGCAGCCAGGGATGGCTCTGACCAGCTCACCCCAGGGCTCCGAGTTGCCAACAAGCACTTTTGGGGTGTCCAGCAGGCAGCTGTAGAAGGGGAGGAAAGGTCCATGCTGGCAGAGGTGTGCAAACACCCCCTAAAGCCCTTTTTGCTCCTGCACAACAGCCTCCCAACACCCCCTTTCCCCAGCCTTCCCTCGCAACATCATGAAAATCAGATTTGTAATGTTTTCCTGAGCATCTTCGTGGGGTGAGAAACCTTTGTGGGGAGAGAATCTGCTTTCCATCACTCATCCTTCGAAACCGTGTGACTCTGGGCTTTGGCAAGTAAAGAAATGGAGACAGATGAGCTCTCCTTTCCCCCGCCATCAAACAGCAGCTGCAGGGAAATGGCAGCGGGGAGGGAAGGGAGTGCTGGGGTTTGGATTCATCCGAAGCGACTCCAGTCTCCTTCCCGACTGCACGGGGACTTGCTGTGTTCTCCCGACTCAGTAACACGCTGCTATTTAATTAACTTTTGACTTCTGGTTTAAAGGAGCAGCACACAAAATAGTTATTTACTTCATTTGGAAATTCTTTTAATCGTTGCCATAATTATAGCTTCCTCCTCTTTCTTTTTTTTTTAGATTTTTCTTACAGGGGGAAGGGAGGGAGGGGGAATATTTGCCACTTTCCTTGTGGTTATCACATCCTTCAAATTACTAAAAGAGGCTGGGATAATAGGTCTGGTGATTATATATAGGCACCATCTGCTCCGTGGCTGCTTCCTATCAAAGTGCAGTTAGGAGAGTGCAAGAAGGATATTTTCTCTCCAGCTATATTAAGACTCTGTTTCCATCTCGGCTCCAAAGCGAAGAGCTCTGCATGCAAATGGATCAAATGCGCTGTAATCAATGGCTCATTTTTGGCAGCCCTGAAGCTGAATTTTTTATTTCATTTTATTTTCCCCTCAAATTTGCTTTTCCCATTTATTATGCAATTTTATTCGAGGCTGGTTGCTCTGCATTCTGTGTTTTCTTGTACCCATAGTCCCTCCCCGCCGTTTGCTGAGCAATCTAGTCTCATGTTAGCCAGCACAGAAATCTGTGTCATAACTCAAATGCAAGGCAATATCTGAGCAATCGGGAATGTTTCGGAGGATGATGAGGGCAGATTTTTAGGATGCGTAAGCTCTCAGTTTGTAGAGGAGGTGGGAAGCTGAGCTGAGTTAATTTGAAGTGATAATGGGAAAGAATTAATGCATGTTTTGTGATAGCAGCCATGGCTATCCCATGGCTGCTGGGGAGGCACTGCAGAGCTCGGTATTTTGGGCAATACGGGGAGTCGGGAGGTGTCTGTGCTGGGCAGTGACTGCTCAGGATCTTTTGCATCTACTCAAACTGGATATTGCGTTTACCCCTCAGAGACCCAGCAGTCTTTTCTTGTCTCCTGGAGCTGGTGGGATTTGATGCTCCTTGAAGAAGCTGAAGGAGAAGGAGTAAGAGATCACCAGCCCAGAGGGAGGGTGCTCGGGATGGGGCGTGTGAGCCCCTGAGACCCCCAAGCACTGGAGGCCAGAGGAATTTGTCTTGTGAAATCCGGGCCATTGTGCCTACAAGAGAGGAGGACTAAATGGCTTTTCTGAATGAGTAAAAGTGGGTAAAAAGAGACAAGGGAGGAGAAAATCCCAAATACGCTGGTGAGGATGGAAAAGACTACAGTGCTGTAGCAAAGTCCTGTTTCTTTCTGGGTGGAATTTCCCTGATGATAGTTGGGGCGATGACTGTGGGCCATGCATCACGTAAGACGCGCCGTGTGCTCCTGTATTTTGTCACTCCTAAAGGCACGCTGTCTCCCTGCACTCACTCCACAGATTTTTAATGACTCTCTAGGGATTATTGGATCCCAGTTTCTTGGGGCAATTCTAGAGGTTTCACATTCACCTGACTGGCTTGAGACCCTTCTTTTCTTACTCCCAGTTTCCCACAGGTTGCTTATTGCTCGTAAAGGCATGTTGTGGACATAATGTCTTCCAGCTTGCTCTCCAAAAATGGTTGTAGCTGCTAGAGGGGATTCTCCATCTGAAGGGTAACGTGTGGTAGAAGCTGATGCTGCCGGCAGTCTCAGCAGGCAGATGCTCCTCAGACCAGGGGTCTTACTAGTGGTCCATGGCTGGTGGAGGCAGTGGGAAGTGCTGGCTGCTGCCTGAGCGGAGCAGATGCTCTTGGACATCTCCTCTGGGTAGAAAAGGACTGTAGGAAGGAGAGTTTCTGCATCCCAGCACAGTTTATCATCTGGTTTGATCCACGAGCAGGGGAGGAATTTCCCCTGGGAGCCCATTGCAAAAAATCAGTGAATTCTGGGATAATTACGGAGACTTGGTTCAGCACAGCAGCGTTGTTATTAACGGACCGGGATTCCCCAGGGGCGAACACTGTTTTTTCCGTGATTTCTGTATAAATGTATGCGAGAAACCACATTTATTGGCCTGGAGATCAGGGTGTTGCACGGTTTAGGGCAGCGCTTTCTTGCAACGCGCCTCTAATCCTCAATCCCCAACACCGATTCCCACCTCCTGCTGCCGCAGTTTCCTGCGTCCTTTTGTCTGCGAGTTAAAATCACGGTCGGGATCCACACCTGGTCTGTCTTGCTCCCACCTTGCCGGATGCTCTGGTGGGAAGCCCCACGCAAGGACCTGGCAAGCAGCTCCTGACCTCCTGCTTCTCAGCGAGATGAGCTGGGCTTCCTTCCAGAAATGCATCCCATCGGACTGCTGAAGCCACCCAGAGCTGCGTTTACATGTCTTTTGATGCAGCCCTGCTCCTGCTGCTACACAAATGAGTAACTAACAGTAACAGCAATTCCTGACGGGGCCAAGCAGTGGATCCACGCATGCTCACGCCGTGCAGGGGTTCACAAAACCCTCTGCGGTCAGCAGAGACGTCCCCTTCCCCGGCTGAGCCTGGATGGGGCCTCGCAGGCGTTGCTTGGAGAGAGCGGCAACAAACGGGTTATTGTTTCTCTGTCCAGTTTCTTGAACAGGAAACTGTGTTTAAAAACGTCATTTTTTAAAAAAAGTTTGCTTGATGGGCTTTTCTGCAGTCTGTGCTTCTTCCTAATTTCTCTGCTCGAGACAGCACTCCGCTTATATCTTTATTTTTTCCCCTAATGAGCACAGCTAGCCTGTGGCTGCTTGCATTTAGGACCCTTGGTTTCATCCCCCGTGGCTTATATCAGCCCCTGATTCAGAACTAAGGACATGGCAACGAACACAGTTGAAGTCACAGCCACAAAACCCAGGGAGAAAAAAAAAAAAAAAAAAAAAGGCACAAAGAAAAGGCTCCAAGAGTTAGGGGATGTTGTGCCGAAAGATGTTCCATCAGGTTGTGCTTCATCCACGCTGGAGCTGCCCACAGCGACGTGGGGAGCGGGTGAATGAGGTGCCCAGGAAGGAGGCTGGGTGCCAGCCGGGCAGCGTGACCCATCAGCGGCTGTTTCCAAGGGTCCTCGGCACAGAAACCCTGGAAAAGCCACGAGCGTTGGTCTGCCAGCACGGACGAGCCTTCCTGGAGGGGATGATGCTTCGTGACCAGGGTAGCAAGGAGGAAGTGGAGGAGAGGATGGAGTTGAACTTGGCAGTTGCTTGCGAGGGGGATTGCAGGAGCTGCTCAGTATTCCCCCTCCATGGGGATGCCTCCGGGCTGCACAAGAGACCATGTGGCCTCAGTGCATTAAAAAATCCCCACTTCCTAGAACAAATCGGGGTCAAGCTGCTGCTCCAGGTACCTACAGACCAGAAAAGGAATTGTGCATCATCGGACGCTGCCAGAGGATGCACCATAACCAGCTTTGCAGCCAAGAAGAGCCATTTTTAGGCTAAAAACAAAGAAAAAATCTCCAGAAGAGTTCAGCATGCACCTTGCAGTGCTTTTTCCTTTCTCTGGCCATGGGGAGGACATTATTCTGAATTGTAATCTGCTGTATGGGCAGTGCACTGGTCTAAAGGGTTGTGAGGTGGCTGTAAAAGTCCTCTGGGTGTCAGGGACGCGGTGGGGACTGTGCAGCAGTGGAGGGCACACCGGGACCGGAGACTATCTGAACACACCTCTGTACCCAGCGATGGGTCTGGCTCTCGGTGGAAACGCTTGCATCAGCCCCACGTGTGTCTTGTCAAGGACTTTTTGCAGCATTTTAAGCCAGGTTTAGTGAAGGGTGCTCTGGGGCAGTGGGAAAGCGAGCACCTCATCGGCCATCACACGCCGTGTGGAGAAAGGTCTGCCTGCAATTCCTCAGCTCCAATTACAGGAATGGGTGGCTTTTTCCTTCTCAGGCTGAAAAATTGGCCCGAAACCCTGAGAAACCACAACACACATGTCTGACGCTGTTCCACAAGGGCTTCAGTGAACAAAAACCCTCCTGAAATTAGCGCTTGCCTACCAAAATAGGCAACACCACTTCAAAAAGGAAGAGAGAAAAAAAAAAAAAGCCCGAAACCCAGGGCTTCACAGGGAAAGCACTTGCAGCCTCGGAGTTTCTCTAAGCACGTTGCCATGCCTGCCAGCCCAGCCAGTGTTTGGTCCATGATAAAGCCGGTTTTACCTGGGGAGATGGTGGCCCCACAGGGATGCTCCTTGCTGCCCCATCCCTGCGGCACCGTGGGCTGCATCCGCCTCCTGCTGTGGGGAGCCCTGCACGAGGGGACGGTTGCATCGTCGCCATCGCTCCTTCTCCATCCTCTTAATTTTTGTCCCCAGGGAATATTAAGCCGAGCTTGGTTTGAAGCCTGAGAGCTCTTCAGCAGCACCTTGTACATCTCAGCACCGTAAGCTCCAGGTTATTTATCACATTCTTCCCTAGGAAGCAAAACATCTCGAGCTCATCTCAAAGGCATGATCTTTAGCAGCGACCGCCAGCTTGTGGCTGACCCCGATCCGAAGGCCACGAGGAGCTTTCTTGGAAGGAAACACGGTCAGCCGTGGGCTGAGCACAACCCCTACGGCTGCTCCAAGCCGCGGTGGCAGAGCAAAGAGGCGATACCAGCCCGCTTACCGTGGGGAGGACCGGCATCTGCTCCGGCCCCTGCCCCATCGGATACCCAGGTGGAAGGAGCCGGACCCAGGCATTGCCTTTGCAAAGTGGCTGGTGTGTCCCTGGGGAGCAGACGGCTCTTGCACCACCTAAATGAGCCTGCGGCGGGCAGGAAGACACTTCTAAACCAGAAGTGGGACGCGCTTACAAGTTGTAGGGGATCCGTGTGCCGGCGTGGCTTGCGCTCCGGAGCGGCGGTTTCCTCCCTTTGTTAGTTCAGCTCGCGCGGCTGCGGCGCTCAGAAAGGCAGGCGTGCCTCTGGCCGCCTCCTGGAAGCTTATCTTACCTTAGAAGAATATATTAGATTTCCGTTTTAAATTAAAGCTTAATTTTTTTGTAATGAAAAAAAAAAGGGGGGCTTGAGCGTAAGGTTATAATCTCACTCCAGGTTTTCTTCTCCTGCAATTAAAGCACACGTGGACCATTTATTTTTGCAAGAGACTGAGTAAAAGTGACTTATCCAGATGGGAAGTCCCAGCTCAGCCATTGGCAGCCCCAGATTCACCTTGGACCATCTGAAAAACACACAGGATTGTCAAAAGCAGGGAATGACCTGCACTAAACTGACACTTTGAAAATCAGTACGTACATCCTCTATTTCAAGAAGCTGAGGGCAGGAACACAAGCAGCAGCATTAATAAATATGCATATTTATTAATTCCCTTTCTGAAGGTTACAATTTAGAAGAGGGAGAGCTGTGTGCACGCCAGGCAGGTACCAGCCTGGGATTCGCAGCATTTTTAAGCCTGAGTGTTGATGGAAACTGGTAAGAGGGTTTGCAAGAAACTCTCTTGCTCACTGGTGTCTGTTACAGCCAGAAAGGCTTAAGCAGAGCCTAAAGTTAGGCCAGCACTAAGAGCTCTTAAATAATCTACGTCTTAGATGATAACAATGGTAGCACGAGGAGCTGGGGTGGTTTCAAGAGCTGGTTTCAAGAGCTGGTGACTTTTTCTGCTTGTAGCATCCTTTGCAGGGGAATTACGCCCACTGCATCTCGTGAAGTTGTGCGAATTGACTCCTAATTCAGTAAAACTGCCTGTAGTTGAGTAAAACGTGGTCTGTTGGACTCTGGCCTTGCGTTATCTCAGGGAAGGAAGTGGAACTAATTTTTATATATTGCGCTGGATGATTTCTAATTGTTCCTGGCCATCCTGCGGAGTTCATTATTTCTCCTCCAGCCAACACTGGCTTCTAATTAGGGGACGTAAAATTAAGATGGAAGAGCAGAAGTTTGCAAGGGTATTGCAGCTCAGGAAGGACTCTGGGCAGGATTTAAGCCAAAAATATCCTCTTGTTTGCAAGATTTTGGTGGGGAGAGGGTGGCTTAAACGCTGCTGCTGCACATACCCGGTAAGAGGGAGCACTAGCGGAGTAGCTCTTCGGCTCCTAAAAGGGGACAATTAGCTCCTGTCCTCCTTGCCTGTTCCCCCTGCATCTCTTGTTCATTGAAAGGGCACTAATATTTCCTAAACCACAGTTTTTCCTTCAGCAAATTCAGAGTGGCTTCTCCCCCCGGCCATGCGACCCCGGCTGGGGGCAGCAGGCACAGACGGGGCTCGGGGTGATGCTGCTGCAATGCTCAGCCCTGGTGATGCATTTCAACTGATTTATCAGGTTTTTCCCATATTTACCCCTGTTTTGTGGGTTTTTTTATAGTGCTAAATATTTTTTTTCTCCTGGGAGGGTGATGTGACGTCTCCAGGGCCCTGTTATGGTGCTGCTTTTAGGGTAAAATTGCAAAGCCAAGAGCTGAAATAACTTAGCCAAGAAGACCTTCTTAAATCCATCTATTTCCCCATCAGGATGCACCACAACTTTAGGAAACATTAACACTGAAAACAATCCCAGGTCCTCATTGACATCTTTGTCTGCCAGGAGACTTCTGGAAGATGTTTCTATAGTTATTTAATGGAAAGGGAATAAATTCTTCACCATAAACATCCCCCTTGCTTCCCTGCACGGCATTAGTGTTATGTGCCAGGAGAGGAAAGTGTTTTCAGAAACAGGAACAATTTAGACATTGCAGAAATCCGCAGGTTTTCGGCCTCATCCATCAGCTGCGTGTGGCACCGGCTGTTTTTTACAGGTCCTTAATAAATGTAAACGAGCTCTGGCGTTTTTCTCTCCCCTCCTTTTATAACCCTGCTACTTGCTCATTTTCATTCTGCTTCTGGTCAGCAGAGATGGCTTTGATGGTGGGTTTTCCCCCAGGCTTTAGCTGGGAATTAAACCTGGCTTAACTTTCACAGCATGGTACACCTGGCTGGGAGTTTTCCAGCAAAACTTGTTTGTATTAGGAAATAACACGTGGAGGAGCTGTGAGTGGTTTTGCTTAACTTCTACCAGTGGAAAAAGGGGGTTAGGGAGCTTCATGTCGGAGCTTCCGGGGGAAAAGCAACAAAAATTATTAATTTCCTCAGGATTTTTTTACAGATTTAAGAAATTCAATTTTGACAGAAAAATTGAAAAGTTTTTGCTTCAGTCTTACCTGGGCTGGAAGGTCATTTTAACCCCCCTCCCCTCAAATTTCCCTGGAGCAGAAAATCTGCTTTTCATTTCATCTACCCCGCAATGAAGCTTACAGCCACTAATTTTGAGAAATTAGTTGCTTTCTGCAGAATTTGCACTCGTCCCTAGAAAGGAGTCCTTGTTAGCCGACCTGAGCAAGATGTTTTGTTAGCCCTCACGATGCGAACCCCACATCTGTACCCAGGGGCGCATTGAAAGGAGCGGCGTTGACTTGGGTTGGGTGCAAACCAGAAGAGCCCTTCCCACAGCCCTGGATCCAGAACTTGTCCCAGTTACCCCTATCCCAGCGGGCGATGAGGCACGGCTCAGCTGAGCAATGGCTAAATCCAGAGATTATTTTGGTCTCGGTTATCAGGAAACAGCCCCCATGAAGTCCAACTGATTTCATTGAGAGTAACTGCAAGAAAACATTAAATGAGTGTTTTATATCCTAAATCCGTACATTAAAATACATTAACTGCATTTATGGTTTAACCAGCAGTTTAATGACTTTGTGAGTGGTGGAATTTGAATTTTGTTAAGCCAACAGACCGATCTTTTCATATATTTTTCATTACAGGAAACAAAGATACTTCGTCTATATCTGTCTTTTCCTCTAAATACCATGTATTACCCCTGCTAACTAAGAGACCCAGGAAAAAGATCTTTAAGGAGATAACTAAAAATTAATGAGACAGTATGGAAGAAGAGCAGTGAAAAATGGAGACCGTTCAGTAAAACCTGTATTTATAAGTCTATTCAAGTCTCAACACTTCTACCAAAAAGTGTCAGAAAATCTAGGATTTTGGGGCTTTAATACTTCAGCGTTCGTAGGGCATATTTCTCTACGTGACTGAAAGGCAAGTAAGCACCCACCCATTGTAAAGCCTTTCTTAAAAAATAACTCCAAATCACAGGAGCTGGTGCATCGCTCTTTTCCCAGCAGTGTTAGAGTTATTTGGTAAAAACAAGTTGAACTTGATGGTTTCAAAATTTCAGCCAGGAAATACAAACACGACTCAGCCTCACCTCTTTGTCGTGGGTGTGTTTTTACTGTTGCGTTGGGTGTTTGCTTTTGCGGAGGGTTGACCGGCGTGTGCCTCGGGTGGCAAAGCTGGGGTGCTCTGTTACTGCTGATCGCTCAACTCGGTGCAAGATCTTAGCAGGGCTCAAAAAGGCTTAGACATACATGTGGATAACAGATACCTCTGCGATGACCTTAGGCAGACGTGTAAATGCTCGTGCTTCGGGGCATAAGCCAAGTCCTAACCCCAAGGGAGAGACAGAGACGCTTCCCCTGGGTCTGTGTGAGGACATCCCACCCTGGGGGTTTTCATGCCTTTCCCAGAAAGATACAGGTCTGGGTGATTTTAGCAGGGCGAGTTTCATGGCCTCAGTGTAGTCGCTTGAAAATTCCCGTCACCCCTGGAGGAGCAGCGGTGCCTTCCCTGCAAGGGAGGCGACCACCGGGCTCCAGCAGTGGCGAGAGGCAGCAGCCAAGCACCCAGCACAGGTCCCATGCTCAGGTTTGCTGCTGGTACCTGTCTCCACACCAGAAAAACCTTTAGAGCTGCTCGATTTTTTTTTTTTTTTTTTTTTCTTTTTGCCTAGAGATCCAATCCACGCAACACCTTTCCTTACGCAACCCGACGTAGCTCGTGTAACCCCATCTCCTGGCAGGCAAAGCGGAGAGCTCAGGGTAGGGTTCACGTAGCTGCAGGCACCGCGAAGCCATCAGCAAGGCACCGTGGCCAACCACCAGGCATCACGCATTCTGATTTCATTTAATTTTTTTTCGGGGGACTCTGCTGCATCCCGGGCCGCGAGGGGGGAATAACCTCTTTGATTTTTTTTTTTAATTTTTTTTTTTTTTCAGTTCTCTCAGGCCAGACACACCACAGCCCTTTGAAACGCTCTGTGTCCCTTACCCCACCCATGAATGTGCCAAACCAACCTCTAGGACATGGATGGATGTCTCATGAGGACTTACGAGCTAGAGGACCCCAGTGCATCCCTTCCGATCATGCCCCCCTGTCTCCACAAAGCAGTGTAGCCTCTTCGGGAAGTGGTGGGAGTGAACATTTAGAAGATCAGCCTTCCGCTCGTAACACATTCCAGGAGGAAGGGAGTGGGATGAAAGGTGAGTGAAAAACCAGACGCCTTCCCCCCCCTCCCCACACCCAGCACCCAGAGGCAGGAGGGGAAAAGCCATTTTCCCGGCAACGCGGGGCTCGATCGGCGGTTTTGTGTGAGAGTTCTCATAACCAAATGGGGCCTTTCGGCATTTCTTCCCAGTTTAGGAATTTAGGCTTAGGGCAATAAGTTAGGTTTTCTTCTAAGCAGCAGCTGGTCCTGACCTGATGTCTTACAGTTGGGTGCTGGTGGGCTGGTTTTGCCCCAAAATCCTGCAAGCTGCCAGCTTTCCAAGAAGCTGGACTTTTTCCATAGCCTGTGGCTTTTGGCTAAGAGTGGTGCTTTTTTCTCTGCCTTTTTTTTTTTTTCCAATTACGGTGAAAAATAGCTTAGTATAGTTTTAGCAAGCCACGTGTGATTTACCATTGCGGTGTTCGGTACCTACCAAGTATTTGGGGAAGTTTTGGCTCAAGATACTTGTTTGCAGTGAATTTATCCTGTGTACTTCAGTTATTTTTCCCATTACACTCGCATTTCACAGAGACTCTTAGCAATGAATGTATGTGATACTGTTGGTAAACAAGGCAGAAACGAAACCCTGTTGCTGCAGTCAAAGCTGGAGAGCAAACTTCAGGCTATAGAGGAATAAATAGATAAAAACTGGGCAAACACCTAGACAGGCAAAATGACTGAAAATGAACCCACAGCTATCAGAGACCGATTTAAACGACTGCAGTTTTCATTAATGCAAAGCAACTCTATTGTGTAAAGACTGATGACGTAACAGAATAAGGAAACAATTGTATTTCTTAAATAGTCACAAGGTCTGATTTTATTCTAATTGCAGACAAATCTACATAAGTATAAATCTCTGTAATGTGGAATTGTGTTTGCCTTGGCACTGTATGACTTGGATGTGCATGAAATACATGAATGAAAAAACCCCTCACGGTTCCCCCGTGAGGTGGATGCTCGGGGCTCGGCCTTCTCCCTGCCTGGACTTCGCACCGTAGCATCGTGCTGGGGTGGGGGCCGTGGGCTGTAGCTGTTTCTGCCGATGGAGCTGGGGAGGAGACTGTGGGGAGCTTGGCTCCCTGTGATCCACGGCTGCAGGTCTGGGACCTGCGTGGATAGAAACCTGCCAGTGCAATGCAATTGATCTGTACGGCCAAATCTGCAAAACCCAAAGGAACTATTGCCCAGGCATTCCACGGATCAATTAAATAAAAAAATCAATTTAATCAATTAAATAAAATCCACGGATGAAGACAGCTCGTTGCTGCTGCATGCGGCCCCTCCGTAGGAGATGAGATCCCTTCCTGGGGCCATCCCTTCCCGAGCATCCTCCTTCTCTGGGGCAAGGTTTGCAAACATCTAAACCCGATTCACCCCATTGCTGAGTCAGCCAAATTGCTGTTGTCCCGCCGTCCGGGGATGTGTGAAACAGATGTCTACAGCCTCTGGTGTCTACGACTGTCATGTTCTCCCCCTCCGCTGTTTCTTCAGACTGAACAAATCCACTTTCTTCACAGATGTTTTTTTCTAAACTTGGGATTGTTCTTGCTTCTCTCTGCTGGGTTTTTTCCAGAAAGTCCGTATTTTATTGAAGGTATGTTGCCCAAAACCGGACTTGGGGACAGAGCAGAGACTTGCTTGCCGTACAGACAGCATTTCTGTGGCTGTATAGCTCATCGTCCTCAAATAACACACCACTGCGTGCTGCATATGACCCATTGTATCCCCACAGCTTTTCTCGGGGAAAAAAAAAAGTACTGCCCGTTCCCTGCCCTCGGTTCGTGCCGTTTCTTGTTCCTACAGAAACGCACAATTTGTGCATTTTTATTGGGTCACATCTTATTTCATCCAGACCGGTTGCTCGGTTTGCCAAGTCCCTTCTCTGAATTGCAGCCACATCTCCCCGAGCGCCTGCGGGCTCTTGTGGCTTGGTGTCACCCACGCCTCCGGTCAGCTTGCTCCCTCTTTAACACCCTCCAGGGCATCCAGGAGGGTAGTGGGGAAACCAGACTCCCCACAGACCCCCATCCAACATGGCTTAGCGGTTCATCTCCCCTAATGTCACCTATTTCTCTCCTTTCCATCTATCTTCATACCCTGATGACACCTGTTTCTCTCCTTTCCATTTATTTTCATGCTGAAGGAAAAGGGCCCTTCGGCTTTTTCCCAGCCCCTGGTTTCTCCAGGGGCAGACACGGATGCTTTGTTCCCTGCGGAGCCCATCCGTCCATCCATCCGTCTGTCCTTTCCCAGGGCACACCTCGGGGCGCACCAGGAGGAGGGTTTGGGTGCAGCTGGGGATTTCTGCTGCAAGTACATCCATGGCATGGCATGGTGTGCCGCAAGGGCACTTTTGAAGACGTCCTATGCATACTTTGGCCTGTATATATATATGGCAGGTGAATTGTTTTCCTTCTAAATTCCTTCTGAGTTTCCACGCCAGCACCCAGATAAACGTGTGCCGGCCGAACTCCAGCATTTAATGCACAGAGGGGACAATGTATGTGAGCAGCATGGAAGCCCTCGGTTTGCTGCTCACATCGGACGCGGTGTTTCTGACAGCAATTAGCTCCTGGTAATCGGTGATTAAAGAGTAGCTCCACAGGCGGGTGGCTCGCTGCTCCGTGGGGATCGTTAGGAAGTTTGACTTTCCAAGAACCATGAAATCGCCTTAGATGACCTTGCACCTCCTGGTTGTCTCTTCCCTATGGGAAGGGGGAGAGCCCTACCACCGTCCCTCTGGGCTGGGCTGGCTCCCTCTCCCCAGCCCGCTC
The DNA here is from genome assembly GCF_964289735.1 of Phaethon aethereus. Taxonomy (NCBI): domain Eukaryota; kingdom Metazoa; phylum Chordata; class Aves; order Phaethontiformes; family Phaethontidae; genus Phaethon; species Phaethon aethereus. Next base: position 4,967,331 of record NC_138579.1, read on the forward strand.
CCAGGTTTGCCATCCCCGCTGGCAAGGGGGCTCTGGGACCGTTGTAGCTCCCCAAAATTAGGAGGTGGTCCAGGGAGACTGATGCAAAGGGAGAGAAAAGCTGTTTCTGCACTCTGACTCTCCGCAAGGGTTGGAGGTGGGTTTTCTGCAGGGTTTAATGTCTATATGAAGTTGCATCTCTCTTCTGAAAGCATCCCCGTGGGCTTTGCCATCGGCACAGATGTGTGTGAAAGGCAGATGTCCCCAGGGGACACGGGATCAGGTAGACGTTTAATGTGTCGTCACTAAAATGATGTGGTTTTGTGTTAAAATTAAGTTGAGATTTGAGCCTGCCAGTCCCGTGCTGGAAACAGAGTGCTTTCTGCTGATAGCTGTTAATTTTTTTAAAGAAAGTTTGGTTTAAGAGGCCTCTGGTAGCAGGTTTTAGAACTGTTGCATGTCAGGACTTCGGGAAAATGGCAAAGTTCAGCCTGTCTGTGCTCAGTAACTGCTTTGGCCCCATGTTTCATGTGGGACTGATCTCCTTCTGTGCAGTATTTGAGGAATTTCATTGAAACCCAAATCCTGATGTGTGTCAGAGGTCGGAGGGTGTAAGCAAAACGCAGCATTTTGGGGCCATTTGCATCCTCTGCTTGGATGCGAGTGAGGTTTGGGGTCAGGCGGGGCAGTGGGCAGCAGGAGACTTTTGGCAGATGTAAGAAATTGCCTTAGGGGCCCAAACCAATGGTCCAGCTTGCCCTGTCCCCTCCAGCAACGAGGTGCTGGTTTGGGAAGAGGTCTGTGGTGATCCTTGACTTGCATCTGGCACTCAGCGGCGTGGGGCTTTCTGGACAGAGACCACCCATACGGCGGGATGTCCCAGCAGTGGGACTGTCCTCCTCGCATCATCTCGTCCCTTTCTGAAGCAAGTCTGGCCTCACACTTCGCAGTCGGATCAGCCTAGAAAACCTTTGAGGTTGGCTCCGTTAGTGAAGGTTATTGGCCATGGCCGTGAAGGTTGTCCTCATGCTGGCTTCAGGAGTGGTGAGCAGAGCACCAGCACCCACAGCAGCCCCAGCCCGGCAGCAGAAGCACATAATGGGTAGAAATCCCTCCCAGAAACGGTACAAGCCCCCATTCCTCCTCATCCTTTGGTGGGCATGTTGGGCAGAGGAACCCCATCGGTGCAGCCTTGCTGCCAGCCATCGCTCCTTCTCCTGCGCTGTCAGCCCCTGCCTGCTGTGGGACGTGGGGTCCATCACCCACTTGACACACGGTGGGGCCTCATCTGCAGTACTGTGTCCAGTTCTGGGCTCCCCTGTTCAAGAGAGACAGGGAACTTTTGGGGAGAGTCCAACGGAGGGCTACGAGGATGTTTAAGGGCCTGGAACATCTCTTGTATGAGGAAAGGCTGAGAGACCTCGGGCTGTTGGAGTCTGGAGAAGAGAAGGCTGAGAGGGGACCCTGTCGATGTCTATCAATATCTGCAGGGTGGCTGTCGGGAGGAGGGAGCCAGGCTCTTTTCAGTAGCGCCCAGTGGTAGGACGAGGGGCAACGGGCACAAACTGCAGCACAGGAAGTTCCACCTCAACATGAGGAAAAACTTCTTCACTGTGAGGGTGACGGGGCACTGGCACGGGCTGCCCAGAGAGGTTGTGGAGTCTCCTTCTCTGGAGACCTTCAAAACCCAACTGGACGCGTTCCTGTGCGACCTGCGCTAGGTGACCCTGCCTTGGCAGGGGGGTCGGACCAGATGATCTTCAGGGGTCCCTTCCAACCCCCACCATTCTGTGATTCTGTGACACATACCCCTTTACAGCAACTCAGGAATGATCAAAGAGAGGGGAAATGTCACTGTTAGTTTGTATTTAGCCCCAAAAGAGACACTTCCTGAGCCTCCACCTGCTCCCTCCACTCCAGGTGTGGGGTTTGGGGCTGAAATACTGTTTTTTCACTGTTGCTGCACCCAGTGCGGGTTGAGATGGGGCTCCCGGGTGTCTCGCTGGTGGGGAACGTGATGAGGACTAATGGACAAGGGTACTCCTGGGAGCAGAGCGCGGCCGCTCGGGAGGCTAAGGCAGAGCCATTGCCGGGTTGTAGGTGCCAAATAAAGCAGGTCCTGATTTGGCACAGCATTTGAAGCCTTTAGGATGCAAAGCAAAAGCGTCATCATGGGCACTACGGTGTGCAGATATCTGCAGGGCCTCCCGCTCCCTCATGGGGTGTCACCACAGGCCCCCCAAACCTGCAAAACCCTGAGCAGGGTGGAGCAGGGGAGTCTCATAGCCCATTGCCTTCTCTGTGGAGGACACCCCATCATGGGGTCTGGTGGGGTTTTTCATGTTGCAGAGGAAGGATCCCCCTCCCAGGTCCTTCCTTGTGAGACCACATTGATGTCAGGAGGATAAAAGTACTTTTGGGTACCCATCCGACCAGGCACAGAGGTCCTACACTGCAGATAACGAGTGGGAAGGCAGAAGCCATTTCAGTTGGTGCATTTTGAGGTCCCAAGTCACCCTTCTGAAACAGGTTGTGGGACCATCTTCAATGGCATGTCGTTTTTCCATGCTCAAAAAAAAATCTATTTCTCTTTGAGAGAAACTTAAATTTTCAGCATGTACCATCTTCCTTCATGCCATAAATCAGTGTCTGCCATCTGCAAAACAGCCATTTGCTCATCCTAAGCTCAACCACACTGTTGGCTTCAGTGGTTCCCGCATTCCCGGGAAAAGGGCAGCGAGGAGCTTGCCCCTGCAGTGGTGCGATGCCGGCTCCCTGTAGGCTAATTCCGGCAGCTCAGATGCAGAAACCCAACCTCTGAGGACGTGTCTTCATCCTGGGGCTGGTTCTTCCTACTGTCAATATCCATCGCACTATGTCCTCCAAAAGGTCCGTGAAGTTCAGTAAGGTGTCTGAAGCACTGGAGGGATGGTGGATGGCAGCTAATCAGCTCTTCGTGTTGCTGTTGATGCTATCGCGCGTGGTTAAGCGGTGTCACGAGCTCAACAAGAGCTCTCATCTCATTACTTTTGTGCTGCAGATGTCCCAGCCTGGCTGAAGAGCCTCCGGCTGCACAAGTACGCCGCCCTCTTCTCGCAGATGACGTACGAGGAGATGATGGCCCTCACCGAATGCCAGCTCGAGGCACAAGTATGTCCCACATAGGTCATAAAGGGATCAGCCGCGGTCCTGATGCTTGTGCATCAGTAGATGGGGCACCTCCAACGCCTTTTTGCATCTTCACGCGGAACGTGTTTTGCCCGCAGGTGGTTGGAAAGCAAGCAGAGGAAGGAAAATTGGGTCTTGGGCGAAAAAAAACACATTGTACCTGAAAAAGGCCTTGTCCCAGATTTCTTAACTGGAGTCCCAGCATGAAAGTCCCATCACAGCGAGCTGTGCTTGGGTTTTTTTTCCAGCTGGGATTAAGTTCAGGAGTTTCAGGGGCACAGTCTGCAGTATCCAACTCCTGTAAAGTCAGTGGGGTCTTGGTGCCTTGTTAACCTTTGAAAATGCCTCCGCTTTCACATGTACCTCTGCAGTATCCTCAGGATGAAGGGGGCTGGTCAGCACCTGTGCTGGCACTGTGTGAGATGTCCTGGGGAGGGACAGACTAGCTGGAAATCTCTATCTTCAGCAAGTCTCTAAGTGATTTTCTATGCCCCCGCCCAATCCCTGCGCTCAGAAATTTGATTAATTTATAGCAGCCCTTTTCGTTTAGGGGAGGAAGGATTTGGGCTGACTGGGCTGTTGTGTGAAAATGTTAACTCCAGGTTTTGTGCTGGTTGTTTGCAGAACGTTACCAAAGGCGCAAGACACAAAATAGTCATCAGTATCCAAAAGCTAAAAGAAAGACAAAACCTGCTCAAGTCTTTAGAAAGGGTAAGTAATCACAACGACCTTTGTATTTCCTTTTTTTTCAAGAAGACAGGGATTAGTTTTGGGGTGAAGCACTCTTCGGTTACACAGGTCGTTGGGATCTTTTGCAGGGAAATCTGTTGTTGGCTTGACCGCATTGGAATGATGTCTCAAACACTTCTGTACCAGATGCAGATTTTATTCGGGGCTGTATTTTGGAGAGTGGGTCCCAATCCATCTCCGGCCCTCACGCAGCTGGGATGGGTATACCCTGCAGCACTGGTACGAGCCCTGGCCGGCTCCAGGGTGCTCAGAAACACTTGAGCTTCCAGTGATGGAGGGCACCATCCCAGCGACACTGATGGGAAGGTAGTTGCTCATCTGCTGAGCCGTGGTGCAGGACCAGCTCTAGCTGCACCAGCCGTCACGGTTCTCTCTGCTGCTGGAGAACCAGCTGTGTAGAGCCTTTAACCCCTGGTTATCCCTCAGCCACTTGATTATCTCTCCCTTCTCGATGCTACTGTCCCTCTCAAGAGACCCCTCCATGTATGGGGTCAGCATGGGGACCCTTGAACCCTGCCCTTACCTCTCTACCCCCAAAACGAGATGGGATTTCCCGGTGTCTGTCAGGTCAAGGGCCGCTGCGCTTTTCTGGAGCATCATACAGGCAATCTGTCCCCAGATAAAAAGCCAGACTCCCACATCAGTGCCTGAACAACAGCTTGAACTTCTAAGAAGAACAAATAGAAACTTCTTTGTCCCTTCCACAAAAGCTTAAATTCTGCAGAAACGGCTGTCGGAGAAGGACCAGCACCGCAGACCGGCTGGGAGCAGCTCACCCAACCTCTCGCTATTTATTATCGCAATATTACATTATATTAAATTGCACTGTCTTCACACAGCAACTTGCAGAGCCTCCCGCTAGGGGCTTTTAAATACTTATGTGGTGTGTTGCTATTTATTGGTGTTTTTGTTAGCTCACTGCTTCACTATTTATTTATAATATGGGATTGTACTCGGAGTATGGCAGGCGCTAATAAAGCTGTATTTACCTCCGTATATTAATAATAACTATTAAATCCAAGAGACAGCCTGCTGGATTGAGCTTGCTTCAGCAATGTGTTTTCCAGGCGATTGCACAGCCTTTTCCCTGGCTTCTCCGCCTGGGTTTGGAAATATGGTATTGATTGACTGTCGTGGTGCAGGAGGGTAAGCCCGGTTCAGCTGACACAACCAGCCAGGCATGCTATAAAATAGGGGAGATAAGTGGCAGGGACTGCTTTTGAGCCCTCATGGGGTGGGTTTGGGTTGTGGGGCTCTGACTGTGTCCCACTTTGCTGGGGCTCAGAGCTGCCTGTGAGCTGCTTTACTTGGGAGGAGACGTCTCTGGTTTCCCAGGCTTCTCATCCAATTTTTTTTTTTTGCTAAACAAGAGCATGTGTGGGACTTGATTTTTTGGGCAGTGTCTCGCTGCTAAAGATTGCTGCTTTCATGGAAAGAGCTGCTCCACCCCTCTCCACTGGTTAGAGCAGGATTTTTTCCAAAAAAAAATGGTTCCCAGCAGACTGACGCCAGGTCTTCAAGAGAAGTGGAGCTAAGATGTCCAAGTGCGAGCTGGGGGTGCAGCAGGGATTAGGGTGAACAACCATTTCAGGGCTCCATCCGGCTTGTGCGCAGGCTGCGCGCCCACTTTGTGCCTCTCCCAAGGCGCAGCCGGGACTCACCCCTCTGTCCAAGCGATGTCCAACCAGGCAGACCCTGCAGGAGCCTGCGATGAGCTGTTCTGGTCCCCGCTACGTTAAAAACAAAATGCAATTATTTCCCATCAGCTTTTCAATGTGGGGGGAGGATTCTACAGGATCCCCTGTAGAAAGGGATGATCCATACTCATAACTGAGAGCAAGGCTGGGTGTACCCAAATCCTTTCCCTCCCAGGTGGGCCTCCCCTCGGATCTCCAAGCCGAATATTTTTGCTATAGGGATATAAATTCACCTGCAGCCTTGTGGTCTCCCCTTCTGTGTCCGACCGCAACCCACCCTGCTCCCCTTGAGACCCTCCCTTTCCCCTCTGCATCCGCTCGCCCAGGGCATCCCAGTAGGGATGGGAACATCCCCGCTCCGCTGCTGCAGGATGGGTTCCTGCGTCCCAGCGTGGTCCTGGGCTCTGCGATGGTCCCAGGGCATAAGGATGCTATTGCAAGCTCTTCGGGGAAGAGCAGTTATGGAGAGCCCAGCTTGAAAGCAGGGCCGGAAACTGGATACACGCCCATGTTAAAAAACATAATTGAAATTAAATAGGGCTGAAATGTCACAACTGTGGGATTGCTGGGGAAGGAGTGAGATACTCACTGGTCTGGGCACTGAAATCTCATGGGGTGAGCTGTTCACATGAGGTTTGCGTCTTCCTGGTGGAAGTTTGGGAACACTGAAACTGGACTGTTGCTGGTTTTGGGTCCCAGTGGTTGACAGGGCACGTTTATCCCTGGGGATTCAGGTCTGAACACATCCATGGGTAATCAGGCACAGTCTCTGCAGCAGCTCCACAATCCCCTGGTCTAAGCAAAGCACTCGGTGCATGAAACATGGCTGTTGACTATGGACTGCAGCAGTGTCCTGGAGCAGGACCAAGGCCGTTGGCTTTGCTGGGGATTTTCTGGGGGGTAGCGGAAGGGGTCTGGTTTGTAGCCAACATCCTGTCTTCCCTGCAGAGATAAACGCTATTCTCTCCACTTGAAACCACAGGACATCCTGGAAGGTGGCAACTTGCGCGTCCCACTGCAGGAACTACACCAAATGATCCTCACCCCCATCAAAGCCTACTCTTCCCAAAACTCGAGCACGGAGGAGCGCAGCCGGGACGTGGACTCGCATCACCCCTCCTCCATGATCGGCTCAGACGCCCAAGGCTCTGACTGCAAGGACTCTGCCGCGGGGGGGATGCAGCAGCACCATTTGCCGGGCTGCGAGGGCGAGTCGGGGGGGGCCCCTTTGCCCGAAGGCGACCTGCCCGGACAGTTCACCAGAGTGATGGGGAAAGGTGAGCGGTTGTCACTTGTCGGCGTCCTGGCTGCGGGGCAGGGCGCCTGCGGTGGCGGTGCTGGCAGCAGCCTCTCCCCGTGCCCCTGCAAGCCACAGTCTTAGGGGTGATGAGTTTTTGAGGCCCTGTCGTGCTGTGGTAAGAGGTAAGAGCGTGGGTGGGGAGGTGGGCAGCGATTTTTGGAAGGGGCAGCGATGGGACAGGCTGCCTGCCCCAGGTCAGGCGCGGATAGCATCCCGTCTCTTCCCATTCAGAGCCCTGGGAGCATCCCACCGCTTCCAGAGGTGTTTCCAGCAGCATCCCTCGGACTTGCTCTTCTTGTGAGGGGATAGGACTAGTGTGTGGGCTTAGCGTGAGCTACGTGTGCAAATCAGCCGAGTCCAAGCCCCTTTTTAAGTCCCAATTTAGATGGAGGACATCCAAAATATTCAGGTGCCGTTGGGTGGGGCACAGGGTTTTACATCAGGATTAACACACTGGGAGGTGCACAGGAGCGAAGCAAGGTAGAGATCGACCTCCTGTGCCACATACAGGGCTCTTTGAGCAAATTTGTATGAGTTTAGACATGTCCTACCTCCCCTCGGTGGGATTTGAGGTGTCGGTGCTGGCTGCGTGGAGCGAGATCTCCCTGGGGAAGAGGGGAGGGGAATCTCGTCTGCAGGCTCACACAGGAGACCAGGAACAGAAGGAAACTCATTGGGATGCCACAGAGAAATAGCAGTCCTGTCCCAATTTCAGAACTTTTTTGCAAAAAAATAGATGAGATGTTTTCTATATAAAAATTTGGTGCAGAATTTCTCACACCAGCTAACTGACTGCAGGCACAGGCAAACATGGGTTTATGGCCCCATTTTAAACATGCTGATGAATTCAGCCTGTGGCGAATGCCTCCGTCACGCACGAAGCTGTGCGTATGACACACACACTGTACGCATGACACAAGCCTGGCCAGGACAAGGTGTCCTGGACCGCAAGGCATCCCTACTGGGGGGTTACAACAGGAAAGACACATTTTTCTGTGAACTCATTTCCACTTGCTTTTATGGCATTCATTCCAAAAGAGATTAAAATCCATGGGGTCAGTGGAAATCTGTTTGCAACAGGGGCAAATTTTGGCTGTAGGAGCAAGAGCTCTCCCAGTGCCGGCTCTTGCCTAGGAAAAGGGAATAATCCTGTGCCCCTGATTTGCTCATGTCTAATTTTGGTGGCTCCAGTGGTGTTCTCTGGATTTATACCAATGTAACAGAGAACAAAATCTGGCCCTAAATATAGGACAGCATGGCAGGAATTGAGGAAGGACCTTTTTTCTTGCTGATGAGAAGACTCACCCGTGTGACAAGGGAAATGGGTCATCCAGGGCGTTCATTGGACCCTCCTGGGCCCCAGCTCGGTGTCCCCATGCCCATTTCTCTTCTCTTCTCTTTTTTTTTTCCAGTATGCACACAACTTTTAGTTTCCCGACCCGACGAAGAGAATATAAGTTCCTATTTACAGCTCATAGACAAATGTCTAATCCATGAGGTGAGTCGTGACGGATCAGCTAAAACTGTTGTTCTCATCACTTAGAAACTGTTTCCAAAGTGTCTGTTTATGTAAACCTTTTGGTTTCTAACACAAATATTTTTGGGGGGTATTAATAGTAATTCTGACAGAACAGGGCTGGAGCGGGCGGTAGCTCCAACGTGGTACATGGAAATGTTGCTCCCCCCCCAACGCTCATTTAATTGCCAAGACCTGGATCTGGGAAATTCATCCGGCTCGTGACAGTCCGATCAGCAGCTGGATGAAAGAAAAAATCCCGGGAAGAGCGTGCAGGCGGTTTCCCTCAGACAGACCCGGCGGTCCCTTGGCGTTGCCGCCTCCTGTTTCGCAGCACGTGGTCTTGGGATTTTGCAATGGGGGCATCTGTTTCTGCTCCCAGTGGATCTGCCTTTGCTGGCTGATGGCTTGGGATGGCCGAGGCTGTGCCGCAGGGCTCCGGCACGCTCCTGCCCGCTGGCGGGGAGGGATGGCTGGTATCCCCAGCGTCCAGCAGCATTTCATACCCGTGCAGGCTGCACCTGGAAGAGCAAGCTGCTTCTCATCGCCTGCCCATATGGCAGCGGCTGGGGGGAGATTGCACCCCCCGTTGTAGGAGCTGCAGGCTTTAAACGTTTCTCAGTTATTTGTTGATCAAAAAACGCACTGTCAAAGCACAGGAGAATCTCCTCTAGAGAGGGCTGGTGGCTGCAAACCCCAAAATGCGCTGCGTGGCGTGTGGAAGAGGAGAGGGGCGGCTCGCAGCCCCTTGCCTTGCAGCTGAAGCCGGTGCCTGAGCCGCACCTGCGCCAAGGTTTGATCCATGCATCTCTGCAGGGCCAAGCACAGGGCGTCTTGAATCGGGGTGAAATAGTTGGATACCGGGCCAAACGCAAGCATGTCATCGTATTTTTTGAACTGTGCTCCTGGACACCTCTGTTGATCACGGTGGGGGTTTCAGGGCATTTTCATGGCAAGTGCCCGCGGTGTCAGACGGCGTTTGGCCCCGTGCAATGGGGCGGTGGCAGCCGCTGTTCGGGTTTGCTGCGAAATGGGTTTTAGAGCCGTGGGTATGGTCTTCTGGGTGCTTCACACAGACACAGGCAGTGGAAAACAGCCGGAGGGGCTGGAGGGGAGACCCTGTTGTGCTCCCACTTGTTCCCTTCTTGGAGGTCATGGGAGCCTGGCAGTGGTGCCTGGACTTTCTGGACAACCGAGCAGGGCATCGCTGGGGGAGCAGAGGCAGCAAGAGAAGGACAAGCTGGTGGGAGCAGATTGCCAGGGCTGGAGAGCAGAGCCAGGAAGACACGGAGCTGCAGAGGGGCTCATTTTCCACAAGCACCCGGGATGGATGTGGTGACGCAGTGTCACCCCACCAGCTGCCGTCCCAGTGTCCCAGGACTGCCGTCTGCCTCGGCTCCGGCGTAATCAGTGCCGGGAGGGAGCATCTCCTGCGGAGGGCCGTTCGGAGCAATCAAGTCAGGCGCTAATTAACCTCCAGATTGTCCTCTGGAGACCTTCGTTCCTCTCTGCTGGCGGCGCGGAGACGTCAGGTGTCTAAAGTTAGTGGTGGCGGGCATGTGGGTGTCCCTGTAACCCACACCGCCTGCCGGGAGCTCTGGGGTGTTTTGGGAGGAGGTCTGTCCCCTGTGTGGGTGACCTTCGCAGGGAGCCCAGGTGGGTGACGGGACTCACCCCAAGTGACCTCCCGTGGAGGCTGTCGGTGCCAGGAATAGAGCCGAGCTCTGCCCAACCCCGAGGAGGAGGATAGGATGCGGGATGCCACGGAGCAGCTCTGCTTTCCAAATCCTAGCATTTTCCAACTCTGGTGGCATTCTCTAGAGCCACGTCCAGGTGACAAGCGTCACCACCCGGCAAGGACCAGCCACCAAAGCCCGCGGGGAGCTGTGCTTATACCCTGGCAGCAAAAGCAGGGAGCCGGGCGCCTGTGCTGCAGCACGAGCAGTGGGTCTGGGGGCTCGGAGGGGCAGTGGGGGACCTTTGGGGAAGCCCTGCTCTGCCCAGGGGGGTTGGCAGCCTTGGGGCTGAGCTGGGCCCTCGCTCTGGGGCACAGGGGACGCTGCCGGAGCATTTTCTCCACCTGACGTGAGTAAATCTTCGAGAGACACCAGGGTTTCCCTCTGGACTTGCCGATGGGGCTCAACTCACTCCAGCACCTGCTCCAGCTGCTTTGCTTTACACACACGCCCACGTACACATCCCTGCTCGCTTTGTCCAGAAAAATATTCATGTGTTTCCTATTTTTCTCTCTTTTTTGGGGGGCAGGCGTTTACAGAGATCCAGAAGAAGCGGCTGCTGTCATGGAAACAGCAGGTGCAGAAACTCTTTCGGTCTTTCCCTCGGAAATCCCTCCTGGAGCTGTCAGGCTATCGGCAGCAGAGGAGGTATGCCGGCTTCTCGGAGGGAGGGATGCAGCAGCCGGAGGGGCTGACAAGAGCATCGTGAGTGGGACCCATGTCTCCCAACAGGGAGGGACGGATGCTGCCGGGTTCAGAGCAGCATTTCGGGAGGGAGGAGGTTTGGAAAAGCTTCGGCAATAAAAACCCCAGGCGCTGGCTGGGAAGGGAAAGCAGCAGTAAGTTTGCTTGCGTGTGTGGTCGGCGTCTACCCCACCGATTCCCACCGTGTCTCCTTGGCTCCGAACGGCGCTTCCCAGCTGTGCAGCATATCCCCGGCACTGGGCGGCCAGCTCTGCCCCTGCTGCTGCCCTTTGCGAATTACATCAGTGCTGGAGTTCCACCAAAAAGCCATCAACTGGCAGAAAAAGGCTTGAAGGCTGCAGAGGGTGCAGAGCTGGGGGGCTGTGGTGAGAAAGCTGGGGAGGGCTGTGCTTGCTCACTTCCAAGGTGATGCTGGATTTCGGGTGATCCTAGAAAGCACTGGGGTTATGGCAAGAAGAGATATTTTTACATTAGTTTTAACAACATCAGCCTTTTGTTTCATTCTGCTAAGTCTTATTTTATTGCGGTCTTGTGCAAGTTTTTTTTTCTGAAAAAGAAAGTGTTTTGGAGATAACTGGGAGCACTGGGACAGCCAGGATATGAGTTCAGAAGGAACAAGCACAGAACCAGAGTGTTCCCCCGTGGAATTAAAGGAGATATTTTGGAATGGCAAAACCCAGCCGTTTCAATGCTCACGGCAGAATCAGAAGCAGAACAGACAAGGGCAAAGGTTTTTGATGGACCTATTTGGTCTGGGCCATCACCAGCACAGCAGTTTAGCTGCACATCCAGGCTGACCCCAAGCACAAGGTAGAGCTGCCAACTTGAAATGATCCCAGTCCCTTTCCCGGGGCTGCCCGGGATGCTCTCCAGTGTCCTCGCTGCTTTTGGGTGGTTTGCATTTTGCGTTTCTTCTGCTCCTTCTGCTCCTTCTGCTCCTGGGAAGCTGTGGGCGAGGAAGCAGCACGTGGCTGGTCCTGATTTTCTCATGAGGATTTAATGGCAAGAGTGGTTTTTGGATCAGGTTTAAAGAAACCCCTTCATACTCCTGCCTGGTAAATTTATCAGGTTTGGGATCCCAGCGTGCTCATGTCGTCTGAAGCACGTTTGCAGCCGCCCGCACAAGCGGGAGAGATGAGGGCTGGGAGGAAGGTGAGCTGAAGCATCTGCAAGGGCGATTAAGTGCTGGAGAGGGGCAGGGGGGACGGGGGGGTGTAAAAGCAACCGCAGCTGTGGGTTTGCAGAGTGCTCCGATCCTTGGCTGTGCTTACCCCTGCTAACGGCACTGCAGTCCTGCTAATCGGGCAGAGACGCTGTGCGGCGAGGAGACCCGCGCTGCCTGTGTTTCCAAGGATTACCTGATTATTTTTGTGTCATTCCTCTGGTTTTAAGTGGAAAAACCCACATGGGGAGGGATGAGGGATGGTGGCAGGTCTGACCCTCCCCGAGAAGGAGGAGAGACGGTTTTGTGTCCTGAGGTCGGAGTCTCAGGACATTTGGGCTGCGTGGTCTTGGCTCCAGGTGGTTTTGACCACAGGAGCAGGATGAAGGTTTGCAGTGCAGAGATGGGAGTGGGTGCAGAGTCAGTCCCACCTCTGCGGGAACGTGCCTTGTGCTCAGCCCCTCCCGAGGAAATCTTGGACTTTTTAGGTCATTTTAACCAAGTTTTCCAGAACTTGAGAAGTCTGAGAGAGGACCGTGTTCATAAAAATGAACCTTCTGGAAGGGGAGATGGTCTAACCCTTCAAGTGTTCCCAGTAAAGAAAACCCAACAGCATAAGCTGAACCTTTGTCAGGCACTAGAGAATCCACACATAGAGATCCCTTTTGTACAGCTCCAAGGCGTCAGGAGTTTAAGTCAAAACCCAAGAAACAAGGCGCCGCTAGCTCCAGTGCCCGGGGATTTTACCTGCGTTATTTTAGCTTGCGTTCAAGAACAGGCCCATTTTGCAGGAGTAAAATAAATTTAAGGAAAAAAAAGTGAATGTGAGAACTGCGGAAGGGAGGGAGGGTGGCTGGCAGGCGGGAAGAAGAAAGGGTGCTGCTGTTGTGTGCCCAAACCTCCTCGGTCCCGCTGCACGTGCAGGACAGAGGGTCGGGGCGGGAGCAGAGCTCACAGTGACCGCGTGGCCGTGGGCCGGGTGTGGGGTGGTGAGCATCGGTCCGGCGCTTCGCAGCAACGCGGGGGCACGCGGGACGTTTGGCCGTTGGTCTGAGCGCACCGAACCTGCCGCTCGCGCCCGCAGCACCGTCCCCTTGTGGGGGCCGATTTCTCACCCTCGGCGCTTTCTCTCTCCGCAGCCGAGGCTTTGGCCAGTCAAACTCCTTACCGACAGCCGGATCTGCAGGGGCAGGACTGGGCCGGCGAAACCCCCGCCAGTTCCAGATCCCCTCCCGCAACCTCCCCACCGCCCGGCTGGGGCTGCTGGGCCCCAGTGGGCTGCTGGGCACCCCCCAGCGCAGCCCCGCCGCCAGCCCCGCCATCCTCAAGCAAGGCAGACAGGTTGGTCGGCATTCACGGTGTCTCCAGCTTTTCCATCCCTTCCCTATAAGCTTCCTTTGCCTTTTCTCCTCCAACTTGTCCGGTTCCCCTTTTTTTCCCCTCTTTAGTTCAAGCCAAGCAAGTGGGAGCGATTTGTTCTCCTCCGTGCAGCTGGGTGCAGAAAAGGGACTGGCAGGAGCGGGGCAGACCGGGAGGCGGAGCGGGGAGAGATGAGCCCAAGGGGGTTATAAATACATGGCACGGGGGCCTCCGTTTCACATCCCACACCCCTTTTTCGTTTGCTTCCCGCAGAACCTCTGGTTTGCCAACCCCGGGGGCAGCAACAGCATGCCCAGTCGGAGCCACAGCTCAGTGCAACGGACGCGCTCGCTGCCGGTCCACACCTCCCCGCAGACCATGCTGATGTTTCAGCAGCCAGGTAGGAAGCAGCCATTTGCTTTTTCGCTTATCCACAGCCCGGTGAGACGAGGGGAGGCTGCGTGAAAGGAGCCGCGCCGGTGAGCCTCGCCGCAGGCGCGTCCCCCGTGCCAGCGCAGCGCGCTCCCGCGCGCTTGCGGCCTCTCGCAGTCCGAGCCGGGTATCTTTGACTAGTTGGATTACTGGGTTGATTGAACCAGAGACATCACTGGAGGGATTTTGACCCTATGTGTAACATCTTGGCCCTATATATAAGTGGGCTGGTGCCTTACCTAGCTTGCTTCTGAGGGGCTTCGTGTCAGGTGGGGAAGGTGGTAGCTCATCCGTCACCTTTCTTGCTCATGCGTGGAGATGGGGATGGAGTGCGGAGGGACTTGCCTTCGTGCACTCGGGGGAAATTCTTTTCACAATGCACGTGAAGGGAAGTGTTTCTGTGTCGGTGTTTCCTTCCCCAGCACTGCCAAAATGCTCCCGTATGTAGGAGCATCCTCTGATGCAGGGGGGTCCCTGCTGAACCTGGACTCTGACCCTGGACCATCCTTCCCATGAGGACATCGTGCCTTTTTCTCTCTGTATCCCTTCACTAGCTTTTAAGTGTGCCTTTTCTTACTGACACACTTACCATAACAATTTATACTGCAGGATGGGGAGTTACAGCCCCCCAGTAAACTAAACCTCATGCCTAAGCTTCTGCCATGGTTTCAGCTTGGCAGCTCCCCTCGCATCACACACCTGTGGTGTTTTAATTGCATAATTTAGGTGGCAAATGCCCTGTACAGCAAAAGCAGTGTCTGTTCTCAGGTATTGATTAAACACCAGGACAAGGGCACATTTCTGCAGGCGCTGAAGGAGAATAAATAGGTTTCTCTTTGCGTGTTAGCCTGCGGTGAACGAGGGCGTAGGAGGATTAGAGAGCCGGAGATGTGGACCGAGTCGCGAGGAAAATAAGCAATAATGTGGGGCTGGGCTCCTGAAACACTTTCCACTGGGCTGTGGGCACCTCAGCCCCCCTGGACCTCATCCCATGTTCCTGCAAGCTGGTGGCAAGCTGGTGGCAAGCAGGAGATGCCTGCCATCGGTAGCAAAAGCTGCATTTGCAAAGCTTTTTGCTGCAAAGGGGAGGGCATTTTGGCGCTGTGTGGATCAGGCTGGGCCATTGCAGCACACCAAACTTCATCTCCCCCCGCCTTTTTTTGTTCTCAGCCCCTCTGGGGACATGGCAGCGAGGCCGTGGGTGGCCGAGCCGGCCACAGAAAAGCCAGACGGCGGCTCTGCTGGTCTGTGCTGCCATCCCACGTCCGAGCACTAGCCCTGCCTGCGTGCTGCCTGTGCAGGCAGCTGCCGGCCCCGCTGCTCCCCAGGCCTGCTTGAAGGTTTTGCACGTATGGAGGATTTTTGCGGGGCCTCAGCGAGGGGAGAGCCCGGGGCTGCCTCCTCCTGGAGTGGGGTCCCGCTCACCTCGACTTCCCCCCAGCATCTCTCACCAGTGCCTGAACTCCTCATTTCCACCCACCTTCTGCCGCAGCGCCATTGAGTCCCCCCAGATTTAGCCCTTATCGATAAGAAAGAGGGGGGCGACAACCAGATGACCTTTAAAGGTCCCTTCCAACTCAAACTGGTTTATGATTCTATGGCTATTTTTGCAAATGTCTCTTGCCGGAGATGATGGCAGCGGGAAGCGAAACGCTGCCAGAGTCCAGCCGTGCGGTCAGACCCTTCTGGGGCATCTGCCGGGTGGTTTCGGCAGCAGCAGGGCGGGCAGGGGGTGCGGGGCAGGCAGGCTGGGTCCCTGCCAGGTCCCCTGACCAAGGTCTCCTGTCCCTCTCTCCCTGCAGAATTCCAGGTGCCAGTGACTGAACCTGACATCAACAACAGGCTGGAGTCCCTGTGCCTGAGCATGACGGAGCACGCACTCAGCGGTGAGCACTCCCTCCTCCTCGGGCTCTTCCAGCACATCCACACCGCCTCCGCCGAGCCCCCCGTCACCTGCCCCGCGCCCCCCAAAAGCTGGGACAGGCTGTGGCTGTGAGGGGATGGGACGGCGGCAGGGCCGGATGCAGGGATGATCCCAGGGATGCTCCCGTGGGGGGTCGGACGGACACATTGGCTTCTCTCGGCGAGGTAGACGGGGCAGGGGGTAAAACTGAACGCAGGGCTCGCACCCAGCACTGGAGGAGCCCATGCTTATTAGCCAATAGTTAGCTTGCTAATAATAATTAGTATTAGCTTGCTAGTCTGTTATTAGTTCTTGATAAAGCCTGTGCCACTGGCGTGCTCGAATGGTTTACAGGCTTTGGAGTATTTTACCCTTCTGCCACCAGCGTCCCTCGTTTGGACGGGGGGTGCGGGAGCCCCAAGGCACGGGGCTAAAATCCTGACGCGGCTGCAGGGCGCTGTGCCGGGCGCCTGGGGTGGCTGCGGGTGCCAGCCCGGGCGGGTGGCTCACGGGCACGGGGAGGGAGGAGGACCAGGTGGCAAAACAGGCAAGAAAGGTGGAAAAAGCAGCAGCAGCGTGATGGGAGAGCCCGGTGCAGCGAAAAGCACTGGCACCAGAAGCACCCGGTGCCCCTCGCCAATGCACCGGACCCCCAAGCACGGAGGATGACCCCCCGGCGATGGGATGAGCACGGCCGCCGGCATCGCCCAGCCCCTCCCGAATAACCAGCTCGGGTCTCGCCCCTGGCAATCCCCGGACTGCGTCCAGCGGTTGAGGACGGGAGCCCTCGGGGAGGATGAGTGCCACCGGGCTCCCCGCAGCGACGCGACAGCCCGTCCCGGGGAGAGGGACGCGAGAGCAAGGACTGTAAGAGGCAGCAGGGCCCTGGCACCGCCACGGCAGCATCCTCGGCCGGGAAAACAAGGACACTTCTGTCACCCGAAGCGTTTCTCCAGCGTGTGCCCAGGCGAGGCTTAGCTGTCTTGTTCCTCTGCAGGGTACTGTTCCTCCGAGTTATTTTTTCCAGGTCGCATACCCCGAGCCTCTCAAAACCGGTTGTGCTATAAATAGCTCTTAAAAAAATAAACCTTCGGGGGAGAAAAAAAAAAAAAAAAAAGGCGTAACAAACCTGTTTGTTTTTAGTCTTAAGGAGGGAGGCGGCTGTGATGATGCCCGGGGTAGTGTGATATAACAGGGAGCGCTCTGTTTGGGGGCTGCCCCGGGAGCCGCCCCGCCTGCCGCTCTCCATCCCGGGGATGGGGGTTTGGGATGGGGGACAGGGAGGTGGGGAGGGCCGGCGGAGGGCCGGAGGGTTGGAAATGCTGTTGGGTGTTGATTTCTGGCCCTGTAAGAGCTGCTGGCACCCAGGGGGTGAAAGAGAGGGGCTGCTGGCAGCAGGAATGTGCGGCTGGGATGGGTCGTGGACCCCTCGCTCCTGGGCTCAGGGCTGTGGCTGGGTGCGTCCCTGCTGCCGCGGGACGCTGGGGACGGGTGCTCTGGGGAGGCAGAAATGACTCCTGGGGTTTTTTTTCCTGCCATGATCCTCAGGAGGAGGAAAATTTTGCATCCTCTGCGGCGCAAGTGTTGCTTAGCTGGGGGGCAAGGCAGCCCCCAGGACCGGCTCTGTCCCCGTCCACCCGCTCCTGGGCAGTGGGTCATGAACTTGGCCCAGCGTAGGGGGGTCCCAGGCTCACACTCCCCTTGCGGCGACTCCGGGCTGCCCAGGATCCCCCTCAGCTCCTGGGAAGGGTGCCACGGGGATGTAGCAGAAGGCCTGGCCCGATGTTGGGACAGCGACTCGGGCGGGGCTGGGGGGCTCTCGGGGTGGGGCGTGGGGCAAATGGTGGCATGGAGGCACTGGCAGAGTGCTGACACCCCAAAACCCTTCTGCACCCCCCTGGGGAGATGGGGGGGTGGGGGTGGTCCCATGGTACCACCTCGCCGCGGGGGCCGTGGGTTGGGGGTGCTCTGGGGGTCCATCCCCGCGGCTCGGGGGGTGCCGCTGCAACGTGAGCGGCCGCTCGCTGGGCTGCTCCTGACTCTTCCTTTCCGCTTGCAGATGGTGTCGACCGAACCTCCACGATCTAGAAGGCGTCGCGACGGGGACGCTGGCCGGGAGAACAACTGCTGCGGGTCCAGCGGCGAGGTCGGGGCTTGCAGGGAGCCTCAGCGACAGCTTGCATCCTTTCTCCTCTCTCTCCTCTCTTCTCTCCTCTTTCTCTCTCTCCTGTTTTAATTTTGTGAATGTGTAGATTGTCCTTGTGAACATATCATTAGACTTGGAATTTGTGTTGTCATTTATTACATCCATGCTAGGGGGGGGAAGAAAAAAAAAGTCAGAAAATCGACGACGATGATGAAAAAGCATGGGGAGGGTCGGGGGGACACAGCAGGAGAGTGCTGACAACGGAGGGTTCATCGGAGCACCGTGGGCAAACCCTGTTTCTGGACGAGGAAACAAATGAATATCGAATATCACGCGGGTGTGTATGACCAAAAACCCTTTGGGGAGGATTTGCCTGTCCCGCTGGGGGCTTCGGGGCTGGTGGTCCCACCTCTTGAGTTTCACTGCGTTCAGGCACGGACTGGCCCGGCGGTTTAAAAAAAAAAAGAAAAAAATAACCCCAAAATTTCCTTTCAGTTTAGCCAAGAGCATCCACGGTTTCAAGGCAGCGTCGTGCACAACGTTGGGCAGTGGAGGCGGAGGGTCGGCGGGCGCCCACCAGGCGCGGGATCGGCCCCCTGTCCCCGCGCCCCCGGTGCGGGTCGGGGTGCGGGGACATGGGGGGGGCATCTCGCCCGGCGGAGGGTCCCGGGGGAAGTCAGCAAAGGGGAGGGGGACGCTGGGTGAGTTTGTGTGTCTCTTGCTGTGCCTGCGCGGGTACCGGGAAGGTGCTGCATCCGTGGCTTTACACATCCGCCCCCAGCCCGCAGCCAAAACCCGGCGGTGAGGGGCTTTTCCAGCCCCAGGGCAGCCGAAGAAGGATGAAGGCGGCTTGGGAGCAAGCGTGAAGTTTTATTTAGCCAAATAAAAACCAAGCCCCACAAGGCACCAAAATGCAGCTCCGCGGCCCCGTTCTCTTGACGTTAAACACGTGCCGGGGAGGAGACGTGGATGGCAGTGGCTCGGCTGCCCCCGCAACCGCCGCTGCCTTGAGTCTTACAGCGGGGAGTTAAATTTGGTCCGAGGGCATGAAATAGGTGAACCCCACAGGGCGCTGCTCGAGCCCCTGCTCAGAGCGAGACCGGGGCCAGAAGAGCCATCGGCGCCCGTGGCGACGCTCGCTGTAGCGGCAGCTTCGCTGCCCCGAGCCCTCCGATGGACGCAGCGGAGGAAGAAGAATAAATTTAAAATGAAGGGAGGTGACCGGCGGCAGCGGCAGCCGCGGAGCTTGCAGCGATATTTCCAAAACGGGCTCGGCCGTGAGCGCCGGCGCGCGGCAGCGCGTGCCGGGACCGGCCGGAGCAGGGCTGGGGGCTGAGGGGGAACCGGCGCATCGGCTGGGCCGGCAGCGATGGGAGATGTGTGAATCCATTTGCCATGCAGCATCTTCAACTCGTTTTTCTTTAAAAAAAAAAAAACAAACCAAAAAAGTGCTAAACGCAAGGTTTTATGTTTGCTGTTCCTTGGTGCCCTGTTTCCCGGCAGGCATGAGATGGGGGGGTGCAGGGGGGGAGCGGAGAAGGGAAGACCCGAAAGCGGGGAGGTTGGGAAGAGGTGTGCGGAGGTGAAGGCGGAGCGGGGGCCGGGGGGGCCGAGCCGCAGGCGCTGGGGACCTGGGTCACCCCCCGAGCACCCCCGGCTTGTAGGAAACCGAGGTGCGAACACAACCGCCGTAGCAGGAGCCTTCCTCAGGGAGGGCTCAAGGGTATTTACGGAGCTGAAATTCTATTTATTCCTTCGCAGATTATAGGAACAGAGGTTATCTGATTGTTAAGAGATATTATTTTGGATATATTCCCTATTAACTTGCTATGGCTGGTAACCATGATAATGTCTGTTATTAACAACCACCAAATAATTCAATTGTTTTTTTCCTTTTGTTAAAAAAAAAAAAAGCAGCTTATTTTCCATTGACAGTGTATAGGCTAATAACAACTTTAATTGTGTTTGCTGTTTCTTGGGTTTTTTTAAAGTAAAAAAAAAAAAAAAAAGTGGCTTTGGTTGCGTTCGGGAAGTCCTGCCTGGCTCTGGGGTGCCTGTGCTGAGTGCAGGCAGCAGAGCTCCAGTGAGAGAAGTTTCAAAAACAAAACAAAAAAAAGCTTAAATCCTAAAAGAAAATAAAAAATATTTATAAAAAGAAAAAAAGAAAAAATGAAAAAAAAAACAAACAGTTGCATGAGTGAGGCTGTGAAGTCAAATCTTTAGTAATAAAGCGGCAGTGCCTTTCTTTTTTGTATTCACCCGTTCACCCCACGTGCAACTGTTTTGCACCATGCGCGCGTCGTGGCGAGGGAGATGCGGCCGCCGCGGGGGCCCTCGGCGCTGGGTGGGCATCTCCCCTCCCTGCTCTCCCAGAGGCAGCCCTGGCCCCCCA
Source organism: Phaethon aethereus (assembly GCF_964289735.1). Classification (NCBI taxonomy): domain Eukaryota; kingdom Metazoa; phylum Chordata; class Aves; order Phaethontiformes; family Phaethontidae; genus Phaethon; species Phaethon aethereus. The sequence goes on from NC_138579.1 coordinate 4,987,576, forward strand.
GCACCCGCCGGGGACCCTCTCCTGGTGCTGTTCCCCTGAGCCGTCCCCAGCTCAGCGCCCAAGTGTCCTTGGGTCCGGCGGATGCTCCCCGCGGCTGCGACACCCAGCGAAAAAAAAACCACCAACCAACCCTTTTCTTTCGAGGTGTCTTCCCCCTCCCCAAGGACAAGCCCTGAGCTCGACTGGACTTGAGCTGGGCTTTGCCTTTGCTTGCTCAGCGCAGTGAAAAATAAAAATCTTGGGGGGGTGTCAGGGCCGGCCAGCATCCAGCAGGAAAGTCCGAAACTGTGATTTACGCCCGCGAGCGGCGCGGGGCGAGGCTCGAGTTTGGTCAGCACTTAGGGAAACTTCTTTCTGTTGTCACCTTTCTCCATGTCGGGGTGCGGCCGTGCCCCAGGTTTGGCTTTCTGAATGTGCCTGATGGGAAGTGGGTCCTGCAGACGTCTATAATTTGCACACAGCGACAATAACACTAAAGTTGATTTTATACGAGTCATCAGAGTTTGCAAAGTGAGTTTTATTTTTTGTATTCCTTTATCTTTACTCAAAGGTGAATGTGTATTCCTCTGGGAGGAATAGGAAGAAAAAAAAAACCACAAAAAACAGGAATGTTAATAATGTTAAACAGAATACTTCCTCCCTTATTAATATATATAACCCTTGTGTATTTATGCATATTGTAAGCTTACTTTAAAAAGCTTTGAACTCTCTTCTGTTGCATGCCATTCCCGGGCAGCCTTTTATTGTACATGCATGCCTTTAGTCCTGGTTTTTCTGTACAAAGTTAGTGCACAAAGAACTATTTTTGCCTAGTTAATGTTGCCGAGCAATGCATATTTTTTAATTTTTTTTTGTCATATATGGAAATAGCATGTTTGTTACATGTAAAAGCTTCCCGATATAAAGAAATACTAATGTTTGGAGATGCCGGTCTTTGCAAGTGTACAGTTTTCAAATGTTGTTCCCAGTGAAACACCCTCGTGATTTCAACTCGCTCCAATGTATTTATTACTCATTTCCTCCCATGTAACTAGGAACCGTGGCTATATTTCATATCAACGTTATATTGAAAGTGAAGGGAGATGATTAATACAAGGTTTTGTAACACCGGGGTGTGGCGCCTCCTTATTTACGCTCTTCTTGGCAGACGGCCTCGTACTTTAAAAAAAAAAAAAAATCTGAATAAAATAAAATGCCCAGCCCCGTGGGGTCGGAGCGGGGAGGAGGAGTCGCGTAGTTCTGCGGGGGACACGCGGATATTCTCTTTACTTGAAGCCCGTGGCAGGATTTCGGCGCTTAGGAATCCCCGGCATTCCCCACGCAGCCGCTTCTCTGTCCCTTCGGGATGCCCACGCCCCGGGAGCTGCTGAGATTCGGGATTTTTCGTTTGAAATCGGCAGGAATTGGGGCCGGAGCGGCTCGGAGGCTGCAGCTGAGGCTGCGGAGGCACACGGAGGGACCGGCTTGGCGTTCGCATGGAGACATTTAGGTTGGGCTTTAAGGCTGGGCTTAAAATCTGCAAGTTTCAGAGCCGCCTTGTGCCAGCGTGGGCAGGGAGGGATGCTCCCGCCTGCCGTGGGCGCTCGGCCGCGGGAGGTGCCGAGGGCAGGACCCTGACTTCGGGCCCAGGTTTTTCCCGTATTTTGCCAGCTTTGGGCTCGGCGCGCGCTGGTGCTGCCTGCAGCCGTCGCTGAGGGCGGCAGGGACCCCCGGGCCGCCCCGGCGCACCCCGCGCCCGGCGCAGCGGCAGCGGCAGGACGCTCGGGGCGCGGTTGCCTCCGGGGGTGGTGACTGCACAACCTCCCCAGGCAGCCTGGTACAGGGTTAGACCACACTTACGGTTTAAAAGGGCTTTTTTCTGACATTTGAATGGAATTTCCTGTATTTCAGCCTGTGGCCGTTGCCTCTTGTAGCTCTTTTCTACCCGCCCCCGGCCATCAGACACATCAGTAGGACCCCCCTCCACATCTCCGGGCTGAGCAAGCCCAGCTCCTGCAGGATCTTCTCAACCACTCCAAGCTCTAAATCATCAGCGTGGCCACTCGCTGCACTCCTGTGTCCCTGTCCCTCCGGTGCTGGGGGCCCAGCACACCAGGTGTGTCCCAGCAGAGCAGAGGGGCAGGATCACCCCCCACAACCTGCTGGGGATGGTCTTAATGCAGCCCAGGGGGCCGGTGGCCACCTTCGCTGTGAGGGTGGCTTGCTGGCTCGTGGGCGGCTTGGCGTCCACCAGGACTCCCAGGTCCGTCTCTGCGAAGCTGCTCTCCGCCCGGTGGGCCCCCGGTGCGCACCGGTGCGTGGGGTCATCCCTCCCCAGCGGCACGACTTGGCCCATGGCTGAACTTCACGAGGTTCCTCTCAGCCCATTTCTCCAGCCTGTCCAGGCCCCTCCGAAGGGCAGCAACGACCCTCCGGTGCATCAGCCACTCCTCCCAGTCCGTACCAGCTGCAGACCTGCCGACAGCGTCCCGGTGCCCAGGGCCTTAATGATGAGGTTAAAGAGTAGTTGTCCCCACCAGTGACCCCTGGGGTAGGCCACTAGTGAGCGGTCTCCAGCTGGACTTTGTGCCAGTGAACCCAGCCCTCTGGGCCCGGCTGGTCGGCCACCTTTCAGCCCACATCAATGTCGACTGGTCCAGCCTGTACTTCATCAGCTTGTCCACGAGGGTGTTGTGGGAGACAGTGCCAAACGCCTCGCTGAAGTCAAGAGGAAGCACCCACTGCACTGCCCTCGCTGCTGGGCCAGTCACTGCGCTGCGGAAGGCTGGAGAGGCACACGTTCCCCCTGCGGAGCCATGTCGACTGCTCCCCCATCACCTCCTTCTCCTTCAGGCATCTGGAAATGGTGCCCGGGCTTAGTTGCTCCACCACCTTTGCAGGTGCAGAGGTGAAGCTGACTGTCCTGCAGCTCCCCAGCGCCTCTTTCTTGTCCTTCCTGAGGGAAGGAGTGACTTCTGCGCTCTTCCAGTCCTCAGAAACGTCCCTGGTCACCATGCCCTTTCCAAGATCACTAACAGTGGCCTTGCAGGGGCTCCTGCAGCACCCATGGGTGCATCCCATCAGGCCCCATGGACTTGTGCATGTCCACATCTCTCACCAGATACAACTCCAGGTGAGCTTTAGCTTCCCAAGCCCCATCCTTGGATGCCCACACAGTGTCCCTATGCTTCTCCTGGGGGCCCTGCCCCTGCTTCCACCTCTCACGTGCTTCCTTTTGATGTCTGAGCTGGGTCAGGAGCTCCTTGGGCACCCAACACTGCTCCCAACTTCCACATCCCCCAGCAGCCCTTCCTGGGTTGCAAGCGTGGGGTGGAGCAGAGCGTCTCCCCTCACTTGCCTGTGTCAGGACAAGGGCATGGGTGTCCTCCAGAGACCTCCTGGGTGGCCTGGGCCCTGCTGTGGAGCCCCTCCAGCAGGCATCGGAGTGGCTAACGTCCCCCATGACGAGCAGAGCCTGCAAACATGGGGCTGCTTCAGGTTGCTTGAAAGCCTCATCTGCTGCTTCTCCTTGGAAGAGGCTCCTGGCAAGCTCCCCAAATGCTGATGGGGCCAAGCACCCCAAAAACGTGTCCTCAAGCCCCTTCTATTTAAAGATGCTCCTGAGCATCATGGGCAGGGCCATCCCAGGAGGGAAAGATTCATCGTGGCGTTCAGTCCCACCCAAATTCCCCTGCTCAGGAGAGCACCCGCATCGGCAGCCCACGGGCAACGGCTCCCTGCAGCCACCGCGCATCAGCCCGCCCAAGGCGGCGAAGAACCGCATGACCTAAACACCAGCGAAATGCCGCTTCCTTCCATAAGCAGTTTGCCTTTCCACGCACGTGCGCCTGCCGTCTGGGTCTCAAAGCACGGGCTTGTTGCACTAACAGAGAATGAAAAGGGAAAGGAAAAAGCAAAAAGCCCTGGGATGGAAAATGGGAGCTGGAAGGGCTGAAAAGGCTCCAAGGAAAGTCCGCGGCAGCGCGCGGCTGGGGAGAGTCTGCAGGTCCAACCGACGGGCGAACTGGAGAGAGGCTTAAAAAAGGAAAAGCAAGAGAAAAAAACATTTCCATGCTGTCGTGAGCCGTCGGATGAATCGGTACCGGTGAGTAAAGGCTTCACCAACCTGTGCTCCCGGATTACGCCACGCCTGAGCCCCGTCCAGCCCGGGGGCAGTTGGGCTCCCGTTCTCCTGCCCCACAGAGGCTGCAGCCCATGTCCAGCTGGGAGCAAAGTCAGGAGCCGGCGGCCACTGTTTTAGCAGCTGCTGGGCTGTCTCGGTCTCTGCAGCGTCCCTGGCAGGCGCGGGATAACCCCAGGTTATCTTCGTACCAGGGTCTTTTCTACGTCTACCCCAAAAGGGTGATGGGGAAGCAGCCCCGGCCCCGGGAGCCAGCGTAGCCCCCCAGGTGCACCCTCCCAGGAGATGCCCTTGTCCCTGTGGCTCCCGGTGCGGGTACGAATGGCTGGTATCTAACAGCGAGGGGAAGAGCCAGGGGAGCAATTTATCAGCGGCAGCAGGCAGGGATTTCCCATTACAGGAAAGTTTTTAATCAAGATGGAGAGGGCTTTACCAGAAGAGCTCCTCAAGTTCAAGGAATAATTAATTGCCCGAGTCTGTTGGCTGAGGCGGCGCAGGAGAGGCTGGAGGGGAACGGTGGGCTGTCTGCCAGCCAGGGACCCGCTGCCGGAACGCGCCGCACGGCCACCGCCGCGCTGCTGCTGGGAGCCCCGGGCTGGCAGCCCACGCCAGCAGCACGGGGCTCGCCGCGGCCTCTGTCAACCCCCTCGTGAGCGGCGCGCGATGCCACGCAGCCCCCGGGGAGGAAAATATTCCTGGAGCCGGTGCCTCCGACCCTGAGGCCGCGAGGTTCTTGTATTACTTGTTCCTGTACGCGGCCCGATCCTGCTCAGCGGCGGCAGAGGCAGGTGCTTCGACAGCACTTTTAGGGAGTGAGCTCACCCCGGGGCTCAGCAGCATCGCTGGGCGCTCCGGGGAGCTATTTTTAATTGGGATCTGCAAATAGCTCGGCAACGTATGCCTGGCACGGGCACCCTGGGGCCGCGGCGTCGCTGGCGCGGGGCGGTGGAAGCGGCAGGGCTGAGCGGTCCCGACGTCCGCAGGTCCCGGCACGGGATCAGAGATTGCAGCCTTCTGAAGGTGAGGCCACCTCACGCATCTCCCAGCAAGGTGCCTGGTGATGGATGCTTAAACTGGTCTAGCAACAGCACCCGTCGCTGTGCGATTTGAGGCAGAGGGTCCTAGAGCTGCGCTGGCGGCCGTGGAGCTGTCGGCACCCCCGAAGGGAGCAGTCGAAGGCAGATGGACCCCAGCTTCGCCCCTGCGGAGGAAGGAGCCCAAAGCCCAGCGCAGGCAGAGCCGGGGCCGGCAGCGGAGACGTGCTTACAGCCCACGGGTGCCCGGAAGAGCAGAGCAGCATTTTTTTCCCATCTTTTCTCTAAGAAAAAATCCTGCTGACAGAGACTCGTCAGAGGAGAAGTTGCCCAGCTCAGCCAGAATGCCCACTTTTCTACAGAAAATAGGATTTTGGCCGATTTTAATTTCAAAGATTATCCTGGCAGGTTAGCATCTGCTTTTTGACAGACCATCTCCACCCCCGTGAAGAGGCAGTGTGGGCTGCGGGATGCAGCGGAGGGGCTGGGTGCCTTTCTCCCATCCTCCCCGTGCTCCCCAGCCTGGCATCAGGATGACCCCCCAGGCCTCCCCGAAAAGCGTCTCCAGCCTCCAGGAAAGCTCTCGCTCCTCTCCCGTGGCGAGCGGAGCTCGGGGCCGGGCTCAGCAGAGGGAGCCACAGACTGTGCATCCCTGGGCACGGGCGGGCGGCTGCGGAGGCCGGGAGCCAGCCCGGCCTTCCTTCTCCTCCCTCCGCATCCCTGACCTTGAGCATCACCCAGCCAGAGCCGGGACCTCTGCAAAATTGCCGGCTATCCCTCCCGCTGCTGCTTCCCTGCAAAATCCCGTCCCGTCCTCCTCTTTCTCTCCTCTGGCTGCCTTGGCCCCTTGCGATAAAAGAGCCTTTTCCCTCGCAGTTTATCTCCCCAGGTGACGAGCAACGGAGAAGAGATTGGAGAGGAGGGTCCAGGCCAGAAGAGCACGGACCTGAGGTGCGCCCTGCCCGAAGCCCCGGGCTGGCACCCCCGTGGCTGCGCGGATTCGGGTGCCCATAGGAAGCGTTTGCACAGCACTAAGGGCTGTCATCCTACACGCCTTAAAAACAAACCGAGATCTGTTAGGAGAAAACTTTTGGAAGGAAGACATTTTTGACAATGAGGGTGGTGAAACCCTGGCCCAGGCTGCCCGGAGAGGTGGTAGATGCCCCATCCCTGGAACCATCCCAGGTCAGGTTGGACGGGGCTCTGAGCCACCTGCTCTAGTTGACTATGTCCCTGCTCATGGCAGGGGGGTTGGACGAGATGGCCTTGAAAGGTCCCTTCCAACCCAAACCCTTCTGTGATTCTACAATCCTAAACGTATCCCGCAGGTACCTCATGAAGGTGACGCCAACGGGGCAGATGTTTAAGGCAAAGCTTTTGTCTTACAATAATTAACGTAACTACGGGCCACACAACTTGCGATATTTCTGGCTAGAGCAGAAAACGCACGCGAGGGATGATCCTTTCCTCCCTGCAGGAGGTAAAAATAATAGCTAAAAACAAATTTACCATTTGTTTTACCACAAAGATACCCACCCCCCCAGTCATTCTTTGGCTAATCTGGTTGTAATAACATTGCTAATGTTGGATGCTGATAACATTGTTTATACAGAAAAAATAACTTTTGCCATTTTCCTACACACCGATGCGCCGCAGCACGTCCCGGTCACCTCCTCCAACCCGCCGGCGCAGCTCCACGGCAGGTGGGTGCGTGGCTGCCCTGGGCGTTGCAGGACACGGGAGCTAAAGAAATACCAGCTGTACGGGGAGATGCGGCTTCTCCAGGGGCGCGGCAGGATGCTGAGAGGGCACCCACAGCCAGGGCAGGACCGAGCCGAGGCGTGAACTCCCCCCCCCGTAGCAGCCGGTGAAGGGCTCCCCAGGTTGGGGAGGTGAAGGTTGGGTGGTGGGAACCCACCCAGGAATCGCTCCTTTGGTGGCATTCGTACACCCCAGGCGAAAGAAGCACCACCGAGGTTTGACTTAACACTTTTTAAATAGTTTGCAGGCCTGCGTAGCTTATTCAGCTTTATTTATTATGGTGGATTTTCAACCTTTGCTTTACTGTTGCGATCTCGGTACGGTGCAGCAGAGCAAATAGAGAGGGAACGTGGTACGCTCCGCTCTGCCAGAGCCGCCCCTGCAAAGCCCCAACTCCAAAAACACAACACAGGGTTGTTAGAAAAAAATAAATAAATTCCTCGTGATGCTATTCTTTGGGTGTTTTAGCAAAATTTCTTTGAATACTGTGATTTATTTGCTTTCCTGTTGCCAGCCCAGCCCAAGCCTTATTAAAAAGAGTTTTAAAGTTTTATAGCCTCTCAACTACTACTTTAAATACAACTGGAAGGCAAGGCTTTCCATAAAGGTTATTTCCCGGAGTTCGGCAGAAGGGCTCAGCCAGAGCTCAAAGGGCACAGCTGACTGGGGGCTCCTTCCCAACGCCGGCAGCTCACTCGAGGGAGCAGGGGCAGAAACCAGCGGCCAGGTAACGCACAATTTGAGCTCATTAAGCACCCACGAGCTGCTGGAAGGTTGCGACGGCTGCGTAAAGCCTCCGGGATGATCAGAGCCCTCGACTGCAGCCACTCAGTCACTCCGAAGGCAGATTTTTGGCCAGAAAGAGCCTGTTTTGGGACCTGGATCAAATGTCCAAGGAGACGGAGCTCTTCTGATGCTTCCCCTGCAAGTGCCGACTTGCAGGGTACTCAGCCTGGCTGAGGCATGGACAACAGCCACCCGCTCAGGAACCCGAACCGCACCGATGGACACAGCAGTGCTACTCCAGCTCGCAGCTCCCCGCTGCTGAGCACGCGGAGCCGCAGGCTGGCCATCTGTCAGGGGCTTCCCAGCTAGCTGGTACTGCCCGGGTTCCTCGTACCTCCCTCCCAAAGACCTAACCACAGGGCTGGCCACGTTTGCATGAGCTCCCCTGGGGACAGGTTGGGTTGGGCTGGCAGCTCGCACGTCTGCGGGCAGCAGCACCCATTATTCACCACGTCCCCGATGGCCAGCAGCAGGCTGTACACAAGAGGGTGCTTTGAGGAAGAAGTTTTGGGACTTGCACTTTATAAGGAACATAAAAATCTACCGTTGGGACAACGAAGGCGGCATGAGGCCCAGTCACAGGCAGTGCAGCTAGGCAGGAGTTTCCAGGAGAGGCATCCCCATCTCCAGCAAGGTCCCACGTCAGGACAGCTGGGACGTGCTGGCAGCGCAAGGGACCCACCAGCCAGGCCTCTGCAGGGAACTCACAGCACCAGGGAGCCGTGGCCATGTCTTCACGCTGTGAGACAAGCCGGACCCGTCGCCTCCCGGGGCTCCCAGCTGTGAAAAGCTGCCTGAGTCCAAGCACAAACCTGCACCTGGAGGCAGAACGCAAGGGCTGGGGACCAAAGAGCCTGCGCCGAGGACCTGGCGAGGCATGGCACGGGGACTCGCTGACCGGTCACCACAGGTGCAGGGGATGGTGGGAGACACCTGAAATTAAACCACAGCGATAGAAAAAACACGAAGAAGCTGCTTATATGGGAGACTCTTGAGAAAAAAGACTGAGATGCAACAGGTACCACCGGAGGGTATCAGGAGCCGAAGAGAGCAAGTGCTAACGCAGGTGGGAGCGTGGGAGGCGTGGTAGGTCAGGGAGAGGGGTTGTTATCTTAATAACAGCTTTCAGTTCTTTTACAGATTTGGCTCTTATCACTCCCTTCTGTTTTATTTTTGAGCTGGAAACACTGACCAGCTGAATATTTTTTTGCCCCAGTGAAAACAGATTTTCCCATGATCACAAAACCAAGAAGGCTCCTTCCCAATCCCACACCTAAAAAAAACCAAACAAACCCAAACTAAAGAGGCAGGGAAGAGAAAATTGCAGAAGTGCCTGTTTTGACAAACAGGCTGTTTCCCACTACAGCCACCAGCTTTAATATACAATCGTGAGAAAGACAGAAGTAATTCAGCTTCACAACAAAGACAATTCTTGACAATCCTCCTAGGGCTCCCCAGGAGGGTTATTTCCCAACAGGACAGACCATTTGGAAAAAAACCACACACACACAACCACAAAGGGCTGGAGAGGGCTTTCATTCATTGCTCCTCCTCCATTTCTGACTGCCACAGCATTCGCCCACAAAGCCACGCTGTGCCAGCAGATTCCCCATCCCTTGCCCACAGCCCAAAACTTCCCTGGTTGCCTCTTCCTCACCCTGGCTTGATTTATCTTGCGTTTTGACCCAGAGAAGTCGGTAAGTGATTAAAGCAGCGATTGCTAATTTTCATATAGGCATTTAATGTCATCTTTTTCCTCTCCCTTTCTCCTCCAGGCTGCAGAAAAGCCCGGGCCAAGGCAGCCTGAGGAGGGCTCCTGGCAGAGCTCGGCAGCTCGCAGGACGTGCTCAGCTGTCGGCGCAGTCCCGGCTCCAACCGCAGCTCAGGCACCCTCTGCCCCTTGAAACTGCCCGGCAGTATCAAAGAGCAACCGGTAAACGGGAAAGGGCTACAAGGGGACTTCCCTGGGGCAGGCAGGCACGGCCCGCTCTCCTTCTGGCAGCTCTGGACACGGAGAAGCGACAGGGCAGTTGCAAGACGCCCACACTCAGCCCGCACAGTCCCCCTTCCCCTGGGTTGCTGTTGATTCCTCCAGCACAGAGGACCAGTTAGAAGAAGGTGACACCAAGTCTCAGGGTTTTTTTTTTTTACTGCCCAGTCAATAAATGTGGACAAGAACAACCACTGCCCCAGAAGAGCAGGCTTGGAGCACCTGCTGGTGCAGAAACAACCCCCGTCCAAGATGATGGGGCTTGGGCCACTTCCTTGTGTGCCACTGCCTCCAAGTCACGAAGGATGCTACCACTCCAAAGGATAACACTGTGCTTTAATGTTTTAGAGACAATAGACTTTTACGTGGTACAACAGCAGACTGTATGTACTATACATACACACACACAGCGGGTGTAGTTAAAGCTTGTGTATTTGAACAATGCTAATGTTCCAAAAAAATGCACCAAGTCTTACAACAACAAAAATGTGAACGAAATCCAAGGCCACAAGTAGAGAGAGGTATGTTTTAAGGACTACAGGTCACATGGAAATAAAAAACAGTTGGTGACGCAATGCGAACTTTATCCTGAATAGAGATAACTGGTTAAAATGCAACTTTTCGTTACCTCGGGAGCAAGACAGTGTTTTACAGATACTTAAGCTCCAAACTACAGCAAAGAGAAACAAAGGTACTAGTGTGTACCCCCTTGGTCCTCAAATTCTCCTTCAGGTTGTTGAACTAAAAAGAAAAAAAGAGTTTTACTCTGAACTTCAGGCAAGAAAGATTTAAGGCTTTTCAGCTGGATATTTGAAACATACTGAACCAGAAAGTGGCAATATCAGCTCTCTATCATTTAAGGAAAACAAATGCCATAGAGCTAGTGTATTTTACAAACGTGCACCACACAGCTTGTTTATGCTAGCAGACACACACTTTTATAGCACCTAACTCTAAAGAATCCAGGACAGAGGATATTATAAAAGATGTTTCCAATAATGCTGTGCAGGTCATCAAGGTAAACTTAGTGTAATTAAAAGCATGAGGTGGTTGCTCTTGAAAGTTCTTTAGGCCCAACAGAAATTTGACCAGACATGATTTTCATTTTGTTTCCAACACAGGCTGAACCAAGAGACACGAATGTTGCTGAGATTGAGCCTGCCAGACCAGGAACTGCCTTCGGAACATCTTGGATTCATATTCGGCAAAGCCAATATGACCATGGGAACCTGCATTGTGGGCATCTGACACCCTGGCTGACATTTTATTTTAAGTTTTGCCTCCTGTGCTTAGTTGGAGAAGGGTGGTTTTCATTTGCGCCTCATGTTTTCCCAATTAAGAGTTACAAAACACCCATTAAAATTGTAACAAAGTATAAGAAGTTCAGCCAAGTCCAGTTGACTGAAACCCTTTGTACCAATACTGCCACATACAGATGTTGCCACATACACAGAAAAATGTGGTTCAATTCATTTTGATGGCCCTGGAAATGCTTTTCTCCATTGCTCTTACGAAATAAGTTGTTGTCATTTCAGGTTACTTTGCCCTGAAATGACCTGCCGTCAGGCAGGAGAGGTACAATGTGCTGTGTTCAGGATTTCAGTGCTCACCTTTGGTCCAACATTTATGAGATGCAAATCTTGAAATACTTGAAGAGAAATCTTCATTTTCAGATTATCAGACTAGATTTAGCTTCTCAGCCTAACCCATGGAAATACAAGAAGGAAAGCTCAAGATATAAATATCATTAAAAACCTCTTTGGATAGCTTAGCAGTCTGCAGACAGACTCGGGGTTTTTTTTTTCCTCCCCTCTGTTAAAGTTTGGTTAAAAATAGTAAGAAACTAACAGTTCAAGTGGTCAGACATTCTCAGGCACAGACAAAAAGGTGCATAAAACCCTTTATACTGAAATAAGACTATGCCCCAAATAATTTAGACATTAATTCCCTGCATGTTAAGAGGGTAGGAAAAATGTGTTTTAAATTTCTCAAACAAAAAACCACACACAGAAAAAAGGAGAGTTAACACTAGCAAGAATATAGAACACCACCAGAGGTAACATCTCAAAGAGGTATAACATACATATCCAGATATTGAAACAGCCACTACAGGACTTGTAATAAAATATAGTCAGAGATAATTCAGGACCATCCTTTTCAGCAAAGGTATAGCATTTACAGCATACGTGGTCCTAGAAGGATCCACAGCTTTTCAATTGTTTCCTGTGATGCTCCATGTTTATTCTAATAAACATAACTATTTCATGAATATCCATTTCACTCCCAAGCTTTTCTTCTAACAGCAGTATATGCTGCATTCTGGATGGAAAAACATTTCCAAAATTCTAATTGTAACTTGTAACTCTGTGACATCAGCATCATTGGAAATCCAGGAGGAGCCTACCTCATCATTACATTTTCATTTGCCATGAGAAGTCTTTTACTGCACAAAGACTATGACAACAATTCACAATGATTTAGTTTAAAAGTGAGACGTAGGAACAAGTAAGAACAGACAGTGACACTGGACAGAACAATCTCCAGAGCGCATTTAGAGAATAACACAGTTTCAGCTCCTGATGAGTGTCAAGAATTCTTCACGGGTCTTTGGATCTTCCCGGAATACCCCCAACATTGTGCTGGTTACTGTTTTACTGTTCATTTTCTGTACCCCACGCATTACCATACACATATGCCTAGAAGAAATGAGAGGGGAGTTGATAAATCAGGCATCCTCAAAAGAAAGAAGTAATCCCACAAAGAGAGGTGTTTCTTACACGGTCACATTAAATTCTGGGGAAGTGACACAACCTCCATATCCAGAGAGGACCTCTGTCATTAGTACCTCAGCTGCCCTCTATGGAAAAGAAAGTCAAATTCCCAGCCCCGGAGCACTGTCTTCCCTCCTCTGATCCTAAGAGTATCCCACCTTTCCCAGGCAAATTCTGATCACAGAGACATGCCTGTTGCTACTCCCAAGCTTTGCTCTACTTGAAGAAGTAGAAGGTGCACTGAGGCAGAGCACAGACCCAGTGCAACCGGGACAGCTGACCACACTGCCAGTTGCCACATCTCAGCAGCAGATAAGGTAGGCCCCCCCACTTTAAACAGCCCCAACCCACCAGGCCATTACTGATCGGGCAAAGATCACTCCTGCCTGCACTCTGCCTCAAACAAGCACAGCACACAGCTACCACCACCAAAGAGGCGGCACAAAGCAGCTCCGCAGCACACAGCGGCAACCACACACAGCCCCGCCGCTACCCCGGAACAGCTCAGAGTAACTTACGTAGCTTCAATAACCACTCCAACTCCAGCGGGCTGTAAGGCTTCTGTGATGGCTATTGCAATTTGTTTGGTAAGGCGTTCCTGGACTGAAAGAACAACAGGGAGTTCAGGCGCGGGGTTACATCTGACTAGCACCGACGCACCGCCACTATCTGGATAGCAACACTGCATCCTCGCTTCCAAGCGTGCCTGTTCCCCACCACCACCACCCAGACACACGTACTGCTCTTCCTAAATAAATTTTATTAGTACCAAATCCTATCTTATGTTTTGTATCCTGGAACAGACCTTTTATTTGCTCGTTTATCTGGGGAGTCATTTTGCATTACATCTTTGCAGGAATTGCGTTACCATCATTTGTTACAACAGCTCTTACATTTCCTACTACGCAGTTAGATTTTCTTGCTTCTCTATTTTCTTTCAGTTTTTATATATCTGTTCACTGGCTTTACTGCTGCACTATTCATTCCCTACACACAGTTTCTCTTTTTAAGGAAAGGAAATGGAGATAAAAATGAGGAAATTAAGAGAGTCTATTGTCCTGCAAAGCTTTACCTCCTGCAGCTCTAACACCCTTTGTTCACCAGTCCGACACCCAACGGTCACTAAGACTTCTGTCAACAAGGACAGGCTAAATTGAACCTCAGGACAACAACAGCAGGCTGAGCCCAGCCCAACACCTCTGATCCTGCAGCTTCCTCCGCTTCTCGCGGGCAGCAGGCAGGCAGTCTGTAACATAGCAGCTCTCACTTCATCTCTTCAGACAAGAATTCTTGAAAGCATCTCTCAAATTATCTGTAGGAGAGTTCACCTCCAGCAGCATCCAACTAGTTTAGTTATTCCTGGCAGCTGTATCTTGTAGCACATTCATCCTCTGAATCAGTTACTGCCTACATCTATTTTCATAGGCAGATTTTACCCCTCGCTGGAAACGCAGGAGCTAAGATGACAGATGAGGAACACCTGTTCAAGAGCACAGTGTTTTTCTTCACACTAAAATTTGCACAGCTACAGTCCACCTACAATTACCAGCACCCTGAGCTGGCCAGCAAAGGACTGCACACAACAAAACCAAAAATTCATCTGTTTACCTTGTAATCTTCTACTGTATATTTCCACAATCCTAAAGGAGAAAGGAAAGAGACAACATTATACTTATTCCTATCTAACCATTGTCCTATCTTCACAACTAACTTGACACAATCAAACAAGACCACTGTACGGATCCATGTCCTTCCTGGAAATCCACACGACATCAAGCTGCTGCTCAGCCCCTGGCCCAGCACTGCTGAAGGACTTCCCTTAGCACATCACTGTCTCTAGTGATGAGTCCCCCCTACTACCAGCCCAGAGACTGTTTCAGGGTCAAATCTGTCACTTCTTCTTAGAGCTTCTTCTGTTGGCTGTTACTGTTGAATTACCTGTACCATCACCCACCTGCATCACACAGTTGCAAGGGAATCCGTGCCCAAAGACTCCCTGAAAGTTAATCCTTGAACTGAGGTCAGACTAACTCCTTCTGCTTCAATCTAAACCGAATGCTGTTTAAAGGACAATTCAGATATTGGGATTTCCAGAAGGCTACTGAAATTAAGCAGGAGATGTTTTGGATTCTTGCATTTAACCACAGAGTTAACTACAAACAACGAGACAGAATTGGTTTTATTTAAAAACAGACACTATCCACCCATATATCACACCATCCTTCACATTTCAGCGCAGGGACCACCTTCGTGCTGCTCTCGAACCTGACTTCAAATTTAAGCCATTTGTAGGGCAATGCAAGTGATACTACCATCATTTATAACCACAGTACTATAACCCACACATTTAAGGAAAGTCTTATAACTGCTCTGTAACTCAATGGGTTATTCATGCCAACCTCAAATGCTTAATTACACATCAAGTGGCCATGTAAAGAAGTTGCTACAGAAAGCTTTAATACCCATCTGGTCAGACTAGACAAAAAACAGACACTGAGGCAGTCAGTGGGATTAGTTACAGCCTGAGGCATTAGTTGCAAGAAACATTTCTGACAATGAGATTTGCCTGCTGTTTTGGAGAGAGAATTATATGCAGAAACTCCCTTCCAGAAATGAAATGGTTGTGTTATAGCTACTCTAAACAAAGCAACATAATATTTAGATTAAATATATGGATAGGAAAAAAGCTGATGCCGAGATATTTTTACACCAGCATTGCATATAAGAAGTCCTATAAGCATGTTTATGTAAAAACAGTTACTTGCATTAGCATTTTCAAGCCTGAACTTGAAAAAAACAGAGATATTTGTTTACTGAACACAGGTCATCCACAACTACAGAAAATGACCACATTAGGCTAATCCTATTACAAAAGATTAGGCCTACAGTACCAACAGCCTCACAAAGCTTTGTTCGAACACTGGTTGCATTATATAGGGCACAAAAGGGAAGCACTACGTGGCCCACCAATCTCTTCATGGTAAGCACTCAAAAGCAAGTGAGGACTGAGAACATTTTGTTATACAATAATCTAATCTTTTCACTATTGCAGTATATGGGAGTTTTACCCTAACTTGAAAGAGGCAAGATTTAACCTTTCGAGCACAGCACAAGAAGCCTTGCACATATTCATACAGGTTCCTATACTGAGAATAAAGAGGAGGAAAAATTGTAGACTTCTAGCACCATGTTGCCACTTGCATTAAAAATCACGAAAGACAGTTTTGAGCTCCTTTTTATATCTGCAGTTCAGAGGTACCTAGAGACCGGAGCGAGCACAAATCAACTGATGCGTATTTCAAATGCGATCCTTAACCCTGCGTTCAGGCCCTGCAGAAATGAAACTAAGTGCTTAAGACAGTCTCTTCAGGAAGGATGTTTGCCTTCTGAAATCCAACTCAAAAAAAGCCTTCACCACTTAAAAAGATCCAGCCACACGAGTGCCAGCCAGCACATGAAACAAGCCATGAACTGCCACACGGACATCCCCAAGTGTAAGCAGCTACAGAAGGCAAAGTCTTCTGCCCAGCAGCTGCAGCGCTGTCAGCTCAGAACCTCGTCCTACAGCTTCAGCACTTAGGTACAGCCACAGGAAACAGATACAAAAAAAATTTATATGTTGAACTGCCTGTTTTGGCCTTTTAATCAGAGGAAAGTCTACTCCTATAAGCATTGCTAGAAGCCATGAAGATGGCCTCCCTGTAATGAGTTACATTAGCAAAGATGTGACCTCCAAGGGCCCTTCCACTCCAAACCAAATTCACTGTTGTGCAAGCAGAGCACAGAACAGAGCTGACTGACTTTAAAGCATTTTAGTGTCATATCCTACACATTTCTTACCTGCTAAGAAAACCCAGCAGGCATGCAGATTTACAAGGCTAATTCTCATTAGTATTACTGGAACTACAGCAAGATTAACAGACATTATCAGGGAAAGTATAAGCAAAACCTATGTGGTCTTTCTGAACTACAGACAATTTTTCAGATTAATTTCTCAAGAGACCGTTCCACTCCGGTCTCCAGTAATCTGCTTATGGAAGAGACTTACCATCCCCTTCCCCACCAGAACTAGAAACTGTCACTTGATAACAAGACTCAGTGCAACAACTGATCCAAGGGCACTTGCTGAGGAAAAAGCTATTTTACATAACAAATGGATTCCTCAAGTGTATCATAATTGCTTTGTTTCTTAGGCTGAACCTTATCTATACAATCTACCCCACAGCTCTCTCAGCAGGTCTCAAGTGAAAGAAAGAAATGCCAAATTTATCTGAAGAGTCAGCTAACAGATGAAAGCTTTAGGTTCAATTTCAATTCAAACACAATAGAATGCGGTCATTTACAGTTTGGAAGTTTTGGATTTTTGTTCTCATCAGTCAATATAAACAACAAGCAGTAAACAGCTAGAGATCCCCACTAGTTTTTGTGGCCTGCCTCAGAACATGACCAAATTCTCTGTTGTACTTGCTTCTGTGCTCCCTGCAGACATCAATGCTTTGGATGAACGTACAAAAGCATTACAGCTCTACTACAGTCGACTGATGTGAATTAACACAGAGCTCTTAAGACTTATCTGTCCTCTCCACAAAAAACATAATGCTGAGGATTGGTCTAAACCCAAATCCAGGACACAGAGTGGGTTGAGCTTTAGAAGGGGACCAGATTAGAAAGATTAGCACAGTTAGCACAGCTTGGAATCCTTTTTACAAATTAGCATCACTTTCATTACATTAACACTTACCTAGCAAGCTTGCTGAGACCAAGTACTTGTTTGTTAGGAAGATAGCCAATATGTACCTAAACAGAGGAGAACAAACCATTAGCAGAATCAAAACCACACTTCCAAATGCATATGAAACTCATGCATAGAGAATGAGATGTGCATTTGCCCCAGAACTAACTCTGGAACAGTCCAGAAGTCCTAGCATGTGGGAGGAACATGCCACCATGCAAGCCTGAAAAATTGTGGAGCTAACAGAGACTGTAAATGTCTGGTGAGGTCAGTGTCCTGGTGAAGAATAGGTAAGTTTTCTGAGGGGGAGAAAAATTACAACTCTTCAAGAGTCAAGGCTTATGTTCCAAGTCTCAGGAATGCTAGAGCTCTACTACATTCGGGTACAAAAAGCAGTCTATTACTCAGCACAGCGCTGTTCATCTAAAACAAACATGCTTTTATTCCAAGACCTAAAATGGATTTAGGGAACGGGAGGGAGAGGGACTGTACTTTACTTCCCGTGAAAGTTCTGATGGCAAGAAATACTTAGCCACCAAAATCAGGCTGCACTTACTGATTTTATTTTTTTCCTGCTTTGGTAGTACCATAGATCACTACGATTAAGTCAACTTCTATCCTGCTCGAATATGAATTTGCTGAACATTCATACTGAACATGTAGTTGCACTAAGTTGAAATAAATTCTTGAGAAAAGCGCTCATATACAAAAGTAGGGGGAAAGCCATTTAGTTTCTTGTTTTTAGAAAGCAACATAGACTACTGAATTCCAGTGGGTTTACAGTTATAACAGATTATAAGCCAGTATTTGTGTCACTGTACTAGAGACTTGAAAAATTAGCCAAGATACAGTAGGGGAGTGTCAGTGTAGGATTCTGTCTTAGCACTCTGCCTAGAGGCCCCATCTCAGAATCCTGTATTGCTGTACCTGCAATTAGAGGTACCACAGTGCACCTAATTACCTGGCTAACTTGCTCATTCCTATCACTTCTGTTGGGTAATCAACCCACTGACACCTGAAAAGACATGAAACATTTCAGATAAATTAAGAGACACAACTTAGAAATAAGCGTTGAATCCTGTTCCCCATAGAGTATTTTTGTGAATGTCTTAATTTCATTTAAGATAGAACTGCAAATACAAGACCTACTGGTCAGTATTTGCAGCCTGTTTGATGTACCCAACAGGAGAATGGTTAGTCTGAGAATATTTAGAGGCATACCAAGTCATTTAGCAGACCATTATACGAGCAGGACCAATTCGGTGTTTGCGAGGAGATTTCTCCAAACCACACAGGCTAAACAGCTAGATGTAAAAAGAATGCATATATTGCCACAGGAGTAACGAAGAGAATATACACAGTACGTGTAACCAAGAATAACAGGCAAAATAGAAAGCTTGCACAGAAAGAGAAGTTACCTTGTTTTCCAGTATAAAATACTAGCAGTAAGAAAAGAAAGCAGATGAAATTGAGTTGACTCAACTAAGTAATTGGCTGGTTTCTGTTAGGGTTTTCATTTTTTGGAGATAGTTTAGTTGGAACGTGTGTGGTACTGATCGAATTTTATAGACAACAAAAGCACTCACTACTCTCTGGCCTGCAAGTACTTTATGGTAGAGCAGATGGATCAGAATAAGCTTCATCCTTCTGTGCTGATATGAGAGTGAAGGGGCCGAGATGTGCAGAAGGACTACCCACTCTGAACCTTTCATCACATTTACAGCGGTTAACTTGAGAATTTTTATTTTATTTTTAAAGTTATTGGCATCACAATTTCAATCGCATCTGAAACACCAGCCCCTTTCATGGGAGTCCCAACCTAAGCAGCCTCCCACTAATCAATGTTGATCACCCCCTCCCTGACTGGGCTTGCTTATTTAAGACAGGGCTGCTAATCAGAAGTTTGTTCCACTCACAGGGGTTCCTGAGGTGAATGTGCACTAGATAGCTCTGAGCCAGAAGCTAAATCCGTGACAGAGCCAGCGTGCAGGGTGAGCTGGTTTAATATCAAGATGTCTGCCCTCAAGGCTTGCCGCTGCTTCACGAAGAGCTTTGATAGGAAATGTCAGAAACCATTACATTACTTAGACTAGGAAAGGTTGAGCATTGTATTTTAGGAGCTTAAATCCAAATAAAACTCACATTAATTAAGGAGGTCTTCCTTATTTGTATTCTGAAGATTAACTTCTAGAATCATAGCCGTAAGCAGTAAATACTTACAGCTTTAAAAGCTTTGTAGTTACAGCTACAAAGTCTTTTACATGTACTTTAGGTCTTTTATCATGTATTCCCACATTTGTTTTGTGAGGAAGTTACCTTTCCAACAAAAGGAACGAGGTGATGCTCACACAATGAGAACATGTCTATGTCCTTCACAATTACCATCTCATCATGATCTTCATCAAAGATGGCGTCATTCAGAACATCTGAAATTAAACATTTGCATTAAAAAAAAAATAAATGCATAAGCATGGAAGGTTCTTCCAGCCAGTATCTGAGAAAGCTCGTAGCAAGAGCATAGCGGTCTCAGAACTACAGATTTCAGGGTTAAAGATATAGGAAGCAAGTAAGGAGTAACTCACAAGTACGCTCTGGTTTGCCTATGATCACACAATTGCCACAGTGCTATGTCAGACTACCTATGTGCTACACCAGAAGTCAGCCTATAGTGTTTTATTTAACTAATAGTTTGAGCCTAGGTTAGGACAAGCCTAGTCTTTGCAGAATCACTGACATCTTAAGAGCAGTTAAGACTACAGCTGATAAAGCCAGTGCTGAAGATGAGATGCTGCACATCTCAAACTGGGCTTCCATTAGTGCTTCCACATACCACAACCAAAGCTGAGCCTGAGGTTTGAGAAAAGCTAAGCCACCACAGTGGTTTCTGCAAACACTTCGACACTGGCATCACTATCTTCAAGAAGGCTTTGCACGCAAGGAAGATACTCTCTTATTTCATCTTGAAACAGCCAGCAACTGTTTAGGCATACACAAAAGTCGAAGAGACAGATCTGTATCCACAGACTGGGGAGAGATGTGCTGTCCTGAACTGAAAGCAGGCACGCATATGCATGCTCCAACCTAATTCTGCACCTGACAACATGGAATTGAGGTGGAGAAACTCAGACAGAAGGAAGAAGACACAGCACAGTAAGAAAAGCAACATATAGCGTGACACTTTGTTAGTCTCAGAGCTCAGCAGAACAGATCCTCAGCTGATTTTTCAGATTCTCAGCCGATTTTCCAGATTTAGCAGTCCCCCAACACATCCTCAAGCAATCCTGACACAGGTTACAGCAGATCACTACAGTCTCCACAAAGACCGCAGGCAGCTAGACCATGCTCGGAGAGGTTAAAAGTAGAACACCCTTTTGAAGGACAAGACAGAAGAGCTGTACACAAGAGAGACAGGAGAGAGTAGCAAGAGAGAAGTAGCTGTACAGAAGGGCTGATAATCAGAACAAGGAACTCTGCAAACAAGTTAGCTTGGAGCTGCACTGGCAACTGGGGTTACTTCCAGGAACCAGAGTCACATATACCATGGCCAGAAGGGGAACCAGGGTGCTCAGGGACTGCCCTGCTTCATCCACAGTGGAGCTTAGCACCTGCAGTGACAAGTACACAAATCTAATAGTTGTGTCTGCTCTACTTGCCTTTATGCCTTCCCCTGACATGCACGTACACCTAATGGCCACCATCTGTTGTCGATAACGTATCATCATCATGGAGCATTTTAATTTCCTGCTTGCTATCAGCACTACGCAGGTAACCCTGGAAACCGCGCGCAAGATGTTCTGCCTGCAACGCACGTTCTTTCCTGAGAATGGCTGGTAACCTGCAAGACTGAACCCCACAAGACTTTTGATCAGGTCAGACGGCAGGAGTAGGGGCCACGAAAGAGGCCAGGAAAAACCTCTGTAAAGGCACAGGATTTTGTTCCTCAAATCTAGTTTACACCAAACACCGTTAGAGAGGATTTTGATTACACGGGGAGCATCATGCAGTTGTATAACTATGAATTCAACCAGGAATAACCAGAATCTGAAACAGAGCAGGCTCAGAGGAGAGGGAAAGGGAGACAGAGCAGCCGTCTGGGTTCTTAGCTCCCTCCCGCAGCACTCTGCGGACATGCCATTTCGACAGCAGAAAGGCAAACAGTGGTTTCACAAATCCTGCTACTGTGCCCAGCATTATTAAAACAAAATCCAAACGGATCCACGAAGTATCTCCAGAGCGACTGCTGCTGTTATTAGACCACCAGCTTGGCTCATACCGGCCTTGCCAGGAGCGTATCAGAGCCTGATGTTAGATATGGATTTACGTCAGCACATTCGCAAAGCAGACTGTTCAGAACAATCCAAAACGGCCATGTTCTCATTAAGAGTCATGGTAATGTGTGACACAATGTAAGGCCAAAGCTACACACAAGATACTTCAGCCGCTCAGTCTCATACATATGTACATATATATGCATATACACACTTATTCATGTATAAAAGATGTATTAATATATCCTTACAGACTTTATCTAAGGAACCTAACTCTATTACTGGAATCCCGAAGAGCCACATCATATCATGGAGAGAGCTGTGAGCCCTCTTTTAAAGCTGGGGGCAGGGGGGTGGGAAGGTTAAGTGGCCTGTGAAGTACCACACAGGCAACTTCAGGAACAAAACACATCCTTCTCACAGCTAAAGCAAGCAAACAGGAACACAAAGGTCATCCATCCTTCTTGCATATCCCCTCTTGAGGCTACAGCCCAGAGTCACAGCAGTTTGGGCATTACCCCCCTCACAGCCAAGGGAGTTTTAAAGGTGTGTAAGCAAACAGATCACTGCGTCAAGAATATAACCACAGAGCTGTGGAATTGCTTCGTGCGTCTCACTTATACAGGCCTTGCCAATTTTGCACCTTGGATTTATTTAAGGTTAGCAGCAAGTTGCAGCCAGATCACAGACGATACCTGCTCACCCGCACAACCTCTGCGGTCATGTCTGCAGCAGGGTGTGCTGATTTTAAGTCAGCACCAGTTACTCCTTGAGAAGGAGGGCCAGAGTCCAGAACGGAAGAAATCAGCTTAGTGTTAGCCCCTCCAATAACCCCTTCACAACTGCCAGATGACACAGGGAGACAAAGGTAAAACAAAGTGTGAGACTGAAGGCCACTACCTGAGTAAATGGCCACAGTGTTAAGAGAGATCCAGTCACCCCAACCCTGCCCCAGTCCCTCCCACTCACACTTCACAAGCCTGTTCTCCTAAAAATAAGCATAGCTTGAAGCTTGTCTATCCCTTTTTGAAATCCAAGCCTTGCGTTGACAAACGAAGAGTTAGGTAAGAGTAAACTGTGACAAGATGCTGTGCTATGTCCCACCGCAGCACTTGTTTTCAGTAATTACACAGGAGAGACTTGTCTGGCAGACTCAAACGCTTTGTGCAGGGAAGCAATACCATTTTATCTTACTTTGTCTGCCTTTTTCAGTCATTCAATTTGCAATAGCATCAAACAGGGCCCCGACAAGCTCAGCCTGCATCCTATAGCACATGTTCTGGAAAACTTAGAGCTGAAAGGACAGAAGGGGAAACAAGGCCTCAGATTAACCAGGCCAGAAGCAAAGCTGTGGACAAATTCATGCCTCTTCTTCCGTTCTTTCATCCTACCTACAAAACCACGCTGCCTGCTTCACTAGCTTGATTTCAGTTTTCTCATTTGGAGGCCCCAAAACACTTACTCTTGCCACTCAGGGCAAGATCTAAAAGTCGTGTTGTCCCTCCACAGGCCTGCCCCAGTTCACACAGAGCAACATGGCTGTTACACTAGGTGGGTCTTGGCTCTAAAGTACTCACCTGCCCTTCTAATGCAACTGCATCTTTTCCATCCCTTCCTCCTGTGGGCACCAGGATCTTCAAAGCAAAAGCACAAAGGGCAACAGGGTTTTTAGAGGGAAGGAGGGCTAGAAGTAAATATTGCTAGCTTGATTTCCTGACAAAGCAAGGTACCTGCAGCTCAGATGGGCTCCTCCTCAATAGGCTACTTTTCCTTAATACAAAAAGGAAATCCTTCCTCTCAAATGAAGCAACACTCTTACTCCCTCCAAGTACCACCTACATAATCATCCACATCAGTAGGACAGGACTACCATCTCCTCTGCTGGAAAGAAGGTGGGTATGTTCATACATCCTCCCTTGGCCTCTCAGTCACACCTCCCCTCACTCAGTTCACAGCTGTGCTCAAGTGATGCCACCAAGCTCTGTTTATAAGCCAAAGGAGCCTGCAAATAACACCATTTTTATTTTCCACCACCTCAGAAAAGCTAAGGGAATTTACTGCTTAAGTCCTTAAGCCTAGATACATCGTATTAAGAAAAGCTAAAACACGAATTAAAATATACGGCCGGGAGGAAGGGACAAACCCAAATATTTTATGTACAGTTGGGGCGCTCTAGATTATTCCAGCTGATTTTTCCTTCAGCTCAGAGTTCAAGTCCGGGCATAGAAACTTCAGCAGACTCTTAAAACTGAACAGTCATTTCTGCTGCAAGTTAATTCCTGAAACAGAGCAGAATTAATTTTTCCCCCTCTTTATCTTCAAAAAGAATTGATAAATGCAAAAATCAGAATTGAATGAAGACAAAACGAGAAAGACCTTTTGGGATTTTGCGTCAGAGCTAAGCAAAAAGACCTGTTGCTATAGAAACTATTTGCATGGCTTTAATGTAACACAGGAAAGCAAAAGCACCTCTGGCAACCAACGAAGCGAGAGCCCACCCAGCAGCTGGCTCAGTAGGTGAAGGGAATGAAGGATGGCAGCACTCCGCAGGGCAGCAGTGCATCAGCTTCACAGCCCTCCAGGCATCCCATTTCTACTACGTCTGGGAGACAGAAGAGTGAAGTGATGTAGGTTGTTCCCATTACAAGTTTAAGTACCTCCCCGTGGTGTTAAGTTGCCCCACTGCTCCACTTGAGAGGAGTCAGACTGAAGACTGTTCAGTGTCAACAGGATGAAGGCAGCCTCAGAGATTCCCTGTTACCGTTCCTTGAGCTCATTCACCCTGGCAGAGGCATAAGGCACAAGGCTCTCCTGATACTCATCACACAGCTCCAGACTGTCCTCGCTGACAGTCCCTATGCTCTCCATGGTGACCCATAAGTTGCAGCAGGCAGCTGAGGCCATCATAGGAATGGGTTCAGGCCACAGGAAGCAGATGCCCTATGAGGGTGGTGAGGCGAGTCACACCATACCAATGCTCATTAGCTCAAACAAACTAAAGTACAGGCTGCGGTCAGGTACCTCCTGCTCTCCTGGGAACACAGACAGAGTTACACCAAAACTGATGGCAGGGGACCTTGCCTACATGAACTAGGAACAGGTCATGGTTTGGAGGATACTCCAGAACAGCAGTGCCATGAGCCAGCAACCAAAGGCTAATCATTCACTAAGGCAGAATGAGCTAGGGTATGTTGGCAGATACCTTTGACTGCCTTTCTCAAGAAGTTCCTCTTCATCTCAAGACCAATGTAAGTGAGAGAGCAGGAGCCATGAGCCAACAGCTGAATGTGTGGTAGGAAACCAACAGACTACAGGGCCAGAATTAGATCTGGAAGGAAATTGCTGTAAGGAATTTCAGTTGCTTTCAGTTGCTGCTGGGCAAGTAGTAAGATGTAGAATCAAAACTGAAACCTGTTATTTATTCAGGTGATGACACTCCAGGATAACTGTAGTTAGAGAAGATATTCTAGAAAGGCAGCACAAGAAAATTATTGCAGCCTTCCGGTGTTCAAAAGGTACCAGAAAGTTATTACTCATACACAGAAAAGAATCAGGTTACAAAAACACTCATTCATATAGAGAGAGTTCATACTGCTGCAGAAAGTTAATGACTTCAGGTTGCTAAGAAAGGGAGTGATCTGGGTGTGCCAATGCACAACAGAATTACCATTTGCTTCAAGAAGTCTTGAAGAGCTCTAGAAAAGAGACAGCCTAAGATGCCACATTATATTTAAATAGGCAAGAGTTCAAAAGCTGCAGAGACAATTAAATGGGCACTATGTGGCTTCCTTGCCATAACACATTTTCCTAACAGGAAACAAAAAAAACCACTCAGACACAAAAGAATTTACAAGTTTATGACTAATATTTCAGATTTCATCACTGAGACACCAAAGGACTAGAAACAGACATTCAACTTCAGACAGGAACATTTGCTTCAGAAGCAAAGCTTAATTCCTCAGTTAACCAGTAGAGAGGTGAACCAGATGTGCAATTTAAGGCACATTTCATAAAAGCAAAAATTGAGGAAAAGCATTATTGCTATTCAAGTAATTCTGGCCATCGTTTGTACAGATTTGTTTCTTTTTCTGTAAGACACCTTTCGGTGTTGCAGTGAGACTCAGGTTTATTCATAAGAGATCAGTTATTGCAGAGTCTCAGATGAAGCTAAGATTAGGTTCTAGAAGTTGTCCTCTGCCAGGAGGTTTATTAATATGAAGAAAAGCAGGGTTATGTCAGATGCTCATTACAATGTATCAGGATTTTCAATAACCATTTCAATGTCTCATGTCATAGAAGGTGCTGAAAGTCCCCCCCATCCACACTTCTTTCTGAAATCAACACACAGGAAATCAGAGATGAAACAACACTTTGGAAAAGAAACATGAAGAGATCAGAAGTCTTTAATAGTTAAGATCCAAGAGGTTAAGACGTTAAATAAATTCCCAACAAAACCCCAAACAAGCTTAACAAATCTGGTTTTGCTTAAGCATTAATGGGCAGAGAAGATCATCCTGGGAAGGCCTGCAGTCCTAGTTCCCAGCAGAAACGACACCACATCAAGTACCTGTTCCAGTACGGTATGCTTCACCCAGGCAGGGGTAGAGGTTGAGGAAAGAAACCCCCAAGAACCTTACTCAACTTGTATCTCCCACCCTCCAGTTTATAAGAAGCCACGGCTATACCAGAGTAATGTTGATGTTTAAGTTGCTACTAGATTAGACTGTTGCATCTATGAGAAGCAAGAGAACTAGCAGTACCTTGTTTCCAGGAAAGAAGGAAGTAACTCACCAGCTCTTCGCAAAGGGTAGTGCTGCTGATCAGCCAGCCTTGTTTAAGGCACTGCCTATTTTTACGTAGCGATGCTTAGCACCTCTCACCCACAGCACACTGAGTAGGCTTGGAAAAATTTATGCGCTTACACCATTGTTGTCATCTGTCAAAATACCAAATCGACACAGACAAGAAGATGAAGAAAAGAGTATTAAGGTTGCATTTTTTCACCCTTCACCATAGGAGAAGCACATAAACTAATGAGAGAGGAAAAACAACATACACACAGTTCAGCAGGTGTTAATCTACTGTATGAGACCTAACTAGTTGTTATTTGCTTTAAAATAAAAATTGCACAGAGTCACTTAGCTTCCAGGCAAATAAAGCCTCCATGCAGTCTTTCAAACCAGTGAGGTTCAGAAAGCAAAGTTACCTTCTCCCAGCATTCTGATTTTCATCTCCCTGTTAAGCATGCTGAAAGGACAGCTGAACCTGCCAACATGCTTGAAAGCTAACATACCTACCAGAAAAGTCTTCCAGCCTTTATTCATGTAACAACTGTTACCAGCAAGTACACTGTTTAATAAGCATGCTGTTTTACTTAAGAGTGCTTACGGCTGATGAAAACAAGTTAACTTCCTACTGCAGATGCAGGCAGCTTGTTCAATCCTGTGCCTAACGTTTCCTACAGGATTACACAACCAGAACCAACTCCTTTATGGTTTACTTTTTGAAGCCAACATCACTGACGCTCACCGTAACTGACACCATTTCCGTAACTTATCAGTTACCTCTGCTTAACAAGACTGATTCTGAAGTCTTCAGCTTCAGTTACAACTTAATACTGTCTGCAATCTTGTATGGCCATTTATTCACTCATTTACTGCATTTGCACACGCTTGTGCTTTGTAGTATTTATACAGAGGCTCACAGACAGCACCCCCCAAGTATGACATTAAGCCTCTAGTAAAAGGAGGGTCAGATCTCTCAAGGTTTAGTCTTTTTGTGTGGCAGACAATTGCCTGAGCCAACTATAAGAATGTTACAGGCAACCAGCTATCAACAGTCTGGTTCACCTCTATTATTATTATTATATTCTCACCAAGAGAGCAATATATTTACTTTGCAATATAATTTACTCCCAGAAGTATAAAGCTGACAGACCTGACCCTGGAAAAGAAAACAAGTTCTTGGATGCTCATGCAAAGGCAGTGCATGAAATTGAGCAGTCAAACTTTCAGTATCCTGTCTGCTCTGACATCCTTACCAACACAGGAAGAGGTTTCTGTTGTAATGGCTGTTAGTTTACACAGATGCCCAAGTGTGAACCACTAGCATTTTTAATCTGGTCCCCAGGTGGATTTTATTTGAAACCACTGGAGGCATTCTTGCTCCTCCAACAAAAGCTTGTTGACTAGTACTGTAGAAGTGAGATCAAGACATTTGAATACATTTTGTCAAAGAAAGAGGTTGAGGCCTTTAGTAAAGCCAGGATTAATAAAAAGACATAATCTAGAAAGAACAGCAAGAGCCAGATTTAGACATTTAGCAAGTAAAGTCTACTAATGGCTCTGAAATACAATATTGACCAGCTGCAGAACTCAGATAGCAAAGATGAATAAGAGGTAAAACGGGAACACTCTTTCCCTGCACTATTGAAAACAAGCTAGGAAATGCACACATGGTGGAAGCTGGAAAGCAGAATCAGCTTCTCTGCTTTTCACAGAAATCTGAATGGAGAAAAAGGGCAGAATTTAAATGGAATCTTCCCTACGACACTGCAAAGTTAAGTTAGGGAAAGTACAAAAACACAAATACAATCAGGTGTCATGGAAGCAAAATGACAACACCCAGAAAGGGAGATCAAGCATGCCCCAAATGTATTATGTTCTCAGACACATGGTAATCAAAAAGATCAAGAAAAAAGTTTGTTCTTAAGGATGAATTATCAATCAAGGCTCAAAAAGAAAAACACCACCCATCTGCTAACTGTTGAAACCACATGTCAGCTCAGTAGCTTCCAAAAGCATTCCTTAAAAGCAAAGGAACCAGGGTTTCTTAAACTATACGCCCCACTCATGCCACTTGGTTGACTTCTCCTCCCATGCCACCACAGAGGAGAGGCTGCTGCAGGGCAGGTATGACTGTCATCCCTCACCATACCAAAAAGCTTCCAGCAACCTGACTGCACTCAAAAGTGTTCAGTGACAGGTCAGAGCAAGGCACCATTCAAATCACTAACCTCTGAGAGCAACGGGCAGCATAGCTTTGTGCCCAGCCACATAACCCCCACATTCTCACAGCAAGTGAGGCTCAAGTCAAGCACATTAAACACTGAAGACCTCCTATGGTGTACTTTCAACTTTACCCTCTTCAGCCTTCGCTACGTTTCATAATTTGGGAATGTATCTATTCCATCTTTTTTATGTTCCTATATGGAAAATTAAAACATCATCAGAAATTATTTGGTTTTTCTCCTGCCTACCCAAGGCAGATACTCAAACCAACCCACAATGCCGATTTTAAAGCCTGTAGCTGCACTAACATCCAATACCTTGGTTTGTCTTTGTCACTCTTTCCTGGCTGCAGTCTGGCAATGACATTTCCACATACTGGCAAGGGTTGTGAGCTCAGCTGGGGCCAGCTGAAGACAGGTGCCTGTTGCAACATACCTTGCTTCTAGCCCTGTGTTTGTACAATGACCACCACAGAGCTCTTCCTTGGGAAACCTTTTATGAAAGGATGGGACTTACAGCTATTGTAACTGTCTTTTATCTTCCGCCTGTCGTGGGGTAAACTTGAACACACTCCTCACGCATCCCACAAATCACTACTTTAACCTCTGCCCATCCAGACAGTTCCACATAAGGGAGCCAAATAAGCTGCAAAAACAACCATGAAAAAACAAGAGGTCAGGGCTGCTTTTTGTTGGGGTTTGTTTTGGGGTTTTTTTTTTGTTTGTTTGAGGTTTGTTTTGGGTTTTTTTTCTTTGTTTGATTGGATTTTTTTTTTTCCTTTCTTTTACAAGCCAGTTCCTGTCTAGTTCACAGCCTGGCTGGGCAGACAGGTATTAGCATAACCAAGTGAACACCACATCAGGATGCTGCAGCAGAGACAAAGCAGGAGCTGCAGTCCCACGGCTAGCTTTGTTCCCAAAGACTTTGCAGTTGTTGGCTCCAGGTCTCACAATGCATTTAAAACCCTCTCAAGGCAAAGTTACTTCCATAGAAACTCTCCCAG
This sequence comes from Phaethon aethereus, assembly GCF_964289735.1. NCBI lineage: Eukaryota > Metazoa > Chordata > Aves > Phaethontiformes > Phaethontidae > Phaethon > Phaethon aethereus. Next base: position 5,017,051 of record NC_138579.1, read on the forward strand.
CCAACTCCTCATCCACTTGTCATTCCACTAGCTGCTGTGGACTCATCCTTCAGCTACAACTCTTTCTTCTGTTTGGCTAGTAAGAGTGAGAAGACTGGAAGCTGGGTACTGTATAAGAAGAGGTGAGTAGCTGGAAAGTAAAAGGATTCCCCACCTGACACAGGAAGGAACATTAGTATCACAGCTTCATTTTATTTCCTAGAAAGAAAAGAAAAAAGCAGTCCGAGAGTACAGCACCTAGCAGCAACACTTTTTACTCTCAGATTTAACACAGCACTTTCCCAGGTACAGATATTCAGAGAAGACCATCCAGAACTACTCTGCTTAATTAGATCGGGACAGGGTCAGGTCACAGCGAACCCATGCTGAAACAGAAAAAAGCTACTAAAAACCGTTAAGGGAATGTGTAGCTCTGCACACAAAACTGGCAGCAAGATAAGAGAGGACTTAAGATGGGCAGCAATCTCATCTAGGTTTAGCACAGAAATTCATGCTCAGAAACTACCACTAAAAAAAAATCCTTCTGCTACAGACTGGCAAGATGACTAGAGACCTCCTGTGTTTTACAGCAGGAGAGAGACACACACAATCCCCAAATGAGGAAAGTTAGTCCCAGTAGACAAAGGATCATTCTTTGAGACCCTGATGAAACCTCATCTCAAACACTAAAGGAAGAAGGGAACAAGGATGGCCACTGCAGTCCAGAGCTTATTTCCAGGTATGAACCTGAAAACCTCGTTCGATCTGAAAGGCAAAACAAACACAGACGCAGAAATGCTGTAACTGGGAAAAGCTAGGACACAACATTGGCACGTGAGTATAAGCTGGCCATGAGTAAGTGAATATTGGAAGTTATATGCAATCTCATTTCAGAAGAGTCAACAGTTGAGAAATGAAAAAGAAAATAAACACAGAGGCCAACCTTTAAGTTGAAGCACAGTGCACTTACGCAAAGGACTCTGACGCATTAGTGGAAGCTCCCCGATGCCAGCATCAGCACGGTTCAGCCTCTTCACTCAGCTGCAACACCCCGATAAAGTTCTGGGGCAGGCTCAAAACACCAGTGCTGTACTCCGGAGAGCAGAACACCATCAGCTCCTTCCTGACAGTATTTGCATCCCTTCTTCACTAAGAGGAACTTGCCTTTTACTGTAAGAGGGAAAGGAGGGGGAATTCCCCAGCTTCCCAAGCCCTTTTTTACCTTTTGTACTGGGTACAGTCCTTAGTGGACTGTAATGTTGCCTAACATTCTTTACACAGAGTCTAAGAAGCACCAGAAGGTTAATTTCCTTCTCCTGGAAAGCTGGTCCATTTGCCTCCTTTTTCTGTGGTCAGATGTGCCAGAGTGCCTCCTTAAGAGCCCTTACCTGTGATGCTAAGAGAAAAACTGATATAAAAGCTAAAATTTTCAAGCAGGATTTACCCTGCACTGGAACCAAGAGACAACATTGGAGTTGCTGGTGATGAGGAGAACAAATCCCACCCAGTTCCTCTCTTCCTGTCCTCAGGGAGGGCCTGCAGCCAGCGAGCGGGTAAGACACTCACCCGGGGCAGAGATGTGAACCTGGGGTACCTCGCTACACCCATATTTGCCGCCAGGACCCCGCGATGGGGCTGGGATCTCCCTGACCTCCTCACCTCGCTTCTCAAGTTTCATTCCCACCTTTGAAAAACGTCACCTGATAAAAGCATCAGCAGAACAGGATCTTTTCTGAGAGAATTCAAACCACTTACGTCCCACCCCTTCTGAACCCAGCCTAGCTCAGCTGGGGATGGAGGCAAGCACAATCAACAAGTTTCTACACCAGAGCTTGAGAAGTTTACACCAGAAAAGGGAAAGCAAAAGCACTTGCTCTATTCACCCAAACCGGAAGCACAGCAGTTTATGACAGAATGTGAACTTTACCAGCATGGAGTTAAAAAAAAAAAATAAACTGAGGGAAGGAGAGATCCCCAGGTACGGGTGTTTCTAGCGCATATTGCTGATGACTTACTGACAAGGGGCATCAGACGGACCGTACGGTGACAGGGCAGTGGCAAAGCCCATCTGAAGAAATAAAGGAGGACAGCCTGCGCCAGGGCGGGTGCCAGAGCAGTAGGCTCCAGCTCCGCCGGCCCGCAGCCCGCCCCGGGGTGACCCCTGGCCCCCCGCCCGCCCCGGGGGCGCGCTCCCTACCCGAGATGGTCTCCTGGTAGCCCTTGGTGAAGAACTGCATGGCGGTGGCCGCCCTCCAGGGCGTCTTCAGCAGACCCTGCCGCTCGGGGTCCTCGCCCAGCGAGCGCAGGATGGTGGTGTAGGCTGCCGCCAGGTTGGGCAGGCTCAGCTCGTTGTCCTCCTCGCTGCGGGGCCGCTCGCCCCTCCAGCCGTCGCCGCCGCCGGGGGGGACGCGCGGCTTCTCGGCGCCCCCCGACGGGGAGGCGGAGGGCGGCGGCGGCCTCTCCTGCCGCGCGTACCCGTTACAGCTCCGCGCCGCCTCCATGGGCCCCGGCAGGGCCCGGCCGGCCCGCCGCCGTGCGGGCAGCGCGCTGTGGCGGAGCCTGTTACCCTCAGCGCTCCCGCCCGCCGCCGCCGCCCCAGCCCCGCCGCCGCCTCAGCGCTCCCGCCCGCTGTCTCAGCCGCCCGCTTTATACCGCCCGCGCCGCTGCCATTGGCCGCCGCCGCCGCGACGTCACCCGCTGTGTCATGAGCCGGCCGGCCTCAGCCAGCCGCGGCGGAGCGACGCTGGGGAGCCGCGGGGAACCGCGGCGGGGGGTGGGGTGTCCCCGCTGGGGCCCGCCGGCTGAGGCGAGGGGCTGGGAGCACCCCGGGGTCGGACCCCGAGCCGTTGTAGGGTGCCCCTCCTTCCATCGCTCCACTGTGGGGCGCGTCCGTGGGCAGCCCAGGGCGAGCGGCAGGGCTGCTGCGGCAGAGCACGGGCGCGCAGGGTCCCGCCGGCATGTGGGCCCTCGCCCTGCGTGGCAGGTCCCAACATCGTGCTCCATTTTCTCTTCATTCCTCAAACTCCGAGAGCCGGTCCTTTTCCCGCCGGGGTGAGCGATGCTGCTTCCCCTCAGTAGCTCCCAGTGCCACTGGAACACCGTCGGGACGCCATCGTACCCCTTCTGGGTACGATGAGTCACCGGCGGCGGGATGCATCCACCAGAGAGATCCCGGGTGTGGATTTACCCCCCTGCGTGACTGTCCCTATCACTTCGTCACAGCTGAGGTTCCAGTCCCTTCAAACTTAGGAGCTCAGCAGACACCCTCCTGCCACAGGGCTCAGGGGCCTCGGTGCTTTCATACTCCCACCCGTGACTGTCTCTGATGACCGAGACCAAATATTTTGGGATGTCTATGGGGATCTGGCTGGGACGTCACCGCTGCCAGTGGTTTGAGCATCCTGCAGCCTCTGGGCACTTTTGGGGCAAATGTGGGAGACAGAGCGCAGCTTGTCTTTGCCAACGGCAGCCGTCAGCCCCACGTAGGGTTTGGATGTTGGTGCACAAATCAATGCCGGGGCGGGCGGTTTGGAAGGGAGGTCCCCTCCACCTGAAACTCTGCTGGGATGTTACGAGATCGAAACTGAGTCTTAAGGTCCAGCTGAGCATCGGGTGCGTGCTCCATCGCCCGCACCCCAACCGCAAGCCAGGTAACTAATATTTTCTGGATTGCTGTCAAAATAAACAGCCGAGATGCTAAGGGACACAGCAAAGCCCTCTCTTTTCACACCTGATCTGTGCCTAAGGCAGCAGGGACAAATTCTCCCCACTTGTGCCTAGGAAATGGCAAATTGCCGGGGAGATAAGGAGTGGACGGAGCTGTCAGAGGGATGAGGCGCAGAGTGTGACTCGCTGGCTTTTCCCCGTCTCCTGGCACAAGAGCTACATTTAACCAAGACAAGAGGAAAAAAGGGGGGGGGGAAAAGAAACCAAAAACAAAACCAGCAGCAGTAACGTGCTCCACGTTTATCATTCGGTTTCCGATCACAGGTTTTACCAGAAGAGAGCCAGGATGACTCAGGTGAAATCAAGGGCCCGGCGCTGGCGTGCAGCCAGCCAGGCTTTACGGCAGTTTTATTGCCCCGGCCTCTGATCAGGAACAGAAACTGCTGTACCGGAGGATTTGAAGCCCTGAACTCCACCCCAGCTCCCCCCCAGACACCGAACGAGGTACGGCTAGGCGCCTCGCATCACTTCGCAACCCGCCGAGGATGTTCAAATCCTCCCTACGAACTGGGATGGGTTTAAAAGGGACGGGTTCCTTTACTTGAAACGTGCAAAAAACATTCATGGAACTGGGCCCAGCGACTACTGCTTTCGTTGGGATCCAGACCAAGCGGACACGGTTCAAAGGGTTGGGTAGCATTTCTTAAGAGCTACATACCACTGAGACCTAAATCATATATATGAAAAAAGGTTTGTAAAGGGCATCTGAGTATCTTGGCACTCCCTGGTCTTTGCTACCTTTATTTTCTTGGAAAAGAAGAAGATAAGCTCCCTCTGGAGTCACCCTGGACTTTATAATGGTCTGAACTCAGCAGCTGTGGGAGCTGGTTGCAATTTTTCTATTTATGGGGCCAGAAGGGCACTTGCCAGCTTATACATGAGCACTACGTGGATGCACAGAAAACCACTTTTTCTGGGTGTGTTTGAGCAGAGGTTGCACACGCAGGAGCCAATGCCAGCAATTCTGCTAACAGCATTTGCAAACACAGAATGATTAAGTTTAGGTAATTTAGATATGTGTCAGGATGTGTTACGAGGCAGCCTGATTTCCAGCCATGGTGAAGTCGTCTACCTCTGAAACACAGACCCACATCAGCTGGGTAACTAGAAGCACTAATGCTTGGCCTTTTGGGTTTTTTAAAGTGTCTTATGATAATATTTTAATTTTTATATTTTTTATTTTATATATTCCTTATTAATTACATTCTCATGTAGCCTTCCCAAGAAATTTTTCTTTGCTATTCCTAAATATATCCCGAAAAAAGCAAAACACAGGCTATAAAACAGAAGAGCAGCAGACTACTGTGCAACGTTGTTAAAAGACACTCTGAATTTCCTAGAGGGAATCTACCCTGTTTCTCTTTCCTGTGCTCGCTCAGAGCCTGGGGGTTATTTCGCTGTTCAAAGATTGAAGAGAGATTCTTAAAAAGCAACAAAACAGGGAGTGCAAAAATTCCTGAGGCTGTAACTTGGAATTATTTGCAAGTCTAGAATAAGGTCTAGAGCAGGTGAAAGCCCGGTGCATCTGCTGGAGGGTACCTGGGGGGTCCCTGGGAGAGACAGGGGATGCTGCTGGGTGCCAAGGTGGGGGCACACGGGTACATGGTCCATGGTGAAGCCCATCAGAAGCCTCTCTTGCCTTTGAAAGTAGGGAAAATACAAAACAGGGACAGAATGGAGCACGTCTGTATTCAGGCTCCAGCTCCTTGACCTGTTTTAGTCAGTTGAACTTCCTCGGGGTTTTGGTGGCAGAGTGGGACTCTGCGGGGAAGGGCTGGAGCATCGTTCCCTGTGTGCCCAAGGTGCTCCTCAGGGTTTGAAGAGCAGGCTCTCGAAAGAAACCTCTCCGTGCCAAGCTGGCTAAGGATGAAGAGACCCTGGGCAGTCTTCACCGGGTTAGATAAAGCCATCTAAAAGGCGTTTCAAGGGCAATTTCTGCGCTGACAGCTGCTAGAAGGCTGGGATAAATCATGCACAGAAGACACCTATTTTTCCTCCATTGACTATAAAGCAGGAGCGTTCGGGACTTGGCTCGGAGCTTAAAGTTAGAGATGATAAATTCCACCTTCTCAAACCATCTGCGTCGACCCAGCGTATCATTAGCGGCTCAAGCAGGAAAAGAGCAATGCACATCAATCCTGCTATTAACATCAAACCAGAACGTGACCCGAACGTGATCCTTAAATAATAGCTGAGCCCACAGCAGTGATGAATGGCAGCGTCACAGCCTACTTCCATCCTTCCCGTGCCCTGGAAATACAGCTTGGGATTTATCAGTCCCTGGAATCGCAGTGCATCAATTTAAAGAGTGAATCACGAGCAATTTAATTCTATTACCCAGAATAACAAGCAAAATTGATTATAGGCTCCTAAAAACCTAATCTCTTACATGGGGGTTTGTTGCTCTCTAAGGACAGAGGATGCCCAAGGTCTGAGGGGTCTTCTTCAGATGCGATCTGCTTTTTAACTTCCCTGGTGAGGTCTCACATTTTAGAGCTGAAACTGGAAATTAAAAAGGCAGTTTTGTCCTGCCTCAGCTTTCCCTTCCTGCCTTCACAGAGCAAGGATACAGCATCTCATGGCGATGGACTCCTCTAGGCTTTGCTCCCCGTAATTTGCCAAACTTCAGAGGGATGGCCCAAGCAGGTTGTAGGAGGCAAATCCATATTTATGGTTTTAAGACTATGAAAACACCTGTATAACACAAGTCTCCAGGTTCCTGTGGACCTGTATCCCATTTCCAATGGGAACTAGCTGACATCGGCCAGGGCAATCTCTATGTCCCTCCAGCCCATTCCTAAATTAAGGGCAGCTTTTGATTCATGCACCGGGCAGACGGGAACAGCAGCTGTGTCCCCGCATCGCTCCCCTCGGTTGCTTATCACTATTATTACCCTGGGATCAATAACACGATTTGTAGACCAGACTGTTTCCTGGCAACAAGTGGCTTGAAACTATTCCTGCAAATTTCCTCTGCCACTTGTGTCCAATTGAGTCCAGCATCAAGCGGCTCTTTTTGCAGCCCAGGTAGGAATTCGTGTTTTACCTGCCTTTAAGTAAATTAACTACTGTTGCATTTATATGGCAGCACATCAGCCAGCAGGAGGGAGAAGCCAGGTTTGCTGTTCTCCATCAATAAACTCTACTGCATGAGACACCTAACCTTCTCATAGGCAATTCTCACCGTTGCTGTCTTCTCCTTGGACTAGCCAGCCAGGATTGCCAAGTTGAGTCACTCCATGACGAACAGTTATGTTCTTTGGAAAGAAGTTGAGGTGCGTTTCGTAGCCAGAAGATGTTTTGTCCAAACACAGGGTCTCCTTTGCCCAGTTCCACCCCAAGAATCCAAGCTGTTTGAGTTTTCTTGACTTACCTGCCCCGAAACCATCCCCGTTGGTATCGACTTTCTTTTACTGCCTACAAGGTAAGAAACCCTCCCAGCTGGAGTAACCCAGCTGCCCTGGCTCTGTGCACCATTGGAGCTGGTGACTTACACTTGGTTCGTAAAGCAAATCTTTCTTTGAGTCTGATAGCATTGCTCACTCCTGCAGCGAAAAAAAGAGAGAAGTTATAACCAACAGTTATTAATTTTCTAATGAGGGAATGCATTTCCAAACAAGCCACGGAACTTCACCTTAAGTGGATGCAAATCCTCAATGAGGGACACAGCAGAAGCCCTGGAGAATTGACGGCTCCCTAACCAACGCCTGCAGAGCTAACCCAAAAATGGACCAGGTTTGCTGTGGAAACTGCAGACACTGGACATCCCCAGAAGCCAAGAGAAGACCTCTTTCTTCTCTGATGGAGATAAGCATCTTAACTGGAATTACATTGCCCCAAAATATTTGCTATCCCACTAAAGTACCAAATGCTCGAGATACAACATCTGACAAGTTTGCTGCAAATAGACCTTCTAATCTGACCCACTACCTACACGGAAAGCAACAAAAAAAAAGTTAGAAGTCCTGCTATGAAAGGCAGCAATCAGTTTTACACCATTTACTTGAAAACTGCTCTGTGCTGTGTACCACACGTCCTCGGCATCCTCGCCAGAAGCTACTTGTCATTGGGATTTAAAGCGCAGCTGAAAAAACCCCTCCAAATCCAAAATAACAGAAGATGACATTGATTCACAACACGTGAAGGGCAGAGAGATTTCTTGTCAGGAGTTGGCATTACACACCATTAAAAAAAAAAAAAAAAGAAAAAAAAAGAAAGGGGTAAGGTATGCAAAATATGATTTCAACGACATTGCTGGAGCCCAGCTGCAGCATCGCCTGCCCGTCGGCTGCCAGTCCGCAGGTCTGAGACCAGCAGCAAGTAGCTCAGGTAGAAAATGAAATGTTGTGGGAAGAGTGCTTTCCTCCCTGACGTACCTGTTATCATCCTCCATGCTCAGCTCGTGCCTGATACAGCAACACCATGTTCCGAGGGCGAACAAGGTTTTTGCATTGGTTTCATCAGCTCAGCTCAGCAGCAGCGTGGTGTTTTCTTTCGTAGCAAGATTATATTATGGAGCAAGTGCTGGGAAAGCCAAAGAAAATGCTCAAGGAATGGGCCCGTGTGAACTTCATGAGGTTCAACAAGGCCAAGCACAGGGTCCTGCACCTGGGTCAGGCAACCCCCCGCATCAATCCAGGCTGGGGGAGGAAGGGATGGAGGGCAGCCCTGCCCAGAAGGACTTGGGGGTACTGGTGGATGAAAAGCTGGACCTGAGCCAGCAACGTGCGCTCGCAGCCCAGAAGCCAACCGTGTCCTGGGCTGCACCCAAAGCCGCGTGGCCAGCAGGGCGAGGGAGAGGATCCTGCCCCTCTGCCCCGCTCTGGGGAGTCCCCCCTGCAGTGCTGCGTCCAGCTCTGGAGCCCTCGGCACAGGAGAGACATGGACCTGTTGGAGCGGGGCCAGAGGAGGCCACAGAAATGATCAGAGGGCTGGAACAGCTCTGCTGTGAGGACAGCTTGAGAGAGTTGGGGTTGTTCAGCCTGGAGCAGAGAAGGCTCCGGGGAGACCTTGTTGCAGCCTGACAGGACTGAAAGGGGGCTCACAGGAAAGATGGGGACAGACTTTTTAGCAGGGCCTGTAGCGATAGGACAAGGCGTAATGGTTTTCAACTAAAAGAGGGCAGATTTCGACTAGATCTAAGGACGACATTTTTCACAGTGAGGGTGGCGAAACACCAGAACAGGTTGCCCAGAGAGGTGGTAGATGCCCCATCCCTGGCAACACTCCAGGTCAGGTTGGACGGGGCTCTGAGCAACCTGATCGAGTTGAAGATGTCCCTGCTCATGGCAGGGGGATTGGATGAGATGGCCTTGAAAGGTCCCTTCCACCCCAAACCATTCTGCGATTCTATGGAAAATATTCTTTAGGAGGCAAGCGGCTATTTTATTTATAGTACAAATGTTCTTTCTCAGAATAAATGCTGAGCTTCCTGCAGACCTGGTGCTCCCTCTGAGGCCCAGCAGGTTAGCAATACCCCAGCACAGCTAGTAGGTAATTTATAGGTATTTTTGTAAGATAAACGGCCTGAAACCCTCTGTCAGCTGCAGAACAAGGGAGGTGGGTGTTTGCTACTTTGGATTATATCCCCCATGAAAAGCTGTCAGACTCTGCCCATCATTTTGGGACTATTTTTGTTGCGTTTTAGTAGCTGCATCTTTCCAGCAAGGAGTGCCTCTGGGTTAGATATGGAGGAATGGCAGCAGAGGTAACTTGAACAAATATCCAGCAATATTCTCTCTTGCAGACTCCATCACCTGCTATCTGTTTTCATAAGCTACTTTTTTTAAACATGACTTTCTTCTTCAGAAAAAGTGCATGAGAAAGGGATTTTTTTTTTTTTTTTAAAGAGGATGACAGACTCACACAGAGAGCAAGGAGGAGAAGGTGCTTTGTGTCCTGCCATTTGAAGTGAAATGTCAATAATTTGGTAGGGGAGGCGGAGTTGGGTTTAGCTGCAGCAAAGCTTTTTGGCACAGCAACATGAAACAAGGTTCCCTAACACAGTTTCTAGGTTGACTTTTCTGAAACACCTGGTTTTCCAGCAGAAAGATGCCAAATTCAGGACAAACAAGCATTTGTGAAGAATGCAGTGAAATTCTATAAAAATTAATTTTATAGAATTTTAAAGAAAAACAGCTAGTTGAGACTTAAAACTGTTTTCACTTGAAAAATCCACTCCATGTTTTCTGTTCATTTTTGGTTTGGCATTTCATTTCCACCCGAATTGAAAAGTATACTTAGGGCTGTCCTGCCAGTGCTTTTGCTGGATGAGCGCACCCTGTTCCTGGCCGGCTCAGCGCAGCTCCCTGGAAGGCTCCAGGTGATGGAAGGAGTATTTGTACCTCTGCTCCGAGCTGCGTAACAGAGCAAAATCTATTGCTGATGAAAGAAACATAACAGCAGCCTAGCTGGGAGATGATCCTCCCAGCATAAAAGCAGCCAGATATTCGCTTCCCTGATCTCAATTGCCCCTGTTGGCTGTTTATTTTATTGCTTTGGACAACGGCAACTGTTTCATAATTAAAAATTACTGCTGCAATCACCATCACAGCCATGCAGCTCCAATGCAAAATTTCAAATCTGATGTTGGAAACAGTTTTTCCACCTGTAAGCGGCCATGGGGGTAGCAGTGAGATCCAGACAAGGCTGTGGACATTGGGTCTGATGAAACCCACAAGCATTATGCAGCAAAAATTAAGCCTGCAGAAAAGCAAACAGGAACAAGGAACACGCAGGATGGTGCCCGATGTCCCCAGTGATTTCCATGAAAGCCATCCACTAAATCCAGGAGTCTCCCTTTAAACAGACCTTTGGCATGTTTGTTCAGAGGAGCTACATGATTGCAAACATCCAAGCTCTCAGAAAACTCTCATGTAAGTTTACTTTGGATTCTTCCTCCCTCCTATGGGAGCCAAAAGGACTTTGGATGCTTTGTGGGACCAGCTGCCTCTGTTGTAGAACAGGAGCTGTACCGGAGCTGTGCCCATAGTCTGAAGCCAAGCACAGCCAGCACAGCAGGGTGGGACGGTGGACAGACACGGTCCCAACAGCCAAAAGCACAACTGGCTTCAGCATCCTGAGCCCAAGCTATAAATGTCTTGCTCAAGTACTTTTTATGCAGCCTTTCTATGGAAGCCCTGAGGAGTTGCTCAAAAAGCTTGCTTACTTACTGCAGAGGGTGACTTGACTTCTCATATTTGGCCAGCAGAAAGGGCACCAGACTGGCAGCTCAGCTTGCATGTGGATTACACATAGGTAGATGAAAAGAAAGGCCATCCGTTCATACCCAGCCCATCTCGCAGCACCACGGTCAAGATGCTCAAGTCATCATCGGAACAACCTAGTCTAGCAGAAAGAAAAACATTAGGCAGTTCGTTCACCAAGCTCATACTGATTTTTCAGTATGAAAAACATCAGGATGTTTTTCTGACCAGTGCAATTCCATTTTTCTCCAATACACCCAAATGTGGAAATACACTTTACTGTTTAAAAAATAGATTCCAGTCCCTGATACAATCCTTTCTCTCCAAAGAATGTACAAAACTCACTATAATATGCCACTGCTCTCCTGAACTTCCTGCATTATGTCAAAACAGAAAAGTAATTATTAATTACTTGCTGTCTACTATCAGCATTAAACAAATAAAATGTGTAACAATATATAAGAACTGTGGATGAAAAAAAGCATTTAAATTGACAGGTCTTCATGTTTTTCTCTATTTGTATTTACCATCCTTGGTTGACATCATGACCCCATTCTCCACATACAGTGAAAAGAAGAGCTATTTTCCTCCAAAATGGTATATAACAATTGCTAAAAAAGTCTAGCAAAACACCTCCTACACTAAGATTTAGTGGCTTTTACAGAAATCTCACTGAATCTTCAATCTATAGATTTTAATGTTAAAAATATGTTCTAAACAGAGAATCATTTGCCATTTCAGTAAGAAAATGAAGAATGAAAAAAGAAAACGATGAAAGCATGTGCAAACCCAGGAAAAAAACAACCCACACAAATTATAACTCTTCAGTTGTTATGCTAAAAGGTTAAATTATTGTACCTTATCTTAAAAAAAAGTTTCAAAATTTGAGTTTGCTTCAAATAGATTTATTAGACACACTGCCTTTTCTCCAGAGAAGGTAAATACGACTGCCTTATGACTTGTAGGTAGAAGTCTGTTTACTTTAATGATAAAAATTACAGAGATCACCACCTTAAAGAAACATTCACATTTTATTTTAAAAACAAACATTACATAAAACAACACACAAATTTTCAAGTTCTGAGCACCTTCTGGACCCTGCTGAGGCACAGATCGGGAAAGTACATTTGCACAGTCTGGAATAGCTCATTTTTTGCACACCTGACCTTCCTAATTCAGCTTCTGTCCTGGTTTTCTCTCCCTGCCCATATCAGGCTGCTCTCTGCCACTGTCACAGCCACAGGTGTTGGAAATGCAGCTGAACATCAGCACCACGTTAAGCTATCTTCCCCTCACTCCCATTTCCTTGTGTGTCCTTCTCTTACAAGTGTTTGCAGCAGGCAGAAGGAATGGTACAGAAGCCATTACTTTGGCACTCCAAAACCATAGGACAGGTTTTGTACATAGTTTATCCTCCCCAGGATGACCAATCTGGATTTAGCATCAAATATGACAAGTATCAAGGCACACAGCTACACGATGCAGTGGAACTGTGCTTCTAGGTAACAGGTATTACTTTTGCTATCAAGCTTTATGCTAGTAACTTACAAAAGATCGGGAGAGTGGATTCAACATTTCCCTCAAGAATTGATAATAAAATACTTTCTAAAAGACTATTTGGAGCATGGCATTCTTGTTGCTAGTACTCTTTGAGCACAGCAGCAAATTTCTCAATACAGAGCTACCTAACATTTTCAGAAAACAGATGCTGAGAAGGCACCATGTTACTTAGCTTTGCTTGAATGCAAAAGCTGACAATCTGACATTTGTAGATTGATCTAAAGGCTTTGGTTTTTTGGATAAATTTGAGTCCTCCGATTTCTGCTCCTGGTTCTTTTTCACTTCATCTTCATCAGCTGTAGGACGCTTTCGCTTTTTATCTTCTGCTAAATCATTAACTGTTCCTCCTTTTGCTTTCTCAGTCCACACCTTTGAAGAAAGTACATCATTAAACACAAAACTACAAATTAGGCCACAAAACTCACCACTTTATTTTATACACCTTCTTTCTCTGACTATAAGGAAGCACTGAAATAATTCCTGTTAAGAAATAAGGATCAAGTTCGGAAAAATTTCCACGCTTTCCTTTTTTGTAGCATCACAGAAGGGTTTGGGTTGGAAGGGACCTTTCAAGGCCACCTCATCCAAACCCCCCTGCCATGAGTAGGGACATCTTCAACTCGATCAGGTTGCTCAGAGCCCCGTCCAACCTGACCTGGAATGTTGCCAGGGATGGGGCATCTACCACCTCTGGGCAACCTGGGCCAGGGTTTCACCATCCTCACTGTGAAAAATGTCGTCCTTAGATCTAGTCTAAATCTGCCCTCTTTTAGTTGAAAACCATTACACCTTGTCCTATCGCTACAGGCCCTGCTAAAAAGTCTGTCCCCATCTTTCTTATAAGCCCCCTTTAAATACTGAAATGCTGCAATAAGGTTAGAACAGCATTTTGTAACAGCATTCTCCTTCAAAACTATACTTCATTCAAGCCTGTATATGAAATTGAAGCTCTTAATTGTCTTTCTGGACAAATAAGAAACCCCAAAGGCTTTAGAACAAATTTAGGCCCCAATGAATTAAGCCTGGCTACGGCACTTTTAACTCCTTCCTTTCTCTTTTGTTACTTCTTCAATGATTACATTTCTCTCACATGCCTCTCTTTGGAAAAGCTGCTTTCTGACATTACTTATTATTGAGATAGTTTATATTTTCATAAAGTATATCTCATAGATCATGGCCCAATTCAAAACTTAAGTCCATGAAGATGGAGAACAGTGGAATTTAAAGAAAAAATTCCTAACTGAAAATAACCAAGGGATTCCTTGGCAGAAGGGGGGAAATTCTTAGAAAAACAGAATTAGAGAATGCTTTCTTACCATTCTTTCTTCTGATGACAGCATTCTAAATCGACTCATGCCTTCTTTTATTACCTCTGCTTCATCCAGATCAGGATTATCTGTCAAAATGTTTGCTCTGTTCTCTTCTAGCCACATCTGGAATCCTGTCTTTGGTCTAAAAAACAAGCACATAAAAATTGTCCGTTTAAGAAGGTTATAGGAAAACAATATCCCTCAAAACAACATTTCTAAACAACACCTAACTAGACTTTTTTGTTCTTGAAAGAAAAGACATATATAGTCAGCAGTTTGCTTTCTCCTATTGCAGTACGCTTAAAGAACATGCTGACAAGGCAAGACTAAGTCAAGCATTTTTATAAAAACTGTGATACATATGGAGATTTAACATTTCAGTTTTAGAATGACAAAGCATAATGATTCTCTTCTTTCTGACAGGGTCCCATCAACCTAAAAATAGAGCACATCTATTAGCATGTTTCAGATAATCCTTTTCACAATTCTCCTTGCCACTTGTTTTAGAACATTATCTGTAAAGGTTAATGAAAAGAATGCTAGTCCAAATGAATAATAATTACCTTCATCTTCCTCAGTTAAATGAAGTCTAAATGAAACGTGATTATAATAATGCAAGTTTCATGAGGGCTGGGATTGTTAGAAAATACATCTGTTCCAGAAGAACAAAACAGATTAGAGTCTTAGCTAGGAAGAGTCATGCTCCTTAAGTGATGTAAGTTTTTTGTTTACTTTCTTTTTTAAAAAACATGCTACAATAAAGCTTTTACACTTTCATGTAAACCCCTTAGCTTTTAGACCTCCTTTGAGATTTGCTAGAGACGCTTAATACTTTAAGTATTTCCTATACTTGGAAGTGGCACAGCAGCACAGTTTCATTTGTTGTTTAAAAGGTCATTATCAGATGTGTAAAAAGTATCAGGGCAAAAATCATTGCTTAGAGCCCCGAAATTACATTTTGCGTCTTTCATTTATTATTCACTCACGCATGTATTTGTCTCAGGCCGAAGCAAAACTTCTGCTTTGAATAACAATGCCATACACACTGGGAAAGATTTAATGAACAGAATGCTTTTCTCTGTTCTTTCACTGTGATTGTAATGTGGCAATCTGGAAATCCAACTGCTGTGTTTTATGCAGGTTTGTTTGATAACGTGCATAGTATAAGTAGCAGTTTACTAAATCTCTGAAGTGACTTCATACAAACACGACAACTTGTGAGCTAACACGTTGATCTTGATGTTAAGCTACTTCAGCCAGTCCAACATGTTCAGAAACAAAATAGGTTTTGGACTTGCTATTCTATCAAAATTGGAACATGGCATTGAGATGAGAGTGTCCACTGACCTTTTGTTTTCAGTATTCTCCTGTGCAGTGACTTTGACTTCATAAGACTCATTTCCTGCTTTTTCTTCTCTTTCTTCCACTGTTTTTTCACTAGAGTTAGGTGTACGAGGCTGGAAGAAGGAGGCTGCTAAAGCCTATAGAAATTGAGGTATTAAAAAAAAAAAAGAAAAAAGACGACAGAAAAAAGGTAAGAACACCCCACTCAGACAACACGTACCATGTAGCCTAACAAAAATCAAGCCTTTCCTAAAGACATAATAATCTCTTGCATTACTATACCATCTAATCCATTCAGTTTCAGCACAGCAGATGTTTATTTAATGTTATTTAAAATAAAAGCACAAGATTCAGTGCAAAATATAATTTCTACAGCGGAATTTTTTTTTGCTGTTTTATGTGCTTTTATAGTTTCTGCAGTATGCTTAAATGAACTTTGCCATCTAAGATGCTTTTCTCAATCAACAGGGTTTCATACTTGATAAAAGCTGGTAAAATCCAATTTACTGTTCTTTGCTCACCGAAACAATGTAAAAAGACTAGAACCATTACCTGCTTGGACTTAGGTTTGGGAATCAGAGGCTTTATAACTGGAGGGTTCTGCTTGTTTACAGCTCGACTGCTAGACAAAGAAGTTTTCTTTGAGTATTTGCTCATAGTGTCTAGAACATTTGCTGAGGGGACCACTGTGTCCTTTTTGTTAGATGACACCTAGCAAAACAAAAAAATAGACATTTTATTCCTTTTCTGTCATATTCCCTCCTCTGTCCCTCCAAAATGTCTGTCATAGTTATATTGTAAACTTTAGATATAATAATCTGTTGTGATTTTCAGAACACCACAATCAAACCATTTGCAAAATTCTTACCTTGAAGGGATTCACTCGTCCTTGACTGCTTGATGCAATTACAACTATTTCATAGGAAAGAAAAAAGAATGTAAAAATGTGTGCATGTGTGTACACACACACACATATATAAATCTATGGAGCAATGTGCACATTTTACATGAGTAGATGAAACAACATTAGCCTCATTTCCAAAGAACAAGGCTAACACTCCTTTTATGTGTTTCAGCCTCTGTTCACTGAAAATTGAAGAGGAGAACTAAATCAAAGGCATCAACTACTCCATGCCAATGAAAAGAAGGTCCCATCACGCTTGAAAGTGGTCAGATAAAGAGAAAGACACTTTAATAACCCCATAAAGGTTATACTATATGTGCTTAGCCATTATTAGTCATCAAAATGACACACAGAACCAACAGTTTAAAATACAAATCCACAGGAAGACCCAGTACTTCCTCCACTCCCAAATCCGTTTCCACTCCTATTATTCTTGCTAGAGGGTTGGCAGGAGAGAAGCAGCAAGAAGCAGCAAGAGGTTGCATTCTGTTCCCGCTTGCTGAGACTCACAGTTCTACAGCAGGGTTACTAACTGTGCCCTGTAAGTGCAACCAATAAATGTGCCTATAATTAGTAAAACAAATCAATTTATCATTGTTCCCATTTTCCCCTGTCCCAAAGAATGCCTTCATGACATAGCCAGGCAGACAACTGATTCACCATTTGGAACAGCTAAGGCAATCAGCACAGTGTTATGGAACATCATTAGTTAATGAAGACATCAACAGGAACAGGGAACCTCTTAAAAACATGAGAACAATATTGAGTGCAAGTTATCACTTGACAACACCGTTATGCCCTAAATTTTAGTAGTAATGGGAGAGCGGAGGATAGAAACAGGAGCAGGTATTGTAAAGAAAGACAAGGTTGTCAGCCTGGAATAAATGGAGATTTACTCACCAGACTTTGGGGTAGTGACCTCTGCTGAAGTGACACCTTTGGAGAAAGGATTTGGCCCTTCAGAACAAAGAAAGAGGTACATATTTAAGTGCAATAAAATGTAACAGCATAACTTGCTAAAAAACAAAACCCCAAGCAGACAAGCAAGTTATAGTAAAGCAATCAATATTTTGAAGCACAATTCTCATTTTCAAATTGTACATAAATTTTTACAAAACCATGTTATCTTTACCATATTTTACTTAAAGACTTGTATACTTATTCCCTAAACCTTAAACTTATTCCTTAAAGTGTGCCCAGCAAACTACTTGTCTATCAGTTCAAATCCTGCAAGATCTGAGCTGAAACCAAAGTAACTATTTCACAAGGTGACCCAGTCCACTAGAAATAGTATCAGACAACAGAAAAACTCCTCAAAGGTCCCTCAGTTACTGAGTACAACGCCCGAGCAAGCTGCTACAGAGCAGATGATATACGCTAAACATGTTACTCTGCAGTGAGTGCAGGCGCAGGCTGGAACATGCACCAGCTCACTCGGGTAGGCACTACCACTCACATCCCACAGGGAATTCCAGGTAACGGGAAGCCCACAGGCAGGAGTTACTGCATGTCACCCCGTTATTCCTGGGCATTTTTTCCCATGTCAATACCCAAATAAGACAGATCTGAAACTACCAGACCTGTTCTAACTAGGTAGCAGAAAACCTAGTCCCTGCTACGGTTGCAGAGTTTCAAACTCAGTGAAACGAATGAGATTATTTTCTGTTTACATAAGTGGCTTCTAAACCAAATCTCCTGTACCTCACCTGTGGTGCCCCTTGACTGATGGTGTGCCTGTTTTTCCTAAATTTTACATCAGAAGAACAAAACAACAGATAGAAAACCCTGTTGTTTGCATACTCCTATAGACTGACAAGTTTATCCAAACTACAAATTATCTGGGAATTTTTTAGAAATCCTTATTAAGTCTGTGAAAGACACATCTAGATAACTTCCAGCCTATTCAGAGAATATATTTTTCTTACTCTGTTTATGCACTTCTGGTGTTTCTTCTACTTCCTCGTATGCATCAGTTTCCTCAGCATCTTCCATTTCTTGGTCCTGCCGAACATTTCTGACAGGCAGCCGACTCCACTCCGTGGCAGAGTTGCTGTAACTAAATGGAAGGAATTCATCAAAAATGAAGCGCTCACGACATTCAGAAGGAAAACTAGAACAAAGGAAGGCTAACTTACTTAGTAATTTAGGAAATTAGAACAATAACATTTGACATTTATTTGCATTATACCTCTGATTAAACTGCGATGATTACCAAAAATAAAATAAAGATTCATTAACCAATTCAGTTCACTCTGAAACACCAAGTGCAGTTGCCTGAAGTGGTACTCATGTAGTTTTAAAAAGGACCATACGTGGCTATGAAACTGCCCAAAAGTCACACTCATTTGAAAGTACATGCACTGGTTTTCAAACAACTCTGCACACAAGAGCAAGCACCTGAACAGAAACACCTTTTTCCACCTTCAGAGTACATCTCTATTGTTGCTAGAACACTTGGCTGCAAATATAAATGTGAACATAAAACATCCTCTGTAATCTCCTTTAAACACATATACCTCCAATATCATAAATAATACCAGATTGCTATTCTGCATACATGAATGCACACACAGGTGGTAACATGGATGCATATTTTCAGTCTGAATCTTAGGAAGAGAGTTTTAATCTTTAATCTGATTATTCTCTAAATTCCCAGTATAATAATACACACATTTATTGCATTTCCCTCCTAATCTTTGCTGATTACTAAAATCTGTGTGTATACATAAACAAAAGGTTCATTTCTTTCTACCAGAATGTCAGTATTAGATTAATCTGGCACTATGAACAATATAGTCTTTGTGATAAATTTTAACCCTCAGAGTGGCTGAAGTTGCAGACACGGGATTACAGCTTCCACGCATGATCCGGAAGAACAAGGCAGAGCATTTAGAAAGGAGTTTTAAATGTACAGTTTCACACAGAATAAGGGAAAGGCTACAGATAAGTTCAGGGACTTAATCACTTCCTCTTGCTTAAATAAGTTCCAAACTTCATACTTAAAATTGCTATGGGAAGACATTGTGTCCAACAAAACATTATAACTTTTTTTTCTGCACTATCAGGCTGGTGGTTAGCAACTATTTTCCTTACAGCTGTACCATACAGAGACCAAGCAAGAACACAGCACTTCTGTATGGTCTATATTTTTCAGAAAACACACACACCTTTTGCCTCATTGTGCTTGACAAAGCAGATGGAGGTAGGAGAGAAAAGGTAGATAGCACAGATACAGAGGGGGGAAAAAAATGCATAGCAAACCTGTAATATTTCCATAGTTTTGAAGAGCTGGGATTAGTTAGGAGTGAATAAGAGTAAACACGATACATCGACATGGGATACTGAAAGAGGGGAGGGCTGCAGAAAGAGAGAAGGATTTTAAGATAGGTGTGGAATGAAGTGAGGTAGAAAGACTGAGGCAAAGAGAAAAAAATAGGTTGGAGTCAACCAAACCACCCAAGCTAGGGAAAGGAGGGGGAGGGTGGAATTCAGAAGGGAGAAAGTTGGTATTGAGTCTGCTTTGCCTCTGAAACTGTTGTACACAGACATACAGTAAGCAAGGAGTGGAGATATTTCCCTTTGTGTTAGTACCCTGGTACTAATGAATCCTCACAAGATATCAATAAGAATGTACCATCTTAGATGTACAATTTATGAGTAGAGCAGCACAAACTGTTACTTCCTAACAAATACATTGCAAACTATGGTCCAGAATAGCAAAAGTGCATCAACTGGACCAAAATGTTAAAAGATCAGTAAAAATGTTCCCAGGTTTTTAATCACAGAAATTTGTGTTACCCAGCATTCAAATGCTGTCGGAAATCCTCTTCCTCCTCTTCATCTTCCGGTGCTGTTGCCAACTCACTTGCTTTCTCTACAGCCATTTCACTAAGTCGCTGAGCTAAATTTAGTCTTCGAGAGCGAGAAGCATACTTGATGGCTAAACTCACAACGTTTTGTGTCATGAGGTCAGCAAGTTCCACACAACGAAACTCACGCTCCAGTTTACAAGAAAGCTGAAAGGAAAGAAGGCTTGAGAGTTACGCAGTTCACTTACACAGCTGTCTCAAGACTCTAGGACCAGAACATTATGGTCTTGGTGGATTGAATGGATAAAGACAAACCACCAACAGTCATGAACTGTGTAGCAAAGAAAAAGGTCTTTTTTTTTTTTCCTTCTTCCTCCCACCCTTCATACTGATACGCAATACCAATATTAACGTGCAGTCCACCTCTTATCATAGTCTGTGAACTAGCTGGATTGCTGGTCACTAGCCATAACTCTAATAAGAGGAATCACATCAAAATTTACATCAAGCATCATCGACTCAAAATGAAACCTCAAGGATTCTTTCTGGTTTTTAGTTGTTTGTACTTACGGCAAACAGTTTCATTAAAAGTTCTTGCTGTTCTTTCACTGACTTATTTTTTGCATTTTCATCAAGTTCATAGCCATTTTTTGATAAGTAATCCACATGGTTGTGAAACACAACAGAACGCCAGTATTGTTCCTGAAAAAGGGAGAAAGATGAATGCTGGAGGTCAGAGGGAGGAAAAAAGCCCACGACTCAATGCCTAACAATTTACAAAGTATTTTATCGATTTCCTTCCTTTCATCTTCTAATGAGGGTAAGGGGTGGACAATTCTCTTTGAAAGCCAACGCCTACTGAGACAAAAATAGATCACACCAACCACCACCTGTATACAAACTGATCCAAACAGTCACCATATGTTAAATTCCATTTATATTACAGGCTTTCAGCAGGATAAGACCTACATGTTCACCAGTATGCCACAAGGACACACAATTCTAGAACAAGTTGATTATTTTATTTTATAACTTCTGCCCCACAGCAAATTGGAAGTATTCCATTACAACTCAGTAACTGTAGGAGTAATCATCATCTGTGAGACAGGTAAACAGAAAATATAACTCTCGTTGTTCAGGGAAATACTAGTATGGCTATTAGACCAGGCTAGCTCTGTTACAAAATAATTATACGCTTATTCAAAACCAGTATGTTTTCATCAGATTGGAATAATCCGCTGCTTTACCTACACAAAAGTACATATTCTCTCAAGCTGAATTAACAGTTCCTGGAATTTCCCTTCTATTATTTTGGGGGTGGGGGGGAGGGAGGGGCCTGTGGAACACATACCCCACTAAATAAAGAACAAAAATACTTGAACCAAACAAGAGAGAATTAATTAAAAATGACAAAGTATTTATTACTGAAACTTACCTACACTTCTATCAAAGAGAATAAATTTCAAATAGCATTAAACTATCACTAAGGTTGAGGTTACAATTTTATATCCATTTTCTATTTTGTGCACTACAGCTGAACCCCACAAGATTGAAATATTTAAACCTATAAAAAAAATCAAAGCGTAAATACAGATATTCTTCTAGAAGTTCTCCATGGGTACATCTTGCTTGAACCAGCCTCTACCTTAAGGAAGTAAGTCAACCCTGAAGGCCTATGTTTTCAGAGTGATTATATGCATTGGAGCACTTAGTACATCTTTCAAAGAAACACCTGCCAAAAATTTTGTTATGCCTAAAATATTAGAAAACAGGCACCTTCAAGAGAGTCTTGATTTGGACCCCACAATGTGGTGCTTCCTACAACATTAATCACTACCCACTAAAAAGTAAAACTGGATAGGGTGAGAAAGACTTCATTGGGCATAAATAGGTCATGTGTAAATATAACCTTGCAACAGCTCTAACAGCTTTATTTTGTATTCCTCTAGAAACAGTTGTGAACCAAACCGAAAGAGCTATACAAAACACTGAACCTCCTTAGCCACATGTCCTACTCGGAGTTTGTACAACCCCCTTTCACAGTAGAGATGATTAATAGGAATCTTGTATAATCCCTACTATGGGGACATCTGAGACTGTCAGCTGTGGACTCAACACCATTCCATACCTCCATCTGTCCCTTTTCTGTTGTAATTTGACAGTAAGGAAGTTTAAAAGACAATATTGCTACAGCAGGCCGTGGTAGCGTAGGAGGGAATCGGGCTCCTTTACAAGGAATACACCTGTGCAAAGGAAAAAAAAAAAAAGACACATACAAATCTCATCACCTACAGTCACCAGTTGTTCTACATCTAAATCATGTCTCCTAAGAAGCAAGATACTTAAGAGAATTTGTTCTTTAAAAAGTAGTAATTAAATTGCTGGCTTAAATATAGCAATATGTAAGATTGCATTATAAAGGGTTATTTTTACCTTGCAACCATTAAAAGATTTCAAAACCAGCAAAGTACATGCTGCTCTTGTTCACACCAGAAACCCCAAACGTGGCACATAACAGACACAGATCTCTATCTCACACAACACGCAATTTACCAGCTATTACAAAATGTAAATGCAATTTATTAACATCAAAAACCATGGAACAACCGGAGGCCACTGGAAAAAGAGCAGGCACGTGTACCATTTATTTTGATGAGGGGTTTTGGACTTCGTGAGGAGAGTGCTATGTTCAGAAACACAGAGGAAAGGAAAAAAAAAAAAAGCGGGGTGAAACAGATAAGCATATACTAAAAACGTAGGCTTACTGTTTCATTATATTTAAACTAATACTTCCTAGTAACAATCACTTAAGCAAAACATTGATTGGGGAAAAGCTGTATTTCCAGCAGCACCAATGAAGCATTGACAAATATGTCTGGTTTTATAAGCTACTGTTTCAGACACTAGGGGAAAAAAAAAAAGAACAGGAAGCATTAGTGTTCTGGCTATCTGTGTTAATTAAGGCATATGGTGTTTCTACAACAACCCTTCCCCCTTCTTATCTTTAATATGCTGCTGGCTTGGAATAAATGTTCTTTGCAACTCAGAGAGCAGCACTCTCTTTCTTGGAGTAGAAGGATAAAAAAACCTCATGATGACAGACTCACAGTTGACCATCCCATCAATATGATGTGTCCTGCACGTTTTTGGTGCATTTTCTGGAGGCCAACATTAAGTAATGAATTGGAGGAAGTAACAGACAGTGAATTGACATTTACCAGTGATAGGAAATCATTCCCTTATTAAAAAAAAAGGGAGGATTACAAAGAACATCACATAATTTACATAAAATGCAGTCTCCCACAAACCTCTACAACGGTGTATGACTATCAAAGTAAAAGAGCCTCAATTTCAGTAAAATATGTGAGCTGATGGATTCTGGCCTGGTAGGAAAAGGACACAGATCACTGAATAGAGAGGACTACAACCAAAGCTTAGCAACTGAAGATCTAGGATGCTTGTTACAATACAGAAAGACAGTTATTTAGACATCAGCCCTATCACATTTTATAAAGTAATGGCTAACTCTCAGCTAAATATTTGAGCCATTTTACATACAAAGTTGTTCTTCATGGCCACAGTTTAAATATGAATATAGTAACAGACAGTTCTGATTTATCTATGCCTAATGATGTTGATTAGTTACATGAACTGGATTCTTCTCAAAGGGACAAAAGGGGAAAAGGTAGCTAAGCTAAACCAATCAACCAACCAAAACCAACAACAAAACACAAACCTCACCAAACCCCTAAAACACATCAACAGCAGAAGCAGATTCCTAACAGCAACCATAACTTTTTAGTAGGTTTCTGTAGCAAAATACAGTCTTATGAAGGTGTCTGCACTTGTCTGTCTTGTGTAGCTACAATTAGTCAGCTACACATTATAAAACTCCAATGAGTTTATTCAGAACAAATTTACTAGTGAAACGTCCATGCAGAATTAAATTTATGAACTAGATCATTTACTGTGCATATTTACCAGCCACCTGTTTTAGTAAAAGTTGTTTCCAGTTTCCCATAGTAAAAAGCGCTCTATAAATTAAAACTAAGACAAACAAAGCATTGCCTTGTGAAATATCTGACCTGAGCTGCTGGGGATTTTCATGGATGCCAACTACCCAATAATGATCAGATTTTCCTTTGCAATGCTCTCTCGTGTTACACACTGGAATCCAAGTATTCCCCAGTCCTCGGTTCAACATCCGCACGATTCCCTCAGAATCCACGTAACAAGGGGTACCTGTTTGTTACAAAGGAAAACAATTATTGTGACAGGCAACTAATTACAACACAAGTAAGTTTGAACTATTGGATACTGCTGGTATGATGGTTTACATATCTTAAGTACAACACCCTCTCACCCAAACAGTACAACCTAGCTGGGAAAAACTAGTTTCCTTAGAAAGATGCGCCACCTTCTGATAGTCAAAGCTACTGCTAGTCAACTGACAAGTTCAAATTTGAAAATATTTAATGAAGAAATCAGATTCATATTACTTGGGTAGATTCCCAAAGAAAATTAGCTATTTTACAATTACTTTTTCTGGTTATCATAAAATCTCCTCCCAAGTTACCAACTTTTGGGGGGGCGAGGGGCTTTTGCCGAGACAGTCGAATATGCCTATTATGGTATACTAATGCAGTTTCTTTCTTTTTGCTGAGCAAGGCAACCAATTGGGAAAACAAGTTCTGATAACATTCAAGTGTATTCTATTCGTAGTGGAAACATATTGAAGATTTCTGATAAATATTTTGAAAGAATAGAAAAGTAGAATTTTGTTTAGCATTGAGGAGATGGGGAAAAAAAAAGTCTAGGTCCCAAGATCACCATTGGGAATGATGACTAAAAGGGAATTAATTAGCCAAACTCTTCTCCAAAATTCCCACAACAGTATCAAGATTTCTCAACATCACTCATGCAGGTATTTCATACCTTCTGCAGAGAATCCAACCCATACCAAATAGGACTTCTTTGTAAGAGAAATAGGGTCTCCATGCAAAATTTGTTTTTTCTTTTTTCCTAGCTCCATCAGTTGTACTCCAAGGCACTGGTCCCCATCAAACCCAGTACCTAGCAAGAAGTTGTTCAATGACTATGTTAGAAAACAAAAGCATTGTCTTGTCTCTTGGCTAAATTTAAGTTTTGAATCAAAAACTAATTCTAATACAGGGTTATCTGCTGTCAGACAAGCAACTATTTGTTGTTTTGGACATAGAAAGCATGCATAACAACTACTTCCTTAATTTCCTATAGTAATTCACTCTGGGATATCTGAAACCCATGTTTAATCTAGTTAATGCCACTGTTATAAAATTCTCCCCTTCCCCACAGGTTAATCTTGGCATCCCAATATAAAACGTAGGCTTTGCTGTCAGATGTCAAACATGCGTGGGTTGTGACAGTAGAAGCACCATCAAGAAGAGAAGAATGATAAGCATCAAGAAGAAAAGAAGCAGGAGGATAAGTAAAATACACCTGGTGACTACATACAAATCAGGCAGTGTCTGAAGCCAGTTACAGACAAGGACTGAAAACATAACCCCCGTTGAAAAAAGAAAGAAGGGAGAAAACTACCTCTGTGATAAATAATCATCAACTGCTCTCCATGTCCTGCCATGGACACCACTGGACCTGGGAGACTGAAGATCTCTTTCTGAACTCCTCCAATTGTAAGCACACGAACTAGCAAGGCCCTAGTGGCACAAGCAGCCCAGCCTTGACCTAGACAGATAGCCTCAATGTCTTCATCCTTTGGCATATCTACTGTCCACTCCTTATTTGCATCCCATGAGCCAAAATGAATGCAGTGGAGCTTGCTAAAGCAGAGACAAAGAACAATAGTAAAATATCTCAATGTGAAGAAAAAGTCAGTATCTGAAAAATACACCAATATATTACACTTTTACCATAGACCTGGAATCTGTGATGGTCATAGAAAGGAACTACAAATTATAAGCCGTCGTTTGCACAGGTGTTACTCTTATTACTCGAGAACTGAAGAGCCAGCTCAACCTCCAGCACTGTAGATTTAAAGTCTCTAAAGCCTGAAGGAGAGACAGTTTAGAGATCTGAGGGGAGATTTTTTAGATGGAAACAGGTAAGTGTCCTGCTTAAATAACATTAATAAGAATTGAAGGTGCTCAGTACCCCTGAATATCAGCCCTTGTAAGTCTGTCATGTTATGCTATCTGTCAAAGGGGAAAAAAAAAATTGGGAACTTCAGTGCTGCCATCTTAATTGAAAACTGCCCATGACCAATTCACAGACACTGCAGCTTTTGATAATTACCCACTTCCATTGAGAAAAAAAACCTTGAAATTTTCAGAGTTAGACAACCAATACCTACAAATAATACCTTTAAAGATAAAGGGTGCTTTTAAACTTATCACAATGCTGTATGTGTGAAAATAAGAGTTCTTTCTTCAAGATATTTCCACAGAAATTGGCAATAATATATCGTTGCTATTGTTCTTAAATGCAAGAACAGAGTCTAGCTGGCCACGCTGCTTAAATCTTCCTATGGTTTCATAAACTTGTGTTCTTCACACTTACAATTCCTTGGGTATCTCCAAACATGTCTCCTTAGCAACAGTGTGAAAAGAAATAGCATAGCCCTTATGATTTATCTTTGATCTGAGCAAACTGAAAAACTATTGTTGATGTTTACAATTTCCTTTGAGCTAGCAATGCATGAAGTTTCCAGTATATATATTTGGAAAAGAGATTAAAAAAAAAATCCTCAGGAAACAAAATACATCTTTCGATATTCTTGAAGTCTTCAAGTGGGTGGATGTGAAAATCCTCCTCGAAAGTGGTCCCATAAATAAAAAGCACTATCAAAAGACAAAAATCTCAAAAAGTTATAGAAGCTGAAATTAAAAGCCAAAATATTTGAAACAAGCTAAGTGTAATTCCATACTATGGGTTTTACAGAGCAAGGCCATGACTTACCTTGCAAGTTCCTCTGTACTCTCACAGGCTAGTAAAATAGCTTCAGTAGAAAGGTCAGCCATTGTGTGATTCAGAGAGTTTGGCAGGTGTGTTGCATGATGTATGGAGGTATCATGAAATTCGATATCTATAGCATTGTCTTGCTCATCATTGTAACAGCGAATGATACCAACAGAATTCCATACCTATGAAAGAGAACACCCCAAACACCCCCCCCAACAAATCAAGCATACTGCCCTAAAAGAGCCTGCTGTAACTTTCTCATCTGAAACAACAGTAGGTGGGAGGCTGGAGGAAGACTGAGGACTTGTGTAGTCAGGACTTGTAGTTTCTAAAGCAGCTGAATTAGGCAGAAACTAGTTTCGTCCTCATTGCTTAGTCATCTTTCTCCTCACAAAATTAAGTGTGAAGAACTTGCAGTTAGAAAGAAATAGCGGGTGATTATTGTACAAGTCTTAAGAGCACAAAATATCCACAAGTTTTGGGTAAAAAATAATTTGAAAAAAGATTTGCTAGAATTCAATAGCACAGGTACAAACTGTATAGCTTGCTTTTGTCTTAAAGCCAAGTATTTATTTCTACACCAAAAGCAACCAAAATATAAAGCTTTGCAATCTTTGCAAAATTTGTTAATGCAATCTTTGCATTAACACAAAGCTACTTTCCACCATTTAGCTTCACACTGTGAATTATTAAAAAAGAAATCTTGGAAAAGATTAGATTAAGACACAGGAAGAACTGGACAATATTAACAAAGCAACTAGATCTACATAACCACACAGCAGTGAGATTTACCATGAAACGATGCATGAGATGTGCAGGAGTGGAGCCAGACTGGAACGGCTTTTGCCTGGGGGTTGGCATTGGCCCATCATAGAAAGGTTGTTGTGTAGATGATGGTGGTAAAGCTGGAAAGCCACCAGTCTGATCATCATCATCTTCTTTTTCAGGAAGATTGGAATTAGCTTTTATCATCCCAATATCTAGAAGTTTTTTTAAAAAATTACATCTTACACATACTATTATGACACAGCACAGGTAAAAATTTCAACCAGTCAAGAGTTCTTTGGAAAAATAAAGGCGGAACGTATGAGTAAAGGATGCTAAGAGGTCGTCCCAATAACAGCACTAAAGAGCTCTGGAAAATTAGTTCATTCTGTACCTAGTGAGTTGTCATCATCATCAATTATTGCTCGTCTCAGATGGCCTGAAGTTGGCATAAGGTCATCATCATCACCATCATCTTCATTAGCTCCAGCCTTTGGGGAAGACTGTGGTTCAATTATATCTCCATTTAAATAGTCATCATCTTCTCCATCAAACAGATCATTGTAGTCTTTTGTCACTGTACTGGCAACCTAAAACCAGGTTAACAATCATCATAAAGCTTCTTTTGGACATGGAATTCAAGAAACAAATTAACACACAAGGGGGAACTTTCAACACACAAACCAGAACGTCCAATATAATTTGGTTACCTAAATAATCATGTTAATTTAAGAAATCATTGGTACTGATCACCTTGTCATTTGGTTTCTTTCCATCACCGATATTTTCCAACAACCCCAGATTTCCTTCAGTATCTGTATAAGCAATTTGCCTATGTTTGGGGTGCCATGCCAGTCCACAAATTGAGTAATTTTTCTCATGCTTCATCCTAAAAAGAATAGAAAAGTAATGGATTTATAGTAAGCTTCTCAGGGCAGAAACCTCCCCAAGAGTTATTGTAAAAAGTGGTAGTATTTACTAGTATTAGAAAGTGGTTTTACAGTGATGTTTATAAAAAAAATATATAGCAGGTCTTCCTTTTCTATGGAGGAAATAATTTAAGCTTTTTAAAAAAAAAAAACCAAACAATCATATTCTTAAAACAACAGCTTCCTAATACATGCAGAAAAGACAAAGTACTTCCCCAGCAGTCATACATTCCAGAACCATCCAGTTATAAAAAGAACATTCAGTTGTTTCTCTTGTACCAAACTGATGAGTTGATCCTCTATCTTTTCCACCCTTTATTCTCACAAAAGAATCCTCCTATTAATTATTTACATAATCTGTCTTTAATTCTTAACATAGGTGTTACAGTAACAATCATGTTTCTTACCCAAAATATTCAGACAGATAAATCATCCCTTCTCTTCTCTACCTCACTTAATCATACTTTTTTTTTCTTTTGAAAGAGAGATGCTTTAGCTAACCAAGCTAAAGTGCAATTTGCGAGTTTGCCCTTTTTTGCCTACAGGTGAGGATGGCTGACTTATGCATCTGTATTTCCCTCTTCCTTTAGAAAATATATACTACTGCCAATGATCTTGGGGTTTGGGATGTGAGGAAAATTTGTTTCCATCAAAACTATCAACTATTAGATTAAAAAATAATAAGATATATTTGCACACAGAAAACTAGACTATGGTATGTGAACAAAATCCACATTCATGACCCTTCCCTATTCTATTTCTAAGAATGTAATGTTTCCGGATCCTTCTAGCTATGCAGAAAGGAAAACAGTACATCACATGAATCAGAACACACTTCTGTGCATACTGGATATGGTGGGGGAAGGCAAAACAATGCCACATTTCTACCTACCACCAAGAATTATACTCTGTTGGAAGCTGCTTCCTTGTAGAACACGGAAATTATATGGCAGCCCTTGAATTCCCTTCAGAATATGAACTGCCGTATCAGTGCACCTCACTTGGGCTGCACAAGAGAAGAACTCTTCTCTTGCTCCCTTTGCTCAAGTCTAGGCTGAGCTGTGGCCCTGCCTCCCAGCATCACCCAGATCCAACGCCGTTCTTCTGACCTGTGTGCTTTGGCTCCCTCTCTGGGTGTGTTCCCAGCCCCACCACCAGCTGAGAGACCATCTGTGAGGCCAGGTAAATGGTATTCTTCGATCTGAGCCTTCATATGTTGTCTCCTGGGGTGCTTGCTTTCAGTGGAACATTAGCAGCAAACTTATAGATCTGCCCTGTAAATCTTAGTAAGCCTTTTCAAGAGGCAGAGTTCTATATTTGCACAAAGAGGTTTTACAGAAAAGATAACAAAATTCTATTTCAAGAAAAAACATGTACTTAGGGATTTATGGAACAACACTGAATACCTCTCTATGCACTCCTGGGTTTCCACATTCCACACCACTATACTCCCATCCACGCTTCCAGCTGCCAGATACTGCCCACAAGGAGACCAGGCCACAACATTCAAAGGCTAAGGTAAAAATAGAGAAGAAAAAAAAAAAAAAAAAAATCAGTGCATACACAGCGTTCATATTCTGGAGCTTAAAACAGACAGATATTCTAGAATATAAAAAATAATAATTATGTTATTCAGCAAATCATATCCAGCCTCCTGTACTAGAGCTGGCTTTAGGTAGTTCTCTGCAAGAACCATTCTTTAAAGACGGCACACTTCCCCCCACACCCCTCCCGAGAATATCCATCTTCTGTCATTAAATGCTGCCATGAGGTCAAACACAACCTGATTCTAGACATGTAGACAGAAACATAATATATTTTGCAAACTCAGCACTAAACATAGCTTGCTTTATTTTGAACTTAATACAGTTCCATAAATTAAAATCCAAGACTGTATGTTCTGTATCTTAAAAGCACTAGGAAAGTGGTCCTCTTTAACCCAAATGTTTCCAAGCATATAAACAGGTCCAAAGAAAGAAGATGGCACAGGTAGGGCTACTATGTAGCTAAATTTCAGCTTAATAAAGTGAACAACTTGTATCTCCGTTCCGTACAGAAATAATACTCTTAACATTTTCCCTAAAAAGCTATGTATTTAGAGCAATTTGTGAAAACAGATGTTCTTCAGCTGCAGTTGGTGACTCACCAGTCTAGTGCGTTACTATAAATGAAAGAGGGGAACCAGAGCCACAAAGACATGTTTGACACTCATCTAGTATCTCTTGCCTTGTTCAGAAATGAAACAGAAAATGTGAGCAATCGTTACCAAGACGGGGCAGAGTGGTGGGGAAGAGATACTGTCCAGAAGGTAATTTCTAGCAGAATAACATTTAAATTATGGAAGATTTAGCAAGCACCTGGTTTATGTACCTACCTGTGTGATGAATGCATCTGACAGATCAAATTGACTATCCCAGGTTTCTCTTCTGTATAGTTTAACAACTTTATCTACAGGAATTGCTAGCAACTGTTCAAAGGAAAGAGGAATCAGACAATTTAGAACAAGTTACCTTTCAAACAGAACATTCAAATTGCATAGCTCCTTCATTCGGAAGTATTACAGTTGTGACTGCCTCAGTATTTAATGGTTCTCTAGCATCCTAGCAATGCCAACTGAGATGTAAAGAAAGCTGAAGTAACTTGAATTACAAGGTTCTTTAATGCTTTCCACATGCAACATAGCAAAGCATGTCTGTTTTTATTTTAATCTTCATTTCCTTCTGGCAGAAAACTGAAGATAATGACAGCTGCACCATAAGGTTAGAAGGTCTTTTTTATGAAACAGCCACCACACACATATAAATAGTTTTCAATGCTCTGAGCACAGGGCTTACATTCTCCTTCTCCGTCCCTCCCCAAACCTCTTTTGATCAGGTTACAATTTCTCAATAAGTCTTATTTGAATAGCTGGTTCCTGAAATAGCTCATTTCATCTCTCACAAAACTACATAGGCGTTACTGCCTGTTATTTTTTTAGGATTTGGGTTTTTTTAAAGACTTCTAACAATTTGCATTGGAAGAGGAGTACGAAAACTACTTAGAGAAAGAGAAAAGAATTAGCCTAAAAATTAAAAGTAAGGATATTGAAACAATTTGTACTGCAGGTGACATTCTCTTTCACAGAAAAGTTATACATGATGCTATCATAGCATCCAGGTATTTTGAAGAGTGTACACAGGTAGACAGATACAAAGGCTAAGTCAGGGAAACAAGATTATTCAGGTAAGAACTATGAGAAACCACTGGAAAATACTCTTTAGATCCAGTATACTGGAATGTCAATAAAGGATGAATAGGTTCTGCCACACTATTATCACAGGCAACAACAGAAGCCATAAAACAATTTTCCCAAATGGCCAACTTTCGCTCAATCCCCTGTCCTTCACTTCAAGTATGGCAGGACATGCCTTATTTGCTACAGGTTTGCATTTATCCACTCCCTCCTTCTCTCCCCTTTGCGTTATCACATGCTGCAGAGGTGTTCTACGTTACGTGCTATGGAGACATCTGTATAGCTATACTAACTCCCCAACCTGTTTTGATTAGCGATGCACGCGTAGTGCTATCGCAGCGGTACGCACACAATGCGCTAGACCTGTAGTCTAGCATGTATCTGTATCAGCACCACCTTTGTCACAAGACAATCAACTTCGCTCTCCAGGTGAAAAGAATGGAAACAACTTACTATGGAAATATCTACAGAGCAAGATTACTGATAAGGCAAAATTTACTTAAAGAAGAGAACGACTGAACTCCTTTGATGCTCTGTTGTTAGCAATTTGATTATTTCCCTCGCGTACAATGTTCCTTCCTATTCAGCGCAACATGACTGTTTAACATTGTTTTGGGCTGACAGCTGGCCTACTGCCAAACACAGTCTGGAGCTTAAACAAGTAACCATTTCCAGGTTTTTATTTTTCCTAAAAGTGAACTTCACCCCAAATATCTTCCTTAGTCCCAGGAGCTGCAATTTGGGCTTGCCCAGATTGAATTCTACTGTTGAACTCCCAAAGAGAGAAGAAGGATTAAGATGTGGCTAAAACACTGTCACTTACCTTCCCACCGCCAGGTTGCCAGCCAAGCCTGCATATTGATTTAGCATTTATTACATCATTACATTTCTGCAGCAGTGGCCAGCTTGTCGTGCATGTCTGAAAACCAAGTATTTAAAAATTAGTTTTCTAGCTCTGTGAAAATCCACTGTATAGTACAAATTTTTAAAGGAAAACTGGGAAAAATGCAAAGAAAAAAAGATATGCCATTTTTGGAACGGAAATAATCTCTTTCATCCAAATACAATGGTACATATTGCCTTAAAAAAAAAAATCTTGCCAATATAGAACTGAAAATATTAATTACAGTAATTAGTTATTAGTTAGTCTAATTGCCCCAAAAGGCACCCACTGACAATCTAGAACATGAGATTTCACATTAGAAATAAGCTTTTGTTTTAAAAAGTAGCAATGCAGAAGTGGGGGGAGTACATTTTCAACTGTACTTACAGGAATAATTCCACATGGATTCTTATTTCAGTCAATGGCATTTAGCAAAAATAATCCCACATACATATGCAGAATTTCCTTATTAAAGTGTTCACCTGAAACACTCTTTTCAAGTTCCTCAGAGTTCCAAGAACGGAGACTAAATCTGATTCTCTCAATAAATCTGATTTCTTACAGGCCCTGAAAATAGTTCAGCCAAATATTGCCAAGTTGAGCCCAAAGACTGTATTTCTAATAAATTATGTTCTTCAAACTGTGATTTATGTCCTCCTTCTGAGAATTTTTTGTTTGTTTGTTACAAACTTCACAACACATTCAATAGCAAGCCTTAGCAAGCTTGTCAACAGCCTTAAACTCACTCAAATCTAAAAGGTTGAAGTGCACTGAGCTGAAGTTCGAGTCCTTAGAAAACTATGCGTGCCATGGGCAGAGAGCAGGAGAGACTGAAGCAACACTGTGTCCAAAGTCCCTTATCAAAGGAGAATGTCATCCTCATGGGCATCACCTCAGTGATCCTGGCATGTGAAATCCGTATCTCTTCCTAATCTCAGGTTAAACTAATCGTTTTCCTATGCTCAAGACTAACCAACCAGACCACTTACAAAATAATATACTGTGCAGCGTCTCAGAGCATTATTCCACCTTCACCAGGCAGTCTACAATCCTGAAAATTATTCATTATTCCATAGGAAGCTGAGAAAAAATAAAAACAAAATATACCTAGATAGCTGTTTATTAATATAAAAATCCTTCCTTAACCCTGGAAGCAATGAGCTAAAATTGTGAAACAAGGAACCTGATGTCAATTGCTATCTTCACACAGAAGTGTTATTTCTGAGTGTGCTGAGGACAAAATGCACAATGTTGGCCAATGAAAAGAAAGACAAACTGAAGAAATCAGGGATTCCACAGAAAGGAAGAACAATCCACAGCTACCCAGGCAACATTTCATAATCAGCCTTTGGATTATCTCCCAGAAGTAGGTAAAAGCATTCTGTAAAGTGTAGATTTCTTCCCCCAAAATCTGAATTCACCAGCTCTTCTTTCAGGTGCTCTAGTGCATAGCTATCCTTCTACTTGCACAAGAATTTCAGACAGAAAGATTTTTGTAAATACTACCAGCAGCTACTGATAACATATCATAAGACAAGAAGCATTATTCCAGTAGGGTTATTTCATTCCAGGTCTCCTTGCTGTCTGTGAAACCCCTGATCTCTTATGGAACACTTAACCTCGAAAGGCAGGCTTTTACCTGATCTGCGATTTTCCATACTCTGACAGAACCATCACAGCTCGCCGATGCCTATGTAAAAAATTTTTGTAAACAAATTAATAATTAAAGACATAGAGAAATTAATGCTACAACATTTTTAACAGTCCTATAACCAATGCTACAGACACATAATATAGAGGCAGCTTTAAAAAGAAAAGCTCACAGTTTAAAATATTTTAAGACTTAAAACTTTCTAATACTGTCATCTTGGTAATTGTACTTAACTCCAAGCTACTGTAATTTACAGATCCTCATACTTCAAGCGAGTTGCTTATTCGCAAAAGAGGCTCAAAATTAATATTAAATTTCTTTAGTGAACAATTTTTCCCCTCTAAAATTAGATCAGCATTAGATTCCAGAAGAACATAGACAGTAATTGAGTAGTAAAGCAAAAACTGAGTCCTCCTGGGAAGCAACAAGTTGTCACACATTCCATCATCAATAAGGTCAGCTGAAATTAAGTAGTCTCATGTGCCCAGTCACTGGTTTGTGTTTTGGTTTTTTTTTTTTTTTAAAGTCTATATTTATTTTCTTTCCCAGGGAAAAGGAGATTCAAATAGAAAGTAAACAAGAAAGTGTTTTTACCAGGTAAACATCCCTGGGGTCAAAAGACAGGCTTAAAACAGGAGCATCATGTCCTCGCAACGCTTTCTGCTTGCTGCTATCAGTCACCTCCACAACTTTGACCATAAAGTCACTGTAGATCACAACGGCACAAACACAGAAGTATTAACATTGCTGTTAATCAATGACTAACTATGTGTTTATGGCAATAGAAATTGGGCACTAACTATCTTTTGGGGAAGTTATGGCTCTCACCACTGTATGATCTAAGGGAAAATGAGAATTTTAAGGCTTACTACAACAGGAGCAAGGCCAGACTATCTTGATCAAAAAACAATTTTTGTTCATTTCAAAGTTCATAAAATATGGTTGCTCTTTGAAAAGGATATTATGTACACACTGACCATACACCTGTTTACTATGAAATTGTATATGACCTAATGAAAACCTCTGCTTAGATACCAGAGAGCTGACTTAACAAGAACTATCTGTTGAATGGGACCGATATTCATTACTGTAATTATTTGGTCATGTGTTTGTTTTTTTTTTTAAATGGTAGAGTATGTAGTTTATTTGGCAACATTTTAAACAGGATTTTTAAGACCATTTAGTGTATCAGATATATTAATAGATTTTTTACAATTTTATTCCCTCCTCCAAAATTGCAGACATTACTAAAGTTTAACTCAAAATATCAATGCTAATTTCTAAGCCAAAGAGCTCCTGTGACAGCCTTTCAGTACCACTCCCTCTCACACTTCACTGCAACACCGTCAGAGCTAAATTTAATTTTAGGACCTAATTCTATGGACTTAACCATTACTTTAACTATATTCAGAAACACAACTTCAGTTTTGTCAACTATCTAATACTAACTAAGTCATAAAAGGAAGTCTGTAAGCTATATTGCAAGACAACTAAAATTGTTAGCACTCTTAAACAATGCAAATCAACTTTAAAGAAAAAAAAAAAAGCAATAGGATAGGTTTTAGAAGCCACACAATAGAAGCCACACAACTATTTTTCAAATAGTTCATGTGATCTTGGGCAGCCAGCTGGATGTTAAACTTATAAAACAGTGGAGTTCACAGACTTTGTGTAAAAAATGGAGAAATCTGGGACAACTAAAAACAATTATTCTTAGCTGCATTCCTTCATTTCATGGCTGTCACCTTCTCCTTCAGTATGTTACAGAAGGCCTCATCAAGGGGTGGCCTCAGTCTTATGAGCTCTTTCTCCTAATGCAAGAGCCCTGGCCAGGCTGCAGAAGTACTGGGTTTTTATAAAAGTTTTAGAAACAGAAAAGAGCTTGCTGTCTGCCTAATCTCTCTAATCAAAGTCAGATCCTGGGGCAGAGCTGTTCCCTCAGAAACGAGCACTGGCAAAGGGCCCAAACTCATGATCCCTGTCAGATTTAGAGATCGGCGTGGTTCCTGCCCCCAGTGTCCAGTCTCCCAGTTTTGATGGAGCTGGTGTGTCTGCTCCACAGCTGCCAGAGTTCACAGTTCAGCGTATTCATCCAAATTGCTTTCTAGTTCAATTGACACTTAGCGGAGCCAGGGAGCAGATGCTACGCTCTGCCATCTTTACTGTGGGGACAGAGGACAAATTCCAGTAGAGGCAAGCAGACAGCCTGAGTTAGCTACAGCTGCCTGCAGAGTTCACCAGATCCAATTAAGAATCACCTGAGCCTTAAATAAATGGAAAAAATAAATATCGCCTGCTTGCTATTTTGCCATCTCTGTTAAAGGACTGTATACGACGAACAAGCAAACATGCTGCCCTAAGAAATTAAATAAACTGTGCACTTAATTCCCCTCAGGCAAGTTTTGCAACTGTCATCCATTATCATTTGGCAGAATGGTGATGATACTTATGCCAGAGAATGACTCAAAGCTCTCACACAAATTAGAACCCATCTAGCTTTTGCATGTGTATATACATCTGCAGCACCATGATCCTGAACAGACAGAACATTATCTTTAGCACACAGCAACAAAATCCTTGATGCTGCAATGAGATCCACATGGGCAAACACGCTTATACATTGTAAGACTGAAAGCTGAAAACACTCAGGACTCCTAAAGAAAAGGAATTATTTCACAACACCAGAATTCCATTTAAAATTATTTGGTGGATCAACTCTCTCTCAGAGCATTGTTTCCTAAAGTCATTTTCATTCCTTTCTTCCCCTCCACCCCTGGCAGGCATTTTGCAATACTTTAAAACCCTCAGAGGTATGTGGACTAATGATCTCATTGGTAAAAATCAGCATGTGAGGAAGTTGCCAGATTTTGAACAATAGCAGTGCTTTTCCTTGTCATACACAGATTACCTAGATCCAGCAGCAATTTTGGTACCATCGCTGTTAAAGGTGACGTGGTTTGCATTCATGGTGAAACGAGTAAGGATGCCATCTGGAGCTCCTTCAGGAAATGTATGTATCTGAACAGTATTGTTCGATACTGCTGTGATCAGTCTTCCATTCTAAAAACAGAATCCATCATAAAATTTCTTAGTTAAAACACATTTACGTCCATGGAGCCAAAAAAATTGCTCTGATGATCCCAATATTTGGGCAGATTAACTTTAGCCATTCTAAAAGGGGTCTGACAGCAAGAGTAGTAGCGGACATATTTTTTAACTTTTATTTCTTCCTAAAAATAATACAACAACTTGAATACTTTAATACACTTTAACCAAACTATTAAAAACTAGAAAAATTACTCTCTTATTTTCAATCCTGTAAAAACACACTGCTAGATTTAATACTGAAATGCATGAAGTTCGTTATGCTAACCAGATGGCAATTTACTGCATCAAGACCTTCCCAACTTGTACCTTTATTAAAATAAAGAATACTCAAAGTGACTAATGAATTTCAAAGAGGACTATCTGATTTTCTTCTGGTAGATGGAAAATTCTCTCCTTTTACATAGGCAAGAAAGCTCTTCTAACAGGAAGAATCTCGCATGCTATTTAGATCAATATGCTGCAGTATCAGGAGAGGGCACCCTTGGACTGAACTTCTCATTTAAATGCCACCAGGGAAAGATGAGTTCATGAACTATAGCTTAGTTCTTTTCAGAAAACAGAAGGCAGATGTTTACTAAAAATTAATCCAGATTAAAAGAAATGCAAAACAAAAGAAATAATTATCCTGTACTTGGAAAGTATTCTCTCTTCTTCAAGTGACAATACTATTCCTTGGTTGTACACAGCAGTAAGTTTTTGAAATATATGAATAAAGAAATACCTTATTTCCTTGAGGGTTTTTTGAGGGGGGGGACATGTTGCTTTTTTTTAAGTTGTCTAAAGCTATAGTAAAAATCCTGAAGATAAACAAAGCAGCAGCCAATAACAAATACCTAACTAAGAGACAGTATTTGTTACCTAGATTACACCGACATCTCAGATCAGTTCCTCATGACATTTTCATTAATGAAGAATAATTTTTGAAATAAGATTCCCTGAAATTAAGTCTCACAAAGCATTCTTATCTCACTGTTTAAAAATAAAAAATCTCTCAAAACTAAAAGCATTTTACAATAACCCTAATAGCAGAGGATTTTTCCTACTGGTGTCAAAAATTAAAACCATTAATAGTTTTAGCAACCTCTGGCTCTGACACTGATTTGCTAAGAGAACTCCTTCAAGTCACCTCACTTGGTTTATGAAAAGATAAGTAATGCAACGAAAAATCAACAGCAAAATACCCTAAAAATCAATGATGAAAATAGATTATACAGATATTGAGGAACAGATCCAGGAGGCGTGTTAAAAGGGATATAAGAAAGTGGTTTCACTTAAAGCAGTAGTTTTGAATACGGTTTCAAATTATTATTTTAAAATATAATACATATATGTTAATTCTCATTTATTTCCTCTTTCTTAGTCCTCTCCAAAATCACAAATAATTGAAAAACAATTTTAAAATTTTCCTTTATCACTGCAAAGTTAAGTACACAATATCTGAAGAACTGATGTAGCCTTCTGGAATTTCTCTCTTCTACAATTGCCGCAAAGACAACAGTTTAGACCACCTGTTACTAGTGTAATGTAACAATAATTGCACATAAAGGAAATGCTGTGAGAATTCTCAAGCTAAATACATGAACATGCATAGTTAAAAGAATTATTGTCTATTATACAAATTGATATGGGTAACTTATTTGCCTTGTTATTTACAAATAATTACTCCTGCAATATATACTAAAAGGAACTGCCTTCACATTAAAACAAACCGAGCAGGTTATTCTTCAAATGGCAGTCAGACTACAGAACCGCCTGTAATCAGCATTCTCACAAATTGTTACAACTTAGGCAAGCAAGAATCCTGTTCTCTTCTGACTTTGGGGACTGGGGGTCAGAGGCATCTTTGGGCTAAACAACAATTTGAGAGTGAAATGTCAACCAATTATAAAAGAGCATTACCAGACACTGACTTCCTGAAAGTAATTTTTGATTAGTATAGATTATAATTCCTTGGACCTTAAAACAGGCCCACATAAAACAACCTCTTGGCTCTTTTTCCTAATACTTGATGATCACATTTTATGCTGGGAAACTTTATAACTCACATTGTGAGAAAACACTGAAACAGCCTAAAGTTCACTGTGTAATTAGCTTAAACTGCTGGGTTTGTTTCTCAGGAAGGAGATCAAAGTCAGAAAAGAGTATAACTGAATGTGAAGGAAGAAGAGGAAAAAAAAAATATTACAGAAGTTTTGTATAAGGAATAATTCCTCCACAATCCTGTACAGGGTAAAATGAATTGTCAGAAGTATTCTTGGTTTATATAAAACACTTAATTTAGTTAAAATATTCAAAAAAGTCTATAGGCATATATGATGTTAGAGGTCTTTTCCAACCGTAATGATTCTATGAATTAAATTTCTGTGTATTTCAGAAAATTGTGTTTTCAATACTGCTTTAATTTTTTCATTTAGACACAAAGGTAGAATGTGGTCATATGCTCAAATTTAAATACCTGCTGCTCATTAAACAGCATTCAATTTATTTTTTCCATACATTAATCTGAAGACAAAGATCTACACATTTAACATACATCAGACTGAAATGTTCTTCATATGGCATTATTCTTGCCTTTTTCTATATATTACCCCACTATATTGGCTAATGTAACCCAAACAAACAGCATCCCTGAGCATGAAAATCCAGCAACTGTACAGTCAGGTATCAACACCAGTGTGACACAACTTAGAGGAGTTCTGTTAACGACCGATACCTTTAGGGCGCATGAATAGGCCTTTTCTCCCACATTAATGGATTTCGGATCATCATCATCCAGGTTTTCCCAAATCCTAACATCTCCATCACTGCCGCAAGTTACAATGCAGCTGTGAAAAGACACAGGATTTGTTAACATTCAGGAATGGAAAGGACAGCCACTCTGACTTTCAATCCCAACATGAAAATGTTACTAAAGTGTTAGGGTTTTTCAAAACTGGAACATAATACCTACTATGTGATACAGCAAATACCTACATTTATTATGTCTAAGTAACTTATTAAACATGGGGAACGGGTGAAATCATATCCGGTAACGTAACGCAGTACCTCGAGTCTCCGATAACTACCTAGGCCTGGCCACTCATCTGAACTGACCCTTAAGATATTATCGGTCAATCCACTTTTTCCAGGACTTAGAGCACATTTTTAAAGTACTTAATTAGCACTGATTTCTTCCAGAACTGGGCATTTAACTGCTTCTTCAGACTTTGAAAACTTACCTTACAGCTGATTACAAAGTTGAGGGTTACTAAGAGTGTTAATGCATACTTGACTGAAGTTTAACAAGCTTAGCATGTTCCAGACCCACAGAACCTTCAGAAAACAGTTAATATGGAATTTAAGTTTGCTGGAGCCAACTTTCACAATTTTAGTGCAGTAAACAATAACCTGAAGTCACAGAGCAAATATACAGAAATTTGTATGGGATTTTTAATTAAAGGCATTGAGAATCTATAATCAAGCCTTGCATGCTTTTTTCATAAAGTTGTTTGCAGTCCCAAAAAATTCTAATTAAATCCCAAAATGTTACAAACCCAGTGGTGAAGATGTGACGTTGCTCTTCTTCATTCTGTAAGGTCCGTACAATACCGCGTTGATATTGAATATATTGATGCTGGGGAGTCCAGCAGTAGTGGACCAGTGGCATTTGGCATCCTTTTTTACGGACTACATTTGCATTGTAATGGCAAACAAGGCTTTTTGTGGTTACGAGGGATCGTTATTAGAGTAACTCTTAAGAGTAGGATTTGTACCAAAGCTAATGAACAGAATAACAGAATATGGACTTAAACCATACTCAATATATATAAGACTTAACCCTTGAGTTCATTTTGAGACATCTTGCTTTCTGGTTTACCATTTATTCTTAATCAATAAAAGGGTAATGAAAAATATTTAGTTTATACTTACACATTCAAGAACTAGCATGAGAATAACAAAATAGCAAGCCCAATATTGGATTTCTTCAACTATATTTTGAATTTCTTAGTGCATATGTGAACATATTTACTCCCACACTACATTGATTTCTGCTATGAAGTCACCCTTATAAAAAGTGCATATAGAGTTTCTATACATATATACTATATTTTTATGCATACTATATATATGCTTGCATTTAAGTTATAAATCAAGCACTTCAAAACTCAGGGCATCAAGATATATCATCAAGCCAATTCTCAACACAGGCAAAAAACCAAAGTATTGGCCAGACCAAGCCAGGCCACAAATCCATCCCAGTACCTCACCCAGCAGCGGCTGGTACAGGAACTCCGAGAGAGCCACAGACGGCACAAGACCACCCCTCCCCAGGGCACACTCCACCCTGGTCCCTAGGAATTAGGCACTTACCTCCCAGTGTCATCAAAGCAGACGTCCGTGTGGCCCTCGGTGTGGCCGTAGCGCATTGGCTTTTGTGTGGAAGGCATCTTCGCTCTCACCTGTTTATTTACGGAGAACAAAAGGGGGAGAAATAAATTAAATCTAAAAAGGAAAAGCTTCGGAAAGAGCCTCAGACTGCAGGGCAAGGTCAGAGCTGCTGTGACACCCACCCACACACCCGTGGGGCTGGGGACACGGGGCTCAGCCCCCGGCCGTGCTGCGCTGGGCCTAAGCGAGCTACAGGCGGGCAAGTGTTGGACACGGCGCCTGCGGCTCCCCGCCTCGGAAGGACCTGGCCGTGGAGGCGAGCCAAGAAAGAAAAGCGGGGGGAAAGGAGCGGCAAAGGGGTTACGGGGGACCGGAGGGTGCCGGGGGCCTGTCCCTCAGGCACCTCAGCGCCCGGGCAGACCGAGCCAGGCCAGGCCGTCCGCTGGAAGAGACCCCCCCACACACACCCCCCCCACCTCCCTCAGAGGCCACGGCTCCCTGTCACGCCGGGAAAGGGGCCCGCGCCGCCCACCGGGGCGAGACGGAGGCTCGGGGCCGCGCCACGCTCCCGCCCGCTCACCGCGCCGACCCCGCCGCCCGCTTCGAGCCTTCCCGCGCTCGGCGCCACCGCCCAGCCCGCCCCGGGGGCCGGGCCTGCCCCGTCAGAGCCCGGGCGGGGCTGCGCGCGGGCGGGGCTGGGACCGGGGCCGGCCCTGGCCGGCCGGGAGAGCCGGGATGGCGGCGGCGGGCGCGGCGCGGGTCGCTTCACAGCGACTGCACTCCGGTGGCTGAGGGGAGCCGGGGCTGCTTCCGCCTCACCCCGGCTGCCGCAGCGTTCCCCGC
The DNA here is from genome assembly GCF_964289735.1 of Phaethon aethereus. NCBI lineage: Eukaryota > Metazoa > Chordata > Aves > Phaethontiformes > Phaethontidae > Phaethon > Phaethon aethereus. The sequence goes on from NC_138579.1 coordinate 5,059,624, forward strand.
CGCCTGCGGAAGCCCGCACACCGGCGGCCGCAGAGGTGCTGGTGGCCTTCCTCCTCCTCCTCTTCTTCTTCCTCCTCCTCCTCCTCCAGCCGTCACCTCCGCGCCTTGCCCGCCGCGGGTCCGGCCGTCCTGCCCGGCTGAGGAAGCGACTTGGGCGGCGAGCGGCTTCCCCGGGGAGGGCAGCGCGACCGGCCGCTTCCTCTGGACGATCGTAAGTTGGGGTTGGGAGGAGCCGGGGCGACGGCTGAGGCGGTGTCAGCCGGGGTCTGCGCCCCGCCACCGGGGCGGGCTCCGTCCGCCGTGGGTCTTTCCTTGTCCTGTGAAAAACTGTGTGTGGCTGCATGCCCGATATGCGTATCTTAATGTATAGGACGCATATATATTTACTGTATGTACTTATGTATATTTATTTAATGGCAGTCTCTCGAGAGGCACAGGAATGGCGAGGAGACCCCAGATGAGGGGCAGTCCCCGTCAGCCCCCCGCTTATCCAAAATCCCCATTACAGCAAAGTGTTGCAGAGGGGCTGGGGAGTGCTCTCGCCCGGGTAAAGGCTGCCGGATTAAACCCATTTGGAGACGGTAATGGTAATTCTGGAATTACTCTGTAATTACAGCCACCCCGATGCGTGTGGTAGACGCAGTTGACAGCGGTTGTAGTTAGGCAGGTAGTGACTGCACTGCAAAAATGGTCAAGCTTTCATGTGCCGAAAAAATAGGAAGAAAGCGTTGTGGTTTATTTCTTGAGTGACAGAAAACATTAGAGCTCGACATACTCGAAATAAGGAGAAAAAAAAACAGAGTTCTCTGTTTTCCCTTTATATAGCTTTAATGATCTGGCCTAGTTTATTCCTGCTTCTAAGAAAAATTGCTTCCAGGCAAAACCCTTTTATCTTCAGTTTTGCTCTGCAGCAGAGTTATCGGTGGTTGGGGTGAGCAGAGTGATTTATTTGTATTGGAAATGTGGTCGGGCTCTCTGTAAGTTACATTGTTGGTACTTTCATGAATGAGTGAGTGACAGGATTACAAAGCAGGCACGCTTCTTTTTTTTTTTAAAAAAAAAAAAGCCCAGAATTCATTATTAAACCTTGTGGAAGCTGTGTAGAGATATGTTTTCCATGCATGTATCCTGGCATATTTCAGTAAATCGTGATTTCTGGTGAGGATAATGTGTTCTAGAAAAATGAGTTGAGCTGAACCGCTTATCAGATGAGTGGGAAGACCAAGCTATTCTTACTGCAGCCTTATTGCAAGCCGCTGCCTGGGACAGAGACAAATATATGTCAACTGTATTTATTTTTCTTTATTATTTTAATTTGCAGAAATTAAATCTCATACAAACTGCACCTAAGATATTTTACAATATAAAAACCATTTTCAGTTCAGTTCTATGTAACAACTAAATTCATTGTCTGGAGGTGCTACCTGCTGGGATAGCTCTTTGAACGGCATGGGAAAACTGGGGGGCCATTTTTCGCGGAGTGGGGGGATCCCATGGTCGCTTGGCCAAGGGACTGCAGGCCCTGTGGATTTGTCACACCCGAATTGGCATGGCATCAAGTGCAAGGTTATTCTTTAAATCCGGTCGGGAACTCAACCTGCTGCTGACTTGATTAATAGGTGGAAGTGGCTGCGAGCGGAGCGGCAGGGCAGGAGCCTGGAATCACGCTGCTTTCCTATTCGGTTTCTGGGTGGAGCACAAAGTGTTGGTCATGGACCATAAAGCTTTTACTGATTTAGTGCTGCTGCCATCTGCCAAGCGCTGCATGCCTCTCTCCTTCAGCACATGAGCAGAGTTTCATTAAAGCAGTAGATACAAGCAGCCCTCACCTTTGGCACCTGCTTCCAGATCACTTCTGCCTCCTGGGTGTGAACAAAATAGCCCCAGTGTTGGGGTTGTCTTACCCAAGACAAATCAAGGGTATTTCCAAGTAAGAAGTATTGTGAATTATCATTGGTATCCTTAAACAGTCATTTTCTTTTGTGTGTGTCTGATTATTGCTTTAATTTGCTGGAAAAGCCTCTGGAGTCAAGCTTAGGTATTTTTTGGATGGAATCATAGATCAAAATAAACATAGTCAAAACTGAAGAAAAATAAGTTAAGACAGAGGAATTGAGACTTAATGTTCTCCTTAATAGGTTGGGCTTTTTTCCAAAACAAGTCAATAGCAGCTCAACTTCAGGGGAAGGTCAGGTTTTAAAATGCGGTCTTGTGGCCAAAATCTAATTGGGCACAATTAATGAAAACAGCATGTGACCAGTGACAATTTTTTCAAATAACTTTTATGTAAGTTGAAAGAAAGAAGAAAAAGTACTCTAATTCATTATGGCTTGCTCTTCTCTCTCAGGATTTTATCAGCTCTAGAAGAATATCTACTTCTGTAACAATTCCAAAATTGATTTCTTCTTCTTTGTATGAGTCTCCTTTTCTTGTTTAATTAGAGGCATAATACAGCGGCGCTTTGGCTTTTGTGTACTTGCACGGAAAACTTTCAAAGTATTTCCTTCACTAGAAGGGTCGTGCAGCATGGGAGCACCAAAAAGGTGGTGGGACTTCTGTCCTCGGAGGTTTTCAGGACGTGGCCAGACAGTGCTGTGGCTTCCCTGAGCCCATGCTGGCAGCGGTCCCGCTGCGAGCGGGAGGGTGGGCTGGAGACCCCCAGCATTTGCTTCAGCCAGTGCTTTGCTGGTATTACAGTATTCTGCTTCTTCCTTATACCAAAAGGGAGGCAGCTTGATGAAGAGGACTTGGAGGCACTGGGCTAGAGGCGAGGACCCAGTGGCTCAGGACATAAATACCTAGTTAAAGCAATTCAGTATTTATTGAACAAATAAAAAAAGGTCTGTCTACGCTTATGGTTTTCATTCTCCTATTTGAGCTATTGGGTATTTGCCACTGATTTAATTAGACGTATGCTGAGGCTGTAACTGTCTTATCACAGTTGATTGCAGCCTACCTCTGGCTAGGAGGTAATATTGTTATTGCCTCCAAATAGCTACAAGATGTTGCTTTTAGTTTGGGCTTGAAGTCTTAATGTTGAGACATCGGAGCTTGAAAGAAAAAGCATCTTGTGCAGCTGTCTGCACCACCGGCTCTGCAACCCGGCGGGAGATGTGCCTCTGAAGGAGGGAGCTGTGCACCTTATAAAAATAACAACAGAAACCACCCAGCGCCCTGCTTGTCCTCAGGGACTGTAAGTTGTGACAGTGTTGGATAACCTTGAACTACAAGCCAGATCCTGTGGCCCGAAGTGAACTCTGCTTATCCCTGTGTGTTGCTTTATCTTTGCCATTTGCTTAGGTGGAAGAGTTTCAAGCGTAAGGGTTTTGTCAAATTTGCCTGCTTCAGAGATGCTTAAAGTATGCCCGCATAGGAGGCGGCTTTTGTAGGAGACTAATTATATCTACCAAAAGGGTCGCAGAACTGATGCGTGTAAGCTGCACAGTGCTGGACTCCTCCATTTAACCTTGCCCTGTAGGGAAAAGTACACTCCATGTTCCCTCTCTTTTATCCTTGCCCTCCTCTCCTGCTCTTTCAGGTGCACTCCAGCCATTAATGGATGTGCTGTACACTGCATTTCCCTTGGACGTTGGCAGCACAAGGAATAGCTGGGTTAGGTGGACAGCCTTCAGTGGTGATACAGCACTGAATGCTTCGCTGCCCTTTATGCCTTTTTCTTTCCAACACTCAAATTATTTTTGCTCCCCGTGCTATTGGTAGGGCTGTGGATCACGGATTCGGAAAGGTATGAAGGCGTGACCTTGTAATGCCAAACGGTGGGATTTGAGCACCTAAATACACCGTGGCCAGTGCGCGTTTCAGAAGGCAGCTTGCCTGTGAGCATGCGGACATTTGTAGCAGATATGGAAACCGAGGTTCAAGCTCAAACCTGGCTTTAGTAGGCTGACATCCCTTTTTCTTCATTTATTCCATGCTCTTTTCATGGGTCTAGCGTTAGGTCTGATGAGCAATTACTGCTCTGACGTGGCAGAATTGGCGCCTGGGTTCCAGCAGCCTTCAAACCCCAGGGAAACAGCCCTCTGTGTTGCTGGCTAATGGTGCATGTCTTACAGCACCACGTGCTGCTTCTCCAGTTTAAGTTTCAGGGTTCAGGTACCACTAATGATTCGCGATAGAAGAAAGGCAGAAAGTAGAAGGTGGCTTTACAGTTAAATGCAACAACAACAATCCAGAAATTACATAAACCACTGAGCTTATTTCAGTTGCAAGGCTGAAGTTAGGCGATAACGGGCTTTTTCAGGACTTCTGGGTTTGGTATGTTTTGCAGCTTTTCATTAAAAGCCCATGTTCTGTGTATTCTTATTCCTTACATGGGCTGAATGTGCAGAATAAGATAATTGAAGGTTTCAAAAGCAATTACAAGCCTGTATCCTAATTTTTAAGTACTTGACTTTGGAACCTCAATGATATCTCTCTGTCCGATTAAAAATCCCATATATAGAGAGTTAATGTATTTTACAGATGAATCTAGAATAACTTTTAGTCTTCAGTTACTTCAGATTATCACCAGGGTAAATGAGATTGCTTTTCTTCCTCTTCTTTAATTGTGGAGAAAATTCAGTGCTCCACTCTAGTTGTTTCTGGATGAAAAATATCAATGTTACAAAAGCAATCAATGAATCTTGGCCTTACTAAAGGTGTTTCGGCTCTCGTATACAGATGTTGCCTTTCTCCTATTGCATCCTGCAATGTTTTCACAGAAAAGTGGTTTGCAAAATCCTGAGAGAAGGAATCTTTATTTTAACCTTTGATTTCTAATTGCTGGAATATGGACTAGTTTTTTTCCACATATTTGCAGTATTTAACCTATTTTACCCTCATTCTACTTTTGTGCATCTCTTCGCTTTCCCTTCCTTTTCCTTTCCCCCCACAGCTCTCAGGTTTGTGGGTTGTAAATAAGGAATGCAATGTCAAAAATTCCTGGGTGAAAGTTACATCTGGGATGCATTTGGCCCACAGATTGCATGTAAGCCTTTTGGCACGGCAGTCTTATTCTTTTACTGAAAGCAGAGGCTAGAACTCAGCCTGCACAGCCCCGGGGGACCGCAGAGAGGTTGTGTCATGCTGGCTAATCCTGATGATGAGAATGGATTGAATGGAGAGAGGAAGTGGATGCCCTTTTCTTTTCCTGCTTAGTATTTACCATGTCAATTAGTTAAAAAAAAACCACTAAAAAACCAACAAAACAACACAACAAAAACCCCACAGCCAAAAAACCCCAGTGGAATAGAGGAACTGTACATCGTTTTGGTGCAAAAGCATCATCGTACGTGATGGGAAATATTTCTACATTCTCCCGTGCCTCGTGAGAGTATAGCATACATAAACAGATTGCTGTCTATGTACCTTGAAAAAAATTCTTCTCTACTTTTAACTGAGTAATCAATAGAGGATTTAAATTTTTTTTTCAAAGTGCAATATTCAAAAGGAAACCTCTTATCTATTTGAGAATTCAATACACTTTTGGAAACAAAGGAGAATGAAATCCGCAACCGTAGGTCTCAGAGCAACACTGATTTTAATAATGTAAACTTTCTTCTCTAATGAGTAATAAGCAGTACCATCTTTCACAGCCTTTTAAAACTGCTTTTAGTAAGGGACTGGATTTGTTTTAATCCTTTTCAGTATGTAAAGCCCCAGATATTTCAATCCCTTCGGGGCTCAGTATTTTCTAGCTCCGTTTGAAAAGGCAGAGGCAAACAGCTTTCAGAAATTGATGGAATCTGTGACTGATACAATTTAATTTATTTTTTTATCCAGAAAGTGACCCAAAAGTGTCAGTTAAGGAAAAGATCTCTGGCATCCCACTCTGTGGATTAGTAGCAAACAGGCATATCATCTAGGTACAGTAGCTCTTTGTGCTCTGACCTACTTGTTTCTGTTCTGGCTTGTTCCTTCTTGAAAGGTTATTTGGAAGAGATGCAGAATTTGCTCAATAAACAGCTAAAGCAGTATCACCTGCCACGTGAAGTGCTTCCATTTAAAACGGATCCTAGCACCACAGGCTTGCCAACGCCTAAAACTCTCTGCTCTGCTGCGTAATTGGAATGGAGACTTTAAAAACACCTAAGACGGTTTATTCTGGAGGATGCTTTTCCCAAAGGAAGGGTTGAGAGAGCCTTGTCTGGGATCAGGCTGGTATTTGTGGGGTGTACTAGTGTATACTGGGGTGTACTAGTGAATTCAGCTTGATCATAGTATTTTCACATGGTTAGCAATTAATTGTTGCTGTTGTCCTGTATACACCTGCATTGGTCTTCTGTTGTGTGCATGCATAACTGTTAACTTAGCTGTGTTTTCTTTTTCCTTAGATATTTCCAGAAAGTGCCTTGAGGAAGCTTCCTTATGTAGAAAAACCCGACAAGAAACACAGTGTTGCTTTCTGGCAACTTGTGAAACAAAGCTGTCAAAATGGCAGAAAATAAGGACAGTAGTACTAAAAACACAGATGTGAGACCCAAAAGCAGCAGGAGCAGAAGCGCAGACAGAAAGGACGGTTACGTCTGGAGTGGAAAGAAGCTCTCCTGGTCAAAAAAGAGCGAACATTGTTCTGATGCTGAAACAGCAAGTGCTGCGGGAAGATCAGGGCCTAATTTAAGGAGCCAAGAGAGGAAGTATAGCTGCTCATCTATCGAGCTGGATCTAGACCGTTCGTGCGGTCACAGGTTTTTAGGGCGGTCTCTCAAACAGAAGCTGCAAGATGCTGTGGGTCAGTGCTTTCCCATAAAGAACTGCAGCAGTCGGCACACCTCAGGCCTGCCATCAAAAAGAAAAATTCATATCAGCGAGTTGATGCTAGATAAGTGTCCTTTCCCTCCGCGCTCGGAGTTAGCTTTTCGGTGGCACTTGATCAAAAGACATACAGCCCCTATAAGTCCAAAAGCGGAAGACTGGATAATTGCTGATTTATCCCAGCATGAGGAAAGGGAGGATCAGCTGCGAGACGATGAGATTGCCAACGGGGGAACAGAGTATCCCTCCCAGTCCTGTGACTTCGCCGACAGCGGTTCCTCTAGGGGTGATTTGAGGTCTGAGTTGGTTACAGGTAAGGTGGTAAGGTGCAGTAAAGATGACAGCGATATGGACTCCGATGATGAAGTTATAACACTGTGCACAAGTTCTAGAAAAAGAAACAAGCCCAAATGGGAAACAGATGATGAGCTGCTACGGATGGAAACGCCTCCGAAATACCATACGCAGATTGATTACGTCCACTGTCTAGTCCCAGACCTCCTCCAGATCAATAACAATCCCTGCTACTGGGGAGTCATGGATAAGTATGCAGCTGAGGCACTGCTAGAAGGAAAGCCAGAGGGAACGTTTTTGTTACGAGATTCTGCCCAAGAAGACTATTTGTTTTCTGTGAGCTTCAGGCGCTACAGTCGTTCCCTCCACGCGCGGATAGAGCAGTGGAATCACAACTTCAGCTTTGATGCCCACGATCCTTGTGTCTTCCATTCTCCTGACATCACGGGACTTCTAGAGCACTACAAAGATCCAAGTTCCTGTATGTTCTTTGAACCACTTTTATCCACTCCACTAAACAGGACCTTTCCTTTTTCTCTTCAACATATATGTAGAACGGTTATTTGCAACTGTACAACTTATGATGGTATTGACGCACTTCCCGTTCCTCCGTCGGTGAAGCTGTATCTGAAGGAATATCATTATAAGTCAAAAGTTAGAGTACTCAGGATTGATGTACCAGAGCAGCAGAGCTAGAAAATATTTTTACGAAAGAAGGAAATTGTCTCTAAACAAATAGTATGTTCAGTCTTTCTTCCTTCTAGTGGTTTTTTTTAATAGCATTTGATTGTTTTTTTCTGCAGGTTATTTACCACCCAAACTAGCCTCCGTCTAAGGCTTTTTTATCCAAATGTACTTGGAGTCTTCCCAGCTCTCTTTTTTAGAAATGACATTCATTGTGGGCTTTTGGTACTGTTCCCAAACTAGAGTTTTACGGAATTTCGGGTAGGCTTTCTGGTATTTCTGTAGATGGATAGTCTTTAGATCTAAAACCCCTAAAAATCAATTTTGAACTTGATATGTCTTTTATATTGTAATTTACATATATTGCTGACTTGTTTGAAATAATGCACTGTTAACTAAAGATTGATTCACCTGTCTTTTCTGCATTTCTTTTACGACGAGTGCTCTAGCCTGCCTCTGTGTGCATGTGTGTATGTCTGTCCGTATCTAATACAGTAAATTCATCAGTCTATTTCTAACATTACTATTCCTAGCAAAATGAAGGTTGAAAGAGGATATGATCTTTCTATAAATACATCAGGGGACTAAACAGCAGGGAAGGGAAAAACAATTCAAGTTAAGGGCAACACTCAGTAGAGGAACAAACATGTATAAACTGGTCGTGAACAGATTTTGGTTGGAAAAGAGGAAGGCTCGTAATCGTCAGAGCAGCGGGGTTCTGGAACAGCTTTTCATTTTGTATAATAGCAGTAAAAAGCAAACTACTCATAAACTGGGATTTGATCAGTGTCTGGAAGGGATAATGATACGGTTACTTATGATAGATGGGGCTTGGACTTGGTAACTCTATTTCTGTGTTACCATCTCATTATATGAAATACCCAATTTTCACTAGAGGAGCTGCTGCTTCTGAAATGATAAGGCATGAAGCGGGAGGGTGAGAAAGAAGAGATTTCCTTAAAAATCTGCATATTAAACCGTCTGATCCTGCATGGTTGATCCTCAGGTGATAATGAATAACTTTCTTTGTGTGTAGGAGGGTTATTTTTTTAATAGGTATAGTTTTAAGAAAAGAAGAAAAAAGTCTGCAGATTTTTCTTGCACTGCGAAGCATTTGGTCGAATGGCCTCCTGCCAAATTCCGTGTACGGGAAAACCATGCATGGATAATGCTTCTAAAAGCATTACTTACGTTACATGGATAGGCAGATCTGCTGCTGGATTACTGGTGAAATCCCAAAGAGACTCAGCGGATCTGGGTTCAGGCAAGAAACTCTATTGCTTTCCAGGCTGGCCTCGGGGCGCAGCTCCCGCAGGCGCAGGGGTGACCCGCAGTTGTGTTGTCTTCGCTTGCATGTGCTTTATCTCCTCTCGCAAAACCGGGCCCGGGACTACGCGGCCAAAAGCCTGTGAGGTGATGTAATTGTAACTACAACCACCACGCTGTTTCCTCTCCTTTGATCGCAGGGAGCGTTTGCATCCTCTTGAAATGTTTTCGAAACTGAAACCCCGAGCCTGCAGAATTACAAATGCGTTTAATTTCGTGCATACAAAAGATCTTTGCAAAAATCAGCAATTACCCGTGTTCGTGAGGTTACGTACGTGCGCAGGCTAGGAGCAGCGGAGCACGCTGCCGTGGCGTCTCGCTCCCAGATTGTAGACCCAGACTAAGCAATATTTCCATCTGAATGTTTTCATTTCACCCTGTACAGCATCCTACGGATTTGTGGACATCAAATCTGTCCTGCAAGCTGGGTACTCGGGGGTTACCAAGGAAGCTTTGCCATGCAGCTCCAGCGGGGACCTGCTACCCTGCCCTTGCCCACACCCCCCCGAGCAGAGAATACCCCTTCCACTAAACTGCTGTCACTGTGATGATGTAAACAGATTTCCACGGACATCTGCTTAGAGACCAGCCCGTTTGTTTTCACTGTGTTTTAAATAGGTTTTGAACCAAAGTCTCCAGGGAGAAAACGCTAACGCATCAATCTACCGCGTCGCACATGGATGAATACGCTACAGGACAAACTCTCAGCTGCTATAAATCAGCGTGGCTTTATTGATACGCTTATAACAGCTTATACCAGCTGAGATTCTCCCTCCTCCATATGCAAATGATAATTGTATGACTGATGCCAGAAAAATTACCCTTTTTTTCTGTAATCTTTTCCTTGTGCTGCTTCCATTCAACTGCCATTTCCTTTTGCATAAACTGCGTTTTATCAAGGACAGCTTCATACTAGTAAATCTCTTTTTCCCCTCTATCATTGCCATTTTTCAAATACAAGGTGAGTGAGCAGCGGGGATCATCTTTGCTCTGCTTTTACGCTGTGCCCGTCATGGTGGAACGGTGGCCTGTGACTTAGGTGGCTGCGGTACGAAGTAACGGTATCTGGTTCAAAATCTGACTTCACAGAGTGACGTCAGAGATATTTGCAGTCTGCTTGATTAAAATTACTTTTCAAAAACTCTTAATTAGGGCAAAAAGCTCATAATTTTAGATAGGGATTAGCATTATTTTTATTTTTATCACAAGACCACAAAAAATAGATTGTGACCAAAAGTCATACTTGCTTTGGAAGTTAGCGAAGGCCACCATCTCTTTCAAAATCAGCAACGATTTTGTCCCTTCAAAATGAAAGGCCATGAAAGAACTTTTTTTGGGGTATAGTTCCCCAACGCGCTGTTTTCAGTGTCATTCTGTATGCAGCCTACATTGTTTTGACATTTCTTGGTGCATCACTTACCCCAAAAACGTCTTGAGCACGCCAATTTTAGGAGACCTATATAATATAGCAGTTGGGGGAAGAAGATGAGGCACATAAAAATAGTGCCTTTGGACTGTGGGCCAGTAAAGTGCATTTATTTAGAGAAATTATATGTAGAAAATATCGATGAATGGGTTTCTGTGGAAGTTCATCCTATTTTTTCCTGGTTTTTTGTTCCCACCATACCTGTGTGACATCTGTACCTAATGACATTGAGTTGTGTATATGTGTGCAGGCTGCGAGAGAGATCCATTTCATGAAGTATACATGTTTTTTATGTAACATGAGAACTCAGAAGGTCTATTTTGCTTAATTCTATGTACCCTTTTCTCTTTTTTTTTTTTTTTTTTTAATAAGCCTTGTAGAAATTAACTGGGTTTACAATATGCCAAGAATTGTCATCCTACAGTTTTCCTCCCACAGCCGTAATTAACAGTCTTGCCAGTGCTGCTCGCTCCAGTAATACTTCATAACACCTTGCGTCTGAAGTATGATCCAAAGATAAGCAAGCCTTGAAGTTCAGTGTCGAAGCCCTCTAAAAAATTAGCCTCAGAAACAGGGTAAGAACTTCCATTTTCTAAGCCCAAGCTCTTGCAAGACAGAGATATCCCAAGTTCTTCAGGATGAAGATTAAATATGGAACAAGGAAAGGTACGGAGAGGTGCGGAAAAACACGTGCTCAAGGCTACGCAGCAGGTCAGTGGCTGAGCGAGGACATAATCCAGAGGTGACCCTGGCCGCAGCCTCCCGTTTCAGGGCACCCAGCCAGTTTTGCAGCAGGAATTGTGTCTGCATGAGGTGGTTTGTATGGTTTTGAAGGCAGCTCCATAGGAGGACTGTAGAAACAGCGTTTTGAATCAGTGTGAACAGCTTCTGGTAAGAAAAAAGATCTGATTTTGATAAATTATTTTGATATAAGGTGGGGGGGGTCAGGCTCGTGATGCACGCTGGGCAAACTACATATACAAGCTATTTTTACAGGAGCGTTTAAAAAAAAATTAAACACTCTTTCCATTAATTATGTTTTGTGGAGTTTGCTTTTGCCTGAAGTGACTTTTTGCAGCTCTATAATAATGTTGGTTGTTGGCCCAGTGCCGTCAATACAGAGCAACTTCAACCCCATCAGAATCATTGATGGATTTGGGGTAGTTTATGTGTCCAATAATTGGGAGTACACATTTCTTCTCAATTTTCCTCTTCTCAGCACTTGCCTTGATGAAATCAAGGACACATTTGGAACAGGGTATGTGTATCTATAGTAGCATATCCAACTTAAAAAAAAATAAACTAGTCATCGTAATATAAATGCTTTCCTTTTAAAGATGCTGGTGTGTTTCCAATATAAAGAAGAAATCCCTGTATGGTGCAGTCATATATGGCCTTACTGTAAAATTGACGTGCTCTTAAATAATTAAAAAGGGGGATACTTCAATTTTGAAAAAGGATGCTGGAGGAAGGAGGTTAAAGGAAGCTTTTAGTCATCTCTAAGGTTAGATTTATTGATCTAGTGATCAATCCCTTTCTCTTTCCTGAATTTAAAGCTAATGGGAGACTGTGGTCAGAGATGAGTGGCTTTTAGTTAAGGTTTTTGACTCTTATAAATAATACAACAAATGTCCTAGTAAGTAATAAGAAATAAGATACTTGCTCATTCTTTTTAAATAGAACAAATGTGGCAAACAAGACTCAGCTGTAATTTTTGAAGTCATTTATTAGACAAATTGCTCTTCTCTAGTTCTTTTACAAGAGAGACATAAACCATTATATTATTTATTCATGAATCATAGCCATTAAGATGATAAATCAAATTATCAGCTTCCTGTCTCCCTTCAGTTTTAATCATTTTTTATAGTTCATGCAATATAAAGACAGCTTCCTTCCTATGAAACAAGAGACCTTCAGAGACCTTTTTATTGTAAACGTACATTTCCTTCCCATTTTTAAGTATATCCTAGTGATTTTCTCTGTCAATTTTATCTGCAATAAAAATCCAATAAGGAACTTGTACATTGATTCAATATAGCAAAGTTAGCTATGAAGTAAGTGATTTTGGTTAACCTCTGAAATAAAGGAGTACTGGAAAATGCAGTTAAAGGATTTCTTCTGCCACCTCTAAATGTGCGTGGTAATATCATACATTTAATAGAGAGAAATATTTAATAGAGAGAAATCTTGACACAAGCTCACATACTTACAGTAGGACCTTTCTCAAAAGGTTTACTGCGAGCTCTGCGGTAGTATCGCCGTTTTAATACATTTAAGATTACTTTTTCTGCTATATTCACACAGCCAGTATGCCTTTGCCTCTTCCCATGAGGTGGGAGAGCCAAGGGTACTCGGTACGAGCTGAGATGGTTTCACGCATCCTTTCCTCGCTTGCTTTCCGTCTGCATCCGTCTGGTTCAGCATCTAAAACAGCCGTAGGACGAGCCGTGCGTGACGTGGTGTGGGTGGAGAAGTTGTCCATTCAGAAAGAAATGCACATTGATTTCCATTGCAAACAGCGGCAGCAAACTGGTTTTAAACTTGATCGTCCTTGTTAAATACTACTCTCAGGAAGCACCGATGAGGTCAGTTGCCGAGGATGGAAGAAGAGCCTCTGTCTGCATCGTTAGAAATACTAATCTGTGTGCTACAGTGTAAAAATCAATACTTGTTTACTCAACTCTATGAATAATAGAGTTTTGAATGTAAATATATAATTTATGCATCTAAAATCTATAGCATGGGGGTGACATGAGGTGCAATAACTTCCCTCTTCCCTACATCCATTTTAAAAATCCCTTGGGCGTCCGAGTGATGCGCTATCTGGCCAAAACACGTCCTCAGCCCAGCCTTCCCGCAGGCAGGTCGTTACAAACACCTTCTTACGGGGATCCTCGCGGGGCTGGAAAAGCCTGCCACGTGCCCCAAGGATGTCCTCGCGTGGGTACTCCAGTTATTTTATTGCTGGAGAGAATCCCTTGAACGGCACGTGTTTGGGACCGGTCAGAGGGATGTCCACATGTCTTTTTGGAAAGAGCGTGCCCTGTAAAATCCAAAAATATCTGTCTCCCTGTCACCTTCTTTGTGTTTGTGGCTGTTGCATATCAAAATGGTGCAGCGGGAAAAACGCCGGGCTCATGTTACTGTAATCCGCCGGCACAAAGCCATCGCCAGGAAGTACCAATTTAAGAAAGATTTGAATCCAGCTTTGAGGTAGGAGGCCCAACTGGATGTCTGGGAGCTCTTCCATCTTATTATCCATATTTTTCTTTTTAATTCTTGGAGAGGCGGGTGGAATTCTTAGTTGTTTCTTAAGTCTCGTGTTCAGCCACTAGCTAAGAGCATCTCCCAGCTTGTCTCAGTTGAACAGGTTCATTGCCAGACCTTTCTTTTTAATGCACGTCAGTTGGAGTAGTGCACAGTCCACTGCTTGTGCTAACATGGGATTTTTTGTTTAAGGAAAAGGCTGGATTTGTCCTTCGTAGCAGTTATGTGACTGTACTTCTAGGTCAGGTGTTCATGTGTAGTCACATGAAGTTTTAATTTGGACAAAACACCCAGTAAGGGTCTTGATGCCTGATGCTGTTATGATTAGAAAGTTGTCTGATCAAATTTTGTTTCCAATTAAAAAAATTGGATTAGCTCTCAAACTGAGACCTTCGCTGTTATTTTTAGTCTACAACTAATGAACCCCTGAAAATAGAGTGTATAATGAAAATACGGTGATTGCTTCTGCTGGGATGGTTGGGAAAATACATTAGCAGATCAGAAAGGGTAATAAATCTTCTGTCACAACCTTCCTCATTAAACTAGATAATTTGAAATTGCCTCTAGTGTATTAAACAGTTCATTATTTTGTAGGGGAGCAACACACAAGACAAAAGAGTAGTGTTCTTTTAATTGATAGCCAAAGTCTGAAAAAAAAAAAGGTCAAGCAAATTTAGTCAAGAAAAATCAATCTGAGCACTGGCTGTGTTCCTGTACAACTTGTTCGGAGCCGTCCAAAACTTCACGTCCTCCAATTTAGGGGAAGGAGGAAAGGTCTCTAGAAATTACTGGGGGAAGAGAGAGGCAGGGGGAAGGGAATAGCTCTACTAAATCTGACATAGTATTGTTCTCCACCAGCACAATTGCAAAATTAGGTAATTTCAGGTTTGTGGATATTTTTCTGATGGTTTTAACACATGAGAAATGAACAGCCCCCAAAACTTAATTAATTAATTTATTTGATCAGTACCTTAGAGGCATCTAATGCTTCAAACAAGCAAAGGGTGCCATCAGCCCCAGGGAAGGGTGTCTGCGGGAGCACGAAGGATAACCTGAGTGGAAAAGTGCAGCAAGAAACGGGAATTTGGGGTGCCAGCTGAACCGAGGAAGGAAGCCAGTGCTGAGTCCAACAGAGACTTTTCTTTGTGTGGCTGGCTATGACCTCTCGTCAGTAGGAATGGGAAATCTCCACCCTGGTGTTTTTGGCCAGACTCCCCAGAAATTCCTCATTTTTCAGGCCATCTTTGACCTGGCAAGCTGTAGGCTAAGGGCAAGCTGTAGGCTAAGGGCAAGCTGAAGGCTTTTCTTGTCCATCTCTACAGCAGAAACGCTGGCATTGGACTAGAAGATGCCTGAGGTCTCGCTGCCGCCGAGGTAACATAGGGCTGGTGAGGGGGACACCCTGTCATTTTTATACTCCTGTCATCTTTGTACTCTCTGAGCCAAATTGGTGTGATTTGGTGTGATGCTGCTGGCTCTGGCATCCTTGAACACAAGGGATCTTGGCCCCGTGCCCAAAGCAAGGGCAAATGTGAAGGGGAAATAGAAGAAGATTTTATTGCGGAAGACCTACTCAAAGGTGGCACTGAGTGGGAGGGTGCGAGTTTGAGTACGCCAGCCAGATGAGGCACTTGCCCTTTGTCTCTTTTACGTTGATTCACTAAGAATACACGCATTTATTACGATAAGCAAAAAAAAACCCACATTCCCTGTTTGAGCAAATGCCTCTTCCCGAGTCCTCCTCTCCTCCAAATGAGTCAAAAAAAAACCCCAACCCAGCTCTCACCCCTTCCCAGCCAGCCTTCCTCATGCATGAGCAACGCTTGGTTTCTGCTGGATGTTCCCTCCTGACAGGATCTTCTGCTACCACAGGTACAATCTGTTGGTACAAATTACCTGAGTGGGTGGCAGATTCTTGGCTAGACAAATGACTAGCCAAGGAATAAAAGGATCCTTTCTTCCGCATGAGCCAGGGGGATGCACTGAAGACTTTTGATATTGTGATTCATTTAATAGCAAAAGTGCAAGTAAATAATCCCTTGCTTTATCTCATGCT
Source organism: Phaethon aethereus (assembly GCF_964289735.1). NCBI lineage: Eukaryota > Metazoa > Chordata > Aves > Phaethontiformes > Phaethontidae > Phaethon > Phaethon aethereus. The sequence continues at coordinate 5,075,430 of NC_138579.1, forward strand.
CTCCTTTATTGTGATTCCAGGCAGGCAGGATTATTGAGGGGGAAGAGAAGGGGGAGGATGGAGAAGACCTAAAAGGAAGGAAGAGGGAGGCAGGGAAACTGGGGAACCGGAGTCGCCTGTTTCCAAGGGCTTCCCAAGCCAAGCGTTGTGCCCCTGCTCTTTAATCTACTGTCCTTTTTCCCCAAAATTGTACTTGTAACTGCTTTGATACCCACACACTGTAATCAGATAGCACTCCTGAAAGCACGTTTTCAAACCCTGTCTGTCAAATGTTTGGCCACGTTAGGGTAGAAATTATTCCAGATAAATTCGTTCAATGCTTTATGAGCTAAAAATGGCACATTTGTTATCACACAAATAACATATGGCATTAGCAAATGAAATTTAATGTTGTAGCAGCTGAAATCACAAGTATAGCTCATCCACCTTAACTTGAAACACACACTGGTAGGAAGTAAAGCAAAAGGATGCACACCTTTCTCCATCTCATGTTGGCTGGAGTACCATCACCAGCATCCAAAATTCTTTCTTTTCACTGCCTCTGCCAGCTTCGGCTTCATCGTATTTGTGCTCTGATACAAGACTTTTACACTCACATATCTAGTTTTATACAGAAGCAGAACATGTGAATGGCCATGCCAGGATGAGCCAAAAGTCCATCCAGCCGTGTACCCCGTTCCCGACAGTGGCCACAAGTAAAGGCTCCAGGAAGAGCAGCTCAGATGGTGGTCAGCCCGATTCAGCAATGTGTACTTATCTTAAAATCAAAATAAGCATTACTAGATTAAGTTCTTTTTAATGAGGCACTAAATGGCTGTATGCTGGTGTTTTTACAGTCTAAATATGCTAGCGTGTCTTAATTTCTAAGAGTAGGGAGATTCACTGCAAACAACCAACTGCAAATCACTGACTGATTGAGAGCAGATCTCCCCAAAATCCTTAGTTCATTTGCCAATTACAGTTCATTTTTAATTATGAAAATACATTTTAGCAGGCACGTAATAGACACTTTGTCTAAAAGAAAAGTAATTTCTAGCGGTATCAGACCTAACTACAGTGCTGGCTGTTAAATCTCTGCTGAGAGGGAAAGGAAAAAGTCCATTCACTTTTTACTGCACTTCAGCATAATCGTTTTGGAGCCTGATCCTGCAATCCTTGCTACTACCTCCTTGTTCCTACGAAACAATTTGTGTGATTAGGAGCTATTCATACGTTTAAAGAGCATTGCACTTGTTGTTTTTACCTCCTGTTACTTCATTAAACCTGCGGTTCAAATAGTGGAGCTGGAGGAAGGCCCTCCTGTTTGGGGAGTTGGTTCTTTCTGCTATTTTGGCAGCACATCTTGTTGTTTTCCCAGAATGTGTTTAGCTAAAGTAGCGCCGAGCAAGGAGCGTGACATGGTCCAGAACGAGACTGGTTTTCTCAGGTCACCAACCGGCCCGGACCCTGTGACGCTGCGCTGAAACATTCCCGAGGAAGTGTTTTATTCCTCTTGGCTATTTGTATTGCAACAGTAGCTCGATACTGCTCACCTCAAAACTAAAGGAGATGCTCCATGTCCCAAAGAATTTCAAGTCTAAGCATAAAATGGAGAACAATATATGAATACAGGGCGGGTGGTGGAGGGGAGCGGGCTCTGCAGCAGCGGTACTGAGCAAGTCTGGGGCAGCAGTCATGGGACGGGGAATCAAAGGATGGGAATTTCCTGGAGGAGAAGGAGAACCAGCTCCTGCCAAGCGGAGCAAAGGCAACGGGGGACCTGGGAAAGCAGCAGCCGGGAGCGAAGTTTGCTGGAGGCAGTTTTTAAGTGCCCATTCTGCTAAACTGCCTCCAGCACAGCCCCGGGGAGCACGAAATAACACGGCAATTACGTCCTCAGCCCCCTGTGATATCGCTAGAGCGGGGCCCAGCGTGTTTTGCAACGTACATTATCACAACAGCCAGTTCCTTTTCTTTCTAAATCACTGTATAGGAGGAGTGTTTCTGCTAATTAATCAGGATGCAGTCACCCCGGGGCGGGGGGTGGAAATCTTACAGTGGGGATTAGAAATCTGTTTCTTCAGAGAGTATTACAAACATTTAGAGGGAGGAGTAGCGCGTACCCCCAGGCAGGGAGAACCGAGATGACAGATAATGCTCACCCATCCAGCCGCCAGCCGCAAGGCTCTGGTCTGGGAGGAGAGCAGCCCGGCTGCTGGGAAGACTCGGGATGAAGTTCGGATGTAGGACTTCCATGAAAGAAATCCAGAGACGGATTAATTTTTTTTTGCCCGGCTTCAGTGGGAAGTCCCCAGGGTAAACCTGCACAAAGACAAACCTGTCACCCAAACTCAGCTGGGCTGAGACTTTCTCATCTCAAACCTCCTACAAAAAGCCCCGAAATCAATGAGGAAGCTCTGAATTAACTTTGGATCAGGCTCATTCCAAACCTTCCGTTATCTCACTTCCAATTTATCACTGAAATGTCTGTAATTCTCCCCAGGGAGACTTTCTAGTATTTAAACAGCTACTACCCTGCATAATTTCTTCCTGTTTTCATAAGAGAGGAGAGGAACTGAGAACATTATGCTAAATGCCTCAAGAGTCCAAAGAATAGAGATTTTCATGGAATTTTCTGAATTTGTTATCATTGCTAGGGATGTGGCTGGAAACAACCCCAAGGTTAAGAAGTTCAAATGCTTGTTTTCTTTTTTTAAAGACTCTCTCTTGAAATGATCTTGACTTCAGTTAATTTTAGCTACATTTGCACTAAAGGAGCTCTGTCAGACAGATATTAAAAATATTTAAGTCTCATTTATTTATAGGAATCTTTCATACTTGGGTGATTATTGACTTGACAAATCCATTTGACCTAAAATATGACTAAGAAGTGTATTTCAGTATGTTTATTAGTTCAGAAGAAGTCTTTCCGGGGTTAATCTCTTTTCCGGCTGTACTCTTCCAGCAGGCTGATGGAAAAATAAGACCCAAAGAAGGAAGTGGATTCTTAAGAGTGGTCATGAAAACTGCTTTATTCTCAGGGCATTTTTGCATGGCATTAGCAACTAAAAGGCACCACTTCAGCACGGCGCTTAAGCTATTTGCTGAGTCAGGGCCTGAAAGCTGGAGAGAAGGAGGAGGAATGACATGGGTGTTATTCCCACAGGTTTTCTCAGAGCATTAAATGACTATTAGCCGATGTGACAAGATTTTACTGTATTAAAGTTGCAGTGGATGAAATTTGTGCTTTTGTGATGGGGTAGCCCAAAACTGACAAGGGAATCGCAGCCATCGAGTCCTTGCCTGCAGCAGAAGGGTTAAGGTAAGGTACAAAGCCTTCGTCCTGGAATGGAGGGAACTCCCTCAGCTGCATGGGGTCCCTGGTAAACGTCTGTCCTGGTTAGCATAGAAATGCTGGGGGAAAATACCCCCACTCTGAGAGATTACTAAAACCACTGAAATTAATAGGTGAACATCAACTTGGTCTTCATCTGGAGGATTTTGGGTCGGATGGACAGCTTCTGTTCAGCTGCTGTGAACCTCCCAGGTGTGCGAGTGAAACAAGAGCCCCCCGGAGCCAGGCTCTCCACCAAACCTCATGCGAGCAGGAAAGGCAGCTCAGCCCCCGCTGCCACACAGCCCCGGATGGAACGCTTTCCACGCAGTCTTTTACGCTGAATACTCACGTTAATAATTCATCACCCGCCCTTCAGTAGCACCTTTGTCATAGAAGTATCTTACAGACCCTTCACGAGCTCAAATGACCCTTATGTGCATCATTCCCTGAATTACTACAAGCCATTTGACCGTGAATGTGTTCTTTGGCACCGATCAGCGGATCATTGCCCTTAGCAGTATGGCTACGCCGTCAATATACGTCTGGAGCAGAGACGCGAGCAAGGTGGTATCGAACAGTTAATTTCACATATAGAAATGCATACCTCAGTGGCTTGCAAAACGGGAGATCTCGAAGGCCCTCGGAGGGTTTGCAGAGGGAAGGGCCTGAGCACAGATGAACAAACAGATCCCAACTGCTTTGCACAGAAAGATAAAACGAGGCACAAAGACACGACCACAAATGGCATCATAGGGAAGCGATGAAAAACTGAGTGACTGAGATTTAGCAATCCGGGCACTTTCTTCCTGCTGGGAGCCGCTCACACGATCGCAGAGATAACCAGCAGGCACCCCATGGCACGAGGGACACCTCCAGATGGCACTGGCCTTGCCTTCGGTGGGTCTCCAGCTGTTGACGATGCAGGTGTAAGCCCAGCCTGACGATTGCTAGGGGCTCGGAGGCTTTGCGGCGCAGGGGGATTATTCCACGTTTCTTTTCTTTTTCCTTTTCCTATGGATGTGTTGTTGCCCACAGTCACACGGGACTCGAGGCCAGCCGGACCTCTGGTCTCCCCCCCTATGACTATTTTGAAGTTTCTCCAGCAGGGATGTGTGTGTGTGCCTGTGTGTTTATATCTGTGAGAGAATCTGGGCTACAGAAAAAATCAACTCTGCCCTCATCGCCAGGCCAAAGCCTCCACAAGCCAGCGGCTCCTCACCTCCTTCTCCCTCTCCAAAAAAAGACCCTTCATTTACAATTGCAAACTAAGAGTGAAATAAAATAAGGGGTTCTTCTATTTGCTTTTCAAGCTTTTGAAAAAAGAAATTTTCCAGTTTTTCTCCACAGCAGTGAGCACTTGAAAACATGATCCTTCAGAGAACGAAGGGCCATAATTTCATATTATCATCTGCCTGTCGGAGCCGTGGCTATAAGCCAAACAGCAAATGTCACAGACTGCACTGAGAGGCTGTGAGGATTGCAACACCGCACCAGGAACCACGGTTTGGGACTGGGCATGCAGAGGAAGGGGACTGATAAAGGTTTGGATCCCTCGGGGGAACCGTTGTTCTCTCTTTGGGGATGGCGAGAAGGTGGGCACCTCTCTGAGAGGAGAGATGCTGAGGTGGGTTTCATTGGTGTCACATAGAGAGGAATTTTCTACTTCTTCTTCACTAAAGAACAAGGGAAAAAAGCTTTGCCTTCTGCCGCCAGACATGATCGCTCGCTCCCAAATCTGAAAACAAACTCGCGCAGTAGCTTGACATTTGATCAAGGCTCTACATATCCACCACTGTGGAAAGAAAACGTACCCAAAGAATTCACTCCTTGTCACAGCAAACTCCTGGGTTGGCACCTAAGTGACTGTCAAAGGGTCTTCACTGACATCTCACCTGCTCATAATTTCACAACAAGCAGCCAGCCATGCTTCCTTGCCAGTTCAATCCAGTTTATCTCATCTCCTCCGTAAGGGTGCATTTGCCATCCCAACGCACTTTGAACCAGTTTTATGATTTTATCTTCACAGCAACAAGCCTCTGCCTTGAGAAAGAGCACTTATTAACTAGAGACAGCGTCATTTTCAAAGTGATTTATTTTATGAGGGTTTTGAAATAAATGATCAGTCAGTGATTGGCCATAGGGGAAAAGCGTATAAAAGCTTACCACATGCATTGAACTTACCATCTGGTATCCTTTAAAATCTAGCTTCAGGGTGGCTCAGCTAATTCTTCAGCGCGCACGATGTTCAGAGTGCGCAGTGAAGCATGAATATAAAAGCCGAGTGACATAGCCCAGTAAGAATCACCACTAACTCAAGCTTAATATCTTCTATCTCACTGTTCTAGCCCATCATCAGAGACTGGCATTTTCTTAACTAAAATTGACACTACATTCCATAATTTTAATCTCGTTTAAAAAAAAAAGGAAAATAAAAGCTAATCCTTTTCTATTCTGGTTGGACAGAAAAGGAATGCCTCCACTGTGTCTCGGATTTCCTCCTTCTGAGTAGCTGATGTAAAAGCAGGAGGTACAAAAAAGATACTGTTATTGTCCTCTGAATTTATTGTTTGTGGCATGCACAGCCCTCTGGGCGCGATAAAGTTTCCTGCCTCTGACGCTTGTCACATTTCAAGATCTGTATTATTGCCCCTGAAAAGTACCAAATCGGACTTGTTGGGAAGCCAAGAACTGAAATCCAACGATATATAACCGAGGATCCAACGGGAGCGATCCAAATGCTCACGTTGTCTGTGCTCCTGCATTCCCAACAAAACTAAAGTCAATGCACTCATGAATGGTATGCTATTGCTTACAGTATAGCATTTAAAACCTGACTTAAGTACTGTTTGTTGGTCTTTTACCTCAAAATAAAGGCTAAGGCAGGCAATTATGCCCAATTTTGCCACTGAAAGTCAAGAGAGATGTTGACAAACTGGAGGGCGTGCGGGGGGGGGCACCGGCATGGTTGGGGGGACAGAGCACAGGGCGTATGAAGAGAGGCTGTGGAAACCGTATTTTTGAGCTAAGAGGGAGGGGAGGAGGGAACTCGCTGCAGCCTCCAGCCACCCAGAGCCAGGTTATGGAGGAGGCAGATGCTTTGCAGAGGTACGTGGCAACTGGACAAGCAGCAACAGTCACAAGTCGCAGTGAGGGAAAGACTGATGAGATGCAAGGAGTAACGGTGGTATTTGCAGTGACATTAGGCTGTGGTGAGGTGGGTGTCGGTCTCTTGTCCCAAGTAACAAGCGATAGGACAAGAGGAAAAGGCCTCAAGTTGCGCCAGGGGAGGTTTAGATTGGATATTAGGGAAAATTTCTTTACTGAGAGAGTGGTCAAGCATTGGAACAGGTTGCCCAGGGAGGTCGTGGAGTCACCATCACTGGAGGTGTTCAAAAAAACGTGTAGACGTGGCACTTTGGGACATGGTTTAGTGGGCATGGTGGTGTTGGGTTGACGGGTGGACTTGATGATCTTAGAGGTCTTTTCCAACCTTAATGATTCTGTGATTCTATGAATCTATGATTCTATTTAGGGACTGGACTCGACATCCAGAGAGGTTGTGCAATCTCCGTCTTTGGAGACACTCAAAACTGAGCTAGACAATGTTTGAAGCTAGCCCTGTTTTGAGCTGGAGGTTAGACCAGAGCTTCTTTCCAACCCAAATATTTATATGACGCTGAAGAAAAAAACCAAAGTGGCCTGTACTTGTAACACAAAGGCAACAGCACAGGCCCTGCAATGTGGACCTCTAATTAAGAACTGCCTTCACGTTATCACACCAAGCAGCCTTGCTGAATAATTTAAATAATAGCATTGCAGATCCTACAATGGAGGCACAGAAAATAATGCCTCTTACTAATTGGGAGCCAAATTTCTTTCACACAGCTTCCATTGTCTTCCTTAAGAGCTGCATGCAAGCTCTAAATTTGCCGTTTCATCCCAACTTTTTTCCATTACATAATTTAGAGTGCAAAGTAATGTCTTCCAATAGGATGTGGCCAGGGCTCAGTGTTAGGCCCCCCGAGTCCTATTGCTGGCACTAAGATGGATCAATTGCACACAAATTACGCAAAGTCGTGTCTGCAGCTCTTTTTACAACCTTCAGCATATGCACACACCCAGATGAAGAGTTACTGAAGGAGGGGAAAGCTGTGTGTACAAATAAATATTTGTACAAAAATACATTCTCTTTTCTGCTTCTGCAGAAAGGGGAGTACATTTACTACACATCGGGTGGTCCTAACATCATGGTTGGCGAAGCTGACTGGTGAGGTTATTGGTTAAAATTGCTATCGCAATCTCAGTTTGATATTTAAAGTGAGACATCGTCACCATTGTCAGCTGCATGTTTGCTCATTAATTAAGGTTTCTAATGACCAGATTGCTGTCACCACTGGCAGTCCAGGACACGGCAGCAACCGCCCACGGTGAGGCCCTTTCAAGCGTGGAAAAGCAAAGGTGAGCTGAACCGCTGTGCACAGCTGGAGGAGGAAGATTGATTTCAGTCTTATTTGCTCATTTCTCCCAATGACACCACACCAGAAGCGCTGTTTCTACACGAACTCCCAGTGCGTACTCCCGTACGATGAAAGGCAATTGCAAAATAATTGCGAAGTCAGCATAAATTTTCCATGTCATTTAATTAAATTTGGAGTGAGCAGAGTAACCACATTATCGTTTTGGTCTCTTCTCCCAAGTAACTAACAATAGGATGAGAGGAAATGGCCTCAAGTTGCGCCAGGGGAGGTTTAGACTGGGTATTAGGAAGAATTTCTTGACAGAGAGACCGGTCAAGCACTGGAACAGGCTGCCCAGGGAGGTGGTGGAGTCGCCATCACTGGAGGTGTTCAAAAAACGTGTAGACGTGGCACTTCGGGACATGGTTTAGTGGGCCTGGTGGTGTTGGGTTGACGGTTGGACTTGATGATCTTAAAGGTCTTTTCCAATCTTAATGATTCTGTGGTCGTACCGCCATGGGACTGGGTCTGTAGCAAATACCCTTTCAGTTTAGGTAGTAATGATTTATGCAAAGAAACCAGTAAAAATATCTTGGTTTCATGCCTGTTGCAGCTACTGTAGTGCCTGGGGTCTGCTCCCCGCTGCCGATTTTTCCCAGTCGCTTCAGAAATGGCCGAATAATGACCTTGAAAAGTGCAAACAGATGCGCACTCGCGAGGGGATGGGCACAGGCCACGAGGGTCGGCACATGTTCGGCATTGCCCATGTTCTGCTGAGCTTAACGGAACGGTCCGTCTATGCGGTTACTTGCAGGATTAGCACCATAGCTGGGAGGGGCAGGGCTGGAAGATGATGCGACGTATTTGGTCGCCCTTACCACAAGGGTCTGAGGACACGAAGGTACGCAGGGAGAAGCAATTATCTGAGAAAACCTGCTAAGTTTTCAGGTGGGCCATTCATCCAACATGTGAGAACTGGACGTTTTGGGTAACTCCTAAGTAGAATTTGGTGGGATTCTGTGCTAGCTGAGAGGGAAACCAGACAGCCAAGACGGCGAAGGGCTCCAGGGCACCCTCCCGCCGCTGGAAACGCCCTTCGGCGGGCGGCGGAGGGAGAGTTGCCCAGCATGCACGGCCTCCGGCGCCCCGCGGCCGGGCCGGGCTTCCCCGCCGAGACCAGGGCCGCGGCCGGCGGGAAGCGCCGGGCGGATCCTGTCAGCGCCGCAGCCCCCGGGGGCGAGAACGCACCACGTGACCGCGCGGCGGCGGCGGCGGCGGCGGCGGCGGCGGCGGGCGGGCGGGGGGGGCTGTGGGTGGTGGGTGGGCGTTGTCACGTGGCTCACGGCGGTGTAGGCGGGGAAGGGAGGGGGCGGTGCTCCTTGGGGGTGGGGCCAAGCGGGTGACCTTCCGGGCGGTGAGGAGGTGGGGCGTGTGACGCGATTCCGCTTCCGCCTGGGCGTCGGGGTGGCGGTGGTGCTGCGGGCCGCCGCCTGCTGCCGCGCTCCTGGCCTGAGCCGCGCCGCGCCCCTCCCCTCCCGTCCAGGTACCCGCCGCCGCGGCCTGTCGCCCGGCCGGCCCGTTGACCTGTGGGAGGGAGGGCCTGACCGGTGGGGGGGTCGGGGAGGGAGGGAGTTGCATTCCACACCTCTGCTGCGGGGACGCCCCCGGGGAGCGCCGGGCCGCAGTTGGCTCTTCTCCCCTTCAGCCCCCCCGGGAGAGGGGGATGGGGAGGTGCCGCCGCCTCCCCCAGCCCCGGCGAGCTGCGGAGGGGTTGGTACTCGGGGGTCGCGGTCCTCCTCGTGGCAGAAGCCAGTCTCCCGCGACCCGCCGCCTGGGCGCTTCGGGGTGCCGGTGGCGGCCTAATGGCTGCTGCCGCTTTCGGTTACGTGGGGCCGGCTTTGCTGATGTCTGCGAAGCAAAGGAGGTTGGTTTGTAGCGGATCCCGTTTTACTCTGTGTAACGGTGGTAGCTGCTATGTCTTGACTGGGTAAAATATTTTGTCGGCTTGTATTTATGCTGTACGGTTGTAATCTATAAATGACTGTAAGTGAATGTGGATCGCATGCGAGTGACTCTTTAACTCAAAGGTCCTTCACTAAAGAAGATCTGAGGCAAGTCAATTTTTCATAGTTTATGAGAAGTTGATTCATTTTATCAAATGTTAACATACTTAAGGTAGCTGACTCACTGGGCAGGCTAGCACTGCGTTGTATCAAAGGGTACATTGCTTGGAGAGAGAAGTACTTACCTGAAAAGGTTTTATTTCTGAGAGAGACCTTGTTTCTAGGTGTATTCTATGGAATGTTGATCTGACACTATTCAACCATGTTGTCAGTGAGTGTAAGAACAAAGGGAGCTTTTTTTTTTTTGTTAACCAAAACAAAAACTGACCCACCCTGAAGCTACCCTCCCCAAGACCAGTGGATACCAGTGGCTGATGCAAAAGTTTGTGGTAAATATCAAAGCTAAAAAGCACTTTTAGATACTTTTGAAGCTTGAGTTCCGTCAGCTACATTTTGACTGTGTTAAACCAAGATATGAAAGATGCCAGCTGTATCCATGCAGTGAGACTGTATCCTGAAAAGTAGTTGTCCTGGAAGAGAGCCTTTGTAAAGGAGCAGAAAGGTGTGCAGTTTTGTTTGTCAGTGTTGAGGCTAGAACTGGAATATGACACACAGTTTTGATGTTTTTACCGGGGGGGGGCACACATCAAAACCCCTGCTATGAAGATGCTTGATAGTCACTCACACTCAGGGTCAGTATGCTTATTTCATCCAAAACAAATACAAATAATTAAGCTGATAATTCCTGAGTATATAGCTTTGGTGGGAGGAGAACACAGGTATTCTTTGAATAGCTCTTACAGCAAGTTCAGGAAGATTTCTGAAGAATTGATAATTGGAAGCTAAAGCTATAACTGAGAAAGAAAGCACGCTTTTAGAAATGAGGATGACATGATGAGAATAGGCTCCATAGCTTTCAAGAAAGTTTAGAGGCAACTATGGAAGATATGTTTTAATTATTCTGAGTTGCTGGACCAATATATCTTTTGCAAAATTCACAGGGTAGGATGGTGTGGACAGGAGTAGTCTTTGGCAGAGGAGACTCGCTGTTCTCCAGTGGTTTTGGGTCACAGTTGGCACACAAACAAGCCACCTCAGAAGTGATATATATCTGCTGGGTTTGGAACCATCTGCTTGTGATGTGGTGACCATCTGAAGTGATTAGGTCTAGTCTTGGTGGGGAGGCAGCTGTGAAACTGAATGGCCTGTCATGGGTTGGAACCTGGAACAGATTACAGTTCCTTAGGGCTTCATATTTTATAGGTCTTTCAGACTGAGAAGACCTCTATTTTGAAGAATTATTTTCTCTGATAACTGGTAATTTATAGCAAATGCAACATTTTGGTTGTTGGTCTTAATTAAATCTGTCCTGAAAACATGAAAAATAAAAATCTGACTTCGGTCCATTTTCTCACTCAAAACAGACATGGGAAGGGACAGAAAGATCACCAAATCTCATTTAGCTACTAATGATGTAACTGTTGTTTTATTCCTCCCCTTTCAGTCTGTTTACCAGTTGTCTTTATTCTCCCAATGAATAAGCATGCAGGTCAGACTAAACGATTGTACAGTACACAAGTGGATCGGTGCGGCTGCTGAGAAGGCATTAAGGCCAGCTATAAAATGTTGATGCTTAATGCCTGAAGGTAAAAGCTGCAGAAATTTGCATATTTTAGAAAACATTTAGAAGCTGTCAAAGATTTGGTCTCTCTTCCATTTTATCTGTATAGCTATGTTGGGTAGTTATACTTATGTGGGCAGAAATCTTGTTGTAGATGAGGTTATGCTGGTAGGTATTAGTCATGTTACAGTGACAAAAGAACCTCTTTGCTGATAGAGCCATGCCACCCAGTGGAAATGCAGCAGAGCCTGTTGCATCTAGAAAGCATTTTTCTGTGTTTGAAAGATGATCTTGGAGACAGGAACTAAATCTGGTGCATCAAGTGCTCGAAAAATGTCATACAACTAAAAAAAATGAAAGCAATTGGTGCTTAGTTTTGGATAGCTTTAGTAAAAGAAAGAAAAAAGTGTCTTGGACAGCTCTTTCTAACGGAGGTCTCTAGGGACTGGGGATGAATAAAAGTCAGGAAAGGCAAGAGTATGGGGAACAAATGCTACTGCGTCCATCAGTTTCAGTTGGGCTGCATGTCATTAGAGAGAGTTGAGAGCTTAAAAAACATTATGGAGCAGTTTTATTGTGGAAGCTGGTGGATTTATTATGTCATACGTAGCACCGTGCTTCCAGAAACGGGGTTTTCACGGATCTCTCTGCAAATCACCAGTTGGTCTTCAGTGCTGTTGGTAGAATTAGCATACCATTGCTGTGGGTTCGCAATCTTCTTCCAGCCTGCTGTGTGGAGCCCGGCAGGCTGGCTTGTCTCACCTACTTGATGTTAATTCTCAAGCGTAGTTCATGGGTGTCTGGGAGGCCTTGGACCCTGGTCTGAAGATTGTGCTGTGTATGGCTTCTGGGTAGGTCTGGTGGAAGTCCTTCACGCCTTCCCATCACTCTTCAGGATAAAGGATAAGAAAGATGCTGCTCCTAGATGCTTCCCCCCTCCCAGTTATCAATCATCTTTTTCCCTTGCTTTAGTTTTGCACTCCTGGACATATGTCTTCTCAGAGGTAGCTGAGAAATGGTGCCCTGAGCAGCCCATCTGGAGCTGGCAGGCTCCCTGCTTCTGGAAAGTGGGGGATGTTTCCAGGGGCGGTGGCCTTCAGAAAACAAAGGAAATCTTACCTTACAGCACAGTGGATGCAAGCAGGACTTCAGTTTGAATGCTGACAGTTCTGTAGTCTTTCTAGGCCTTGCCAAATTACTTAAATTCCTGAATCCTCAGTCTTGCACTCATTCTTTCTTCCCCCCTCAAGGGTGGGGGGGGAAGAGTAATTTGAAGTACAGTTTAAAGGTGGCAAAATGGACGTCTGTTATGTGAATCGGCTTTTTTCTGTTCATATCAGCGCTTGTGCAGTGCTCTTCTAGGAAAGCATCAAGAGAAAATGAGAGTCCATTTGTTAACTCTACTGACTCTAAAAATCTACTCAAGGCACCATTCAGTACATTTTTCTAAAACCTTGAGCCCAACATGACCAGCAGGGACTTTAAAATGGAGTTACTTGGAGATCTTCTGGGTGACAGTGTCTCTGAGTCTAATCTGTGAGCATGTGAATGCCTCGGGCAATACTTTTACAAATGTAATTGATATTTCTGTAAGGTTTAGATTGAAATCCTTTATACCAATGTTGAACAACTTGAATGGAATATAAATTCTAGATTTAAGTACAAATTAGCTGATATGTTATCTGAATGTGTCTAATGGTAATTTCACCTTCTTTTTTTATTAAATGAAGATGGCAGTACCCAGATGAAATGTTTAAAAAACATCCCTGAAGTAGGCCATCCTGTCTGCAAGAGGATCCTTGACATGCTTGGCACTGACTCAGTTATGCCAAATGTTGCCAGCAAATGTTGCTGTAGTCTGCTTGCCAAAGTAAAAAAGCCACTAAATCTCATTAGAAGCTATCTTTAACTACACTTTTATCATAAGTCATGCAGCAGAATTGTTTCCTTAATTTTCATGGCACAGAAATGTTTTGGAATTATCTGCTGATAAATATTGGGGATATTTGCTGATATTTTGTAAGCAGGCCTGTTTCAACTGTATTCATCTACCACTCTGACTTGCATTTACTAGTCTCTGTCATTTTGTGGCAGATCATGGGATTTTCTTCTGTGTTCTCCATTAGGTTTGTTGCCTCTCTTCATTCTCTCCCTTGCAGCATATGTTCTAACTTCTTCTGTGGGCTTTTTTTCAATATCTTGTATATCTGTGTTTCAGCTGGTCTTATCCCATCTCTCCATCTGCCTAAAGAAAGGATGATTCTCTTGGCCCGTTTTGGTGTTGCTTTTTGCTAACTTTTTTTTATTGCTTATGAATACATTTACATGTGCACTTATCTAAAAAGTTATTGTTGTACTTGTCTATATTAATGATTGTTTTCCTATATTTAGTGGGTTTTCTTAAACAGCTTCTGTGTCTGTGTAGGTAGATTGAACTACCATGCCATTGAACGTGGTTCATTGCAAAACCTAATGAACTCTTTTAACATAAGAGGCATCTATTGAAGAGAAATAGAGATTTTTCTGATAGATGTCTTTCAAACAGCTGAGCTGTTAATAACAGGAGCAGAAACCACTTCCCTGATGTAGTTCAGTTGGTTTCTCAGCTTTAAACAAATGGTCATTGATCTGAACAGTGTACCTCATCTGATACAAAGATTCAGGTGTTTGTACTTACTTGAAGGAAGAATTGCTGTTATAAGCTAATGTTGGAGCTTTAACAAACCTTCAGATTCATGCAGTTAGTCACTGATTTCCACCAGGGCACTAACTCTGTAGATATGTATTTCTTAAAAGGTTTATTTAAATTATTAGGTGTAACTTGAGAAGTTCACTGTGTTTCCACAGGGGTCTGGGTTGCTCAGTATGGTCATGAATAACTTAAAATGAGGTGAGCAGTGTCTTACACGAAGCTGTTCAGGAAAGTAAGGATTAGGTAATAAAATGGCAGATATAATTCAATGTCAATATATCATATATAATCCAGAGTAGATAAATGTAGAGTGGTGCATATAATTTCCTATAGAAAATGATGGGCTAACCCTTAACACTGAGAAATGAAATATTGCTGCAGAAGTGTCAGTTCAGTAGTGATCAAAAAGCAGATGAAACATTAAGAAGTATTAGGAAGGAAATAGAGGACAAACCAGCACATAATCACGAAACTGTATAAATCAGTGGTTATCCCACATCTTGAATTCTGTGTGGTTCTTTCTTGTCATTCATCTCACAAAAGATCCAAAAGAATTGGAACAGCCTCAAAGAGGCAGTGAGAATAATCAAAGGTATGTAATAGCTGCTGCAGAAGGGTCAATGAAATAAGCTAGAGCTCAGCCTGGAGAGGGAACAGCCAAAAGAAAATGGTAAAAAGTCTGTAGAATAATGAGCAGCATGGGCAGGGTGGATAAGAATAGACTTACTGATTTCCTCAGCTGCAAGAATGAAAGAGCAACAACTGAAACTAGTAAGATCCAGGTTCAGAACAAAAAGATTCCTTTTTGTGTTAACAAATAGCAGCCCTGTGGAGCTTCTTGCCAATGGCTGTTGTACCTACAAGTGGGGAAAGTAGACATGTTTGTGGAAGGGAAATTATTTGAGGGTTGTTATTCCATAGAAATCGCCTACAATTTAGGAAGTCTCTGAGCTTGAAATCATTGAAGTATTGGGGTGAGCGTCATCCCTGTTCTTGTTCTTCCCTGCTGTCATTGCTGAACGTAAAACGGGATGCTGAGCTAAACACCCCCTTGTTCTGATCCGGTACTGTCTTAAGATTAGGAATTGTGCAGGTAGTGATAAACTTACAGTACAATTTCAGAGAAGACTCTAGTTTATACGTGCATTATTTACACTATGTAATGGAGCTTGTAAACCTTTTTGTTGGAGGCTGGCTGTACAACCAACCATCCCTGAGGCAAGTCTCTGTGTTAAGTCAGGTCTTCACCATCAACAAAGAAAACAAGGGTTGTTTTTCATGGGGATCAACTTGGCAGTAGTATTTGCACTCTCATATTTTGCATTTTTATTATCTTTCATTGCTCTCCCCTAGAACTTTCTGGCTGCATTGGGGCATGTCCGCCTATTTCACCTGCTCTCCATCATTCTTTCAAGAGTTCTTCACCTCTAGTCAGTATTTGTTAGTGTACAGGGTTTGCGTGGCAAGGTTTTGGTAGCAGGGGCCTATAGGGTTGACTTCTGTGAGGAGCTGCCAGAAGCTTCCCCTGTGTCTGATGGAGCCAACGCCAGCTGGCTCCAAGATGGACCCACCGCTGGCCAAGGCCAAGCCCGTCAGTGACGGTGGCAGCGCCTCAGAGGGAACAGAGTTAAGAAGCCAGGGGACACACACCCAAACTGGGCAGCTGCAGCTGAGGAGAGGAGTGAGAATATGTGAGAGGAACAGCCCTGCAAGCCGCACCTCAGAGCAGAAGGAGGGGCAGGAGCGTCTCCAGGCGCTGGAGCAGAGATTCCCCTGGGGAAGCCCATGGTGAGGCTGGCTTTGACCCTGCAGCCATGGAGCTCCATGGGGGAGCAGATCTCCACCTGCAGCCTGGGGAGGACCCTATGCCGGAGCAGGGGGATGCCCAAAGGAGGCTGTGACCCTGTGGGAAGCCCGGGCTGGAGCAGGTTCCTGGCAGGGCCTGTGGCCCCATGGGGAGAGGAGCCCAGGCTGGAGCAGGTTTGCTGGCAGGACTTGCGACCCCATGGGGGACCCAGGCTGGAGCAACCTGTTCCTGAAGGATGGCACCCTGTGGAGGGACCCAGGCTGGAGCAGTTGGTGAAGAACTGCAGCCCATGGGAAGGACTCACGCTGGAGAAGTTCATGGAGGACTGTCTCCTGTGGGAGGGACCCCATGCTGGAGCAGGGGCAAAGTGTGAGGAGTCCTCCCACTGAGGAGGAAGGAGCGGCAGAGACAATGTGTGATGAACTGGCCTCGACTCCCATTCCCCGTCCCCCTGCGCTGCTCGAGGGGGAGGAGGTAGAAATGAGGAGTGAAGTTGAGCCCAGGAAAAAGGGAGGGGAGGGGAGTTTTAAGATTTGGTTTTAGTTCTCATTACCT
Organism: Phaethon aethereus; assembly: GCF_964289735.1. NCBI lineage: Eukaryota > Metazoa > Chordata > Aves > Phaethontiformes > Phaethontidae > Phaethon > Phaethon aethereus. The sequence continues at coordinate 5,091,941 of NC_138579.1, forward strand.
TACTCTGATTTGATTGGCAATAAATTAAATTAACTTCCCCAAGTTGAGTCTGTTTTGCCTGTGATGGTAATTGCTGACTGATCTCTCCCTGTCCTTATCTCAACCCATGAGCTTCTCGTTATACTTTTTCTCTGCTCTCTAGCTGAGGAGTGGAGTGATAGAGCAGCTTTGGTGGGCACCTGGCATCCAGCCAGGGTCAACCCACCATAGTTAGTCAAACCATATCACTTCAGGTTTGTGACAGCTGCCTTTTTCTAGGACTAATAAATATTGACAAAGCCAGTCAGTTTTCATTGTGGTGAAGCCCTGGAAAGCTCTAAGTGCAGTAGTTTCCTTCTTGAAAAGATAGCATATGACTCTGGTCCCTGTTTTCCACATTGTGAGTGTTGAAAGGTTAGGAGTTAGGTATGTGTTACTGATGCCTTGGCAATGTCTACCTTCAGTTAAAGCTGAAGTCAGTGAACATAAATAAGAGCATCTGCTACCTTTATGTTCTGAAGTAATTGGAGGATAAAGCATCAGCAAACTATAGTTCTTTTATTTCTGACAATAAGATCTGCATGGGGATTTAATCATGTTTTGTTTTAGATGCATTAACTTTACCCGCAAGCAGCCTGCCTTAACTTTTCTGAGTCCCAGTTTAGAAAAGACCTTGAATACTTCACAGGCATCACTGTCTGGGTAGGCTGCCTGCTCAGTATGAATATTTGAAATATTTTTTCTTAGTATAATGTGACCCATTTACATTATATGTCGGTCCTGTCTTTGAGATGAGATGGGTAAAGGCTGAAGACTTCCCTTTTCATGAGAGCTTTATCAAGAGGAAAGTATTTGGGTAGCATATATCTGTATGGGCCGCTGCTAAGAGGTGCTGCCAGTTCAACACTTACTGTGGTTTGAGACAAATGTAGCGTTTGTCTCATGAACGCTTGCTTGAAATACTTTTATTATTTTCAACAAATTTCACTTTATCTTACCTTACTTTTCAGCAAAATGTCTGGAACTGATGATTTTTCGGTAAGTAACAGTTTTTCTTTCCTGAAGATCAGCCAGTTGTGTTACTTCCTTCTAAAAGTTGACATACTTTTTCAAGAAGAAGGGGAGCTTACAGTTGAGAGGCAATTTCCTCTGTATTGCAGTTGTGGTGTTTTCCTTTTGGGTAGATGTAGCAATCTGTGGACTAAACACATGAAGCTGCTAGGTGCCTTGTGGGTTCTTTTCTGCTGTGATATTAATAAAGGAGCTGCGCTTTAATAGTGTCAGAATAGCTGTAATGGAAATCCATGAAAATCTTTTCTCTTTGGATTTGCGCTGAAATTGCTTATTTCTATTTGTGGTAGGTCGCCTTTTATCTTTGGTTTTCTAACTGCAGCATGTCAGAATGCCTCTTCTGCCTTAATGATAGAATCTGCACAAAAATGAATGTAATCATCTCTGTGCAGCAACAAAAAGCTCTCTTCCTCCTGTTTTGGCAGCTGAAACATATACATGTAGTGGGTGAATGTCTGCAACTAGTAAGTCCAGTAGACATTTTACATTCTCACTGATGCTTTATCTTTTAGTTGGCAGATGCTTTACCAGATCAGTCACCTGCTAAAACCTCCAAAGTGAGCAGTACAAAACCTGGTCAACAGCCTGGTCAGCCACCGCAGGGTTGGCCAGCTTCGAATCCTTGGAACAACCCAAGCGCTCCCCCTACGGCACCAACCGGACTGCCACCAAATACATCTGCTTCCAGCGTGCCATTCGGACCTCCACCAACAGGAATGTATCCTTCAATGCCCCCTGGACCGCCTGCTCCATTTCCTCCTCCTCCTACTGGACCCTCTTGCCCTCCTCCTGGTGGTCCATATCCACCCCCAACTGTGCCAGGTCCTGTCCCACCAGGGCAATATCCTCCACCAAATATGCCCTTTCCAGAGCTTCCAAGACCTTATGGTGGTCCAACAGAGCCAGCTGCACCTCCTGCTCCTGTTGGGCCATGGGGATCCATGCCCTCTGGAGCATGGGGACCAACAATGGGAGGGCAGTATCCTGCACCTAGCATGCCATATCCACCCCCAGGGCCATATTCCACTCCTACCCAGACTCCAGGGGCTGCACCAACAGTACCATGGGGTACGGTCCCACCTGGAACATGGGGACCTTCACCGCCAGGTCCATTTCCTCCACCCACAGGATCATATCCAGCTCCAGGACTATATCCTACGCCCCCTAATCCTTTTCAAGTGCCATCTGGTCCTGCTGGTGCTCCATCAATGCCTGGTGGTCCCCATGTGAGTATTTAATTTTGGTCTTGAACTCCTCTAAAATGTTATGCTTTTAAGCGTGGAAATTTTTTGGCATAAGACCTGTTAGCGCAGGTAAGGAATTTCAGCACATCTGTCTTATTTCTGTAGTCAGCGGAATAATAGCCAACACCTTCTTAAATGGTTAATTAAATATACTGGAGTGGTTTAATTATATCAAGTTGGAGTGTGCCTAAGCATCATGTTGCAGTGGTCTTCCGCTACTTGGAAAGCCCTCTCTAAAAGGCAAAAAAGAGGGGAAAGCCTTGTAATAATTTCTGAAAGAGAAAATATTCTAGTCTCTGTATGCTAAAGAGATTGCTTCTAGGGCACGTAGGGAGGGAATAACAAACTATAAGGATGAATTTGGTTTTTAGTTAAGAATTTTTGTAACTGTGAATTAACTGCTTTGTGAAAAGCCTGTATTGACCATGAATTATTGTCTCTTGCAGCCTTACCGTTGAATACATTCTGGGCAACAAAATACTGTAGCTTTCCACCTTCATCCACTACTTAGAGAAATTTTTACAGTTTTTGTTTCAGTAATGTTTGGGGCTATGAAGAATACTTGCCTCTTGTATGTGCGTTTGAGGTATGAAGGAGCAGTTTGCATAAATTACCTTGCTCATACGCTGGCATAATCGTTTGGTTTAATAAAATGAACTATGAAGAGCAGAAACAAAACTAACATCTGTGGTTCTTACTTTGGCAAGTATTCCTTGAAAAAATGGGAGTTGCCAAGTAAGGATTATAAAGAATCAGGCCCAAGGACTGAAAAAAAAGTTAATTCTTAAATTTCCATGAATGCTTTAAGTCGTGTTGCCAGACTTGTGCTGGTCACTGAATGGATGGATAGTCATATTTTGTCTATTTTCAGGTTGTTCTAAAATGTCAATAAAAAGTGTTTCAAGATTTTTTCAAGAAATGTAATTTTTGAACATGCTACAGTAATTCAAACTAAAGAGACACAGCATGTGAACTTGAAGGTTTTCTCAGCATTTTGTATATACTCAAAACAATTGCTCAGTCTGGGACTACGGAAGACGAAGATAACGCATTTGAAATACTTGGTCTGACTTGTCAGCACATTGCTCGTGTTCACAAACAGGCATTTATATGCAAATTAAATAACCTGGATGTGCAGTTAACTTTGAATCAACAAATATGAGTTTTATGCATGCAAATGAGAACATCATTTTGCCAGTTCTCATTCTGTGGTGGTTGGAAGTTTGGCTTGGTCTATGTAAAGAGGAACTGATTCCCACCTAAGTAAGGTACTTCCCTATTTCTAACCTGGGTTCTAGTAATTTAAAATTTGACTTTCCTGCTGGGTTGTGTAAACTCTACAGGCTTTTCCAGAGTCCCTGGAAACTTAGCTTGAACATAAAAGGTGAAAAATAACCCCAACCTGATGATTCTCTTCCTGGCAGTTTTTGGCATGGCATTTAGTTCTATGTGTACAGAGATCCTTTGTACCATCCTTTGCCACAGTTGAGAATGAGGAGATCTCACTGGGGCACTGCTGAATATTGTAAGAGGGAGAAGTCCTCTTTTCTCAGCTAGGTGTCTGCATACCTCACTGAGTAAGTGTATTTGGGAGTAATTGAATGTCTAGAAGCCTGTGCACTGCTGTGTAGCTGTCTCCCCTCTGAAGGGGCACTGCAGTAAGTTTTCATATTCTTGCCATATCTGTGCAAAGAGCATGCAAGGGGTTTGCTGCAATGCTAGTTTAGCATTGCCAACGCAGCCATGTGTCAGTGAGGAGTTCTGGCACACTTTGTGGTACTTCATAGCCTGGACTTAGACCATGGACAGTTTGTTTTCATCCCCAGCTGGGGATATCCTAACTTAGCCTCTGTAGGTAGAATTAGGAACAAATTTTGCTTAACATGGTAGCTCATTAGGGAGTCTTTGTATCATGGAACTGTGAAAGCGAGTTAATTCTCTTCCAGTACCTTATCGTGGCTTCCTGCATGCATGTGATGGACTTCTTAAAAACAAACGGGGTGACCTGGTGGTGATGCTTGTTAGTAGTCTTAGCCTTTATGGCAAAGTCCTGCAATATTTTTGCAGAAAAAAGCAGTCATCTTAGCTGTGGCTATTTTAATCTAGTGTCATGACAGGTACGTGTATTTCTTGTTTCAGGAAGACAATACTGGAGCTGAACAAAAATACTTACCATTCCAGCTTAAACTTAGCATCTGTAACCCTAGAAATAGGAACCAAAAGTGCAAGTCTTCATTAACCTTAAACAAGCCCCAGTTGCCTTTTCCCTCCGTCCCCCCAACAACAGCAAACTTGGCTTAGGTCTTGGCAAGACTGATTAAAAATCAACAAAGGAGAACATTGACCACATGTGCTCAAGTGCTTTTTTGATACCTGCAGCCTTAGATCATAAATCAATGTAATGAAAAAAATTATTCCAAATGAATGGATCATGCAGTAGCAGCACTCCAGTTTGAAATTCCACTGGCCGTATGTCTTTGCAGGGAATGGGAAGAGGTAGGAAAGGATAAAGCAAACGTAGCAAGTGATGATTTTTGGAAAGGGGATTTGTAAAAGTAACTAGACTTCTAGGTTCTTCCTGAAATAGGCAGGATTTATTACTGGAACATTTAGGCTAAAATTCAGTATATATGGGATGTTTTTCAATGTATATTCGTATTTCTTGAGGTCATGAAAACTGTTTCATAACCCCTTTGTTTTTGTGAGCAAAGTTCTTTGCATAGCAGTGAAAAGGGTATACCTGTTAATCTATTGTGTAAAGAAAAAAAAAAAACCCAAAAACAAAACTCAAGTTGTCACTATATACTGTGTAGTAACTTTATCACATGTTATGTCAAGTGTGAGCAACTTCTGGCCTGAAGCTTTTGCAATGGAATTTGTACATTTCTATGCATCATTTGAGTTAAATTGCTGAGAAGTTCGTTTTGACTTGTGCTTTGAGATTGACATACTGCATTTGTTTACAATATGAAATATAAGCAATCACATCTTTAAAGTATAGATTATCACCTGCTGCTGTATTTTCTTTAGATGAAACAAATATTGCTGTATGATAGTGAGAAGCTATAAATACAGGATTTGATATTTTTTTGAAAATGCTGTCACTTTTGTATAAGATTAGACATTAAACGTATTTTCAAGACTGTTGTGTTTACTGTTTTTCAATTGCTGTTTTTGACATGCTTGTGTAGACTTTTGCCTTGAATGAACAGTAAAAATAGGACATCCTTGATTTGCAAAGACTGAATATAAAATCAGAATTATTTGACTTCTGTGAGTGTTTTTCCTCTTCCTTTTGTGACTGTTGCAGCCTGTGCATAAGGCATGTTAAGTGCGGATGCGGCCATTGCTATATTGTAGGAGGAATGGGACTTGCTTTTTACCTGTGAAGAGTGTGGTGTGGATTTTTTTCTTGGCTCTGAACAATCCCTGTGCTAGATTGACAGACGGGGATGTGGTAAGTGACCTGCAAACCAGTGTTTTTATACAGGGATAGGGTGTATAGTAGTGTTTGAGAAACTCCAGGGCTTGGCAGTGGTGTGAACTACAAAGTTTGGGTATCACTCATCACTACATTTATATTCTTCCTGTGTAGTGGCTTGCAGAATGGTTCACACTGAGCTGGCCAATGCCACTACCTTTGTCTACACCTTCACCCTTTCAGGAAGGTAAAAATGGCAGCAGTGAGCAGTGAAGAGTGGAAACAAAAATATTTATCCACTTTAAGTCTTAGAAAACAAGCTCCTCAGCCTGTGCACCAGATGTAGCCCTTACATCTGTTAATAGAGCAATACAATGCATGGCCAATGTTTTACCTTAACAGGGTTCAGCTGTGGGATTGTCTGCTCCTCTGGATTCCTCAGATGAATTGTCTCTTGCAACTCATTTGCATTGGTAGAGATGAAGACATGGGTATGCTGATCCAATTATGTTAATTGCTTACTGCCCTGCAGGCCCAAAAAAACTTTAATTGGGTTTTGGGGGAGCATCTGACAAGTGATACTTATCTACATAATTCTTAGGGGTGTTGTTAGTTTTGAAAAACTATTCCAGTGGTATGTGTGTGGTTAGATCCATGATGTGGGATGTGTTAGTTCTGGTCTACTGTTGTGCAGGCAGGTGCCTAAACTCTGTGCAGGCGAGTTCAGACCTGTTCCTGTGCGTAGGCATCGATTCACTGACCAGCCTGTTTAAAACTGCCTCCACTCTGTCCAAAGGGTGGGATGGTGATACGAAGGTTGTGTAATAAGAGCCCTTAAGCTTCTGAGTAAGGACAAAACTTTTCATACACATTTTTCTTAATAGTGGCTTTCCTATTTGTGAAGTTAAGCACAAAATTCTGATTATTAGAATGCAATTTTATACACTTCAAACAGCCGTTATTCACCAAGCACAGAGTAGATTTAGTACATCAAGTGTCATCTCGCACATCAAGAAATGCAAGTTTCAAATTCAATATAAGCACTAGCTTAATATAATATATAAGCACAATCAAGTAGCATGTGCTGCAAGATTAACTGCCACTGCCTTACATGACGTAGTGCACTTACCCCTGCGTTGTCTGGAGAAAGATCTCGAGTGGACTTGGATCTGGACATGCTCTGTGGGTGGATATAGGCATTTGTGACGCTGAGAGGAGTGAGCTCTGGGCTCCACCCGGGAGTCACCCATGGCTGGGTGCGCGTGCCGCTTGCGCACAGGCGGAGGTCATGGTCTGAAGGGGGCTAATGGCTGGAGGGATGTGACGTTTGCGTACTTCATCTTGGATCTGTTTTTTTCCAGGGTAGTTGTGGGAGAATCACCTGTAACTTTCCCTCTGCCCCCACAATTCAGTGGAATTTGAGTTAACTTGATCTAAAAACGTGTGTGCATGCACATACCCATCAAGGTGGTCACAGCAAGGTAAAACTTTCTTTTTTTGGCTGCAGAATCTCTTGGGCGTGTGGGAAAGCCAACGTTAAAAGCTGTGTACACCACAGCGGTGCGCTGTTGAAAGTACTTTTGTTTCAGAGATCTGCTGGTCAAGCTGACCCATTTGATGACAGTAAAGATGGAAGAATGGGGACTTTGTATCCCCTGTGCAGCAGATCACAAGTTACAGGAAAGCGGTTACAAGTTACACCCAAATCAGTAGAAAGGGATAGTCAGTGCAATGGTACAAGCCCTTCAGTTCTATAGTATCACTTTCTGAAGAGTACCCTCCCTGTTAGATCAGAGATTGAGAGATAAAATGGCAATACTCGTCTTTCTGTCCTCTTTCCAGCTTTCTCATGACGCTCAGCAGGGAAGGGCCATGCTGTGACGTTGCTTGACACGCCTTTGGGTTTAATTTCAGATCCTGGCTCTGTTGTCTGCAAGATCTTACCTGATCTTGCAGATTCATGTTCTTAGGGTGGAGGTTAGAGGAGGGACTTCTTGTAGCACTTAACCCTTAAATGCCTGCGTCAAGCTGTGCCATCAGCCACTGACTTTGCTTCACTTGGCAGTAATGGTGGCTTAATATACATCTCCCTGGCTCTTCCCTCTGCCACCACCCCAGTTACCTTCTCTGATACAAGCCCATGTACTTCCCACAGGCTCCTCTACTGAGCAGGGCAGAGCAATGTAAATGGGACCGTGGCCTTGGTGAGGAAACACTTGTATTAGGTGGTTTGTCAGTGGGAGGAAGCTCATCTAGAAGAGGGTCTGGAGCACATGTCCACCATAAGCATGTCATTTCATGCTCTGCAGAGGAACTCATCTCTCTGAGCTAGAGAGGGATCCTAGGGAGGATGAGCTATTTTAAATTAGGAAAGGTTGGATCTTGGGGAAGGTTGGGTGAGAAGTTGGGTCCCCTGCTGTGCTTCATCCTGTCACTAGCTGTTCCCGAGTGATGTTTAGGCTGGAGCTGGCACCCTCACTGTGAAACAGGGGGAATTATTTAGAGTTCAGGTTTAAAGAGGAAAACTTCCTGCTGATGGTGGAGACTCTGTTCTAAAGCAAACACCAGCTCATATTGCTGCAAAATTGGATGATGGGGTCAGTTTTAAGCAAGAGACCAGCACTAAGGAGAAACTTTTTCACCATGAGGACAGTCAAGCGTTGGAGCAGATTGCCCAGAGAGGCTGTGCAGTCTCCATCCTTGGAGGTTGTGAAGGCCGGCCTGGATAAAGCCCTAGGCTGAGCTCAGAGCTGGCCCTGCTCCGAGCAGGGATTATGCACCTCCTGATACCCCTTCCCACCAGAATTGCCCCATGACTCTAAGACGTTCATGCTCTTCCATGTCTGATTAAAAGTGGATAAAAGGATAAAAAGAATTTATCCATTCTTGAAACAAACTTAGAGGGTGGCAAATGACTGCAGATTTCCTCTGTGACTTCTTGGGCTTACTCTGGCTCATTAATGCAGTGTTGTTCTGGGGTAGATCTATGGCTTCTGGTGGGAACCCAGTATGTGCTAACGAGGGGTCATCTGTCAGGATAGTCCATTTTATGAAGCTGTTAACAGATGATGAAAAGTAAAACTGCATTATGGTGCCTTTTCACAAGAACCTGCTTAATTTGCATGATGTGCAAAGCTTTATATAGTGCTTTGTATGGCAGAAATCGTTCAGAGAGGTTTTGAATTCTGTACTTTCTAATTCGCCTGTATTCCCGTCAGCTGTAGGGCAACACCCTCCAGCACAGAGAAGGTGGCAGAATATCCTGTTTTAAGTTTGTTTAGAAGTGGGAAGAATTAATGCTTTAATATCCCGGTGCCACTTCGCACTGCATGTTGGGCTGTGTAAAGCTGGAGTTTGTTGGTGCTCCTCAAGGAGACAGAGTTGATTATCTCGAAAGCTTTTTGATACAGGCAATTTTAAGTCTTAGCAGCTTCCACTTCACTCTTTCACGTCTGCATTTCAACCTTGATGCTGTCCCTGTTTTCCTGCTTGGAAAGGCGAGCATGAGCAACGCCACGTAACCTGGAACGTGGTGGTGATCGCATCGGTCGGTCTGAGCTGCCACTGCCATCCTCTTCTTCTTGATGCTCTCCTGTCGGTCTGTTCTGTCTGTCAGAGTAAGTAGTTGCTATAAAGAGAGCGTCTGTAGAAGGACACCGAGCAAAATCCCCTCTGCGTGATTCAAAGAAAAATCAGATGCTGGAAAAATGCCTTTACCCAACAGCCATGGGCTCAAATCACAGTGTGGTCCCTCTGTTTTTTTTGCTCTCCGAGCTGGTAGTTGCACATCCACCATCCTGCTGCCATCAGCAGAGGGCAGTGATGCTGCTCCGAGCTGTCTCCTCGGCAAGTCCTCCCTGGCAGAGAAGGCTCCATCTGACATTGATTATTTTTAACATCGAACTTGATAAAAATGGGGAAAATGGCTTTAGTTTAAAACTGTTACCCCTTGTCCTATTGCAACAGGAGCTTTTTAGCAGGGCCTGTAGCAATAGGACAAGGGGTAATGGTTTTAAAGTAAAAGAGGGCAGATTTAGACTAGATCTGAGGAAGAAATTTTTCACAAGTGTGGTGAAACGCTGGCCCAGGTTGCCCAGAGAGGTGGTAGATGCCCCATCCCTGGTCAGGCTGGACGGGGCTCTGAGCACCCTGATCGAGTTGAAGATGTCCCTGCTGATGGCAGGGGGGTTGGACTCGATGGCCTTTGAAGGTCCCTTCCAACCCAAACCATTCTGTGATTCTATGATTCTCTAAAACCAGCAATGTTTTAGGGACTTACAGTGCTATTTGGGAGATGGCGTTGGAACTTGCATCCAGACTCGTATTAAACTGCGTTGGGTCTGGCTTCCCCAGGAAGAACACCAACACACTGCTCACAAGATTTAAATCTGAGCCCTGTTTAAGTGTAAGATTTCGTAGGAGAATGAATTTCTGTGCTCTGCAAAAATCTAGTATCAAAAGCAGTGCAGCTAAGAAGGGAAGCCTGCTAATCTGCCAGGGACGCTTGCAAAGCTCTTCCCTTTCCCATCTCTTCTGGTTTCCCAAACCACCATGGTAAAAGCCACCCATGGTGGTTACACCCAGGGATCTTAAAGGTCTTTTCCAGCCTAAATGATTCTGTGACTGTTGTTGTAATAAACATATTTTAAAGTAAACTCTTCAGCGTGGTTGGTATTGCTTCTGCCTTTCTGCTGGATCAGGCTGAACTGTCTTTCTTTGGTCTTAACATTTTCTTTCTGATGCCATGTGTTCGGTGCGGTGTCGCACAGGGCTTTGACTCTCCTTATCGAGCATCTTTCCCATGGCAGAGCTGGGGGCGAGAAGCTGCTGGGGCCCGGTTGGCTGTGTGAGCCCCTCACCTGCCTCCTGGGTCTGCTGGTGCTACACCCAAAGAGCCAACAGGGTCAACACCCTGGCTTGAACTGATTCAACCCCCTCCTGCAACACAGCACTGTTCCTTTTGGCTTTTTAGGCTGGATTAGCTTTCTGTAAGACTGAATGAGTTGGCTGTGTGTTTGGGCAAGCACAGAGCATGGCCAAGAAAAGCACCGGGACCTTGTCTTTTTGGTGGCAACAAGCCACGAGTGTCTTTCACTCCATTTACACAGGCATTGGGGATCGCTGTAGGGATTTCCCATCCGGTTATTTAATAACGATAAGATGAAAGACCTTCCGTAAGGGCCCTGGGCGGCGTGCTGTGCAGGCCTTGGTGTGGCGGAGGAGGTACTTACTATTAAGTTCAAAGCCAGGGAGCTGTTTGAGGACTTTGGTAAATCTCTATTGACACAAATTGCTGCAAGACTCGTTTAATGCTTGGAAAGCAACTTAATGCTCAGATTGGCACATGTCAAGTGTAAAGTGCTTCTCATTTATTCATCTTTAATAATATAAAAGCTTCCAGCTGTAGCATGGTTTTGCTCATCTACAGCATCAGCGTTAGAAGCTGTGTGAAGAAGCTTCCTGGGGGTGGACTGGCCCTTCTCCTGGCACCGTCAGAGCGGGAGGGAACTGGATGAGCTGCCCTTTCGCACCGGCACTCCTTTTTTCTAGAAGGAAACTGCAAAGGCGGGAGTTCTGCTTTGGGGTCTAGAGAGAATAAAATGGAGGTTGCCACAGGAGAAAGAGAGCAGGTCCAGACTTGCTCGTACTCGTGAAGGTACACATGAGCAGCAGCACCGATGGTGCTGCGTCAGCACTCTGTAGCTGCTGCTTTTGCTTTCTTTACCGTCAGACTTGACTTGCTGAAGTTCTCAACCTTCCTCCGCGTTGAATTTTTGACGAGCGCTAGAGCGAGGCGACGTGGGGGGTGCGTGTGAGCAGCCCAGCCAAGGAAGCTCTTGAAGGAACCATGTCCCCCCAAAAGGGCTGCAGGAGGAGGAGCGGGACCGTCCGATTCTCGGCGGGAGGCTGCTTTCCGAAGTCCTGGGAGGACATCGCATCAGCCTGGCAGGCCACGGAGGAGAGTCCCGTTGCCCGCTTTCGCCGCGACGCTCGTTTTTATCGCTGCGGAGAGGTGGCGGGTCGGAGGCACGCAGGGCTGACACCGAAGTGCCACCCCGGGGAGGTGCAGCGTGGGGCTCGGCAGAGGCATCTGTGGCGCTCGGAACCTCATTCCTCTGTCCGAGAAGGGTGGTGACGTCGTTGACGTCATCATCGCGGTTCCTGTTCCTCAGCCTGGGAGGCTGGACAGGGAGGAAGGAGAAATGGCGGTTGAATTTAACCCTTTGGGATTGGGCCTCGGTGGTAGATCTGCATCCCGAACGTCGCACGCGATGCTTGCCGCCGACCCCACACTCGAGTCAGGCCACAGAAGTCATGAGACCAATAAAATCATGCGGGTGTGCGTTGTGCTGCTCTGTAAAGGGGAGTGGATCTTGCGCCATCGAGCTGCTTGCCCTCTAGATTAATTTCTTCCCATTAATTCACCGTCAAGACGACGAGGGAGAAGCAGCTTTCTGTTTATTAATTTCCAATGAACAGTTTAAAATTATTCCTTTAAAGTTTTTTAACTTTACAGAGATCGATCTCCCTCTGGGGTGGGGTTTTTTGCCTCTGGGAGGGTTGGTATCCACAGGAATAGAAGATGGTGGACTTGGCAGTCTTAGGTTTACGGTTGTACTCGATCTTAAGGTCTTTTCCAACTGAAATAATTCTATGATTCTATGCAGAAGACATTAACTCCTGACGTAAGTCAGCGTAAAGGGCAGCAGGGCCAAATACAGGGTTGATAATTACGAGTTGTAATTGCAAACTCTCATTTATATATTTTTTAATGTGTGTAGATCTATATTGTATGTACAAAAATGTGTATTTTTTTTTAAACTGTTCTTCAAACCAACCCTCAAGCCTTAAGCAACCAAACTCAGCATCCTCCTGCCCCTCTCTGTCCCTGCCCGAGCGGTGGCACGAGGTGGCTGCTGCCCCAGCCCTCTGCTCTCGTATCGCCTCTGCTCACTCTCCTGGCTTCAAGCATCCAGTCTCCATTAATTAATTCTTTTATCCGCTCAGTCTTCTGCAGTTCTTCAGCTTGAATGGCTTCTTTTAAACTACCGTAGTATGTACTTAACTAACCTGTGATGCAATGGCAGGCGAGCCCCTCGATAAAGAGCCCTCAATAGACGGTAGCGCTTCGAAAGTATTGCAGAGCAGCCTGTCGAAGGTTGTTGCTAGAGGAAAATGTTTAATAATGCGTGTTGCCGTATAGTCAACGGTGCCTGAGTGTCTTGGGGACCCAGAGCTGGTGGCTGAGTTACTCCCAGTCCTGGACCGACCCTGAGCCCGTTGTGGAATGTAGCTAATTAGCTGCTCTCGAGCCTCATTGCTAGGTTGCCATTAAATATCACTTGGCTCTTGCATGATACCAGGTAAATGGTGGGCATTTTAAAATGAGGGAAGTAAATTGTGTTTAGAAGATGTGTTTGGTCACGGTGAAGGGCAAGTCAGAGAGTACATCCCTAAGAAAAGGCATGACCTGGTGGCCAAGCCGTCTGCCAGGGTCCCCCGTCTCTCCCATCCCTTGGGTTTGCAATTCAGGGCTTTGCAATTTAGCACGCCGTACCAAGCGGGGCTGCGTTTTACATTAAGAGTCTGGAGAAGAGGAGGCTGAGGGGAGCCGTCATTGCTCTCTACAACTACCTGAAAGGGGGTTGTGGTGAGGTGGGTGTCGGTCTCTTCTCCCAAGTAATCAGCGATAGAACGAGAGGAAATGGCCTCAAGTTGCGCCAGGGGAGGTTTAGATTGGGTATTAGGAAAAATTTCTTTATGGAGAGAGTGGTCAGGCATTGGCACAGGCTGCCCAGGGAGGTGGTGGAGTCACCATCACTTGAGATGTTCAAAAAACGTGTGGACGTGGCACTTCAGGACATGGTTTAGTGGGCATGGTGGTGTTGGGTTGATGGTTGGACTTGATGATCTTAAAGGTCCTTTCCAACCTTAATGATTCTGTGATTCTATGATTTCTAAAGCAAACTGGATACACATGAGTGCTTAATCCCCCCCAAACCCAAGTATATGCCTGTTTTTGAGAAATTACTATTTTTTTATCCACTGTCGAAAAGCAACCAGCCTCGGGTTGCAAGGCTGTGCATCACAAGGCGTTGTTGCAACACCGCAAGCGAGAGACGCAACGGCTGTGACTTAACGTCTCCTACAGAACCGGTGCGTTCCTGCCCTGCCTTGCTCGCTTCGTCCTCTGGCAATAAACCCAGCTGCTCTCTTTTCTCCGTCCCGAGAGGCAAAGCTTGAAAACGAGAGTTGCCACATCTCCGTGTCGGACCACGTGAGTCACAACACGGTGACTCAGAGGAACTGGAGCGAAGCAAAATGCGGCTGTTTCATAGCTCTGCGTGCAAAGGGCTCTCGGCACCCACCCCGTGAATGCTGAAGGGATGCTCACTCATGCTCCTCGCTGCTGCTTGGTTTATTTAAGTGATGAAATTAGCTCCGATTTTGATTTGTGTTTTCCCTTTTGGTCAACTAATTTTTTTACCACCGCGTGTCTGTTGCATAACTGGAAGCCCCAAAGCTTATGGCATTGGAACTGGAAAAAAACAGGCAAACCTCTCCGGTAAATGTTTGGAGCCTTCGAGTGAAATCCTGAAAATAGCAGTACAGGTTTCTCATGAAAGTACCTCTTGCCAAAGAAGTTGAGATCCTTCAATATTACTGGCTTAAATCCTCTCCAAGTCTCTTTCTTTGCCATAAAACATGCCAAAAAGATATGGCAGTGCCTATTTACAGCGGAGGGGCTCGGGTGCTGCGAAAGGCAAGTGAGGCAGCACGCCCTATTTACGTATTTCCCCGAGCGGAGCATCCTGGGGAGGCCGCTCCCTCGGACGTCCCTGGCATCTCTCACCAGCCTACAGCATTTTTGCACTCAAGTGTGGTCTGAATCCCTGTGACAAGTACTATACAAAGCTGAAGGATGCCAAAATCCAGGCCGGTGCCCCAGCAGAGAGGAGGCTGCCCCTCTTTTAAAGCCCAGTGTTGTAGATAAGCAGAGGTGAACTGCAGGAAGTTATACCAAAATTCATTAAAACCAAACTCAACAGATTTTTGCTTTTATTTCAGTATCAACTGCAATATCAGCTAAGCCATTTAGTTCAGCCACTGCCTTAGAAGTAGTTTCTACGTCTTTAATGACACCAGTTAAAGTCTGTGTCCCTTCATAACATGCTTTAATTTTTGGTCAGCCCTGAATTGGTCAGGCAGTTGGACTAGATGGTCGTTGTAGGTCCCTTCCAGCTGAAATTATTCTATTCTATTCTATTCTATTCTATTCTATTCTATTCTATTCTATTCTATTCTATTCTATTCTATTCTATTCTACTCTACTCTACTCTACTCTACTCTACTCTACTCTACTCTACTCTGCTCTATATCCTATCCTATCCTATCCTATTATAATTCTATTCTACCAGCAGCACGGTGCAGCAGTTCAGAATTTCAGCATGTGAACACGCCTTTTTCTTTTCTATTGCTTTAAGCCGTGAAGCCAGTTGAGCAAATAGGAGATGATTCACCCTCAACCTGCAGTAAAATTGTGCTTGTGGAATTTATAGCTGCCGCTAGCAGCTTTCCAGTGCCAGTCCTCTGCCGGCCTTGCTGCCTCGGGGGAAAATCAAAGCTTTTTTGGTTTTTTGTTTTCCTTGGCAGTCTCCAGAGAGAAACAGAAATGTTCAAAATTTTAAGAAAAATGTGTGTTTTATGGGCTTCAGTAAAGCTGGGGGGATGGAGCAAGAGATCAGCAGACAGCATCTCTTGCAAGACCCACATCTGCCAGTGACTCACGCTGGAGACTGGCACTGTCAGGGCAGGCAGATGAAAAACTTCTGCTGCGTGGAAACAGACCCACCCGAGACATAAAACACGAGAAGCCCGATTTTTATTCTGTTTTTCCCCCGTGTAGTGTTGTCACCACTTAATAAGGGAAATAAAAAGAGATTCTTGTGCTGCCAGAGACCTTCCAGGTTGCGGGGGGGCGGGCACGGGGATGCGCGGGAGCCCCGTGGGCGGCAGCTCCCGTGGTCCCCACCCCGTCCCCGCCCCGAGCAGGCGGGGTCCTGCTGCCGCGTCCGGGCCACCCGCGACTGCCGTGGGATCCCGACCCGGGAGCCGCTACACCGCAGGTGAGTGCATACATCCACCCACGGGGGTCCCGAGTGGGAGCAGGGAGAGGAGCAGCGGGGTTAAAGCGTGTATTGCCTTGCAAAGAAAGGGTTACGGGTGCGCTCCTCCCTTCGTGCGTGGGAGTGGGAGGTGAGACACGCGTGAGCTGGCAGGGCAGCTGTGCCAGGGGCTCTGCGGTTCCTAGCAGCAGCCGGCGCGCACAGGGAGCACTCGCTGGCTGCCGGGGATGTCTGGGGTAACTGGGGTGGCAAATATTAAGGAGCTATAAGGCTGTTTGCAGCCCACAGGGTGCCAGGGTGCCCTGCCAGTGCCCCCAAAACCACGCGGGGAGGTGGGAGTGAGCCTCAGTGTGTGGGAAGCTGGAGAGAGCCCAGAAAATCGCTGCAGAAATAGCGCTGAGGGGAAAAAAAACTTTCTATTTCTTTCCCAAAGCGTTTTTCCGCTTTGCCCTAATATAGGAAATCTTGGGGTGCTTTACAGAGCTCTGCCCTGGGATGTTCCCCGCAGCCGACCCCGCTCGGTGAGAGCCCAGAGAGCTGCCGGGGAGAGAGCCAGTGAGTTCAAGTCGGGCAACCCAAACGGTGTTGGAAACACGAGGTGCCCGAGCTGCTGCCGAAGGGCAGAGCTGCCGGGGCCGCCAGTGGCAGGACCCCCCGTCCCGCGCCTGCCACAGCCCGGCAGCGGGCAGCAGCCGTTTCCAGAGGGAGACGCGTCCAAGAGCTACGACACCGCAGTGACAGAGAGAGGACGGGGTGACCACCCAGGCCCTGGTGTCACCATTTGGTGGCAGAGACATAGTGTTTTTCCAAGGCTTTGGTTAGAAGCACCAAACCGGCCATCCCAGTCCCTACCGGGAGACGGGAGACTCCTGCCACGCCGTCCCACTGGGGCCGTGGCAATGAGAAATCCGTGCAGCAGAGCAAAATTGCTTCTCCTCGAGGTATTGCAGGGGGAAGGGGGGAGCAGTCGGGACCCCTCGCCGGAGCAGCGCACGCCATCGGCAGCCACGTATCTGCGGCTCGACCAAAGCCGACCCGGCTGGGTCCGGCCCCGGGGGGTCTGCAGGAGCTGTGTGCGCACCCTTGGCTGCGCCCTGCAAACAAACGGCAAATCCAAGGGTTTAAAAAAAACCCCAGAAGGCAAATAAAAGCTTTGCGAGATACCAGCTGTTCAAACAGTCTGAGCTTCTGGATACTGGATGAAAGACCGGCTTAAAAATCATGCGGGCTCAGGAGGATGAATGTTTTGCAGGGAAAGGGGTTATTTGTTGACAGTGAAAACTTGAGTTTTTTGTTAGTCCTAAGGCAGGCCAGCCAGATCGGCTGTGACCTTTGTGCATCCGAATGTTTCTTTCAAAGAAACATTTTCCGTCTCTGTTTTCAATTTGGAATTTTCCTTTTCTTCGCCCATTTATGCCTCTCCTTTTTTTTTCCCCCCCTGCCTTCTTTTATGAATGCTGCCTTTGACGGGAGGAATCCAGCTCAGGGCTGTGGCTGTCCCTGCGCGCGGGCAGGTATGCGTTTGGCCCTGCCGCAGCAGAGCGACTCGGGGTGGACTCATAAAACTTGTAAAGCAGCTTTTATCCGCTGGCCCGGAACGGCTGGTGGCACGTGTGTCCCTCCCACGGTGTCCTCTGGCTGGCGTGGGGTGAGCAGAGACGTGTGGGTTTGTGGGGGGGGGCGGAAGGGGACCTCCACCCGTGGGTGCGTGTCCCACGCGAACAGTGAGCACCCCCCAGCCAGGGCGGGGAAGTGGCCAAGACAAAAAGAGAAGCTCACAGCACTGCCCTTTTGGAGGTTTTTTTGCTTTATAAAATGTGTTTTGAGGCTGGAATAAATCTTCCTGACTTGTGAACACAGCAGACCCGGCACAGGCATTGTTTTGGGTGGATCAAGTGCAGAGGTTCACACTGAT
Organism: Phaethon aethereus; assembly: GCF_964289735.1. NCBI lineage: Eukaryota > Metazoa > Chordata > Aves > Phaethontiformes > Phaethontidae > Phaethon > Phaethon aethereus. Next base: position 5,109,698 of record NC_138579.1, read on the forward strand.
CCGTGGGTCTCGGAGGATGAGGGTGCTCGTGCGGTTCATGATACCGCGTGCGGTGCTTCCCGGTGAACAAACACCTGGTGAAAACTCGTCGAGAGGCTGGATGGAGCAGAGAGCTCTCGGGGCAGAGCAGCTCCAGGTCCCCGCAGTCCGGTCCCCCCTCTCCGCTTGACACCAGCAGTGATGGCCATTGTTCAATGTCAACGACGGCGTCAACATCAACCCGGTGGCAGCTGATTTCATCTGGAGGGGGTTTGGGCTGGATTCACCCCCGGAGTGGTTCAGGCTGCTCATGGTGTGATCCTCAATTCCTCCCGCAGGTATCAGGCAAGGGTTTGTTCTGCGGCGCCGGAGCTGCCTGGCAGGTATGCGACGAGGACTCAACCAATTTCCAGCCCATTGTTGCTGTAGACTGTTAACTTCTGGCACAAAGCTGTATTTTTTGGATGATGTGTGTTAAAAATGACTTAAGCATCTTTCGTCTTTTTGTTTTAGGAAAAATGTCAGACGGTTTCTCTGTAAGTATGGATTTTTTTAAAAAAACCTGGGGGCTGTGGTTGTTTAATTGCCTTGAAGTGGGGACCTTTGGCAGGGATGGGGACGTGTCTTTGCTAAATTGCATAACTCCCCAGATCCGCTCCAGTTTTGGAGTTAAAAAAAAAAAAAAATCCAGTAAACCAGCATTTACTGGTTTTCTGGAAACCTCAGCCCAAGCAGTCCCCTCACCACTGCTGGGTTGAGCTCTTGCCCTCGGCGCAGGCCGTAGGCTAGAAAAGTTGGATCGTGGAGGGCTCAACCTGGCCCCAGGATTAATGTCACCCACCTGACCCTCTTCCTCTCCCCTCTGTCCCCAGTTATCCGACGCCTTGCCCAGCAGCAACAATCCCACCCCCTGTGCCCCCCCACCCCAAGGCTGGCCCTCCTGGGGGAACCAGCCGGCTCCTGGGGGGTTCTCGGCATACCCCGGCCATCCGGGCACCTATCCTGGCTCACCAGCAGCACCGGGGACCTACCCTGGAGCACCAGGAGCATATCCTGGAGCACCAGCGCCATATCCAGGAGGACCAGCAGGACAGGGACCGTATCCGGGAGCACCTGGAGCATTCCCTGGAGCACCAGCGGGACCAGGGCTGTATCCTACCCCAGGACAACCGCCCAGCGGCCCTGGGTTTGGGCCCCCTCCTCCACAGGGGGCACCGGCTCCTCCCATGGTAACGGCTCCATCATATTATAAGGGTTTCAGTGTCTTCACTGCCTGGTCTTGCTTGGCCGCAGGAGGGATGCTGGGGGGTGGCGGGGGGGTCACTGTCTCACAGGGCTGTCCCGCTCGCTGTGTTCTCACAGTTACCCAGCCCGTGCCCGAGCATTCGGCTTTTGACATGCATTTTTACTAACACCAAATCCTCGTTGTTTTCCAGAAACTCCCCTTTGAGCTGTCCTTGCAGGCAGGACTCATCCCTCGGATGCTTATAACCATCACGGGGACCGTCAACCCCAACCCAGACAGGTATCAAGGGGTGTCCAGCACCCAGGGCGGGGGCGGTTCCATGGGGTGCTTCTGGACAGAGCAGGGGGGCTGGAATTTGCCTTCTGTTCCTGAATAACACCTGCCTGGTGTAAAATCAAATATTACATGAAATAAATGTGTGAATGCCCTGTCATTGCCTAATGGGGGCTGTGGGGTTTTTTTCTGCATGCTTGCTGCTACTTTTGGCAAGCGCTGTAACAGAGCCCAGGGCTTTTGTAGAAAAAAAGCAAATCCGTTATTGTCTTTGCAGGTTTTCACTGGATTTCAAGAAAGGGAATGACATTGCCTTCCATTTTAATCCCCGCTTTAAAGAAGACAACAGGAAAGTCATCGTCTGTAATTCCATGTTCCAGAATAACTGGGGAAAGGAGGAGAGGACAGCTCCTAGGTTTCCATTTGAAGCTGGAAAACCCTTCAAGGTAACAAAAAGCCAAATCCACGACTGCATGAGCATGTGCACGTGCCACCAGGCGGGACTCAGCTGGCAGCAGCCTTTAGCCAGCACCAGCCTGCTCAAGTCTGTGGCTTAAAACTTCTTCCTAGAACAAATTTGATGGTTATCTTCTGGCTGATTTGGGGTTTTTATTTCAGCTCCAGGTCCTTTGCGAGGTGGATCATTTCAAGGTAGCGGTCAACGACGCCCACTTGCTGCAGTACAGCTTCCGTGAGAAGCAGCTGAATGAGATCACCAGACTCTGCATTGCTGGGGACATCACCCTCACCAGTGTCATGCCAACCATGATATAACTACAGTGCAGTTATATTTGCATTTTAATGCAAACTTAGTGCTCTTAGTATGGCTGTTAACAGAAGTGCCTTCTTACATGAATACTTTGAGGTAATAAAACATACTTTCACAAGTAATACTCATTTTCAATAATATCTCAAAAGACACAATATCCTCCGGCAAGCTGAGTTCAAATGTGGATGTATTTGAATTCTTGCTGTAACTACAGAGAATTTCTTTGCCAAAGGATGATGACTAGGAGATGTTCGATTTGCATGGAGAGGAGTACTTGGGAAAAGCAGCCTGTAGCTTGCTGCCGCTGGTCCTGTGAACTAGGGCAGCAATCTTCAACCCCATCTTCTCTAAGTACCAGACAGCAGTCAGTACCTTGGTATTTTTAGCCTCAGTTGCTCTGCTAGGTAGAACAGTTATTCCTTTTTCACTAAGGGAATCAAAACAGTGCAGCAAAGGACTTTAAGCTCCCCCGTGCAGGGGAGGGGGAGGTGCATGGTCAGGCTGTGAATGGGTTGCACGTAATTCATGAGCCTCTGACCCTGACTAGAATGAGGTATTTCAGAGCTGGAAGAAGCAAAAAAATCTCTCTCCTGGATTATGGCTAGAAAAGTTACCCCCCTCCTTTTTTTTAAAGGCCTGTTCTGCCCATTTGGTGGCCCAAATCAGCATATCCTGAACACAGTTCTCTCCCAAGGAAGGCCCAATTAATACAAGTGTTACATACTCCGTGGAATGGGTCACGAGCCTTGTGCTTCTCTCCCCTCATCACTTCTGTGTGAGTCAAGACCAGTTTCAAGGGTGGGGAAGTTTATTGGCAACTTCACCTCATGAGTCAGGCTGGTAAAAAAAAAAAAAACAAACCAAACAAAAAACCCCTGGTACATTCCCTTCACTGAGTCATTCTCCTGGCCTTGTCTGCAAAACAAGAACAGCGCAATAGCCACTACTCAAGTTTTCAAGGATCTCTTTGACATGTCTCTCATTCCTTTATAACAGTCACTTCATTTATACTGGGAGATGCCAAGTTACGAGCAGCACAGTGTTGAAATTTCCAGCAGACGCGGTAGCCTAGACCAGCACACAGCTAACATTGGCTTAAGTGTATATGTCAGACATCAGAACTCCCTCGTCATCACTATTCATGGCGCAGTGTTGATGACTTAATAGAGCAGGAAAGTCATTAAGAGTTCTCTGTTTGAAACTATGCCTATAAATGGAGTTTAGTAATGAAGAAAGTGGATTCCAGCACAGTAACACCAAATGATGTTAGCTTCCTCTATTTATTTTGGTGTAATCAGTACACAAGCTTCCAGGTTAAAACTAAAGTCAGATGAGCTCCCCCAGCTGTAGTGGCAATGCTTTCTGCTGAGAGATTTGAATTAGCTTTGCTTGGTTTAAAATAAGGCTAGCGGAAGAATGTGTGTATTACACTAAGGTCACCATTACAAGAAGAAGCCCAGTCAGGTATTTGTTAAAAATACTACCACTCAAATATAGAGTATATATTACTGGCATGCTCCTTATGCATAAACATATTACAGTCCAGATAAAAGAATGCATAGGGAACAAGATGCGAGAAGAGGCTGAGGTTAACATGTCAGCTGTTCAGAGAAAGAGGTTAAGAGATTTTCACATGAAAAAACAAAGAACAGGGTTTGGCTTGAAGGTACTTAAGATATTCAACAGATAACTGTGTTCTTAAAGGAAAAAATAATCAATGCTTATTTTAATACACAGCCAGGAAAAGATATTATATGACTTTTAAATCCTTGTTCTGACACAGTTTCTACCATTACAAAGTAAGTGGTTGTTAAACACCAGAAAGACTCCCACAGGAAAGAATTACATGCATCAAAGCCTGTCCCATCTGCTGATTAGACAGAGTTGTTAATGCACAGAATACGGGAGCCTAAGGGGGAAACAGTACCCTCTCAGCAGCGACTAGGTATGAAGCAGTGCTTTGGGGGAGGTAACAGGCTGAGCATTACCCCCAGAAGGTGCCCTCGCATCAGAAATAGGGCACAGGTACAACTAGTCTGATAGGCATCTCATAATAATTCATGAGGTAAGCAAGGTCAGGACAGAAAAGCTTAAAGATTAATAGTTTAACAACCTGAAGTAGACAAGGAAATACTTAAAAGTATACAAAAATAAAAATATTTCAGGTGTAGGCAGCATATGCAATCATTGGATACAGCAGGTATAAACCAGCAAACACCCTGCTACTAATGCACAGCAGTACTTACAGTGCATAATGACTGCACCATAACACGTTACAAAATATTTTAATAAGTTCCACTGCAAAATACTACAGGTATTCATTCACTCAGAACACAGTTCAAGGGTAGCAGACTGTATTCCAGATATCTTCTGTATTTTTTTTGTTTATATAATTTACACATTTTGAATTTCAAGTTACTCTTCATTTTTCCCCAGAGGAAGAAAGGGGAGAAAATACAATAAGGTCACTGACTGCTTCAGCTGCCGCAAGCTTCTGGGCTTTGCTCTTGACTGGAGTGAAGGGAAGTTCAGCATCCAGCATTGGCTGTGGGAGAAATCAGAGTGTGAAGGAAGCGTTGGAGGAACAATTATCTGCTCTGCAAAATGCTGCTGCAAGGACACAGGAAATAAGCTAATAGCAAATTACCCTTTCTCTAATGACATCTATATAAACACCCGACCAACAGTACTTACTGTCAGGCAACTGCTTATGTATGCTAGGTGCCTGTCTACTTCAGAGGCCACTTAAATATCGTGGGACAAAAAATAGCAGAAAATGCTTTTGACAAGGGAGAAGCAGCGTGCAATTCTCTTGCCCCTCAGTACTGTGGACACATCGCAGCTTTAGGATAAGCAAAGTGCCAATCTGTCAGGCAGATCTGAAACCTGCAGCAATTCAGTAGATGTACTAAGTATACTGAAATGTGCCTGCTTAAATACGATACTGTTTAAAAGCAAGAGCCTCAGTTCAAAAATCATGTATCGCTGTAAGTACCATGACTTTCCTAAGAGAAATTTTGCAAGCTCATTTCCAAACATAAAATAAGAAGGGAATATGTGGTCCATTTCAAGCAGTAATCCATATTTGAAGAGCACTTTTCACGAGACCAAGGAAACTGTACACCCAAATTCTTTTAACACTTGGGGAAGTTTTTGCACACCTGCTTCTCCCTGTTGAATCTTACTTCCAGCTCTAAAAGATAAGCCATAAGAAGTCATAAGGCCATAAGAAAAAAGGGATGGGACAGATCTGGAAAACCCCAAGAAGAAAGTGGAAGGCAGAGGCTAGGCCCTTCAGTATGTTAGTAAATACTTACAAGGAAATTCACAAGAACTATAATTTAAAGGATCAATCTGATAAGAATCAAACATTCTTCTGTTAAAAATGGCTTGATTCACCCCACACTCATCATGTGCAATAAGGAATAACAACGTGAGCCCAAGCAGGGAGACAGGAATCGTGGCTTGTATTTGGAGGAAGTTATATGAATTGGCTTGATAACATCTTACAGAGTTTAATTTACTTTGTGCAGGAACTGATTCTGTAACATGCAGATTGCCTTAGTCAAATAAATCTGAAGGTCAACTTACCATATCAAAAGGATTTCTGTCAATGGATGTCACACATGAAACACCTGAAAAATCAGATTATTTCATTTAAAAATAAAAAGTCTGATGCTGCCAAAGCTAAAAACCACAGCATTGTTTTATGCATTTACTGAAATAAAAAAACAGCTCTAAACTGTATTTACTTCTACTTCAAGCCTTTTATATTAGCTTTCTCCTTCACATATCACATGGAAACTATATAGAAAAATCTGAAGGGCACTGTTTGCTCATGTGCAACGAATGTGTAAGTCATACTAGCTAAAGGAGGTTTTGCTCACAGCATACACAGATTAGCCAAGCTGCAGTGATGGCGATTTCAAAGAGTAATAGTTAGACTATTATAACACTTTAGAATAATCATAAGGCCCCAGCAATACCACACAAACTACACTAAGCAGGATTAAGATATGCACCTGTTTGATGTATTTTTGGTTCTCCAGACTGAACAAAGTTACTCTCTGTGCAGGTCTCCTTCTCCGGACTGCACATGACAATATCTTGTCCTTGTTGTTCTGCAGATAGTTCCATCTCTTCCATGCCATCCATTACTTCTAATTCACTGCTACAATTTTCCAGCACCTGAAAAAGAGGAATTTTAACTGTTCCTTGCCTTATGAGAGGCTAAGATGTCTGCAGTAGCTATATTTGCTTCCCAGAGAGCCAAAAGGAAAGCATCAGTGAAATCAGATGGACATGAGGCAGCACCTATGCCACTAGGAAGCTTTCTTATTTTCTGTGTTGTCTGCAATAAAAGAATATTTGTCAGCTTTTGATGCAGAAGCACAAAGGTGAAAAGGTAGCCAGGCCATTCTGAGTTTACAGAAACCAGCATGTCCCTGCTGTGTCAAACATACATCTAATCTGCAGTTAGACTTTACCTCAAGAAAAGCCTACCAGCAATACTTAAAGATTATCACAGTTTTTCCCAGAGCGTGACATCACCAACAAGCAATTTGTCATTTGACAGGGAAAGGATGAAGTAAAAGGCATAAGAACAAGTTAGTAACCAGTATTTTTTAAATATATATTATATATATGGAGAGGTGGGGAGAGGAAATGACTGCTGTAGTCAGACACAGATCCAAGCAGTAAACAATAAAAGTAAGATTTTCCGCTTCCAATGAAAGGTACTAAAGGATGATTAACTGCAAAGCAGTGGCCTTCACTGAGTAGCACAGTATCATCTAAATTATGGAGGCTGCATTCCTGATTTTTTAAGGCTGCTCAAATATAGGCAATGTCACCAAGTCCTCAGACATTGCAGGGCATGGATTGCTGGACTCCAATACTCGTATTAGTAACACTGCTCTTGCTATACTTAAAGAGTGTAACAGCCAACGCGCTGCCTGTTGCCTTTAGTCATGGTCCCCAATTGCAAAAGCATTTATAAAAATTCACACCAGAAAACAGGTAATAGACTTCAAGGAACATTACTTGCCAAAGTGACAAGTGTCATCATACAGGAGTCAACAGGACCTCCAAAAGATAGGTCCCAAACAGCTAGATAAGGTCCCCAAACTGCAGCAGTCCCTATCTATGTCCATACTGAGAAGGAAAAAGCACCAGCCTGAGGAATACAGAAGATATCTTGATGAGGATTTGATTAGAAATCCATGTGTCTGGGGCTCAGAAAAAGAATACTTTTTTTGCTAATAATAATAAAATATTTAAAGCACATAAATGAACTAATCATGACTTACCTTAGTTCCCTCTACTATGCCAGTAACAGGACAGTGCTCTTCTGCAACTGCAGAAATGCTAAAAGAGAAACCAAAATGCTTTCATTCTTCTCAATCACCTTCATCAGTCACCTTCAATCATCTTTCTTACCCAGCTGATCTTACAATTTGTTCTACAATTATGCTTGCTTGTTTGGCACTGGTCAAATTATACCAAATTTTCTGGGAAAAAAAATAAACTTCTACCCCAGCAGCAAAACTCTTAATATTTACTTGAGGGAAGGAAAAGCCACAGGGACTTTGCAACCTTTATGGCTCTCAAATTGGAAGGTAACATTCAATGGGTATTAATATTAATTCTTTCAATTAAAATGATACAATTATTTGTATAAAGTTAATTAAAAGCTGCCTTAACATGTCTACCTTTGTTCGAGAAAACCACCAGGGAGTTTTTCCAGTGGGGGAGTTTTTCCAGAGGGAAATTGGTGCATTTTCAAATTTTGTACTGGGTGGAAGGCTTTGAGCTCTGGTGGTGTTTGTTTTGCAGTTGTATCCTCAGGGTTATGAAGAACAGAAGGAATGCTCTGAAGCAAAGCTCTACTGGATGATCCTGGAGTTGTCAGTTTTTCAGAAGTCCGCTGGGAAGATCTGCAAGGTGTCTTTGAAAGCAAGCCTGGAAAAGTGTGTTTAATGTTTCATTACTACAGCAGTTTCCAGAAGATGAAATTAACTGTTTGGATTCTAGCTAGCAACACTATTGTTTTCTGCTCACTGAATTGTGTTATACAAATATCATATTGAAATCTTATATACACTGCAAGGAGAAATTGAAAAAAGATGACAAGAGTAGGTTAATGAGTTACAAAACTACCTTAACTCTAGCTGAGCAATTTAGTAATTGCTCCCCCTTCACAAAAAACCTGAAATAATGAGACTTGCTGTTCTTATTAAAAAGTCTAGCTGGTGAAAGCTGTTATTAATTTCTACCTTTCACATTAGATAACTTTAATAGAATTAAAGACAGAGATTCAGAATTGATTCTTATAACAGATTCTCTGCTAGAGATTGCTTAACCCAGTGTTGCTCAAAGCTTTTCAGAAGGTCTCCTCTACTAACAAGAGGCATAGAAAAAATTGCTAGGCTTGTGATAAGAAATCTACACACACGAAAAAATAAACTGGGAAATTCAAAAGTCAACTTATGAGTTAGAAATGGGAGACAAGCAGAATGGCTGCAAAAGAGTCAAGATTAATACTGGCTTCACATAGACTGCAGTAAGTACTGAAAATAAAGTTATATTTTGAGTATCTGCTCAAAAAACACCCTATTGGACAGCTTCTATAGCAGACTGGAATCATGTTACAAACTTGTTGAACATGAATACAGATTATGGGTATACTCTATTTGCAGCTTTGAAGACAGCACTGCGAGAGATTTAGTTTGAAAAAATCCCAGTTCCTGTTTTACGAGAGGACGACATTAGCCTGCATTGACTTTGATGAACAGGTTCATCAGCTAAGTCTGGGAACACCCAGATTAAAACTTTAGTGTTAAACACATGCTGAAAAAACATGAACCAGCTGCTTTTAGCTCTCTGTCTAAGCAGAGATTCCATACTGCCATGATCACTCAAATCAGTATGTTCATATAGAACAGTCTACTTTGGATCCCTGATGTAATTAACCACTAGTTGAAATAGTGCCCAATACTGGAGTTGTGTCCAGTATAAACAGCATAATTCCTCTTCCCAATGGGATTGGTAAAACTCTCTTCAGTACTTTCAGGTTATAGAAAGCACAATAAAGCTTCTCCCACCTGGAAAGGTTTTCACAGGGCTTTCGATTCTGAAAAATCCTGCTTCAAAAACCACTTTTTCTACTTCTGGTAGCTTCTCCTGATGTGTACCATCAGCAGCTCTGTCATGCCTCATTTTATCTCTCATAGCTGCTTTTATGGCAGCAAGTCGGTTTCGGGCAGCAGTTCTTCCAGCCGCTCCCAGGTTTGGTTTAGATACCGCATTTGGAATAGCCTTTTTCTGAAATTGTAAGAAAGTCTAGGTCACATCAGGAAGTTCCAGATAGAAGCAATTGCACATGAACATGTACACAGCTGCTGGCCATGCATAGAGACAGCAACAGGCAAGAGACATGCTGGAGACAAGGTCTCTGTTCACCTCCAGAATGTCTTGGACTGCCATTCAGCTATTAGGTTGATTTGTGATGACAATATTAAGGATTTTTCGTATTGAGCCTGTGGTTCAGAAATGCTCAGCACAACTTTTTTCTAACAGCTCCAGTTAACGTTTTTGGAAACAGTGGGATACAAGGACTCCTAGTGGCAGGTAGATAAAGCAACCGCAGGGCAGACACCAGCCAGCCAGCAAAGTCTCTCCTGGTGGTCAGTTTTTCCACAGAAGTTTTGCGTCTTGTACCATCTGTTGGGTTCTGACATTTATAGGCAGATCACACAGACTACATTCCCGCCAGTTTCCTGTGCCTGGAGTTTCTTACCGACCCTCATATAATTTTGATGACTAGTTGAGCAGTCTCAAGGAACTGGATGAAGTTAGAAGCAATAATATATTCCAAACCAAAGAGTAGATGAAATAGCTTGCATTAAAGCTTATTTTGCAATAAGCAATGACTTATTTTGGATAGTGTCAGAACCATTTGTGCTTAGAGAACTGGCAGTATAATGCTACCCTTGGTACTGTATTAATGGGACACCATTATAATTTAGCACTCACGGCTCAAAACTGGCCATCACTGCCAAATTCCTGGGTAGTTTCCTTTTCCATTAAGCCAGTGCCAACACCAGTGGCCCAGAGAAAGTATTCTACATCTGAAGGGTAAATGTCTCTTCTAAATTTAACAGACTTGCCTTATTATCAAAGAGTCATTGTTAATTCTTAGTTCTAAAGTTCCTAGCCAAAAGAGGCAACTAACATTACAAACAAGAACCAATACAAGCACACTTGCGAGAGACAAGGGAGAATGGTGCACTTTGAGAGGAATTTCACTGAATTTTAAAACATTAACATTTAGACAAGCCAGATGAATAGGGCGTTAGAAGAATACTCTTCTTAAATGGAAGTTCCATTATTGCAATAGCAGCTTATTAGTTGTTTTAGATATCTCACCACACTGTTGCATCTTGATGCCTTAGGAGACACGCTTTAGGGGCACTTCATACCTTGACAATTGCTTTGTTTGGGACATCAAGTGGTTGCCAGTCATTGTCTTGAAGCCTCTTCAGATTATCAAATTTTTTATTCACATCTTCAACCTATTGGAAATCCCAGAGAAGTCCAGGTTTAATTTGCAAGACTTCTCAGATTCACAATAGAACAGTGTTTCATAAAATCAGGTAACAAATTTAAGCATAGTCATGCATTTAGGTACTTCAAGCGATGTTAAGTATTAAACATTCTCATACTGTTGACATGAAGCTTACACTAACATACATAAACTTTGGATTAGATGATAAGACTGGCATAATTTCTGTAGTGTAAAGGTTAGTAGGGGAAGTATAGAATCGATGTTAGTAAGAACTAACATCTAAAATCAAAGAGCTGGTTTACAATCTGTTCTCATACTGAACTTAAGCACTTTGACAATGGTTGCATTTAAGGAATGCAAAAGAGCACGTTGCATAATAGTCTTTACTCAAGCAAACACGAGTCTTCCATTATGTAGGAAACGCATCATGCAAGTTTGTTTGCTCTTTCAAACTGCTGGCGTGAACAGCATCATGATGCAGCCTGTGCTCGTTCATGAAAAGCTAGTTCTGCAGCATTATCTCCTCCCTGACTGATACTCAACGCAACAGCCTTGTTCTCCTTAGGCTTTGTAATGGAGACACTTGCCTCACTTGCTGGTATGGCCATACAAAGCTTATTTACGTACAGCAGACCAGTCACTGAAGTGACAAGTCCTTTACACCCTCCCTGAAACTCAGAGGACACAAGCAAAAAACTAATGCAAAAAGAGGCAGAGTTAGCAATTCTGCTACTCCCAGTTTATCTAAAGGAAAAAGTGGAGATGCTCAGGAGAAACTTGAGCGGCTCCCAGATTCACGGTAAACATAGGTAAACCCTATTTTTCAAGCTACTGGTTCTAGCAAAAGTTCCTCTCAGATATCTCTGATGTCTAAGCAGGTCAAACCCTTAACACTTTCTGATGGGAATTAAAGACCTACAACTAGGACCTTAACAATAAATCAATCTTTGTATTTGATTTAACTAGTTACAAGTTCCTTTGTTGAATGCCGATTTACAAATCAGCATTAATCTGGGGTTAAACCATGACAACTGTCAAAAGCCATTTTGATAATTTAGAATATTATATTTCATTCTGAAACCAATGGAAGTATCAACAGAGAGAGAGGTGAAGGTTTTCTACCACCCAAGCTCACCCCTAAATAAAGTTGTTATTGTTTCTGTGGTATTCTTATACTGAAACATGGAACCCCTACTTTTCAGGTGAGCTCCAGGAATTTTCCAAAAGCTCCCAACTTTTGGTCCAGGTAGACATTGTGACTGTATCCTCACTCCAAACCAGAATGAGATTTGGCTACACCCTTTCATTCCAGAGAAAAACGGGATACACAGGCCACAAAAAGACACGACAGATGAAATGGTCCATGAATTATAAATCATAGTACACCAACTCGTACTATTCACTATCAGAAAATGTTAAACAAGGACCTGCATTTTTCATATTAAAAAAGTCAGAATCTGAATATTCAAAAAAAGATGGAATAGTTTAAATCCATTGCTCATAAATAACACCATCAACTTTATTCTAGTAGGTTAGCATGCAAGTACATACCTGAAAATTAACCATGTCCCAAAATCCATCTAAGTCTGTACACGTTGTTTCTTTTTCACCTCGTTTAAATTCACAATTATCCACCAGTCCTTCAAACTGTTTAAACCTTTCTGCTATGAGCAGTCTTGTCTGACCAACTGTAGTGCGAATAAGATCTTTAGCTGATAGCAACAGAAAACAATAAAGTACACCTTTGAATAATCCATCATTTCACAATTGATTTCATTATTACAAGAGTCTGGAATTTGTTTATCATTTGAACTAACTTCCCCTAGTGCAGACCTGCAGTACAATTCACCTATTCATTGAACTGCTCTAAACTTGCTTCCTTCCAAAAGTGTTACGATCTCTGTAAGTCTTTACGATAAGCACTGATGAGTCATCTTCATTGTCCCAGATAAGGACATTTATTCTATGTTAAAACCTAATTTTTGGTTGAAGTTCAGCTTGGTTAAAGTTCATACATTTAAATACTCTTAAAACTGACAAGAGAAAAACTTTTGATAGGCGCTTTTTTCACTTCAGTGTCAACCACTATCATGTCAAGCACTACACTTAAGTTTTAGTATTAGGAGATAAAGCATGCTTTTTGTCTTGAGGCAGATACAACTCTAAAAACTTTATCTAATACAACTTTTGCTAAGTGCTGTAGACAGTGTTATTTTGCAAATATATTCAGATACATGTACATCCCTCTGTCCCCTTCAATTACTGTAACACTCCTTCTCATGCCTACTACAGCTCAGTCTTACCATCCTCTGGAATGTCCAGCTCAAATTTTCCATCCCACTGGAGGCACTGAGACATCAGCCTCTCTGTCTCAGACCGAAGAATATTTCTAAAAATAAAGGGAGAGTGAAGAAATAAGTTTTTTGAGAATATTCTAACTGCTGTCACTACTTGTGACTATTGATGATTACTATCCTTTTGCTTTCAGAGAAACTACACTGTCTTTGAGCAGCAGCCTGGTTTAGTTTGCTGACTGGCTGAGATGCAATTCCTTTTCCCCTTGTGTTCCTTAGGATGCACAATATAAAAAGAATATAAAATTCTTTACTTGCACTGTTAGTGCAATACAAAAGGGAAGATAGGAATGTGTGCCTACTCAGGTCACTGCTGACAGACACCAACCATCATAAGCTAATTTTATAGCTAATCATAAGATGTCTCCTTACTCATGTTAAGGACCCCTACACCGACAACAGGGAAGTGAAACACAGGAACACAAACCTGAAATAGGGCACATCATGCTCTTGCTCTCTCACATCATCTGACTTCGTTTTGAGTGCTGTTGTATCTGTAGAGATAGGAATTGTTTCATTTGATCTCTGAATGGAAGTTTTCTCATCTGATTCACTTGCTAAAAAATATGAAAGGCATTTGTTCAGAATCTGGTGAAAACTAAAAACATTGGAACAATAAACTAAGTATGAACTTCCTACCTTTTTCTCCTTTCAAACTTGTAGGGGTTTGCTGTTCTTGAATGTCTTTACCATCAGGTGAAACAGGACTTTTAAAATTAAGCTCTTGTGCATTAGTTTCACTGGATTTTTCAATTATATTACTGGAAACAAACAAAAAGTACATTCAGAGTTAAGACACATTGAGAAACTGACATCAAATATGGCCAGATACACAAAAATGCCCCATTTGGTAGGCGATCTTACATTCAACACTACAGAACACAAGCAATTCCTATTAAAATTAATAAATCTGTGCGTATATGCATATATATATATATGGCACAAGTCCCTGATTTATGAAGCTGCTTTACTTTAAATCAGACAGGATTATAAGTTATACAGCTTGCTTTGCTGTTCTATTAAGCCCACATTTGATTAAGCAATTATAACAGCCACAATGATTAGGTGTTTCAACATCACAAGTTTGTTACACAGGGAATCTCTCTACAGAAAGAAAATGTTTCCTGTAGCATGACAGAGAGGTTCACTTGCATTTTAGGCCATCAGAAGAAAGAATCTTACACTGGAGATTCTGAAAAATCCCAGAAAGCATCAGGTGTTAAAAATGCATTTGCCCTAGAAGGAGTCATGGGTGTAACTTTGTAAGTTGCTAATCCATTTAACGGTTGAAACACAAAGTTTTGAGGTGCAAAAGAGCGTGTTCTGGGTCTCCCTGGAGCAGAATTGTTTTTGTTTTCCACTGAGGTTTGTTCCTGTTGAAGTTCTACTGATGCTGAATGTTTAGAATCAGCTGCAGAACCTTTCATCACTGGATCCAGTTGAGCATTGTTATCCACTTCATGTTTAGAAGGAATTACCTATAGAAGCACAAATAAACAAAGTGAACACTACATTATCAAATCAATGAAGTCTTTACTATGGGCATGAGCTGAATTATAATATGACTGTCTGAAAGCCACCAGGAAGAGAATAGTTTCAGATAAGTCGCTTTCTACAATAGCCTATGTGTACAGAAGTCATGATTTACTAATAGGCCCAACTGGTTTTGACACCTGCAAATCAGTCTAGCAACAGGGGTAGCACTTCACCATGAGGAGTGCAACAATCCACTAAAGGGGCTAAAGTAGCAGAACACCTCACCTACCAAAACAGTAATTAAAATTAGCAAACGCTTGCTCCCACTGCTAGAAAAAAAAATACTTTAAGTTGATAAGCTCCTCAAGAGCAGAATTACTGGCTCCAAATCCAACTAGGCCTGTTGAATAATCACAGTTTATACACATACTGTAATCCAAAGACAGAAGAACAAGCTAAATTAAGCTGATAGCTGAGGAATGCAGCCCAGGACAAGGAGAATACAAGTGCAGTTAGGACCACAGGATGTCATTCAAAGAGGAGAAAAAGTTAATCGGTATGTTGAGCCTACATTCCTATCGGATGAGTGACTAGATATGCGTTCTGAATGACTTTCTCAGATACATATACTGAGATATTTGACCTCAAACCAGCCCAAAGGGCTGTTTTTTTCCGAAAATATGCATCTTCAATCCACTGAAAGTCTTGTTATACTTTAGATACCCTTGCTTGGAATGTAAGCCTTGAATTCAACTTTTAACACACTTCTTGTAACGAGACAACTGAGGTTACAGCAAGAGTTTAACTGGCAGCACAAAGCAACTCCTGCCTATGAAGAGGTACTTAATCTAAGTGAAGATATAAGTGCCTCTTACCTCCTGTCAGTGTTTGTACGTGACTGCACCAGTTTTAAGAGAATACTAGAGCACAGCTGCAGTTATGGAAACAGGAGTGGAGATGGAAGGTGTGAGGGAGACACGAGGGGAGGGGGAATAATGGAGTGCAAAGAAGGAGAAACATCATTGATGTTTCTTGCACAGGATCGTCAGCGCATGAATGCATACGCAGATTGTTTGGGAACCTGGGTTGGAGGGCTATGATGAATTCACTTACTGCTGTCTCTATATAGAGGTAGAAAAGTTTTGTTATAGCAGTGACACTAAGAACCACAATGACTGCCTTTAATTATGATAAATCATATTGACCTTGCAGAGAATAACATTTCCAGCTTTATTTTTTGGTGCTTCAAAACCTAAAAATGCATTTATTTCTTAACTTCTAGAGTCTCATATCACTACCTGAGCAGGAAAAGGATACATTCAGAGTATGTTTCAAAAAGGAATGAACTGCACAAAATTTACATACACTAGATAAAAACCAGCAAACTAAGCAGGCTTTTTTTTTTAACTAAACATCAGGCATCAGATGTATCATGTAAGAATTTGTCTAATTTAAGTCATTGTCCAGATCCTGAGTAGTAATCAAGTCATCCATATAATCAAACTATATTTGATCTTAATTTTAAAAATACAGCAATATAAATTCTATATAAAAAATTCTATATAATAAATTCTATATAATAAATTATATATAAAAATACAGCAATATAAATATATACACGTCTTCCCAAAATCTAGCTTATTAGTGAACTTACTACTTCTGTGCTTAAACACAACTATATTTGAGGTACAATTACACTACAATTTGTTATTTCCTCTTAAATCACTTTTATTGCTTTTACATTTCAAATATTAAATGACCTACCTCCGTGATGTCAGGTTTGACGGCTTGCTTCTGCTTTCCTACATTTGCTGTCTTTCTCTGTGACTGGTTACCTAGAATGAGAGAAACTCCCAAAGGTCAAAAAGGATCTGATTAATACAATCTTTCACCAAAAGATTGTCATAAAAGTCCAGTGGTTAAAGACAGGGAGAGACTGTTTTGTTTCTTGAGTGGGAGGTAGCTAGAAGGCAGACACCTAATTGCAAAAGTTCGTTCAAAAGAAAACCTGGCCTAAGATTTAACAGCCTATTGAGAGATCTATCACGAAGAAAGGAAAACAGATTCATTAAGCCGTTAGTCTTTAGATGTTGTCATATACTAAAAGTAAGTGTCACCTTATTTCCTTTAAGGCTGAAGAGATAGTGTCAAGGCAATCTGAGTTCAAATCTTTAATTTCTATATGGCATAGGACTTCTGTAGTTGAGTTGAAACCAACACTAACACAGCTGTGCTTTCAGCCTAGGGGTTAAATTCTGTCACGTATAATACAAGGGATACTGCAAAACATTCTGGAGAATATCCTAAGAATATATATTAAAAATTTTCCCTTCAGAATCCATCATGTTCCCCTATTCTAGTAAACAGACAAACATGGACAAAGATAAATTCCTGACCTGAAGAACAAAGGCTCTCATCTCTTCTAGAGGTATGATTTAATTAATAATCATATGTCCTTAAACAGCAATACACCAAACTGGCAAATCTTTACACCGGTCCTGGTTTTGTCCTTTCAGTTTACAACTACCATATGGAAACTGATGCTCCAAAACTGATGGATTTGATGGGAAACTGTCCCAGTGTTGGTTTCAACATCTGGATTTAAATATTGCAATAGAGTTCCAAATGAGAGTCTAAGTGATGTAGTATTTAGACCTTTTCTTACACGACAATTTGGCATGATTTACATACAGTCTATCTATTCAAAGGAGACAGTTACACAGCAGAATGTAAAATGCTAAGACCGTTCAGAATAAGCTGATCTGCATCTCTACAGCACAATAAAATGCCTGAGATTTGAGCAAGATCCTAAAGACAACAGAGTTGTCTTAGTATATCATTTGACGACAAATCTATCAGCAGCATATAAACATACATATATTGTTTCCAGCGCTTGCTTATCCAGTACTAGATGGTACCTCTTTGCAGCACACTATTCCAAGTACTTACTTATCAGGTTTGAGCTACACAAGCAGGACTATATTCACTGCCTCACTTACCAGCAGTAGCAGCAGTAGCTGTTGTTTTCAGCACCTGCCTAGCTGCAGAGGTGGCCGCTCTGGTGATTCTTACATTTGAGGTTGTCTGGACTGTAGTCTGCAATACTATAAGAAATGTTAATTCCAGAGATTTCAAAGCTTAATATGAAGCTGTATTCAAGTAATATAATTGAAAGTTTACATTTTGTAGAAATCAGAAAAGTGCACTAGCAATTATTAGTTGTGTTAGTTTGCCAGAATCAACAGGGTGTTTTTGTCAGTTCAGTGCAAGCAGGGCTAAACATGGACAGCACAGCTCAGCCTTGGCATCAAGGCAATGCTCTGAAGAATCTTGATTGAAGACGGTTTTGTTGTGCAGTAGTACCTCCAGGACCTAATAATATCACGGTACCAGTGTGCTAGATGCCATGTACAAAGCTTGAGGAACCCTTCTCAATGTTCCCCAGAATCAGATTCAGCATCATCTCTATTTTACAGATGAAGCTTTCTAGACTAATAACTTGCTGTGGATATTTGCACATCTGGAAGCTTAAGCAAACCACCTGTGTAACCAGGTGATTCCCCGGCCACTATATGGAAGTATTTTAAGGTCTAAATTTAATGTAATCTAACAGAGTATTCTTAAGATGAATTGCACCTGAAATATTTTATAAAATATGACAAGTTCATGCACTGTATTACCCATCTTAATAATTTTCATCTTTGTATTTTAATACAGTTTCTAATATCCTTTAAAAATGACAGCATATATGCACAGAAAAATTTAACAAGAGCTCTTTATTTCATACCTTCCCTTTCTACATCTGCCTGAAATCTGGTAGTCCCACTTGGTTACTGTTAATGCTATTTCTGTTTTTAATGTCAGGCTGAAATTCTGTGGAAGCTAGAATTTCAAGTTGGGAAAAAAACTACTAGATAACTAACTATACCATTTGATTTATCTAAACATTCATTTCCCTAACATTTTTTTACTAGCGTTTAAATACATACAATGCATATTCTTGATTCAGCAAAAAAGGAATAGTCAAGTCTAGTGGATAACAGTTTTTCAAAAAATTTAATTTTTTAATTGTTATATCAAACACTGATAATAGATCTTTCCAGTATTCACCAAAGGCACTACTGAAACTTATTTAAATAAAGACCTGCTGCTTGCTGATTTAATTAAATTAGCAAGGCAAAAGTCATTTTACTCTGAATTACTGAATATCTTGCATTAACATCAATATTCCACATGACAGCCTTATCTACTTGAGGCACGGACATCACTGTGCTATCAGAAAGAATTTCTAATCAAAAGTATTCTACTCCCTTAAAGGTAGCATGTGTTGGGGTTGTTTGTTGTTTTCTTAAGAAATGTATGTAATTGTCACATAGAAAGTGACAGATACAGAAAAGGCTGTTGTAAAATACGAAAATGTAAGATTGCACTTCTCATTTATTGAAGAAGACAATCACACATTTACTTAGTTGCACTAGTGTGCATCAGAAGTTTGGGCTCCTGTCTCCAACATTATATGCGAATGTGCTTTACCAGTAGGCTATCCTTTTCCAAACCTTTTTCAATGCTGACTTACGCAAGCAGTTTCACTGAGAGACCACAGACAACAGCGTATCTGCTGTATAGACAGAAGAAAGAGTTCACTGAAAATATTTAGAGCTCATACAATCAGCTATTTTTCAGGCTACCCACAATACCAAGGAAAACTCAATTTTACCTATGTCAGCTATTCTTCATCTTTCCAGGTGAAGTCACTTGCTCTTCTGTAATAGCAGCAGCTACTACATGTGATATTCTTCTTAGAGACAAACAGAAAGCTCTGCACAGCTCCAGATGCTAAGGCTGCTAGCATCGTGCAATTCTGCCTACTGACTTTTTCCCTCTCCTAGGGTGAATAATCAGTAACCAGGACAGCTAGTATCCTGCATTCAATTTCCCACAGCCTATAGAGACGACAAGTACATGCAATACCTAGAGCCACACACATGATAATCTGCCAGCTGCTGCCCTTGTCATAGTTGGTAGGAATGGCCATCCTAAAAACTCCTCCTGGTTTCCTACACCCAAAACTGTACTGTGGATCTCTCCCAAAGATGTTCCTCGCCTCCCTCCTGTAATGTCACAACGACTGACTCAGGAAAAAAACAAACAGCACCACCCTTTCAGATTCAAATGTAGGGATCCTCCTACTTCCATACCTTTCTCTTTTTCAGCTGCATTGTCTGTACTCATCTGTTTACGACCTGCTTGTGTAGGGCGCACACTATGCCCACTGGCACAGACCTACAAGAGAAGATAATTTTTTGTGAAGTATCAGATTTCCAGAAATGAAGCAGCCTAATTTCTTTCCCCATCTTTCTATCCAAGGCTCCAGTAAAACAAATGGTCAAATAATTTGTCACAAAGGGCTTTAAAGAGACATTAAGGATAACTAAAAAAGCTCATTTTAGACACGTGTTAACATGCATTATCCAACTAATTAACAATTTGTCAGAAAAAGAATGAAGAAAAATATTAAGAAACAGTTTCAGTTTACTTTGAAACTAGGTGCCAGTTACTGCCACATCTTAGTACATATTATGTGTTTTAAAAATCAGTTTTCAGAAAAAAAAAAATCAGTATTAACATAGTTGTCCCTTTGTAAAGTTATAACTGGAAATCCTTCAAATGCATTCAAGTTTTGTAAGACAAGATTGCTAGATTCAAAATATAGCTTCTTTTACAATTTACTGATGCTGAAATTCCTCAAAAAACCCCACTTTTTTTATACAAGTAATAGCAGAAGGGACTGCCAAAATTCACATTAAAAATACGCCAACAGTGAATGATTTTTGAGTGATGAACTGACTCTTCATCATCTGCATTCATGACAGACTTTCTGCTTTCAAGGGAGATGCACTGGTTCTCCAAGCCAAAACCCAAGTATGTAACTTCAGTCTCACTACTACCTCTACACATATTTGCAGTCCTCGTTGACTACAATATTTTGTATTGAAAAACTGATCCAGAAAATCTGTGCACTTTTCTCTGTTTGTACTGACCCAAAGTCTCTGTAGTTCAGTTCAGCACAATAAGGTCTATCAGCTTGCTGACAGATTTTCTGATCTAATTTGCCTTTCTCACCAGGAAAACATCCTTAGGGACAGCACTCAACTTGTAAGCATACAACCCTGAGTTATGATCTGAAGGATAATTGCATCCTTTTCTCCAAATTTATTCAGAAGTTTATATAAAAAACCAAACCGTAGAGTTCTTAGATGCAGTTGGTATCACAGTTTTTTCTTCTTGCTTCTTGGCCTTTGATCGAGTAATCCTCCCAGAGAAAGCAGGAGCTGCCTGGAAACATCCCCAAGGAAACAAGAGTTAACAATACTCCTTTCCCCCCTCGTCACTCTTAGAGCAAGCAAGAAGCCCAAGTGTGAAAAGCAACATGCCAGTGCAAAATGGGTCAAGTGTATAATTTGAAAAACTTTCAAAGTCAAGTGGACTAAATAGGAACAAGTTACCAGTTCTAAAATAACTTAGCTGTTTCGTCTGTGGATGAATCATTACAGTTTCTGAACTGTGAACATAGTCATAAATGCAAAAACCAACATATCACTAGTACTATCATAAGGTTCAACAAGGCCAAGTGCAGAGTCCTGCACCTGGGTCAGGCAACCCCCCGTATCAATCCAGGCTGGGGGAGGAAGGGATGGAGGGTAGCCCAGAAGGACTTGGGGTACTGGTGGATGAAAAGCTGGACATGACCCAGCAATGTGTGCTCACAGCCCAGAAGCCAACCGCATCCTGGGCTGCACCCAAAGCTGTGTGGCCAGCAGGGCGAGGGAGGGGATTCTGCCCTTCCGCTCTGCTCTGGTGAGACCCCCCTGCAGTGCTGCGTCCAGCTCTGGAGCCCTCAGCACAGGAGACATGGACCTGTTGGAGCGGGGCCAGAGGAGGCCACAGAAATGACCAGAGGGATGGAACAGCTCTGCTGTGAGGACAGCTTGAGAGAGTTGGGGTTATTCAGTCTGGAGAAGAGAAGGCTCCAGGGAGACCTTATTGCAGCCTGTCAGGACTTTAAGAGGGTTTAGACAAAAGATGGGGACAGACTTTTTAGCTACTTTACCCTACTTTTTAGGGGTAATGGTTTTAAACTAAAAGAGGGAAGATTTAGACTAGATCTACGGAAGAAATTTTTCACAACGAGGGTGGTGAAACCTTGGCACAGGTTGCCCAGAGAGGTGGTAGATGCCCCATCCCTGGCAGCATTCCAGGTCAGGTTGGACGGGGCTCTGAGCAACCTGATCTAATTAAAGATGTCCCTGCTCATGGCAGGGGGGTTGGACTAGATGACCTTTAAAGTCCCTTCCAAGCCAAAGATACTATGATTCTACTATTTCCAGCTTTGTTTTAAAAAAATGAGCCAAATTGCACCCTTATTGTAAAATAAATATTATAAAGTATTTACAAAATAAAGTATTTATTTGGCATAACATACATAATTTTGCATACAAATAGAAATTTTAATATAGTATACTACATATACTTCATGTAGATATTTAATATTACTCTGATTACCTTCTCTCTTGGCTTCACTATGACTGGATCTTCAGGTACAAGCGAAAGAAATCCAGGTGCAGTTGGTCTATATAACCCAACTTTAAACACACCCTTTTTTGCTTTCTCCCTCTGCTCTCTCAGTTTTCGAAGTTCCTTTTCTTCTTTATAGCGCTGCAGCATTTCCTTGCGTTCATTTATCTTCTTGGTGGCTGCATTTGTAGACTGTTCTGAAGTAAAGATGGAAGACAGACAGGTTATAAAATCTTGAAGATATTTTTCTGCCAACAATAAGCAAGTCAGAAAATTTAAAAAAACTTTTTGAAGATAGAAGAAGAATATACCAAGTCAAAGAGCAGAAGACTGTCTGGAATCTGTGCCTGCAAGTTTCAATTAAAGTCTTCTGATGCAAATACATGTGATCTATTAGCTTGCTAAAAACTTCAGTTCTCTTAATTGCTTTAACCTTCCCCACTAAGCGTACTCAATGGTAAATTTCAACTTGCAAATATACCTCCCCAAATCTGCACCTGAGGGATTCTGTAAATTCATATCCATTTTACAGTGTACAGGCTGTTCCTGCAAGGTTATGAATATTAAACTTAACACTTTAACTACTTAGCTTATTTGTACCAGTTTCTCTATTCAAACCTTTGTAATGTCATTGAAAGACGAAGTCTAGGTCAGCTTTAGATACCAAATCTGCCTCAGGCTGAGAATAAATGAAGCAGGAGTTACATGAAAGAATAAAACCTTCAGATCATGCCAAACTTAAATTACATATCTGTCTGAAAAATTAGTATCCACTTAAACTTAAAATGTATTGAAGATAATCAAGATATACATTTCTTAAATTTCATATTTGACATAATTACATCAGGATTGCACTCCTTCCTCCGATAATCTTCTGCTATCAAAATACTGAAGGTGAAAATATTTCTAAAGAAATCTGTTACCGTTTTAAAGATTAAGTTAATTTCCTAGGCCACAAGAATCCAGGAGAGCCAGGGAGGCATAATTCAGTATATATGCAGGCCCTTTTTTCTGGGAGGAAAGGTAAGTCGTCAAAAACTAACAATATATAAAATAAAATTATACCATGCATTTACCCATTTATAATTATATATACCAAATTATCATATACAATTACCCATTTCTAAATGTACTTTAAGCACATAGCAGACACCAGTTATATGTTAGATAAGATTTTAGAGCAGGGTTTTTCATTTGAATGACAAAGCAATCATTAAGAGACTTCCCATTGAATATTAATAGCAAAACGCATTCTTCCTTTAGCTGCTGCAGACAAATCGGAGTAAAGCCTCATTCATACCACCAGAGCAGTGAGGAGGATAAAGCTGTATTAAGACTTTATTTTCTTGATTTTTTTAACAGTTAGAAGGACTGGTAGGTAGTAATTGGTTTTTAAAACTTAAATCTTTTCTTCAAATTAAAATGTTGACCACAATTAGGTTCCTGTGATAATGTTACGAAATCTACTTAAAGACATTTCTAACATTTTAAAAAAAGCTTTATAACAAGTCTTTACTCACTCTGTTTTACACTGCAGTTCTCTTGAGAGCACATTTCACTTGTCTCATTTAGTTGAGAAATCCCCCCCTCTTTTGAGAGCTGAACATTGACATCTGCCAATCCAAACTGTCTGCCCTTTTCAAACAACTTGTGTCTGTTCTCCTTTTGAAGCATTGATTTTCTACGTGCAACTTTTGTTCTGAGGGTTTCTGTACTTAAATCCTTTTTGTATCGACTGGCAAACTGAGAAGTAGCAGCCATCTTGATGACCCTAGACAAAAATCATAATGATTAGGAAAAAAAGCTGTCCACAATGTTTTGATTTGCCCTTTTCATTAGAGTTTGCATATTATGAACAAAGCCCTAGGTTCTTTGTTTCTGTATGTGTACCAGAGAAAATGCAAATGACAATTTCAGTAATGACTTTTCATTATTTCTCTTTATTTTATGCATTCAAGGGGCTAGTTTGTTAAGTAGTCAACAAGTCTGACACAGAATTCGTAAGGGATGCTGTGTCACTGCCAGGGATTGTCCTGCTGGTCTGTTTTCAACACAGATGTTTTTCAGGTTAAGGAGACAAGCAAGTAAATTACAAGGTTGTAGGACAATACTTGGAAGCAACATTGCTACTGAGAATTTAGATTATACCCTATCTGATGGCAAGGCATTTTTGCATCTTGGCACCATTTCCCAACCGAGTTTCCAGGATGCAACTGCAATACAATAGCCTTTATTTTAAGCAGGATTTCTCCCTACTTTTTTAACCTGAGGAAGACTTAATGCAAAAGTCAGTTGGTCTGTACATGCTGGGCTAACGGCAACGTAAAAAGCTCCATCCCCTGCATCCCATCTTGTCAAGGGTTTTCATGCTTTCTGCCTGAAGAGAGGTCAGGATCATTTCCTGCCATCGGTCTTCGTCTGTTTGCCACCTCAACCAGGATCTTTTAGAAATCTTATCTTCCTTTACTTACAGAAAACAGCTTTACAGTAAGGAAGGTGATAGAGCTAAACTAAATAGCCAACAATTACTCATTGACCAGTAAATTGGATATTTACTGAGGTTCTTAATTTCAAGACAGCAAATTTTGATCAAGCTAAAGGAATCAACAGTGAACTGGACTGAAAGGATCAGCCTTGACTATCGGTATACAGGACTTCTTAAAATCAATCCTTTCCCCCTCCATTTGCTACCAAAAGCCAAAAAAACCACCAGCAGCCTAACTGAAAAACCCAAATGAAGACGGAAAAACGAGTACCAAAATAAGAAAACAGTTAGTGGGAATATCTTTCTACTATCTCCTAGAAGCAGCTGGCTTTTTAAGCCCAGTGGATGAAAATCATTCCTAAAAGCAGCAGCTAGCATCAAATCTCTACACTCTCCTTCTGTGGACTTTCAAGACAAATTCCCTAAAATTACCTTAGGCATGTTCTTTAAGTACAACAACAGTCCTTTCAAAGTGCAGGTGCAATTTTTAATTCAGTGCTTTGATGGAAGGTAACATAACCTACAGTCATAGAATATATGCTGTTATCTGTCAGGCAAGCTTACAGAAAGCTGCATTTGCCTTAAACACTTAAAAATATTTAATGCATTTAAAGGATTCTTATGCTCTGCCTTCTACTTTGAACAGTATTTTCCTAGTTATTGTAGTATAAGTCCACTTAAGGCCTTCCCCCATGAGTGAGCCTCGGGAGCAAGTGATCTAGGTTTCAGTAAATAATCCTGCAGAAGGATTCATCTGAAACTTGAAGAAGGCAAATGTAATATAAGCAGAAATTCAGAGCAAGCTTCCCACAAAGGTATTATCAACTCACATCCCGGGTCAGGTTATGGTTTCTGAGTAGTACCTTGCCCAAAGAGGAGTCTAGAAGATTAATTAGAATTTAAATTGGCAAAAATTCAAGTAAAGGCTAGTAGCAGGAAAGGGAAAAAGGTCTTATATGAAATAAAAGATTTACGAAAGGCTAGTATATACTACCAAAATTAAAGTTGGAAATTTATGGGATTGATTTTCATAAAAAAAACAGTGAGGGAAAAGAACTACTTCTGACCAGCAGCACCACAAGAACCAAAGGAGTAATATGGATATTAAAACATTTAGGTACAGTCAACATTTTTAGCCTGAATAGTGACAAAGTAGAGCAGGAAGAGCAAATATCGCTATTTTTAAAAGCAGGAACCCGGCAAGTTTAGAGACTGAACAAGGCCTAGACTCAATGGTTTCGAGAGGGGGGCCCGGCGGTCACGATAAACTGAACACCACCTTCCCATCCCCTGCTTCCCATCGCGTCGCTTCAGCGGGGGTCGCCACCGGCCTGGCCCCTCGGCCCCTCCTCCGCCACCGCCTCGCCAGGTTTTCAGGCCCCACCGCCCGTTACAAGGCCCAGTCCCACTCCCGCCAGCCCCACCATACCTGTGCCGACTCCCGACGCGACGCTACACTCCCCTTAACCCCCACAGCGCGGCGGGGCCCGCCTCGGCTCACTTTCAAATCTCACCTCACAACGCTCATTGGCCAGTCCCGGCCCGCCCTCAGGCTCTCATTGGTCCGCTGCCGGCCGACCGTTGATGGGCAGAGCCGAAGTGGCAGAGCGGGATGGTTATTGGTCGTCCCTGATCTCCATGCTTGATACTCATTGGCTGCGCTGAGCATTTCTCCCCTCGTGCTTGCCGCTCATTGGTCGGCGAAGGCGCGGCTCGCCGGGCGCGGAGGCGAGGCCTTCTCCTGGCGGCCCGCCCGCGAGGGGGCGCCGCTTTAAGATGGCGGCGGATACCTGTCGTGGGGGCGTGGCTTAGGCTGCGGTTTTGGGTGCGGTGCTCTCACACCCCATGGGGGCCTCAGGGGCAGGCTGAGGCGCCCGGAGGCCTCGCACCGCTCTTCCGGTGCCTAGGCAGGTTTATGTCTCACTGACCGCGCTGTGCCACCTCCTGAGGAACCGAAGCCGGGTTTACGCAGGTTTTAACAGCGCCTGGGGTTGTGCCGAGCCTCTGCCGCCCAAACGCTCGAGCCCCTTCGCTTCCTCTGGTACTCGCATCGTACCGACCCTGCCGTTTGCTGGGGTGGATTGTGTTTAATGCGATTCTCATCTGCAAGGCAGTTTGTTCTGCGTTTGTTTATATGTAATCTGCAGAATTAAAATGCAAAAATGTTAACGAACAAACCAGCCACTTGGTGGCACTGCAAAAATGTAGACGGCGTTTGAAAAAAGCGTGTGGCCAAACGGGAAACTGCTGAGCAGCAGGCGTGATGGTAACGGCGGCGGACAGCCTCACCTTTCCAACAGTCTAAAAATGCAGGACCTCCATGCGGCATTGCAGTAAAATGTCAGTACATTTTGAGATAAACGGGATTATGGTGGGTGAAGACAGGTCTAAATGGATTAAAGACCGTTTGGTCAGGGCGCAGAGCTGTCACCTGCAGTAGCAATCGGCCTTGCATCACGGGAGAGCGGCTCTGCGCATCGTGGATTGTAGCCGTCTGAGAAATGACACCCCTCTGGTTCCCTGTATGGACTGCTGGGGGTTACAGCAAAGATTCGCAAACATTGACAGTCATTGATTTACTAAAGGATAGTAAAAAATTAGTATGGATGTTATTGACTGCTGCCAGGTTCCCCTGTGGTATGAAAAAGATCCAATTAAACAACAGACCTACAGGAGTTCCTATTTGTAGACTCTGCCCATGGAGTCCAATCTAATGCAGTCCTCAGTGTTTGCTGATTTTTGTTACTCCAGTTTTTCTCTCGAATCAGTGGAATTTGAAGGCATTCAGCAGTTCTGCCTTACGATAGCAGGATATAGTCCAATCACGTGAGCCATGCTGAACCACAAGTTTAGGGAGAAAATGAGTTTAGGAGTGTCTTCCTTCCAACCAAAAAAACCCCTGCATACCTCATCTGAAGGATTCCTTCATGCTGAAACAATACTCATTTGTTCCTTGGAGTACCTAGACTGGCACATTTTCTAATTCTCACTCATGGATGTCAATACTGACTTTAGGAAGCGTGGCTGGGCTTTAATCTCACCAGCTCAAATTACATCATCAGCGATAACGCAGCAGTACATGCTTCAAGGCAGACTGGTAACCCAAGTACCTAACTTGAGTCCTTGGCAGGCTCAGGCTCTGCCACGCACCTTCGCCAGTTGTTACCTGAGCTAGCTACGTTTCAGCCAGAATGGGCTTACTTAACATGCTGCAGTGACATCTTCCACTAACAATATCTAGGTCACTACCAAGGGTCTTGATGGATATGAATAATGCCCATGATTTTAAAGTATTGCAATGTCACTTTAAGATAAAACACAGTAATAATTTTTTTTACCCAAATTCCTGATTGCTACTGATTTTATTGTGTTAAGAGGAATAAACACCATTTAATAAACAAGCAATATGAATATATAAACTCATTATCATGTACAGATATTATACATGCCTGAAAGGTTAACTGTATCATTGTCATACAGTCCTGATGATTTTATGATAATATGCCTACATTTCAGCTACTGAAGCTTTGAGAACCAATTTGAATTTATCTATTTCTTGGTGATATAACTGTCATTATTGTCATTTTGTGCCGAGGAGATCATTATGTGGAAATCTGCTAACTTGCTCTCTCTGCTCTTCATTCGTTCACATGGGATATTGTTCTCTGTGTGGGAAATTCTTCCCACCCTTGCATAAATGCACCTTACTGAAGAGCAATATGGAGCGTGTAGGGAAACCTATCTCCAAATTTAGCCCTGAAATAATTACAATTTCTGAATATATTTTTGGTGAAAATGCAGGCAAATTGAATTGAAAGCTGTAGCCCACAGCAGCCCATACTTGCCACTTGCATGGAGTCAAGGAAAAGCCTCTGTAGGCAAATTACTGTATGTGCAGCCCAGCACGATGCTGAAGAGAGTACAGAGTACTCCTCCTCCCAAATTTAGTTGATAACCTCTTAATCAAGCGTTGTGCAGCAAAACCATTACGGCACACTGTCTGTTGTTCCTACTTCTGCTTATGCTTTTCATCTGAAGTGGTTGCTAGTTTAAAAGACAGAACAAATTTTAGGAGCAGAAAATAGAAGCTAAATTCCTGTCTTACAACAACTAGGAAACACAGTTAAGCCTTCTGCTGCATTTTCTTGCTGTGTTCTTTGAGCTTCATTTTGCACAGTAGCACATATTTAACAGGATTGTGAGATAGGGACCCACCAAACCCCTAATGCCTCAGCCTGGAGCCCGAGAGGAGGGTATGGTCCGAGCAGGCAGGAGGGATAGACATTTGGACTGTCACCGAGATGAGCTTGGAGAGCATCTTCTCTTTCTTGGGTATTTGCTCTGCCACTTAGATCAGCACGTACAACAAACGACATCAAAGGCAGCCCCTAAAGCTCTTAGGTGTTAAAAAGAAATTAATAACCTTGCTCTGTTCGTTCAAAGCGCGCTTAATAGACTCCTAAACCCCAGATGTGTGGGCCCAGGATCCCGAGCTGACAGAAACACCTACACGCTGGCTATGCAAAGCAAATCTAATACATCTCTTGTTTGATGTTTCCTGCAACGAGGTCTCTGCTCGGTAGGTGGGAGTTTCCACTCACCCTTGGGAGGTGTCTTTAACACTCTCCGGGCTATAAATAGAAAGACGAGATACACGACTTTGGGAATTATATTGCACGCTGGCAGCCTGATACCTAAGAGCTAGATGTTGTAGCACATTTATAAGATCCCAGCTTTCACTGGAGCTAGTCTAAAATGCAAACTAGCAATCTTATAATGCGAAGTACAGTTAGAAACAAAGCGTGGGTAGTTTTTATCTCAGCATATCTTTACATTCTCTGTTATTTACAGTGCCTTTACACTGAATGTTCCCTGCTGTTACAGATTTCACTCAAAAACCTGCTCTAGCACCACAGGTTGAAACCATCCTGCAGCTGGTTTCAACCTCCAAGGCCCAAAGCCACATTCTTAAGGAAATCACATGTGTTTCCAAACAGACTCAAACCTTGTTGGCTTTCTTCCATGGGGAAGAGGGGAGTGGGAATTAACTCAAGAATGAATGCTGGATTCAACTATAAGCTGCTGCTGAGTTGAGACCAAACTTTTTGCTGTTTCCAGGGACTTTGGTGTGGGTTACTTTGTATGAATTGTACTTTTATCCCCTTTAGCAAAAGCAAATGAAGAAACCACTTAGTGCAGTGGTATTAGATGATGTTTCAGCAGCATTAAGTAGATTTCTAATTGAGTTAGGCCAGGACCATTGTGTTTTCATATGAAAGGAGCATCCTTTTCCCTAGCTTAGACAAGACTTCTAGTAATTTTTTTGGAGCAGGGGTGGGTGGTTAAAACCTGTACCTATTTTTTCTTAGCACGCATCTCCTTTGTGTCTCCATTGCCCAGAAGTGAACATTTCGTATGGAATCTGGATGTGACTGCTGGAATTAAGCATTTCATGGCTAAAACAAATACAAAGGCAATAAGGAACAGCCTGGTTTAGAGGATACAATAATGCAAAAGCTTTGAGGAATATGACTGTTAGTTAAGATGGAAACAATAAAAGAGCTATAATGACTTAGTTAATCCTATATACTCTGACAGAGTTAAACTTCTCCAGGTCTCCGATAAGATAGAGCTGTTTTTCTTTATCTACTGTTTTTTTCTAATGTTCAAGGCTACTGAAATGCAAAAGTGCCAGATGGCTGTGTAAGCTAAACAATGTGCAAAATCTTTCTTATATTATCACTGAAAGCCATGGGGAGGCGGGGGGAGAAAGGTTATTTTATCATTAGAAGTCACTTAGCAGCAAATGGCATTTAGCTGTCTTTATCAACTTAAAATGAAAGATTGGGTCTGTACCATTGTGGGGCCTTTTTCTAATATGACAGGGCACATACTTCATTCCCCCTTAAGTCATCTGGTGATATCTTGTGTGTCAGTGTGTGTCACTGAACTGTGGTATCATGCTAGTAAATATTTTTTTTTTCTACATGCACAAACAAATCACCAGGGTCCTATACCAAAATACAGAATTTTCCCCTGGAACACATGAAGCTACTGTGTCAGCAGGAGCTAAATCCCGTTTTTGTTTCCTGGGGTTTTGTTACAGTCCAGAGGAGAAGGTCCTGGAGGGATGTGGAACTGTAGGTTCTGTTTTCCATCCTGTCACTGATGTAATATTTGACCTTCAGCAACTCATTTTACCTCTGTCTTCCCTCCCATCCTCACTTTGTATATAGTGGCCACAGTCAACAGGGACTCCAGAGACTTTGGGAGATTCATCTCAGCCATCTGAGACGCCATGTTAATGTGATCCTGTGCCTTGGCTAATTAGCTCTGCCCCTCGTCAGGGCTACTGCGGCACAGTGCTGTGCTGACACACTTACACTGCTGTTTAGCTTGAGAATGGTCTTGAGCATCTTCTCACAGTATTGCATTACGCAGAGTAAGTAGTGCCCCCACTGCTGCCCCCCACAGCTCAGAGAGACCTTTTCGGTTTGCTAGACCTGCTCTCACCTTGGATCACCTGTAGTCCCCCGTGGGGTCCTGCATCCCTCCCCACTTCCCTCTAAGCAGAAACAAACTGCTGGAATCTTCTTTTGAGGAGGGGAGAATCTCCTTCTTGCAGGAACCCCTTAGGCTCAAGCTACCATCTGATGCCACCACTTAATTCCCCTTTTCCCAATGCCTTCCCTTTGCATTTCACTGTTGTTCTCAATACCTTTGGTTTCGGAGGATTTCTCCAGTGCCTGTCTCTTTCTCCCTGTGGGCTTCGGGCAGCAGGACGGTGCAGAAGAGATGGCTGGGGTGATGCTTGCATGAAGAACGTGCTGCCATGCCTCCTAAGATACGTCTACACCAGCCACACCAGCTCATGTTTTCCTCTGCTGAGGGCAGCAACTGCACAGACGGTGGCAAAGGTTATTTTAGTCATTGTGCCAGGGAGGTGACATCGGTGATGACAAAGGGTATTTAGTGACTGTGGTAGGGAGGTGACATGGGCAGAACAAGCCAGCTGGCAAGGCTGGCGCCGCACCGGTGGCGTTCTAGTACCCTGAAGGACTCTCACACTCCCAGTGAAACTGAAACTCCCAGCAGCTCTTTTGGCCCTGCAGTCAGGAGTTAAGTAGATTTTAAAGCCAGGTCTATCAAATGAGTGTCTTTGGCCTCCTGCAGGGGCCCATATAGATTTTTAGCCTGTTATCACTGTATTAAACCCACTCGTGAGCTGCCGGTGCCAGGCTGTGGGCTGAAAGCTGGCAACCCCCGTTGCTTTCAGTGCCACGTTGGTCTCTAAACCTCACAGCAACCCGCACCCTGGCATCAAGGTCCAAGCCTGGAGACACCCAGGCGAATGCGGCTGCAGGGGCCTCACACCAGCCAGCGCTGGGGGGTACGGGGGGGAAGGCCTCGACCCTGTGGGTGCCCAGCGCCGGGGCCTGCCTTGAAACGTCCCCGAATTTGAGCCCGCCGGCCAGGACCCCAGGGGCCTAGGCCCGCTCTGAGGAGACCACTGAGGCCCTGAGGTGAGCTCCGGGCCCGGGAAGGGTCGCGGAGGGGAGCCCCGGGGAGACTCGAGAGGCCCCTAAGGGGAGCTCCGGGCCCCAGGGAGACCCGAGAGTCCCCGAGTCGGGCCCCAGGCCACTGCGGTCGGCGCTGCCCACCCGGCGGTGCCTGGCGCGGCGGGACTGCCGGTGCCTGGCACGGCGCGGGGGCGTCGGCGGTGCCGCGGCCCTCCCCGCCGGGCCCGGGCCCGGCCCGGCCCGCCCCGCCCCGGGCGCGGATTGGCGCTGCCGGTGCGGCCCCTCCCGCCGCCGCGGCTGGGCGCAGGGGGGATTCGGCCGCGCCGCGCCGAGCCTAGCCTGGCGGCTCCGCGCAGCTTGTCGCTGCCGGGACGCCCCCTCCTCCCCGCGGGAGCGCGGCCGGCTCCGCTTCGGGTAGGCTTCTCGCAGCGCGGCGGGTTCGGAGGGGGGGGTGGGCCGCTGGAGTCGGCGTGGGGCCGCGGGCCGGGGCGGGCAGGTGGGCGGTGAGCAGGCCCCGCACGCACCGCCCGCTCTCCGGCCGGCCATGGCGGCTCCGGGGGCCGCCGAGGGGCCGCTGGCCGCCCGCCGGACGGGGCTGCGCGGCGCCGGGCCCCGCCGAGGGCACCGGGCCTCCTCGCTCCCCCGGCGCGGCGCCTCCCCGCCGCCGGCCGCCCCTTCCCGGGTTTTTCATTTTATATTTTATTTTATTTTATTCCCGGTGCTCTCCTCCGCGCCAGCACCCTTCTCCCATGCCGAGGCGTCGCGGTGCCGGAGGGGGCCGCCTCCCTGGGGGGTTTTGTCGCGCTTCCCCCGCTGTGCCCGTTCCGCGGCTCCGCTGGCCGCGTTCCCGTGGCCTTCCCGCCTCCCGGCGGGTCTGACAGCGTGAGCCGCTGCCGGGGGGGGAGCACCGCTCCGCGGGTGCTGGGTCCCGTCCCTTCCACGCGGCCTAGGTCAGGCGTGGGGGTCGCGGAGTGTCTGTCCTCCCCGTATGCGGTTGCGTAACACCATCATCCCGCGCGGCCGGCCCACGCGCGGCCGGGGGCAGCGCTCCGGGGGGCTCGGGTGGGGGTCGTCCTACACACCCCCCCCCCGGCTTTTTGCGGGTCACGGTCTGTTTTTGGGTTTGCGGGCAAACACGCGGGGTTTTTCTTGTAAAAATAAACAACAAACCAAATCAAAACCCCCCAATTTTCCCCCAAATTTTGATTTTCTGTGTCCTGTCACTCCCTGATGGCCTTTGCGTGCCCGGCTGACCCCCTGCTGCATAGATCCCTCAGCCTGTTGGAGGGAAGGATGGCGAAGCTCAGTAAACATAAACAGTGATCGAAAAAGAAAGCTTTGATCATTATTCGATACTGTAGATAACGCTTCCAGTAACGTGTTTGCGTGGGGATGGCGGAAGGACCTAAGGAAAGGTTAAAAGTACAATTATGGTGGAAGTGATTTCTTTTCAAAATTACTTCCTCCAAGGCCTTACTCGGAACAATAAGCATAGCTTTTAATTTCTTCAGTAAACTGAGGTTATTGACTTGTGCTGTGTAGCTTCCAGTTGGAAAAAAAAAATCTC
The DNA here is from genome assembly GCF_964289735.1 of Phaethon aethereus. NCBI lineage: Eukaryota > Metazoa > Chordata > Aves > Phaethontiformes > Phaethontidae > Phaethon > Phaethon aethereus. Next base: position 5,143,508 of record NC_138579.1, read on the forward strand.
CTTTTATCAGGCAAAGAAGTGGGTCTGACGCTCGTCCTGCGAGACGCTTTGTACAACACCCAACAGCAGCGTACGTCTCTTCTGCTCTGCTTTTAAATACCCGGGTTGGATGGAGCTGCGAAGCACAGCCGCAGCAGCTCGGGCTTCGTTGCGGGCTGTAAGACCTGCCTGCGAAGCTGTGTAAATACGCAAGCGGTTAACCCTGCTGCGCTGCATGCTATCTTGGCTATGCCATGGCTCTCGGTATCCAGTTTTGGTAGCTTGAGATATCCAGGCTAGCTTTGAACCGGCTAAGCACCCAGCTCAGACTTGAGTCGTGAGTCTTAATGAGTGTTTGCGTAGTGCTTCGTGTTTTCTCGGATGAAAGGTTTTACATAATTGGCCATTATAATTGTCTGTCACCCCTAGAGAAGAGTCAAAAAAGAAAAAAAAAAATCAGCATGGAGATAGGCAGTTGTTTGGAAGTCCAAAGTCTAAACCCATAAATGCCTGTAGGTTGTTCATGTTGTTACTGCTTAACGTGGAGGCAGCAACATGACTGACTAAAAAAATTAATCTAGTTCTCCTTTTGAGCCATTTGAACAGCATCATCTGGACAAATGACATCCTGCTTACGTTTGAGCTACTTCGGTGCCCCAAAGAATTCCTAATGCGACTCCAGTTGCCCCAGAGTTGCGGGTTTTTTTTGTTTTTTTTCCCTTGAAATCTTAACTGGAAGCCTTTTACAGTGTTTTGATTCCTTTTTAATAAATGGCTAATCCCTTGCTGCAGGGGATGGGAGTGTTTTGAATGCAGCGTTTTGGGTCCTGAGGGGAGGGGGAAGGGAGTGCCTTGTATTCCTTTCCAGCAGCCACCCGCCTTCCCCAGGCCTGAGTGAAAGAGCCTTATTGACTGGTTTTGAAGGTAATGTGCCCAATTCTCCTCTTACATGCTAAAACCCATAAATTTGCTGTAGCACAGGGCTTTTGAGGGAAAGAAATGGAATGTCAGGGAGCCTGGGCTTCATCATGAGCAGCCTGGTAACAAAGGCGGTGTCTGTTAATTGCATCGTGCTTATCAAAATCTCCCCTTCTAATGACAAAGTTCCATTTTAATAGGTGTGAAGAGTTGTGGGATTTGATTTAATACCAGTGTCTTAAAATCATCTTGTAGGCTCTGTACTGTCTCTTTCATATTTAATTGGAGAATGAGCAGAGGTTGAGGAGGAAGCTGTGTACACTTCACTTGCACTAAAATGCTCTTTAAAATCTTTTCTCCATTTTGATAAGGATCGTGAGGAAGTGTGAGTGACTTGTCAAGCACTAATCTGCAACTAATTTTCTTATAGGCATATAAAAAAATCTTTCTGAGTCCCTTAAAACTGTAAGCTTGTCTTATAGCGTGCTGTGGATGTGTACCACGGTGTTGGTGAACTCTCCACCGGCTTGAATAGCAGCTACCAGCAAGAGGGTGTGTTCTTAGAGACTTGTAGTTCCCGTGCCAGGAGGGGCTGTGGTTTTGGGGTACAGAGGTGCCAAGGTTGACTTCTGGTGCTGTGAAGTTGAATACTGTGTAGTAGGTGCACAGTACTACCTAGGTACTAACTGTCCCTGAGGTCCCGGGTGTCAACATATTCTTCATAATGTGTTGCTTTCACTCCTTGCTGCCCTGTAGCATAACAAAATAAGCAATTCACTATAATTCTCAAATGTGGGTTGCTTTATTACCAGCAGATACAGCCTATTTCAGTATTCCAGTTGCAGGTTTGATACCTGGCGTCAGAGAAGATAGCAGCTTTTCTTGTACCTGGTAGTTGAGTCTGTAAGGAAAACATAGGACTGGTCCTAAGTCTATGATTAAAGATAACGTACCTTTGGAAGCATGTATCTCTCTTGTCCCTGTCTGCTGCTTTTTTTTGGCTCTTGTGGATTATTTGGACGTTGGATGTATTACTAGATGTTCCTATCCATACATTTAAGCTTTTGAAGGAGATCTTGGTTTAGTGAAAGTTGCTGGTTAGAGATCAATTTCCCAGCTTTGTAAGCTCTGCAGTAAGGAGGGCACAGGAATGCTGCTTTGGTATGTGTGGCTGCTCAGTTTTTATTTGTACCATATTCTACTGGTTTTGTTTTCTAAGCTATTTTGATTCTATTAACCTATTAAACTTAGAATCTATTAAAGTCAGTGTGACAGACTTTTTTGAAATGTAAGAATGTTTTCCTTTTTGTAATGTCCATTTTTTCCACCCCTAAAATATGAATTGTGATCATTGCCCATAGTGCAGGTTCTGGTTGTAGTTGTGGGATTTGTATTTGGAATTTGCATTTATAGTCATGGAATTTGTGTTTATTCCGCAAATAACTTTTCTTTTTTGCTTTGTTGTGGAAGGGGACGATGTGCTGTATCACTTGCTAATCCTGCTGTTGCAGTCTAATGCCTAGAGCATAACTGGAGAAGTGTTTCTCACTGTGGGCATGGCAGTTAGTTTTAATCTAGCTATTTGGAAATCAAACACAGAGAAGTCACAGCAGGAGTGGTTTTGGTATAGGGTGAGCTTGTGTGACTGCCATCAATGGTACTCACTTGGACCGCCAGTTTCTGGTAAAACCTAGGTGTCTGCAGCGTCATTGCAGTGGGTTTTGGAGGCAGATGGATTAAATATAGCTCAGGTATGCCTAAACATGTTGGAGTTGCACCTCCTGTTGCAGTATAGAGGTAACATGAATGTTTACATAGATCACCTTCCTACATGTTGGAGGTTCAACCACCTCTTTCGTAGTAAGTTGCTTCTGGGCAGCCACATGACTGCTTAATGCTGTTTTGAGATTAAAAATATACTACAGAGGGATACATAAATGGCTGTTAAGAAAATGTCAGCTTTTTTTTTTTTTAAAAAAAATTATTCAGAAATGGCTGACTGGTATTTTGGGGTGCAGAAAATAGTGCTTTTTTCCATGTGATTAAAACAAATTTTGCTTTAGAAGCAGTTATGTCAGCGTTTCATAGCAAAGTAATGGCATTTAGGTAGCATGGAGGGTCAATTTCTGCCAGTTAAAATCTTGCTGTCCTAATGTGCCATTCTGTACAGTCTTTGGAAGCTAATAGACAATGTTCTTCTGCCTTGTAGCAAAACAACTAGTGATTAAAAATTCAGCAGATGTTGTAGTTCACTTAGCTACTTGTTCTTGCATCATCCAGGTCATATCGCACAATTAATGTTGCTAATGTTCAATCTAGCTTTTTTTGTGCTAAGAATGGAAATTATCTGAACTACTGTGGGACTTATGGAACCGTTTTGTCAGGGACTGGGCTATGCAAAGTAAATTATTCAGAATGGTTTTCATCCTTCCCCTAACTTGGGAGAATCTCCTTTTGGTTTCTCAAATACTACCCGTTCGTGCCAGACACGGCTTTAATTTCTGCAGTTTTTCTCACTTTAAAAATCAAAATGTTTTCTTTTGATTGCTTTGAGATAAATGAGACTCCCTAGTTGAGAAGGGGTGGGGGAAGAGCACGATAGGTATAAGTGCTTGCTTTCTTACTTAAACTCAGTATTTCATTTGGTCGCAGAACTATTTTTGTATGAGAATTCTGGTCTTGTTTCAGGCAGGGTTTCTACTGCTTTTCAGTACATCTACTTTTAATTTGCACAGTTTGGGTTAATAGCATTCAATCTAGTGTGTCACTTACTTGACTTTTAAATTGGAGTTAAACTTTACTTTCCCCTCCCTGTGTTCCTTTTAATTATGTCGGTTTTGGGTTCTTTTTGTAGCACGCACAGGTTTCAGAAACAACTTCTGGGCTACGTGGAGCTACAAAACAATGTTCGTGTAGCAAGGCATGTGACTTGTTTTCACTTCTTTCACCAGTTTTCTGTTTGGAAGCTGGTGCCTGTGTGGCACAAGGAGAAGCCTATCCTCTGTCTCCACGATCAGTGCAGTAGCTGTGGCTTTGGTTGACCTCCCTGCACCTTCTCAAGACTCATCGGCTGATGCTTGTCCCCGAAACTGGATGTGTGCATTGACATACATCTTCATGGATCGTGCTGCTATAAGCACGATAAAGGCAGGGTAACGGAGAAAAGTTGCTGGGTCTTTCAGTGTCTTTGAGAGCAACTTGCTATACTGGAGCAGCTCTTGGCTCGAGTGCTTCAGAGAAACTAAATTCAGAATGTGGAACGCAGATGGAGTATTTTGGTCAAGGGCACACGTGCGGTTCAGCCATCACTCGGTGCATTGCTGCAGGTAGCTTGAGAATTGCAGGGCTTGGGAGAAGGCTGTATCTTTAAGCATGAAGTGGCAAATTAGTAATAGGAATGGAAAACGTGGATTTGTGCATTAGAGTGTATGATACACAATATGATGGATATGCCTGTAAACCAGGTTTTGGAGAAGTAATGGGCAAAACCTGGAGACTTTCAGTTTATGGGTGTTGTTTGAACTTGCAATTTGGATGACTTGCTATGATCTGTCAGCACATCAAGAGAATGTATTTTTAGTCAAGGCAGACATTTTTCTTTGGAAAAACCCGTTTTGACTATTGATGCCGCTAATGTACTTTGAGAGAACTTGTTTCAGCTAAATTGTCGGCAGATAGTCAATCAGTTTGAAAAATGAAGTCTTAAATACATAAACCCTCCCCCAGCCTTTTTAGTGTCCTGTTTAAGATGATGGAAAAGAAGGATTCAGGTTGGTTTTTGCATATTCCTGATACCCTGTATGCTTGTGTCCAATATGTTGTACTTGCAGAATTGATATTCAGGATAATATGTTTAATCTCCAGTTGCAAAAAATAACTTCACACGCAGCTAATTCCATCTGCTGGAAAAATAAGAGCGAGGCTAACTTCATCACTTATTTGGGACCTGCTTTTTGCTGTGCTAATTACTGTGTATGAACTTTGGAAGTTTGCATAATTTTTTGGCAAACCTAAGCGGCAGCCATTTAATTTAGAATTTTATTAACTTTAAACATCCCTAGCAACTCCTGAGCTACTTCTAGCTCATTTTGTATTTTTGGTGTTTTACAAGCTTTGATTTAGTAAGCTTCAGTAACATTTTTTACTTTATATGTAACAGCAACTTGCTGCCATTTCCAGTGGCTTTCACCCTGCAATCTAATGCAGAATTCCTTCTGTCATTCAAGTTAAAAAAAAGTGTTGAAATTCTCATAAAACGAATGCTAAAACAGTGGAATTAGAAGCTAGGTTTCAGTTGCTCTTCTGCAGTGTGAGAAAAGCACTTGGAATATTTTAGATCTAGATGGTTTTCAAAAAGTAACCTTGAGGAAAGTGGGGCATGTCAAGTCTGGTCCTAATTTTGCTAAAAGCTGGTCTTATGATGTGAATTCGTACACCCAAACTCTTTGGAGCTTAAAGTCATCATTGCAGAAAGCTACTAAATGTTCCCTCTTACTAAAAGGCTGGATTTTGACACATTTTCAGCTTCTCAAGGTGTCTAGCAATGCCTTTTCCCCTTGGTTTGCTTTTGTTCATGCGACCTCCTTTTATTGGTTTTGCTGGTTGCTAGTTGGAGGTGTATAATCTGTAAAATATTTAAAGGGCTGGAATTTTATAGTAAAAATACTGTCTGCTTTATTGGAATGCTCTTACTGGCTAATTTTCCTTTGGATGTAATATACTTGATTAATTTTAAAATTTGAACTATTCTTTCTGTGTTATGGTCTTAGCCTGCTTTCTATTTCAGTACTATCAGAAACTTTCTATTTTGCTATGTGCAATTGCAGTCCCGTGTCTTTGTCCCTCTTTCCTTCTCCCTCTTACTCCGTTGATCACTTAAGAATGCAGTTTCTTCCTTGGGATGAACGGGGTTATATTGCTAGGCTCTTTAATTCCTCTCTAATTGGCAGAAAGCCAAGCATAAAATCCTGTTCATAAGTCACTCTAGAGATTTCTTTGTACATGCTATTATTTTCTTTGCATGCTAACATCACTGAAAAGATTTTTTTTCTTCCCCCCCCTCCAGTCTAGACCAGGCATAATTATGTTCGTGTGTATGCGTAGGCTTGGGTGTTGCCACTCTGCAGCCCAGCAAGCAATTTGAAGTCCTTGGGCAGTTTAAGACCAAAATATCTTGTTGCATCAAAGGCAGCAGCTATCCCTCTGCATCTAGGTAGTGAAATAATTTTCTGTTATATCTAAACTTCAAAGACTAACTCATGGCTTGTGCCTGTGGTTTGGCTTTCTGCAATGTGTCATACTGGAGGCTATATTTTAAAAAAGAGTTTGGGGTTCGAAACAGGACTTGCTGTGTATTGAGCGATAGTAGCTAGTGTTGAACTGGGGTTTGTGTTCACTGGCTTACGTGCTTCCAGAGGCAACCCAGTTCCCATTTTGATTTATAAAGCTCATCATTGAGGTCTTCATTCTGAACTTTGCCTCACCTAACTCTTGATGGCAAAGCATAAAAATCCTTTCCATCATGAAGCCTCCACTCTGGTGTTGGGACTGTGATTTTAATGTATTTATATGCTCAAACCTATCGTGCTTCCTCCTGAGGAAGCTCTTGAGGTTGAGAGAAGCTCCCTGTAAACATATATGCAAAGCTGCCCCTTATCTTCCTGCTGTTAGGCAACTCTTGCTTTGATATTGCTGCCTGTCACACTGACTGCCATTTTTCTCATTCATTTTCCTTCCTGACCACCCGTATGAGTCCCTGGCTTGGGGAGAGCAGGGCTGTCCCCATGCAGGGTGTTTGCACGCTGGGCACTCCACTGCTGAACAGTCAGGGTGTGCACGGTCTGGTAGCTTGAGACAAATGTCAGGGACTTGGTAAGTGAACTCTTAAAAGAAACCAAAAAAACCCAACCTTTAAGCAAAGCCCATCCTCTGGAAAAAATGTTTTTCTAGACCTTGGTTTAACCATCAGGGCACCAGAGTGTGCCATCAAGTGTGGGGCAGACTGTTGGTTTCTCACTTTTTTCCTATTTCCTTTCTAAAGAAGGATGGTACTCTACTGTCATTTTTTTTAAATGAGGCAACTTTATCTTAATAAACACACGAATGAAGTGATGCAGAGAGTGCTTGTTTATGTGTCTGAAATCTAAGTAAATCTGCTGCCACTTTTGAAATTTGGGCTGTGGGAGGATTACTGATAGCAATGAGGCCATCTTCCATGGTGTTAAGAAAAAATCCCTCTGTTTCTCTTGGCATGCTTATGAATTTTTTTAGATGCAGTAGGACTGCAGATGTAGTCATGTTAAAATGTATAATAATTTGTTTTGAATTGGTCTCGCAGCAGAAGCAGTTGGAGACATGGCTTTGGTACAAGTGACTGGGAGATCTCTTCTGATGCGGATTTACAGCCTGTGCTGCGAGCGGGAGCTGGGAGTGGTTTGAGTCGCGCTCGCTCCACGCTGGTGCGTGGGGTGCCACTGACAGTGAACTAAACCAGTTTTCCTAATGATTGCTTTGTTACGCTTTAACAGCTTATGGAATTGTTAAAATGGTGTCCGCTGGTGTGTCAGCTGTAGACTTCAGGGTAAATTGAAGGATAAATAGTAGTAGTTTACATACCTTTGTAGCAAATGTCTCTGCATACTATTCTTGCCTTAAAAAGTTGGGGTCCCCCCCCGTTTTTTTCCTCTGTTGGATCAGTAGGTGCAGCCAGTGAGGAAAGGTTTGTGTATGAATTTTGTGAAGTTAGTGTGACTTCATCCCTGGCCTGACTGAATCTGAGGAAGTGAAGGCACCAGAGTGTCCCATTGGGGTGGCCCATTTGACTTTGGGGAGACATTTTTAAGACGTTGGGAAGAACTTAACTCTGGGGAGGGGGGAAAAGTCAAGGAACTTAATCTGAGTGTAAAATTGTTGCCTGCATAATGGAGTTATACAGAGCAAGTTCATTGATGTAGCTAGCTGGATTAATATTAATTGCAAGGTATTTTTTTAAAAAATTCTTTCTTTAGGGCTGGGGGAATCCCCCCTGTCCCCCAGCCCTCCCTTGTGTTACTTGGTCACGGTGCACCAGCAAGGAACTGGTTTTCATCATGTGGCTGTCCAGGTAGAAGACAGACAGCTAAGGACCGAGGAGTCTGTCAGGCTGCTTTCCATTTGAAGAAGCCTGAAGATTAAAAAAAAAAAAAGAAAAAGTGTAAGTTGGTGATTACAGATACAGAAACTTTACTGGGATATACGTGAGGCAAAGGCTGTTGGGAGAAGGCATGTCTTTAATTAGAGCAACCGGTATCGCTGGGTGGAGGGGGAAGATGGGTGAGCTTTTGAGCATGAATAAATGTCAACATATTTTATCAGAATTGCAGCTTGGAAGCAGGGATTCACTGTGAGTTGCCATTTGGCTCTGGGGTGTCTGGGGCTCTTCTGCGTCTTCTGTATATTGGCCGCAGTCATGGAAGAAGCTGTGTGTTCCACTCCACAAACATAAAGAGCAGCTCTTTAAGGGAAGGTAGGGTGCAAATTGCTCAGGTAAAACGAGCCAACGTTTTTAGGCTGGAGTCAGTAAAGCTAGATAGAGTGCTAGCAAACGATACCTGTGTCCGAAGTTTAATATAGTCACAGTGGTTGTGCCCAGGAGGATTGGTGAGAGATGCTTTAAGTTAAAGCTATTAGAAACAGCAGTGCTTTTTTTTCCCCTCTGAAAACTGGTGTGCTTTTACTGGAACAGCTAAATGCAGGCGTGTTAAGCTTAATATATGCGTGTGTGGGGGTACTTGAGAAAACATCCCATTAAGTAAACCAGTAACTTTCTTCTGGGGAGATGCTGAGAATATCGCCTTTGCTGCCAGCCAGGGCCAAGCCAGGCTTGTTAGCAGCTTGTAAGCGACAGCCCTACTTTGCTTTGTAGGTATTTTAAGTGCTGAGGGTAGCAGAGCTGGAGGGAGAGGTGATAATGTCTGTGCTGGTTTTTTTCTTTTTCTTTTTTTGGGGGGAGGAGGAAGAGGAGATGGGACTAATTGCATACCTTCCAATTCAAGTTACTTCATTATTGAATAATCATTGGAGCAGCCCTGCAGTCTGCTCCGATAGCAGATAAGTGGTGTGGCTTGCAGCACTTTAATCTAAACAGAACTTAAGTGCTTTTTCCTTTTTCCCTGGAGTGAAACTGTAATTTCGTTATGTGAATGTTAGCCAGGACAAAGTTGTTTTTGCAGCTGTCATGATGCTTCTCTGGGCTTTGTGCATGTTAGAGGTGTGTCCCCAGTGTATGTAGCAAAAATATCCTAAAATACTGCATTCTCTTACCTGGCAGCTTCAGTTGAAGGCTCTCCAAGTAGTTTGCCAGGTGAAGATCTGTTTAGCTTTGACATTAGATGTCTCAAACGGTTTAGACATAAACCAATGAACGTTTAGATTATATTTCGTTTCCACAGTGATAGATGTTAATCAGTTTCTCTGTCTGCATTAGGCCCTGAATAGTCAAGTAAAACAGCCTGAGCACACCTCTGCTACCAAGTCTGCTGCTTCAGAGTATGAGTCCCTGCGGTGAGAGTGGTCGTGTTGACGAGGCTGTGGCAGAATTGCATAGTTTCGGTTCGCCAGTGTAGAAATGGCGTTACATGCAACCCATACGACTCAGCGTCAGGGTTTTTGTTTGTCTTTTGAAATGGCATAAAAGTGCATTTGTGCATCAGGCTGAATCCTGATAAAATACATTCTTGGAACTGGTGTTGATCATGATGATGATTTTGAGGTACCAGCTTAAGTCTGTGAGAGCACTGCAGACAAGTGCCTGGATTTTGCATACTGTAGTACTGGGCAGAGCCTAAACTCTTGTGAGGCTAACTTTTTCCAATCTACCATAGAACTGTTAAATCTGATCTGTTCCTAAAAAGACAGCTGACTGTGCAAACTGAGCCACATACAATTCTTTCTGCTTTTGACTTGAATGGAAAAGTAGTTTGTTTTCAGATTAAATCAAACTCAACTGTCACTGCCCCAAAGGGGGTCTGTTCTTGCAGGGTCTGCTTGGACTCTAGGCAGAGTGCTCTTGGCTCTTGCTGCTTTTTGCTGTAAGCCCAGTAACTTAAATCAGCATGATGGGATGATGGTAACACACTAAGACAGATATCTGCTGACAGGTAAAACGTCTTGGGAAAGAAAATGTAATACCCTTTTTTACATGTTGATAGTTTTTGTAAGTTTGGGCTTGGTTGTGTTGGTTGTAACTGGGCCGAATCGGGCTGATCATGTAGAGCGACTCAGTATGGATCCAACTGCAGCATTAAGCTCTTGGAATAGCTTAAGGTGAAGTGATGGTGAATCTCAAAGAATTCAAGAGTACGAGGCCCCTTAATTGTGTCTTGGATTTATAGAATGGCTTTCAGAGGGGAAGACCCAAACATGTTTTGCAAACTGGCCTGTGCATCGTGCACTGGAGTGGATCCATGCTTTGATAAGAACAATATGGGTTTTTAATGAGATGAACTGCATCACCTTTTTTTAAGAAGGTATTTATTTGTATAGGGGGAAGATATTTTACTCCTGTGAAAATCTGTAGCTGATCAGAGGCAGGGTCTGCAAAGCACAGCTCCTTCCTATGAGTGGGCAAAACTCTTCTACCTGTACGCTTATGGTGAAGGTAAGCGCTGTTGCTTGGAGCAAGAGCTTGGCATCTTTTGTGCTGAGGTGGACTGCTGGCTGATAAAATGGTGTGTCTCATGGTTGTCTCAAACCCACAGTGATGGATTCTGCTTTGTTAGTTGTTGAACAGTTGTGTGTGGTTGTGTTCTGTTTCTCCGGTAGAAGGGCTAATCCTATGTCTCAAAATGGTCTGTTTGCCTTCTGAGTGCTTAGTGTTTTGTAATTGCCCTTGGGTCTGTGAGTTGACAAGGCTCCTTTGGCTGTTAGGCATGGTGAAGTTGCCTCTCCCATGCTCCGCTTTTCTTGAAGTTTGTTAACCAAGCTTCCACGCCAGCCATCCAGCCTTGGCCCTTCTCCGGCCTTTATTTACCTATTAATGGTTGCAGTGTGCCTCAGTACTTCCATCCTCTCTTTCTTGTGTTTGGCTTGGAGATTGATCGCCCCTGTGAAACAACGTACGGTTGCTTGAATTAACACACATGACTGGGAGGGTGGATGATGAGTGTCCACAGGTCTTTGCAGTGGTGTGTTCATGAGCCGAGGTGGGTGCACTGGGGCTACTCATGTGCTTCAATATCCAGTACTTAGTTACAGTCCATCTTGACTGTAGAAAATGAATTGAAGGCAAATTATCCAGTATTGGAGACTTTTCTGGGGAAAAAGTTTAATGAGTACCTGAAGGGCCACAATCCTGTAGTTTGTGTGTGGTGTCATGTAGCTGTGAGCAGGTTTTCGTTATTGCAGAATCTGGATTGATTCCTCAGGGCTGGATAGCATCTGATCTTTATGTGAGGGAGGGGAAAAAGCTGTCTGACTTTAATCTGAAATTACTAGGTAGTTAATAAGAAAGACCTCTGCCCTGAGTAACTTGTTCAGCCTATGTTATGTTGCAGGAGCTCCATGGAGATGAAGCCTGCTGGCTTTACTTTGCTCTGAAATCCATTTGGCTTGGAGTTGCCTCCAGAATTTCAGCCCCTGTGGTACCTCAGTTTTGCAACTGGGTAACCCGCTGGGTGTTCAAGGGCTGAGGTTGGGGCAAAGCCTGGATGCTTTGGTGGCTGAGAGGTGACTCTGGCGTGTGGAACTTGTCATTCAGGTGTCCTCATGCTGAGAGCAGGGTGCTGCTTCTCTGTCTCTTCTTCCTTTTATAATTTGCAATTTGTATTTAAAAGTAGAGGGATTTAATTTCTGTTTTTTCTGCAGTTGTGGTCCGTAGGAGCAATTAGCTGTCGTGATGTTTGGCACTGGAGCTGCCTGTGGCGGCTGATTGCATAAACTGGTGTCGCTAACGCGAGCTGGGAGCAAGTGAAGGTATTTGCAGCAGTTGTTTAGAAACTGGTATAATTCAGGTCTGAATCAAGCTCAGGCTCAAACAGGTCGTGGAATTTATTTATACACCACCACTGGGGGTGTGTGGCATTGCAGAGACAAATAAACAATGGTTCCCAGCCCTGAGGCTTGTGTTTGGTATTAGATAACGAGGCATGGGGTAATTATAGCCAGGGACCTGGGTGGAGGGTTAGGAGAGGGTGAGGGTTACATCCGTGTAGAGAACATGAAATGTTCCTTGTTGTGCCTGCAGCTTGTTAATGGCAGTGTTAAGAAATTGTGGGTGCGTCTGGGGTTATAGGAAGGATGGAGGTCAGCTTTGCAGCAGGAAGTGTTGAGTGAGTTATAGGAGACGTGTGGATTAATAAGAGAAAGTGGAAGGAGGTGAACTGAAACTAGTCAAGCGTACAGGGCGTGGCTGGGTTTACACAGAGGCTGAACACACAGAAGCGATGGCACTCAAGGGTCTTGAGGAATTTGGGTGTTAGAGTAGCAACTGGGAAATCCGCACCCAAACCCTTAAACACATGCGCTTGATGTGGAGGAACAGGTAAAGAAAGGCATCCAGCATGGCTACTGAGAGCTTTGTGGTCTCTCCTCTTTGCTGTCCCTGCAGCCTGGCCTCCCATGATGCCAAAGCAGCTTCTGCCGAGCCACCCAGTGGGACTTCTCCTTGTGGTAGGGCAGCTGCCTTCAACTGTAGTTGCCGGACTCTTTTCGGGGTGTACTCGATCAATTGGCACTGAAGACCTCCTCGGGTAGGCGGTGCCCCGCCTGTCAGCAACGCATTGATTGTTGTTCTCACGCGCCCTTTGCATTGGGCAAACCGGATCTTTTGGGTTTTAAGAGCTTGTTAGTAGTTGTAACACTGTTAATGTGTAACTAATTTCCTTTTTCCTTCCCTTTTGCTCTTCAGAAATGCCATTCTCGTGAGTATGCAAGAAACCTACAGAACTGTAATGTCTAACCCTACATGGAATAACAACTCTTTGAAGGTACCACCCTTTTTTAACTACATGACTTTGTTACAGGTTGGGGTGATGATAATGATCTTTGCTTCAAAGCTCGAAATTGAAGAACCATGTCTTATGTAACGCTGTCCCTTCCAAAAGGGTGACAGTGCTGTGACACTCTGGTCTCTGATTCCAGAAAAGCTGCGTGCAACCCAGCACTTGATCCTGGGTGCCAAGGGGCCATCCCTGTTTCTCTGTGAATGATCTCTTTAGGCAGGTCTGGTGTTGCCGTAGGAACAGATGGTGGTTTCTATTCAGAGAGCTGACCTAAGCTTTCTTCATACTTGGTGGCCATCCTTGGAAACGTATTGCTCTTCTTTTTAGTGATGTGTGATGGCTTGCCTGTTTGTCTTCAACTTAATGACCTTCTGGATCATCTTTCTTGACGAGAGGTTTCTAGCCATATTTATGAAGAATATAACATTAAAGTGCAGTTACACTTTAACATTTAGATTGAAATGTCTTAGCTGTTTGTGCTGCATTAACCAGCTCTCAGGCGCTGGCTTGCTCTGCTGTCTGATCCCGCAGTGATGCCATAATACTGAATTTTGGACTGCCCTGTGCATTACCATGGCAACAGACTGATGTCACAGACTCAAGGACATGACTTCAGTGTATGATCATGCAGAGGCACGATCAGATTTGTGAAGGAGAAAGCTGACTAATGCACATCTCAAAAGCAAACAAGGGGAATGCAGGTTACAGCTGACCAAGCAAGGTGCTTCAGTATGAAAAATCTCCTCTTAGACAGAGGAGGGGCTGATCATGTCTTTAAGACAGGAACAGTCATCATGGTGAGCTTCTTTTTACCATGGATAAGCAGACATCTTGCAGGTATCCTGTGTCTTTTAAACAGGTGGTGTTCTGGGGTGGGGAAATTTGCTCTCTGGTTTCAGAGCTTTGGAAGGGCACTTTTTTGTTTTCATTTTGAAGAACTTCTCAGTGGTCTTGTAAGCACACTGAGAACACTTTGACTTGCTTAATGTTGTTCAAACAGTTTAATTGGTTTTCCAAAGCTTTTATTTTATCCATAACATTGGAAGGTGAAAGGGGAACTCTGCATCTGCATTATGGTCACATTTTCCTATATCCTATTAGCAGATTCCAAGATTGTTTAATGTGATCTCCACCCATTTCATTTGGCTGCAACCTTTGCTCCCATGAAAACAAGGCTGATTGTTCTGAATTGCTGTGTGTATGTGCTTTGGCACGGCATGAAGGTACCTATAATAACACAACCATTGTCTGGGAAAAAAAAAAGCAGTTTGCAGTAATAACTACAAATAAAAGGGTGCAGTACCGGGGCAAGACAGATAATGGTCGTTTTCCCATCCATTACGTACAGCAGATTCTCAACATGGTCACCCCAGCATGACAGGGATGTGGGCTTTAGTGTAGTATGTGAATATTGGGAATAAGGGACTGAAATATTTGCATGTTGTTCCAAGTTTCTCTTTCCTGGACGCAGTTCCATTGCTCATATCTACAGATGGGGAGACTGAATGACTTTTGCACAATGCGGTATTTTATTTGCATGCTGTGAGCAGTTTAACAAGTGTGTGTGCTAAATGAAGCATTCCCACTTTCAGTTAGCAGCTGACGCACCCTTAAAATTAAAAAAAAAGTGCCTTTAGGTTGAACAGTGGGGTTTTGAGGGGTGACATTGTGCTGTGAGTGTGACTGAGTGGGTCAGTTGTGCCAAGCCTGAATGTTAACTTGAAATGCTGTGAGATTCAGCAAATAACCAACTAAAACTCCTTCATGCTGAAGTAATTTTTGCTCATCTCTGCACTTTGTGGAATAAAAGCTGTTATAGCACAAGATTTGGAAGTAACCTAATTGTTTTAAATGTTCAGTGTCACAGGAATTGAGGACATTTAACAGAAACTGGCATTTCTTACAGCGGTTTGGTTGCCTCCCAGGACAGGAAACTGTAGAGTGTTTAAAGAAGAGGCAGGGAAGGAGCTTAACAACCCTCTCTTTAAATCAGGATGCTTGAATTCCGTGCCTGGCCTTGAGCTGAAAGGGCTGGAAGCTCTGCAAGATTCAGTGATTCACGCTGCTCTGCAGTGAACAAGAAGATAATGGTCATGGACTATCAAGAAGGCTGCCTTGCTAAAAAGAGAGGCTTTGTGATATGGTAAAGGGGAAGGAAGTCTGGAGAACTTAGAAAAGGAACAGATGTTTTTGGAGTTGGGAAAAACTTAACTATCCATGGAGTTGGCTCTTGCGGCAGAGCCAGCAGAAGGAACTTGATACCAAACAAAAGTAGGCACACCCAGGATTTAGCACAGGGATCCTGGAAAGCTGCTTTTCAGTGCTGCGATGCTTTTCTGTTTGGCAAATGTGGTGTACAGTGACATCTCACAGAGGCAGAAGTGAATAATATAAGCACCTGTGAGTTTGTGCAAAGGTGTGTGTGGAAGAGTTTGGAGGTGTGTGATGCTTTTCTTTAATAACAATTTAAAAAAAAAAATCTTAATGGATGTATAAAGTGATACTCAAAATGGGAAGCCAAGAGGGATGCTGTTCCCTGAGAAAGAAATAATGACAGAAGGTGCATTAAAAAAGAGGGAGAGGTTGCTTGTAGGGTGTGTTTATGGATGGTGATGACTGGAAGTGTGATAAAACAGATTGCTAATCCGATGTATCAAAGTAAGAGTGGCAATGATTTTTTCAAGTTGTTGGAACTTGCATCCAAAAAAAAGTATATTTTGCTCTTACTATTAGGTTAATCCACTGTAATTGACTGTGAAATAAACCTGGGGGAATTTTCCCGTCTGTATGTGATGCACAGCCTCTTTGCTGTCTACTTGGCAACTGTACCTTCAGATAATTAAAAGCTGTTTTTTAAATCCACTCTTCTTTCAACTCTTATTTTTTTTGCATCTTGCCACTTCTCTGAGAGCTGTCAGTCACTCTTCTGCCTAAGGTATAAAAGCCAAGAGAACGTGGTTTTAGGAACGGAAAACTGCAGGTGAATCTCCTTCCTTTTTAAAAAAACAAAATGCAAAAACTACAAAACTAGGTGAATGTGTGAGGCTTTTTAACATGCACATTAATGCTACATTTCTAAAAATAATTTAACTTTCCCAGTTCTGTATGGAAAACTGTAAGTTCTTTTTGACTTTCTAAGATCTCATGCCACTTGCCCCTCTAAAATCAATAACCAAACCCCCTTGGCTGCCTTTGCTTAGGAAGCAGTTGTAATTACCCAGAAATTACAGGAGTTGTTCAGCACAGGGATCCTCTGGTTTCAGCACATAGTTTCATTGCTCTGTAGTGTTTAGAGAGGCTGAAGGGTGGGATGCAGCTACAGTGAGTTTCCAGATTCCTAACAGTGTGAGGGACTGTTTTTAATAGTGATGATAAAAACAGCTATTCCCAGTTGGAGGTTAGTCAGTGGTACAATTATCAGAGCTATGAAATAGTGCAGGGATGGCTCAGAATGGAAAAACTAAGGCTTGAAACTTATTTTTTGAGGGAGCTGTTTGAAACTACTTCCTGCAAGCTCATGGGGTATTACTAAGAGATGTTAAATGGTGAGAGATCAAGCTGATGGGACTTGGTGATTACTTCAGTAATTTAGTTTTCAGGCTAGCAAACTCCAGCTGGCTTTTGGGAGATGGGTTTGGTAGCAATTTGTTGACGAAATCCAGTGTGCGAGTAGGAGCTCTGGAGCTGGCATGTTTGATTTGTGAGGTTACAGTCTTCTGCTGTATGGTGTACTCACACCAGTTGCTCCACTGGGGAGCCTAAAAATGTGCCGAGTATTTTCACAGTAAAGTAACAATCCCCAGCTCAAAATCTGGTTCACTTAAACCATCCTTTTAAAAACACAGTTGTGGGTACCTTATTTTCTGCTTAGTTTCTTGGTAATTTGGTGGTTCATATTAACATTTATTCCATTCTATCCTAGAGGAGGAAACCCTGAAAAGAGAATATTGATTGTACCTGGGGTGGGAGCAACAGAGAATATGGAATTAGATAGCAATACTTATATTCTTCCTTTTCTGTCTTGCTTATAAAGCTGTCTTTGCATCAGTAAGTCTGTGTCTTGTGAAACAAACCCGAGTCTGATGTTTTCAGGTGAATTTTTAGAAAAGTTCATACTTTTAAAGTGGTCGTTAGCCTGGAAAGAATTGCACCAGAAGTATTTCTGGTGTCCTGTTGTAGGTTGTGTTACTGAATTTTGAAGATGACACATGGAAGGGGAAAGATTTTCAACAGAAGTTCTCACAGTTAATGAGGCATTTAGACGTGCAGAAGCTATCCTTTACTGAAATTTAGATGCTGTTTTGGAGGCTTTCTTTTTTCTTTAAAAAATTAATTACAGCGAAATTTGTGCTATGCTAGGAATTTCTGCAAATTTAATTGTGTTTAGTTGATAGGCATGTCAACTACAAAGGTCTGAATATATAAAACTATTTTTGACTTCAAGTAACTCTGAGTTATTAATGGAAAAAAAAAAATCTTTGAAAATGTAGCCAAAAAAAGATTAAAGATCCATGGAATTGGTAGGTTTCAAAATTAGCTTAGATTTTAAACAGTCTTTTGAAACAATCATGTGAAAACATACTGTATTTAACGCTGCTCTCTACTGCAGCTTACCTGCCAAAAACCCAAGCTTGTCTGTAGCTGAGCAAGTTCAGCAGAAGATGTTCTGTGAATGTTCTTTTTTTTTTTTTTTAAGAATTTGTATAAAACCAAGCAAATGCTTTGGCTGGGAAAGATTTTTAGCATGTACTCTTGCCTGCCTTCTGTCTTCATCTTAAGCACATTAGCCATAGCAGTTAACTGGTCACACGCCTGCGCTTTTGAGTCTTCGAAAGTCTCTCTGGTCTCTTTGAGCAGGTTCCGTGGTTTGCAAGCTGCAAAGCAGTTTAGCGGCGAGAAACATCCTCCGCGTCCAGATGCAGTTTCCCGGACGGTTCACTTGCCTTTGGGTGGCCCCGGCTCCACGCACCGACACGCCGTCTTGCCCCCGTGCCTGCGGCGCGGCGTGCGCTTGGATGAGCTCTGGCGCGTGATGGCCGCCGGCGCCTGGTTTTGTGTGACAGATGACTAGGGGGTCCGCTTTGATTGCGGCGTGGTGCCAAGCGCCGTTGTGAGTCTCATCTGCGTTGCCGTGTTGTTCCTTCTGTCGCTGGTTTGGATCACGTCTGTATTTTGCTGGCTTTGACACCCTGCTGTCCTGTTTCCTTGCCACGCATGTGTATGACTTCATGCTGCAGGCCTGGAGCTGTTGGAGGGACGCTAGCACGATGCGCGACAGTAGGCAAAAAATACGCTGCTGGATTGCAGTGAGGAGGCCTCATTCTGCCTGTGGTGAGCAAACGTCTCTGGTACCGTCAGAGACTGATCTCCTCATGAAGAGTGAAGATTGGCAGTCTTTGGCTTGCAGCCCAATTGAAAATGTATGATTCTTGTGTGTGGCGTCAGTTAAATGGCACGAACACTTAATGGCAGGGTCAGAGTAACTTTAATTTCTTTAGATTTTGTGAAAAGTGGGTGGCGAGTTAGCCTTGGCCAACAGCAAACACCCACCCAGCTGCTCCCTCTCTCCCTCTCCTCAGCGGCCCGGGGGTGAGAGTAGGCTTAGGGAGCTTAAGGATCGAGACAAAGTTGGAGATTGCTGATTACTTTTGTGGGCAAAACAGAAAAATTGATTTATCGCCAGTTAAAATAGATCTGGGTAGTGAGAAATAAAAAGGTAAATGTTAAAGCAGAACCTTTTCCTCTGTCCTTCTGCTGCAGGGAAATAGCTGCCCCACCATGGAGCACCTCCTCCCCGTCCTTCTCTGGTCTTGGGGGGTTTCCCCCCGCTCCTGTCTGTCGGGTGTGTTTTTGGCTTTTCTTAAATATTTTTCTGCACAGTGCCAGTCGCTTGGCTGACAGGCTCAGCTGTGTTCTGTGACGCGTTGCGGTGGAGCTGGATGGAAAGGGCCCAAGGCAGCCATGACCACCTCTCACAGAGGCCATATGAGAACCTGACACTAATTAGTGGGGTTTTTTTCTTTTTTTTTTCTTTTTTTTAATTTTTATTTTTGGTCTTAGACCGTCGCCTGTTCTTTGGGGGCTTTTTGTTGTGTTTTATAAGATACCACTGGAAAAAACAGTGAATCCAAAGCTTGTTGTGAGCGTGTGTGTAGTGATGCGTTGTGTTTGTTTGTGGGTGGGTTTTTCCTGGATGCTCCTAATGAATCTGTTGTGTTGGAAGGTTTCTGTCCTCATCAAATGTAATGATGCACTTTGTTATAAAGCGTTCTGTGAAAAATAGTTTTAGCCTCCTTTTATGTGACATCAGTCCTGAAGCTGGGTATACTTTGTATAAATGTTTTTCTAGTTTGCAGAGCAGAATTTTCTTCCGTGAACGGCTGATGTATAAACTTGTAGAAGTGCTGAACTCTGAAATTTCATTATCCTTGCAAGATGAAAGATAGTTTTCTGTGTAAACATGAAGTCAGGGCATCAGCAGTGTCCTAGTTTAAACTAAAACTTGGAAGGATTTAAGACTTCATGACAGATCATGAGACTTTGATGCAAAAATTTGTGGAAGATGCTAGTATGTGAAAACAGGGTGGATTCAGGAGTATGATAGAAAAATTTGGGCATTTTGAATTACAGAAATATTTGCAACTGGTGGCACAGTTGCTTCTAAACTTTTTTTTTTAGTATTGTTATATTTAATCTGGTGTTTGTATTGCTGAGCAAGGCTTCTGGTGGTTGAATTTGGTTAGGAAAAATTCGGATGCCTTAGAGATGCCTAGCGAGTATTGTAACCTCTCAACTTTGCAATGGATTGGCCAGATGAATCCACCTGGGCAAAATTAGGTTTCTCTGCTTTGAGTCTTGGGTGTGTTGGTGCCTGGGTTTTGTTGGGAAGGTGGTACAGGACAGAAATCCACCACAGAACCTTTTGGTTAAAGGGTAAGATGCCACAAAAGTAAACAAAAATGTATTACACCTTACTCTGCTAAACAATTTAGGGCTGGACCTGTGTGATCAGAGTATATGGGGCAGTCTGTGTGAAACGAGAACTATCATCCCAAAGGCTGGTCCAAACCAGTTAAAGCCATATAAGCCAGTTAATTCACTGAATTAAATAGGACTTTAAGTTTAAAGCTGGTAAATTTAGTGTTTAACATTGGGTCACCTGCTGTGGGGTTTTCTTTATTAGCAAAGTTCTAAAGAAGGAATTATATTTATTTGTTTATTTACCAGCTATTTGGACGTTAGCTGTAGGTTTGCTCTTCTACTTCAGAAGCCATTTAATACCCCATGGAGAGATGTACGGAAGCAATTATCAATGTGCATTGCGTGCTGTGGTGCAAGGGGACTTCTTGCGTATATAGCGTCAAGTATGAGCTTTTTGGTTTCCTGCTGACATTATACTTTGTCAGTATATGCCAATGAGATGGCCAGTTCTATGCTGGAGTACATAGATTCAAAGATACACTTTTCATCAGAGGAGTATTGCAAACGGGTTTATTTTCACTGTGTTATAAGAGCTGCCACAAAACAGGCAAAGGAAACTTTTAAGAATTAGAGTGGGTTGTTACGCCGTGCTGCTGGATCACTAACGAACTATTACGGGCGAACTAGTGAGTAATTACTGTCAGGCAGGCCATGTGATGGTCAATTTATTAGCTGTCGCAGCAAAAAACGAATCTACCAAATGTGTGCCAAAATGAGTCAAGTGGACCTCTCCAGCCAGCATCCCTAACATCCACAGGCGAAACAGGGTGATGAAATTCTTGTGGGCAATCCTCATCTGCCACGTCAGTGTTGTAATAATAATCAGGATCATCTTTAGCAAACTAACGTTGTGTTCTTGAAAAAGATGAGATTCTTCTTCTTGTTGGTTTTAACTGGCTTTCTCTAAAGTGGGACAGGTTGGCTCTGTATTGGCATTCAAGCTGATCCCTTCCGTGTAGGCTGTCTGGATTTCTGTCTCTGGTGTTTTTCCTAAAACTCCACTTGAACATCAATTCTGCATCTTGCGGTTGTTTCTGCCGTTCTTTGCATGTACAGGAGCAATCCAGCAAGACCTCAGCCTTACAAAACAAGGGCACAACGTCTCCAGAGCTCTGGGAGTGCTTCTCTACTATTTTTGGAACCAGCTCTATTGCTTCTATAATAGGAAGGCTTCTGGAAGCTTTCTCCTTCCCTTCTCCCTAAGAAAGTAGTCTTTCAGCTGAGCTTTCATTTAATTCAGAATCTGCATGGCAAAACAAATCTAGTTTTATGCACTAAATAATTCAGCTGTGGCTCATGGATCACGTGGTCTTGAATGCGCAGCGTTACTTCCAGTGAGTATCTTCACCCCTAGCCCGTAACTTGAGGACGCAGCAGCTGTAGCCCTGCTCAGGGGTGCTCAGCTACCCCCTATTTATCATTCGGGGCACACAGTAGATTGTGTGGTGACAAGGAGTGCCAAAGTAAGTGGTAGCTTTCTAGAAAGCGGAGTCATGTGTGATCTGGGTGCATTTGTCCCCAGTGCTGCAGCAGCACTGGCAAGTAAGGGATTTACTGTTTTTGTTTTCCTCTTGGATCAAGCAGAACAAATCTAATGAGCCAGTTCTTAACTTCTTCCCAGTTGAGCAACTGAGGATGTCCTTACTCAAATTGTGCAAGACAGCTGAAACTTTTCAGGAATAGTTGAACACGGGAAACACTTGTAATATTTCCCCCTTCCCCAATATTAAAATATGGGGTTAACAAGGTGCGGCCCAGCTTGTCTTTTTCTTTTTCCCTTCTGAGATTTTCCTTTTGAGGAGAGAGGGGATTACTTAGTCCTTCCAACACTAATCACACCTAGAGGAGAACAAGCATGAGAGCTATGCATCTGAAGCCTTTCATTCTTTATTGACATGATCTTGGAAGGAAGACAGTTCCTCCCTGTAGCGCTCCATTACAATAAGCATTTTGTTTGCTTATCGGTACAGCAAGTAGCTTCTGAAACGCTCTGTATTTTGCACACTATGCCTTCAGAACTGTTCCTTTCCACTGACTTGAAAGAAGCGAAAAGCCACTTTGTGGCAGACACCTTTCCTGGTACGATTCAAGGTGTGGATTCAAGACAGTTGAGTGCTGTTTGAGTTGGGGGGAACCTTGTCCCACCGGGCTTTGCTAGTGCAGCAAAGTTCTCCTAGTTCAGCTCCTTGAGCTGCTTCAAGTGAGAAATCGGACAGGAGCCAGTGCTGATAAGGGGAAAGTGTGAAAGGGCTGGGAGGAAGAGAGGGATGAGACCCCAGCCGGGCAGGAATTACAGTGACTGAACGACTATGGGGCTGCACAGTGTTGTGGAGCATCCATGTGGTCCCTGCTGACATGGGTACCCAAGCCCAAATTTACACGGAAGTCTTCAGATCTCAGTTAAATAACTGTTCCATCTTGTGTTATCCAGGGTACAGAGTATGTATGGGGGCTTAGTGGAGCTTTGAGAAGTGAATTTGGTGGGGAAGTGAGCCAAGGGCCATGGTAATGAGGTCCTGCTGCTTGGCAGCTCTGATTCCCAATGCCTAGAAGAAGTGGTATCAGGCAGCAGGTTTTGGTGTGTAAGTAGACATGGGAAGCTCCTCCCCCTCCCCATTTATTCCAGCTGGAGCCCCTGTGGCAGCTTTATTGCTTTTAAATTAGGTAACACAAGATCTATGCAAAGTTACATCTTTTGACCATCAAACAGAGGGGAAGCTGAGCACACGAGGTTTTACAAGGCAAGTGATGTCTGTGGTGGCTCTTGCAACCTCCTGCTGCAGGTGAAAAGGCCAGTCTCCAGTTCAGCAGGACTCGGAGAATCTCATCTGATCGTAGGTATTAACCTTTGCATCTCTTAATGCTCATAAGTTGGATACAGTGTCTTTAGTAAAGGTGTAGTTTTCTGTCAGGGTTTGTTGCCCGCTGCAGGTGGATGGAAACACAAACGTGAGTTCACTCTGAAACTCTTTGTAAGATAGTTTTAGTCAAAATGTGCTGGTTTTCTCTTATTTTGGCTAAGACTGTTCTATTAAATAAAGAAGTAAAACCTAGCTGATGAACTTAGTGTTAAAAGGTAGTTCTTTAAGGTGTTTGAAAGAGGTAGATCCTATACAAAGAAGAGTTGAAAAGAAAGGGTTGTGTTCCTATAGGTGTTGAAGAGGCTCAGTGCAAGGACCAGGTGTATCATCCTGCTGTCCCACCTAGTCTGGGAGCTGCTGCGGATCGCTGGTTGCTGCCACGAAGCGTGAACGTTGGGAGTAGGGAAAGCTTTCTGTGAGAGAAAGAGTCCAGTGCTGTTACAGGTGTCCCGGGGAGGGTGTTTGGGGAGAGAGGGTGGGCTGGAGGGATGGCTAGGCTGGGAAATGGCAGAATTGCATGTCTGGTGGAATCCGCGTTTAGAGGCAAGTATCATGTAACAACCTAAACTTGAGCTGAGTTGAGGGGAATGGACACGAAACTCTGTTCTTGCAAGAAAACAACAAAAACCCATGTGGAGATCTCTATTATAAGGCCTCAGCGCTGGCATTTTTTTAAATTTTGTTTAAAAGATTACCTGTCCTTCATAATGACTGGGTTTTGGTATTAACTCTTCTGAGTTCCCCCTCTGAAATACTTGCCATTGCTTTCTTCTGCATCCTGAGTGTGCTGATGCTCTTTGCCCAGCCAATCCAGTGAGATGGTCCTTTGGAGCATCCTAAAGTTGGCCCCCTGTGGAGCTGGGGTGGTCAAACTTGCTTCTACCAACAGTATGGTTGTGGCTCGGGACCAGTCCCGAGGCCACTGCCTCCCTCCTAGAAAGCGTATTTTCTGAAAGGATGTGCCCATCCTTTGGACTTGTTCGTTAAACAGTAGCAACAGCAACTGCTAAAACACTTGCTCTTGCAGTGAAGCTTTAGCTGTCAAAATACCAAAAACTGTAGCGTATTGCTGCACAGATGAAGAGACCTTGTGCCCCCCTGATCTACTCTACCTGAGTTAATACATTTGTCTTCCTAAAACTGCAGCAGCGTTCAAACCTGATGATAGGACGGGGAGTTTTGTGTGACCATTCAGCGGATTGTTCTCCGTTGCTGAGAGGACGTGATGTTTACTGCTGCCAAAATCTGAGTCCTTCCCACATCTTATGCATAAAGGCATGTGTTTGGGGGTGGTTTCAGAAGGGGAGAACACCATGATTAGGTTCTTCCTCATGTGTTTTGTTTCTCTGTGCATCTGTATTTCAGTTTTCGGGCTGTACCCAACTCTGTGCAAAACTAACAAACCAGCTGAAGCACCTACTGATAAGGATCAGCCTTGGTAAAGAAACACACTGTGGTAGTTAAAAGGCAGTAAGTATCTCTGTGCTAGCTTGGATGCGGATTTTTTTTTTTGTTTTGTTTTAATTCACAAGCACAGCTTTTTACTACTTACACAGTGGGAATTTGTCAGTAGCTTGCTGGCATTAATAGTCTATTGCAGCTCTTTTCTGTAGCCCAGCAGCTAGAGGAGGGGAAAAAGCATGCTTTGTATGGAGCTGTGTGTGTTTGGATCTGTGCTGCAGTGTCCATCTGAGCTTGTCTGTGTCTATTTTGTCAACTTTGCTGTCCTCTAGTAGGAGCTAGTCCCTTCTGAAACACATGATGTCCCGCCGTATGATGCCTGTACTTGGATCGGGGTTGTGGCTGCCCCTGACCTGAACCAGTTCGCCTGATGGTTTTGCTTCTCAAGCTCCTTGCTGCAAACAAGATGATCTTTTGGTTGCAGTTTTTTTGTCTGACTTTTCATCATTTACTTCTCAATCAACCTGCAAAGGAGTAGCCCTAGGACAAAACATTTGATATTCCTAACCAGGAATACATGGAGAGAGTTTTAGCTATTGAAAAAGTGACTGGCATTCTTGCAATGGTATGGTTGCATTTATTTGGGTGTGGATATAATCATGTTTCTGTGATACAGTTCCTGCTGAGTCTGAAATGCTAGTGTCAGTAAAGCCAGAAGGAAAGCCAGACAAAAGCTTGGATAAAAGTCAGAATTTCAGTGCCTCTTACTGATGGTTCATGGGAAAGTAATGATTTTGTATTTAACGTTTGATTTTCATAAAGCACTAGGCACATGCTTTTTTCTTTGGGAATATATATTTTTACAGCCCACAAAAGACTAGAAATGGCTGATTTTTGTGCCTAGGTTTCATTCTTGCAGGTAGGTCCTTGTTATAGGCTCCGGGCAGTCTAATGAAAATGGTACTTAACCACAAAGCTTCGATTTCTGTTAACCATGGCAGCCTAACTCCTTGTCTTTCTGAATTCATGGGGTAGAGGGCATACTCTCATCCTCCACCTCTGCCAGTGCAATGCTTTTTCCATCTGACATGTTTCTTTGCCTTGTGTAGAGCTCAGCAGAGATTTCTTCATGAAGACTGGAATGTGTTTATATAATATTTTATATATTATTTTAGGCTCCTGCTTACTCAGATGTAGGCAAATGATTAACCTCTCATTTACCATCACTAGAGGAATCGGGAAATCGCTATAGCAGATATCAAGTCAGCTGGATCTAAACCAGCTTCTGTTGTAAACCACACTGATCAAGTACTGATTAGCTGAGCCGTGCCTGGGTAGGTGCTCTTTTCGTGGGATTTTTTTCTCTGGTAGGTGTTGGGGAAGGGGTGATGTGAGGGGCTCCATCTCTGCGAGAGCTCAGCTGCTAGCAAGCAGAAAGCTCCAGCGGGTGCCTCTGCCAGGCTGCACTGTGGAAGTGCCGCGGTAGGAATAGGGCAGTGGTAGGAGCACTGGGCAAAGCCGCTAAAGAGAGAGAACAACCTGCTACACTAAATCAACAAATCCCCTGGGGTCAACAGCTCTATAGTTAGCATTTTCAAATGGCATTCCTTTTACTACGGCATCATTGTGCACGTTCCTCTAGAGAGGAAGACAAAGATCTTTAAAACAATCTGCTGGCAACTTGGGCTTGAGTGTTTGAGTTTTTCCAGGGCTCTTTTGCTGTGTCACTTTTTCCTTTTATGTTCCAACTTGAAGGTTGTTGTTCCTTCACCATCAAAGTATGTTAAAGTGCTGGTAATAGTGCCTACTCGAAGGACAAGGCATAGAAGGCAGCAGCCTACTGCGAACGAGAGATATTGCAGAACAATTTTGTTTTGGTGAAATCTGTTATCTTATCTGTATGTGATGCAAAGACGGGCAGTATGCACAAGGCTTGGAGGCTGCATGGTGGCATGTTTTTTGTCCTTTGTGAAATCTGCCATGTTATTTTGATTAGAACACTAACGTAAGTCCTGGCAGCATCAAATCTTACTGCTAGCAGCGACTTCCCTCCAAAGCTTGATGTGGTGCTAACAAGCAGAATGATCTTGTGCGTCCTGTTTGCATGGAGCTTGTGGAACAGCTTGTTCCATGGGAGGTGCCAAGGTAGTGCTGCAGTCGTATATAAGGTGAAGAAGCATTGTATGTGCAGACAGGCTGTTGTGGGGGGCGTCAATTTGTATTTTAATGGTGTTCAGAAAGTCCAACTGCAATAATGGCATGATGATGTTAAGTTCTTTTATATTTATATGTATATATCTTTTATATATGTGTATGCATATATGTGAATATGTATTTTCTCTCTCTTGGGGCAAAAAGTCCTCATCACTTGTGCTTCAGTTGCTGCTGTACTTGAATGTGATCATCTTGCGTACCTCTCGTTTGTTCAGTTTCTAGGTGGCAGAGACACGGTGAAGCTCTGCGTGGGGCCAGGAGAGCTGATGGGGGAGCCTTGCGCATAACCCAGGATGGACTGGCTGTGACGGCGTGCCTTAGCTGGAGAGATAGTTACGATGAAGAGTTCCTGCAGAGCTGGCCTCCACAGGGAACCGCTGAATTCCACATCCTCCACCTTCCATCAAGTCAAACGGTATGAAAAGACTGGCTGGTCTGCCTATAGTTAAGTATTTAGCACTGATTTAGCCTTCTCCTCACTTTCCTATTGTCTTGTGTGTCACTCAAAGGTTTGGTCTAACTTCTTACTTTTGGATAGTGTTTAAGTGAAATGTTGTAATGGCTTAAGGGCAGAAATGTTCTTTGATATTTATTTGATAATGACAACTACAGATTCCATACTGTACTTAGAGAAATCTTTGGGGTTTTTAGCAACAGCTGTAACTTAACTTGGGAACATGGCTTTGAAGTACAGCTTAATTGGAGAATGGCTTGTCGTAGTAGGCTTTAAAACATGCAGTCAGCTTAAAGCAAGTGGAAATACTGGCAGTCATTGTTGCGGTTTGTCTTACTACGGAGTAAGTAATTAGATTAGTTTAAGCTCGGATCTTGTATTGCTTACTTTCCTGTGTCTCTTATTAAGAAGAAATGCACGATTGATTTCAAACACTTGTGCTTATTTGACAATTAAGTGGATGCCTCTCACTGTCTTGTTATAGGAACACCGTACAGAACAACTTGTCCTTATGCAAATGTAAGAACATGCCAGTTTGAGTTCAAGCTACTTGAAAATATATGTATCTTTTTTCTTTTTCTGAAACCAAGCCTCTTAAGCTTCCTCAGTCTGGAGGAAGAGAGCCAGCTTTCTGGTTTCCAAAAGTTATGTGGGTTTAAAGCAAACTTTAACATTGGTTCTTTGTGGTTGTGTAGACAGCATATACTTGCTATGTTAGTCCATGGTAATTTAGTGCTGCAAAAGACTTCCTAGGTCACCCAGCTCCTTGCTTTCCCAAGCAGTATCTCAATCCCTTTTGTAAACTTAGTCCAGCCTAAAAACAATTACATCTTTTCTTCTCTCCTCCTGTAGATTGAATCATTACTGAAGATGACAGACTAGCTGTGCTATTAGGAACCTTCTTTTGATTCCCAGACTGAACATTCATGCCAGCTTGTATACTCGTTTGAGCTTGTGTTCCTTTTTTTTTCTTTTGCGTAAGGACCACTTCTTATTTTCAGTGGTTTACGTCTTGCTGTATTCTGTAAAATGTGGTTGTATGCCCTCACCTGTGGCTTTTACTGTGCTAAATGACCCAAGTGTTATCTAGTACCTTCTTGAATAACAACTGTCATTGTCATTCTCAGTGTGGATGAATCTCCTCTGAGTCATGTCAAAAAGTGTACACTGCACTCCGGAACAGATCTGGGAGGAGGGCTTTTCACTGCTGCCTTGAGTGTATCACAGAATCACGTCCACTTACCTCTGTTTCACAGATGTGTCTGTGGTGGCCAGTGCATCTTTCTTAGGTACCCCCAAAAATTCTTGGTATTCAGCTTGCTGGTGCATCACCACCTGTATTTCAAAACTGCTCCATTTGTGTTACCTGGTGGTTTGTGCCTCTGCTGTTTTGGAAAGGCCTTCATTTCTGTGGGTGCACTTGTAGTATTTGTGCTGATTTGTCATTCCTAACACAGAGTGTTCCCAAGACTGATTCTTGAGGCAAGTCTTTGGTTTCCAGGCTGGTGTTTTCTTATTCAGCATCACCTGGGGCTGTCTGCTGTTAAGCCAGCTCTTTTGTCTGTTTTCCCATTCTTCTGCCAATGTGTCTTAACCAGTAAATCTCCTTGTGCTTTCTGAAGTCCATGTGAGAAAGATGTAGTACATTTGTCTAAAAAGATCACTTTTTTGAGAACCTTCAGGTTAGTCTGGCATACTGAACTATTCCCTCTTCCCCCTTTTTCTCTGTGTCACCTTAATCCTCTTTGCTTGCAAAGCACCTTTATATAGAAGTCAGACTACCAGGCCTGGAGAGGCTGTGATGTCTCTCCCTTCTCTTTCTTCCCTGCAGTGCCACCTCCAATGTGCCACATGTTTTATTAAGTCATATTGTTGCCTTTCAAGAGGTTTATAAATCTTGCTTCTTGGCCTGCAGTTTATGAGCCTATCTATCCTGGATTCTAAAACTAAGATGAGCCAATCCTTTTTAATCCTCCCCCTGCGAATGTTCTTGTTCAAGTTTTGCCCTCATGATCACCCTTACCACCCCTCTTTAAAAATGATGCAAAGTCAAATTTGGTATTTTGTTCTGTACCTAGAGTACTCTTAATCTCTGCCCTGACCTTGTGTGCAGCCCTGTTTCTTGCCCTGTCCTTTCTCACATGCTGAAGAACCTTTTACTATTTCTTTGTTTTTAAATATCTTTGCAGTGACTTAACACTTCACCACTTCTTACGTTTATTCCTAGACTATTTGATCTCTAACATACAAGTTTCCAAGTGATGTGACCTGGTGACTTGAAACCTGTATCTGCTGCTTGTATCCTTCCTGACAAAGGAACATGTTCAGCTGGAGTTTCTTCTGTTCTTGTTTGGGATGTTTTCTTAATCATGAAAACACTTTTCGACTCCTGGAGAATACCTGCTGGGTTCTGCAGTGGAATCCTCTGCACCACGGTGCAGCTGGCTTCATGAACCAGTTCCTTTCGGTCTTGAGTTTCAAAAGAACAACCTGATGACTTGCCTTCAGATCTACTTTTGCTTTTTCTTTCTTTTGAACTCCAAGTCTCTTAATGATAGTGCGGTCCCAAGGTTAATTTCTGCAACCTTTCATGTGTTGTCATTATGCATGCACAAAAATGAAGACTAAATAGCATCACTTTGTGTTGGTTCGTTAACTGTTTGAAGAAATTTGTTGCGCCATGATATCCAGAAGGATCTTGGTCCTCTTGCAGTTAATAAATTAGAAAACAAATGTTAAATCAAGGAAAATAAAGCATTTCCAGAAGGAAACCTGTCACTATCTCTGCGCTGCTCTGTGAGCAGTTTTCAGCAGAAGCCACCACTTTTTTCTTACTGTCCTTCTCCCAAATGACTTGTGTGATTCCTTCCTGCCTTAGCCTGTTCCACCACAGGCATGCGTACTATCCCACCGTCTTTGAGCTACATGTTTCTGGAGCAGCTTATAACCTTGAATACCAAGTCTTCCAGTTTATTTTTTTCCTTTCTGCTTTATGTCATCCCTGTGTCATCTGTGGTATGGTTGGGAAGCAGGGAGCATAGGTCTGAGCTTCCTTAGGCTCAACAAAGAATTGCTTCTGTGTCACTTGCTTCATGGTAAGTGCTTTTATAGAAAAGCCTGGCAAAGCAATGGCACTTTTTTCTGTGTAGAGTGTAGAAAGTAGCTGAGGCTACTGTGCTTTATGCTGAAGGGGAGGTGTGTGTGTGTGTTTAGTTTTAAAATGTGTTCAAAACTTATTAATGGGTGGGAGCCCTCAAACTGGAGTATTCTGTGCGTTGGGCTTGGATGTGCAATCTGTCACCTGAAACATCTGCTTGGTGAAGATGATGGATTTTATGCATGACAGATTTTATAGCTGCTCCTATGTGCAGCTGCATTTGGGTGTCATTTCTCCCAAAATCAGGTTGAGTACTTGATGTGGGTGAACAAACGGTGGGGGATCCAGCGTTAAGAGTTAAGCACCTACTTTGTGTGTAGCTCCTCGGCTCTTTTGGGCCAGCTCTGCCCCAGACGTTTGGTTTGTTCCCACTTCCCTCCAGGCTGGCCGCTCAAGCGGAGAGCGCTGCTTCAGCAGTCAGATACCTTCTGTTTACCTTCAAAGCCCGCAATAATGCTCGCTAGCTCTCCCATTGATGCAAGAGGTGGTTTCACAGGCGTTCGGAGCTGGGTCAGGAGCAGTTGGTTTAATATGAAGTGGGGAAAAAGGGAGCGGGTTTTCTAGAAATCGGATGCCTCCGCAGCTGCTGAAGGCGAACCCACCCCTGGTCTGAAGGATCGTGCTTCCTAACCTGCGTTGCTCCGAGCTTGGACACTTGCCACGTGCCAGAACAAGCTCCAGTGAGCAGTGGAGCGTCGTCCATCCCGGCTGCTCGGCTGGGACTTTCCCGCCCCGGCAGAATCCGTGGAATGCCTTTGAAGCAGCTCTCTGTCTGCTTTGCCTTGCCCCGGCAGTGCAAAGGAGATGGAAGTGGTACTGGAGATTGAGCCCAAAGGACCCACTGAGTACTTCCAGAAAAAACAAGTGGTTGACCGTAGTTTAACTTGCATTCGGTACTCAGTCCTTTATAATTGTCAGTGTCCTTTACAGAGGAGCTAAGCTTTTATAGATGGAGAAATGGGATGCCAGAGAAATGCCTTGCCAGAGGTTACGCTTGGTGTGGGTTTTTATTGTTGTTATGTTTTTTTTCTTCCCCCCTCCCCCTTTTTTTTTTGGCTTCTGCCTTGTGTTAGTATGTCCTGAGGGTTTTTTCAGAGTTGTAATTGGCACTGCATGTGCAGTCAGCAAAGCTAGGAACTTTTGTTGACTGGAGTTAGTGTTTACAAAAAGAAATCCACAGGAAACTTTGGGGCTTTGATTGAAATTTTCGCCTTAATAAACCCTTCCGGTGCTTTGCCCAGAAAACTTGCAGTGTGAATATGCTGTTTGAGCAAATTACACTTTTTTTTTGGTTGTTCATGTTGGCCAGAGCAAATCTTTTGGCTTCACAGGGTGTCATGAGAGTCCCCAACCTGGGTGCCACGAGGGGCATGTAGCCTCTCTGTGGACCCTAGAACGGAGTTGTGAAAATTGAGCTGTTTTTACCAGTTTTCTCCTCAACTTTGGAGCTTCCACTAAAGTAAATATGTATATTTTTTTTTTTAGGCTGCTGTGATTTAGAAGATATGTAAATACAAAAGCATTCAAAACGATTCTGGCCAGCTTGGCCCAGTACCTTATGGGCCTTCCCTTCCGTGGGGAGAGTGGGGTGTGTGCCTGTATATAGGCATATATTTCTATATCAATCCTGTGTAGTAACCAACTTGATAAAACTGTAGTGGAAACAAGCTGTAGTCAGGACTTGTAAAAACAGCAGTGTCATTCCAGAAGTGTAAGTATCCTGTTTTTCAGACACGGCTGATTAGAAATAGAAAAACTGGCCCTTTTCTTTCATCAGCTTAAGGATGGAATAACAGTTTAAAGGCGGCACTGCTAGTTGTTTCAGTGCTGATCATTCCTGCTAGAATTACTTTTATCAGCAATTCAAAACCACACATTTGGGATTGAAAACCTTTTATGCTTACTCCATGAACTTCTGAAGAGTCATTGTCTCTAAAGATAAAATTAGAAAGCTTGATAACTGAAAGGGTGGAGGAAAGCTAACAGAATTATTCTGGAATTCAGTATCATGGGGAATTGTCAGTGACTTAACCTTTCAACAACTATTTTTGGTGCTTTAAAATATTTTAAAACTTAACCTGCAGCTGCCACCATTTTCTGCTTGCCAGCACTGAAATGTTCCAGAAGTAAGGCAGTCTGTGGGTGGGGACTGGGCTCTGGTTCATCTTCAAAGCAATTTCTGCTGGGAAGCCTTGTTCTACTTCTAGGAGCTAGAAATGCTGCTGACATGCAGGGAAGAAGCTACGTTTGCCTGAAAGTTCGTTGTTCTCAATGTTCAAAGCTAAGTGGGTGTGGGGTGGGGGCTTTTTTTTTCCAAGTAACACTTTCAGGTAAGGTCCATTGCTAACATCCCTTTTAAAATGGAAGTTCTCTTCCCTGCTGCCCAAAAACTGGGAAGCAGGTGGCACTGTGATTCAGCTGGTCAAGGGGAGTTAGCAGTACTCTTTAGAGCTCTCTGAAATTATTACATGAGTTTTTCTTTAAATTTGGATCCATTAAAACAGTGCAATGAACTGAATGCTGAATTCAAATGAGGCAATTATTCTGGCAGTAAAACTTCTGACTAAGGAATAATTTTGTTATGTAAATTATAACTTTTCAACCTTAAATGGTATTGTTGGCCGAGCCAGAGACTAACTGAAACATAGGAGGAAATACAACCTTAAACGAAAAATCTGTTAATAGGTGAGGCACAACTTCACCCTTTGTCTTTCTCCATAGACCAGAAATAGCTGGGAGCAGCTGAACCAACTTTGCTGGCTAAACGTGTCCTCTAAGCACGTTGGGGTAACCAGTTTGTTCCTGTTTTCATTCGTGTAATACCTGGTCTCACCTTCCTTTGCAGCTTCTCTTAATGAAGGGTGTTGAACTGATTGTCCTGCTGGATTCCTGAAAACTGCTTGAAGAAAGCCTTTTAAAAACACGTTCAGCTCATCTTTCAAACACCCTGGCATGAAAACTCATGAAATGTGATCTTCTGCTCCTAGCTCATGAGATTTCAACATGCAAAGTCATATATTTAATTGTATTCACCTCTTCTCCCCAGGGTACAGTGGTGGGCAGCCATTGGAGCTTTTCTCTCTCTAGTCTGAAAAGCACAGCTCCAAAATGCCCTTGTGGATGGGGAAGGGAGGCCTGCAGGCACCGTTTTCTGCAGCAGCTCATTGCAGTGGTTCACGTGCTGCTTTTCTTGGCTGACCTCTGGTCTAAGCATGTTGGTGGCCTGGTCCTGGTTAGCTATAAAGTGCCACCAAGATGAGGCAGACCCTATGGAAAATGAGGGCAGCCTTGATTTCCCATTCTCTCTTTATTCATCTATTTCAGCACCCTGAAGTTCTATTTTTATCAGATTATTTTAGTTTTTAGCCTCCAACTGAGAAGGCAAACAAAACAGCTCGGTTGTGTTTTGCAGAGGTGACCCAGTTCCAACAAGAGCTGGAACTGGCACGCAGAAGGCGCGGGGAGAGAATTAACCCAGGGACTAGGTAGGCTTATCTGCAGTAATGGGACCTCTCTTATCCCCACAGTCCGTACGTGAACTGCAGGTGGTTTTAGCACTGGCTGAAGAGTGAGGTGATGATCTTCCTATAAAATCAGGAGGGGAGAGAACATAACAGCATCCTTTCCAGTGTTTGCCTCCTGGCCTTCAAAGCACTGCACGGGACCAAAGGGGTCCCTTGTGTTTTATGCACACTCATAGGAAGGTGAATTAAGCCCTTCCTCATGATGTACCTCCCCCAAACCTCTCCGCCTGTGCTTATCACCCATCCCCTCACTACTCATCCCTAGGGCCAGAAGAAAGAAGCAAAACCTTAGGGAAGAGCAATGGTTAAGCAGCATGGCTGCTTCTAGAGCAGGAGGCTTCCTCTGCCTGGGCAGGCACAGGTAGTGCCTGCCCGAGTTGTTGCCCTCGTGTTGCGTTAGCAGCTGGAAGCGAAGCATCTTGCTTTCAAAGCCTTCCCTCAGCTGGCTCTGGTGCTCTCTGGCTCAGCTCTCCGTTCTGCCGTCGCTTACTGTGGAGGGTCTACAGGGCAGGGCTGCCTGGAAGGTCCCCAGCCTGTGCTCCAGGTTGCTGGGACAGCACATCCATGTGCGTTCTTGGTCACCATCTGCTGTTTTGACTTCCCTCTTGCAGCCATCCTCTGCACTCTGGTGGGTCTGCCCGAGGGGTGGGTGAGCTGGGTTCCCTCCTCCTATGCTGACCCCACGGGTTCCCATCAGCGAGGGCATCTTGGGGTAGGTGTGTGTCCTGATCGCACCGTGGCATGGCAGAGCCCAGCTGGACTCTGGCTGTGTCTGTCTGATGCATGCAGACTGCAGGTGTTAAAACTATAAATTTGTCCAACTTTATAGGTTTTATGGCTTGAGGTTTTTAATTAAAAGCTGTTTTTAGGCTAGAAACACAATACTAAAGCAACTGTTTTGGTGGTGGCTGTCAAGGGAAACATATTCAATGTTTGAATGTGTCCGTATCGGCTCATGATAAATGTGGCACTGAACCTGCTGTTCTTAAATGAGCAAGCATGGATTATACCCCTTTCAAAAAGGAGGCTTTTTAATATAACAATTCAAAGATTACCATGGAAACATAATCTATAGTTAGTTCTGTAATATGCTTATGTGGTACTCCTGGGAGAAGAGCCTGCAGTCTCCTGATAATTGCGTCGTATGTGGCAGTGCCCTGGGCTTTTACGTTTTTGCAGCTTTGAATGGAAGATTACTGCGAAGGTGTAACAGAAAGGAGGAGTCGAGTGGCTGGGACTGTCGCAGGAGTGGTGCTGTTGCTGTAATGTCAGCAGCATCCAAGTGTCTATTCACAGCTCTTAAATTCTTAACCATAAAAACACATACTTGAAAGTGGTTCTCTCCAGCTGTACATGATGCTTCTGTCATGTTGCGGGGGGGGCTGTGGATCTGAGGTATAGCATAAGGACCCTTATGGGAAAGTATACGAAATTTGCCATTATTGATATTCTAAACGGTAGGTTTCATTTTGGGTGGTATTAGGTCAGTGCTCTGCTGGGATTTCTGATGAATATAATTACACTTGCTAATTTCCCATTTCAGCTTTAACTGTACTTTATCTACTGAAAAGTGTGTGTGTGTATATATATATAAATGGTAGCTAGTGACAAAATGAACCCTTGGACCCAACATGTGCTTTACAACTGGATTAAAAAATTAAAGGACAGAAGGTTGGCTCTAACTCTAGAACAAACCTCTAGCTATGTTTGCACAATGGATGGAACTTAAACGTTAGGATTTCTCTTTCCAACTCCCTGGAAACAGATTTCTCTAATGGGAAGATCTCTGCGATCTGTATGATCATAAAGCAGGAAGTTCTCCAAGGGTGGATGTTGCAGCCTGGTGGATGCTTTTCCGTTCTCACGTGGTTCCTTTTGAGGTGTGGGCTGCTTGACGCAGAGTAGGAGGTGTGCTGGTGCCTGCTCCGGGCCACCTTCTCTAATTCCAGGCAGGTGTATTTCACAACTATAACTTCTTGCCTTTCTGTTTTTCTAGGGTTTCTGGTATGCACTTAAAGCCATATCTCAAGTTACAGAAGAAAGAGCGATCTTCAGAAATAAGCCAGGATTCCCTGAGAGGCCCACTTATGAGCCATCAGAGATCAGCACAAGAAGAAAAATACACCAACAACTGCACCAAACTGAGCGTTTTCCCAAAACCCTCCCTCGGGACTCAATCTCGAAAGCTTCTGGGGATTATTTATCCAAATACTATGTGCAATATGAATGGGAAAGGTCCAGCGGATGGTCCAAGTGCAAGGGAAAAGAAGAACGCCCTGTCTGCAACCATCCACCAGGGAGAAGAAGGGGAAGGGCCTCTGGATGTCTGGGCTGTAGTGAAACCTGGCAATACAAAGGAGAAGATCGCGTTCTTTGCAGCCCAGCAATGCAGCAGCAACAACCGGCTAGGCTCCATGAAAATTAAAAGCACGTGGGATATCGATGGAAGAACAGCTAAACGCAGGAAAAAATCAGTAGATCTTAAAAAAGCCAAAATTCAACTGGAAAGAATGAGGGAGGCGAACGCCAGGTGCTCCCAGCCAGAGCCTTTTGCCTGTGGCATCGAGCACTGTTCGGTGCATTACGTGAATGACAACGGTGAGAGTGTGTTCCCGGGCCGGTCCCTCTCTGTGATAGAGATGGTAGCCTTTCTGGAGCAACGAGCAAGTGCTTTACTGGTCGACTGTGCTAAAACCTGCCCGCCTGCTTCTACTACGAGGCTGAGTGCTCAGCCTAAAGGTGCGCTTCCCGGCTCGGACCCTTTCTCCTCTGCTGGGGCGTGCGAGGTACACACGGAGAGGGGATCTTGCGGCAGTAGCGAGCAGCAGCAGAGTGAGCCCGTGCGCGTGCTGGACATGGTGGCCAAGCTGGAGTCAGAGTGTCTGAAGCGCCAGAGTGAGCGGGAGGCCGGGAGCCTCTCGCGGAACAACAGCTTCCGCAGAAACGTCGGGAGGGTGCTCCTGGCGAATGGCACCCAGCCCGAGGGAGAGGTGGGGAAGGTCTCCTTGGGGGTCCTGGCCCCAGGGGATGGCTTGGAGGAGGCAGGGGTAGCAGAGGCTGGATGTGGAGGGCGGTGTGGTCCTCTGGGTGACACTGAGTTGTGGGATGGTGCTGCCTCTGCTGAGCAGCCTTTTCCTTCTGGGCTGGATACTCGGATGGGGAATGTGAATTCGGGACTTGCTCATGCAGTGTTGGCAATAACCATTGGCAGGAGCGATTCTGAAACACGAATTGAGCCTCCCAGACCGCTGCTGTCTGTGTGTCCAGCTGCTGCCGGGTTGCCACCAGATTCCTTGCAGAGCAAGAACATGACTGTTGATTGTATGTCAAAAGAGCCTGTAATTTTCCCAAAGCAGAGTCTGCATCCTGCTAGGAAGGAGCCCTTATGTATCAGTATATCTGTCACCAAGACTGAGAAAGGGTGCAGGAAAGAGAAGCTCTTGAACTCCAGTTCTAGTGAGGATCTTCTCCCAGGGAGGCTGTTTTTTCTCCAGGCTGACCAGCCTGCTGCTCGTGAGCAACAGCCACTACGGCAAAGTACCCAAGAAAAGCCAGGAGAAGTAGCCCAAGATGAGGATGCTTTGGCATCTGACAGATCACATGTTGGAAACAGTGTCCCTACAGAGCCATCTGCCCTTTCTGTTCCTCCAACAGAAGGGACTTTGCAAGTACTCGATGCTTCCTGCTTAAAAAGGCAGGTTTCACATGACTTTCTGGAGACCAGGTTTAAAATTCAGCAGCTTTTGGAGCCTCAGCAGTATATGGCCTTCCTGCCTCACCACATCATAGTGAAGATCTTTGGATTGCTTCCTACTAGGAGTCTGGTTGCCCTAAAATGCACTTGCTACTACTTCAAATTCATCATTGAATACTACAACATCAGGCCAGCAGACTCCCGCTGGGTCCGTGATCCCCGCTACAGAGAAGACCCTTGCAAGCAGTGCAAGAAGAAGTACGTGAAAGGGGACGTATCGCTGTGCCGGTGGCATCCCAAACCATACTGTCAAGCTTTACCCTACGGGCCTGGGTACTGGATGTGCTGTCACCGGTCTCAGAAGGGCATCCCAGGCTGTAAGTTAGGTCTTCATGACAATCACTGGGTTCCTGCCTGCCACAGCTTTAACCGTGCTATTCATAAGAAAACCAGAGGAGCGGGAGCCGACGTGGAAGAGGAATATTAGTGCACATACACTTTCCTGCAAGATTGTTTGGGGTAGGAGGAGATTCTCATGCCTTGTGCTGTTTACAGTGTATATAATTGTCGTGTTTGGTTTTTTTTCACAGGGCTATGAAACTGCACATACTTAAACACAAGAGCCTTTACCTTTTAGATTAAAGATAGCTTTTAGTCCATCAATGTAAATAACACTATAAAAACTAATTGTACATACAGAGTCTACAGCTGGCTGAACAACGTAATCACTACAATGCAGCTATGATAGTGTTGCGGCTATAGTTGTGTGTGTTTTTAAGTGTCTTGTTTCAAAATCTGTATATCCTGTATAATATATGAATGTTTCTGAGAAGAAACTCTAAATAGGTAAAGGTCAACTTGTTTAAAGAATTTTCAGACAACTTAACTGGACAACCTTAAAATTAGACTAGAACAGATCCATTATAGTAGTGTGGCAGTGGATAAAAAGAGAGGAATATTATTGTATAGTCAGAATATAAAAAGTTCTTGTCTACCTTACCCATGTTGTCTGGTTGTTTTGTTTGTTTTTTTATGTAAATAAAATGTGCATTCTAGATCTGCCTTACCTGATTTTCTCTTGTAAAACTCTTGCCCCAAAATAAAAATACTGTAAAACACATGGCAGAAACTTAGTACTGTGATATAGTTCAGACTTGCAGTGTACTTCCTGTAGCGAACAAGTCATCCTACTAAAAAAGAAACAAAAAAAACCCCAACCCTGTATTCCTTGGAGAACTTCCTGCTGTAACATTCACAAGCTCCAGGTTTTCCTTGCCCTCCCATCAGCTGTATGTGCAGCAGCGGCTTGACCGAGACTCCTGTTGTCTGGAAAGCTGATGCTACGCCTGTAAGACTTGCAAGAACTGGGACTCTTCAGCTGGAGTCCTGCTTCTCAGCTCTTGCCTCGGCCCCTCAGCTGTGCCCTGGGTGCTCGAGGACAGAGCGTGGGTGCAGTGGGATGAAAGCAGAGTTGCCTTGGCTCAGCGATGTGCTTGGAAGCTTTGCTGGCTGCTGTATATGGAATTTTTCCCTTGCAAGGGGAGTCCTTGCAGGGCTTCGCCCTGCTCCGCTCCAGCCTCTGGCATCTTGTTTCTGAGGTGTGAGGTGGTGCTTTCAGCGGGGAGTTGTGAACATTTGTGGCAGAAGTGCAGATGAACTATAACTCCTCAAACTCCAAATGGGAGCCGAGCATGGCATCTATTTGAGTGCCTTTTTGAACACATTCCTTTCCTGCAGTGCTGTGTTCCAGCCTCCAGTTACAGCCCTCCTCGTGCTGAGATGAACAGTTTGGAAGTCCGGGAATGCACCCTGGGCAACCCTACAGCTGCCTTCAGTTCCTGGGAGCAGAGTGGAGCAGTAGCTGTTTTGCAGGGTATGGGAGCCAAGCGGAAAGCAGCAGTCGTGTCCTTGTTGAGTCCCTCCTCTCCTTGCACTTCATGCTGTGGCTGTTTCTCTGCCCCTTCCCAGAACGAGGATGGATCCCCAGCCATCACCACTGCAACCGCAGCAGACAACATCTCCCACCCAGCACAAGAAGAGCCAGTGTGATCTTCCCACAGGGCTTCACCCCGGGCTTTCCGCTGCCCTGCAAACCCCAAGGGAGCACCAGGGCCAGGGAGTCGCATCTGCATGGGGCAGCTCCATGACTTCTCTAGCCTTTGGCACAAGATCGGGGAGGGCCGGAGGGGTGAGGGGAGCCGCTGACTGGGGCGGCAGGGCTGAAGCCCCCACCTCCCTCTGCTTCGCCTGCACTTGCCCAGAATGGCGCTGGGAGCGCAGGCAGCGCCTCATGTTTTAGAACGTGAGGACAGAGAGGGGTTGAAGGCACATGCTTTTATTCTCCCTGTTAACAGCGAGAGAGAGAAAACTGAGCCCTTAAAGCCTGAAATGGGGGTTTGGTAAGCTCAGGATGCTCATGGTAGACTTACAAGATGCTATCCCCCCAGTCCCTGCTTTCCTGGTGCCTGACAACCCTGGGACCCTGGGCATTGGGCACCTCTCCCCACTGCTGCTCAGCCATCTCTGCAATGCAGCAGACATTATGACAACCAGGAGGAATGAAATTAGAAATTTAAAAGGAGGGTGTGGTTGTCTTGTAATCAAGCATGAAGAGGGAGAGGAAAAGCAGGATCCCTCATTAATTTGTGACTTCATTCTCTAACGGGGCACAGGCTTCACCCAAACTTCAATCTGCTGTGCTGGGACGAGCAGCAAAACACCTTTCTGGAAGGAGTTGTCTTGCCAAAGCCATCAGCATCAAAGGCCTTCATCTTAATTTCAATTAAGGCAGAGGGGGAAGAAACTGCTTTCCTGCCCCCCCACCCAAGACTGGAAAACTTGATAACCTGCCGCAGGCTGACAGCAGCGAGGAAAGTCCCTGCGAGGCTGAAATAGAAGCAGCAGAGGAAAATATTTTGTAACTAGATAAGGGGCCAGTGAGGTAATTTTTTTTGGAACAGGGTGTGAGAATTTGGTCACCTTTGTTGAACAAGGGGAAAAATGAGAATAAAATAATAGCATTGGGCTATTTTGTTCCTTGGAGCAGTTAAATTCAGAGGACAATTTGTTGTCTACCCTACCCATCCCCACCCTGCCCCTAAGCTGGCTGAGGAACATGGGCTGTTTTATGCATCAGCTAATACACTGTTCGCTGGAACTATCGCTGTTGCACAGTATTGCTCTTAAAAATTGTTTTATGGAACAACCTTTTGCATCTAGAAGTGGGTTGTTCTGAATGTAGGCATGCTGAGCTGCCTGCAAGCATTTTTTCCCATAAAGCAGTAAAAGTGCAGATTTCTGTTTCCTTAAGGGCCAGTTCAGGGAGAACCCACACCCTGCCTCTTGGAGGGCAGTGGGGGAAATCATCAATTAAACCCCAAAAAAGGCCAGCATCAGATTTAGAAAATTCAGTGTTCAGAAGAACTGAGGTCTAAAGACTCTGCTGCTGTGCTTGACTTTCCTGCCTGGGAGCAGCTGAAGCATCTGAACTGCATTTCCAAATCTGCCTGTGAAGGAATTGTAATAATATTTCCATTGTTCATAAGCTTCCAGTTTTCATCAAGCTCTGGGGATCTTTTGGCATGGACACCACTGAAAAAGCCACCCATGGCTGAGGCTTGTGGTTGGGCTCTTGCTCCATCCTGCCTGTTCCCGCTCCCCAGAGCGAGGCTCTGCAGTGCTTCGTCCGAATTCAGCTCCTGTGCCTTTGCCCCAGCTCACTTTCGGCAGCGTCTGCCCCTGTGCCAGCCCCCAGAACCGTCCTTTCACCCCTGCACAGAACTGCACTGATGCATCTGACCTCCGTCACCACTCCTACACCTTGCAAGGTGGGAACGGTGCTGAAGCCTCACCCTGGGCTCTTTCTCCTCCCCAGCCTGTGGTGGGCTGGTCCCTGCAACCCCAGAGTGGGGAGAGGACTCAGGGCTGCTCTGCTGCCACAAACCAGTGTTGGCAGAGGACAAAAACTCTTGCTGCTGGCACTGCTTAGGTCACTTCTACTTAAGCAACCTGTAGGCATGAGCCGAGCTTGGAGCCAGGCTTGGCTTTGCACACAGGCTGCTTTCCTGCATGGCCATGACCGATGATGCTGGGACCTGCCCCAGCTCTGCATGCAGGAGCCGCAGGCTGCTCCTGCTCTCAGGCATGCAGCAGCCAGGGATCTTGGGGCATCGGTCCTCCCGCTCAGGTAGCTCCCACAAAAATCCAGTGGGATGGGTTGCTTCCCCTCCATCACTCAGCAGCCAGTAAACCAGGTCCTGCTGGCAGAGCCTGCCTCTTGCTGACAAACGTGGGCCTTCCGCATCCCCGTCGCTCAGACAGACAAGGGTTCACTTTAACGGTTACCTCCTTCCAAAGACACGTGCTTGCATCCTTCTGAAGTGACCGTGTGAAGAGGAGCCGCCTCCCTTGCTCGCAGAAGTGGTTCTGGCTCAGCCCCTGCAGAAACAAGCGTGACGCAGCAGCGGAGCAGTTCAAAGCCAGGCTTACAGGGGAGATTAATCAGTTTACATGTACATATAGGAAGGTGTGTATGTGTGCATGTTTGGCAGGACTCCTCTACCTGCTCCAATGGAGATGCAGTTATTTTATGTAAGAGTATTTTTTTTAGAATGGGTATTGCTTATCGCACCGCTGTACGATTGCACTGTAACAGGTCTGGTCCCTGTGATGCTTTGAAAGATGGAAATTCTTGCGTACTTCCCCAGCATGGTTAAAAACAAACCACACAAGTAACAATTATAAATATACAACTTTAAAAAAATTACTGTTAAAGATTTATTGCAATAATACAATAAAATTTAGAAAAAAAAAAACCCAAAACATTTGTGTTTAGTTACATCTAGATCGGAAGTTGGAGAGAGAGGCCCCGAGTTTTTGCAGGTGCCAAGCAACCCTTGGGTGTCCTACCTGAGACCCTTCAAAGGCACCCGATTTTCAGTGGAGGGCTGGGCTCTCGAAATCAGGTACTTTCGTGGCAGCTCAGAGATCAGCCACCCCAGATCACCAGTCACGACAAAAGTCACGGCCTAAACTGAAATTCCTGCATTCATACTACGCAAAGTGTTTTGTAAACTCTCAGCTGGCTGTCTTCAAATATCTGTAATTACAGATATTCCTGCCCTCCCTCCTCGCCCCCAAAACAACCCGGAAAACTAGTCCTGGCGATTGCACTCAAGGTTTGGACACACACAATTTTTCCTCAGCTACACATGTGCAAAACAAAACAAAAACCACCAACAAACCACAATCTGTTACAAAAACATTTCATGAGAAGACCTATCCTGATGCATTTTACCACTCTTGCAGTGCTGTTGTGCACTTTCAGCATGTGACATGGTTGCAAATAAATTATTTGGAAAACATGACGGTTATGAAGTATATGGCTTAAAAAGATTTTGTTTTCCCCCCCAAGGAAATGACAGTGTACAAAGCAGAATCATGGCCTGACCTTCAGGGGTTCTAAGTAGCACAAAGGCAGCAATGAAAGAGTGACTGAAATGCATATTAACAACAAAAAAAAGGAAGAGAAGATATTTCTATGGCAGGGTCCAGTGCAAAATAAATGGGGAACCAGAAGGGGCTGTGTGATGCTAGGAGCCCAATATACAGTACTGGTGAGCGTGTGCTGGCTGCTCAGAACTGCGAGGGATCCGATAGCTGCAAGTGAGTAAAGTGCTGTGAACTGAACAGTGACCAAAGGCCCCCGGCCCCGCTCGCTGCTGGGGGTCTGGGGGGCACCGTCGCCCGTTCAGGCTGCGGTAGTCCAGGGAGCCTGGGCCGTTCTCTTAAAACGAACCCAACCGTTGGATTTAGACCAGAAGAATGGTAAGACTGAGGGTGTCTTCATCTAACAACGCCTGTGCTGTTAGTGTGGAGTTAAGGGTCTTTGGTTTAAAAAAAAAAAAAAAACCAACAAAACCGAAACTACCAACAACAGATGCCCACGCCCAAGGCCAAAGAGAAAGAGCTGCCATATGAGAGGGGCAGGGAGACGCGATCCTCAGGCAGTACCCCTGGCGTGGAGCTCGCTGGGGTACACGGGCATCAGCACCGGGACTGCTCTTCCACCCGCTCCTCAGTGGAGACGGGAGGCAGCGCTGGCTGGCCTGGAGAGGAACAGAGCAAACCCACCAGGAACACTCCACGAGATGGGCGGGTAAGCCAACCCCGGAGCTGGGACTTCAAACGCGCGGCAGGGCACTGCCTGATGGCAGGGACGCGGCTTGTGCCTCGCTCCCTGCGGCCTCGCCGGGCTCCCGTTACGAGCCGCGTCGCCACGGGGAAGCTACAGGGAAGAGTGTCAGAAATCTTCCCTCCTGGAGCGGTGGGAGGATGCTTTTACATTAGTTTACCCCATGGAGAAGTACAACGTCCCAACTATATCAAATGTAAACCATACGTTGGAAGCTTCACTGAGCAAACCCATCTTTAAGGAATACATACCACAAGGCAGAGGAAGCGGAGGAGCACTTGTTAACCAACACATCTGTCAGCATCGCACCTCCCGTAATTTTACATGCGAGCCAGCTGCGCTGTGAGCATTTCTGCAGTGAAATGAAATCAACTTCTTGGCATTCAGTAAACAAGAAAAGCAAAATAAACCCCACCATAAACATAAAATAGAATAGGGTTTAAAATGCGTAGTGTGGAGACCGTGTGACTTCATTAAACTAACTTGAAATGAGTTTTTTCTAATATTAATAAGTGGCAACATGGTGTTGTAACTGATGAATATTATTGCAACAACGCAATCCTGTATTGGCGTCAAATGTGGGTCTAGCTAAGAGATCGTCCAGTGTTTCTTTGGTGTATGATATCAAGAGTAAAGAGCCTGTGTGCTTTGGACAGCACAACGTGAAACTTCTAAACTACCTACTGGTGGAAACGGCATGAAACAAGCCAGTTTTCTACAGCAAAACTGGGTAAAGATTCACAACCAAATCTAAACGAGGAGCAGCTCGCTGTGTGAACTCCTGTCCATGCTGATTCTTTGTATTAAAAAATATGGCAACAGAGATTAGAAAACATGTTAAAAATGCATAATTTTCATGTCCTGAATGAAAAAAATTTAGAAATACGCATTTTTGCATTACGCAAGACAGATTTAAAACACACACACTAACGAAAACCCTG
This sequence comes from Phaethon aethereus, assembly GCF_964289735.1. Lineage (NCBI taxonomy): Eukaryota > Metazoa > Chordata > Aves > Phaethontiformes > Phaethontidae > Phaethon > Phaethon aethereus. The sequence goes on from NC_138579.1 coordinate 5,187,803, forward strand.
TAAGGAGTTAAGAAAATGTGAACTGCATTTGCACCACTGTCCAGGCTGCACACTGAGCAGCCTTCTCTCTGTACTCATCCCAATCCAAATACTCCAAAATCTGTTTCTTTTTCAGAAAGTAGAGCTGGAGGCTGCCGGGTCATTTTTCTTTGATACTCAACAACGCAGACAGAACCAAGACACAAAGTGCCATCACAAAATCCGTCAGAAGTACGTAGCTAGCTAATTTACAAAATGGTACCATCACAGTCATCTTGGGTAAATAAAAAGGTTTTTCTGGTTTACAAAAATGAAAGTCTGACCTTTTCTTTGTTCCAGGCACTACTTAACTGAATATGTAAGGTTTACTACAGCATTGTCGGGGAGGGATTCCTTCCACAAATCCTATGATCCTTTTCCCACGCTCGTTAGCGATGTCCAGTGTACGCCTTCAGCCACGAGGTCACCGAGGCAGCAGCGGACGAGATCATTCCGCCAGCACTGCTGCTGGCAATGGGCTGAGATACCTGCGTGCTCTGGCTCTGCAGCATCTCCACCTGCTGAGAGGGGATATCGCAGAACCTGGGGCTTGGCAGATTCTCCCAGTCTGTCCCTAGGTCTGTCTCTTCATCACTGACGTGCTCATCTCCGCTCTCATCTGTTTCACCGGTGGCACTGGGATCCACAAACTCCATGGAGTCTTCGAGATCAGCGCTAATTTCGAAAGGCCCAGACCTGCGAACATGGACACAATGCCATCAGCCCGTTTGGTACCATGCAGGAGAAGGACTCTCGCTTCACTGGTCCAAGTCCTAGGCATGCCAACACACCCTGCTCTGTCGTGTGTACAGCAGAGAAATTAAAATACCTCTGTGTTTATCAGCTGGCAAAGAGAAACTCGCTGGCTACAGAGGTAACTGTATTATGACAATGGTGAAATGAAAACAGTTGGCCAAGGAAGCAATAGCTGGGTTCCAATCCGTGGAGCAGGAACGGCGGAAGAGCTGTTCTGCTCTGCCAGTGGATAGTAAAACACACACACACACACACACACACACACAAGAAAATGTTGTTGATAATAACTCACAGCTCCACTGGTGGAAATCTCAGCTTGATGTGGAACAGCTTTTATTTTTAACAGGCCAAGATGGCTGCAGCTCTGTCAGCGAGGGGAAGGGCGTAGTTTACAATTTAAGAGAACCGGGTTGGCACAACTCACTAGCGGAGACTTCTAATAGCACTTGACCCTGAGCAACAGCTCAAGGTCTTTCACACTATGAGGCTGGTCAAACACTGGAACAGGTTGCTCAGAGAGGCTGTGGAATCTCCATCACTGGAGACATTCATGACCCCACCGGCCACAGTCTTGAGTAACTTGCTCTAAGTTGGCTCTGCTTTGAGTGGGGCGGTGGGTTGGATCTCCAGAGGTCCCGGCCCAAACCCACCTGGGCTGTGACTCCGAGTTCCCTGCTGCCACTGCCTGGTGGGAGCAGCAATTGCATCCCGCCCCGTCCCACTGCCTTGCACTGGAGTGCAGGCAGCCAAAATCAGAAACGTCTTTACTGAGCCATTTACAAGTTCATTGCAAAGCACAAAGCTTCTCAGTGAAACAGGAGCAAGAATTTAACACAGGTAAAAGTCTTTCTCCAGCCTTAGTGGGAGAAGGAGCCTAAAGTAGTGATTTAGCATGGAAAATTTTAATCCAGACAATTAAAGCTTGGTAAAATTGTACGAGTCTGAAAACAGTAGCTTATAAAGGAGACTATCAGGCAGCTATAGGCCTAGATATCCAAAGGAAAATAAAGAGAGCAGATTGCTGCAAACTTTGCAGACAGCTGAGAAATTAAAGGTAAACACTCCTCTTTCATAATCCAGAAAGGAACGGGAGCGCTGCCTTCTGGCAAAGCATTTTGCTTAACAAAGCAACATAAGAAGAGAGTCATCAGATTTAAGGCCAGAAGGGACCATTAGATCATCTCGAGTGACCTCCTCTACAACAAAGGCCATTACATTCCACCCATTGCCCCTGTCCTGAGTTACAGTAACTTCTGCCTGATGAAAGCATCCATCCATTCCAGAAACTCATCCAGCCTTGACCGGACGACAGAAGGAAACACAGAATCCCCACCTTCATTCTCGCGGGTAATTAAACTCTGTGCTAGGCGCATGCACCTCATTTCAGCCTAGCTCAGACTCTTTGCTTCCAACAGTGTCTACAAAGCCATTCAGTAGCCTGTATTTTCTCCCAATGAAGTCATGGAAATCAAGTCATCTCTCAATCTCACCTCTAGCAAGCTAAGACAGTTTTACACAGGCTAAACTATTGCCCTCACTGGTAGGTATTTTCTCTGACTCCTTCCTGTAACCTCTTCTTTTACTACATGGACTCGACTGATGTGTGTGGAGCTCTGTAACATCTGCATAGAGACATCTGACGGTTGGACTTGATGATCTTAAAGGTCTTTTCCAACCTTAATGATTCTATGAGAAGTGAGACCCATCTCTCTGCTCATTCCCTTTTACTTCATACCACAGGGATCAGTGGGGCTTAGCTTTTTGTCCACTGCGGCACTTGGATCCTTTACAGCAGCTGCTTTCCAGGACACAGTTCTCCACACTCTGGGTATTTCCTGCACTCTCCTTGTTTTCGGACAAGCAGCAGCAAGCACATAATTTTTTCCAAACTGAGCTACGTTAACATTAAGATTTGGCTCTTCATATCTTTGGGCTGAATCAGTAGGGATATAACCCAAAGAACATAAAGTAAGCGGTCAGAAGCATGCATTCAGTTCCCCTTAGTGGCACTGCAGGTTTTTAAATAAAACTAGATTTGTACATGAGAACAAAGCAGAAAAGTCGATTTCAGAACATTACTGTGTGTAAGGGGGAATAAAGCAGTACTCAGATTAAACAAATATTTGCAGACTGTCTCAGTCAAGTGACTTGTGACTGGATTATCCCAACAGGAAATCAATGTTGTTGGCTTTCTTAAATAGAAGTTAAAAAAAAAAAAAGGAAGATTATTAAGCCTGGTGCGTGCAGCCCACAGGAACTGATGTTCTTTTCACCACGTACTAAATTAACAGAAAAGTTGCCTTAACCTTAATTTACGTTGAAATTAAGATTACTTGAAGTGTCGACTTTGGTCTAGGGTGTTCACTGGCTGGACGTATTTCGGGAAAGTTTACCTCGTATTTGTTTTAGGGTTTATGTTGCTGGATGCTCTTAGGTATTTACATGTTGGCAAGGTGTGGGCAGGGTCATGTTTGGAGCACAGGGAGGCTGCCTGGCATATGTGCTGCTGTCCCCTGGAGGGAAGGCGTTCCTGCTTCTGGGCATTGGGGAAACAAGTCTATAATCGCCCACAAAGCCTCCAGCTGAGCCTGCCATACACACAGCTCTGAAATCTCGTTTCCTACTCGGGACCCCCCTTTTTCTGTCCTCTCCTATCTCCTCCTTGTAACTACCCTGATTTCTGATGTGCTGAGGACTGATCTATAGGTACAGCAGAAGAGAAAAACGTCCCTTATAAGTAACAAGGCAAATGCATAACTTCAAAAGGGATTCAGTCACAGGTGAGTTGAGATGCTGCTTTTCTTACCTGCCCAAGTTCTCAGTGTCTGGGCTGACCAGGTACATAAGGTTCCTGAGCGTATGCAGTGGGTGCAACAGATCTAAATTTACATGCTACCATGGGGAAGGTAAGAAAAAGACACGATCAATTACAGAAGGAAACTTCCAGGCACAGTAGATATTTTAAAAGCTATTTAAAGAATACAAATGTGCATTCCCCCTACCTGAGAGAAGCAAAGGTGGAGGATATTAGCATTCAGCTTCTTCACTGCCCGTGTGAACCTGTGTCTGCTGAGATTCTCTCCACAGAACTCACTGTTGAAACACCACACACACACACATATATATACACACACAGAAAGCAAAATGCTGTGAAAATACATCTACTGGACACATCAGCATTCTGTGCCCTGGCTTCCTAACAAATCCCGGAGTAAACACCCGAGTAGTGAGCACTTGTTTAAACTGTACAACCAGTTTTAGGGTGCCCAGGACATGAATTCTTCACCTTACCAAGACTGTTAGCATTTCATCAACAAGCACTGCTTGCTCCAGTCTCACTGGTTTCAACAGGACAGGTGATGTAAACTTTATGAAACTCAAAGACCTACTGCAGCCAAGGTATTTCGGCTTTTCTTTTAAATCTTGCATCATTTCCTGTTCCCAACCTTTTCCTTCTGTGAAGACTGGGCACCCAAATAATAGCATAAAAAGACCTACAGAGACCCTAAAGAACTTTTGTGCTCCCACTTTGGCAACCACTATATTAAACACTTAAAAAAATCTCAGCAGCATATTTGAGACCTCTGGAAGACTGACCAGGTCTACAGCTTCCTCAGTACTTCTTCACTACAGATCCCATCTGCTCCTCATAGACATTAAAAACTAACAGTATTTTTCATCACAAATAGGGTTTATGCAATACCCTCCCACATGTCTGGCAGGCAGGTACGTTCCCCATTGGTGTTTTATCCTAAAAAGAATTACATTGCTGTCATGCCATATTATAAGGCCTCATTCTACAGCACTTAATGTAGTGGAGCTATTCAAGATGACTAAGAGTTGCTGAATTGGGCTGGGATTTTGTAAAGCACAGTAGGGTCCCGTAAAATGAAAAGTGCTGTTCATGGAGTATCATATTTCATTTCTAATCTGGGGATGCTGAAAACACCAATTAGAAAGCTGTTATTTTCAACTATGATGGTTGGTCTACACTCTTGGGAGGTAAAAAAGGAGGCAGGGACTATTAACTGTGGTCTAAAATCCTACTAGCCCTCCATCCAAAATTAAACGGCACAAAAATCCATCAGCCATCAACCGTTACCATCAAAGCTGTTCCAAGTGATGACTTCGTTCACAAAAACAAACTTAATTAAGATCAGTCAAAACTGGTCACTGATTCACCTCCTCAGAGGCTTGCATGTACTTGCCTGTTGCAGAGCTTCTTGGGAAGATTTACATCAAGTATTAGAGACAGTGTGTTAACAAGCTGAGTTGCATAGCACAATGCAGCACTGATGGTATAAGCAGGGTTATTATGTTCCATATCTGAAAGAAATAAAAACATCATGAAAGTCTCATTTTAAATGAAGCCTCAGTGGGTGTGTTAATGTGTTACTGAAGTCTACTGTGGAAAATGTCATTTGTAAGTATTGGGAACAGCCTGAATACAGCAATCATTTACAGTGAAATCTGTCAGAAGTTGGTAGAAAATAGTAATTCTTGGAATTCCTGCTAAAATGACGGCATGTGAACCATGTCAAAACTGTGAATAATTAACTTCATCTCTCTATTACGTTGTGCTGTGTCCCAGCGAGCATTTCCTGCAAAAGAGGATTTCAGTGGACTAATCCCTATACTGGTATTTATTTCTGGCTCAGGACAAACGGACCAGCCTACTGCTCCTCGTCACCTTCTGTTGGCATTCAAGGCTGCAAGTTCTATGGCTTCCGGAGTATCCCAGATGCTTAATCAGACCTTGCTCTTTACCTGGTCCTTGCGTAGTCTTCTTCTCTTCCACCCAGTTGTAATACGCTGAATAGTCTCCATTATTAGGAAGGGTTATCCAAGGCCCTGTGATACTGATGCTGGTGTCCCCATTATGATCATCACACACCCATCTCCCAGAGAGATACGTGGTTCTCCTGGCTTCCGCGAGCTTGCTCACAGTGCTAGAGGTCATAGCATTGTCGTTCTCAGCAGACACATCTGCAGGATCTCTGTGGCACCCAAAGAGGAACAGAGTGTTTTTAAAGAAGTTTTAAAAATATAATCAGCAATGTACTTGGTAGGCACTTAGCCAGATTTCACAGAGAACAAAATGCTTGTAGAAACACTCCTGCAAAACTCCTTATTCCCAAAACTACTTTCCTTCTTTCTGGGAGCTTTAATTATCTATTTTAAGAAAGTTTAACATTGACACATAGCTCAGATCTCTCAGCAGGGAAATGTTAGCACCTCTAGGTTCTTCTATTCTGGATTATTCTCCGTATTCTTCTATTCTATTCTATTCTGATGGGTTAGATGCTTTGCCTTTGGGAAACATGTCCTTCTCCTCACAGATGCCAACGCAGCCAGAGCATCTAGCTTAGACTTACGTGACTCACTTGTGGGTGTCTAAAGCTAAGCAAAATGAGTCCAAAAGGATAAGCCTTCTGTACCTCATGCTTGTCTTTACTTCTTCAATGGGAAATATGACTGATGTTAGCTCCAGGATATGTGTCCGACGAAGATTTGCCAGATGCTCATACTGGGTTTTCAAGTCATAGGTTTTTTTCTCTACCAAGTCTCCCAGCTTGCGGTTATGCCTCTGGATCTTCTCTTTCTTCTCCTGATGCCGCTGCGCCCTGCGATAATGCTTCTGGTTTTCCTCTTTAATTCTCAGAAGCCCCTCGGCATCTGTGAAAACAGCAGCAGATGTTAGCCTTGGAAAAGGAGCTGTGAGGTACTTGTAGTAAGCTTGAGAAAAGCATTACTAATATTTATAGAAAACAAGATCTATAGCAGCTTAAAACAGAAAAACCTGCTTCACTATTAACATTTTCCAGCTGCTAAGCGGTACACTTTTCAATCTTTTCTGAAGATCTCCAAAGAGACTGAAATTAATCTTTCCCTATCTTTTACCCAGCTATTTTTGGATTTGGAGCAGAAAAGCCAAGATTTCACAGTTTAATTAAACTTCTGAGGTAATCATCATGACAGAAATAGCTTGACTGTACATGTTTGTATGGTGCTGGCCAAAAAGACATGCATTGCTGGCAGCCAAAATCAAGTGCAGATAGCATCTTCATTCACCATTTCTGGCACCACTGCTTCTATGTTATTTGCACTCATGTATGTGGTCTTAAAGCACTTGTATCCCAACGGTGCAGACTTCTTATTACCACAAGGAAACACTGACTATTTCCCTTTCCAGTCACAAAACTACCAATGCACTTATGTACTGAAGTGCTACACTGCCTGAACTTACTCCACGCATCAGGCACACCAAGGCTTGGAAAAATATCCTTCAACAGCATCTGCTGACTCTCCCAGAAAATAACTGACTGCAGTAATGCTTCCACAAACATATGGTGCTCAAGAGAGTGAGTTAACCACCTCTATCTTTCAAAAGCATAGGAAATTATTTCTTCCACACACTCTCCAAGTACGTGTCTAAAAATCTTAATGTACCCTAGTTTGAAGAAGAGCCCCCATCTACTAGTCACTCACTTTCTGTTTTTATGGCTGAAAAGAAACAGTGTTAGTCAGGTTCTTTTACAGCAAAGCATCACTTTCCTGTAATCAAGAAGTGGGATAACTGTCCCTTGCACAGAAGGGAAGCACTAAGCCCTGACATCGTTTGACTGAAATATTTTGATTGCAAGGCACAGATGAGACCAGAGCTACAATAAGAATGCTCCATGGCATCTGCTACTCAAAGAAGTTGCGTTTTATACTACTAAAAAGTCAAGTAAACTTCTAAGCAGCTATAGTTACCTCAAATGCCACGTTCAGACGGTCAGTCTTACCAACAGGGGAGCACAAAAATCAAAGGCTCCATTCGAAGAATGCGACCTGAGACCGATTGCCATCTGCGGGTCTGCGCCCAGCCATGCTCGGCCAGCACGTGACACCTTCCTGCTAGTCCTGGTTTGCACCAGGGCTGGAACCACACAGACCCCTGGCTGGTCCCCGGTCTGGCAGGGTGGGAGACCAGGACTGCCGGTACCCCTCTGAGTGCGCCTGCCCCCACAGACACAGAGCGTGCTTTCTCTGAACATCAGGAATTATTTCTAGTCATCTAACTGATCTGTTGCGATCCGTGATGTGTTTGGTAGGAAGAAAGATAGGATACGTGGGGGATGCAAAGTCCCAAATTAAAGACGACAAGAGTAGTTTCCCCATGCAGATAAGACCTAAAAATCCTCAGTTTTATAAAATAAGTGACCCCTGTTAAAGGAACCATAGAGAAATCGACTTTTCTCTCAGCAATACCAAGAATCCCTATGTTTCAGCCAGGGATTCAATTTCCTTTAAGCATTCTTGTAACATCAACAGAAAATCAATTAATGCTTGCATTCGTATTCCCAAACTCTCCCTTTCCATCCAGAATAAGAGACAGAGGAGGACTAAAAGGTCCATCTGTTCAATTTTCACATTCACATTGTACTTGAAAGGCTTAGTTTTTCACAGAGTGAACTCCCTTTTCTGCAGGTCCAACAGCAATAATTTGCGAAGCAGGGGCGAACACTGCACACACACTTCCTCTAGCGGTCCTGGTGCAGAAACAACTGTCTTTTTTTTGGCATAGCGCCACTGCTTTATGACCCAGTTTATGAGGTGATTAAAGTTTGTCCCCAGAAGTATTTCAGGACACTGCTACGTCCCACACATCTACACTGCCTGCTGATAAACGCGAGTACAGGCACAGCGATCTCTGCCCAGCAGACAGCTATGCCAGATATTTGCAAGATTGTCTCCTTGAACTGTTCTCCACAGAAGGAAGGCAAACACATATATTTTAAAACCTTATTTTGATTAGCACCAATTATTGAGGTATCCAGGAAAGTCAACTGTACAAGCAGGAGTCCAATGCTCTTGAAATTATTCTTACTTCAGAAAACTAAACTATGCCATATCTAAGAGAAACAACCTATTTACATTTTCTAGTGTGGTCCAAGAATGAACCAAGTTGACTTCCTGATCTGTTGGCTACTCAGGGCAAAAGTCCATTTTGGGTCCATCTGCAAGAGCAGTTTTGGGGTAACTGAGCTAACAACAGGTTGGCTGGGCAATAGGTTAGTTCATGGGTTAAGTCTCATCAATTCCATTGCGAATCAGAGAACATGCAAAAACTGCAGATAATATGCTTCACAGAATAATAGAAAAGTGGAGGATCTCCCCTCCCCAGTTGATCCTAATATTTTGCCACCTTCAGAGCTGCATTTTGAGAAAAGGTGACTAAGTTCCTCAAAGTGACATTGACTACTATTTTTCCTTTCTTCACAGCCTGAAGAGAAAAAGTAGTTGTCTCCTTCATAATAACCTTCTACCTACTGAAAAACTCCTTTTCTTCATCTTTCCCTTCTCTCAATCAAACCAAACATCAATTTTCTTAGACATTTCTTGTGTTTTATTCCTAATATTCTCTTCCAGACTTTCTCCAGTTGATTTGTATCTTTCTTAAATTGCTCAAATTGAACACCAGACTTCCACTGAGGCAACACCAATGCTGGGCACAGCAGGATAATTGCTTCCATGTTAAATACAATCCTTATATTAGTATAACCCAGAATAAGGTCTGAATCTTTCTGGAGCAGCACTAGATTGATATTTTTTATTTAATTTGTAATTCCCCAGATCCTTTCCTGTCCAATCTCACCACTGTCCCCCACTTCGGGTTTATACATTTCTCTTTCCTAAACATCATGCACTTGACTTTGTTCTTTTCAGATGACATTGTCCATTTATCTGCATGATTGCAAATTTGATCCTGTTTTCCACAGAAGTCGTATCGTCATTCACCTTGGCTTCCTCCATTCCACCTTCCATTCTAGCACGCAAGCTATTATGGAAAATACTGAGCATAACTGGGCCAGGAACTGGTTCCTGCTGAGCTCCACCTGTCTCACCTCCTCAGTTTGACAAGTATTGCTGCCCTCTGAATGCAGCCTTTCTAGCTTTTTGTGTCAACCTTACAGTGATTACACCCAGAGCAAATGTCTTTGCTTGCTCGCAAGACAGTTTGGGGTAGTGCCCAACGGCAAGCTATGTTGCATCTTCTGCTTCATCCTCCACTAGACCACCGGACCCCCAGACAAGGCGTTGATTTGATATCATCTAGTCTCAATAAAGTGATGCCTGTTTTTAATTTCCTTATCGTCTAACTATCTACAAAATGGTCAGAGGTCTATAACAGGATGACTGTGTCATCAGTCCTTCATCGTTCAAAAAAAGATCCTGTTTTCACTCTGTTTCCTGGGACATCCTCTCTCCCTCATGTGTTCTCAAGTGCTCCACAGACTACTTCAGCTTGTTCCTCAAGTTGCCTAAGGTGAATCTCATAAGGCCTTGCTGACATAATCAAAATAATATTTAGCTGGCTGTTTCCTTAGTTATTTTCTTTTCTTAGCCTGCAGTCCTCTCATGATGTAAAATTTAACCTGACTAAGCAGCTGATCACATTTTCTTTGTGAGAAGATGAAGCAAAGAAGGCGCTGAATGCCTCAGACTTGTCTGTGCTGTTATTTGTGCTCTTTCCTGTTAACCAACAGGCTTGCCTACTCCTTCATCATCTTCTTATTATACATTTCTTATTGTTACTATCCATCCTCCGTATTGAGAATCATTTTGCATCTCAGCCTTTTTGATGTTACCACCGTAAGCTTATGCTACTCCCTTGTAACTATTCTCAGGTATATGCCTGTGCTTCCACTCTGTGTAGCTCCTCTTGAACTTCAAGTTACAAAAAAATGTACCCGATTCAATCAATATGCTTCTGAATACGCTTCCTATCTTTCCTTTGCCTGTAGGTTGTAAGGAATGCTGCATAGTGTCTTCTGAAAAATGACCCTACAAATCTCTCATATGTAGAATACTCAACGAGCTGTAAAGCTGAAGATGCTGAATGGTAGCAACTCACTAGCCTATGCTGTATTTCAGTGAGCCTTGCTCAAGTAGTATTTTAGGATTTCTAGACAGGTGTGGGTTAAAATTCATCAGTTTCATGAAATTCCTAACAGCTGCAGAGCTGTTTGCTCGTCTTTACCAAGTGGAAGTGATCAGAAACACAAGACTGAATAAAGCCATCTCTAGGGAGAAAGCCAAAGTCATAGGCTGCGAAGCATTCACTTTTAAAGCTGTTGCGAAATGATCTCCATCCAGCTGAATAATGTCTACCGTTTGCTAATTAAAACCCAAGTATAAAAGGCTAAAATCCACTCACCAATTTGCCTTCAAGTTGATTGGTTTGGAAATTCGCTATATTTAAGAACTAACACTCAAATTCACGTCAATTGATTTTACACTCTAAGGCACAGAGTTTTACGTATCACAGAAGCATCACAAAAGCACAGGCATTACTCACGTCTTGTCATTTCATCATTTTCTTTACAAATGGTCTGTTTCAGCTGCTCGATCCTCATCTTGCAAGACATTATTTTCCATCTCTGAAAAAGAACATTCAGCAACTCTAGGGCACAAACAACTTCAAACACACTGACTAATGATTAACAACAAAGCCAGCAGCTTTAGTGCAAAAGTATCAGGATGTTCTTAATTGGATCAGACGAACAAATAAGTATTTCATACACTGTTTTGTGCACAGAAGAATGCCACAAACAAACCAAATGCTTAGTATAAAGTCAATCAGTACAATAAATTATTGAACAAATACCTAGCAAGAAATGAAAAATATTGACGGTTTGGAGCACTCTGCTTGCAGAGCCAATTTCAGTTTTGCTTACAACAGGCTTTTAGGGAATGCAACACAATGCCCTCAAGGTAAATTGTAACTTTGAACTACGAGATCTAGGAATTCAGAGAGTTAAAAAAACTATGGAACGCTTTGAACAACTCACCAGCTGATCTGTTATCTCTTTCCCTTCCATGGCCTTCAAAACACTAGAGGAAAAAAACATGATTGAAAGTTTTATAACTATCTGGACTACGTCTGTCTCCAGCAACAGTGTGTTAGAAAGACTGTGTTGTTTTTCTGAGAGTTCTTATAGTTTATTTTCATTTAATAACTACGACTTACTGTTTTTGGAATTCTCTCTGTTTGGTTTTAAGATGCATCAGCCTTTCTTTCTTGTCTGAAAACCTGGAAGAAATTAAATGGTTTTATTGATATTTTGCAAAATATGGCATTGTAAGTTGAAACGATAAAAAGACTGAAGCTTCTGGGAGTCCTTAAACCTCAACTATCTGTCTTAATCTTTGGAAGTAATGGTAAAATGTATAAAACTCTTGCAGAATTCTAGAGCATCTGTCTCACAGGAATTGCAACAGAACCTCTATGCTGAGGAAACATCAGCTTGCCATATTATTGAACTTGCAAACAAATTACTTGCTATTTCTAGAAGATTTATAGCTTAGCAAATTCAATATTTTCTGTACCAAGATAAACATATAGTACTCTTTAAAACCTTCAGTCACTGGAGAAATGAACAGTACTATCTCAGATACCACAGTGAGTCTGAACTGCGTTATTTCACAAGCTGTGATGGTGTTAGTTGAGTCCACTCCGATAGTGGGAAATGCAGATTTTCATACACTAGGCATTGCATTTCCTCCCTTCTAACGTGGAATTGTCTGCACTTTATTCATTAATGGGTCAAATAAGACAGCACTCTCTCAAGACTTTTATATGACATCTAAATCTTTCTTGTATTATAACAGCAGTAAGTTGCATTGTCTTCTACTTATTTCTGCTAGGCACTTGTAGCCATGACAAGTCCGCAACCCAAATATCTGCTTGAGTTCTGCTTCACCAGATGTCTGAGGTACAGGAACCTCACGGAACTAATCAGACAGGAATTTTTTTTTTTAGGATTCACCATCCTGTGTTTTCACCCTTTGAATATGCAGCAGCCATGTTCTGCCCTTCCATGTTCCACAATGTATTCAGAAATACATTTAAAGAAAATAGTATATGAATGCTGCATATTGAGAAACTGCAATGAAGCGTGAAGTGACAAAGCTAACAGTAAGAACAAACAGCAAGAGAAACAGCCAAGAGACTTAGATGGCATAAAAAAATAGCAAACGTGCTTTGTCTTCTGCCAGCGTATTGCTTCCCAACTTTCCTTTGTGCTTCCCATGTTATGGCACCATCCTGATCCAAACCTCAGAAGTGTGTCTTGGGTTAAGTCCAAGTATGGAAAAACAATTAATTACATTTCCCTCAGGAACGCATAAAATTGATAATTCTATTGAGGCCTAACACTTCACACACAACCCATCAAATCCTTTATTCCAGGGATATCTAAACTTTATTTATAAAGAATTATACAGTGAGCCTTGATGGGATGGTATCTTGTGCCTCTCTCTGTTCAGCTCTGTTTGATTATGGGTAAAACTTTAAAATGTTTCATTTCTTTCCTTGAAGTGCTGAAATCTGAAAGCTTGGTGACTAACTTTGGGTTCCGAAAGCGTGTAATCACCCTTCCAGATGACACTGGCATTAAAACCAACAAAACTACCAGTTGCTGCCTTCATAATCAACCAAAAATATCTGTTTTCCTTCCAAAACAAACGAAAACCAAATGCAGGTGCTTGGCGTAAAAGCCAGGGGCCACGCGTGAGCCGAAGGAATGTGGTGCAACTGGAGCCCTCAACCCAGCGCCTTCGTTCTTCCTGTGTCCTCACCCCACCAGTCATCATGGAAATTACAAAAGTGCACTGTACTAGGCTCCTGTTTACTGCGGAGTAATGCACACCTACTGTACCCCTGACCTTTGGCTGCAATTAAAAATAACTTGGCCCAGAAACACACCGCCAGGCAGTCACGCCGGGAGAGCGAGATGGGGTAATTTGGCAATTCTTGTTTTCAAAGCTGGATTAATGGGCACAGAGTCTGACTAAATGCAATTACCCAAATCACATCCATCACATCAGCAAAAAGTTGAAAGATTTGTCCAGAATCTGGGACTAAATTAAGTTCTTACTGGAGAGGGAAGATAGAAATATTTGTGAAAGCCTGCAAAAATTACAGCTCACCACGCACTTCAGCAACTATGTCAAACAGCTCCTGCAAACTTCTTTCACAGGTTTCTCCTAAGCAGACATTTCCATTTCTTTGTATAGCCCCAATTTTAGTTACTTGGTGCAATGCAATTAATTTTTCTCTATGTATCTACCACTTTTCAATTTGGCAAAGAAACAAAACTTTGCATGAACTATTATAGGAACTCCCATAAAATGTAAACTGAGAGAAGGAGACGCTCAACATCTCAAATTACCCATTAAATGTTTCTCTTTCCTCAAGTCTTATCACATTAAGCTGAGATTTTCTACAGTTACCTGGCTTATTTCCACATGTTCATAATTAGAGAGAAGCAACCAGAAAGGAGGACTTCCTAATCTATAAGAATTGATTAATGCTGAAGGAGTTGAGGACAGCAATAATAAACTATAATAGAACTCCACTGCTGCAAAAAGTCACTATTCCTAATCATAACCCACAGCTTAGAGAAGTCAGACAGGCTTAGACATCACAATTATATTGTCTTTGGCTTTTGCCATCTGCAGACATACAAAGCAAAGCAATTCAGTATGCTTGTAAAACACACTCTGAGAATTTATGCATATGACAGGCTGGAGTAAACTCCCATGAGCAAGAAGAGTCTCCAAGCTGAAACCAGCATCAAGATGCTGGCTTAGCTTTTGAATATACAACACATTACTAATGAAAAGAAGAATGTCAGTGATTATTTTACTGGAGGACTTCCAGACTACTCATCCTTAATTGTAGCTGTACTTCAATAATTAATCTTAACAGCTCCTCAATCTCTCCCCCTCACAGATATCGGGTGTGATTTTTGCCAGACTTATGAACAACTTCAATTTTACCCTAGCTTTTATAAAAATTAGCACACAAAACAGTCCAATGAAAAGAAATCTGAAATAATTCTTACTGATAGAACATGAAATCATTTATCTTCTTATAAGGAAAAATCACAAGTAAATTCTAAAAATAAACCACCACTGGATACAAGGGGTAATGCTTGCTTTCTTTACTTTTCACGAGAGAGAGGACAACCCTTTTCCCCAATCTGTAACACTTCAAAAAGACAAACGTCCCAGTGACCCCATACACTTCCATACCCTGAATTTCTCAGGCCACGCTTATAACCGAGTCACACAGAAAAGCCCTTGTCGGCCTCCTCCAGCACCAGCCATAACGTTAATCTAAAATTAACCCAGGTACTACTAGAAGACATAAAATAAACAAATAAATAACGCTGACAGTAAACACAACCTGAAATCCAGCCAGTTAACTGCACCTGTCCCTGCATGACTTTGCCATGGTGTGTGGTCACTATTTTAAAAAGTTGCTTTCCTCTCTCTCTCTTCACATCGCAAGAAATTCATAGAAACCCACTCGCTGCTTACAAAGCACAGAAAAAGAAAACTGACCTCTGAAGCGACAGGCTATTTCTCTCTCACTCTAATATCAGTCATCCCAAGTATTAATTCTAGAATGCAGACAAAACATTCCAAGCACAGTTTTAGAAATACGTAATTCCATTATCTTCAAAAGAAGAAGAAACCCAAGCTTTACGCGGCTTTGTCCCTACGCTGAATATTCCTGCTGCAATCAAGCATGCTTATGTTACTCACATTGTGTTATTCGTATACATTTGGTTCTTCCTTTATTTCATTAATACAAAGTTGCTATTTTCAATGAATTGCACTGCTGCTTGGAAAAGTTTAGAGCAGCAGAGACAAAGCCTGGGGAAATTGAGCATACAGGGAGGCCCCCCAGAATGGAGGCTCTAGGAGAAAAGAACAGCAGTGATCCCCACAGATGGAACAACGATGTCCAAAAAAAGACAAAGAAAAAAAAAGGGACTAATTCTTGCACTTAAGAAGCACAGTGTGCATATACAGAAGATTTTATAGCCACAAAAGGGACAGTTAAAGCATCTTGGGCAGATACAGTGAAAACTGTCAGACAGAAAAGCTGATCTTGCCTCACATGAGAAGACAAGAGAAAGATAAAAGGGTTTTTTTTCCTACAAGCTGTTGCCTCTGGTATTTTGTCTACAACTGCTTCTTTACGGTTTCATTTTTCTGATAGCTAGAGAAACTTTTAAGCCTTGGTTAATACAGAACAACAGTGGTTCCACTATAATGAAGGTTACAGTTGAATTTCTATAATTAAGCCAGATGTTTGGCCAAAATCTTAAAGCTGCAGAAGGGGCAGGACAATATACTTGGTTTATGTTCCAAATTCCAAACCCAACTTTTTCATGGAGGGTGCAGATAACTGCAAGCAGTCTCACACAAACACAAGTTTTCCCATGTACTTTAGAAAGACTAAATACAGTTTGTGGTTCCATGACTGAGTCTTTCATGTAAATAAAAAAAGAAAAGAAAACCAATCCAGTGGCAGACTAAGGTCTCAATTGTGCAGGCTGATTCATGCTGGCTGACACCCTGTGCCCACTCCCACCGATGTTCATGGAAGACAGGCACCGCCGTCCCCTTGGCTGCTCTTCTTTTTGGCAGAAGGATGCGAAAGAGGCTTTGGTGCGAGGACCATACTGCACCAGATACTGCTTACCACCTTCCCAAAATAGTCCAAGAAATCACTCTCAACAGCTGCTAATGAAGCTACAAGCGAAGGACCAAGAACACAGCGTCAAAAAACAGAGCTATTCCGGAGGCAGCACTGGGCAGACTTTTTAAGAATCTGGGACGGACGTGCCGTGAACGGCTGCTACGTTGGGGCAATCTGCATCTGAGTCATATAATATTTACTTATTGATGTAACACTCATTCAGCCGCCCTCCCGCAGAGCCAACGCTTTGCAAAAAGGAGCAGGAAGGTGCAGGATTAACTCAAGTGGAGTACTTTTTGTAGTTGTAAAAGGGGGCCCATGATTCAGACTATTTAAACAGACAGGAAAAATAAGAAAGATGCCGTTTTCTTGTACACCTTCCTGATTTTGTTTAACGATTTAGAAGACTACCGCTTTAACGCGCGCTGCCGAAGAGAGATACGCGTTTCAAACATCCTACCGCACGGCTCTGTCGGCTCCAGCAACGCGGGCAGGCCTGCTGACAGCTGCACCTCGCTCAAACTCAGGGCGCTGCACTATAGCGTTATTATGATACTATAACACTGTGCGCTCTGCCCTGCCTGCGCAGGGCGCGCCCCCCAGCAGGCAGCCCCGCGGTGGGCCCGGCAGCGGCAGAACCGCTCCCTCGTCCCACACCCAGAGCCCCCTCACCCCCGCCCCACCCCCCGTTTACCGCCCCGGGGCAGCGGTGAAGGGCGGCGAAGGGGGGACAAACCGCACCCCCCCCCCCCCCCGCCCTGGCCCTGAGGAGAGCGGGGGAGGGGCAGCCCAACGGCCGCCGCGCGAGGCGGGTCGGCCCCCACTCCCCCGGCGGGGGGCCAGGGAGGCAGAGGATGTACCGTTTCCCCCCCCGCCCCCCCTCAGGACAGCCAGTACCTCTCGGAGTCGCGACCGTCGAAGAAGACGAAGTCGCCGCTCTGGACGCACTTGGCGCAGGTGAGGCGGCGGCGCGTGGTGTTGCAGAGCGGGCACCGCTCCACCGCCACGTACAGCCCCTCGGCGTCCTCCTCGGCACCCCGCAGAGCCGCCGGCCCGGCCCCGGCCCCGCCGCCACCGCCCTGCCCGCCGGGCTGCGGCCGGCAGCCGCTGGGAGACGCCATGATGGGCGCCCCGCGCCGGCGGTCACGTGGGACTTTGTTTTCGGACAGGGGCATTGTGGGAAGCGGTCGCTGAGGCGGCGGCGGGCTGGGCCCGGGCCCGGCCTCCCGCGACCCCAGGAGCGGGGAGAACGGGACACCCGCTCCCTCCGCAGGGCCGAGACTGGGGGAAAGAGGCAGCGCTGTCACGGCCTTAAAAAGACAAATTTCGGGTTTTCCTCCTCTCGGCCTCAGGGCCTGGCTGCCTACGGCACCTGAAGGAAGACGGGTCGCCCCTTCTCTGCTCCCGGGGAGGGTTTAGTGGGTGAGCAGTGGTGCAGGCCCTGCCCCACAACAGGAGGCTCAGCCAGCCCAGCCACACTGGGCTTGGTAGGGAAATGGTGCAATTTTATTTTCTTTGCAAAAGCTGAAGTTGAGAAAAAGCCAACTTAGCACCTACTGCAGATCTGCCATCATGCTTACTGAAGCCTGCAGTAAGCAGTGTGGTTGTATTCTGCTTCCTAGGGTGCTGGGTGTTTGTATGAGCCTTGCATAGGTAGTGCTGACCAGTAGCACTGCCTCATGGACTACATATACAAAGGTCAGTCCTTTGGGGTTATAGTTACAATAATATCAAGAATAATTTGCATAAGAAGAATGGCAAGTACTGATACACATCCTGAGCTAGTAGGTTTCCTCACCCCAGCCTCAAGGTTAGAGGCAGAATCAAGAGTTAAATTGGTATGGTCAACTACAATCTACAGTCTTCTGCGTGAGGATGGTGGGAAACATCTGGTACAGTCTATGCAAGCCAGAATAACTTAGAGCAACACCCCCTTAAAAAACCCAACAAACCAAAACACATCCCAGTTTAAAATAGAGAGAATCTCAGCCTGTATTGTTTACCCTTCCTAGTGTATTTTAAGTGCTACAAAACACTAGCATGAACAGCACTATGTAGGTAGAACCAAGATAGTTTAAGACAAGTTATCATAATGAATATTAAGTTACTAGTAGCTCAGTGAAAAGGCACAGAGTCCTTTTTTAATCTTTAAGACTTCACCCACACTTTTAAAGAGCATTAACTTTACTGATGAAATTATGTGGGAAGCTCTCAATTAAAACCAAAAATCTTTAAGAGGGCTCATCTTAGATGAACTTTTTCCAACATCCCAGTAAGCACAGGTTGTTTTTCACTTGAAAAAAGATTATTGTAACTCAAGCTTATCAGCTTTTACAGCTACAGTGCAAATAGATGTCTAAGCCCATAGCTATGGAAAGTCTACAGTGTCAGAAAACAAACAGAAAAGTAAGCCTCTGTTTAGAATAGATTTGAGTGTGGAAATCCACAGCTTGACTGTGACAAAGAAACTGATAACATAGTTAAGACCAGTTTATCATAAGGAAGTGCACAAAGTTGAAAACCTTTTTTCCAGAGGAGCAGAGAGACAGTTATAAAAGCACTTGAGACATATTACAGACACAGAAGTTGAAATCACATCCTCACCAACTTAGAAATAAACTAGTGACAGCAAAACTAAGCCCCACAATACTATGACACCCTGTCCCATATTAAGCCCATATTATGTACTTCCATCGAGAAGCACAGAGGTAGCTTTTGGCCTGGGTTATGCGTAAGTCATCTAACAGCAACCTCTAGTGGCTCAGGTTTTCTCCGACAGATGTGTCCCATCTTCAGCAGGAAACAAGGGGAGAACGCAAGACAAACCCCAGCAGCACCAAAGCCCTGTTGTGGAAAAAGCCACTTGCTCCCAGAGAATCATAGGAGGTACCGGCACAGTCAAGAGATAATCTTGACACTGTGTGACTTCCTAGTCACATCACCAGCCTGAGCATGACACATTTTGAAAAGGAAGCCTTGAGTTCACCTGGAGATAAAAAAAAAGTATAAGAACCCCACTGTTCTAGCTGCAAAATTACCAAAGGCTTTGATGTAGTGGTATTGGCTGACATCTAGTTAAATAACCCAGATAATTAAGCATTGATCATCCAAGATTCTTTGGATTTTCCTCAAGTCCACTTCAAAGGCAGCTCCTAACCAACATGCTTTTGTTTGGGACAAGCAACAAACTCCCATCACCTGAGATGACTTCAGCAATACAAGTGGGTACCATCTTGTTAACTAATTTGCTTAGTTACCCCTTCCACACGTGGACTTTCTAGGTATGTTCCAGCTCTGGCAGGGGCCTTGAGTGTCTTCTGTGAAAGGACTACTAACACCATTACACACAAGAGTTTATCCAACCAGTAGGATCAGAGGGATTCAACAGCTTTCCTCTGCAATCACTGTCTTCAAAAGCACTGAAATTGAGTCATGCTGGATTTTGTAAGCTGTGTGGTAGACAAAAATATATCTTGAGTTTAAACATGAAAATACAACATTGCAGGAGCTAGGTTTCAGTACACTTAAAGCTGAGCTCAACAATCCACAACTGTACAGCTGCGTCCATGAATACCCTTGCTTCTGTTCCATGTGTAGTAATACAAACCCATATATTATTCTTAGTTGCTTTATGGGCTGTGTTATGATGCTTTCTTGAAGCCTTTTAGAATGGGGTAAATGTTCTCAAATGCCTCATAGATTTCAGAACGCTCTTTTGCTCCTAGACAGACATTTAGAAAAAAACAGGTTAAGAATTAACAGTGTTGAGAACAACTGAGTGCAACCCAAACCTAATAAGATTACAAACCATGAAGAAACACAGGAGTTTAAAAGCAACTTGCTATTAGTTTAAGGAAGAATTTTCATCATACTTCTGCCACCTCACAAAGAACAGTTTCTGGCTTGCTTTGCCTTAAGACCAGTTTTGTTTAACCTGTGGAACAAACAGGAGTTGCCTACTCTTGACAGGTGCAAAACATTGGCTTGGGGGAAAAAAAAAAGCAACTGAGAGCCACCATGGTGTTATCTGCTTAACAGTAACACCTTTGCCTGTTGATAAAGTAGAAAGACAGAAACAAGAAATGAAGGGCATTTATTCCCATACTGGAAGTTGATTCATAGTTTGAGAACTCCCCTCCTCTGGTTCCGAGAAGATTTTTTATTTTTAAGCTTTGTTAGGGCACCTGCGATTTCAAACCCCACCTTTTCCACCTTACTGCAAGCAAATCTTTAATACCAAGTCTTGTACACAAGCTGTATTGCAGTAGGAAGGGATGTTCCTTGATAGTGACACTACCGTGTTAGTGCAACAAACATTAGCTACAAAAAACTGTTTCAATGAACTAGCAGCTGGATTAAGTGGCACTCAGTATGAATGTGTAAACCTTTCCCTCAGAACACACCCTCTACAATAGGAGATTTTAGTGCAACAATACCGATATTGTTATCTGCAGAAAACACAGATAAGCAGCAGTAGGCATTAAAAAAGATTGCCAAGTGGCTTTACTGTGGCAAGATATTAGCTTAGCTAATGTTTCATTTAAATGCTTTCTCAGAAGATGTGGTGGCACTTGATTACAGATATACAGAGGGAGACCACTTACCAGTTAGTACAACTTTTCCCGACACAAAGATAAGCAACACTATCCTTGGTTTGACCATCCTATATATAAGGCCAGGAAATAGTTCAGGTTCATAGCTGTTTCAAAGCAAGCAGGTAAGATTAGTAAAATACAAATACTGTTTCAGTTTTGTATGCATAAAGTGCTCTTTAATTATACTAACAATAGAGTAATTAGACCCACAGATTTTAGCTAGCTACCCAAAGGCAGGTCAGGTTTTAGACATCTTCAAGAGAAAGCTGGTAATCCCAGCCAGAGTAGGGAACTGGTAGGAGTTCTTCATGCTTAAAGACTTCTGAACCACTTCCCAATGTAATTTTTCCATAGCATTGAAACTATTACTGTAGTCTTCAGACAGTACTCAAATCCTTTCTAGTCTGCAAAGAGCCCTCATCAGGAAGCAACTTGTGCAACTAAGACAAGATGACAGCCAAGCAAATCTTATCTATTTAGTCCCCAAATTAAATGCAAAGGTATTAAATGCAGTGCTAATAAAAGACACAAACAAATCTTTATTTTGTCAGTGCCAAAATCCTAATACTTTCCTCAGTGATGGCAATAACTAGTTCTGAACAAGCTCATCCTGAAGGCACATCATACCAATCACTCAGCCACAGGTTCATTTTAACTTGATGGCCAAGAGATACCCAGCCAGAAAGAACCAAAGCAATATCCCAGAAACACACTATATTTTCAGCTCTGTATTTTGCAGCTGCAGTCTGGCTTCATGCCTGAAGGTTAGAAACCTTATCCTTGCAGATAGGCATCTGGTTTGATGGGAGTTGAGAGGCCTGCTTAGTATTAAAGGTTCACAACAGAGCAAGGGTATAGACCAGGTTCAAGTAGCTTAAGAGCTGCTCCAAGTAAACATGAAGTGTGTAATCAAGACTGGTTATTTTCCTATTGACATGGTCTGCAGTGACAAAAAATACCCAGTAAGGTTTGATACTGCACTTGACAGTAACAGGAGACATAAAATTGTGATCACCAGCACTGCTCAGATTAGTGAAAATCTCTGGTACACATTGCTAATATGCAGCAACACCAAAGATTGCATCAACAATATTCATGGTCAAAGAAAGCTTTTGTAAAAGCTAGTATCTTCATTAATCAACTGAGCAAAGAACCCAGGAGCTTCAGCCCAGATATAACGTGCATCCAGTTTACCCCAGAAGTGTCTGCACGCTTGCGTAGTATGCTCTCATTTGCAAGGTTTCTCAAGCTGGTGTTTATGGTGTCCCTGCAAGGAGAAAGCAGTGAACACCACACAGGAGGGCAATTTAGACCCCTTCACTATTGAATTGTGTCAGTCACAGTTTCAAGCACTGGAAGCTTTACTGCTAGCTGCTCTATGTCATCCTAGCAATTAAGCAGAGGGTCATTTTTGCCTGTGCCCCACTCAGAACAGGAGTCATTGCAGAAGATAAACCTTACTATCTGTATTGTAACACATGGCATATACAGCCACTTCACTGAAACAGTGAGCATCTCTTCTGGTGAGCAAAAGACATTCTTGATATTCAGCATCTGATTAACTATTACTCTCCTTTGCCAGGCTTGGGCAGCCTCAGAATTTGAGTCTGTTTGCAACTTTACAAAGACACTGCTCCAAGTTGCATGGGGCTGTAGGAACTCTGACTGCCACATACCTGCTGAACTGCTGGTGAGTGAGAACCAAGCCTTCCAGCCGGATGGGGAACCTCACATCACAGCTCCCAACCATATTCTGTATCTTGAAGTCCAGGAACTTGGCAGGGAACCCAAGCTTCTGCACCACGCGTGCGTACTTCCTGGCTGCGAGCCGTGATTGCTCTTCACTGAAGGAAGAGCAGACGGGGAAAGCAGCTTCGATTAGGGCTTTCTTCTGCTCTCAAGACGGAAGTCAGTTTAGAGCCACCACCATGCTAATCTGGGCTCCAGGAAAAAAATATGCTACTGCTCAAAATAGCAAGCCTCTATCCCCAGAACCACTTCAGTGAGCTAAAAAGAATAAGGCACTTTGTCATTCACTTTCCTGTGGTGTATCCGAGCACACTGGAGCATGTTGCATCACTCAGGGGTTCCCCTCTTCAGAGGTTTCTTTCTTAGTTCCTTACAACAGCTTCTCAGAGCTGACCCAAGAGGGAGACTGCAGACACCAGTACAGTCACCTAGCTAGTTTGGGATGGTGGTAGGGGTTGGAGAAGAGGTCTGCTAAGCTACAAGTTAATGGATTAGCTCATTGATAGTTTAGGGACATAAAAACCACAGCAGCTGAAGAACTTGAGGATAAGAGCTTCCAAGCACAGAAGCAATCTTTGCTTTTCTCCAATTCCCATTTTCTCTAGAGGCAGATGTGTTGACTAGTGAACACAGACACTGAGGAGAGACTTGACAGACACAAGTTATGTCCTAACTCACTTTAAAGTCAGTGAGAAATGCAAATAACCCCTTAACAATTCCCCGGCATTTTAGCAGCTTTTCTGCTAATGTCTGCTCAACTCAATCTATATTCAGGGACAGAAGCTCACAGTTCAGTAATTACTGAACTGCCATCATGAAGAAAGCTAGACATTTTTTCAATACCAGTACTGCATTTTTTTCCTCGCAATTATGACAGCCCTCTGCTAGGTAATTTAAACAAGGTTTTCTGACATTTTTCATCAGAAAGCTGTAAGACCCAGACCTTTAGAAGGAAGGAGAAGCAAAAAAATACCTTTTTGCTCCTGTGCAGACCATCTTTCCTGAACTGAAGATGAGGGCTGTTGTTCGTGGTTCCCTGATTCTCATGATCACAGCAGCAAACCTCTACAAATTCAAAGGAAGACATCACAGTCCAGCTGAGGGATTTAACTGGTACTGTATTTCTGTTCATGCTTTCAAGAACTGTCACTTTCAAAGCTCAACACAGCATGCATTTCCTTCGTAAAACTGTTTATTTACCACCCCCCTAAGACCCAGGGGCTTAAGACTACAGTTACAGGACCACTGCCTTGTCCCTTACATCTTGCTGAGCAGTCTGTAGTCAGTTACAGAAAGTCCATCTATTCCCAGTAAGTTACTGCAGTCTAGGCCACTTGGTAGAAGTATCACATAATACCAGTTTGACTCCAGTAATTCTTTTTCCTTCAGCCAAGAGTTTAGGGGCAGATCTTTCCTCCCCCTCAGCAAGGGCTGCATTAGCCATTTCAGCTGGAGGTAGCTGGTCACAGGTGGGAGAGTTCATCTCCTTTCTTAAACAGCTGGGTAACATCTCATTGCTAGGGCTTTATTCAGAGAAAAAAGAAAGTCTCCTTGTGGCCACCTGTATTTCTTTTAATTTAACAGGCCCAAATTGCAGATTTTTATGACTTTCCCCATGGGTCAAGACAGTGCTATTAGAAAAGGGACAAAGCTCATGGTGAATTTCTATATTAGAAGCCATCAGCACTGAGAAAGGGGAGTGTGTGTAAAGCTTTCAGTCCTTAAGATTTACCTTTGGGTTATACTCTGCATTTCTGGCATGCAGAGCTATGTTCTTCAGATCTAGTTTACAAGCCAAGTTTACAGTTGACACTATATTCCTGAGGAAGGAGAGAGGAATTTTCTTATTGCAAAAGCAAGCCACTACAGAGCCAACTCCCAACATTATTAGCTTAATGTGAAATCACACTCCAATTAATTATTGCTATCAACTAATTTCCTGCCTGCCTTTTTCCCCACTCTAGCATTAAGCTACTTTTGGCAAAACTTAAGTAATTCAATACCAAAATTACAGTTTCTGAGCTATACCATAGTATGAAATTATTAGTCCCTGAATACTTAGTTTATGTATCTTCCAATAACTACATCACTGAAGTCTTTTACAGCTTTGAATTGAACCATTACTCAGTGTTTTACAGAGTTACTACAGCACTCAAGGTAGGTAAGGGTATGTTACTCTCTACAGGTAGAGACTACTTCATAGTTGCTCTAGCCTAGACAGGACAGAATCTTTTAACGAGGCCAGAATTTCTCACCCTTCTTCTCATTCCCCTTTCCCTTGCTCAGTTCAGCCTGTTTCTGCACTCAGAAAAGCAGACTGACACCCCTGGAGTCTGCTGTGATCCTTAACATTCTCCTTGCTGGAAGAAATACTCCTTTTCGAGTGTTATTTATCTTTTCTTTTTGCAGACTGAATTAACTAGCAGTACATACCATATATAAATAATTTATCCCATTGAGAGACTTCATCTTCTGTCTCCCAGAAGAGACTTTTTCCCATTAACAAGCCAGAGGCATTTCAGATACTCACTCACCCAGCATGTTCATCAAGTCCACGCTCCGCTGTTTTGCTGAGCTGGGTATTGTTCTGTGCTGCTTCCATTTTTGTATTGCACTGATCAGCACAGTATCTAGTTGCCTTCCAGTATTGTCAGTTCATTTGCTCCATCTCTCCCCAAAGAGGAATAGCTGCCCCTCTAGTTTTTTGCGTGGGCTTATTTAAGACCAAACCATGCTTGCTACATTCTCTAAGCTAGAAGTTAGAGCAGTACCTTGCAGTTTAAGCGAAACCATGACTATTATATAAGCTACTTGTATAATACATACATAAACTTACTGTAACTGAGGAACTATGCCAGAGCTTTCTGATGCAGGTGTCACTGGGGTCATAGGAGTCATTGGTGTCAGAGAAGGACATACACCAGATGCTTCAGGAGATGGTCGAGTCACATCTGGATGTGACAAGCTGCTTTCATCCATGAAGATACCACTGTCCTCATTCCTTGATATTGACCCATCAAGCTCTTTTTGCATTTCATGACCCTCTTCAGATAGGTTTTGTTCTTTGTTATCTTGGGTAATATCTGGAAGAAAGCTGAGATCCACAGAGGAAAAGTCTGTAGGAAGCTCTTTGGGCTGATTAAATTGAGAAGAGAACAATGCATCTTCAGTTGTTTGAATTGGAAGGTCTACATCATAAGCGCTCATGGAAGTAAACAGCTGAGGACTAGCCGAGAGGTCATCCTGGAATTAAGAAAAAGTGTCATTAAGGATCTTGTATTAAAACACATACTGGGAGACTAAATTGAGATTAATCTTCTGTTCAATGACGAAATTACAATAATTTTTCCCCCATACATATTATAGCAAAGAATAGTCTTAAGATTTGAAAGTGTGTCCTTTGCTTGTTTATCAGCATATAAAAATCCAAATAACTTCGATAGCGGAGATCTGCATTTTCCCCACCACACTTCAAAGGCAGTCTAGAATACTCCTGTAATACCACAAACAGAGAAACACTACATACCTTCAGCAATAGCTGGAGGTACAACGTTGGCACTTTGCCCTTCACAACCATTGTCGTGCCTCAAGTTATGCAGAAAACCAACATAACCGCTCGTGAGTTTTTTCCAAGGAAGACAGCTGCCATTAACTCCCAGTCAGGGTATTACTATTTCATCTCCCTGCTACCAAGGGATAGCGTCAGTGTTGTGTTGGATTTGTGCAACAGAGGGCAGCAGCTCACAGGATCACCATCAGTTTATTCTCTCACCGGACGAATTTAAGTGAGACCCAGTCAGCAAAGACAGCATCCTTTCCCGGATTAAGCATGCAGCAGATCTGCAAGCAAGTTCTTGCATACTAATGTCCTTCTTTATCAGCTATGTATCATTAAAAGCTATTTAAAAGGCATCATAGTATTGAGGAGGCAAGAGTTTAGGAAAGGATTTATTCCCTTCTCCATTAGGGCATAAGCCCCTGGTTAGTACAAAGATTCTTCCAAGAAGGTGGTTTCTGCCAATACCCAGAGCAGGTGACAGCTTGGACTAGATGATCAATGCGAGAAGTTTCGTGTTCATTTCGGCATTTTTAGGCTTGAGAGCCAAAAGGATTTGAAAAGTCCAAGCATAAATGGGAACAGGGAACAGTGCACAAGACTGAGGCCCTCAAGCTAGCAGCAACTGCCTGAGCTCCGGCGGGAGCAGGGTTTCCAGATCAACGCTTTTCAGCCCTGAGCTAGTGCTGCCCTATGTTCTGTGCTAATCAGCTCACTTAGCAACACGGCCATGCACACAGGGAGGTCTCTGGCCCTACTTCACAGTATATTTGCCTGTAGACACTTGGAAAACTCTTACTAAATGACAAATCCTCCCAGAGAACCCTTACTAGCTTGAATACAAATGTGATCAGGTCAAGCTCTGAAAGCATCACAAACACCTAGGTTCAAAACTGTTTCCAAAACTGGCTTCTAGATGCAGAGCCCCATATGAGATCTGTTGGGGCAGAGTGCTACTGAATAAGACTAGGTACTCGGTAACCCCTTGGCTCTTTGGAAAACTGGGTTCAAGAGTGCTATTTGAGAATTAAAAGGTCAGACACAAATGTATTAACAGCTACAAATAACAATATACTATGGAATAACTAAAACACATCTGTTTTAAATAGATACTTTTCAAGTTAGCAACAGGAGAAGGAAGGCACAGGCTCTGCAAGACCTCCAGTGGACTAAGGCTTAGTTGTGCAGGAACTAATTAGGAAAGTTTTGTATGAATTATGATGTGGAGAAGATGGTACAAAAAAGCCTTATCACTGCGAGCCTGTAGGACTTCTCACACATCAAACTAAGGGATGCGGTAAGTGTATGACAGTCAAAAAACCCCCACAGTTTGTGGCATAGCTTAAAGAAAGCAGCTGATGGAAAAAGGAGAGGTATATGAGGCTGGAAGTATTAAACAGCTGTAAAACAAGTTATAAAAAAGTAACCGAAAGTAAACTGCATAGAGTAGTTAGAAACAGAAAGCAAATCTTCCTTTCTCATGGGTTTTCCATGTAACTGGACTGGGAAAAAGCCCTTATAGGGTTAAGCGCTGGGGACGATTGCCTTCTTGTCAGACAGATGCTGGAGGCTGTGAAAGGGGCACAAGACCGTGTTTATATTGGGCCAGCTGCCAAGGGTTATTGCTATAGACTCTAGGTTAATTAACTTCACTGAAGGCCCCATCAACTGCATAGCTTTGGATGTCTCCCAGCAGCTCCAGGAAGGGGATTTCACACAAAGATCCTGTCTGAGATCATGAAGTTTGGGGCAGCTTGAGCGGAAACGGCCATTTTCACTTCCACTGCAGAAATCCCTGTAACCCAGGTACACATAAATCAAATCCAGCTGCTTTAAGCAACAGACTTAGATTTTTTTTCCTTTCTGCCGTGATATTTCACACATCTGCTGTTATCACTTATCCCAGCAACTCTAAAACACAAAAAGCTCAGTATCATTTGTAAAACCCTGGTTATACCTCACCACTTTATAGGGCCATATTCAGAGGGCTTTACTGACTCCCACTAGGAGGTCTTTGGATTTAAACAGCCTGTACCAGACACATTTTCTGAGCTGAAGAGTAGTTCAAAAGGAAGTTGTGTTCCCTGGGTGAAGATGCTGCTCAGCTGTGGAGCCCAGACCTCTCCTAGTCCCTCACCCATTTGTCTCTGCAACCACCTGAGAGCAGGAGGGCTATTCTAAATAAAAAATTAGTAATAATTTTTGCAAGCATTTACTAGCCAGAAAGAAGAGAGCCGAGCCTCCTGCCCCAAGTGCCACCACACACCAGCACAGAGGCCACCCCTCACAAACAGCACCCCACAGCAAGAGCCTAAATGCAGCAGCATCCCCCCCACAACAGAGAGCAACCCCCACAGCACAGAGCCCCTCCAGCGCTCCCTCCGCCCCCGGCAGCTCCAAGCCCATATAGCCCACTCCTTCCCTACTCAAGGCTGGGCTGGAGATGGCGGCCAGGCCGGCTTAGGGTAGAGGGAAGCCCCGCAGGGCAGCAGATCCCCGGCCCGGCCCAGCCAGGAGTGCGGTGCAGTTGGGCCGCAGGCGGAAATGCAATAGCAGCGCGGCGTTGGTGGTATAGTGGTGAGCATAGCTGCCTTCCAAGCAGTTGACCCGGGTTCGATTCCCGGCCAACGCAAGTCTGTGTTTTTGCCCCCCTCCACTTCTCTTTTTCCTTCCTTCTCCCTCCCTACCTGCCCGCAGCAGTGCTCCAGGTACTGCTCCAGCGGCGACACGCCGTCCATGGGCGCAGCCGCCCACCCGGGCGCCACAGCACAGCCCCGGGCCCGGCTTTAACCCCGAGGTGCGGCGCCGGGGGCAGGTGAGGCTCGTCGGGGAGCGGGGCCCAGCGCAGCTGATTTTAAACAAACAAGCGGGCCCTGCGGGCCCTCACCGGCTGTGAATTTTACCCCTGTGAGCCTTTCACCTGCCCGTGGCAGGGCTGTCCGCAAGCGTTTGCTCCATCCTGTGGAAGGGCGAGAGAAATCGGGGTGCTTTCATGTGCTTTACAACAGCCTGTGCCCGAGCCTGCTCCCCTCTGCGGGGTTGAAGACAAACGAGGAGTCAGAGCCGTGACTTTGACCTTGTAAAGATAAAGCTTTGCCTCTAGCTGGTGCTTTTTAGCGAGCGACTGTGACGTGCCGTTAATTTCTCCCACCTGCCTCGTCGAGTGCAATAAGGCACAGCTGGTGCTTTGAGAAGAGCCCCAGTCCAAAATTATAAACCTCAAACTCGAGGCATTGCAATGAAGTGGCCTGTTCTCAGCTGGGCCAGTGTTGCTAATGCTGCTTGGGGGAGGCAGCCATTGCTCCCTACATCAGCTGCTGCCCTCCTCTTGCAGACATTCCCCCCCCTCCCCGGGGTCTCTGTTTCTGCCTTGCCGTGAGGGATGATTTAAGGCCATTCCCTTTTCCAAAAGACTCATGTGTGGAGAGTCTGAGTGTGAGGCGGCATGTTCCAGGGTGGGGAGTTCGTGTTGTGCCTGGGAGCGCTGATCGGTGCTGCGGCAGTCTCGCGCTGCCACTGCAGCTCGGTTTGGGCGCTGCTTGACGCGATGCCAGCGTTGCTGTGTGACTTGTTCCTTCTTTCGCGTCCTGCCACTGCGCGGTGATGGACGGGTGGCTTTCTGTGAAGGCGCAGCTGGGGACCCGTCCCTGTCTGCACTGGTGGATGCGCTGGCGGCCATGATCAATGCACTTGTTGCTCTGCTAGACAGGGCTTTGCTTTCTGGTGTGAGATTTGCTTGCAAACAGCTGGCTGAGCTGAAGAAACCCTTTGGAAGAAGACATTAAAGTCCAGGCTTGCAGCAGGTGTTTGGGAGGTGCTGTCAGGCTCTTCTCACTGCCTTGGAGGTGTGAAGGATTAGATTTGTACCCTTTATCCGTGGGGCAGAGCTTATGTGGCTGAGGAGCATCCTTCCCTCCTCAGCACAACCTGCTGGGCTGGTTTTGTGGTATTTTTGGGACTCATCTTGCCCCAGTGCTTTACAGGTGCCAGATTCCTCCCCCCATGGCCCCATAAAAATTCAGCCTCAGGCAGGTTGATTTACATCACACAACCCCTCCCGAAGTACCCAGGAGGCAAGTGGAGCAGCAAAGCAAGGAGAGACTCTCCAAGAGGTTGCACCTTGAGTTATGGAGGCTGGTGGAGCTAGCTTGGACCAGTTCAGGATGGTTAAAACTAAAACATTGGGGCAGTTGCAGATAGCTCCATGGCCTCACCTCCTTTTGCCAACACAATGGGATGGGGTGCCAAGGGCTGTGGTGGGGAGCCCTGCTCCCACCAGCAGCAGCAAGCCTGACCCTTGGAGGCTCCGTCATGACAGCGCAGGTCTCTGTTGCCGAGGAGAGTCATTGAATTCAATGCAGGGATTATGCTGAATTTCGTTTTGTTCTCGTGGTGACATCCCACGGAGACAGGAGAGTGATGCTCCCCCAGTGTGTGAACATTGTTGCTGTGTTGAAGTTGGGAAGCTGGAGTATTGTGGTGGTCATGGTGTTTCCCTGGTGTGGTCCTGCCTGGATCGTTGCAGCCACAGCACCTTGAGTTTCCTTGTCTAATTAATCCTTCGTTTGCACTGCAGAACCCCCTGGAGATGAGGTATGTTCATCCTGCAGTCCTGGGGACTGACTTGTCTGCATTTTATAAACTTGAGACAGAGAGGTCAAACCATGGTCTTTAAGTGAGAAAGGCTACATCAGAGATGAACATAAAATACAAATCTCTTAATATTGGTGTTCCTTCTTGCCTTGGGTAGGGGCATTCTGCAAATGGCATGGGCACCAGTGGGAAGTGATGTGATTTTGGGTAAGTCATGGAGTTTGGTGCCTCCTCTGACAAAGGGGTGTAAGATTGTTTACCCATATTGAGGTGGAAAAGAAGGGAAGATGTTTAGAAAGCTGAGAGATCATCAGAGGAGTCAAGAGTCACATTGTGTGGGCGATTCAAGCTCTCAGGGTTGCTTTGATGTAGGGGAAGGGTCTTCTGGCTGCTGCCCAAGGGAGAGGAGGCATGGCTGTGTCTCAGGAGGGCTCTGTGCTCACAGCCTCCTCCTCAAGGCTGGGCATCCACTTGTGGTGCCCAGCGTGTGAGAGGCTCAGCAAGTGGGGTGCCCGGTGATGGGGAGCCCCAGTGAGTGGAGGCTACGTAGTGGGAGGTCCAGAGAGCGGTGATCCAGTGAGCAGGAGGCACCAAGTCTGGGCTTCCCTCTTCCTGAGTCTCCCAGTCTGTGGGTTTCCCCTTCTTAGTCATCAGAGGCATCATCCTCCCTCTGCTGCAAGGTAGTGCTCTTCCTTCCTTCTTCATCAGAAGACTTTGACCCCTGTCATCAACTGGACAGATGTTAATTTAAAACATGTCACTTGGAACTTGTGTGACGTTTGCTCAGTTTCTGATCATCCAGGTCGAATAACATTGGAAAGGGCAACTATTTTTCCCATCCCAATTTAAAAAAGGTTACTTCTGTCTCGAGCTGCCACCTTTCCCCCCTACACACTTTTTTTTTCTTTTATTTTTTCCTTCCCTTTGAAAGCGGCAGCCCAGAGCCAGGCCAAGGTGACTCATGAGCAGGACTGCTCAGAGCAGGGAAGGAGCGGTGCTCCCTCCTGCGCGCTGGAGGCAGCCATTACGCACCAACCCGAGCGGCAGGAGCCGGTTACGGGGTGATGAACCATCTGAAGTGCATAGTTACAGTAATGACGAATTGTCATGAGTCTTAATTAGCAAATTGGTTCATTTTACTTAGAAAGCTGATGATTAGTGCAACAATAACTGCTTTGTGCATCCTTTGTAAGAGTCATTCAATATCGTTCTTATTTGATTAACTAATTGGAGAAGACTATTCCCCAGAGCTTCTACTAGCATTTCTGTATCTGTCACCTAAACATCCCTGCATTACCTGAATGCTCTAATCTGGTTATGGGATGGGACTAATCACAGAGACTTCCAAAAACCTGGAAGGGACAAGGAGCAAGTCAGTAAGGAAGCTCTACCTGTGTTATTCATTAGTGCTCTCGACAGCTGCCTTCTATTCTAGCACCCCGTAAATGCCTTGCTGCTTGCTTTGAAGTTGCTTAATCTGGTTTGGCTTTATCTTATCTTTTTCAGGAGCCAGTTTGGGAATGAAAAGCTCGTGACTGACAATGTTCTGCTTTCTGCTCTCCTGAGCTTTATGCTAACTTTCGTAGCTGTAATTGTAGCTTGTCTCAGGTGTAGCTTGCACCTCCTGGTGCCCTCAGTGCCTGCAGAGTTACAGCCCAGCCTTTGGAGGAGGTGGAAGAGTAACTGCCAGCAGGATTGTCCAGGGTTGTGTTCCAAGAAGAGAGCAATGTATTATGCACAAGATGTCCCTGAACGCAGCACCTTCCAATTACCCCAGGACTCCACTCTTTTCTGTCAACAGCAGAATCCAAATCTTGTTGTGAAGGTGATGCCTTCTGTTTGGTTTAGCCCCGTTTTGGTCCTTGTTCCTCGATTTCCTTCTTGCCAGGGATGTAAGCAGGGTGAGGTGCTGAGGAGGATGCCAAAGAGGGGTCAAAGAGAGGAGCGGGCAAGCTGCAGCAAGGTCAGCGGGCTCTGCGGGAGCAAAGGACCTGCATGGACCTTGCAAGGTTCTCAAGAAGCAGCTGCAGCCCGAAAGGCAACTCGGAGGTAGATGCTGGAGTGCCTTTGGTCTGACAAATGTGACCATCGCTCTCTCTCATACTCATTTGTCCCACAGTACTCTATTCTAGACCTGATCAACACTTGCCAGTGTCAGTAGATACTGGATTTATTGCCAGGGAAGGAAGGAAACCACCATGACTATTCACTGAGCAATAGTGAGTAATTTGACTTCTAATTGTGATTTATTAAGTGTATGATCATCAAGTTATGCTGGTGTAAATACGAACAGAATCAGGTCCATTAGTTCTGATATTTGGTTCTAACTTGCCCCTGTGTAAATCAGGAGTAACCCTTGTACAGAAGTGAGGTCACAATGATTTGAAATTGGGTCAGAATCTAGTTTAATTTTGCAGGTTTGCTGGGCGATGGGAAGAAGGGCTGTGCCTTCCCACTTACTCCCTAGTGCCATGTGTTCCTCCCTGCACCGGACGATGCAGCCCAGGTCACACAGCGGTAAAGCTGCCCCTTCTTTGTCCCACTTAAATTTGGGCTCTCTTATTCCCTGGAAAGGACAGTAAGGGGGGATTTGGTACTCTTTGCAAATGTTAGTGGACTCTCAGCATTTCTCTGCTAATGCATGTGCCTTCCATGCTTGCTGGCAGAGACTAGCGTGAGGTCAATGCTCAGCGTGCATTGACTTCTGGACCAGGAAAGAAAGTCACTTCTGTCAGACGGAAAAGGGGTAAATTGGCCAGAAAAGAGCCATTTTTTCTGGCTTCTACAGGACTATTATGTGCAATGAAGACACTAACTGCCCCCATGTCAGAGAATTGCTGAGAACCAGACCCGGAGAGGATTGCCAAATCCACCACTGAATGCTAGAGGAAGCACTGTAAGTAAAAGCCATCCGTCTCAACTGAAAGGCTGAATGGAGACTTTAAAACTATACAGTTAACTTCATTTAATTTTCATATCTGTGCAAAACAACTGATTAAATGAAGGCATTCTGTATGTTGTTTGCATAGAAATCCACTTGTCCTGGCCCAGCCATGCTCTTAAGCCTTGTACTGCGGCGTGGGGGAGAGCACATTGGTCTATTTTTATTTTTCATTCTGTGTTGCATTCAAAATAGGGCCAGAAAAGGGGGAGAGAGGGCGCGGGGGGGGGGGGCTCTAAACATTGGCTGCCATCTTAATTGCAACTGAGCAATTATGGCTAGAAAAAATGGCTAGAGGCTTTCTTGGATAGCTCCTCCATGAATGTCACACACAAATATATCTGACAGCCAGGTTCAGAAGTATTCTTCCGTGCTTTTTGTTAAGTCATCTTTCTAATTTTTGTGCCAAATGGTCTGTCTAAATGGAATTGCATTTAAATGAGGTGAGTGTGCAATGGATCATCTGACTGCTGCTGTTTCCCTCCAAGTTTTGTGACAAATCACTCTAATGCAAACACCGTGTCTCTTACCTTGAACTTACTGCTGCAATTAAATACCGATCCTTTAAGCCTTGTCTGGAAAAAAACAATATAGTAATAGCACTCATGCGTGTTTGCACAGAAAAGCAGAGGGGTGTGCCTATAGCAGATGCTAACAGACCTCTATTAATTTAGTTTGCAGGGGTCGCAGTATCATTGAAGACATCAGCGATGCCATTAGCATGTCTAGGACCTTCAGTGCAAGCTCTCCAGGAATTAGAACATATACCGTGATGCCCTCACTGCTGTGTCAGCTGAGTTACGCCAGCACTAGAGATTTTACTAGCTTATCATATAGGGGAGGGCAGCTGAGAATTCTGCAAATAGCATGAGCCAAGGAAGGGTGCTGACTAGTCACTGAAATCCCTGTAAAAGTTTTGTCTGAGTGATCAGCAAGACATAATGACTGACACTGGAATGAGTCCGCAGGCTGCACAGCTCAGCGATGAGTCAGTTCTCATTACCTCTTCCTCCAATTAACAGCAAGCAAATCAGCGCTCCTGAGTCAACGAAGACCTCAGGAGAAACTAGACTTCCCCCAAAATGCTGCCAGATGTCAGCAGAAGCTCTGATCCGCCCCCCGCCTTGACCTTTTTGTACTTTTAACACACATAATTAACTGTTAACACAGTCATGTTTCTGTCAGTCCAGCCCTTCGCCCGTGGTCTGCCAATGAATGCTGTTAGCTTAGCCGTGACGAAGGAGTCCGTGCCCAGCTCAGCCATCGTGTGCTCCTGTGGTTCAGCTCGTTTCCGTGCTTGTCCCAGCCACACAGGAATCCAGCCTGAGATCCCTGTCGGTACAGCCTCATCCCTCCATTTGGTTCTTCCTTGCTCCTCCTTGCTGTCTTTGCAGTTTCTGTTGTCAGTAAGTGTACCCTTGGAAAGGTTATGGCATTAGACTGTGGATATCATGCTTTCTTATACCTTAGCTTTTATGGTCAGTGTATAGAAGTGGAATATAATTAATTTTCCCCATACAATACAGGATAATATGATGGAATATTTTTACATGTTTTTGGTGTCAGCAGGCTGTGGAAGAAGCAGACTTGTCACAGTGCCCTTCCTTAAGAAAGTATCAATTTTTTCCTCTTTTTTTTTTTTTCTTCAGTTCACTTATCTGCGACTTGGCAGAAATAATTAAATGCTGTGATTGCTTTGGCCTCCCTTCAACGGGCATTTACCCAACTTGCTAATACAGGAAGAGCTCCCCTGAGCTCCGTTTCCATTCGGACCATTTGAGAGGGCTCGGGTAGAGTTGCTAAGGTACGCTCAGCAATGCTTTGAGGAAAATGAGGAACCCAGATGGGCATGTGTTTGGGAGGGTGCTAAGTTGGCTGTTTTCTAAAACCCAAATCATGTTGCTCAGATCTGTTAGGTTTTGCCTATTAACATGAAAAATACTCATATTTATCTCCAGGTATTTTTACAGTCCCCTTTACTCCCAAATTGGCATGGGCAATGCTGCTATCCAAAATAAATGAAGTGTGTGAAGACAGACAGTGTAAAGGCGTCAGGGAACGCCTCTGTTTCAGATCTCTTACATCTCACTCGATTCTCACCTAATTTGTTAAAACGGGTAAGTTTTTCTCTTTAGAACAATAATGCTTTTCTCTGACGTTTTATGAAGGACCTTTTAAACCTCCTTTTGTCCCTTTGGGTAAAATCAGTTGAATTGGCTTCTTTTCTGGCACCTTTCTATTTTCCCTAGAGAATCCGAGTTGGTTCTTAACCTTTCTGTCCTCCAGGCCTTACGAATGGTATGATAGAAACACTTGGGTGTCTTATGAGTCTAGACACAGCATGGGCAGATGGTAAGTTCACTGGGGAGAGGCTTGTCACTATCTAAAAAGATCGGATATATAGGCGAAGGGAAGAATATTTGCTCATTTTAAGCATGAGGAGCTAAAACAGCAACAGGCAGAGGGGTGTACAGTGAGTTTGTGACACTGCTGGGAATTGTCACTGGATCTCCTGGGATGCTGGCGATCCTTATGCCGTTTGCAGGACATCTCCTCAGACTCAAGGATGTGCAAACATTTCCACGTCTCCAGCCACCCTGGGGATGCAGGTGCGTGTCACCACCACCAGTGGTGGCAAACTGGGGACCGGAGAACAAAGATCCCCTCCGGCGTGACACTCATTGCACCAGGCAGGCGGCCGCATCCTTTGTGTAGCCGGAGATGAAATACGTCGATATTAACTTACTCTGCGGTGGCACAAACAGCTGGGATGGTTCCTGCGCTCTTTGATTTATCCAGACAGGCTTCCGAGCGTGTTTGCTGCACATTTCCTTAGGAGTTTGTCACAGCCTGACGCACGCCGTTCCCGTGATGCCTCGCAGAGCTCAGTCCGTGTCCTTCCCCGGCTGCGGGAGGAAAACATGCTGAGCCAGCCTCGCAGGCTGCTTCGGCGGTGGGATAGCTTATCCTCGTACTGACAGAGCCCGTGGAGCAGAAGGTTTGTCTGACTTTCCGTTTCATCTTCCCCCCTCCATTTCTCACTGCGTATCGTTTCTCTCTGCTACCCATCCTGCTATGTCTCAGGTGAGTTACAGGTCTGTAAGTACAGGAGGGGCATGGTGTTGGTGTGGCAAACGTGGCTTTTTGCAAAGGGAAATATCTTCCTTCTGTAGGTATCGATGAAGAAGAGTATTAATTTAAAACCTGCTATAGATTAATGTAGAGCAGCATAAATAACAACTGGGTGCTATGAATGACGAATCGGAGGAAAGACTTGAGCTGTCACTGTGATACCACACAGGGAGCGTTTTACAGGAGACAAGGTATTTTCTGTGTTGTTTCTTCATTTGCTTTGCTTAACGATACCCATCCACTCAAAAAAATCATCTTCTGCTAGGATGCTACCGAGAAAGAGGAAGAATATTTGAAACTTGCTTTGAAACAGTACTCTGATGTGAATTCAAAGTATGGTTATTATTGTGCTGCTCGGAAAGCTGCTTTTCTGTGCAGCTTCCCTGTGATCCCTTTAGCTATATCTGATACTGAAGGCTTGAAATCTCCAGATTAGAAATTAAATTCTACCACTGTGGCCCAGACCTGATGACCCACTCGAGTCACGGCAAATAGGTTTTT
This sequence comes from Phaethon aethereus, assembly GCF_964289735.1. NCBI lineage: Eukaryota > Metazoa > Chordata > Aves > Phaethontiformes > Phaethontidae > Phaethon > Phaethon aethereus. The sequence continues at coordinate 5,225,188 of NC_138579.1, forward strand.
CTTTACAGGGAGCTCTTCCAGCTAAAGCTGTTGCTTTTTGGTCAAGATTGAACTCTTTTGGAAGAAAAGATAGTTAAAGCCATGCGATACAGGCATAAGAATAATTAGTGACTTGAAAACAGGAAGGGATTATTCAGACTGATAGCAGGCCCTGACCTTGCAAGGATTTAGGTGCTTGTTTTATTCTTGCATGTGTTGGCGCATAGGATGGTCGGAAAGGCTCAGTCTCAGGCTGACGGGGGATTTAGGGTGGCCGTGACCATGGCTCGGGGTGATGAGCCGTGCAGTCGGGACAGCCGGGTGAGATGCAGCGCTTAACGGCATCGACAGCAATTGCTGCTGGTATGTTGGGTATAAACCGCAGCGTTTTGGGAGAGGACCTGTGTGTGGTTCGGGTGTCTGGTACAGGACCGGCAGCCTGGGGAGGGAAGGAAAGGGGTTTCCCATTGCGGTTTCCCATGGGATTTCCATTTTTCATTGCAAATGTGAAAGCTCAGAGGGACTAGTCCCAGGCCTGAGCTAGGAGGCAAGGACTGAAGAGCCTGAAGGGAAACTGTCAGAAGTTATGATTTGAGTCTGATCACTCTGAAAACGTCAGTCACTGAGGTGGGCACTGAATTGTTTGGGTGACTTTAATTGTGCTGCTCGTAGTTGGTCCTCTTTTGAACGTGATAGAATTGAACAGCAGAGTCTTAAGCCCCCTATTTTGGGCTTTTCAGTGCTCTATTATAATGGTGAAATCCAGAAGTGGAAGGTGAATGTAGTTTATAAATACACAAGTTTTTTTGGTGAGCTCTGAAATTCTGAGCTTCTAACAATTCACTTCATTAGCTGGATTTTCATCAGTACAAAATGTGACCATGATCCTCTCAGTTTAATTAAAAATGTGTAGACGTTGTGATAGCGTGTGGATTATGTGAAGACTTGTATTAGCCTGATGGATTTATACTGGTCATATACAATGTCATGGCTGTTTTTTATCATGAGCTTTTATCCTTCTCGCAAGAATTTCCAGCAGCATTTCTGCTGACAGATGCTGCAGAGGACAGATGTGTTTTTATTCCCTTACAGTTGGATGGAATCAAATGTCTTTTTCCATGTTGCTCAAGTTTCCACAGTGAAGTTACTCCTAGTTTACTACACCAAGAAGAAAATTGTAGTCATTTTTGTGACCTTTAGCAGCAGTTGAAACCTTTCTGGCACATGTGCCTTTGATCTATTAATTTTTACTTCCTACCAGTTGTAGGAATTCATGCTTGTAAATACTATTGAGAAAATTAATGCAAATAAAAAGAGCGAGAAAATTCAGCATTTGGTTATCTCTTTTTTTTTTTTTTTTCTCCTCTTAGCTGGAATCAGTGAGGTGCTGAAACTTTGCAGGGCGTTTGTTTCTGGCATTGATAAGGATGTCTCATGTTCTTATATAAAACACTAAATTAACAATAATCGGCTTCCATGACTTACAGTCCCGCTAAGCACATAGCTTGCCTTTCTCTCGGGCCTCCTCTGAATCCACAGATCTGAAAGGCATTTTCCCTGTGATCTGAGAAAGCAAAATTCCTGTCAGAAGTAAATGACTTCAGGCTCCTGCGGCATTTTAAAACCTTTTCTTTTTCCCCATGAGTGGCTGCCTAATGTGACTGGGATTTCAGTGACTGTTTGCCTTATTTCCTCCCTGTGGTTGGGGATATTCAGCATCATTAGCCAGGCTGGCTGATCTGCACAGTGGTAGCTCTCCACTGAGTTTTTCCACCGGTCCACATAATCTAGATGGTTTATTGCCTTACGTACTGGGCAACAGTACACAACGTATGATTTAAAAGCATTTTCAGGTCCTTATATCACACCTTATGCTGTGATGTTGTGGCAAATGTATAAGGGACTTGAAGGACAAGAAATTTCTGAGCTGGTGGTAAGCGGTATGTTCTCGGCTGAGATCCCTTCAGAGCGAGCAGTAAGCAGACAGCGGGGCAACTGCCTCCGAGTCCTGGAAGGTGGAGGAAAAGAAAAATCTTCTGCAGCTGTAGCAGCTGGATTTGCACCCTCTGCTCTTCCATTCCTGCTCAGCTCCCTGCAGGAGGGGCAGCCCTGTCCCTTCTACGCCCTTCCCTGGGTTTTGGCCCCAGCTTTTCTCTCCCTGTTGGCAGGACTCCCCATCCCCTGTCCGTGGGGCAGCAAATCTGTTCCTGCTCCTGGGAAGAGGTGATTTGGTTCTGATGCCAGCTGGAAAACTCTGCTGTGGACAAAAGCAATTAAATGTTGGCAACATCTGCTGCTGCGGAGCCCTGCCACAACCACTGCAGCTACCTAAATGGTTAAGATAAGCAAGATTTGACCTTAAATTTGCACCTTGTGAGCATAGGGTGCGTTTGCTGCCTCTGGCTGGCTCACATGCTGCTCTCAGCAGCGATCCCGCAAGAGCGGAGTGACCGGCCGGGACACGCTGAGCCAGGGAAGCTCTGGGATGAAGCGGCTTTAAAATGCTGCCTCGCCAGCTGGTGGCCGGTCCCGTGTGGTGTGCCGCCGGCGTGGCCTTGCCTCCGGGCCCACTTAGCCTCCCATGCAAGGCACAGCTTCCGCCAGCATCCGTCTGCTTTGCGCCGCTGCCTTTCTTTTCTCCAGATAGTTTGGAAACGCGGCGGTAGCCTGCAGCCGAGTGACACACAGGGCTGGCAAAGAGGGTAATGATGAGCCCTTAGTGCAGCTGGATGCAAATCCTTCTTTGATACTGAATGCTGTGGAGCAGTTGATTTCTCAAAGATGCTTTGGGACAAATAAAGAAATTGTTTGCTGTGAGCAACGGGGCCTGGGGGTTACATCTGAGGTCTGTAGAAACGACGGGAGCATGCGTGCAAGGCTCTGGGGCGATACCAGCCGCCCCACTTCACCGGGATAACTGCTTCCCCGCTGCAGAGCGACCAGCCACGGTGGATACTGCAGATACTGGTGCTGACCTGCAGCTGCCGCTGGCTCGGCTGTCCTTGTCACCGCTTCCCGCTGCCAAAAAACATGAATTTGCTTGTGCGCAGGAGTTTGCTTTTTCCCATTGATGTTTAGGACTCCGGGAAGCTCAGAGTTAATGTCAATCCCTCAGCAACGGAGCTGGACTGGTGCACTTGGTGGCTTCTTGTGCTGTTTTGTTGTCCCCAAGTAACCATACGACGGAGCACCAGTTTTCATCCCCGTGGGTACCCGCAGATCCGTGGTGATCTCATGCGCAAGCTGTTGCGACGTTTAAGGTGAAAGAAATCTTCCCCACGAGCGCTTGGGGAAGGATCCGCGTCAGAGGGAAGAAAAAGTCAGGGCTTTAGGAAGTCAGAGCTGAAAAATTCCATCTCAGCTCCCCACGACTGCAGACCGGTGGGGTCGTGGGTTGAACGAGCCCCCATGGGTTGAACGAGCGCTGGGAGCAGGGCTGCTCCATGCTGCAGACCCAGGCGGTTTTAAGGCAATTAAAGGAAATTTAGGGGCAACCCCTGTTTGATGTGTGGGTGGGGGAGCCCTGTGCATGGAAGGTCTGGACAGCGGGGTCCCTGCGTGGGGGAGGTCTGAGGGGGTGCGGTACCCATGCATGGGTGGGAGATCCCTGCGTGGGGGAGGTCCTGAGGGGGGATTCCCATGCTTGGGTGGGGACGGGGTGGATGTACCCACACGTGTGGGAAACTTGGGTGGGAGGATCCCTGCGTGCTGGAGGTCTGGGTGGGTGATGCCTGTCCATGGGTGGGGGCTGGGTGGGGCGATCCATGGGGATACTCGCGTGGGAGACGTCTGGGTGAGTGATCTCCACGAATAGGTGGGGGATCCCTGCGTGGGGGAAGTATGGGGGGTAGGATCCCCGCGTGGGGAAGCTCTGGGATGCGATCCCCGTGCACGCGGGAAGGGTCTGGGTGGATGTACCCACAGACGTGGGAAACGTGGCTGGGAGGCTCCCTCGGTGGGGGAGGTCCGGGTGGGCGATGCTCACTGCCGGCGGTATCTCAGCCTGAGGGGCTCCCCACGTGTGGGTGGGCTCTGGCAGGGGTATCCCCGCGCGTGGGACAGGCGGAGAGGGATCCCCACGGGGGGAGGCGGAGGGGCGGCGAGACGGAGGAGGCGGCCGCGGCGGCGTCGCGCCTTTAACGGGCGGGGGGGCCGGCAGACGCGGCGGACGTGCGGTGCCGCCTCCTCCCGCCCGCCCGCCCTTCCTGCCTGCCAGCGCCGCGCAGGCACCGGCTCCGACTCGTCGCCGCTCCGTCCCCGCCGCTCCGCACGGTCCGGCCCGGCTCGGCCCGCCGCGCCTCACGGTAAGTCCCGCCTGGGAAGCGCCTGGCCCGGCGGCGTGGGGGTCCGGGCCGGAGCCGGGGCCTGCCCGCGGCCTGCCCGGTGAGGGGTGGCGGGCCTAGGCCGCGGCGTGGCCGCGGGGCGCGGGCGGGCGGGCGGTGCCGGCAGGTGGGCGGTGGGGCGGGCCCCGGGAGCGGCCTGGGCGGGGGGCCGAGGGCGGAGGGTGTGCCGTGGGTCCTGCTCGGGGAGGGGGGTGGTGGGGAGAAGCCGCTCCCGCCCGCGGCCGTGGGGCGGCTCCCGCTGCGGGCCTCCAGTGGCCGCGGCTGTGGAGCAGCGCAGCATCTCCCGGTAACCTTCCCCAGGCCACGTTAACCGGTAAAAAGGGCGGGGGAGCGGAAAATGATGTATCGGTCGTCTCCTGTGGGTCTGGGTCTTTACCTGCTCTCCGCGGGAGGCAGGGACCTGTGAAGGGCGGCTAAGTAAAAAAACTGTAGCCTCCCAATCTGATTTATCGGAATTTCCCGTGGTTTTTGGCCCCCCGGGTAAGGTTAGGCGTGAGCCGAACGCTGCGACGCTTGGGTGGCCCTGCAAACTTTAACTAAGCATTGCACTTGGGCAGCTAAAATAGCCTGGCCCATCTTGTGTTCCTGTAAATTCAGGCAAAATATACTGCTCTTACCCTTGCCGATAGGTTACGTTTGTCAGGGGTATTTTTTAAGGTTGCCAGTGCCCTGTGGTACAGCACTGGTGCGGGTTGCATGCAGCTGTGTTAACCCTGGAGGTACCCCCTCGCCGTTCCTCCTCCTCTACTCACACCTTACTCCTTTGCTGGAAGCCTTCCTCTGGTGTGCAGGTTATTGAGGGGGAAAAAAATGTTAAGGTGGCAAAGCTACCTCTTTGTAGGTACCAACTAATTTTAATTGATGAAGTAAATTAATTAAGTAGGTGGTTATTAAGAATAACGTAGCATAGTGTCTCATCTGCATTAGGTGATGCCAAATGCTACGTTCTGGCATTGTGTATCCACCTGCGTGCTTTAGGTTTGTCAGTTTATAACCTTTTCTTTCTTCCCAAAGGCTCTGCTGCGTATTTTGAGATCACTGTTAGAAAAACTTGAAGATAATTTCTTGCTTTGTGGAAGTGAGTTGTGAAAGAGGAGCTGAGCTCATGCTCTGCTGTAGTTCTTTTCTCTTTAAAATTCCCTTCAGTGTTTCCATTGCTGCCTCTGTCCAACAACACCCATGCGGTATTTAGTAGACATAACTGACAAGTTCTATTTAACATCTCTTTACATATGACAAGGCAAAAATCCCTCACTGGAAAGTCTGAATTGATTGCTGTAAAAGTTAAAAGGGGATTCAGTTCCCATGTTCCGCCTTCTTTCAAATATTTTTCTTTCCTGTTCTCTCGGTGGATTGCTAATGTCGTCCTGTTTGGTTTGGGCTGGAAGCGTTTCTCGTGGACCTCTTCCCTATAACTGCAGTGTAATTTCTGTCTGTGAACAGGCTATGCAACTCGCTTTACCACATATTTTTTCTCTTGCCTCATATGCTGATGCTGCTTTCTGCATACTGTGATTAAAATAACTTTTGTGTGTAACTGCAGCAGAGAAAGGTTGGGGTTTGCATAGAAACACTAATTCTCTGTTAGAGTTATTACCAAATACCTTTTGTTAGATTTCTTTTTTTCCCTACCTCCCCTTATCTAGCCAGTTGAAGATGATTCTTTCAGAAGTAGCAGCAGTAGGATATGAAGAACACAATTAGTTTTTAATTTGATCCTTTATCCCCCCACTGTTATAAAACCCCTGTTACAGATAACTTAGTCTGCTAACTACTTTGGTTTTGAAAGCCCTTGAAGAAAAGGGAAAGATTTGCTCAAGCCCGTAGAAAACTGTGGTGTTACTCGGCCATGTAACAGCTTTCATTTGCATCATCCACTCTCACTGTTGGAAATTAGATGGTTATGGCTCAAAAGTGTCTTAATCATTATTTGACTGTTGGTACTGTAGACCCAGGGTTAAAATCTCTCAGAAACGGAAATTACCCTTGAATTTCAGAGGTGATGGGTATAGATTAAATACATTTTAGGCAGAGACCCTGAGGCATAAGGACATGGGGGGAGAGGACATGTGTTTTATTTTAAGCATTGAACTTGGTTGCTCCTAATCCCTTCCCCTGCTGCTGCCAAGACACCCACCTCTTGCCATTGACTTTGTGAGAGCTTCAGCGCCCCAGTTTAGTTCTCTGATCATACCCCAATTACATGCCTGAGTAAATAGCGTGAATACCCTCTGTGCCATCCTGGAGGGGTGGGGAAGAAGCAGAAGGCAGAGTGGCAGGAGGAGGGTAGTTCTTCATTCCCATTCCCAGCTCCAAAAGCTGTGGCAGCAAGCGGGCCCGCAAGAACCCGAGAGTAGGAAAGAGCCCCTGATCGAGTTCAGTTTCCCCGTTTATAGCACCCATCCGTGCTGTGGATGCCTTTTGTAGCATAACTGCTTTTAAGGTGAAACTTGATCGCTTTATTCTTTGCCCCCATCTCTGTGGGAGAGCTGTTGGAGAGCCTCCTCTAAGTCTTGGAGCAGTCACTGAATTTCCATCCTCACGGTGTTTATGGCTTCTTATAATTTGTTTTTGTTCTAGTGTTGCCATTTGGTTTAAAGGGTTGTTTTCTCTCCCTGATGTAATTGGAAGGAGCAATTGGATCCCCTCTTGACCACTTGTTTTGATAGGTTAAACAAGTTAAAGTCTTTAAGTCTCCTCCTGTTGTTCTCTTGTCAATATTCTCAGGATTTCCTTGTCAGTGAAAACCTTTTGCCTTTACCCATCAAAACCTTTTTATAAAGGGAATTTTATGCATCTGTGTTTAGCTCTTAAGCTTCCTGCTCTGTCTTGGCAAAATGTCAAGATTGGACTATTTTAAAAAAAATGAGTATTTTTGGGGGGGCCTGCTTGCTGCACTAAGCTGTCGAACTTTGACTTTCCTGGGGTGATTGTTTTAGCCTAAATGAGACAGGGAGTTGCTGGACAAATCTGTCCCAGACAAATCGCTTCTTGCTAATGACTGTGCATAAACTATGGAGATGATAGATTGGAGAATTACCAGCTCATGACGCTTAGGAATCTGTTTCTTCTCTCATCGTTATGCAAGATGTCCAAGCAAATAAAACACATGATGCCTTTTAAAAAATAGTATTTATTTATGTTTTTAGAAATGTAAAAGCTTCTTCCTGTTCTCATGCCTGAACTACAGCTGGTTGCAGGAGAGAGGGTACTTCTGGGCTTTGAAAACTTTCTATTTCTTGCCAGAATGGAGCCTTGAAGGTCATTTCATACACCCTGGACTTGTTGGCACTTCTTTCAGGCTGATGCCTGCAGTCTCTGGTTTGGGAGCACATCTGTGCCCGCTGGTGTGGCCTGGGACACTCAAATTCCCTCATCTTCCCCTTGATGGTGGCAGATATTTCCAGTGGGTCTGGAGCGGGAGCAGCAGCCCTCGCATCAATAAGCACCGTATGTTGATCTGGACTCTGTTCCTTCCAACTGAAGAATCTGTCTTTTAGCTGGTGGGGGGGAGAAGCAGAGTGGATCCAGGTGCTGCTCCGAGCAGGGAGATAGTACACAGGCATCCACAATTCCTGCCATTCCTCTGCAAGGGCTTTTTCTCCCCCACACAAGACCTAAAGTAGCATCTGGGGCAGGTTCCTTGCGTTTGAACTTGTCCTCTCTTGGTCGCCGCCATGCCTGAGTGCAGGAGTGCTGCAGTCTAATTAGATTATATTAGAATGAATAAGTGAATCTTAATAAATGAGCTTATGGGGGCACTGCCAGGTCAACTCAGTCCCCAAATATAGGTACTGGGCAGAGTGCAGGCTTGATGCAGTATCTATCCATACAGCAAAATTAAACAGACATCTCCTGGGAATGCACAAATTCTGCTGCCTGGCCATTTTGTTGGCCTGGATTGCCCAGTGTCTTAGTACGAGAAATGCCAAAATCCACTCAAATATGAGCATTCTTTCATTGAAGCTTGGTGGGGAGTTGGAAGGGGAAGTCATGGCTGTGGAAACTGTAATAATCTGAGGTGCTAAAAAATGCAAATCCTGTGATCCTTTTTAATGCTTCCCATTTAACTAAAGGTGATTTTTTTTTTTTTCAATTTTTAAAGTAAGTCTCTCTGATCCTGTGGAAAACAGGGGAAGAAGAAATAGTTTGTTTCACGTATGCACATGAAAACTCTGGAAAGCTTTTTCTCTGAGTCTTTCTAACACAAAGAATATTGTGTTCTTTTCTCGCCACTATATGATGCAAAGAAGTAATTTAGGAGCATCAAGCCTTGAATTCTTCTGTGCAATGTGTGGGGGGCGGAAGGGAGAGGAGAAGGACAGGAACTGTAAGGTTTGTAGGTTAATCGGAAGTAAAATAGTAACTTTTATAGAGCTCTCCTTGTTTTCTGCAATGTACTCTGTTTTTCTTAGCACTTTGTGGCTACTCTGCTTATCAGAATTCACAGCTCTAAATTCCTGTTACTGAAGAGAAGTAGATGACGTTCCTTCCCCTTTTCTTCCCAAGAAGACTTATTTACAAGAATAGCATTTTTCGTTTTCGAATGAAACCTCATCTTTGCTTGTACATCACTGAGGCTGCATTATAACTTAGAAAGTGTCCGTAAATTAGTAATGTGGGCAAGCTACTAATTTTCTTGCAGTAATAATCCCTAATTTAAATAGCCTTGTCCTCTGCTAGCATTAACACCTCCCTGCTGCTGTTGCTGTCGGGTGTGCAGGATTTTCAGTGGTAGTAAAGCATGGAAAACAGCACTCCTTGCAGGTTTTTTTCTTTCTCATGGGGCACCTTCCCTCTTGGCTGATCCCACCGCCTGTGCTGCCCTGTCTGGTTCTGCTTGCAGCCAGGCAGTCCTGCAAATCGCTGCTCTGCACCAGAACAGCCAGTACATCGCTAACGGCTCCCCTGCTGCAGGAAACATCTTTAAGCCCTTTTATACTGTGAAGTTGAGGAAATAGAGCAAAACTCCTGGTTTCCTTCAAGTTGTAGTTGAATAGCTAACTGAGCATCAGGGAGGGCTTTTTCCGTCTCAGAAGAGGTGTGTTCATTTTGCCCAGTGAAACACAAGCACTCATTTTCAGATTGCACGTATTAATTGAATAGCTAACCTTCTCAGCCTGGCTGTCTGGTGTCCAGCTCATCAAGCTGGACATGTGTTGAATGACCCAGGGAAAATAAAACTTGAGTTCAGAATTATGGGGGTGTTGAAGTCTTCTAAAGCCTGGTATATTTATGTCCGTGATTCACGGCACTTCCAAAAACAATCCAGCTCTCATCCTGTGGAGGGGAAGTACCTCAGTCCAGTGTTATCTTTTGTTTAGCTGTGCTACCTGCCAGAGCAATATAAACTGAACCTGAGTTATTTTGGGTTCCGTGTTCTTTTGCTTCCAAATCCCACCCTGCAAGAGTTTCTTGTAGAAGAAATGCTGGCTTAGTTCTGCTTTACACTCTTCTGTATGGACTGAAAATGGTAAGCAGGGTATTTTATTTCAGGGTTGTGACAAATGTTAGTACGTCTCATTCCTGCCTGTGATGTGAAAAGGTGTCTTTTGTCTGCCAGCAACCGCGCAGGAAGGAAGTTGTTGAGTCCAGGAGACAAAAGCGCTATGTCCTCCCCTGCGAGGGACAAGCTGCCTGCTCCTCTACTCGGCAGCACTCTGCTCCCATCCTGGCCCTGCCTGTAATAGGGTGGAGGGGAAAATTTTCATGGGAAAGTGTGAGTGGACTTGTAATCTATTTGCAAGTGCATAGCTGTCAAGGAAGATGATGACTAAGCTATTGCACAAGGTGCAGCCCTTCAGGGAGGGTGCCAGGATTGGACTGGATAGTGACTGACTGATATGAGAGCCTATAATATCAGTCAGCTGATAATTTTATTATTACTAGTTTAATCTGACCACTGGCTATGACTACTTTTTTCCTCAGCCTGTTTGATCTGGGGTTTTAGGTTGAAAAGTCCGTAACTGATGCATCCAAAGGAGAAAAAAACCAATTTATTGGAGGAAGTGAACTGTTCCTGAGCCTGTGGTGGAGAGTGCTGGGTGACAGGAGTGCCTAAAGCCAATGTCTTGCATTTGGCTCACATGGGTGTGTCTCTGCCTGGCGCCTGCCCTCCACCCTGTGTTGCTGCCAGGCTCCCACAGCGTTGTCCACCCTCCCTGGTGTGCAGGCAGGATGGAGGGCGCTTACCCTCCCATTTAACAGAAGAGAAGGCTGAGGCCAAGTGCCTGCAGTTGAAGATGCCAGGAGGTTACCGTCAGACTAGCTGTCTCATGTGTGACCTGGCCCCCAGGGCACGCTGCTGCAGCTTTGCTGGGCTGGCAGTGAGCTGGTGCGTGAGTGGGGGAAATGGCTCTTTTGCAGCAACCGAGGTCGTTCTTCCATGCGTCTTCCTTTCAGGGTCTCTGCTGCGGTGTGGGTGGGAGGCCAAGCCTGTTCCCAGAAAGTGATGTTTCTTCCTGCCTCCCAAACCAGTTTGAAAAGCTGCCGTGATGATTAGCGCTGCTTTGTCCGCTAAGTCATCACGTTGTGTGGGGACATCCCAGCTTGGCTTTCATGTAGGCATTGCCTTTTTCTTAACGCTATGATGTGCATGGACCTAAAAACAGGCACATGAAACCAGCTGCAGCATCTCTTCTGCCCTTCTCTGTTGCAGCTCCAGGTACACCCGAGAGCAGCGCCATGGCTACAGCAGATCATACCCAATGGATCTTTCACAGGGTATTTTCAAATCTGGGAAGTGATCTGAGTTTAGCAGTGCTGTACCAGGAAGGGCCCTTTCCCCTGGGGCTACTCAGGGACTTTTCTGCCTGCTTTAACTTGCTGTCCTCCAGGGAGACTCAGCCCATCCTTCTCTTGGATAAGGTAGCATCTGCAGGTCTCAGTGGGGTGTGGTGCTGGGAAACTGGCAGAAAATGGATTTTGTGGGCAAATGCGGTATCCTGTGTCACACCTACTGACCTTTGCTTGTATAAATACCTGTTGGCAGTATGCATGGCCTCAGCAGTGATGGATTGATAAAGGACTGTGCTGCTTTTTCTCCTTACGCTGCCTTGTTTTGTACTTACAGCAGTGGTGGTGGAGGTCCATCAAAGCTTCACTTCTCAAGGGTCAAACCCTGACCAAGGAGAAGCTGTTTGCCCTAATGTTTGCTGAGAAGATGTCCTTGCCAAGCCTCTCCTAGCATGGACAATGAGAAGCGTTGTCTAGAAGAGAGGCAGAAGTAGCATTACAAAACCTTGGAAACCACCAAGCAGCAGGGAGGATTTATGGAGGTTGTGTAAGGATTTTACTGGGTTCCCTAGGCTTTTCCATGGCAGCTCAGTGGGGGTACCAACAGTTCTCCCTTGTTACCTTCACCTAAGGTCGCTTCCGTATCTACAGCCTGTGCTACACTACCACTAGGATTGGGTTGCGTGCTAAATTTAGTAAACCTCTTTACAGCTTAGTGTGTGTGTATGTAAAAACAGTTTGTTTTTTTTTAAAGTAGTTTTTAATGGGTTAGAGCCTAGTTCAAGATGCACAGCAAAGCAAGGCTTTCTCTGCTTAGGTGGCAGTACACCAGCCCAGTTGTGGGAAGAACAAGTACACTACTTCACCTCAGTGTGCTTCAACACATCGATTCGGTGAGGTGTGGAGCGCTGTGGGAGGGAGGGTTGCTGAGGCACACTTATGACTTGCGTAACATGGTGTGCGGTCTGAGGCATGTGAAAAGTGCTAGCGAAGGGGTTAGGTTTCAGAAGTTTTAAAGGCTTGTGAAAATTCTTGATCAGATGTTTCCATTACAAGCCTGCCTCTTCAGCTCCCCCCCTGCCTGGATCTCCTAGTTTCTACCTTTTTTTCTATGCTGTTTGTATGTCAAAAGAAGAGTTTCTTGGCTTCAGGTCTGGTGTACCTATTTCTAAGTAGATTTCTTAATCCCCGTTCCCCATTACAGGCTACTGGAGTAATAATGTGAGGTGTAACCAAAGTTGGAGGCAAGTAAGTTTAGATCTGTGTGGTTGTGGTGAAGTGTTTGTCCAATCCTCACATGCCAAAGGAGGAGCAGGTTGTGGGACAGCAAAGTAAGGGCAGTGAGAAGCATGAAAGAAATTACCTCAATTATTCTGCATTTCTGTTGCTGAGCGTTTTTAGGCCATTTTAACAACCTGGCATGTTCTCGAGTTCAGATCAGTACTGTGCTGGTCAGTAAAGCTGAGGGCATTGGGGTGGGTGTGTGTGCATGGGTTATGAGGTTGTTTTTGGGGGAGAACTCTGGGATGTTGGGTTATTGACTTGAACTTAAAATTCAAAAAACAGTGAAATGCCTATTTATAAGAGTTTAGGAAACTCTTATAAGCTTGGTCCTTATGGTCACAAGTGGAGAAAATCAGGAAAACTGGAGAGATGCACTTTGAACACATCTTTTGGGCAGTTCCTGTGTGGTGTCATCCAACTCCCAATATTATGTTGTATCTGGGGTTACGCAGTGCACTGGATGGTGGAACTGGGACCAGTATGGCTGAGGAGTGTTGCAGGGTCTGCTGCTCAGAGAAACTCAGCAAGCTTCAGCATTGCTTACCTGGGGAATCAACAGCCATAGGAGGAAGGTGGTAAAAGGAAGCTCCTTCACCACATGGCTCAGGTGTAATTCAAGTGTGTTAAGCAAGTCTGTGGAAGAGCTGGAGCCTTTTCCCTGGTGCTGGAGGGGAGCTTAATCTAACTGGGTGTTTTAAGACAAGATGCAAATGCTGCCTTGGAGTCTGCTGAAATACTGCACTGGTTCCTGAGTGCATGTGACCTTCTTAAGCTGCCTGCCCAGATCCTAAAGAGTCCATGTGCTGAGAAGACAGTAACTGTGTACCACTTCTTTATGTGCGAGTACATTCAGCAGGCTGTTGAATGAAGCCCAGAGAGGCTAACAAGGTGAAAAGAAACCTTATGAAGGGGAATGTGTGGTGCTGCCATTTAGGAGCACGTGTCTTCAATGTGGAAGTTGAAAGGGTGGTATCTCAGTGGAGCTATAGCCAGTGAGGTCCCTGCCATAGCGCAGGAGGTGTTTGGGATAGACAGTGAGGTGAGATCTTAGTACTGGCCTCGATAAATAGGCTATTATTAAATAGACTATTATGGATTAAAACTCATTGATTGCCACCAGCAAAAGAGTGGTAGATGCCTCTTGCATTGGTTAAAACATGTTCCCTGCAGTCCTAGGGCTCTGGTTCACCTCTGTAGCTAAGTGACAGGAGGGCTGCATGGCCAGGCGAAATAAAATACGGCACCCCTGCTCTGCATGGAGGCTGCAGATTCACCATTACAGCACTGAGCACCTCGTTGGATTGATGATTGAGAGCGTTTTTCCAACTTGCAGTCAAAATGTGTTCATGGCCCGTTACTACCCATTTGTTCCTACGCCAGCATTGTCCTCTGGCTTGAACCCCACCCTGCAAGGTACAAGCTGGAGGAAGCTGATCTGTTGGGTATGGCCCCTGGTCGCTTGGGTGTAGTTCAGAGCAGTGTAGCTGTACATGCACAGGGGGAAGCAAGAGTAGCAAGTAATGCCAGCTCAAGCATGTCTGTTTGGATTTTCCCATGTTTTTGTGTCTTTCTGAACCACAACTGTGGTATTAAAAGCAAAAATAGGCACGCTGATACAATGCTCGCCCGGCTGTGTAGGCTTGAAGAGGAGGCAATTCCAGCCTGGGGAGGCTCGCAATTCCTCATGCTTCTGAAGTTCTGGTTTGGCAGTTGTGCTGTGCACGTTGATGATAACTCTATTTATGATACCCCTGTCAACTTACAGGAACTTTAACTTCTATATGCTGAGTCTGCATTCCTCCTATTGTCTAGCCTAAACTGAAGTTGCACTTTTAAAATCTCGAGGTTGAGAACTAACTGCATACCCCTGAGCTTTAAATTCTTGGCATATTTGAAAATTTATTACCACTCTGAACTTAGATTGTTTAACTGATTGATACTTTTTTCAACTGTTTTTCCCCCCACTATACTGTATGTGGTGAGAAGGGAGGAAAATCTTGCCTGTTGATTTCATCTCCCTTTCCAGCTGAAGAATTATCAAGACTTAGACTGATAACGGGGTACAGTGTTCTTGTTTCAAATACTGCTTTCTGCTCTCATTTAGCTAGGTCTGTACCACATTGACAGTAATTCTGATGCATCAATCACACTTTCTTTCCCTTTAGAGAAGACTAAAATCACTCAACTGATTAGACATAATATGTGCAGTAAATAGTATCTTAAAACTTCAGGTAGTTAGAAACCACATGAAAGCACCTAGATCTGATAAGATTCACAATCACTTAAGGGTTTTTGATTTCGCTCTATTAGTTAACAAGTCTTCTTTAACTTGCAGATTGTTTCCAAGTCAGGTCAATCTCATTTTCCTCAAGGAATTAAGGAATTGAGATAGAGGAGATGTCGGCTTCTCCTTTTGTCCCTTGCTCTTTAACAATAGGATCGTTGAGTCACCGAGAGGTTAACGAAGCACTTTTTTTTTTTTTCCTTTTTTGTCAGTGGTCCAATCTCTTTGTATACTTGCGTCAAACAGCACGCTGAACAGAAATAATGGGAAAATCTTGTTGGTGGAATGACTGGGCTTGTCATTTTGCAATACCAGGGTAAAGACCTGCTTAAGCTTCAGGCTTCTAACTGTGTACAGGGTGGCTGATTACAAATCCCTCTGCAAGAACATTAAATATTAGTTTCTCTGTATCTTTTGCATTTAACAGTGTTGGAGCTAGGGGGATCTGAAAGATTACAGTCGGTTCAGCAGTAGCTTCCCATTTAGTATTTAAAATGGTTTTGTTCCAACGAGTCTTTTGGGGTTTGGCATTAGAAAAATGGTGAATTGTAGCCCTTAATTATGAAGTGCGGGAACAATTGCAGCCGGACAGACAGGCAGCGGTCCAGCTCCTCTCTTAACTGAGTGAGCAATGCTTTTGTGCTCTGCCATCCCACTGCACAAATGACTGTAGCAGGCTGTTGCTAGATTGATTGGTTTTGATCTCCTTTTAGGAAGGGGTTTGAAAGCTCTAATTTTGGGTTTATCATAGTAGTCCTCAGGCTTCTGCCCTGTTGTTCTGAGCAAATCTGTTGCCATGACTGCCCCAAAGAGCTTCCCGTGCGGGGAAATGCGGGATTAAAAACCAGCTGTTAAGTCCAGTTGTACTGGGACACCAGTGGCTTGGCTTGTGTAGGTGTTGTGGCAAAGTAATGGTGAGGAAGGCTTTGAAGGCATAGCATTTTGCTGGCAGCCTGGCCCCTTTGCATGTGGAAGGGATGGAGAGGTTTGGGGGAATTCAAGCTTGGGAAGGTGCTTGGTGGCATGGGGGTGAACTGTGACTTGCCCTCCCTTCTCTTCCCCTGTCTCTTATCAGCCCGTGGGCAAGGGCATCCCTTGCTTGGCAGAGCTGGATGGTGATGAGGCTTGCAGGAGCACCTGCTGGTGGCACTGCCCCAAGAAACTCACCTTTTCCCTCCAGAGCACCTCTCCAGGCTGGGTTTCTCCTACACTTCAAGTCAAAGTGCACCCGTTATCACTGAGGCATTGCTGTTTGCCCCAGTCGTGCCTCCTTTCCAGGCGTGTTGTTAGGCGAAGACATTGTCAGCCAACTCACCGCACTTGCACCGCGATGCGCTATGCTTCCAGCAGAGCTCATGCTGGGAGATGGAAAATACAGAACTCTTTTTCCGGGACACCAATTTTTTTTTTTTTCTCTTCTCCTGGGAGCTGCCGAGCCTCCGTGGCGGCTGGCGTACATATGGCAGTGTGTTCTTCTGTTGGGAATGTTAAAAATACATGTTACAATTTTCCCTTTCCACATACTAAAATATATTAATGTGCTGCTGCTTTGATTTGTCATTTCCTCTTCCTTTGTTCCTTTTGCAATAGGGTAAAGGACTGTGGGTGCATGCTTCAGTAAAATCTTGTATAGTTAAGAAGCCTGATGCTAAATAGATTCTCCTGCGTTAATATCTGTCTTTGTTGGCAGTGGAAGACTTCTGTTCTCAATCCATTAAATACACATTTAAAAATAATTCTGGATAAAGTCACTTTTATGGTATTCATACTAAGAATATTGTCGCCTGATTTATTTTTGTAGGGGAAAGGAATTCTAATATGAATTTCTTAGGTTAATACTCCTACCATGAATTCAATATATTCTTGCAGGAAAAGTTTGATACGTTGCTGCAGGAAAATTACCAAATTCTCTCACTTATTTCACAAGGCTTCTTGTCGTCTTCCTGTGCCATCAGCTCCGTGCACGCGTGCCCACCCCTCCCCGAGTTCCTGCAAGACCTCATTCAATGAGGGCAGGAACTTGGTGAAAGCACCAGTGTGACACTGTTAGGCTGTATGTGGCTCAGTCGTAGGATAGTTTTGTCAGTCTCTGCACCATTGGGGTGTGGAGGTACAAAGGTTAGTAAGTTCAGCTATACAGACCTGCTTAAACATTGCTTCGAGTTTGACTTGCTAACCCTTAAAGGCTGGATATCTTTTGCTCTTTCATTGCTGCTGCTGCTTTGGCACGAAATTTGGAGAAAAGCTTTAGGCACCGGGTGGTCTGGAGATCCACAGAACAAGTGGTAGGTTTAAAACTTTCTTGTGTGTTTGGAGAAATTCAAGTGAGTAGGCTAAAATGTCCTCTGACCAATATAGTTAAGGGCTAAGTTAAGTAGAAATTTGGAGAATCAAGCAACGAATTAAGACAGACCTCTTCGTAGGTATGTGCAAACTTCAGAAATATGTCCCCTAAACAAAATGCCATCCTTGTTAGCAATCTGTTGTGGTTTTTTCCTGTCGTTCTGGCACTGAGGACATCTGCTTGGCCCTGGTTTCAAAGCAGAGGACAGCTTGTGCCTGGCCGGGGAGGTGAGGCATGGGCAGTGCCGCTGTGCCTGCCAGGCAGCCTGAGGGAAAGTGGTGTTGGTGGGGCTGCGAGGGGCTTGTAGGGAGGTAATTACCTCTTCTGGGATGCACAGGCAGATAATACACTGGGGTCTTTTCCTTGACTGACTGTATACAAAAACCTGGGTTGTTTTTTTAATGAGCATTAGCCTCCCAGTACTCAGATACCATTCATACTTTCACAGCAATCTGCAAAGGCGAAATAAAAAAAAGCTTGGACGAAAGTCCTTTTCTTTTGTTTCTGCTGCCTCTTATTTTATATTTATTTTTTAAAATATGAACAAGAACACATAATACAGGAAGGTATATTTAGATAGTTATATTTACTGTATACACTGGGAAAGGGAAAAGGCTTCATTCTAGCTGTTTTTTCTTTGCCGATTGCTTTGAAAGTATGAGAGGAATTTAAGTACTGAGAAGCTACTGCTCGTACCTGCTGTCCTCTATCCTTCTGTGCTTGCAGAGACTGAATTGGATATAAAGACAGGAAAGGGCTGTAGCAGCCCCAAATTTCTCAAGAGTCTATCTTAAATTTTCTTTTTTACATGGAATTTGAGGCTCTGCCTTGTTTGTGACCGGAGGGGGGGGTCAACTGTTTAATTGCTGCGGGTGCTGTAGAGCTTGTTTTAATCAAGTTAAAGTAATAGATCATGGCAAGGGTAGGTGCAGAAGTCTCAGAATAAATATACTTATGCTAATGAAACTTATTCCTGTGTCAGAAAAGGACTAAGCCATGTTGGAGTAAGATAGCCTGGTACCCTCACAGCTAGACCTGTCACCTGGCCTTGTTTTGGCAGAGCCAGTTTTGGGAATGACGCTGCACGTGGTTATGTCAGTAGAGAGAGCAGAGGATAAGGTGGGTGACGAGCAACTTTCTGACTCCAGCCAAAGAACATGCAAACAGTTGTGCTGGTAATGCAAAAACCCGTGTCCTGAGGAGGGATGCCCTGCTAGCTGAAAGAGCCATGGCAAAACCCCGAGCAAACCCGGCCGGGCTGTGCAGCGCTCAGCGCCAGAGCTAACGTATTGTAACCGACCCTGGTTTTGGGGAACGATAGCTGTGTTCTGAGGGTTTCTATGGATCCGAGGTGAAGATTATACTGTGAATATATATTTATACAATAGGCCACAACAGATGTCAAAAGGCCTTTGTTGAGGTGCATCGTGGCTTTAAACTTGTGTAAATGGCTTTTGTGTGTGATAAACCCGAGCTGCTCTGGACTGTCACATCAACTTGGCTTGTACAAACCTCTGTTAACTTTCCAGACAGCTAATCGGAAAAACAAAACAGGCATGGCCTGATTCCTCCCTCCCATCCAGGTGCTGGGCACAAACAGATTTCGGGTGTTGTTGTGCATGTTCAGTGCTTCTGCCTGGCTGACCCAAGAGTCCTGGCTTAAATCTGTACCTGGCTTCTGCTACTGGACGGGTTTGTGTTGCAGGAGACCCCTTGATGCTCAAAAACTACACGATGTGTGGAACTGCTGCTCAGATTGGCAATCTAAACTCAGCTTTGGCCATTAATCTTCTAGCTTTGTCTCTTATTTTTAGTATGTAATCCTGCATTAATATGGCCTTGGCAAAACCCCAAATTCTAGCATTGCCTGCAAAGCCGGAACGAACGAGTTAATTAATGTTGGGTTTATTTGCAATGTGGTGTTATACCTTGAGCAAACCTGTGACAGCCATGCATTGCAGTGCAGCTGGGCAGCACTGTGGTGAGAGCAGTAAAGTTTTTAATCAAGTCTGGGTTTGTTGGCTCTATCTCTCAGCTTTGGAGAAGTGAGACGTGACTGCTGCCCGGCTTGCAGAGGCAGTGCCTCTCTGAGCAGCTGGACTGGTATCTTCCCTTGCCTTAACATCAGCAAAATTGTTCATGCTGGTGCACTCGTATGGCTACTTGTGCAGCCTTTTTTGCTGTTGAACTATGCCTTCTGATGTAACGCACGTGATGGAGGGTAACAGATGTAATGGGGATCTTCTGGCTGTTCAGAAGCGCTGTGTGAGCGAGTGACCTTGGCTGCTATCGCTGCCCGCTTGGCGTCTGTGAGGAAAATCGCTCAACCTTCAGTTTAAATTTTGCTGCTCTTTGGTCCTTTGTGAGGAAAATGAAACCAACATTTTTTCCCCTCATATATGGAGGAGTATCATTTCCCAGTTCCCCATGCACAGAAGTGAGTGGTGATTGAAGAGCAAATGTTGGATCTGGTCTCTGCTTGTAAGGAAAGCAGGGAAGGGGAAATGCTTAACCAAAAGACCATGAGCTTGCTGTTTGGGTGTTTAAGTGCCGATCAAATAGTTCAGTGGTGCGGGCAGAGCATGTCCGTACATGAGCGTGTCAAAGGAAGGAGCTGGGGAAGCCTCGGGGACTCCTTGGAAATAGCGATGGGAAGATGCAGACTTGCTGAGTAATGCCCAGAGCCCTCTTGGGGTGCAGTCGTTCCCCAGCCCTCTCCTGCTGGACGAAGGAGACCTTTGGTCCTTTACAGGTACTTTGGAAGAAGGTAGTGTAAAGATAAATTATCTTCTGACTTTGGAGATAATACATGTGTGTTAGAAGTTGGTGATTTTGAGGGAGAACTTGCAGTTGCTGGAGTCTGGTGGGGCCAAAGACTTGAATTTCCTCTGGCCCTGGTGGGTGCCAGTTTTTAATCCTAAATAACATCCCCTCACAAAAGCTGCCAGAAATGTTTTGGTTTACTAAGACTTTTTAATCCTGGATGACATGAGTGTCTTTGTGCTCATGCTTTGGTGAACCCTGGGGGTTGCTGGTGTGACAGGACCTGTGCGGTTTTGGGGTATTCAGGCAAGCTGCTGGGCAGGAGAGCAGAGCGTGGTTTTCCAGCCCGTGGCTTTGCTCCGTGCCGACGACGGGTGTGCACGCTTTTATCCCTGGATAAATGCGAGGTTTCTCATTCCACTTTCACTGATGCTAATTCCAACTCTGGGCTTTATCTCGCAGCCCCGGTGGTTTCAGGGCGTCAGCTGCCACACGGTGAATCCCTGCCCTGCCTTAGCTTGTGTGAACCTGCCTGGACGGCTGGGCTGCGGTGGAAACCTCCCGCACGCTCCCGGCAAACCCTTGCGGGAGGTACCCGGGTGCTCACCACTGCCGACACTTGGATGAGAGCAAGGTCATCTGCCAGATAGTGGTGGAAACATCGTGTAGCCGTATTGCGCTCCCAGCTTGCTCTTGGCACTGCCACTGCATTTTGTCAGGCGTTGGCTCTAAAGATGTGTTTAAAAAAACCCCAACCCTGAAAGTAAAGGCTGTTGCTGAAGCAAAGCTACTCTTTTCTGGAATTTAATAAATAGCGTGTCTGTGTTAACTAACATCAAGCAACTGAGAGCAGGCAGAGCCCAACAGATGGTACAAACAGTGGCATGTTTGGAATGGAAAATATTTACCTAGAGGGTATTTGAAGCACTGAGATTGTGCTCTGCAAATGGCTTAATTGTATCAGCGTAATCAAGTGAAGAAGAGCAAGATTTATTGACAAGTCTCATTCTCCTCTTGCTGTTAGCAGTTTGTAGGGGTGTCAAGCACTGTTGAGCTTCACTTGAACAGGTCTCCTTCCCAGGAAAGTGTAACTTTAATACATGAATGGCTCGGTCTTTAATTTCGAGTGTCTACAGCTTTCTTCTGTTGCTGCATAAATCATGCTCAGGGCAAGTATTTAAATGAAACAAACTCGGAGCTTGAACTGTGGTTTATTATGCTTCCCTCCAGTCTTAGTTTTGAAAGGACTTCTGTAGACAGAACATGGAAATATAGCTATAAAAGTAGAGCTTAAAAAGAATACAAAAATGTAGGTAAAAAAAGTAGGTAAAATTTTGTCATCCAGGTCAAAACTGGCAGGGCCATTTAGATATTTAACTTTTGTAGGTGGTAGGTGCTTTATGCACACCTCTTAGTTCTGCGAATTTAAGTGACCTGTAAGAAGGTTATATGTGACTTTACTGGAAGCTGTGCCTTTTTCCTTACATAGGTTGCAGGTGGGATTTATATATAATATCTTATTTTCCTATCTTAAAAACAGTGATCCAGTGTAGTCAGTGCCTCGCTGGTGTCCAGTGGGCAGAGTGCTTTTTGGGAATGGGTAACCCTTGATTGCTTCATTCCCAGTGTTGCTCACCTGCTGACGTTAGCCAGGTGTTAACGAACTCCAGCAAGTTTGATGGACTGAAATCCCTGCCTGCCCTGACAGCTCGGCTTTCACTCTGTGCTTCTTAGTGTCGCATCGCAGAAGCTCTGCTGTCTTTTGTGTCTCGTCTTGGGGCGTGAAGAACACATCTTGTTTTTTCAGTGACATACAGTGCTGCTTGAAACAAACAAAACCAAACCAACCTAAGTTCTCACTCTGCAGATTTTTTTCTTATATTGTAGCAATGCTGATCTTAAACGAACGGCCTATAGGTTTTTCTGGCAGTCCTCCTTCCTAGAGCTTGAGCCCAGCAGTGCTTTAGTTAGTTAATGCTCATGAGCAAAGTCAGAGAGCTGGTTGCTCCTACTGTATGGATGAGGAATAGATATGGAGTGGCTAAACATCTTGTTTAATTTTATATTTTACCTGTGGTAGATCTGGGTTTAGTTGCCTTGTCTAGCCCAAGTTGCTGGGCATCCTCTCCCAGAGAGCTCTGGGGGAAGATGAGCTTAGGAGTGAAGCTGTTCTCAAAGAGGATCGATCCTCTTTGCAGCTGGCTTATATGGAGTGTGTTGCTAACTGTGTGCAGATTTGGGGGGAAAAAAAAAAAGATGCTGTTATCTATTTGAGGAATTTATTGAATAAAGATAACTCCTCTGAGACTTCTTGCTATGCTCCTAATGACTGTTGAGTGTCCCAGGGAAAATACCCCAATTAAAGGAGCTTTTGCCTTATCTAAATCATATGTGGTATCTCTTAAACTGCTTAGTATTAAAAAAAAAAAATCACATTGGTAGCTACACTTTCTCCCCCTTTAATGTTAGTTTTTTGAAGAGGCACAAATCCCTGGACAGTACGCGTGTCTTTGGACCCAAGCATTTATAGAAGCCACGCTTCTAATGTGCTGGGGCTAAGCTATGAGTGACTCATTAGCCAGATGGAGCTATAACTTATTTCTGTCCTCTCAAGTAAGCTAATCCCCTGGACCTAAGCTGAATGAATATCCCGTGAAATGTGGTGTCTGTGCAGGGTGAAACTTGAGCTTCAAATGCAAAAAGGGAAGGGTGTGTTAAAGACCCAGGGCAATGTTAACTAGCAGAGGAAGTCAGGTGCAAGCAATAGGACTGCTCTGGAGTTCAGAAATAGTTATTTTCTGTGGCATGGGCTCTGTTTAGGGAAACAAAAGTGCAATTCTTTTGTTAAACCCGGGATGGGAACAGTAACCAAGTCTGTGTGCGGGCTGGGACAGATGCTGTCTGTTCCCCTTTTTCAGAATGACTAAAGGGATGTTGTGAGTTCTTGAATTTACGAATGAGACGGGAGCGTGGCTGCAAGTGGGGAGCCTGGCACGGGCACTGGGCAGCCGGGCTCTGAGAAACTTGCCTGATAAATACCAGGTTAAATATCACATAGGGATGAAAAGTGAGTATTTAACCAAATACCCTGAAATTTAGAAGTAGCTGAAGTCCCTGTGCCTCTTGTTAGCAGTAGCGAGGGGGTATGTATGTGCAATTTCTGCCGGGTGTGCCTTGCCTGGGGGTTGGAGCTTTGAGTGGGTAGGGAGCTGGTGCAGCCGCCCCAGAAAGCAGCCCAAGGGAGGGCTGGGAGGGATAGTTCCCTTGCCAGCACTTCTAGGGGGGAGAAGCAGTATTTTTGTGAGAGTGTCTCATGTTTCCATAGCTAACAGGAATGGGAGGGATGGTAGCAGCAGTTAAGTATGTGAAGGTGTTTTAAAGTTACTATAGCATTTGCTCTTTTTCTGGTTTAATAGAAGGAGCTTTTTGTCCTGTTTCTCTTTGTACGGCATAGGATTTTTTCCCCCTATAGATCGCTTCTGTTTTTTCCTAGACTGCTTGTCAATGTAATACAGAAGTGTAAATGGGAATGGAGAAACTTGTCCTCAGCAATCAACAATTACTAAACAACTGGAAACTCTGAGCCAAAAGACTGCCTATTTACCCTATGGCAAGGATGCCACTTTTTATAAAGATGCCTTGACAAGGGGCGGATGGTGAAGGATGTCATCTTGTCATTCTGCATACAAGCCAGCAGCAATGGTATCCTTCTGAAGTGAAATTGTGTAAGTGGAAATTAGTGTATTGCCATCAGAGCAGAGCTTTTGTTCACATTTCCTGGGTGTGCTTAATTAATTTTAGTTACATCCTGAGGCTTCTACTTGTTTTTTTTTTTTTCTTTTTGAACCCTGCTTCCATGTGCAAGGCTGGATTTGTGTATGTGAAATTTTCTGCTCTGCTTTGGGGATCAAATTTGTGTGCATCTTATCACAGTGTTTGGGGTAGAAGTGTTCATTTGGCTCGTGTTCCGCTTTGTCCTGATGAGCGAGAGGAGGACAGGAGCAGGAGCTGAGTCTGTGGAGGCTCTGAGACTCATTGCTGCAGTGATGTGCTCCAGATCCGGCGTGGGGTGCAAAGGATCCCATTACACAAGCGGAGGGAAGTGCGGGGAGGGGAGAGCAGGGTGGTGGACGGAGGCTTGGTAGAGCTTGCATTGCTCAGCCAGTTCTGAGATCAGACCTCATCTAGTCCAGTACATATTCCCCACTCGGACTACCTGTTACAATTATGTATTTATGGCTGCTCTTGAAGCAGCTGAAGCTTTTAAATGTGCCTAGCCTCTCTCGTCTCAAAGGAACAATCATTTTCTGTTTATACGTGGTCCTGCCTTGATACCACCATGCCTCCTGACATTTGATGTCTCCAACTTTTACAACGTGTGTCTTGCTGAGCATGTGATCTGACCTGAGCATCTGGTGTCGGGTGCTGGGAAATGTGTAGGGATGGCTGCAGGGTGTGATTGTCCTGGCTTGGCTGAAGCAATCAGATGAATTTATGGCCAGTCGCATGCTTGCGTATCAGCAAGGCAGAGGTGGGTTGTTCTGTGCTCTTTGTGGTTAGGTACTGTAATTGTTGCAGTAATGTATTGTAATGATTGACTTAATTACACTTGTGAAAAATCTGCTTAATTACATATTTACTTTGGGGATTAGTTTCTCCCATAAGCATTCAATATTGACTTTGGCCGAGACAAATTTTCAAGATCTGCTTCCTTCAAGAGTTGACTAATATTAGATCACTTAGTTCAGGAAGCTGGTTTTATCAAGTAGCTGTAACTAATCATTTTGAAAGCTCCAGCTTAGTTTCAAGCATCTGTGCTTTTTCTCCCCCAAAGACAAGCTATTCCTCCCATCTCTCAGTCCCTCTGAAATTTTCTGTGCTGGATGTAATTCTGGACCCAAGCCTTTTTGGTGAGCTGTGTACACGCAGAAAATGGGTACATACTGGGAAGAGACTTAAATGTTAAGACAACTGATGAATAATTAGTGTATTGGAATGTTAGTCTTTTATTTGGATAACTTAATAGGCAAATTAGAGTTCCCACTCCTTGCTTTCTGTGCTGCTCAATGCGCTGTACAAATATATTATCACAGTAACTCCTCTCTGTCCAGAAACTATTACGTATAATAACTCTTCCCTCTTGAGCTAGAGCCAAACACCAAACCAAGCTCTTGCCAGTGTGGCAGGACGGCAAGCCAGTTTATAATAGCAACCTCCAGCACAGCCAGGAGTTGAGGTAAAACAACCTTACATATAATACTGTCAGGTATTTAAAGAGTAATCCTCTGTCTGTGCAGAAGCAAGGAGAGCCTGTCTTCTCTCTGCACCAAGCAACTTCTACATGGACTTTATTCCCTGTGCCCTTAGTAGGCACATCTATTTTCTTTTTCTAAGGGGCAACAGAAATATGTTAAAGCAATATTGCTTTAAGGTGTGGGGCAGCTTCCCCTACTCTTTTGGGGTCATTTTGTTTATGACTAAGCCTGTGCGAAGCCCTCGTCCTCAGCTTGGTTGAGGAGAAGCGGAAGGGCAAACGAGTCACTAACAGTACAAGCTTCCCCAAGTGGTGTTGGGGGCCTTTGCAGGCGTTGGTGGTGTTGGGGGCTGCTTCAGTTGGGCAGTGGCTGCAGAGAAGGTGACAAAGATTGAGACACGCAACCTGTGTTAGACCCCTTCCCTCCCAAGGGAATGGGTCTCCCAGGGAACAGTTGAGTTGAAGAGTTGTCTTTTCTTTTGTGGAAGAAAAGGTAGTTGAAGCACATGCTTTTAGTGGTGGTCTTTAAACTGAGTTGGTGAATCAGGAATTGTGCTTGCTTAATTACAGTTTTGGTTGTGTTTTTTCGATGGTTGGTGCTTTTCCCCACCCTCCCCCCCTTGGAACAAACAGTCTGGAGAGGATTTGGATTCTTCCTGCAAAAATCCAGGTCTGTTCATAGTGATCAGTTTTGAAATGGGAAAATCTGGCTTGTCTTGGCCCCGAAGTTAGGTTTTTAGCTTAATTCTGACTTAACTCTGTGATTCCTGCTTTTTAAAAATAAAAAAAAATAATGCTTGGGGCATAAGTAGTGTTTTCAGCAAGTTATCCTGGAGTCATCTGGTCTGTTAGTACCCTGGAAGCTGTATACAGTTACATGCACAAAATAAGTAACAGATCTCCCTGTCTTCCTATAAATGTGTGGAATTTTCATGAGTTTAAAGCAGGGTTTTAGACTTCAGAAAGCAGTTTTGAAAATACCTGATTCTTTATGGTTGACTAAAATTTAAGGCGCTCTCTCCTCTTTCCCTCATTCCACTTTTGAAGCTGTCATAAATCTGGGGACAAAAGGAAGTTGAAATTTAACTCCCACTTGCCAAGATAAAAATCTTAATTTGTTACTTTTGATTTATGGACACCCACTCCCTCCCACCCCACCCCCAAAGTGTTGCTTTGCATGTACTGGTCCTTATTTCACAGCCTCTGAAAGTGCTGTCTCATGTATTTCTGAAATCAAAAGCTTTAACTTTATGAAATTCACTTGGGAGCAGAGAATGAATAAGATTAAGAAAAGTAAGGAAAGAGAACTGCTGTCTTCTAAGATGAGCAGTGTTGCAAACTGCAGTTTCTTTCTATCTCAGTTAACAACTTTGAAGCAAATGGTAAATGATGCTAGAAGTTGTTCCATGATTGATACAGTTTGGTAATTTTATGATAACCTATTGTAAGGCTTCTCTAAAACCATGACAAAGCTTCTTTTTATTATTATAATTGGTGGGGGAAGTAATACCAAGGAAAACCTGTTCAAAACCTGATTTTTATTTCCTTTTCTTTTTTCTTACAGGTTTTTTAAATATAGCTAAGAAAAAGCACAATGGAGTTTTACGAGTCTACCTACTTTATCATCCTCATTCCTTCTGTGGTTATTACAGTAATCTTCCTCTTCTTCTGGCTTTTCATGAAAGAAACTTTATATGATGAAGTCCTTGCAAAACAGAAAAGGGACCTAAAGTTTCCACCTACCAAGACTGATAAAAAGAAAACTGAGAAGAAGAAGAACAAGAAGAAAGAAGCTCAGAACGGGAACATCCATGAATCTGACTCTGAAAGTGCACCTCGGGACTTTAAGCTCTCTGATGCCCTGAGTACGGATGAAGAGCACGTCGCTCCTGTTCCCTTGAGCGTGACTGAAGCACCTACCGGCATTAGAGAACGGAAGAAGAAGGAGAAGAAGCATAAGGCTGTTCAAGATGATCATGTAACTAAGGAGTCAGAAGGATCCAAGTCTTCAGGCAAGAAAGTAGAACCAGTCCCTGTTACAAAACAGCCCACTCCACCATCTGAATCAGCAGCATCTAAGAAGAAGCCTGGGCAGAAGAAGCAGAAAAATGGAATGGGTATCTGATGTTGCATATGCTTCTTGCACAGAACGCCAAAACAGTGTTCTGCTTTTTGCAAGGCCACAGAGTGTCTCTCACAACTGTTCTGCCTGATCTCTGTGGGGCAAAGCTCACTTCTAACCTTTTCCTTTTAACGAGCTATTGCATTTTTCTCCCTCTTTTCATCTGGCGGCAATGCTCTGGTTTTCCTTCTGTCTTTGCTTTCTTCTACTAAAGGTTGTTGCGTGAAACAGAATATCTCTGCTTTGCTCTATAGTTTGGCTACTTTACTCTCAAGCTGTCAAAACTTTGATTATCTAAAAGAAGTCATTAGTTGTTTGCTGTGTGCATTCTAATGTCAAGCTATGAAAAAGTGGAGTCCGAAGAGTGGTTGCTCTGATAACAAAGGGCATCTAGGGAAACTTCATAGTAGACTGTGTAAAACAAATCACTGTTTAAATGCAGGCTTAATGTATAAAGAGCTGTTTGGTGGCTGATTCATGGAAAGAAGCACTTACAGCTGCTTCCCACCTGCTATACCTCTATTAATTGAACAGAACTGGTCCAGCCACTATAACTGAAACGTCCAACCTAGAACAGACCGAGAACTCTAGTCAATCACCTGTGACTGTCTTGGCCATATCCTCAGCAGAAGTTCATCTGTCTCAGTGTCTGACTATGACAGTTTCAGAAATAAGTGAGAATCAAAATATTTGCAGATCACCCTCTTGAGATGCAGGTATAACAGGTTTGCTAGGGAGTGAGGGGAAAAAACAGCATTGCTGCTGGATGTGGTGGATTTTTAAATTTTTTTTTGAAAAAAGGGAGAAAAGACCCACCCACTACCAACAAAAAAAAAAATCAAATCTTGGCTGTGGGTGTTCTCTGAAAATCTCTGTGGCATGGTTCAAATGTGGTCTGCAAGCACTGTTCTGAGGGCAGCCACAACTAACCCTTATCCTTGATTGCAGGAGCTAACACCATAACCCCATATTGTGTGTCAGCTCTGACAAGAATATTATACAGCACAGGCTGTCCAAAAAGATAAAAAACTTCTTACTTGAGACAACTTTTAAGAGCAGTTCCCTAATGTGAAACACTTATTTTCTGCTTCTCACAGTCCCAGTAGCTATTGGGGGTGTGTGTTTAAAGTGCCTAAGTGGGTTCATGGAGTGGGGGGGAAATACTTCTTGCAAATAAGAAACTAATGTGGGTAACGTGCTGTCTGCTTTGTTGCAGTAAAACCTGGATTGGATTTGTTAAACCATTTCTTGCATTGCTGTATGTTCTGCTTGCAGATAAGATTCCTGTCTGTCAAAACACTAGGTGCTGTGGCTCTTGTCTCGGCTAAACCTTTCTATTGCTTTGGGGTCTCATCTGATACGGGAAGCATATGTGTTTGTGTGTACATATATATATACAGATAACTTCATGTTCTGATATTAAAATATGAGTTTCTTTTTTCTGGGAGTGGACGTCGGTGGTTGTTACAGATTTGCTGATTTAAAAGTAGTGGTGAGAATATACAGAAGAGCATATTGTCTTAATTGTCTGTTACAGATGATCAAGATACTAAGACTGATTCTGCTGTACCTCCTGCCAAAAAGCAAGACCCAGTGCTGCTCCACCAGGAGATAAAGCAAGAAAATGTATCGGGAAAGAAGAAGGTCTCTGCAAAGAAGCAGAAAGTTGATAATGGTGAGAATACAGACTGACTTAGTTCAGATAAACCTGACTGTTAAACCTGTTTGCCATCCATACTTTAGTTTCCCTTCCTTTGGAAAAGAAAGTTGTAGAAGAGTAACTTTTTTAATTTGAAAAAGCAGGAGTTCCAGGTAGGAAAGATTGTTCAGCCTGAGATACTGTTTAATTTTATGAACACCTGGTATCACTGAACATGGGAAGATGCTGTGAACCTTTCTGAGCGCTCTTGGATCCAATGCTTGAATTGAGGAGTCATGTGTTGACTTAAAAGCCTACTCAGCTTATATTCTAAGTTGCTCTGAGCAAGACGTGTCTGGAACTGCTGCAGTCATCTGCCCCGAACAAGACTGTAGTTTTTCTAGCAGGTCGCTTTGACTACGTTTTTCTCTTATTGTCCTTTTGTAAGCTAGCTGTTGCTCCAACATAAACTGTTCATCTTTGTTGTCAAGGCCGTTACTGTTTGTCATCCCTCATTCTCTGCCAAGATGTTGTTTCTTGTCTCCTCTTGGCTCAATGTGCCTCTGTGTTTGTGTTTGGTGTGGTGTTTGTTGGTGTGTCATTTTTTGGTTTTTTTTTACAATGGGTGTTGTTATACCTGTGGCTTTTGGGAAGAGCGTGATCATGAAGTTCTGCAAGGCAACCTTGTTAGCTTCTCAAAACTCTTTACTGGGACAGCTATGAAGAAGTCGATGGATGATGGACTGCTTCTGGAGTAGACAATGTTGGTCACTGTTTCCTTTATACTTTGGTCAGGTCATTGGGGTCCAGATCAGTCGTGGGCCCTGGTCAGACCAGGATGGGGGTTCAAGTAGCATAGGGTTCCTCTCTAACAACTGGAAAACTTTCAAATTATTCCTGGAAGAAACCTACTGATGGGGAACCTAGGATATGATTGCCTTTTGTGGACGTTCTTTTGCTTTTCCTGATGCATCCATTGCCCTTTTTTTGAGGGGCCATTTTATGGACCACAAACTTGGCTGTATATGGCAAATAAGTGTCAGTACCAGCTCAGGCAGCATTAGCTGAGCTGTCAGTGCTACATGGGAATAGCTCATGCATTATTTGAGTGCAAGCTCTTTTCTTTTAACGCCACCTCTCCAAATGACAGAGCAAAAAATTAGCTGCCGTGGGCATCTGGGTTAGCCAAGACAGTACTATGGGGTTGTCAGATGTTACTGACGCTGCAAAATGCCTCACTGATATTAAATAGGTTTTGAAAGGAGGAGAAGTTAATAAGGAGAGGAAGGGAAAAGGTGAGGATGGTAACTGGATTAGGTGGTGGACATCTCTGCTAGAGGAGAGCTCGCTTCTGAGCTTGCAGTGTGCTTGCAGTCTGCTGTGGCATGGCTCTCTGCACATCATCTTGCATACTTCAGGCAGTGTGGACCAGAAGCTCAGGAGCTGGGCAAACAGCAAATCCAGCTCTGGCTGTATCTGTTGTCCCTGGTTTGTTGCTCTTCCTCTCCCCTCCCCTGCTTTTGTCTCGGCAGCACAGGCTGAAAAGTTCTTTGGACAGAGGCTGATCCTCACAACGTTTATACAGTGCTGTGTGAATGGAGACCCGAGGTCGGTCAGTACCTCTGGGTACTTCTGAATATTAATGATGCCTAAAGCCTGCTCTGACAGTTGAGGTATCTTCATTAAGTGTAGTTGAGTCTGGATATGAAATAAGCTTGACTGCTGTCCCTACTGCATGTTCTGCCTAAATGGTTTAGTTCACAGGTGATGTAATCTGGGTGAAAATGCTGGCAGTAAGGTACCAGCTTTTAACAGAATAGGGACAAAAGACTTTACTCATGCTTCAGGGATGCCGAATAATTTCATACGCAGCCACAAGTAAGCCAGTCTCATTGATGCTATGTGCAACTTCAATGAGAAAGTGAAATGAAAGTCAAAATGTAAAGGTTCTTCTCTGCTCCTTGTTAAAAAGCTAAAAGGCAGCTTTGGAAATAGAAATTTAATTGAAACTATTAAATTACTATGCATTAGAGACCTTTATTTAATGAACTTACCTGAAGAGCTTTAATGAGTTAAGCTGTGAAGGATAACAGAAATAGAAAGTATAACTAACTACTGGGGTTAGAGATGCTTTAATCCAACTCTAATATGTTATGCACCTTTCCTAAAAATGTTGATGTTAATTATTACAAAGTTTTAACCCATCCTGTGGACTTTTGATTACAGTTTTGGTGGATGAACCTCTTATTCAAGCAACTACTTACATTCCTTTGATGGATAACTCTGACTCTGGCACTTCGGAAAAGCGAGAAGCGGTTGAAGTAGCAAGACAAAATGTGAATGAGGGGATCCAGAAAAGCAGTGGCAAAAAACTGAAGAATGAAACTGATAAAGGTAAGAAACCGATAATGCAATCTGTCTCTGGCATAGACAACTTGCGAACAGGGAAAACATGCTGTGTATGTGAGGAGGGGGATCCTTTCTTATTTGCTAGGAAGAAGTGATTTGAGGAAAACATTTGTGGCTGCAGGACACTGCTTTTGTCTGTGCTCGTTTCTCCCCTGTCTTTGGCACTGTTGAAAGGGCTTTGCGCCATCTGAATCCTTTTAATGCTGACTGTAGGCTTTTGTGTCCTCACAGTGAGCGAACGGGTGATTGCTGACCACACAGTTGCACGCAAGCTAGTTTTACAGTAGATAGTTCAGGCATTGCTACCAGTGATGGACTCTAAACCAAGAGCTTTCAGCACAGGCTGTTGGAATCTGCTTGAGACTGGGAGTGCAGCCTGTATGCTCTAAGGCTGTTCATGGAGCTAGCTGGGGCTGACCAGCCAGTGTGTATCTTGAGTGCAACATGGAGTTACCTGAAGCAAACTGACAGTGGAGATAACCTGGCAGTTTCCAGGAAGATGCTGAATTTTCCTTTCAATGTGGCTGGAATTGCTTGGGACAGGGGAGCTTCCTTCATACTGTCCCCGGAGGCCTGGAGTGATTCGTGAGCATTGTGTCCCTCCCTGAAGCTTTAAGTAGGCCACTGACCTGCTCAACTGAGCCATGAGACCCACAAAATTTGTGGGCAGCCAGAGAGGAGAAGCCAAATGACTTGAGCAGTGATTCCCTGCTCAGGTTTGTGCAGAAGGCGGGCTCTCCAGCATGGTCTGGTCACCCACTGCACCCTTTTGAACCGCTCTTTTTAGACTTGTCTTCTAAAATGATCACTTGAAAGGTTCTTGGCAACTCTTTGTAGTATCTAGATTGGATTCACACTTGCCTGAGGCTCCTCCTGTGCTTCTAGCTCAATGATGGCATATTGCTGCTCTATGGCATCAAAGCCTCTCACATGCAGCTGTCCCTCCTCATTTCCTTTGCAAGCCGTAACGTTCTATATGAGCTTCTAATTCTCCTGTGTCAGCTGGGATTTGCCCTCCCGATATAGAAATCTTCCCCTATTCTAATTGTAAGCTTCTTGGATGCAAGGTCAAGGTCCTCCTGTCTTCAGGGAGCACAGGGCTCAGGCTGGTCCAGGCCAAGCTGATATAGACTCCCGGCTAACCAGACTCTGGTCTCAGGATTTTGGCATATTCCTGGTAACAGCATTATTGGTGATGTCAATGCAGCAATGATGTGATCTGAAGTCTGTGGCCAAGACTAATTTGGATCTAGGACTAACAGACAGTGTGGAAGAATTTCTCAGTGCTTCCCCCTGCCACATCCCTGCACTCTGTGATTCAGTGATCTGGTTTTATGCTCAATAATTTCTCTTGGCTTAGTATCACTACCATTTTTTTTTTTCTTCATTTATTTTTCAAATTCTGGAGAGGTTTTGGTTTGTGTAGCTTGGTTTCAGTGGCATGGTTAGCACCCGTGATGGGGAGCCTGGACCCTTCTCCATGATCTTTGTGACACTTTTTGAACCAAGCATCACTTTTCCCTGTGTTGTGTTTTTTTTTGTTTTGTGTTCCCCTCCAGTCCCTTCACATACTTTTTGTGCATTGGTGAATATTTGACAGAGGTACTGGATGCCTTGGTTTTGTGCTTCCATTTACTGAAGTTAGGGGGCCACCTAATGACCTGTGTATGTGCAGCCTGGTTTTTTTATATGAACAATGTTTTTTGTTCCTGTTAGAGCATAGTTCAGTTGAATTGTGTTTCCTTGTTTGTGTCTTTTGAAACACTTGGCCATTAAGAAGGATCTTACTGATTTATCTTCCTACTGCTGATCTCCTTCTGCAGCAGTTCGTTTCCAAACTTAGACTGAGGGAATGTTTTTTCTGGTTTCCATATACTGTAGTCAGAAATGTGCCAGTTTTTAAATTCATTACCTTGTCATTTGCATATTGCTTGTGGAGCCAGGCTGTCCTTTAAATTGAGAGCTCAGTTTGAGTTGCTATACTAATACACTAGAAAGGACTCTTCAAGTTTTCATGTTTATGCTATTTTTCCCCCCAAAATCTGTGTCATGATTTGTTGTCTTGCTAGCAACACTATAAATGTTACCAATTGTACAAACAAAGTGGTGAGATTCTTTTCCCAAAATTTAGCTGGCGTATTGTTATCCGATTTTAAATTGGAGAGATGTTGTTTTTGCTGAATGTTCATGACCTCTTGCTTCTTGGCATTTCAGACTGAAATTAAATATAATGCATAATGATACCCCATCACATGCTGTTTCAAGGCAAAATAAATAATTCTGTATGGAGTCCAAAGTAAATAATACCCTCCTTGTTGCAGAGAATGCTGAAGTAAAATTTAAAGACTTTGTAATGGCCATGAAGAATATGATCATCACTGAAGACGAGGCTCGTTCCATAGTGGAGGTGTTAAAAGAAAAATCCAGTGCAATTCATGATGTCTTGCAAAAGGTGAGTGACCGTGGGTAGCGGGGAGAGAAGACCGTTAGATAAGCAGAAATTATAAGAGATGCTGTCAAATTTGCTATATCAATGTTCTGTTGTGATTTCTGCATTCTGTCTTTGGAAGACTTTTTCCAGCTGGTCTGTGCTTGCTTTGCATGCAGAAAGCAGTTGTCAGATGTCTGTGTGCTGCCATCTGCCATCCCATGGGCTGGCTAGACAGGCTGATGGCTTTTGATCACTCATAAATAGCAGACATAACCGTGGAGGATAAGGTATATAATGTAGGACTGCTGCTGCGGCTGACGTGTGTGTGTGTGTTGGCATTGTGGAAGACTATGTGGTGACTTTCAGAAGTGACCTTTCACAAATGTGTAGATAGGATAAACTACAGTGGAAATCAAGAAAAAGCTGCTGTGACTGTGCACTCGACCAGCTAATTCTGTGTTTTGCAAGACTCTCCATCTTACAGGTGTATACACTCTAGTCTGCTGACTTCTTTGATACCTTTCATAGGATCATCAGGTAATTCAGATTTGGAAGGGATCTCAGGGGTTTGTAGTTCAACCTCCTACTCAAAGCAGGGCCAGCTCTGAGGTCAGCCCAGGCTGCTCAGGGCTTTATCCAGTCTGGCTTGAAACCTTCAGGGACTGAGACTACTCAGCCCCTCTGGGCAACCTGTGCCAGTGCTTCGTGGTTCTTTAATTTTTAAATGTTTGTATTAAAACAGAAGAGAGTGGTGACCACCAATGTCTTACAAATATCTACTCCTCCCTCCCATGACTCATTATGATTGTCATTTTGTGCTTGTAACATCCTGTTTTTCACACTTGAAGTCTTGCATTTCTGTAATCTTCTGTGGATATAGTACCAAACCAGAAATGCGGAACGGGATGTGTGTCAATTCAGTTAATGCAATATAGTAGCATATCACATAGTTTAGGTTGAAAGAGACTTCAGGAGGGTCATGCAGTCCAACCGCCTGCTCAAAACAAGGTCAACAGTGAATTTGGAGCAAGTTGCTCAGGGATTTTTCCAGCTGGAACTTGAAAACCTCCAAGGACAGAGACTTCACATTCTTTCTGGGCCCCTGTTTCAGTGCTTGACTGAAAAGCCGATAGTGGTACACTTGCAATGGTATTACCTGTTTTATTCGGAACAGCAGCCAGCTTGCTTCTGTAGTTTTTCTTTTAAAGGGAGGTTTGGTGTTAAAGCGATACCTCTAGGATCAAAATGGGTTCCTGCGTTTTTATACAACCAAAAAATCTAGGTTTCTGTAGATGGAAATGTGAGTATTTTCCTATCTGTAGCTTATGCAAGGCATTAACAGTGTGTTTTGTACTGCATTCATACACAATACCACTGAAGGAGAACTTCCAAACAAATGCTGAGTGCATTTATGGGACCGATACTTCTCTGCTTCAGTTATCAGACTTCATTGTGTGAACATGTGGAAGGTTTGCCCCTTTACTGCAGTTACTGCACTCTCGAGCAGGTATACAAGTGGCAGGACCGTGGGGATCTTTCCTCTAGTTCTGTTCCCTGTAGTATCTCTCAAATGTTGTGTGTCAGTGCGCCAGCAGAAACATAATTATGTCAACTGGAGGCTCTCCCATGAAGTGGAAGGAGAGACCAGATCAGCATTCCCTTTTTCCCTTTGTAGTGAGACATTTCAAGAGATTACGTTTGTTGGATTATACCTGCTTTGAGTGTGGGTTGGACCAGGTGATCTTGGAAGTCTCTTCCAACCGTGATTATTGAATGATTCAGCATCTCTGCGCCTTTTTCCTTTATTTCTCTTAATGGCTGTTCTTTGTTTTCCCCAGTGCCACCACTGTGGCTCTCTTCCAATGCGGAAGCACCTTAAGAGCCCATTTATTCTCTTAACCGGTTTCAGCGTGTTCGAAAATGCATTCCCTCCTCTAACGAAATTGGCACTGCAGGATCCATTAGCAGCAGAATTGGTACTGGTGGTGCCATGTACACCATGCAGACGGACGATTTGGGGGCAGGAGGAGGTGTTTCTGCCTTTTGAGCTTGCTGTCTGCTAGTGTGCTGTGCAAGTACTTCTGGCATGTATGATCATTTTTATGTACTTTTGCTGCAGGCTAGCAAGGCTGAGTCGGCTGCAGCTGTACATCAGCTACAAGACAAAGAGAAAATGCTTGCTGCGATGAAGGAGGAGGCAGCCGTTGCAAAGGAACAGTGCAAGCAGCTCACCCAGGTAAATATAGAGAGGCACATGCGCCTAGAGAGTTGTGGGAGAGGAGCAGGGGCTTGTAGGACTAGCAGCCAGCAAATGCTGGTTTACTGAGCTTAGTATAAATTGAAAGGTGGAATTTTTTGTGTTGGGAAAGCTTACCAAGATGCTATGTTTGGTTTTATGATGCTATCAATGTATTTATGCAGAGTTATTTTCCAGTACTTCTTCCCGAGAGTTCATTTGCTGAGACTTTTAAGCTGAGACTATTTTTCTTTTCAAAAGGTTGCTTTAAAAACACTTCCTTCATGAGCCTAATATGGTTTTGTGGGTGCAAATATTAAACACCTTTTCTGCATTGCAGTTTTAATTTGGTACTTACTCCAGCATTCACATGCTTGTGTGCTTCTAGATACAGCAATCATCAGTTTTCTTCAAGAAGGAAGCTACAGAAAGTGTGGACTGCCTGCTTAACCGTTTGAGTTGCAGCTCTGATGGCTTACAGGCATGCTGATGCACCACTGTCAAGACTAGTTTATGAAACTTCTTTTTATGAATGTTTCAGAGGAAAGCAATTATGGTAGAACAAATAATTAGGCAGATATGGAGTGCATTGGAAATGCTTGGGGGGGATTCTTACGTTTTTGGCTGGTTTGGAAGCACAAAGGCATTAGGCTCAGGAAGGTTGTGTTGTGGGACAGTAGTTGGACACGGAAAGCTGGGTAGCTAAAGACGGTAACAGAGTGGCCAGAGGACATGGTAGTCAGGAGCCGTGGCAGATGAGAAGGGGAGAAGGGAGTGGGTGTTGTGTGAGCTCCTAGCAAGGCACAGGTAGGTGCGTATTTGCAGGTGGGATCAAGAAGTTTGGGATAGTTGATATGTAACTGTAGGGAGAAAGCACCTGTGATGTGTTTGGGGGTGGAAAAAAGAAACTGTCTCAGGGAGGTATCTGCTGCTGCTGAAGTAGATGCGGCTGGGAAAAAACGTGTGCAAAGTGGTGCTTGTGAAGGCAAGGCGGGAGCTGCGGTGAAGTGGGGGTCATCGGGGTTTTTGCCATCTGGATTGGGGGAGGGAACGGAGAAGGAGAAATAAGTGGGCATTCCTGAAAGTGGGGAGAAAATGGCTAAAAGAAAAGTTGCCACAGTGCTAAAGTATCAGCCTAAAGAAGGGAAAAGCTCAGCTTGACTAACAGAATTAGCTCTTGTAATTAATGTGTTTCTCTGAAAATACTGCCAAAAGCTATGGAGGGACTTTAAGGCGCAGAGATGTTTCTGCAGGGTTGTTGATAAAGATGATAATTGGAGAGGATAAATGATGGTAGGAGGTGCCTGACCTGAGAGGTATTTGGCAAAACACAAGCTAGGTGAAAGTTAATCTGCCCAGGATCTCTGGCACTGCCTTGACAGCATAGCTGGGTTGGTGAGGACTGCAGGTGGCTGGTGGAATTGGTGGAGGGGTAGAAGGAAGCTGCAGTATGTCCTGCTGCCCTTCTTTTTGTTGCATCTTAGCAGATGCAAATATAACATGGAGAAAGCTTTGTGTGAAGCTGTTTATACTGTATTTGCAGAAGCAACTTAAAACTTTTCATGTGACTCAAGTTCCTAAATGCCTCCGCAAACATGGGCTTGGGAACTTATGTCACTTCATTCAGGGGGAACAGTCTCCTGAAGCTAGTAAATTGGATCTAAAAGAGACTAGCTTTTATTTAAATTAAAATGTAGAACAAAGCTATAATTACTCTGAAGAGATGGAGGGTATTAAGGATAATGATTTCGAGCACTTAAATTATGTGTCAAGGCTCCCTGGCACTGTAAGGAGCTGCATGCTGTGCTGTGTAGCTGGAGACACCTGAAGCTTAGATGGTACAAATGCCTCGTTCTGTGATGGGAGCTTGCTAAAAGCTGCACTTAATGTTTTTGCTTACTACAGCAAGTGCATTTATATTGCAGAGGATCAACTCTATGGATTTCTCGGATGTCTGGGTTGAATTACTGGCTAATAAATGATTAATCTAAATAGCAATGTGCATTTTCATTTGAAAGCTATAATATGGCATCATGCTGGTAGGATTCAGGGCTTCTCTGGCTGTTGCTGGGTTGTAACAGCCTTTCTCCTCTAGCAAAACTGTTGGCTTTGCAACCTGCTACAAAGCAATTATTTGCTCTAAAATGCTCTGTTGTCTTGCTACAGTTCTTTACCTATGATCTTCCGTTTTGCTAAATTTGGGATGAAAATCTGACTTCTGTCCTGTGTGATATCTGTGGTTTTAATTGTTAGGACTGTAATTTGGTCAAGCTTGATAGAAATAAGACTCCAGTTCTTCTGAGACAACAGAAGACCAGTGTTTAAACTGATGATAACTTTTTTAATAAATGTAAAATTATGCTGATTCTAAAACCTCATAAAGGTGCTTGAGGTTTGGTCAGGTCTGATGCTGTAATTTCTCTGAGTGAAAATTGATGCTGACTTTGGTTTGATGAATGCTTGCTGTACTTTTAGTTACCCTAAAACACTGACTGTTAGACTCTAGAGAGGAGCGGTAGATGATTTCTTTCTCTTTTTCCTTTCACTTCCACCCAAGGAGCTGGTTGCAGAAAAGGAGAGAAACAGCTTGCTTACAGCAAAAATGCGAGAGCGCATCAACACTCTAGAAAAGGAGCACGGCACTTTTCAGAGTAAAATACATGTTAGCTACCAGGAATCTCAGCAGATGAAGATAAAGGTAAATGCTTTACCAAAACTGTTTGAGGTGATGTTCATGCATGAGCAGATCAGTGCCGAGAAATCGTTGCTTTAGCCAGAGTGCAGTGTTTGTTGTTTGCTCAGACGAATTGGCTTTACTAGTTACCCTGAGCCTTGAATGCAGTGTGCTGGTAGCTGGTGGTGTAACACCTCTGCATGAGGATAGGAAACTTTGTGGTGGTTTCCTGACTTAAAAGAAAGACAAGGTGTTCTCATTGGTGACTTTTGTAATCAATATAAGACCAGTGCTCCCTAGACTGCCTGCATCTGATCTAGTTACTTTTCTTTCGTGGCATTCTGCTGAAATGTTATTCAATTAAAGTGGAAAATCTAATTGAACTACTCAACTTGAGAGATACTAATGCTGCTGATCATTTACCAGCTGATAAATCTAATTTTTTAAATTATAGTACAGAGTCACAACATAGCATAATATGCAAAAAATACCATTGCTTGTGAGAGTGCTTTGCTAAAAACATTTGAAGAGCCAACACTTGCATTTTTTTAAGACCCTTGTTACGCTCTCCTGATAGTTGTATTATAATGGCGTGACATCAGAACAGTTTGTTTCATCAGATTAAAAGGTTTGAGTTAAAGTTTTCTAAGAAAAATGGCACATCTTATAATAACTTGACACTTAGTTTTCATATTCTAGTTTTTTTCCCTATATAAATGTCACAGCATCAAGCCCAGCATATGTGAACTTTCCAGCTTTAATACTGTATCTTCTGTCTCGGTACTTCGGAGAGTAGCATCTCTGCAGTTTTGGAGCCGAACTACGTTCTCCTGAGCAGAGACAGCTTCCTTTGAACCTATATAGAAAACTGCATAACGAGAGGGTCTTACTGCTGGCTGGGGAGGGTGAAAGAGATCTGGGCATGACTGGGTGGCTTTTGCAAACGCTGCTGTTGCAGGCAAAGCCGGAGAAAAGACGTGCAGAGGAACCAGTGCTCTGGTTGTGCTCCCCCTGCTGATGTGCTGTAGCATTTTCATCTTTCAGAGAAGCTGAAAATTGTCCAAGCTTCCAGTTATATGGGCATCTTTTGGGATCTTGTGTATCTGTTGGCATTTAAAAAAAAAAAATGTTGGGGGGGAAAACCCAGGAGCAGGTGTTACATGTGTTGGTGCTGAGCTGGAGGTGGCTGCCCTACAAGGGGCTGCTGTCTCCTGCTGTGGTTGTTACACATCTGTTTGGATATTTTTACATACAAAATCCTCATTGGTGACTCAGCCATTTGACGAAACTGGGTCTTGGAAATGGTGTCAGCCATATCTTCAAACTGGCACTGGTAGGGGAAGAAGGTATGGTAGCTGTATGTGCTTGAGGATTTTCGAAGCAGGCTGTTGGGCTGTAAGACCAGCTGTGCTGTTGTCTGCACATACAGAGTCCATTTTTTTCCATTGAATCCTGTCGTGATTTTGTTTGCACTATTCTGAAGCAACTTTGGATTATCAGGGCTTCTTTCTGCCTGGGTTTGGAACCATGTTGAAGATGCAATCAAAGCATATTATTGCCTAAATAAAGGATCTATTTTGTAATCTTGACTTCAGGATATTACATGAGGACTAGCCTTTTGCAGTTTACATGCTATAATCTGTGTATTGTTATTTCATACTTTTTCTGCTTTGTTTAAAGGCTTTATAAACTTCTACTGTTAATTCATGGTGCATTTATTTTATTTGCTTTTGGAAAAATAACTTACTGATATCCAGTTATTGACACATATCTAAAGTTATATGGCTAAGCAATTAGTATCCTAAGTACTACTTGTGTGCTATTTAAAAATGAAAAATTGCCTTGCTGCACAGGTTGGTACACTGGTATAAAAAGAAACTGGTGCTTTTATTTGAGCAAGATTGTCTGAATTGCACAATTTAATTGAAGAATGGGTGTGTGAGGAAGGAGGTAAAGTTGACCCTGGCCAAAAAATCCACATAGTTTTATTTACTTAAACTGTGGTGATATCTTATCTACTGTTACACGTTATTAGCTTTTTACTTCTCCTTAATCTTTTCAGAACTGATTTTTTTCCCCCCCCCCCATCAGTTCCAGCAACTCCGTGAGCAGATGGAGGCAGAAATAAGCCACCTGAAGCAGGAAAACGGTATCCTGAGAGATGCTGTCAGTACTTCTACCAATCAAATGGAGAGCAAGTATGTTAGCAGCTACTCAGTGCTCTGTGTGTTTCTAAGCCTTCCCTGAAGAGCTTTTCTGGCTTTTGCTCCTTTTGTTTCCATCTCCTTGGCTGCCTCTGAATTTGTGGTTAATCTAGGAACACAGTGATTTTGGGGTGGGGCGGTAACTATTTGTATTTGCATTGAGCCAAGGCTTTCAAAAAAATTACTGTCTCTTACCAATTTGAAGCCTGAGCTTTTGGAGTGCGGGTGCTGAGGCTTTAACAGAAAGTGCAGAAGTGCTCAGCCACAGTTGGTGTTTTTGGCAGGGTATGTATCCTTTCCCCTGGGCTTTAGGAGAGGTGCTGATTCTGCCTCCTGAGAGAACAGCACTAAAGGTATAAATCAGTCTTGCAATAAGAAAAAATATCAATACGCTGCAGTTAGTGGTACCACTCGAGAGGCACTTGGATTTATCGGTTGGTGTGGCAAGTGTTTGGAGAAATGTAAAGGCATCTCAAGGTTTTGTCTTTTGTGAGTTATGATGTAAGCTGCCCCTGAGCTGGCAGGTAGGATTGTGTATACTGTGGTAAAAGCTGAGCACCCTGGTGAGGTGCATAGTCAGATGGGTGAATTGCTGCCAGTGGGCTTCTGCCTGTAGAAAGCAAAACTGGTACTTTATATACTGTCAGATATTTGTTACTGTTGGAGACTAAAATGTCAAAACCACTGTCAAGGCTTGGAAAGGGCTCTGTATCTTCCTTTTCTGGCTATGCTATTGCTGGGATGCTGCTTCTATATGGATTTTTCTGTTAACAGCTTCTGCACTGCAGAGCAAAGCTCAGTAGACGTGTGTTCTCTTCCCTGCACGTGTCCTGGGGCAGGTTGATGTAACGAGTGCTTGGAGAAGGGTACTGCTACCCTGATTTTAGGTGTCCTGCTCATAGAAATGGAACAGCATTATCTCTTAAAGAGTTATCTCAAACAGTCCTTAATAAAATGCTTTTTATTTGCTTAGACAACAAAGGGGAGCCTTCTAAAATTCTTCCCGTGGGCTATTCAAATGCATTTTCTCTCCCGAAGTGAGAGAGTGCATCAGATGCCTCCTGGCCTTGACTTATCTATTAACTTGTGAAGGTAACGTATAGTCCAAAGAGATACGTGCTGTTTAGTAGTCCACGAGGAATAGTCTTGAGTAAGTCTGAGATCAATAATCCTTTGTGGGAAGAGGAAAGTAATGTGAATTTCGATG
Organism: Phaethon aethereus; assembly: GCF_964289735.1. Taxonomy (NCBI): domain Eukaryota; kingdom Metazoa; phylum Chordata; class Aves; order Phaethontiformes; family Phaethontidae; genus Phaethon; species Phaethon aethereus. The sequence continues at coordinate 5,267,096 of NC_138579.1, forward strand.
CAAGACCTTTCCTTATGCTGAGCCTCTTTAGTTTATATAAGCCTGTCCAAATTATGCCCATCAGCTTGCAAATGTTTTAAAGTAACTGATGCTTGTGGCTTATAGCTGAATTTTTTTTCCTGAGTGGGTTGAAGCTGCTGTGCTGATGGCCAAGAGTACCTGAGCCTCATCCTTTTCCTAGGATGCAGCAGTGTGGCAAAAAAACCCTGCCCAATACAACCCTCTGGCTGCGAATATAGGACTTGGTGTTGATATTTGAGTAGCTGTTGTTATGGCCAGTGTGTCTTGTAAAAAAAAAAAAAAAAAAAAAAAAAAAAAAACCAAAAAAAAAACCTGTGAAAATGTTTATTTTTAGGCAGTCAGCTGAACTGAACAAACTGCGCCAGGATTATGCTAGGCTGGTGAATGAGCTGGGAGAGAAGAGCAGTAAGCTGCAGCAAGAGGAGCTCCAGAAGAAGAACGCAGAGCAGGCAGTTGCTCAGCTAAAGGTGACTTGGGTTTTCTTTGCTTGTTGAGTTGTTCGTAAGGCCTTACAGTTCCATCAAGGTTTGGTGCTTTGGGATCATTCGTCCAGATAGCATTGTCCTTGTGTGTGTTTTATTTGAAACTTCATGCTTTTGCTTAAAAGTAGGTTTACATTTTTAAATAAGTATACTTTTTTTAAGAGTTAAAATGTAAATGGATTGGCTTCTGGATGCATCTTTTTTTCTTTGGAAGAAAAGGTCTTTTGTATTAATTTTTTTTGAGAAGAGAAACCTAGTGTTTTTGGGTGAGAATGCCAGTCCAGAGCTCATTACTTTTTTCATAGTTGCAATTAAGTCTTAGTTACCAAAAGTTCTCCCTGCCTCTAGCCATGACAGGTGGAGACTTAGTATCTAGAGTGGAGACATGTTTTAATTACTCGATGCAGATTCGTGATGCATGGCTAGTCTGGCTTCTAGTGTTAATTCTGAACTTGCAGGGCAAAGATGCTACACTTTTAACATTACAGAAACCATCCTGTTAAGAGCCTATAATGAAATTCTGTTCAAAATTTGCCTTTTAAATTAATAGGCTAAACTACTCTAGGAGGAGGATTACAGGGCACTCTGCCACTCTGATGTGCCCTAATGGAAACAAGAAACAATTTTACTTTACTGCCATATGTTTTGGGAATAGCACTGAAGAGATGCACTCTGAATGTTTCAAAAATAAATTGAAGGTTAGACTTCTTTTCACCAACTCTCTCTTCAATGTGAAGGTCCAGCAGCAGGAAGCGGAGAGAAGATGGGAAGAAATCCAGGCTTATCTCAGGAAAAGAACAGCAGAACACGAAGCAGCACAACAAGGCACGTGTCACAAAATACCTGTGTAACACAAAATTCCCAAATAATGCTTACTGCAGTGATTTGGCTATTGCCAATTGTTAAAAAAAAAAAAAAGGGTGGGGTGGGGGGCATTACTGAGTAAGTGGCTTAAAGCTCAGGTGAAGTCAGTACTGCTTCAGCACCCTGGGGAAATAGTATGTTGTGATACCAGTTAGTTTGAATGCTGATGAGAGATGAACCTTGGCTTGCTGGAATGAGGCTTCTAATCAGCTTCACTGTTTACAGTGAAAGTTATTTTCCCCAGAGTTAAATATTTATTTCTGAATTAAAATCCTGACATTTCTGCTACAGATGTGCAGAATAAGCTTGTGGCCAAAGACAATGAAATCCAGAGCTTGCACAGTAAACTTACTGATACAATGGTGTCAAAACAGCAGCTGGAGCAGAGGATGTTGCAGCTAATGGAGGCTGAGCAAAAGAGAGCTACTGCAGAGGACTCCATGCAAATGCAAGTGCAGGTAGTATTGCTCAAGTATCTTAAGGGTTTGGTTTTTTCCCCTCCCACTTTGTGCTTATGGAAACACAGTAATGTCCTTGAAATGCTGCTTTAGTAAAGCTTTCCCACTGAATGAAAAATGAGAAAACTGTGTGCCAGTCTATCGTCTGGCAACTTCTGAAGAGAGACCTGTAATGAGTGGTGCTGTGAGGAGGTCTGGGGCTGTCTCAGACCTGAGAAGCACTCCAGGCAAGTCAGGAGAATGTGCTGACCCAGGCAATTTCCGAAGCTGTGAAATGATGCTATGGTCTGGGGAACACCCTGGAAGAGCAGCCATGTACCTTTAATGCATGTGTGAGCTCTTCTGGAGTTCTCTCTCTTCTCCCGGCATCAAGTGGTGAGAGGCAGTGTGGACATAGCTCTTGGGGGCTTCAGGGAAACTAAATGGCATACGGTGGGACAGGGAATACTTTTCTCTTGATACGGAACAGGTTCTTATACTTCCATTCAAACTGGTTGATCTTAGTGGGGGGGAGAAATGGTGTCTTTGAAAAGTGTTTGACATGTAAATGCTAAACTGTTCTTACTAACATAATCATGACTAAGAGCTAATCCTAGCAAAAGTTGACTAGCTGCAGATCTCAGCCTGCTTTTCTTTCTGTGCTCTCTTACAAGGAGCTGATAGAGCAGAATGATGCTTTGAATGCTCAGCTTCAGAAGTTTCATTCACAAATGGCAGCCCAGGTACAGCATGTTCTCAGACTTTCTTTTGTAGTCGTAAATTGTGAACTTCTAATGGAAGTCAGATTTTTTTTTTTTGTAGCTGGATATATGGTATGTAATGCTGAAAGCAAAGACTTGTTAGCATCTTCTTTTCTAAAGTTTCACAAACTGGTTTAAAACTTAAGCTTCTGCTGCCCTTTTGGGGGAAACAGTCCACTTATTTCCTCCTGTAATGGCTTTCATTTATAATCAAAAGTTAGAATACATTTTTGTTTTCTGTAGCTTTGCATGTGTACAACTCTGTCTTGTGGTTCTTCGGTCTTTTTGCAGTCCTCCTGTGAACCGCCTGATCATGCTTTTTCCTTGTGCATGAGGGATGCACAACATCTTTTATGTTGAGGAACAGTGTCCTATGGTAGCTCCTATATAAAGCTGGTTGTTCATTCCAGTGCTGATTTTTGTGCAGAAGAAAAAAAAAAAAAAAAAACAAAACTAGAAAACCCCAAGCCTGCACAATGCCTTTATCAATTCTTTTGATCTCTAAAATTTTAGTTTGACTAGTTTCCTTGAAATGATTTCTGTTGTAAACACTATATGAAACCGCAGTGTCACTGAAGTTGCTTCCATGTAGAGCTAGGTCACAGAAATCAGCTTAGAAAGGCCGTAACTTCTGTGAGCACGAGAGTAGAGACTGTTCCTGTGTGCTTGGGTGCTGTGTACTTTTCATTAATGACATACTTGATGTAGTCTGATTAAATTTGACATCAGAAAACATGTCATCTGGCTTTGCTTGAAGTGCTCTAAGCCATTGGGTGGGGAGAATAGTGAAGGAAGATTTACAACATCTTCATGACCTACTCCCGGTCCTTTAAAAGGACTTTGAAGATAAATCCCTGGGGAAGTTTTACTTTTTAGCTCTGGGTTACACAGAGAGAGAGGCTGTTGGAAGGAGGTGTGTGCTTTCCCCATGTAGCCCCACTGGCCAGGAAAATGCAAGGCCATGTTTTCACCATGGACAGTGGATGTGATAACAGCACTTTGGGGAAGTGAGGTTGGGCTGGATACTGCTCTGGACATCGGTGTTGATGAAACTGTTTTGGTCATTAAGAATACTCTCTGGGACTAGAACTATTTGTTGCCTTTTATTTATTTCTTTTTCTTTAATGCTGTTCTCTACAGTATGATCTGGATAAGGCAGTATAGGAATTGCTAGAGGGTCCCAGGAGCACAATCTCTGAGAGAGCCAGGATTTTGAGGGAGGGTCAGACTGGATAAGGAAAATCATGTATCTGAGGCACAAATGAACATGAAGTTCTGCCACACCTGCAATCAAACTGGATGTGAAACAGTCTGCAGCAGTCCCTTGATGCCTTGATAACTGGTGTGATGGGTCTCTCCTGCCCCATTGTGGGTGACTACATAGGAATAGGCTTTTTCTGGGAGGGAAGAATGCCACTTGCATTGCTGATTTTTATGCTGCTGTTTCTGTTCCTAATATGAGTCCTGATGCGCTGTGCAGGGTTTTCTTTTTTAAATTTGAGTGGTTTGTCAGCAGAATGTCCTGTAGAGCACTTAATCCTTGGGAGACAAGTGCTGGTGATCCCCTGGCTTGTTTGAATCTGGTAAAGGGCAAAGAAGATGGTTCTTTTTTTCCTTTCATGTTGCCTTAGGCCAAAGGGACATTAGTATGTGCTGGTATTCCTTCAATGTTCCTTAGCCAGGAAATAGTTGGAAGCATCCTGTGCCAGTTTAAAATAACTGGACAAATCTTACAAATGCTATTCCTGGCTTACTGTAGATGATGATTCTTTGACTTGGTTTACTTTCAGCTATTTTTTTTTTTTTCCCTTCTGCAGACCTCAGCTTCGGTCCTGGCAGAAGAGCTACACAAAGTGTGAGCATTCATTTCCTCTGGTATTTGGGAGGTGTTACTGGCTTTTAATTCATGCCACCTTTTCTCCACGCACGTGCAGTGCGTATGGGAGGGACTGGTGAAGGAAATGTTGCTGTCTATGCTTTTAACTTCTCACCATGAGATTGACTTGGGAGCTGGGAAACGGCTTCCTGCGGATTTCCCTTCTGTGTCTAGCCTCAGGTTTGGAGTCCATTGTACGTGGCTCTGTGCTACACAGAAGGCAATGTCTCCTCTTGTTTACTACTGTCTATGTGCATGGTAAATGCAGTGCAGCGTGCAGGAATGTGCGTGACCATGAGAATTGTTAATATTTGGATTATATGGCTGTGCCAGGAGATTTCTTCCTTTGGGAGATGGGATAGTTCCTGTGTTTCAGAGGTAGAGAATGTATCATAAATTTTTGGCAAGCAAACAGCATTTAAAACAGACGGAAAAGCTTTTGGACCCAAAGTGTACTGTCAGCAGGATGCAGAGTAGGAGCTGGACTTAAAGGCCAGCATGTATTTTGTAGTTAGCCTAATGCTTCATGTACCACTTTTATCCAAGACCTTTTAGTACTGATATTTCATCACTTCTCATTTGTACAGGATTGCGGAAAAGGACAAACAGATAAAGCAGATGGAGGACTCATTAGGGAACGAACATGCCAACTTAACCAGCAAGGAGGAAGAGCTCAAGGTATAATAAAGGCATGTGCAAATGCCAGTTGATACAGGGAGAGATTTGTTCGCTGCGCGTACAAAATGAAGCCCACAAGGCTGCTGCCTTTGGGTCTAGAAACAGCTCTTCAGCTACAAGTCTGCTGACTTTTATTCTTCTAGGCAAGGGCAATGCTTGTTGCTGGGAAGCTGTTGATAGGAAAGCTTGAGGTTTTTTCCTTGCCATTACCTTTAGAGTCCTTCAAAAAGTAACCTGAAATACTTTGCACTGGAGAGTGAACTTACCAGAAATACCATCTCTATGCAAAGTGCAAATACATTTCTTTTTCTTCTTCCTTCAGGTCTTACAGAACATGAACCTATCCCTGAAATCAGAAGTACAGAAGTTACAGGCTCTGACAAATGAACAGGTAAAATAATTGTTTCATTAAATACTTAATTTTACTCTCTTAAATCTACCTATTCTGTCATAAATGCAAATGTAGATCTGTTGGCTTTAAATGAGCTGTGCTTAAGCACATTAAAGGTGTGAGGCTGCTGAGTGGGGGCTAATATGTGATTCCCTGGAGTTTTTTTATAGCTGGTGGGAGGCCTACTTCTTATCCTTCCTTCACCAGCGAAATATTTCTTACTTTGATATCCAAGTTACTGGAGCAATTTTCTTGGTTAGTTTAGATTTGCAGGCATGCAGAGTGTAGGACACTTAAGGAGTGAACACAACTGTGCTTGAATATGCAGTCCTGGCACTTGCCTACAAGGGTCGTAAGCATCCCTCTAAATGCCAAAAGCATACAACCACCCCTGCCTCACCGTAGATATCTTTTTAGAATCAAACAAAATGCTGTCCCTCTGTTACTGCTATGTGGCCTGTTCATTACAGAGGTGGAAATGAAGTGTTTAATTAGAGATAATCCTGGTTGTCAAATGAATCTCTTGGAGATCTTCTGCCCTTTGCGTAATTGCATGCTTGCCTGGTATATATCTGTGTCGTAAAAGTCGTGAAGACAAACTTACCCTGTTCAGTTTTGCTGGTCAGTCGTGTGCTGAGAGGCCAACTGACTTGTTCTAGCTTTTTAATATTGTAGAATGAAAGGTTGATTGAATCACGTGATGTATCCTAAATCTGTGTTAATCCTCTTTATATCTAGGCTGCTGCAGCACATGAGCTGGAAAGGATGCAGAAAAGGTAAATAGCTCTGGGATTTGATAAACAATGTTTGTCAGTCTTTTACGTTCTTTTGAATCAATGCTTTTTGTAAGACTTGGATGAGGCAACGTATTTAACTGTTCTGCTGTGTCTCAGCATTCACATCAAAGATGACAAAATAAGAACTCTTGAAGATCAGCTTCGAGAAGAACTTGCTCAGATTTCAAACACAAAAGAAGAATTCAAGGTAAGATACAGAATAGCTATTCTTGTGCTTATTTACAGTAAATTTTCCAGACTTCAGAGGTTGCAGAGTGGTTGATACAATTGAATGTTGATTTGTAAAAGAAAACTGACTTTTGGGTCTTAAGGTAAATTCCTCTTGCCTTGCAAACAGAATACTGTAATGTGGGACGTCACAGTAGTGTCACCCCATCTCTAACTCTACTGCACAGTCTGTTACTACAAGTGCTGTGTCTGCAATTGTGAGGAGTGAGGTCTTTGAAATCTGGAAGAGGAGGTTGTTCAGTTAAAGCTATTGCAGTTTTCCTGCGTTCCACCTTCTAATAGGACTTTCATGGCCTTGCTGTGAGCCTTTGCTTGGATTATCATGTTGTCAGGTCTCTTTTTTTTTCTGTCAAGGTAGGTGTAAAAATGCTTATTTTTCTCTCATAAGGCTGTAGCTAAATTGCTGAAGCTTTTAGTTCTTACATCCGGGGTCTGCACAGCAAAGCTGGTACTTGTTTCTAGATGGCATACACGGAGAGCAACTTAACTCCTTGCCCTCTGCCACCCTAGGCTTTTTCTTATGAACTTCAGCTGTTAAAAATAGACCTGCTTCCCAAGAAAGGTGATGACTCCATCTTTTTGACTCCTTTAAAGCCCATGTTGGGTACTGCTGCTCTTCTGATGTTTCTGGTGAAAGATCGCTCACTCTGAATCTCATAATATTATGTCAAGTTGGTAGGTTTGCCAGTGAGGAACGGAGTGGATGGGTTAGTGGCAGAGGCAGCATGCTTTTCTAGGGGAAGCTATGCCTCGAGTCTCCTGGAGCTCTTTTGGAGGTGTTATTGAGCAGGTAGTAAACTTGATTCATGTATTAAAGTGGCACTTCCAAAGAAGTTTTGATGAGAGTCCCTTGGAAGACTCTAGTTTCTCTAAGCTGCCAGAAAATAAGAGGGAAGAAGTTTGTTCAATTAATAGAATAGGAAACAAAGTATAACTTCAGTTGACTTTTTTTTTTTTAATAAAACTATCAACTGAATCTTCAGTGAACTGTGTGCTGGGTAATGGGTGCATAAATGGTCTGGAAAGGTGAGTAGGAAGAGGTGACAGGCTTGAATAAGTCAGCAAGTCTCAAGTTAGTGACACTTAGAGCTTTCAGCATGGTGGAACATTTTAAAATGGCAGGTGAAGTGGTGAAAATGACTAAAAGGAGCAATAATCTGAACTTCCTTTAGTGTGATGGTTTCTGTAGTAACTGTTACTCAGGAAAAAGGCCTTAGAGGTCTTACAGATCAACTCAGTGCTAAGTAATGGCAAAAATCATCTGGAGGCAGTTCTAGCAGTTCTTGGGAAGTGAATAGAGAACTGAATGAGATAATTGTCATCATGATACTGTGGAAATCCATAGTTGCTCTCAGCATGAATATTGTATGCCCTTCTAGTCTCTTCTTTCTCCTGTCTTTGATCCCAAACATAAGCCAGACCAGCTCTGTACTAAGTGCTTCCATCTGAGGAAGTGCTGCTTTTTTCCCATGCACATGAAAAAGGGAAAACCCAGGTTCAAATAAGAGTAATTCTTTTAATCCTTGTCATTGCTGTCCCTTCCTGCTTGTGTTGTCCCTGTAAGGTCTGAAGCACAGATCATGTCTCTTTTTTTTACTTATGTAAAGTAAGTTTTACTTTTTACTTATGTAAAGCACCAAACAAGTCTTTTTAAAGACTTTGTAAAGCAAAAAGCAATAACAGACCATGATTTTAAAATACATGTGAGGAACCCAGACAGGCAGCCTGTCAGTTAAGGGCTGCTGTGTCTGTTGTATGGAGCAGGAATGTTGGAGGGGAGGCAAGGTCTGTGGTATGGCTGTTTGTCTTCCCAATTCGCCTCTTTCCAGCCTGCAGTCAGACCAAAGTGTGGGAGCTGTGCAAACCTCTGTGCTGGACTGCCAGTTCCTTGCTGTGCATACTCAGTGTTAAGGCAGCTGAGGAGAACTAGAGATGTGATCCTGGACAATTTGCTTTGCCAGATGAGTGTTTTTTAAGAGGCGGCTATCAAATTATGACATAATGCTGATAGTGCTTTAGGAGGAAAATGCAGTTTCTCTTGCCTCTCATACTTGGTACTGTCTGATTCTCTGCCAGGGAGTAAAGGTGGTAACATCTGAATTTCTCATGGGAACATAAGGACAAAAGTATTAATACAGAAAAGCAAGAAAGAAGGGGAAAGGACTCTTTGTAGTCTTGCAGTTTCCAAAGAACTCACTGTAATGACTTCTGTGCTATTCAGTTACTTCATTGCCATAATGACAATGCTGTAGTTGGGATTTGCAGTTCTGAACTGATAATAATGTTTAAATTTCCTTCCAGGTTCTCAAGGATCAAAACGTAACTCTGCAGGCTGAAGTTGAGAAGCTGCAGACTCTCCTGTCTGAGCAGGTATAGCCAGTGTTCGCTGAGTTTTTATCAAATATCTTGTGTTCTTTTTAACTTCTTAAGTATTTTTTTTCTTAAGCTGGCCCTAGGCTGAGCTGGTTTGTGTCAAAGCTTGTTGCTTTGACAGGCAACTCCTCTTCCGTGGAGGGTTCAAGTAAGGAAGTTGTGACTGTCTTCTAGACCTAGTCAGGATTGTCCAAACCTAATGTGGATTTTCTTCCTTTCCTGAAGAATGCTAGCTTAACACAAGCAAGAACTTATTTCTGCAGCCTCTCCACTTTTATTGGCAATTTTTTTCTGGAATAAAAAAAAGAACAACCTGCCCTTCCAGGAGAGAGGGCTCTTACTGGACTGTGGAGAGACCAGAGTAAGATCTTTACCCTACTTGTTTTCTTCTATCCTGGAATGAATTCTCAAACTAGTAGTAAACAAAGAACAGACCCATGGAATGAAAAACTATTTATGTTGTGATGTCTTTTGTCCCTCCTCTTCTGTATTTTTGTACATGGCACACCTGCTGCAGCCAGTCTGACTGGTACTCACACAGGATGCTGCAGGCTCAAAGCTATTGTGTCGCTCAGCCCCATCTCCTTTACAAGTGTTGCCTGGGAGAGCTCTAGTGAACGCACCTGACTTAGTACCAATGTGGAATGAGAAAACTTCCTGAAACACTGGAAGAAGACTTGCAGGACAGGAAACCTGCTTGATTTTCTACACTGGTGTCTGCTAGCCAGCAGCTCCCTGTCTGGAGCCCTTTTTTCTGGTGGAGAACCAGATTTGCAGCCTTATTCCCCTGGGTCTGGCTGATTTGGTGCCCTGTCTGAAATAGTGGGGTTGATTTTTCTTGGTAGCTGGCTTATGTTTCTCATGTAGTCTCTCACAATGTGTTGTTGAGAAATTGTAAATGTTCTGCGGAGTGAGTCTTGGGTGGAGCTTGTGGTTTCCATAAGTGATCAAAAGAGGCAGATTTTTCAGGTATTGAGCTGGCTGCTATGGATTAGATGCTGCACAGTGCTTGGCATGCTTGACGCTCCCTAGGATCACTGGGATCCTGTGTCCCACATCTTGTTGCCAGAAGTCCTGTAGTCCATCAGTGTAAAATCATGAAGGCATGTGGAGTGGATCTGTACCTCCCCTGAAAGATTGACATCTTTCCAGCATCAGTATTAGACACATGTGCCATGAAGACATTCTCCCCTTACTTTATTTTCCCTTCTGAATTAGTGTGGTAACTAAGCTTCTGGTTAACTTTTCAGTTTATTTCTTGTTTTAAAAACCCAAACCATTATTGATCCAATCACCCTGTGTTTGTTTTTTTATAGGCGAACAAAGATTTGTTAGAGCAGATGGAAAGAAGGTAAGAAACTTTTCCTTTGAATCGGAGCCTAAATAAAGATCCAGTTCTGGCAGCAATGTTGCTGTTGATAGCTAAAATGCCTTCAAAGGTTACACTGTCTTTTTCCTAATACACACTTTTGATTTCTCAGCATGAGAGAGCGGGATGATAAAATCAAGACTGTTGAAGAGCTGCTTGAGGCAGGACTCATACAGGTGGCTAATAAAGAGGAGGAGCTGAAGGTAAAATCTCCCATTAGCTTTTTATGGGGGAGCAGAGATTAAGTGCTCTTGTGTAAAGTGTATGTTTGAGCACTCGTAGTGCGGTCTGAGATCATTCCCTTTGAATAGGAAAAGCATCTTGTGGAGGCAAGGTTAAAACCTTTTGGTAAGATAGACTAAGCATGAACGTTGATGGCGCACGGTAAGTGCTTCTCTACTTTGTCTAGAGCAGATTTTGCAAGCATCTGAACCTGGTGTCTTTTGGAATAAAGTGAATACATTTCCAGAGCTGTATGCTTGGCCTAGTCTGCAACAACTCTGTCTTTAGCAAAGGGTGTTTTGTAAAAACGTGGCAGAATGGGACTCTTGCATCTTCTTGCTTAGTTGGTAATCTGAAAGGTTAAAATAATCATAAACTAGCGACACCTTCTGGGATGATACTAAAGGTATTTTCTTCCTGTTCTCTTTATAATGAAGCTAGTGATGAGAAGTCTGGAAAGCCACTACAAAAATCCCTGTCTATTTTCCGCTGGGTTTTGCTGGAAAGCTGTGTCCTGGCTACCTGGACATAGCCCAGACAATGCTCACTGTCTTAATGTCCCTAAATTCCAGGTGCATCGCTGACACCCCTGTACTGGGGAGGGGTTGCACACTAGCAAACTGTCAGGTTACTAAACAGTCAAAGATGTGAGCATGTCACCGTGATGTTTCCCTGGATTCTAGCTTCCTTTGTAGATTGAAGTCCACTCCGAGTTGTCCGTAATGAATAAATAGTCCATTGAATACTTTAACTCCAACTGCTGCAGAGGTGTGTGGGGGGTCTCTTTCAGACTTTCAAAGTCTTTCACTTGCTCTAAAAGAAATCATTCAAGCTTAACACTTTTTCCCCAACAAATGAGTCTTTCATTATCTGTGTGTCTGCTTTCAAAGGCACTGCGAATGGAAAATTCATCCTTGAGAAAAGAACTTCAAAGTCTGCAAATTCAGCAATCAGAGCAGGTAGTACTTTTCATCTAAGACTTTTATTACACCTAAACTAAATCTGAAAGAATCTTGCTGTGGTTGCAAAAGTCAAGGGAAAAAGGTGAAGATGTCTTTTGAAGCCTGTTGGCAAAGCATCCTGTTTCCTTACAGTGTTGGTCTGGAAGCTGATACTTCTGTCAAATACTACTTTTGCATAAGTGTCAGAAACATGGCAGATGTAAAGGTTCTGATCAGTGGCAGTTCTGGGTTGGTTAGTGTGCTACGCACTGAAATGGCCATGGATTGCTTTTTTCCAGAAGCCTAGTGCAGCAAGCGTGGCTGGTAGGCAGCTCATGCTGCATCAGCTTTAGTTAGGCAATAATTTGAGCCTTCTAATATTAGTCCACACGTGTGCAGGTGTGACTTAACCCCCTTCTATTTATGTCTCTGTTCAGTGGTACTGTCACAGTAATATTTGTTTTTGATGTGTGATGGGGAGGTGCTTTTCCTTGACATCCAGCTCTGCTTGGACAACTTGGGAGGGCACTTAGTTTCTAGAAAATCATTAATGGGAGAGGAGAAGCACAGTAACTGTGGAGAGGTGTACAGTAGTGCCAGTATGAAAAGGATAGCTGATCAAATGCTTGTCCCTAACCTCAGCCTCTCCTGGTAAAGATGGGGTAGGTTTGCTGTTGATTTCCTGGAACTTGCAGTAGACTTGGTATTACTGATTTGCCAGGAACTGGAGGCCAACAGCTAATTTTCTCAGGAGCAGCCAGATAGATAAAATTGTTAGGCTGTTACGTAGTTTACCCAGTGCCAGAGTACTCAAGCTCTACTCCTTACCCCTCAAAGCTTGCAGATAGTTTTGCTCTCCTCTGTTTTTCTAAGTTGAAGCTCTGTTTTGAATAGGTTTCCTTCCAATCACTGGTGGAAGAACTCCAGAAAGTGTAAGTTACTGCTCAGATTTAATTTCTGGTTGTTACTTCTGTCTGTCTTAATTCCATGACTACAAGTGTTTTGCTTCCCTGAAATGATTTGCTTTTAACTGGATGAAGTGTGTGTGTGTGGCAGGAAGCGTTATCACTTCAGAAACACATCGTGTCAGATCAATACCCTTTCAAAATCCAGTTGTTTTTCTGCTAAGCAATTAACTTCATAAGCCTTACAAGGTATTGCGCTGAATTGTCAGATAGTTGTTTGTCTTCAGTAGGCGCTCTAAAAGGAGTGAGTTTGTTCTCTGTGTGTGTGTGTGTGTGTGTATTTGAAGTTGATAAATACTTTGCTGGAATATCCAGTGAAGGCTGAAGTTAAGTGTGTGTCATTCTAGAGACTACTGATATATAAAATTTGCATTTTTGGACACTAATAATATCTATTTAGCACGTGAACTACTGATCATAGAAAGCCAGCTTGTTCTGCACTATTCCCAGTCTTAATCCTCCTGTTTGTTTCTCCTGCTTGGTCCCACTGTGGATCCCAGAGGCTGGTGATGTGGTAGCAGAACCAAAGCTTGTGTATTTGCTCAAGTAACCCATTTGTTCAGCCAGCTAATGTTGTTCCCCTACTCTTTTTAAGGATCCATGAGAAGGATGGAAAAATAAAATCGGTGGAAGAACTCCTACAAGCCGAAATCCTTAAAGTAGCAAGCAAGGAGAAGACTGTTCAGGTATCTGTCTCTGCGATACCTACTTTGCTTTCTAGGTCTATGCCACTGACTACCATTTATTTGTTACTGCATGGCATTCTATAGTGATGAATTTGTAGCATCCATTTTTGTGGCGTTTTTGTGTTTCCATTGTCCAATCCTGTCTGTTTTGTCATTGAAAAGGCTTTGACACAGGAAATAGAGGCTCTGAAAGAAGAAGTAGGAAATTCCCAGCTTGAGATGGAAAAACAGGTAAAATACCTTAGTGTCAGAAGTGTGAAACAGCCTTGCCTTGGATGCACTGCTCACTCATTCTGTTTTAGTGTGTTTTTTTTCACTGGTGAATGCTGTTGGGTAGGGGAAGTTTTTAATGGTAGAGCCAACACTATTCTTGGATATAAAGCCATAAATATGTAATATAGCTACTGCTGTCCTTCAGAAACCCTATTCCTCTGGATGCCTGAGCTTGCCAAACTTCAAACTATACCTTAAAGCATTGTAGCATTAGCTCTGACTGGGCACATTGCATACTGTCACTGTAGTAAGCATGAAGACCTGGGACATCCTTTGGGGCTGGCAACTCAGAAATCTCAAGTGCTGAAGGTGCTTCTCCTTTTGGCCTTTCTGTGTTGCTAGAACAATACAACAGGCCCAAATAGGATCTGGTTTCCAGGTAAACTTAAGACTGTTTTCTTTCCGCTATCCAAAGAAAGCCTGTCTTGGCAGAGTAAGCTTACTCTAGCTATCAGGAATGCAGAAATGGAGGAGTATTGGCTTTTTTGGCATGCTTGCTGTCTAGCATCCAAACAACGGGAACCCACGTTTCCCTAGGGAGCCCATTCTGTGGGCAGCTTAATCCATCGTGCTGTCAGGAAGTTTGCTTGCTTGTTGATGTGGGGGTTGTTTTTTTTTTTGGTCTGTGCTTTTTTCTGTCTTTCTAGCTACATTCCAACATGTCACCCCCTTTTTCTTTTCTTAGTGATAAAGTTTTGTCCTTTTTAGGCAAACCTTCATAGAATGTGTTTCTGTCTTGGGCTTTTCCTCCAAAGCAAATTCCCAGGAACTGGAGGAATTGTTTGTGTGTGTTTCCTTCCCTGGAACTGACATGGAACCCAGAACAAAATGCAACTTAGAGCTGCTGTCTCTAGAAAGCTACATATGAGGGATGCTTGCTCCAAAGGTGGTGTATTATGTACCTTTTGGTCTCCTGCAAGCAGAATAGAGGTTTTAGGGAACGTTTGAAACTCTTGCCATGTTGTGGTAAACGACTAAACTAAACTAGCAGTTTGGACAGCCAGTATCTACACACACAGCCCCTGTCAGGCTTTTATACAAAATTCAATGGAAATATTCCCACTAAATCTTGTTTCTTCAATCCATGTTCAGCCTCAGAATGGGAATTTAAGGGAGTGCTGACATTGCAGAGAGCGTCTAAAAAGCACTTGCTTGTGCAAAGGTCTAAATGACCACGGATGATCTCCGACTTGAGCTGCAGTTGCTAGTGAGGTGGCTGTCATCATCAGTGGTGGAAGGGTGCTCCAGCAGGCCTGCTTGTGTTCCCATTTGCACTGGTTTCTTCTCTGCTCTGGAAGTCACACTTTAAATGTGGGAAAAGTAAATAGTGGAGACACTTGGCTTCTCATAATTTATTTTCCCACAAAAAAAGGCATGTTTATGCTTACATAACTGTAACAAATAGTGCCTATTTCAATAATGTCTAATGGCTTTTTCCCTCTTTTTCTTCCTAGAGTAGTTTATAGCATTTGTCTTTCCCATGTGCATTGAAGTACTGATTATTTTCTTTAGGTGTCGATTACATCACAAGTCAAAGAACTTCAGACTCTGTAAGTACAGTTGTTAACATGTCTGAGCTGCCCTGTGCACCCCTCGCTTCCCTGCTCCAGTCTATTTTAAGTCAAAATGTTCTTGCCTCTTTTATCCATCTGAAAAAAGAAATATCCTGTGCTTTGCAGCATGTAACAAAAACAGCATACGTGTGTCTCTGCTTTGCATGAATTGATCCAGGTTGTTAACGCTGGTCTCAGGCAGGACCAGGTATTTCTAATTAGGGCACACATCTACCGAGACAGCAAACAAGATGAAGTGCTTCATGGCTTCATGAGCCCCAATTAAACTACAAGGGATTAAATTCAAGTCAGAATGGAAGAATGTAGGCAAGGCACCATGGCAAACTTACTTTGGTAATACCTATGTTGTAGCTGGGTGGATGAGTGAGAATTGAGCTACCACAGTTGTCAGTCCCTTGTGATCCCAACTGCAGGGGGGAATGAAGTGTTTTCAGATGAGGAGAACATGTGTGTGAAATTCCTGCAATATATGATGGGGCAGACTTTGTCTCTTTCACTTGATGAACAGTAACATTGATCAAGGGCATCTCCTGCTGACCCAGACTGAGGTGGAATTGTTCATACATTGATTTTTAGCAGGTGAATAGTGTTTCTGCCTTTGATCAAATATGCTGCTTTTGTTACGTGCTGCAAAGCATGGAATGTCTTTTTTCAGGTGGTTAAAAGAGCAAGGGTTTATGCTGTGTGTCTATGTGTGTCTAATGGTACAGGTTGAAGGGGAAGGAAAAGCAGGTGAAAACCATGGAGGCCTTATTGGAAGAGAAGGAGGAAGAGATTGTTAAGAAAGGAGAATGGCTGCAGGTAAGCTTCGCTGGTATTCTAAAGGGAAATAAGTTCTGTTGCAGTATTTCTGACTGTGGAAAAGTTACACTTACACTTCTAAACTTTTTTTTTTGTCCAAAGGGTCAGAAGGATACAATTGCACAATTGACCAGTAAAATTCAGGAGTTAGAACAACAGAACCTGCAACAGCTCCAACAGGTACGGCCTGCAGAGTGGATGTGGTTTGGGAGTGCTGCTTAGTTGAACTGTAAGATGTTGGTTTTGTTGTCAACCTCTCACAAAGCATTGGCTTCAACCTACAGAGCTATTTTAAATCCTACTTGACTAAACTGCTAATCTACAGTGCAGAGAGCCACTAGTTCAACTGTCTTCATCCAAAACAGGTTTTACATGGGTAACAAGTTCTGAGAGCTTTTCCTTAACCTGGATGATACTATGCATGAGGATACTCTGCATAATGAGTAGCTTTGGTGGTCTGAAAACTTTGAAGCTCATAGAATCATAGCTGTGTCATAGGTACCTCCTTGCCAGACTGAAATAGCATATCTGTAGGGCCACGGTCATGGAGAAACTCTTGCTGTAACTGAACATAGCAGCTCCTCGTGAAGTGGTCAGGCTTTGCTGTGATTCCTTCCTGCCTTTACCTGTTGCAGAAGTTGCAACTGGCTGGAATATTTTGGCTTTTCATTTCCTGCACTGGACTTGAGAACAGGTAACTGGACATCCTTGAAGCCAGGCATTATTTAATGGAAGAATTTTTCCAATAAGGTGGTATTCTAGCTCAATTTGGATTTTTGTCAATGTTAAAGGGGAGAAAGTGAGTTGTGCTCTTACTTTGGGTGGATGTCTAGACAGGCATTTATCCCAGGGGAGAGGTGGAATGGACAGAAGTTGGCTGGTGTGAAGTTTGGGATGCTTGGTGTAAGCTGTGCTTCTGAAATGCATCATGTTTATAGATATTCTTGGAGTGATGTGTGATGCAAAGTTCCTGGTATTTCTTGGCAAGTATCTTGCAAGCTGTGTGGTGCCCCTGCTCACACAAAGAGTTGCTGCTAATTTGAAAGCTTTACTGTGCCATCAAAATGAGATTGGGAACTGCTTTGTTTTTCAGGTACCTGCCGCATCCCAAGTCCAGAACCTGGAGAGCCTGTGAGTATGCTTAGTAGCAGTTTCTCAAGTGCCTGCTGAATAACATGTATTCAGTGCTGGCGTTTATCTTAAATTGGAATGTATGAATTGGTTTCAAGAATTTTATGGGCTTTGCTAAAATAAGCTGTTAGTGCTGATGGACGTACACCAGCCAGTGCGTCTGCTGCCGTGTATAATAGCAAGCGTCTGGCGTCCCTGCCTGGCGTGCCTAAGTAGTAGCGCTCATACACTTTGCAAAAGTGAATGATCACCCAGGGCTCCACTAACTAGTGAAAATGCTGCTACTTCTTGTGTCTCGTGATAATTTCTCCTTCTGTTTAGCGTGTTTAAAAGAGTGTGGATTTAAGTGCCTGTGGCTGAGTCGGTAAAAGCAATGAACAGATACAGTTTGCCATTTTCTGTCTGAGATGCAATAGCCAATTCTCCAGCTCCTTTTTTTATGGAGAAATGCTGCCAGACTTTCCTCTCTTTTGACTCTGCTTTGTCTGGCTGCTCTAAGTCAGAGGAAGGTTGTATGAGACTGTGCCAAGAAGGGCTCTGTCTTCAATGCAGCTCTTGTAATATGCTGCCCTCCCTGCAGGGCTCCTGTGTAGCCAGTTGTGTGGTACCTAAGGCAGCCTCACCTTTGGGAGACTGTCCCTGGCACTTTCAGAGCCATCTGGCTTGCAGGATTTACTCAGGTGATCAGTTGCTTCTCTCCCACTTTGGCTCTGGAGATCAGCTGTTGAGATCAGCTATGACTAAATATGTTTGCTGATTGACATGTGAAATGACTTGGCTTGCTTCAGGCCAGTTCTTAGCAGGCAAGTGTTTGCAATGCATGTTGTTGCAGCTGGCATGTATTTTTGTCGGCTTTCTTGGTTTGGAGCCATAGTGCAATGGCTTCTTCTGTGTGTGTGTGTGCGCTCTCCTTTTGGCTGATTGTTATATCTAGCATACAAAATGTATTGAACTTCTGCTGCTGAAAACTGTCCCTGCTAGAGTGTGTGTCCCTTTTCAGCATAAATTCTTGCTTTAACCCTTTTTATTCCTTTTCAACCATCTCTGCAGGTTGAAAGGGGAAGAAGAACAAATGAAGAAGTTGAAAGCTGTGGTGGAAGAAAAAGAGAGAGAAATGGCAAGCCAAGTAAAACAGTTGCAGGTGAAGCTTTGATAGAAGGGCCTTGTCTTTTAAGGAGTGTATGTATCGCGAGTGTGTATCTGTATGTATACATGAATGTATATATTGCCTGTCTTCTTTCAACAGGATGTGCAAAAGGAAAATGAATCTTTTAAAGTTCAAATTCAAGAATTAAAGCAGGAGAACTGCAAACAGGTAGAGCTTCCAATTGCAGTGTTACTGAGTGAAGTCAGAGGGGGTGGTGGTAGCTTGTATGGATGGCATGGAAAACCAGTAGTTGTATTGACCATGCAAATCTGGGGACAGCTTCAGGATTACACTCAGCTAGCTTTTCTGGCTTGCATATCTGTTTCTGCTTCCCTTTATCATGTGAGTTTGCAGTCTTGTGCACGCCTGCTGTGCTCCTGTCTAGCTTTCCACCCCTGTCTTTACATGCTGTATGACGGCCAAGGTTGTTCTGGCCAAAAGAGGCTGGACAGGACTCCCTCGAAGGCCGAGAGTGCAGCTGCTAGTGTTGCAGCAGTGCCTGGTTAACAAGGCAGATCGTGCCCTCGGCATCACTCTTCGCTGCTGATCAGCTCCTAATGTGTTTCTGATCTGTTTGTAGGCATCTCTCGCTGTCCAAAGTGAGGAGCTTCTGCAAGTGTGAGTACTGCCAAAAGCTGAATGCAATAGATAAGCGCTTCATTTTAGTTATCACTCAGGAAACTTAAAAGATGAAATAAATGCCAAATGTACAATAACAGTGAGTTGGAAGTGGACAATAAAAAAACCTCACTTTACTATCTAAGGAAACTTAAACATAGAGATTCTGCTCATGCTAAAAATCCTCAGCTGCAGTCTTCTGCAGTATGCAGTATGTCGTGCCCACAGTGTAAGGAAGCCATGATTGATTTAATTTTGAATGTATGCCAGCTCAGCTCTGTGTCTGAAGAGTTAAATGTTGGTGTTTCAAGCAAAAGTGACAAGCTTTTTTCTTGGAACTTCAGCTTAGAGGGTTGTTGTTCATATTATAAAATCATCTGGTAGAAACCTTTTCCCAAGGAAAATCTCAGGGGTAAAAGTGTGGTATAATGTAGAGCTGAAGTGCACTAAAGGACTATGTAGAAGTTAGTATCATGCTGGCTTATACTGTGCTACGCAAATTGCCACTGTCATGCATTTTTGACTGGCTGAATTATTTTTCTTTTAAGTTAAAAGATTTATAAATTGTGGACTAGGTGCTTGAAAAATAATGCTCTTATCCAGCAGGCAGTGCCTGTTTTGTGGCATTGTAATAGCGTGGGCTGGCTGACTTATCCTCATCTAATGTGTTGCCTTCCTGTGGCCTTGATAAATGTGTGCAGATGCCTGTTGTAGGCAAACAACAGCTTTACAATGGGCTTTGCTCTGGCAGTCCACAGTTCACAGAGCGGTAGGAAGCAAGCAGTACTGCCAAGTCAGTGAGAGCAGCTTTTCAAAGAGTGTGTTGCTGGCAGGGAAGGAAAGTTAGTGTACATGAAAGGGTGTCAGTGCTTCACTTGAAATGTCTTAAATGTCTCCTGACTTGTTTATAATTCTCTTTGCTAATTCAGGGTTGCAGGGAAAGAGAAGGAAATCGCCAGTCTTCAAAATGAGCTCACCTCTCAGAGAAATGCTTTTGAGCAACAGAGGAAAAAGAACAACGTAAGGAAATTCCATGTCCCCGCCCAAACCCCCCAACAAACTAAACAAAAAACCCCCAAACTTCAAAGAACAACCAAACCTGTGTGCACAGCACTCCTCAATGCCTGGGGCATTCTGCTAAGAAAATGTTTCTGATAGTTGTCTGCTGTGTTGTGTCCCCTGGACGCTCCTCTCTTTTCTTGGGAGTGACTAAGCTTACCTTACTTTACTGCTCCAAGTTTTGTCAGTTCTTTGACAAGTTGCTGAATTGATGAGAGGGAGGAGACTTGCTGGGGGACACATCCCATAGCAAATTCTCAGACTTGGATTCAAGCCTTGTCAGCCCTGTTCAGAAACATGTCCTTTGCCAAGGGAAGAAGAGGGGCCTTGGGGAGAGAGGGTGGGAGGATGAAGGGGGCTCTGACTGAGTTATGGCCCTTGTGCGGGGACATGGGAGGAGGCATTACCTTCAGGGGTCTGGGATCTGGCTCTTCCCATTCCTAAGAGTGACTAATCCTGCTCCTCTGAAAGAGGGGAAGGACAGCAAGCCTTCCTTTACAGCAGCTGCTGATGGTGCAGTATGGGTTGAAGTATGTGGGTGGAAGTAAAGATTGTATTTTCCATCACAGAGCTGTGAAGTTACCTCCTTGTAATACGTTACCTGTGCAGGGCAAGAGAATGGCATCTTTTAAGTTATGTGGAAGAAAGCTGTTAAAATACAGGGGTTTTAGCTCACCTGTCTCCTTGATAGCCTATAAAATCCAATGAATGCCATGCAATAAGCTCTATTACTTAAAAATGGGATGATATAAGGAAGAGGCACAAGAAAAATACTGAAAATGTGAGCTTTCGAGCAAGTAGTGTTGCTTAAGAGCTGAAAAAAAGTACAGGGAAAGTGTCTGGGTAGTGTCAGAAGACAGGTGAGCTGGAAACGTAGAGCATATGTGTACCTGTTTCCTGGGGAATTACGTGGTCTAAGTACCCTTTGTGGTGGAAGCAGAAGTCTGACTACTGCTGAGAGCAGACCATGCCTGTAGGTCCCAGCTTTTCAACGTCGCAATTCTATCCAATCTTGTTCTTACGTCCTGTGAAACAGTCCTTAGGATAGCAGGCAAATGGAATTGGTAAAGTAAAACTAGTGTAGGTACACGCTAGGGTTTGGATGCCACTTTGCGTGGTGAATTAAAAAAATGCAGCCTTTCAAAAATATCCCTTTGCTAAAGCAGATTGCTGTGAGAGTTGAAAAAAAATCTAAATCCCAAGCACTGTAATCACCTCCCCACAAGGCCCACCATCCTTCCTAGATAAGAGCTGTGAGGCTCTTTTTATAAGAGCTCTCAGCCTCCTAACTGAGCTTGCGTGTTGACCTCTGTGGAGTACACGTTTGATGACCTCGCCAAGAAAGATACAGGAGCGCAGCACGGCACGGTGGTGTTTCCATGCGGATCTGGGGTGTGCTTGCCACTGGTGAAATCCCAAAACCTCCCAGGAGGGCACTGGTGAGCAAACCAGTTTTCTTTGGGCACAGTGGAGAGCGCTGCATGGGTGAATGCTGCGAACCAAGGTCCTGAGCTTTATGTTTCTAAAATCAGCCCTGGCGTAGTAGGTTTGGGCTGAGGCTGAAGGATCTGCGCAGCTAGATCTGGTTGACAAGATCAGGGGCATAAATGTGTACACCTCCATGTATACTGGGGTCCATGCTGGGTTCTGCAATGCGACATGCCTAACACTCTGTGTAATCTGTGGTTTGGTGTCTGTGTTCCTCACTACTTTTGAAAACTTCCCTCTTTCTTCTTACAAGTGCAGTCAAAGTGTGGGGTCACTGTCGTGTTATGCTCTGCAGTAACACTTGGATCAGTTTTGGATATGGGGGCAGGTTGGGCAGAAATTGGCATTTCCTCCCCCCCCCCTTTTCATTCAAACTCTTTGAACATCACACTTGTTTTCGCTAGTGTATGTCATTTTACCCGGCAAAATCATCTTGCAGTAACCAGCATTTAAATGCAAATGGTGGAATGTAATGCAAAATATATCTCTGAAGTAAAAGCGGAAACAGTTTGAATATTGGCTGAACTGAAATCATTCTTTCTAAAAATGATTAGGACCTTCGGAAGAAAAACTGGAAAGCAATGGAAGCATTGGCATCAACTGAAAAATTGCTGCAGGACAAAGTGAACAAGACTGCCAAGGTTGTAATGTTAACTGCTGGAAATGATGCGTTAAGCTAGAAGCAGATCTGCAGCTGGTTTTTTAAATGAAATGGAGGCATTTAACTTTTACTGCAATTTAAATATAGTCTGTTCTGAGTGATCATTCATATACTCTCACCTCTGCTTCTTCCTCTTGTCTTTAGGTTTCTTTTATTTGTTTTTTTAATCCGTAATCTGTGGGCATGCTGTTTTTTGATTTCCGTTTGCATAATTGTTAGAGCTGTTGTGAATTGTTTTTTTTCTTTGTGGGGAGCACTAGAATAAAAACTGTGCTGGTGAGCAACCTGCTTTCATCTACTGGGCTTTCACTGTGCTTGAATAAACTTATTGGACCCTTGGAGAACTAGAACTAGATTATTATTTAAAAACCTGGGAACTTCTCAAGAAAAATGGTATCAGCTGTGAATATGAAGCTCAACAGGTCCCATCCGGAGCCGATGTTCAAAGTGATACAGGGTGTGAATGGCTCTAAAAGGAGCTTGCATTTGCTATGAACATGATTTGGTGTTAATTGTCACTATGCAGATTTCCAAAAAAGCATCAAAATAACTTCAACAACACAAGTCAGGTAGCTAGAAGCAGAGGAGCTCTGGTTTGGGATTGTGCATCTGTGTTTTGGAGATGTCTCTGCTCTTTGCTTGGCCCCGCATTCAGAGAAGTTGTGTGCCTGCTTTTGCTCTGTGCTAACGCTTGCCTGCTTTCTCTTGCAGTCAGAAGACTTCATCAAACAACCATTTGCCACTTCTTGGTGGTTCCTAAATTTCTGAAAATTAACACACTTAGCGCAGCTACACAACCTAATGTCTGCTGTCCGTTTCTGTCTCTGAATCTCAACCTACTAATGCCACCGATCTCTTGCAGCAGAGGAATGTGGAGCAGCAAGGCACAGTAACGCTGATGTCAAAGAAGGAAAAACCCAAATATTAGTGAAGGTTTCTTGCTGAAAGCTGCCTTCTGTGCAGGAGTTCAGGCTTTCTGCATTTAACCTTTATGAGAGCCTCGGTGTCATATGGCTAAATTAAACCAATCTGCCACAAGCACAGCAAGTAAATGTCCTGTGGCTGGTCTGCTTTTAGTGTTAAATAGAACGATGGACCGGTGGTGCCCTTGGCTCTGTGTATTTATATTTGCAGAGCAATGACTAAGAAAACTTGGAGATTGTCACACAGCTCTAATAATTATTTCCCATTGCATCCAAGCTTGGGGAGGGAGGATTTAATGGTCTCCCCCTTGAGTACTTAAAAGTAATGTTTAGAAGATATAGTCTCGCTTTCTTGGCCTGGTTCAAATGTGCATTAACACAAAGTTTCCTTTTGTCTTGAATTCCGTTTTTGATGCGGTGATGTTAATTTATGGTGATTTTTTTTCCCCACCTAAAATTGTTTAAAATAAGTATGGATTTTTAAAAAAATCATTGATTGACCAAATTTCTTGTTTCTGAGATCGCTCAACTTGAGTGGCAGGGTCGGTGTGATCTGTGGATGCAGTTACTCAGCACAGTGTAGTTTGTGTTGTGAACAAGGGAGTGATGGTGTACTTTCTGTACAAATAGGTTAGATAGGAGAACTTAATGAAAATAAAAGCTTAAAAGCATGAACATGAAGGCCAAATTCTGAAGCAATTCAGTGTCAATTTTTGAAGCAGTTTACTGGCAATTTTAGAGACTATAGAGCCTTTCTCACTTAATTGACTTTCTGGGTTAAGTAAGTTACTCTAGGCAAAGAAAGAGGCTATTGCCAGGTCTGTGGAGAGTGTTGCCCAATTTCACATGAGCCCTTCTCTTTTTTTAGGAGAAGCAACAGCATTTGGAAGCTGCCGAGGTGGAGACACGCCAGCTACTCCAGAAGCTGTTCCCTAAAGTCTCTCTTCCTTCTAACGTGGTAAGAGAAGTGGCTCTTCCTACCTGACTGCTGGGGGCTGGGGAGCTCTGGTCCTGCTGTGCTGGGCAGTCTGGAGCGCTTCCCTGCGGTCCCCTCTGCCCCAGGGTTTTTGCAGTGGGACATGAGTGTCTTCTGCTGGCAATACCTGTGCTTGCCAACAGCAAAGAGGCAAAGCTGCAGGTGGTTACTTCAAGAAAAGTGTTAAAACAAAAAAAAGTGATTGTTATCCTGTGTGTTTAACTGCCCCAGTGTATTTCGTCTGTGTGTGTTATCTTGTGTCTAACCAAGATAGTAAATTTTCAGGGGTGGATGAGGTTTGCTGCCTGTTTGCTCATTGTCCGGCACGATGGGGATCCATTTTCCGCACTGGCCGTGCAGATGTGGCTGCCCCCCCCTCCTTTCCAGAGGGGCTGTGCTGCCTTGGTGCCAGTTAATACAAATGGAGAGGGTTTGTTTTGTTCCCAAAGTTCCTTTTGAAAACCACGGATTCCCAATTTTACACTCTTTGTGGCTTTCAGTTGTTTGCAAGGGAAGTACGCTGGGTTTGTGTGGCTTAGAGTGTGTGAATGATGTGAAGTGAGGCTGGAAAACTGGGATCTGTGTTTCTTTTGTAACATGTAGAGGTTTTGTATATCCATATTTAAAAATATTCCTAAATGTGCTAAAGTTAGTCTCCGGATGAACTAGAAATAGTGTTTAAAAAGTCTGTTTCTGTAAGGCTTCAGTCTCCCTAGTGAGGTCCCTAGAATTACATGGCAGGCATTGGCTTTAACTGCTCAGGGATTTTGGAAAAGATTCCCTTAAGTCTTCAAATACTTCTTGTCGAGCCCCGACACTTCCAGGGAGATCTGTCACCCAGTTCTATTTCAGCACTTTCAAGCCCCTGTGAACTGTGTCTTGCTCGTAACCTCGTGTTCCTGGATTGCTGCCTGCCGACTGTCAGCTCTACTCGGCTTCGTGTGGTACTAGCTGAACAACTGCTGTCAGCCTGCACGTTAGCTCCAGGGAATTAGGGGATTGAAAGACTGCTCCGTAAGCATGCAGTTAGGAGGCAAATGTCCTGAAGATAAATTTATTGAGGTTATTCTCAGCTTTAACTGAATGTTTTTCCCAACAGAGTCATAGTGAGTGGATATGTGGGTTTGAAAAGATGGCTAAAGAATACTTGAGAGAGGCTTCAGGATCTGAAGATGTCAAGGTAGGCACAAATGGTAGACAGCTTCCTTGTGTGTGGCATGGCGCATTTTTCCAGTATAGAATCATGGAATCATAGAACGGTTTGGGTTGGAAGGAACCTTTCACGTTCATCCAGTCCAACCCCCCTGCCATGAGCAGGGACATCTTCAACTGGACCAGGTTGCTCAGAGCCCCATCCAACCTGATCTGGAATGGTTCCAGGCATGGGGCATCTACCACCTCTCTGGGCAACCTGGGCCAGGGTTTCACCACCCTCACTGAAAAATGTGTTCCTTAGATCTGGTCTAAATCTACCTCCTTCTAGTTTAAAACCATTACCCCTTGTCCTAGCGCTGGAGGGCCTCCTAAAATGTCTGTCCCCATCTTTCCTATAGGCCCCCTTGAAGTACTGGAAGGCTGCACTAAGGTCTCCCCAGAGCCTTCTCTTCTCCAGTCTGAACAACTCTCTCAGCCTGTCCTCACAGGAGAGGTGTTCCATCCCTCTGAGCATTTTTGTGGCCTCCTCTGGCCCCTCTCCAACAGGTCCATGTCTTTTAGGCCCATGTCTTTTCTGTGCTGAGGGCTCCAGAGCTGGATGCAGCACTTCAGGGGGGTCTCAGCAGAGTGGAGCAGAAGGGCAAAATAAATCTTGCAGATGGTGCTCTGGATTGTGAAGTTCTAATTGGTGAACAGGTGACAAGAAAATTGTTTTATAGATATTTGCATCTTGTAAACCAGAAATGTATTTGCATCTTCACAACCCCACAAGGTGCATTTTGAAAATGTTCATGAAATTCAAAATCCCTGTTCTGTTTTTCAAGTAATTGGTTTTTTTTTTAAGGCAACTCAGAGTTAGTGCAATAACTCATAAAATTTGTGAGTATTGAGAGTTATAGGTGAACATGGCACTTGCTGTTGTCTTCATATGGTTTGGAAAGGAAGACCTGCCAACATGAATGATACCAGCTTGCTTGTTGAAATAAGATAAATAATAGAACTCGGATCTCTCGGCTGAGATGTGACTTTTCTGGTCCCTTTTCTCCTTTGCCAGGCTATGGAGCAGAAGTTGAAGGAGGCCGAGGAAATGCACATACTGCTGCAACTGGAGTGTGAGAAATACAAATCGGTGCTGGCAGAGACGGTAAGCAGGATGCCTGGTCGCCTGTGCCTTGTGATGTTGCAAGTTGCCTTTTTCTTCTGCTGTAAGCTTTCAAATTCCTCTCTCTTAGGAGGGGATTTTACAAAGACTACAGAGGAGTGTGGAAGAGGAAGAAAGCAAATGGAAGATAAAAGTTGAAGAATCACAGAAGGAACTTAAACAGGTATTTTTGCAGCAGCCAGCCAGTTTCTGCTTGAAGTTGCAGAGGGTGTTTGAGTCTTGCGAAGGCTGGTGTAGAACAGCCTCGGCTGCCTGGTTTGTGTGCGTGACCAGTGGATGAAAAAGGTGAAGCCTGAAACCAGTACGATAGGAATAATCCCACCTTGCAACGAGAGAATTTTTGGTGCTTTTATACTTGGTTTCATGCTGAGTGATTTCTAGTTTTTTGAGAAACATCTTTCCATTTAAAAAACGTAAAAAGTGGAGGAATTGTTGGTGTCTTTAGATTTGTGTGGCAATTCCTGTTGCCATCTTTAGAGTAGCAAGAACAAATGCACAGCATGGGTGTGAGGTCTTTGACCATTACAGTCCTTGCACTGTGGTGCAGGAGGCAGCCAAATAGCCCGTAGTAATAGTGAATGCTGATGGGATAGGAAGCCAAAGATTCAGGAATGTACGTGTGTCCTGTTAATGTGCCCAGGAATAGATATTTTCTGATCCTGGCAACTCAGACTGTATTTCTGTTAAGCACCTGGTTTTTTTCAGACTCCTTTTGTGATCAGATATAGACTCTTTGTGCTAAAATTTAAGTATCATATAATCATAACAATTTTTTGGAAGCTGTTAAAATACTGTTTAATCTGTTGTGATCAAGTAATTATACTTGAAATTGCCTGCAAAGCTTTCCTTTTTAGGAAGGCTCTGTTACTAGCAAAAGTGGTAAGAAAAAAGCCTTTTATGTTTCTTTCCTAATCTAGAGTTAAAGTAGGTCAAACTGGTCTTTTTTTTTTTTTAATGAATTATTTCTGAAGTACTCTGGCACTCAGATTTATTAAGCAGAAGTATGAGCCTAGAGCAAACAGATGATTTATAAACATCTTTTTTGAGGGGCATATAAAAGGCTGTCAGATCTTGAACTGTAGATGTGCTACCATCTGCTGCTTATGCAGCCTCTATAAGACTAAGTATGCTGGGTTTGGCTACGTGTAGTACACGGATGGAGACAGTCTTCCCTGTCTAGGAAAGATATTTCCCTTACCATGACAAATGGACAACTGACTTAGTCCTTATATTCCAAATCTTTCAGGCATCTAGGCTCTTATCTATCAGAGAAGTTCTTGTGCTGGGAGAAGGTAGGAAAGGTGTTCTAACAGAGACTCAGTATGTTGAATTATTTGAGTGTGCATCTTAATTTATTCAGTCACTGTGATTTCATTCTTAATATTTTTAAATCCTAGAAGCAAGCTTGTGTGTATATGGAGACTTTGTCTTAGACCAACCCAACTAAATGATATATTTATCTTTCTTGAAAACTGCAGATGCGTTCTTCAGTCATTTCTTTGGAGCACGAGGTAGAACGGTTAAAGGAAGAAATCAAAGAAGTTGAAACTGTACGTGCAGGTGTTTTTTTGTCTTTGAAGCTTTCTTTTACTTAAAACATGATTTAGGCTTTATGCTGCAAGTCTGAACTTCCTAGGACTTCTCTAAGTAGTGCAGCCTGTGCTGTGGTTTAAGCTGAATCTTTTGGCCAGTGTTTTTAAGGACAGAAGCTGAATACTGGAAATTGTCCTGGTTTTCACTTCTGTACTTACCTACTGGGGCTTTTTCCTTGTGAGACTGAGCAGTTTACTGCTTGTTGATGATCTTGGGCTTAATTCTTTTTCTTGTTCTCTTTTGAAATGTAACGGTTTAAATCTGTGCTGTGCGATCACTGGATTTGAAATGCTCTCTAAATGTCATGGAGTATTTGATAGAAATTTATAGCTAATAATAAATCAAGAAAATTATACTGCAAGAAAACACTGAAAACATCTGTTTTAACTCTGTTTTTCTGTTTCTAGCTTAAAAAAGAGAGAGAACATTTGGAAAGTGAACTAGAAAAGGCAGAAATAGAACGATCTACTTATGTTTCAGAAGTCAGAGAGGTAAACATAATTAACCAAACTGTGCTTTTTCTTTTGGTTACCAGTTGGCTGGCAAACTAATCTAATGCTTAGCCCCTGTGGCTGAGGAGTGTATATGCTTGTGACCTTAGGGTAGAGCGACACACTAATAACTGAGCAGAAGAAAAGTGGGCATCCTAAGGAGACAAATCCTAAAACTCTAAACTTCATTTCAGCTCAAAGATCTGTTGACTGAATTGCAGAAAAAACTTGATGATTCATATTCTGAAGCAGTAAGACAGAATGAAGAGTTAAATTTGGTAAGAAGCTTGTTCTCCGCTGGGCACAAACTAGGCTCCCAGCATACCTACGAAGCGGAGACTTATTTCAAATCTGTCTGTTCTGCTAACCTCTTCAGCTTGATATTTTTGTCCATTGCAATCATTTATGTAGTCTGACTTTTACAATTTGTCTCTTTCACTGCTCCTAACAATAGCATGTCTGGTTCTTAAGACCTTTTCCAAAGTCTGCAAGACTTTCATTCCTGAAACTTCCTGAGAATCAATGTTTTATAGTGTAGACGTACGCAACAGCAAATGTAATGTCCTTGGAGCAACAGAAGTTGTGCTCTCATCAGTTTAACTTGAGGATAATTCTCTGGTTGTGGGGTTTTTTTTCTTTCCCCTAAAGCTTTTGAGGATGCAGCTGTGGTATCTGTGCTCTGACTGCGCAGAGCCTTTTCTATCCTTGTCTGTATGTACAGAAATTGGCCAAAACCAACATTAGATTAATTCAGAGTATCCAGCCATTCAGCAGCTGGCATCCTGGTGTGGCTGAATAGCTGTTCTGGCTTGGTGCATGCACTGTTTTACAGTGTGTTTGGCTAGAAACGCTCTCCAGCCAATAATGCTCCTGTATCAGGTTTTCTGAAGGAGTTGGATTAACTGAGGCCAGACCTATACACCCAAAGATGCATGGTTTTCCAGTTTGAGTCCTTTCACACCTCATTTGTTTCAGTGATGTGTGTGTGGTGTTTGTTTTGTTTTGTTAAGGCTGCAGGAGCAGTCAAATTCTTCCTCTGCTTGTGTTTGAACAGTGCTTTCTTGCTCTTGAGCCAGGATTGGAGAAGGTTGTCTTTTGTCACCGTGTCTTTGGTGGGTTTTAGAGTAGCTGATGGGACAAGCTGTCCCTGCAGGCTGAGCTGCTGGTCTCACCAGGCTAATGTAACAGGGTTAAAATAGTTGATGTAAAAAAAAACAAACCCACCATAACAATCTGCTTAAGTTTAATGGTATGCTTGGCAAGTCTAGTACAGCATTGATTAGCATCCTGCCTCAGCAACCAAAGCCTCTCGTTTTGAAAGCAAGGGAAATGGGAATTGAATGCATATCTTAGAATTAATCAGTAAATGCCAGCCTCTTGAATATGAGAGGCAACAATCTATTATGTCTGTAATAACAAAAGCTTAAAAAGCTGAGCTCCCTGCTAGGGCCGCTCGACTCTGCAATCTGATGATGCTGTGCTGTTAGGAGCGTGAGGAGGTGGTAAACAACTACCTTCATGCGGATGGCTTGGGAATGCTGTCCAGTGTATATGAGTGTGTTTTGCAGTAGGTAGGAGGAGGCTGAGGAGTAGAAATGGTGGGATTTCAAAATGTGTTTCCCACTAACTTATAAGGTGAGCAAGGAGAGAAGCTGAAACTGCAGAGGAGCTCACCAGTGCTTCCCCAAAATGTAGAAAAACAGCATGGACAGGTGCTCCAAAGGCGGAAACCTGCCAAGGGCAAGACAAATATAATACGTGGGTTTGGAATCAGTGGGAATTCAGGGCTCTGAGTAGCCTATTGTTTCCTTCTTTAATCCCCTGCTGTCTCCCAAGAAGATTGACAGCAGAAGTAGTGAACATTAGCACAGTGCACTTCAGAGGCACAAATCCAACAAAATTGGCACTCGAGCTTCTTGTTAGCACTCCTATTTGAGGCTCAAGCCTTAAGTGCTGTGCCTGGTTCTGTATGCTGTGTTGAAGAGCAATAGAAATATTTTGTAAAAAATATTTATATCCTTTGGAAGGCTGTAGTTTAAGGGCAGCCAGTACAACATATTCATCCCTCTTGACTGAAATAGTTTTACTTTTTTGGATTGAATCTAAACACAATCAACAACTTAATATACCCCTGTCAGTGATTCATGCCTTGATGTGACATAAACAGACTGGTTAAGTCAACATAGTTGTAGTAAGTGGTGCTTTATTAAGATGACAAGCTTTTTGGTTTATTCAGCAGTAAAGTGACTGTTTAGCCTGAATTAGGAAGATGACAATCTACATTTTTGCATATTTGCTGTGAATTAAGTGGAAGTCGGGACTGACTTGTGATAAGAATGCTGGAGAGGCTTATGTACTGTCAGTATGGCTAATGTTCTTACTGGCAATATAGTTTAAAAGTTGAAACCACTTCTGGTGAAGCTGATGCCAGCCTGTGTCTTCTCTTCTTTAGTTTCCATTCTTTACAATTATCTTTACAGATGGAGTCTCTCTTCCTTGACTGTCCTTTTAAATCTCATCATACATGTTGACTAATCCAGTGTGTGCAATGATTGTTAGTAATCTTACTCCCTTTGCAGTCAGTGTGCACTGGGTTAATCCGTGGGACAGACAGATGAAATCTCTGTGTTGAGGGAAACTGATTTTCTTTGTTACTATTTTGCAGCTGAAAACACAGCTAAATGAAACACTATCAAGACTCAAAATTGATCAAAATGAGAGACAGAAGGTAGCTGGTGACTTGCCCAAGGTAAGCAGAGACCCTTAACAGTTGCAGGTCTAAATGTTGTAGAAACCCTCAAGATCTGTAGTTTTGCAGTGCTGAAAAACGTGGTGATCAGCTTGTACAGACTGTCTGCCTTGTGGGGTGTCTCATGCTACTCACTGGTTCCCCAAATGACTGGGATTGTGGGTGTAAGAGCTCAAATAAGGTATCTGCATGTCTGTTGAAATGATAAACAGAGCTGTTAGTTGCACTTTTAAAAAGCCTTTTTTGAGTCTGTTGTCCATGATAATTTTGTGCCAGTGGGAGTGAGTGGTGATTTGGGGTTGACAAGTAATTCTTTAAATAAAGAAACCCAGCCTAACAAAAAGCCCATCCTACAGCCCCACACCACAGCCTGAAGCTTTTAAACCCAGTGTCAAATGGGAGTGGGTTACATGTTGATTTACAAGCCATCTGCCCATTTGCACGTGGTTACAAATTGGCTACAACCCAGGAGACTGCAAATCTTTAAAGTTAGCTCTGTGCAAGCTTGAGGAGACAAGCAGGTGGGTTACCTCTGCTCATCTTCAGTGGCTGCTCTTGCAAGATGGATTGGAGTGGGAAATCTTTTAAGTGTGAGAGGTCTCACTGCTGTCTGTCACCCCAGAAATGAGCCTCTTGCGGGAGAATTGATAAATGGAGACAAGAATAGCCTGCAGAGTGGCTGAGCTCTGGCTGCAGACTGTATAACACCTTGTTCCTTCTGTGGCGGATGCATAGTAAGGAATTTGGGCTGCGTTCTTGCAGGGTTGGAGTGGGGAGAGCTGCTGGTGGGGCTTGTCTTGTCCTGGGACCAGGGACAGATGATCACAAAAAGCACTGCTGGGAGGTGAGAAGACTTAAGGAGACCTGCTGCAGTAAGGTGTTTAAAACATTTCGCTCAGGACAATTATACTGGATGTTGACATATGAAGTGAGCTGTGCTGATGTCCCTGGTTCCTGGTGTATTCTATATAAATGCAGATCTATGACTAAGGTTTTGGAGACTTGCCTGTGCTGTTACTCTCGCACAAAAAATTTGCTGCACAATTTTTACCTAATAACTTGACATGAGTCTATTAAAGCTTCCCTGTAGAATTGCTTTCAAATGCAGGCAGGCTGACATGCAACGTGCTGATTGTAAGGAGACATGTCAATCTTGGCAAATGTGTTGGTCCCCTGAGTGAATCTGGCATAAAACAGATTTCCTCCTGAACAGTGATTCCCTGTGTCTCTAGTGCTTTTGGAGGGATGGGGGTTTGCGTCTCAGCCTTTGCTAACTTTTTGTGCCTCTCTGTTTTTTTGTGTTTCCCTCCCCTGCAGGCCCAGGAGTCTTTGGCATCTCTTGAGAGAGAAATTGGAAAAGTTGTTGGGGACACCAATGTTATTGAAAACAGCGATGTTTGCACAGAGTCGGTGAGTGTTTCTTTTGAGCCCATGCTCAGGGGCAATGCAAATCTCATGCAAAATGTGAACTTTGGGAAGTGAGGTCCAGCAAATGAACAGGATGTGTTTTGCTGATGGTAAATTAAGGCTTGATGAAACTTCCTATCCTACAACTTGTCAGGGTGGTGTCCTGGAGCTGTATCCCAAGGGCGCGGACATCTTTCCAAGCAGCAGGAGTTCTGCTGTCATCTGGATTGTGACCTGTTTCCTGTAGCTCAAATTTGTAAGGAGGAAGGGGAGAGATTCTGGACATCAGATCTCTCCTTACAAAGGGTTGTTGGTTTGAGCAAAAGTGGGAAGAGTCTGGGGAAGATCCCCAAACTTGCCCTTTCGAGAAGGGAGGCTAAATAAATCTGCTGATTTCTAAGTGAGTTTAAAATGTTAACTGTTGTTTGCTCTGACATCTGTAAAGCCAATGAAGGAAGGCAGTGTTGCATGCCCTGTAACCCCAACGTGATGTCACTTGCCAGAACATTGACCCTTCTGGTCCTCTGCAGCTGTGGGCAAGAGCCCGTCCCTAGCTGCTGGTATGTGCCCGAATTCAACTTCAGCTGGTCCTGGCTCACTAGAAGTGGTCCAGCAGCAAAATGTTACTAACCTGAGCTTTAGTAAGCAACAGACTTGAGCATTGCCTTGTGCTGTAGGTAGGCAGCTCTCCAGATTGATGGTGTTTTTATATCCTCCAGTACTGGCATTGCAGTTGCAGGGTGTGGAATTGGGTGTACTCCGTCTGGGGTGGCCTGTTTTCATGCTTGCATGTGACTTGCCTGAGCCTGTGGGTTACTCTTAGCACAGCTGATTGCTGAACTGCTTTGTGTAGCTGGTACCCAGAGTGCTGGCCCTAAAAAGACATCACCTGTACAAGTGGTTGAGTTGTGGCTTTGTAACTGGGCTTCTCTGTCTCTGGAAATGAGAGCTTTCACACCAGCTTCAAAATAGTTTCAGAACAGCCTTCCAGAAGGCAGTTGGGAAGAGAAAGGCTAAAGCAGATGCCTGCCCAGCACGTTTTACATAGCTGAATGGTGTCAGTGGAACTCATTACCCGTTTTCCTCTGATGGATAGAGTGGAAGGAAATGCTGTCATTTGAGGGGGAGAGGAACACTTGCTGATAGGACAAATAATTTATATTGACTCCTTTTAGCTGCTGAGAATAAGTACCTTCATCAGCTGCGAGAGGAAGCTAGGAGTCCTCTGAGGAGTACGGTAGAAAAGCCTTTGCCTCTGTAGTCATTAGCAGAAGTGAAACTGCTTTTCCAGAGTGCTCGCTCATGGATGCTGATCAACCCCTGTGTTGTGGGCTCACTATGTCTGAGCCAGAGGTGCAGCTGGGCCTGTGAGACCACGGATGTCTAAATGCGGTGAGCTGCTTTCCTGGGAGGGATGGTAGGTCTGCCGAGCCCTCTCCTGTGTTGCCAGCAGGAGACCAGACCGGTGACGGTGACAACTGGGTGCTCTGTGTCCCTGTCTGCAGCAGGCTGGAGAAGAAAAGCCATCCTCAAACCAGTGCCAAACTGCTTGCTCTCTGCTATGCCTCTGTGGCTTACCCAAGTGGTCTAAGTCAGAACAGCGATGTGGCGTTTTGTGGCTGGTGACGCTGGTGAGCCCTCCTGAGCCGAGCGTCACCGCTGTGCCCTGCGGTGGCCCGGGTATGCTAGTTTGATTTAATTGCTTTAGCCTTACCTTGCATGGCCCCTCTGGCTCGTGCATTGCTCTGCTGTAGCTGCGTGGGCACGTTGTGGAACCCTAACCAGGTTTCCTCCAGAATATCCATCGTTTTATTCTGAAGAGGAGTGTGGAAAAACAGTCCTAATAAACCTGTAATTAAGCCTTCGTTAGTAAAAATGCGTTAATTGTCTAAACAGTGCTCTTGACAGGTAGCTATAGGCAGAGGCGGGAATGAGAACATTATCTTCTTCTCTAAGCCCTTTTTGCTGCTTTTTTTTTTTGAAGGGGAAAAAAAAAGCAGCTGTCTCCCCAGAAACCTAAAAACTTAGCTTAAAATAGCTCTCAGATTAAAAAAAAGTCTTCCAGCCACTTCCACCTAGCAACAGTGTCTTTTTTTTTTTAAGAAGGACCTGAAAACACATGCTCAAAAATGAGCATATTTGTTCCTTCTGGGTACTGGAACCAACCCACAAAATTGAGAAATGATGCTTGCGTAAACCCTCAAACATATTCTGTGTGTTTTCTTTAGACTCCTTTCCTATTTAAAAATAGACCATTTTGTTTTTCTAATCAGCTTCCTTGTCACTTATGGGACTAGATGATGTCTAAAGGGTGCCTTTTAGTATGCTTTAAGGAAGTCATTTATATTCAGCAGCTGGCTTAGGCAATAAACTTATTTTGAGTCTTATATGAAATCTAATGTGCTTTCCTCTAAATCTCAGTGTAAAACACTCCATCATTGAAAACTGGGAATG
The DNA here is from genome assembly GCF_964289735.1 of Phaethon aethereus. NCBI lineage: Eukaryota > Metazoa > Chordata > Aves > Phaethontiformes > Phaethontidae > Phaethon > Phaethon aethereus. The sequence goes on from NC_138579.1 coordinate 5,301,849, forward strand.
CTGTACATGTAAACCATGGTGGAGGGGAATCTGTCAGTTCAGCGCCTCTCAGAGGGCACATCCGAATTGCAGACATAGTCCCGAGGTCTTCTAGACCCCTGCTTATCCATGGGATGTTTGGGAGTGTGCATAAACTTCAGGGATCTTAACTGCAGAGGGGAAAGTTTGTCATAGCTACTAGGGTAATTAGGTATTCCCCACTGCCATCCTCTTCCTCTCTTCATCCTCATACCCCAAAGACATGGTTTCCCCCGAGTCCTGGAGAGTGTGGTGCTGGGGCACAGCAACGACTGCTCTAGGCAGCTTTGCACTTCTGGGTTAGCAGAAGCTGCAGCATGTCTGTGCTGAGCCCAAATCCATTGGTAGCTGGTCAGGATTAGCCCCAAGAGGATTGGAGATGTGTCTGTAATTCATGAGTAAATACTGCCCAAGATTAGTGAAGCTGCAAAACAGAAGGGAGAGGAGGCAAGTAAGGAAGAGGAGAGCTCCTCCTTGATGAAAGCTGAGAGTGAATTGAGAGGCTCCTTCATTGCTTCTGCTCGTGATGGTTTCTACGCTAATGCACATACACTTCCATACCCAGCGCTGTCGGGCGGCGCTGCGATTCATTCATTTGCTGGGATGCTAATTGCATTTGCCTTTCCACTTTCATCAATCTGTATGAGATTGCTAAGCGAAGTCTCAGTCTTGACAGACCTGGTTTTCTACTATAATAAGGGTAAAATAGGTTAAGGCTACTCTAATACAGACTCACAATTATTTTTGTACAGTAGAAAAATGCTTACCAGTTGCATTTAAGAGCTTAGCAATATATTGCTTTGTTCTCTTGCCTCAGCCCAGAGTAGTTTCTGTAATGGTGCAGGTGGTTGAGTTTGATTTACTGCCCGCTCTGCGTTACAGCAAGTCTAGCAGCATTTCCAGCCAAATGGGAGCTGGGAAAGTGGCCTTCTCTGAACTCGCTCTAATTTCCCTGAATCTCTAGGGAGAGATTTGCAACAGCATTATGCATCAGTCTCATTCCGTTAGTAAAACCGCTTTCAGTTGGAGCGGAGGTGGCCGATGCTGAGCACTTGTGAACCCCTCTGTGCTCATGTTCAGAACTGGATACTTCTGTTATACTTCTGACATCAAGGCAGATTTGCTTATTTTTATCTCTTAAATTGCAAGGGAAAGCTCTCCTACAGGTTAGCTGGATGTCCATCTTTGGAGCTGAATACAGGGTAGTAATGTGTGTTTTGGATGTGGAGTTCATCATATGTCTCTGGAGGGGCTAATCAATAAAGGTAATAAAACAGGGATTATAGTGTGGTTAGCTCAGCAGGACTGACTTTGGGGAGGAGAGCAGGCAAAAAGGGAAGAGGCTGTTTTGAGTTGTGACACTTCCCTATTAATAAACTGTTGAACTCCATTAAAACAAAAAAAAGCGCACTTATTTTTGTTTAAAAAAGCAGGCTCAGCATTTTCATTCCAGAGCAAGAAATCGGTTTTCTAGCTCTTGATAGCTTGCTTTCTTCTGTTTCTCTGTGTTGACTGGTGCTTAGACTGCTTTGTGAAGCCCTCATCCAAGTCTGGGTGTCACTGGCAAGCAGGAAATTTGCCGGGGCTCAGAGCAGAGGGTGAACCCGTGGGATTGCTGGTGGGCAGCAGCCCACGTCCCGAGTCTGAACAGGAGCGCCGGTGCTGTGTTGTGGGTGGGGAAAGGTGTGTATCTCCAGCCAGCTGTTTCAAATGGTTTCCCAGCTGGAGCTGCCTTGTGCTTGGGTATTACATACTGCTGAGGACACCATCCCCAGTACTGACCAAGTCCTTGGTGGTCCAGCAGCCTTGTTGTTACAGCTGCAGGGGTCAGAAGTCATCCCTTCCACTGGGTACACTGTCACTGTGCTTAGCAGCCCCTGTAGTAAAGTACATGCTCTTGTCTGCGTTGGGTTTTCAGCCAGGCTTGTGGGGATGTGGGTTCATAACTTCTGAGGCCGGATCAGCTGTGGTTATGAGCACAATTCCTGGAAGCAGTGACTCAGGCAGGGAGGGTGGGAGCTGGAGGTCAGCGATGCTCTCACTGGTGTTCGGCGTGTGCAGGTAATTCCCTGGAATAGGCTTCTTGACTTTGAACCGTGTTCTCTTTAAACGTGGCCATAACCCTCGGACTTACAGGAATTGTTCCCATTTGCGCAAGGAGTTGTAACTTTATATGGAGGATCTAATTCTAGGCTTTCTTGGTAATTAGATTGTAAATGACTTTTTTAATGATTTTTTTTTTTCCCCTTCTTCCAGGATTTGACTGATAAAAGACTAAATGTGGTGATGAATCTTAACCAGGATGTAGGTCATCTCAAGAAGCTGCTTGTGTCAGTAAGCCAAATGCTGTCAAAGGGACGAGAACACTACCAGCTAGTAGGTAGGTGTGGCTAGGGGCCATCTAGTTGAACTGAGTGGCTGTCAGGAAGGACACTGGTCTGATGGTGGGACCCTGTTCAGATTTAACAAGTCAGGTGTCAAAATCTGAAACTGTCTATGTGCAATTCATCAAAACCTTCTAGTAGGCACTGGATTTGTTCCTCTCCGGATCCATACTTCACTTATCTGGGTCTAATCTCACATCCCCATGTCCTTCTCTGGGCATGTAACTGTCCCTCCCTCCGGATACCTGCCACATCACGCAGCAGGTTTCCCAAAGCTTTGTTCTCCCACTGCCTGTGCCATGTTTCCCTTGCCCCAGCTACACAATCAGAACGTCTACACTTCCATGCTCCGATGCTTTGGGATGGAGGATATAAAGTAACCCACTGGGCTTTCACTGAGTTAACAGCAACAACTTGCTGTGGTCACGGGGATATGAATATCTGAAGCATCAGTCTGGCATGAACTCTTCATCCAATTATAGACACAGGAACAAGGCTTTTATTTTAATATACAGCCAACTAGGAAAACTGGGCCTTTGTGGTTGACTGCATCATGCTGGTAAACCATTCAAGAAGTTGACCCAAAGTTAGCTAATGCTTGGATAAACCCGAGGCACTAAACTTTCTCAGGAAGCTGATGCGGCTTGTGGGCCTCTGCTAGATGTTCTGTGAGCTGGGTCTGAAGGCGGGTTGTGAGCTGTTCAGTATGGGAGGCAGCAAAGCCTTGGCACTGAACAAGCTGCTTCAAGAAGTGTCGGAACTCCCTCTCCTCTGAGGATGGGGACTCGCTCTTTTCCTAATTAGGTGTAATTTTTTTTTATGCTCCTGCCTCTGTAATACTGCGTGGGCAGCAGAGCTGGCGTTGAGTGCTGGTAGCAGGGTGTTCACAGTGGGGTGAGCCCAGTCTCATGGGATGGGCTTGGTGCACGTGGGAGGAAGGTGCTTCCCACACCTTGGCCTCTGCTCTGGGAGGCTGTTCATGCTCAGCCTCCACCACCCCAGCTTGCTCCTCTGGGCTTCATCACGGGCCGATGCTAACGAGGCGGCTGAAGCACCGGCGAGGCGTGGATTTGCTTGCACGCTGCCCATTGGAAACTGCTTGGCTGACATGGCATTTTGTGTTTCTCTTGCAGAATGAAGTCACGGGGGAATCGTTAATTTGAGGATAGCAGAAGGCATTGTATTATATTTTGCCAAATTAAAGCCTTATTTATGTTTTCACCCTTTCTACTTCGTCAGAAACACTGAACAGAGTTTTGTCTTTTCTAATCCTTGTTAGACTACTGATTTAAAGAAAAAACCCAACTCTGTAGACACCTCCAGAGTTTAGTTTTATAATAAAAACAAACCTGTTTGGATAATTAGACCTTTACATTCCTGGAGAGACAGTAAACACATAATCTTTTATCTTATTTTGCTCAATAAAACTTGTTCAGAAAACTCCAATGTGGTAAAGTCAGCAATGGGATATAACATTTTAATACTGATGTTGTACACTGTTTTACTTAATTACATTTTTGGGATTAGCTGCCTCTGACTTCAACCTCAAGTAAACACTCCGTTTTTTTTTTTTTGGTTGCTAATGTAATCAGTTTTTGTAATGGTGTCAGCAAATAAAGGGATGCTATTATTCGAGGTGTTCCTGCTCTCTTCTTTTAACTGAGTGTGGATGACTTGGGTGATATTTCCACCTTTCTCTTCCCTAAAATGAGCATCAGGCTGCGCTCGGTGTGCTTGTGTTTGGGCAGAGGAGGAGGCACAAGCTTGAAAAGAGGCAAACTGGTGTGCTTGCAAATTTAAGAGCAAGTCTTCCTTTTAAAGAAAAGGTACTAAGGTTATACCCCACCCCCAACCAAGAAATCCCTAGCAAACCATTGTGCGAACTGTGGTTCCATGTTGTGTATCGTCTTTGGGAAAAATCAGGGAGTACAAGGGGGAATAATAGGTAGAAACATTGGCTTGTGAAGGCAAAGCCAGCTTTCATGGGCGCATCAGCCAAGCCTGCCTGACCACCAGCAGAGCCCAGAGTATCTCTATTTGCCCTGGACCTGCCTCTGGGGTGGCAGTCTGTGGTGGAAGGAGCTTTGTGGGAGTTTGGATGCTCTGTTACTGGGAACAAATCTGGGTAGGATCTTTGGGACAGGGTTTCTTCTGGGGCTATGGAGAGATCAGGTGGATCTCCTCTGCTTTGGGTTTTTAAGTGTGTCTTAGAGGAACCCTTCAACTCTGTGGGGGCTTCTTCAATAAGCAAGGCTAGGTGTTGCAGAGTTCTTGACGACGCGATCATCTGAGGGAAGGCAACAAAACAGTTGGGAGCCAAAGTGAATTAATTGTAGAGGTAAAGTATTTCAAACTGCTCACCCTGAGCTTTTCACTCTTGCCTTTGTGGGATTTTTTTGTTAATATTTCAGTCCTTCATCACCCATGCCCTTGACTGGACAGGCAGTGAAGAAGTTTCTTATGTAGACTCAGTCGTTTCCTGGGTGATGCAAGTCCTGTTGAGAGCTATGAAATAGCTCAGAAGAGGGAAAGAAAACTGAAAAACCTGCATTTCTGTACAAAAGCTGCCCTTAGGTTTCAACTGTGTAGCCATTAAGCTGTCATGTTCCTTGGAGATGTTACTTCATTGAGTAAAAACCCAAATGTCTTTAGTCTACCTCTTTTTTTTAGATGCTTTGAAGTAGAAAGTGTTTCTAGTGCCAGGGACATCCCCTGCAACTAGATGTAAGGAAAATGTGAGCCCTGGAGGGTCTCTGCACTTGCTCAGGTCATGGTCAGAGGCTGATCCTTTGGCAGATGTCTTGGACGCCTATTTTTTTTTTGAGTAAGTAGCAGCTTCATAGATCCATGCAGGTTTGACTGTTTTGAAACTACTTAGGAACGTAACCCACAAGATTTAGCGATGGTAGCCTGGGCTGGGGGTGTTGTGGCGTTGCTCTGACTTCAGTCCTGCCCATCTGGAAAGTCCCCATGGCCATCACAGCTGGAAAGCTGCTCTTCTTTGGAGCTGTCACTTCCTAAAATACATGGTTGTGGAGGCAGTGCTGGCTGTGGTGGTTGTGCTGGAGAGCAGACCTGAGTTTCTGCTATCATACCTGCTTTCTGGTGTGCAGTTGGCTAGAAGCTCAACCTTCACCTGTATCAGATACTCTCCTTTGGCTCCTCTGCATCTGGGTCTCAGCTGTGTCTTTTGCTCCTCTCCTTTCCCCTTACGGATGAGGGCAATGAACAGCAGGGAATCTTCACAAGGAGCTGTTTCCCATTCTCCTCAAGCTCACCAGATACCCATTCTCCCAGTATCTGTGGGTAACACAGATGTGTGCATACGCGTTGCTGGTTGGGGAGCATGCAGGTGGGCACCAGTGAATTCCCTCCGTGGTGGGCCTCCTTCCCTGTGTTGAGTGGGGCAGTTGCTTTGCAAGAGCCTGGGAAAGCTGGTGGTAGGTGACTTGCAGGTTGCCCAGGTACCGAGTGGAGCAGGGTTGATTCACCTGTACCTGTATCTGGAGGCAGCCCGCTCCTCCCCAGCACGGTGTTGTGAAGGCAGAGCGCGTTGCGTTCACCCTGCTTCCCTCTCCAACAGCTCGGCTGGAGCTTGGCACAGGTAATGTCCCGATGAAAACTGGGGTCTCCAGGTAAAGTGACTTCCCCTTTTCCGCCAAAAAGATGGCTTTGCAAATGCTGATGGTGTCACACCCAAGGAAGAAACACTCCTGGAAGGGATAGCTGTGCCTGAAGGGCGTCTGGATGCGACCTTGGGAGGGGCAAAGGCAGGTGAGCGTGGAGATGGAAACCTGGCCATGTCTCCAGGCTCTTGACTCACTGTTGGGTTAAGCTGTGGAGCAGGGGGTGGAGGTGCTGCTGCAGTGCTTAGTTTAAAAGAGGAGAGATTTGCAGTGTCATTCCCTTCCTCTCTTGGCAGAAATCCTCCCAGGAGAGGATGTCAGACCTTTCATTTTGAAATTTAAGTGCAGGTTTTTATTTTGCTTTAGGAGATGTACAGAGGTGTTAAAGGCGGCTGTGAAAAGATCCCCTGAAAAGCTCAGCTGAGCAAACCCCAGTCTGTGCTCTGAAGGGTGAGGAGAGGTGAGGATGGCTCCCCAGGAGCAGTGGGAAGGGGGATGGATGCTGTTTCATCTCAGTGTCCTCTCCAGCCCTTGACAGCCCTGCTGCTGGCAGTCGCCTCAGATTTGGAAGGCTTTAGCTTGCTGATTTGGTCAGTTAAGAAATCCCTCCCGCTCTGAGCATCTGCTGACATAAAATGTGAAGACCAAAAAAAAAAAAAACCACCAACCCCTGAAAAACCAGCTGATTCATCAATGCAGAGGTAGAGCTGGTGCTCGGCGTGTTTTCCCAGCCCGCCCCGAGCCCCTGGTTCTCCGCAGAGCTTCAGCCCTCGGTCTCCAGCCAGGCCGGGAGCCGCAGCCGCGGCGGGAGGCAGCTGGGCCCCTGCCCGCGCTAGAGGGAGACAATAGCCAACGGATGGAGATGCTGTTCTTGGAAAGAAGCCCAAACCGGGATGTTCAGATGCCGGCAGTGGATTTGTGCCTTTTTTTAATTGTGGGTTTGTTTGGTTTTTTTTTAATTGCAAAGCCCGGACGATTTGCCGTAGCTGTGCGCCGTAAGCGGCGCGCGACGCGGCGCTGGCTGTCGAGTGGCGTTGAGCCGAATTCACACCCAGACAGCTTCCCCTGCTTGCTGCTCTCAGTCAGCCCCTTCAACACGGAAACGAGAGGCGCAGGGGAAGGCGCGGCGTGCTCTCTTTGCTCTTGCCGAAGTTGTGCTGCCTCTTCTCCATCCCCGAGCAGGACCCTGCCGCCTTTCCCGGCTGTGCCCGGCGGACGTGAGCAGTAAGGTGTTCCGCCGGCCTCCGCTGTTGGGTTTTCTTGGGCAATGACTCGCTCGGCCATTTAGTACTCTGATGAAAAAAGAAATCTCACGCGGCTTTCATTCAGCCTCAAATTTTGCCGCAAAACCCCGTTGCAGTGACGCGGCTGTGCCTTCCCCCCGGGGCCGCTGGTGCCGTGGGGCGCGCGGTGGTCTATGCCCCCGTGTGCCCCTCGCTCGGTGCGTGACCTTGGCCGCCTTCTGCAGCGCTGTTTGCAGCCGGCTGTGAATGTCCCTGAATCATTTGGTGGTCACCGAGGCTCTTGCCAGGCTGGTTTTGGCAGGGCTCTGCCTTCGGCCTCGGAGGGTGGGGTTATACTGGGGGGTCGTGGTGGAAGCTGGGAGGGGGGAGAGCTGCTGCTGGCCGGGTGGGAGTTCCTGAGGGAGCACCCGGAAGGTGAAAAACGCCATTTCTGCCTGTGGTGTTGGCTTCAATATCGTGGCTAAACTTAACCGGGATGCTGAGTAAGGAGGCAATCCAACCCCAGGGTAGGGGTGGACATCAGGCAGGAGCTTCCCTTCGTTGCTTGGACCCTTTGATGTACTCAGAATTGTTTGGTTAAACATAATCGTCCGGCAAACTCTTCTCCCTGGGTCCAGGGCAGGCCTGTGCCCTGGCTGGAGAGGGAAAGTCCTGGGGAGAAGGAGCCTCTGGTAACACTACAGGATGCGAATTCTCCAAAAGCTTTGGGCTGAAACGGAGATCGCTCGAGGGCTGGAAAAGCAGTGGTGGTCTTTCACCTCCATGTGGAGACCTCGCTTGCCCTGACAAGCCTCCGTGGATCCCACCTCAGCCCTGGCCGGGCCCCGCTGCTGCCGTGTCCCGGGGGGAGTGACGGGCGAGGGGTGCTCCTTGGGGGGGAGGTTTAGCCAAGCGCCTTCAGTGAGTGGTGTCTTTTGGTTGTGGGGGTTTTTTTGGTGGGGTTTTTTTTTTCCCCTCATCATGGAGGACATCTTCTCCCTCCCAGACTTGGTTAAAATAAGGCTGGACCAGCTTCCTGACGGTACGAATTGTGCTGGTTTTGCAGAGAGCTCTGCCTGTTGCAGGGGCAGGACTAGAGACGAGGGGTGGCCTCAGCCAGCTGCAACTTCATCGGGATGTTCCCTGCAAGACTCCACCTAAGCATATGGGTCAGCAAGGGCCTGGAGGAGTTTCCTATGTGAGAGACCGGGAGCACAGGAACAACCCGTGGGGACACCGAGACTTGCTCGGCTATTGCTGGCGGAGCTCACTCGTGGTGTGTCCCCGTCCAACGCCCGCTTCTCCTCGTTCCCAGCCACCAGCCGTTCCCCCGAGCCAAGCCCGTGTTGCCGAGCCAGTGACAAAACCCTCGTGAGGGGCAGGTGTCGCAGGCATCCCTGGTCTCAGCAGCTGGGAAAGCAGTCGTTCCAGGCTGATGGAATTCTTTTTTTTCCCCCAAAACTCTGTCTTCTCTAAACCAGGAAGAAAACAAAATTGCAGTCAGGACCAAAGAACTCACCCGTGTGTTTTTTACTCCACGGTGCGGCTCTCTTTTAATGAAAAGTCAACTGAAAACAATTATAAGTGAAAAATGACTCTGCCAAAACACCTAAACCACCCCCAACCCTTCAAAAGATTGAATTCCTCTTCTTCCGTTGGAAGAGGAAGAAAAAAGTTATGTTTATTTTTTTTCCTTCATGTCTGATGTCCTTTCTAGGAAAGAAAAGAAGACATCTTCTTTCTGAAACACCTGCAGTGACGATTTATAACAGCTTTTTCTAAACAACCTGAACGCTCCAGCCATCAGCATTTTCCTCCTTAAGCCGCTCTCCACCATTCACAGGGATGAGGGATGTCCTGCCACCCCCAGCCTTGGCCGGGCAGCTCCTGCTGCTGCGGGTCAGCGCCGGCGTGCGGTGTTGCGGCACTTCACCCCCCCTTCAGCAGACGTCCGGGAGAAACCGTGGCCCTTCTGGGGTGGATCTGGTGGGATGTGACTCAGATTTGAACAAAAGACTGATTGTTTTTGCTATTTTATTTTGGTTTTGCAAGCATATATTTGGGAAGGTCCTGAGGTCCCTGCTCGAAGGGAGCATGTTTTGATCTCCCCTGCGCTTGGGCTGGGTGCAGGTTGTGCTTCCAGCTGGTGCCTCCACAGTGCGACCCGCACGTGGTTCCTCGATGGCTGTTTTCAGCTTCCTGCGGGGACGTTTCTGTTTTTTGGAACGGTTGCACCTAAAAATACATCTTCAGGCTCCTTGGGGAAGCTGGCTCTGCATCGCTGAGGAGCTAATTAAACTGGGGGGCAACGCAGGCCCTCGAGCGGGGCCTGTTCCATGTTGCTGAAGATGGTTTTTTCCTCCTTTTTGCACTGATCCACGTTGTTCTCGCACCGCGCGGGCAAGGGCCAGAGGTTTACCTTTCCTCTGCGGGAAGGACAGGCGCTCGGGCATTAACGCTTGCTTTTGTGTAGCTCCAGCTCCACCCAAACCCCTAAACTTCCACCTGAGCCCCGCGGATGCGGGATGGGGGCCAGGCAAACGGCTTAAGGCTTTAGGCTAATAAATTGCATCCTGTTAATTTCTAGAGATCTGGAGTTAGTACCCAGCTCAGATGGGCCCAGGGGTCCTGGTGGGCTTTTGCTCTCCGGGCTGGCCCTCAGCAGATAGACACCATCAAATACAGCCATGGGTCCCGTTCATATCGCTGTGGGACCAAAAGCCACGAGATGGATCGAGACCCGGGGGGAGGTTCATGGGCTTTGCTCTCACAGAATCACTCGGTTGGAAAGGACCTTCAAGATCATCAAATCCAACCATTAATCCAGCGCCACCATGTCCCCTAAACCATGTCTTGAAGCGCCACATCCACACGTTTTTTGAACACTTCCAGAGATGGCGACTCCACCACCTCCCTGGGCAGCCTGTTCCAATGCCTGACCACCCTCTCAGAGAAGAAATTTTTCCTAATATCCAATCTAAACCTCCCCTGGCGCAACTTGAGGCCATTTCCTCTTGACCTATCGCTAGTTACTTGGGAGAAGAGACCAACACCCTCGTCGCCACAACCCCCTTTCAGGTAGTTGTAGAGAGCAATGAGGTCTCCTCTCAGCCTCCTCTTCTCCAGACTAAACACCCCCAGTTCCCTCAGCCGCTCCTCATCAAACTTGTGCTCCAGACCCCTCACCAGCTCCGTTGCCCTTCTCTGGACACGCTCCAGCACCTCAATGTCCTTCTTGTAGTGAGGGGCCCAACACTGAACACAGGATTTGAGGTGTCACCTCACCAGTGCTGAGTACAGGGGCACAATCACCTCCCTACTCCTGCTGGCCACACTAGTGCTGATACAGGCCAGGATGCTGTTGGCCTTCTTGGCCACCTGGGCACACTGCCGGCTCAGTGATGTTCTCGCAGCACCCGTTTGGGTAAAACACCCGTCACCCCCTCAACCAGCCTTAAAGTGCGCAGAAGAAACAGCCTGAGACCGTCTCAAAGCTTATATTGAGAGCCAGCCCTGTTTTTGCAGTACGTTAATGCCGCCTTGAAGGTCTGATCTCTTGCTTAAGCAAATAGGCTTGTCCTAACCCAACCCTATTGAAAACAACCTGAGCTGAATCAGGCGCTGGGATATAATTCTTTAAAATCAATAAATATTTCTGGAGCAGAGGGTGTGGGTTCGTATCAGCAACGCCGGCCCTGGCTGGTCATTATCAATTCCATGGATGCAGTTGTAAATTGGCTGAGGACGCACAACAGCCGACATGACAAGTGCTGCTTCCCCCGCAGCCTCGCTGAGACGCTTTGCTGGTTCTTCAGCAAGTCTGAACGGGACCACCAGCCTCCACCCCGTCGCTAGACGTGGCAAAAAACAGTTGTTTTGCAAGCTGCCCAGTCTATGTCCTTTGTCCCTGGTGTTATAAAGCTCTGTACGGCAGGACTTTGACTCCTGAACAGTAAGTTGTCTCCTGTGGGATGTTTTTCCTAAATCTCCAGCTCTTGGGCTCCTGTGACAGAGTGATAATCTTGGATTAAGGAGACTGCAACCTGATGGCTGCATGGACAGCAGCGGGATCTGTCTCCGTGCCCAACCCAGCAGGGTATTTCGTTACCGTAGGCTTCACGTTCCCCCAGCTGAAGTAAGGAGAAACGGATACCTTTCTCCTCTCAAAGCGCTTTTGATACCTGATGAGGAAAGAGCAGCAAGAGCAAGATGTTACTGGTGTGTGGGGAGAATCCAACCCCTCTCTTCAATAAGTGTTTGTAGGGAAAAACCCTGAAAATGTGACTCTCGGGGAAGGCAAACTTCTATATTTGCATGTGTGTGTGTATATGTGTATAACAAATATTTGATTTATTATTTATATTTTAGATATATATACACGCACACACCCCATCTCCTCTTTCTCCCTACTTGCCGTATTTGGGGGTTTTTGGCCGGTCTGTTTGCAGCGTTACGTAACCAGTGTCTCGCTTCCTTTCGGAAGCTGAAGCAATTTCATCCTTTATAGCTGGGTAAAGGGGCAAATCCTACGGGGCTGAGACCAGGAGAGGGTCCCACCACGACTGTCTGTTGAGCACGTCTTGCCCCCGCTGGGGCTCTGGTCTGATCTGGGACAGATGTGGCACTTGGGGGCATGGTTTCGTGGGACCCGGCAGTGTTATGTTTATGGCTGGACTCGATGATCTTAAAGGTCTTTTCCAACCTGAATGAGTCTATACACATACGTATATGGACGATGCATACGTGTATATATATGATGTATATGTGTATTTAACCCGTAAGGCTAGGAGCGCTAGTTCCTAACTTCCAGTTAACATGCCCCAAGGGTGGCTAAATCCAAGCATGTTTTTTTTTCTTACATTTGGCTTAATATCCGTGTTACAGGCTCACCTTTTACTGCCTAAATCCACGTTTCAGGATCAGCCTGTGCTGTTGTCTCGGCTCTCCTGGCCCCGCAGCCAGCAAGAGGCTGCCATAACAGTGACCGGCGTTAACGCGGGGGCTACTCTTAATTACGGCCCCTTTTGCCTTTTCCAGTTGTTTCGGTAACGAAGAGAGAGGTTTTCCTCATCAACAGCTGGCCCAGGGCAGAGATGCATCATGACACGGAGCCCGAGTTGGGGGCTGCTCCAGCACGTGCCTCTGCGGAGCCCGTTTCGGGGGGCTAGACCATGCTGCTGCTCGTAAGCAGGGTCGTCCCCCCGTCCTCTTGGTTTGGGATGCTGCTGTGGGGGAGGCGGGGGGCTGGGACATCACTTTCATGGGGGCGGCGATGTGGCTGCTGGTGTGGTCCGAGTCTGCACCCAAGGGCGAAGCCAGTGGGCGCAGGTGATGCCCTGAGAGCTTTTGCCCCATCGCTGCTGACCTTGGGGAGCGGCACGCGTCCTTCGTGGCTGCAGGGATGGGGTTTTTGCTCCATCTTTGGTTTTTTGTTTTTTTTTTTTTTTCTTTTTTTCTCCTCTCGTAGGCAAAGAGGGAGCGAGCCTGCAGGGGAAGGATTGCCTCCTGTTCTCCATTTCTGAGGACGCTTGGCAGTGGAGGAGGAGGTGGCGATGGAAATGAGTCATCCGTCTAGCGGAGCGCTTCTCCCCTTCAGCGCTGCTCCCACGCGAGAAGGTGGTGGGTCTCCTCCTTCCTCATCAGGGGAAACAATAAAGCTGTCGTAGCCCCTTGTCTCCTGCAGCGTGAAGCCCCGGTTGCTTTCAGAGATGCCTTCAGTGAGAGCAGGTTGGGACCCTTCGGTGGGGGAACCGTGGCCCTTCAGTGCCATTGCACATCTCTCAGCCCTGGGGGGATTTGTGGTTTTGTGCTTCACCTCAGGGGGGAAAAAAAAAAGTGCTTTTCAGGCAGAGTGAGAACCAAAGCCCTCCAAGCCTCTTGCCCGGTCTCCAGTGGCCACCAGCACAGGACAGAGCTCCGGGGCAGGGATGTAGCAATGTTCTCCCAAAGCTGGTGATTGTCAGCACAGGATTTCCTTAGCCATATGTCGTTTCCATGTGTTTAGTAACCATCCATGGGCTTACCCAGTCCCCCCTGGAGCCCACCTGACTTTGGAGCTCCTCGCCTCAGGACACCACCAGTTAAACACCTGCACTTGTAGGGACTCATCACTAAATCCTATACAACTGCCGGTCCTGTGTTTGCAACCCCGAATGCAAACAAAGCTCTTAAAGCCTGCAAGATTTGTTCCAGAAATTCCTGGCGTGTTATAGCAGCTCCCGGGAACCGATTTTGTATTTAGTACAAATGTTTCCCCGGCCCCTGTGAGCAGAAGGCGAGCGAAAGACTCATGCAGCAGCTGCTGATGCCACAGGTGATTTTACCCCCAGATTTGGCAGCTCTGAGCAATTTTCCCCACGCCAGGGTTTGATCTGGGTGAGTGGGTGCTGCTCTTTTCCCTGGTGGGAGCTGGGTTCGGATGCTGGGTTCTGGATCCTGGGCGTTTCAAGCAGATTGTTATTAGCAGACACCAAGAAATCAGATTTACCATCTTTTCAGGGCTCATGTGTGCTGCTTCAGTCAGTTGTCCCAGCGATTATAGGTGTCGGGTGAAGCAGCAAAGCCCGGTGGCTTTTAGGAAGCTGCTGGAGAGCCCTCCAAAGGGCTGCACATGGGGGGAGAGATGCAATGGGACAGGCGATGCTGCAGCTGGTCCGACGACGCTTGGCTTTGGGAGAAGCTGAGCCTGTTCCTTCATGGTCCTTCGTGTCTTCAGGACAAGTGGTTGTCACGCAAGGGTTTTGGGGAGAGAAGCCTTTCAGAGGTTGGGGAAGCATGGAAGAGGGCAGGGGCTAGAATGGGAGGCTGGCGGCGGGTTCAGGTGGTGCAGTAGTCCGGTTTGGACTCGGGAAGGGACGTACGGTGGGTGTCTGTCCTGCCACGCATGGGAGCAGTGAGGGGGCACATTGCCCTTCCTTCCAGTGCCGGCCGGCAGTGGTTTTTCTTGACCCCATCCCGGAATTTGGTAGCACCTTGCGGTTGGCGCCCGGCTGCGAGCCGTGGCAGCGACGTCCCCCGTGCGAGAGAGAAGGGGGAGGCGGAGCGGTACGGAGGGCTCTGCGGAGGGACGGGGGCTGCAAGGAGGCTCGACAGAAACAAGAGTCACGCACAAACCCAGCGAGCCCAGCTGCCTTCTCGCTCGGGACACTGCAAGGGATGCTCCTGGCTGTTGTTTTTCTTCGATTTTTCTCAGGAGCTTCTTTGGTGTAACCCCAGTCCTGTAAAGACGACGTGTGAACCCTCAGTGATGGCTTCTCTCATTCAGCTTAGCCCTAAACTTCCCCGAGATGTGAGCGGGTGCCTCCCACCTTTACCCTCACGGCCCTTGTTTTGGGCAGCGGTACGTGCCTCCTCCATGGGTGGAGGTACGTGCCACCTCCAGGTGCCCTCCTGGGGCTCTGCTCCTGGTGGGTGGCAGCTGGAGCCAATGATTTTTTTTCTCCTGCTGTTTTGTGGGGTCAGGGGACGGGGCGAGGTGGGGCTAAGGGGAATCAGCAGAGAATGGGCACAGGGGGTCTCGGTCCTGCCCTCTCGTGGTCTGCACAGAGGGTCAAGACAAGGGATGTGGCTGCCGAGGGGCAGGAGCAATGTCTGGGGCGGGTGTCTGCTTTGCTGCATCAGGGTGATGCTGGGGACATCCAGTCCTCCTCCTCCTCCTCCTCCTCTTGCACCACGGAGCTGCCTCCTTCCACATTCAGGTCTCTGCTCCCGTCCCAAACACCGGTGAGAGCAGAAGCTTTATCGGCAGGACCTGTTGCGCTTTGGTGCGTGAAAACAACTGGTGCAAACACCCTACGGGAGGTTGCTCTGAATCCAGGGTCCTCGGTGACAACTGGAGCCTGACCCCGCTCCCACCCTCCTCGAGGTCTGCAGGAACCGGCATCTGCCTGTGCCCGGTGCCATCCAGGCTGCTTTTTGCCTCCCGTGTGAGGGGGGGGTGACCTTGTCGGTGACATTTTGGGGTTAAAAAGAAACTCCCCGCCCACCCGCACGTGGCTGAGCCCATCAGTGCCGTGAGAGCGTGGGCCACAGCGACCCGCTCCCCGCGGGTCCATGAGCTCACAGCTCTTCCTCTGGCCCCGGTACCCACTGGCCCTTCGGCTCTGTTGTGCCAGGGGAGGTCAGTGCTGATATTAATCTCCAGATTTTTTTTTTTTGGCTATTTCTAAAGTGTAGCTTGAACTAAGAAGCCTATTGTAGCAAATAGTAGGCTGCTTGTGTGGTATCCTTGAATAGGAGGGGTGTTATCCTGTCCCCATGACAACGAGCATTTGAATTAAGAGCCATCTACTCCGAACAATTTGCCATCACATGGTGCAGAGGAAACACTTTGAAACCCTTGTAGTCTTTTCAATAGACTTGATTGTTACCGTCTCCCAAACTTAATCATTAACGGGGGTCTGCAACAGATAATTACTGTGCTTTGCATTTTTCTGCGCCGCGCATGACCGGCGCAGTCCCAGGGACGCAGGTCGCCGTTAGCGCTTTCTCCTTTTTGAGAAGGTGGATGAGAGAAGCGGGTGATGGACTTTGGCCGCCCTGAAAAATTTGGGCAGCGGCCCCGCGCGCTAAGGGATGGGTGGTTCGTAGGAGGGGAGGCTGAGCCCTGCTCGGAGGCGGTGTCCATGGGAGTGCCCACGTAGCGCATGGCACTTTCTTTCCTTCCCCAGAAATACCCACCCCGTTGCCATGTTTCCTTGACCGTGCAGCAGCCATAAACGAGGCGTTTAAAACACGTCCTAATGCGTTGCCTCGTTGTAGGGCTCCGTGGGGGACAGCTGGGCACCGACTGCACTACTCCACGCCTGGAAGAGCCAGCCCTGCGATGGCAACGCCGGCGGCTCCAACGCGACGACGAGGGCAATATTACTGACATGTAAATAACCGGTTTGGGGGTTTTTTGGTGTTTTTTTTTTTTGCTAATGACAGGCGAGGGGACAGTCATTTTGCATCCCATGAAAGAACCCGTGGGGCTATCCCAGCAGGACCCAAGTTGCCCGGGTGCAGTGCTCTTCCCCCAGCCACCATGGCCTGGCGAGAGCATCAGTGCCACGCTGGTTGAGCCGACGGGCTCCCAGCGGCGCGGCCGGCAGGCAGGCAGCGGCCGGCTGCGGTGGAGGTGCCCCCTTGTCCCACATTAATACGATTTGCATTGTGTGGGAGCAGGTGGTAACAACCTCATTTGCAATTTCTGTGCCTGCCACATGTCCGTTCGGAAATGGCACGTTTTAACGGGGTGTTAAAATAGACAGGGCCTGGCCGGCGGGCTTGCTGCCATGAAAAGAAACCTTCTTGCAGCCAGAAACAGGCTTCAAAAAGCCTCGCACACCTTCAAAACGTGCTCGTGTGGATACGCCGTTCCCGTCCCTCCTCGGCCAAGGCAAGCGACGCTCGGGGGCAGCCCGGACTCTGCGGGTCAATAACGCAATCGCAGCCTCGTACGCCGCCATCCATCAAGTGACATGATTACGTCTCCGCCGGCTGTCGGGTATAATGGAAATTATGTCAGTGATAGAAGTGTTTGGAGGATTCATTTCTTCTGCCTTCGGAAATAAATACCTTGCTCCTCCCCGCGTTTACGGGGAGTCAGGGATAGTGTTATCCCATGCCAATGCTTTTTTTTGGTTAATGCTATCGTTTGATTAAGGGAGGTTTGTGTTTGATTTGGGGTTTAGGAGGGGAAGACCGATGACTCTTCAGCTGCAGGGGTGCTGCGGGGAGGCAGCGCCGGGGGTGGGCACCCTGCCGGGTCCCGCTGCAGGTCCCTGCCCGCAACTGCCGCGAGGTTTCCCTGGGAAATCTTCTCCCAGTCTTTCCCTTGGGGAAGAAAGTTTTCCTTGCCTTTGGAAAAGTCTCGGAGAAGAGATGGGGAATAAATACAGGATGGAGCCATCCTGCCACCTCTAGAGCAGTGGGGAGAGCGAGGCTGGGGCTTGCTCCCTTACTGCCAGATGTTTAGAGCAGGAGAGCTGATTTCGGCCCAGGAGATGATGGAAGTCAGAGGAATGATTTCCCCAGGAGCTGCCTCTTGGTCTGTAATTTATTAAAGCCTTGCTCCTGCTACGGGCTGAGCAGTCTCCCTTCGTGCCAAGCCCCTGTGAAGGCTCAGCCCGCCGGCTCGAGAGGATGGAGGGCTGGACGGCGGGTTCGCCCATGCCCATGCGCCCACCTCTGGAGGCTGCAGAACATCTCGGTACATGAAAAAGGGGGAGCGACGTGGGGAGATGGAGGTTGTGAAGGGCTTTACAAGCAATAAAACATTAATGGCAAAGTGCTGGCATGGAAGCAAAGATATTATTCCTCCAACGGGGGCCCGACTGCGGTTGTTTTGTGTGTTTGAGTGAAGAACAATGTGGTTTTACTAGAACACTTCAAAAAGGAAGCAGGGGCACTGCCGAACGCCCAGACAACACAGACAGCGGCTTTTTAGATGCAATCGCCTAATTTTACAGCTCTTTTGTTCTCCACTCCTAAAGATCTGCTGTTCCTTTTATTTTTGAATGGAAAGCATAGAAGGAAATCGGGGGGGGGGAAAAAAACTGAAGAAAAAAAAGCCAAAACAGCTTCCTTGCAAGAAGCGTTTTAGACGGGAGCAAACCCTCCGCGTCCTTCGTTGTGAGTGGTGGGTCGGTGGGACCACAGCCGGCTCACCGTCCCCGAGGATGCTGCCTGCTGGACCTGAGCTGGCTTATTTATTTAGTGCCGGACATGAGCTGGCTTATTGATTTATCTCGAGCAGCAGGTATCTGTTGGGTCGGGATGGTGCTGCTGGGCTGCCACCCGGGGCAGAGGAGCTGACGTGAGCCTGAGCCCCGCGGAAGCAACCAGCCGCACACTTGGTGTTTGCAGGGCTCAGCGCTGCCTTTCTCGCCGTGCTGGACCCCTGTGCTGACTTGTGATTTTTGGTTTTCTTGTGCAGAGGGAGGCTGAGTTGCCTTATCTTTAAGCTGTGATGGAGCATCAAATGGAGCATCGGGTCCAGGGGCACTGGAGGAAGTGCTTGCGCTCTGCGCATGGTGTGTTCTTGCCTGTCATGTAAGCACTGTTTTTTGGGGGTTTTTTTTGTTTTTTTTTCTAAAATAGAGGTGTTTTGTCCATTCAGGATGCAAAACCCTTGTGGGATTTGCAGAGGGATGGAGACCTGAATGTATGGTGTGCTGGGGCTGGAGCAGTGGGTGCGTGGGGAGTGGGCCAAGAGGGGAGGACCAGCGGGGCCGAGGAAGGCGAGGAATGATGGTGCTGCCTGCCTTAGGGATACTCCACACCAACCTCTGCAAACGGACCTGGGTGGCGTTGGCCCTTGGGGTGGGTGGATGGGCCAGGGCAAAAATTGCCCCTGGCTCCCTGGCCCAATTTCCCGTTGGATTTGCCGTTGGATCTTGCCTACAATAAAATCCCCCAAAGCTGGAAAAGGCAGATTGCCATGCAGTGATGGGTTTCTTATCAGGCAGGGTCAGCCCATAGGCAAAAACGTGTTCCTCTCCAGGTTGGTGTTGCCCATAAATGATGATATTTCTGCTTATTTGCAGAAACCGGAACAGAAAGACCTTTGCTCCCACCATCTCCCAGTTCTGCCAACGCGCTAATCGATGGTGACCCCACAAAGGCTTTGATACTACGGACTGACGCCAAACTTCTGTTGCCCCTTTTTTATGCAGCCGAGGTGCTGCAGGGAGGTGGTGGCAGCCCTGGGGGAGCAGCACCGGCCACAGCACCGGTTATTCGGGGGAGGAGAGCGCAGTGGGCATCGGATGTGAGTGCATTTGTTTCGGTGGATGGAGGCTGGTACCGTTATCCTGGGGGAGCTGGGCGGCCAGCGGCGTCTCAGGTGAGAGGCTGCTGTGCGCTGGAGCTGGTCCCCAGTGTGATGCTGTCACGCCATTTGGAAATCTTCCCGGAGCTCAGAGGCTGGCGTAGGCTGAATTTCATCCTCTAGTGTCAGGGCTGGGGGAAGGGACCTGAAACTGTGTGGCAGAAGGAGATGTGGGGATGGGGTACTGGTGGCTCGTTTTGGCTGAGCGAGCTGGGATGTCTATGCACATCACTTGGCTGGGAAGAGAAGGTCCTGGGGTGACCCTACTGGTACCCAGAGAGGGGTCCTGGGTGTAGCTGGTGCTCCCAATCTGCTGGAGATGCATCCCCATGTCTCCATCTCTCCCGTCCCTCCTTGTAGGGAGGAGAGGACCCAGATGAGCCAGCTCCTCCTCTTCCTCTGCATGGGCTCTGCAAAGCAGGGTTTGCTCCATCAGCCGTGTTTCGGGAGCAGTGGGGTCTCGGGGACAGCAGTGCAGATGCAACGTTGGGCTCAGTAGCCAAGGGGCAGGGCTTTCGGCACAGGGCCAGCCAGTACTTGAGCCTGTAGCTGGTGACCAGTAGCTCTGGGGGCCTCAGGTTTTTGGCTGACATCTTGCTTCTCCCTCAGCTCCATCCCTGGAGCATCTCCCTTTCCCTGTTCCCAGCTGATGAGCCCCAACACCTCGTTTCTTAATAACCTTCGTTATGCCACCCCAAGGTCGTGTTTGCTGGCGGCGGCTCTGGGAGCTGCTCCCCTCCCCTCTCCCCTCCCTGGGCAGGGACCAGCCTTGCAGCTATGCAGGGCTTTACAAGAGCCACCGATTATCACAGCCACAGCCGCCGCGAGGGCTGAGATGAACAAGTCCAGGCAGCGGCACACGGTTAGGAAGGGACGGTGGGAATGAGCCAGGGAGGTCACGGCAGCCAGACACGGATAGGGGTTAACGTGGCTTAGTTTCCAAGCCGGCACTTGAAAATGAGAGGGCAAAGGGACAGGGACCGTGTGTTTCCTTTTAGCGTAAGAGTGTGAGGATTCGGGGCATCTTGCTTGTGCAAACCTGCAGATGGGCTGTCCTGGCTGGGGAGGGGAGTGAAAGCAGCTTCCTGCTCTGGGTGGGGGGCAGAGGGGGAATTTAGGCACAGCAGAGTGTGGGGCAGTGATTTATGGCGCCGGTAGGAATACTGCTATTGTGCTCTTCCTTTGGGGCTGAGTTTTTGGGCACTGGCAGAGATTGGGTCTGCACCCACATGGACCTTTGGTCTCACCCTTAAACCTTTCTTTGGGTCCAGCCCTAAATATGCAAGGAGGGAAGAGCAATGGGTCTGATGCCACCCATGCAGGACTGCTCCCCAGAGCACTATTTTGGGGTGAGAAGGGACAGAGGAGGTCTCTCACCCCTCCTCGGGGCAATGTGTCAGGCTGGAGGGAGGTTGCTCAAGACCAGTGGGAGAAGTCAGGGTTGCAAACCCTTCCAGGGCTTCACCTGAGCCGGGCGCTGGAGACGAGGGTTTGGCTGGGAAGCGGGACCAGATCCCTGGTTCTGGGTCTACCTCCATGCCGCAACCGCCTCCTCTGCTGCTTTGGGCTCTCTGGTGCGGAGGACGGGCTCGCGTACCGTGGCAGCGTGAGCACAGAAATTCTCCCTGCAGCTATGCACAAATCGCCCAGCCTCTGGCCAGGCTTCTGCTATGCAATTCAAAGCTTTTGCCAGTGAGGGGCTTAATTAACTCCGGCTTTCTAGGGTTATACCCACACGTGTATGTTTTGCAGCTGGGTCTTTCTGTTAGGTTGGCTGGAGTTTCGCCCTGGCTGCAAGAAATTCCTTGTGGGACTTGCTTGGGTCACGGCAGCATTTCACTTGGCTGGTGCTTCTGGGCTGGTGGGACAACTACAAACTGTGTGACTGAAGCATTTCCATGGGGGGAATGTGAATTCAATGGGGATGAAGTATTTTAGGGTCTTGAAAACCATAAACCAAGACGATGGCGATCCCACCACTCCCTGAACAACCTGGACCAGCGCTGTAGTGAAGGAAAGTCTCAGTTTGAGCCCTGTCTGTCCTGCCCATCTTCTGTCCAGCCTCTACTGAATCACCTTCACCTTTAGTCCTTCCTGTCTTGAGATTTTCAATGCCCCAGCCCTGCAGTTTTCATGCTGTTTGAAGGTGTCTAGTGGAAGGGAGTGGATTTTGGGTGGGCTGTATTAGGGCCACAAAGCTGCTCCTGGAAATACTCGGCTCTTCCTTGCTTTCATGGCCCCCAATAGCTTTAACAGGCTCAGTTAAACACAAACACTCTTTTCCCCTTCAGCTGCTGTTTTGTGGCAGCTGGGGACTTTTGGGGGTTTGAAACAGATACCCTTGGGAAGAGCTGTAACCTGTTGACCTCAAGGGGATGCAGCTAACGTGCATGGAGCACCCTGCCACCGGCAGCTGCGGGAAGGCGTTAACCGGGGTCAGCAGCCTCGTGTTTTTCTTTTTTCCCCCAGCTGATAAGGAAAAGGAAGTTGATATTTGTGTCCCTGCAACAGCCTCATTAAATAGGAAAATAACAAACGGAAAAATAACACGTTTTCAAAGGTATCCCTCTTTCCTGAAGCTACAAATTAATCGCTTGGGCTGCCTCTTCTGCCACGCAAGAGCAAGCATTGCTCATCTATTTTGTAGGAATGTGGCTTTTCCCTGGTGAACGGGCTCACCACACACCCCAGCAACACCCTGGCACCACTTGGCGACTGGTGCTATCTATCTGCTCTAAAAAATTGATGGTGGGATGGGTGCAACTGGGGAGCAAACAGTCTGTGCTGGCCATTGCCCTTTGTCTGTGCCCCACAGCTTCCTCCTCATCTCTCCCCATTCTGCAAACCCCAGCTGAGCTAAACGCACTTAGATCTCCCTTTTTTGTTGGTGTGGGGTTGTTTTTTTTGGGGGGGGTTACAAGATGTAAAGTTTAATGAGATTTGTGGGATCCCCAGCCCAATGTCGCTCACCCCTCCCTCTGTCCCCTGAGCCCCAGGCAGCTCCTCTGGCTAATCCTTCCTACGGGGCTTCATCAGTGGGGCCAAACTCTGCCATTGCTTGCAAGACTGCAGATGCACATGAGTGATGGTGCTTGCTTGGGTCACTCTGGATTTACCCCACAGCAACTGAAAACTGACAGTAAACCGTGGCCCTGGCAGCTGGAGTAACCCCCTTTGACCTTGCAGGTGTCTTTGGACTTATGGCCACCAACCACCAGAGGAGGAGCCCCCCTGGATACCTGCATGTAAATCTTGGTGTTTGGCTCATCCCATCGATGAATCCATTCAGGATTCATCTTTCACTGACTCATTTTGCACCTCTATCTCAGGACGAGGTGAGCTGTGCCCTGCCAGCACCCGTTTCCTCTGGGCCAGGCGTGGCCTTGGTGGCCAACATTGGGGCAGAAGTCTGCCTTGGATGAGCTTGGTCCCACCTGGATGACTGCAGGGAGGTCCCTGGACTCACTGATATGAGATTGCTGAGATTAACGCAGATGTCCTCCTGAAGGTAGAGCTGAAGCTGTGCTCGGAAGGGTACTTGGGTGAGGGTCATTGGCATTGGGTGCCCAAATTTCTCTAAAGCAAACCCTGGGAGCCTGTGTGGTTTGTGCAAAACATGGCCCTGTCCCTCTGTGCTCTGGCGAGCGGTGGCTTGTTGATGCCTCCCCCAGACTGCACAAGCTGATGAGGTTTTGTATCTAAAATTTGCAACCGTGCGGAAATGAGAAATGAGAATTGCTGATGCCGGCACCGTGGGGGTTGTTAGCATCCTCCCAGGAGGAGGCACTTCTTTTCAGCTGGCCACCTCGACAATCTCATTATTATCTGCACGCGACAGATAAATGAGCGTTTCCACGTAGTCAAAGCAAGTATTGATTACGGCCCGGGAACCGGCTGATCAATGCGGTGCTGTTTTTCCCTGGTTGGACGCGTAGGGCTGCCCGGCTGAAGGCTGTCCCACGCGCTCGGGGACTTTCCCCATCGTTCACGGTCATACGCATTCAGACAATAAAGGTCTATTATATTGTCTTAATGTGGGGCCAATCTGGGAATTAATGGGGATATTTGGAAGCACCTTAGCTGCTCGCACTGATACAAGGACCTGAGTTTCCTCTCCTAATCCTCCCCCAGGCAAGTAGGATCTCCCACAGGTCCCCGCGCTGGATAATGTGCATAAGCTGGTTACAGTGAATTTGCATGAATAAGCAGGCAATTTTGCTCAGGCTGAATGCAACTTCATTAAGGCCCGGCGATAATTTGAGCTTGCTTATTTGCCTGTCCTTTGAACCCTGGGAAGGAAGATTTCGAGCAACAATTGACTTTGTGTTTCGGGTTGTGGGGACCTCTCCAGCTCCCAGGCAAAATTTGCCCCTCCAAAAATGTCTTTTCCTCTTTGCTTCTCTCCACAGTCGCTCTGTTCAGGTGAATAATTATTGTGGAAAGTTTTATTTGTGTAAAAAGGTTAACCTTGCTCACAGGCGAGGGAACAAACTGCTGGCTGGCTGCGGAGTGGCATGCAATGAATTAACGGCAGCTCCCGGCCCGGGAGCTCAGCGCCGTGGGCTGGCCCAACCAAACCCTGCCCGGGAATCAAACTGAGCTGGGACGGATCCCTGCCGGTGGGGCGGCCGCTGCGGGGCAGCCAGTGGCATTGGGATGGGGCTGCTGGAGGTGGAAATGGGCCAGGGAGTAGTGGGAGGCAGGGGATGAGCATCTGTGCTTGGGTGGGCGCTGAAGGGGAGCGGGGGGACGGGGGGTGCCTGGAAAAGCTTTCCCACCTGGTCCTATGCGCTGGTGGAAAGGAGCTGTGCAACTGCAAAAAATGAGAGGCTTTTTTGGAAGTGAGAGAGGAGAGGGAGGGAGGGGACCCCTGAGGGGAGGGAGGGCGCAGCGGGCAGGGTGAGCTCGGGACGCTGGGGACAAATTCAGCTCCCTGCAGAACCGCAAGCAGAGGGTGGACGGCTCTTGCCTGGCTGATGCTGTATCCACCGCGTTGCTCTCCCGGCTGTTTTGGTGCAGCCAGGCGTTGCATTTCCCCCGGCAGCGGGGCTGCACGTCCCCAGGATTAATTAGCTGTCAACGGACGGGTGGGCTTTGCTCGACCGCTGCGTCGCCCAGCCGCGCCGGGGCTGCTGGCTTGGGACGGGTGCCTTTACGTTGCTCAAACCTGTGCTCGAACGCGAGCATCCACGTTGGGTCGGCAAAGCACCGATCGGGGTCGGGGGAGACGTCGGTGATTTACCTGGGCAGAAGCAGCATTGCATAAACAGAGCAGAAGGTACCGTCTGCTTTGGCAACGTTAGCAAGGGCTCATTCCTGCAGAAGAAAATGCGTCACACCGTGCCCAAACTGGCCTGGTGCGTAACGCGATGATGGCTTTCGGCCTTGCACCCAGCCTTCCAAACCTCCAGCCAAGGAGGTGCCTCCACACGACTGCTGGGTAGTGTCCTGGCACGAGCAGGGACAGAAGCACCTATTTAATTTTCAGATGCAGCTCAGTCACTTAAGGCAAAGGCTCTTTTCCTCCCAGGCTCTTGGGTACATGTTCTTGCATATACCATATGTATCAGCAGCTCTTTTTGGGCAAATTATTGCGTTTTGCATTAAGAGCAGGCGTTGAGCCTTGTTTTTAAGAGGTTCAGGATGACTCTTAGACCCAAGCACATCCTGTTTTGACCAGGCACTGGCAAAATGTCCATGAAGCTGCTCCCAGGAGGAGATTGCCCGTGCTTTCCCTGCCTCTGAGACAGCTCTGGCCAAATAGGTGTCAAGAACCACGGGGCCTGTAGAAAAATCTCAAGCTAAGTGACAAAACCCAGGTTTCTGGCTAAAATGACCACGTGCAGAGCTGCTGCACAGCTTGAGGGGGGCAGAATAAGTGTCCTTCTTCCCCTTAGCCCAGCTCAGCAGTGCCTGAGCCCACGTACATCATCCTACATGTTTACACCAAAATCTGTGGCTGGTGCCCGACGTAGCGCTGAAAGCAGCAGACTTCCTCCAGTCTATCCCTGGCGTAAGCACAATCAGGATTTTGGCCCAAATCAGGGAAAAGCTAGAGGAATTTTTAGGGGGCAGCCTGGATCTCCTGAGGGTCTGTCCTTGCAGTGGAAGCTGCTTAACCAGCTGTTTCGCACATCTGCAAGGCTTGCCTGAGCTGAGAAGACTCATAGAATCATTTAGAATCACAGAATGATTTAGGTTGGAAAAGACCTTTAAGATCATCGAGTCCAACCGTAAAGAAAGGCTGGAGCTTGTCCTCATTTACCCCAGTGTGACGCTGTGTGGGCACCGGTGGCTTCCGAGCCACCTCAGTGGCTCCAGCAGCGGGGCGGTGGCAGGAGATGGGATGTCCAATGCTGGTAGGAGCATCAAGCATGGGAGAATCGGGTTTGGGTTGGCCAGGTGTCTTTGTTTTGGGGGTGCCCAGCGAAGACAGGGAGCTGGGAGGAGGCGGAGGGCAGGGCTGTGCCGGGAGCCCGGCTCCCATCTGGCTGCCTTATCAAGCCCCGCACAGCCCCGCGTGTCACATTGGGATGTAAATCGCATTAATTGAATTCACTTTGGCTGCGCTTTTGGGAGCAGACAACGACCGAGTCAAAATCTCATTTACATACTGATAAGACACAGTTGAAAAATGATGCCTTCTAATGAATAAAATGTGTGTAACTGGTCCAGCTTGATATTAGCATTAAAGTGTTAATCACTTTGGCATACAAGTTTATAGTGCTGAGTAAATTTGCCTTCAAAGGGTCCTGAAACAGAAATCTATGTTTCTGGACTGCCATAGCAACATAGAGACATCTTCATTGTATTTCTTGGTCAGAAAGCAGGTGCCAGCTTCTAATTAAAGCCTAATTTGCAATTTGTGTCCTATTCACTGTTTTCATGGGAACTTTGATGGCTGATATAGCGGTAAGCAATAACCAGCAGCAAGACTTGAAAGCAGTAATGGAAATTCATCCCCCCCTGGGGCTGCCGGGCTGAGCCAGCACAGGAGAGGGAAGGGGCCAGGGACTTGTTGTGACGGGTGTCCCTCATCCGGGAGGCTGCTCGCAGCGAGGGAAGATGAAAATCAGTGCGAGAGAGCTGATGCCAGCCGCTCAGGGGCCGGTAGTTGTCCTGCTCCAGCCTCCTCAGGGCAGGGCAGCTCTGGCCCTCCCTCTTTGAAGACAGATGGAAAAGGCTTCTTCCAAACTCCCAATTAAAGGATGCAGATTAACAATGCCCATGGAGGTCTCTTGTTGCACATGTTCTCCAGCCTGCCTGCTGACCTGCAGTGTCTCATGCTTTCCAGTCTTCCCCCTGCCACCTATCCATCTCCTCTTCCTGCTTCTAATTACAGGCTTACGAGCTCTTGACAGCACTAACATCAAGGGTAATTAGCAGCAGCAGGTCAGCTGGTCCATGGACCCATGCCCGTGGAGGAGTAGTGTCCTGCTGGAGCTGGCTGCCCTGGGAGCGGCGTATTTTGAGGCACGTGGAGATGGAGGGCCAGCACCCATCTGTAAGAGGGGTGCGTGTCGCTGGGGATAAAGCGATGCTGCTCTCCCAGGGCTGTGTTTGCTTCTGCTGGCTGGGGGTTTGGAAAGGGACCTGAGGGGGCTGGGGCTCGGGTCCCAGTGAAATTCAATGCTGCTTCAGATTCTTTTCAATATTGCAGCCTTGGGTGCTGGCTGGGGAGCTGCGCCTTCCAAAAAGTTCAGCCCAGAGGGTGGGGAGTGCTGCTGCACCAGTGGCCAGCAGAGCTGGAGCGGGTCTGCTGAGCCACAGGGTCTTCTGACAGAATCTTTGGGTTGGAAGGGACCTTCAAAGGCCATCGAGTCCAACCCCCCTGCCATGAGCAGGGACATCTTCAACTCGATCAGGTCGCTCAGAGCCCCGTCCAGCCTGACCTGGAATCTGTCCAGGGATGGGGCATCTACTACCTCTCTGTGCCAGGATTTCACCACCCTCGTTGTGAAAAATTTCTTCCGTAGATCTAGTCTGAATCTGCCCTCTTTTAGTTTAAAACCGTTACCCCTTGTCCTATCGCTACAGGCCCTGCTGAAAAGTCTGTCCCCATCTTTCTTCTAAGCTATTCCCCAGCTGCAGACGCTGCATGCTTGCAAATCCTGGCTGTGCCAGGCTTTCCGTGGCCCAGCCCACGGGACCCCAGCCCCACTCCTTGCACCACTGAAAGTGGGGTGAAATCCCCTTGGTGCGCTTCGCACCATCCATCAGCTTGTTGTTGGGTTTGTTACTGGTAATCATTTGTGTGGCAGCAGATTCAAGGGTCAGTGGTCACACCAGGGCTTGCTGAAGGACCACGGGGGTCTCTGCCTCGACAAGGGGGCAGTTGGCACAGTTGGACCTGGCAAAAGGGAGACCCAGGATGGGGTTTTGGTCTGGATATGCCAACAGACTGTTCTCAGTAAGAATTTTTGCATGTGCAACAGGAATGTGCCACCACGTTAGGTTGGTGCCATGGGATGACTGGGAACAAGCTAACAGGGAAGATGTCACACTGTGCTGTGTCTTTCAAGAGTGAACTATACACACACACACAATCACAGATCACACCAATGCTGGTGGGGAGAGACGTGTGGGGGTCTGCAATGTGACCTGCTGCTCAAAATGGGATTTTGCTGATTCCTGGCGTGTAGCTGAGCCCTGAAAACCCCCGGAGAGGGAGATGCCACCCTGGGCCCATGCTCCAAAGCTGCACCACCCTCTAGCAAAGAAGTTTTTCCATGCCTCTCTGCAGGCTGCTCCTTCCCACCTCAGCTCAGATTTTCAGCTGTGATAAATCAGCACAGCTCCACCAAAGCCAATTTTACACCAGCTGAGGCTCTAACTCCCAGTACTCAACCTTCTGGCTCTCTCCTTCCGCTGAATTCGTTCCCTCCGTAGACACTGTAGGGTACGTGCTTGTTAAAGTCCTATAATCCATCGTGAAGTGTTGCTTTTACAGCAAAAAAAAAAAAAAGATGGCTTAACCCAGGCTTCACTGTGTGCTGCTCCAGGAGGTGACGTTTCAAGTGCATCACACACATGGCCGAATGGGATAGCAAATGTTGCATCCGTCTGCCCTCAGCCCCGTCACTCCCCTGCAGCACCTTGCAGGAGACCTGGTCGTAGATGAGACCTGTCCCCTTGGCTTATCTCCTGCAACCAGGAGTGGCACCACCAGCCTCGACCGCCCCTGAGAGCTGGTGCTGGGGTGGTGGGATGGTGCCAGCAGGAGCCTGGGTGATGCTCTGTGCTCATGTCAAGCTTTCTGGTTTAGGCTGAGCGCCCCGGCAGCAGTTAGAAATTACAAATTAGAAATACAGGTGAAGATGGGAAGTGAAGGGATTTGCACAGAGCTACCTGATGCTGCCCTGTGGGTGAACCCCTAACTAATGGTACAGAAAAAAAGGGGGACGTATGTGTAGCGGTTTATGTGACCTAGGATTTCAGGTGATAGTTTTCTATTCGGTGTTATTTCTTCCACCACATGGAGCTATGCTGATGTCTTTGCTGGGAGCCCTTTCTAACCAGTGAGCCCTTTTCTTGCTGTGTAAAAATCATCCTGGGCTAATGCACGTGCACAGACAGACATATACACATATATACACATCACACATCCTAAAGCCAGGCTGAAAACCCCAACAAATGGGGGTGGCACACTCAGATGTTTGACCAAATCAACAGAATAAATCCGGAATGTCTGAGAGAAATGGGGGGGGAAAAAAAAAAGAAAAAGAAACCCACCTAAAACTTTGCTCACGTAACAGGAAAAGAATAGCTTGGGGCTCTGTCCACCTATTTCTATCAGTGAGTGGAAAATACTCTGCTCCAGGAATCCGCCTCTTTCCTGCCTGCTGGGGGATGTAGATGCAAGTGCTCCCCGCCGGGAATATCCTGTTTACCCAAACCCCCGCGACCCACCCTGCTTCCCACCGGCAAGCTGCACGTTCCAACAAGCATCGCTACCATTCGAGTGACATCTCCTAGGGAGCTGAAATAGTTGTCTTAATAAAGAATTGATTAATATAAGGCTTTTTGGCAAGGTACTGGCAGGATAAGAGGTTTAAGAAATCGCTGCAGCCCCTAGAGCAGGAGCACCCGCTCTTGGCGAGTGGGGTGGTGGCATCCAGCGGCTGTGATGGCTTCTCTGAACCCAGCACCTCCTCTCCATTCCCCTCTGGGTGATGCCCCAGGAACTGTTGCATCTTTTCCTGCCAGGTAATTCCCCAGAGCTCGGTTCAAACCCTCACGGGAACATGTTTGCTTCAGTACATGCTGGAATTGCCTTAAAACACCTGGCTTTAAGCCTTCTTGGCTTTGTGTGGCATTATGCACCTAAGTCAGTTAGGCCATTAAAAAGCTCTTCCCAAAGGGCTTAGCGCTGATTCCCATCACTGGGGGCAGTCCGGAGAGCGCGCGAGCGAGGGACAGCAGCTCGCAATCGAGACGGAGGAGTTACTTGGCTCCTGGGGTTTCTGCCAGCTGGAATTACGGCTTGTTCTAGCCCAAACATCCCTAACCACATGATAAATATTATCAGTGTTATTAAAATATTTTACTGGAGCCAGAAATGTTTGAAAAACCTGTTATAGCACTAAGCTAAGCATTTTAATGCGGAGTTAGGAACAGGCGCTCTCTGTTTTTAGCACAAACTGGGTGATTTTTTTAATTCCTTAAAGCAATTTGCCATGGATGGGGGATACAGGCCGGTGCACAGCGGACCTAGGCCAGCCATGCCAGAGGGTCCATGGTGGCAGCAGTGGGGTCCTGTGTGGGTCCTTCCCCAGCTCCATGCAGTTTGCATTTTGGATTGAGGCACTTTGCAGGTCTGAACGCAACTGGGAAGGAAAAGGGAGCTGCTGTTTTTTGGGTGTGGAGGGGTACGGCCCTGTGTGGAGGGAGAATATGGCGTCATGGGGTGAAGGCGCAGCATCCAAGACGTGGCCTGTCCCATGGGGCCAAGAGCTGGTACAGCCGTGAATCGTGGCTTCGGCTCATCTTCCCGAAAGCTCAGAGTCAGGAAGGTAGTGCTAGAACACCCATTATGCACAGACTGGAAGACCGTGTTTTCATGGAGCAGTTACTTCCCCCAGCGTTTTGGTGCCTAAACCAGTGTCTGACATCTTGGGATATGTCTCTAGAACACATTACGGGCTCATGACGTCAATTGACAATTAGATCTGACTCGGGTGTACTCAGCCTCTTCTCTTTTTCCGCTGCCAAAACAGAGGCTGTTGACAACGATGGTCGCAGAGACACCAGTGTTTAAGCCACCTGATGAAACGCTTGAGCTGGAAGAAGACCTCCGGAGGGAAATCTTGGGGGTTTTGCTGGCCAGTGCTTCGTGCCGGGGTGCAGCGTGATTTGCCGGCGCAGAGCGGCCGGCGCGGCGCAGCCCCGACCGCTCTCCATAGGCGTGCGCTCGTCTGTCGAGGTCTTTTGTATCTCTCAGCGTAGCAGCTGTCTCCTTGCATGCGGTAAGACGCCTTCCACAAAGGGGCTGGTCTGCAGGCGTGACAAAAGTAACAGTATTGCTCAAGAGCAAATATTTGCAAAATAGAGCAAAACCGACTCCACAGTGGAGCCGTGACTCGCTCGGTTCCTCTTTAGGCTCATGAGGAATAATTGCTGTCTGATGCTGAGTGTGCCGTTCAAAGGCAGATGTCTTGTTTTTGGCTGAAGGGAGAGTATTCGGGAGTGAATGTATGTATACCCTATTAGTTCATATGGAAAAAATTTATTGACTGTTTTCCCTACTATATGACTATAGAAATCACAGAATCACAGAATCACAGAATCACTCGGTTGGAAAGGACCTTCAAGATCATCGAGTCCAACCATTAATCCAGCGCCACCATGTCCCCTAAACCATGTCCTGAAGCGCCACATCCACACGTTTTTCGAACACTTCCAGGGATGGCAACTCCACCACCTCCCTGGGCAGCCTGTTCCAATGCTTGACCACTCTCTCAGTGAAGAAATTTTTCCTAATATCCAATCTAAACCTCCCCTGGCACAGCTTGAGGCCATTTCCTCTCGCCCTATCGCTGGTTACTTGGGAGAAGAGACCAACACCCTCGTCACCACAACCCCCTTTCAGGTAGTTGTAGAGAGCGATAAGGTCTCCCCTCAGCCTCCTCTTCTCCAGACTAAACACCCCCAGTTCCCTCAGCCGCTCCTCATCAGACTTGTGCTCCAGACCCCTCCCCAGCTTCGTTGCCCTTCTCTGGACACGCTCCAGCACCTCAATGTCCTTCTTGTAGTGAGGGGCCCAAAACTGAACACAGTATTCAAGGTGCGGCCTCACCAGTGCCGAGTACAGGGGCACAATCACCTCCCTACTCCTGCTGGCCACACTGTTTCTGATACAGGCCAGGACGCTGTTGGCCTTCTTGGCCACCTGGGCACACTGCCGGCTCATGTTCAGCCGGCTGTCAGCCAGCACCCCCAGGTCCCTTTCCGCTGGGCTGCTCTCCAGCCGCTCCTCCCCAAGCCTGTAGCGTTGCATGGGGTTGTTGTGGCCAAAGTGCAGGACCCGGCACTTGGCCTTATTAAACCTCATACAGTTGACCTCTGCCCATCGATCCAGCCTGTCCAGATCCCTCTGCAGAGCCCTCCTACCCTCCAGCAGATCGACACTCCCACCCAACTTGGTGTCATCTGCAAACTTACTGAGGGAGCACTCGATTCCCTCATCTAGATCATCTATAAAGATATTGAACAAGACCGGCCCCAGAACCGAGCCCTGGGGAACACCGCTTGTGACCGGCTGCCAGCCGGATTTAACACCGTTCACCACAACTCTCTGGGCTCGGCCATCCAGCCAGTTCCTCACCCAGCGAAGAATAAACCCGTCCAAGCCACGAGCCGCCAGTTTCTCCAGGAGAATGCTGTGGGAGACGCTGTCAAAGGCTTTACTAAAGTCCAGGTAGACAACATCCGCAGCCTTTCCTTCATCCACTAGGCGGGTCGCCTGGTCATAGAAGGAGATCAGGTTGGTCAAGCAACAAATAAAACAGACTATCTCCTTTCTATCTGCAAAAGCAATGGTGGGGCATTTCCCACTGCCTGGGAAAGGTTGTCTTAGTCCCTTAAACACCACTTGTCACAGGTGTGTCTTTTAAATACAGGTGAGTGGTGATCTCCGATAGCTTTATCTGTGTCAGATCAAGGGTGATGTTTCACCCAGCATCTGCAAAACCAGCTCCAGGACCAGCTCCAGGCACTGTAGCCGTGACCCAGCTGTATGCTTTTGTTCATGGGGAAAAAAACCAAACTATGTCCTGTGCTACAATCCATGCCTCTGTAAAAAGTTGCACAACATGCCCCGTTTAATTTCACCAAAACACAGCCTGCGACTTTATGAGCTGTTGAATGCAATAGTTTGCTTTCTTCCCTGATAGACCCTGACTGTCTGCTATTTGGACAACTTCTGGATGCTCTTAGCACGTGTCTCACAGTTTTTGCAAGTTTTTGAGCTCTTTCCAGTTAAGGATTCAGATGTGTTAACTAAAGATGTGTTGCACCTTTCAGCTGAGCAAGCTTGTGTAAAGAAATTACTATATCTAAGCAGGAAATCATCTGCTGGCTTGCAAGAAGTTAGCTGGTCTTTGTGAAAAGTGATTTCAGCCACATAGTGAAAAACAATTATAGAATCTTTGGGTTGGAACATGTGTTTTCATGAACGAAAACGTCGGCCAGAGACGGTTCATGTTTGCTGCATTCACTGTGTCATGCCAGGGTGTCCACTGTACGGCCAAACAAGAGCCCCCTCAAGGGGTCAGTGCCAGCTTGGTCAATCCCCGCCACTCCTGGTGATGCTCCCAGCAAACGTAGCAGGATCCTGAATCAAACCATCTAGTGCATTTAAAACTGCATTAGTGCCAGATGCTCCTCCAGCTGCCTCTTCAGTAGGTAAATTCAGTCCATAAATCTCTGCTTAACTCCTGTCCAACCTCTGCTCTACAGTTCCCCATGCAGAAGATGGAGGAAGCTCAACCAGGAGAGAAGACAACATCTGCAGCCTCTCCGAGGTGGGTGCAGCCTGGGGCGGGTGGCTCTAGTCCCAGCGAGGAAAGTAATGTAGAGCTAAGTAAAAGTTATGTCTATTACAAGCTTGGCTGCTTTTTAATTAAAGGGGAGTCCATGTCCTCAGCTACTTGCTGGCGAGTTTTGGGTGACGGTTGACTAGAAATGCAGATTTCCAGCTTTTGTGCTTGAGAGAAAGAGAGAAGATGTGAAACTTTAAACGTGATGGAGCAAATGCGCCTTCCTGTGGGTTTCATCTTCTGCTTGCAAAGGGACCTTTGAATGAGTGGGATGGAGAAGACCAAATACTTCCTGGCTGGAAGAGATCTGTGGGTGGATAGGGAGGGCTCAGCCCATGGCTCGCTGGCCCCATTAGCCATGCTGACGTGGGTGGCACATAGCTTGTCCTGTCTATGCTGATCCCCGCATCTCATCTCAGTCTGGGGTGCAGAAAATTGAGGAAATGTGTCCTTTGCAGATGGATCTCCATTTCCTTCTGGAGTAAGGCAAAGAGGGAGACAGGATCCACGTGAAGTCCTTATGGTGAAGGCAGACCTCTGAGCATGTCTGCGTGGCAAAATCTCCTGGTTTATGTGCTGACGGGGGGATGTGTGCTGGAAGAGCAAAATAGACCTAGCATGCAAATATTTACTCTTCCCTGAGCAGGTTAATAGACACTGTCAGCCTTTGTCTTATTTTATTTAATCCTTCAGTCTGCCTCGGTTCAGGTTTGCTAATTTGGGATGTCTTTTTAAATTTATAGCTGTTTCCTCTCTATCTGTCCAGCTGGAAACACCGTTTCAAAAGCCAGAGGATGGGGTTGCCCCCATCTCGGGCCATGGTCTCCTGCTTGAAAGGTCCCATGTCTCTCCTTGACTGCCCTAAGGTGCAATCCAGTGTTGTGGCAGAAAGGTGTCCTGAAATGTCTGCAACACGCTGGTGAGCTGTGGCTGTGTCCTGGATGGAGGAGGACAGGTCTTGGTGCTGGGGTGGAGCCCGTGGGCTGCACCCATGGACCTCCTGCAGGTTTGCTCTTCTGGAGGCTCTGGCTCACCTCTCTCTGTTCTTCAGTCCTCTGGAGCTTCCTACACCAGCTCCATTCAAGGTGGTAAGTGGTTTTTTTTGTCCCTCCCTTCATTAGTCCTACCCATTTTAAGAGATGTAGGGTCAGATATCTCAGTGCAAAACGGTGGTCAGGGCTGATACCCTGCATTGGCAGAGAGCAAAGAAGTGATGGGGAACACCTCTGTCATATTCAAACTTTGCTGTCCCAAATCAAAGCCCTTTTTTAATGAGAACCCCCAAATTTGCAAGCCCAGATTTAAACTTGCTTTTTTTAAGGTTAGGCAGTAGAACCTACTAAACAGACCTGGAGAGCACAAAGCATGGTCATACAGCTAGAGAAACACCACGGATGCACAGATTTTAGCAGAAATAAGTAAAGGTGAAAGGCTGAGTCTGAATATCCAGACTTTGACGAACACCTCCCGTGTTTGATGTAGAATGTGCTGATTTCTCCCCTAAGTCTGTGGGGAGAACAAATTTGCTTGGTTTTGGTTTCAGTCTGCAGTACTTCTGTTTGGTCTGTTTGCAGAGGGATGGCTAAGGATGCAACATGGGGAAAAGGAAGTCATCAGCCCTCTGTAAAAACCAAGTAAGGGTGGTTTGACTTTCGGTCTTACTTTTGTCTATCAAAGAGACCACATGGTAGAGTGAGCTCTTGTGCCAAGCTGTCCCTAAAACCCAGGTGGGTTTAGATCAGGAGGTTATACTCAGATCAATCCCTGCTTTAGTTTGAACTCCAGGTGTTAGGACCTGGGTTCAGACTCAGCTTTTTCTGAAATTTGGGCAAGTATTTCTGGTTTTGGCTTATTTCCAGTTCTAATGTTGTTTTAGTTGGAGAAGAACTAAGGGTTTGACCCAATGCCCCCTGAAGTCTGATGGAGCTTTGAATTTGCTTGATACCAAGCTGGCCAGTGGACAGCCAGTCTTCCAGCAGATCCAAGCCCAATTCTCCTTTAACCCTCTGTAAAGCCAAGGGAAGAACAGACCTGTGGGCATAGAGCCTTCTCCAGGGGTAGGATTTGGCAAGCTGTAAATAGACAGCAGGTCTAAAGCTGTCCTGGGGCAGCGAGTGATGTTACAGTCACACTCAATAGACTCTGCAGCTGCAATTTCTTTACACACTTTTTTAGGCACTTATATTGTTATCTTGGTGTATTATTCAACACTGACAAACAAAATTCCTTCTTTCCAAGTCACGAGGAGGGCTTAAACTGAAGGACTGTCTCCACTGGAGAGAGACACACTTACAACACATTTTTGTTGCTATAAAACCAGTCTAAAATAATGAGACTCATGAAAGGATATGACCTAAACTATAAAATGCACTTATTAAAGTTGTATGATAAATCAGAGGAGGACACGCTTGCCTCTTCCTAAGGAACTGCACGCAGCCAGACAAGAAATCAAGGCAAGGCAGATTGATTTCTGGTGTGCAGCTCTCTCCCAGCTGGGGGTGAAGAATTAGCACAGGTCAAATTGCTCACAAACCCTCTGTCAAGGAATATATATGTCTAGCCTAAATGTCAGGCTGGAGGAAAGAAAACCTGAGCTCTGTGGTCCTGCTACATCCCAGCATGGGTGATTTCATCAGTTATATCCCTCTTTGCTCTTGCATCTGGATGCTGTACCTTTGCCTCCTTTTTTCCCCTGACAAACCAAGCGATGGGTCTCCAGCAAGATGTCCCACTGCCATGTTAGGTGCCCCAGCCCCAAACTGTCAAGGTCTGCTGCTTAATTTCCACCCGTGTTTCCAACATTGATGTCGGTACATTCAGTCGTGCCTTGAGGGGTATCCAGAAATGCATGAACCAGATTTGGAGGGATTTGGGTATGTAAAGCGGGATGATCTGCGCAAGGTGAGACGGGGCAGCCTGTTAGGGTTTAATTTGATTTTCACCAGTCTCATGCTAAGGTTACGCTCAGCAGACAGGGAACAGGCACCTGTTTGGTGGGCTGGAGGGGACTGGGTGTTGGTGGTGTTAACAGCCCTCTCACCGAGTGATTAACTGCACCAGGAGAAGGTGGGGGAGAAAAAAAAAGAGCTTTTTTTTTATGCTAAAAATATGTTCTCATTCTTCAAATGCTTGGGAATCTTTTTTTAACCCACTCAAATGATTTATTCTTCTGCAAAAGGTCTGACTGGAGGGGAGGCTCCCAGGTTGACTTTCACCAACAGTAAGCTGTAAGGGGGAGCAAAACAAGAAATGCTCTTCAGGAGCTGTGGAATGCTACAGCGCCTGTGACATGACGGCTAAGAGGTGTGAAGTTAAAGCTGTTTGTTCGCAGAGCTGTTGGATGTGGATGGATCAGGCACGTTTTTCTCAAATCCCAGTCCCCAGAACACCAATGAGCTGAACATGAGCCGGCAGTGTGCCCAGGTGGCCAAGAAGGCCAACAGTGTCCTGGCCTGTACCAGCACTAGTGTGGCCAGCAGGAGCAGGGCAGGGATCGTGCCCCTGTACTCGGTGCTGGTGAGGCCGCACCTCAAATCCTGTGTTCAGTGTTGGGCCCCTCACTACAAGAAGGACATTGAGTTGCTGGAGCATGTCCAGAGAAGGGCAACGAAGCTGGGGAGGGGTCTGGAGCACAAGTCTGATGAGGAGCGGCTGAGGGAACTGGGGTTGTTTAGTCTGGAGAAGAGGAGGCTGAGGGGAGCCCTCATTGCTCTCTACAACTACCTGAAAGGGAGTTGTGGTGAGGTGGGTGTTGGTCTCTTCTCCCAGGTAACTGGTGATAGAACGAGAGGAAACGGCCTCAAGTTGTACTAGGGGAGGTTTAGATTGGATATTAGGAAAAATTTCTTCACCAAAAGGTTGCCTGGAAAAGGCTGCCCAGGGAGGTGGTTGAGGCACCATCCCTGGAGGTCTTTAAAAGACATGTAGATGTGGTGCTTGGGGACATGGTTTAGTGGTGGGCTTGGCTGTGCTAGGTTAAGGTTGGACTCGATGATCTTTTCCAATCTTAATGATTCTGTGGTTCTATGATTCTATAAAACATCAGTGAAACGACCCCACGTCCCTGCAAGGGCTGAGGCTGAGCCCTCCCATCCGTGCAGGGCTTATGTCCGGGCTGGTTATGGTGCAGGAGCTGCATCTCCTCCCTTCAATTCCTCACGGCACCAAGACGCCTCTTCTTAGCTGCCAGGTAATTTTCTTTCGGGTAATGCAATAGCGCATGGAGGAGCCTGTTATTTGCCGGTAGCAAGAGACTCAGCAAGCGCTAATTGGACAAATGAGGCTCCAGGGATTTACAAACTAAGCAGATGAATATGCAATTGGGGAAAAAAGGCAAACGAGGCTCTGAGCCACCCTGAAGGGCACCTGGGACAGTGTTTCGCTCCTGAAAGCAAAGGGGCATGTGCTGCCTTTCCCCAGCTGCAGTGGCATTAGGGACCATTCTGTCCAGACAGGTCCTTCCTCCCCTGTAAACCATCTCCCACCGCGGCTTTCACAGGAGCGTCTCTGATGAGCAAATTTGCACAGATCACACCATGCAGCAGGTATTTGGAAATATTTCCCAGGTTTTTGGCATCCTTCCCAGCTCATGTTACCCACAGGGACAGGATGCCATCAGTTCTCAGTGTATGGTACTGTGCTGAGGGGAAGACTTTCTAGCTTTTCACCTGTTCCCAGCCTAAAAGATTCCTTCTAAGAAAGGAGGAGGGAAGGAGGGAAACAACAGAAAAGCAAAGATCATTATAGGAGAAAATTAAGATCCTTCCTTCCTTCCTTCCTTCCTTCCTTCCTTCCTTCCTGGGGCTTAGGGAGGAAGAGGAAGAAAGCAGGAGGAAGAGGAGGAGATGGCAATGATGCTCATCTTGTGTCCCCATGGGTAGCTCATTCTCTGGGGACATGGTTTGATCTCTTTGGTGCTTCATTCTTGCATTCTTTTTGCATCATTTTTGATGCTGCTCCCCGTCTTGGTCTGTGCGGGGAAACAGATTGGACTGTGGTTTCCCAATACCCAAGGCACAAGGCTGTGGAATGGCTTCAGAACATTACTTTTTGACTTCTTCCAGACATAATTCATTACCAGTTCACTTCGCCTTCCTTTACCGCTGCCCTTTCCAGTGACCCCTCCGTAGGGAGGAGCATATATTGCACCACCGTCAAAACACAGCATCTCCTCAAACCGCCAAGTCTCCAGGCACAAGGTCTGCTGTTCTCCATGGCTGGGTCTTGCTCCGTCACCCGGGTACCAAGCTACTGCCGTAAAATGAATAATAAGGTGTTGTGTTCAATCAGTGTTCGGGGCTGAATACTCCTGGTCCTGCAGCACTTGGATGTAACGCTCTCATGTGAATGCCCCCGAGAGGAAGGCCAAGAAATGACTGATGGTGTCGAGTAAGTTATTGCAAGCCCTTCTCGTAGGGAAAAAGTGATCCTTGCTGGAGTTTGGATGATAGATCGCTGCGTTTTTCTGTAGTGCATTAGCACTTGATCTCAGGGGTCAGGACAGAAAACAACCTTCTCCCTCTAATTGACATGCAAAGCTACCTCTGTATATTAATTTGGATTGGGGCTGAACTTTGGAGCAGCAGTGCTGAGATCAGAAAAAATGGAGAGTGGTAAATCTGCAGTAAATTGCTTGGATATTTATAGGCTCTCATATGTGAAACATTTATTTAAAAAAAAATTAAAAATGCTGTAGTCTGTGGGATGGCCTGGCTTTCTGCCGATGGCCAGGGTCAAAAAGTCCACAGTCTAGTCTGGTAGGAGCAGGAAATATGGCATGGCTTGAGCTGCCCAGAGAGCTTACCAGGATGGGAGAGGCGGCTGCCGTCTGTGTTTTCATGGCTTTAAAAATGAATGGGTTGGTTTCACTGCGAGAATGGTCAGTGAGGGGTGGAAATGCTGAGGCTGGAGTTAGGCTGCGTGGTGAATGGGTGATCTCAATGCTCTCCACCTTCTTGTAGTTAGAGCAGAAATTAGCCAGGTGAGACACTGCTTTTAAAATCTGAGAAAAATAGCAATGAAGGGGCTCTTTTTCCACTGTTTGAACCTTTGGTTCCTTCCAGTTAATGTTTTCATGCTCCCTTCTGCAGCTCGGATGGCCAGAAATGTGTTAGAGAAGAAGATGTTTTCTTCACAGGGCTCCAAATGCTGCAGTGCCCACGGAGAAACCACGAGGGCTGGTGTGGCACTGGGCGATGCAGAGGAATGTCCCTTCAGTTTTGGGGAGCACCTCCTTGTTTTTGTGGTACAGCAGGGCTGTAGGTGCTGGAGACCAAAGAAAAGCACCCAAACCCGCGAGACCTGCTGTCACCAATACCTTCTGCTCTGGGGTTTTCACTTGAGATAGGAAAACCCAAAGTGCAAAACTTCCTGCTAAAGGTGAGATGATGATATACAATGTAAAGCAATGATGTGATCACTCTTTTCCTTTAGTCTGCCTTCAAAATTACCCAGCCTTGTAAAGAAAAGCCTTCCAGATCCTCTTTACAAGCCATAAACCTCAGGAACTGTCTGGCTTAATTTTTGCATGACTGAAGAAGCTCTTCATTACATTTTCCAGAATAATTGGAGAAGTCAAAATGAGAAAAACATAATGAAAATGGCTGATGTAAACATAGCTGTATCTTCCTACAGGTCTCTATAGTTAGCTTGCTCTCGTTAATCACCGCTGTATCCAAGGGCTTATGAATTCCAACAATTATTTTCTCCATGTATTTTTCTTGCGGGGAGGACAATGACTAATTGCTGTTGAGCTTCATTACCACTCCCGGACACTGCAGGAGTTAACAACGTGCCTCCAGCCAAGGCTGTGTGCGGGCACAGGCTTGCAGAGGGTGAGTCCATACAAGCGTCTGTTGTCATGAGAAGGGAGAGGACCTTCACCTTTGGGGTTGGGGATGTGCTTGAACCAGGAATCCGGGAGATTTTCACCTTTTGGGGGTGGGAGTATGCTGGAGCTGATCTTGAGGGTGTTATGGATCCTCCTTCAGTCTTCAGAAATGCCCTTTCCATCCAAGACATCTGCAGATGTCCAAGATCTGAAGCGTGGCTGTTTGCTTGCCCTATTTTTCTATTTATGACCTATTTTGCTATTTTTCTCACCCGAGTCACATGCCACTCTGATCACATTGGGTGTCAGATACATCATGAGCTACTGCACAGAAATGGGGCTGTACCACGCCGCAACCACCACCATCACCCCCAGTGCTTCCCTCTCCCCTTCCCTTATTATAATTAAACCATGAAGCCTGATTGCAGTGTGCCCATCGTGGTAACACACAGCACTGCTGCAGCCTGCTCATGTTGGTAAACAAGACTGCTACAAGTAGTTTTTCCCAACGGGCATTTGCTGGAGAAAAAGCAGTCTGGTTGCCCCTCCCTGACCAGACGCGATCTGTGTAGCGTGTGGAAGTGCATTTCAGGTATCTCCAGCTATGCTATAACATGTACATCACTAGAGTGATGAAGATGATGATTATTAATGTATAATATTTATTGTTGTCACTATAATAATTTCAGTAATAATTTCAACAATAATAATTTCAACAATAATAATTTTAATTTAAACTTTAATTTAAATTTAAATAATTTTAATTTTAATAATAATAAGAACAACAACAATAATAATAATACCACCACCACTCCTGACCTTGGGATGAGCTGCAGCTGATTTAAGCCTGAGCACGGAGCTGAAACGGGCTGCCGCAGCAGTGAGCAGATGCTGGGGCTGGGGGAGGGCGCATCGGGCTGCGCCTTCATCTCTGAAACCCAGGATGACGCCGTGTCCCAGCGTGTGTGATTAATGAGTCCTGACTTCACGGCGGCTGAGCAGCGCAGGACAGACGCTCCCCAGCCTCCCGCTCTGGTCCCGCGGGGTGCCTGGTCTTCAGTGGAGCCCCAAGGTTTGACTTTTCAGGGTGACCGTGGCCCCCAGCCAGCGGCTCGGCAAGGCCGGTGGGTAACGCTGCCCACCGGAGACCCCGTTCTTCATGGGCGAGGCGCAGGGGTGCGGCTGCGCTGGACGCGATGCTACGGGACCTGGTGTGCGTTGGTTGTGGCCTGTGGTGGGCAATTCAGATGATGAATTGGCCCAAGTTGAGGGGAGTCTGCTCTCGACCCCAGCAAGCCAGGACTTCACCCAGTAACCATACGACGGCTTGGTTTGGCCAACTGAACCTGTATTTAGACAAATGCACCTGTATAAGTGGGAAGGCAACCCTCCCCACATTCAAACTGCAGCCTGGGTCTGGCCCACATTTCATTTTTTTAAGGAGATGCTGCAGCACAAGCCTTTCTGTAGATGTTCTCCAGTCTCTGCCAAGATCTGCTGCTCCCACCCTCAGCCTGGGTAGTTTTTGATCCGAACTTTCAGGTTGCGGTGAATTTGTACAGTAGGATTTGGTTGTTGTTTGACTTGTAGAAAGAAGAAGGGCTCTATCGTTTGCACTTCACAAATCCTGCCAGGACATGACAGAACGTTTTAGAAGACGCTATTTAATTAAAACACCAACAACTGGAATTTCTGGAAAAACATCAGAGGTTCTCATAAATTACCCCAGTCTCCCATGTTTCACGCTCCCAGTCTTCTACCTCTTGTTTAGTACATATTATTCTGGAGCGTGTTTCAGGGGAGTACTTATGGGCAAAGCATGTTCCCAGCTATGACTGGCTTACTTACAAATTACCCTTTAATCAACAAATTCGATATTAATTAATAATTCATAGACTGCTCTTAGGATAAAATTGCATAATAATGTCTTTGATGCAGCCCAAAGTGTCCATTGTAGATGGCATAAAATGTTAATTAGCAGGAAAATGCAGTTAGGAGAAAACTCTTTTAATTATGTAATAGGCCTCATTACAATGGGTAATCAACAATGCTTCCAAATTAGTCCACTGACAGCATTTATCTATACATAGCAAATAAACTTTTGTTTGCAGAAAATACATTTGAATTGTCAGCTTCTTAATTGCTTTCAGGCAGTTTTTGAGTCATTGCGGTCCCTAGCCATATTTTAAAAAGGACCACACTTCTCAGCTGAACGGGCCATATGTAAAGCTTAGAGAATAATGGGGAAAATTGTTCACAAATATTTGTTCAGATATGCAAGCAGATTTCAATTTGACCTTTTATAGGACCCTCATCTGAA
Organism: Phaethon aethereus; assembly: GCF_964289735.1. Classification (NCBI taxonomy): domain Eukaryota; kingdom Metazoa; phylum Chordata; class Aves; order Phaethontiformes; family Phaethontidae; genus Phaethon; species Phaethon aethereus. Next base: position 5,344,097 of record NC_138579.1, read on the forward strand.
TTTTGAGCATTTTGCTGACGGTGGTACCCGGAGAAAAATGTAAAGCATTGATGCATGAATATCCCTTGAATTTCACATTGTGCGTTAGGTCGTGCGACTCACACTGGCTGCTTTGTTGATGAGTTGCATAAATCACCCAGTTGGGCAACTGCAAACCAGGTCGTGTGACCAATAGGGCCAATATGACCCAAGAGCGTGCACAAAGACCTGGTTGGAAGCGACTTCTAAATCCAGCTTTCCTTGTGAAGGAAAATGGGAAGGAGCTCAACAAGCAGATGCCTCATTTGTAATCTCTGTCCCCAGCTGACTTGTCTAAGGCAGAGTCTAGTGAAACGAAGGGTTGCGTGCCAGGGTGGCTGAAATGAGTCAATTCACCCAAAGTCAATGCCACATCTAGATTTGCACCTTGAAGTATTTTGCTATTTCAGCCTTGATTTTGAGAGTTATCCGGGCTTCTTCAGGGGGAGTCTGCAATCCTTATTTCTCTTCAAACTCTGCCAAATCTAGGACTTTACTAGGTTCCACATACAGGTGTGGTCCAGCTGGGTCCAACTCAGACCCTTTGGGCAGGGATGATGGATTTATCATGTTGCATCCTCTGTCTAGCCCAGCAAACCTTTGTCTCTCACTACAAATAATTAGCAGTGGTAATAATATCCTGCAGTCAGTTGCTAAGCAGTACTAATGGCTGCTGATCTTCCTCAAAGGGATGGCATGAATCCTTGGGATACAACGACCTTTACTTGTTCTCTGTGGTCCTGCTCGTAATTCTCCTTTTAATATAGTACAATACTGATAGCCCAAGTTTATCCATATTGTCGAACAGACGGATACTCTATTATTAGATTTGTTCTTGCAGACACCTAGCTGTATTGGCCGACTGTAATTTATAGTCTCTAAAATCTGCGGACACAGACTTCTGCCTCCTTCAGTGTCTGGTCATTTCTATTCATTTCATCTCTGGAATCTAATGTAATAAAATTATAAAAGTCTCTAACTCCTCAGCATTTAATCAGCTTACGATGAGAGAATTACATCAGCAGCTCTTAGGTGTAGTTTATCCTGCAAAGGAAATCTCACATTAGGAGACAATGTCATTATTTTGACTACTAAGGATTGCATGAATTTCTTCAGAGCCACCAAGAATACAGAAGACTTGAGGTGGACTGTGTCTTTACTGGTAGTAGACAAAGAGCAGGAGGGTTTTGCTTTGCCAGCAAGGCCAGCTGGAGGTGTAGCTCGGACGCAGAGCCAGCATCTTGGATCCTTTACTAAGATCTCCAAATGATCCATGGTCCTAGACAAGATAATATTTAGGGGCAGATGGAAACTTGCTTGGTACAGCCATCCCCATCCTTGTTCAAGACACTTTCCATGTTCACAAGAACAGCTCCAGATCAAACTTGTGCTCAGCAAAGGGTTTAGTAGGGACTTTAGTTAACTACTAACTTAGAGATCCTTTTTTCCTTGCTAAAGAGATGATGGTGCTTCCTGTCCCCTCTGTTTCTTGATCTAAGTTTCTAGAAAACCTCCTTCCTAGGTTATATCCCACCCACAGGCCTGGGTTTCTCACCCTGAAAGGATCAAGCTATTTCTGGAAAACTCGCTGTGCCCTGCAAAGGTCCATGTGTCTCTTCTTCCCTGAGCCCAGCTCTAGCTGTAGGGTCCTTAATTCAGTATAGTGGCTTGTAGGGCATCGGTGGGGTTGCCTCCACAGGGTATGGAGAAATCACAAATTTTACTGTATTGGCTTTTTTTCATATTCATTTTATTTATTTCAACCTGCAAAATTTCAGCAACAGGGGCGATAAGGCAGATGAAGAGCGAGGGAGGGAGATGGATGGTGCTGCCGTCTCCATGCAAGGGAAGAGGAGATCCAAAGGGTGACGTGTCATGCCCACCTGCCCAGGGTTGCACGGAAACTCTGTGGTGATGCAGGAGACTAAAACCAGGTCTTCCCTGGGTTATGTTACTGCAAAGCCACCGTGTCCCACATCTGCTCCCCAGCCCTGCCTGTGGGTGGCTGAAGTTGGGCAAAAACAGGATTTCCGAGACTATTTTTGGTGCACCCAGCTGTAGGCTTGGGTGAGAGGCGGAGGGAAAGGAGGAGGCAGAACAGGAAAAAAAGAAGCTGTTTAATGTAACACTGGGATTATGAGAGTTTCACTCTCTGGGCATGTTAAGGCCAGGGTTGTCCAGACCTGTCCTCTCCCGCCTTGCAGATCCGTGCCTCCCCAATCCTGTGGGATGGTGTTTCTGCCTCTCTGGGCACCAAAGTTATTTTAAAAGAAAACAACTTGTTTGTTTTCCAGCTCAAGCTGCCTCAGCCAAGCTCAGTCCCTCTAACCACAGTCTGGGCATTTATTTTTGTCCTCCAGACTTTCCGAGGCATTTCTTGGGGTTGTTTGTCTGGTTCTTGCTGGGAGTGATGGAACATGATAAAAATAGAGAGGATTCCCAGGCTCGGGTTCATTCTTTTGAAAAATTCACAGTGAAAGCTAACACAAGGCTTAGGACACCCAGGGAGGGTCTCATTGCCAGAGCAGGATACCTGATGTCTTGGAGCTGCTCATGGGGCCAGGGTGATTGAATACAGTTTGTTGGGATGGCTTCCAGCTTGGCATTGGGCCTCACTTCAAAGTATGGATTTGTTAAAATATTTAAGAAACTGTGTCTCCAGCTTCGGAGCAGGCTTCAGGGGCTAAACTTGGTTATAATATAAAGAGTGGAGCTCTCTCCATCATCACCATGACTCCAGAACCTGGGGCTTTAATTGAAAGATCAACCATGATGAGACTTGAACTTCAGTTTGAGGGTCCCCCCAACACCTTTGTTAATGCCAATATTAAGGGAAAGCGTTGGACTGTCAGAGCCCAGGTTTTGTTTTGCAGGCTGGTGTACAACATTGGAGCATCTCTGTGTTGTGCCTGGAGCCAGGTGGCCAGCATCTGCTGGGTGTTTGCCGTGTTATATCCTCTCCTCTGGGAGTGAGATGAGCAGCCGCTCCTGTTGTTTTGTCTCTGTTAATTTGAGAATGTGTTGTTTTGCCTTCCCAAGGTAAGCAAAATGCCATTTGCATGCGATAGGGAGGTCTGTGATGGTTCCTGAAGGAGTTCATCCCCATCACCAATGACCCCCCTGAGAAAGCACTGCTAATGCACAGCTGAGCTCTGCTCTTCTCGCAGCAACACCATTGACAACCAATTTAGCTTGTTACTGGTTTGTTCAGCTGGTCTGGAGCCTGACCATGGGCTGCTTGAAATATTAAGATGGTTACCCTGAATCCCCAGGGGAAGAAAGCACTGAGAGGCGAGGACAGGACAGGATTGAGCACATGAGCTGCAACATCCCCAGTTCCCTGGGGTTTCCAAATTGATGATGGTTTGGGCTTGGGTCTGTGCCGCCTTGCACTTCAGCCCTCATCTGGTAAGAAGTTTGCCCGAGGGCAGATCATTGTCTGCCTGGGCAGGGTGGTTGCTCATCAGGATGATGGGAACTATCAGAGGGTGCTGCCATGATGACTGAGTTCATCATCGATGGGAAATCAGGAACTTGTGATATCCTGACTGTGCAAATGGCTACAGGCTCTTCTTCCCCACAAATTGCTCCATCTAGGGCTACATGGTGCAAATGTCTTCCATTTCCACCAGGAAGTATTTTCTGGGCAGATTTTGAGTATTGCAAAATGTTCAGATGTAATCTTTAGTGTTTGTGCAGTTTTGCCTTAGTAGTGACAACCCACAATAGCACTGCAGTTTTCTTGAGGGCTGCTGTATGTCCAGAAGTCCTCCTATGCTGTAGCCAGCCCAGACTTTTGAGGAGCCCTGAGTAGGACAGCTGTGGATATAGCTCACATGCACCATCCACTCACACCATTTGAGATATATCATATCCCTTCCAAGCTGGCTGCACAGCATACATACTTAGTGGATATCCAGGGACTGAAATCATAGAATCGAAGAATGATTTGGGTTGGAAGGACCTTTAAAGGCCATCTAGTCCAACCCCCTTGCCATGAGCAAGGACATCTTCAACTCGATCAGGTTGCTCAGAGCCCCGTCCAACCTGACCTGGAATGGTTCCAGGGATGGGGCATCTACCACCTCTCTGGGCAGCCTGTGCCAGGGTTTCACCACCCTCACTGTGAAAAATTTCTTCCTTAGATCTAGTCTAAATCTGCCCACTTTTAGTTGAAAACCATCACCCCTTGTCCTATTGCTACAGACCCTGCTAAAAAAGTCTGTTCCCATCTTTCTTATAAGCCCCCTTTAAGTATTGAAGGGCCACAATAAAGTCTCCCCAGAGCCTTCTCTTCTCCAGGCTGAACAACCCTAACTCAACCTTTCTTCATGGTCTCTGCTCCTCAGTTTTACCTTCAGAGAGACGTTCTTCACACAGGAGCTGATCTTGTCCGACACTGGCTACCTTGGAAGTAGTGAGGTGGGCAGTGGTGGTGAGGAAGTAAAGCCCTGGAGTAGGTTGAGTGTTTCATCTGGAAGCATGAGAATCCCTTCAGCACAATGCTTGGAAAAAAATGCACTGGGACACACAAGACCACTTTGTCATGGATGTGCAGGGGAAGAAGACTTCTCTCCCTGCCTGACAGGAGGCAGCCAGCCACAATGCAACTGGTTGTGTTGCTCAGTAGCTTTGGAAGAAGCCCTCAGGAGGCAGGTTTGGGGCAAGTCTTTGGGGTCTGAACTCCCTGGGACCTTGTCCTTGCTGATCATAATGCTGATCATAATGCATCTCCTCTTGCTCCTGTATAGCTTGTCTTTGCAGAGCCATAATTCAAACCACCGTTATTATGGTCTGCCGACTGTTGCCTCAATCATGTTTCCTCCTGGAAGTTGCAGTGCAGCCCCAGTGCCATTATTTTTGAATGTCCTTTAAGCAGAACTGTTCACACCTCTTGATTCAATTCGCTGAGAGTCTCTTTGCATTCCCATCACTTATCTAAACATATCATATTTCAAGGTTTATTTTGTGGTCATAAAAATTTGCTCTGGGCATTCAAAATAAAACTCTTTGCTGGATCTTAGTCTAGTAACAAATGTGTTGGATTGGGTTAGGCTGGAAGAAAAGAGACTTTTGGAGTTTATGAGAAATGGGCCTCCAAACTGGAAGGTTTTAAGTTGATCTCCCCACTCCCAGACTTATCAGTTCAGACAAAACAAATTGAGCATGCAGCGCTTTTCCTGGCAAATGTCTCCCGTGGAGCTGGCGAAGTTATGCAGCACCAGCCCGGGGTCTTCAAGGAGCCTCTAATGAAGACGCTTGAGGCACTGATTGAAAGTTGACCTCTGTTCAACTTTGCAAAAGGGGGGACGCCAAATGCAAGGGATCGCTGCCTGTGCTGGCCCTGAACCCATGCCCTCTGCAGCACCCAGTATGCAAGGGAATCCTTCTGGATTTTGTCTTAAAACCCTGCATCACCACTCCCAGCAGCTGGTGGATGGAAAGCAGAGATATCCTTGCAGAAAGACTGGGTGGTCTTGGGCAAGGGAGGCTGCAGGTTGTCCCGAGCTAAGCTGTCCCCTTTCTGCCTTCTTGTCGGCCACAGAAGGTCACCCCAAGCTGGACTGGAAAGCCCTCAGCCTTTGCACAGGTTGAGGTTGATGACAGGAAAAGGGGAGAAGTTGGGAGTGGGTTAGATAGATAGAAAACAGGGTTCCAGACATGGTGTTATCTCATGGGTGGTGGAAGTAGTCTGAGCAGGCAGTTGTGTAGAGTGTCTAGAAAGGAGACGTTCCGAGGACAACATCCATGACAAGCAAATGCAAAAGTGTGGTGGGTGCAGGACAGTCCCAGCGAGTGTGGGGCTCCCTGACATGACGGTTATGGGGATGCACATCTTCGAGGAGGGACACCACGGGTCTGGAAGCACAGAAGTCAGGAGAGGATAAAACCAAGGTGGCTTCAGCACCGTGCTCCTAGCAGCATCCCTTTTCTTGAAAATCAGGGTTTCTTCTCCCCATCCACTTGGATTATCTTTATTCCTGCCTGTTGTGCAGGGAAGACACCAAGGATGTGCAATAACCCTGAATACTGCACTGTAGGAAACCCTTGCACAGAAGTCTCCTTCACTGCTGCTTCCTTGCATGTTTTGTTGGGGTGGTGAGGAGGTAAGGCATTCTTGGTGTCTGCATTTGTCTCCTGATGATCTCAAATAAATAACTGTTATTAAGGACTTATTAACTTGGAAACTATGGAGTGTAACGGGGGAACCAACTCCACAGGTTGTGTCAGCGAAAGGGCTGGTGCCTACAGAGTGCCCATCCTCACCCCTGTGCTGAAGATGTTTGTGGCATGAATGAAGACTAGTATCCCATAATGTGACCATAAGTTTGCAATCATCTGCTTTGCACATGCATTGCTACATCTATTATAGGCCCTAATTTTGCAAATCCAGGATTGCAAGTGGTTACAACTGAGACACTGGAGATGGTGGGTTTTGGACAATGCTTCCTGGGTGGTCACGAGTAAACTGCTTCATCTTCCACTGCAGGTGATGTTCAGACTGGGACCTGGCCAGGCTGGGTGGGCTGGTGGCTGGGCATTATGCATAATGTAGATACACACTGCTGACCTTGCAGAAATATTCCCCTTTTGCTTATAACTTTATCAGCTCCTTCATTTTTGAGCTCAAATTTGATTAATGTTTTTCTCAGCCTGGACTTGAGTTGCAATGAGAAGTCAGAACAACAGTGATTTGCCTCTTTTGTGGCAGCAAAACAAGAAAGGCAAGGAAAAGTTTGCAAAGTGGGCTGAGCAGGATGGATGGAAAGAAGCTCCAGGTGTGGTGAGGTGGCTGCCCTTATCCTCCAAATGTTTCTTCGAATGGGCTACAAAAGATGAACTTCCAGTTGTGTGGGAGAAAGTGGGCGCAATGGACTTGGGAGATCTGCTAACACTCTGCGCAGATTTCTATCTCTGGGAGAACCAGCAGGGTGGAAAACAGTGCCAAGATGAAGGGACTGGACAAAATGGGAAAAAAGCCTCCAGAAAAGGTGTTCTTAGAGCAACAAAAGACATTGGATGTGGCAAAGGGATCTCCTCTCTCTTTTATCAAGGCACGAGCAAAGCTGAGTATGTGCTCAGCAGCTTGGCAGGCAGGATATTGCGAATTCCAGCCTGGATCCCAGTGAATTCCGACCATGCTTTCAGTAGGCAAATGCTGCCTTTGCTGCAGGTAGGCAGCAGACGCATCCTTTGCCAAGCTGTACATCAAGTTTTCTACAGTTTTTCAAGGCAGTATCTGGGTGAAATGTAGCTATTGCTCCAATAATTATTGAACGGTAGCAATAAAAGAAACCTGCCATGCTGGGTCAGGGCCCTGCCTTGCAACTACAGCTCTGAGTTCTTCTACAAATTAATCCCTGCTTGCAAAGACTTTCCTATCAGCTCAAAGATTGCCTCGTAGCCCTAAGGACTTTGCAGTCCAGTAAGGATTTCTGGAGCGTAACTGGCTTGGGGTCTGGTTCGAGTCAATGGAAAGTGCCCCTGGACTCCAACAGATTTGGATCAAGCCAAGCCCAGAGCTCATGCTAACACAATAAATGCCCTTTTATCCCTCATTCATTCCCAAAGGCATCAGTGGTGGAGTGTACGTAGATGGTAATTCTCTGTCAGCTGGGTCTACGGCAGGTCTCTCTCACCAGGGATGTTCTCCATCAGGGCAACATCTCACCAGGGATGTTTCTTTTTCCATAGGTGAAATTGTTGACTTTCAGCCTGCTGGCACAACAGTCTGACATCCAGCCTGATCAACATTTAATGCATGCTTGATTTTTAAATCTCTCGCTTTCCTTGCCACCCTAGCTCAGCTCTTTGACTCAGCCAGAATGTGGGCGGCACTCTGTGTTGGGATCCAGCTTTGCGTGCCCTTAAAAACGAGGTCTAGCACGTCTAAATGTCTTCCTCGGTTGCAGAAATGATACTAGTAGTGCTGGGGGTAATCTCAGCTGATAGCATCTCTTTCTCACATCAGCTCTGGGACTGTTTCTGGAGTGTCCTGGCTGCTCAGGAAGGATCATTGCTTCCTGAAAGCACAGCAAACAAGGAGGAATGGGGATGGGGCAGAGCGATGGGAAGGGATCTGCCATCCACAACCTGCTTCTGAGGTAGAGTTGTGTTGATATTTGCAGGTTTCTTCTCGTCCCTGTGAGGCTGCCCAGTTTCCACCTCTGATACCCGTGTGTAAGGATGTGAGGTTTGCTCTAGTCTTGGAGCAACAAACCCAGGGAAAAGGCAGGAGGAGAGAAGACATGTGCAGTCTTTGAGGTCTGCGCACCTTGCAAAAACAACGATTCACAGTTGCCCTTGTTACCTGGAAATCTTCAAGACACTCAGGTGGTTAATTTTAGATTTGCTCGCGTAAGCCTTTTTCTCATCCAGGCTGTGAAAAGCAAAGCAAAGAAGTGAGAACACTTTTTGGAAGTGCATTAGTGATCAGGGATGTGTCGCTCCGCTTTTACAGCCTGGCTTTTAAACTATGCGACGACAAGAGTTGTAGCCTGCTGCTGCACAAAGGAAACGTCCAATAAAAGATTGTTTTATTTTAAGACAACATCATGAAGCTTTACCAAATGCAACAAGAGCTCATTGGGCCATGTAAAAGAGTGCTCTGCGACAAAGTGACCGGCCCCTCTGGTTTCCCTCTGGGGAATGGAGGTTATAGTCCTTCGTTCCCCCTTGCCTGCAGCAAGGTCTTCAGTGCAGGGGCCAGTCTTGTCCAGCATGGCTGGACCCCATTTCTGGGCCTCTAGATACTTCAGTGGTGCAAAAACCTGCAATGAACAGCTCAGATGTTGGGTTTAGCATGTCGTGCAGTTGTTGCAGGTGTGCTGCAGATGTTTTTGCAATAGATGTAGTGAAGGCTTTGGATTTCACACAGCTCCGCCAGCCAAGATACACGTGGGAGGAGGGGAAGAAATGGGGTGGACAGCTCTGGGGCTTCTGCCTTGGAAAACAGAGGGGACTAGGGACCAAAGGCTCCTGATCCTCAGTAACACATGAGAAGGTTTATTTTCCAGCCAGCTAGCTGCAAGGACAGTTTGGAGATTGCTGTGGGACTTGCCCTTAAATACTTTTGCCCTGGAGCTGAAGGAAATTCTTCCCAGGCTCTCACCCACTGAGCTGCGTCAGCCTGATTGAGGCACCCTTCATGTTCATCCCTGTACAGGTTATTTAAATCCTAGTGGTAAATAAATGGTAAATCAGAAGCAGCATGCTAGGCTGCTTAACCCATGCCCCATTCGACCCACACCGGTCTTTTTCATCACTGAGTTGGAGAGAAAATCCTCTCCAGCCAGACAGAGCACGGCTCGTGGCTGTCCCATTGCTGTAGGGCAGCAGTTCCGCGAGCGGGTCCTTCATCCCTGCAGCCGCTCTCCGGTCCGGCGGTGCTTTGCGGTTCGTGTCTCCCCAGCCGTCAGCTCTCCCCCTCTCCCCCTGACCACCGTCATCGCCATCGCTTCCTGTTTTGGCTGCTGACTCAGGTTGTTTTTGATGAATCTCCCTCCCTTGCCAAGCAGCTTCCTTCGCTCGGTGGGTCATTGCCCATCAGCAGCATAAACACCTTGTAGCTGTTAACCAAGATGTTTAGCGCTGGCAGCCCCTGGCCCCGGTGACATCTGGTTTCCGAGAGAGGCTGAGCAGGGATTTTCGGAGGGCTGAACGTGCTTCTCTCTGCGACATCTCCAGGAAATTGGCTTGGGGTGAACAAGAAGTCCAGAGGCGGAGCGGGCAGGCGGTGGCCAGAAGTCCCCTCCAGCTGGCACGTCCTCCCAAGCAGGATGCAAGTCGGGCTCACCAGGGCAGAAGGAGATGGGCTCTTTTTCCAGAGGCAAGGTTATTTTTGCAAGGCCAGCTTTGAAGGGGATTAGTCCAGAAGATCTAAGGCGGCAGCCAAAATTAAGTTACCTGGAAAGAGCAGAGAGATGTTGCAGGACTGGTTTAATAGCTGAATGAAGCCTGGCGTTGACGCCCAGAGGAGGGTTTCCTTCTGCTCTGCCTCTGTGACACTCATGGTGGTGGAGCTGTGATTTCCACATCGGCATCTTTGATGGCAGAAGCAAAACTGTAGAGGAAATAGAGCAGTGGGCTGCTGTTGCTGCTGAGCACAGGTAACTTCGAGCTCTTATTGTGTGGTAGAAGATATGTGTTTTTGGTGGTGTGAGGTAGTAGTTTTTAGCCAAGTCTCTACATCCAGACCATCGCAGGGGAGGAGAGGGACCCATTCCCTGTGTCTTGTTTTGGAGTTGGGATAAGGAAGGAACAGCAAACCTGGATGCAGGATTTCACAGAAACCAGCTGTCCCATTTTCTGCCATGGCTGTGACCCAAGGAGAGCATCTTCCTGCCCTCCCCAGCCAAGAACAAGCACCGTGAGCAAATGTCCCCTGGCTGCTCAGATGCCTGGAGATGCCCACTGCTGTGGAAGGTGTTATGCCAAAATTTCAGCAGACTCTTTATGTGCCACACTCTCCTTATGGAGTGAAATGTGCTTTTGCTAATATTCCCCTGCAAAAAGGGCTGGTGCTGCACAGGAGGATCTGGGGTACGGAGCTTGCCTGCAGCCCAGGAGTTTCCAGCAGAGGATGGTGCAGGTTGCTCCTCTCGGTCTTCTTTGTGAGACTGAGCCAGGCCAAATGGGCTTCTTCTCCGCCTGGCCCACCTTTGAGAGCTGATGGAGGTTCATCAGAGGGTCTTTGGGAGATAACAACCTTGCTATCATTATCTTTGGTTCTTAAATTGATGCAAAATGGGAAAGGCTAATCAGCCAGCCCTGTCTGCAACTGATGGAAGATGTAATTTCAGCACTATCTGCTCTTGATAACACTTAAACATTTCATTTAGTCTGGGGAGAGGTGGTCTGAGGTAGAAAAAAGCCCATCCAAGCAAAAAAATACAAACTCCTCCACTGCCAAAAGGTCACAACAGATCATTGCCTTTCCTTTGAGGCAATCCCAACCTTCCCAGACCTTCTCCTGGCTCGTGGGGGATCAGGAGCACTGAGGGCTCTCGCTGCAGCGGAGCTCAGCTCCCAGCAAACGACATGTTCTCACACGAATGTTGTTTTGTGGGGGAGAAAATAGATGGCTCCAGGCAGCAGCTGTCCCCGAGGAGGGGCTCTGGGCAGCCATGGGCTGCGCTAATTACAGCCACGTATTCGTAACGAGAAGCGCTGAGGGAGAGCAAGAGCAAGGCGGACGGGGCTGGTTTCTCAAGCCTTGTAGCTTGGGGCATGGCCAAGCAGAACTCTCCTGTGGGTCTGGCAGGGCAAACAGAGGAAGCAAACGTGGCCCCATCACCTCTCCATTTCTTGTCAGCCTCTGAAGCTGCCGCATCTCAGTGAGCTCCCCATGGCTCATCCCGTTAGCTCTATTTAAGGGTTGGGAAATGGTATGTTTATCCAGACACAGGGAGCAAAACGCATTCACTTTTTTTCTTTTTTTTTCAGTCTGGGGCATCTTATTTTAGGTTAAGAAAAACAGCAAGGGAAGGAAGAGCAAATATAACTCCCCAGGAGACAACAAGCCCACTGTGTCTGCCTCAGCAAGGACTTTGCCTTGGACATCTGTAAAACTCAAACCTCGGATGTCCTGCGGAGAGGAGAAGTCAACAACTATCCATGGCCATGCAGCCTACAAGGAGGGAAAATTCCAAAGAAGCATTAACCATGAGCAGGTCTCTGGGCTGGGAACCAGGAGATCTGACACTGCTTCTCCAGTCCTGGCCGAGCAGAGCTGTAGGGTGACTGGGAACAAGCCCAGTTCCCTTCCAGCAGGTCTGGTCCCCGTCCTGCTCTTTGGCTGTTTGAACCAAAAGCTGTCCTGGACAGGCACTGGCTCTCTGAACAAATCTCCACACACTTACAATATAAAATCCAGACCTAGCCATTCCTGCTTGCTGTAATGTGACCCACCTCTAGGAAAGCTCCTGCTCGGCTCCAGACTTTTGGGGGCTGTTCCTGCAGTTGCAGCTGCTTGGCTTTTGTGGCAAAGCAAGCAGAGAAAACCTGGCTTTCCTTTGGAATCAGGTCATTACTTTTTTAATCTCTAGTAAGGCTGATGGAGAGCTTTGGGTATGGATGAGGATGCGTGAACGTCCCTTCACCTACCTGAAATGGAGAACATGGGAGCTTGCTCTGAAGATACAGAAAAATAGGAGCTCACACAAGAGTAAGAAAGAGAGAGGCAAAGAGAGACCCAGGAGTGAGGAGAAGGGAAGAAACACTTGGACATTTTTTAGGATGTTACGTGGGAAGGTGTTCGTTTACCAAACTACAAACCCTGGACTGCATCAATTTTGAGGACATTTCATCTGGAAATGTGTCAGGATGCCCGTCTGCCTTCTTGATGCCCCACTGCCAGCAGGCAATACGTTTGGTCACCGCGTGCAACCCTTGAACAACAGGAGCCGAGCATCGTTGCAGTGCTCGGAAAACCTGCGGTCCCGGGCAACTTGGTGCTGGAAAGGCAGCACTGCAATGGGACCTGTCACCCAGCTGCTGCGGTCGCATGTGGGTGGCAGAATTTGTCCCCTGGCACCCAGGATTGCTGTGCAATGTTCCCAGCATGACTAGTTCAGAGGAAGAAGTCTGAAAGGTGCAGCTCCCCGCCGCCCTGCCTGCCTCTGCTCCCGGCTACTTGCTGCCGCGCGTGGCCGGCACTCGCCCGAGGGCAGGCTTGCTGTAGTTTCCCGTGTTCGTACAATGTCTGAAATAATCAACAAGATTTTCAAGGCACTGCAGGGCTGGATTTTCAAGCGCTTGGTGCTCACTGACATTTCAGGAGAGTCCGGCTCTCATGGAAGCATCTAATAAGGCTCAGAGGGAAGCGAGCAATAACACTAATAGCAGCAGCAGCGGCAATCCCTGATACGGTGCTGGCCTCCTCTCTAATTGCCTTTTCCCCGTTTTGTTTCTCCAGCACATTGACAAACCAATTGGTTTAAAAACGTCAGCAGCAAAAGCCAGGTAAGTGCACCAGCTGGTAGCGCTGCGTTTGCTTTGCCTTGTCCGCCAGGTCCCATTCACCCCTGCCTGATAACCCAGGACACCCTGAGCCTCTCCCCCATGGGGGCATCTGTCATGTCTTTCTCTCTGGCTCCAGGGTGGGTTCCCGGAGAGGATATAGACCTCATGATGGTGGTGGCCAAACACCCGGCACCTCCTTGCTCATTGCAAGCCCACCAGCATGGGGCTTCATCGTGCTTGCTGCAGCCCCGACCCTTGGCTGTGCTCCCACCCGGGGCTCAGCCCAACACTGCAAGTGCCCCGTACGATGCCCATGAGAACCAGAATAAAAGGCTGGAGGGTGCTGGGAAAAGGGCATCTTTTGGCGCTTTAGGGTGCAGGTCAGAAAGGACAATCTTCTGAACAGCCAAGCCCAGCTGTGCCACAGGACCTGGCTACAGGCTGCTGTGGCCCCAGAGCGTTAATTTAGGAGAAGAAAAGGCAGGATCAGCAACCGATGAGCTGAATTATTTTTTAAATAGGAGTTTCAGTGTCCATGACTTTCCTGGTTCACCGCTCCGGCCCCAGGCTTTGCAGAAATCAGGCTTTACTGCACCCCGGCTCTGTGGGAGCCTCAGCGCCGATGCCTTGCACGCAGCGGTGCGCTGAGGCTCCCGGGGCTGCGTGCACTGGCAGGGGCTTCAGATGGGCAGGGTGGCACGGCCGTGCCCCCCCGGGCCAGGGGTGCCCGTACAATAGGGAGCCTGGGGCGTCTCGCACAGCCGTGCTAGTGTGAGCCACGACAGAGGCTGCATTCAGGCTGCCGAGGGGCTCTCCCGGGGTGGCACTCGGGTCCCCGCCGACCACAGAGAGGGTTTTTCTTGATTAAATAAAAAAAACCAGACACACCCCCCCCTCCCATTTGACCCAGGCCCAGGCAGCCTGATGGTCTCTGGTTGGGGTCAGAGGAGGCGTGTGGTCACCCCACATTCGCCGGAACGGCCGATTTGCGGATTTATGGCAGCAATCTGAAAAATGCGGCGTCTTGCGAGCGAGCCGCTGGAGCTGGGAGGAATGCGCTAAAGGCAAAACACGACGGGAAAGCAAGGAGAGAGGAGGCCCCGAGAGCAGGGAGGAACTCAGCCCAAGGGCCAAAACTTGGCTCCAGGATTTAGAACAAAAAAAAAAAAAAAGAGACACAGGGAGAGGGGAAACGTGTTGGGTTGGAGAAAATGGCTTGGAGGTGGGCTGGGGGGGTAAGATGTCCCCGCTGGCCCCTGCTCTGCTACCTAATGTGCTGCTTTTCGTTGGCATATGACACTGAGTCATGGGAGATGAATTTTGACTTAAAAACTTGAGCTGGAGAGAAAAGAGGAGCAAGAGATGTCTCAGCCCCAAGCCTAAGGAGGCCCAGCAGCAGTGCTCCTGGGCTGAGCTGTCTTGGGTCTAGCCAGAAAGAGGAAAACACAGGTGTCTGCTTCTTTTTCCTAGAAATACGCTGTCTGTTTGGTTTTTGGTTTTGTTTTTGTTGTTGGGTTGGTATTTTTTTCCCCAGAGAGGAGACACAAAGCAAAGCAAATATTTCTAGGCAAAAAAAAGGAGTTTTGTTTTGGTTTTCTCTCCACCTTGTTCAGTCAGAGTTTGCATAGGTCCATGTGCAGGCAGGATTTGCTCACCATCATGTACTCTTAAAACTCTTCATTCGTGGTCAGGCATCTCTGGCCCAGTGTATTTGCTGTAAAGCCAGAGAACGCATGGACAGCAGAGAGGCATATCGCATACCGCCGCCTCCCCCTTTCCCAGGAACAGCCTGTTTTCCAGGGAAACATCTTTTCCTGAAGCAGAAAAACATTTACATGGAGCCATCAGAGTCCACCGCCTGTGGGAACGCTTGGCGGGGGACGCAGTTCCCACTCCCAGCGTCTCTGGCTGTGCAACACCCACGCTCGATTGTATTCAGTTTGCTCCCAGTGACAACACGGGGCCGTGCAAGGTGCAAGGGTGTCACAGCCGGTGGCTCGGGCCCAGCATGGTGAGGGCTGTGGTGTTAGGTTGGCTGGGGAGTGAAGAGGTGATGGCCAACCTGCTCCTCCGCGTGTGTTCCTCTGCTCTGTCAAAGACATTATTTCAACGCTGCAGTTTCCTTCGTGACCTTTACAGCTGCTGTTTTGAAATGATTTTTTGGTTTCTTGACCTGGAAGGGATTTGATGTCGCAGATGAAGTGTCTGAACATTTAACCCCTGTCCTCCCTCATCTTCTCCTCCTTCCCATTGGCACTTGAGGGCCTCTTGTCCGCTCTTGCTTTGAGACGAGTGGCTCTGGTGAGTGGTTCAAGGCAAGAGGGCCAGACCCAGGTTAAAACCTCACCCAGAAGATGCAGATGTTGAGCCCTGGGGGAGGGAAAGTCCCTCAGGCTTCCCCTGGTCTGTGGAGAAGAAGGGATCCCAGAGACTCCAGACCAGGGTGGACAACGGCCCATAAGAATGTCCCCTGCCTCCTACAGGACAGCTTGTTTTCTTTGCCCTGGATTAGGTAGAGCGCCTTGGAAACTGAGGAGCCCCGAGACCTTTGCAGTGGTAGATGACATAAATCAAGGTCCCATCTCACTGGTGTGAAACCCCAAGGGTGCATCTGTGATGGGTTGGCCTACATTGGTAATGCAACTTATTCCTGAGCTCCCTAAAATGCTGAATTTTCCTTGAAATTATCTCCCAGTTGTGTAACTTGAGTTCACCTTTGGACTCCAGCCCTCTGGGGCTCTGCATGCCCTGATCGCTGGCTCCCTGGTCTGGCTTGTTGGCCTGTGATGGGACCAGTTCCTTTTCCTGAGCAGAAGAATCCTGTGGTTCCATGGTGGGCACAGAGAAAGCAACGGAGAAGGCAAAACCAGGGGAAAATAACTTTCCCATCACCAACACCTGCCTTGCAAGTCCTCCCCTCTCCCAGCACCACTTCCAGAAGCTTTCCAGGCTTGCATGAGTCTCTGAAGTGCTTTGACCTCCTTTTTTTCCACCTTGGTGACACCATACACTTTATCATCTTCCTTCAAAACTCATCGTAACTATGCAGGGGATGTTTTTGAAGCAGCAATTTCTCCCCAGGAAGCAGAGAGACAGTGCCTGGCCATAGCAGACACAGAAAACGTACACAAACACATGGAAAGACACAATTTCAAGCCATGAATTCAACCCAAGTGCCAGGAACTAACGTTTTTATGAAGGAACCGTTGTGCAATGGAGAGTCCCAGATGTAAACAACAGCAGTAGGCTGTGTTCAGGAAAGGTTACAAAACCAGAAACGTGGTTATTGAAGCCTTTGAATGATCCATCAAAGAATGCAATATAAAAATGTTCTTATGCTCAAAACTGGGGGAGCTGGGAAAGGCTGCACAGCATAGAAAGTTGATCACAGAGGACTTGGAGGAGTTACGTGAATCGGGCAGGAAGGCAGACAAGTGTGGAGACTGTTTCATGACAGTGATGCTGCTGCTTTTGCTGAGCATAATTAACACCATGAATACGTAGGTTGAAAACTGGTGACATGCAGGGAAGTTTACTTCTGCCTGGATAGGTGAGATGCTTGATAACGTGTAGGTGTGAATGCAGATTTAACATGCTTGAGGACAGAAAGGGAGCTGGAAAACCTCGCAGGCATGTCTGGGCATCCCGATCTACTAGGACTCACTTCAGAGTCTGTCCGGTTCCTAGCTTGGGGTTTGCCCACCATAGGGTCAGCAACGGACCTGGCTCCTTCTGCTCCCAGGGCCAAGCCCTGGCTTTGCTGAGATCAAGGAGAATTTGTTTCCATTGCATTCAGTGAACATGAGCCGTGGCACGACCAGCAATAGGTATTAATGTCTCATTGCCGCAATGAACACAAATAGGGTTGCAGAGTTTTAGGTGTCCACCACTGCAAGTATTTGTGCTGGGTGCCTTGGAGATGTACCCCAGCTCTGGGTCTGCTCCCAGGAGCACTTCCTCACCAGTGCCAATGTGGGGAAAAAGAAGAATTTGAATTGGTCTCCTGGGGAAGAAGGTCCAATTCAAAAATTGTGGTATCGCCAATACCTGTGGTCATTTTTCACCTCTGAGCTCCACTAGAGTGTTAATTTAATTCCTTTGATATCCTAGGGACAGTGCATAACATCAGCAACCCTGTGGACAAACTAATGAACAAGGCTGTTGAGGGGTGGGTTAGTGTTGGAGGAAAAAAAACAAACTGGGAGTTCTGACCCATGTCCTGCTGGGTACCATTGACGACCAGATGTTGCAATTCAGAAAATCCCAGTTGTGGGGTGGCGCTCGGTTGTGTTCCATGCCATGTAGGAGTCTTCCCACCCCACTACAGGTGTCACCTGCGACAGGGAGAAATGGCCGACCCTGCTAGAGATTCCCATTCAAGGGTGAACCAAATCACGAGTGTTTTCCCTGGATGTCCACCGTCTCAGCCTCACGGAGGAGACGACTCACTTGCCTCCTTCCAGCCTCTGCTTCTGGTCTGGTCTGTGGTGGCTGTGGTGGCGCAGCCCATCAGCCCATAGGAGATGGGCGTAGAGGTTTTTTAGGTAGGACAACGCACAGCGGAGCCCTGAATTTTCTTGGTTTGCACTGGAGGGTGACTGGGGCGAGTGGGGGATAGCTCCGACGGTGCTTGCGCAACAAGGAGCACGAAGGGGTCCGGCACCACGATTAGCGCGCCAAGCTGCTTCTACGGTATTAATATTAAGAAATGATGATGATGATAGTAATGAAAGCAGCAGCAGCGACAGCAGTGCGCTCCGCAGGGCACGTCTCCTGGGACGACGTGGAAAGGCAGCAGGCGGCTGGAGGAAAACGCTGTCTTGGGAGGGCTGTCTTCCAAAGCGCCTTTCCTACACTATTTCCCAGCTGATGAACACAGAAGGATTTAACAATATGAACTCATTAAGGCTGACAGTGTCCCGGGGGTGTAAAAGCAACGGGGCATCCTTTCATTTACATCTCCACGGCTGTTTTTCCGAGCATTGCAGGTGATGGAGGCAGGGAGAGGTGGTTCAGAGCAGTTGCTTTTCCTCCTCTACAGTTTCCTCTTCTGCCAGGCAGACTGCGGCCGCCGCACAATTTTCCTGTTGGTGCTGCATATTGTATGGCTGTAGCTTTTTGTGCATGGGAGATAAAACGCCCACTGTCTAGCAACTCATTAGCTCTCCTTCAGAAGCCTTAGTGGTTAACGGCGTAATTAGTTTCAGTGGCAAAAGGAGATTTTGCAGACCCAGGAGAGAGATTGTTAATCTTCTGGCATTTCAGACAACAGCAAAAAGTACCAAATTGCTTGTTAGAAACAATGGCAGAAATATTACTTGCCATTAAGCAACTTATAACTAAAACACTAACCTGTGATGGCTTTGTTTTGTTGGCGAGTTGTGTTAAAGAATAGTGATTTTAATGTCGTGAAACGTCTTGTAACGTCAATGAGCAGGCAGCAAAAGGTCCACCAGGATCCCGGTGTTCGTTACCACTTCTGAGGAGTTTGTTACTCTGTGAATATCTGCAAAACACTGTGTTCAGGCTCAGCATCTGAGTCATTTCCCTGCCGTGGGAAGGAGGCAGATTTTATAATGAGGCTAAGAACATGCCGCTGTCCTTTGCTAGATGTGTGCCCAACATTTAGCAGGTTGGGCCTTAAATCAGGGCAGGGCATCGCAGGAACTGCGGAATAAGAGTGTTACAGGTAATGGTGTGCATCTGTCACCTTCAAGCCTTCCTCCAGCATCTGGGTGATGGTCATCCCTGCCTTAGAGCTGGCAAATCAGAGCTCGGAGTAGGCAGCTTTTGCTGGATAAGGAGACCTCTTTGGCCAATTTCTGGGTGTTGGGTCTCAAGGGTTGCAGCCAGGACAGGTGGAGGAACGCCTGAAGGCCACGTCCACATCGTTGGAGACCACCTGGAAGCTGTCCAAAGCATTGTCTGGTGTTTGACCGTGACCCAGAGCCCATTGCCTCCTGGCCCCGGTCGGCAGCTGAAGCCAAGAACTGAATGCTCCAGGAAAAGTGTTTTCTGCTGGTGATGCTGCAGACTTTGCTAGATTCATGATGTGTTGGTAATCTCGTGAGGAACGCTGGCTGCCTCACATTTCCAGACTGAAGAAGGTCACACAAAGTTCAGACAAGCTTTGGGAAAATATTTGAACTTCAGGATGTTTCTGTGAACCCAACCTCTGACCTCCTGAGCCTCGAATTTTACTAATTCATAAGCACTGAGGGACCAGCCCATCTATGTACACGTGTGTGTACATTGTGGAAAGACGACCGAATTGTTACAGGACCATAAACTAACAAGGATGAGAGTGCATTACTCTGGACTGTTGTGTCCCAACACTTGGCAGAAGGAGAAGAAACACGTTGGCTCTAGACAATGCCTCCAAAAACATGTCCATCCCTGCACAAAACGAGGTCTGTTACCGCTAGGACTCAAATAACTCAACCCCTTTGAGGAAATCATCCTTACAGCCTATTTATCATTTCGTGTTTGAGTACCCCTCCGTCCCCCCGGAGCAATTTAGGCACCGTGTAGAACAGCGTGTGCATTATTCCTGAAAGCATATGGAAGACTCATTGTTTGAAGAGGGAAGGTGGATTTTATCTTCATGGCAGTGAGCTGGGGATGCAAGCGCCAGAATGCAAAGGTGGCCTTGGTGTTCGGCGTGGGCTCGGAGGGGTGCTTCTGGCTTTTGAAAGGTTTTCCTCCTGTTCTGAGGGCTCGAGTCCCTCAACATCAGAATGCAGAACTAGAAATTATTTAAAAGTTATCATCTGTTGCATGCTGTGCGCATCGGTGTATGTAAACGCCGGAGGATGGATGGAAACGGGGAAAGGGAGGACAAATGGAGTGGGGTTTGTGTTTCTGCAGGATCCTTCCAGGGCAGAGACGGGGATGCCCAGCAGCACGTGACGTCGGCGGCCAGGACCAGGAGACCCGAGGGCTGGGGACTGTCTCCCCTGGCAGCACCCCCGCTGATTTCGGGGTCCTTGGCCACCACCACTCGCAGCTCTGCAGGGAAGCGGTGCTGCACCCGGCCTTGCAACCGGGTCCCCGGGCTTGGTGAAACAGCGTTAGCCAGACATGCTCATCCCGCCCAGAAAGGGGGTACAGAGATGAGAGGAGGAGAGGTGCGTAAACATGGGCCGTTAAAATCCCTTTCTAATGGGCCCCGTTTCCTCCTTTTCCACTCAAAAGCAGCGTACGGGGAAGGGCGCAGCAGTATTTCCCGACAGCTCGTTTCTGGTACTACAGAAACTTAAAACACAGCCACCGTAACCAAAACACATCTCTTTGCTGGAGCTTCCTTCCCTCGCGGGTCACGGCTTTTCCCCGACGTGAGCTACCCCAACCCTGCAAGACCCCCGGCAGCCTCAGCCTAGGGTCTGACATTTTTTTTCGGGTCGTAAAATGAACCGTGTCATTTTATTAGCTGGAAATGGAGAGGCGCAGGGGCAAAGCAGGGAATATCGGGAGCCAACAGGCGTTGACTCAGGGGAGAGTTCCAGTCCCCAACGTTACATCTGTGATAGCAACGATATCCATGCGGCTACGCACTTGCTACCAAATGGCTGGATATATTGAAGCAGAAGTGCCGCTGGGAGGGCAGGGATGCCGGAGAGCGGCGGATGCCGGGAGCAGCTTGTTGGCAGAGTCCCGGCGGCACCCTCCTGCCTGCAGGTCTGCGAGTCTGGCCTTTGGCTCGGATCTGTGCGGCTTCGTGCCATGCCACGGGTGTCCGAACGGCTTTCAGGCTTTGCCGCGTGCCGTGGGGCTCGGCGACCTGCCGGGACAAGGGGGGGCTCCCTCCACCACGCCTGATGGGCTGGGGTAGCTGCTGAGATGATTAGCAAGGACACAGGTGGAGGAGAAGGGATTTTTTTCTGCTGTTCTCTGGCTTTTTAGAAAATGAGTCCTCGTTGCGGGCAGGATGGCGAGCGGCGGAACCTCCGGAGACATCCATTCCAACATGTATTTCCACGCTCAGATGTGCCCTACAGCTCAGCATCCCAGCTTTGCCCCGGGTTAGGGGCAACATGGGGCAGAGAGACCCCTGAAAAGTGCCAAGCGAACAACATTATTTCATGGTTTGATTCCCTGCCCCCCAACAAATAAATAAATAAGCAAAGCCTGCTAGACCCGTGATCTGAGAGCCACCTTCATGCCAGCAGATTACTCTGTTCTTGATCTCGCCCGCTGCTACATGCCAGACCGCGGTGGCCCTTTGGTAGCCCCCTTGTTGGGAGTTGCCTTCAGCTGCTTGGGCTGGAGCAGCAGCCACGCTGGCAGGCAGGGGGTCAGCACAGCACCCCATTTTTCTTCCTCTGAATATTGTTCCTAAGGAGTAATTTGCTTAAGAGGGAGCTTGCAGCTTTTCGGGTTGGTTGCTTGCTTGCTTTGCAGAAGAAAAATTGATTTTTTTGCCCCTGTAAGGGAATAGCAGGTGGCTTTTCTGTTAGCATGGACCTCCTGCACGCAGATGACAATTGGGTGGGCTCCAGAGCAGACCCTGCAAGCACGTTCCTCTGGGGCTGACGGTGAAGATGCAGTGCCAACGGCGGTGGGCTTGCAGCGGATACCACCGTGCGGCTTCCCCTGCCAAGTGCTGCTCGGGAGGGAAGGCGAAACACCCACCCTCTCCCCACACGCGCCCCGCTGCCTTGCAAAAGGCTCTGCCCTTCTCCCAGCCCTTCGGCAAGGTGCATCGTCTTCTTAACCTTTTTTGGAGGGGTGCTAAGTGTAGCGGGTCTCCAGGGTCAGGGTGACACCCTGGAGCGTGATGCTGTCGGAGGAGGAGGGATGCAGGGACCCCAGAAGAGGTGATGTGATAGGGCAGGGACAGAGGGGAACCCTGTAATCAGGGTGGGAGAGGATCAGGTGTGGACCACAGAGGTTTAGAAAATGAGTCCTCGTTGCGGGCAGGATGGCGAGCGGCGGAACCTCCGGAGACATCCATTCCAACATGTATTTCCACGCTCAGATGTGCCCTACAGCTCAGCATCCCAGCTTTGCCCCGGGTTAGGGGCAACATGGGGCAGAGAGACCCCTGAAAAGTGCCAAGCGAACAACATTATTTCATGGTTTGATTCCCTGCCCCCCAACAAATAAATAAATAAGCAAAGCCTGCTAGACCCGTGATCTGAGAGACCAACAACGTTGCAGGAGCTGGCGTGAGGGAGAGTATCTCCTGTAAGCCTGTTTCTTAAAAATACGGCTGTTTCCGCAGCTGCCTGCGGTGTCTGTTCCCATGCGTTGCTACTCTATTGCCAGGAAGTTTTTCCTAATAATTTCCCTAATTGATGTCTTTCTTTGCTTCAAATAAAGCTGATTTCCTCCTCTCGTAGCCACAGCGGATGCGGAGAACAATAGGTACCATGCCTGCTCTGCCCACCCCGTGTGACGGGGACTGTTATCCTGCTTCCTTACTGCCGATGCCCAGACCTCCGCTGGGAATAAACCAACTTCAGAGAACCCACGCGAGGCAAAATAGCTACTCCGAAGAAGTGATTTGGAAAACAACTTTGCAAAAAGTGGGGGAACGCAGCAACGAAGAACAATGTCTACAACTGTTCCAGGACAGGTACAGCAAAATACACCTATGTATCCATTGCACAACTGTTATAAAATTAATAGAATTAAATTAAATATATATATAAATAGATAACTTTATATATAATATAAAATTAATAGAATAAAAGAATCTCATCCCTGGCATCTCTGTGAGCTTTGGGAGTCAAGAAGCAGCCGAGGGTGACCAGCACAGCAGAGGAAAATCGTGACCGAGCTTTGTGTGCTGTGTTGCTTTGCAAGAGGTGCTGCTCAGGGAAACGCAGGGCAGAGACCTGCTTTGGGGATCCATCCCCTGGTGTGAAGCTGCTTATTGCAAAATATGCAGCTGAATGTATCCAATTATCACTCTGTCTCTGGGTAAAGTAGAAAAAACCTGAGCTCGGGGTTTTGTTTTGGTTTTTTTTTTTTTTTTAAATAGCAGATGGTGAAAAAGGCTGCAGCCCCCAATTCTTTAATCCTTTCTGCGTCGGCCGTTGTTTCCAGACCGTGTCTGGTTGCTCTTTCCTGGACCGGCTCCAGCTCGTCTGTATTATCCTTAAGCTGTGGTGCATTGCGTGGGTCGAAGCATCGAGCACAAGGAGAGGTGTCACCTCCCATGGATGCCCCCAAGGGTGGCCCTTGCGCCTGCCCTTTCCCTCCTGAGCAGCATCTCAAAGCTGGATGCCATCAGAACCTCCTGAGCTACTTTTTGGGGGTTATAGACCTCTCCAAAAGCTATTGGATTGGATTTGGGCGTTAGTTATCCATTCAAAACACAGCTCTTTACTTCTCTGTTCTTACTGAATTTTGTCTAGCTCACTCGAAAGAAATGCCATGAATTTATTAAGATTGTTTCTAATTATCTGCCTTCCAAAACCCTTGCAGTCCTCATAGCCCAGAGACACCCGCACACTTCATAACACACTCTTTAGTCTATCATCCAGGTTGCTAATGCAAATTTTCAATATATGGGGACCGAGTCCCCCTTCAGATCCCCTCTGCAGCCCGGCAGGGAACGTCTGATAACAACTTGCTGAGCTCAGATTTTCGGCTCTCTGTTGTGCACCCCACTTATAACCTCACCTGGATCAGGTTTCCCTTGTTTGTTTGCGAAGTTGTCAGCCAAGACGGTGCCAGGAGCCTGCCCGGAGTGAGGATTCATCACAGCTACGGCTTCCCTCCATCAGCCAGGCTGGTTTTCTTGTCAAAGAGTAGAAAGCATTGACAGGAATTTGCTCTTGAAAGATCCCTGTTGGCAATTTCTCTTCCCCCGATTTTCCTCTGATCTAACACTTCTAAATTGTTCAACAGTTTGTACCGGTAGCTTTCTGGGTGCTGAGATCCAGGTCATGGCTGGGATGCCCTGGGCACTGCCCGGATACACCGGTTCATTGGGCTCTTGTGTCGCTGATCTCAAATTGAGATCAGTTTGGCACATTTGATTCACCAGTTCTTTGGTCGGCAAAGGCTGGAGGGGACAAGACATGTCTGCTCTCCATGCGTGCTGCTGCAACGCCTATAGATTTGTTCTGGCCCTGGAGGGCAATCTCCCTGCCGCCGAAGCCGTGCCCCGGGAGGATTCCTGGGAGAAGCTCCCTGCTCTTTGGGGACGTAGCAGAGCCTTTCAATGCAACGTCAGAGGTTAATTGTGTTTAGGTATTTGGCACCTGGCAACATTTACGAAGGACGGAGAAAACGTAAGGGACTGGCGTATGTTCTCAAGCGCTCCATAACGATGTCAGCCGAGGAAGATTTACATAGGAGCCGGAGCATATGGCGTGCTTTATCGCTGCAATCATCTGCCAGGACATGTGCCGTCACCTAATTACACACCCACATTTTGTCTTCTCTGCTTTACATCTTGCCTCGTTTCCTGCAGAGGCGTCAGCTACGGGTTTTTTAGACGGAGCACTGAGCGGTGCTCCATCAGAGCGGTGGGACATCCCGGACAAGGACAGCGGGAAGAGGTTTCCCTGCAGGGATCTCCTGGGTCTGGTCTCCACTCGTGCTGGTTGGTGTCTGAGAGCTTGCTGAGGAGCTAATGCACCTCTTGCCTCCCATGTGGCTAAAATCCAGCTGGACTGACGCCTGTGGAGACAAAAAGCAGCGGATAAGAGCAATCAGAGAAAATAGATGTCTGTTTAACACGTCACCTGTTCCAAGGTGACACTCTGTTCTGCGTCGTTCCTACATGCTTGTCTAACTTGTTCTTAAAGATTTCCAGTGATGTAGACTCCTTTGCTTCGCCAGCTAATCTATACCCCTGCTTAATTAACCTTGTCATTAGAAAGATTTCCTCAAGGCTCACATGAATGTGCTGCACTTTAATTCACCACTTCTTCTCCTACCTGCAGTGGACATGGAGAACGGTCTCCAAAGGGCTATTATACCTCTCAGGACTGCTGGGAGGTCTTCCCTCAGTCTTCTTTCCCCATTTCCTTCAGACCTTAATTTAAGTTTGCTCGACTTCTGATCGTCTTTGTTCCACCCCTTTGGGTTCTGCCCTGTTTGCTTGCATCCTCCTGCGATGGTATTCTCCAGCTGAGACCTCACCAGCGGTGAGCCATGCCGAAGGAAGACTCCATGTGACTTAAATCCAACAGTTGTGTTAGCTCATCCCATTTTTAATGGCTTTTTCAGGGAAGAAAATATCAATGGCTCTCGTGGCCCCATCGTATCGGCGAAGAGGGGGACGGACACTGTGATGGAGAAGACAAGAGGATCTGCCCATTGTGGTGGGATCCCTCACTGCCTGCAACCACGGCCTTCCAGTTTGGGAGAAAGCTTTCCCAAAGTTGAAAAAAAAAAAAAATCTTTCACGATCCAAATGTTTTGCATTTGGAGTTTGATTTCAGTGATGTTTTCAGACCTGCTTTGGTTTTAGTGTGTCTCATTTTGCAAGGATGAGAACATTTTGTGCTGATGAAATCATTTGGCTTAATTGCATGCTAAAAGCATGTTGATGTTTATATTATGTGAGTATTAATTTTAATCTCCAATATTAATCAGTAGCAATGTAAACAATGTATCGAGTATTATCTTTGCCAGGTTGTATTTGTATATAATTTAATATTTACAACAGGTGTTTAATATTTTATATTGTGTGATAATGTTTCTCTGTTATTGTTCATCAGGGACGGGAAAAGAAAAAAAGGCTTTAACTGGCAGCAAGGGAGTTTAGATTAAACATCAGGAGCATTTTTCCTTAGGAGGGAGGCCATGAAGCGCTCCAGCAGTTCACTGGGGGTGGTGGGCAACTGCCGAGACCCCAGCATCCCCAACCCGTGCTGCTGCACCAGGCCATCACCCCAAGTCCCTTTTGTTCCCATTTTCCCCACGGAGAAAGGGAACTCCAGAAGTGGCAGCCTGTGGGAGGGAGTTCTGATAAAATAGCCCTGAAAATTCACAGAATTGTTTGCCCCAAGGGAACTGTTTTCTTTATTTTGCAGAAAGTGAAGAAGATTAAAGTCAAGATCTGAAGGGGCTAAATTTGCTTTTCTTGGGATGCTGGGGCCATTGAAGTAGCTTATAAATTAACCATCCAGAAAACCACGGTGCAATTTCTCCTGCTCCCAGCGTCACCTAAAATTTAGCCAGCACGCCCTGTCAGAAGACCACGTATCCAAAGCTGAATGATGACGTGTGCCTGAAGATCAAGGCTAAAAACCCCCACATAAGACACAGTTTGTATTTTTTTTGTAAAACTGGCATCTGTCCCTCAGGTCTGCTGCGTGCCTGGAGCACCCAGCTCAGGCACAGCATGGGAGCCGTGGCCATTTTCACCCCAGATTTGAAGGGCAGAAGAACCTGCTGCCATTCATCTTTTACATAATGACCTGGAGCTAGAAAACCTAGGGGAGATGTCTCATCTTCAACATACAAGAGGCTTTGGATCCTGCAGGAGCCTTGTTTTTGCTTTCTGAAGGGCAACGGCCATTAGGTAGCGGTGGGAAGGGAAGGACGGGATGGTGACAGTGTCTGTGGGGTAAGGTGTGGTGTCACAGACTATACACTGAGAAAGCTGTGGGTATGAAAGCAGAGAAGATGCATTTTTCAGCCCCCTTGTCTCAGCGAAGGCATCTAACACCAGTGGCACCTTTAAAGACCTCAGGGAAGGACACGACTTAATGACATCCAAATTACGGATACACCCAAAGTACTTTGGAAAAAGCAATGCCCCTTCCTCAGCTGTCTGAGCACTTCTAGAAGTTTTTCCCACCGTTTCCTTACCTGCTGTGTCTCTCCTTGCGAGGCGCCAGGAGATGACACTGAGCTGAGGAAACCTGGGCTGGTTTTCTGCTGCGTCCTCTAACGCTCAGACTACGGCAGGGCGATTTCTTCGAACGCGGCTCTCGATTCCCAGCGCTGAAAGAAGGGTAATCCACCCCATTTTCTTGCAAAATTATTTTGAGATCTCTTAGAAAGGGTTACATAAGAGCTAAACAGCATTATTGTTTTTCACAACTTAACCGCACTTTCGACATTCTTTGACTTTTAAACTAGAAAGGGTTTTTTCATTATTATTTTCCAGGAAACCTTTTAGTTAAATTATATTTTAATAGTGTTTCAACAGACTTTAGTAAAGGAAATAAAGTAGTCACAAGTTATGTACCTAAGCACTGATTTGCATTATATTTCCCCACAAAAAACCCATATATTCGTTGTTGCTATGAAACCAGAAGTTTTGCTTAGATCAGATCATTTTGTTCTCATGTCATGGATAAAGGAACTGAATGAACAATGCACCGCTAATGGTTTTCACTTTAAATCTACTTAAAGAAACCTTTCACCTCCCACACTTTCCAAACAAATAAGGTGTTTTTGAAATGGTTTTGGTAAGTTTAACGCTCCTGAAAGCACGATCTGCAGCACGGGCGGGAGAGGCAGCGAGAGGGGTGCTGGGGCTGCGCGTTGGCTTGGTAGTTTGGGTTTTGCAACGATTTATGCCTTGGTTAAGTTGAGGGGTGGTTTTTGCTTATGCACCAGTTTCCCCCTTCAATAGTGGGGGGCTCTGAGGGTCCTGAGCCCCAGTGGGAGCCCAGCGTGGCACCAGCGTGTGGATGGTGAGGTGTTGATAACCAGAATATCGTTGCTGGTTGAATAGCTTTCTCTGGTTGCCTTTTTAAAGAAAGCTGTGGTTACGAAAGATTCACTTGACTCCTGGAGCTGGGTCTTTATGGGTGAAAAAAATAAAAGGGGTGAAATGTTGGGATAGAATTACCTTTGGGTGATGATGTGTCTGGCCTTGGGCAAGGCAGGCAAGTTCTCTGTTTCTTTTGGCTGCTTGTGTATACGTACAGTGTGCATATATCTATCTCTCTATCTCTATCTCTATCTCTATCTCTATCTCTATCTCTATCTCTATCTCTATCTCTATCATCTCTACCTCTATCTCTATCTCTATAGATCTATCTATAGATCTATCTATACATATATAAAATATTTATACATACTGTATATGTAAATATATGTGTATACTGTATAGCTTTAACTTTAACAAGGATTCTTGAATATATGAATATATATATGTATGTGTGCCTGTGTGCATATATATCTGTGTGCCTGTGTGTATATATACACACACTTTTAAAATGTGTATATATATATAAAATATATATTATATTTATACACACACACACACACAAGAATATTCCTGAAAAAGGACTCAAAGAGAG
This sequence comes from Phaethon aethereus, assembly GCF_964289735.1. NCBI lineage: Eukaryota > Metazoa > Chordata > Aves > Phaethontiformes > Phaethontidae > Phaethon > Phaethon aethereus. Next base: position 5,372,299 of record NC_138579.1, read on the forward strand.
AAAGTCTTGCTCCTATTCTCATTTATTTCTAATTGTGGATGACGGATTGCATTTATATGATTTCCTCTAATCTCTTTTATTTAATACAAATATATCTCTGTAAGAATTCTTTGGAAGAACTGTGGGCAGAAAGCTAATTTAGCCTCGGTACTGATTCATATTCCTTCCTCGCTGCAGACATAGCAGTAATGGGCTTGTCAGAGCCGGTGTTTGCAGAAACCCCCACCCGTTTCAGGGAGCAGCTCTGGGGCGTCTCGTGAACCCCCGTCTCTCCCCGGCTGTCGGCAGGAGGGCGGCTGTAAGAGCAGTGCCTGTGCAACAGCCCGAGGCTGGGAAACCAGGTGCCGCAGCCAAAACTGGAGTGAAAGTCTCTTTTTAGCTGCTGAACAGAAGAGAGGAGTTAAAATATGCAAGTCCATGATAGAGCCAGAAAAATGTGCGCTTTGTTAAAATTAACTGGTGAGGGCTGTTCTCCATCCTTCCTCCTCAGCCGCCGCGGCAAACACCGCAGCTCCTCTCCAAACAGGAGCTTGGGTTTGGGTTCACCTTGTGCAAGCTTCGACCCTGCCGTCCTGATTCTTGTCGTGGAGGCACTGGGTGCTGCTAAGCTGCAAAAATCTCTCCAGATACCTGACCTGATGTGTATATTCATATATATCTCTGTGTGTGTGTATATATATATATTTTTTTTTTTTTACAAATCTCTAGCTCCTCTGTTTGCAAAATAAACTTTCAGTCTGTGAACTAAAAAAAAATGCAGAAAAATCAAGTGGGTAAACCTCAAGTTGTTTGGAGCGAAGTGATGCTGTCTGTAAAATCAAAACGTTTCTAGGGCAACTTTTGCTGGTATAGGTATAAGTCGTGTCATGAATTACCTGCTTCACTGACGCAGCGCTCGTGGCAAATTTGCTCTGTCGGTTTAGACTGAGTTTGCAGGGAGCCTGAGAGAACAGCCCCGAATATTAACCTGGTTCCTACCACTGTTGCTTTAAAGAGGAGCATCGTTAACTACGGCGTGGCTCATTAAAGCAGGGGTGAAAGGAGAGGGCAGCTCAGAGGGAGGGGGATTCACCCAGCAGGGAGCAGGGCGAGGGGTGGAGACGAAGGGAGATGTAATATCCAACACGCGGGGCTCCAGGAGCTGACTGGTACAAGACCTTTACAGGTAGCCCTTACAATTTTGGGACATGCTTTTTCTAAGGGGATTTTCTGGGGCGGGAGATACCTGTGAGTAATTCAAGATAAGCCCCCACCACAGGTAAGCCACAAATCCAAATGGGTTCCTTTCAGGCTCTTTGCAAACTCTGGCATTAAATATCCAGTAGTTATACTGGTTAAACTGGTGGTCTTGTAGATAGAGAGAAGACAGCTAAGGGTAAGGTGTCACCTTTCTCTTTTGCATCCTCAAAGACAAACTTCTGCAAGAAGGTGTCCTCAGCTTTTGGGGCAGGAAAGGAGCAAGACTCGCGTCTCTCCCCTGGAAACCAGTGCTAATTCCCTACTGGTTTGGATGGGAGCAGGAGGGGGATTAGAGGATGCACAAAATGTAGCTCTTTTGGTCAAAGTGAACTTTTGGGTTTGTCGCACTGGGGTCTGATAGGCAGCGCGTCTGTTTATACCTCCGCTATGTTAAATTAGCATCATTATCCCTTTGCGAATGAGTAGATATTACCATGCTGCCTCTTAAAAAAAAGCAATTACCGTATCTATTGGGCAGTACATTAAATGACACCATTTAACTGCAGCCTAATTTATCTCTGAATGAAAAATATTTAACATTGCTGTACAGTACATTATTCCATTCAATTACTGCAAATCTCTGTCCGTTTGCTGCCGCAGATGAGATCAGTTGGCAAGCTGGCCGCACGCACCGGCAAGTGCTTGGCCGCTTCTCTCCCATGCCTAGTGAATCAGCTCCACATTCAGCCCCAGCAACCTGATTTCTGTCTTTGGTGGCCTTTCTGAGCTTTAGTGGGGGTGAGATGTTTTCCAGCCATCCCCAAATAACCAGGGCTGAGTTGAGCCTTCCTGAGAAGTTGCATTTCGGCGGGTGCCAGAGCCTCTTGGAAAGCTCATGCCAAATGGGGTGCCTCATCCTTGGAAAAGCTCCCAACGTACTTCCATAGTAGGCACTACAGGAGGTCAGCTGTGGGGCTGTCAGGGGAATCCCAAATCAAGCCGATACAGGATTCAGGAAGAGGTTAGAACTTCTTTAAGGGACGTGGGACGATATCCCAGCCCTACTGAGGTCAAAGAGGAGTTGATGACCACGGGGTTAGGGTTTCTCCTGGGGCCTCTGGTGAGGTCTCCAAGGTTAACCAAGCTGAAATCCAACAGTGGCCCACCCTTTTAGTCCTTCTAGCAGAGTTACGTCACGGCCCAAAAGTTTACATTTCACAAAATTCCTTGTCTTTTCAGCCACAGAAGCTCAACAATTGAAATAATCATGGGAAGATTTGACCGTTTGGCATAAATTTGGGCAGAAAGAGCTCTTGCTGCTAGCCAAGGACAGATAATTTGTTGTCCGTGCTGCTAACTGGTCACAAGAAATGTGCCTGTTTTACACGTGTGTGACTAATGGACCAGTAAAATAGGGCTTTAAAATAAATAAACAAAATAGCTATGCCTCTGGTCATGTGCTCTGGGCTTAGGTTGAGTTATATCATGTCCCATTTGGCCATGAAACGTTTGAAGCCAGCGGCAGGAGGGTACATGAGACACTGGGGCAATATACTGGCCACAGTGCAGCAGAATTATTGGGGAGTCCAAGAAAGCCCGTCTTCGCTCGTAAAAAGAGAGCGAGAGAAGGTTACATTATTAAATTGAATTTATAACATCATTTCTGGCACGGTCTGCTGTCTGAAAGGGCAGACATGGTCGTGGTTGTGTGCCACCACTGGGTGATGCTGCCTATCCGAAGGCAGATATTCCCCGTTGCCTCTTGGGCTGGTGGCATACCCTCGTCTCTCACCCTGGCTTGCTTAAGTCCAGCAGAAAAGGAAAGTGCCTGCAAAGCACTTTTCCATCAGCTTTAGGAGCTGGCAGCCATGCTAAGTGCCCTAACGACGCGATGTTTGCCACTGCCGTCCTGTTTGCACAGAGCTGTGGGAAGCGGGAGAGAGGATTTCGTGGCTTTGGGAATACAAAGGGCAAACACTGTTGAAAGAATAACACTTTTGTGCAGCAAACCAGAAGATATACAGCTGCCCACTGGAAGCCTTTTAAACATCCGATGGCCATTAAACATACAGTCGCAGTCTTGCAAAGTGCAGCGTGAGAGGGACGTTATTTCTATTATTATTATTTTCTGTGATATTGGCATCTTCTGAGCAGCCTGAAATTGGGCGAGAGGTTTAGGAAGGGCTGGGAAACAGAGGCAGGCAGTGATCCCACTGCTTTTGCCCTGAGCTACAAATCTCCCTGTGTTAAAGAGTTTTTCTCCAAACACAGGTGCCGTCACCGCTTCGTCCTGGGGCTATGAAATACGCAGGTTTAGCGCTGTGAAGGGGAGGACACCAACCCCCTTTCCAGGGACGACTCCGGCTTGGTGGCAGCGCCAGCCCTGGCTCCAGAGCGTGGATTTGAGCACGTACCGAAGTCCCGGCGATGTCCGTGCTCGAGTGCTTTGCTGAACAGGTTTGCCTTAGATATATTTAAGGTTAGGCGTTTTCCAGCCTGGGACCTGGCACTAACAGACCTATCAGCACCTGGCACAGGGCTTTTCTCACCAGGTTCTCACAGCGCTTTGCAGAAGGGGAATGAGATCACAGAATCGCAGAATCATTAAGGTCGGAAAAGAACTTTAAGATCATCAAGTCCAACCATCAACCCAACACCACCATGCCCACTAAACCATGTCCCCAGGTGCCACGTCTACACGTTTTTTGAACACCTCCAGTGATGGCGACTCCACCACCTCCCTGGGCAGCCTGTTCCAATGCTTGACCACTCTCTCAGTAAAGACATTTTTCCTACTATCTAGTTTAAACCTCCCCTGGCGCAACTCAAGGCCATTTCCTCTCGTTTGAAATCAGCAGATGCTGATCTGCTTTTAGCAAAGGGTGAAGAAAAGAAGAAAAGGGGAAATAAAAATTTTTAAAAAGCAAATAAAAAAGCAAAAGAAAAAAGAGAAAGTCAAGTCAAAAAAAGAGAAAGAGAAAGAGAGAAAGAGAGAGGAAAAAGAGAAAGAGAAAGGAAAAAGAGAGAAAAGTAAGACTGACGGTAGACTATACCCTTTTGCATGATGCTGCTTTCATGGTTGGTTGGTAGATATGAAAGATGTTGGTGATGGGAAGATCAGACCTAAAGCTTTAGGGCTCTTTTGCACTTACAAACCAACGGGGAGTCTGGTCAGGTGTGAATTAGGAGCCCAGAAGCTACTCAGTTCACACTCAGAGCTACTCAGACGCAGCCTGGAAATGCTCTTCTGGACCCAAAATCTTTCTCCAGCCATGGATAAGATGTTGTGCAGCCCCATGTGGGCTGACCTCTGGTACTACCAGCTCCGCAGTTGTGACATCTCTGAACTACTCACCAAATGTGTCTCCTTGCAAAGAAAAATCTGTTTTCGTTCTAGACTAAGCACCATTGATCCCTTTTCTTCAGCCTCACACTTTCTTTTTCATTACGGCTGGGAAAAGGGAACAGAAATATAGACAGAGGAGAAACCTGACGGTATTCAGCTTAGCAGGGAATCTGGGGCAGTATTTTGCGCTTAGATCTGTACCGCAACTCTCATCTTTATTAGAGAGGTTGGCAACTGTGCTTATTTCTCTGTGTGATAAATCTGCTGTAGTAAAAGGCTGTTCCCAGATGGTAATAGCTGGCACATGGGAGTATACACATATATAAGTAAAACATCAGTACCCACAACAGAAACCATCAGCAGGCGGATCAAAAATTCTTCAATTTTAGTGGTGTGTGAAATGTCACATGAAATGCATTCACACAATAAAAATCATGGGGAATGTTATTTTCAAATGAACTCTTTAATTAAGAATTTTTTCTTTGGTCTAAACGTTTGACTTGGTTCTGAAACAGCAAAAAAAAACAACACAGGCGACCTTAGCAAGCTGCAACAAGGGTATTGGAAAACTGGGGTGGAAGAGATAACTTGGGCTGTAAAATGCTAATGGGCCTCTGGGACTGCAAAACCGTTTTTTTGGGGTTTTTTGGCTGCAAATACATGAAGTCACACAACTGCATTCAAGCTGGGGAAGGTCAGGCTGAGTGCTGAGGTTGCGCTTGTGGAGAAGGTGGGGTGGGATAAGCTCTTTATCCCCGCGGCACGGACACGAAGCTGTCACAGCAGTAACGCGTCTTTCAAAGCAGGCTAAATCTCCTGCTCTTCGTTACCCTGTGACCTACAGGAAAGTGCTGGTGTTAGCCCATTTGTTTCACATTCGGGTGGTGTTGCTCACATTTGGGTGGTGCTGCTCACGTTTGGGTGGTGTTGCTCACGTTTGCACCCTGGATGGGAGGTGAGCGGGGCCGGGAAGTTACGGCGCGTCCTCCCCTTCTTCCCTCTTGCCACGACTTTCTTCTCCTTCTGGCTGCAAATCTAATAAAACACAAACCCCGTGCATTTTGCAAAGCCTTTAAGTTGAAATACTCTGCATAAATCTGGTCAGCTTTATTTTGCCACGGATGTTTTTTTAACTACGTTTGCCGCTTTTGCAGTGTTTCTGGGATCTCTGCTTTGAATCTCCTTAGACCCATGGTCAGGGTTTGCTCTAGGGACCACACTTGCCCTCACCCTCTGGCCTTCATGCTCCTTCCCTGCACAAGTCCTTCCACACAGCCACAGAAATGTGCTATATATTGCCTATATACTTATGTATTGTCTGTCTGCTATATACGGTCTGTCTGCTACATATGGTCTCTGCGCTGTCAGCTATATATTAGTATTCCAAAGGCATTTACATACAGCAATTGTTATATGCACTCGTAGGTTTTGCCTAAAATCACTCAGGTTTGGTTTATTTTACGAAGGCATCTCCCTAAGCGTGTCTTTAGGGGACACACCAACCTCCAGCCTGCAGAAGGAGGTTTTTCCGAGGTAAACAGTCTAATATCCACGCCGGCTCCTGCTCAGAACGTATTAGCATACGGATTACGTGTAATGCGACCCATTACGCAACGCAGCCCAGATTACAGCCTGAGAAACTCCACGTAAGCGCGAAGCTTTGCAAAGCCGAAGCCGTCTTCCGCAGCCCTTGCGTGATAGCTACCGACGTGAGGCTGCTCGCGCACGGAGGTGTTTAAGGGTTCAGGTTTTTGGCTTTCCATTTCAAAGAGCTCGGGGAGCCGAGCCTCCGGCCCTCACCACGGCCACACCTTGGTATGGGGTGCCCGTAACCCGTGGGGAGGCATTCGCCATGTTTCAGCTCCTGGGGCACGTCCCGGCGGGGGTGGACGGGGGTGCACCCCTGCCGTGGGGCGCGATGCCGTATTTGCAGCATCCTCCGGTCCTCGGCGAACTCCTCCCTCCTCGGAAGCGCCATCCGTCTGATCCAGAGTTACACAGCTGGGGCGAGGTCTGCCACAAGGTTACGTTGTCCGCATGACCTTTTTTTAACTTCTTTTCCCCCAATCCAACTACACTATCTGCTTTTTCCCCTGAGCTATAATAGCTCCCTCCTTCGCCTTTTCGGTATATCCTGCTAATTGGGTTGGAACGGAGGCTTTCATTAGTGAATGCAATAGCTCACAAATGGCGTGGCACCAATTATTTCCCTACCAAATGCAGGATTATTTAATCCAAAGCTGGATTTTGAAGCCAGGGGGTCAGGGGGACAGGGATGCTCCACAAGCCCAGCTGGAGGGACATGGGACTGCTGATAATTAGCTGGGAGAGTGGCACAGGCCGAGCATTGCCTGCTTTTCAGGTAGGTTTTTGGGGGCAGAGGAGGTGTCAGATCTGATAAAAGGTGACCCACCACAGGAACCAGACAATGTCAGGATTTCCTGAGGCTGAGGTTTAGCCCGTTCGAAGGAGCTGTGTGTGTTGGTCGTGGAAAAAGAGAGAGCCTGGAATTGCAATGGTCATTGATAACGAGAGAGCTGGTGGCGATATTAATCTTCGTGCTTTCAATGTTAAGCTTAATTAACCTCTCACCATTAGATGCCAAGAAGAAGCTTTGCAGGAGGGATGGAGCACCCAAGGGTTGCGGGTTTCCATCCCTTAGAGCAACAGGGATTTTTTCCAGCCCAACCTGCCCAGTCAGTCTAGCAGCACTCGGAATCCCTGTCTTCCCTTCCAGCTGGGACAGAAGGGTGTAAACGGTAAAGTCACTGATGAATATAGTAAAAGCAAAATTTCCTAGGGGGGGACGATTTGGGGTTGCCACCACCTCTCCAGGTTGGCACAGAGGAGTGGAAGCTGCAGAGCAGATGCAGTAAAATATGCTTGGTCCAGGGAAAATACCGCTCTGAGTTGTTGTAGGTCTTAGGACTGTAGAAAGCCGGGCTGTGCAACGGGGATAGAAACTTCTGCGCGGCGCCTGCAGAGCAAGACCTTTTCAAATCCCTGACCTCTGTGCAGCGAAGGGAGGAGATTAAGGGCGTGAGGACAGACGCTCCACCTCTGCAGAAGCGCCCGACTTGGCAGCCGTGCCACACGCTGGGTCTTGTCCCCTCAGAGAGCTGCTGTTGCAGACAGGGAGAGAGGGAAAGCAGCAAGGAATCATCTCTGATTAATCAAAGAAGGGCGCACACGTCCGCGGGGATCAGATCAGCCCTGCGCGGGAACGGGAACGCGTTAAGCCCCCGCCCGTCCCCTTCAGCACCTTGCAGCGACACGGGCCATCGCCAGACGTGCCCGGGGACGGCGTATGAACGTCCGGGAGCAGCCAGAACCCCCCGCGATGTTTTCTCTCTCTCCTCTGCCTCTCTGCCCTGCCTCTCTGCCCTGTCTCTCTGCCCCGCAGAGGGAACTGCGGGGGCTGCTTTGCTCTGGCTGCGGGACGGGCTCTGCGTGCTCGGGGGTTTCTTTCTTTTTTCTTCCTTTTTTTTTGGGGGGGGGGAGGGGTGGTGCTATTCGTCGCCGTTGCATTGGTGCTGGCAGCTGAGGTTGCAACGCGACCCGCCACCCCCTGCCAAAAGGCCCCGGGGCCACGGCGGGGACAGCGGGCTCCGAGCCCGGGGCCGCGCCGGCAGCTCCTGGGCACGCCGCAGCGTCCCAGCCTCTTGTCCGGCAGCAGCCACACAGCCTTAGAAAGCCCAGCCAGCTCAGGGAGGGGAGGAAGGCGGTGGCTGGAAATGCCCCGCAGCATTTCTTTTGTGTTTTAAGTTCTCCCTGTCCCCCGGCAGCTCACACTCAGCAGCTTAAATCGCTTTGCCTCCTTCTCCCGGCACTAAGCCGCAGCCCCCGCTCTGTCCCCAGCCGCGGTCCCAGAGGACACGGGAGATGGATTTTTCCGAGCCATTCCCTGCAGCAAAGGCAAACGACGGGCGAAGCCCAGGAGCGGTCGGCTGGGGACAGGCGCTGGGGCCCCAACGCGTGCCCCGGCCTCGGTGGGTAACTTCCACCTTCCCAGCCTTGGGGCAGGACCTTGTCTTCACCTGCCCCTGCTCTCGCTTTATCGCCTTCCCCGACACCTGGGTCCTGCCGCTGGTGGCGGGGCGAAGCGCTGCTGCCCATCACGCTGCTGCAGGCGGGTCTTGTGTTGAGCCTCCACGAGCGCAGCCGTGCTGCAGAGGTGCTGATTTTTTTTTTTTTTGCTCTAGAAATAAGATCAATCTTTTTTTTTTAGATCTGCAAGGCTAATTGAGTGGAGGAATTGATTACCGTGGGCACGAAAAATTTCTTATCTCTTTAAATCCATAAACGACTCGCACCGCTGTAGTTACGAAATCCCTGTAAAGTCCCTGAGGTGTGTTCTGCCAGAGAGCAGACACTTGTGGGGTCCCTCCCCTTGAGAAACGCCAAATCCAGGCAGAGATGCCCCATCGCCTAATGCCTCTTCAAAGGGAAGCCGCGATTTTTGTCTCGGGTGGCTCCGTGTTGCTCCAACCAGCAGGACTTTTCCCCAGCCATCATGGTGGAGACCATGGAGGCAGCTTGTTTTTAGCCGGGGATGGACTGATGTAGGTACGTCTCAGCCCACCAGCGCTGGAGAGCGGCCACCGACGTTCCCCCAGCTCCCCCATGGCACTGTTCATCCTCGGCATGCCGCTACCCGCTGCCCTGAAATGCACGGGACTTAGAATCATAGAATCACAGAATGGGTTGGGTTGGAAGGGACCTTAAAGGCCACCTCGTTCCAACCTCCCTGCCATGAACAGGGACATCTTCCACTAGACCAGGTTGCTCAGAGCCCCGTCCAGCCTGGCCTTGAACACTTTCCATCGCTTGAAAGAAATGAGATACACTTGGTGGTAGGAAATTTGCCACAGCAAAAGACCATGGTGCCAGGTATTTAATATAACATGTTTTAAAGGACTTCATGTATTTTAGTGTATGTATTTAATATTTTAAAAGTTTATTTTAAACCTTGCGAAGTTTCTGAGCTCCAGGAGGAAACACAATGAGAGGCACCATCCCCTGATGCATTCAAACAGCTCTGATGTTTAAACTCTGCCTTTTTCCGTGAACCTCGCTGACACACATGTCTGCAGAGTCACGCAAAGTATTACAGGCACCAAGCGTTACCGTCTCAAGCCAGGCTTTGGGAGACTCTGTGTGTTTGTGACGAATCCCGGGCCATTAGCAATCGCTTCATTATTTTTTTTTTCCTCACCAGGATATTATCAGCAGCCTAAGTGGATGCTTTCTTCTTTTTTTTTTTTTTTTTTTTTTTTTTAATGTATCCTTTGTGGGCAGAACCATGTAGTGAGCAATCTGTGTGCTGCAAACAAGATAATGCGATGATACAGTGGACCTCCTGCTCGGCTGGAGATTGCTAGATAATATATGGTATTCTGGTGAGATAATAACCCAAAACAGAGCGAGTATTTCCCCCTGCAGCGTTTACATCAAATACTTAAGGTAGCCCTTTGTGGACAGAAAAGTCAGAGGTGGTATCATCTGACTGGAGAACAGAAAATACTTGAAAAGGGGGAAAAAAAGAACTAGTCATCGAGATGATTTTCTTTTCTTAGGCTTGCAAGGCTGGGAGGCCACGGGATGAAAGGGCATGGAGGGAATAATTGGAGTTATAAAGTGTGGCCAGCAAGCTCGCCGCTGGGTGAGTTAATGAGCTATATGAAAATTAAATCCCCGGCCCGAAAACCCTGTATGAAGATGCTCTCCCTTGTGTTTTTTCTTGCTGGCTGTCAGCAAGTGCTAGAAAACGGGATGCACGGTAGCAGAGGTTTTGTCATAGATGATGCCAGGCCAACCCCCTGCCACCCGATTTCTTTCTTTGAAAGGGAGCAGACTTTCTAGGCAAGGAACAGGCAGTGGCTGCGCTCTGCCTGCCGTCCCTAGAGCATCGGCTGTGTGCCGAGGGGAGATTACAGCAGGAGTCTGAGGGTCAGTGTTGTTATTGCGGGCTGGGGAAGGGCTGTGAAAGCAAGGAGATGGGCTAGAGGTGATACAGAATAAGGCAAAATGCCATATTGCAAAGGGTGAGCTCATGAATTTGGGAGATGAAGCAGATTTTCCGCTAAACTGAGGGCTCGTGAGTGCAAATTACAAGGAGGAGAAAGCCCTTGGTGCATCCGCTATGTGCAACTTATATGCGATGCTGCTGGGGAAAAGGAAAATGTGGCCCTGAAGTGTAATAAGCAAAATAGAGATGAGGAAATATCTAAGCCCTCTGTGAAATGCTGGGGAAATCTCTTTGGGAATGTGCCACAGAGTTCTGGTCTTTGCCCCAAAAAGTCTGAGTTTAAATGGCAGCAGGTGCAGGAAAGGGTCACTGGGAAGGGCAGGGGAAAAAGGGGCCTGTTTTAGGCAAGGAGTTGAAAAATATCCTCTGTGTTTGGCCAAGGAGGTTGGGAGAGGACGCGATGCCTGTCTATAAATACAGCGGGAATGTAAACACCAGGGAGGGAAGCAAACTGATTTAACTCGAAGGGCCATGTCAGCAGAAAAACAAATTGCTCTGAACTGGGCAGGAATAAATCTAAGAGGAGATCAGTGCAGTTATGGGATCCTGGGATGACTGGGGCTAATGGGATTGTTGGGGGTGAAAGACCTCAAAACTAATTTTGAGGCAGAGCTTGTTAAATTGATGAAAGATCTGTCAGGGACGTTTCTGCTGGCAGCAAACTGGGGGCTGAGCTGGGAAATCCCTGTGGGTGCATATTGCTGTGACCTCCCTGACTTGCAGCCACAGTGTCCCGGTGACCCTGAGTTTATGGTAGTATTAGTAGTGACTATTAATAGCACCACATGATTTTTTATTCTTTTCCGTGCCTATCCATGCTATTTGCAAAAAAAAAAAAAAAAAAGAAATAAAATTCGGAATATCTGAAAATGCCTCCTTGCACCAGGCTGGCTGGATATCGGGGTTAGCACGGGGGCTTCCCGGCAAGGTCCCTGCTCTAAGTACGAAGCCACCCGAAAACAAGCTCGCCTGGGTCCTGTGCTGAGGAGCAGAGCGATAGCAGAAATGCTGTTGTTAGTCCCCGAGCGCTCAGCAGAGTTAACGAGCCCGAGCACGGGTTGGGTGCGTGCCGTGCCGTGCCGTGCCGTGCCGTGCCGTGCCTGGGCCGGCTCCTTTCAGCTGGGCTGGGGAGCGGAGCCGTGCCCCGCTGATGCTGGGATGTCCCAGGGCTGTTTTTAGGAGCACGCAGAGGATGATAAAACCCGAATGGCTTCGGCTGGTGAGGCAGGCACGGACTGGAGGGTTTGGCGGGGACTGGATATTGCAAAAGCGCGGCAAGGAGTGCTGCAGGCTGCGTGGTGCTGTGTCCCGGGGATGGGCGGGCAGCGGGGGCTTGGGGGGACCGGGGTGAAGGATGCTCGTGGTGGGGGATGATCAGCTCTGCCCGAGAGAAGGATATGTGGGGGAGTGTGGGGCCAGCAAAACGGCTCTGAGCTGCTGTGTACTGCTCCTGTTACGGGAACCACAGAATTGCATTAGCGCTTTATAAAACAGCAGCCCAGAAAGGGGCAAACCTGACTTTTTTTCCCCCAGTTAGTCTGAATATTTCCTGCAAGCCGAGAGCCTCCGGACAGATGAATCGTCAAGTCTTCTTGGTGCTTTTTGGGATGGGCCCTTGCAGGGAGGTTCATGGGCTGCCAGCCACGCTTGGGATTTTGGAAAGAGTCATGTGAGGGAAGCGGGAGAGGCTTCCCTGGGGGGAAAGGGTGTTTGTTCTGCAGCAGGAACAGACCTAGAAATGATTTCCCTGTTTTTTTCCCCCAGGCATTTCAGTTTTGTTAATAGGACGAAGCTTGTGGATCTGTTAATTCGTTGGACTGGAATATGCTTAACCTCGTGATGAGGGTGTTTGGATAAAGCATTTGGGAGGCTGTGCCGTTTGACACAAAGGGGTTTGCTAAAGCTTATGCGGGGTCACGGTGACCTAATTACAATTTAAGGGAAACGCGCTTTTTGTAAATGGGCTGGGTTTCAGATAAAGGGAGAAAGTATCTGGAATGTACTGTAAGATGTAGGGTACAGCGTTAAATGAGCATGTAAATTAGATGGCTCTCATTATAAAAGGGCAAGTTTGATGAACAGTTCCTGAGAGCTTTCCCCAGAACGACGCCTTTGACTTCTGCCGCTCGTCTTATTACGGCAGGATGAGGAGGCCGGCTGGGCGGGAAGGATAATGAACTGCTGATAATGCTGCATTTTGGAAGAGCACGGCTTTGGTGCTGGCAATAAAGAGCGGTCATTTCGCTTCTGCGCTAGTAAATCTGTGCATCATCACAAGGTTTGGTCTGGCTGCTCGGGAACACGGCAAAACCCACCATCAGGCCCTGAGGGGCTGAGGTTTGTTTGAAAATCAATGTCAATGTGGAGTTGTTGTGGGCTGGTGTGGGCAGGTGAGTCTCTCCCGGGTGTATTTGCGGACAAACCTAAGGTTGCATGGGAAGTTCCTCCCAGCACCTCCCAGAATTCTCCCCAGGAGTACCCCAGTGCCCAGTGTCCAGGTGGAGAACAAGTCAAGAGTCATCTCCCTGCACTTGGCTGAGCCCTCGGGACGAAGCAGCATTTTTTTCCCTGCCTAAAATAATTTTGACTATTGCACCTCAAGCCCTAGACCTTCTCAGCCTGAAGAGATCACTTCAGAGGCATAAGATGATCCCCCTTGAGCTTCCTACTTGCTGGAACAACTGGGTTTCAGCTCAGCCTGTGCATACTGGCTGTGTGCTCCAGTCCAGCTGAGCGCGAGGGCTCTGGGGGTGTAAGAAAAATCCCATTTATTTTTCCTGAACACCAACGGTTGGATGATCAGAGATGTCCATCACATTTAGAAGCCGGTTAGAGCAATTCTCACATGCAAGAGATGATAGATTTTGCTGAATAAGATGTTTTTTGTTACCAGTCCCGAACCTGAAGATGAAAAGCCTACTTCTCATCAGCCGCATTCCTGGCTTCAGTGGTCACCTCCCTTGGTTTATCAGAAATGCAGTGGCAGGCAGGAGGAGAGCCTTGGGGGTTAACGGGGTGACCCTGTCTTGGTGGGATCTGTGCAGGATCCCCCAAGCGAGGCTGCAAAGGGTGCCCTGAACTCCTCTGCTTTCCTGAAAGCGGCATTAGGCTCTGAGACACACGTCCAGCCAGACGTCCCCAGGTGCCATAGATGTTCATGGTTCTCCTGGTTAAGTTTTCTCTGGGACAAGGAGACTGATGCCCTGAGCATCTGTGAGTGCATCAGACCCAAAGCATTTTCCTTTTGGACTCATATTCCTCTGGACCAGAAATGAAAAGCTGTCCCATGCACTCTCCATGCTGCTTTTCCTCACCTCTCCAGCACCCTGGATGCGGGTTTGTCAGGGCCAGGACTATCCCCCGCGGTGTGTTTGTGCAGGCTTAGGCAATGAGGTTCTGGTGTTGGTTACATCCCTCAGCAGGAATCGAAATTCCCGTAAGCTGGAAACTACGTGAATAAACCCTTAAATTGCAACAAACCTGATGCTGCTTTCCTGACTCTGACTACAGCCGTTAGCAGCCCTGTAATTGTCACTGTAATTGTAGGCGACTTGGAAACCCTGAGCCCTGCCAGAAACATAACTTAATCTTTCCTGAGACATTGCTTTTGGGGGCTGAGCACGGGGATTTGCTCTTCTCGTGGTGGCAGAGGACCAACCCTGAGCCCAGCGCCGGCGGGGAGGGTCCTGGGGCTGCTGCAGCCTCCTGGGGTGTAACGGAGAGCCCAGGTAAGGGCGGTACGTCAGCTTGTTACGGGGGCTTATTCACCAGCTGGACGAGCTGTTCCCAGGTAGATCTTATTTTTCATTAATATGCCACTAGCCTTATCTGTGTGCCCTGCTCACCTCCCCAGAACTTGCTCCTTTCCCCGTCTGGCGGAGAGATTGTATTTCCAGCTCAGCCGGTCCTTGGCATCGCACTGCCGCCGTTCCTCACCTCCCCAGCCAAAAACAAGCGGCGAGGGAGCTTGGACTGCCTGGCTGTGGCCCTGCCAGCCTGCCCGGGGCTCGGGAGAGGTCCTGAATGCGGCACTGTGCCACCGTCCCACGCCTAAGGGGAAAGGCAACGACCCCGGTGAGGTGGCAGCAGGTCAGGGCTGCCCTGGGTGATGTGATGGGGTGAGGGGGACTCTGCACCGGCAGGGACACAGGCTCCAGGGACTAACGCCTCCTCGTTTCCCCCGCAGCCGAAACCAGGAGGTGAGAAGCAGACAGCGTAAAAACCGTCATTAATACCAAATTAACCACGTTGCCCAGAGAGGTGGTAGATGCCCCATCCCTGGAAATATCCCAGGTCATGTTGGACGGGGCTCTGAGCACCCTGCTCTAGTTGAAGATGTCCCTGCTCACTGCAGGGGGGTTGGACTAGATGGCCTTGAAAGGTCCCTTCCAGCCCAAACCCTTCTGTGATTCTATGATTTGACTGCAAGAGCTGGCAAAGGTTCCTACAGGTTTTCCAGGTGTGCTCTCCTATCATTGCAAGAAAACCTGGGAGCTCGGAGCCCCTGGAAAAGTTATTTGTGAGTCCTGCAGCGTGTCGACGTGAGGACGGGCGGGTGACACAAACCGCCTTGACCCACGGCGCAGGGGAGAGCGATTCGGGGCCGGGAACCTGCTGGATACGTCTGTAGCATCTATCAAACTCCTCTGAAAAACGAAAGCCTGGCAAAATCCCTCCTCCTGTGTCATTCTTTCTTAAATGTCTTCTGTCAGTACATTTTGTTCTCCGTTTTCCTCGGTATGTACTGAAGTGGGAGATTTTATAATGATTCACAGTGTTCTGCCGAGCAGCTTCAAGCAGCAACCGGGGAGTCTGTTAAATAGGCATCCAGCCCGGAATATTTTGTACACTATCTAAATGCAGCACTGTAATTAAAAGACATGCTTGAAATAAATGACAGAGGGCTTGGGGTTGGTTGGGGGGGTTTTTTCTTTTTTTTTTACCCCCAAGGGAGGTGGAAATGGAGGTTGCACTGACGTATCAAAAGTCACAACAAGCATATTTGGACAAATACTATCCAGCAATGCAGGCCGATGCAATTACTTTAAAATGTTAGATGTTTGGTTATCACCCAGGGAACTTTCTGTCTGATTAAAAATAATTATTGCTGGCGTTAAATCTGTTTAGAATTACTCGGCGCAATTCATCTCCTATTGCACGCTGCTACCATATGCCTGGTTTGTTGAGTGGAAAAATGTCTCTTTCGTTCGGGTAAATAATGCTTTGTAAATATTTAGAGATGAATGTTCTGGATCAGTGAACGGCTATTTTTTTCTGACGATAAATATGTGCAAATGAGCTCGTTTTTGGCAGCAGCTCCGTTTGAGGCAGGCGCTATACGGGGCCAGACCAATCCCTATGTAACCGCGCAGGGGCCGTGCCAAGATGACTTACCATGCGGATGGCAGAAGGGTAATTGCTGCTGCCAAGCAAGTGGGGTGAAAGCAACTCTTTATAAGATTATAAGTCTATTAAGAGCAGTATCTGCAATGCCTTCCTGCCAGCCGGGGTTGCAGGTTGCTGGATGTTTGGCAAATGCCGCGAATTTCCCTTGTTCCTGCTGCTGAAGTCCCGGGAAGACCCATGGGGTGTGGAGAAGGGCACAAGAGCTGGATCCCACATCACGTCCAGATCTGACCCTGCTCCCCAGTGCCTGGGAGGAGGGTTTGCTCCAGGAGGAGGACACACAAACCTCTCGGCGTGCCCCAGACTCCCACAAGCCTGCCCGCCGCCGTTGGGGCTGGACGGGACCTTGGGGTGCTGCTCCTGAGGCCGTGTGACAGCAAGGGAGCGGACACTCTGCATCTTCCCCCCTTTGCACATCCAAAGTGCTGCAAGGAAACCGCCCAGCTCGGTGCCAAGAACCTGTTTATTTGCTGAACACATACAACCACCGGTACAGCTGCTCTGGCTGGGTCCCGGCGGTTCGCGGAACGGGAACACAGTGAGGGCTGTCAGAGGGTGCACCGAGCATTTGAAGAAATATGATTTTCACATATATTTCTTTGGCCAGAGGCTTTAAACAGGATGAAATCTTTCCCACCAGTAAGGCTTTGCGAGGGCAGGGGGTCCAGCTGGACACATCCATCTGCTCCTGAGATGCCTCCCAAGGAGCGGGGGTCTCCGGTAGCACATCCCATAGACGAGTTTCTTTCCCTCGGGATATACACAGGAGGGGAGATGCAAGTCCCAAGCCTGAGGGTCGTCTTCACCGAGGTCCTGCTACATCTTCGACTCCATCTCCTCTTTCTTCCAGGCAAATGAAAACCAGCAGGAGATCTTGGTCCTGCCCAACTCTGGCTGACTGTCTCAGTGAACACTCTTTGGATGTATATTTGCTTTGCATTCGATTAAAACATGAAGGCAAACAACGGGCATTAATGAATTCATTTGTTTATGATGACAATACATTTTCGAGTCCTCCAATTGATTTGCCGAGCAAGCTGATAAAAAGAGCAAACCTTGCATTATTTACCAGCCCGAGTCTAAATGTAATATCTGAATCAACAGAGCTTGTTTGCTTTTGAAAATTCAAATGAGGACAACAATAATCTCCTTTCCAGGAGGCTGGCAGTCCCCTGCAGGAGGGGTTTTACCAACCTCTCTCAAAAAGATGTCGTGGCTTGAGGCCAGCCTGAAGGACCTGGTGTAACTCGTATCTCCCCGAGCTTCAAGGTCTGCGCTAATGCATACAGGGGCAGACGCGGGGTCAAGTTGCGAAAACACGAAACCAGAGCAAAAAGGCTTCTGACAGTCAGCTGAGTCATCAACTCTGCATGGTTAATTAGACATAGTTCCTAATTATAGTCATTATTTACCTCGGAAAGCAGGGAGACGGGGCTGCTCCAGCCCCTGTTGGGGTGCAGGGCTTGGATTTGTCATGTTTCCTGGGCATGCTGAGGAGGAGGACGGGGCAGTAAATGGAGGCACGTGGCTCCTCCAGGTGCCTGGAGGTAAAGCAAAAGAAAAAATTAACAAATAGGAGCCACTGGGAGGGTCGGTGTCACCTCTGGTGCTTCAGGGTTTCCTCCGTACCGTCCCATCTGCAGCGGCAGCCGTGGGATGGAGGGGGATGAGCGGCGAGAGCCTGCCCGACCATAGGCTGGACTGAAATCACCCCTGCGCAGGCTAATTAAAAAAAAAGAAATTAAAAAAAGGAGGATTGAAGAAACTCCTTTCTTTCTCTGGAATACTGGAGACTGCAGGCTGTGCCTCTGCCTCCGCACTCGCTCCGGAGCAGACGGAGCAAACCCATCCTCTGCTTTGCAGTCCAAAACGCAACAGCACGTTCAAGGCTTGAACGAAGAGGCCATTACAAAAGCAAGTCAAAGCCCTGATTTAAACCAGCTTGTTTAAATATTTTTATGCTCTCTGCGGTTAGATTCCAGACTTTTACTCCCTGATTACTTTAGCCTGGAAAAAAAAGTGATATGTTGGAGAGCGAAAAGAAAGGCCTGATTCATTGATGAGGACACGGCACTGCTGAACACAGGGTGCTACAGTTTCCCCAGGAATGCTTTTGGGTCTTAAAATGCCCTGTAGTAAATAAAAACAAGCAAGGATTGCCAAGGAGCAGGGGAGATAATTTTGCCCAACCTAATGAGTTACAGGGTGCTGTTTGGGTGAGTGGTGTTCGGGCGATACTCCCTGGTGGCAATTAGCAATCAGTTGTGGTTGCTAATGAACAGCCCTTTTGAATTATTTTTGTTGAGGATCCTGAAGGGACTTCAGGCTTCCTGGGCACCCCCTTCATGGCGAGGGGTCGGGAGGACCCTTCCCATCTTGTTTCTCCCTCTGAAGTGGCGGCTGTGCTGGCAGGGGGGTCTGGGTCTGCGCTGGCTCTGCGGCCGCCTCCAGCTTCACCCACCAATTACTTATGGTCATTACTGGCTTCCTGCTGCAGCCAGCTCCTGGGGTCTTCGGGGCATCTGGTGCTGCAGAGATGCTCAGCGAGCAAAAACCTCCCAGCATGCTCACCTTGATGTCTAGACCTTCTTGTTCTTCTGCCCAGAGAGGTTGTGAAGCCTCCTTCTCTGGAGACCTTCGGAACCCGACTGGATGCCTTCCTGTGCAACCCACCCTAGGTGATCCTGCCTTGGCAGGGACGTTGGACCAGATGATCTTCAGGGGTCCCTTCCAACCCCCACCATTCTGTGATTCTATGATTCTTCCTGCAGCCAGGGATGTGCTTGCAGGAACCCCTTCAAAAGCCACCAACTCTGATGTGCAGGGAAGAGACTGGTGAGATCTCCCCCATATCCTACATCTGACGGGCGCTTGTGTCCTTCTCCCCTTTCGTTGGTGGCATCGGGCCTGGCTGAAAGCCTGTCATGGCCATGAGCATCTCTCCAGGGCCATGGACCAGGCACAGGATCAATGTTTTTTGCAGAAGATGCTTCTTAGGAGGAAGGAGGCAGCTGATGGCAGTGTGCACTCTGTCCAAACAAAAATAAACAAGGGTGCCCCAAATAACTCCGTTCTTGCTGGCAAGGGGTATTTTTAACTAGCAACATGGCACAGAAATAACACAGACAGCTGGAAAAAAAAAAGGAAAGGCTGCTTTGCTGGGAGAGGGGTTTGCTGTGTTTCATGGGGAAAGCAAGAAACATCTGTTCTACAGCTCTCTCCCAGCTGTCCCATAGCCACATCATTCCCAGGAGATGCCACCCATGGTGTTTGCATGAACGTGGTTGGATGTTTTTAAATGGCTGATCTAAAATAATCAGGGTTGCAAGGTCAGGCTTAGGTAAAATCACCTCCCAAGAACTGGCTTTTGCACCTTAGCCAAGCCCTACACCCAGAAAGAAGTGGTCAGTTTGATGGGTACATTTCTCCAGAGATACCTTGGACATCTGGATGTACTGCATAACGCTGTCAGAAGGCAACAAATACAGCTCCAACACAGCGGCACACCACAAAATGACCTTTTTGCAACATGCCAGCCTGCAGTCTGCCTTCCCCATCGTGCAGCAGAGCCGAGGCTTCCCTGGACCACGCTGGGAGCATGGCTGAGACTGCCCATGGCACGGAGAGGGATCTGGCACGTCCTTTAGGGTGACCGGGGTTTTCGAGCTGTGAGAGGAGCCTTCACGGCTTTGGGGTAATTTATGTACATGCTTGTCAATTGGCTTTTCCCTCAGTAAAGAGCAAGAAATGAGCCGGGGTGAGGACGGGGTGCGCAGCGCATGGGGGAAGTTTTGGGAAGAGGCTTAGACCCCTAGGCTATGCAAGGCACGTGGAGGCTGCCAGCCATGCTACGTATTCCGGCGGAAAAGCAGGCGTATCCCCACGCAGGTACACGCACACACACGCATATGGGAAACGAAGCCTCTCTCCTGCTTGTCAGAGCTTCATTCGGGGACGGCAGTCAGGAAAAAGAGCAGTTACGGTGGAAAATCACGGCCCGTGCTCATTTAGCAGCCCCGTGACAGGGGAAAATCAGGGCTCCGGTCTCGCCAGCCCCTCTCCGTGTTGCCATGATGTGAGTCAGCTGCTTCCCTCCGCCTTCCCCTCCAGGATGAGTAATTCAGCCGTGATAACCTTTAACGAATCCCGGGGACTGTCACAGCTTCATATTTAAATGCAGCCTTGTGTTTTATTAGCAGAGCCCGGGATGGAGACGAAGTGCTGGTGTAGGAGATGTGGAGGTTCCTGCTGGGGGTTCAAAGGAGACCCCCCGGGAAATGCATTCAGTTCCTACAGCAGCATCTGCATTCGGTGGAGAGGGAGCCCTGTAACTCAGGGACGAAATTGCAGCAACTTCCAGTAAATCTTATTTGTGTTTTAACGCTTAAAAGCTGCAGCAGCTCCGACAAGCCTTGCCGCAGCGTTGCAGCGCCCGGAGCGAGCCTTGGCCAAGCTGATCCCTGCGTGCCGGGGATGGGGAAGGTCTGGCTGCAGCCTGTCCCCGGAGCGACCCGGCAGCGGCAGCAATTCGGTCAGAGCGCGTGCACCGAAATGCACATTTCTGACTCAAAACTGGTCTCTTGGTTTGCTTAGGCTGTGGAGTCTTTGCGGCACAGGTTGCTTTCTGGCTCTGTCTATTTGGAGAGGGGAGTGCTGGCCCACGAGTGGGACATTTTGTGTTTCTGGGGGGCAAATAATACCCCAGGCATGATGGGCTGAGTCTGGTGGGTGCTGAGATTTCCCTGCATGGGTCCTGCACCGCAGGCAAGGGTAGCAAAACTCATACCAAGGCCTCTCCCATTTCGACTCGCACACGAAGTGTTTATACCACAGAACTGATGTGCCAAAATTGCACCCGGGTTGGTGAATCAGAGAGGCAAGCAATTTCTGTCAAGGTTTCCCCCCACCCTTGCAAATTATAATGTACTATATTGTCATTACAGGATTATGATTACGTCTAATAAGTAGGAATTTTGGGTGCTGGCAGCTCTTTAGACTTTACTGTGGTGATTTCTTTGCCCGTCCGGAGGCAAAGGCGGGCGGCGAAGTCATGCGGACAGAGGGGGCTGTGTGGCCGCCCAGAGGGAGATGGCTTTTGGAGGTCAGGATGAAAAGAGCTGTTGTGTACGCGTGTCTGCTGCCCGGCATGGGAAGGGCTCGGTGGTCAGCAGGCCTCGTCATGTGTCAGCTCTGAGTACAGTCGCTGCCCTTTGATTTTGGGACTGAGGGGTTTGTTTGATCCCATGGGGTAACGCTCAGCCCTGTGTCGGCCATCATATAGACCAGGAACGCTTCGGGCTTTGAATTTATGGGGTTTTGCAGAAGCGTGTGATCGTTCGAGGCAGGGCAAGGCCTTCGTTGTGGTCCCCTCTCTGCACAAAGGGCCTAGAAAGACGTTGGTGGTGATGCAGGTGGTGAAAAAGCAGATGCAAAGAGGGCAGGATAAGATGATAGCCACAGGTGAGCCATTTTAAAACCACTCCTGCTCCCAGGTGACTTGCACGTGCCAGTTGTGTTGTGCCTCTATCGTATGTTATATGTCCTATGCCGCAACGGACTGTCCCCAGAGACGACGGGCTCACGTGAGCCGTGTTGCTTGGCCAGTGGGTGGGTGACTCCTCAGCACTGCTTGCTGCCCGCGAGCTATCCTGGTTAGGGAGAATAATGCAGGTGCTATCTGATACATCAAAATATAAAAAGCTTTTTGGGTACCTGGGCAACAGTTGCCCAGAGCTTCTTGCCTAACAGTTCCTCCACTATCTGCAAAACAGCCCTGCATGGGTCATTTAAATGTAAAATTCATTTTTCATGGGTACTGAGCAGTTTTACAATACGAAATCTCAAAAAACCTATGTCAAATTAAAAAAAAAAAAGGCCGTGCTTTCTGTAATCTGCTAATTTTTTCAGCGTCAGTCTGAGGATTTTGGGGGGCTTGGCCTATACTTGAACAATCGCAGTTGGTAAGACTGGATTTGAAGGACTATTGTCTGTATATTAAATCTCTGGTATTCAGATATGTGTCAGTTGTATGAAAATTAAAGCCACCTTCTCCCTCAGATCTCCGGATAAATAGTGTTGTTTTAATTTGGGCTTGTTAATGGGATGTGTAATTTAAAGACAAACCCCTGTGTTTGAAGCATTCCCAATCACTTCAAGTCACTCATCAGTGCTAAGGACTGTCCTTTGCAGAAGGAGGCAGCTGGAGAAACCAGGAGTCTCCAGAGACAAACTGCAGGTGGATGTCTCCATCTCAAGGAAAGGGTTATGTATGTGTACACTCGAGTGCCCAAGAAATCCGGGGTTTGTTCATGCTTGTGAAGACGCAGCGTGTCTTTAGGAAAGTCTGTCTCCTTGTTGGAACAGCCCTCAAAACCCAAGGTTTTGGGGTAAAGAGTTGGGACAAAAGGGATCAAGTTAGTCATGCCCAGTTTGGCAGCTGATGTTCCAGCTAGGATTTCTTCTCCAGAGATTTTGTCTCCTGGGCTTTTCCTTCCACTGCCTCCCTGATGGTCTTTTGGGCTCCTTGAAAAGGAGGAAGAGGGGGAGGAGAAGGAGGTGAGCTGTCACACAGTGCTTGCTCTTCTGGGGATTTTACAGCACCCATGCCTGCTTCCTGAGCTTCCTACTACATCCTTCTCCTCTGCAGCAGGATCTCACTCTCCATGCTGCTGCCTGGTCTCTCTCTTCCCCCATGGCTCCTACCTCTCTCTTGGAAGCAAGGTCCTACATCTCCTACAGCTTTAATTCATCTACCTCTCACTGTGCAAGACACAAGAGCAGCGTTAAGCACATGCACACACCTCTGCTAATTTACGGTCCAGCTTGGGAACTCCGTGGCTTCTGGATGTTGCCGAGTGGCTTTGCAAGCAAACTAAATATCACCCCTCCAGGATTCAGGCTGATAGCTTTATTTTAGGTGTTTTTCCCAAGGGGAAAGTACTGAATCTACTCTTCAATTCTTTGCTGATAGGTGTTACTTCTGAAAAACGGTGCTCATCCGAGTCACGGGGAGAAGAAATACATCCAGTTGCAGAGTTAACTCCTACCGCTTGGGATTTATGTCACGGATAACGTCATTCCATCAGTACGTAGCTGCTGTGGGCACCTCGCCAGCGAGGTAGGAAGTTGCATCTATCCTGTTGTGTGCATGCAGAACAGGTATCTTTCACGATAAATCCAGTGCCAGCACCTCACTGGAGGATCTCGTTTCCGTAGTGGGAGGAATCTCATTAACATGAACTTCAGAGGAATCCAGCGCTGCCAGCCAGAAGACAAATGTAGCAGTGCTGTTGTCATTTATCAGATGGAGAATGAATGACCTTTGCTATCCACTAGGATGAAATGAAAAGCTTTCGGCTTTAACTTTGTTAAAATGCACATGGCTGTCTTTTTTAGATCTTGGAGTCAGTGCATTGCTGAGATTAATCAAATTGTGCATTTTGGTAGTGCTTAAACAGTATTGTTATATAATTCAATCTCTGCATGACTTCAAGGCAGCAGGCAAAAGAATTACACTGAGCCTGGCTGCAAAATCATCCTGCTGCGGTCAATGGCTGAGGAGGCAGAAGGGGCTTGGAGCCAAGTGCCAACCTAATATTTTTAAATCACGTCACTTGGATTCAAGTTACTTTTGTTTAGAATTAAATATGTGTGTCTATAAAGCTGTGTGTGTATGCTTGGGAGAGCTCAACTGAAGGCAATGGGTGCATTTCACTTTGGTCTGCTACAAATCTCCCCATGGGAAGAGGGTATAGGGATGGGTTTTTTCCTTGTTTTTCACTTTGAAAAATGCTGATGTCACAAAGAAAGGTGGCCATGCTGAGAAGAAGGAGAAGAAGCCATTGCTCTGCTGGTGATGGCCATCGGAGACGAACCCACACAGGGAAGCAGGGTAAGGCGCTGTGGCCTGCACAACTCTTAGTGTTCTCACACCAAAGATGAATCCATTCTTCTGCATAACCTCTCCAGTATTTCTATTTTAGTAACAATCCATAAGGTGAGGACACTTCTGCTGAGTATTGCCGGCAGGGCACTGAGACGGTAGCTACACCCAACTCTTCATGCCTGGGTTTTCAGCCGTTGCTGCTCCCCGGGGAGTCGGTTCGGGGCCGTACAGCAATGTCCCATTCCCAGCTGACTTGAGCAAAGGCAGAACAGCCTTGGAGCAAACAAAACAAACGCGCAAAGTCGATGCAGCTGTGTGCATTAGGTCTGGTGAAATCAGCCTCATGTCTCACCTTACAGGCTTCTCCACGTGGTGGAACTGAGAAACTATGATTGGGTCTCTGCTTAGAAAAACTACAGTGTTTTTAAGTTGTAACCCAACCTGTATTTATTTCAGTGCAGGTCTGTGCAGATGCTTTGTGTAAGCCTAAAATTACTTTTTTTTTTTTTTCCTGATTAATGTATCTGCTTATTTATGTACACACATTAAATCTAGTTTAGAGCATGTAATGTAACAGGATCTTTTATTAAAATAATGGCAAGCTTTGTGTTCCAGCTGGTGTAGCTCAGTTTGCAGATAAGACCACAATACTTTCACATATAGACAAGCTCCGAAGCAAACACATATATACTTGTAGTTTCAGTGCAAAAAACAAGAAAAAGCAATGACCATGAGTGCTGGAGCCTTGTAAATCAACCGAGCACCATCGGCTGGTCTGACAACAGCTGGACAAAGAGCGGCTGATATCTCAGTGGAAATCAATCCGTTAATGGACAGGTTTCCTTGTCTGTTCCTAGATTTAATGCAAGTCTCTGCAAGAGAGAGGATCTAAAACGATTAGCTAGAAATACATCCTTGTTTGGGAAGGGTCTTTGGGAAGTATCTCTTTATCTAAAGTTATGTGAACTTCCAGTCTGCCGGTGACATCGATGCAAATCACCACTAAAGGTGGACTCAGCCCTGGATTTTTGTTATATCAAATATCATGGATATTAGTATTTAGGATGTGGATTTTATTTCTGGATGCTTGTTATAAGAAGGTTTGGCTCGCTTGATTCCAAATCCATATGTAAACGTAATTACAAGTGCGGACCGTGAATACCTGGAGGAGCTGCATGGCACCGGGTCCGGGATCTCGCTCAGGCCTGGCTCTCCCTTGGGAATGCCTCTGCTCTGAGCAACTGGGCTTGGATGAGGAACAAGTGACTAAATATTGACTCAGAGAAAACAACGCTCCCATTTAGATGTAAATGGAAAAGGTGGGAGGGTGGAGAAGGAGGAAGGAAACAGAAACACATAAAATAAGAGTCTACAAGCAGAATTATCTCGTTGCAGAATCCGTTTTCCAGACTTCCCTTGGTGAGTTATCGGCAACAATCCACATATTTGTGCAGCCGAATAGCTGCGAGGCACAAGTACATTCTCCAGTAGCAACTAATTCCCTTTCCTGATAACATCTTCAGCGGGGCTTGGCTGCAACGTGCAAGCACAATGGCAAAGATTTTGCTCTGAAGGTGGGGGGGAACCCAGGGTGCTATTTGTCAGGCAGCTCAAATTCAAAGCAAAAGCAATATATGCAGCCAGGAGGGGAGGCTTTCAAAGGCACCACGGTTTTCCCGTGGGAGACGGGCACAACGGTGGCTGGGGGACCTTTAAGCAGCTGCCTTCACCCTTTCTACGTAGTCTGCATTCAAACAGCGAAGATGATAACCAAGAGGTGATGGGAGCAGGGTGGTGCCTGGGTACCAGCTCCAGACACAGCAAAGGTTTGGGTGTTGGAGCCAAGAGGGCTGGAGAAGAGGTGCAGGGCACGAATTTTTTTTTTTCATCTTGCTTCCTGGCTGGGCTGTGGATCTGGGCTGCTCATAGGGTCCTCTAACACCCCCAGCATTTGGACCTGAGGTGTGTCGGGTGTTGGTGCTGCCAGAGCCGGGTGGCCTTTCCCATCACCCACCACGTCCAGCCTCACCCTCTCCATTGCTGATTACCAGCAAGCAGACTGTAGCCTTATTGACAATTAAATGAACGTGCTCCATTGCAGATACGAGCACTGACATCAGCGCTGGGCTGCTTCTGAATTAGAGCAACGGGCAGATCTGACGGGGAAACCCTGCGGATTTAACAGAGTATTTTCTTCTTTGCCAGTAACACAAGATGCACCTTGGTGTGAAGTGTCAACACTTCAGCATTTGCAAAACAGCGTCTGTCAGACCTCTCTGCACGAACACTAATTGCTTGTACGTGGTGAGGTTGTGCAGCCCAACAGACAGTTCTGGCCCTGGCACAGCTCCTCTGCGACGGTCCTGTCTTTGAAAGAGGTTGTCCATCGGTGCCACCCATCTGCCTTACTTTGGTCGGAGAGCTGTTACCCCCGGGTCTGAGAGTGTGTGGCTCCAGGAAAGGCCACAGCAAGTTGGAGCAGGTCAGATCTGGAAAGCTGGAGTTCACCCTCCTCTCTGGCCAGCAGAATGTATGCTCAGGATGTATGAAATTAGGTTAAAACAAGGTACTATCCACTGGTTCAGCTTTTTATCTCTCTTCTGTTGGTGGCACTATCAGTAACTGACCAAGACAAAGTGGAAAGAAGGGGAACTGCGCTTTCAGGGTCAATGTGTTTTCTGAGCTCCAGGGGGATAATGAAACATGAAGGAGCAAAAGTCAAATCTCTGCTACAAAGCCCTGAGCCCACGTCACAAAATCGTGCCACTAGCAGGGGATCCTCCACTGCTGCTCACATCAGTCCAAGTATTCGCATCGTGGCGTCAAATCTTGCGGGGACGTGCTTGCCCACACTGACTTGGCTGCAGATGTGAGGGGTTATGTGTGTCCTACTCTCGCCAAGCAGAAACACCCCTTTTTTTCCCACTTGCTGGGAAAATGGGGGCAAATCCGAGAGTCTGTCATCCAGGTGCATGGGATTCAGCTGCTGCTCCGCACTGGAGGCATCAACACAGGAAAAATCGGTGCAAGAGCTCATCCGAGGGAGCGTGCTCCATCAGGGCTCCCAGGAAGCGCTGTTTAATCCCATCTTGATTTTTCCTGTGGATGAAAACCACGTAACCACGAAACAACCCAGAGCTGTACTTGCAAATTGAAATCTTGGGCCTTGCGCGCTTGACGGGAAGCGGCATAGCGGCGGTGAACGCTCGCAGCGTGCTGTGCTTCACGGGGGCATGTCTGCAGGGGCTTTGCTGCTTGCAAGGGTCCCTTGCTCCATGGCAGGGGAAAACATGTTTTTCCTGTGCATTTTTTTTTAGTGGAAGGCTTTACAGGCTGGGATTTGGAAGCTTTCCCAGTTTTTGCAAATAAAACTGTGAGTCTGTCTGTGGAGCACTGGAAGAGGAATCTCAGGAACGTGGGAGCGTTCTCCTGAAGCCACTCTGGAGTTTCTCCTCTTGCTGCCTTGAAATGCGCCTAAAGTGGCGCTTGTTCTGCACATCTCCGTGTGCTGAAAACAAAGGAAAAGTGGGACCTAACAGCAATTTTGTTCAAAATAAGCAAAAAACCCAAAAAGCAGAACTAGGCCCTGCAGTTGCAAAACAAAAAGAAGGAAATATCAAGCTCATATTCTACACAGTGAGTGTAGGACAAAATTAATACCAGCAGCAGTCCCTGCTTCGGTCACTGCAGTTTGTAAAAGACGTCAGTGCATCTTTGCGTCTTGTTTTTCATGTCATCACACAATGGGACTGTCTATTGGGGCAGCTAACCAGCTTCCTAACTCTAACGGGACTTGAGCAAGCCAAGAGATATTCAATGAGCTGGGATAAAAGGCTGTTGCTGTCTCCCAGGCTATATATATTAAAATGAGAGATGTTTCTTTCTCGTTGTTCCCCATCTCCATGAAGGATATGATGACTAATCATAAAATTCTATGGAACAAAAGTTTATGGGCATTGTATTCTCTATCTTGTGAGTTAGGAGTTGCAGCCAGTTCAGGAATGTGATGAACCCTGAAAAGAAGACGTTTTATCTTCTTAACCAAGGACTGGAGCTGCGCAGTACCGGCGGCTGGATAATCTATTTCCTCCAGGCTGCTGCCTTAAAAATGTCAAGAAGTTAAAGGGATTTCAGTAAAAATAGAAAACGACATCCTGGATGATGAAGGGAAGGCTTTGCATCCCGAGGGGAGCCAGGGAAGGCAGGAAGGCACCAGGCAAAGCCCAGCACCAGTGGGGAGCCCAACTTGCATGGGGACCTGCAGGCTGGGATGGGAGGAGGGTGAAGCAACCCTATGGAAAGCCAAAAATCCAACCTACCCCTTTTTCTGGGGGAAACACTGGGTTGTTTCTGCTTGTTCTTGCTACTCTGGCATGCACATGGGACCAAAAAGAGATGGGTGCCAGGGCTCGGGCTGGCTCTTGGGGCTGGTGGAGTGGAGGTGAGGGGGCAAAGCACCTTCTGCTTCCCACGGCAGCGGCGGCGTGAATGGCAAACCCCTTGATTTATTGCACATGGGCCACCTCGGCAAACAAGAGCTCTTGAAATTTTCTTTGGAGTAGCAGTGGACAGGCAACGCTGGCAACCCCGGGCTGGAGATGTGGGGACATCGAGAGCTGAGCGTGGCATTTTTCCAGGGCTCAGTGCTGAAATATTGTCTCAGTATAATTGAGTGAAGAAGACTCAGTCTGTCCTCTAACAGCAAATTAAACACAACTTTGTGGGTTTGGTGGTTTGCTGCCAAGTGCCAATACAGCTCCGTATTAATAGCTTATGACAGGATTATTCTCCCTGTTTTTGGCAGGAAGGAGCTGTTTGGCCTTAATCCTGCATGTGGCTAAGGGAAGAAACCCAGCACATCCTCCATATTTACCAATGGTGTAACTCTTCACTCCCAAATATCTCTTAAGTCCCAAATTTTCAGAGATGAGCAGAATAGAACGACCCTTCATCAATGCTAAAATGTGGCCCGGTGATAGGGAGAGGCGAGGACCCTTCATACATGTCCCAGGCACCGAGCTCAGGCTTCCCCATGAACATGGATTCCCGTGCATGACTGTGGGCACCATCCTCCTCAAAAAATATAATATAAACTGTCTGGTTGTTAAATCGAGGGCTCTCTAAAAATTTGTTTATACCTGTAACAAGCTCAGCATTTAAATGCATGAAAGGCAAAAAAAAAAAAAAAAAAAAAAAAAGAATAGGGCTGGAAATAGAAAAGGAAAAGGGATTTGAAGCGGTAGGTTTAAGAGGGCAAAGTACTCAACACACAACCAGCTCAAAACCTCTTTGGGGGGCATCAGGATGAAAGGTCGCACAATATTAATCCCTTTTAAAAATCACAGACTCCAGCCAGGGACCTCAGTAGTCATGGCGAATATATTTAAATGGAAATCTCCAAATGACACATTTCCTGGGAAATCCAGCATCCCACCCTTCCCCGTGCTTGCACTGATGAGGAATCGGCCAGACAGGCTTCAAGGGCTTGATCTGGGGAAAAGCCGAATTGTCAGCTCTAGCAACTGAGCTTCACTGAATTGAACTGGCAGCATCACTGGAAATAAGAGCAGGGTTTTTCTCCAAGAAGGAATTTTCAAAATTTGTTGAAGTTGTTGAAGTTTTGACTGGGTACGTCAGAATTTGCTGGTTTCTGTGTGGGCAGCAGTGCTGGGCTGGGACTGGACAGTTTTGGACTGGGTTTGAGGGGGGAACAACAAAGATACATGTGTGCAAACCACCAAAACCTTCAGGAAAAATGAGAATGGCCTTGAATTTTTATAAGGAGGACAGCACAGCCATCGCTTTGTGCTTCCCACGGACCTGTGGACAATGTCCCTTCTCACTGTTACAGATTTGCAGAGAGGAGGAGGGGAAAAAAAAGGTCAAACTTTGTCTCCTTCACCCTGACTGCACTAGCCGTGCCCTGTGGGCACAGAGGAGGTGATGGAGTGGCCGGGGTGGAGGTGACACCCCGCAGCACCGAGCTCCCGTCGTCACAGCATCCATCAGTGCCGCACAGAGCCGATGCGAGTTTTGGGAGGTAGAAATTTTTATCTCGACTTCACGCTGGAAACTGCAGGGAGTAACCAGGAGTCAAAGCATGAATAAATAACTACAGAGGAACAAAGAGAACCCCAAAGCCCCCGAGATGCTCGAGTCTGCTTTAAGGTTCTCACGTGGCATGAAACAGAGACATCTGCACTTTTTCTGTGTTCCCTTATCTTACCAAAACCACAGAGGAACATTTACCCACACGCACACAAACATTTCTGAGAAGATCCAGGCAAAGACATGCTAAAATATTTAAATGTAGTGCCATGCTCAGTCAATGACCTTTGCATAATTAGAAACCCTTTCTCTTTCTGATCATGGAAATGGCCCGTGGTTTCTGCCTTTGTTTCGCTTGCTATAGTCTCCATATGCTCCATTTGCATCTTGAAATTATCGATCGGCTGCATGTTTCAAATGTAAAGATTTATAAGCAGCAATGGCAGGGTTGGGGGCCCCAGGTGGTGGGTTTGCAGGTCACTGAGGTTTTGACTGCTGCAGATGGGACAAGCAGAGGGTTTAGCTGTGTAGGGCCTCGCTAATGAGTTGCAAGTTGGGCCAGTTCTTGAATGAGGAGGCTTCCTATGGCTCTGTTCCCATCTGTTCCCAAAAATCAGGCTAACAAAACACAAAATAACTCCTGGCTCTCAAACAGGGCTGTCACAGCCTGTTCTGCCTGGTGAAGATGTCAGCGTGTTCCTACCCTTGGCTTCATCACATGCCTAGAAATCAGTGGGCTTAGCAGCCTGCGGAGAAGAAAATGGTATGTGTCTTTCTCTCAGAGCAGGTCGGGGATGTTGGTCATATAACCAGCTTGGCAAGGAGCTGTAAATCCGGCCACAGGGCCGCCCTGCGTTGCTTTCACCCTTTGGAGAACCGGAGTCATAAGATCCTATCCTTCACCTATTCAGTCAATGAGATTTTGCTGCCAGCTCTACGGTTCCTTACTATCCAGATGTGGATTTATAAGGTTGCTTTTGCTTTCCTGGGTGCTTTGATTTGACCAAAACATCTGAAGCGAGTAGTCCTTCATTCCAGAAGGCAGATGGTGATTTTTATTAGCAAGTGGTTTCCTGTTCTTTCTATTCCTTCAATAACGTATTTGCTGTTGCTGTAGCTGGATGTATGCTATATATATGATCGCTAACACTTAGCAGTGAATTCATGTTGATTTTCTTTCAGCTCAAAAGCTTTTTTCATTCATCTTCTGTCTCTTAATGGCAACAGCAGGTATGTGTGTGCTATTTTTGTACAAAAAAAGAAGTCTCACAATATTCTCATAGCTTCTACTAGTGTTTCCATACAAAATCTTCCCTAATTTAACATAACTAGTAAATCTCAGCAATACATAACAGTGTCTTTTCCCTGTCCAAAAGGCGAGGAGCTCTCGACCTCTTCCAAGATAACTTGGCTCCTTTGTTAAGGAAAGACATTATCTGATGAAGTATTAGGCATCTTCATCCCCTAACAATTCCAGTGAAAGCCAGTAGCAATCAGGGGGCTACTAGAATTGCATTTCTCAGCCATTACCTTATTGCTGTGAAATACAGTTTCAGCTTAAAAGAGTCCTTAATAAAGACAACTCAACCAACACCTCAGCCCATCCTGACAATAGCAAGCCTTTCAGCTGACAAAGCTAACGACTTACTAATTACCATTACCGAGCAGGCGTAGGAGAAGCGACCATCTCTGACCCCCTATACAGCGAAAGCTCCCACAACCGGGAGGAAGGCAGTGCCCGGCATTTCGGGAGCTGCAGTTGCGTGTTGACTTAATAGGATGTCACAGGATGTTGTTCCTCTTGCTACATCCTCCTGACATCTGCGCCCAACTGGTGGTGGTTGTTTTTGGTGGGGTGTTTGTTGGGGTTTTTTTGTTTGGTTGGTTTTTTGGTTTTTTTTTTCCCCCCTGATGCTCAAATTTCAAGGTTTCGGGGGCAGTGACCGCCTTTTTTCTGAGTTTATCCATCGCCTGGATGAAGGCAGCCTGGAAGCCTGCCAGGAGCACCTGGCAATGCACTCAGTAAATTATAGTAATGAAAAGAATGTCAAATGCTAGGAGGTAGTTATAAGGCTTTACTGATGTATATACTTTGATGGCCAAATACTGCTTTTAAGGTATTCAGATATGACCTGGCACCTCTTTACCCTAACAAGATGCAGAGGAGCAAACTGATTAATTGCTAGGACTTATTAGCGAAGCCTAAACTCCCGAGCAGTATGAACCGCGGATCCTGTCGTCCTTAGCAAAACAGTGTTTTTCTTCTCTTCTGAAATCATATGCACGTATCAGTGCTGCAAAGCTTGCAAAAGGCAGTGCTGAGGCGTCTGGGGAGACGAGGCGACGGGCCCCCGCCGGCTCAGTGCCTTTGGCTGTGGAGCTGCTTGGGAACAGCACGGGCTGGATCGCGTTGGAGATGCGGAGGATGCTTCTGTAACCCACTGATATCTGCTGGCCGAATGGGAGCCGGGGGATTGTCTCTCATTTCTAATATGCAATAATCTCTAAAATGCATTTCATTCTCTGTAGCGGAAAGATGTGAAAATGGTGTTTAATTTTAAGCGGCTTTGTGGGTGTTCACGCTTTGCTGGTGGGTGAAATACTTCGGCGCCTGCAAATTGGGAAAGTTTTGGGTCTGAGGATCACGGTGCTGACATAGCGGAGCTCACATCATCCCAGCGCTCCTCAAGCATCCCTCGAAAAGCAGATTCCTTGGCTAATAAAAAATGGTTGTGTGATACCAGCAGCTAGATGAGGCTTTCAGCACACGCAGGGATCTGCGCAATTAGCTGACAAGCCCTCGCAACAGGAGCCTTTTGTGCGTGGGCTGGTGCAGCGTAAACCAGAGCCGGGCTGAGATCGCGCGGCCGAGCTCTGCCAGGGCTTCAGCACTTGAAAAGCAGAGCTCCTCTCCTACCTTATACCCTGCAGTGACTCGGGTGTTCTCACTATGTTCGATGGAAGCCTGGTTGGTTTATGGGATGGCTGAATGTCTCTTTGTGGATGGGGACCCAGGCATCTGCTCTCGAAGCTGCCCTCCTGGGGTGTGGGAAGCACCATTTCCAGGGATGGTTCCCATCGTAGGATAATGTGGTCCAAGGCCGGGGAACCATTCTCACCAGCTCTGTCTGCTGGGTTAAAGGTCAGAGTAGCAGAATTTCCCCTAAATTAGGTATAAGTAAATTATAAGGAAACTGTCCCCATCCTCTACCTCCCACCACTATGTTAGCATTAACTTTCAAATGGAGACAAAATTTACAAGCAAAAAGGGGCAACATCTTGGAGAAAGAAAGTCCATTCCCAGGTGAGCAACTGGGGCGGGGGAGAGCATCCTGCAAAGAGGGACGCAGTGATTTCCGAGGGGACTCGGCTCTGGGCTGCAGGTCCTCGGCAGGGGTTAGAGCTGCAGATGGACCTGGATCCTCCGAGGGAGAGGGCAAGAAAGGCGATCCTGAGGTTTGGGTTGCCAGCGCTTCTGATTTTGGCAGATGTGTACAAATGTGTTTATTCCCCCTTAGCTGTTACAAGTCCTTCTTCCTGCTTCAGCAAAGAAGCTGCGAAGAGAGTGCACAGCGCCGGTGCTCCAGGGAAGATGGGTGAGCTATGGGGCACTGGACAGAGAGCTGGCTCTGCCCCATAGGAAAAGAGATCCGGTCAATCCATCCAGAATAACTCATGTTGCTGGAAAAGATGTACAGGAGCTTCTTGGCATATTTTATTTATCTTTTAGAATTAGGTTGATCTCTGAGTTGATCTTTCAAGACAAGGACCTATAGTGACTGTAAAACCTCGGGATGTCTTTCTTGAATGATAATAGCTCAATTAGAGCCAGTCATTAGACAGATATGGCTAAGGTCATCTTCTTTTATATACTTTACTTGGACATTTTCTTGCTGGGTCCTTCTATAAGTCTTTGCAGTCAGCTTAAAATTCTGGCTTCTCAGCAAACTTTCCCAATAGAAGTCAGCTGCCTGGCCAGGGCCCCACAATACCGCAAAATCCCGGCAATAGCCTCTCCCCACTGTGAAAACGAGAACCTACTGCTAGCCTTTGGTTTCTCTTGTAGTCAGCTGCTAATCCATGAAGCCCTTTCTTTATCTCAAGCTACTTTTATTGCGTTGACAGCTGTTATGGTGGCGCAGCTTTCATGAACCCCAGACGTGTGATACACACTCAATCACTGCTCCATCATATTAATTGACTGCTTCAAAGGATGTGAATGTGTTATAAACTTTTGACTTCTTTCTGCAAAAGCCCCCTGTTGCCCTTTCCCCAGTGTATCAGATCTGCCAAATGCATCCCTGTGTATCCATATTTATCTACACTTTATTGTATTTTCTGCTAATTTGCAAGTCAGACCGATTGGGTTCACAGCTCTTAAGCTTGCCTCTTCAGAAACTGGCGTCAAGTTTGCTATTTCCCATCCACTGGGTGGGAAATCCTGTTAATTATTCATATAGTTATATTTGAATCTCTTTACAGGTCTTGGGCCAGTGACATCTCACCCTGGCAATTTGCTCCTCTCTCAATGTACCTTTTTATTCCAAAATCTCTGTTGGTGACACTTGTATGTAAGAAGGTCATCAGATCCGTTCCAGATAAAGAGGGTTTTGCTGTGGGAGTCTCCAGCCCACGGTCCCACTGCAGACACGTGGGGGGCTCATTTACCCGACCCATTAAGGGTTTTATTTCACCCAAAACTTTTCTCACACTTCCGCTGCCTGCTCGCCCCAGTGAGTCCCTGGTAGACTTTCTGTCTCTGCTATGTTTTCACATGCATTTTTATGCCTCTGGCAAACTGTTCTGCAGTATCTTTTTCACTTGCCTTATTGTGGTTTTATATTTGCCAGTGTTTATGCTATTTCCTCATTTAGACGTAGCTTTTTGATGGCTATCTATTTTGTTCCTAGTAGCCTTCTTCATTCTGCTACTTCTAAAAAAATCTTTTAGGGTCTTTATTAAGGAGTGTTACATGTTAAGCTGGATCCTGTAACGTATTGAAGGTCCTTTCCAACCTAGTGATTCTGTGATTCTGTATCTTTAAGCTACTGCCACGATGCTTGAAAATATTATATCCTTTTAGCCCTTCCATTTATTTCTTTAATGTAATTCCCCTTTCTAAATTTTAGGTGTTACCTAAAGGTGTATGTTGATCACAGAAAAAGGTGTTATCAAGACCATTACATGGCATGGTGGAAAATTAAGGCGATAGCAGGTCCAAAGCACATAGACAGCTTCCCAAATGTTGTAAAAAAACAAAAAAGCAAATCTATTTTAGCCAAATGTAAGGCACTGAACCCCTGAAACACAGGACTGAAAGTGTTCCCAAAACATGATAAATGCAGTACTGCATCATTATGAGCAATCACATTTTTCCTGTGGTGTATTTATCAAACCTAATTTTAAAACATCTACAGCTCTTTCTTCTGCTGCTTCCGCCTGGTGGCTGCTCGAGAGCCTTGGTCACCTGCGACTTTCCAGCCTGAGAGGTCTGCACCCACCCAGGCGATGCCTGGTTGATTCTAACCTTGGAGCTGAGACAATTTTTCTCCTTTTGTGAGAGCTTATTCCCCACCCTGGAGCACCAAAGCCAGGCTGCTGCAACCCCAGAGGTCAACTTTCCCAGCCCCAACCATCCGCACCGATGGTTGAACACAGACCTCATCCCGCTCCTGGAAACCTTTCTGTTAATGGCAGTAAGACAGGGCTGGGAATGGAAACCTTTGTCCCTATTTATCCCGTGTACCGTGAGCTTCACGTGCATTGTAAGCCGCAAGTACGATGTGAGAGCTATTTACATCTTTCAATACTTTCTCTATGGTTCAAGCTCGGTCCCTAAGCCCTGATTCCTAAAAGTGCTGAAGTACTTATTCAGAGTCCAGCACATCTGTAAGTACTTTGCTGAATTAGAGCCCTATTAATCTTCCTGCATTTAAAATAACTTTTTATTACATTTTAAAAATAAATGAGCATGTACTATTTCTTCATGTTTGGGATTTTTTCAAACACTGATTTTAAGGCTCTTCTGGCTTGGCTGGATATCCCTCCTTCCAGCCGAGCAGCTGCTCATGCTAAACCTGGGAGCAAAGTCCCTCTGGCTGCACCGAAGCCGCCGGGAAGGAGCTCCAAGCCATCTGCGATTCCCACTTCCAGGAGGAAAACAACCAAACCTCCCTTCACCGCCCTGAAAAGCCACACCGAGCCACCCCGAATCCGAGACCGCAAGGCATTTTGAGTTGAAAAATAACAGAATGCAGCTGTGGGTACATTTCTCAATTATTTCAATGGATTTGGGGGAAAATGCCAGACAAGCGTTGCTTGCACCACTTGCAAAAGGAATTTTTGGAACTGGAGGAAATAATGGTGCTGGGATTCGGGGCTGCGATGTGTGCAGGACGGGGGGCTGCGCGACGTACAGCAAAGCTGCTCTTGGCTCCTGGCTCTGCTTCATTAGTCAAAAATGAAAAAATTAAAAGCAGGTTTCCAGTGCTGGAGCAATAGGTCCTTGGAAACCGTAATGAGAAAACCTACAATTTGGGAAGAAAGTCCCAGCAGCCTTTAAAACACCTCGTGGGGTTGGGGCTTAGCCTCCCTCCCCTCACTTGCCAGCCTAAAATACCCCGTGGGGAGAGGCAGAATGAAGCGACCGCACATGTACAGATGAAGCACGTCTCGCAAGGAAAAAAAAATCACACATGAACCCCAGTGGCAGGGGTTATCTCACCGTCCCCCACCACGGGAACACGGTTGGAGGTGCCTCCTCAACCCGGTGCAGCTCATCCGCCTCCTGCGAATGCATCAGGTACAAATATCCCCCCATCAATCCCGCCGGGCTCTTTTTTCCCAGGCCTGCGTATTTATTTTTCAGCCAAGCAAACCAGTGCATTTTTTATATTTAATATTTTTTTCAGCCAAGCAAACCAGTGCGTTTTCTGTATTTAGCTATTTTTTTAGCAAAGCAAACCAGTGCATTTTCTGTATTGAGTATTTTTTTCAGTAACACAAGCCAGCACATTTTCTGTAGTTGATAATTTCTGCATTTCTGTATTTAAATACTGCGAACGCGCTGGTTTGCATCCTGAAAAAAATGTGCAGGTGGCAAAAGGGTGCAGAACCTTGCAGTTAGGAGCCTCGTGGGCAAGGCTCTGCACTACTTTTCCTTGAGAAAGTGGGAAAAAGGGGCAAAACCTGATCTTCAAGGTCCTTTCTCGTCCCTTCATCCCCACGTGGGGCTGGGGGAGCCGCAGAAGATGCTGTGAATCCAGCCACGTTGACGGGAGGTTTGACTGACGGGAAGCCCAGCTGAGCCGAGCTGCTTGGGAGAGTTTTTTGGAAGAATATTGAAGTTTTTTTATGCCGTGCAAAAGCCAAGTTGCCGCGAAGGTCTTGCTTTCAGGGGGAGAAATGGGAGAAGTTGAAGAGGATGCAGCAGAGGTTTGTTTTTCACACTGTTTTCGGGGCCGTATTTGTTTTCTTTGACAGTGACTTACAGCCCGGCTTTCTTTTCTATTTTGTTAGGGCAATAAAGAAGATAAATCTGTAATAATTCACCTCTCTGTCTTTAATAAAATCTTGTCTTCTTCACACAGCCCCTGGGAAGATCTCCATTCTGCAGCCCTGCGAGATTGGCTGGCTTTTTCCATTTCACCTCTTCACCAGAAACGACAGAAAAATAACATTGCTGGGAAAATTAATAGCTAAATACAATTTCAGGCAGAGGGAAAGCTTTCGGCAGGCGGAGCAGGACTCGATCCCGAGTCTGGCATTGCCAGCCCGGGGGATGCTTTCAACGGAGGCCAGGAGCAGCGTGGTGGCCGCTGCAATTACTTTTGTCTTCGTTAACGGGCTCCCGGGTTGGAGACCTCAAATAGCGGCTAATGAGAATTTCCATCCTCGACGCGGATCAATGTCGAGCTAATCTTTGTTGGTTTTGTGCTTGTGTTGGGTACGGAGGAGAAAGGAAATCAAGCTCTGAGCGAAGTGGGCTGTGGAGGAGACACCGAGGCAGCAGCAGGCGGGGGGAAAGGCCTCGGAAATTGCTGTAAAAAGTTTCGGGTTTGGGGGTTTTTTGCACCCCGATGCCTTTTTAGCCTGGTTTTGCATTGTACGAGGCCTTGGTGCCTGGGCTTGTGCCCCCGGACACCTGTCTCCCCACCGTTTTTTTGACGTAATGACCTACCTCACCCAAATGTGTCAGAAATGGAGTGAAAATGTGTTTGCACTTCAGCGTGGCGGGGGGTGGGCTTTCAGGGAGGGACCGTGGCCTCGGGAATAGCCGACACCTGCTTTCTCCAGGCTTTTCCTGTTTTCCTTTTTTAGTTTTTTTTAAAAGTCAGTTTTTTGAAGGAATAAAGCAGCTTTGGAGCCGACCTGCGACGCTCAAGATGGCGGCCGCGCCTGGAGAGGTAAGTCGGAGTGTTGAAAAGCGCCGACTTTGTAAAGCTTCTCCTGAAGAACATGGGGGGGGCGCGTTTCTGCAGCCCCAGAAGAGGAGGCCAGACAAGAAGGGGCTGCGGGGTGGGCTCTACAGCTCCCTCCTCATCCAGGGACAAGAGACGGGAGACCAGCCGTTCCTCGGCCACAGGCGCGGGGAGACTGCCGTGCTGGAGACCGCGGGGAAGGCGTGGGAGGTGGGCGGTGGTCTGGAGTCCCCTTCCTCCGGGGCAGGAGGTGACCTAGGAGCTCCCTGGAGGGACTCCAGGGCACCACAGCGATCTAGAAGCACAGGGAGGTGATCTAGCGGGCCACTCCCCCAGCCGAAGCTGCAGGCAGCCCAGAAGCACCCTCCCTGGCAGGAGGTGACCTGAAGCACCTGGAGATGATCCAGAACCCGGAGGTGATCTAGAACCTCTGGCCCAGACGCCCAAGTGATCTAGAACCTCAGGCCTCCAGGCAGATGTGGGTCTAAAGACACCTCCCGGGATCTAGACACCCCCAGGGGGGCAGGAGGTTGTCTAGAACCCCACAGAGTGATCCAGTCCCCCAGGTGATCTGGAACCCAGGACAGCGCCCCCCTCCCCCCCCAGGTAAGTGACCTAGAACATCCCTTCCCCTCCCCCCGGGCCTCCGCGTTTGGGACCACCCAGTGATCCAGAGACGCCCTCCCGGGGCGCGTGCCGCCCGGCCCCGTCCCCTGCCCCTCCCCGCTCCGCCCGCCGGAGCGCGGCCCCTTTAAGAGCGGCCCGGTCCCCTTTACTCTATGTTTACATAACACAGAGAGGCCGTACCACTTGCTCCGGTGGAGGGGGGGGAAGGTGCGTAGAAGGGGGCGGAGCGCAACCTCCCACGGACACGCCCCCTCCGCAGGCGGTAAATGGGAGCGGGGGGGCGGGGCCACGCGTGGCCGGGCAAGGGGTGGGGGGGCCGCCGCTTTGCTCCTGCCGCCCCCTGCTGCGGCCAGTTGGTACGTCCCCCTCGGCGCTCCTCCCCTCGCCCCCCCCTCCCTGGGTGTAGTGGCCGTTGTCGGGCGGCCGGCGGCTCAGTGCGGGGCGCAGCGCGGAGCCCGCTCGGGACTCGCCCCAGCGGCGGGTGGGACTGTAGTGGCGGGTGACTTCGCGGCGGCCCCATGTTTTCCCCCAGCCAGGAGGAGCACTGCGCGCCGAACAAGGACCCCGTCAAGTACGGGGAGCTGGTGGTGCTGGGGTGAGCGCTGTGTAGAGGGAAGCGCGGCGGCGGAGGGGGGGCCCGTGGTGGGGCGGGGGGAGCGGCGGGGGCGCCCCGTCCCCTCAGCGCCGGCCGCGTCTCCCCGCTGAGGTAACGCTCGGAGAGGCGCGAGACCCCCGGCGGGGGCGCGTGCCGCTTCCCGCCTTTTCCCTCCCCCGAGCGCGCGGGGCGGCCGTTGGGGTCCCGCTCGCGCTTCGCTCCGCTCCGCTGCGTGGGGGCGGCCGCCTGTCCCCCGCCGCCAGCAAGCAACTTTCCCGGCACCGCCACCGCGGGGCCTGCGCGGCGGGCTGGAGGGAAACTTTCGGGGGGTGTGGAGTGCGGGGGCTGGGGGCGAGGCGGTGGGGACACCCCTGCCCCGTTCTTCCGCCGTGGCCACTCGCGGAGCCCTCCCTGCCGGTTTCTCCCCTCGCTCCGAGGGACGGCGTTCTCCTTGCAGATTGCAGGGGAGATGACTTTGGAATTAGGAGGAGAGGCGGCGGAGGGGGGAGGAGGAGGAGGAGGGCGGCGAAGGGCTTATATATTCAGATTCGTAGTGGAAATGTTTATTTTCTCGGCTTGATACGGATCTTAAAGTAATCCGCTTGGTATTATGTTCTTGCCCTGCTGTTAAAGCTTCCAGCCGTTCTGCTGAACGCTGTAGAAGCAGATGAGAGAGAAGCGTCTAAGCCGTGCTTGCTGAGAGCCCTTGTGAGCCTTATAAGAGATGCTTAATTTTGATAGTTTAATATGTAGACACATATGGTTAATGGAATGATTCTTAGTAATAAATACAGTAGAAAGGTTTCAAGCCAGCCGTGGAGCAGAACAGTTATAGCCTCGCTGTGTTATTCAGCCGCCCCCAGAATCTGTTACATATTCGCTGCAAGGTCGCAGAAAACCTTATTCTGCTTTGTTAGGGGATTTTTTTTTTTTAATTTTTTTTTTGTTTGTTTTGGTCAAGTAATTTCAATATTCTGCATTCACCTCTGCAGAATAACAGTTTGAATCGCTGGGAGCAAATAAAAAGAGCAGTCAAGACTGGGTACTTGTGTGTCCGATGGTGTACTTTTTTTCCTTAAGGGATGCTAAATGTTTCTTATGAGATTAGGTCAAGATATAGTTACCATGGAATAAAATATAGCTATTACCATGAACGTGGCATAGCTGGCACTTGAAGGACTTGAATTTAAGTAACTTTATTTGGGAGAAATATCCATATCAAACTAAATTGAATAAAGAAATGTTCTTACTGTTTCAGTTGTGGAAATGGAGGGTAACCTCAGCTGTGCAACACTGCCTCTGACAATAAAGTCATAGTATAATGTTGAATCTTTAATTAAATTAGAGTGCATAAATTGATGTTGTGCTGCAGAGGCTTTTTGTGCACAGCTGGAAGCATTTTCCTTGCTATTGCTTTACTATTTTTAGCAGCAGTTGAAAGTACAGAAGTATGAAATGTTTTGGCTCTGATCTTAACCTAGCAAAGTTTGGTGTGCTTTTCCTTTAATATGGAAATGCATTGATCTCAGCTTATCGGTTCTGCCAGAGGCCTTGATCTTCACTGCTGTGTGTTGAAACATGCCAATAAAATTTAAATAAACTTCATATGGCCAAGTTTAGTTTTTATTTGAGTTTCAGCTGTTCTCTAATACTACTGAGGTTATATCTTCTGGGTGTTACGTGTGTTAAAAAAGCAAACAAATCTTGTCCTTGTAGTACAGTTATGAACAAGAAGTCTGTAGACTGGCAGCTGAATCTCTGGGCAGGGTGTTTCTGTAGGCTATGCTGAAACAATAGGGCATTGGGTCTCACGGCTTGCTGACATAACGTGCTTGGTGGATGTGATGTAGAAATAGGTAGATGTGATGGAAGCAGTCCAGGAAATGCCATGACTTCAGTAACTATGTTTTCCATTTTCAGACTGAAGATTGGGGTTTTAAGATCCATTTGGCACTTTAGGAGTTGATTGCCGCAAATCCTATCAGCGATATCTTAAATGTTGTATGTGGTGCCATAAATAATGCAAACGTATCTCGCTTTGGTGACTCAACATTTGGGACTAGGAACTCTGGGAACAGCTTAAGCATCTGTTCAGTATTCTAAAAAAAAAATAAATCTTAATACCTCTTTTGTATTAAAGTCTCATGATCTGGCATTCCATGTAAATAAGACAATGTGAATTTGCTGTCCTCCCCATAGTGAAGCTGAGACCTGCGTACCGGCAGAAGCGTAGCATCCCACCTCTCGTTACAACTGCCTGATTAAAATTGATAGGGTGACCTCACAGCTAGGTGGGGGGGGTGGGAAGTTGTTTTGAGACACCATGTGGTTTAAAAAAAAAAAACGAAAAACAAACCACAAACCAACATTGATTGTGTTGTTGGTGAATAACTTCTGTCTTGAGCTGTGAGACTTAAATTAGGTGGTGAAAAGGATGATGAACAAAGGAATTGGCATACCTGGCAAACTGCTGAGTCTCCTGTTTTTAAGATGACAAAACTTTCCCTTTATCTTTTGCTCTTACTCTGTCTTAGCAGTATTACAGTAGGGTTGTTGTATACTTGACCTTTAAGTTAAGGGGAAGGCATTTTTCTGGCAGTGTTTGTTCTCCGACCAGAACATGTTCCTATATTGTCTTGCAATAGTTGTGATTGCTTGGCTGCACATTAGTGTGATCGGAGGGTAAAGCCTAAGGCATTTGAGTCAGTCATTGCAGCAAATACATTTCTAATAACCTTCTCCCAGTAGTCCCTTAGGTATTTTCTGTCAGCGATGTGGCAGTGCATGTTTGGTTAAGATTGTCAAAGTTTACGTAGTCAATATTGTAGAGAATAAAAACGGTTTATGTAAATCAAGCCAGACAGGTCAAGATGGCTGGTAAGGAGGAGATCATCTGCTGATTGTGAATCTGCTTGTGGAATCTGATTGTGTACATCTGTTCGTAGCATCATCTGTTCACAAAAGGCTATGGATTTCTTGGTGAAGCAGAAACATTCATATTCTAATTAAAAAAAAAAACCCAACAAACCAACAACTTTTCTTGAAATCCTGTCAAAGTAATGGCCTGTTATATATTTCTTGGAGCATGGAGCTGGAGGGAGTTTTGAAGGAGATCCCAAATACAGTAACAAGTACCCAAGTAGAGTGCCAGGGTATTAGTACACTGTTTGTCAGTCGCCTTCCTTTGACTTGTCTGGTATCTGGTTAGTGATACAGAGCAACTTGCAGTGAAAAACTGTGCTAGGAAAAGCAAAATTAACCTCTTGAGGTGTATGTCCTCTCCTCCTCTTTCCAGTACTTCTTCCTCCTCCCCCCCCCCCCCCCAAGTTTGAATTGCACTGTGAAGAATTTATTCTGGCATAATGGCAGTCAGGGCAGCATGGCTTTGTCCTGGGTGCTGGTCCCTGGCTGTGTGGGGTAGCTTTAATGAAGGCAGGTGTCAATGGCCTGGTGCTGTTAAATCTCTCTTCCTTTGAGACTGCATGAATGTGTCTTTGTAGATTTTTCCAATATTTAATGATGTCGATGGGTGGCTTTAACATCTCTGAAAAGTCACTTGATTAAAATGATGTAAGTTGAAGGAGGAATACCAAAGAAGCCTAAGTTTTAGTCAATGGCTGAGTTCTCTAGCAGTGCAAGGATTTTGTACCTGACAATAGATACTTTCAATGTGATCTATTGCAACAAGTTCTGAGGAGTTTTGGATGGGGTTTCTAATAGGTGTGTGCATGTGAATGTAATATTTCTCACTAACCAAAGACTTCTGTTAGCTACTCATTAGCAAGGAGGTACAGCCTGCTGCATCCTCACCTGAGGGAGGCTTTGTCTTATATACTTAATGGGTTTTGCAATATCTAATCATTTTTTTTATCTAACTAGACAAAACTCTAAGGGCTCAGTGTTGTTATGGTGGTCACTTTGAAATCACTGTCAGCATTTTATGTATAAATTTTCCAGAGTCAACCATTAAAACAAATTGACTGGTTAACTTAGGGTTAACAGGTTAACAGTGCTCAAAGGAGCTGCTATAAACTGTTATGTGAGCTTTGCTTAATATGGACTGTTTGACATCCTTGAATAACAGCCTGTAGTTCTGCTTAAATTTAACCTTTTGAAAAAACAGAATACAATTCTCATCTATG
Source organism: Phaethon aethereus (assembly GCF_964289735.1). Classification (NCBI taxonomy): domain Eukaryota; kingdom Metazoa; phylum Chordata; class Aves; order Phaethontiformes; family Phaethontidae; genus Phaethon; species Phaethon aethereus. Next base: position 5,415,975 of record NC_138579.1, read on the forward strand.
TTTGCAGTGATAAGTTCTATGGTAACTTTTGGGAAGTTGTTCTGATTGATGGACCAACTTGATGCTGCATACTTTGAGCAAATTTAGATTTGAAACATGTCTTTTTGTGTTAACCTGAAGGGACCTGCCACTTTTAGACTCCTGTGTCTCAAACAGGCTTTCTCTGATGGATCAAAGTTGCTCCTTAACCACGACCTCCTTGATAAGCTAAATAAAGTTCCTGAAGTGTTTCCTACTTTTAAACACATATCCAGTTTTTAACTTACCTGTTTGGCTTTTCACAGAACTCTTCTGTTAATCTCCTGCTGTGCAGTTCAGGAAGAAGCTGACGCAGTTTTCCAGTAGTGTTGACAAACACAGATGCAATATGGTATCTCTGCATGTCCTTGGTAGCTGTTTGCTTCTGTTTATGGACCAAAGGCAGAGGGAGAGTCATTTTGGCTATGGCATTAAACTGGGGACTTAGGTTGTACTTACACAGATTTGCTATTTGATATCAAGCTGAAGCTTTGTTTAATGATTTTGTAATTTTCTGCACTACATGGTGTAGGTATATTGGTGAAACTGCATAGGTGACTCGGGTTCTGCTTTTGAACCTTATTTAAAAATGTACTTTAGGCTTCATTTAAAGGAGTGTCTATAGCAAATAATGGTAGCCACCTGTTAAATGCGTTCAAGGTCATGATTCTTGCTGAGAATCATTTGCTTCAACAGTCATAGCTGGAAGGCTGCGGTGCTGGAGAAACTGATTTATTTTTTTGTTGTCAGTGGCTTCTTGGAGATGTTTGTGTCTTGTGCTTAGTTTATGATGGATCTTATATGCTGCATACTGAGAATATGTGATCAGGGCCAGTTCAGACCTTGCAAGTAGATTAATCAAACACCAGAAGTATTGTGTCTGAATAGAACATGAACTGCAATGTAGAAGAAAAATAGTAGAAAGAATTATATTTGAGGAAAGATTCGTGGATTTTTTTCAGTGAAAGCTTGTGTATGGCTGGATAGAGCAAAGGTTTTGCTTCATTTATGCTAAGAAAGAAAACATACTCGAGTTGGTTCTCTGCAACTATCCTATTCCTTGGAGTACTTTTGACTTTCTCAGAGTGCAGGTTTGTATCCAACTGTGGGCTTTATTCACAGCATCTCAATACTGATGTAAGATCAGAGGGCAGAAACTTCAAACTCTAGAAGCTAAAATCTATATTTGTTGAAGCAAATCAGATCATCAAACATCTGCATGTTTAATGCTTGTTATAAAAAGGAGACTGCATTCTGGAAGTTAAACTGTAATCCCCTTGGCATGTACAGGCAGTAGGTCACACATGTAGAAGTGGAAGACTTTTTTTTTTTTCCTTAAAATATAGAAAATGGAGTGTTTGAGTAAACAAGTCTGAGAAATGTAAGACACTGCCTTTGACTGATGCACTTGCCTTGTAGAACCAAATAGCTGCTCCTTTCTTATCTTGGCAGAATCAGGGATGCATAATTTTCCACTTTCATCTGAAATTTATAAATGAGTAGATAGCGGGAAAGTCTACTTGGTTCTACTTTAAAATATGGATATAAACCTAAAAATTACTTTCTAGGCTATTAAGATTTGTTTTTGTTGCTGAAAGCAGTGTCTTAAGCTATTTCATGCTCTGTCTTAACAGCAGGCTGTTTTTCAGCTGGGATTACAAGGTTGCTTGAGAACAGATCTTTCCTGATAAGTCAGGAACTTTTTATTACCCAGTTCAAACTAAATTACAGCTGTTTTATACTCATTTGTTATGGCGCTAATGCTGCTCTCTAACTTCCTTAGTCCTTGTTCCTCAGTAGGGATAGCACATATCAGCTTGATACTTTAATAAGATGCAACCTTCTTTTCTTCTACTCTAAGCTTATGAGAAGCTGTGTGAGTGTAGTATGGCACTGAGCCTGAGCCAACATGCCTTGCTGAAGGTAGGGCTTATTAGTTTAGAGTGCCAGCAGAGAAGTTTTACAACTGTTTGCAAAATACTATAGACATGCCTGTAGGCAACAGCTGTTTAGGTAGGCTGAACCAGCCCTTGTCTTGTGTTGTTTTTCTTGGTGTTGTCTGCACATGCTTTGGTTCTGAATTTGTCTTCAGTATCTGTGACTAGTATGGGTATGAAACCTTCCAAAGACAGCTCCTCTAGCATGTTGTACTGTTGCAGTCTTACTTCATGTTTAGGAGGGCTTCTCATGTTATCTAGGGCTGTGTTTTGGTATTCTGCATTGTCATACTTGTGGCTTATTTGTCCCGTGGTCAGCAAGGCGAGTGAAGTAGAGGACGATTCAGTCTGAGCTCCCAGCTTGAAGCAGAAACTCTAGTTGGTTTCCAGGTGTACTTTGTGCTGTCAGATCCTGTTCCGCTTGTACTGTTTGATACCCTAAATCTCATCTGTGTTGAGGACACTTTTCCTTTTATCAACAAATATCCTTATGTTTATTCTCACTCTGTCCCAAGGTCACCACTGAAAAGCTTGCATGTGACTAGTCACAAGCTTAAACCTTGAGGGACAGGAATGGGGATGCTGGCACAGAGAGCATGCCTGCTTCCAGAGACTTGTAAGGCAAAGCTTCTCATTTTGTTTGTTTTATAAATACATCACTAAATGGTGTCCTTGCATTTTTCACTTTTATCACCTGCATATGCTATTATTGTGTTGAATGGGTCCTGCTTTTCTCTTAGGTGACTTGTTTCACTCTTGACAAGGTGTAGTTCAGAATTTTATGCCTCCCTTACCTTTGCCTTACATTTTTTTAGCCGTCAACTGGTGTAGCTTTATGCAGGTTAGTACTGGGTCTGGAGATCATAGTATCATTCACATCCGTTGGGGGACCAATTCATAACTTCTCTGGCAAACTGTAAGTAACATCTGGGGATTAGACTGTTTTAATCCTACTACTTGGTGGCCTAGAATAGGTCTCAGTCCTCATATTGAGGAAATAGTACAGTCAAGAGCACTAGGGGCTTCCAAAGCAGCAGATCAGTGTGCTTTGAGGGCAGGGGAATAGCAGGAGCAGTGCTGCCCCAGCTCCTCAGCTGTGGTACACCATTGTGCATCCTCTCTGGGTGACCGGATGTGCCCCTTCTATGGTGACTCCTACATTTCACCTTGTAATGTGACCTCCAGTGCAAGTACTCCCTGGCTGGGTCTCTGTGTATTGCTAATGACTATATAACGGGTGCACTTCTGGCTATGTGATTTAAAACTAAAGACAAGGCGCGGAAGGGTGGCAGGCAGTAAGCTGTTTGTGGGGTGTTCTTAATGTCTGAGTAGGTGTTGTGGGGCTGGGAGTTCAGCAGTAAGAGTAACCTGTCTTTGGGTTTGACTGACTCTATAAAATAAACGTCTTTCTATTGCCCTTCCTACAAACAGCACTTGTTGGCTAGAGGTAATAGAGCTTAAGAACAAGAAGACAGTCCCTGTGAAATCTTTGCAGAACGAAGCTTCAACAGTTGTAATATAAACATTCAGTGTTTGAAAACTTGTTACTGAGGGGCTGTGTGGCGGGAGGACATGATGTTTTAATACAATGGGGTTATAAATGATATGTGATCAAGTTGACACTGGACTTGCATTGTCTAGATATAACTTTTACTTGTTCTCATTAGTATGACTTCTGCTCCTAAGAGTAGCAAGTATCAGCTGTTTTGCACTGAAGTTTTCGGTTCTTCTAAAGCTAGAATACGAAGTCAGTTAAAAACATGCATGAAGCTTCATAGTAGCAGCAGTTGTTAGCTCGTGGTGAAGAAAGAATAATTCAGCTAAAAGCTTTCCTCTGTTTCACAACAGAAATGTCATATAGATGAAAGATGATATAAACAGCAGTTGTGAAAATGGATGCAGACAACATCTACAATGCTGAAGAGTTTGTTGTATTAAAAGCAAAGTGGTTTTGAGATGAGCTCAGTTTGATAAGGCATGATATGAAGATGCTGATTGCTGAAGGACCTGTTGGGCATGCTTCTATCAATAGTAATTTGTTTCTCCTGTAGAGAGGGAGAGCAAGCAAGCCCTGTTTTGTATTGCTGGAAGTGGTTTACTTTAGGTGGTTTTGTTTTTCTCCGTTTGACAATATAATTTTTAATATTGGACTTAGGTACACTGCTTCCAATGCTAGGGAATGGTACAAAGGCCGCATGTGCCCTTATGAAGTGTTTGGCCATAAAGACCTAATGTTCATCTGTCATATTTATTGCTTATATTAACTATGATATAGCTACATTACTGTGTGGCCACTAATTATGTTAAACAGAGGCAAAAGCAGACAGTTGCACAGTGAGACAAATACTAACTTAAAATGTCAATTTACTATGCTGCCTCCCCAAAGGAATGGGGACAGGCAAGAAAAGTTAGAGGTAGCTGGCACATAGTATGTTTAAAAAGGAGAAGGCCAAGAAGCATTATGGTCTTTTCCTTGAGTATTTTACTGTTAATGGATCCCCATTATTGCAGAATTCTCCTTTTTCTTCTTTAAATTCAAGGAATTGAGGAAAAAGGAGAAGTGTTGGTATAGTCTTTCTGTCTAACTGATAAACACTTTTGGAAGGCAATCTTCATATTCAACTGTAGTGATGTGTTCAGTAGGCTTTCAAATTACTCTTCACCTTCAAATATGTATGATATCTTTATTTTAGAATCCAGTAAGTTCATAAACTGTCGTGAAACAATTTTATTCTTCAAACTGGATGGCTTTAGTAATGCCTAAACAAATGGGTTTAAATGCTTTTTAAATGCTTCAAATGTATGTGGTGTGTCCTCTTCAGGCATGTGAGTGTCACGGATGAAGACAAGGTGGTACTGACTCTGAAGATAATTAGTCACTGTATGAAAGTGAGCTAAACAAACTGAAGCATATAAAAGCTGAAATCTCCTCTTGTGTATTACAAATAAACTGGAGACCAAATGTGCAAACTCTTTAGCACGTGCCTTTAGGAAGAGTGAAAGAACTGTTTAGTCTAGACACAGAAGTTAATGGGCTGAAACTTTGATATAAGCACAGCTGTATTTCTTCATGTGCAACAGCACGACTTTATTTTGATTGCTGATGTCTGATTTAGTAATGGTGGAGTTGTAGCCTTTGAAACAGGAGTAGCGTGTGTATGTCCTTCTTTCACAGGAAAGACTGAGCTGTTGGAAGATACTAAGGCTGTACAGTTCCTGCTTCCCTGCATATCCTGTGACAGGATTCTGTAGCTCAGAGATGACTGTTTTTTATGGAACATTGACTAATAAACCAAAATGTTGCTGTACTTCCAATGTGCCGTCCTCCTAGTACATCAAGGAGCGAGTTTTGAATTAATGAGTTTAGTGTGTGGCCTTTCGTCATAGGCTGTGAACAGAAGTCCTTTTCCAGAACCATGTGTGTGATGGGAGAGGTTACAGTGCCTTGCTGCAGGTAGGTACCCTCTCTGGCAGAACAGCCGTGGAGACAGGGGATTTCTTCGTAAAAGTGTCCCCTAATCTGATTATGCCACAAGATTTAATTAAGCGGGCTGTCAGTACCGTGGTGATTTTTGCCAAAAGACTACCAGCAGATTAGGGAAATGGAACAAATGGGTCTTGAGACAGATCTGTGAGGAGGCAAGCTTTGGTTGGCATGAGCAGCTGAGTAACTTCTTCCATCAGAGCTAAATCTGGAGAACGCAGTTTGGCAATAGCCAAATGCATCAGTCTTGCATGTTTTTTGTTTTTAGCTGGTCTTCACTGGTCTAAATGTCTGAAACACGAGAGACACCTTTAAACAGCACTGGCAAGCCAGCTGCCCTTGGGATGGTACTGCCGTTCCTAGAGGTTACAGGAACGTGCCTCCATGCACAATGTCAGTGGAATCTGCAATGCTTTAGTCTTACTGACTGTGGTGAGATTTTTTTCCTTAGGTAAGTTGTCTTGCTGAAGGTGCCAGGGTAGAGACTGCAGGCTACTCATTTGTTTTTAGGGATGTGCACTGCAGTTTTTTTCCACGATTCTAAAAGCATTTCTTAACCCTTTTTGGTAGTGAGCCTCTGCACATATTTAAAGACTTTGACAGAGCTTTCTCAAAAGCTCTAAATATGTTCCGCCTTTTGCCTTTGAGAGGTAAATAAGCTATTTTTTTCAGTAGTTTCACAGTCTGCTTGTTGTCAGAGCAAAAGAGCCTTAACTTTTGACTTTTGCTTTGTGCCTTGCTTTCAATGTTTGAGCAAAAAATACTGCTGTTATATTGCTGGCTCAGCCCTACCTTATCTCTTTGGTTGCACAATCACACGTCCAGCTGCAATACTTGAGTGCTATATATCTAGTTTTATTGCAAGCATGCACAGGCTGGTGTAATATAGCAAATACCTTTCTATGTAAGGATGCAGGAAGAGACTACAAAATATAAAGTGCAGTTCCCTCTGTAAGCAGAGCTAGGGTTTAAGTGATTAACAGGGTCTAAGTCAAGCTCAGTGTGCCCTCCTAGTTTATTATGTGCAATGTGACTTTAAATTCAATTCATGAATTGGCCTCTGATCATATATTGCTAGTTTGCACCTTAAACTCCTTGGAGGACACTGGTTTATATTAAGCCTTTACCTACTGAAAATCTCTCAGCATAGAGCAAACAGTTGTAAAATAATACTTTGTCAAAGGGTAAGCAGATCTTTCTGCGGCAAAAGTGATTTACTCTTTCTCCTCTGGGCATTTCGTAGCCAGTGCAGGCAGGAAGGAAGGAACTGGATTTGGGGTTGGCTAGATTCCAGATGCAGAGTCTATTCAGATGCAAGCCAGAAAGACTATGGGCTGACTTGTAAGTTTTGGGCAGAGATGGCAGTTGAGAAAAAACAGCTGTCCCAGTTTTGCAAACTGATGAAATTTGTTATGAATGTCAGGTGGTAAAAGTGTGATGCTTTGTGCTATGTAGAGTTAGAGAAATGCATTAAAGATCAGTTTGTCATGCATAAGTCAAGAGAGCAAAACATTTAGTTGAGTTAAACTAAAAGAAGTGTTGGTAGATAAGCATGTAGAATGTCCTTTAACATCCAGAAAATGAGTGTATTCATTTGTAAAAACAACAACTCGTTCATTAAAACCAGATGTGCAGAGTGACCATCTCTGCCACCTGCCACTGTTCTTACTTGTGCATGAACTAAGTGAAGCCTATGTAAGTGATTGTAAGCAGTCTTGTGTTTATTTAAATTAAGGTAACTTCCCATCTATATTTGTTACTAAGTCTGAAGAGTGTTCTGGTTAGGGACATTCTAAACCTTTAATTTTCTTCTGTCTTCCACTCCTAGCTTTTACATAAAGCTGTTGCCTGTTTTTGGAGAAAGGAGTTTTATTTAATGTACAGACCTATGCAGGATGTGACAGCTGTTGTCAAAATAAAAAAAAATAAGTGGTAGAGCAAGCAGTATTTGACAGGACCTTTTAGCTTCCTGTTATTTGTTGTTTATTTTATCTATCTTTGCTTTGGAAGACCAAAAGTCCAGATTATGACTTTCAGAGGTGCAGTTTGTCTTGGCATAAATTAAGCCTAGTTGAAATCTAGAGAAGTTCTGAACAGATGCCTGTTCCAAACTGATAATGGTAACTGCTCGTAGCCTCTAGAACTGCTTGTATTTAAGTGGTGTGGGATAAACTGTTTAAGAATCTGATGCCTCTTTGAGACTGTAAAGCACAGGCACTGGGTAGAGGCAGAACAAGGCAGTTGGTTTTGGGGTGGTGACCCAAACAGATGAAGTCAGATGTCTGAGGTAGTTGTCCCTGCTCATTTGTATGGAGGTTGGATGAGATGACCTTTAAAGGCCCGTTCCAACCCAAACCACTCTATGATTTTATGTAGCTACTGCTCTTGGCTGTCTAGGCAGTTGTCTTGCTGGAAGACACCACATCCTCAATTCTGCTGGCACTATTAGCTCCCTACTCCAGTCATTTTCCATCTGCCTCTGAAAAATACATGGTGATTTACTGAAAGATGTAGTGACAGGTGAGGTTGTAGTCTGTAACTGGAAATGAAGTATGTCACTGAACTGATTATACTCCAAAGCCTTCCAATGCTGTTTGAGCTCTATTGAGGAGAGTCGGTAAGATGAATGAGCACCCCCACTCCTGCCTTGTTAGACATCAGGGAATCCATGTGACTGATTCTCACCTCTAAGGAAAAGCTTCAACTGGAGCTGTCACCTTAGTAGACAAAGAAGGAATCCAACTGCAAGATATGTACCCAGAGGAAATCATACTTGCTTGATTTCTGGTTCTCTGGCTTATGAAACTCCTTGTTTTTTGATTGTTCTCTTTGTCACTACTATTGCTTCACCTCTACTGCCTGTAATAATGGTGGCACGTCAACTTTGAGTGAATGGGAACAGACACAAATGTTCTGGCACTGCAAGTAAATATGGGGAAGAGGTTTGGGTATAGAAGAGTGGTATAAACCCTAGTGGCAGCCTGGGCCACACCATAAGGTCTGTCACAGGTGTTTGTGAAGAAAACTTCAGTATAGTAAACATTGATTGTGTTGTATGTACAAGTCAGTACAGTGCCTCAGGATGAAGAATTTTCTGGTTGTTTTTGGGGAACTAGAAAAGCCTTACTTAAGTGTGCTTCATGAAGTGCTTGGTATAGAACATAGGTCTTGTGGTGATAGGTACTTTTGCTTTGGATCAGTTCATCTCTCTTTTTTCAGTGGAAAAAGATGTCCCAGAAAAATAATTCAAGCATGTCTGCTTTTCTTGGAAAACCAGCTTTTTGGAGGCATTTTGAACACAACCTGAAACTCTGTTTTGGGAATTGCAAATAACCTCCCGTGTAGTCTAGCAGCCTCATACTTTTGCCTCTCATGTATGAGCTCAGTTCAGAACTAAGGCTAGTATTCTGTGTTACTTAACATAAACATTACATTTTCTGGATGTGAAAAGTCACACTTTCCAAGTGGTTGTAAAATAGCCTAGTTGAGGATTTTTTTTTTTGTCCTTGGCCAAAACTCTGAAAGGAGAAGTTTGTTTGGGATTTGTCCAGGTGTGAATGTCTCTGTGGTGGACTTCAGGCTTGTTCAGTTATAATGGGCAGTTCTAGAAGGTTTATTTCAGTGTTTTACAGACAAAGGTATTGAAACAGACTGATGGGGCATGAGTGTTTCTGTACGTCATTCTTCTGCTACCCCTCAAGGTGGTAGAGTGATAGCATCTCTTGCCTGAGAGTTTTCTACATAATAGAAATGAATGCTATAGCTCTTTCCTCTGCTTTTGATAGGGCTGTAGGAGGAAAGTAAAACAAAACAGCTGTGGGGGACCCTTACAGATATTCTTAGGGGTATAATGCCAAAGTATTGACAGAGTAGCAAGGGAATGTGCTCTTTATTTTCTAAAATGTGTGTGCATTATCTTTAGCTGGGCAAGGGAGAAGAGATAAGAATTTGGGTGTCTGCAAAACCCACATAAAAAGGAGATAGGTTATGTACGTATTTGTGCATGCTCGCATGCTGGCAGGGGAGTGGGATGCAAAATTTCTTAGCATTGTACTATTCCCCTATTCGGTTGAAAACAGTGTAGCATGGCCAAGGTGCCCTTATGGAGAGTGATACTGGGTTTAAAAACTTAAGGGCAAAAGGGAATCTCTTGAGCCAGCCAGCTGTAATCAATTACTTATTTTTCTGTGTCTCTGAAATAGCTCTTTTCAGACATGCTTTGCTGGGGAATCTACTTCCAATTTCAGTCTTGGACTCCTAAGCTTTATTTCTATAGCTGAATTTCCATTTGGCCTGCAAGTGCTACTTCTGAGTCCTGTAATACTGTTTGGAATTATAGCCTGTGCTTTGGGAAACATTGCTTTAAACAGATTCTCTGTTTTCTTGGTCTGGTTTGCCCCATAGGGCATCCTTGCTTTTAAAATCAAAGAAATCTACATATAGAGAAACATATGGGATGGTTTGTTTTTTGAAAGCTGGTGAGCAAAAATAGTAATAGTATGCTGACTGTCTTTGTGGATTTTGGCTAAGAAAAAGAGCTTGATTTCCAAAGGAAAAAAATTTGAGGGAGAACTATATGTGGTTTTAAACTTGTTTCTGTTCTACAAACCATTGTGCCACTTGTGTGCATTACTTAGTATCTGCTGGAATGCATAAATGCAAATTTTATGAAACTTCAGTTTGTAGAATATGTAACCAGAAGTAGGCAGGCTGGATTAGCGCTGCAAGTAAACGAAATGAAAATTTTGGGCCTCCGAGAAACTTGACCTCTGTAGAGCCTTCAGTGCCTTAGGGTTTCAGTGGTTGCATCTGTATATAAACAGTCTTGCATAGTTATCTTGCATAAAAACATGTCTTGCTTTCCCATCTGGAGACAACAGTAGTGCGAAATATTTAATTTAAGCAGTCACTGCAAGAAGTTGTATAGAGATTCTTCTAGAGATCAGAATTTCTGAGCATCTAGAAATAAAAAAACTTAGCAATACATCACTTCTGTGACTTTGATTCGTTCTCACTAAGTGCATGCAGATACCTCATAATTCTTAAATATTTGTGATGGTGTTCTGTGACCTGTAAAGGTTCAACATTTATTTGATGTAATGTTTTTTGGAAGTCCTCTTAAGGGAAGAAAAATCTCAAAATTCTGTGGGTAAAAGTATGAAACTGAAACACTTTGCTGTCATGAAGCTGTGTAGATCCAAATTAGTTTTGCTGGTCAGTGGTAAACATTTAACAGCCTTGCAAAGTCTTTTCTTTGCTAGAGGTCACTGATTAGCTTTGTTATAGATTATGATAAAAGCAAACACCCAAGGTTGCTGTGAATTAGTAAGTTGTCAGGGTGTTTTAAGTCTGAAGAAGATATATCGAAGTCTAGTTCTCTGCATTGCTGCACTGTTAATTTCTAGTTTATTAAGACTTTAAAAAAACAAACCAAACCAACCCACAGCTTCAGCTGTGCTGTGATGCTTGTGTACTTGTGGTACACACACTGATCTGGCAGGTTTCAGGTAGTTCTTTAAAACTGGGTATGGAGAATAATTTATCCTGTATGGTTTTTAGGGCACGTAACACACTTGGTACCAAAGAAGAGGTCCTGCTTATCTTCCTTGCTAGCTGTTTTAGATGCAGTGCTGCGTGGCTTCATGATGCTCTCCAGACTTCTAGTGCTGTGCAGTTATTCCAGCCTTTTATGTGTTCTTTAGGTCTCACTGGTTTTATTTCTATGTCTACCTCACAGAATGCCCATTCTTTTCTTTTTTTATATTGTTTGGAGAATAAGGATTAAAAGCAGGAACTCTGACAGTAACTCACATGAATACTGCATGCTAAATGTAATGATCCTCAGCTAGGTTGGTACATCTGGTCCAACTAGGTGGTAGTGGAGCAGCCCTCTAAAATAACCTCCATTTGGAAACCTCTAGAACTTGCTCAGTGCTGGAAGGCGGAAAGGTAACTCTTGTTTTTATCTGCTCTAAATCTGCTTGGAGCAGGCTGTGTGAGAGGTTATCTTGCCTTTGACTGTTTGTGCCACTGTAGCAGACAATGATAATGCAGCACCAGTGATACTAAGGAAGCTGTGGTGTTCAGAGGTAGCAATGCATGCAAGTTCTTTGCCTCAGAAACAGAAAACATTTGGGATTCTGTTAAGCAGATTGAAGGGCGAGCTGTGCATTTGTAAGGCTGTCTTATCCCTGGGAAACTGAAAGCGATGTTAAAATTGATAGGGGTTGACACAGATGTTGCAGGTCAGGATACAGTAGCTGGGTGCTTCACTTTCTATTCAGTACACTGCCTGTGAGATCACCTATATTCACAAAATGGATGCAAATTTTATCCCCTTTTCTGTGCTAAATGATACTGGAATGAACCTAAGAAGATTCTTGTCATGCTTCAGTGTTTGAAAAAGCTGTAAGTAACAGACATCCTGGAACTTCTTGTCTGTGGAATCACAAAAATGGTATTACGACTGCTTGTATTTGGAGGATAGCTGACATTCTAAGAAAGCTGTCACTCTTTCTTATGAAAAAGTTAACTGTCAGATAGTCCTTGACTTTTAGGGAAAGCATTTGATTGCTTAGGAAATTAATTGTCTGAATTGTTGTTTGGTTGTTTTTTTTGATGGCGCAAATGGTCCTTTGAATCAAGTGTAGTATCTCCATAATGTTTAGTGAAGTTTCAGATGTAACATTGTGTTATTACTACTCATTCCTCAGACTAAAATTTGAACAGCTTGCTTTTGTACCTTCAAGCATGTGTGAAACACAAATAGCTAGGTTGGGAGCATGTTTGGTATGTTAGGGCAGGTGTGTTTTGAGGTCTCTTGTCCTATTGCATCATATGTAGTCTTAATTTGTCTTAATTTTTAAACTTCCAGACTTTTTTTGATCTGGTATTTAAGAGAATATTGTAAATTGTTTCCATACAAAAGTGTGTGGATCCTAAGCCTCTGCTGTTTTTGATAAACAGTCACCTCCTTCACTCCTTGCGTCAAAACCCAGCTATGCATAGTATGTTCCTTTGAAAGGGATTTTGTGTTTACCTGACTTGTTTTGAATGCAGTAAAAGCTAGATTTCACTTTGTCGTATCTATCCGTATTTATTTTAATAAAATGCCATATCAGACAATTTCAGTGGCATTTGGCTAGATTATAGGTCTCAGATGAATAGTATTTCCTTTATAGGAAAGAGGTTTCTCTAAACATGGTGCTTTGACTACCTCTTATGCTCTTTTAGCTAGAATAAAAAGCATGCTTTGAAATTAACTTGATTAGTTTATATCCTGTACTTTGCTGTGCATTAGTTGACAGCTTTGGAGATGGGCTTAAAGAACTGAATAAACTTGCCTCCTTGTTAAATGAATGCTGGGGGCAGCAGTAAAACGTTGGAAGTAAGGATTGCTAAGGAAGTCATTATATGCAGGAACAGATGCCCTTACACTTTGCTTTCTGAAAGGAAAACCCCTTGTGTTCCAATGCTGTTCTGGCTTATTACTTATATTGGAATTGGTACAACAGTATCTTAAATGTGGGGTTTTGGTGGGGGGTTTTTTCCTGTTAAAGGTAGCTGCTCTTCTTCCCTGCTAATATCATGGTCATGGATGGCTTCTAAGAAATGTACGTTGTAGATAAGACTATAATCATTCCTTTTTCTGGCCATAGTGCTTAACTGGGCTGCCTGTATAGGTTTTTAGCTATTGAGTTGTTTGGAACTGTCAGATTATTTGACTGCTTTAATTGAAGCTTATCCTGATGCTCTAGTAGTCTGCACTAGCATGCTCCTTGAGACTTTTCTAGAGTATTAGCTTTTAACCAAACTCTTGTGCTGCTTATATAGTTGTCTTGCAGAAACCTATGCAGCAAATACCCTCCATTACTGCCTGTCGAGATACCTATTTCCACCTTGTCATTAACACATGCAACTGAAGATCCTGAATTTTGTAATTAAACTCAAGTTGCAATGCCAATTGAAACTTCTATAGAAACGTGCATCTTTCAAAAAGTGGTGGCAAGGGTCTGCTGTCTTTGATTTCACAAAAGCAGCAGTAACAAATTAGTTTCCAGAAAAATAATCTGGGGCAAGTATCAAACCACTTCCGAAGAAAAATATGATCAAAGAGAGTTGTAAGAATTTTCTGTAGTAAGTTCTTCCCAGCCCAGAAGAAACATCAGCTAGTTTACATGAGTGTCAAAACTGCGCGTGTCTGGATCTCGGTTGTCTCATGTTACAAGCAGTTAGAGTAATAAAGCCCTGACTCCTATTGCTGCTCACTTTGAGACTGGTTGCTTTTGCTACTTTACCTCTATTTTCTTACTCTATTTTCCCACATCAGTGGGGGCGGGGAGAGTATCAAAATAGCAGAGAGGTTTAGGAATTTAATATAGATCAGTTGTATATTTTCTTGAATTGCCTGTATTACATAAGCTAAACATGCATTGAGGATTAGTCAGCTGTATTTTCTATAAATATTCTCCCTAAACCAAACTTGATTAATTTTTTAACTATTATGTTACAGTTGTTGTTATAGCAGGGTAGTCCTGCTGACAGTGGAGGGAATGTGTGTGGAATGTAATAGTTAAAAAAAAGCAGCCTATGAATTAATCCTAACTGGGAGCAGGAGGAGGCCACAGTAGCCAGCAATAGGCTTTTTTCCTTTTTCCCCCTTTTTTCCTCCAGGCAGAAAAGCAACCAGTTCTGTTCTAGAACACCAAGGGAGAAGTAAGGTCACCTTGGAGAACCCCAGCTGCTTCACATGTGATTTCTTGTAGTGTTTTCAGTAGATAAAGTTCTACTTTTTGAATTTGAATTTGTATGCCTCATGAAGGAGGGAAGTAGGTTCTAGTTTATCTCATATGTTGTAGATGCTTCTGAAAGATTTTGTTAAAAATTTTTTTCCTGTGGTGTACATAACCTTTAAACCATGTGTTCAGCTAATCCACATTTCTGATTCTGATCAGAAAGAGGCTGGCTGTGTTTGAACATAAAAGCACCATAACTGTAGCACATAGCTTTTGGTCAAGCTGACTGCAGGAGCAATTAGGAACAGCTTGAAGGGTAGCTAAAAAAAAAAAATTAAAAATAATCCCTAATCACTAGCCTCTGATGCAAATCAGCCTTCTCTCTGAAAAATCTGCCTAATAACTACAGGGGTTATCAGGTCAGACTGCATTTCACTGAACCACTGCAACCTCTTTGAAGGCTCTAGGGCTGTACAGGTAGCAGTAAACTAGGCAGACAGTGCCAAAATTTGGTGTTGGGGAAGAGAAGGCTTGTGGTGAACACGCAGGATTGATCATTATGCCAATGAGTATTCCAGAAGTACTGGAGAAGGGAATAATTCCTAAAGTGTTTTATGAGAGTAAAATGATTTCAGATGCAAGTTGTAAGAACAAATACTTGCCTTAAAAAAAAAAAAAATCAAGTTCACAGATGCAAAAACATTGCTCTTAATTGGGGAAAGAGATGAGATTATTTGGGACTTTGGAACTTGCTGGTTTGGATTTTCTTGCTCTGCAGGAAGACTGCTTTATTAAGCTGTCTGGTAGTGATTAGGAAGCATTTATGCCTATAAAGATGTCTTAGCCAGCAGAGTCTGAGGTGGGACTGTGTCTTTCATTCAGGACTTCTTCCAAGGTTGCATAAACCAAAGGTCTTGGGTCAGTGGGTCTTGTTAATCAAAGGATGGAAGCCCTTTGCTTACCTATGAGTTATTCTTTGCTATAGCTGTTATAGTAACAAAAACTCTCGGGCTACTTTAGTTTGCTGAGAACAAGTTATTTAAGTTCTTTGATGGATTTGGCAGGAAGTGCAGGAGACTTGCTTTGACCTGAATCTCCCTCGCTGTGTGCATGGGAAGAGTTTTAACTCTGAAGATGTTGAAAAAAGGTGGGGAGGCCTAGATTTTCCAGACTACCTGAAACAGAAGTGTCATGGACGGATGGATCAAGCCTTTGAGCTAGGAATGGGCTAGGTGACTCCTTGAAGTTCTGTCTAGCTCTGTTTTCTGTCATTCTGTGATCAGGAAGCCACTGTACACTTTGCCAAAGGTACATGTGATGCAATGGGGAAAGAGCGTCTCTGGAAGACAGAAGGGAACCTTCTGGTCAGTTGAGGCTTGTTGAGCTGCTTGTTGAGTGCTGGGTGATGATGACAAGGACAACAGTATCCTCCCTCCAACCTTCAAGAAACTTCAACATTAAAGGTTTTTGTTGTAATAATCTGTGAAGCGCTACAGTGTTCAAGAAGCAATCTTGGGTTCACTGCCAAAACTTCTCTACAGAACAGGCTGATGATGAACAATACCTCTGGTGGTGGAGACTGCTTCTGAGACAGAAATTGATGCATGTAATCATCGGCTGGAGACAAGATTAGACTAAATTAGTATTGAGTTAATATCTTTAATACTGATGTACAGTACCAGAGAATAGAGCTCAAAGGAGGAAGTAAACCAGTGCTATCCTGTTGGTACAGAAGTACTACTTATCTTTGCTTTTCCTATTTGGCAACACTTTCCAATGACGTTAAGTTTGAGAATAACTGCACTGTCCTATTTCACTGAAATTCTCAGGTAATTGGCAGACAGCTACTGCTTGTTTTATGAAGGTCTGACACAGAAAAACATACCTGGAATAAATATTGTCTTGAATGGTTTGGGATTTTCTTTAAGTTATTTTGCTGAAATAGTACATCAGTTCTCCCAGATACAAAATTAATTGTTTGATACAATGGGGGGGGAGCGGTATAAAGAGTATGAAATACTGTCAGTGATGTTACATAAAAGGAGACATAAGTTTGCTTATTTTGTTGTCAGTGTTGCATACCTTGAAGATTTCTGTTTGCGTTTTGATATAAACTAGCATGTGGCTTTTTTCTTTTTCATCTGTGTTCAAAGGAGTAAATGTTGGTTGCTTCAGCAGAAGAGGGCTTTCCAGTTAGTCAGGACTTCAGCATACCATCATGAAAAGCTCTGGGGCTGGATATTGTGAAGGTGAATAATGTATCTTTAGCCTTCTAATATTGTAGATGTCACGATGACTGTAGACTTGCAATACTTCCAAAGGAATCTCTCCTGCGCTCTGTGCTGTTTTTCCCTGGTTGCTGATACAAGTGCTTCTGTGGCTTTGCAGTGAACTGGAGAGCAAGGAACTAATGTGGTTTAAAACTAGATTTAAAGCATAAATCTGGTTTTGTTTCCCCTTCATGGGAACCAGGGAGAGATGTAGCAGCAACAAACTAGCAAATGAAAGGTGGGACCGCTTTTGGCAGCAGTGTTGGCCCACACTAGTTCAGTGATGGTAAATATATGGTGTAAACACAAACTAAACTCTTGATATGGGTTGAGTATATACTACTGTATGATACCAAACATGGAATCAGAAGGTATATAAAAGGAAAAATTAACTCAAGTCTGACATTGTGGTGAAAGCTGTTGCTTCTGCAGCTTTATTGTTCAGCACAGCAAAGGTGTGCTTTCTCTCACGCATTAGAGCTATGGTGACAACTGAACTGCAGCATCTCATCTGTTCAAAGCTGGGTCTGCGAAATGGGGTGGTTTACATCTAAAAGTGACAAGCTGAGCAGTAGAACTGTTAGTAGTAGATGGGGAAAGTGGAGTGCCATTATTCCTTTTTGTCCGGTGGAAATACTGCCTCTGAAAGTTTGACTTGTTCGGTCTGTAGTCTTTTAAGATGTAGGTTGCCGAACTATGGAGAAGTATTTAAGTTTTATGATAATTTGTATTTTTGTAGCATTGTTTAAAGAAAAAAAAAAGCTACGTGCAGCAGCTTCTGTGTCTGGTAGCTAGTAGATACTCCCCTTAATTTTGGGGATGGCATCGCTGAGTTGAAGTCTAACTTTTCGAGGTGCAGGTCAAGATTTTTTAGAGCTCTTGTTCTAAATATCAGAGGTCTTGTTTACTCTTTGCCACTGGCTAAGCCTGATTCCTTTTAAAAAAAACCAAAATAAAACAGAAAAGCTTGTGTAACAAGCCATCCCACAAATGGTTCAAAACTTGATGATGATCTCTTGTAGGAACCTACCTGACTACTTAAGACTTGTAGAAAATAGGAACCTGCCACAGTGTTTGGACTGTGGGAGAGAGCGTGTGTGGTCTTGCTCTCCAGACAGCCGTGGATCCATGCAGAGGAGAGGCTTTCATTACGTATCCCAACCATGGGAAAAACTTAATTGGAGTTTGCATTTCATTATATACCGAAGTCCTCAACTGTTTGATGTAAATCTGTAGGAAACTGGCTTTGGCAATTATGGTGCCCATAACCTATGCCAGCACCACTCCCTTATTTGCAAGGAATAGTGCTATCAACAGAGATAATTATCCCATGAAGTTTCATAATGCTACTTGTCCCAGTATTGCTGTCACTGAGAAGCATTTGGAAAAAGTATAGGGCTGCTCTTACCACATGTGCTGGTCTGATGTTTTGGATCATCTGGAGAACTTCAGAAGTGCCCCATAGATCTGCATATAAGCAGGATGGTCACAGAAACATTTGTTCCGTTTCTGTGAAATTTGATTTTTTTCCTAGTTTGTCTTATTAGTTTGCAACAATGTTTGTTCTAGGCTTTTTGGTGGGATGGAAGAGAGTTCCAGCTGCAGGTTGTCTTGGCCATCTTGCGAAGCAAAAAGTTGGCATGCTCATGTGCTGGTCCCTAAGCTGCTTCTGGAGGCAGTGGAAGAGTGCAGGGAGAAGGGAAATGGGCTGATGCTTGTGGAGAGGGGTTGTGAGAGGATTCAACAAGGAGATTCTGTTTATGAAGCTCCTGTTGGGTATGTGGAAGCTCAGAGTCTCCCAGTGGTCAGTGATGGGGAATTTGTGACCTTAGTCCTTGTCCCTCCTCTTCCTTTGCAGTTCCATCCTGCTGCTGCCTGAGAGGAGGCAGTTGCTCACCCAGGCACTGCTCAGTTGAACAGTTGAGAAAAATGAAGAATAGAAGAGGGCTGCTTCTTGTGCTATAGCTCCTTGTGCCTGTGCTTAGAAAAGCTGGCTCGGCAAGGTGTGGTGGACGTGCCTGTATTCCTCCTCCTGAATGCTGAAACCCACTGCATCCTGCGGGACAGCTCAGTTTAGAAAGGCAGGGGCTTGCCAAGAAGTGAATGTGGGTCTGCTGCCTCGAGCAATCCGAGTTGCAACACCTACCAGGACAGAGATGCTGGGTGAGTGGGTGGGTGCAGGTCCTGTTGTGGCTGACAAGATCCCATGGCATTAATATTGGTTCATTTGGTATGTAGATTGTTTAGGTGGTGGCAAGGAAAGGTGTGGCCCAAGTGCCATGGGGAGGGCTGGTTTGTGGTGAGCAAGTTGAAAGTCCTGGTCTGGAAAAAAATGAAGGTGTTTGCCAGCTGTGAAGAGGAAGAAGGCAAGTACTCTGACACTCTTTTTTTTTTTTTTCCTCCTGTAAAACACATATGTATGCCTTGTAATTGTCCTAGCTCTTTTTGCCAGTGTCAGATCAAAATACAGCTTGCAGGTCTATAATTAAATCATAACAAATAGTAAAGCTACCGCTCAATTCTTTCTGCCTGTTTGTGCAAATGAAATTTAGAAATTGGCACAAAAGAAACCTTCCTGAAAACTTGTCAGTGCTAATCAGGATGAATGAATTAAGCTTTCGCTTTGCTTTTATTTCCTTCCTATTTAAAGTTTCCAAACTTTTAACCTTGAGTGGCTTCTTTCTTTCTCTTTTTTAAAAGATAATTAAATCCCACAGAGACCCGAGATGAAATCAGGTAGCCTTTCCCAGCTACAATTGTTTTGTGAACATGAGGAAAAAAAAAAACACCACCCCAAAAAACCAAAAAAACCCCCAGGCTAGTAGAGTTAACTTTCAGTGGAACTACTTAAATTCAGGACTGCTTAACAGTTACGCAAATACCAAAAAAAAAAAAAAATTCATTACAGAATATAAAGCTAGTGATGATACTAGTTACATATTATTTCTGATGGAGTTGCTGCTTTCTCAGGTTTTCAGATAAAAATGCTTGTACAAAGAATGTTGTCTTCAGGCAAGTTCAAACTTGCGGGCATATTCCTGGTAATATCGTGTCTTTGAAAGAAAGCCTGTGTACATATCTAGGAAGATTCAAGCTGGAGAATCAAATCATTCCTATTTTAAGGACTGGTATTTAAGTTGCCTGTGGATTGTATTGACATATCTTTCTAGGAATTGGACTCTTGTGGCGAGGATCCACTGTGTTAACTGAGTGCTACTCTTCTCTTGTGTAGGGTTAGTAACAAGTTTCCAAGCTATGAATAGGTCTGGCATGAAATAATAGTGACTTATTCCTGTTGTTTCTCTGCTATGTTGGGGAATCTCTTTTAATGTTCCAGAAAGATACAGGAGTGTTCCCTGTGAAAATAGGAGTGAGAGAACAAGTTCAATTGTAGCTCAGCTGAAAAGCTCTTAACTTACATGATGCTGGGGACGTATAATATTAAATGTATATTAAAAGAAGTCTGTTTTCATGTTCTAGAGTACTTAAATTTGAGATTAAAATAATCTTAAATATGTTCTTGTTTGTGCTTATGAACATTTGGCAGTCCTGCAATTCAAATCACTGGTATTTAGACATGGTGCATGTGAAGTTTTAAACTATTTTCCTGTGTGACACCAGGTGATCCTTGTCTGAAGTAAGCAGTAAGCCTGCTGCAGGGCAGTACTCCAGAGCCTTAACGATGAGACCGCTTGCTTTTATCCACTACCCATTTCTTACTTATTTGCAAAAGGATACAAGGCTGTCCGAGTGCATTCTCTTGTTACACAAACCACTTAGTTACATTTACAGAATGTAATGATAAGGGGGGGTGGGGGGGGAGGGAAGATTCTGGGCTACTGCATTGCTTTTCCTAGATTGTCATAGAGCTGCTTTTATAGCCCAAGCAGTGGGTGACTATTAGCCTTCTGCAAGCCTACAAACAAATTATTTTAATCTGCAGGTAGTGTGGTGGATGTAGAGCTGAATTACTTTGATGTGTATCTCTAAATAGATAAATGACTTCTAACTTTTTTTTTAACTTCTTCTGCTTTGCAGGGAGTTAGTCACCTTTTAAATCTTACTCTTTCTTCTCCCTTTCAGATTCTTTTTCTGACTTCGATGTTAGCTTTTAATCATAAAGACTGTAGGAGAGGGATATATGTGATCAGTATAGAATAGACCTCACCAGTAAGACAAATGAGATTGATTAGTGGAATAATATCTGTAGTCAGGCAAAAGTCAGAAATTTCTGAGGATCAGAAATGGAAGAGGCTTCTATGCAGTAAAGTAAAGCCCCAAGAGATCTTCACAGACCAGCTAAGTGTTATCAAGAATGTTATAGGGGACAGTGCTGTGATGAGAAGCATCTACTTGTCCTAAATCTTCGGGGTGGCATGGTGGTGAATTCAATTCTTATGCTTTGCAAAGAAATTTACGCTTGATTCCTTCCCTGGGGAAGGAGCTATGTCCCCTGGAGGCTTAAGACTTCTTTGAATAATTAATCCGTTGGGTCTCTGTCCTCAGAGAGAGATGAAAGAACTGTTGAAAGCTGCTGTGTTACACCTGATAAAGGAAGTCATTAGCAAGTCTTCAGATACATTCACATGAATTAAAAACACTTGCATCCTCTTTCCTTAATAATAGATGAAGCCTTTAGGATTAGAGTTGTAAAAAAAAAAAGGAAAAAAATTTTTAAAAAACACTCTATGTGAGTAAAATTCCCTTTCGCTTAATTTGACTTGCCCCTAAATTACTTTACTTTTCCGAATTATCCCTGTTCTTCCTCTTGTCTCCTCCATTCCTGCATGAGATGTGAGGAAGGGCATGGTAGGGTAAAGACACTTTTAAAACTCTTCTTGTGGTGAAATTACAGAGAAGACTCAGGATTTGTTCTCCCAAATTCCTTTAATTCTAGAGGTGAAGAGTTGTTCAGCCCACAGAAATACTTCAGTATTTCTTTTGTAGTTGATGACTGTATTAGTGATGAATAAAACTTCAACCATTGGTAGGGAAAGAATGTTTGAATGCTCATAATTCAAGAAACAGCATTTACCATGGTTGTGTTACTTTCTTTTGGTTTTGACCACGCATCAGTACCCATCAGGATATTGTGACCAAATTGCTGGTTCCTTTTCTGTATTCCAAACTGGTGGTCTTTTTATGCCAAACCTTTTCTGTTTATTTCTAGGTATAATGGATGCCTCCCTAATGGTGACAGAGGACGCAGGAAAAGTAGGTTTGCCCTTTATAAGCGACCTAAGGCAAATGGAGTTAAGCCCAGCACTGTTCATGTGATTTCTACTCCCCAGGCATCAAAGGTATGTGACAGTGGGGCAAATGCTGTTTTTTCTGATGATCCTGGGTGGTGAACAACTCTCATATTACTGTTGATTTACCTTGCTGACAGTTCATTCTGTGGTATTTGGATATATTTGTTTTAATAAAAAGTCTGCAGTGGATTTTCTTTCTAGAGGTGTAGATCTTTAATCCATTTACCTGTTTTAAAATAGTCTTTAACCTCAGGTATGAGATAATCTGACCTTTCTGCCCCTGTTCAGCTGACTTTGTCAGTGCTCATGGTTTTGCCTGAGCCATAGAGCAATCATGTGATGCAAATACAAGAAGTACTTGAAATTTCTTGCTCACTGGAATGTAAAATTGGTATATCTCCTTCCTCTTCAGGAAGATAACTGACATGGTATAAAAAACTTAGTGATCCCTCTGGGATTTTCATTTTTGTTCCTAATAATGGTATTGTATATGTTTTCACTTGAAGTCTAGTGTAAGTGAAGGAGGAAAAGCAGTAAATATATTAACATAATAATGTATTAACGTATAGAACTGCCCGGGTTAAAGTTCTGGTGATGGCAGATATTTCAAGCTGCAAAAAGTCATCCTATCTCTTCTCTCAAACCCTTTTTCCTAGAAGCAAAAAGTGACTAGAGTTCTGGCCAAACTGGAGAGGGAGTTCTGTGGTGACACTCACAAAAGTGCATGGTTTGTAATAGGTGTACATCGCTTTTACCGAAACATACACTGGGGGAGGGAGAGAACATACACCATTCTCAGACCTGTGTCTAGCTCTGGAGCCCTCAGCACAGGAGAGATATGGACCTGTTGGAGAGGGTTCAGAGGAAGCCACAAAAATGCTCAGAGGGATGGAACAGCTCTCCTCCGAGAGTTGTGGTTGTTCGGCCTGGAGAAGTGAAGGCTCTGGGGAAACCTTAGTGCATCCTTCCAGGGCTTAAAGGGGGCTTATAAGAAAGATGAGGATGGACTTTTTAGCAGGGCCTGTAGCAATAGGACAAGGGGTAATGGGTTTAAACTAAAAGAGGGCAGATTTAGACTAGACCTAAGGAAGAAATTTCTCACAAGGAGGGTAGCAAAACTGTGGCACAGGCCGCCCAGAGAGGCGGTTGATGCCCCATCCCCGGAACCATTCCAGGTCAGGTTGGACGGGGCTCTGAGCAACCTGATCGAGTTGACTATGTCCCTGCTTATGGCAGGGGGGTTCGACTAATGGCGTTCAAAGGTCCCTTCCAACCCAAACCATTCCATGACTCTGTAACTTAAACCAAGAGAAGAATAGCGTTTAATACGTAGTATAGGATTATGTTTTCTTGTTTTCTTTTATAATACCTTACATTGTATATTTTGGTAAATTTAGGTGTATACTATATCAGAGCTTTTTTTTTTTAAGAGTGTATAGGGCCTGTCTAGTGCAGATAAATATGTAGTCTTTTGGATTAAATGTTTCTGTAAATAACTCTGTGTTCCTGTTCTCAAAATGAAAGCATTTGTGAGTTTTAAATCTTCCTGATGAAATCAACCTTCAAAATAGAATACCAGTAGTGTATGTTTGTATGTTGGTAAATTTGGTTGCTTAAAATGTAACAAATTAAAAAATGTATTTTAGTAGCTAATGGAAATATACACATGTTCTCACTGGATAATCTCAAACATTGGGACTGCAGGTAGTATTTCAGCATTTGAATGCCAAATATTTAAATATCTGGCAGACACCACAAGGTATCTGGTTAATGTTCACCTGTGTTATTGTAGTGCAGATAAAATATGTGTGCTGTGCAAATTAGTGCCCTTATAAAGATATCACAGAGTCTGAGACATTAAAGCCCCTCCTTTGAGGATCTGGGTTCAGGTAGATATGTCAGGTTGAATGTATTCTTTTGCACTTTCTCTGAACCCTTATGAAAGAGCTTTTGTGTATTTATACTGTTGTCTGGGGCAAGGCTGGTGGATGTGTGCCAGAACAGTGATGCAGTGGATTTCAGTCAGTGCTCTTTCAGATGCACAGAAAGGACATTTATATTTTAAGATGCTTTCATAGTCTTTCCTATCATCTTAAACACAAGAGCCTAAATGTGTTTTACTAGGAACGGCTTCTGCATACAACTTTTGTAAATGATTCCAGAAACATAGACTAATAGGGAAAAGAGTGAGCTGCTTTGTTCTTAAAAAATAATGTGCAAGTTGACCTCAAAAGTTTTGTTCTGCTCTCAGTCTTTTACTCTAACCCTTATTTAAGGAAGATAAAACAGTGGGAACTTGTGCTGCACAGGATATTGACACGTTTCCTCCCTTTACATCCTTCCTTGTAACTTTTCAGATACCAGTTCTGTTTTGCTTTTCTTGTTTGTCACTGTGTAAACTGAATCTTTGAATAGAAAGAAACATGTTATTTTCAGAGTACTGATGCTTTTAGGGTATTGGATTTAGCAGAGGTTGGTAAAGCACTGTCTCCATTTGTTTTGTCACTGCTGTGGCATGGGTGCTTGAATAAGGTGCCTAGCTGGTTTTGTGCTAATTCCATTAATGCAGCAGCTCAAGAACTGTCACCAGTCTTAAGTTAGTGTGTCAGCCTGAAAACTGCATTAGACCGTAAGAGGATGCTTGTCATGTTCCATTGTCCCTGCTATGCAGGTGTCAAGGACAGCTGGAGTAGCAATGGTTTCAGTAGTAAATTTAGCTGAGCTAATTGCATATGAATCAGTGCCTTTTGTTTTTTCCAGTGGAGGGCTTGTTTTTTTGCCACTCTGCCTTCTGGAGGTGCTGAAGAAAATTTACAAATGTTTGGCCTTCTGAGGGTATATGGGTATATTTGGGGGGAAAGCACTGTATGGGGTAATAAGTCTCAATTTTTTTCAGAGTATTGATAATATATGCATGCATCTCTTCAACATTATGCACTCGACGTTAGAACCTATTTTATTAACTCTATGCTTAGGCATCATTCAGGGAATTTTCTAGTGTCCTTTATTTTACAAAGCACAAGCCATTTGTTTGAGACAGACTTTTGCCAGCATTGTCGAAATTGGTATTACTGTAAGAAGGGAAGCTTAAAACTCTTATGCTATCTCTTGTGTGTACATGTCCGGGGGAGGGAAGTGTGAGACTGTTCATTAACTGTGTATGAACCTTACTCAAGGTTAATAATCCCCTTTACTAGACTAGAGAGTTTGTTTCAAAATCATCAAGTCACCTGAGAGGCCATTCCTTGCATTGGCTTGGGTCTTGTGAAGAGGAAGACTGTTACCAGTCATGATCATATGATCTGTGAAAACCTTCCTCTGACTACCAAAATCTTAGGTGTAAGTTTGCTACTAGCTCATCATGACGTAGCTAGGATTGCTGACTTGTTTTCGAGCTATTAGAGCTGTATAACAAGACAACTCAATGAAACAAAATAAACATTACAACTAACTTTTGATTTTAATTGTTGCTTTCATGCACAATAGTTAATGCTGTGGAACTCAAGTCTAGGTCTGCTGGTGTCTGAGGCGATTACAACATTTCCTTGTGCAGAAATTCTCCAGGGACTGCTGAACTTCAAGTGAGAGGGTGATAAAAGTTTTCAGGCTAATCACCTGGGAATGATGGGATGCTAAACTGGAGTTTACTAGATTTAGGGGTGGGGGGAATATGGGAGGTTTTTTAAGGGTTTTTGTATTTAGGAGATTTGTGGGGTTTGGTTTTATTTCGTCTGGGGTATACATGCCTGACAGGGAAAGAGGTGTCTGTAACTGAAAACAAAACCAGCTTAATATCTCTGTAGAATAATATTTGAGGACAGTATATGTTTCTTACAGATCTTAAGTAGGTGAATAATATGCCCTGTCCAAATAAAACTGTATGATCCCAATTTCTGCCAAGACAAGATGTTCATCCTCCTGTACACATCCAATCTGTTGGTTCAGTGGGCTGTTAGGTTAATGCTTTCCCCCTGTGCAAACACAGGTGGATCTTCATTCCTGTTTCCTCCTCTTCATAGCCATTACTAACTCCTTGTTGGAGGCTGTTCCATATGAGGGGGATGCTGATATACTGAACATGCCATGACTGTATGCATTTAGGTTTCTTTATTGGTTTTTAATGCTTTGGAATTGCTTCCATAGGTGCGAAGTTTAGAAAAACGAAGAAGGAGCTTCATGTGCATCTGAGTTACTTGAAGTATGGCATTAGGAAGCATGAATTGCTGACATTAGCCCTCCCAAGATTCCCTGGGATTTCTCTGGAAGTGTCAATGAATTCTATTGTAACAGCGTGTATGGTATTGAGTCAGTGGGCAAGAGAATATAGTAAGCACTAGAAGTGTTCCTTTCTAACAAGTGAATGTTGTGCTTTGATACCAAAGTGCTTGCATTCTTAATACTGACTTGATAGAAGACTGCAAATGTCTTTTTGAATTGCTGCAGAGTACAAAAACCCCCATCTCTAATACCTTTTTTTGGTGGTGTATCTTGGTATTTATTATGTCTGTATTTCTTGGGATCAAAGTTTTCCTTTGATAACCTATGGAATTTTCTCCCCTATGAAATTACTATTTCAAGCTAACTGGGGAAGATCTTTCTGACTTCAAGTCCAGTTACCTGCTGAGTTGGCTTCTGCTTTGTGCTATCACAACAGCAGCTTGTATAGTCACTGGCTGGGTTCCTGCAGCTCAAATCAAGTTTCATGCTGCTACTGGAGAAGAACAAAATGCAGCCATATGAATAATTACTAGGTTGGGGAGAGAACTGCAATTTGTGCTTTGAGTGATGAGGGAAAATGAAAGTGTAGGATTCTTGTGATTAGTTATCTACTGTAGATATTGCATCTGCTTTGACATACTTAGTGAATTTTGAGTAAAAAGACCAGAAATCCTTTTGGCACTGACAGCTTTTTGGCGTTCATTCTGGATGAGAGCTGTAGAGCTCAGCTGCTGTCAGGAGGGTACTGTGTCTGTCAGTGGCTTCACTCGTTCCGGTTGGGCTTATTTATGGTGTAATCAGTTCATGGAGCACTAATTTGTTCTGAAGTAACTTAATCACATAGGTATCTTGAGAGTCCCGACTTGTGCAGAGGCAGCTTTTCTTGGCTCATCACGCTGAGTCTACTTGAATAATAGTTTCCTTGGTGTAGAGTGTCCTTTTCTTTTGTTAAATGAGCATCATCTTAACATGCTAAGTCCCTATCCCCTTGCCCTTGCAAATAGCACGGAATGGTTAGACAGAAGAAAATGGTTAGACCAATTTCATTAGTGGGGTTTAATAAATGACAACTGTTACTTTGAAGCTCTCCTTCCTGAGCTTTTGGGACCTATTGAATGCATGTCAAAGGTTTTGGAAAATCACTTTGCAGTGTTTTCTAACAAAAAACAGATGTTTAGTGAAGGAAGAGGAATTAAAAGTTGCTGAGGACTACAACAATTATTTTTTTATGACTTAACATCGGTTTTTGTTTTCATGCTTTGTCTTCAGAGGGTAGACAAAAGATCAAAAAATGCTCTCCTTGTAAACTCTGTTTAAACTACATGTGCTATAAATCAATATTTAGAGCACATTCTACTTGAATTTGGATGCCCTTTGAAGCAAAGGAAGGTGCAGTGTTCACCGGGGCCAGTGTTAAGAAACTCAGGAGCATTGCATTTCCTCATACGCTTCCACTTCACTTCCCGTGGGGAGCCAGGCTACATAACCCATCACTGTGCAATATCTATCAGTTTGTAACTTTCTTTACCCTGTCAGAAATAACCTGGGGGAGTTTAGTCTTGTAGGTAAAGTAGAGACTATATCTCAGCTGAGTTTCAAATGCTGATGTGTAAGGTCAGACACTGCAAACCTTTGCTGCCCATCAGGGAATGTCCTCAATTGTTCGTGCCACTGGAAAAGCTACAAGTAGGATTTGTACCGCAGGCAGCAGAGCCACTCGTTTCACTGGAAGATAACAATTTTACTACTATAGCTTCATGTAGCACAACTTGTTTAAAACTATCTTGTTCCAATTTGACTGGTTTCTGCATGTTTCCCTCACATTCTTCAGGACTTAGAGTGGAAATTTTGGACCACCTACTGTAGTCGTGCAGCTCATTTATTGTATTTGGACTCTTAATTGGCTGGAATGGATCTAGTCTTAGAAGTGCATGTCCCCTGAGAGCTGGTCTGAGCTTCTTAAAAGTTATGAGAAAACCCCAAACTGGTTTTGGATCAAATGAAGCTGCATGGACTGAGTGTGATGTTTCTGCCTGCATGGTACTCCTGCCTTTTGAACTTGCTGTCATCATTGTAAGCTGGCATAAGTGAGAACCTCCCTAGAGTATTAAGAAGTGATGACAATCTGCTATTGTGTTCCAGGTGTTGGGGTGGGCTGTGCTGCAGCACAATTATGAACAGCCTGATGACTACAGGGGCTCATATACAACTGTTGGAAGAGTCTGGGACTGTTAGCATCTATAATACAGGAATTCTTTAGCTACTGGTTTGGAAACATGCTTCATCACCTCTGTTGTGGGGGGACTTAACACAAGTCTAAATTGTGACTCTCGCATTAGCTTTGAACTGCAAACTCTTGTAGAGAGAAACAGTTAGATTCTAGGCTGTTCAGAATGTAGCTTTATAGCAAATATGACAGAGAGCCTGTCCTTGCCTGAGACTTGTACCACAGAACTGAAGACAGATGTTCTGGCACTGTGGAGAGGCATAAGGCAGTGTGCACCTTATTGTTGTATTACTCTCTTTCAGTGAAATTGAAGGTTCCTGGAGTGTTTCTTGCTAATATTATATATGTATATATACACACACACTATATATATATATTATAGTATATATATTATATATATATAGGTTGTTTCATGCTCAAAAGAAGATGTGGTGACAAGAGGAACATGCAGCTAGTGACGTAAGTCCATTTCCTGTTATCTCAAACTGTGATGTCGAAATTAAATTGTCTTAAATGGATGGAATGTTGTGGTTTGGAAAAATCAGGTAGCATCTACTCAGTCACAGCAATATGGAACAGCTCTCCTGGAACACAGGAGTTGGAACTGCATCAAAGAGTAGATGAGACTCCTATACTCTAAGGCTTTGTTGAGAGGGGCAATTTTTTTGAAAACAGAGGAAGCAATTTAAGCTTCATGGGCCAACAGTAACTTTTCAAAGAAACAAACAGCTGCTATTCCTGTTTTACAAATTAGAAAATACTTATTTTCCAGAGTGCTTTGAGATTTTCTTGATGGAAAGAACAAAATCTAAATATTTCTCTTTTTGGGAATCTCTTATGACTACATCTGTAAAATGAGTCATTTTATCTGTTCACTAAGTGAACAGAGGGGTGACTGACTTGTGAGGCTACAAGATTCCTCTTTCCACTGTTTGTAGGTCTCTTGTCTAAGACTTGTTTATGCTTTCTTTTAGATGCAGGACTACATTGTTTTGAGATCCTGCTCCTACTTAATACCAACCACCTCACAAAGATTTTAGGAGAAAACAGGGAGTGCTTTGTCAGTATAGTGTCTTTTGCAGGGATGTATCCCCAGTGGAGTGCTTATGGTGATGCTTCATTTGCTGAATGCTCCAAGCTCTTCAGTGCTGCCTGCACAAATTCTGTTATCTGTGTTTGGTGGTCATAAGAGCAATTCAGAATTCTTTAGCACTGTGTGTTTGCTTCTACAAGATCATTATCTTTTTTGATCATCTCATGAGCTGTCCTTCCATGAGAACAAGCTTGTCTAGCCATTGGGTCTACATCAGAGCTTGTACTTACATGACCTCCATGCAAAGACTGCATGTGTTGTGTACAGACTTGTCTTTAAATTCTGCATATGTCTCTTGTCCGTAGTGATTCTGCCAGTACTTCAGGAAGTTCTGGACTCTGCAGATGCCTGGTGTGAGATAATGTGTGGGGTAATACTTTGGCCTTCTAATTTCAGTAACAGCAGATGTCTATCGCTTTGACTTGAGGAAGCTCATTAAAGGCCCAGCGCTGCCAACCTGCTTGGTTGTACAGTATTCAGTTTTCTTCCAGCTCCATATCACTGAGCTCTGAGCGATCTTTCCTACTTGGAGTCACCACAGTTAAGAGAAAGCATCCATCATTCCCTCTGCTTTTTAGTATTGGCAAACAAGGAGGATTATCAGTCCCTGTCAAGCCGAAAAACTGTGGGTTTGATACACTGAAGTCAAATTTGTATATTCCCCCTGGAACGCTCACTCCAGTGACCACTGGCCTGGCATGTGACTGGTTGCTCATGAGAATGGGACCAGTGTCTTAATAGCAATCTATCTTGGACTGAGATTACCCAGACGTGTTGTGTGCTCAGCCTTCGATGTTGACAACTACCACTTTTGTGATTCCAGAGATTTCCTTGGGAACCATTTCTATTCTCTAGGTTTATGATACTGAGACATACTTTTCTTCCTGTCTTGCCCTAACTTAGGTTAAGGAAAGGGGAAGCAACCATAGGTTTGATTTTTATTTAATTAGTTTTCTTTCATAGCTCCCAGGTGACCAAAGGAACTTTGGTTCCAGGGCCTGTTGTGTAGTTGCACAATTCTATTTGTCCTCTCAGACTTCTCAGCTGATTGGAGGCTTAGATGACAAAGCACTCCCTGTTGGCAGCTTGAATAACTCTTGTGTCTAAAACAGTACTGTTCAGCTTCAGTGAGGGATTTTGTTCTCAAGCAGGGGAATTGAAAAGAACCTGGATCTTTCCTGATGTTATAAACCATTCCTGCAGAATGGTTCAGCTCCTGAGATTGGCCTTAGTCACCCAACACCATTGCTGAAATATCTAGATGCTGTACTTGGAAAAAGCTGTCTTTCAGTCCTTAAGTGTGGACTCTGGGAGGCTTTTTCCCACAACTGGGTCTTGGGTAGTTCTGCTTGGAGTCCCTCGCTATATGGGTGGATGTAAGCTGATCACACAGATAACCAGCCTCTCTTTGAAGATCTTTCCTTTGCAGTATTTTGACTATGCATCTGTTTAACATGCAGTCTCCTCCTGAGTCCAGATTTCCAGAAGAGGTAATTAAAGAGATGCTGTGGTTGAAAGAAAGTGAGGGAGAGGTGCGTGTTTTGTGCTTGAGGTTTTAGCATGTTTGGTGAGTGTTACTAAAGCAAAACTTATTATCTCTGCTGCATGAATGCAAAAAAAGTGCATGAATGATCAAAAAAATCTTCAACAATAGTGGGTTGATTTCTCTAGTTTGGACATTTGATGACACTGTACTTTATATATCCAAACCTTACTAGTTTTGAATTTTCTGCAGAGCAGGTTTGGAGGAAATACTGACTAGAGCAGTGACTGCAAACCCACAAAAACTGGAAGGAGGAATGAAAGGACCGGGGGGGGCTTTGTGGATTACTTCTGACTGTTAGCCTTTGTAGTAAATGTCATCATATTAGAAACTTCAGACAATAGACTACTGTGTAAGACACAGAAATTTTTCCTCCTCCCTGTTTTCTTATGCTAGCATTTGGTTTTCCATACTGTTTTCTCTCTGCTTCAGCCCACCAAAGAAACTTCCACTGCTGAAGGTCAGCAATAAGACAGTGCCTTGGTGGTCCAGGTGGGAGGCAGGCAGGAACAAAGCTGACCTCGCTTCAGCATGGGCAGCTGCTCTTATTTTGTTCCAAATGAAAAGCTGACCTTGGAAAGCTGGATTGCGAAACTTGTAACAGCTCATAAAGTGTTCTTCCTAATTCATCCCTCCCCCTCAAAGCTTTCTCAAATCTTACTGTTTTGTGTTTTGTCACAAAAATTGACTCTGCTGCTTGAATGTAATAAATAAACTGTAAGTCAAAAGAAAATGTTTGCAATTTTGTGTAAGAGGCAGCCCATGTTAAAAATCTTAAAGTATTGCTCTGTTACGATCTTGACTGTTACTGGGAAGGTCTAATGCTCGTTTCCTTGGTTAGAAATATCTTGGTTATTTCATGTTGTATCTTTGTACTCTAGTAGCAGATACCACTGGAGTTGAGTATTACTGTGTTGTCATGTGATGCGTATAAAAACCAGGACTCTTCCTGGGAAATTTTTTTTTTCCTGGAAATAATAGGAAAGAATTTCATACAGGAGAGAAGTTTCATATCTGTTAAGTCCCTTTGGATGTGTGAATTTACCCAAGGTCTCAAGAAGATTGTGAAAAGATGAGGCTATTGAGTTAGGGTAGCCCCATTCATTACTCCAATTCAAAACTCTTCCAGCAGTGTTTGTCAAATACTTACGCAATGTATGTATTTAGATGATGCAATGTATGTTTTACAGATACTTTTCTAAATTGGTTTTATGCCTTTTGCTGTGGAAATATTTTAGGGGTTGGGGGGGAAAAAGAAAGCATTCCAATTGTTTTTTAAAGAATACTGGATTTTTTTGAGAGAAAGGATTTGTAGCTTTAGATCAGTGGATATACATTTTTTTTTTACTGTAAAATTTGGGTACAGAGTCCATTAAGTTTAAAGAGGAGTGTATGTTCTATACCTTGTACTTTGTTCCAATATTGGATGTTGGACAATGATGACTTCTTTATAATCCATTATTAAAACCCTTTGGCAGAATGCTTTTCTTCCTGTTTGCTGTGGGATTTAATTCTAGACCTTCAAGTTCAGAAGGCTTCTTCCTGGGCATGAGGAGTGGATGTGAGGAACATCTCCAGATCCTGACAGATCAGCTTGCACTTCCCCCTGCAATCCTCTAGCATCCAAGCTTTATTTCTAATCCTTTGTGCTCTAGGGTTAATCTTCCTCTGTACCAGTAGCTGCATACTTTCAGCTGTCCTGTTTGCTTGTTGCTTTAGTTCCAGTTTTCCTCATGTTGTGGCTCTGTTCACTGGTTATAAACTCTTGATGAGGAACACTGTCTAATGCTTTGGAAAGTTGACAGTTGTGTGATGGCAGTGGTGAAGCAGTGGCATTGCATCACTTGATTCCATCGCCCTAGGGGGGGAGGGATTTCCCTTCCTGCAACCTCTTACATTTTCACCTGGAGAGAGAACTTGCTGAGATGAAAAAGTAGGGCCCTGATTTCTTCTCTGTGACTGCATGAGTAAATGCACAGGAATTCCGTGTAGAAAATAGAAAATAGTCTGACTAAACTTCAGCCATAATGATAAATAAGAATACATATATGAATACCAAATATAGATGACAAAAGGGAACACCATCATATAGTGTGGCAGTATGAACACACAGAGTTTTTTCAGCCTGAATAGTAATTTGTTTTACTTTGTGGCAGTGAAGGTAACCACATTTAGCCTTAAAAACACTAAACCACTTTGAAACAGGGGAGTGCAGAGGCACCTTTGTAGGCTGGAGGGTTGGATGGCTTCAAACAAATCTCTGAAAAGGAGTTTTTTTTGGAATGTAATGAACACTACCTCTGCCTCAGGTAGGATTTTGGGCTATGCAAATGCTGAGAGATGATAGTTCTGCCTCAACAAGCAAATGTTAACAGCTTTCATGAAGCAGTAATCCTTTCTGTTCTAGTGTTTGCCACATAACCCTTAGCTGCGGTGTTGATGGCAGAACACTATTGTGAATTAGATGATCTCTGATACCCAGTCTTGTTCCCAGCTGTAACAGTCCTGCCTAGAATTGCTCTGAATAAGCCACTTTGCACTAGATGAAAACAACAGTGCTCAAAAGTAGATACAGTGGAGGTAGCCCGTCACTTTGGCAGCCGTGCTGTTTCAGCAACTCTTACTTGTGGAGGTCATTGAAAGGAGTGTCAGGGCCATTAAGGCTGGGCTTGAGTCTGAGACTGACGCCCGTGTTGACACACTTGCTGTATGCGTGAAGATGCTGAAGCTTTGTCTGTGTGGTTTAGTCTATATATGTCGGTGGAGTCTAAAAAAGGTGTCTCAGCTGAGCGGCATGTGCCTGTTTTAGAGCAAATAGATTTGGTCAAGGCTCCATTGACTTGGTAGCAGCTTAGACATCTGATGTATACGGTAGATTATACCAAGTTTGGTACCTTAGTCGCTGATTTAACACCAGCTGAAAATGACTCCAGAAGGAACTGTAGCAAGTTTGGGTACAGTTGATGCTTGACACTTGGGGAGCCTCATGTAATCTGCTGTCCTTCAGTAATTTTTCTGCCAAACACTCAAGGAGTGTCCGCAGAGTCATGTTTTTTCTGTACTCCTGCCAATATTCAGGTACTCTTTGTTTTGAAGTTAAGGAAGTCTTTTTCAAGGAAATGTCATACCCTGAATCATTTGTTTATTGTGCGTAGCTCATATTTAGGGCTGGCTTTACTAGCCCTGAATGCTCTGTCTTAAAGGCAGTACTTTCTTGGTTTTCACTTGCCAACTTGTGAATTGAGTTGCTAGTACTAGTAAAAGTTCATAAATCACAGATACCTCGATTCTGCCTAATCAGCCTGTTTAGTGTTCCAGGATTGTCTCAGCCTCGTGTTTCTGAGGCTTGATTAACAGGAAGGAGAGAGCACTTAAAACACTTGTTACAGGTACATAATGTCTCTTCTGTATCATTTGTATAACTGTTCCTGTTGTGTTTCGATGTCTTCACATTAATTTGACACAATGTTTTGCTTTTTATGCACTTCCTTTGTTTTGGGGATTATTTTGTTTATGTGTTAGTCTAGATACCACACTCCTTTTTACTAAAATAGGTAACTAGTGTTAAAGGAAGCTTACAACCCTTTTTCACGAAGCATCTCAGATGTGTTTAAATCTGTTTTAGTGCCTGCTAATTGTAGCCGGTGTGGTGTTTAAATGCTCTTTTACGCACACTAGTGGAAGACTTGGGGTGGAATAAAATTCATCGTTGATGGAATCGGCTGATGTAACTTTGTCAACAGCAAACAACTGCATGTGAAGCAGAAAGGCCAAGAATGTACTAAATGTCTTGGCATTGTAAGTGCTGTACTACTGTAACTTAATGTTTGTGCCTTGCTGTAGTAATTCTAGTAACAGTTTGTTACACTTGGTGTATGTTCCGCTTTGTACTAGGGGAAAACCCCTTGCCTTTAAAATAGGGAATGTGGTTATATTAAAGTACTTTTGGTAGGAGCTAAGACTGATACCTGTCTGGAGCAGGTTGTCTTCTCATCGAGTATGCAGTTTGGTTGGTTGTATGTGTACACAGAGTGAGGACTTGCTCTCTGATGTGGTGTTTCAGGTGACTTGCTGCAAAGTTGCTGGGTTGGGAGTTAGTTCCCAACTTTGCCAAGATTTTAAAGCATATAAAATTGCGGGGGGGAGGGGAGAGGGGGGTGTTGCATTAAACTCTCAATTGACATACAGGATCTGGCTGTGACATAGTTTTGGAAGAATATTCTAATAGCTTTTTATGAGAAGATGACATATAATATGGAAATAAGCTGATAAAGAAGCCTACAGTTTGTCTTTTTTCCCTTATGCATAATCTCCTGCATAATATCCTCCTTATATCTTATGAAAATAGATATAATACATATCCTAAAGAAGTGGGCCTTTGATTTAATGAATTGGTTTGAAAGGATGGGTTAAAGCCCTTCTGCAGTTACTCTCCTTCCCAATACACCTCCCTGCTCCCATCCCCTGCCAGTTACACATCTTGTGCTGCTCCTCTACTCGGTGCTCTTTTGTCACTGGGAGGTAAAGGGACACCAGAAGTCATGAGGTTGGGTGTGTTTTTTTTATCCTAGGCCTATGATAGGTATCAGTGAGATGCCTTTGAGCTTTTTAGAAAAACACTGATGAACATTTTCTTTTTGGAAAGAAAAATGTTAAGTGTACTCATGGGTGTTTTAAAGAGAATTTTCCTTCTCATTTTGCATTTAATGTATAAACCATATATACACTGTGCTTAGCATTACTACTGTTGTAGAGCCTCTTTCCTACTGGAATACATAAAGTAAAAATAGTCTGGTATGCTCAGGAATTGTGAGACTTGATGAGTCCCAGTTATCGTTTGTGCCACTAACACTTGCACTGTGTCGATCCATCTCTCCATCTTGGTAGCATTTGATTTTTAGTTTTTTTCCTCTTAAGCTGGCAAAATGAGAAACTTGGTTTTGCCATAGCAAGATTCTTTCCTTGTCTCTGGACACAAATTATGGGAATGTAGCAACAGAAAGACAGGGGATATGTTGACAGAATATTGACATATGATGTTACATCTGGAAAAGATATTTTAATAATCTAAAATGTAGAACTACAAATTGTTCTCTTAATCATTTGTTTTCAATGCCTGTGTTCATGAAAGTAGTTCAGAACACTGCCCCTTCTGGCTTAAGTCCTAAAATCTTCATTGAATCCTAGTGTTGAATCTTCATTAATAAATAGGTCTTAACTTTGTAAAGCAGGAAATTGTGGGATTTTATTGCATTGCTGTTTGTTCATGTTTCTGTGAAGGGGAATCTTGGAGTAATAAACATGCTTCTATAATTAGAATATTAGTTACACTAGATTATATCTTCATTTTACTACTTCATACGGAAAATCAATACTTTATATGCTTTGCTAAGTGAGATGCACAGAGGCAAGCATTAAGAATTACATGTTACAGCTGACTTCAAAATCTTCTGCTGTTTTTATATTTTCCTTGGTATTGAGGCCTTTTGAGCTATCGAGCCCCTCCCTGCTACTAAGGGAAAAATGTAGGATACATGCTGTTCTTTCATAGCTATCATTCCTCAAAACTGTTATTTTGGTTGGAAGCTAGTCTGAGCAGAAAGTGTCAGTCATTGATCTGCGTGCCTAGCGGCAGAACACTGATTTGTGATTGCCTAGTGTCACAAATAAAATGAGTCTTTCCAGATCTGGACAGAATTCCAGTTCGTTTTTCCTGTAGCGTTTCACTGGAGAAGCTTCATAGTAACAACTCAGCTTTTTTCCTCCAGGAGGAATGTCTGTCTTTTGTTCTTACAACTTAAGTGCATTGTTCTTTTATGAATGCCTTTTCCATAAGTGCAATGTGGGGTTTTTTGTTCTGAACAACAACAACAAAAATCGTGCATTAATTTGTGAAATTGTGTTTGAACTTCCTAACAGAAGTTAGCCAGGTTGATGTGCAGTGATACAAAGCTGCAATTATCTCTATCTCTGTACTCCCGTGGGGCTTCATTAAAGTGGCTCCTCTTTAGCTTCTTCTATTTCCCAGCATGGTGAGGTTCAGGATTTAGCAACAAATATTTTTTTGGTGTGTGTAGTATTTCATAGCTGCGGATGGAACACTTAACCACTCTTTTTCCTGTTCTTGTACCAACAGGAGAATCTGTGTGAGTTGAGTGTCCTTCTAGTATTTAAACCTGCTTGTTTGATAGCAACATAGCAAGAGTATCAACTGCTTTGCTGCATCAGCTCATTCACTGCTATCGGCTAAAGACAGGGGCAATTACATCTCTGAAATGGCTGTAAATGGGTGTATTTCTAATATTGCTTAATACAATTTGATGGGCACTTAATACTTAAGCCTTATGGGTTTTAAGAGTTAATAACAACATAGTTCATGATGGGATATAACATTATATCTGTTTACAACAGGTAGATATAACATATAAAAACAATTTCATGATGGGATAGTGTGTGTTTAAGCAGGCTTTCTTCAAGTTTTACATTTGAGAATCAACCCTGAGGGCAAGTATTCAATACTTCAGACCTTCCAGGCTGTTCATGATGCATTGTAGTAACATTGACCTTTTCAGGTAGTGCTTTTGTCTTTTCACAGAATCATTAAGGTTGGAAAAGACTTTTAAGATGAAGTCCAACCATCAACCCAACACCACCATGCCCACTAAACCATATCCTGAAGTGTGGTGGTTTTTTTAAATAAACAAATAGGTAACACAATGCCAAAAATAGCTTATTATGTTAAGTGCAAGGGAGAAAAGCCTCGATATAAAGCTTGATTGCAAGAACATTTCAATTTACCAGTTTAAATACAAGACTTGCATTAAAATATTTCTTGAGATACATCTCTTGCTCTTAAGGAAATATTTTTAAAATTTGTATACACATATCCAGTCATAACACTTGACAGTAGTCTCATGAAGCATTCAAAGAGTATAACTTGATAAGTACACACTGTAGATATGAGTGGTTAATGTCTGTATGATTTCTTCCTTCAAGGGTTTATAACATTATGTTGAGTACTAGCCTCAGACAGGTGACCAGCCACCTGATACAGTATAATACCCCCAAGCCCTTCCCTAAAGTCCCACAGTCTATGCTTCCAATGCTCACTGGATCCAGATGGTGTTGCCTCTTTCTGGTCTGCAAGACTCCACTGTCAGGTCTCCAAAAGTGGAGAAAAACTGCTCCGTTTGCTTCTGCAACGTATCATTCCTCTTCTCTGCATCTTCCTTGGCCCATTCTGCATTACGCATTTTGATTTCTACCATTGTGAACTTCTTCCACTGTTGATCCAGTTCTTCATGCAGGGCCATCATTTCTGTCTCCAGGGTCAAATTTCTCTGCTCCAAGCTTTTTATCCTTGTCTTATACTCTAGTTTTTGCTTGGCCATCTCTTGCTTCAAGCTGGACACCAGGCTTTGCAAAGCACTGTGAGTGTTAGTACTGTTGACCACAAACGTTTCACTGTTATCGCTGCTGCTGGTGGCTCGGCTGCTGTGGTCCCCTGCACTCTTTTTGTCATAACACTTAAACCTTCTTTCATTTGCCAATTTTAGCTATCTAGTCAAAGTTTGAGCCTCCACGCAAGACTGTAATAAAGATGCATTGGGTTATGGATGCAAAAAGTAACTGATGCTTATTCTTTCCACTGTGTAAGAATGTGTCAGTTGAGCACCTGATATTTTGAAGCCCTTTAAATGAGTAAACACCATATAATTCATATTAGAATTAAATGCTCTTTTGCTTATGTATTTTAGTGGGGCATAGTTCTTTTTTCCATAGTGTACATGGTGGTATCTTTTCCAGCATTTAAGTGTTGAGTGTAATCAGGGAAAAGTAATAGTTTATATGTGCATTTGTAGCTCCTTATTAAGGGAATGTCTATAATCTTGTGAAAAGAATGTGCTTAAGTTGCTATCTGCAAGTCACAGTACTTGGTCTATGCTTGGAAAATGAAAGTTAACTATTGTTCAATATTTATTTTTAGAAATAGAGGTGATATGGGGTGGTCTATCCAAAATACTTTTCTTGAAAGATAATATGTCCATACATAGACTTGGTACCATGCAAATCCTGGCTTTCTCGGACTCTCTCAGCAAGGATGGGGCGGGGGGAAATGTACCATGACCAGTGAGAATTAAATGTTCCAGTGTTGAGCATTACGTTGTTCCATTTCAATGAAAGTCAGGAGGACTACATGAAGGATGACCCTAATTTTTTGCAAGTGGGATTATCATCTGTGTTGAAGACAATTTAGAGCACCCAGCAGAACTGTCTGTGATAAGT
This sequence comes from Phaethon aethereus, assembly GCF_964289735.1. Taxonomy (NCBI): domain Eukaryota; kingdom Metazoa; phylum Chordata; class Aves; order Phaethontiformes; family Phaethontidae; genus Phaethon; species Phaethon aethereus. The sequence goes on from NC_138579.1 coordinate 5,455,038, forward strand.
GTGTTCAGCATATGTGAGAAACTCATTCGGCAGGTTCAAGTACAAAGAAATTCCTTGCTTGCCTACATAATAATGCAAGGAATCTCTGGAAGTCATCACTTACTTGAGAAGGAACTTTCTTTGGCATTTCTGTAACTTGTTGATGACTTGTATAAATGAAATGCTGATACAATAAGGACACTTTCAGAAAGTGCGTGGAGAAGTACAATGGGGAAATGTGGTATTCCGAGCTACTTACCCTCCTATTCGTTGAGGAGCAGGGCAGGAGCATAGCATGAATGCTATGATCTAGTTCCTCATCCATTGCAGTTAGATTGGGACCCTTACAGTATCTTTTCCTATTGTTAAAGTAGTGATTTAAGTTCTTTAATCTTGTTAGGAACATGAGAGAGCCTGGCAGTGTTTCCTTCCCAAGGGCATGGTAAAACTTGTGCAGCACCTCTTCGGTGCCTTTTCATCGCTGTTCACACATTTGTTGCCTGTATTTGGGGAGAAAAGCAGAACAGTGTGCGTCTATTCACTGGAGGGTTATAAAGTTGAGTCCTGGGCTATTGAGTAAGTACTAGAAAAAAAACGCTTTTAAATGGGTGTGTTTCCAAGAATCCTAAGTGGCCAAAGAGAGAGAGAGAGTGAGAGCGCACACTGGCTTGGTAACTGATTGCTGGTATTAGAGCAGTGGGGGAATTCCTGAAGAGTTTTAATGGTGCGCTAAGAGTGTGAAAAGGTAAACTGGATGATTAGGGACCAGAGTTGAATTTCTTATAACTGCATGTATAGGATGGGAATACAGTGCTAGTGAACACAGTTATGTGGCTAACGTGCTTTTGCCAATAATCTACTGATTTCTACAGGACCCTGGCATGGAAACTTGTCTGATCAACAGTATTGATACTCTGTTGCATATAATCCTCAACACATTGTTGTGGTTCAGCTGCCTGGTGATAACAGTCTGTGCTGTTACTATGGTGAATGTGAGGAAGCTTACTCGCTTTTAACTGTGAGGGATAAAATAACTGCTAGTGTCCCACAGTATTGTGTGATGCTGTGAAGTGAGAATTGTGCACGAGGATGGCGCAACAGTTGTGTGGTGATAACTCGTGCATTGTATTTTCCTTATTCTCTAAGATTATTTTTTTTTTTTAGTTAATGTGGTATGAAAAATCAAGAAGAGAGAATGGGAAGGAGCACTATATGATATTATCTTAACAGTTATCAGCTGGCTATTAATTCATTTAAATATCCCAAATAATTTCTTGGGATTTAAATTCCTGAGCTCCTGACTAATGCAGTTCCATAGAGGTAAGCAATTTGCTGCATTAAATGTATCATAAGAAAGAAAAAAAAAAAAGACAACAACATGACCCCCCCAACCAAAACCCACAAAGTTTATTTGACAAAATTTGTAGTAGGTCAGAAGGGTAAATAAAAGAAAGGTAGCTGCGTAGGGTTGTCTAAGTGCCTTGGTGATGTGGGTTTTTAAAAAGGGCATGTTATTTGTAATCCAACTATAACCAAAATACTAACAAAGCTAAGTATTTGGAGGGTTTCAGTAGGATCTTACAGCTATTGCAACAGGGACTGTATTTTGGAAACCAGAGTCTTCTACATTCAGCAAAAGGAATAATGGAATTCTTGGCTTGGGTGAAAACCAAGTAGTAGGAGTGAGGGAATGGTAGCATCATACAGTGTTGATGAGGCTGCTTAATGAAATACTGTGTGCAGTTCTGCTGTCAAGTTTTCAGAAGGTTTTTGAAAAATGAGAGGGTGCAACCAGGAGTTGCAAAAATGGTTTGAAGGAGGGAATAGAGAGACTCTGACTTGTATAGCATCAAATTAAAACTGGCAGCTTAAACTAGCTATTCTACAAGTTTGCTTCTCAAAGACGACTGAGCTCTGTTAGTTTGCATCCTGCAGCCATGAAAATACAGGATACAAAAAGGCATTCTGTTCTAGCAGGAAAATCAATAATGAGAGCTAGAAGCTGAAGCCAAACCAACTCCAAACCAATGGGAAACTTTTTAGGAGAATAGTTAACTATTGGAGCAAGCTAGTAAGAAAGATCATTTTTAATATCTTGATGAAATCAAATGGGCATGGAGCAAACTTGAAAGATTTTAGCCAAACACGGTGTATTTAAACCAATATGGGGACAACTGGATGAAATTGGAAGATACCTGGTATGGGGAAAATTGGAGCTGATAAAGAAATTATAATTAAGTAACTCAGAGTTTAAAAATCTTAAAGTGCTCTTCTGGACAAATTAATATCAAGTGCACAAAGGTATTTGTTTACTCTGAAGCAGGTGTCCGCTGTTTTGTTTAAACTGGGGTGAGGTAAGTTCTGTCACAGTTTAACTATGATGTTTTGAGAATGATGGAAAATGTGCTTGTATGTTATAGTAGCCACTGTTTGCAATACATGAAACTGGCTGTGGAGGGTAAATAGATGTTGTAAAAACAAATTAGGGCTGCTTGTGAGTAAATGCCAAAATGTTAGTGCTTGGAGAGAGAGTAGTATCTGTGTATACAGTGTGGATAGAAAACCTGGGAAGCATTAGTCCTGGAAGATTAAAGGAAGGTACCAGCTTTATTGCCCATATGTGATTTGTGGCTTCAGCTCTGTCTGCAGAGGCATCATATTGCAGGGAAGGAGGTAAAAGCCCATGCCTTCATGGATGTGGAGAAACCCTCTCAGATGTCACGGCTTTTTGTTTCTGGTGCTTCATTAGACAAAGCAGATGCCATTCACTTTGACAGAGTAGAGATTAGAGAGATTATTTGCTACTGTTATAGAGGCTCAATAACAAAATCTGATACCAAAAAATCCTTAAACTGAAGTTTGTATTTAATCTGCAGAATTGTAAGTTTGGGATGATACTGCATGTGGTCTAAAGAAGTCGTGTGTATATATATAATATGACATATATAATATAATCAACCATAAGTTTTGGTTTACAGCTTCTGCCATCACTTTAAATCCCTATGTTATCCATACTTGCTGACCTAACTTAACAGTCAGAGGGCAAATCTCTTGAGTGAAAATAACTTTACATCAGTTGCCATGTACAGAAACTAAAAGGCCAAAATGAGGTATTTTGATAAAAGGTGTTCCAAATTACTTATCTACAATAGCTATAATAATAGAAGTTGATATAGCAGGATAGATTAGCTGACAAAAAGCCTTTTAGTTGTGAAATGTTTTCTACTTATTACCTCACTTACTAGGCTTTCTGTTACTGAAAGAATGCCATTATCCCAGAGATTTAATAAAGCATGGGAGAGTCAATGCAAAAATTAGTGTTTTGATAGGACAAGACATGCTGAGACAGTAAGTTGTTCAAAGTCATGTTGCAGGTGGGGAGTGCATTCCGTTACTGAGCCACTCAAACCCTTCCTTACATGTTTATAGAAGAACTGAATAGGAGTTCTGCTATGGTTTTCTGAAAGTAGTTCTTTAAGTAAAGCTAACTATTTGTGTACAGTCTGTACATAAAAAGAATTCTTGTGTTGGCATTGCACACTGTGTGGTCTGTGTTGCTCCAGCAATACTACGTTATTTAGTTCTTGTTTTTAATGATCAGTGAATCTGTACTAGCTTGTTGGGTGGTTGTTAGGAAAACAGATAAGCTTTTTTCAGTTATAATTATATTAAATGTGAATTTGAATATATTCTTCAGTTTTACTGACTTTGAAGAGATTATATTTTCCTTTGGATTTCCATTTATTATATTTGCTCTAAAAATATGTAAGTTATCTATTTTCTTATCTGCCATTTCATCTGGATTGCCATTTTATCTGTTGTCATTAATTAGACTTCCTGCTGGTTTTTGTAGCTTTACAGTTCATACCTTGTGAAAGAATCAATTGGTTTCAGTGCAGATTCCTGCATTAACTAGTCTTAAATTACTTTTTTAGCTTAGAGTGGTGACTGATCAGTTTTTGCAGTTTAATCTTAACGGTCATTGCTGTTTGTTTTATTTAAAAAAAAAAAAGAACTACTCATGATTTTTCTATTGCTGCCTGCATTAGATAAACTGATCATTTATTTGTAGATAGCATTTGCTCCAAGGAGTCACTATAGCTGCTTCCTAATTCACTCATAAGCAGTTGACTTCACTTGCTATTTGTGCATTCTATGTCCTGAGGATTCCTTTGGATACTGTCCAGATATGCCAAAAGAGTAATGGAATTTGATTAACATTTGATCCAAAGCTATCTGATTTCATTGCTTTTAATTATGTTATTGTATTAAAAATGTGATACATATATTTTCAAAATCATGCAACAACCATCATTAGATATTTGGTCAAGAGAACATAAAGGGCACATAAGTCTGGAGGTGAAGGTGGGTGCAGAAGAAAAGGATAGTGCAAATGATTTAGACAATTCTGGGAATGCTTTTATGTGGCATCTCTCTGGAAAGTGGTAGTGGGGCTTTTTGGTAGAGGGCTTGCAGAAGGGAATCTCTTGTTCATATCTGCAGCATAATTTTTATGCTGGACTCATCAAAGCTCAAACTTTTTTGACCGTTGGTCTGTAATACGTAGCAGTTAGTATGTATTCATTTCATGTGCCAAATAAGCTTAAGAACCTGTGTAGTGTGAATAGTCAACAGGCTAAGCTTCAGACCCAGTTTTGTGGATGAAAGAGGCTGTCCTTCAAACTGCTTAGTTTGTCAAAAAATGCATTAAATGGTGTGTGCTGGCTAGCTCAGCTCATGGATCCAAACAGATTTGGGAACTTCCGCACAAGCTGTTCCACTGGCAAGAGCTGTGGTCATGGGCTGCAAAGACTGAGTGAGTAAGCAGTAATCTCTTCAGCTATATAAAAAATACGTAGGTATTTGTACCAATGCTTTTTAACTGGCAATCTCCAGCTTGCATGCTGCCTGTAAAGGAAAACAATGAATGTCTCGCCAGCAGTCAAAAACGTTAAACTTGGGGCAAAGTCCTTTGGATGTTCACAGAGCTGTAACATGAACGCAGTGTGGTGTCATACAAGGGAGTCTCGCAGACTCCTCACACTGCATGTGTGTTGTGCTGCAGTGTAAAAGAGGTTAAGAAATTAAATATTGGAGGGGTGGTTTGGGGTTTTTTTACCTACTTCTCAGTGAATTTGTAAAATTGTGGATAGTGAGATGGTTTGAGTCTGAAACATGTCAAATATTGCTGTTAAAACTCTCAGGAACATAGATGTAAATGTATGAATTCTTAAATGAAAGCAATAATCTTGAACTTGCTTATCTTTATGGGAAGTCTGATAGTACTGAGTGCTAAATACTCTTAACTGTCATAAAACTGAGATTTGCTCTGCTAGGAGAAGAGTTCAACCTGGCAAAGATTTTTCCAACTTGTTAAAACCTGACTTAAACAACTGATTTAAGAAATAAAGTAGTTTGACACCAAATTAAAAACATGATTTAAACCTGTTAATACTGGGAAATATGATTAGTTTTTATGAAAAGAACTTGTACCCAGGCATGCTGGGAGGGGAAGAAAAGGTACTTGAAGTGCTTTTTGCTGTATGCAATTTCATAAGCCTTCCATATTCTCTACATAAATGTAGGCTGCTTCATCCTCAGAAGCACTTGATATTCTATGGCCCTAACCCAAACCATGCCATATTTACACTGTGGGCCTGCTAAGTGCGTTGTTTCATTGTTTCATGTTGTTTCTCAGTGTTTGTTTCATTCAATATAAAACCCCAAATCCCATACATCGGTGGATACTAGTCTGTATTTTTCATAGTAATAGTGATGTATCCCATAATTTTGCTCCTGCAACTCCAGTCTTGTGCTGTAACTTTTTTAAAAGTCTTTTTGACCATATGTTCAGCTAACAGGCCTTATTACTAAAGGTACGTATGGAAAAAATGCGTTAATACAGGACAGAGTTCTGCCTTGCTTATTTCTGAGAGAGTATGCATGTGTGTTCGGGGGAAGGAGAGGAAGCAAGTCATATCAGTGGTAAAATCACGTTGTATGAAGTGCATAGCTTTTGATGAGCCCTTCTCTTACCTAATATTATAGATGAATATAAAGCAAGTTGCCTGTAAAGCTTGCTTTAAATTTTAATAAACAGCAGAAGAGATAAGTGGAAACTTCTGGATATGAGTGCATCTAGCACAGCCTGCTAAAACTGAATTCTAGTATTATAAATTTTAAAACAAATCTTTGTGGCTTGAATTTTAAAGCTGGCATGATAGATTTACATTTTAGGGACATAAATTTTCCTTCCTCCCCTCTGTCTGAATCAATCTTACTGAAAAAAGACAGAAGATTTGAATTTGAGAACACAATGAAAATAACAGGAACTGAGACCAATAGAGGCAACTAATCCTCTAATTACTTTCTCTGAACACTGGGAACTGTGCTGCAGAATATCCTTCAGTACGATCTAGTGTAAGCTAAATTTATTCCATTCCAAAGCTATATAGAGGGAGGGATTTTGCTGCCAACTCAGGATATTAATGGGCTGTGGTGGTCTTTATCTGATAGAAGTAAAACAGATGTGGCTACTCTGTCAAATGTCTGTCTACAGGCTTGAATTTACCTGGGTGTTAATTGCTCTGTGCGCACCCTTTCACACTCTGGGTTTTGAAGTTTAACTAATGATGAGGTAGGTAGAGCACTCCGCTCTGGGAGGCGGTGGCTGAGGATGTGGCATATTTGCAGCAGTGACTGCTTGTGTTGGACTGACCTATAGAAGTTCTGTTTGGCTCCACTGCGGTGTCAAATCTGTTTAGTGGCAGACATGACCTATATTTTGGCTTAACTGCTCTCAGACGGTTCTTTTGTATTTGCTTTACTCTGTAGCATACTGTTAGTATCAAAATTTTCCACAATCTGGTATTCCATGCTGAAGTCAGTAAATAGGCAAAAGGTGCTGAAGTTAAATACCTGGCTTTCAGTTGAACCTCCCTGTACTAGTACTGAATGTATTTTGTGAACCTAGTTGTTTAGCCTGGACTGTAAAATTTTTGCAGTGACAGCCAGGGACAAAACATTCTGATAAATTAATCCTGAATTTGGTTGTTGATGCTTTGTTATAGTTCAGGTAGGTGAATGAGAATGGGATATATGTTTGTTGCTTTCTCACTGTCTTTCCCAATTTGCAAGATGGAGTGGCAGTGCTAGTTACTGCACACTCCCAGAGCCATGCCATCTCCTGTGTGAAGAGATGGTCTGTCTTTTCCCTGGATAATTAAAAAAAAAAAGTCTGGGAATCGGAGCCAGACTTGTTTTCAGTACGCATTCAGAGGCAGCACTGGAGAGGCTTACAGTCAGTTATGTTTTGAAATGAGCTTGGCAACTGCACATACAGTGAAGAAAGCTCCTTGCATCCCACTTGAAGAAAGCTTCTCACTTCCCACTTGTTAACAAGTTGATTTTTTTCAACTCCTGTGCAGCAGCAGAAACCAGGATTGCATTTTGACTGCTGTTTAGTGTGTAATCTTGTTGACTTAAATCACTTAAGTAGCTCAGAGTTCAAGCAAAGTGTGTTTGTGTGTATTTTTAAATATACTAAGTTGTGTAAAAGGAATGTAGTTTTTGCACTTTACACAGGAAGATGCTTGGTGGTATGTGTAAATGATAACTGGAAAGATTAGAAATACTTTTGTTTACTGTAGACTCATAGGACTTAAAAACCCCAAACCACAAAAGTGTTAATTTCCCACATGCGAGATGCATACTACTAACTTGCATGCTGTATCTTCTACTTGAGTGTTAGCATATCGAGAGCCTGCTGGTCAGACCTATCACCTTCATCCATATCAGAGGCAGATCCTACAAATGTACCCTTTGACAGCATCTCCCACAGCATTCTCCTGGAGAAACTGGCGGCTCGTGGCTTAGACAGGTTTACTCTTCGCTGGGTGAGGAACTGGCTGGATGGCCGAGCCCAGAGAGTTGTGGTGAATGGCGTTAAATCCGGCTGGCGGCCGGTCACGAGTGGTGTTCCCCAGGGCTCAGTTCTGGGACCAGTCTTGTTCAATATCTTTATAGATGATCTGGATGAGGGGATCGAGTGCTCCCTCAGTAAGTTTGCAGATGACACCAAGCTGGGTGGGAGTGTTGATCTGCTGGAGGGTAGGAGGGCTCTGCAGAGGGATCTGGACAGGCTGGATCGATGGGCAGAGGCCAACTGTATGAGGTTTAATAAGGCCAAGTGCAGGGTCCTGCACTTTGGCCACAACAACCCCATGCAATGCTACAGGCTTGGGGAGGAGTGGCTGGAGAGCAGCCCGGCGGAAAGGGACCTGGGGGTGCTGGTTGACAGCCGGCTGAATATGAGCCGGCAGTGTGCCCAGGTGGCCAAGAAGGCCAACAGCGTCCTGGCCTGTATCAGGAATAGTGTGGCCAGCAGGAGCAGGGAAGTGATTGTGCCCCTGTACTCGGCACTGGTGAGGCCGCACCTTGAATACTGTGTTCAGTTTTGGGCCCCTCACTACAAGAAGGATGTTGAGGTGTTGGAGCGTGTCCAGAGAAGGGCAACGAAGCTGGTGAGGGGTCTGGAGCACATGTCTTATGAGGAGCGGCTGAGGGAACTGGGGTTGTTTAGTCTGGAGAAGAGGAGGCTGAGGGGAGACCTTATCGCTCTCTACAACTACCTGAAAGGGGGTTGTGGCGACGAGGGTGTTGGTCTCTTCTCCCAAGTAACTAGTGATAGGACAAGAGGAAATGGCCTCAAGTTGCGCCAGGGGAGGTTTAGGTTGGATATTAGGAAAAATTTCTTCACTGAGAGGGTGGTCAGGCATTGGAACAGGCTGCCCAGGGAGGTGGTGGAGTCGCCATCCCTGGAAGTGTTCAAAAAACGTGTGGATGTGGCGCTTCAGGACATGGTTTAGGGGACATGGTGGTTCTGGATTAATGGTTGGACTTGATGATCTTAAAGGTCCTTTCCAACCTAGTGATTCTGTGATTCTGTGCCTTCCATCCCCAAAATCACAGAATCTTTGGGCTGGAAGGGACCTTTTAAGGCCATCTTGTCCAACCACCCTGCAGTGAGCAGGGACATCTTCAACTAGAGCAGGTTGCTCGGAGTCCTGTACAACCTGACCTGGAATGTTTCCAGGGATGGGGCATCTACCACCTCTCTGGGTAATCTGTGCCAGGGTTTTACCACCCTCGTTGTCAAAAATTTCTTCCTTCTATCTAGTTGAAATCTACCCTTTGCTAGTTTAAAGCCGTTACTCCTTGTCCTATTGCTTTACGCCCTGCTAAAAAAGTCTGTCCTCATCTTTCCTATAGGGCCTCTTTAAGTACTGGGTGGCTGCACTAAGGTCTCCCTGGAGCCTTCTCTTCTCCAGGCTGAACAACCGTAACTCTCTCAGCCTGTCCTCATAGGAGAGGAGTTCCATCCCGCTGATCATTTTTGTGGCTTCCCATAGACCCACTCCAACATGTCTGTGTCTTTCCTGTGCTAGGAGTGCCTTGCAGTAAGGATGCTTTGTTTGAAAGGGCAGCGTAACTTGCTTTTCCTCCAAGAACTACTGTCAGTAATATTTGTCCCAACTTGTTTCAAGTACCAGTTGAACTATTCTGCAGGAATTTTTTTGTTGGTAGTGTCCATGAAGGAAAATGCTACAAAGTCCAGTTTGTGGCAATGACTTGTTGCAATTTCTGTTGGATTCTCAGACCAACAGAAAAAAATCTGATTGCTTTTGGATTTCTTCTGTCGAAGAGTGCTTTCTATCAGGCAGTACTGTAGCTGTAGTGTGAAGTCTAGAAAGCAACCTCTGTGCCTTGCTGGGCTTTATAAAATGTACCTGCACTCTATAAGCACTAAATGGCTTTTTGGGAAGAGTAAGTTCACATCTTTTTTGGGGTTTTTTGTTCATTTTTCTTTTGAGAGATTTGAGGGTGGTGAGGTGCTGGAACAGGTTGCCCAGAGAAGTTGTGGATGCCCCATCCCTGGAAGTGTTCAAGGTCAGGTTGGATGGGGCTTTGAGCAACCTGGTCTAGTGGAAGGTGTCCCTGTCCATAGGGGGTGGAACTGGATAATCTTCAATGTCCCTTCGAATGCAAACCATTCTATCATTTTTGTGCAGCAGCTTAACAGATCAGTTAAGGTAACTGTCTGGAGAGTCTTTGGCTGTCTTAATGTAAAATTGATTTGTGTCAGATTGAATTTATGGTTTCTGCAGGCTACAGAATGATATGCAGCTTCTCATCGTGTTATTATGTGCTCTCCTTTGGCAGGCAGACTTAGATTGGTGCTCATGGGTGCTTTGATTCACAGAAGCATTCACTGCTGATGCGCTGAGTGTACAAATCTTTCAGTCTATGTATTGATAGAAGCCCTTGAGGGGACTTTTATCACTGTATTTTTTTTGTCTGGTTTTTGGTTAAGGATTCTAATTTGTGGCTATTCTGTGTGCTTGGCATATCCAAATACGTAAGTGTAGCCAGGCATCTGCTGCTTTTGTTCCTGATGTATATAAATGAATTGTAGACTGTTGGCAGCAGAATGTTCAGCTACAAACACTGTTGCATCCTTCTCTAATTACTGATATTTTTGTGGGTGTATCAAGAGTTTTGGGGGATGTGCTCCAGCTGCAGTGGCAAAATCATGTTTATGCCTTCATGTTTGAATTTATAGGCTTGTAGTCTTCTGGAAGAAATCCTACCCTTAATGAACTAATACTAGGAGTTTTGGGGTCAGAATTTCTCCTTTCAAAAGGTTACACATCAGGGAAGGCCTTACTGGTCTTCAGTATGTGATCTTAGTACAGTAAACATCATATTCAACGCAGCTCTCAGAATAGTAGGTTTTTTCCAGTCAATCATTTAGCCTCTTTCTCCCTGAAGTGGCTGTACTTGAACTGTCTCTTGTGTAGAGTCTCTTCTAGTAGACAGCTGGTCTCCTCAGCTTCTCTTGCTTTTAAACAAGACAGTTTCTTAGGTTTCTTTCCTGTGGAGATGAGGAGAACTAGCTCCATTATATGAAGGTAGTAAACATTAGTACTACCAAAGTCCTAGCAGCATGACCAGGAACAGTAGCCCTCAGCAGAGCTCACCTGCTTGTCTCTTACTTTCTTCCCTGTTTGTTGCAGATAGAGGACCTTCGAATGCTCAGTATATTGTAAGAGGTCTTGTTCCAAAGCAGTATCCTGGCAGGAATATGTTCAACTTGTTGGTCCTATTTTTCTGGGCTGTTTTATTGCCATTTGTGAAAAGGAAGGAAAATACTCTGTAAAACCACTTTGCAAATGCATGCACATAATCGCTTTTCTTTTCGATAGTGATATGACTGCATGGTGGGTTGAAGCTGGAACAGGAACAGATGTGTCTTCCAAAAAGTATCTTAATCACTCGGTTGTAATCTGTATCGACAGGTACATGGAGATCTAACCTGTAATACAGTGGGTGGATCTCTGTATACTCTGCAGTGATCATCTGAGATAATGAAAAGAGAATACCTGATGGAGTAAATGAGTTGTTGTAGGGTTTTTTTTAAGTATGAAGAAATCATTGTTGCCTACCAGTATGTGAACTACAAAATTTAGAGGAATATGCACATACTCACAGTCTGAAACAATTGTTCAAAAACCAGTTAAGGTCACATATCAAATACAGGACAGTTTTCAAAGCAGGTGAAATGTGTCCTCATCACACGACTAGAGCAGGCAACTCCGGAGCAGTTGCAATAGGAAGTGTAGCAGCAATGTACAGGCAGAAATTTGCCCAGAGGAGCATTCTGGAGTTTGGGGTCAATGATTTATGCTGTAGGTTGTTGATGTATCTGATGCTGCCGCAGCTTTGTGTTACGCCTCTGAGCTGTCCCTAGCTCTAGTCTGCTTGGGGGAGGAAATTTAGCAAGCTGACTAAAGGAGGAAGATTTCAAAGGTGGATGAAAGATCACTTGCAATACAGTGTTACTGAACACGGATGGCAGAAAATGGAAGGGGAAAAGAAAGGTTTTAAGGGCTAGAAAAACTAAAAGGTGAGATTGGGAGGAAAATGATTCACAGGTTGGTTAGGTAAAGTGTTGATTCACAGCCACAAGAAGTTTGTGACTTACAAAACAATTCCTGAGCCACTGTATCATATAGCTGTGCCTGTTAGTATAAACTGGCATCTATTTTGAGCTGCTTTTCATACTTTGAATTAAGTGGAACAACTTGGGTTGCTTTACCACAGCTGGTCAGGAGTCCTAGGTATGAGGTAGGACTTGGGTCTAGTAAGTGACTGCAACAATGATTGTCTTGGCCACCTCACTTGAATCTGTGCAATTTAGTCAGCACCCATTATGCATCTTGAAGATGCGTTTTAAATACTTGCTTTTGCCTGAGGAATAGCTTACTCTACGTTATTACCTGGAATAACAGCATGCAGCCTGTCAACCCCTACCTAGCTTTACATAACTTATCTAGAAATACTTTTAGATTTTTGCCTCCCTACTTGTTGCAGTACCCAAAATAGAGAGTTACGGGATTGGCATATTTTGATGCCTCTTCTGGAGAAAGGGCAGTGTGCACTGTATTAACTGGTTGTCCAAAATTGCACACCAACACAAACTCAGCAAATGGAGAAAATCATTTAACATCTGCCCGTTGAGTTGATAAATGATAAATTGCTTGAGTAGTAGCACACAACCTCACATGTGCACTTGTAGCAGATGGCTTTGATGTATGCAAGAGACAAATGTGTTGTCCCTTGTGCCCCCTCCCTCTCAAATCTTCAAGCTGAGCATGAAAGGGTACATAAGAACAAACTTGTGAATGCTTTGAAAGCCATAAAAATCTTGAAGTGTAAAGGATCTAGACTATTTGCTGAAATTGTTTCTGCATAGGCACAAAGCCCATGTACCAGGAGTTTCGGAGGGTGTCAGCAGATTGAAGAGAGGTGGCCTGCAAGCTGCGTGCATCAACTATTTTTTGATGAGTGGGATTGCAGACAGTGCCACATAGTGCCACACATACTTTAAACTGCTTCTTTAAGTGTCGAGTATCTGTTGTCCAATTACTTGTTACATGTGCATTTTTAACTTTCCCCCAGTCTGTTAGTGCTTGGATCATTTAACAAATGAAAGAAACAATCTGAAACCAATAAGGAATTTGTAACATTTTTACAGTTAAATGGTGTTTTTCAGAAGGCAAGCATAGCTCTATTCAGTTTACCACATACATTTGCCTGTAGGTAGTTGCAACATCAGTATATGTATTAAATTTTTTTGTCAGAAATGCTCAGTAAGTGCTGTGTACAAAATTAATTTCTTTATGGTGGCATATACTCCTACTTTACCTGCATTTGCTTGTAGTCTTTTTTTTTTACCATTTCCTAACACTCATTTAGTTGTCAAGAGAATATTGACAGCTGAATATTAGAGACAGACAAGGTCTTAGCCCTGGTATTCAAAAAATGCATGCATAGGTGTTGTTGCAGTTCTAATGTAGACGCTTTTTTATAAGGAAAGGAAGGAAGAACATTGAAGGATGGGCTTGTATGGAGCTGTGCAGGAAGCCGATGCAGACTTGTTCAACAGCTGGGCCTGTGATTCTGGTTGGTACAGTCATTTCAGCCCCTCCTGTAGGCACAGGAAGCCTGTAAGGTTTCCATGATAATGTGTCTGTATTTTCTTTGCAGAAGGCTAAAGGAAAATTGTATGTAATAGCTGTATCAGTAGCCAGAGGTCAGTGTAAATTCAGTGTTATTGAAATCTACTGTTATAGAAGCAGTACTTCTGGACAATTACTGTTGGGTTTAAGTTGAGACAGTAAAATTGCAAACAGTCTTTAGTTAATGTTAGATGAATTGACATTTGTTACAATCTGCTGGGAAGCTAAGTGGACTCACTTTTTTGATGCCAGGCAAAATGTCAGTGTGTCATGATCATGAGATTTTGTTGTGTTTTCTTACAGTAACCTAATGTCTGCTGGCTCTGGCAGCCAGCCTGTCCAAAAATCCAGTGGAAATCTGATGTGTTCTTTGCTTTGAAAGGACCCCTAAAAGCTAAAGCTTCCCTTTTCTCCTAAATTGCAAGGTCTTTTGTCTGACATCCCGGAGTGTTGCTTGTGTTCTCTTTTTGTAAAAGAAATTGAAGGCCAGCAGCCAAGTAAGAAAGCATTTAACTCATGCAGGCAGTGCTGTCATTAATTTTAAACACGTCAGTGTGGTGTCGGTCAGCTTGACTACCAACAAAGAAAAATAAAGTGTTCCTATAAATCATTTTATTGTCCTAATCCAACCTAATTAACTAAACTAAAACTCCTATTCTAATGGAGCAGCCCTTCCTGTGAGACATCTGCTGCTTAATGGTTTTAAGCCTTCACTTCTGCTATAGTGCAGAAGACCTGGTAACCATAATAATATGTTAAGTCCCTCTCATGATGTTTGGGGAGCTAGCTGGGCACAATGAGCTGTGAAGCTTAAATTTCCAAATGCAGAGCTTTTTTCTTCTTTCTTGTCTTGGAGACATTGTTTACAGACCAGAAGAAAGTGGCAAAATCTCTCTTTCTGGACGAGGATTGGACCTGCTCCCTGCAAGCCGTGTAAGCAGCAGCCTAAAGGCTGTGAGAGTTTTGGGATCTGCTTCTCTAGTTCGTTGACACATGCCTTACACAGAAGGTTTGACCCGATAGTGTTAATGTAGTCATGCTGTGAGCTTCTGACCTGTTCTTGAACTCTTGGGCTGAAGATGACTAAGGGAAATGAGCAACTTTATCAGTGTGCGGGAGAGCTGCGGCACACCAGAAGATGCTTCTAGATAGGGAATATCTGTCTGAAGATAGATATAAAGTCTGTGTAGTAGATAAGTGTAGAACTCTTACTAACAATTAGTCTGATTGGGTGATTGGCTGGGGGGTTAGGAAATACATGTGTACTTTGCAAGCCTTTCTTCAGGTTTGATCCTTAAGCCAGGACATTTGCTATACTCTCATATCTGTTGTTGGTCAAAGCAATAGCATGGTTGTTACAGAAGACAAATTTTAAGAATATACTAGTTCATCACTATGTGCAAAACAGGAGCTTTCAGAGCTCTCAAAGAATAGCCCGTAAAAAAGGAGCGCAAGAAAAATGTGGGTTTTCTTCTTGTGCTTTGATAAATCCAATGCTGGTACAGTTAACCTTGAAAAGGAATTCCATCTTAGGTCAGATTTATTTTATAGGCTTTTTGTATGCTCTTGCAGAAGGGGTCGTTTGCTGCTGTTTTGCCTCCTTATGGCTTGTCAGTCAAAAAAGGCACTTCTGGAGATGTGTTTGACACTAATCTGTCATTGTGCAACAGGGAAACAGTTAAAGTTTTTCAGATTTACTGACCTTTCTGCTCATTTCCAGGACAGTAGCCATTTATGCTCTCTCTGGTTCAGAGAGAGGTGGCACTTTCAGTGGAGTGGTATCAGTGCAGTGCACGCTCCTGACTAACGCTGTATGTTTGCAAATGTGGTGCGCATCGCTGCCGGTCGGTTGGACCTATCTCCGGTCTGCTGGAGATTTTTTTTTTCTTTTAGTTTTTATTCCTTCCTTTTTCTGTATCTTTACTGGAAAAGCAGAGTACTAAGAAATACTATTTTTCAAATGAAACCTCAGTGTATTCTTATTCCCCTTACCTGCAAGGTGTTTTTATATGTGGGATTAGGGAATTCTTCTTTCTCACTTCTTGAAATGGTGGTAAAACTGATAGCAGCTACCTTTCCAGGGGAACAAGTGGAGAGCAAAGAACTCCTGTGGGCTGGGATGTTCCAGAGGCTTGCTGAGCTGCAGCATTGCTGCTGGGAAAGCAGTCTCTATTTGATCTTAGTTCCTCTGAGACCTGACAGACTTGTAAGATGTAGCCTTTAGCTGCTGCTTTGATTGTAAGTGTGGAGTGCTGGAACAACGTTTTGTTCTCAAAATGTGGAGAAAGGAGCAAGAATGAGAAGTGTGTGTAAGGAGGCAGGGGAAGAACCAAGGCCAAGTGTAATTCCAGCCAGCAAGAAGGATATAACTGAAAACTTGAGCTACTAGCAAAGCTTAAAAAAAAAATTTGCTTAGGCCATATTTAGTGTGAGGGGGAGATAGTGGGCTTCTCAGATGCAGCTTCTTGCGGTCTCTGATAACATAAGGCAGTTCTTATCACCATAAATGACTGGAATGCAAATCTCGAGGCAATGGGAGTGCCTCGCAGTGGGGGTAGCTGTGGCGTTTGCTTTGAGCAGTGGGGAGGAGAGGAGCCTTCCTGTAAACTGGCTCAACATGTAGTGCAGCTTGGAGCTGCTGTGTGCCGTCCTCCAACTTGAAAGCCCTATGGAGATGGATGGACTGCTGTGCCAACACGAGCTCTGTCTTGGAAAGATGCTGGGGAGATCTGTCCCTTCATGCCAAGTGGAATACGGCATCTCAGGTTTCCCTTGTTGCTTTCATTTGGCATTTGGACTTTTAAAAATCCCTCAGCCCCAATGTGGACATAGTCACTAGCAGTGGAATTTTTCCGCAAAAATCTCCTGCTGCTGTTTTTTGTTCCCTCTATTCCTCCACTGGGTTTTTGTCAGTTAGTCTCCACTTTGCTATCTGTTTCCTCCAAAGGGAATTACTTGAATTCAGCAGTTCGAGACAGTTAAACATGTAAAACAAATGTTGTGTAGGCAGCTGAATTAATCTAGCCTGTATCTCCTCACCAGCATTCCTGCTGGACAAGAGGTGGCATATGCTATGGCCACTCTGGAGCCACATGTTTCTGATTTGTTCGGCAGGCTCAGGCTATATATGCTAGCGAAGTTTTTCCAGCGTTTGTTTCTGTTTGGAACTAATTTGTGGTGGTGTCTTGTTTTTTTTTTTCCTGTGCTCAATTGCTGATTTTCATTAAACTTTTAAAAACCTAAAAGCTATGAGAACTGCTTTCAAATTAAGCTGATGTTGGCCCACGCATTCAGAAGTTTGGTGGACTCTGAGCACAAGCTTTGAAAATAAGCACTATTGCTCTTGGCAGCCTTGGGATGGAGGTGAAGAGATAGAGGTAAGGTTTAGTGCCTGGTTTTTGTTCTGTGTTTTGCTTCCTGCCTGTTAGGTGGAAGTGGTGATGTCCACCCTGAAACTCTGAAGTCATCTCCTAGAACTTGTGAGAGTCAAGGCTTTTCTCACACCACCAGTCACCACAACAGTACAATTACGTGACAGCATCAAGAGTGTATTTTTGGCGGGGGAAATCCTACTGGAAGAAAAAACAGCCTAGAAATTTGAATGCTAAAAGCAGTGGAAAGGCAACCTCACAATTTTGGTTGCTATAAACCAATTTTGGTCATGTCGGGTTGGTGGCTGTACTTGGTGATCTTAAAGGTCTTTTCCTACCTTAATGATTCTGTGATTCTATGGCTTAAGGGGGTTGGGGCAATCAATCTCCAGACTTTTTTGCAACTTGTAGTAGTGTGGTTCTGTAGCTCCTTGAGCTGTCAGAATCCTTCATGAATTTGCCTGTGGCTGCATACCACTTAAATATTGTAGTTTTTTTCCAAAACATTACAATATTGTACAAAGTATTGTAAGATATTTACCTTTCACTTGTCATAGTCATTGTGAATGGTTCGTAGTTCTTCTGTTCCTGTAGCTCCTGAAATAGTTACTTTTTTTTTTACTTGGAAGTGGCCAGTTGCTTTGAGACCAGCAGTTAAAATGCCTGTAAAATGTCTTTGAATTAGAGCAACTTTTGGTGCTGAGCAGACTGTGAAAGCACACAAGTTGAAACATTTCTCCTAATGTGTTTAGCTTTTTGAAAAATGATTACACAATTCCAGGGGATGAAATGAGGCATTTCACACTGAAAATAACTGGCTTTAAGTACTGGAAAACAAAGAGGAGGGGAAATAACACGAGGAAGAAAAGTTGGGAGGGGAAAGGAACACACACAGAGAAGAAAAATATTATGTCCTACTCTAATATTTCAGTGAAGATGCTGACCATGGTCAACCTAGTGGGAATTATTAACATATCTAAGCCCTAATTCTATAGGCGTAGGACATTGCCTTACTAAGTAATTCTGGAAGTTCTTACCTTTCCCCTCTTGATTTTTCCATACAACCTTAAAGCTTTCAGGTTTGAGTCTCAACAAAGTTTCCATTTGATCAAGTATCTTGCCTGAGAAGAGCATAAGCTTAGGGCACACGCCGGTGGTCAGTGCTGCACAGGCTGGCTGGAGCTGAAGTCAGGACCATCATGGTTACAGCTGCTGATGAGCCTTCCCCCATTGTATTCTCACCTGCAACACAGTTTTGTGGAAAGGAATGAAAATTTTCTGTGTGAAAGCTACGACTTTCTGATGTTTGAAATGATGATATCTAATAACATGAATATAAATTGATTATTGCCATATTATGCTTAAAATGCAAGGAGTAAGGGTCTTCTGTTCATCACTTTATATTTTAGGAACACCTGAGACTTGCTCAGGGCTTGTGATCCCCTTTGTTAGCTGTCAAACATGCATAGAGGAAAAGCTCTTGATGGACGCTTTGGACCTACGGTTCAGTGTCCTAGCAGGTCACAAACTGTTAGTGACTTCATCTGAATTGCATCTCGAGATGCTGTTTGTTCTTGCAACATACTGTGTGCCAGTGTAATGGTTATTACAAAACACTGTAAATTTAACCTGGGACATTTAGAATCAGTGTATTGCTGATGTACCAAGTATGTTTACCTTCTCAGCTGTTGCAGCTGTTGGAACAAAATCGGGGAAACTAGACTTTATGGCTTGAAGTTTTGTTGAAAGTTTCACTGCAGAAAAAAAAGTACTGGAAGGGACTGGGAAAGGTAGTCTTGCCTGGTCCTTTGCCTCCAGGTATTATTGCCTAAGCCTAAATCTTTAGCAGGTGTTGGAGCTGCTAAGAGCTTTCAGCAAGAGGATGTTGTAAAAGAACTCTCTATCTATTGCTGTAAATGCAGGAGGCTTACAAAAAAGAAGCTGTTATATTTTTTCAATAATTCTGTGTCAAATACTTTTGCTAGCCCTTAGTAGGCTTTCAGTATGCACATAGGTGTTCTTAGTACCTCCAACATTCAATAAGACTTTTAATGATTTGTTTAATAATTGATCTGTAGCTTTGGGATCATTCAGATTTTTGTGAGAGATGACAGACAGATGAGTAGAATATATTTAGTTGCGTAGTCTAATCATTCCTATCTGTGAATTTTGTAGGTGAAGAGCAGCATGAAAGAATGGAGCTAGTGAGGCAACCTCTTACAGAAAATTAACCCCCCATAGCAGAAAACTAGTGAAAGCTTTAATTAACATTAATTCAACACATAAGTGTCTTTAAAGTGTTTCCTGAGCAGTAACAGTCATTACTTCTCATAATTGTGTGCAGTTATATGGACCTTATAGTTACCTCTTAGGCAACCGATTTAGTTTCTGAGCTTGTTTCCATCTGTCCTGAAGCTTTTACTAGTGCTTTTACATTGTACAGCTAGTGCGATTCCACTTAGACACCACTTAAGCACTCGAAGTGCGTGTTAGTCTTTAAGCTTGAGAAATGATCATTGGTGCCACAAAGATTTTTGTATGCTGAGTCTTGGAGGTTCTGAAGGGATTGCTGTATCCCTTCTTATAGCTCCCTGCTGAGGCAACTATGCTCTGTGTTTATTCATCAAGGAAAACCATTTCTCACTGTTTCTTTCTGAGTTGGGACTGCTCCTGTATTGGGGTGATGTGTCTTCTGTTCTCTGAAGTAGTTGCTGGATTAGTAAAAAGGCAACTTAGAGATGTAGACGTGGAAAGTCTTAACAAGTAAAGAATTCAGTCCTAGTCGGTACAGCAGAGTAACAGGAGTTGCTCTCTTCCAGTCTTGTTTCAAATACTGAAATACTATTTAGTCTTTGGTGCTATATCCATTTCTATAGAGATCAGCTTCTTTTGACAGGTAGTAAGTAGTACCCTTTAATGAGGAAAACCTGGTTGAAAGTGCTTGGTCTTGGTCACTATTTATATAAAATTGCTAGTCTCTTTCTGACGTAACTAGAAATCTACCTGACTGTAATGATATCCCTGCCTCTGAAATCCTGACACCTTTAACTGGAAATCGCTTGTATTGCTCACTTGCTTTAAAAAACAAAACCAAACCAAAGAACCTAAACCCCAAGTCTTTGCTGGGGTACAAGTTCCTATGAGGGTTAGGAACTTAATATAATTTCAGAGAGAAAACCATGTGTGTGGAGTCTTAAACTATGAAAGTGGTAGGTACTGGGTGCTTTCGAATTAGAAATAAACAAGCGCACCTTGGGGTCTTCTGTGAAAAACAAAAGAAGAAATGCTGTTTATGTGTGTACACATAATAAAATGTGTAATAAAATGTTATGATACACTGCTTTTTCTGATCGTAGTAAAGGTGTTTATATAGTGAAATGAATTTACTTCTAATATTTATGTGAAAGCCGTGTATAATAGACATATTTTTTTTTATTCAACAGGCAATCAGCTGTAAAGGTCAGCACAGTATCTCTTACACATTATCCAGAAACCAGACTGTTGTAGTGGAGTATACTCACGATAAAGACACAGACATGTTTCAGGTAAGGCTCTATGCGATACTTGCGTTGTTTTTTAAAAGCAATATATGGAACCACAGTTCTGCATTACATTCTTCTAGGTGTATTCTGTGATCTGTGAAATTTTCATGGTTGAACCCAGTTGTATTAATATGAGAGCACTTTGAAATTTTGCGTTGTCTGCTCTTCTCAAACCACTGCCAGCATCTGTTAATATCCTTACTGCCTTCACTGTACTCTGCTTTTTCTGCAAGGACAGTGTAGCGACTGTACAAATAATACCAGAAAGAAGTGTGTGCTCTGTCTGGAGTCATGAATAAGCACAAGAATACACACCCCCACCCTCTGGTTAATCAAGTAGCTGGAGTAAAAAGGAAGTGATAGGAGTAGGACATGGGATGGGGAAGAAGGAAGGTAAAAAGCAAAGGTAGGGAGGGAAATGTGGGAGCTGTGCACTAAGGGAGGCAAACTGGTGATAAAATGATAGAGAACTGTTCCTGAAGGGTATGCAAATATATCAAACGGTGTAGGGGACTGTGCTGAGTTTCTCTAAGCTAACATCTATCCAAGACGTTTTCACTCTGCCCTGTATGTGTTTGTGTTTTTCTGCATCATGTAATGTTCTGGTAACCCAAGTTATTGTCTTGTGCAATGCTTATTTTTATATATAATAAGAGAGCAGAAATTCTGTACTAACTTAAGACTTCAAGCTTGGCAAAAACCAAGCATGCACAACCTTTTCCAATCTAGACTAATCAGGTCTGTCTTGTCAGTGACCTCTGTAATTAGAGCATCTTATCATGAATTGTTATCCCTCCTCATTCAGTCTTTCATATTTAGAAGGGTCAGCAGTTGAGTGTTGTTGACAGAAGAGGAAATAGCTCTGTCAAGATGTCTTTGCTTCATGCAGCTTCTGGGTGGTTGTTTTTTTTTTTTTGCTTTATATAAAATTTTCCCAGTGTGACTTTGGAACAATTAGGCCCAAATAGGGATTGATTAAGAAACAGTCTTGCTCATTTGCTGCTGCATGGAGGACTGCATAGATGGAGTGAACTGAAACAAGTTTTTCATGTTGACTAGTAAACGAAAAATGTAACTCACCCTTTTGGGTTACTGTATGATACTTGTTTATCTCTGCAAGATGCTTTTGTGCCTTGAGTAGCTCTAGTGAAACTTTTTCCTGTACGTAAATTTTGAGAAGCCGTTTTTGAAAGCTGGACTCTTTCTTGTGTACACTTAAAAAAAAACAGTTGCAGAACTGCTGCTTCTCTGGTTGTATTGTATAGACAGCTCTGTTCTTGATTGTGTAATATCCTAGTGGTGGTTGCAGCTTTTATTTGGGGGGGTGTATTGATCTAGCAGCCTGAGGTGAGGAGGTACCGCATAGGCAAAGCAGTGTTCCACAGATGGCAGTTCAAGTCACCCTTGTCTAAGGCAGCAGGTTAAGGGAGCTAATTAAGGATGCTTTGGCTCCAAAGCAGGGGTTTGGCTCAGCTAGGAACGGGCTGGTTAAGCATAGCATAGCCCAGCTAACAACGTATCTTCCTCTGCTCCCCTTTAAGATCCTTTGATGCTCAGCAGAGTTGGAATTTGCATGGGGTAGTACACTGAGATACCTTGGTCTGCGCTGCCTGACCTAGAAACCTACTGCACTTCCACGGCTGGCACTGGAGTGTGCATCTCCTACTGCCACTTTACAAGCACAGATTGTGCTTTCTCCTTCCGGCGGCTCTCATGTACCTGGTGATATGTCTCAAAAGCTCTCATTTTGGCCCATTTACTAATTCACCTGCGAGAGGCTACCTATGGTTCAGGCAATTGTCTGCCATATGTTTGTAGTTATATGGCTGGTTTGGCTTGTAAAGAGATCAGACTATCCTATCTTCATAACAATAAAACTTTTTGAGCTGCAGCTTGTGTTGGTAGAGTGTCTCAGTCTTCCTGGTGCCCCCTCAGTAAAATTCCTCTCTTCAGTGCAGTCTGTTTCTTCTGTCTTGAGATGTATAGACTGTCATGCTGTGACTTGATCTCAGCTTCACCTCAAGCACTGTGTCCTCGTTCATTTTTTCACTCTCTGTAGCTGTCTTCTGAGAATCATGCTGCAAGAGGGTCTGATAGCCATGAGAATGGGAAAAGGAATAGTCTGGTAGACTGAGACAATATTTTGCCACTCAAGTGATGCCAGACTGCAGCTAAAGAGGTTTCCATTATTTAGATAAGCCATTAGACTTCAATTATGCTCAGTAATCTGATTGCGGGCAATCTGAAATGTTACTTGAGGACTGTTTTGTGCAGCCCTGTGGTACATGATGGCAAATTACATGCTGTCTGTTGATCCACAGAGTAAAGCCTTACTGTTGATCAAGCATCGCTTGGATAGACAATCCCTAGAGTTTGCTATTTTCTTTTCAGATGTGTCTTCCCGGCTTTTGTAGAACACTGGCAAGGATGTGGAAGCTGAAAAGGGAAGGGTAATGCCTGGACCACAGGATTATCTCTTGAGGCTTGAGTCCCCTCCTTTCCTGCTGATAACATGTATTATCTTGGGCAAATCACTTAGCTTTTTTTTTTTTTTAATCTCAGTCATCCCTTCTGTAAAATAGGATAGTAACACTGGATGACTTCACTAAGGTTACCATAATAAGGAATGTGAGAAGATTAGAAATAGGGAAAAGGAACAGCAGAGGTCTTTGTTTTCTTGGTCAGGGTACCATTTGTAGACTTTGAGGACTGAATCCATTGGGTTAGAGCTTACTTCCCATGAAAATGAGGGAGATTCACGGTTCACAAAAAAGCTGTCACCGTTTTCCTTCTTCCACTTTGAGAGTCTGTAGTCAGTCCTTCTCTTTGAAGGAGAAAATGAGAAGTGTTATGTTGGTGACTTGTATTCTGCAGCTTTTCTAGAAACAAACCGGAAAATTTTGAAGATTGCAAACCCAGAATAGCTTCTTGTTTTATGCTTTCCAAGCTTATAACCAAGAAGAAGCATGAGTAGACGCTTATCGGAAGTGAAGCACGTATTGAAAATGTGGGCAGATGATACAAGGGGCTGTAAGGAAATTCAGAAGGCATTGAAGAGCAGTGTTCAAGCTGCCTAAATACCAATTTTCTTGACACTTTCCGTAATAAAATGAAAATGACCGTATTTTCATGCATATAACTTGGCAGCTAAGTGGTTTACATCACTGTGCACATACTCTGCCTGCTCCCCCATGCAGACACACATCACTTGTTAACCACGCAGGTTATATGCATATTCAATGGATGCATGATGAAGTTTCGTAGAGGAGTAGTCCTACGCCCTGTTCTTATACTAGCTTTTTTCTGAAGATAACATGAAGAGTTAGAAGCATACTCTTAACAGAGTGTTTGAAAATTTTATTTTAAGAACATTCCTCGTTAGTGCTTTATTTCTTGAAAGATGGAGACAATGCAGAAATGGGTGCTTTTTGTCTTCCCTGCTAACTTGTTTGTTAAGTGATGAGCAGGATACATCTGCTGGATCACTTTGACAAAATGCCTTCGTAACCCCCTGCTGCAGGGCTTTGAAACTTGCAGGTGTTCATCCGCTTTGGAAGGTTCTCCTAGACATCTCATATGATTCTGTTCTTATGTCCTGTACTTGGTTTTGGG
The DNA here is from genome assembly GCF_964289735.1 of Phaethon aethereus. NCBI lineage: Eukaryota > Metazoa > Chordata > Aves > Phaethontiformes > Phaethontidae > Phaethon > Phaethon aethereus. The sequence goes on from NC_138579.1 coordinate 5,479,122, forward strand.
AAAAAAGGTGGTTTTTTGTTTGTGGTTTGTTTCCCCCCCCACCCCCCACCCCGCTGTACTTGTTTTGTTCTGTGTGTGTGTGTTTGGGGTTTTTTTTTTTCCTTTATTTAATTCTGTGGTGAGATGTGTATACAAATGCTACTATATAGCTTTGTCTTGGTGACAATACAGATCAGATTTCTTCATGTAATAACTGAAAGAATGTACTAATATGTTTCATCTGGCATCTACCAGAGTCTAGATGCTTCAGCATCTATATGCTGCTAAAAATGAAGATTTTCTTCAGAGTTTAGTAACCATTCTGTTGATGATGCATCAGAGTAGAACCTATTCTTTCGTGGTTTGACTGGATGCGAATGGGTTGATTATACCTGTTCGTACCACTACAAGGAACTGAAATGTATAGCCAGTACTGTAAATAATTACAAGTTTATACAACAAGCAAGTACTTTCAATATGAAGAATTGATTTTTTTTTTTTCTGAAGAACAGCCCTTCAGAAGATGCATGGTCCAATTCGCCCTATCATCAGAGTGAAATTCTGTGAAGTCCAGGAATCTGCAGCTGTTAAATTACCTGCTGGCAGGTTGTCTGGTTTTGCCTTGTCTCAGGAGTGAGCATTTTTAATAGCACTTCTTTGATTGACGGTAGACACTAGCAAATTGATTGACTGCGTGGCTTTTACACAGCTTTGAACAATAACCTGTAGTGTAGACAACAGAAGCTGTCCTATGTATCAGTTGGAAGATTTATGGTTTGTTATTAGAAGTAATGTAGTGAAATAATAGAGACTATGACACAGTTAACAAGAAGAGTCCCAAAATATAGCCTAAAATAACTAAAAGGAATGAAGTCCTCTATGATATAGAGGAAAATGGAAGAAAAATTAGTAATAAAGTCTGTAAAGAGTAGCTTTGAATAACGGAACTAGGTCTGTGGTTACTATAGTCTGACTGCAACATCAGATAAGTTAAATTTCTTGGTGAGTAAATGTTGGTAACATCAAGTTCTTCGTTTGTTCCTGAGGGGCTTTCTTTTCTGAGATCTCAAACACAAAATTATGAATTGATTTGGAGCATGGGGAAATTGCCATGTTTTGAAGGCCATTTGTTAAAATAATTGCTAGTGCTGAAATATAGCACAATACATGGGACTGATCTTCTAGAAGGCTTTTCAAGGTGGGGGGGAAAACCCAAACCAAAACAAAAAAACCCCAACAAAACACCAAATACTTAAATATTTGATGTTGTATAGACATAGTTGTGACAAATTAGATACAAAAATAATTACTTTGTTGCTTAAAATATTACATGTAACTTCAGAGATTTCAAAAACCCCATAAAAGCTCTGTATATAGATTTTAATGCTTATATCCAAATATATTCAGATTTCATGTTGACTGATTGGTATGATGTGAGGAAGACTGAGAGCTAACACTTGAGTGTTTTGTCATCCTTTAAGGGAAAATAAGGCAGGTTTTTCTGTAATTGCATCTAAAAGCTTTGAGAGAGTGATCTATTTGAGAGATTGTAACAGGCAGAAACTTGTCATGAACAAATTTATTTCACGTTCCTTATTGATTAGCCTTTAAGAGACTTCACCTACAGATAGACAATAGTCAAAAGTTATGAATAAGCTGCTGCTGGTTGGTGCTGACTCTTAGCTGGAATTGCATTGGATGAGAAATAGAAGCCTGTTAGAAATAATACTGTAAAAGGAAGAATATAGCTTTAAGTTTTAGCTTCAGCTTGTCAAGTTACATAAATCAGAAATGTCCCGTATTAAACAGTTTCTAAACTCTGTCTCTTGGGTATTCCAGTAGTCACTTACCTTCTGTGAAAATTGGAGTGTATACTTTTGATTAGGCCTTTCTTACTATTTCTTTGGTGCTGCTTCTGCACCAGGTTCATCACATTTTATACTTGGTTTGAGACCCGTGGTACAGAGAAAGTAACTGAATGTGTCACTTGAACACAAGCTGAAATTCATGTCTTAAGTTTAACACTGCAAAGTAGAACTGAAAGCAGAAGAGAAGTATGGGAGAGATCCCTGTGCTGTTGCTGTCAGTTCAGTTGTGACAAGAGTTAAGTATTAATAATATCACTTTCCTTGAGTCTTGAATAATCTTTCTTTACAGCGCATTTAGTTTGCAGAGATGTTTGTTAACGATGGAACCATACCTGCGTTCCCATAGCTGGCTTTGATGAGCAAGAAACTAAGCAGGATGTAACTTCTTGGGGGACAGTGAGATCATGTTTAGAGAGGAGGTTATTTTAGACAAATGTAGATACCTGATATTGAAGGCAGTTTCATGTGAAGAATATTCTTAACTTTCTTCTGTTTGATCACAAGGTGTCTATAAAATTAATATTCTATTCTGCTCCTTGTTCCTCAGCTCCGCTTTCCCAGCTATGCTCAAAATTGGTGTAACACTAATTTGTAGAAGTATTGATAAAGTCTCACTGTATGTTTGATTTGCCGTCAGATCCCTCCGTCCATTTTGTAATGAAGTTTTCTGTTCCAGATGCCTAGATGTTTCCAGTTTTAGAATTAAAATTTATAGATGGCAAGATAGAAAAATATTCTTGTCTACTGATCAGCTATGTTTTATTTTTGCTGAAGAAATTTTTAAAATTTCTTTAGTCATGCATGCGCATGATTAGGAATAAATTTAATCATTTAGTGGGTTTTACCTGAAAACTCTTCTGTTCCGGAACTGCAAATTCTGAAAACATGAAGGTGAGTAGCTTTTTGTTATGATGTATCAAAATAACCGAGCTCTGGATGTAAAAAAAAGTCCTTTATTTTTATAGCAAATTAGCTTGGAACTAGAAATGTGAATAAAACTTGTCATTTCGAACTAGTGTTTTCTTAATTGACAGAATATAGTGGTGAGTAATTTGCTGTGGTTGATTATGAAATAGCAAGGTAATAATACTCATGTTGTTGACAGTACTCTAGCAAACAATTAATTGCATCTGTGTTGGGTAAGCATGTACACTAGTTGTTGTAAGTGACAATTTGTTATGCCGTGTCAGTGATGTATTTCTGCCTAGGACAAATGTGAAAATACAGATTAGTCTCTGGTTGGATCTTGCTGTCCAGAGATCCAGTAGACAGTACTTTACTGATGTCATCAACTTTAACTTGGCAAAATTGTGTCCTTAATGCTTGATATTTCTATGTCTCCTTCTAATTATACCATTATCTTTTTTGCAGGTTGGGAGGTCAACAGAAAGCCCTATAGACTTTGTAGTAACAGATACTATTTCTGGAAGTCAAAATAACGATGAAACCCAGATTACGCAAAGCACCATATCCCGTTTTGCATGCAGGATTGTTTGTGACAGGAGCCCACCATATACAGCAAGGATTTTTGCAGCTGGATTTGACTCGTCTAAAAATATATTTCTTGGTGTAAGTACTATTAATAATTATGTTAGGTACATGCAAACTCTGTTTGTTATTCTGTATCTTCAAGCCCCAAAATTTCCTTGTATTAGTTGATAACTTATACTGTTGTTGGACTTTTATTACTCCAGTGGACCAGCTGCAGTGTTAAGTAGAAACTGCAGTTTTATGTGCCTGATTTATTACCAGCATGGACTCGTGGTCATAATTGTCTTTAACGTTAGTGGATTTCCTTTAGGTTTGTTTGATACATTCTTGATACTCATTGTGAATAAGCTGTTGCAGTTCTGAGTTCTGAACACCAAAGAGCACATCAGCTGCATTATGGAAAATGATGTGCCTGTTGCAGTGGTATCCCATTACAGTAGTTAGGAATATCTACGCTACTGACCTTTGAGGCCTTAATTCTTACCTGATGTGCAGTCAGAGGCACTCAACCGAGTTAAAAATAATAATAGTTAAGATAGAATAATAATTGGAGATGCATAAGCAGAAGATGTTAGCATTCTGACACGAGGTATTCTTAAAAATTTTTTTTTTGCAAATTTATGTTTAAGCACTGCCGGCCAGTGAGGAGATGTGTTTTAGGTAGTGCTAGTAAAACTTCAGTGTGTAAAACTTTAGCCCATAAACGTCTAGACAAACTCTTTCTTTCCTGGGGTGGTTGTCACATGCAGGAAAAAGCGGCAAAGTGGAAAAATCCTGATGGCCACATGGATGGATTGACAACTAATGGGGTGTTGGTCATGCATCCAAAAGGAGGGTTCACTGAGGAGTCTAAACCTGGAGTTTGGCGGGAAATCTCAGTCTGTGGTGATGTGTACACTCTCCGGGAAACCAGATCTGCTCAACAAAGGGGGAAACTGGTAAGCTGAAAGTAACTGGAAATTAAAACAAGGGATATTTGTTGTCCTGTCATTGAATGGAGGCAGTCATTGGGTGACTGCAGAGTAATAGAGTTGTCCCTGGGTAGTGGTAGATGTGTGTTACAGTAGATTCTAGACTGCTATTCTGTTTCAGCTTATACAGAACACTCTCTTAAGTTTTCTGCTAATGTCACTTTTCCAACTGAAATAATGTAAAACCTAAATAAACTTTGCTCTTGAATCTCCATCTCTGACATGGGACATGGGGACATCTGGAAGCTACTGCATAGGGAGCTGGTTTTTGCAGTACTATCTTAAAAAGAAGAGTCCACTTGCATGCAAAACAAGTTTGGATAATGCAGCTTCTGCTTGATTTACCTGCCACTAGGAAGAGAAGAGGAACCCTGCTAAGTGGTTCCTTATTATTCCCGTATTATCCTATGGAACAGAACGGGCTTTGCCTTTACCAAAAATGAAAGGTTTCAACTGCCACAGAGACCTGTGGCATGTATAACCAGAAGAGAGGTCTCCATGAAAGAATGTGTTCACTTCTCCATAGAAGATGGAAGGGAATTGCCGTAGCGCACTCATTCTTTTCCCTTCACAAGATCTGTGGGGCCTGGGAAGGAGAATGCTGTCATGGCTCTTCCTTCTTCCACCTGCCCCGCCCCCCTAAAAAAAAAAAAAGTCAAACACCACATAGAAGTAGCCCAGCAAAGTACAGCCAGCCATGTTCCCACTCAGACACATGAGCCTTCCCAGAAGTCCTCTTCATCTCTGGATAGGTTAGTCTATTGTCCTGCCTGCAGACCTGGAAAAGCCTTCATGGTTCACTCCTGCTCACTGTTAGGCTTCAGGAAGTGAGAAGATGTTCACGGGGCATCTTCACAAGGAGCTGAAGATGTCCTTTCTCTTTTGCAACTTTCACCCAGCTTCTAAAGACTGAGAAAGAGTGGATGATGGGCGGCAGGGGGTATAGCCTTCTCTTCAGGCCAAAGTTGCTTTTGTGCTGCTACCTTGAGTTCCCTTTAGCTTGATGGTGTTGCAGAGGTATCCCACACACTCACACTGAACTGACTTTCCAGCTTTGCCATTGGCTTTGCAGAAAACTGACTGCTTAAAGGAGTTAGGAAGATGGAGTTCGAGTATTCTGTTCTGCTTTCAGGAGACAGCCTGCACTACATAAATTGCTTTGTCACTTTAATGGTGGCAGGCAAACATCGCCTCGGGGACTGGGACAGATGATGTTGCAATTGCGCCCTTTGTACGTGGTTGGCAAATCACCTTTTTAGTGCTGCTAAAGAAAGGCAATACTAAAACAAATAAATTCCCTTCCCTGCATCCAAAATGACTTGAATTCTCATTTAAATAAAATTATATGGCATACTGGTATTGATGTGATCAGTATTCGTTGATTGGGTTCATAAAACCAAATGCACACTGTATAATGAATTGAACACATTGCATATGAGAAAGCTTCTTGCTTTGCTGTTTGTGAAGGAATTATCTGAAAAGTGCATCAAATCAAGGCTTCTCTCATCTCTACTTGAGCGGCTGAATTTTTCTGCTGGCAGTATTTTACACGGGTGACCTTTTATCTGTAGTCTATATTGTACCATCTAGGTGTTTTGTACAAGGATGATCCACCATTCATCTGTGAATTGAAACTGGATTAAAATGTAAATGCAAAATTGGTTGTCATTCATCATATTCTTAGGCAGCCATGATGATTTCATGTGACCTACTTAATGTCCAGGGTATTTGTTTTGCCTTAGTGGTATTTTCGACACACTTTCAGGTATAAAGCCAGGCAGTAAGTGTGTTTTCCTCTTCAATTTCATAAAGATCCTTTTTAATATATATTCATCAATACTGAACTGGTAGCAATAGTACAAGTTGCTTATATGTTCGTGACATGAAAAAAATATTTCAGTAAAGTACAACGTGTGCTTGGCATAATCCCTTGAAAACGTTCTAAGTACCTGCTTTTAGTCAGATGAGAGAAGCCTTTAGGCAATGCATGCTGGGGCTGTATTTGCATGAAAGAGCCTAAGTAGTTGAGGTGGTTAATTGTTCAAAAGTTGAGCCTGCCTGGCTTCAGTTGCAGAACTTGTCACTTGAGAAATTCAACTGGTAATTCACTCTGCTGTGAAAATCTCTGCAAGTACCTGTGCATGTAGCAAGTATTGCATTTGTCATTTATGCCTAATGTATCTGTGGAGGAGTTTCACTGTTGATCAGGTACACTGCAGGAGTTCATGCTTCTGCAAAATGCTTTATGCTTGCCACAAGCCAAAAAAATTGGTATCTGAGTAGCAGGACAGCTGATCTGCCCTGAGTAGCAGTTTTTAGTCCAAATAGAATCTTTTGCTACGTGAGCAGCCCCTGCCAATCTATGTGGGTAAAGAATTCCAGGGGAGCAATCTGCTAATACAGCCCTTCGGGAATGGCAAGTTTCCTCTTCAGTCTATCATGATTTACCTTAAACATGACAAAAGCGTACAGAGAATCAGTATTAGAGAGAAAAAGTAGCATGCTCAGTGATAGGGGGTATTTGTGAAGAAGTTACTGATTACTAATGATTACTAATACCTTTCCCAAAGAATTACAGGAAGGAAAACTCTCTAATAACTAGTATTGCCATAGCATGTTAACAGTTGCAAACTTAGGACCTCCTGTACAAGCACAGAGTAAGATACCCATGCTCATTATAATCTTAAATGTAGGATAAAAGACAAGAGATGGGTTCAGACAAGTGGGGGGCCTACAAGGAAATAAGACAAAATTAGGTAGCATGCTAGGGAGGGTAACGATTTGGTGAGAAAGACAATACTTTTACAGAACTCCGTTGTCTGTAAAAGCTCTCAGGCTTAACTACTTATCCTTGTGTTCTACCACTAGGTAGAAAATGAGACCAACGTCCTACAAGATGGCTCTCTCATTGACCTGTGTGGAGCCACGCTTCTGTGGAGAACGGCAGATGGACTGTTTCACACTCCAACTCAGAAACACATTGAAGCTCTGCGACAGGAGATAAATGCTGCCAGACCACAGTGTCCTGTTGGGTTAAACACTTTAGCATTTCCCAGCATCAACCGTAAAGATGTGGTAGAAGAGAAGCAGCCTTGGGCATACCTCAGCTGTGGTCATGTGCATGGCTATCACAACTGGGGACATCGCAGTGACACAGAAGCCAATGAGCGGGAATGTCCTATGTGCAGAACCATTGGCCCCTATGTGCCTCTCTGGCTTGGTTGTGAAGCAGGCTTTTATGTGGATGCTGGTCCTCCAACTCATGCTTTCACCCCCTGTGGACATGTGTGCTCTGAGAAGTCTGCAAAATACTGGTCTCAAATCCCACTGCCTCATGGTACTCATGCATTTCATGCTGCCTGCCCCTTTTGTGCAACACAACTGTCTGGGGAACACAACTGCATCAAGCTAATTTTTCAGGGTCCAATTGACTGATATCACTTTGCAATGACCACAATAACATTTTCTTTAACAATTTACTGTGAAGATTTTGCCACTAACTCTAGATTTTACTTTTTTTTTTACAATGTTATTAATAGGTGGTAGGGTGGGGATGGGGAACTGACAAGGAAGTTGTGAGGGACTGTGGTGGAATGGGATACATCGATACTTGGAACTTGACAGATATCAGTGGTGTTGCATGCTCAAAAGCAGCATATTCATGAAGTCTTCTTGGTCAAATTGTAGTATATTTGTAATCTTTTTTGGTACCCTGGATCAGAAAAAGATGTCTTAATGATTTTTTTTTTAAGCTAAGATTTTTTTAATGGAAAGGTTTTTTCCGCTAAACTTTGACAAGCCTTTAAAGCCTATTTTTTCAAATCTAGAAGGAACATACAGAATGTAACTGTCTAATTTGCAATATAATTTAACTTGAATAGTTTCTCAAGGAGCTCATACAGAATGTGTGGACAACCATAGGTGAATGTTCACTAGAGATAATTGGATATGTAAGAAAAATTAGCTGCCTAAATTGTAGAGTATAGAAACTATTAAAATATCTATTATGATGTAACAGCTGGCCAAAAAGGCATCAAGGATTACTTGAAACTGAGGAAATCTTGTTTGCATTGATTTCCTTTCAGTGTAATAGATATCCGCTGTTCATTATGGTATATGGTTGATTTTACTTTTCTTTTTTCCTACCCACTCCCCCCACCACCCTTTTAACCTGCATTTGGTGAAACTGCTTTACTTTCTTACATACTTAGTTCTGGTTTTTAAGTCAATGTTCTGTATATGTGTAATCTGGCCTTTTTATTTCTGCTTAACTCAGCTTGCCCTAACTGCTCCTTGCATGCCCAGGGCCATTGGGTTAATTGAGACGTAGCGAGCCTCTAAAAACTGCGTTAATGAAGGGGTAGTTGCTGCAGCAAGACAGAAGGTTTAGGTACAACTTACACAGAACTTACTTACATAGACTTGAATTCAAGAAAGCACTTAGTGTGTGTTTAAATATAAGCCCATGCATGGGACTGTTTAGATTCTCAAGTGCTTCAATGGATTGTGGTTATATGCTGTTACATTTTGAAATAAAAAAGCAATTAAAAGTTGTTATTTTTTTAAGCTCACTTACTAGCCAAAATGCTGTAAGGAGAGCATCATTTCTAGCTCAGCTGAGTCTTTGTTCAGTTTTCAACTTGCTGCCATCTGTCACTTTTTTTTTTCAGATTGAGATGTGTTTGTATCCATTTTTTTTCAAATGTTTGCAAATCAAACAACATTCAAATGTAATCAAATATATGCAACAGGGTGGTACATCTGAAGTGGATCACTTGAAATTCCTGACTTTTTAAGAGAGCTGATAAATGTTTACTATGGAAATAATTAAATCAGAATTTCATGAGAGATGTACCCTGCCCACTGTTAGTTTCTTTTCATACAGAATGATAACTCTTTGATTTGTGGGGTTTTTTTTCCTTTTGCTTTCTGTACTCTTGGTATCTGAGATATCAATCTATCCAGGTTTAAAAAAAAAGACATAATTTGGGAGGAAATTGTAACATCTCTAGATGAAATTGATCATTCAAGCTCAGTTCTGTTTAATCAACTATAGCTTTTTGCTATATTTGTGCCCTCTGTATAAATATATAATTTATATGATTTTAATATATTCTGTATATATATATATACTTAAATTGGCCTGTTCATATTTTGGTTGTAAAATTGTTTTATAGTTAACCTTATAAACATTTTACATGTCCCTTGCCAATGGTGATGGGACGTACTTTGTCTGCTGCTGTTTTTAACATAATTTTGCTGTATAAATGTTCAGCATTTTAATAATTTGAAAATAGCTTTACTTTTCTTTTTATGCTTTTGCTATTTAAAAAAAAGGGGTTTTTTCTGCAGCATTTTTTCTAAAAATCCCAAACTGTATATTTTTTGTCCCACTCAGTGATTGGAAATAGGATGAATCTCGTTAACCTGAAACTATATGCTTCTTCCTAGTGCCTTTTCAATGAGATCCTCTTGTGATTCCATGTTCCGAGTCCTTGCTCCCACAAGACAACCTTGTGGCTAATCTTCATCAAGAATGGCAGCCCAACCAGATTGGCAAGAAACGCCTTTGGCCTTCAATTCCTTGTCATGGTTTCTGTCATAATCGTGAAGGTGCCTCTTCCTTGTTTAATATTCAGTACAAGTTCCTCAGGTCCCATATGCATACTGCAGCATTATTTCTATTTAGCATATACCTCATCTGTGAGAGGCAGTCTCACCTCCACCTCGTTCTTACTGGACTCTGTGAAATACTTTATTTCTCACAAGAGTTGCTATGAAAACACACTTTCAGGAAATGTTCCTTGTTGAATTAAGGCCACGAGCCATGTGGTAATGCTGGTGGGCCAGAGCGCAGTCTGCCTCTCAGTGTAACCGGGTTGCAAACACGCATGTTCCCAGTCCATTATCAAGCTTCTTTACTTTCTTCCTTTGCTGTTGCAGTTTAATTGCTGCTTCAGGGCTTCATATAGCTATGCCCTGTGCAAAATGTACGTATGACATGAGAGGAATCCTCACTGGAAATAATAGCACACCATCTGGATGTGGTGTGTTTGGCTTGCATGAAGTGGAAGACTGGCTAATGGTTTGTATCTGAGGGAAGGGTCTGTTTGAGAAGACTTTGTTTTGAGTGAGACTTTTGTTTGTTTCAGTGTCTGTGTAACACAAGAAATACTGCAGGAAGGAAAACTCTCCTCTTATCTGGGATACAAACTTGCACAGTTCCTTTGCGTGAATCCAGGTACTTTGCCATTAACAAGTATTAAAATCTAGGGTGAGTCCCACAGAGCTGGATTTACTGGGAAGGCAGAAGAGTTTGTAGCATCATTTTTCTCAAGTGCTACTGCCACAGATGCTGCTCTGATCAACTGATGGACCATGTGGCTGCTTAGCCCTTTTCTCCTTCATACCAGTAAACACACACCTTTGCTGGTCTGGTAACTGAATAGGAGATGTTTGTTTCTGGATAAATAAGACCGGTTCTGTTTGGAGTGAGTAAACTTGAGAATGACACTCAAACTTTGTTTTGAAAGTTTATTTCATGATTTCAGTGTTATGATAGTTCTTGCATACCATTTCAAATGCTGCCAATGCATTCTGTAAAGATTTTTTCACCTGTTACTGCTGATTCTCTTTGAATGCTTCAAAACCTGCTTTGACTGCATAACTTATTGTTAAAAGTATTTTTCTAGTCTGATCTTTAAAAAAAGTCTGTCATCCATGCACACTGGAGCTGTAACACTTTCCCTTTTCCTGGCAGCTTTTTGATAGAGTGCTGAAGTCTAAATAGACGACTGAGTGGTAAGCGTTGTTCTTATTTTGAATTGTGGTCCAAGTTGTACAGAAGCATTAGCATGATACTGCATTTTAATCATGGATTTTTTTTTTTCAAGTGTGGTCCCTTTGTGCCTCGGGGTACAGTAATAGTACTGTACTAGCATAGTAATTAAAGGAGGATTATGGTGGTTTTTTTCTTTGTGAGGGTGGGAATGGGGCTCAGATAAGATGAAAGCCATTGTCAGGCTTGTTGCAGTAGGGACAGACCCACCTTGAAGCAAAGGCATGCCAGGAACCCATCCAAAATGTGATTGTAGCTATTCCTGTTTTCAGGCCTGGTTCATGCTCTAAAAAGGATTCTTCTCAGTTTGTTAGGAAGCTCTGGGATGACATGGAAAGGCTGTGATCTTCCCTACAAAACACTCTTTGGTGTTTTAATGGCAGTTTCTGGAAATTCAGGGCTCTGCTTCAGAGCCTGACTGGGGAGCAGAGCTGCTGAGTGTATCAGAGTGAGAAACTGCAGCAGTCTCTGAATAGAACTTGCTTATTTTTTAACTCCACACACCACCCAAAATAAACTGTGGGTTTCAGCTGTGGTGACTGTCCCTTCAGTGCTGTTGCAGTAGCTGATCGCTTTGCTCACTGTTTTGTGGGGTGGTTTTTCTTTCTTCCGGAATTGGAAGCTTCTCCAAGACAGTCATATTTTTGTTCATCCAGCTCATGGTCTTGATGCTTTTCTGGGGTCAGAGGACTTTTGGTAGTGATCTGGCCATCAAGAGAACTGGTAGAGGCACTTAAATGCATTTTTAATATGGTAGGAAAACTGACCTGGCTTGACTTCTGCTCTTACTTAAAGTTGAGCTGCAAATATGCTTTTGAAAAGAGCTGTGCGTGTCCGTCCTTTGTAAAGGAACGCTCTGTCACGGGTGGTTACATCTTGTTTTCCCTGTTGTTAATGTGCCATGTTGGATGTGAAGTGGAATCGACAGGCAGAGCTGTTGATAAAACAGGTAGGAAGCAGGATTCTGTTAAGCGCTTGAGCAGAATAGGTGTGGACAGCCCAGCTATTCTGCAGTGCTCTGGCCCATGGTTCCTCCTCCCACTTGTTTGCTCGGTTTTCAGCCTCTTGTGAGTTCTTGGCTCCTCTCATTTTCTATTTATCCTCGTAGTTGCAGGTAAACAAGTAAATATAGCTTGGAAGAAAAACAAGGACGAGAATTTAAAAGATACCTTCAGGCTTTCTTACCTCTTCAAGGAAATATAAATTGGAGTTGCAAATAATCTCTTACAGATTTTCTCATTATTCTGATTTTTATAAGCACTCTTCGCAAGTCTTCACGCTTGGTGTTGTGGATTAAAAGGAAAAACTTAGAAGGTAAGGCTGATTTTTTTGGGGGGTGGGGGGTGGAGAAGGGGGTAGTTTTTAGGATGAAAAGTCACAGTAGTTCTCCAGGTTCTGCGCAAACCATGTGCCACTGACTGCAGCAGATACTTTGGTCTTGCAAGAACAGTAGAGTGAGCCTCAGCAGGTAGTAAAGATAAAGCTTTACTTTCTGTCTTGATCAGAGTTTTCATTTATTGGTAGTGGAACAAAAATACAAGTTGCTTGGACAACCAAACTATAGGCGAAACTGGTAGCTGTCAAAATTTCCTTTTAACGGGGCATATTTATACTTTCCTGGTGGGCAAGCCAGTCTTCAAGTCACATGGAAGTCCCTTCTGTTGGTGTCATGGTGATTAGGGATGGGTATCGCCTTCCTCTTGGGTTAGATACATGGTGGAGAGCCCCTGGAAGGCCCCTCGTGACACAACCGTAGGAAAAGTCATGTTCACACAGCGAGCCCTGTATGATGGAGAAATGATGTTTACCTTTAAACAGTGTTAGCAGCTGTTGAACTTCTGGGTATATTTGTAAAACTGGTCTTTTATATGCCATGTGAAATGGACTGAAATAATTTCTTTGCTGTTGTACCTGTGGAAGTACAAGCCATTTTACAGAAAAAAAAAAAAGAAAAAAATTAAAACATTATCTCAGTATTGTCACTGACTCCTTCAGGTTTTTTTCCTCCCTGCTGGTTGGTTGTCAGGGTTTAACTTTGATTGGCAAAAACATATAAATAACTTCAGAAATAAACTGTTTCTCTTACCCTTTTATCCCTTCTACTCAACAAAAACAAACCTGAGCCTTTGATTGAGGATTCTTAAGTATTCAGGGTAGTGGAGTGTATTCAGGTGTGAGTGCCCTGAAATTTCAATTAATTCATTTCCCTGATTTTTAAATTGAACTGTTTGTTTTCAATGCCAACTGCCTTCTTGTGGTGTTAACATAATTGCTAAATAAAAGCAATTTCCAGGAATAATACACTTTGTGACTCTTAAAATTAATTTCCATAATGGTAATTCAGTGCTTTGTGTATTCTCCCTTTTTGTATGCAGTCTCTGTGAGTACATAAGCTTCACTTTTTAAAATGAGCTAAACTGAATTGTCAGCCTTTTTTGGTAAGTAGAAAAAACCCCAAATGTTGGCGTGAGCATAGGAAAGGGAAATAAGGATATCTGCAACTTTCCCTAGATGTGGTCGTCTGCCAGCTGGCTGTCGGGTATCCTTGTAATTGAGGAGTGCTGAATACTTTCCAGGGAAGATGCTCCCAGGCGCACGGGAGAGGAGGAAGCTTTGGGTTATTTGTGTGTAACTGTGTCCAGCTACCAACAGAAGAGTAAACCCTCTTTCCTTTGGGTCCATGGCTGGCTGTATAGGGACCAGCTTCATTTTTAGGTTGTCTTAAATACGCTCAAAATGGTGCTGGACGTGGCTCTGGCCCGGCGGGTTTCTAAATAGGGATTCCTTGCTTGGAGAAAGGCAGTGCCTGGGTGAAGAACAGCCGTTCCTACCTGACCAAAAATGGGGATGGTCCTATTTTGCTTAAAATGGTTGGAGGCAACCTAAGAGAAGTAGTTCTGCTGGGGATGTTGGTGGGGGAGAGGTTTCTGCTAATGCTTGCAGGAGATGAGCATCGAGGCAGGAGCCAGGCCTGCGAGGGAGGAATGGGGAGTGTTCAGAGCTGAGGTGGTTGGTGGTGGCACCTGATGGCCTGGGAAGAGAAGTGTCGCAGCTCAGATCCCAAAGCATCCTGAGGGTTACCCTTCAGCGGTAACCTTTTGTGGACTTTTTGTGCAAATTGTGCAGATACTGTATCAGTTCTATCGGGCAACACCGCAAGTTTGTTTTTTAATTGAAACCTACTGCTTTCAGCTTGTTCTCAGTTCATTTTATGCAAGACAGAAAGACCAAATGTCATCCTAATGATCCTATTCCCTTGCTGCTTTTCTCCTCATTCTTCCAACTACCTGATTAAAGATGCTGTGGTCTTTTTTTTTTCTTTTTTTTTCTCCATTCCCTGCTGAAGAGGAGCGTGTATTCCTGCCTCTGTTACCTGGCTGTAAAACTTCACTTCTTCCTGCAGCTTGTGCTGCTGGGAAATGGTCTTTGTGAGAGGTTTCCAGAGCATTTTTGATTTACTGCTTTTCTTTCCCTTTCAACGTATTGCTGTATGGATGCATATTTTTGGGAGGAACTTAACAAATCTCTTTCATGTAAAACTAAGGCAGACAGAAGCTTGACATAGCTGTCTGAGCCTGATACTTCTTTTCTTTTTAACTCACTGAAAACTCACGTCTGAAGAAAGGCTCAAGATGAGGGAATCCTTAACAGCACAGAGGAATTCAGCAGAACCCCAATTACATCAGTGCTTAAAATCTTATATATGCATGTATATAATTAGAGAGAGAGAAATATATTTTGCCTTAAATGGTGTAATCTTAAAACTCAAGCTAACACAGACTGTGGAGGCAGGGGCCCTGGCCTTTGAACTGAGCAGGGAATTTGCCACTGCCGGTAGAAATTGTCCCCTGCGTGAGCAGCAGGGGGAAGAAGGCTGTACTTAAGTCTAAAACTAAACGAGGACCCCCTCAAAATACGGTGAGGTATTGGGGACTGTTGCTGCCCTTTCTGGAGAAGTGACTCCAGCTCCCCTCCTCAGCCTGGGGTTAAATTTTAGACTAGATATTAGGAAAAATTTCTTTACTGAGAGAGTGGTGAAACATTGGAACAGGCTGCCCAGGAAGGTGGTGGAGTCACCATCACTGGAGGTGTTAAAAAAAAAAAAAATTGTAGACCTGGCACCTGGGGACATGGTTTAGTGGGCTTGGTGGTGTTGGGTTTGATGGTTGGACTTGAACTTGATCTTAATGGTCTTTTCCAACCTCTGATTCTCTGTAAATTGCAGAGGGTGGATGGAGCTGTGCTGGCCATGGGGCAGGCTGAACCCACAGCCCAGGCAAGGGATGCTGCTGCCTGTGCTGGTGGGTTTCATCACGGATGGTTTCTCCGTGGTCGACCTGTGCAGGCGAGAGAGGTGTGCCCCAGGCTGCTGAAATCCAGCTGTGGCTCTGCAGAGCAGCTGCACAGCCAGGTGCCGCGGCTTGGCCTCAGCCTCAAGGGCGATGTGGGATTTGGGCCAAATTGCCTGTCAAGCGAAAACCACAAATCCAGCTCAGCAGGCTGCTGAGAGCAGCGAGTAACATCTGGCTGATCTTGTGTCTGTGGCGCATCCCCTCCCCTCTTCATTCACCGCTCGTTAAATGGAAGTGAGGAGCCCGGGAAGGCGTGGAGGAAGGGAGGATGGAGCCAACGTAATTCTCCTGATGAGAGGGTCCGGACCAGGACCAGGCTCAGCTCCGTCCAAGCAGCATCTGTACGACATGGAGTCTCTTCCTGCATCAGACGTGATTCAGCAAATGCTGCCCGTGTGCGTGCGGGGGAGCCCGGCGCCTTCCCCGGTGCCTCCTGTGACAAACAGCCATGGGCTCGCCTCGGCCCCGCTCCTGGGAAAGCTGCTTTGCTTTTCCGCCCCGCCGTGCGCACGCCTTGTCTTCCTGTTGGGAAAGCTTGACCCCGTTGAGACCTTCAGGTCCGCGCAGAAAGGCACGGCGAGTGCTGCCGTGGCCACCCTGGGGGCTGTGCGGGCACCTAACGCCAAAAAACTAAACGGAGCCCAGGGGAAGGCAGCAAGTCAATGGGGAGGGCAGGTCTGACTCTGGCTTTCCCCTGCTCTACCCTTGGGATGGATGCTGTTCATTTTTCCCCTTTTCTATCTAAAGAATAGGAAGTGGCGGGCTACCCAGCCCTGCTTGGAGGGCTGAAACAACGACCTGAGGGTTTTCTGAAAAAAATCTGGCTTTTGACTAATGGGTTTTATCCCCCCTCCCTGCAAGCAGAAAATAAAAAAAAAAAAGGAAATGTTTAACGGGAATGATCCCTGCAGAATCCTGTGTCCTTCGTGTCTCCTGTCTTCCTTCACTGTCCGTGGCTCCCAGGAGTGCCGTCCCTTCAGTAAGATTTGTTTTCTCCCTCCCTCCCTCCCTTCCCATCAGGACAAACCAGCTGCTGGCCAGGCCCTTCATATCACGATGCTGCTGCCTTTCCCTTGGCTGGGGAGAGTCGTGCTGGCGGGGAGAGTCAGCCCCTCCTTGGGAGGAGAGCCAGGAGGGTCACTGCAAGCCAGATCAGGAGTGGCTGGGGATTTGAGTGCATGTAACCAAACATGTCTAGACAGCCAGGAGCCTCCAGCAGAGAGAACAGCAAGTTTTATGGGTGATCCCTGATGAACAAGGAGAAATCTTTCCTCCCCAACACGCGTGTGGGCCAGATGTTCTGCGTCGCCATCGCTGCGGTGATCCTCAGGCTCCTGAGCTGCGTGGACATCAAGCAGTGAAGGTGGGCTCCCGTTCTCCTGCCCAAGGTGAGGTTCCCCAGGCAGGGACATGCACGTGTGCAGCAAATGCAGAAAGGACTTGGATGTGTCAGGACAGCCAAGGAACATGCAGAGAACCTGAGAAACCTCAGGTTTGGTCTGTCCATGCAGGGTTCAACTCAGCAGCAGTAGGTCCAGTGCGTCCCAGATAGGGTGGACTTGCTGCAAGCCATCAGGTCAGAAAGTGCACGCCAGTCTGCTATCTGCACAGACTTCCAGCATATGGGAGCACACGAGTATCCAAACCTCTTTTTTTTTTTTTTTCTTCACTTGGATAGAATTTGCAGACAGAGGAACAGAAGACTTGTGTAAAGACTTAAATAACTCATAACCCTACAGTCAAGAGGTGGTATCTACAGCCTCAGTGGAAGTGTCTTGTGCTTAAGGCAAAGGAGCAACTTGCTTGTCTTCATCCTAAGCATTGTCATCCAGTTTCCAAGGAGGGTAATTTTTTATTTGTCTTTGCTCATAAATGCTGTGCTCCACTGCATTAAATAGAAAAACTTCTATTTTGCTTTAATGGATTGCTTTAAATAGAAAAACGTGTGATTTGGATTAAGTTTTCACCACTCAGAAAACCTCAACCAGTCTGGTCTGAGCGCACTGCACATGAGCATCATCACTCCCCCATCCACGTTTCCCAACAGAAGTGTTGGGAACAGTTTGTTCTGCAGAAACTCTCAGCATTTTAAACTTTTGTCTCAAATAACAGAATCAATTAAAATTCTGAAAATACCTTTAAGATGACATTTCCAGGAAGATTCAAAGGTTCAAGGCAATGACTCCACAGTGGTTCTGGTTACTGGAAACACCATGTGTGCCAGCAAACACACCAGAAATTTCCTCAAAAGCCCAAAGTCTTTTCCAGTGATTCACGATGCCAGGCCAGCTGGGAAGAGAACCCAGACGTTTGCAGATATGAAGGATATGGCGTATTTCATATTCAAGATCTGCAATTAATAAACACAGGGCCTGCAAGGAAATGGGGCCCTGGCCCCTCGTCTCTCTTCTGCAGAGACTGGTGAAGCTACTGCACTACACTCCTCTGGATCTGGCTTTTTTTTTTTTTAAGGGAAGTTTTTGGAATCAGATCTGGGGGGTTCGGCAGGAGCTCTCCGGAGCGTGGCTGCCTCTAGCCTGGGAGCATAAAGCACCATTAATGTCACGACGCGTACGGCAGCCCTGTCCGTGGCTCTGGATCTCCTGTGCTCTACAAGCAAGGATCAAAAGCAGCCTGGTCCTGCCCGTCTGAACTGAAGATGTGCTCAGGCTGATGGATTTCTCTGGAAAAAAAACCTAAGATCTTGGTTTTGAAGCAAAGAATAAATTCACAATGGGAAACGAGAGTAGCTGATGGATGTCGTAGGCCAGGGGTTGCTCCGGCAGCCCTGCCCCACGCACAGGTTTCCTTCGGGACCCCGATCTGCAGAGCATCAAGCAGCACTAACTAATAGCTTCCAGCGCCGGGGCTTGTATAAACTCTTCTTTCAAGAGGGTTGTGACAAGGGCTGGACTCTCCTGTCTTTACCTGCTGGTGAAGCTGTACTGGGGTGTAACGGGTGGCTTGTGTCTCAAAGGTTGAGGTTTAAGTGTGTCTTTTTGGTGGGTTTTTTTGGTGTTTGTTTTTTTTTTTTTACTAGAATCAGCAGTTTCTGCTGTGTTTTCATTCCGGTTGACAGTGAGACTATCACTGTAGGATTATGCGCCAACGTTGAGTTGCCTCCTGCTTTCCTTGTGAGCTGTGCTGGGCACCTGCAGGGCAAAACCCAAAGCACCATCACCCTCAGGCAATTGCTCTGTGTGCTTCTGGTGATCTACTGGTTTTCCCAAAAAACCCCAATCTGTGGGCTGGGTTGAAGGGACGTATGGAAAGGAAAGGGCAGTAACTGTCCCAGCGCTGGTGGCTGGGCACAGTGGGATGCTACGGGTGGAGGGAGTGAGAGGAGATGGACACGTGGCTGGGAACCCAGGTGGGATGAGCCACAGTCATCAGGTTTTTGCCGGGGTTTTGGTGGCTCTGGAGGCTTGGGGGGCAGAGTACATTTAGACAATGCCTTGCTGGTGTATCCAAAAGCAGGTGGATGAGGGAATGGCTGCTGAGAGCCTGTGCCACCTCTGATAGTGCTCACTCCTGTGGTGGTGGTGCTGCCCAAACCTCCCTCCTCAGGGTACCTCTTTTGGGAGCTCGGCCCCAAGGGGCCACCTTCGGTCCACAGGTCTGAGATACAAGTGATCAAACACCCAGCCCAGGCTGCTGGACGCCAGCCTGGTTTGAGCTCACATCTGACCAACGCACCTCTCCCGAGGTCGTGTCTCATCTTCATTTTTGAGCCATTTGGAGAGGAGTATCCCTGAACTTCCCTTGGAGGCTGTCCTGGCGTTACCCTCCTCGTGAATGATGTGTGCCTCCTTACCTCGTCGAGTCTGGCCCTACTTTTTACCCATCCTCTTTCAAAACAGGCTACAAGCCCTTTGGCTCTCAGGTTTTTCTTCTTCTTCAGGCATATGGACACAGTCAAGCCATGGTCAATCTTCTTTCCCCTAAGCTTAAGCAGGCCGGTATCCTTTTGTAAGGTATATCATATATATATATATCTCTCATAATAGCCTTTCTACATGGTATTTTTCTCTGGCTTTATAACCATTTTTATGCTTTTTTGGGGCGCTTTTTCAAGTTTCTGTACTGGATCTGTGCATGCACTTTCTCGCTGAGCTCCTCAGCGGGATAGAGAGATGTAAAATCATATTCCCTCCTTGTCAACCGCCCCGTTCGTACCTGCAAGGCTCCGGGCAGCTGGTACGCAATGGGAGTTACTGGTTTTGCTGAGCTGAACCGGGTGGGATTGGGGCTCCCCTGGCTGCAGACCCCCGCTCCGTGGGGGCTGGCAGCCTCCCCTCACCCCAAAGCCCCCCTTGCCATCGGCCCCATTCCCGGGGCTGCGCTCCACGAGCCAAACAAGCCCGTCTGCCCCAGTGCCCGTCCGGCGGGCTCTCGGCACAGATGTTGGGATGGGTTTCCAGCTCGTTCATAGCACGGTCCCCGGCTCAGCGCCGACCCCCGCGGCGCCTCGGGGAGCTCCCCCAAGCCAGAGTCCGGTATCGACCGCGCCGGAAGCCACTTAGCCCGTGTTTATTGATATTTTGTGGTCCTGCTTTCAAATGTCGGGGTGTTCAAAGTCAAAAGCCTCCTGGAAGTCTCTCTGCGTTCCCCAGAGCACGCTGGGCTGTTAGTAAACCTGAGCATTATCTCATTAAGAGTGAGAGCACGTGTGTTTGGTGCTTATTTCCTATGCAACCGCCCAGTGGAACCAGTTGTTTTTGCATTTATTTATTTATGTTTTTTCATTTCTTTATTTTTTGAGTTGAATCCCACACAAATGCATGCGGTTTTCCACCTGGGACAGACCTCTGGTGGTTACTCCCCCTGCGTATTTAATCCTGGCTCCACACTAAACCGTTTTTCTATTTTTCTAGAATTTGCTTGCTATCCACAATTAATTAGATATTATTAGCTGCACCGTGTCAGCCGCCGCTTGGCTCCAGGAGGTTTCTTGCCTCCGGTTTTTACGAGAGCGGAGCCGTGATGTGCAGGGATGACTGACTGCTGCTTCCACTAGCACCAGTAAGAAACACCCTTCTTCACCCAGTCTGTTAATGCACAAGCATTCTGCACCCAGGCATTTGATTTTTACTTTCCTATTTTTCTCTCTTTTTTTTTTTTCTTTTTTTTCTCCTTCCCCCTCAGCGATAACATCAAACTATGTACTCCAGGATTTACAAGGTAAAGCTGCTCCTCAGAGGATACTACAGCAGCGATCAAAGTCCAGGTAGCTTTTATTCCCCGGTGATTAGCCGGGCGCTCCCAGCGGCCCCGCACCGCGCCGAGCAAGACATCAATTTTCTTTAATCGGATTATGCGGAGCGTTTTGCTGTGCGGCGGCCGGGTGAGGCAGAGCCCGGCGCGGCGGCTGGGGTTACCTCCGTGGTCGCTCAGATTTGGGGAGCGCTGCAAAGCGCTGGTTGGGGATGGAGAAGCTCGCGGGCAGGGGATGCTCGCCCGGTTGCTGCGTGGGGTTTTCCTCGAATTTCCTCAGCAGGAGCAGGAACCAGAGAGTTTATTTTCCTTCTGCCCGGGCCCGGGTATGCGACGCAGCCGTGGGAAATGGGGAGTCACCCTGTCTCCCCACCCAGCTCGTGGGAGCAGCACTGCCTCATTCAACAGACAGCCCTGTTGCCTAGAAGTACTTTTTTTCTATGATTTTACCCCCAACTTCATGGCCATCTCCTGCTTTTCTGTCAAATCCGAACACAAATCCAGTGGAGCAACAGGGTACCCGACACACACTCCAGCTTGGTCCCTGCCACCGCTTTTGAGCACAGGCTGGGGACCTCCAGGGTGCCTCAGGTACCAGATGGGATTTTGAGGGTTTTTTTGGGCATCCTGGAGCTTCCCACCAGCAACTGCGGCTTTGTCCCGATTTCCAGCTGCTTTGTTTTGAAGATTAACATCTGGCCCTGTGTGAATGTATCAGAATTGCAGCTATCTTTTCTCCTTTTTCTTTTTTTAAAGCCCATATGGTTGCAGGGAGAAACACAAACCCGAAGAGAAGATACATCAAAAGAAAGACAAATATAGAACATTAAAAAAAAAAAAAAAATTAAGACAATTTTGAATAATAGCAACGTCTGAGCGATTTTCTAAAAACTGCTGACTTTGAAGCCGGTCTCATGACTTATGAATATTTAGAGCTGACAGTCCTGCATACCGGCTTTTCCTTGAGCTTATTTGGAAAAGTGGAACTAAACTCAAGTGCAAAGCCGAGAGGGTGATGAGCTCAAAGCAACCCAGCCCGGCAGGGCACGTTGGAGTTATGTGAACACGGACTCTTTAGTTTTGGGGGTTTAGCAGGAGGGTGATGTTTCCCTGAAATCGCTGGGTTTTGGGAAGAAGCCTACCCTATTAAACCTGCTCCACTGGTCCTTTGAGCATCTCTGGGCCACAGTGCTGAGCTTGGAAAGGGGACTTTGGGGCTGTTTTAGCCTCGGTTGCACCCTTACCTGCCCCAGGAGACCCATGTGGTCTCCTAAAATGCTGAGAGATGTGAGAAAAGAGCCATCTTGGGGGTTGTTTCCCCTTTGGAGCATGGGGGAAGGATGCTGCTGCTTTCAAAGGGTTTGGTGCTTTGGAGACCCGGGACTGTAGGCAGGTCTTAATAAAAAAGGAAGGGCTGGAGGAGATTGCTGATGAACAGGCCAGATTTCCCTTCTTCCCCCCATATCTGCAGTTTTTGAACCCACGACATGTTCTGGGGCTGGAGTGGGATGCGGTTGTGGGTATCATCCATGTGTACCACGTCTGTCATGTAAACTCCACCAGCACGAAGCTGCTGATAGGAATCAAAGGCACTACTAGTGACCTTCAAAAATTATTCTTTTTTTAAGGCCGAACCTCTAACGTCGGTGTAGGAACGCGTAGCGCGCGCAGAGGCCAAACGCTGGGGCCGTGGGGGGATGTAAAGGTGCCGGAGGGCTTGTGGCTGTTTGAGTCCCCGGGGACTCGCCGGCTTGTGCACGGGATACTCAGTGATTTTGTGCTTCTCCTCTCTCGGTGTGCTGTACTGGTTTGCAAAGCTCGTACTGGGGCATCTTGGAGCAGCTCGGTGAGCAACAGGGACAGGCGGCACGGCGGAGCATCAGCGCGGTGGAGACGGCGGCCAAAACCACCGAGCTTTCAGCAGATGTTCAGCTCCTGCGATATAAAGCGCTCGCTGTCTAGCACCAGCCGCTGCCCTGAAAAACAGACACCCCCCCCCCCCCCCAAAAAAAAAAAAAGAAAATCTGGAGGGTTTTTCCCAGTGACTTTGGCAGGAGGAAAAGGGGAGCTCAACAAATAATGAAACGAAGGCACAGCCCAAGGTCTTGCTGGAGGCTGTTGTGATAAAGGTCCTGCGAGAGGGCTGCATTTGCAAGGAAATACTTGCTGTAATAAATAAAATGATCATACATTTTTCCAGATGTATTTAGGGCTAGGAGGCTAAGAGGAAATTCCTAGCTGAATTCCTGTCTGTGGGATAACGCTGTTTCCATGGTCTTCCCTGCCAAGAATCACTTAATTATGAGTAATTAAAAAAAAAAAAATACAAACCAACAACTCCAAAGCAGGGCTTTGATTTGGCTTTAAAATGCTGAGGGATTTGGGGACAGGAAAATGGAATAAGGGAATAAACAAAACAGAACAAAAAAACCCCCCAAAACTAAGTGACCTCCTGTGCGGGTGGGACTGGGCAAAGAGAGGGATGCTGGGGGGCAGGAGGATGCTGCTTAGCGGGGCGGGGACGAGCAGGGTCTGGTACAGCACAGTCCCATGGGATGCTTTTTGGCTCCTCAAATAAGCATAGCTCCTTCTCACCAGAAGGGTTGTTAATTGTGTCATTTCCCCCTTCATTCTCCCCGGCAGAGCAAAATCTGATTTGGGGTCGCTGCGAAGGACCGGGGGCCGCTGGCTGGCGGAAGGATGCCGCTTTCCCAGGAAAACCTGGGAACCCCAGGAAAACCCCCCTGGACAGGGGCAGGTTCTCAGATGAACTGAAAAAAACACGAGCCCTGGAGCATTTGTGGTCAAAAACTTTGGAGAATTCATTTAATCTTCCCTTGCCTGACGGGCATTTGAGTATGGAACCCCCCAAAATGCAACACTTAAAGCAGCAACTTGATACCAACATGTAACTTTATCCCCAAAAAATTAAAGGTTTTGCTCAACCCTCACCTTATAGAAAATGGGGGGGTCCAGTTTTGAGATTTCCATCCATGAGCCGCCGCGGGAAGCCCGGTTACTTTGACAAGTTGGGTTGAAAACGTCCTTTGCCGACTGTTTGCCCTGGAGACGGGCTGTTGCTCAGAGTCATCCTGGCATGAAACGGGTTTATTTTGAAAGCGCTTAAAAACCGCACGCAGACCTGGGGCTGTTAAACCACCTCTGCTGGTTTTTGGGGAGCGACTCCCCCGGCCGGGGGCTCGGGGCAGCCCGGTGCTGCCCGTGGGCCCTGCCTGCTGCTGCCTGCGCGTATGCAGGGATGCTTTAGCGAAGCATAAGCCCAAGCGGGATTTTTGTGCGCTGCGCCCATGTTATCCCTATTCCTGTAACTGGGAGACCCGCGGGGCCGAGAGGACAAGGGCAGGTTGGCACGTGTACGTTTACCCTGTGGTTTTTAGGTCCTGCTCCCGTTTCACGTCGCTGTGCGCGCCCTGAACCCCGAAGGCGGGTGGACTGGCGCGTGCAGGGGACGCACGCGTGGCGGTGAGATCTACGTCGATGCCACGCACATCGAAGCCCGTCGGGGACAACCTCCCAGGCTGATGGCTTCGGAAACGCTCCTGGTTTTGTGGGAGAAGGGGGAAGAGCTGGAAGTGATGGAAGGAAAATATGATGTTGAGGGAAATGGGTGGGGGAGGACGGAAAAGGAGGGACAAGCTGATCCTTTCGCGTGTTTAGGTTATGATAACCATGAGGGCAATAAAACAAGCGTGAGGCTGGGATGGAGCCCGTGTCCGTAACCTCTTTCCCCAGGGGTCGGTCCACCCGTTTGGGTGTGTGGCTCGGCTCCCATCCAGCCCCAAGGTGGGGAAAGTGGGGAGGGGGCAGTGAAAAGTGCTTGTGCTGATCACGTCTCTCCAAACTCGGAGTCACGGCTGCATAAACGACCCCCGGCTCCCACAATAACGTCGTTATTTTGCTTCAACTGTCAAGGGCAAAAAAAACCCAAACCCAACCCACAGAGGGACCAGGGATGCTGAGCAAAGCTGTCCCTGTGCCTCTGCACCCCCGTCCTCGCCCCACATGCGCGTTCGTCGGCCGGAGGTGGTAAAGGAAAGGCGACGGGTGTTTGGGTGTCTTATACAGAGGACGTGCGATAACCTGACATTTACCGAGCGAGAAGATGCGGCACGATGCTGCCCCAGGTTCCTCGGTAGCTGCCCAGATGCAGCTGCCGGGCCGGAGAGGAGGCAGCGACGGCGGGAGCCGCGCGGCGAGGGCTGGCTGCCGCTCGGAGAGCAGCTTTTACAGCACACACGGAGCTTTGCCTTATCTGCTTGTGCTAAAGCTGCCCTCTTTTTCGGAAGAGACCGAAATCCAACAAAACCGGGGGTTTTGTGGTTGATGCAAGGTACTTACTTAACGTTCCCATTTCATTAAAATTTGGGCAGAGGCGGGATTGCAAGCAGCTGGGCTGGGATATGCTGGGCTTAGGGGGTGGGGGCAGATGAGCCCGTCTGCCAGGTGCTGGGGGGACGGGACCCCCACGCACCCCCAAAACGCTTCTTTAGCAAAGACACTGCAGGGCTTGTGTAGGACGCCCAAATCCTGGAGATCGGGTGGGGGGACAGCCAAAAGCCTCCTCTTCACGTGGGGGAAGCCAAAGGGTTCCTGGCCCGATGGGCGACGCTGGTTGAAGTTTGCGCTCTGCTTTTGTTCCGACAGCCGTGAGCATCACCTCGCACACCGGCTCAGTCTCTGCCCATCGTCTCTCTAGGATGACCGCAAGTAAGAGCTTAAATCTTCCCTCCCTGGCTGTAAAATTCTTTTAAAACTTTTGCAGAAAGCCTGTAGGTTTTGACAACATATTCCTTGTGAAAAAAAGTCAGAGCGACCCTCTGGAGCAGCGCTGGCGGTGATCTGTGGCTGCCTGGGAGAGAGCCGGCGGCACGGATGCGGGCTGAATAACAAGGACTCCCGCGGCTGCCGCGGACAGGACGATGTATTTTTGCAGGGCAGTAAAACCCGCCCGATGCCCGGCTCTGGCAGGAGCCGGGGCTCAGATCGGCTCCTTCCTCGCCTCCAGGTACGGCATTTCACGGTTTCAGCCCCGCGCCGTGCCTCGGCGCAGCACGTTCCCCACGTCCCGTCCTCGCAGCGGTTTTCGAGGTGCGAGTGATGCGGAGCAGGGGCTCGCCTGGACCCCGCGGTTTTCGGGCAGCTGTTGAAAGAGATTCTACCGCAGAGTGCTCAGCTCGTGTTCCATCTCCCCCCGCTATCTAAATCATGGGGGAAGGTTTTATATACGGCTCTGACAGCGCTGAACGGCTCTACTGGAGAGGGATGCAGGGAATTTATCGCGCGCCGACCGCTGCCTGTTAATAAGCAGGCACGGCTCCGGGCGGTGAAGGATTTCTGGATTTTTCGGGAGCGGAGCACAAACGTAAAGCGGGAGCCGGCTGGTGATCTTCCCAGCTCGGGTGGTTTAACCTGCAGGACCGACGGCTTTTAGGGCTGGTGCGGGGAACGCTGTGAGGGGTGGCCGGGCACCCCGTCCCCTCCTGGGGAGCGGGAAGGGCACGGCCAGGGGGGATGCCCCATTTCCTGATGCCAGACTGATGCACTGGGAAGGAGGTGAGAGGTGAGCTGGGTTTTGGGGGTGGGATTTGATGCCCAGCACCCCAAGAGCTGCATCCCAGCCCTGAGCAAGGCCGGATGAAGGTGCAGGACAGGAGTGGAGGGCACCTGCATTTCCCTTTTGCCGTCCCAGGTTCTTCCGCAGCATCGGCAGTGCCCTGGGTGCCATGGGTCCGTCACCTTAAACCCCAAAAGCAGCCCGTTTCTGAGCCCCGCTGGGTTTTTGCAGGTGAAAGGAAAGGTTCATCTTGTCCTGAGCTCAACAGAGGCTTTTCCTTCCCAGGGTCAACCCTTCCCCGACCGCCCTGAAATACCAGCACGCTGCTTTGGTTAGTGCTGGTGAGGGTTTCCTGCAGCACCCCCGGCTCTGCCCCTCGTCCCCAAGCTCTGCCCATGAGTCCTGCACCCAGATACTGCCTTCGTGTTCGCTTTCCCATTTTAATCTCTTGTACTCTCAGTATCTTTGTGTCTTCACTGGCTTGGAGACATCTTTTTTTTTTTTCCTCTCTCTCTCTCTTACCCTTCACGCTACCATCAGCTTTCTGACACGGGAGTTTTATTGGAATAAAAGTAGATTTTTATCTCCCAAGCCTGTTTATTAAACTCTCTCCCTTCTTTCACAGTAAGCTACCGCCCACCCTCCCAGACGTTTGTCGATTCAAATCAGGTTTAATCAACTCACAATATTGGACACAGTAAAATTGGATTTCTGAAAGCCCAATAAAGTTGTGCCACTGCACTGTACCGTAGCTCCAGGAGCTCAGATTTCATCACATCATGTCGGCAGCCGCAAGAACCAGCCCATAAGAAACTCATCTAACTCTGCTCCAGCAAGCTGCTAAAAATGGATGAAGCCTCTCCCAAAGAAATATTGACTATTAGTATTCTTATTAACATTCCGCTGTCAGAAATGACCAGCGGTAATAAATACAGCTGTACCTTTCCATCGTCCTGCCCATTCATCACTGCCTGGCTGAGCTTCCCTCGGGGCCGGGCACGCTCCCCGTCGCCGCGTATGACCCCTCTCTTCACCCCGTCTCCTTGCCCAAAAGGAGTCGTTTGCCCTCGTGCTGTGACCTTGATTTTTTAATTATCATTTTTATTATCTTCTTTTTTTCTTTTCGATGCAGCAAACAGCAGAGCAGGAAGGAGCCCCCGAGAAGAGCTCGCTCCGTGCCTCCCCTGGCAGAAGGTCCCACGGAGACGTGAAAGGGCAGGACGCGGTCCAGGCACCCGCGATACTCCTGCTCGCGTGGAATGAGATTTCCACAGCTATAACGAGAGATATTGGTAGATGTGGATTATCCTCACATAGTCTTATTGCTTCCCTGATCTTGGGCGAGCGTCAGCGCTGGGGTAAATCGAGCCGTGTTTTTGCAATTGCTTTGAACTAAGCCTGGCAGAGCTGTCCTTGCCCTGCACCACGGCCCCGCATCAGCCTCCTCGTGCAGCTGCAAACCTTCCTGGGGCCGCATGTAAACCTGATCCGGGAACCGGTCTGGACTAAACCCACCCCGCTCTCTGCTCTTTGCGGGCTGGTTTTAATCCCGGCGAGCTCGCTGCTCTGGCCGCGTGCGTCTGCAGGATGGCTCGGTCGTGTACGGGCGGGGAATAAGCGGTGGTGGGAGCAGAGGGAGGAAAGCTGGTTTTTTGGGTGTTAAAGGGACTAAGAAGCTGGTGCAAGACAGCAGGTCCGGGCTTGACTCTTCGCCCAGAAGCATCACCTGGAGGAGAGCAAACACCAGCAAAATCCCTGTTTACAAACTCATTTCGAGGCGGGCGAGGGCCCCGCGTCTCGTTTAATGCTGGCGAGGACGCGACTTCCCCCGTTCGCTGCGAAGCCAGCCGCCGCCATAGGCAGCGATGTGGGTAACGCCGAGGGGGAGCCGGCTCACGTGTCAACGAACGCTATTTCCCGACGCGGGGCAGAGGGAGGCTGAATTTACCGCTAACAGACCCGGCCGTTTCCTTCCTCCCAAATTTTTCCCGGCGCTTGGTGTCGCCGGCCCCTTTCGCAGGGCTCGTGGTGTTTAGCTTTGCCCAGGTCGGTGGGACTACAGGAGCCTGGACCGCTCCTGCCTGCTGGAGAGGGAAAATCCCAAGGACCGGTGTATGTATTTAACACCAATCGATTACGAAGCAGCCGCTGTTCCGGGGAGGGATGGCTCTTGGAGCTGAGCAGCTCCGGGCAGGCTCTGCTTCTGGCACAAGGGACGGCGTAAGCCCGGGATGCCTTTCGGTGCAGCTGGTTTGATGGTTCGGTGGCGGTGGAGACCGCTCTGAGGGCGAGAGGTGGTCCCGGCTGCGGCGCGGCCGTACCTTG
Source organism: Phaethon aethereus (assembly GCF_964289735.1). Classification (NCBI taxonomy): domain Eukaryota; kingdom Metazoa; phylum Chordata; class Aves; order Phaethontiformes; family Phaethontidae; genus Phaethon; species Phaethon aethereus. The sequence goes on from NC_138579.1 coordinate 5,507,735, forward strand.
TCCCGTGGGGTCAGTGCACGGAAGGGGTCCCTTGGCCGCGTCCTTCTCCAGGGTCTCTGCTCGCTGCGGTGATGCTTCATAAATCCCTCTGAGGGCAGAAATCCCCCCACAAAGGGGGGCTCAGCCACCAGCCCCACCCGTGGTCACCGTGGCCTTGTCCCCACCAGCGTGGGGAGCGGCAGGAGGGTGCCGGTGCCCTGATGGCAACGCAAGTGAGCGACTGGGAGATAACGCAGCCCTTGCGGGTTGCCAGAAATAGCTGCCTCTTATTAAATTTGTATTAGCATCGCCTCCGCAGCCCGACGTGCTCCCCCGTCCCCACGGCCGCACAGCAGTTCCCCGGGAGGGGGGGACCTCCCCCTCCTCCCTGTAGTCCGAGGAGGAGGCAGCATCCCGCAGCACCGTGCCCTCCACCTTCTGCCGGGCTGGGAACCGAGGCTGCGGAGCCGAATATTCGCCTGTGGATATAAAGACAAGAGCTTTTGTGGGTCTGTGCCCATGAAACCAAACCTGGGGGGGTGTTGGGCTGGGGACTCGGCACCACTCGTGCATTTAGCTGTGGGGTGATGGCATCCCTGCCCCAACACAGCAGCGTAGCTGTGGCCAGCAGGACCAGCTCAGATGGGGCTTTGCTGCTCTGCAGGGATTACGTATTCGCTGAGCAGCGAGCGAGCTGTCTCTGCTGCTGCAAAGCAGTGTTTTAATGGCTGGGAACTAATGCTTACTGGCCAGCTTGGGGTAAAAAAAAGCTGTAAAGGCAAAGCGGTTTGTTTTGGTGGCCGGCTTAAAGCCAAGCGGGGGGTTTAGAGCAGGTTTTCCCCCAAGGCATGGCGGGCTGTTAATTACCCAGCGGCAAAAGCATGGGGACACGGTCCAGATTTCCCCCTTGTGGCGTGTCTCGGTGGGGCCCGTGGAGCCATGCATCTCCAGCAAACCCCCCTGGCTCCCCTCCCGGGTCTGGAAATCAAATCCGACCCGATTTCCAGGTAGTCCAAACCCACCCGGCGCAGAAGGCGGCTGCTCCAAAATAAATCAGCCGCGGCACGGAGGCAAGGTGATACGAGCGGGGAGATGGGATTAGGGAGAGAAGGTGGACAAGACAGATGGTGGAGTGGGGAGGGATGAAATGGGCTGCTGGAAATCAAAAGGGAAAAGATGACAAGGATGTTGGGCTCACTAAAAAAGACAAAGTGCTGGGATTTTCCTGTGGGGAGCTGGGAGGAAAACAAAGCGCTGAGGAACGTGTTACTTTGCCGCTGATATTGGGTTGCTTTTGGGAGATGCTGGGTTTTGCTGGGCAGAGAACTGTGGGACCTGTCCCCACCATGGTCCCAGCCCAGCAGGAATAGTTTTAATTTTTAATTAAGAATAAGTACTATAACCCATTTATTAAATGTGTTTTGGATGGCTCCATCGTGAATTAAGGTCAAAATGCAATTTCTCAATTCTTAAGCTATGACATAGAATTGGCTTTATTGATCTTTTGCATGATTTGTAGGAGCCCCCAATCATTATTTTGACAGGTTTATCATACAGCAATAGACTTCGTTTTAGATAATTACAGTTACTATGTTCAGTTTCAGTCTTCTGTAGGGCTTTTCTTTGGATAACCACACTTAGATCATGTTTCTTTCTTCAGTCATATACATGCAATAAACTTTGGATAACAGCACTAATTATTTTAACGCTGCAGTTTCAAGGCTTACCAAAACAAGCTCAAGGGTTAATTATACACGAAAACTTAACATCTGTTGCAACACTCATTTTATAAGTAATGAACATCTACTTCAGGGGAAACAACACCCAGGGTAGGTAAGGTTAATACATAGCAGAAGTTATTTAAAGTTGTTAAGTTGTACGCGCCTCGTTTCTATTTTCCTTTTTTTTAACCTATTTTTCATCCTAGCGCATCCCCGGCTGGTCATGGAGGGGTCCCCAGGGGCTGCCAGGGAAGGTGCTGCCGCCTCCTTCGCCCGGCCAAGCTCCGTGGGTGTTTGAGACCATTAATTAGGCTTTGCCATCAGTAACAAAGACAGATTCCGTCTCCAGAGCAAGCATGGGCAGATGCTTATAGCCAATGCTCTGGCCACCTCCGGGATCAGAGATACCTTTGCATCTCCCAGACCAGAGCGATCTCTCCCTCCGGTCCCTGGTCATTAAAAGGAAATTAATTTCACCGGGCAGTGAAGTAAGTAAACTCTCTGATTTCTGGTCTGTTATGACTGTTAACCAGCTAGATCTCACTTTAATAGCTTGTTTAAAGCACTGGGCCTCTGACAGCCCGGGTGATGGATGGAGCTGTCAGCATCTGCTTCGTTTGGAGAGGAGAGGAACATCTCTTAAACTAGAAGCTCTATAAATCAAAAGGATGAAAATCAGCGAGTGCATTTTTCTGGACAGGGGCGTCCTTCTCCCTGCGGAGCGTAACAGGCGCTACACTGAGGTTGGATTTATCGGGTCTGAAGCCCCTTTCGACGGGCGCTTCCGCAGCTGGAACGGCAGAGAGCGGGCGGGGAGCGGCGAAGCCGGGCGGCAGCCGAACCGAGCGCCGTCTCCTTCACAAAGCCCAGCGGCGGAGCACCCGGCCGCGCCCGCCAGCGGCCCCTCAGCGGCACCCTGAGAGCAACCGCTCGTGGGTACGGGGCACCGCGGCTTTCCCCCACGGCCAGTGCTCCCCAGACCCCGCCTGCTCCCTGGAGAGGCGGGGGCTCGTCCTGCCCGCGGTGCCCGGAGGTTTGGCGGCGCTGGAGCCATCGCGCCGGCGCTAACGGGAAAGCGGCGGCGGCGGCGGCAGGCTTCGCGCGGGGGGACGGCTCCGCGTCCTCCCTCGCCGGGGCAAACACGGGCCCCTGGTTCCCCGCGTGGAGCTCAAGCAGAAAGCCAACTCTTGGGTTTTTCCAGCATTGACGCAAAACCCCCATCACGTGGCACGAGGCTGAGCAACGCATCCCGCGAACGCCGCCAGGTATTAGCAGGGCAGATCGTTACTGCTTCGGGCTCTGCCGGATTTGAGACCCCGGTACCACCAGAGCCTTTTATCCACGTTTTTTCCAGGCTGCCTTTCCCACAAGGCCGATGGACGGCAGCAGAACTCCCCCGACCCCGACGTGTTATTCGCAGCGCCTTGGTTTTGTTTCATGTTGAAAGCGGTTCGAAACGCGGCTCTGACCTAGATTGGGAGCGCGTCGGGGAAGGCTGTCGCTGGCGCGGGCGGGCTGGGGGGCCGCCGGCGGAGGCAGGGCCCGTGCCTTGCCGAGGAGCGCGGCCGTCATAAAATAATCATTTCGGGGTGGGAATTAACCCACTTAATCAGCGCCGCTCTTGGTTTGCTCCTCGGCGAGGGCTCGGAGGTGAGGTGCGCTGCTCCTGCCTGGCCCCGGCGGTCCTTGTTGCTGCTCCCATCCTTGCCTTGTTTCCAGGATTGCAAAATGTTTGGAATTTTTCCTTTTCTCCTCTTCCTTTTCTCCTTTCCCTTTTCTTTCTCCTTTTTTCCCTTTCCCTTTTCCTCTTTTCTTTTTCCTCTTTTCCCTTCCCTTTTTTCTCTTTCCTTTTTTTCCCTTTCCCTTTTTTCCTTTCCCTTTTTTCCCTTTTCTTTTTTTCTTTTCCCTTTTTTTGCCCTTCCCTTTTTTTGCCTTTCCCTTTTTTTGCCTTTTCCTTTTTTTTGCCTTTCCTTTTTTCCCCCCTTTTTCCCTTTCCCTTCTGTCCCTTTTCCTTTGCTGGGGGTCCACTTTAGCAGGCCTCAGCTCTGCTGTAAGCACCCTGCCCCGCCACACCCGGCAAGCAGAGGGGTCTGTCGGACTCAAAGGACGGACATTTTTTGAAAGCACACCCAAGGTGCTCTGTTTAGGTCAAAATATACATTTTTAAACACTTCCCAACATGAAAGTGCACCCCTAAAAAATTCAGAAGTGTGGTCACATGGCCCTGGGGTGGGGGTCTGTAATGACCTTTACAAAATATGAATTTTACTTTTTCTCCTCCCAAAACGTAAGCGAGTGCCTGGCTGCCCCGGGGCTGCCAGGGCTGTTGCCGTGGGGTATGTGTAAGCTCTGCCCCTTGGATTTGTGCAGAGGATGCGTGGAGGATGTTTGAGGGGTTCCCCCTAAGGGGAGCCAGTGGTGGGGAAGGGACCCAGGGGTCAGCTGGGGCTTTCTCCCCCCCAGCAAACCCCTCTGCACAGCCCTGATGTCTCACACTCACGTGGGGCTTCACCTGGGAGGCTCGGGATGCAAATCTCCCGATCGTTCACAAGCAAGGTTTGGGCTTGACATACGCAGCTCTTCCAAGCTCATCCTAAATTGCTCCGAGGCTTCCTTTTTGGAAGGAAATGCCATTTTGTGGCATCGCGATGGCAGAGTGCATCTCCGGTCACAAGCGGTGTTCCCCAGGGCTCGGTTCTGGGGCCGGTCTTGTTCAATATCTTTATAGATGATCTGGATGAGGGAATCGAGTGCTCCCTCAGTAAGTTTGCAGATGACACCAAGTTGGGTGGGAGTGTTGATCTGCTGGAGGGTAGGAGGGCTCTGCAGAGGGATCTGGACAGGCTGGATCGATGGGCAGAGGTCAACTGTATGAGGTTCAACAAGGCCAAGTGCCGGGTCCTGCACTTGGGTCACAACAACCCCACGCAACGCTACAGGCTTGGGGAGGAGCGGCTGGAGAGCAGCCCGGCGGAAAGGGACCTGGGGGTGCTGGTTGACAGCTGGCTGAACATGAGCCAGCAGTGTGCCCAGGTGGCCAAGAAGGCCAAGAGCGTCCTGGCCTGTATCAGGAATAGTGTGGCCAGCAGGAGTAGGGAAGTGATTGTGCCCCTGTACTCGGCACTGGTGAGGCTGCACCTTGAATCCTGTGTTCAGTTTTGGGCCCCTCACTACAAGAAGGACATTGAGGTGCTGGAGCGTGTCCAGAGAAGGGCAACGAAGCTGGTGAGGGGTCTGGAGCACAAGTCTGATGAGGAGTGGCTGAGGGGACTGGGGTTGTTTAGTCTGGAGAAGAGGAGGCTGAGGGGAGACCTTATTGCTCTCTACAACTACCTGAAAGGGAGTTGTGGTGAGGTGGGTGTTGGTCTCTTCTCCCAGGTAACCAGCAATAGAACGAGAGGAAAAGGCCTCAAGTTGCGCCAGGGGAGCTTTAGATTGGATATTAGGAAAAATTTCTTCACTGAGAGAGTGGTCAAGCATTGGGACAGGCTGCCCAGGGAGGTGGTGGAGTCACCATCACTGGAGGTGTTCAAAAAACGTGTAGATGTGGCACTTGGGGACATGGTTTAGTGGGTGTGGTGGTGTTGGGTTGATGGTTGGACTTGATGATCTTAATAGTCTTTTCCAACCTTAATGACTCTGTGATTCTGTGATTCCCTGCCCATCAGGTCCGGGGGTTTCACAGCAGAGCCGTTGAAGGGAAAGGGAAAACTAGTGAACCACATAATTAGTTTTTGCTTCAGTGATTAATATCACTCGCAAGCAGGTAATGGCAGCCTGGGCAGGCTCCTTCGCGACGCTCTTCCTAACGAATGAAGGTAGCTGGCTGGTTCTTTGCCTTTTAATATGAGTACAAACGGAGGCAGCTGCCGCTGAAATAAATAGAGCATCCTGCAGTGAGAGCAGGCCTCTTCGTTCGGCACCAGAAACTCCCTGATATTCCCCAGCAGCTCTTCGCTGCCGCCTGATCTTAAACCACTCCTTCGCATCCCCCCAGCCCAGCATCCTCGCGTCCCTGGCCGGCAGCGGTATCGGCCCTTCCAGCCTTCCCTGCAGATCGGTAATTCCGGTTTGCTTTCACCGCGCAGCAACCAGCCCGGAGCATCGGAGCAGCAGTCGGGCGCGGGAGCGAGCGGGCTGGCCGGAGAGGCATTTGTACTTAAGTAATTGGATAGCGGCGTATAAAATCGTAATGGCTCTGTAATCTCGCCGTACGATAATCCCGTGCGCGGCTGCGGAGCGCAGCTCCCCCCGGCCCCCGAGCAGAGCACTGCCCTCATTTAAATGTGATTTAACGAGGCTGGAAGAGCAAGCTCTGATTGCTCTAGTTTTTACAGGCAGGTGCTGCAGCTGCCGCTGTGGAATAATAATAATTTTGGGGAATGTTGCTCCGAGGCCGAGCGGAGGATGAACCGTCGTTCCTAGACGCGATGGAGGGTGATGCAGCTCGGCGGCCCGTGCTCTAGTCCCCGCGTCAGGAGCATGGGGCTGTGTTTTTTCCTCTTTTCCCCCCCGTTTTTTTTTTTTACAGCCTGAGTAGTTGTCCAGGCCAGTTGTCCTTGGGTGCTGAAGAGCTGCCTCTTCCCATCAATATTCTGGGTGCTAAATTTCCAGGTGTAGGCTGCACCTCTCTTTACAAACCCCCATCAGTGGTAGCACGGGTCACGACTCAGTGAAGCCGGGAACACAGATGACCCTATTGCTATAATAGCCAGGCACTTCTCGTCTATTTAAAAATAGAAAGACCAATAACGATCTGTCTCTCTATCAAGCCTGTAGGGGAAGTAGCTTGATTAGCTTATAGATTTCCTCGTTGTACGTGTGAGTGAGCGCAGTGTCCGGGGAAGGGGATGAAGGAGGGGGGGATGCTCAGGGAGAAATTGGGGAACAGCCGGGAGGGGAGACCCCTCTGCATCCGTGGGTCGTGGGGTGGGTGTCCGGATGGTGCTGGCGTCTCTGGGTTTGTGTCCCCAAAACGCCCTCGGAGGCTGGTTTTTGGCAGGGCGGCTGGCACGGAGCTGATGGATGAGCGACAGGCTTTGGGGTGCCGTGCGGGGCCGTGTCACCGCGATCGATAGCGGGGAGACGGGGAAATATGAATAGGGAGAAGGATGAAGAATGCAGGAGTTCATGAGCTCTGCCTGTTCGGCGTCAGCTTGCGACATGTGATATGCGGCGTGGGTCACCCTTGCGTCCCTGTACCCAAACCCAAGGTCCCCAGGGAAAGCCTGTGGGTTAATGCTGGGGCTGCTCCCAGCTCTCTGCTTTTTTATGTGGCCGGGGAAAAGTTGCTTCATCTCCCTCCCCAAAAATCCAAACCGGTAACATGGAACACATTATTTTGCAGCCTGCGGTCGCCGCCCTCTTCAGTACAAATAAAACCCCATTTTGGTGCAAGTGGGAAAAGAAGAAGGGGATGTGCTTGGGTCCTGTCCAGCCGGCGAGCGGGTCGGTGTGGAGGTCGCAGGCATTCGCTGGCGTAGATTGAACGTATGGATTACCATGGCTCAGTGGTTCAGCTGGTGGGAGTCAACCCTATAGAAAGCGGGAGCAGAACAGGGCAGCAGCGTTGTCCGCTGCACCAGCCAGCAGCTGCCGGGCCGCGCATGTGATACAGCAAATATGTCTCCCGATGATCAGGGAGGGACTGGCTACGTTTTAAAAAAGTGATTTATGCTCTAATCGGTCTTGAGGCTTCATTATTCCAAGCATTAGTGTGTCTGAGCCAGTGGCCTTATTTGTTAATGCACTGAAAGCGGCAGCAGATGTGCTATTTTTCATCTGTGACCCGATCAGCTCGCTGATTCATCTACTTCCATTTTCATTTCCCTGTCATTGATTTATTAATGATGTCTTACTTATCTGGGGCTCTTTTGGAGGGCTGCTATGGCCCAGCCCTCAGAGGGATGCTGGAGGAGCCCCCTCCCTAAATATCCTTTCAAACCATATTCATCCTCATCGCTTGAGAGATTAGATGCTTTCATAGAATCACAGAATTATCCCAGAATCTTTGGGCTGGAAGGGACCTTTCAAGGCCATCTAGTCCAACCTCCTGCCATGAGCAGGGACATCTTCAACTCGATCAGGTGGCTCAGAGCCCCGTCCAGCCTGACCTGGGATGTTTCCAGGGATGGAGCATCTACCACCTCTCTGGGCAACCTGGGCCAGGGTTTCACCACCCTCCTTGTGAGAAATTTCTTCCTTAGATCTAGTCTGAATCTGCCCTCTTTTACTTTAAAACCATCACCCCTTGTCCTATCACTACAGGCCCTGCTAAAATGTCTGTCCCCGTTTTTCCTATAGGCCCCCTTTAAGCCCTGGAAGGATGCACTAAGGTCTCCCTGGAGCCTTCTCTTCTCCAGGCTGAACAACCCCAAGTCTCTCATGCTTTAATCATTTAGTAACTGAAACAACCTCTGCTGCTTGTACAATTTGTGGATAATTTGTCTGCTGAGAGAGCAACCTCCTTCTTCTCCACCACAGATAGGGTACCCCATCCTCCAGGGAGGTACTTGGGCATGGGGGGACATGGGGGCTCCATCCAGGAGCTCCACGGGATGCAGAGGGGTCATGTACAGGCTGAGAAAATGGACTGTTTTTCTTGCTTTTCTATCACCTCTGGGTTGGTCCAGCCTGGAATAACTCCAGGGGCAGAATTTGTGCAAGAAGCTCAATTTCCCCCTTACTTTGAAACACTGAGGAGTTTGATCAAACTGTGGGGAGCTTATATGGATTTTCTTGGCCAAGCAAGTCCTTTCCACACTGCCTATTTGACCTGGGCCATGCTGGATTCAGGAGAAATTATTTTCTGCATCCTATTCCAAAAAATGTTTTTACTCCCACATGGCTCCTAACAGCGAGCAGGTTATTGGTTTGCCTTTGCCATGTAAGGGGTTTTTCCTCCTGCCTCTGTCCCACTGATGAATCTTTTCTGGACAAGCCACCAAGCAGAGGGAGCTGCAGTGACCTGGGAAAAAAAAAGCTATGGCCAGCCCTGTCCCGTGATGTCCCCAGGGATGTCTGACCATGGCCATTGCCAGGCTCTTGGCATCCACCATCTCTCGGCCTTTTTCCTCCTGAAATCTTTTTTCTCTTGGCATCATGCTTTGCCAGGCTGCCCAGAGTAAATCTGTGCCCCAAAAAAGCCCTTCTTACCAAAAAGTGTCTTTTTGCTGAGCAATTCTGACCTAACGCCTTTGGGACTTTTCAGAAACCAAATTCTGCCCTTAAACACACACGTAAAACTGCTGGATTTGGGGAAGGTCGTTCCAAGTTTATTCACAGATCCTCTGTGCTTTTATTCAGCCAGCCCTAAAGCATCATCCCTTGCCCTATAAATTGCTCCTTGCTCCCACCTTTCCTGCTGGCAATGCCTAGGAAATATTATCTGCTTCCAGCCGCTCCGCTGAATCCCTGGGGGAACCGTCTTTTGCTTCTGGGGCTATTTGAGGGATTTACGGTGTTGTTCAAGTAACTGATCCCTGAGCCTCAGATGTGCCAGTGATCTCGCTGCTCCATCCGATCGCTGCTTTGATTTCCAGCCTAGTTAACTCCTTGGCTCTTTGCAGGATAGCCGGCTCGTTATACAGTATCTTGGCCTTTACTGGAAATGTGGCTTAGCCTCCTTTTTTTTTTTTTCTCCTCCAGGAAAAATAAAGTTTCCTGGGCTTTTCTCCCTTTGCGTCCTTCTTACATGATGAATTTTACGTGCTGATAAGGAACTTGCAGGATTAGAGCCAGCAGGTCCATGTTGTTACATTATTGGCACTATAGACATGCCCTTGCTGCTTTTATAAATGTAAGTACCTTTCCAAATCAATAAATCAACATTAACATTGCTTTAAATTGGTACAACATGTCGAGGGAATTTGCTGGGTAATTCTTTTTCCTTCTGATTAATTTACTTTGTCCGTGTAAAATTTAGAGACTTCAGGGGCAGAACCTCATCTTGATGCCCTGGATTTTCACCAACACCATCTCTGAACGCTGGTTTGGATGTCGCCCAGCTTCAGCTGGGCCCTGTGAGAGGCAGAAAGTGGTCTTGTGGTTTTGTTCTCTTTCAGAAAGGAAAATATCCAGTGCCACAAACAGGGAAAAAAACCCTTCCCCAAAGCCTCTGGGAGCAATCGCTTGGGAGGTGTTATTCTCTCTCCTTGAGCTACACGTGCCCGCTTTCTAAGAATGCCCAAATCTGCACTGAAATGGAAGACAGGAGCTCAGTGTTTCAGTCGGGGCTGTGAATAATACACATTTTGAATCGCCTGGGGGGTGCGACGTACCCCACCTGCTTCTCCCCCACAATTAGGGCCGTGGAGCTAAAGCCGCTTGCTTGGAAAAGCCCCGAAGACATGTTTGCACATTGACACAGTCCATTACCCTACCTCCACCGGTTTTATTGTCACTATTTATTAAAGACTCTGGAAATGTGTAAAGCTGCCTCTTTCTGCAAGGAAGGACCCCGCTGTGGGCTCGGCGAGACCGAAACCCCAGCCACGTGCGTGAAAAATCACTGCCCCTTCCAAGGGGCGAGATAGCCGAGACCTCCTCCCCTGGGCACATCAACCTGATTTATGCCCTGGGTAGGAAACTTTCCCAGCTTCTTTTTTTCCTAAAAAATTTTGAAAACAAAGCATCGGAGCACCTCAAGCCCTGGGAGCACCTCAAGCCCTGGGCCCGTGGCTCATCTTCCTTCGCACGGGGTGAAACGCAGCTGTTGCGTCGGGGCACCTCGCTTCAGCATGCGTCCCCCTTCATGGTCCCTTATTAGTGGGGTAAGGATTAATCTCACATTTTTTAAAATTTTCTTGCCCACAGGCAGTTTGCAACCTTACGGCTTCAACCTTTCCATCCCTCCAAAGTTGGGGTCTCCTTCTGGCTTCCCCCTGTATTTTCTCTTCCCGTATTTTTGCGTCTGGACTGGAAACGCCTTTTTTTTTCCTCCCTTTTTTCCTTTTTTTTTTTTCCCCTGCTTGCTCACAGCATCCTAATAGCTTGGTGTAGAGATTTGGGAAAAGCCAGGCGGTGATGTGGCGGCTTGGGCTGCCCTCTCTTGGTATTCCCGCATGTTGCACAGAGCAAAATCGCCAGCTGGAAAGAAATACGTGTTTCAAGACAGCATCTTCCCTGCCACGGCTGCCTCCCTCGCAACGCTTGATGAGAAGGGCTGCTTTAAAGCTCTTTCATCCTCTGCTTTCTTTACACGGTGGTCAGGTTCCTTGTTTTAAGGTCAGGGACCATATTGTGACTCGGTGATTCGGGCACATCTGTCTGCCAGCTTCCCTAATGAACCTTTTCAATCTCGCTTTTGGCCTTACAGTAGCTCCGAAACAGCCCTTGGGGGAGTAATTAAGGATTTTTTCACAACATTTGTGAATGTGACCTCCTGCTTCCCCCCGTGACGGTGGAAATCACTGCAGTGCACATGTGATAAGGCACGAAATCCCCCTGAGTCAGGAGGGCACGCTGCTCGATAGCGCTTGGCAAGTCCTGCGACTTCTTCTTGGCAGGCAGGCTGCTGAATCTCATCAGCGAGACGGAGAAAGGTTACAGCCGAAGGTTATAGACAATCTTCTTTTTTTTTTTTTTAAACATAAATTTGGATAATATTGATCTGGTTAACTTGCTTATCTGTAGCTTGCTGGTTTTTCACTCTGCAAGGTGCAGCACGTGATGCTAAACCCCGACCTGGCCCAGGAAAGGGCCGTTTCCCAGGTTTGGAGACCAGGGTCAGCTCGTCGGTGGTTTTCCCTGTAGTATCTCCAGTCTGTTGTGGCGTTTTTGCTCTGAGGGCTTGCAGAGAAGAGATTTGGGGCAGATGCTGCTTGCAGGGGACGTCTGGGTCGCTCCATGTGCTGCCGTGCCGGTAATAGGGTAGGCAATTGGGAAGCAGGATCTTTCCTTGGGCTCTGGAGCAAAACCAGCTGAGGGTTCAGCCAAAAAAAAAGCCTTTTTTTGCTGAAGCAATCTTGACTCACTCCACAGCCAAGCATGCTTCGGTTACTAGGGCTTGAACCTGCCGCTCCCCGCAGCGTGGGGGTATGGGTGCGCTGGGCGTTTGCAGCAGTGGTACCAGGGAAAAAAACCAAAACCCAAAGCCACGTCATCTTTCTGACCTGTTTTGTAAAATAGCCCTTTGGTTTCCAGGCACCCCTGTCTCCGAGGGACCAAAGGACACGCTGCTCTCTGCCCGGTGTTTGTCACACAGACCTGATAAAATAGCTCTTGATTGCTAATTTCTCTGCTGGGTTTTTCTCTGGGGCGCTTATCGGGATGGTAGATAAGACAATCTGAGACTGAGTGAGTGGGTATGTCAGATAGATAGGTAAAAAAATAAATACTGTGCCTTACAAGTTCCCTCACGCATCCATGAATTTGCTGTAGCAACAGCAAAGAAGCCTTCTCCCCTTCTCTAATTTTTTTACAAGGTAATGGTCTGTTCCTGATGGGAACAAAATCAGAAAGCTGGGGCCAAAAACATCGTCGTTTATGAAAATACCCATTAAATGGCTGCTCTCAGACTCCTGGCCCGCGGGGCCGGGCCCGGGGCTGAAGGTGATGGTTGGCAGAGGACTGCACTGCCGTTCACAGCCGGCTCCCAGCAGCCGGGCCACGCTCCCGTGCTTTGGATGGAGCAGCGGCTGCACATCACATCTCCGCTGCTGCAGGTTGCGCACCTGGCCCCGAGGAAAAGGACGCCCAGAGTCTCCTGAACACCATCCACGAGGCTGAAAAGCTGCGGGGATTTCTTAGCTCACACCTGAGGCTGAGCCGCGTGACCCTCTCGGGCCACTTGGGTTCAGGGAATTACCCGTTTTGCTGCGATTGCATCTGTGGGGATGAGGGTACTTGTGGTCTGTCGGTGCCGGTGACACCAGAACGTGGTGGGATCAAGCCCAGTTAGCCCAAAATCATGTCTGGAGGTGGAACATTGCTTTTCCTCCTGCAAATTGCTTCCAAAAGTCAGGCAGAGTAGCCCAATGCCCGCCCCATTCCTCACCAACCCAAACTGAATGTTGGCCCTAATCTGGACCTTTTTCCTGTGTTGTTTCCCAGCAGATGACCTCTCTGGGTAGACCAAGGAGGTGACCCTGCATCTCTTTACGGATCAGTGGAGTCACAAGCTGCGGGAGCCATCCCCGGCTCTCTGACCCCACCACCCCTGTGCTCAGCACCATCGCCCACCCCGGCGCTCCTGGGAGAGCTCCTCCTCTTCCAGCCTCAGCCTGCAACGGGGGGAAAGCTGCTTTGGGACCAATCCCAAAGATGCTCTGGAGGCCACGGTCAGCAACGCGTCCGGGATAACGCGGACAGCCCAAAGCTACTTTCCAAAATACCTTCATATTCACTGCCAATGTCCAACATTCGCTGCCGCCCTGTGAGGCACAATAGGAGCAAAACCCTCTGGTCTGCGGAAACTCCCCAAACCTGGTACTTGGGTCCTTGGCTGGGGCAAGGGAAGGGGTGGCGGGGGCTGCGCTGTGGCTGCCCGGCCCCCCCGACCCTAGGCGCTGCTGCCTTCTCCTGCCCACGGCCGGCCGGAGCAGGGAGGCTGGGGCAGGAGGGAGGGCCAGACCCGGCGCCAAAGGAGATGGCGTCACCTGGGAAAAGACACGCGAGGCACCTCTCGGGTGCTAAGAGAGAAAAAGAATAACCCTCTCTTGGTGGGTTGACCCTGGCTGGATGCCCAGTGCCCACCAAAGCGGCTCTGTCGCTCCCCTCCTCAGCTGGGCAGGGGAGAGAAAGTGTAACGAGAAGCTCATGGGTTGAGATAAGGACAGGGAGAGATCAGTCAGCAATTACCATCACAGGCAAAACAGACTCATCTCGGGGAAATTAGTTTAATTTATTACCAATTAAATCAGAGTAAGGTAATGAGAAAATAAAAACAAATCTTAAAACACCTCCCCCCCTCCCCTTTTTCCTGGGCTCAACTTCACCCCAGACTCATCTGCCTCCTCATGGGGAATGGCGGCTGTGGTCAGTTCATCACACCTGGTCTCTGCCGCTCCTTCCTCCTCAGGGCAGGACTCCTCATCCTCTGCCCTGCTCCAGCCTAGGGTCCCTCCCACGGGAGACAGTCCTCCATGGACTTCTCCAACGTGAGTCCTTCCCATGGGCTGCAGTTCTTCACGAGCTGCTCCAGCCTGGGTCCCCCCACGGGTGCCGTCCTTCAGGAACAGGCTGCTCCAGCCTGGGTCCCCCCACGGGTGCTGTCCTTCAGGAACAGGCTGCTCCAGCCTGGCCCCCGCAGGGTCCCAGGTCCTGCCAGCAAACCTGCTCCAGCCAGGGCTCCTCTCTCTCCCCACGGGGCCACAGGCCCTGCCAGGAGCCGGCCCCAGCGTGGGCTGCCCACGGGGTCACGGCCTCCTTCGGGCATCCCCCTGCTCCGGGTGCACGTGCAGATCTGCTCCCCCGTGGAGCTCCATGGCTGCAGGGGCACAGCCGGCCTCACCATGGGCTTCCCTGGGGGCTGCCGGGGAACCTCTGCTCCGGTGCCTGGAGCCCTCCTGCCCCTCCTGCTCTGGGCCGGGGGCTGCAGGGCTGCTCCTCTCACGTATTCTCACTCCTCTCCTCACTACAGTTCCACAGGTTGTTTTTTTTTTCCCTTCTTAACTCTGTTCCCCAGAGGTGCTGCCACCGTCACTGATGGGCTCGGCCTTGGCCAGCGGTGGGTCCATCTTGGAGCCGGCTGGCGTTGGCTCCATCGGACACAGGGAAGCTTCTGGCAGCCCCTCACAGAAGCCAACCCTGTAGGCCCCCGCTACCAAAACCTGGCCACGCAAACCCAGTACATCCTCTTTCTTCAACAGGTATTCTTTCTGCAGGTAAATGATGCTCCTTTCCCAAGCGTGAGCCCGAAGAACCTTACGGATAACGGCGAGTAGTGGGAACATCCAAGCAGGGTTGTGTAACCCAGGATGCTTTTCAGTTACAGGTCGGTCCTTTTGGCTGAGCACACCCAAAACTTGCAGGAAAACCATCCTTCAGCTGGACCTTTTCTTGCATGGAGATAGAGAAGTTGATTTCTTGGGCTGGCTGGAAGGCCTGCAGAAGGATAGCGGAGTTTCTTCAAGTCAAATCTTATGGGTTCATTAATCCCTGTATTTAAGCAGTGTAGCTGTCTGTAATGACTTTTTATTTATTTAGTAGTCTTTGAAGTACTCAGCATCAGGTTTCTTACTCTGCATCACCCTGCAGAGGGTTATCTTTTTCATATGGCTTTATAGTCACAATTATTGCTCGCCCAAATGCATGTGAACGCACGTGAAATGGATTAAAAACTGGCTTTTGTCTTGCCCAAAGAGTAATTCAATCACAGAATCACAGAATCACTAGGTTGGAAAGGACCTTTAAGATCATCAAGTCCAACCATTAATCCAGAACCACCATGTCCCCTAAACCATGTCCTGAAGCGCCACATCCACACGTTTTTTGAACACTTCCAGGGATGGCGACTCCACCACCTCCCTGGGCAGCCTGTTCCAATGCCTGACCACCCTCTCAGTGAAGAAATTTTTCCTAATATCCAATCTAAACCTCCCCTGGTGCAACTTGAGGCCATTTCCTCTTGTCCTATCACTAGTTACTTGGGAGAAGAGACCAACACCCTCATCGCCACAACCCCCTTTCAGGTAGTTGTAGAGAGCGATAAGGTCTCCCCTCAGCCTCCTCTTCTCCAGACTAAACAACCCCAGTTCCCTCAGCCGCTCCTCATAAGACTTGTGCTCCAGACCCCTCACCAGCTTCGTTGCCCTTCTCTGGACACGCTCCAGCACCTCAATGTCCTTCTTGTAGTGAGGGGCCCAAAACTGAACACAGGATTCAAGGTGCGGCCTCACCAGTGCCGAGTACAGGGGCACAATCACTTCCCTGCTCCTGCTGGCCACACTAGTGCTGATACAGGCCAGGACGCTGTTGGCCTTCTTGGCCACCTGGGCACACTGCCGGCTCATATTCAGCCGGCTGTCAACCAGCACCCCCAGGTCCCTTTCCGCCGGGCTGCTCTCCAGCCACTCCTCCCCAAGACTGTAGCATTGCATGGGGTTGTTGTGGCCAAAGTGCAGGACCCTGCACTTGGCCTTATTAAACCTCATACAGTTGGCCTCTGCCCATCGATCCAGCCTGTCCAGATCCCTCTGCAGAGCCCTCCTACCCTCCAGCAGATCAACACTCCCACCCAACTTGGTGTCATCTGCAAACTTACTGAGGGAGCACTCAATTCCCTCATCCAGATCATCTACAAAGATATTGAACAAGACCGGCCCCAGAACCGAGCCCTGGGGAACACCGCTTGTGACCGGCCGCCAGCTGGATTTAACGCCATTCACCACAACTCTCTGGGCTCGGCCATCCAGCCAGTTCCTCACCCAGCGAAGAGTAAACCCGTCTAAGCCACGAGCCGCCAGTTTCTCCAGGAGAATACTGTGGGAGACGCTGTCAAAGGCTTTACTAAAGTCCAGGTAGACAACGTCCACTGCCTTTCCCTCATCCACTAGGCGGGTCACCTGGTCATAGAAGGAGATCAGGTTGGTCAAGCAGGACCTGCCTTTCATGAACCCATGCTGGCTGGGCCTGATCCTTTGGCTGTTCTGCAGATGCCCTGTGAGCACTCTCAAAACCAACCGCTCCATAATCTTCCCTGGAACAGAGGTCAGGCTGACAGGCCTGTAGTTCCCAGGATCCTCCTTCCGGCCTTTCTTGTAGACGGGCGTCACATTGGCAAGCCTCCAGTCTTCTGGGACCTCCCCTGTTAACCAGGACTGCTGATAAACGATGGAGAGTGGCTTGGCAAGCTCCTCCGCCAGCTCTCTCAGTACTCTTGGGTGGATCCCATCAGGCCCCATAGACTTGTGGGTGTCCAGGTGGCTTAGCATGTCCTTGACTGCTTCCTCCTGGATTATGAGGAGTACATTGTGCTCTCCATCCCCGTCTTCCAGCTCAGGGGGCTGAATATCCTGTGGATACCTGGAGTGGCTATTAAAGACTGAGGCGAAGAAGGCATTAAGTACCTCAGCCTTGTCCTCGTCCTTGGAGACAATGTTCCCCGCCATATCCAGTAGGGGATGGAGATTCTCCTTGCCTCTCTTTTTGTTGTTAATATATTTGTAAAAACATTTTTTATTATCCTTTACGACTGTGGCCAGACTGAGCTCTAGCTGGGCTTTTGCCTTTCTAATTTTGTCCCTGCTTGACCTAACGAGATCCTTGTACTCTTCATGAGTTGCCTTCCCCTTCTTCCAGAGATGATAAACTCTCCTCTTTTCCCTGAGTCCCAGCAAAATCTCCCTCTTCAGCCAGGCCGGTCGCCTTCCCCGCCAGCTCTTCTTACGGCACATGGGGACCGCCTGCTCCTGCGCCTTTAAGATTTCCTTCTTGAAGACTGTCCAGCCTTCCTGGACCCCTTTGTCCTTCAGGACTGTCTCCCAAGGGACTCTCTCAACCAGTGACCTGAACAGGCCAAAGTCTGCCCTCCGGAAGTCCATGATAGCAGTTTTGCTGAGTCCTCTCCTTACTTCACTCACAACCGAGAATTCTATCATGTCGTGGTCGCTAAGCCCAAGACGGCCTCCGACCACCACATCTCTCACCAGTCCTTCTCTGTTTGTAAACAGCAGGTCCAGCAAGGCACCTCCCCTGGTGGGCTCACTCACCAGCTGCATCAGGAAGTTATCCTCCACACACTCCAGGAACCTCCTAGACTGTTTCCTCTCTGCCGTGTTATACTTCCAGCAGATGTCCGGTAGGTTGAAGTCCCCCACAAGAACAAGGGCCAGCGAATGCGAGACCTCCGCCAGTCGCTTATAGAATGTCTCATCTGTCTCTTCATCCTGGTTGGGTGGCCTGTAACAGACTCCCAGCAGGATGTCTGCCTCATTGGCCTTCCCCCTCATCCTTACCCACAAGCACTCTACTTGGTCTTCACAACCTTCAATTTCTATGCAATCAAAACACTCCCTAACATACAGAGCCACCCCACCGCCTCTCCTTCCCATTCTATCCCTTCGGAAGAGCTTATAGCCATCCATTGCAGCACTCCAGTCATGAGAAGCATCCCACCATGTTTCTGTGATGGCAACTACGTCATGGCTGTCGCGCTGCACAATGGCTTCCAGCTCCTCCTGTTTGGTGCCCATGCTGCGTGCATTGGTAACTCAAGTTCTGGGAACAGGAGGAATGCAAGACCCTCAAAGCAGTGTCTATGTGATCTCCTGAGGATCTTCCAAGGGATTTGGATGATTTCACCAGTGGTGACTTCATGTTTCCTCCCTGTTGTTGGTAAGGGATGCAGAGGGCAGGAGGTCTACGTGGCTGAATACAAGTAAAGGCAGCGTTTGGAGGTCACAACATTTGGGGTTGCCTCTGTCTTTTGGCAAGGTGCTGCTCAGTGCCAGGGTGGGGATCCTGGAGGGTGAGAAGGGCAGAGATGAAGGGTGCAGTGCATCCAAGGCTGATGGCCCATGTGCTCATGGGACCCAACCAAGGAACTTCATAATGACTATGCCAAAAATCAAGGCTTGATTTTATTTAGTTACCACAAGTTTACCTCTGTGCAGGTCATGATGCTCCTGATGGGAGCTCCTCAGCCTCCTGCCAGCCACTATGACCCCAGTTTGACGGTGAAGCTCATGCAACTGGGCATGGAACTGGTGTGTGGTCTGCAGGCTTTGTGTCAGGTAGGAGAAAAGCTTTTTTCCTTTTTTTTTCCTTTATCACTGGAAAATCCCCATATGCGCACATGTTTGGTGGTCACAGGGCATCCATCCACTGTCTCTATCACTTCTTTTGTAGCAGTTACCTCCTGGAAGGAAACCATTTTTTCCTGGTTTTTAGCCTTGCCCTCTGCTTTGGATCAGCCCAACATTAGAGATTTTCTCCAAAGATTGAAGAGCACATGCTTATGACCTGGGGATGAAGGCTCATTGCAAAGGCATGGTCAGCTGGAGACCCCTGTCCTCTGCAAGGACATGATCACACCGTGGTCTCCAGCACAGGAGACCTTTGAGAGGGGACAGCTGTGTTTGCAAAGAGCAGCCAGGGATCAAATTGGGAAACATTCTTCCCTGGTGCTCAATGGGGTCTGGACACAGCTCCCTGGTATCCTGTCCTCTCCCACCATGCCGGCAGATACCTGACTGAAGCCACTGCTATGTGCAAAGAGATTAGGTAATACCGGCTCTGTGTTTGGGGTCTGAGTGCTTCTTTCAATTTAGCTTAACTCGGTGAGGAATTGACTTAAACTAGATTGATATAAGCCACTCTTAAAAGATTTAAGCCCCATCGTAAGAGGATGTGCTCATGGTTTTACACTGTATTAACCCAGGCATTTGAATAACAGCTCCAGGCTAGGTCTATACTTGGTTTTTATACCAAATTATTGTGGTTCAGGCCTCCCTGATTTTTTAATTAAATCAGAGAAAAATACTAATGTGGATTCACTAGCATGGATGGGAAATTATCTTACAGTGTGTTAAATTTGGGAGTCATCTAGCTTTCCCAAAAGTGGGGACGAGGAGGGTTGCATGCTTGAAGGGAAGAAGGCTTGTAACCCAGGTAATGCTTAATGTGTTTTAATGAGCAGGGAGAACAGAGGAACCAAAATTTCAATAAAAAAAAAATTAAACCCTTTCACTTCTCCCTGTGGCCAGCAGCCTCTGAAAGGAGGGAGGACAGAGATGGCCCCATTTGCGGGACAAAGCCAGTGATTTTGGCTAACATGTTGGTTCTTATGACGTGTCCATTGCTATGCCAGCACCTTGCCCTGCTCACAGCTCCAGCTGACGGGAGATGTTGGTCCCGCGTCGGGCCGGACACTCGTGAAAGCAGAGCTCAGCTGCAAAACATCAAGTTTTGGCTAATCCCTCTCCTAGCACAACATATCCCTCCCACATATATGCCGCTGCTCTCTAATAGTATTAATAATTCTCCCTTTATTTCTCACTCAAACACTCTTGGAAGGATCATCCAATTTAAATCACAGCGTCTCTAGTTAGCATGTGTCACCACGAGAGGGCAATAAATCATCTAATTACAATGATGGAGCCGGTGTCTTTTCACAAAGCCACCCATGATGAACTTAAATGGATTTTAAACATTAATATAATAGGCATTTAGTAAAGAATGGGAAGGAAAAAGAACATTTTAAACAAGTCAGCAGGTTCCCCTGAATATATTTGGGATGTGGGGCTTGGATTGGCCACCAAAACCGTCCTGATGTGCAGTGAGACGCCGGAATTAAAACCAGGGAAGGGAGTCCTGCCTCTTTGAGATGCTAATTCAGGTAAAACCTCATTTTGAGGAGTGCAGACGTACTGACCCTAATGATTCAGAGCTATTTGGAGAGCTAATGGAGGATTACTAATTTCAAAGCATATCAATCTCACAAAAAGTGAAAGAAGATGGTTCCCTACTCAACTGTCCTGAGAGATATCTGGGGTCTAACCGGCCCTTTCCCAAGCCGGCCACTAGCTCCACGTGCCAAAGTGTTCTGCTACTTCCATCACTGGGGCTTGGCCCTATGAAAGCCAAGGAAAAGCCACTTTATCCCCCAGGCAGCTGCTGTCAGGAATGGGGATGGCAAGTCTTATGCTCTAACCCATGGCCCCTCTGACCTGCTGTAAAATCATCCTACTCTTTGCGTTTTCCCTCCTAGGATGATGCAGCACGGTCCTGGTGGGCATTTGTGGCTCCTGCTGGCAAGTCCCCAAATGAGGCGGTGGCATGAGCAGATGGTTCCCACCTCTTGTGGGATAGGTGCTTGAGGTGACCTTGGCCTGTTGCTGATCATGAGCTGCTGGAAGAGTGAGGATGGAGGATGGAAATTGTCCTTGAGTCACCCAATTCTGGTGAAATTTAGCCTTGACATTCATTGGTCTCTGATGGGAGTCCCACATCCTCAATGTCCTCATGTTCCCCGTCTTCCCAGCTCCTAAAAAAGATCTGCTTAGTGACAGAGTCAGGTTACAACTCATTACTTAGCTAGGATCCCAAGAGGAGACAAGTCTCCCTTTTATCCCCACTCATGGGGAAGTCCCAAATTCTGTCTTGGCCGTGTCTCAGTGATGCCCTGGGGCAATAGGTCATCTACCCATGGGGCAGGATCAAGGTTTGGGAGGTTCAAGAGGTTTGGGAGTTTTTAAGGGCTGCAATACAAGATATCTATGGTGTATTTGGGTCATTTAATCTGTTCCATTTGCCTTCTCGTGCTTGGTTGGAAGAGACAGCAAGTTGGTCTACCTGCCTGCTGTGGAGCTTGGAGACAGGGATAGATCAGAGCTTCTGTACAGGAATCCAAAATTACCCTGATGAACCGGGGTCAGAAATGAGCAAATATAAGTACTCAAGGCCCAGGGCTTCTGGGTACAGTTAGGAGGGAAAAATTAGACACACAAGTGTAAAATGGAGAAGAGATGGGGAAGCAGTGGCATTGTGGGCTGGGTTGTGAAAGCAGAGCAAATCACAGCCTAAGGCCAACGTGGTTGCCAATGTGGCAACCATCTGCCCCAACCATCTGTGGGGATTTATTATAAAGAGAGTCACATGTGAGCTCTGGTAGGGAGTTGTCCTGCCTCATGCGCCGCCCCTACCAAGCATGAGGGGGAGAACCATGTCCAGACTGGGGCTTCAAAACATTGTAAGCAACTTGGACAGAGTCCAGAGGGGAGGAACAGAAGTGATCCTGGGCCATGGCCGGTGAGGGAAGATGGGCTATGAGCCTCCCAGAGCAGGAATTGGCCCTCCTGTTCCGTGGGGAAAGGTCAAAGCAGTAGCCACTGCACTTGAGGCAAAACTGGTTTGAGCTGGAGGAGCAATGTCATAATGAAGGGAAGGTGTGGAACCTCCACCTTGGACCTTTCCAGGACAGGGAGCTCCTGGGGAGGGACAGTCATTCAGACCTTCCCCAGCACCGACTTCACGGCCACCAGGGGCAAAGCAAGGCTGACAGGAGCGTTATTAGCTCCATCCTGGTGCTGCATGTGCCTGAGCCCTGTTTCTTTGTATCCCTTCAAGAATAAGGCCAGTGATTAGCCTTAAACCAAAAGAAAAAGCAAGGAAGCCCATTGTCAATGAGACCTACAGCACGGCTGATGCTTCAATGGTATCAAGAAGAGAGATGCTGCAGGCAGGAGAAGGCTTCAGGACAGGACATATCTGCTGTAAGCACTTACTAGAAAGCAAAGGAAGCCCATGCTACAGGTTCTTTTGCAAAATAAGGGGCTGGAAAGAGCTGAGGTCACCTCTTTTTACAGCAAGTCCTAATGTAAGGTTTAATGAGATGGATGTTATGGGTTCATGTATAGATTTATCCTCCATGTGGCATCACACATGTTTGGGTCATCAAGGAGGGCACCTGGGTCCTCCTGGTAGAAGGTTTTCAGTGCCTTCCACTTGCATGAGCAATGGGATGGAGGAGGACAGTGCAGCGGTGTGGGTGCTGGACACACTGACAATTTGTTTGCAGCAGTCCTGGACTAATATTTCCCAGGCTTTCCCCCAGGTCGGCACCTGAAAGGCTGCGAGGGCGAGTGAGTTCAGTCCCAAATGGAGCATGAAACGGAGGAGGAGGACACAGAGCCACAGAGCCCTGCCAAGTTCCGAGCTGATTTTCATAACTAATAAAGATCCGGTATGAATATGAGATTGAAAAACCTCAAAGCTGATTAAATCTGTTTGATATTCGAGGGTTTCCTCCCCCTCCCTCCCCTTTGTTAAAGGACAGTCTCCTCCTTCAAAGTGAGTGATGGTCTAAAGTCGTAATGCTGATTATTGCTGAGATTCTCACACCAATGCGTCAGGGAGGTGGCGGGGCGGGGGGAGGAATAAAAATCCCTGTAGGGTAGTTTAAAGTCGGCGTGAGTAGTGTGTAATCTACCCAACAGGATTGATCCAGGTCAGGCATTAAAGGCTAAAATGGATTAAACAAAAGACATTCCCCTTGCAACAAGAAGGAAAAACTTCAAAGGTGGGATTTGTTCTTGTTATGACAAAGGAAGTGGATTTACCAAGTGCCTGGGGGCACACCCCTCTGCGGCTTTCAATTTGCTCGAGTTGCTATGAAGAAACAGGACAAAATGCGTGGGGGTTTTCGCCGCGCGCTTCGGCGCTGCCGGAGCCCTCCCCGGGGTAAGAACGTTGGGTTAAGAGGATCGGTTTGGCACTGCTTTTTCTTGTTTTGTTTTGTTTTGTTTTGTTCGCTCTTTAAGGGGAAAAAAAAGAAGAAGAAAAAAAAAGGGGGTGAAGCAACAAAAGGCAGGGAAAAAGGGAGGGTGTGTGGCACATCAGAGGGAAAGGTGATGGTTGAGGGTAGCAGGAATGAGTGGGACAAGTGCGGGCAGAGATGAGATGGGATGGGGAATGGGCCCTTCAAAGCAAAGAAAGACCATATTGTCCCAGCCAGTGGTGAATGGTGATGTGAGGGCTGAAAAAGGGGCTGATCCTGCCTTAAATGCCACATGTCCTTTTTTCCTCCTGCTCCTCACTGGTCACACCATGGCCAACATCGGTGCATATCGCCGGTCAGTGGAAATGCAGCTGTGGGCTAGCATGTCCCCAGTTCTGCGCCTACAGGGAGGAAAGGGGACCTTCAGGTAAACAAATCTCACCAGGTCTCCAGGTGAGCATTACAGCTGCTTGCTTTCATGAGAATTGCACCCTGCCGCGGAGGGATTATTGGTTTCTTCTTGTTCTTGAACCCACTCCAGAGCAAAGCTAATTCTCCTCCCTGGCTGAGAAAAAGGCACAGTGGCAGTAGGCATGGTGGCAGCAGGGCATCGTGGCAACAAGTCATGATGTAAGTGAGCCCTGCTGCCAACAACACCGCTCCCTCTATCTTCTCCAGGTCCCGCTACCACCTCAGAGGATGTGCTGTGACTCTGGCACCAAACGCCCATGTGACTCGCCAAGGAAGCCCATAACACCCCAAACTTTTCCCAGCACCCTGCTTCCACAAAGCCTAAAATGCACCTTTATGGCTGGTGCATCCAGGTCTGGAACATCTCAGGCTGGCCTGGCCTGAGCTCCTGGGCGATCCTGCAAAGGTGCTGTATGGTGGGAGCGTGGTGGCTCCCACGGTCTCTGATACCTCTAGTTGCTGACTTCCATCATTTTTAACTATTTCTTTAAGGGAACAAGTCCCTGGGTCTAATCTGTGTGATTACAGCTGCGTTAAGTTGTACGTCTCTGGGTGCCCGTGCATGTATACAAGTTTTCCACATTAAAGCCAGGCTAATTCTGTTAGGAAGCAGATCCTCGCTATGGTGCAGCACTGGGCCACTATATTTCTATCTAATTACCCAGGTAATGCAATTAGGCAATCGGGTCTAAGCTGACATCAAGAGGAGAGGTCCCCAGGTTTGCACAGTGACAGGCCTATGGCAATTAAATGTGACACACTCAATTATTGAAATGTGAAAGCATCTTTGGAAAATTCCATCTCCATCCATGAACGTTCTCTATATTAACTTACAGATCCGAGCTACAACTCATTTATTTGTGGACAGAGAAGAAGGACTTCTTATCTTTCAATGCCTGATGCCCATAATTAGGCTCATTATTGTACACAGGCCTTGGAAGCACATTGCAAAAGGCTGTCTGAACATGAGCTGCTTTTTACCAAGGGTCAAGCTGAGGAGGTGGGAGTGAGCTGACTTGTCTCTGCAGGGCCTTCTGCTTGGGCTCAGCGTCCTCCTGATGAGACCTTCCTGGACATACAGCAGGAGGGACCATCTCACCTCTAGCTGGGAAGGACATCGGAGGACTGGTTAGGACTAATAAATGGCAAATAAGGATGCTCACAATTACCACACAGCATCTTTCCCTTTTTTGCAGTACAGTTATTTTCACAGACCATGCCCAAACCCCTTTAAACACAAGTGTAAATAGTTCCTGCTGAGATCCCATCCCAGCAAGAGCCCCACTGGAAAACTGTCAGTAGAAGAGGGAGGTGGCAGAGGTCTGCAGAGCCTTGAGCAGTGGGAACGGCAGAGGAGGGTACAGTGTTTCATTTTGTCGCATAAAGCCAAGACTAGCAGGGTCCTCAGACAGGCTAGCGCATCATTTACAAGTAGCCAAAGGAAGCCCTTTCTCGCAGGACACATGATGAAGCTGTGGACCTCTTCACTGCAGGAGCCCATGCAGCTCCATAGGACCACCCTTGGCTGTAAGCAGTTGTGTGGCAGACCAGTGGAGGTGAGGAAAAGATGTGAAGGTACCACTGCATGCTTAACTTCTGACCCAGGCAGCAGCAACTGCAGCACGTGAGCGGGGCCACAGGGTGCGGTGGGCTTTGGGGCAGCATGGTGTGGCTGGTCCTGTCCTCCTCCGACACCGCTGCCTGGACAGCTGTCTTTGACTTATTGCACTTGTAGTTAATAATGTCTGTGCAAAGCTTTAAAGACAGTTCCATTTTATGGTAAATAATTTATTTTTATTTGAATGAGTTGTTGAGTGATTCCTTCTGCAATTTGTCAATCTCCATCGCTCTCATCCCTTTTTATCGTGTCCTGAGAGCACTTTGACATGCCCTCACATCCCCGAGCAGTTGGGAGGCTTTGCGGGGGTGTCAGCTCTATCCAGTGGCCGGCTGGATAGAGAGGGCCATGGAGTGGGTCTCTGTGCCGAGGCCTTCACTGCAAGATGGCCAACATAATGACCCAGGCTGACATCCAGAGATGGGCTGTCCCAGGTTGCCCCATACCTTAATTTCCACTCTCTAAAGCAGGGATGTTCCCACACAGTCCTTCTCCTTGTCTTCCTTAAGCAGAGGGGCAAGGATTCACACCCTACAGCCCATTAACATCCTCACATGCCCTCTTTCTGCAACACTTAATATTTTGGGATCTTTTTAGGGGTCTTAGTTTTATGCTAAGGTCCTGGAAGTGTTTTACATCTCATGGCATGGCAATGGGCATGTGGTCAACCACATCAGTCCCAAACGTGTTCCAGGTGGTGTCTCCTCATTCCCAGCTCACTTGATGCTTCGAAAATCTCCTCCACCTAAACCACACACTGGACCTCTTTCTTTGCTTTATCTCAGCACCCATTGGCACACCAGGGCCACAGCATGGCATCCCAGCGGATGTCCCTGAGGGCTGGTAACTCCTCCATCCTCCATTGCTCTCCCACCTCCTGCTCCTTCTTGGGTCGCTTTGAAATCCCAGTAGGTTTTGTTTGGGTTTTAGCAAGTCCCCTCTCGCCTTGATCTGTTTCTTTTTCGCCTTCCTATTTTCTCCTCCCTTGAAATGGGCTTATGCACCCCATGAACGTGGTATGCTTTGGAAAAGATAAGCCTGAGTTCGCCGGCTCCACGGGTGAGCTTTCTGCGCCGGGTTCAGCAAGGAGGCCTTGCACATGGGGAAAACATTTGCCTGATTATGACCTACCCCTGCCGAAGCTCTTGTTTGCACCTGGTATTCAGTGCAGTCAACTTTAAAAAGGGGGAAAAAATATAAAAATCAAGCTAAGCAAAGGAGGCATGGAGTTCATATGACATGGGACAGTGAGGGAAGCACAGTGGTGGTGGTAGTGCTAAAAGAGCAGTAAAACAGGAATGCTGCGCACCACAGGGCAGAAGGTCTGGAGCTAATTCCCCATGGCAGGAATACACCGTCTGTAGAAACCCATTTTGGGCTGCTTTTACAGGAACTGAGGTGGTAAAACTACATTCGCTAGCAAATAATTTAAATATTGCCAGTCACGTCACATTGTGGTTGTTTGGAAATAATTATATCCATATCACAGACAGTAAATAATAGATGTGCTTTCACTAACATTTTATTCATGTTCTGTTTTAATATGGCAAACTTAGAAGTAATTTAATCTCCCAGTAAATTGAACTGGTAGGGGGTTCTTCACACAGAAGATTGCAAGTTATTAATTCCAGGCAGTCTTCATCTTGTACAATTAGTCACTGTTTGCAGCTGGAAATGTTTTATTAATTTTCCATAGCAGTTGATTTTCCACAGTTTTCTCAGTTTAAATTAAGCAGTAAGAGCCGCTGTTTCTTCTTAAATAAATTTCCTTTCCACAAAAATACATGCCTCTGGCTATGTCAATTTTCCCGTTTGATTAAAGTGCCAGCAGGCAATTAATAACTTAATGCATTTTAAAGTACTTTTGGAAAAGTAATTTGAATAGCCAAACTTGTATATTTGAATTGATTGTTGCAGAAGATTTAACACACGTTCTTAAATCACAGAACCTTGTAAAGGACAAATGAAGAGTTGCAGAAGAAGTAGGCACCATCCAACACTGTCTCCTAAATACAGAGGGATCCTCTAAGGGTCATCCTCTTCTGGGAGTCCCAAGTCCTGGAGAAGGCTTCAGCCTCAGTTCGTCTGGAGTCCAGGGGCAGGATTGCAAGAGAAAGGACTTGCTGCGTTGGCTGGACTCTCTGGAGGTGAGGTCCTTGGGAAGCCCTGAGGAAGTGAATTGCTCTGGTGAATACTGCCACATTCACTGCATGGGCTGTGACACTCCCAGTCCCAGCACAGGCT
This sequence comes from Phaethon aethereus, assembly GCF_964289735.1. Lineage (NCBI taxonomy): Eukaryota > Metazoa > Chordata > Aves > Phaethontiformes > Phaethontidae > Phaethon > Phaethon aethereus. The sequence continues at coordinate 5,534,925 of NC_138579.1, forward strand.
CCCACCACCACCAGACACCCACTATCAGGTGGGTCCCAGAGGGTGCTTATGGTGATTCAGACCTAACTTCATTGCTTGTGCCCATGTTCATCCCCATGCCCACACCCATGCCCATGCTCATGCTCGTATCCGTACCCATTCTCATGTCTATCCATGGTCAGTGCAGCATAGAAGCAGGGCTCAGCAGGACCAGCTCAGCATGACCACCTCCTGTGAATCCAATCCTTCCCTTGCACAGAAACCAAAACTAAGGTTAGCAGGCACCTCAGAAGACCACCTAATCCATGCCTGGCCCTCAGGGATGTCATCGTTCTCTAAACCAAACAGATGTTTGTCTAAGTGTCTCATAAAGACTTTCTATGAGACCCCACCACCTCCCCCGGCCATCTAGTCAGGCTTTGCTGTCCTTAATAATTAACTCTGCCACAGCCATACCTTCCTTTGGGTGCGTCTCCCCATGAAGCTTGTGAGCAGCTCAAGGCAGCATGGTCGTGTGTGCCGAGGTCATTACAGACGGGCGAGCAGAGTGTTTCGCCCCTCACACCTGACACCGTGATCCAGCAAAGCACTTAAGCGCCCTCATAAATATAACCAGATAAACAGCCCCTTTGAGTCGATGGCATTATTCTTCTGCTTGCCTTAAAGCATGCGCTTAAGGACTTTGTTGGATTGGATTTGAAATGCTTTAGCCTTCACCTTTATCTGTCTTAAAATCAATCTTGGAATAGGACTTGGACTATTCATTTGTTTTTTCTTTTAAGGCATCAGCAATTCTATCACATTTCTTCCTTTTGCAGAAGTTAACGCACGTCCTCGCACCGCCCAGCTGCGAGGGGCTGTGGGCATCACAAAAGATAACCATGAATTTCATCTGATGCATCCATGATCTGGAAAGAGATTATTTTTCTTGATGCTGAGCTGACTTTTCTGACCATCTCAATGTAAACTTGGAGTCAAGTGTGGGGTCGCAGGAGGGAAAAGGAGGGGTGATTCATGTTGTGGCTATCAGCGTTTCACACATCTGAGAGCGTGGCGTGCCCCAGCTGAGAACTTCAATTCACTTAGTGCAAGATGAAATGGCAGCTGCGTTGGATTGATAAAACAATAATAATCATGATGAAATAATACGATTAATGCCAGCTATTGCTGTTTAACCAAAAGGTCACTTTGACAGATGTAACTTTTATCAGGAAGCATCAAAATATCAGCTATGTTTTTGATTTTTTGAGAGGGCACTAAGAAGACAAAAAGTGGGTTGTTGAACATGCCAGGACTTTTCTGGGCTCTGGTATTTGGCTGGAAGCAGCTCCCAGTCTGCAAATGGCAGGTCCTCTGCTCCGGGGACATCATGGCCATGGCTCCACTGTGACCAGCACCAGGCTCTGCTGCCCCAGCTAAGAAACTCACCCACAAACCACATCCCTTTGGCTGAACTCTTAGGGTTTTTATTTTTCTCTCAGCTCCTGAAACTGTGGACAAGTTTCTGATTTCTGCACCAGAAAACACTTTCCTGCCTTGTCTTAAAAATCCTTGAAAATCATTGCTTCGGCTCCCACCCGCCCTCGGTGGGTCCCTGTGCGCAGCCTCAGGTCTCCAGGGACTGCACAAGTTATGCCAGCACGGACTGCTCTGCCTTTCCTCCCTGGACCAGCTCAGTGCCCATCCTAAGGATGATGGGGTAAACTATATACACATGAAAAAATGGTCATTTAGCTCTGCTCCCTGCCCAGGGTTGTGCCAGAAGGAGAAAGTTGATTGGGAAGACTGAGTCTTTAACTGTGTGTCTGGCTTTGCTGGATCTCCACCTCTCTGCTCTCCCACTGGAGCCTCTTCTTGCCCTCCACCGCGACCTTGGATTCGTCTAGCAGGTCTCACGTCCATCCCAGAGGAGGGACCCTGCTTCATCCAGATGCCGGGGGACTCTGTCTGGGCTCTCCATCCTTCCTCGCTGCCCCATGGGCTGTGCTTTTTCCCTCCTCTGAAGGTCAGAGTGGTGTCCTTGAAAGTGCCATGAATGTGTGTCCTCACCATCATGGGTACCATGTCCAGGGATGTCACCGTTGGCTTCCCCACATCATGACGTCTTGCACCCAGAGACGCTCCGTCAGCCTCGGGCTCCACATTTCAGAAGGTCCCAGGGTCCCCTGGCATCCCAAGGCCAGAGTTGGTGGCCTCCCCGCTCCTGCCTGCTCAAGCCGCTGCCTCCCTGCCGCTGCGGGTTGTTTCTAGCTTGCTGGATGTGCACCTGCAAGCAGAGCCCAGTTAAAAACAGCACACCCCAGTTCAAGGAGGGGAGCAGCGGAATGGCTTTATTTTTCGTTTTGCAAGCGAGAGGTGCTTTCCAGCGAAGCCAAAAGCGGGTCTCCTCTCGGCTTTGGCAGCTGAAGTGCGGGACTGCGCTATCTGCAGCCGAGAAGCTGCTCTCCCACCGCTCCCGGATCAAATGCAAACAAGAGCCGTGGGAGGCCAGCCCGTCTCTAACCGCGCGAATCAGTCTGAAGGAAAGAGACAAAATCCCCAGATCTCAAAATAATGAAAACAAAGATATTCAAGTAATAAAATCTGTGAGAAGCACAAAGACAATATAACTCAGATCTCAGCTGGCTCAAAGAAAGTGTCCATTAACAAGGGATTAGCAGGAGGGAAGTACACAACCAGTCAATAGGAAGTGAAAACACGCTGCACAGTCGCCTAATATCACAGCCCAGCGCAGGGTTAGAATGAAAGCTGTGTTGGGCGCGCTAGTATAAGAGCTACTCCAGAAAACTATCAAATGAAAAAACAAGCGCTGCAAAGCCTGCCTTTGCTGTGGCGTCTAGTTTTTAAGAAACCTTGAAGACTTGTAGCTCTCAGCCAAAGAAAAAGCATCTCGTTCTTTCACTGTGCACACTCATATGCATCCCTCGTGTGCTGCACTTTGCCATAACATCTCAGACATGGAGATTTTTTTCTCATCTCAGGGTTGTGTAGCTCCTTGTACAGCCAGGTCTGGTCTGGACTTGGACCTTTCAGATGCCCCGGTAACACAAACTGGAATAAAAAAGGAGTGAGATTGATTATGTTCTCCCCACTGCTGTTTTACAGCTAGTCTGAACAGGTCCAAAACTGTTCTTTTCTTAAATTTCATTGAAATCAGTTATTCTTTGAAAGGCACTGATGGATTCTGGAGTATTTCTTAAAAAGCAGGGCAGGAGAAAGTGCTGTGTAATTAAATATGCAGAGAGTGTAGCATGTGTGGGTGATACATTTATTTGGAGTAATACACACACTTGCACTTCCATTGTTATTTAGAGATTAAACTGGTGCGGCTCCTTAGTGCTCACGTCTGCCCAAAGCCCCTGTGGACTGCAGCAGGCGTTGGGGTCCCACCTGAAGCCATGAGGCATCAAACCTCATCCCAAAAGCCATGGGTGACCCTACTCTTAAATGGCTTTTCACAAGCCAAGCCTTATTTTAGTAACTCAATGTTTTAAACTGGTCTGTGTTAAAAGGATGGGGGGGCTCTCCCAACACCCAGCCACAGTGATTCACAGCCCCTCGGTGAGGGCTTAGCTCAGCTGCATCGGAAACGGGGCCAGGTTCTAAACAGGGGCTTAATCTGAGTTAAAATTAAATGGGCTTAATCTGGACTTAATCTGAAATAATACCTCCGGTGTTTTGCATGTATCGGCTCTGCCTCAGAGGGTCGGTGGTACCAGCCGCTGTCCTTCACGAGCCCTGGGCAGTGCTGCGAGGCAAGTGCCTCCTGCGAACACCTCTAGGTCTCTGTGGTCACCAGCAATAGTAGGTGATCTTGCTCTCAGCACGGCCATGAGCTGTAGACTGGAGACCTCTGAGTACAATATATAGAAATTTGTGAATTTGCAAATTTGTGAGCGCCCAGGCTCCCAGGCCTGACCACCTCTATGTTACTTCCCAGCGGAGTCAGTGAAAGTCCTAGACCAGCGCAGATGCAGTGGTAGGTAGCACGCACATGGTTGTGGGTCCAGCACGCAGACCTGTGCTGGACACGGCACACGCTGACTGTCAGGGTCACCCTCCAGGTACCTGTTGCTGTGAAAGGTAAATGCAGCCAGGGGCAAAGGCTGTGGTCTAGCAGGATGTGCTGGATGCAGGTGAAACCCTCTGCCAGAGTCTGGAAGAAAAGAAAAACGTGTTTGGTACCACAAGAAGAGTAGAAAGGATGTCTGAGGGTGACAGACCTCGGTGGCATGGTCACACCGGTGACCCAAGGTAAACAAGGACCCTGGTGATGCTCAGACAGGCACTGGGATCAGATACATGGACTTGAAATATGAGTAGTAAAAGTAGCAAAAGGATGTTTCAGGAGCAGATGAGGGGCTCTCCCACCACGCAAGTCCACGTGAAGCCCTGGTCAGCGCTTCCCTTGACAAGCACAAAGGGATGTCTCCACCAAGGATTAAGCAAAGAAAGGAGAAAGGGACAGGCAGGACACGGCAGCTGGCTGCGGAGCACACTCGTTCCTCCATGCCTCTGGGGACGGGATGAGGCAGAGGGCAAGACGTGGGAAGTGAGCAGATAGATGCAAATCCTGGTGCTCGCTCTGACTCCGAGTATGGGAGCTGCCATTTGCTTAGAGACAGAGGAGTTGTGCTAAGCTTATCTAATATGTCTCACCCATCACGGCTCAAACCTGCTCTTAGAATGTGCCACTTCGCAATCCACCGCCAGGCCAATGGCCCAAAGCCACTGAAATCAAAAGGAAAGCTTTTAGCTGACTTACTGCTGCCTTTGGATGCAGCCTGGGGGCGAAAGCAATGTGTAGTTGAGCCCACATCCACCCAAACACCATCTCAGCACCCATTAGAGGCATCAGCAGGTCCTGTTAAAGACCTTTTCCAGCTCTTCACGTATCCACCGGTGAGGGTAGGTGGTGTACCCAAAGTCGTGTACCCAGCACCAGAAGATCAGGGCACCTCCAGGTCTGAGTTATGCTTTGTTTCTGCTAGCTGGGTTTGCAAATGGAAAACAAATGTGGTTCCCATGACGTGCGTCCTAAATCCTGCTCTGACCTGACAGATTTAGGTAAGCGTTGGTCTGAGCGGCATCGTGCTTCTCTGACAACAACTCCTGTGTTCGGAGGGAAGTTATACGGCTTTGCTTTCCTTTTTGCCTGGTGTTTGGCGTGCAAATGCCCGCTCCCTATAAAATAATGTATATTGTCTTGAGGATTTATGTATCAACAGCTGCAATTTATGAGATTCTGCAAGCTCTGCTGGTAGCTTTGTATACTGGAGGTTTCATTTTAGTGTCATCAGCCACAGATTATGACTGCAAGGGGTGCTTGTCTTTAATCTCATTTTTGAAGGAATTAATGTTATTAGTTTTGATGAATTAATGGTATTTAGGTGTGCAAGGTTAGCATGAATTAATGCCCACCTATTTCTGTTGTGTGGCTGACTACTGTAAAAGGACTCTGGTAAGCAATCTGTACATAGTCTCTTTTTTCTTCCTCTTCATTCTTTTGTAATGCTCTTTCAGGAGCTTAAAAATAATGTTTGGGATTTTTTTTCTTTCTGTTTAAGTAAAAAGAAATATTGAAGATTTTCCCCTGCGTGGAGCTGACATTAACTTAGCCACTGCTGAGTCACAGAAGGCTAACATGCATTTGGGAGCCCAACCAAAAGGCTCTGCTTTATGGATGCTGCAGGTGTAAGAATAATTCGTGGCACAGCTCAGCTTTCTGAGGAGGTCTCGCATTGCTGAGAATTACAGCTTTAGTGGCTGATGGACAACCACAAAGCAAGAGAGGAGTTGCAGGGCCTCTACCACCAACTGCCACCTCCAAAGTGGATCACAGGGTTATGGGGCCACGTGGGACCTGCTGCCACGCGGAGCCAGGCACCGTAAACCCCTTTATTAGCTGCTCACCTTCTGCTTAAACCACCTTGTTTTCCTCCCAGTGCCCTGATCAGAATCAGCCAGCCCTGACAATTATAAAACCTCACTTCTCCAGGCTGATTCATGATCAGTTGAACGTGGCATGTTTGGGGTCCACGCTGTCCATAAGATCAAGAACACCTAATGTTTACCCAGGTTTAGAGGCAATAGTAGACCCCTGACATTTTTTTTCGTGGTCTGTGTGAGTCCAGCTCTTTTCATCTCTTCTCACAAGAAAGATCTCCAAACCTGCTGCTGCTCCCCATGCCTTGTGCTCTTGGAGTGGGCTATGCATGCACTTGAAGTCCCCCGTGAGCGAAAGGGTGCTCCAGGAGGATGTGCACTGGCTAAAAGGGAAGAACATACATCTTGTAGTGCCACCACCACCGTTCCCTCAATACCCACCTCTGCACCCAGTGAAGGATACCCATGAGAAATCCAAGGATGTTGTGTTTGCTGTAGGATGAGGCTGAACATGGACAGATGGTCCTTTTGAAGTGTGGGGTGGATTCATCTTGGTCATCTCAAGCTGGCCTGGCTTCCCCATGACACTGGTGAGGAAAGATGGGCTCTTCGAGGAGATGACACATCTCAGCTACCTTAAGTCCCGCTCAGAACAGCAAGAGATGCTCTCCAGTGGTCTTTCTCTCTTCCCAGGAGAGGAAATCTGTACATCTAACAAAAACCAGGACCTCTAATTCTCATATAGCTCCAACTACGCAACTTCTATCTTGTATGTCTGCCTGGATGGAGACAGCAGAGAGCCTGGCAAAGGCTGACACCAGCAACTGATTTAATACTCGTGAACAGCTCCTTGGATAGCTAAGTGTGCTTCTTCCACTTGTTTGAGATGATCCTCTAGATTAACATCACTTTTGTGGTGGAGGAAAAAAATTCAGCACAAATATTGCATACTTCACGTCCAAATGGTTGTTACAGGTCACGTTTTGAATTTCTGTGCGTGGGCTGAGAAGGCTTAACTTTGAAATGGGCGAACAATCTGATGAAGGTCTTTTTTGCCACTCCAGCCTCAGGATCCTTCAAAAGTAAGGCCAGATGGATATGTCTGCCTCTTTCTCTGCCCATCCTGCAGAGAGCTTGGCATTTGCATTTTACAAGGTTACTGTGGAAAGATTAGACTGGCCTAGTAAGTCTGACCTCTTAGAAGGTGGTTCAGCACAGAGGTTTCTGATACCAGCTTTGTACTTGCGAGTACAAACATCCTTTTCTGAAAACAGGCAGCAATATTCACTTCCAGTTCTTTAGGAATCATTCTACCAGCAAAATTGTTTTCTAGAATAAAATACGTACAAAACTGAGTTCTGAATAGATGTGCTATGAACACCATGACCAGATATTTGACAGTATTTTAACCACGGTATATACAAAAATACTCCTCAGTGCTCCAGCCTTGCATTTGTTCTAAGTTCAGTGCCTTACACAAGGTAAAGCAGGCGTCTACTGCAGCTCCCATCGAAATTAAGCTGAGTAACTGATTTAGCCCTTGTGGCCACCAGCAATGTTCCTGCGACAGGACCAAGGGTAGCTGGTGAACAACCCCAACAGCCTGTGCGTGTAGCTGCTCTAAGTATTGACACCCCAGGGGAGGTGAAGGTGCTGCACAGAGCGAAGGGGGAAGCAGGTGGGCTGATAGATGGTAACAGCAGTAGGTCAGGTTTCTTGGTGAGCTCTAAGGCCATAAGGTTTTATTTGTAGTGTCTCCAACCCTCCAAGTTAAAAAAAACTTTTGAGATAGGTTTCACCACTCTCCAAACACAAGATTAGCTTCAGAGTCACACGCTTTTTTATTTTTAACTTGTCTTCACTTGTCTCAGTTTTTGGAATATGTTTACATCAAGTTGTTGTCAACAAACCTGGGGACAAAACACTGATCATTAAAAACCCTGCGACTCCTCTGCCTTCCCTTGGTCCCATCAGCTGGGGAGTTGCCCAGTCACAAGATGCTTGATAAGACCTAAGAGCTGTCAGCGTTATCTGGGTGGAGGGAGCTTTTCATTGAGGATTTTGTTTCTTTCCTAATGAGGAGTCTCCAGGAACAGCACAGGTCTGTACTGCTGGAGGGATCCAGGTTTTCTTGTGCTTGCCTGTTACGAAATGGCATGTTGTCTGGTGACAACTACAGAGCCTTACAGAGCCTTACCCAAAACTGGGTTTGCTACAGTGTGCTCGCTGAAAAAAAGAACACAAAATATCTGAAACCCTTTACTAGGGAAGCACCCTTATTATGCGATATGCTTCTTTCTCCATATAGGTATATTTAGGAATAACTAAAAGTCTGTGTAAAACTGCCTTGAGCTGTTCTTTAAGTTAATTATCACTTCTTTTGGTACTATGAATGGTTGTTCAATGACACTGTCAGGGAGTGGAATGAACCAAATTACTTTAATTATGGAGTAATTGCACAGAGTGATGGTAATTAAATCTTGATCAGTTTAAGTGAGTGAATTAATTGCTCCAACTTGGAATGCACACCGCAGCAAGAGAAGTTGTTTTGTAGTTTAATTAACACCAACTACTAAATTCTTATCATATCTAAAATGCAGACAATTAATGAGTTTGATTCTACTCTCACCTTAATAGGAACTAGGACAGAATGCATGCTGGGAAAGGTAGCCGTGGTAGCAAAATGACAGAAAACTTAATATTCCTGTCAGTTGTGGAGATATATTAGTTATACTCTCTGCTTTGCCTTCAGTGAAATGTGCAAATAGAAATATTTCCATATAATTAGCTTCTGGCCCCATTTTGTTTCAGTACTCACTGATCTGCTAAACAGGAGGCATTGCCAAATTTGTTAATGTTTTAAACTTCAGCTGCCTGATTTTTAGCCTCTTTCCCTTGTATTGTCCGGCGTGCTGCTCCCACGCTTGATAAACGAGCCATCTCCTTCCCTACGCCATGTGCAAACGAGTTGCCATAATTTAGTTGTGTAACGGTCCAGACCACAGACCACTCCTTAATGCAATGTCCACCTTCTGCCCAACCTGACAGTCTTCCAAAATTGTCTCCTCTCATGGATGGTGCCTTTGCTTCTCTTCTTTTCACTCCTACCATGATAAGGGCAGACGGGGAAGACCTCCCAAGCAGGAAAGATAGGTTAGAGTGTTGCGTTATGAAAGCTGGTAGGATCTAGGTGTCTGCTGGAGGAAGCCATGGTCACGGAAGGAAAGTGACGTGGTGAGGGCACTCCTCAAGGACCACAAATGAAGGGTGAATTGACTGTGGGGACAACGCAGTGGTTGAGGCCACTGCCACATTCCTGGGAGGTACAGTGCAGCCACAGGGCTGCTTCTGTGGTAGGTCCCAGTGGTGCCACCTCAGAGACGTCCAGGATGGTGAATGTACTGTCCAGAAAGCCCAATGCAAGTCTTGCCTCCTAAATACCAGCCACAGGGATGGCAGTGACATAACCATCACCCCTGTTTAAAGGACCTGGTCCTGACACGCTACTGATCCATGGGACAAGGTGTTAACACGACTGCTCCTGCACAAGGACATTCAGACCCTGCTGGGTGAGTACAAGGCTTACATGGTTCCTGACTCTCCTTTTATAAGGAGGCCAAAACAAAGACATATTATCTTACACCCACCTCCTTGCACAGGCCATGGGGTCTCCCTGCCCTCAACAGAAGGATATCCCTTCCTCCCCATCCCTCTCAGCCATTTGTGGCTCAGTTTGTCCTGTGCCACTACCATGGCCTCCTGTAGGTCATTCATCAGTCATGGTTTCCATCAGGCTACTCTGATTCACGTTTTAGCCAAGTATTTACAGCATTATACACATTAATCGATGCAACAGCCAGGAAGCCAAACCAAACCAGAGGCAAGCAAAGAAAGGCTAAACAAACTAAATGAGGAATTCAAGAGCTGGTCCTTGAGTAAGATGGTAATAGTATTTCAACGCACTTACCTACATTGCAAAGAAACATATTTTAATCAGTACCTCTCTATGGCCTGTAAATTAAAACGATGTGGACTGAAGGGCTCAAACATGGCCAAGCTGTTGCTGATCTTCCCAGAAGGGCCAAGTGCTGAGTTTCCCTTCTGCACACCCACTCCTGTGCCCTTGGCTGCCCAGGAGCCAGGCATGGTTTTATCAATCATTATTTAACCCCACACTTTCCCTTCCAATGGGCAATATGTTCCCTTGGGGCACCTCACCACCAGCCTAGCCCGACTCTGCCTGCCTAGGGATGGGACGCCCTGTTGCGAGGATGACAAGTCCCACCATGTCCCTGCTTCATGCCTTTGCTGTGAAGCTCTGGCTGAAATAAATATGAGACATATAGCTGTTGTCTGCCCTTATCCTGCTCTCCACCATTTGGGCTGTGTAGGAATAGGGGAGATCTTGCTGAAGGATCAGGGGGACACAGAGGTTGTGAAGCTGTCTCTGATTCCAGGAATCCCAAAAGAGAGGCAAGCTGAAAATGAAACCCACGGTTGCTTGCCACGCTGATGATGCTGCTTAAGAGGCACTTAAATGTAACGAAGGGAGTTTCCAGCAGATGATGTGACTACAGGTTCGGAGCAGTAAATTTTAGCTTATGTCATGGAGGAGATAAGAGGAGGAGGAAGTCCCTGGAACAACACCAAATGAGGCACTTGCCTTAAAGGTGCTTTTGAATGGTAAAATACCTGTTAGGAACACCTGCCTGAGCCACATACATACACACATACACACACACAGACAGCTACATCTTTCACTAACCGCAGGATGAGGTGCTAATTTACTCCGCAGAGACGCTGGTGGAGGTGTGATGCTGAGCTGGAGCTGCCATCTCTGAGTTCATACCCATCACCATCTCACCAGAGCACTGCTGATGGTTACCGACTGATGTCTCAGAGGGGAGCGGCCACAGCAGGAATGCCATTGCTTCAGTGGCACCAAGGTTCGAGAGGGTTTCAAGTATTTAACTGGAAATTGCGCCCATGAAGTCTCTGAATTTGGCCAAATGTGGTAAATTTTCAAATACAGAAAAGCACACACTGGTGTGACCAGTGACATTGCCCAGCTGGCAATGCCAGACCAGCCACTGCCACTTCGTGAGCTCTGATTTCTGTTTCCTCTTTAATTGTGCTAAGAGCCATCACCGTCACTGATCTGCTATTGCCAAAACTTTGCTCTGCCCAAGGTGAGCTCTTGCTCAAATTTTCCACATCTCATTCTGACCTTGGTCACGTTCTCCCACTCCTTCCACATCCCCACTCAGCTGCATGTCTTGGACACAAGCACAGCTACAAGACCTAATTCCCTGATGAGTGATATCTCCTCTGATTTGAATTGCCATCAGCTCATGGCATAACACCATCTTTCTGAAACGAAAGAAAGAATCTGCCAAATTAGAGGTATTTCTCCATCCATTTGTAAGATTTCATGGAGTTTATTCAAATTCACGGCTCCTGTGGCTGCCATGACAAAATCATAGCCTTATAGATGGCCAAAGAGTTCCCATTTGTAGGGATTTTTGATCCCCTGAGGCGTGCTCAGCTTCTGCTAAGGACACAAGCCACATAAGGGGTTTAGTTAGCAGCTCCCTCCTGCTCTGTGCCATCAAACTCACAAAACAATTTTGCTTTACCAAAATAACATGGCCAAGCAATGGCTGAGGATCACTATCCAGCATCCCAGCTTTTTCTTCTTTTTTTTCCTTCCTTCTTTAGTGACGTTGCTCATGAAGCGGTGCATGATGTTTGGCAGGGTTAACAGTCATGTCCTGAGGACATCTGAAGGTAAAAGCATTTTTTCTGAAAATTGCACCTCTTCAGTGAAAGGTCCTGCTGTTTGATTTTGGTGGTACTAGACTAGTTGGTCAAAGGACTTGTAGCAGCCCCAGGCTGGTGGGTTGAAAGCAGCATCAGCAACTTATTTCCATACTGGCAAGTGTTGCCTAAATTTTATGACAGGGTGGGAAATGTCAAATCACTTTGTTCCACATTTCCCTGGAATTGTATGAAAGCCAAAATTTTGGATTTTATTCTTGTCTATCTGTCCCTTCCTCCAATAGTCTGCACTGCTATTTCTTCTCTAGGCTCTATGCAGCGTATTTAAGCCCTGAACGAAGCTGGCTGTGCCAGCCTGGGTGGACCTTCATCCCCTTTGCTGCAACCATACAGCTTCTGGCCCCATCCCCATACATGGGGAGCCACCTCCCTGTGCTTTTGCCTGATGCTGTGTAGGGATGGGACAGCAGGATCCTAAATAAGAGAGAGCCAGAGCGACCTCCCGAATCCCCCAAGTCCCAGCACAGCTTGCAGCTACACGAGCAAACACTTTGCCTACCCTTACCAGTCACCACCTTCATTTTGGCAATGGAGAAGATGCCACATAGTCCCCATGCTGCCAGTATCCCTGCACTGCAGTCGGGGAGTCAGGGACCTCCGCCACGCACCGGCTACCTTTGGGCACCTGACTGAAAGACCAGTTGCAACGTGTGCCACTGGAAAGACAGAGAAAGAGAGAAATAGCTTGTCTCCATTAGAGGGAGGGTCTGGACCCACTTGGACCTGAATTCCTCCCAGGTGCCCATCCCTGTTGCTTTGCTGTGGGTGGCCCCAGCCATGCAATGCCCTCCTTAGGCCCCCCGCCTGGCTCTCGGAGGGCGTCAGCCCTCTCCAATGACATCGAGATAAGTGTGACCGTGACTTGTGCAAAGACCTGAACGCACGCCTTCCCCGGCGTCGCAGCCATGCAGCCCTCCCCCAGGACCCTTGCTATAAGGAACAGCACATAAATTCTGCTAATCCCATGCAGCTGTAGAGAGCTTTTCTTTCATTTGCTGAATGTATGAAATCCATATGTCATCAATCTCTTCCTGGTGGCTGGAGCCTGTTTACGAAGCTTAAATCTCTGGCATGTGGCTGGGAGCAACAGGGGCCAAGTCCCGGCGCCTGCCAGAGCAAGCTTCCACCTCCTGCTTCCCCTGCTGCCCTCTCGTCTCCCTCCCTTGGCAGCCGGCACCCCCCGCAGCGACTCTTTTTGTTCCATTTTAGGGGAACCAAACGGTTCCTGTTTTAAACAGGGTGGTGGTGGAGCAGCCCAGAAGATGTGCTGTTGGAGCAGGGAGGAGGCAGAGCTGGGCATCTGGCTGTGTGCCTTCCCCGGGGAGTACCGTCGCCCCAGCTCTGTGCTCCAAAGCCTGCTTTCTGAATCGCCTGCCACCACCCCGAGCCCCAAGAGAAGCAATTAAATGAGTTGCAGCAGGGTCAGCTGCCTGGCCTCCACCAACACCGGAGAGCTGAGGCTGCTTAAAAATGATGGTTTTGCCAAACCTGCAGGTCCCGTGCAAAAATCAGCCCTCTGTGGCTATTGTCTTTGCTTCAGCGCCTGGTTTGGGCTTTCCAAATCGTGTTCCAGAGGCTAGGCAAAGAAAATAGGCAAAGGGGGCTGGTTTTGGAAACCACCCAGCCCGCCACAGTGGGAATGTGTGGCTGAGGAGGTCCTGCGGTTGGCAAGGAGGAGGCTGGCAGAGGCTGAGCGTGATGGAGAGGTGACAGACCCGCTGGTCGGGACCAGGGTGCCAAGAACGCTGTCCCTGCACCACCGCTGCCAAACCATCCCCAAGCCCCGGTGCTGCCCGGGCACAAAGCAGATGTGTGCGAGAGCCCGGAGGGAGATGGGGAATGCCGCCACGTAGAGAATGAAGCCCAGGAACGGCACATGGATGGGATGGGTGGAGAATTCACACGGGGTCAGAGCCCTTCTCCCTTTATCTTTGGGAGATTTGGGTAGCTTACTTTATTTTAGTCCCTTACGACACATTTACATAAAGCTGCTTTGGGTTGAGTGCTTCTTAGTGTTGGTCTCTGTTCTATTTAAACATAAATGTTTTAAAGTGCACAGATAGGTTTTTAACAGGAAAAAATTGCATGTGAATTACATTTATTTCTTGTTTACCCACACAGCTCCAGCTGACACTTATCAACAGATTAACTTTCACTAAACTTTCTATGTAATATATTTTAAAAACCCACTTGAAGTACAGATACTATTAGTTCCTGACCTTATGTTTTAAGAGGAAGAAAGTGGCTTTACGCTCCATGAAATGTGTTAATGCATGGATAGAAGCCCTCTTATCCTCCTGGTTACATTAGGTCCAATCAGGAGAATGGATTATGTTTTTAATAATCTGACATTAGTATTAAAAGTAATATTTAAGGCATTAGTCTCTGTAACTAGTGCAGCGCGTTCAGAGCTTTCTCTTTGTGTGTGTGCGCGCATGGCCGTGTTAAAACATATGTTTATGAAACAATGCATTAGCCCAAACTGCCCAAATATATGGGGATAAATCGGGGCAGCAGATTACCGCTGACATCACTTTTTCAATTAGAGGCAGAGGGAAGATTTGATGGCCATTTTAAAACTGATTATGGAGGGCAGGGATTAGGGGCTGTTGGAAACAGGAGGTCTTATTCTACTCCCAGCCTTGGCCTCCTAGAGCTCCATGGACTTCAGGAGCGGATGGTGCTTTATGGGGTGGAATAAGGCCAGCGCCACTGGTGGCACTGGTCATATGTACAGATCATCTGTTATATATGGGGCTGGACCACTCTGCCTGTCTTAGTTCCTGAGGGGAACTAAGGGACGGGGAAGAAATCTGGAGTCTCCATCTCTAAAGCAAATGCTTTAGTGGAAAGCCAAGTCTTCCCAGCTGGTCTGGGAATTGGGGTATCCTGGTGGGTAATCACTGTGCTCCGCTGTCCTGGACCTTCTGTTGGGCTGTTTGTTATTGTCTCTGTCTCCATGCATGGTCTGAGGGACATTTAAGTCATCTCAAGCCCTAAAGTCCCCTGCATCCCTTGGAAAAGACAAAAAGGAGCTAGAAAAGAAACGGGGAACATCAAGAGGAGAAAGTGGTGTGTGTGGCCATCACGATGCAGAGGAGTGATCTAGGACCTGCCCCTCCAGGCAAATTTCTCCAACATTTAATTCCATTCACTCAGGACCACTCACCTTCTAGGTGTAGTTTATCTAATTGCAGCTTTTAGCACTTCAGGCTCTCTTCGCCTTTGTCCGCTCAATTAATCAGCCTTCCAGTGTCAGAAATCTTCTCCTCATGGGGTACTTACAGACCATGGTCAAGTTACTGCCTACCCTCCTCTCTGCTAAGCTGTAGATTGCTAAATGGAACTGTGAAAGGGTTTTTTGCACCCCTACTGGTGCTTACAGCAATTTTTAGACCTCTCCTATGTTTTAACAAGTCTCCTTGGGAAGCCTAACCTGAGCCTAACACTCCAGAAATGCTCCTGTCTGTGCTGGACACAGATGTAACTCCGCACCCGCTATCTCCGGGGCAGATGCCCTCCCTGTTTGCAAGAAGCCGAAGCCAAAATTCTTCATCTTTTATTCCTCGGCCGCTGAGAGAGCATCCACCCTTATTTTCACATGCACCTTCCGCTCTCGTATCTCTTTGACAGCAAGACTCCCAAATTGTGGCAAGCCTCTGGCTTTTCCTCTACTGATGGCAAACAACGCTTATCTTTGCAACATATGTGCAGTAACTGTTGTTTTGTGGCAGAAGGGAAATCTACGAGCTATCCAGCCACTGCACCTGCCTGCTTGGACTGAATTCCCCTACTCGTGTTTGCTCACTGGAGTTAAGCAGGTTCTGGGCTGGGAGACCAGCTGGGAAATCCAGTTATTACAGGCACAAATAAATGAGTGAGGGGCGGAGATGGGCAGCAGTTCCTGTTCGACCGCAACCGAGGGAATTTGGCAGCGCGCGGTCCTGAGTCTTTGTTTTAATTCCAGCCGGTCTAAAGATGGGAGAAATGCAAGTGAGCCAAAGGAGGTGGGAGACAGGATATCCCCACCCTCCAATCTGGACTTCTGACACATCTTGTCTGGAGTGCAGGACTAACACAGTGGCGGTTCAAGGCGGCCACCCTCGAGTCCACAGACCGTCCTGCTCGGTTCCTCTTGCTCTGTTATGGCCTTTTTTAACACTGAGGGGCTGTCTGAATGGTGTCTCTTTGCCTCCAGCCTCTAGGCTGTTTCGGGGTGCCTTACTGGCAGCCTCGTGAGGTGTGATTTTGGCCAGGACAGGGGAAGGAAGTGCCAAGTGAAGGGATGGGTTACGCAAGGCTTACGGCATTTAGCGGACAGCTTCCTTCCCCAGAAGTGCTGCGGAGCTGGGTCCTTCCTGCGAAGATGAAAGATGCGACCTTGCAGAAGCCTCCATCCTGCCCTTGATGTCTCCCAGAAAATAACAGGAGCAACTTCCTGAAGTCAGAACCTGATGGGTTTTATCCATGTGTACAAAAATTAAATTAATTTTAAAGGTTTTTCTTGCAGTTTTCCTGGTGTTCTTTCCAGTTGGTCAGCTGCCGTGGACAAAGAGCAGCCTAGATAAGCCGATAGCTATATTCATGAATAACTTGTGGATATTATGCTGCTTTCTGCAAAAGCTGTGTTTGGGAAGGTCAAGTTGTACGGCATTATCTCATATTTATGAGTGAAAAAATCCACAAGGTTCCTAAAATCAGAAAAAAGGCTGTAATTATCTCATATATTGCAGAAGAATTATCAGTGCTGATTAAGCTGTCGTTCGTTAGCTCATCATGCTTATCAAGTCGCCAACCAGCAACACCTTTGACCCCAGCAGTAATGATAGTGCAGAACATTTGGACCACCTTGGGTCATGATGCACCCATTTTGTCTTTTTTCCTGCTAATATCATGTGTAAATATATGCACAGCTGACCCTGCTAGAGAGTCCCTCGTTCCCTGCAAGAGGCTTCGGTTCCTCTGCTTTTCCTTACACAGTGTAAGTTCCGCCAGATTTGTGGAAAGCAAGAGATTGTGTTTGCGCCTAAATCTTTTTGTAGGATTTTCTTTAAAGGCCTTAATGCCATCGAAAAACAGCAAGAGGCAAATCCTGCTTTTGGTTACACCGAATGGGGAGTAAATCAGCCGAAGGCAGTGAGGGATGCTGCATTTATCCCCACAAAGGCAGAAACAGAG
This sequence comes from Phaethon aethereus, assembly GCF_964289735.1. NCBI lineage: Eukaryota > Metazoa > Chordata > Aves > Phaethontiformes > Phaethontidae > Phaethon > Phaethon aethereus. The sequence continues at coordinate 5,551,806 of NC_138579.1, forward strand.
CTCAGTCCCTAGCACTTAGCTATTTTCTGCACCAGCAGTTCTGGCCTTTGAAAAATTAGATGCATTTTTCTCATTCTGACTTGTGAGGAGCACAAAAATACCAGGCCACAGAAAGCAGAAGAGGAGAAGTCTGAGGTTTCTAAATTATAAGCAGTGGCAACATCAGGCCCATTAACATAAAAGCAGACTTTGTAGTGACTACTGGCCACATAACACTGTAGTCACTTGTCCTGGGCTCTTAGATGCAAGACAGAGGAGGAGGCTGTAGAAGCTGCTCCCTTTCAGTTAATGTAACATGAAAGTTTTGAAGGTCTGAAGAACTGCCCTATGTACATATTCTTTTTCTCCACCCTTGAAACAACAGTTTTAGGAAGCAGCATTATATTCTGCAAAGACTTTTGTCTCTTGTATTATGTTAAGTATTTTTTTCATGTGATTGTCAACAGCTGTTTGGTGTTAAAAAGATGCTCAGGGCAAGATCACTCAAATCCAAGATTAGGCAGTGCCAGATTGGAAGTTTTCTGTCTTAATGGCACCAGTCCAACTGTCCCACTTCCCTCCATGGAAGGCCTCATTCACATGACAACTTACTGGGATGCTGCCTTCGGTCCCCCGTTCATTTGCACAGTCTGCAGCCCCTCATCTCAGCCACCTTAGAGACTCCAGCATCTTCTGGCGCTCTTTTTGGTTATGAAAATGATCCCTGATTTATTTCCAAATCACCATCCATCCTAGGCATCAAGTGAGGCATGACCTGTGGAAAAAAAAACAAAACAAAACAAAATCCAGCCATAGGCATTTGGGTAAAGGCTGTTGTAACACTCATTCCCTAGAGGGGTGTCCTGAAGTTCTGTGCTGGTCTTTTCTAACTCTTGAGAGTTTGACATACAGAAACTGGTGTGTCCCTCTGCTTCAGCCTCAGCAGGAAAAGCTCTGACAGCACCTGTGAAGGACATCTAAGTTGTATTTGAATCTAGGCCCATACCCCAGATCACTTTACGGCCATCCTATAAGGTTACCAGCTGATGTTCAGATGCGAGCTTGAAGCAAGTTTTGTGGCACGCCAGGAAAGGAGGCCTGGGTTCAGGTTGTCTTTTAACATGTGCTCAGTTGTGCACACTCTTGTGATGTAGAAAGCTTGGGCAGCATGTTCTTCTCTCATCTGGTCTTCTGCTGTGGGCCATGGTCTCCTCATGATGATATCCCAAAGCTGCAGTCCAGCATATAAATTGAATTTGGGGTTCTTCCTACAACACCTTCCACAAGGCAACTAGCTTTAACATGGAGTGCACATGCAATGCTCTGGCCACATGGGCACTGAGCAACTGGCAATGTGAATGGGCAAGTCAGGTCTGGGTATACGCCAGGATTTAATCTGGATTTAATGTAATCCATTTAATCTGTTTCCTAGCCTGGCCTTCTACAGGAAATGGAGATGGAGCCAACATATCTTGATTCTGTTTTTGTGCTACCTGACCTCTAAGGGGAACAACTGCAGGACCTGTACAGACCTTGAAACAAGTGGATGGAGCACGTTCAGGAGCTTTGCTTGGAAGAGCATGCACAGAGGGCAGAGGTCTGTGTGAGCTGTGGGGATGCTGCTGCCACCCACCGATATGTAGCTGCTGAGCTCGCACATACTCATCTCAGCCACCAGCATACCAAAGGAAACATAGGTGATGTCAGCCAAAAGCCTGTTTTTTGAAGCTACGGACAGTCTCACTGTCCCAGAATGAATTTTATGGGAGACACATACTTAAATGGTTCAGCCATTACTGAGAACATGAGGAGAATTATTGTCTTTTGCTCCTGTATAACAAAAATACCACCTCTAGGAATGCTGTCCACTGCAGCAAGGACTAAGAGGGCCAAGACAGAGATCTGTCCCTAGTCAGCCTAGAAAAAGCAAACCAGTCCACTCAGCCTAACAAACTCAAAATCCTGCCTATGGGCTAACCCTCCAGCCCTCTCTCCTCCAAAATTTGGATTTATTACATTAGAGCTCTCCAGGTAACACAAACTCTCCCAGAAATGGCATGTTCTGCATGCTGACACGCCTCTAACAGACCTCACATCAGCAGGGCTGCTTGTACATGGGGAAAATGAGCATCCCTTGCAAGTCCTTTCTCTTGAAGGTTTAGCAGCATTGTTTCCCCAGAATTCAAAGCTGCAGCAGCTCTAACTTGCAATTTTAGGAGCAGGCAGGGTTATATGCCTCCAGAGACTGGTTATAAGCACAGTCCTGGCTCTGCCTATATATAAGGCTTTTCATTGCCTTCCTCCTAGGAGGCACATGCTCGGCAATGGGACACAAACCTCTTCTTTGTGGAGCAGTCTATTTATGAAAAGAAGGGAATTCTTGGTTGAAGTGCATCTTAGATCACCTTCTCTCCTGCTGTTCTACACTACCTGCTGTTGTTCAGCATCTTCACAAGTTAATTTTGGCCATTTATCAACACATCACAGTCTGGGCCAGTAACCTCATCTCCACAGAATATTTTGGAGGAGAAAAGGTTCCCACTATAACCTTACCATAATGAGACTAATATAACGACCTTATGGGAGAACACAGATTTTTCAACTGACTCTGGAGCTCCATCAGTTTCCAACTAGACTAAAAGACAGCCTGTGGTAGCCTAACCACTGGTAGCAGCATCAGGGATTTGTTCAATCCAAGAACACAATGAAGATATGGCAGGCTCAGGTAAGAAGGCACTGTTAAACCCAGGTAAAGAGAATTATTATGGAGGGTGCAATTCTTGTCCTGCTTGACACTCATCCTTTTCTCAAATTCCCTGAGCATGACCCTCAGCTGATACAATCTGATCACAGCTTAATAAATAGGAATGAAACGGAGAGGACTGGCTGTAACCAGTAACTGGATGCTGCCTTTGGCACTGTCTCCCACAGCATTCTCCTAGAGAAGCTGGCAGCTCATGGCTTAGACAGGTGTACTCTTTGCTGGGTAAAAAAATGGCTGGATGGCCGAGCCCAGAGAGTTGTGGTGAATGGAGCTAAATCCAGTTGGTGGCTGGTCACAAGCGGTGTTCCCTAGGGCTCAGTTTTGGGGATGGTCTTGTTTAATATCAATGATCTGGATGAGGGGATCAAGTGCTCCCTCAGTAAGTTTGCAGATGACACCAAGTTGGGTGGGAGTGTCGATCTGCTGGAGGGTAGAAGGGCTCTGCAGAGGGATCTGGACAGGCTGGATCGATGGGCAGAGGTCAACTGTATGAGGTTCAACAAGGCCAAGTGCCGGGTCCTGCACTTGGGTCACAACAACCCCATGCAATGCTACAGTCTTGGGGAGGAGTGGCTGGAGAGCTGCCTGGTGGAAAAGGACCTGGGGGTGCTGGTTGACAGCTGGCTGAACATGAGCTGGCAGTGTGCCCAGGTGGCCAAGAAGGCCAAGAGCGTCCTGGCCTGGATCAGCAATAGTGTGGCCAGCAGGAGCAGGGCAGGGATCGTGCCCCTGTACTCGGCACTGGTGAGGCCGCACCTCGAATCCTGCGTTCAGTTTTGGGCCCCTCACTACAAGGACATTGAGTTGCTGGAGCGTGTCCAGAGAAGAGCAGAGAAGCTGGTGAGGGGTCTGGAGAACAAGATGAGGAGTGGCTGAGGGAACTGGGATTGTTCACTCTGGAGAAGAGGAGGCTGAGAGGAGACCTTATTGCTCTCTACAACTACCTGAAAGGGGGTAGTGGTGAGGTGGGTGTTGGTCTCTTCTCCCAAGTAACTGGTGATGGAACGAGAGCAAATGGCCTCAAGTTGTGCCAGGGGAGGTTTAGATTGGATATTAGGAAAAATTTCTTTACTGAGAGGGTGGTCAAGCATTGGAACAGGCTGCCCAGGGAAGTGGTGGAGTCACCATCACTGGAGGTGTTCAAAAAACATGTGGACGTGACGCTTGAGGTCATGGTTTAGTGGGCATGGTGGTGTTGGGTTGATGGTTGGACTTGATGATCTTAGAGGTCTTTTCCAACCTTAATGATTCTGTGATTCTATAACGTGAAAAATTCCTGCCTAAATGAGTTACCTGATGAGTTTTACTGGAACTGTGAACACAGGTGAAGAAAGGAGAGTTTGAACCACTGGAGATCCCTGAAGCACTGTCTGCTTTTGCAGGTCTTCAACTACATGCTGTGTTTGGGGACTTTGTGGGCCAGGCTTTGAGTTTAGCCACCAAGGCACAAGATGGCAATTGATGACCTACGTCTGTAATTAAAGAAGGATGAAAAGCATTTAAATATGTTTGGTGGTGGTAAAAGGTGTTCCCTTCTTGCAAATACTAATCACAAAGTAATTCATCGGTCTGGGGATGAAGGGAACAGGGCCCTCATGTGGTGCATCAGCTGCACTGGTGAGAAGACGGTCTCTAACATGTTTTTGGAGTCACTGCAGATCAGACACCAGATCTGAGTCTGCCAGTAAGGCATGCAGATAAAAAAATAATATTAGTTTAAGGAAATCAGGTGGGAAAACATAGAGCTGTTTGTCAGAGTTCTGGGAAAACCAGCTGAGACAAATGGGATCTGTGACTGCTCAGGGTGTCAGAAAATCAGCCGGAAGGCCTCTAAGACTGGTGGAGGCAGGGACTGGAGGTCTTCTGCAAGACAATAAAGTTTGTCTTACAAAGTTGCAAAATTATGGGAAACAAGACTTGCACAGGGAAATTAGTTCAGTCTTTTTTTATTTGGGGAAGAAAATGAAACTGATTTCTGAAATAATGAACAAGTTGTCCTTTGAGTGGTGGAACCAAGTCTGTTGCCCCATGGATCTGAGCCCCCAGATTCTCCCAGCCCTCCAACCACAACCACCGCTGGCTCCCCTTCCCCGCACCAGACGACAGCCGGCAAAATGCTAGCGGCCAGGCTGGGCGGATAGCCTGGCCAGCAGCCGCAGCTACAGACACATTCCTCGGTCCTTAGATGGCCAGGGCGAATACAGGGAGCCACCTCTGCGGCGTATCCAGGCACACAGATCCCCACAGCTCTGGGTGACCAGCCACATCCAAACCTGTCCTCAGTGGCCCACCCTGGGCCATGTTCTCAGCCCGGCTGGGTACAGCCAGAGGCTGCTCACTTCAGCAATACTGAACATGTGCACTTGCAGGATGGGGCAGCGAGAGCCCCATGACCAGGGCCAGAGGGATGTTTGCTGGACCAAGTGTGCTTTTATTCCGTTATTCCACTTGGAAGTTCTAGCTACTGCAGTCATGTTGCTGTAAATGTGGGAAACGAGCCTGGTCTTCCCCCCCAGAAAAAAAACCCACAAAGTCATAAAATGCAGCTTATTCAAGCCACTTAAGAACAAATAAAACTAGCGTAATTTTCCTTTTTGTGCTTTGCAGGCAGACATATATAGTCAGTGGAAATACTGCCAAACTTCTTGTTTAAATATGGAAGTGGTGCTTATTTGTATTGTTAATGGTCCCCACGAGGACCTGTTTTCCTTACACGGGGATATTGTTTATGATGAAGGCCGGGCTGGCTACTTTGCCATTAAAACTCTGCGCCAGCCCAGTGCTGACAATATTGAAGCTTTGCTAAATGTGTATACATGTAAGTTCATTAAATGGATGCTGACTGTTGTTACACAAGTACAGCAGTTGAGTGCTTTCTGTATTAAGCTTATCACCTGATGGGCAAAAGAAAAGGTTTAACTAAAGCTTAGGACTAATTGAAGAGTATTTCACTATTTTCTTATGTAAAACTGGTTCTGGTCTATTGTTTTTATTTATTTGCAATAACTGTGCTCATTCAAGTTTGTAATGACACTGCCATGGGTGAACAGAATTTGCTTTAAGTATTATTCTCCCTTTTCTTATCTCCTGCCTCCTCTAAACTGTGTTTCTCAGGAGAAAATCTGCAACAGAGCCTGGTAAAAAGACAACTCTCCAAGTACACAGACATTTTGGGGAGATACGTTCTCAAGTTGCATTTTTAAATTACTTTAGAAGTTCCTGTTTCTTTTTCTCTGCCTGCCTTGGGTATTTCCTGTCGGGTGGAGCACAGAGCCCGAAGCAGGAGATAGGAGAGAATAAGCCTCTCGTTGAAAGGTGGGAGGCGTCTCATCATCAAGACACTGCACAAACCATGAACACTTTCTTTGCTCAGTTGCCACTAGAGTATGCTCTCGTGCTACAAGTTCCAGGGATTATTTTTTTTTTAATAAATCAATATGTGTAGCACAAGGCTATCTTTCAAATGCTTTCCACTTGCCCTAGTGTGGTTTTTTTTCTAAGCAGTACTTGTTTTTTTTTTTTTTCTTGTTGAGCCCATCCTCAAGGCTTTGAGAAAGCCCGGAAGGTTGCTGTGCATTGATCTGTGGTGAGATGAATCTAAACCTGGGTTTGGACAACTCTCAACTTCCAAAGCACAAATGAAAACAGTTAAAAAATATCTGCCTGGCTCTGACAAAACCAAAACAAGAGGGTCTGCATGTCCTTCTTGTCTTGGTCAGCCCCCTGGGTCATGCCTGGCAAAGAAGGGGGAATCAAATCTCCGGAATTAATACATTTCTGCTTACAGAAGAAAAATGTAAATGCACTCTCCAAAGCATTTGTGCCGACATAAAGTGTGTCTGTAATCCTAGCCTTTGAAATGGTAGCAGTTATTCAGTAAGATAAAGGCTGTTGTGAGCCGGCCCTACCATATTACAGCAAAGTACTTTGTCACCGGCACCCTAAAAGTTCCAGTTTCTGCATGACAAAGATATAAAACAACTTGCAAGACAATTAAAGAATAGTTTGTCCTTACCATATTATTACCAGCCATTCTTCCACATTTCGATATTCGCCTTTGAATTGCTACCCCCCCATCAATATAATTGTAATCAGCCACAGTTAACATTTGTCTTTAGATGCCTTTTCCAAGTTAAATACAAAGAAAGAAAAATACCGCAAAGAAAAAAGCCACACTTCGGATAAAGAGCCTCGCCACCAGCCTGCTTTCACACACAGACTGCACACTTTGCTGCTAAAATTACATTTTAGCAGCCCCAACGGGTGCAGGAACAATGACCCCTCTCATTACCATAGTGACAATGGCTGGCGGAGGATTGCAACATATCTTTTTCTTCTCCCCGATGAACCTCAGCCAATAACGGCAGAAACCTGCCAACGAGTTGAGTATATCGAAGCTCACTTGGTCACCACAGAGCCAAGCGGTTGCCTTCTGGATGGAAGGCAGCCATGCGGGCCCAGCCGTTATTCAGCTGGTGTTTATACCCTCAAATACGAGTTCCTTCAAGCAACCTAACTTCTGAGCAAGTCGCAACTTCAGCTTCTTTTGCTGTTTCTGTAGACACCAGCTGGAGTGTGTAAAAAGAACTTCACTAAATCCCTTAATACCTTTCTTGATTTTGGCTTGTGCCCTTCCAGAGTTTTTGTGGCGGATCTTTCAAAAGGGTCCTTCAGCACCAGCTTCTTCAGTTCCCAGAACATGATGTGCAGTTTTTCAGTCATATCAACCCTTAATCCTGCTCTTTTTTTTTTTTTAAATAAATGCAAACCTAATTTTCTAATGTCTCCACTTAGATCTAATCCATAAGGCTGTTTATTACCCTGGTTACCCTCTTCTACACCTTTTTCATTTGTATTCAGAAGCCTCCCTTTAATCTGTCTCAATTCTCCGGGTATGGCCTCACCGCTCTTTTGTACAATCCCGTAATGATTTCCGTGGATGTGTTTTAGTCTTCTATCGATAGGTCTCATTTGCCTTCCTTAACTACTCCCGCTGCGGCAATCGCTGCTTTTAATATTCTATACGCTGACACCTCCAATCCCTTTCTCTACCAGCATCTCGTCTAACCTCATTCAGGGCATACATCTTTATTATCTGCATACTGTCACGCTTGTATGTGGAGCTGTGAGACACACCTGGCGTGGCGAGGCGGGCCGCGGCCTGCACGCTCGGGCTGGGCCTCACACCCCACCCAGCACCTGCCCTGCTGGCAGCAGCTCCGGCAGCACGAGTGGAGCCGCTCGCCTGGGCCTGCGGTGGCCGAGAGCGGGCAGCAGGCACTGAGCCAGGCTGGGCGCAGGGTATTTAACATACATCTAAAAGCTGGTGTTTCAGGAGGCCTCGGGCCTGGCCCAGGCCCAGCCCACGGCCCACAGGCACCAAGGCACCGTCACCTCCCTTCGCGGCAAACCCCGCCGTGCTCCCTCCTCAACGTGCCCGGACCGAGACAGACAGGGCCGGGGTCCTGCTCGCCCACGAACACCCCCGGGTATCGGGGGGCGGCGGGGCCAGGTCCCGCTGAGGGCACGACGCCACGCAGGCGGAGAAGGCCGTGGCCCGGTGTCGCCCCCTCCCCGCCGCCCCGCGGTGGTTTCGCCCCGCCCCCCCCCGCGCGGTGGTCCCGCCCTGTCGTACGGCCGCGCTCACCGAGGGGCGCGCTCCTCCGCCCCGCCCTCTCCGGCTGCACCAACTCCTCTCGGCGGTGGGGGGGAGAGGAAGAGCGCGAGAGAGCGCTCTGAATCGCCCCACTGGACCCGCGACCCTACCTGTTCCCTATCCGAGCGTCACTGATAACGGGCGCTCCCGGGAGACGGCTCGGGGGGAGCGGGGAGGCGGGAGAGGCGGATCTGCTCCCCCCGCGGGGCGGTGGAGTGGCACGGCCCGTCCGCCCCGCGCGGCCGAACGCGGAAGACGCGGGCGCGGCGGGGCACATGGGTGCGGGGGCCGGGGCCGGTACCGGCACTGGGGCGGGCGGTGCCGCCGGGGCGCTGGGCGCTGCCGTGGCGGCTCTCTACGCGGTCACGCTGCCGCCCGCCCTGCCCGGCGGGGATGCGGGTAACGTACCCAGCGCCGCCAGCCCGCCCGCGAGCCGGGGAGGGGCGGCGGGGCACCCCGTGGGGTCGGGCGTGGGGCCACTCCACCGGGGGGTGGCTCCATTGGGACCCTCGCCTCGTAGGGGCTGGTACATCGCGGTCACCTGTCGCGGGGGGGATGAGCCCTTAGGGGCTGGTGCTTCGCAGTGACCATATAGGGATGCTCATCCTATAGGGGCTGCGGCGTCACTGTCACCCCATAGGGGTGCTCACTCCATAGGGGCTGGTGCATTGCTGTCACCCCATAGGGTTGCTATCACCCCATGGAGTTTCTGCCCCATAGGGGCTGGTGCATCACTGTCACCCCGTAGCGTTGCTCACTCCATAGGGGCTGGTGCGTTGCAGTCACTCTCTGGGGTGCTCACCCCATTGGGGTTGGTGCATTTGAACCTCCCCATAGGGGCACTTACCCCACAGGCTGTTGCATCACAGACACCCTATATTGGAGTGCACACCCCTCGGGGCTGGGGCATTGCTGCCCCCCATGGGGTGCTCGCCCCACCTCAGGGGGCTCGTGGTCACCCTTTGGGGCTGGAGCTCTCTGGCCACCCCATGTCTGATCCTCTCCCCCGCCTGCGTGCGTTGCAGCGAGTGGTTTGCCTCTGTCTGAGCCGTTCAGCAAAGGGTTTAGTCAGGAACCCTGGGGACGGCTGGTGGCATCGGAAGCCAGATGTGCCATCCTGCCAGATGTGCTGTCACTTCCTGGCCTGTGCAGCCGCAGCCAGTGCAGCAGTGAAATCTCTGGGTCTGCCCGTCTGGAAGTGCCACAGTGACAAACTATCCGATGTTTTGTGTTTTGTGCTGCCGATCCTACCGGACGGGTCAAAATTCTCCGGTTTGGTCCTTCTGTGGTTTTGCTGGTTTAATCTGGTCTTGCTTAAAAAATGTCTTCCTTCTGTAGCATGTGATTTGGGTATAGCAGGGCGTGGATTTTCTAGGTGATGCTTTGAATTTTTTTTTTTTATGGAGTAGATACCCAGCATACTTTCCTTCTTTCGTATGCTACAAGAGTGTTGCGTGGGTCTGTTTAACTTTGTGCTTCTTGGCCATCGCTGGCCATCCAAGCAGCGCATAAAATTCCATATAAATAAATGGGCTTTTAGTGGGTGCATATGTTTTACAGCTTCAGTATGTGTGGAGAGAGATACACATGTTTTAACTGCAGTTCTTTAAAATTTGCTGTTAGTTTTTGTTTAGAGGTATATGAAAGACAATGCTACTTGGTAAAAGCAGAATGGTTTTGCGTACCCGGTTTAAGGCAGAGTGTGTTCAGCGTAGCTCTTCAAACACAAACGTGAAGTTGAGCAGTGATTCAAGTGAGGGTTATTTGATTTAAAGATAGCAGGATGGAGCTGTGTTTTCATTACACCAAGTTCGTCCTGCTTAGCTGGCTCTCAGAGCACGGATTTTGGCTTGTAGAAGGATGCTGGTGCAACCTTGTGTTGTCCATTTTCCCTGTTCCCGGGGTTGGATCAGAGGGACCCTGTTGTCAGAGCTGTATTAAAAGAATTTCTTCTTTTTAAATCACTTCTCCATAGTGCTTGCATCCCACGCCCCGGACGAGGTGCGCAAGCGTGCCCTGGTTAGGCTGGCCAGTGTGTATCCTGATGGCTTTGGCTTCTGCTCCTGAATTTGTAAAAGGGCTGGCTTTGCTCCTTCTGGTTGTATCACTTAATAATGATGATTGATAATCATTGATAATTATTGATCAATAATCACTGATCGATGATCAGTGATATTAATAATAATATCACTTAATGATGATGAACACTTAATGTGATGATCGATATATTTACAGTTATTTACATTTATTAAATATTTACATATGTAAATATGTGATTTATATATATGATATATTTACAGTTCTTACCATTTTGTCTTTTAAAGTACTCCCTGATGGGAAATGCGTGTCCACGAACGCGCAGAGTGCCTGTGCTCCGCGCTGTTTGCGCTGCGCCAAGCCTCGGGAACCTGGTTTTTAATTGTAGTTGAGCTTGGGTTTTGCCTCCGGCATGCAAATAGCCATCAGCACCCTTTACAAAGTGGGGTGCCGGTTCTCCCCATGGGGTGGTGCATCGATGCTGGGATTCGTTCCTTGCTGGATGTGAATTATCCCGGCTGATAGAGCGAGCGACCAAGCCGCACAGGTGTGGGTTCACCCCACTTTCCCTGCCTTATCGTAGTTATTTTATCCCGTTTTGGAGGCAGGAGGATGATTGCTCTTCGCCCTAATTTCCGAAGACGTCCTGGTTCTTCCGAGCACAGCAGCTGCATGTACAGAAACGCACGCATATATAGAAACGCGCGCGTATACGTGCAGCGTGCGTCGCTCCTCCGCTAACAACTTTTGTCAGAGGCGTCGAGGACACCAGCTGGGTGCGTGCTGCAAACAGGGGTGCAGCAGAGAGGTGTCCCAGGAGTGGCCAAACTGGGAGGCTGGGGGCTTTAACAGGCTCCCACCAACCCACGTTAGAGGGAATTATGTTAGAAATCTCTCGGCACGGTGTCCCCCGGCTGGCCCCGTGACCTCACTCCCTGTCTCTTGTTATTTTGGGTTTTTTGCGTTTTCTTCTAGACCTCCTGCACCGGTTGTATGTGTTTACTGGAGATGAACGGAGGTGGGCTCGTCCCCGCTGTCCTCTTGTGCCAGTCCCAGCCAGCAGCCACCCCAGCACGGTGTGTTAAGGATTTTTTGGGTTATTCCCCTGGTTTCTCGTGGCTCGAGCAGCCCGTGGGGTGCTTCAGCCCTACGCCTGGCCGGAGTCCCCGGGAAAGTCTCTGCATGGCCCCGCTCGAGGCGATTAACGTGCCCGTGCCCGAGCAGGGAGCTCAAACTTGTGCCATCAAAAGCACCGAAGCTACTTGTGTGAGTAAAGAGCTGCTTAAGGATTTGCTGTATCTGCTCTCAGGCAGGGAGCCTATTATTTTATGTATTTTTTAATGCTATCTATATATTTTTAATTGTTCTTGAAGTTTGCAGTAATCCGAAAATGTAAAAGGCAATAGGTATTTTCACTGGCAGCTTTCTTGTGTTACTTAGTGTTATAATAAAGAAATGAGAGAATGCATTCTAATTCAGAAACATCCACAGATATTAAAACAGCTTAAACTCAAGTTAAAAAAAAAACAAACCACCAAAAAAAAAACCCCAAACCCCTTCTCTCTGATGTTTCAGACGCCAACTCTCAACCTTGCTGGGGATAAATCAATTTTCAGGCAGCGTTGGGCCCGTTGCCTGAACACCTTTACTAGGGAATCAAGCCGGACAGTCAGAAATGTATTTACACCAAGATTATGCAGGAATAAACTCTTCAATTTGAGCCGGCGTCTGAAGATGCTGCAGGTCGTTTTCTCTCATGAGAAATAAATTGAAGCCAAGTTTGTGGATGCTGTAGTCTTCCTCTGTGTGTTTTGCTGCTTAATAATAGTGCCCTGCACTTATATAGCCCATAGAGGCTGTGGGTGGGAGGTGGAGAATTAACCTTCTCTGAAGTGTTAGGTGTTATGTGCTCCTTTTGAATTCCCAGTGGAATTCAACAGGCCTTCAGCCTGGGAGCTTATTTTTACAGGTTTTCTTAGTTTGGGGTTTTTTTTCTCAATTTTTATGAGGCAAGGTTGTGCTGTTGGCTTTCAAAGCTTGGCAATGTCATCCACCCATATTTTACTTTTTTTTTTTTTTTTTGCAGCTTTCTGGTTGTTTTGTGTCTGTATTGCTTTGGGGTTATTCTTGCCCATGGTATGAACCAACATCATGGCAACGTTCATGAACTTAACCTTAACCTTTAGCCATTTTAGGTGCAGGTATTGCTGTATCCCAGAAGGACTTTAATGAAGGTGAAGCCGTGCCTGGCTCGGGAGCAGCATCCCCGGCGATGCGATGGGCATCCACCGTTAGCCGCTGCGCAGAGCGGCACGTGCCGGCATGCTGGGGACCTCCTGCCATGCCAAACTTATGATTTCCTTCATTAGCATCACCTTTTGCTGTGTACAGGGGGATTAGTTGCTTCCTAGTCCTGGAAACATCGGAATTACTGGAAATGAAAAGGGTCAGCTTGGGATGGATGGTTTTCCCGTCGCATCTGTTTTTTCCAGGTTCTCTTGCAGTAGGTTAAAACTTTCCTAAAATAGAGTAGCAATAAAAATAGCCGGTGTCTGCAAGCACGGTAAAATCCATATCTGAGAGGCTTTTGTGCAGAAAGCCGCAGGGCTGTCCCCTGGGCATCGCGCGGGGCGATAGCTGTAATTTTACAGCAGTGAGGGACATCGATAGCGGGATGACTTGCATCTTCCTTTTAAAATATATTGTTTAGTGTATGTCAAGATTTAAAGGTGCCATTTGTACAGTCTTCATCCTTTGCGTTGGGTGATAAGGAAGTAATAGCCTGCAGAAATTTAAAGTATTGCTAATTTAGGATTTAAAGCCAACGGTGCCCTTCGTTTCACATCTTGACCATCTAACGGTGGGATAAAGCTACCGTGACCTTGGCCCTTGCAAAATTAGCAGGACCAGTAAGACCAGGCTGTGCAAAATTGGATCATGAAATTTGACAAAAAGAGGGAAAACCAGCTGTAATTTTCAATTTTTTCGCCCCTTGGTTGTGCCCTTTATCCCTAGATGTGTTGTGCTTATTGGATATATTTAATATACGCCGTTCAGGAGCGTTGCAAAATGCTTCAGTGTCAAGTGCTCTAAAAATGTCGAATATTATTAACTATTATGCTAACGTGGATCTTTTTGTTGGCAGTTATTTGTCCTGCTGTAAAATACAAACGAAATGCAAAATCTAAATGGTGTTTCTAACGGGAGCGGCTGCTGGATGCAGCATCCGCTGACAGCTAAAAGAGTTACTTGCGAAGCAGATGCTGCAAGAACTGCTTTAGCATCAAGGGAGAGCAGCATTCCCGAATACGTGGATGCAGATTTGCACGACCAGTCATTATATTTTCCTTCTTTAAAACTCTAAGGCTGTGAGGTCTTTTAATGAGAAACAACTGGGTTGTTTAAGAGACAGCTTAAGTGTCGCAAACTGTAGTGCTTGAAAGTTACTGAGTCACTTGGTTTTAAATTAAAAATACACAGGCACAAATGTCTGCATTTTTAATATCTCGGGCCGTTCTTTGCCCCAGCCTACCTATACGTTTGCTTATCTGTTCATAAAAGTCTCGCGAAAACACACAAAAGATATTTTGTGCAATGACATCAGAGGGAGAAAATATTTTTAGAAAATTTCATGCTGTTAAATCTCTACAGATTTACAGTTTTATCCAGTCAAATTAATGCAAAACCCCAATGCAAGCATTTGGATTTTGAAAACTTTGGAGGAGTGTCATTTCCTAATAGTAATTATTGGTTTTACATTATTTTTTCACAGGGGAGCTGATCACAGCCGCATATGAGCTTGGAGTAAGTATTAGTTTTATTGTTTAATCAATGCTCTCATTAACAGTTTTAGGAATTAAGGAAGTTTAATTAAGCATGGAGTAAAGTAGATTAATTTATTTTCAAACCACAGTTTTTACTAACTTATAAGTACAGCACGCGACAATTTACTTCAAGTTTTAAATCCAATTAAACTAAATTATAAAGCAAAGGCTTTACTGTATATACAGTAGCTGGCTTATTATCAACCCAAATTTTGTATAAGCTGGGGAGAATAAAATAAATCGGGTTAACAATTTTAATAAGTTTTATTATTTAATAAACTTTATTATGGTGCATGATCCCTTTAGGCAAGACCTTAGGACTGTCAGCGCGGTGGTAATCCGATAGCAGTGTGGTCTTTCAACTTGCTAACCAATAAAATAGTTGAGAAGCTGCTTTTTTTTAAAAAAAAAAAAAAAAAAAAACAGCCTTTTGAATGACCCTAATATACTGTGAACCCAAACAAGGAGCCCTTTAAGGCACGCTAATGAAACGTGGCACCTCCTTTTCTCACCGCCTCGTTCTTACGGGCGAGGCGTGGAGCCAAATCGACTCAGGAAAAAATATTCGCGGAGTTAAAATTGGTACAAAAGGACGGGACGGGGAGAGGCGCCGCCCGGAGACCCCCCGGCTCCTGCCGCCGGCCCCCGGCGTGCCGCTCTCCTTTGGATTTCATTGCGTTTCGCCCCTTTTCAGCCCCGTATCGATCTGTCCGTAGGTCGCCCACCCTCCCGGCTACCCCCTGTTCACGCTGCTGGCCACACTGGCGACGGGGCTGCTGCCCGTCGGCTCCCCCGCCTACCGAGTCAATCTCCTCTGCGGCTTGTTGGGAGCAGCTGCCGCCTCTTTGCTTTTTTACACCGTTTTCAGGTAAAGTCGCCGGGGGTGTTTGCTCGTCGGCGTGATGCTGGCAGGGCGCTTCCCCGTCGGCTCGGGACGTTTCCGAAAGCTCCCTCTGTTCCCCTCTGGCCTTCGGAGTAGCGTTTCCCCCCTCCCTTTCCAGCTGTAATTAGTTCCTCTGATTAACCTAACAGCGGTTTAATCTGAATTTGACCTTCTTTCCTGCACAAAAGGTCCCTCTTTTTTTCTTTTTTCTTTCTGTTAAATAATAATAATAGTAATAATAAAACGTGCGCCCTTTCCCTTACACAGACGTGACAGGTTGTTCAGGCTCATTATCACAAATCACCGCTCGGTTTAACTAACCGGAACTAATGAAGTTTGTCGTTCTCGAAAGATGCAGATGGTCTGTTTAAATTAACAGGATGAGCTTCACCTATCGGGAAACCGTGAACTTGGTTTAATTGCAGCTCCCGGCGGAGGCGGATGGGCAGTTGCCTGCCGGCGGTACCCAAGGACCGGGGCGAGCATCGGTGCCGGCCGCCTTCCCCCGGCATAGGTGCTGCCGTCTGCGGCGGGGGGACGCTGGCCGGAGCCCATCCGTTTTCTCCGGACCTCTAACCTCGGGGAGAAAGGGAACAATCGGGATGCGCACGTGGTCGGGGATTTTGTTAACCCCGCTCGTCTTTGATGTGCAAGTTCTGGCTGCTCTTAACCTCAGCCTGACCCATATTTGAGAGGATTATCGCAACCCGTACAAACAATTTCTGATGTTCTTTTGCAGGGAAAATAGGGCACGTTTCTGGGCTGCAAACGCTGAAACCTGAAATGATATCCGGGCGCTTCGGGACGAGACGGGGTGCTTCCTTACCGAGATTATTTTGCCAAAAGCCCTTTTCTCCCACCCGTTTCCAGAGCCGCGTCGCCCCTCGGGGAAACCTTCCCAGGGAGCGAGAGCAACCTAGAAAGAAAAGCGGGAATAAAGGGGGGGGGCAGATCCTGCACAGCCCGAGAGCCCTGAGCTCTCTTAAACTTCAGTCCCCGGGGTCCGTCTGTCCGGGTGCACCTTCCTCTGCTGAAGAGGAGTTGCTTTTTGCACATCACTTTTCCCATAGCAGTGCATCCGCTCTAAAGCACACCTACTGGAATCGCTTAAGTAATTCCTAAATATTTCTATAGGCATTTGAAACGATTGCTGTTACCGTCAGGTAATACGTGTAATTAAGTCGGCGTTATTTAATTGAATATCCTGTATTTTACAGCCAATTTGGGGAGCTGGAAGTGGCACTGCCCTCCCGTGCACAGTGCCGGGCGCAGCGTCAGACCACGACTCGGTTTGATTATATTAAAAACTCCTGCAAGGACTTGCCAAAGGTTTTGAATATTGAGTTCAGATTTTTGTTTTTAATTATGGTTATTCCCGTTATTACAGCTGCTGTGAAGACCTGCCCCGCTTTTTAGTTTTAACACCAACGTGACGGTTCCTTCCGTGCACATTTTGTGCATTTGAAACGATGCGATCGTCGCGTTAGAGAAATAAGAATACAGGAGAGGAATGACAGGTTAAATTTGGGAATTATTTTTCTAGAGGTTTGATTTTTTTTGTTGTTGTTGTTTAATTGGATTTGGAAAATGTTGCTTCTGTCAAATTTAGAACTTGCACAAAAGAATGGAAAACCTGGAACTGAGAGATGATAGAAACTATTAGGACTTCGAGAAAATTATTTCATAGATATGAGGCACTGACAGGATCACTCTAGCAGCGATTGATTTATTTTTTTTTTTTTAATTGTAAGGTGTTGTGGGTCAGTTTTATTTCCAAATTACAATGTTATATTTTTCCTTTTAAGCAGCTTAAGATTGATTTATTTTTTACAACATTCATTTCACAAAAAAAGTGGTTTTTTTCTTTCTATTGCCATCTACTTTTAAAAAAAATACATCTTTCAGGAAGCGTTTGCTGGCTCCGTCTGCGTGAAAGCCATAACTATTTCAGGGCGGCGTGTTTTGGTTTTACCGGGCTTGTCCGTACTCACAAAGGGTCTAAACTCGTCCATCAAATCCCCCTCCATTTTTGTGTTTTAATTAAGATTTAGCTGATGGGGTGACCTCTGCGAGGTACCAGAGGAAAAATAAGCACCTGCTCCTCTCGCCGCACGAAATGTGGATGTTAATATGAAAATATGTAGATGTTAGGAGTACAAATAATTGATGAAGTACACATCCTTTGGGAGCAACACGGTTCAAGTGGCAAATCTCTCTCCTCAAACAATAGCCACCCTTCAGCGGGGAGGAAGCCATCTCTATGGTAATGGGGCTGACGCTGCCCTATTGATCGAGTGGAAGAAGACATTATACAATGTCAGTTGGGTTGTTACAATTTCATTTGTCGTCTGACCTGAACTTAACCTCTAAAACCTTTCTTTTCTCCTCACCAGCCGGGCAGGGTTGCTGTTTACCCTCGTGGGATTTTTCTGTGCCTCCCGGCATCCCCGTACAGTAAATCTCTCCCTTTTTTTCCCTCATTGATTCTTTTTGTTTAAGGGGCATTTCCCAAGTTTATTCCTTGGCAGGTCGGGACGGTTTCTTCTACTGCTTGAGGAAAGGGTCGCGGTTCCCTCCGCGGCTTGGCGGTGTTTGGGGCAGGATTATGATCGAATTTATTCCCTAAACAGATTTCTCCTCTGCCAGGTGATGGCTGGTGGGATGCTCTGTGCAAGCACTGCCAGGGTCGGTAGCAACCCCAACATCTGGTTTGTATATATATATTATATTATATTATATTATATTATATTATATTATATTATATTATATTATATTATATTATATTATTCATTTTAAATTTTTTTTAAGCCTGGATAGTGCTCCTTGAAACAAAGTTAATGTCGCACCGCGTTGATGCAAAAAGCCCCTTTGTCAGTAATCCCGACCATCGCCGAATGAGCAGTTTACTCCTTTGAATTAGTTCTCAAATATGGCTTTCCCCCCCCGCCCTGCACAGTCTTAATAAATTGCTTGTAATTATCATGAAATGGCATTTACAAAGAGTTTTCTCGGACTGCTTGTAGCTGAGGCAAATAATTCATCTTTGCTTTGAAAGAAGGGGGAGCTGCTTTATGTTTTTAGGACGCAGCAAGTGCGGCTTTAGGATTGTTTCCTTAAACAATTATTTATCTGGTTTACTGTGGGAGGCAAAGCATAGCAAGTTTACAAAGTAAACCAATTATCTTCTTATAATATGATTGCCAAAGTGTCATTTTGTGCACAGATGATGCATTCTTTCCATTCTCTGTTGCAAAGAGAAATGGGATGCTTTCCCCTGCTTTAAGTGCATTTTTTTTTGAGTGTATACCTTTCATAGCTTGTTTCTTTTGCTGTATCTAAATATACAAAGCCAATTTCTTGCAGGGGCAGTGGCAGAGTAGAAGGTGTCGTTGTGTAAGTATGTGTGGTAAGTTTTTGCTGGCTTTATTCTGTCTGAATTGGACATGGGTTTTTGAAAAGGGGGAAAATGTTGCATTAAATTAAGCAGTTTATGTCTCTTCGAGTTTTGTGTTCTGGGTATCATGTTAAGTTTTGGACTAATATATATCTGTTTTTATATATGTGTATATATATCCTCTGCTTCCAAGTGACACACTGTGGATGTATATGAAAACTAGAGCCAAGTCTTCTCCCACTGTCAACAAGAAGGAGTGGTAGGCATGTTGTATGATGAAGTCATCAAAATGATCTGATCATTTTGAAATCATCACGGTGTTTTGGAAATGGCACTTGACCATCCCTGATGGTTCTGAGGTTTCTTGCCCAGTGATGCGTGTCCTGGAGCTCTCGTGGGAAGGACCCTGGGAAGGACCAGGCACGTTAGAGCATCAGGAGGATGGGTCACCTTCGTAGTCCTCCCCAGAGGAACCTCGTGGCTGCTGCTCACTTAAAACTAACAGGTGCTGGGAAAAGTTGTCTGCTGCCTGCGACGGGTGGGGAGGTACTCCGTGTCCGTGGGGTACGCAGGTTTGCTGGAGCAGGAGTTGTCCCCAGACACTTTGAGTCCTTTTTTTAGAGAATAGTTTGGGTTGGAAGGGACCTTTAAAGGCCATCTAGTCCAACCCCCTGCAGTGAGCATCTTCAACTAGAGCAGGTTGCTCAGAGCCCCGTCCAGCCTGACCTGGGATGTTTCCAGGGATGGGGCATCTACCACCTCTCTGGGCGTCCTGGGCCAGGGGTTCACCACCCTCAGTGTGAAAAATTTCTTCCGTAGACCTAGTTGAAATCTGCCCTCTTTTAGTTTAAAACCATCACCCCTTGTCCTATCGCTACAGGCCCTGCTGAAATGTCTGTCCCCATCTTTCCTATAGGCCCCTTTAAGTCCTGTCAGGCTGCAACAAGGTCTCCCCGGAGCCTTCTCTGCTCCAGGCTGAGCCCCCCCAGCTCTCCCAGCCTGTCCTCCCAGCAGAGCTGTTCCAGCCCTCGGAGCATTGCTGGGGTCTCCTCTGGCCCCATTCCAGCAGGTCCATGTCTCTCCTGTGCCGAGGACTCCAGAGCCGGACGCAGCACTGCAGGGGGGACTCCCCAGAGCGGGGCAGAGGGGCAGGATCCCCTCCCTCGCCCCGCTGGCCACGCGGCTTTGGGGGCAGCCCGGGACACGGTTGGCTTCTGGGCTGCGAGCGCACGTTGCCGGCTCGTGCCGAGCGCAGTTTGGGGAAGACGGAGGGGTGAGAGCGGAGTGCTCCTGCCGGCTGTGCTGGTGCCCCCTTGACCATCCCGGGAAATTAAAATATTGGGCTTTGGGGAAGGAGGAATCTGCTTGCAGGGCGTATTTGGATTTTTCCAGGTTACGGATGGTCATAGATTATGACCGTTGTAGCACAGTGCAAAGGTCCTGGCCTTTTCAAAAGCAGCTGTGCTTAGTAACAAGTAGTTACCAAGTTTTAGGAGGGAGAGAAGAAAGCAAGGTGTTAATGTATTAATTTCCTTTTAGAAGAGTATCTACTGTGACCTCTGGCCAATTGATCATATATATTTTGTATTTTCCCCCCCCTTTCGTCGCCATAATAAACTGGCAGCGAGTTCAGTCTGTTTGAAGACATTACCAAATCTGTTCATTTGCATTTTGCTCTAAAGTAGGGACATTAGGCTGCAATAACTCTGCTTCGTTTTGAAGGAGGGGTGGAAAGCAGGGCAAAAAACTCTTTTTTTTAAAAAAAAAAAAAAAAAAAAAAAAGACTGGAGAGTCTTTTCTGACAGCTAGTCAGAGTTAGAATTAGTTCAAGGAAATGTTAATAATGCACTGCCTGGCTTAATCCCTTTGATATCACCAGGTATCCTCCTGTTCATGGGTTAATTGCTTTAAAAGCGGAGGCAATATTCTGAGCGGTGGGCCGCTTCACCTTTTCACAGCTGTTACCATTGAGTGACAACTAAATCCCATGTGTAAGATGAGGAAGAGCTCAATCTCCAATTGGGAGAAAATTTATGTAAACCGCAATCCCTTCAGAATGTGCGGAAGTCACAGACTTTCTTGATTTACTCTGCTTTTCCCAGAAAGCTCCATTGTTCCCTTCCCTAAGTCCCATCAACCCTTTGTAGCAGAATATCACAGCGGCGGCAGATAGCTTGAAATATATAAATGCTATCATAGCTCTGATTAATAGCGGCGCTTATGAGTCAAGTCTGATAACGGAGCAGCTCTCCACTCAATTTCAGATACCGCTAATGGAATCTGTCTCCTGCAATTGTAATGTGAGAAGGGCTAATTTGCCATGGAGCTTGGAGCTGTCACCAGCCGGGGATTGGGGGGTCAGATGGGAGCTGCCAGGTTTTTGCCCTGCAGCTTGTATCTCTCGCTTTGAATAGCGCAGCCCCCCGCCTGCCAGGGAGCTGATAGGCCGCCGGGGGGTTTATGCCATCCGTACAATAGCGAAGGGCTGCACGGGCTGACTCGGTAATTGTGAAGCCGGCTCATTTTTATTTTATTTTATATTTCAGGGTTTTGTTTTTTTTTTCCCCCTTTTTATTTTATTTTTTTTCTCCCCGCAGCTGCATAATTTCTAATAAGGGGTTTTAACAAATGTCGGATTAGGAAAAGTTTCTGCAATTACAAAAAAAAAAAAACAAACCCCAAACCCCAAACTTATAAAACATTTAAATAGCTGAAGTCGGTTCCTACTGAGAGTTGGGGTTTTTTGGCCGCTGGAAGTAGGCACCGGATATTATGCGTGCCCGGGATAACAGCGTACCTATTTTCTAAGGATCGTGAATCAAATAATGCGTTGAACTAATATCCCCTTTCTGCTTGCAAAGGCGCCGGGAGAGAAGTTCTCGTTTGCAATGGCTGGAAGCACAGTTTTTAGAACTCGCTGTTTAGAAGGGTGTGAGTACGGGACGGTATTTATTAAAGCAGTGCAGCTGTATGTGCATTTTGTCAAGCTCTTGTGAGTTGTGCTACTCGCGGAACTGCGCTGGGGTAGCGTGGCACGGACGCGTTGCGTTTAATTACCAAACTTTCTTGGGACGGGGCTGCTGCAGGCAGGCTCCGCGCCGGTGTGGAGCGCGCGAGGTTTGAGGCGGGGAAGTCCCGTTCCTGGCTGGCAGCGGGGCTCTTCCCGTCCCGGGACTCCGGACCCACCAAGGTCCCTGCCACCATCCTGGGGTAGCCCACTGCAGGGGCGGCTTGGTCCTCCCGGCGAGAGGAGCTGAGGTGGCATGGCCCCCGGACCCAAGATGCCTCGTGCACATGCTGGTGATGTTCACGGGCCTGTATTTACCAAGGGGTGGGCAGGGACTCAGTATTACCCTACGGAGGTGATGTCCTTGCTGGACGCGTCCATGGTAGCATCCGTGCTGGACACATCCAGTGCAGGAGGATGTATGCAGGAGGGAGCAAGGACCGGCTCCCCTTAGCCAAAATCCTCGCTAGCTCAGTACTGCTTATCCAGGCTGGAGCATCACCTTTTCAGCTTGTGGTGTTTCGGTAAAAGAATTTTTAAAAAGGGTAAATAAGTGGTGGCAGTCCCTAGCTGGAGGGGAGGCAGTATCGAGCAGAAGTGGCACTGAATGCCTGTGGTGGGTGGTGAGGGTGCTGCGTGCTCGCCTCCACCCCGAGACGTCGCGGCTCCGCGGGAACGCTCGTCGCGTGGTGCTAAGGTCCCATTTGATGCGCATGACAGCAGTTGGTTATAACCAAAGTGCCCGCTTTGGGGTTTTGTTTTTGGTTTTTTTTTTTTTTTTTTTGGTGGCCCTGGCCGTTTGCTTGGTTTCATTGCGACCGTGAAGACTCAACGGGGCTTGGCGAGCCGAGCCGCGCTCTCCTACCTCCTCTTCCGGCGCCGGGAGCGGAGGCTGCGGGCAGGGCTTAAGTGGCTATTCAGCTCCAGGTCCTTGAGGAAGAATAAAATCTGGTTTGCTATTCCCTGTAGTACCTGCACTGGCTCTTCAGCGCTGAGAGCGAGGGAAACCGCCTTTTGTCCGTTGAGTGTTTGTGACTGAGAGGCAGGCAAACCCAGAGGGACTGAGGTTTTTGGGGATAATTATTATTACTTAGGTCCTAAACTTGTGTTTGGGTTTTTATTTGTGTTTTATTTTTAAATAGTTCTTCTATTTCGGCACCGATGCACTAACTTTACTAACTTAAAATATGTCTGTGGAAAGCCTGGTTGTTCGCTCTTCGAAGTGCCATTCTTTTTTAGTCTACATCAAAATAAAAAAGTGGGTTTTTAATAAATCAAACAAGTGAAACCTCTTAGGTTAGGTTTGAAATGTTAAATCTTTAATGCACTAGTTGCTTATGCCGTGAAATAAAAATACTTTGAAGGGATAGGTCCTTGCTACTGCAAAACCAAGTCAAAGCGTTGCAGAGGCCAAAGTTGCTGGTGATGTACCTGGAGCCTATGCAGATGCAGGGAGAGACTGAAATTAAAAAAAAAAAAAAAAAATTAAAAATCCATTAATTAGTTTATTAGGGGAGATTTTAAAAAGTGGGAGAGTTTTTCTTATTCCACTGAATTAAAAAAAAAGATGCAAGACTGAGATCTGCTACCTGTAAAGGTTTGAAGGGAACAGGAGGCAGAAATAATCAGCTGCTTTTACTAGGTGCAGATAGGTGTTTCCAGTGTTTAATATATCAGCTTCAAATAGAAAAGTTCTGATCATTGTACTTTTCTTCATTTTGAATCCAGTGCACTGAAGATGGTATGTACCGAAAACATTATAATTAAATTCCATTTCCCATCCATATACAACTTTATACCAATCATTTAATAAGTTTTTGCTAATTATTAAATACAAAATGTCTGCCATTATTTTCTAAATAAAAAGCAAAAACTCTGATCGAGTTCTTTGTTAAATGCATATAGGTGTAACCTGTGCTTCTTGGCTAACAAAAAGTTTTGCCAAACTTGGAGGAGAGGCTAAATTTTAAATCACAAACTGACATGTTTTAATGATTGCCACCAAATGAGAAGCTAAAAACTATAGTTGCAAAAACAGATTAAAATTTCAGTTTTCCCGATTGTTCCTGCAAACTCTTAATAAAAACCCTGTGGCTAAAATATTCCTGAATACAGCAAGTTTCTACTGCCCGCATCCTTGGAGCTGAGGCCCAGCCGCACGTTCTTTCACTTGGGTGTCTGAAAAGAAAAACAAAATAATATTTTTTTTTTTTTTAGTCTTTTCCTTTTATGTTTAGGGATGCCATGGGAAAATATTTCTCACAAAGGACTGTGTGACCTCTCCTTTGCTGACTGCTTCTGCCCCTTCTGAGTGCATTTTCAGATGATGGGAATTTCTGCCCACGTTCAGAAGGTTATACTTGGTTGACCGATAGGAAGGGAACTTCTTCCCACTTGTTTTGTTTTGATAAAGTGCTCCACGTGCTTTGAGCAGGTCTTGCCCCCCATACGAGTTATTTGGCAAAATCAAAAATACAGGCTGTTCCCTTGGCTTTTCCTCCACGTAAGATAAACCAAGCCTAGAAGGCAGCTTTTATTCAAGCTCGGTGCTTCAATCCTGCTCAAAGTGGGCCTGGCGGTGGTAGAGCTGTAATACCCCTGGGAGAAGTCATGAAGTCTTTCCCACTGTTGCGTTGGCTGCAAATCTCTTCTTCTTTCGTGAGCTGATTTCTGCGTGCTGAGGCTGTTCCTGTGGCAGAATACTACTACTACTCTGAATGCTTTCTTCTAGGGTGACCCAGCCTTCTTCTCCAAGAGAGAGTCCCTACCTAGCCCAAGCCCAGGATGCCCTCTCCACTGGACAGAGCCTTATAGTGGGGTTTTGCCCACATTTTGCTCTTTGTAAAGCCTCTCTTCTTGAGGGAGTCGCTGCAAGGTAGCTTTATGCCTACACGGTGTTGACAGATGAACACCGGATGGTTATTACCATTGCCATGGACTCATTGTTGGCAACCCATTGATCCTCTTGTTCCAGTCATCTGTTCTTTCTCATACTGGTTCCAAAGACTGGGGGAAACATGTTGGCTTTGGGTGAGGAGGAAGCTACCCTCCATCCTCCTCAGAAGCAATGGGATAAAGCCCTCCGAGATGTTGCCTTTGCATGACGCCAGTTGAGGATCCAGCTGTCATGGGTCTTTGCCATGGTTTTTGTAGGACCTCATCTGTATTTGAAAAATGTTTTGTTTGAAGACAGAAGCATGAGTAGAAGTCAAATGAAGATAGATCTCTGCAGCTTTCTGCTCTGGAGCCCTGATGTGCTGTCAAAAGCAGAAACAGTGTTAAGCAACTAAAATTTGTTTTCAGAAAAACAACAACTGTATGGGTTTTGGGGCCGTCTTGGCGGTAAGGCAGGAGAGATACAGCACAGCGTCACTTCATGCAGGAGATGTCCAAGAGGCTGCCAGATGGCAGAGTGCAGTGGTGCATGGAGATCCTCATGTCGATCAAAATGAGCAGTATAACCATGTTAGCCCAGCTGCAAGGCAGGGTGGATTTCATTTGGCCCCAGCATCATGCTGACATAGTTACATGGGATTAATTTCTGCTTGTCCTGCTGGTGCTACTTTGCACCATGAACTGTTGCGTTGCGTAGACCGACTGGACGTGTTGGGTTTTTTTCTGCCAGGTGGTTTTCATCCTTATCTAGAGATACTTGCTGTGATCACTTCCACTTCCACAAGAGTGTTTCCTCCTAAATCAGCAAACTCGCAAATCCATCATTTCCATTGCTCGTAACAGAATCTGCAAAAAATTCTTGGTCTTCAGCTTGTGTTTCCCAAAGCTAATGTCTTGATGTTCTTCAAGAATGCAACTCATTTCCATTTTTTTTATTTTTTTTTTTAGCATCTGGTATACTTGTAGGAGCTTAGTGCTCCATGCATGCAACATGCTTTCACAAAGTAAGCTTAGTAGCTTGGCTGTCCCACAAGTTTCACAGGAAATTAAAGGTAACACCAGCTCTGCTGACAACAGATCTGTGGACCGTGCTCAGTGCTGGATGCTGACCTTGAGCTGGACAGTGAGCAGAGGTGTCCCCTGCCCCACAAAAGTCTTTTAAGCTTTGGGTTGAGTAGCTTTTGCTTAAGCCTTATTTCATAAAACTTGAATCGCAGGTTTGAGATTTTTTTTATCAAGGGGACAGGATTTCTTTCGTCTCATTTGAACTCTAATGATGTGCTCGAGTCTTTTCTAGGAAAGACAAGGAGAATCGGTAAATGGTTGGGATGTTTGCCTAAAATGATGCTTTGCGTCCCAAGGTTTTTGGGAAGGTCGTTCTACGTTTTTTTACCTTATATCCCTGCAAGAATTTCAAAGGCATTTATGAAGTTGTTTATTGCTGAAAGTTTGTGCTTTTTACAGGGTTTAGTCAAAACTTGGGGGTGTTGTGCAGTAGGGTTTGAGTATCGGGGGATCTCTCTGTTTTTAAATACACATGGCCCCGCTGCCTTTCTGGTATTTCTCTGTAGGTTACAGACCACTCCTGACTCAATTGCTGCAAACTTGATTGCATCTCTCCTTTTTTTTTTTTTTTTTTTTTTTTTAATTCGGGTGCCACATCTTTCTAGTGACGGCGATGAGGAGAGCACAACTAGAGCCCTCGAGGCTGAAAACCTTGCCAGATGGTGGTGTGTGTTCCACCTCTTCCTTGGAGGTGACGGACTCAGGGCTGCTGAGTTGGCTCAGTAGCAAAGCTGACAGAGCAATGTTCGTGCCTGTGAAGACCTTTTCTATTTCTATATTGTGTGATTTTGAAACCTTATGTTAATGCAGAGGGCGACAGGTCTTGCCTTGGGGAATTTCATGCCAAATACCTGGACTGTGCTGAACTGCAGTGAAGTTTAGATGTTGGGAGAGTCCACCATGGTGGTATGCATTAGTGAGCACAACAGTAGATACTTCAAAGTTTGCCTGACTTCCTACAGAAGTGTTCCACATCACCCTTCTTCAAAAGCTTTTAGGGTACTTTGCAGACACAGACTTGGTCCAAAACAGTCCCACCTGCTGTCAGTTGGGAATTTTCAGATTCTTTTTGCCCCTTCCGTTGATTTTTCAAGACCCCTTCCTACAATCCTGTTGCTGAACCTGTGTCACCTTGAGCTTGTCTTGCTCTGGCCTCAGACGCTTGAGAGTTGGTTTCTTTTTTCCCCGATATTAACCAAACTGCTTTGCTTCTTGCTCTCTGGCTACCTCCTGCAGCTGCAGATCTGAAAACACTTTACAAAGGAGATAAAAATGACTAGTCCTATTTTGTAGATGCCTGGGGCAACAGCTTGTCCCAGACCACCCAGGATGTCTGGTGTCGGTGGCAGGAGGAGGAATGTCTTGAGACCTGTCAGGATGAGACCTGTCTTCCCAAGGCCTCATCCTAGTCCTCTCCTCCCCATGAACCCTGCTTCCCATTTTTAATAGATTAAAAATTCCCATTCTGACTGCACAAGTCCTTCTTTGACATCTACAGAAATAGGTTGGGTTTTCAGTGTATTGAGGTCATTTTGGGAAGGTGGAAGGAAAGCATAACCAGGGAGAGGAGCCCTTGCTAGAGAATACTGTGCCAGCAGCTCCCTCCTCTGTTCCTAGAGGCTGTAGGTTTTCTTTGCTTGGTCTCCAGTTATCTCAGAGTTACGTGAGGAACCCCATAAGTAAGTCCTACATGGATGTCCACTCTCTGATCTCTGATGGGCAGAACAAACCACCTGGGGACTTTGTACTAGAGGATATGGCCAGTATTTAGGAGCAAATTACACGGATATCTTGATCCTCCTTATAATAATTTTGCTCTAAACCTGCTGGAAATGTTAGGACTAGACAGAAGTGTGTGCACCTTGCATGGGACTAGAAAAAAATGCCTAATTTGTGGTAGAGCCTGTCTTAGTCTCACAGCAGGATAGTGAATTCCTGGAGAGGAGCTTTGACCATAGCTGGAGCTATTTATGTCTTTGAATAAGGCATAATTAAGCTGGCTGTGGTGTCCTACATGGCATCTTTTCAGGGTGACTTCCTGAAGAGGAAACCTTCCAAACAGGCAGAGCTGGAGCTGCCCCCGATGCGACCGAGTGGGAAGAACCGCTATTGCAAAATGGACATAATAGGTTTCCTGGGCTAAATCCCGCCTCGTGGGCTGCCTGTGCCGGCTGCAGCATCCAGCCGCCTTGGGCAAGCGGCTCTGTGGGGAGGGTGTGCCGTAATCCCATCCGGGAGGCGCAGAGGTGCCCGGCTTTCAGGCTCGCAGCCATCCCAACAGCGGGTACTTCTGTTCCTCCGCTCCCTCCCGTCTGCTGGAGCTGACACCCATTTTCCCCGCTCCTGACCCCGGTGGGCACCTCTCCCTGCCGGGACCACAGGCACTGCAATGCTCACCCCCCGAGACACACGGACCTCCCCCCCGGGAAGGCTCTGCTAATGCTGTCCATCATGAATAGCTCTAGTCCACTCTTTATTCGGCGCCTTGATGAATTTAAGGCTGCACCCTCGCTGGCCTCTCTTCCAGCGGAGAGTATCCCATTAGAGGTGTGACTCCCTGGCTTGGTGTACCACGACCCTCTGGGCCATCACTCATCGGGATTTCTGGACCAAATTCAATACTGGAAGTTTTCCCGGAGCTTGCGAGAAGAAGCCGACTCTTTGGTGTTGGGTGGCTTGCAAATAGACGGGCTGGCTAACGCTTGCTCTTCCTAATTGCAATTCTTTGCAAAGAAATTATTAGGAAGATATTAACCATATAATGTTTTGGCAGGGTGCTGGATGGCAGTCATCATTTCTGCTGCTACAGTATGTTTAAAAAAAAATTTAAAAAGAAGGACAATAAAGTAGGCTTTTTTGTTGGAAAAGAAGATTTCATGTTATCTGTGTTTGCAGGCTTTCTGGCTCATATGCTGGAGGAATCCTTGCTGCGGGGGTGTTTTCATTTTCTCGTCTAACATGGCAGTGGTCCATCACAGCAGAGGTTTTTAGCTTAAACAATCTGTTTGTGGGGCTGCTGATGGCTCTCACCGTGCATTTTGAGGAGGCATCCACTGCAAAAGAGAGATCAAAGGTAAAACATCTCAAGCAAAGTGAATAGTTCTTTTTTTTTTTCCAATTAGTTATCACATATCTGTTTAATTTCCTATTCATGTAGTGTTGATTTAGTTTTGTTTAAATAAAGGACAAATTTTGGGACTGGGTTCAGCACCTGTGCTGGGTGGTGTTGATCCTTGCCCTACCTGGGTGTTCAAAAGTATCAAACATTGAAAAACCTGTCCACTTCGCTTAAGGGTTGAGTTGGGATCTGTTGGATGGGTTTGAGGTTGATTTGTTTAATACACACAAGGTGGAAACAGGAAAAGCAAAATCATTTTTATCTGAATGTTTTAGTGCAAAGTTTGGTTTCCTGCATCAAAGTCTCAAACTAGGCTGTGGGTGTTCAATTTTTTGTTTTCAGAAATGGTATTTCTGAAAATAGATCTATTTTACAGAAAACTTCATCTAGTCAGAAACCCAGGTTTCTGTTGAAAAACAGAAATGACCAAATTTTCAATCAGTTCTTCTTTTGAAATTAAATGTGCCCCTAAAATAATGGCATTGTTAAATACAGACACTTCAAATTTCATGCTATATTCTATACTTCATAAACAGATGAGGCAGCTAAATTATATTTTTGCTCGGCTGTCTTGTTCTTTCTACTTCTCTTTGCCTGAACATCTGATCTCTTCTACTCCAGCTGACTTGCCTGCTGTGACTCCTGTAAATTGTGTGAATAAAATGATTTTTTGCCAGGCTAGGCTAGAATTCAGGAGTCCGTGGTGGTAATTTACTCAGCTTCGTGAATTCTCAGGTACCATGTTTTATCAGTGGTTATAGAGACCTTCTTTCACCACTGGATTTTTTT
Organism: Phaethon aethereus; assembly: GCF_964289735.1. Lineage (NCBI taxonomy): Eukaryota > Metazoa > Chordata > Aves > Phaethontiformes > Phaethontidae > Phaethon > Phaethon aethereus. The sequence continues at coordinate 5,581,217 of NC_138579.1, forward strand.
TTTTTCTTTTCTGATGAGTACTGTCCCAAGATTCCTACAACCTGAACTCCACAAAAATGGAGTTGGGCATTTTCCAACCTGCTTCCACATTTCACATGCCCAATTTCCAATGGCATTTTCAGATGAGATTTTCAGAAGCAGTTAAGGAGCTTGTTTCAATGTTTTTGAGGTGTCTGACATCCCATACCTTGAAGGAGCCAGGCTGCCAACAGCAAGCTCACAGTCCTTTTTATATATCAGATAGTCATGCAAACTTCTTCAGGGGTGTGCTTGAAGTTCATCAACATACTTGAAAAAGTACTGAGGTTGTCCTGAGTCCCGCAGGGCAGCTTTGAAGCTCACAAATGTTTTTCTGAAGTTGTGGCAGGTGTTTCCATGGCAAGACAGCATCCAACATTGAATGCTGGGCAGTCAATTAAAAATAACCAGGTGATCCCATCACCACACCAAGGCAAGTGTTTGCATCTCACGAGCCACCTTGACCAGTGACTGAAATACACAGGGGCAATGCTCTGATGATAGGTGGAAGTGCCGTCCTCCTTGGGGATGGCCATGAAGGTGAGCATGAGTTGTTGGCTCCCATCCAGCAATGTCTGTGGGACTCCAGTGGCTTTTTGCCCACCAAGGAGCTGCCCTGGGGCTTGGCTTCAGGTTGTAACATGGACCAAGTGGCCAGTGATGGAGGAGGAGGAGGCAAATTCAGAGGAGAGGCAGTGGCTAGTGGTGTATGTGTCACTGATCCAGGGTTTATCTATGGAGTTGCTCTTGTAGCCTGGTTCTCCCCCCCCGAATGAAGAAGACTCGGCTGTGGTGTGATGGTGTTGGGGTAGAGCAGAACATATGGCAGCATGGGGTGGAGAGAGGCTTTCCTTAGCACCAGCCAGGGATGGCCATGGTACCAGTAACGAACCCATGAATAATCCTTGATGAGTACCAGAAGTACCCTGCACTGTGCTGCATAGTCTGGATACGTTACCTGTTTTACCAGAAAACTTTTTCAAAGATACTTGAAAATGAGCTTTCAGAGTAATGAGGGATATCACATTTAATTCCCTTGCTTAGGAAGTTTGTGTAGCCCTGGCTTTAGCCCTCTGTGCCTGAAGAAGAGGGAAGAATAGTTCCTGTTATATAAAATGAGGTCTCTGCACGTAATGGCATTATTTTAGGGTATGACTTCAGAAGACTTTGCATCATTTGGAGTTAACTGCTGAGCAGTATCCCTTGTGCAGCAGGGGTTGACAGATTGGACCCTGCCGCATCGTTATGACATGATGGTGCTACAGATGACCTCTGTATGCGTGGAGACGTAGCCGTTCAGCCAGATGCTTCTGAAATACATTTTCTGTTGAGCAAATGAAATATCTCCGTAAATAATTTAAAATAGTCCGTGCTCTCTGAGTTACAACTGAGCGGTGCTCACCAATGTATTTGTCTTTCTTCTGTAAGCGTGCTGTGGGCTGCACTGAAGCTCTTTTGGTCTCTGGATGTTTTTGCAGACTGTAAAGAGTAATTGTGAATGTGTTTTTTTTTTTTTCCCTTTCAGATCTCTAAACTTGGTGCCTTTTGCTGTGGGCTCAGTTTGTGCAATCAGCACACGATAGTGCTTTATATCGCTTGTATTGTGCCTTGGGTTCTCTCCCGGCTTTTCAGAAAGACGGTACGTATTTTACTGACCCATACCTCTATTTTTGTAAGGCACTGAGTAATTCTTCTTTCCAAGCACTTGTGCCACTCTTACGTTGATGTACAAACAGGAGCAGTCAGTGGTCTGTCTAAACTAGTCGGTCATAGCCCACTGAAGTTGTGGTCCAGTCTGACACCAGAGTCACCGATCACAGTTTAGGAGCTTTGCTCACGCCAGCAATCTGCGACCAGCTTGTGTCTCCTGGCACAGGAGCGCTCTGCCCCAGCGCCTTGCAAATACCCTGTGAGCAACCACGAGGCCGATACTTGGGGATAAAAACCGCTCAGCGTGTAGGAAATAAGAGCACGTTGAATGACCTACCAGAGAGGAAAGCAGGTAAATATCTGTTGGTGAGAAGTCACAGGCATGTGCAGTCTATGTGCGCTACTTCTCCTGGCTGATGGCACTGGCTTTCTTCAGTCATCTGGAGATGAGTTTCTGTATGCTGGTTCCCTGGTGGTAACAGAGCATCTTGCGACTGCTTTTAATAGTTGAAGGTACGGCCGGAATAAGCAGCATGGCAGGAAGGGTGCAGAGGCGTGTCTCTAGGGTGAAGTCCTCTTCAGCATCTCCTTAGGATGTGCCAGGCTTGGTGGCCTCCAGCTCTGATGCAGCCAAGGCTTGAGAGTCCTGCAAGAGATCAGCTCTCAGGTGAAGAGTGCCTGGCTCATGCCAGCTGGAAAAGACCAAAGGAAGGCAGACCTTTGGTGAAACAGCAAGCCCCCGATCCAGTCAAATATGTCCCTTTCATCTTCTACCAGGGATGTCGTTCTCAAGATGTCCCTCCTTCTACTCCTCTTTATTAAACTTGCTCACTGTGTAAGAAGGTGAAAACACCTTTTTGCATGCCTGGCTTATGAAGGCGATATGCATCCCTCTGGATGAGGTTCCTGGGTGACGTTCAGGGCCCCTGCAAAGCTCTTGTCTTCTGTAGGTAGTCTGTGAGTCAATGCATCAGGCTGGATGGAGCCATGCTGTAGAAACTCTACTTTGCCCGGAAAATGGCTGCACATCTCAATGACACAGATGCTCTGAGTGCCTTGCAAGTGGCCCTGAGAAACCTCCACCTATTCCCCCTGTCTTTATCTTTTGTTGGGCAGGTTTCAGCTGGGCCAACCTTGCCTGTATTTTTCCACCCTCGATCTGATAAATCTGGGTAGTGGCACAGGGTATAACTAAGCTCAGAGTGAAGGCATGAGCTGCAAGAGACAAGACACAACTCCAACGAAGTTGATCCAAAATCTCTTCAGCATCTCCAGCAAACCCCTTTCTGACTATACTTCCTTTAACACAATGAAGACTCACTTCTGCAATATATTTGTGTTCTTTAAACAGCTTTATTTTTTTCTTTTTTTACCTGGGGAGGTCCAGAGACACCTCTGTCATTTCTGGCAAGGACAATCCTGTGCCAATATAATATTCCTGGAAAATACTTTAAACAGCCCGGTAGTGCCTGCTGCAGAAAAGCACCTAATAAGAAGGATATTTGATGGAAAACAGTGCCTTTTTAAGTAAAAAAAGAGACAGCTTTCTTCTGACGGAACTGTGGCCACCACTGTTACCAAGCTACTTTTTCTGCTCTGTAGATCATCACTCTGAATGGTGCCTCTTCCCCATAACCCCAACTGCTGAAGAAGTGCTTTGATTGACAGGGCAGTGGCTAACGATAAAGCAAGCGTGCAATATTCTAGGGTGGGATTTTCCAAAGCACTTAAAGGAGTTAGGCACAGAAGTCCCTTTGAAAGTCTTGTCTTCCTGACCCCTTAGGCAGTCTTGAAAATCCCACCCCAAAAGTTGGCCTATCCAATTTAGCCAGTGTAATCACGATAAAGTAGATGGCAAAACTGACTCCTGGTGATGGTGATGATGTGTGTAGTTGTACTAGAGCAGCTTTTTTTTTTTTTTTTTGCCAGATGGAATACCAGCCAACTCTTAATCGCTGCAAAGTGGGTTATCTCAGCCTTGCAGTGCTTCAGCCATCTATGCATGTCATGCCATGATTTAAATGTGAAAGATGCAATGAGTATGATACTCATGAGTCCTAGCTAATATTATTTGCTTCACTTAAATTTCACCCTGCCATGCAAAGGAGATCAGTTTGATGCAGTTTCCTAGTAATCCACAAAATCATAAGGTTTAACATAGCATTTTGTAGGGACTTACTATAAATTGAGAGATCAGCTCTGTGTAAATATATTTGATGTTTTTTCTTTATCTGTTCTTGAAGTTCCAGTGTGATTAAACTAAAATAAACATTGTTGATGCAATATGACATATTTTGGTGCAGGAATTGTCCCTAGGCCATTTGCTGAAGTTGGGTTTATGCTTCTTGGCTGGTTTGCTGCCTTATCTCTATCTGCCGGCTTCGTCCTACCTCAATCGAGCCCGTTGGACATGGGGAGACCAGACGACTTTTCAAGGATTTTTGACCCACTTTCTCAGGGAAGAATATGGGACATTCAATCTGGTAAATAAGGGTCATTTTCTAAATTACTTTCCTTTAACTTACGCAATAGCAGATTGTCTATTTGTGACAATTAATAGCTTGCAAGGGAAGAAATTGAAAATGTTTTCCTTTTTAAAAATTTATTTCTTATTTTGACCTTCTGATCCGTCAGGTTTTCTGGGAATGGGTCATGTGACTGGGAAAGCAAAGAAATAATTCTCTTTGCCTTTATGGGATGAGCTGTATTATTTACTGGGAGCTGCACAGGTGTCTTGTATTTGTAAGAGCCCAAAGAGCAAACTCTGCTAAAGGGAAATGGTGACATCAATTTTGTGGTTTTCGTCTTTTAAGACAAATAATTGTCTTCTTTTTTTTTAAAGTTTAAACTCAGCTATTTAAAGAGGTCACAAGCAGTTTTCATTGCTGTACCTTTAAAAAAGATTCCTCTTAACTTACTTCTTGCTAATGTTGAATTTAAATGAATGGTATGTTTGGGGGGGTCTCAGAAACCTCTCATTTGAGTTACTGACAGGTCTGTGCTCTTGCCAAGGGAGGGAGGTGTTGCATGGTTGCTTGCAGAGTGTGGGGTTTGCATCTGCCTCCCCCAGCCCTGACATAGATGTTTGGCTCTGGCCACCCAAGGCAAGTGAGCGCCCAGCACACCTTCTGTCCTTCCTGTGTCAGAGATTTCAGTGCAGAAGGCTGGGAAATTGCACCACTGGGGGGAAAAAAGAGAAAAAGGTATGGTTTACATATTGTGTCACTCCTTGGGGTCCTGGACCCACGTCCTCAGAAATTAAGCCCCTGCGTCCAGCCAACGTGACACAGCGAGCATCGTTGCCGTTCCATTACAGCCTTCTCGGAAAGCTGGGTGGCTGTAGGATGTGAGGCAAAAGACTTGATAATTCCTGCTGCTGCCGCTTACTCTTTCCAAAACTCCTGCAGAGATAAGATTCATCCTCTGAAGGACTTCTGAGATTTCCCCTGGTGTCCTATTCCCAGCTGTCTCCTGAGAATGAGACTCCATTGGGCAGAGCAATACCAAGGCATGCAAATCCCTTAACTCCTTTCTCCATCAAATGTGATACATTCAAGTTGATGTTCAGGAGGCTTATGGATGGACTGCGTGTAATCCTACACCACAAATCAAATTTACGACGAACTTGTCTGAATCAGGAGCAATAAATGCAGCAAAATCCAAGCGTTTGGTCCTGATGCCAGCTGGGCTAATGCCAGAGCCCTGCCTGGGTGGACAGACAACCCTTGTGGACAGACAACCCTTGTGTCCCATGGCTCTGTTTTAAGGATAAGGCAGGGCAAAAAAAACCCCCAAAAAACCAAAAAAACCAAACAAAAAAAACCCCACACACAAAGGAGAAAAGACTCAGGAGAGGGTTCCACCTATGAGCCAAGGTCAGAAATGTGATCTCCTGCGAGGGATGTGTCTGGGGACAGAAGCCATCAGCTGCCAGCAAGGTGTGGCTTTGCAAGAAACAGAGAGGTAGCAGTGGTGCTTCAGGAGCTGTGGGCTAGCTCTCCATCCTCTAACACTTTTATTTTTTTAGTTAAATCCTGAATGCGATTAACTCTTCCATTTTTATTGAGATTAAATATTCCTTCCAGACCTCCTGGATCCATTTACCTTTTGTCTAGTAGTCACCACTTTTCCAACAAGCGCCTATGAAGGTAATTCCTCACCTCCACCAAGCATGTCTATGCTAGTATAGCTCATAGAAATCTCGTACAGCTCTGCCTCTGTCAGGGCAGAGGGGACACGGTGAGTCTGGTAAGCGAGGAGGAATTGAGGCCCATGTGCTTGTCTCAGGCTGTGGGGAGATGTCCCAGAAAATAATTTGCACTGCGCAGATACAAGATGAGAGGAAACAGCCTCAAGTTGCACCAGGGGAGGGTTAGATTGGATATTAGGAAAATTTCTTCACCAAAAGGGTTGTCCAGCATTGGAACAGGCTGCCCAGGGAAGTGGTTGAGTCACCATCGCTGGAGGTATTTATAGACGTGGCGCTTAGGACATGGTTCAGTGGAGGAGTTGGCAGCGTTAACTTTGCAGTTGGACTCGATGACCATAAGGGTGTTTTCCAACCTAAGCTATTCTGTGATATAGCAGAGATCATAGCTAAACCGTATGCTGTGCTCAAGTCATGGGATGATGGGTTGGTAGCACTTTGAAAAAATGCTTATCCAGGTGGTAAACCCTGCACAGTGGCATAATGTAAAACAAGAATGTGGGAGAAAATCTTGCAATGAAGGTTTGAGGAGAGTTTGCTGTCTTTTTGTTGTTTAAGCCATTCCTGTTCCCTGTGACCACCTTGGGGTATCACCTGAAGGGGTCTTGAGGAGCCCTGGGTGCTCAGGGCTCTGCAAACAGAAAACAAAAAGGCTTTTCCTTGCCCCACTGATATGGCAATTGGCATGTGGGTTTCTCATGGGTTTTCTTTCTTTTTATTCTAGGCCAAGTCTGAGACAGGATCCTGTATGAGAGAGATGCTGGTGTGAGTAAAATCATGAATGTACTTTTTAGTGGAGAGAAACTTGTTGCTGCTGCTGTCATTTTGGCCAAAGTGGCTCCTGTCCTGCCTTTCCTCGGCTTGGTCCAGAGCTGGGGCTGTGTGTATCCAGCGCAGCGACAGCGTGCATGTCCGTCTGTCTTCCCCATTGTAAGAAAAATGCTGGATCCCCCTCCCCAGTGGTTTTTCATTCAAGAGCCTGACATGTGCACCGAGCTTATTCCCTTTTCTGGTAGGCTTAATCACAGCAGAATGGGAATATGTTGTGTTGTACTTATTCCCTGCTTCTCTTGACACTTTAATTGAGTGCAGGGGACGATTCGGGGATGACACATCCATGCACTAATTTCTCCACAGTTTTCAGCTGGTGCAGATGAAGTCGGAGCTCTCCCTTCCCGTCCTCGCCCTGGCGCTGGTGGCCTGTGTGAGCACAGCACTGCCGTAAGTCGGAGGAGAATATTTGCTCCAACATGCACTTTCTTACTGGCTGCATGGGCAGCTTGCTTTGCCTTCTGCTTGCTGGTGAGAAATTTCAGCAGTTGGCTGTGGTCATCTCTTAATTAAGAGCAAAATATCCCTGTTCCTTGTAACACTGTGGCTTTGTAGAAGGCAAGTGTAAAAATCTTGAAATCCTGATGGTTTTGTACTTTGAAAACAGAAGTTTCATAAATTGCAAAGGTAAAAAAAGGCTCATCAGCTCAGTAAATGCATTTAGGTATGCAGAGAGATAGTTGTTTTCAAGCACGTATAACTTTTGTCTCCTTTTCCATCATGCCACTGGAGTGCTACTTTTTTTTTTTTTTTTTTAATAGGACAAAGCAGAAATCACCCGTGATCTGGCTTTTTGCTGGAATGCTGTGTCTTTATTCCCTTTTCTTCGCTTGGAGAGCAAATTTGGATATTACAAAACCTCTGTTTCTGGGCGTGGTAAGTTGCACTCCAGAAATTGCTTTGGCGTGTTAATTTTTGGAAGGAGCCTTAAAACCACCTAATCAAGAGCAGGTGGTTGTCTTGAAGCTGCCTAAGGTGCAAAAATACAGCTACTTATTCTGTTTTCTTATAGCCGGGGAAACAGAAACAGGGTTTCTGGGGTTTTGTTTCCTAGGTGGAGCGATTCTGGCTGCAGAGCAGTGCCGTGGTGGCTGTGCTGGCGGGGCTGGGGCTGGCCGCGCTCGCCGCGGTCGGAAGCGCCGTGCTGGAGGGCAGCCGGGCGCTGCCGTGCCTGGAGTGGCTTTGCGCTCTCGCTCTCGTCGCTTCTCAAGTTTGGGCAAACTACAGGTAACAAATCCCCCAGGCACGTGTCTTGCTGCAGCCTGGCAGGGCGCGGGGCGCCCTGCGGTCGGGGTGCCCTGCGGTCAGGGTGCTGCTGTAAACCCCCCGCCCCTGCTCCTGGGGTTTCTGTCCTTGGCTTGAAGTGGGAAAGGCACTTTTCACATCCCACCAAAGCTTGCCTGGCCACACCTACAGGACTCCCTTGTTTTATCTCCCTAAAAATTACCAAGCGCCAACTCCAGGCTGTAAGTGGCGATGTCGGGTAGGGTTGAAGGAAGAAAACCGTGTAGATACTTAAACTTCTAATGAAAGAAACTCCTAAATCTGTACTTTATTTCCTAAGAAGGTTTGCAGAATTCACTTGACCCAAACAGTCATCTCCTTCCTTTGCTTTGCTTTAGGAAACCTTGTGTCCTGGGGTTGTTTGGTTTTTTTGTTTGTTTTTTTCCTTTTTGAAGAGTTACATCTGTAGTGTAGGGCTTCCTTATCTCATGACCCCACCAAAGACTCTGCAGTGGCTTGGGTAGGAATCAGTGCAGTAGTAGGGATGTTCAGGTGGAGGTTGACCAATTGGTGAAGTGTAGAACACACAGAACTTCATACTCGGGAGCCTTTCCTTTGCACACATCTTTTCCCAAAGGCTGGTCCGTAGGTGAGCCAGTCGCAGCTTGTGCTCTGAGCCATGTTATGGAGCGTCCTCTTCTTGAGTCCATACCTGGAGTGTGTGCAACATGTGGTTGTGTAACAAAAAGGATCTCACCTCAGGTAATGTAAATCTACTTCTGCCTGATGCTACAAAAATGTGGCTTTTTAGTGCTTAATCAAAAGCACTAAAAGGATGGGCAGGGTTTCAAATGCTTTACAGAACCACCGTTGTACTGGCACTTCCAGCTCCCTCTAGTAAGTATTTAGGTTTAGCCCAAGCAAAAGATCAGAGTTAAGGTGAAGGCATGCAATGAGTCTGTATTTTGGAAAAACTTGTAGTGGCTCATGTCTCTGGTGCTGGTTTCTAGGGGACTGTAGTCTGAATGCTTCATTTCTGTATCTTGGTTTCTCTGTAAATGGAGATGATGCTTTTTCGCAAGATTTAACCAGGACGAAGGACTTCACCTGTCAATGTGTATTGCACAAAATTGTTCTGAATATATGCAAAGCCATGCAAATACCTGTTTTTAAGATACTGTTTTTCATCTGTTCTCTTAAGCGCTTGTGATCAGAGCAACAACTATGTTGTTGATAAGTTTGCAAGGAATCTGCTGTTCTCTATGCCGACGGGTGCAGTGATCTTGCTAAGAGGAGACTTACCCGGGAATGCTCTTCGTTATGTTCATTATTGTGAAGGGATGAGGCCAGATATCACCTTAGTGGACCAGGAGGTAGGTTGAGAAAGTAATATTAAAAGAGGCAACAGGCAGATCTAAAAATAGGAGGAAAAAGTTCAGTTGTTCCTTTCTCTTCTCGAGGGGCTCTCTTTGTTCAAATAAAACATGATGCAGCAATAAAATTGAATTTTTTTTTTTTAAAGGGTTGTGGGTGGCTCTGGGATGGAGCGTGGTGTGCAAGCCCCATTCAAGCCCAAAAAGGCAATGGGTAGGCAGTAGTGGGTAGTGAGAAAGGGAAGCCCAAGTTTTTCATCTTGCAGATATCCAGATGTGGCACAGGGTTGATGTTTGCCTTGCTGAGGAGGCTTTGTCCCTGCTGTTTTCTGTGGTTGCCCTGAAATACAGATGTTGGGGCAGCAGAAGGCTTCTGGGAACAGCATGGAGGGCAGCAGGTCAGCAGTTGCCCTGTGGGCAGTGCGGCTTTGGGGTTTCTCCCAAGGACTTCACCATGCTGAGGCTCATTCCCTGCATCCTCTGTGTTATCTTGATCCCCCAAAGGTGGTTTTTCAGGTTTCTGCCTCTAGTTTTTTATATTAAAACAGAGATGCTGTGTGTCCCTGGGTGGAGTTTGCACTCTTCCTTTCTTTTCCTGAGAAGTAGGAGAAGAAAAATGCCGCTTGCAGATGCGATGCCAACATGTCCACTGCCACATCTGTCCTTGCACTTGGCTTTGCAGCAGGGATTTGTGACTTGTTGAGACCCAACGCCTCATCTTTAACCAGAACCAAAACCTTGTTGTGGCTCTTACCAGCTGTAGTTATTTTGTGTTTCCTTTGCCCCCTCAACAGGGAGGGCTGCATGCTTCTGATCAGAAACCACTGGTGACCTGGTGTGATGGTTGTGGTCCCAGGCAATTGCTGAAACGGGAGGTGACTTTACTGAGCAAATAGAGCTATTCCTCTTGCAGAAAACATTTTCTGCAGCTTCTGGCTGTAAAATGGATGAAAACTTTGTTTCTTGTTTTAATTTTGCTTATATTTTCGGTGATAGATGATGACTTATGAATGGTATTTACCCAAGCTGGCAAAGCATTTACCTGGTGTTTATTTTCCTGGGAACCGGTGGAATCCTGTGGAAGGAATACTACCCGATGGGACGCTTGCTTTTAATCTCCATCGTTTCCTCAAAGTAAATAAACAGTAAGCATCTCTCTCATATGTAACAGCTTCCCTAAAATCTTCGACTATTTTTTCTTGAAATTGTTTATGGAGCAGCTTGGTACTGCATCCAAAAGACAATTTTCTCCACTGACTTCCTCCCCGGTGGTGAGATTATTTTTGTAATTAAAGCAAATATGTATACAGAAGTAACTCCATCTGCATATAATGTTTCTTGTTGTTTTGAGGTTGGTTTGGTTTTTAGGAAGGAAAAAGAAGAAGGTGATCGGCAGAGAGTATTTACTGATTATTTTTGTTGTTGCTGTTGATAGAATTCATCACAAAAAAGGAACATTCCCGTGTACTCAAACTAACAATGGTTGGAGAGCAAATTGCTGCTGCTTCTCCTTCATGAACATTATGGCCAACTGATTAGCATAGAATGAATGTGTTCCAGGAATAATCATCATACAAAAATAGCTTAGTAAGAGTGGAGAAAGGATTAGATACTCACATGAATAAGAATAGCATCTGCATTTAGACTAGCCAGGGTGAGCCTTCTGGGTGTGGGTAGGCAGAAGAGCCTTGCCAGGTGCCGTCGGGAAGAAACGGGCTCCGCCGGCAGCTTCTGGCACATTTTTGAGGTCCAACACAGGGGAGAGGATGTGTCTCCTGTGCTGGCTGCACAAGATGTGCAAAGCCGGGTGGGGTATTCGCTTGCAGCAGGAGAGCCGCTCTGCAGACTGACCCAGAGATGTGCCCTTTCCGATGTGAAACGGTCTGGACGGGCATCCTTGTCGCAGAAAATGTTGTGCTGCTTGAGACCTGTCTGCCGCACTGGTGTGGCGTGTGTGGTTTGCTCAAGCATGCGGGGTGGCCCTGGGTCTTGGGCATGGCTTCATGGTTGCTCTCTCTGTTTTTTTTGGCAGTAAGGAAGTGTTTGTCTGCATAGGTCTTCATGAAGGGGACTCAACGTGGAGGAGGAGCTATTCTCTCTGGCCGTGGGGTACATGTGAAAAATTGGTTCCTTCCGATGTTGTCTTTGACCCAGGAGAGTGGATTCATCTTACAAGAAATCTCTATAACTGGACTGAAGACTACGGCAGGTACGGCAGGTACGAGGCAGAGGCATGACTCTGCTCCTTCCTGCTCATCATACTTCTGCCAGCAGCATAACCACATCCATTGCAGTGTTAGAGAAATTAAACATGAGCCGTAATCATAATATTTTGTGGTTTGGAATATATAATAAATCCACATGTGGTATTTTTATTAGTATTAAAAATAGGAAGATGTTTCTAGTCAAATAGCAGGTCCAATTCCAATCTTAAAACTTGATCAGGAGCCAAAAAACATTGAGGGCTTGGGACATGCAAAGCTTTAAATGTCATAGACTGAACTGTGATGGGTGGTAAAAAGCACCTCTCATTTTGAGGATAGCTAGGATGCTGTGAAACACCTGATATACCGGAGGCTCCTTCTATGGAGAGAGAGGAATAAAGTGTTATGAATGACTGAGGATCAGCTGAACTCTCTGCTGTCAGAGCTATAGGCTTCATGACAAGTTTTCTTCTGCCTGGGAGGTCTGTATCTGCTTGGGTTAGAAGGGTTGATTGTGTGGTGGGTGAAACACAGTGACATGGATCTGATGGCTGAATTTTATTCTCATTCCCATTTAGTTTCAAGCCCTCTTCCTGGGAAGCTGTTGCCAATGAGGAGATGTGGCAAGCCAGGTGATGCTCCTTTGCTCCCTTCCAACAGCCGGTGGGCGACGCCAACTCACTGGTGTGGAAATACACACCAAAGCGGGCAGCTCGACGGCGCATGGCCTTATTGGTTATAAATGTGCCAAGCTTTGGAAGGAAAAAATTGTCAGGATGAGATGAAGGGTGCATGGCCTCCGGCAAATCCTTCAGGAAAGTGATGGTTTTGTTCACCAAAAGGTTCTGCTCAAAGTATCTCAAAGGAGTGGAGGGTGTTTTGGGCATCGGGTGAGAAAATGCATCATGGAGAGAAGTTTCTATCACTGATGACTTAAATGGAGAAGCTGTTGTACTGTCCCATACAGTTAAAAAGCTGTATGGACATATTGAAGATGTTTATAACAATGTGATGTGAGCTGGTTATGTTAAGCAGTTATTATATGGAAGTTGTTCTTCTTTTTCTAGGATGAAAACAGCTTTCTTTATATTTGACCTTGCAGAAACTGCTAGTGTGACTGCAGAAACGAAATCACAACTTTACACCTTTGCATACACGGTAAGTCATATATTTTGGTTACAAATGATCCCTGCAGTCTCCATCCTTTTTTTTCTTTTCTTTTTTTTTTTTTTTTAGGCTTCTTGCTTCCACAGAAATACGGTGTTCCCATATAGGTCAGCAGTCCTGTAATCTGCATTCTCCTTTGTTCATCCAAGCTGAGAGCGTAGCAGATTCAAAGAGATTTGTTCAGGGATTTTATCCATTCCTACTTGCCCCCTCGGTCCTGGAGGATGCCAAAAGCTAACCGGTCAACACCCTGCTTTTGCTATAATTATGTTGTCTGTGCTGGGCTTCAAACCCATGCCAAGAGATTGCTTGTCCTGAAGTCCCCTCTATGCACTTGTCCTCTCTGTCGTTACACAGTCATGCATCTGAGCCAACAACTGTAAAATCTCGCGGTCTCTTTGCTGCAAATTAATTCTGCTGCATTTCACACCAAAGAATAACACCCATAAGTGGATGTAGGTATCTCTGGAAATACTGGACTGCCCAAGACGCCAACAGATGCACAAAATGATCAGTGTGTGTCAGCAGAGGAAGTGTGTTTCATACCCCGGCAAGGAGTCAACAAATAGTTTTCCTTTTAACTCTTGCCCGTTTTGCAGTGATTTTTGCTGTTCTGCAAAGTTCTCGGATGTGTGCCTGCTGTTGAGCTTATGAATATTCCCACTCAAGTCAACTGACTGCTTAAGTCTGTGGAAGAAGTCCTGATCTCCTGAAATACGGAATAAATGTCTTTCCAGGCATGGCAGTTAAATCTTTTTTTCCTCACCTCTCTCGGGGAAGCGCATAATGTGCGGCGGGGTTATCGCGATCATCTGTAACGTTTCTAAACAAACAGCTGCTGTAGGAAGGGAAACCTTTCAACCCCCCTTGGATTTCTGATTCACGCTATTGCACATCGCGTGGCAAACACGGAGTTATAGAAATGCTCCGACTCTGGACTTGGACGTATAAATAGCATCTGTTCCTTTACAGGCAATTTTGAAGCACTGTTAAGAGCTGTTGGTCCCCTTCATTCAATTAATTTGTAATTTGTTGTCTGCCCCCCCCCCCTTTTTTTTTGTCCCTTGAACAGTTATACAAAGAAATTGTCAACTCTCATCCAAATCACCCGGTGAACTGGCACAAAAACTACGCCATCGCCTGCGAGAGGATGTTGCGTCTCCGTCGGGTGGATGTGGATCCCGAAGCGTTGCTCTCCGAAACTGTGAAACATTTCCTTCTGTACACTGAGAAAGCGGAGGACGATCCCCAGCGGCAGGATATTCTGCAGGCTGTGAAGCACCTGAAGAAAGAGCTGCAGGGGCTGAGGAGAATGAAAGAAGATCTGAGGCGGGGAGCTGGTTAGCAGCTGGTCCTCCGCCCACCTGCTGGAGTGCTGAAATTTTGAAGTCAGGACTTAAAATCTGAATTAGTCCTTGACAACATGAGAATGGTTTTAAAAGGTGACAGAAATGGCAGCAGAGAGGAAATCATGTGTGATTGCCTCGGCAGGAACATACTGTTGTTTGGTCTTTAATTGCTGTTGCCAAATGAACTGTTTGTGTTGTTTTGTGCGGAGTGGGGGGGGAAGCTTGTCACTAAATAAAATACTGGGCTTTGCAAAGGAAAGTTTTCTTTTAAAAGAAACCTGTGAATCTGTTGTGCCGTGAAGATTTTTTTTTTTAATGAATGCAGCATCCTTCATAGATGCAAAAATGTATTTAGCCTTTAAACGTTTCTTCTGTTACTGAGCCGTGAGGTTTTTTACAGCCGTTTTTCTTTAGCTGTGCTGTGTCTGGTTTTGTGGTCATGGGGCAGCATGGTTGGGTGGGTTTCCGTCAGGTCGAGCATGTGGGACGGTGCCCTTCTGGGGAGCGTGACTGTTCGCTGTTCCTGGGCTGCGCCTGTGCCCGGGGGTGCTGCCGACACGATGTTCTCCTGGCGTGGGATGGCAGGTACAGACCAGCTTAGCTCTTTCTGCTTCCCTTGCCTTGCAGGGGTGGTTATTTCCATTACAGTGGCATTTTATGCTGGGACAGACCTCATTGCACTAGTTCTCCAATGTCCAGCGAGCAGCTTGTTCATTTTCCCTTGCAGAGGACCGTGACCACAGGCAGCGGCGCAGCATCTCCGGCGCTGGCTGACCTGGAGCAGAGGGACCGTGGTGCTGAGACCCTGCACAGGGGCACGAGAGCAGCTCCCCTGGGACACTGCTCTCCCCGTGGCTCGCGGCATCTGTGCTGTGGCCTCTTTCCACGCGAGCCCATAACGCTCTTCTACTCTGCCACGTCCTCGCAGGTACTGGGAGTGCCAGAACTGCAATTTTAGAGATGCCAAGAGCTTTAACCAGAAGTATAGAGTGTGAGTCCATCCTGCTTTTCAGTCTACCCAAAGGCCAAGCGACTCACTGAACAAGAGCTCAGCCATGTGTTTTCCAAAAAAAGAAAGATGTAAAATAGAATGTCTTTCAAAATGATGTCAGTTTGACATGTCCTTCTGCTTGACCTGTCTGCTTAAAACAGACCCAGAACTCTGGTATTGTTAGTGGAAAGTTGTGTTTGTCAAAATTTTTGTACTTTGTTCCGTGGTTCTGTAAGAACTCAGCGCAGTGTTTTTATAGGAGAGAAATTGCTGCCAGTCTAGGATTTCATCTGGGCTAATAAAATTTTCAGAGAAGAAGGAATTATCTTCTGTAAAGATCATGTTATCACAAGTGGCACCTCTGGAAGCTTCCCAGTGGCTTGGAGGAGCAGATCGGGATGTGCGTGGGAGCGAGGGGTGTTGTGTGTGGGTGCTCTGTTGGTCTGTGGCTTGAGGTGCGTGTAGGTGCAGATTAAGGCTCGCGTGGCTACTAATCCTAATAGATCCCTTTAAAAGTATAGAATACTTTTTCATTGTTCTCTGCCAGTGCTGAATTTTCCCAGGTTGACTCTCATTGAATGCTGCTTGTATAAAAATCAAGCTGCTGTCTAGAAATCTCTAACTCCAATTGCAAAATAACATCCTTTATTTTTCTCCCTCTTGCTCTGATTTATTTGTATAGTATGATTCCCATAGCAATTCCCCCGTTACTTCTATAAACAATTCCCATACAAACAGAGCTACATAGACCAGATGAGAAATGAGCAATAAAAAGAAATAAAACTACACTTTCTGGGTTGCAAAGCCACAAAGCAGAGGGGAGAGGGGGAAGAGGAGCGGTTCAGGGATGTCATTTTAACTCTTTGTGTTGTAATTGACTACATTTCAGGTCGACCGTGCCTCACTTAAATCTCTTCCTTTCTCTCAATCACTGCAGAAGTGTTTGTACAGGGTGGGGGAATATCATGCATTCCTCCGTGCAGCTTTCTCAGGGCTGGCTTTCTTCTCCCTTCTCAAAATCAGTCCTTCAGCCTAGCAGAAAAGCATTAGGAATCCAATTTTTGAATGCTTTTGTTACCTGCATTATTGAAAATCCATTCAAGCAAATATACGGAGCTGAGGGTTTTCTTTATCTTGATTAGACGCCCCTCCTTAGCTGTATAGTCTTGAAATAATTGGAAGCTTTTGTGGATTCCACTATCTACTTGGGAGAAAAGAGGGGCTGGACAAAGATATCCCAGCCCGCAGCCCATGTCGAGTAACGTATTGTCATTTATTATAATCGGCAGCGATGCAAACTACGGGAAGAACTTTCCCACCGGCAAAGGCCTTCCCAGGTGTGAGCAGCAGCGGAAACGTGATGCTTTTTTGGGGAGCGGAGCAGGACCGGTTGCAAGCGCGCCGCTCATGCGCGCCTCGTCCGTATGGATCGTGTGCACGTGCGATACGGGTGTCCGCGCGGGGTGTTCAGCTCGAAGATGTCCCTGGTGGCACATCGCAAAAGTGAAAATATTTTAATAGAGACAGAAGGTACAAAATTCCTCCCCCGGAATCTGTTCAAATGGGATTTGCTGGTGCTTGTAGATGAAGCAGTTGTGTGGATGTTTTTGAGCCTGATCGCTAAAAGGCAGTGCTGAGGGATGCTGGCAGAAGTTTAATTTTTATCAGCTCCTCTTAGGTGGCACCCTTAAGTTTATCAAACAAGCAAAGCTGATTTGCTCTTCGTTAGTCTCAGTTGCATGAATTGGTTGCCAAGTAAACAGGATTTTGCATTTTCCTAATTACTTTCATATTTGTGTTTTACCTCTATTTGTTCTCTTGCAAAACTGGTCCTAATAATTAGTCAGACTCCTGCTGCCTAGACCTTAAAAAAAATAAAGGGAGGGAGGAAAAAAAAGACTTCTGAGGGGTTTTTCTCCCTTATAAATTCATTTTTGTTACAAGCATCTTTTATACATATTACTAAAGGGAGCCCACTAAGAAATGCAAATAATAGTTCTTTATTTTATTATGACAGTTAATTAATAGCAACCTGTTTTAATGAATAAAGTCACTCAGAGTCCTTCAGCACTTCCTAAGTAGAGGCCAGAATCTGTAGGGATTCTTTTTTCCCCCCGCATTGTATAGCTCCGAGACTCCGCGCGCTATATAGGGCCTGTATAGAAATGCTCGCTAATGAAGAGGGAGGGTGAGGAACTTGTCTGCATTCAAAGATCACTGGTGAGTCATTCAGCGAGAAAAGGCCCCTTGCTAGGAATAGTCACAGTTCCGCGGCATTGTGCTAGCAAAAGGGTTTGATCAAAGGTCTCCTGCCGAGCTTGCATGGTTTCCTTTCATACGACGACCATAATTAAAACCACTAATTCTCTTTTAAAATGCTGCAGGATGCCATGTAGGCATCTGTCTGGAGTGTCCTTTGTGCTGTCGGGAGCTGTTAAGGACCAGCGCCGAGGGCTTTTCAGCGACATGCCAGTCAGGAAGGTGATTCGACATAAGGGTGCCTCTGAAGGCTTGACAGGGCCTTGACTACACAATTCCAGCTGAATTTGCCCCTTGTCAGCTGCCAGTAAATAAATCTCAAAGAAGGCAGGCGGGGAGAAAGCTGAAGTTTCATTACCTGATCCCCGGGGCTTTGTTGGTTTTGGCATCGCCCAGGGGGAAGCCCTCGCCCCTCGGGGCCGGGGAGCTGGGGATGGCCATTGGAGACCCCGGCGCCCAGGCCGTTTGAAGACCGTCAATACTTGTAACAGTTCAGCTGTTAGGAAGACAAATAAATGGAAGAGCCCATTAATCCCCTTTGGGTACTCGGTGCCTTTTGCCCTTTTATCGCAGCCTTATTAGGTTCCTACTCATCTTGAACCAGGAGGGATGAATTGAAGTTGTTGAGCGCTAATTGGCAAAGACTTTTCATCGCGGGCCAAGAACTTTCACTGACTTGAAAGTAACTTCACCATGGGGAGGATCAGCAAATTCTTGCCTCGCCATTAAAACAAAACCCCAAAGTCCCATTGGGATTCAATGCGGTGTTTAAAAAAAAAATAGACAAAAAAGAGAGAGGCAACTGATAAATTGTTGGGCTTGTCCTTCATGAGGATGTTGGCAGCTTATATTTGCTCTTTAGAAGAAAGTCACAGAGCCAGACGCGGCACGGGGCGATCCATCCTGAAATGCTTTTGAAATCCACATGTTTTACATGTGTATGCATGCGTTACCAAAACCTGCTCACTTCCCAAACACAGCCTGGGAGATGATCTATAAGGTGGCACCATTGTTCTTGACAGTTTGCAACGGCTCAGAGGTTGAGCAGAGCGGTGCTAATGTTTACATATGCCCAGGGATGATTCTGGCTGCCCTCGAGTCATCTCTGGGTCTGGTGATGGGATTTATAGATGGGATATACGTCATCGTGGAGGCACGTGGATGTTCTTACGCGAGTTGTTTTTTAATGTTGATTTTGGTAAATGCTGCATTAATTTGAACGTACCTATTGCCCTCTCTCTCCATGTCCCCTATTGCATATTTTAAATAAAGAATAAAACTTTTACCAGGTTGCGAAAGCATCTTCTACACAATGAGTGACAACGTCATGGGCCACCTCAGCCTGGAAGACATCGAGCTGGGGGGTTTATAGCACAAAATCCTATTGATGTGTTCCCCAGCCTCTGCATTTGGGGGACTCGTGAAACAAGGTGCCCACATTAAAGGATGGCATCTCCCCCTGGGATGCCAATGTACGTATCCTGGCGAAGCCCACCCATGCTGGAGTTGGAAGTGCCTTTCCAGGGACTTCCAGGGCCAGGAGCTTGGCACGGCGCTACGTGAGCAAACAGGCAGCTAAAGCTCCTGCTCCGCTCACAGTAGGGAATGAAGACATCATTGTCAGTACCTTTGGAAAGGCTGTTTGGTTTGGATCTGCCCGACGGAGCCAGAATGAGGGCTCACAGCGTTGCCCCTGCCAGGTGGCTGTGAGATGCTGCCCAACTCCATGGCCACAAAGGACCACGCAGCAAGGATGAAGGGCACTGGTGGCACCACGTCCTCCACGCATTGTCCTTTCTAGGGGAGTGTTTGAGTGCTCTTGGCTATTTTAGAGTTACAGTGCATCACTGCCGGTCAGGTACAGCAGCAGCTTGCTGAACTTTGGGGAAAAAAACACATAAGAGGAGCATGGTTTGGGGGCATTTGATTTAGCAGCAAAGCCACTTAAAAAAATGGCACCTGAAGAACTCCACCATCCCCAGGGAGGATCTGCTACCTGTTTCAGGCCAGAAGAAGGACTTGTGTGCCCAAATCCTTGCTGTTTTTTCCCTAAAGTTTAGTATTTCTCCCTTGCTGCGTCTTGACACTCCTGTTATATTCAAACTTGACATTGCAATAAAGGCTTGTTCAAAATAGAGTGAAAGCAATGAATGGGTATAAATTGGAGTAACTTTATTCAGATGAGTGGTGCTGGGGGAGTTTGTGCCGGTGGAGGGCAGGTTGGAGACGGTGTGCTGTGATCGACAGCCTCCATCCATCCACTGTTCCTTCGCAATGTCCTTTAACAAATTTGAGATTTTGCCTTTTGTCAGGTTGAACAAACCCAATGCAAACACACTAGTTCTCAGTGAATTTCTGTTCATAAATCCTTGTTGGTCAAACTGCAGCAAAAGTGGGTTTTGCCAGTGAGTGAGGAAGACACACAATGGCCTTGAGGAAGATGACGGTCAGCCTGGATACTTGGTGTACATGAGTGTTGTCATGCTGGTTAAAATATGAGGGGGATAAGGTACTTCTCAAGAGAAGTTCTCTGTAAGTGCTTATTTCCTGCCAACATTTGTGAAAGAAAAAGTAAGAATTTGCTGCTTGATTGCAATCTGTGGTTTGGCATTGAGAAAACTGGATTTTTTAAAAAATCACAATCATAATTTTGATTCTTAAACTTAATTGAACTAAATCAATTAGACCGTGCCAGTCTTGCATTTGACTGAAGACTGCAGTTTGGTTTTCTAGAAGGTGAGAGTGAACCATGAATAATTCTGCCTGTATATGAAAGAGGATTTTTCTCTCTTGTGGGGCCTAGGAGGGAGGTCAGAGCCTCCTTTGGCATGGTGTATCACACTGCCCCGAAGCGCTACGGTATTTTTTGCACAACTTATTGGTCAATACACCCTGCTCCTCCATCACATTGACTCTCCTCCAAACCTACTGAGTCCTATCTTCCATCAGGTAAAAATTAGAGTCGATGACATGACATGAGGAGGATCCAGCTTCTTCACTTGCTGTTTTATTTAGGACCACTGGGGTAAGTGTCACCTTCAAATGAACTTAATTACAGAAAACATGAGAAATGCGGGCAATATGGTCCAGGTGTTCCATCCTCTGTTTCTGAAGGTCGTGTCCTATTGAGGTCCTCAGCACATGGGTGACCTCAAATATCATTGAAAATATTGGGGTTTATTGTGTTTTTAAATTCAGTGATGTCATTTATAATATTTTAATCCTTCTTGTTGTCCCTGGTCTTAAAAATGACTAGTTTTAAGAAACCCTGGTGACCCCTAAATACCCTTTTTTTCTCCCAACTGGGATCTAGCTTTTCACCATTTCCTTCATGTTTGCAGCTAGAAATGCAGCTTAAGTGGCATTATGCTAAGTAATTATTCTTACAGGATGTGAAATGAAACAAATTTTGCACAGCATGAAATTATTCCTGCCACGTATGGCGTTCGGTGGCAGATTTTTTCGTTTGGACCGTAAACAAGGCTCGGTGGCAGCGAAACAACACGGAGCAGAGGAGGGGGGAGCGGGGAGGAAAACACTACCAAAGGTAAGTCCTTGTAGCAAAAATATTTTTGGCTGGATCAAATATTAAACCTGCTACTACAAATTTCACGCTTTGCATTCCTAAAGCAGATGCCAAGTGATGATGCCAAAAATTAATTGGAAATAATATTGCTTGCCTTGTGTGCTCTATCCAGCAGAGGGCACAACGGATAAATGATGTGTGCGTTGCTGAATTCACCGCCACTGATAAGGCTGTTTGTAATTATTTCTGTAAAAATATGTAGCAACATGCTTGTGTGCTTATTTACATTTGGGGATATGGTCTGGAATGGAGGGTTTAGATTTATAACTATTCCTCCCCGCCCCATCAATACATTGGAGACTTTCATGGTTTGCCCGCTTTATGTTTCCTTGAATTGCTGGGTTTGCTCGTTGAAGTACAGTGAATTGGTTCAGTGTTTGGATGATATTTTGAATTAAAAATTCAAATCTTGACTGCTAAAACAGGGAGGCGATGCATCTTGTAGCGTGTTCTTCCAGCAGCATTTTTACATGGCTTTCTGTGGGTAAAAAAAAAGGTCTTTAGAGAGTAGGGGAAAAAAAGGTTGAAGATAATGCTAAGAAGGGGAATATTTTCCCTATTTATGGAAAAATGTGAGTTGCTTATTTCTATCTAACAAATAGGGAGGAGAAAGTTTCCCATTAGTTTCACATATAGTTTCACTATAGCATAAAGAATCTATGATTGCATTAGGCGGGAGAGAGATGGGGAAAAGGTGTAAGAGAAGTCTAAAACAACAAAAATTTTTAAAAATCCACTTTTATTTGCATTCAAGGAATTATGCAATTAGCAAAATGGACCAGAACGCTGGTGCACAGCATTGCTTTTGTAAGTGCAAAATGGGTAGGTAGTTTTCTTAAGTATAGTCCTTTGTATTCATCAAACACATCAACCAGGAACAAGCATAACCCTTAAATCATCTGTTTGATTAGGGAAAAATATTTTTCAGAAATAATATAGGTCAGAAAAAAATATTAACATGTGCTTTCCACCCAAACTTCGTTCGGAAAGCCTGGTACTTCAAATTATTCCCACTGCTTCCATCTCCCTTTGCACAAGTACAGATGAAGTGGGCAGGAAGGGGAGGAAAACGTGCTAGAACAAATGCAACAGTGCAGTTTTTCTCCAACGACTGAAAAATATATTTCACGCTGCTTCCTTCCAGTTTCACAACGTATAAATAGATGCTGCCTTGGAACAAGTCAACATTTGATGCAAACAACCTCAGAGCTCAATTTGTGCAGGGGCAAAAAAACCAAAAGTCTGTTTCATGTTCTAGTCTCTCCCTATCTTTTTTCAGGGTTATTGTTTAAATCAACTCTTTCCAACTGCGTAGATTTTAGCTGGAGGTTTTTTTGCTTGCTTGTTTGTTTTGGAGAGGAGGGGGTTGTAATTTCCCAACGTATGGGAGATAAATGAGATGTTTAAAGCGCCTCAGTGGAGTGGCATAAAAGCTGGGAAATCAGAGAGATTGTAAATCTATGTTTGTTTTAGAAATAAAATAAAATAAAACAAACTAAGCAAGAGCAGGTTAGAGCTGCTAATACTGAGCTGATTAAGAGCAGCAGTTACATAAAAAGCAGCTAGAGTCCGTAGTGTAAGTACTATTGCAGCCATGAGAAATGCAGCTCCAAAGCTTTTAAGGGCTGGTATGGTGCTTTTTTTTTTTTTTTTTTTTTTGTGAATTAAGTGCTGATGAAAGGTATGGGATTGACAGCTTTGCAAACTCAGTGCTGCTGTTTAATCGCATAACCTGTGGTAATGCCTACAAGACCTTCAGGAGCAAGCTGTCCTGGACCTCTGTTGACTCTGTTTATCGGGACAGAGATCACCGAGTCCCCCAATCCAGGTTGGTAGGGTTCAAGATCTACTTGTAGATCTCTACAAGGAGAAAGCAGCCAAGAACTCTTGCAATCCCAAGCCATTGTGCAATCGTTGTTGGGTTGGCAAGGCTGTCCTTCAGACCCCAAATGCCTCCCACACCTTCTACCAAGCTTGAGACCAGTGAGAAGTGGAAACCCACAGCTCTAATGAGGCAGGAAAGCAATGGGTGCTGCTATTCTGTTATGACCGACCTGAGACCCCTAAAATTGGAGGTGCAGGGTCTGAGGAGGAGGGAAGGCTGCTCTTGCCCTTCTCTTTGGTGGAGTTTCATGCAAGATGATGGAAATTTGCAGCAGTGCCTTCCCTGTAAGCCCACTGGCAGGTAGTTCCTTTTCCCCTGAGAGGAAGTAAAAGCTGTGGAGATTGACTGAACCCATGACAAGGGTTCCCTTGGTAAGAAGAGGTTGTTTTCCCTCCACCAGCTCATGGCACTAGGGTCCTTGCTCTGGCAAAGCTCTCTCATTTGCCTGTCCACATCCTTCGTCAGAGGCCTTCTTTCTGCAGCTCTTGCTCTGGCATTAGCCAAGGTGAATGTCCCAGTGTCTGGGGCTGTCCATCTCCCACCGAGGTATCCAGCTCAGGTTGATGGTAGTGTGTATTTCTGCCACTCACATGGCAATGGCAAGGAGGAATTCCCACTGGGAATTCTGGAAATTATTGGGTTTGGAGGGCAGTCAGTTTAGATTAGACTAGGTCATCTTTTCTGTTGTTGAAACATCTCCTTGTGATGCTCTATTCAGCCAGCAGTGAAATGGTTTGTCTCATTTGGAGGATTATTTGAGCCTTTTGGTTTCACAACCTTCTTTTTTATACGTCCATTTTTAAATGGAAATTGTTTGTGTTCAAAATGAGAATTCATACATTTTTATTTTAAAAAAAATCCCTGAATTTTCAGACCTAAATTCTGAAAATATAAAATCATCATAATTACATGTTTGTTTGCTTTTTTTTTTTTTTGGTACATTTCTAATGCATTTCTTATGGCTGAACTATACTGAAACCAACCTGGTTACAGCAACGGTTTTGGTGTCTCAGGACTATTTTTGATTTAACTAGTGGGTATTCAAAATATCTTATGTACCTTTACCTACCAGTGCACTCAAGATTTGAGGTCCTTGTTGGGGCAGGTAGATGTATTTCCCAGTCCTTTATTATTAGAGCAGAGAAAAACAAAAATACAGGAAGAATAAAAATGAGTTTACTTGCCTCATGGTCTTCTCCAGGGTCACAAGCACGATGCTGGGAGAGGGTGGAGAGGATGAGGATTTTGCTAACAGGGATTGTTTCTGAGCTGTCATTGCTGGCCCGCACTCCCCCAAATTGCCTTACTGCTCCTGTCTGCTGGGAACCCTCCATGTCGCTGCTCTCCCGCTCCTGCCCTGACCCGGAGGTACAGGATGGAAACCCTTCCATGGTTTCCAGTCATGTCCAGCTGAGGTTGGAAGGTGACTCTGGAAGGTCAGCACACCCCTGCAATAGTAAATTCACATCTCTGCAGGTTTCCCTTGAATTTCCTATGCTTGCCTCTGTTTCCTCAGCTTTAGTGATGTCTCATGGAAAACAGGACATATCCTGACCCAGCTCCTGACTGGCTCTCCAGGATGGGAGCAGCAGGGCATGAAAGCACCTCTCCAAATCCCCCCTCACAGGATCCCCTTGGCAGCTCAGCCTTCTTCCCAGCAGCCCAGGGAAGCCTCTCCTGGAAAGGGACCAGGCTGCATCCCAGCCGGCACGGCACGGTGTCATTCATTGCACCCAAGGCAGCGATCCCAGGGAGACCAGGGGCATCGTGTGGTCGGGGGTCCCCTTCTCTCTGTCAGCGCTGGAGGGAGCCCAGGTTGCCAGCTCAGGCATGGGCATCTGCAGTGTAGGAGATCCCACACGAGGTGGCAAACCCTTCTGCAGCTGCAATTTGCATTTTCTGACCAGAAGCAAATAACACTGCTCAGCGCTCTTGGCTTACAAGGTTGTGGAAAACCAGGCCTTACACAAGTCGTGTATAAGCTAAATATTGAAATATGACTGAAACACATTTTAGAGCTCAGGCCTGCTGGTAGATTCCACTCAAAGCAAACGTGCAGCATCAATTGGCAGCTGCCTAGAAGAAAAGATATGAATAGAGACAGCAGAAATGAGTTGCAGTGGACCAACTGAGCTGTTTTTAAGAGGAGAAAATAAACACAATTGCTGATTTCTTTGGCCTTATTCTCAACTGCTCTGTGCCATGGCAAAGCCTTGTGCTAACTTTGCATGGGCCTAGCTGCTACACAAGGCAAAAAAAGAATCTTCCTCTTTGTTATTTTGTTCTAGTGGCACCAAGAAACTATCTTTGCCCGTGCAAGTTGGTGCCCAAGAGTAGAAGAAAGAGGAGGATGCCTGCCCTGAGCACTGCGACAAGCGGCCAGAGCAGAGACCGAGCAGGAGGGAGCAATGCACAGAGAGTCCAGGGAAGGAGAGTCTTAGCTAATGCGTAAGGACAGTAAGAGGCCTGTGGTCAGTGATGAGGCAAAGGCAATTTTTTTGAGTTCCTCCTGTCCCACATGACTGCCTCACAGTCCCTCTGAGGAAGGCTTGGTGTGCCGAGAGCTGCCCAGGTTTACGGTGAAGGTGTGTGCCGAACAGGCAGCTGCACAACCCAGCTCAGAATACCTGGGAGAAACGAGTGGCGTGTCCTGATTCATTCTGGTGGCCAACAAGCAGAGAGGAAACTCAGGAGTGCGTGAATAAATGCTCCTCTGGAGCTCAGGTTTCACCAGGTGACAGGAAACATTTTCCAAAATAGCACGTTGCTTCCTGTTGAGGAGTGTTGCCGTAGCATTAGCCTGGAGGAAATTCATCAGCTATCCCTGCAGGTGCGGAGGTGTGTCCAAGGGTGGAGGGGTGCAGCAGAGCTTTGTGCCTGTGAGTGGTACCCACGCAGTGGGTGTCACCCATGAGTGCCGAAAGGTGTGCGAGGATAAGCCACACCAAGAGCCACACTGGGAGGTCTGCCTTTGCCTTTGTGCAGGCGGGCATCCTTGCCCACGCGTTGCTCGCGCAGGCGCATGTACAGCATGCTCCCGTGGCTGGTCTCACTCGCTGCAGGCAGTGCTCGTGGTGAGAGTCTCCTTGGCCTCTTTGGTGCTTGTATGTCTCCGAGTTGACATGTCCACAGATGTCAGAAATGACATGGACCCAAACCATAGAGGAGGTGGTCTTAAACGCAAAAGCCTGGCTCAAGGCATCTCTGAAGCACTAATTGCTGGAAGCTGAGGGACATGGCTGGGATAGATTGCTCTCTGCTTCTTCCTTCACCTCATTTACAAAGTATGGTTGGTGTTGGAGGTGGGACAGCACACTGGCTGGACCCAAGACCTGATCCAGCACAGACCTGACCCTGTTCTTACAGCCAGTGTTACCTTCTTTTGGTCTAGGCTTCAGGGTCAGCAATTCCCTGTGGGTCTGCCTGTCCCTTGTTGTTTGACCTGTGGCAAGGGAGAAATCCCCACCTTTCCCCCAAGCAGATGAGTGGACAGTGAGGTTCTGTCTTCCACGAGGTCCAACCACCACATCTCTTTTCCCTTCAATTTCAAACAGGACTGGACCAGACCGCAAGAGCTGTAAGCACACCCATGTCTCTCATATCTTTTTGGCCAAGTCCGAGCCCGTTTGGAAACCTCAGAGCAAGGAGACGCCCATTATCCTTACTTTGACATGACCAATGCTCTTGTGGGATGAGAGGAAGGGCTGGGAATGGGCAAAAAGCATGCACCAGCACTGCACACTGTTCTTCCGCTCCTGCCTTTAAGTCCCTGACACATAATCTGGGTCCTGATTTGGTCTCCACCTCATCTGGCTTGTGTAAGCTGCTTCCCGTGACCTTTCCTCGGCAAAGGGAAGAAGGGGGAGGAATGGGGGGCATGTTAATAGAGCCAGACCCTCCTGCCAGCGGGCAGAGGGTGCTCTTGCCTAGCATATCCCGCTCCCTCTGGATAGCCAAGGCTGTTCCCCTATAAACCAGCCCTTCCCACACGCTCGGGCCCAGGGATGCCCGAGCATCCCTGCTGGCCCAGCATGCCGGCGACGGATCTGCTTCATTAATATTCCTGCTCTGGTAGGTGGGTGGAGGGAGCGCGGCGTCTAACCTACTTTATTCAAATAGAAAATGTGTGTGGTGGAGTGAGAGGGAGATACAGGCTCTGCCATAATTCCAGATTTAATTGGAAATTTAGTAAATCTGCTAAAATATTTAGTGGTTTCAATTTTTTCCCCTCTTCTGTAAGAAACAAAGGATCCTGGTTTATCGTGTGTCTTTCAACAACTTTAATTTCATTTGTAGATTAAGGATGGAAGTAGCATTTCCACTCGATTGCATACTGGGCATTAAGAAGACAAAAACGTTCATTGTTTGCCTGAAGTCGAAGGGGTTTTTTTGCAGACATTAAGCTGTAGGTGGCATTCTTTATACCTGACATCAGGATGCTTTTGTCAGACACTCAGTTGACAGGGTTTTCTGCTGACTCGTCAGAGGTGTGTGAAGCGGTGAAAACAACCAAACCGTTTCTGCCAGGTGATGGGGACCCAGGCAGGAGTGGGACAGTCTCATCCCAACCCACTGGGCAGTGGCTGCTTGCAAAATTGGTAAATCACAGAGGTTTTGAGAGAGTGTCTGAGGCATTAAAGACCAAAGATTTGGTGGCCTATTGCACAAGATACTCAAAAGCAGCCCATGCCCAAAAAGTGGTTGATGGGACAGGTTTTTTTCCCCAACTCGTGAATATCTCATGAGTTTTTGAATGCCAAAGGGCATCTAAAGGGTTTCATGCTCACTTCTGCCTCCTTTGGTGGTGTTGGGGACAGAGGTGAGGCTGGAGGATGGGATTCTGAGTCCAGACTTTGGATGGGGCAACCCTAGAGAGCCACTAGGTTGTGGTTAAAACAAGCATCAGGCCCATTTCAGCATGATGTTTTGTACCTATGCAGGACAGGTAGTGACTATGCAGATAACAGAAGTTGCACTTCCATGTATGATTATACAAATAAGCTCCTGTTTTGCTCCTTAAATGTCCACCTTGGCTTTCAAAGTCCACTACGCATGGAAGCAGTCTCCTACTCAACAGCCCAGAGGATTTTTTTGGGCTCCCTTGCAAGGTTTGCTGTTTTTTTCCCAGCACCAGCCAAATGGTTCCCATGAAAGTTAATGGGAGTTTGCCCCTCGGCTCAGATCGGAGCAGGGCTGGACAGGGTGCCTGTGTGAATCCCATCTCCTCGGTTTTATTTTTATTTTTAAAAATAATCCTTTGTTTGTATTTTCTCTCAAAACTCAGCCCAGCCTCTTCTGAAGCCGTATTTCTATAATTCTCTTAACTACTGTAATGCAAACTCACAGCAGAAGCTCCTCAAGAAATCGAGGCTGTTGTGAATGCCAGACGAAAGGAGGAAAATTGTCACCTAACCTTTCAGCCATCCTCATTTTCAAGGGCGCAAGGGACAATGTCTGGAGACACAGGGTTTTTTTATCTGTGGCAGTTAAATCAGATTTATTAACATGCCGTGTTATGAAGGTGGGAAGTAACATTTGTTTTCCTGGGTCTTTAGGGAATTTATCCTGCCATCATTAAACTGGATTTTAAACCACCATTTAATGTTTTGTTATGTTTTAGGGTGTTTTTTTAGCATCCAGTGTTAATCCTGCAATTGGAAACCACAGTGGATAAAAGTACTGTGTAACTTGCTTCCAGAACAAATAAGGTACAGCAGCTAATTTTAGTTTTAGGTTTCAAGGAGGGAGAGAGGAAGGGGGCAAGGCAGCACCTTCCCTTTATACTGCGAGACAGCCTTCAAGTGCGAAAGCAAAAATTCCCAAGCTGAGATCTAGTGAATGTAGAAAAGGTTCATTTTCAAAATTGCAACAGCCTGTATTTAGGTGATATTAGAAGACACCATGACAGCAAAGTAGTTTTATGCATAGCGGCTTAGCTAACATTTTGAGAACTAGTTTAGTGAAGCTATCAGGTTTAAAAATACCAAGTCACAAAGTTTTAATGAAACTATGCCTGGATCAAAGTACCATAAAGAGCATCCAAGAACTGCTTAAAAGATCCTTGAGTGGAAATTAGAATGGATCTTCAGGATTTATTCTGTAAAGCCTGTCTATTTTGACCTTTTTTCAGTCTCATATTAAGGCTGCTGAAAGTGTGTTTTGTTTGGCTAATGCTTGGGACTTGCTCTAGCTATTAGGGCTGTTAAACTGAGGCTGCCACTAAAGTTTTAGTATGCATTAATTGACTGATAAGGACTCGGGAATCAAATGGCTGAAGGAAAGGGCTATCACAGATTTTTTTTCCTTTGCTTTATTTCTCTTTGCACTTCATTTACATCCGGAGCCCTATTGGTGATCCAGATTTGAATAAAGCCACAGCTTAAGCAGCGATTAGATCTCAGTAGCTTGGATTTTCAATGAAATTGTGGCATCGTTTTTTACCATGCGTATTTAGTAAGAGGTGTGAAAATTGACACCTGGTGCAACTTTATCTTTTAAAACACTGCTTCATTTTATGCATATACGTACACACATGCACAAAACATTTGCAGATGCGCCTAGATACATGTATATATAAAATCCTCCTGAAATTAGGGTATTACTTGATAGGCCTTTGACTCTGTCAATGTCAGGGGTTAGTGGGAAACAAAGACAAGGCTAAGCAAAGCTTTGCAAGAATGGAAAGAGATAAGAAGACCTCCCCCTTCTTCAGGTTAATTTTTTAAGCATGTCATCCAAACATTCAAAGCAATGATCCTGTAAACGCTATTAGAAGAAGAAAGCCGCCAAGAATATATAATGCAGTAAGGTTTTTTTTCATTCTGGTGTTATTATCATTACTGTTATTATTATTATTTGGAAGCAATATGTTTAAAGTTCACCTGCTAATCCTTAAGCTGTTGATATGACAATGTCAAAAATGATGGGATTTGGTGATTCTCATTATTGTTATGTATTGTTCTTTACTAGCGTCCCATATTAATATTTATAAATGACAGGAAAAGTAGTCTTTTTGTAGACATGAGAGCTCCCAAACACCATTTTTATTTTCTTTTTAACAAATAAATATTGTATCCATAGATGATTACATTTTGAAACAAAAATTATTTCCCAAGCAATGCCCTTAATGCTGATTGTAGGGTTTTTTTAAACTTATTTTGCTGTGAGCAAGATGACAACGTGTAGATGTGATCTTTCCTTACCACCAGTCACAACAATGCATGTTCAGATTCAAATAAATACTGATTGCAATGAGTGTGATCAAACCAACATGAATACTAAATGGGTTTGAAGTTCCTGCAAAAGGTGCTTCAAGTAGCAGTGAAATAAAGCCAATGACTAGGAAGGAATTTGGTGATTCTTGGTCACCTTCTTAATTTGAAGCCCTGCATTTCTAGGGATCCCATTTTTCTCCTGTGTGAATTGTCCCAAGGATGAAGCCCTGAGGACCAGCTCCCTCCAGCTGGGTAGTTTGGCTGATGGACCATTGGCACATCTGTCACAGAGGAGGAAGGTGCTTAGGATGGCCTTCTAGCTCTTGGAAAGCCCATCCTGATTCCTAGACTCTATCCCAAATTCCTCTCTAACCTTGGGAACTCATCTGGGGGGCTCAAGGTGTTCACCAGGGTTAGCATCCACCTAAGGAGACTAATTATTCTATGACTGCTGTTAGTCAAAGGACAGTGAGGAATGAGATCGTCTGCTAGGAGAGACATGGGCCCTGATGGCAAGTTCCCACCTTGAGTCCCCTATCCCAGGGGTGCCTCACTCCTAAGACACCCAAGAGTGCACAGCATAGCTCTGCCTGCCTGTGTGCTGCCCTAGCTACACCCAGTGCTGAGTGGTACCACGGGGTGGCTCGAGCCAGTGGGCTGACCATAAAATGCATGCACTTTGGTGAACACTTTTTGGATAAAGCATGCTAGAGGCTGGAAGTGCTGAGTGAGGGACATTGACTTCCTGCAGTGGGTTTACATAGTTATTTTTAACCGGTGCCTCCAGTACTACAATAAAAGAGGAGGAGAGAAAAAAAGAAGAAACAGAAATTCCTGCTGACCTGCACAGCTGGCTTATCTGGGGCTTTGTATCAAGCGGAAAAAAATGTGTGTCCCAATTACCAGGCACAAACCCAGATCCAGACTGCTTGTGAAACTCATTTCCAAAACATTCGCAATGAGAGCAGCAATCACCTGGCCCAGCTTAAGAGAGTTTCCCAAAATTACCTATACTGTGTGAAGCAGAAACATTCTGCGAAGGATGAACAGCTTCAAGGTTGTATTTGGCTGGTGTCACCATCCCAATGTCTGGATGCTTCATGGACATCTGTCCACCCAACTTCATCTCTGCAGTGAAAGACACAATCTCCTTTTTGCAGTGCTCTCTGCTTTTTCAGATAGATCTTTGCATGAGCTCCGTTGGTGCACCGTCTGGGTTTGAGACTGGGGACATCAAATGGGAACAGAAGCAGGGGACTGTTTTGAACTTGGGGCAGGAGTGAGAGAGGACATGGGCACGGCCAGGATGATTCATCCTGGCTTGATGCGTGCCGAAGGGAACGCAGCTGCTGGTTGTGCATAGACTGATTGTGGGAGGCGCGAGACTGCCTGGCTTTAATGGACCGTGTTGCTGCAAATACAGAGAGACATGAACTGATGAAGAATATATTCAGGCTGGATATCAGAAGAGAGTTTGAGACTCTCAGACAACAGAGATTTGGGAATGGCCTTGGGGCAAATGCTCCAGCTCATTTGAAGCTGATGCTTGTTCAGCCTGTGAAATGGGATTGTATGACTTGGTTGCCGGGGAGTGTGATGGGAAGGACTTGGTGATTAAAGGGGGCCCTTCTTGTCCTCAAAGGGGTTTTAGGATGTTTTAGTTTCCTGTTTGGTGCTGGAGGTGCTTCACAGAAAGTCCTGGAGCTGCTGTCATGTTTTGATGACCATGGCAATTTACACTGCTTTTCAGCCTTTTGGCATATTCTGGCAAACACGGATGAAGTGTGTGTGCCCTAGTTGGAGTGTGCGCCCTGGAAGTGTTGTCATATTCCAGTTGTGAGATGAAGGGCTGTGGTTTTGGTATCAAATCAAATCAAATGTTCTGTCGTGACCTTTTGGTGGCCTGCACTGCATTCCTATCCTGGACACACACAAAACTGGCAACCATTCATTTGAGCCCCTTCCTTGAACTGTGGTCTCTAATGTAACAGCACATACACTGCAAAATACCATTTTTAGCACTTTCAGCATTTCAATTTTTGTGTTTGATGTTGGGATCATTCTGCATGGCTCAACCTTAAGGAGAAGGAGCTGTGCAGAGTGATCCCAACAGTTTGAAGTAGCCGGTCCAATAGCTGACTGTTATACTTTCTGTAATACAAACCGGCACCTTGGCACTTGGTTTGAAGTAAGGGACCATATGACATAACTGCAAACAGGAGTTTGGATTTGATAATTCAAAAGATACACACACACACACTGCCTCCTGATGCTTGTTTTCTGCTGCAGGCTTGTAGGAAGATAGTCTTTCCTTTTTCCTATGCCCTTCAGCTTCTTGGCTCCTCCTAAGCCACTCACTTGTGGGAGTCTTGCAGACCTTGTGCTTCCTAAAGACTTTGGGTTTTCCCAGAGCCTTATATCCTACTATATACAGACACATATATACCCTGTACCTGGGAGATTTGTTTCTTAACCGGTTTCCCTGTTTATTAGATACCTGTAACATCAGCGTGTTGTGCACACAGCCATCAGTAGAAGAAATAATGCATCAGTCAATGCTGGGCACTTAAAAGCACACATCATACTACTAATACCTTATGGACCAGTCAGTATGGTAGAAGCATTCAGGTTCCAGATGCTGCTTGCTTGTTAATAGGTTTGTTGAAGAGGAGGACTGAGGAAGAACTCCTCTGTACCCATAGGTTTAAGCAGATGTCAGCATAGCTGTAAAACCAGCAGATGCTTGAGCATATTCAGTTACAGTGCATGGAAGACTTGAACAAAGTGGAACTGACCTTTGAAATGGTGCTGCTGTCTGTGTGCAATGAAAACTCGGGGTTGAAAGCATCTTTGAAATGGCGAAACCCTCTCCGAGAACCCATGCAAATGTATTTGTCCTCTGCATATTAGTAAGTAAGTACGCTCTTGGGAACAAAAAGGATGCTCCACACCCCAAGCACACAGCTCAGCCAAGGGACGCATTGTTGGCAGCCACTGCAGGATCAGACAGCCTCTGCCCCTCTTTGCAACCAGCATCAGCTCCACTCTGTGACAGGGACCCCTTTGCACCCCGAAGCTTTGAGTGTCCTTAGGAGCAATTTTCCATGTGTTACTGGTGGCAAATGCAGCCAACTGTCACTGAAAACCAACAGCAGCACCAGGTGATTCACGTCCCTAAGGGAGGACAGCAAAATTCCTTTCGTTGTAGGGGATCCATTTTGCCACCTCATTTCCAGCAAGGGCAGTCTTTAACTCCCTCCAGCCTGCGACGAGAGCTTGCTCTCCAGTGCAGCCAGGAGCTTTGTGGCAGATAGATACTGCCCAAACCCTGCTTTTCTTCTCTGCTCTGATGTTTGGAAAGGGTGCTTTGTAGCACAGAGAAGACATCACAAGCTCACATGTATTTCTCAGAAAAGAATCTGAGGATCTCCTGCTGATGCTTTTCTTCCAAAGAACACTTCTGCCACTGCTCTGCTAACGGAGGAGTTTTGGAAGCCAGCCCAACTGCCTTGTCATTGCTCACAGCCTCTGTTGCAAGGCTGGAAGGGAGGACGTACATGTAATGGAAGGGGGAAAGACAGTTGCGTGAGTGGAGAGATGGAGGAAGCTGATGTGCAGGTTGCTCAGCAGAAGACTGACTCTCATCCAAGCAGGGCAGAGGGGAAGGGGAGGACGAGGAAAGCCTTTCCCTTGAGGGAAACTGATGCCCCATTTGGACAACTTTTCTTCTTGCTTTCTGTGCTTATCATTTGTTCCGCCTATTCACAGGAGAGACTCAAGCAAAACAGAGGGCTTTGTGTTCCTCTCGGCCTGCCTTAACAAGGAGGGAGTTTTGGGGCTGGCAGCGGGGAGTGTGCGCTCACACACCGTGGAGAAGAGACATGCACCACCAGGCTGCAACATCAGGGCCCAGCTACCCACCGGGCTGGGGACAGCTGGGAAAATGAGGACAAAAACAAAAAGAGAATTTTGTGGCCAACCTGTGTTGTCTAAAATGGGAGCTTCTTAAAGACGATACTGGGAAATACTTTCTGCTTGTGAATTTGTTGAAACCCTGAGCCAGCCCTAAAGGCCCATGGATTCCACTTTCATTAGAGGTTCTGTGCAACATCTCCCAGGGATGCTCTAGACACATTTGTGCCTCTGGTTACTCCCCTTCAATCCTACTTCTTTATGGCCAGTATGCCCATAAATCCCAAAGGCACAGATTGCCAGAGGCTGGAGGGTTATTCTCAAGAATCACAATCACATATTTATTCTCTTCTTGTTCTAAATACTGTCCAAAGTCGTTGGTTTGACTGTCAGTCGTCTGACCCAGAATAGTTATTATTAAATAGTTAAGACCATCAATCCTAGCAAATTTGGAGTCAGAATCTCTATGGGTGTAGGTAGACCTGACAGTTCATTCTATAGCAGGGCATCTTCAATGTGTCCTGCTAGAAGACCAATGTTGTTTTTCTGCCAGTGGTTCAGACTTGTGTAGGTTGGATGGTTGCCTCACACTCGTTTTGCTCCTGCTGCTGACAATGGACATTTCAGAGAAAACAATGACAATTTCTTGGAATAAAATTTGCTTGTAAAAAAAAAAATCTCAGAGTCATTTGTGGAGCTTTTATCATCACACTTGGGAGTAGAAAGGAAATTGGCCATATGCTGCCTGTGAACAAAGTGCTTTTCACGCTCTTCTTGAAATCCACCCATGTTTGGCCAAGTGACAGTAGTGTGCACATTCTTTAGAGGTTTGTTGAAATTTGGCTGCTTCATTTCTCTGAAGGCATGGTCTGCACAGTGCCTGCTCTTGCCCAAGGCTGTTGAATGTGAGAGGAACTTTTTTTTCCCCCAGAACATGCCCTACTTAACTCCCTTGCATTGATAGATCACATCTAAGGTTAGCCAGTGAGTGAGCCACCAAAGGGCTCAACAGCTTTTTTCTGTGTGAACAAACTGCTCTTTGGTTTTTGCTCCCAAGTTTCTTTCTTTGGTAATATATAGAAAAGCAGTATCTTGGATAAAATCTGTCTGATTACAAATCCAGGTTAGGAACAAACTTAAAATGACTGTTAAAGTTGCAATATTGAGCACCCAGTACCTGAGGAGCTCTCAGAACACATGCTGTTTTTGCAGGCTTAATTTGCCTCCCTACTGCCTATGGCTTGTGATAATTTTTAATTACCCAATCACACAATATCTTTTCCCAGAGGATACTTGCTCCTTTGCCACACAGGATGGGCCAAGATCTCTTAACAGGTACGCAGTTAGTTTTTCTTTTCATGCTTATCCACCACATTATGCAAAGCCAGAAAAAACTATGGATCTATTAATTTAAAGATAGATTTTAAATGGTAAAACAATTGCACTTCTGATTTATACCATATTGTAAGGGGGCCCACCATGAGAACAAGGAAGAGAGAAGGCAGCTGTAAAATCTGACTTTGACTAGAGTCTTAGCAACCATTTCTACTGAGATGGCCTTGACACTGTTTGCCTTTAATCATTTAACTTTTATAAAACTGAAATGACAATATACCACTATCTGTCTGGAAAAAGTCAACCTCTTTATTGCTCGAGAATTGTTGCAATACAGCTGTGATGGGGTCCTGTATAAACCAAGATAGGCAGCCAAACTCTGTATTTAATACATGCCCAGCACACAAATAAAATGTGAAAAATGTTTCATTTTGGTCTTTAAGTAACAGAGGGAGTTGAGGAGGAGGTAGCAGGAAGCTTAGAATTGGAGAGTGATAGCTTTGGCAATGCAGTGCAATGATTGAAAATGACATCTTCCGTACACCCAATTAAAATTCATACCTTTTAACCTTCGCAGCCATCTGAGATCTGTATCATTAAGACTGATTCAACAAGATGCCTTGATATTCTAAATTATTTGTATGCCTGGTATTCCAAATAAACATTTGTGAAATTCATTTCAAAAGATGTTAACACTCGTGAAACCCATGTGCCCCAGAGGGATTATATAAATTTCCATGTCAAATATTTGAAGCAAAGCACTTGTACAGAAACAGTGTTTTTTGTGTTTTGATGCCTTTCATTTCCATAAACTAGATTACTTTCTGAAATTACTTTCACACAGAGAACAGTTTCTATTGAATTCCAGTCAGTGAGCTCCTTGGAGTGTGATGTGAATAAAATATTACTGGGTTATGTAGCTTCCAGGATGCATATGCATCTGTGCCGTATAAGCAAGGCAAACCAAGTTTGGATTTTATCTTGAAGTGGGTTCACACACAGAGATTTACTGTCTTAGAGTAATTGCTAAACAACTATTTCATTTACAGCCTAACAAGGAAGTGCTCTAGATTTCTGTCTCCAGCCCCTCTACCTGGCTAACAATGACATGATCTCCCTTGGTAAGTAGAGATTTGCTGGCAGGCAGCAATTCCTGGCTCTCAGTGGTTCTTGAACAGAAAAGTTTTATCTGCTTCTTGCAAACACTGATTCTGCCAAAAATTCACACGCACATATACACACAAAAATAGATCTGAGTAAACATTGCCTCCATTGTGCTTGTTTTGCCAATGCTGTGAAATGATCAAATACCAGGTATTTAAATGGGAGATGGAAGGAAAATTTTTCCGAGGGTGTATGGGAGGGAAGCAGCTGTGAGATTAAATGTTTTTACATAAACTACACACACAATCTCCATTGTTATATAATATCCTCCATGCGGGTGTCTTAGGTCAGCTTCTGGACGTGCTTCTAGAAAAGAGGGTGAGATGCTAAATTTGGTGAAAAATTCAGGGTTCAGCCCTGGATCCTGTAGCTCTCTGAGTACTCCTTGGTAAGAGCATTGCTAAAGCTGGGTGGGCTCTCCAAGAACCCAGGAGAAACACCTTACTGCTTGGATTTATACTGTGTTTTGCAGTTGTTCAGTATACGGAGCTCCCTCATTTACATCAGTAGAAATTTCACATGTGGAAATTCAGGAGCCAGGTCATTGCAGCCAAGACTGAATGCTGGGTCTGAGCTGTTCTCTCCTGCTGTGGCAGCTGTCCCTCTGCCTAAAAAACAGATGCACGCCCTGGTTTGGGGTATGTAAAGATTCATTTGCAGGCCAGTTAGCATTTGGTTTGCTTGCCTCATGGTAATCCTGGGGTCATATCCTCTAACCAGCAGCAAGCAGCAGATTCCCCTACTTTAGCCTGGAAGTGCAGAATTGTTGTGGGTGGCTATTACGGGTGCAGAAGAGGAGTTAGCTTGTGCATGCAGGGCTGGGTTTTGCAAATGCCGTGGCTGAAATAAGCCTGCTGCTTTGAGCTAGGATGGACGTGGGCTTGTGAGAAAGGAAATTTGCTTTCAGCTGGTGAGAGAGGCATGAGGTTTTTAATGTTTTCCTGTGGAGCTCAAACCAGTACAGTCCAGAGCGGCAAGTGAAGGAGGAGTGAGTTACGGGACAGACAGAGATGTGCTGCTATGAGCCCCTGATTGAACCAGTCAGAGCTCTGACGAAGCTGTGATTCTCTTGTATGAAAAGCCTGACTATTGTTTTTTTCCTCTTTTGACTTTGTAACAAAACAGAAACCTCCTGGTCTCCTTGAGAAAGCCAAATTAGGGGGAGAAGGTCTTTCTCTGTCCTTTAATGACTTATCCTTCTTTCTATTGCCTCACTGTTCAGGGACATGGACTCCAGGACAGCAGCATCTTATTTCCCCACTTATCATCTGCTATTTTATGTTCCCCTGTTGTCTGTGTTCAGACAAATCCTTGATAAGGAGAACAGAGGTTGGTACATCTCACAACTGAGGTCGGCAGAATACAACGTTCCTGCTTTTAGGATGTTTTACAAATTTTGTTAAACATGGCTTCTGTGTAGTTAAAAAAAACAGTGAAATGTTGAAGGAAAAGGAAAGTAAAAGGGAAAGGCTGAAAGCAGCAATGCTGAAACCAGTAATGCTGAAAAGCAGAGCTTCATAGAGATGTCCCAAGAGACTTTAAGCTTAATTCCCCTCTGAAGTGGCTGCATGTATGTTTAAAGCAGTGCTGAGAATGCCCAAGGCCTGCTCCAGGCACAAGCCAAGTGGGTGGTTGCACCCACAGAGGGGAACAAGATGTCCATGGCTCTGCTGTCTGTTTGGCTTGGGCAGGGGCTGTGGAGGGAGGGTGAGAACAGAGAAAGGGAGCAGGAAATCCATCTCTCAGGTGTCTCCTGGCTCTGCTCCTCCTCCTGCTCCTCCCCGTGGCTGCAGTCTTTTGGCTCTGGTAGCAAAACCTGTTTTGCCTGAGTGCCATGAAGCCCATATTGCTCAAAAGAAACATCTGCCAGAATGTGGCTGACAGCTCCCATGCCATAACTGGGTGAGAGCAGGTGGAGGGATGCACCACTGCACCACATTTCCCTTGTGGAGGCCAGGAGAATGGTCCCCGGTTTACATGTAGCCCCCAGGGCATTCTGCAGCCACCTGGGTTCCATTCATTTCAGGTTGCAAGACTTTCTTAC
Source organism: Phaethon aethereus (assembly GCF_964289735.1). Classification (NCBI taxonomy): domain Eukaryota; kingdom Metazoa; phylum Chordata; class Aves; order Phaethontiformes; family Phaethontidae; genus Phaethon; species Phaethon aethereus. The sequence continues at coordinate 5,619,630 of NC_138579.1, forward strand.
CTCCTCTTCCTTTTCCAGCAAGGACATCTGACTTGATCATGGCAAGATGCAGCTCTGCTCTCGCTCAGACATCAGTCCAGAAAGTCCCCACTAACCATTCCTCATTACACAAGGGTGACAATGCAGGGACCAGAGCATAGGAATATTAATGTGGAAATACATTAAATACAGCCTTACCTACCCTTTCAGAGATCCACCAGTTCCCACTGACACAGCTCACCTGAAGGAGCTGCAGAGAGAATTTTTTTCACTGGTTAGTGAAAGATAAAAAGCTGATTCCCAGCAATTGCCAAAGAACATCAAGCTAAGAACTAAATAAGGTGAAAAGAAATGGGCTGCAATATATGATCAGTCTTTGGTGCATTTCTTTAATGCCAGTCTTTAGGGGCAGACTTTGCAAAAATCCCCAATTATTTTAGCTGGTTAATCTGGTCCAAAGTAGGCTGTTGGCCAGCCTGTATGCTCTACGTATGATCTGGCTTAGCTAATCTGATAAATTCCAGTTTATTCTCTGGGTAGGTCCTGCAAATCCAGGACTATTTTAATTAGAGAAGCTGGGCAGTGACAGTTTATTGGGCAGTGGAGGTAAATTCACAAGTCCTTGGGTCAGCGCTCACCAGAGAGGCAGGTCATTTGGGTTAATGAGTTGCCACTGCCCTAAATGATGGCTTTTCCTTCATGTCGCTGCTGTTAGGCTGTTTTTAGCCTGTTTTTACACATGAACATGCCTGAGAATATTACCGACCTAAGTCTCGGTCTGTCATTCTAGCATAAAGCGTATTTTTCTCAGTCCTTTCTATTTTCCAGCGTTGGTTATGCTGGTGTCTGCACCTCTTTGAACCTAAATACAAAATGAGCATTGATTTCTAAGAGAGAGGATTTGGTTCTTTAGTTTTCCTCATGTTATTTCTTTTGCAGTGGAGCCTGCTGAGATAAAGCTTCCAGCCTGTAGGTACTGTATGCCCATCGTAGGTGAGAGCTTGGGCCATGAAGATCTGTGGTCAGGTGAGACAGGACAGATAGAAGAAACCTACAGGCCATGGTTGCTTGAGGAGAAAGGTGGCTGCAGAGCCACCGAGTGCCTGGCACAAGGCAGTAGAGCTGGGATGCTCTGCCTTCAGCCACCCTCTCTTCTTCATCACAGAGCAGGCAGCTTCTGTTGCACACAGTATAGCTCCATTTTTATTGGCAAGGGCCAACCATACAAAATAAGGTCTCTTCAAGCCCATTTGCCATTCTTTCTATCTGATGAACTTCATATCATTAAAATTGAGGATGTGGTACACCAAACTTGCCAATTTCCAGTGCAGATCATTTGTCAGAAAAGAAAAGCTTCTGTTCTTTTTCTTCAGAAGGATACGTGAAATGTGCCTATAGTGGGACAAGAGAGCATAAATAAAGCTGAAATAATGGGAGATCACTCAAAAATTCTCCATGCTTTGGAAATATTTCCACTCACATCTGTAACGCTGAAAAAGGTAGAGTTTTATGTACAAAACAGGCTGTAGAATAAGGACATTCATGTCCTAGTCCTACCTCTGCCCTAAACTTCCTGAAAAAAAACCCCTTCCAGACTGGTCTCTCTTTCTTCTCCTGTGAAATTAAATCCCTTGTCCTTCTTTCCAGCAGAGCTACTTGTGAAAAGTTTTGATCTGTGTGTGCAAGGTGCTGCTGCAGGCGTAAAAGAGCAGGCAGGGAAATGCTGGAACAGGCTTCCCAAAGAAAGTGGAGCAAAATACAGCCCAGAGCTCTGGGAGTCGTGATTCCCTGGGTACAGAGATGGTGGTGTTATGTGAAGGATGCGGGGGAGCATCTCAGGCGCCATTGCCACCCCTGAGGTGGGAGCACAGAGCCAGGGCCTGATCCTCAGCACATGCCTCAAACCACATTTTAAGGACAGTGGAGAGGGAGCCCTGCTGGGGTTTGTTTTTTCTCTCCTGACTTTGTCCCAGTGCTGGGGTATTTTGCTGATGTGGTGGAGGATGCTAACACCTTGATAGGCCCCATCTGTTCCAGTGAAGAGAGTACAGCTGAATGCTTCAAGGGTGCCCGGGTGCAGCTTGGGAACGCTCCTTGCCTTATCCATGGTGAAGCAGTTGGCATCAGCCTAGCTCCCTGGCACCCGGAGGGGGGAAATCCTGAGGTAAATTCGAGTAGACGTGATGTTAGAAAAGAACTAACCGTTAGGGCAAGTCGGGGTCGCCAGGTCTCCCAGCAGGGACAGGTGCCTGCCACTCTGTGCTTGGCCGGCAGCCAAGGACTTAGTGGTGGGACTCATGCCAGTCACGCATGAAGAGCAGACACAAGACTGGATCCGCTGCGACTCCGCTCCACCACAGACAATAAGTAGTTTCCTTTGCTCTCCCTGCCTCTCTCGTATGTGCGTGTTTGTGTGCAAACGCAGGGCGGCTGGTGCCCAGGTTGCTATGTGGCATCTCCAGGGCGAGCAATGCCGGCGCTGAGGATGCCGGAAGACTCTGTGAAGTCGGCGGTGACCCTTCGCGATGCTGCTGCAGACTGGAGAATATTCTGCACGTCCCTGTCTGGCGAAGCGGGTGGGGGCGGTGGGATGAGAGTGAAAATGGGCCTCCAAAGTCAGAACTGATTTCTGGGCTGCGTGCAACTATCTGCACGTACAAACCGATATTTGCATATGCAAGTATCCAGCTGTGCATTCAGTCACTTGCTATGCCAACGCGAAGGCAGGCGTGTGCATATTTAATAGCTCCTGCTCACTCGCTGAAATCATGGTTGCTGTGTCCACCTAACTCTGAGTCTGATCATCATGGGAAGTATCTGAAAATCTAGCTGGCACACCATATGATAACTGGAAGCTTTTTCTCTAGCTCTGTTTGTTTTCTATCCCCAGATCTTCAGAATGTACTTTTTAGTAGATTCGTTTTAGTAGAAAACACTGAACATATTTTTCCATAGAACACAGAGCATCTCTGTGAGCTCTCTGCAAGTTGTTCCCTATGTATTTCAGAATGGCAAAAAATGGAGAGTCTGTTCAAGTCACAAAGAAAAAATATCTTTTTCCATTCATACCACCCCTTTTCCCCCCTTTTATGCCTTCCCTTCTCTCATCTGCTAAATGAGATGTTTCCAGTTTCGTTCAACACAGGATGGCAGTGGTAGAGCTTGGCAGCTATGGGAGCAAATGACTTACAACCGAAGGACAGCTTGAAAGGCAAACATGCGATTCACTGAACGTCTGGCAATGCAGAGACTGTCAGTGGCCCTTTCCAACTTGCAGCTAAGGAGCATTGGACAGTCCCTTAAATAAAATGTGTTTTGCTTTAGCGTAGCAGCTGACCATGCTGACTTCTGTCATCTCTTACATCTTCTCCTATTTTCTTTTGCATTTTCCATGAATGTTGTTCTGCTGATCCCAGTTCTGAGGGGAAGCGTAGCAATACAGCTGCTGTGCATTTCTTTGTTATTTCCTTTCCTGCCTTGGCACCTGTAGCCACTGTAACTAAGCACTTTACAGTAATCTTAAAAGCCTTCCAAAAATACTGTGACTCATTAAAACTGACTCAATAATAAAATTGATGGCAGCCTTCTATCCCTTCTGGAAAACTCATCTGCCCTGCAGTTCCAGACAAAGATAAATTAGATAGTTTTAGGTGGTTTTTTTCCCCAAAGCTTGACTGAAGAAACAATGTGATGTCAGGACTATCAGACTTTGAATTTATAAGTGTTATCCCTGTGCACATATATAATGTTTCTATGCTTCTTCTCTATTGTCAGTACTAAATCCAAGAGTCTGAGAAAAGCACTGAGCCAATGTTCTAGCAAATATTTAATAAAAGGGAGTGATAGGGAACAGCTTTGTCACAGCAGCATTTACTAGACAAAGAGCTGCAGTCTCTGCAGGTGGAATGTGCACAACCACATACGTCATCATAAGTGTGCTTGCTCCAGGCAAAGACACAAGCCTGGAAAGCATCAGGACAACCAGATGGTGCCTTTAGCTGTACTTCTACTCCACCCTATGACCTATGGGGTGAACATAAGCCAGTTACTAGTAATACGTCTACACAGCATGGTGAAGAAGAGGAATGAGAGTAATCACTATATTTTGTGACCCATGCACACCTCTTGTCCATGTTGCCAAGCAGTCGATGAGGCACAAAGCATCTGCAGTGTGCTAAGAGAGAGCTGGTCTTATGGTGTCTGCTGATGGACTTAGACGTGGCAAGCTTAGCTGCGCTGGGGTCCAGCTGGTCTGCCCACACAGATGCACAGGCTGGAGGTGCTGTGCTGTCCATCTGCAAGAAGGGGTGAGCACAACCTGGATCTGCCTCTGAGCGGAAAAAGCAGCTCCCACCTCTGCTTACCTGGTAGTGAGGCCCCGACTCAGATCTGCACACCTGCGTGCATCAGCAAAACAGGATCACACTGCTGACCTCCTTAGCAAAGATCTTCCAGATCAACAGAGAAAATGTTCTGTCTAAGAGCTGGAGATTATCTGGTTTAGAGTGTCTCTTTCTGCAGTCCGGAGGGGATGGAGTTATTTTAAATCTTTTTTGTGCAAAGAAGAAACCAGAAGATTATTTTCTTTCTTCAATGTCCTAAAACTCCTCAGGGCTGCTTATCTCCAATTGTGTTTGTCAAATACGCCCTTCTGCTATGCACTCTTCAGGGGAATGCATTTAAGAGCTTAGAAGATCCAGCCAGGAGAGGGGACGGGTGCCCATATGACTTACATGACAAATACACATGGTGAGACAATACCTACAATGGTGGGCTGAGAAAGACCTGCGCTACTCATAAAACCAAAGAATAAAGCTCAAAAGGCTTTTAGGAAGTTATTTAGTCCATCTCCCAGTCCCAGTACCCAACAAAACCAAAATCACTCCTGCTAGCTATTTCCCTAACCTGTTCTTAAAGATCTCCAGTTTAGAAGAAACTGTACCACTGCCAGCCTAGTTCACTGCTTCACAATTCTCACTCTGTAGAGATTTTCCTACTGCCTAATTCATATTTTCCTTTGCATCTTAATCCTGTTGCCTCTTGTCCTATCCACCTTGGAAATGCATAGCAGACTGGTCCCTTCTACAAACTGCACAAAAATGCCTTTCATGGGACTGAGCTTATATCAGTCACAGACCTGAATGAATTCCAAAAGGTTTGTAAATCAGCACTTTAATACTGACACGCTTTTCTGGAAGGGGGGAAAAAAAAAAAAGAGCTCAATTCCTCCTCTCTAAATTTTTAGTAGCTATTAAACTTGGGCTCGATCTTCCTATCCACCTCCCAAGTTACTAGCAGATTTGCTGTGTCAGCCAGCAGGTAGGTGTAAGTCCCCCATTCTTGACTTCAGTGCAGCTGACCCACACAAAGTGCTGGCTGAGACTTCTGGAGCTGCACAATCCTCCTGAAAAGTTGAGGAGGATGTAATGTTTTGATTCAACGGTAAACTCAGGTGCAGTGGCTGCCAGTGGTTTCTATTACTGCTGCAGGCTGTAAGAAATTAGAAAACGCCTACCATCAAAATGAGCATTTTTAGTAGTAAACTTTGTGATGTGAAGACAAATGTGGAAATCACATCTAATTGCCAATCCATGGGAAACACTCCAGTGAACTGGCAGTCTGCAAAGGGAGGAGACAAGCAGCATTGTTTTAAAACACAAATTTACCAAATGTCTAATTAGCTAAATACCCACACATTCTTCTAGCCACTTGTTTTATTCTGAATCAGAGCTCCTCTGAGTGCTGAACATGGGGAAGGCATCTTCAAATAGCAACTGCTTCTTTGTTAAAAGGATTTTAAAGGACCATGTTAGCAGGTAAAGATCAAATTTAAATATACTGTGATTTCTTCAAAGGTTGCTTTGAGTCATTGGTTTTCTGCAAGCATTCCCAGGCTCTGTGAATGTGTTGTCGTTAGCAGAAAAGCTCAGCAAGAGCCGTCCTGGCAATTTTCAGGGAGCGGCTTATTTCCAAGTGATGGAGCATCTCCTTCCTGCTGGTGGAGCATTCAGGGAGATATCATATTATTTACCTTGACACTCCACGTGGTTTACAGGGTTTAAAATGTTTGTTGTTTCAAATGCAGTTTCATAGAATCATAGAATCTTTGGGTTGGAAGGGACCTTTCAAGGCCATCTAGTCCAACCCCTCTGCCATCAGGAAGGACATCTTCAACTCGATCAGGTTGCTCAGAGCCCCATCCAACCTGACCTGGGATGTTTCCATGGATGGGGCATCTACCATCTCTCTGGGCAACCCGTTCTGGTGTTTCACCACCCTCATTGTGAAGAATTTCTTCCTTAGATCTAGTCTAAATCAACTCTCTTTTAGTTTAAAGCCATTACCCCTTGTCCTACCGCAACAGGCCCTGCTAAAAAGGCTGTTCCCATCTTTCTTCTAAGATCCCTTTACATATTAAAATGCCACAATAAGGTCCCCCCGGAGCCTTCTCTTCTCCAGGCTGAACACCAACTCTCTCAGCCTGTCCTCACAGCAGAGCTGTTCCATCCCTCTGATCATTTTGGTGGCCGCCTCTGGACCCGCTCCAACAGGTCCATGTCTTTGCTGTGCTGAGGGCTCCAAAGCTGGATGCAGTTTGCTCAAAGTGGGATTCACCTTAACAGGGCTGACACTGCTTCCCCATGGGTTGGTGTTAAATCCCATGTGCAGAAGAGTTTGATCCTACAGATTGCTCTGGCTATGGGACAGCCAGCACATGGCTGAGCGACACTGGGGTTAAGGGGTGATGCTGGCTGGCTAACCCAACTGGTCATATGTGGGGTGAAAGCACGAGAAATCAGCCCCACGTTTCTGCAAATGTTGTTATCCTCCCAGCAGCCTCCAGGCAGTTCAAATGAACCCAGGGCTTATTTTAGTCTTCTCTTACTTACTAACCCCTTCCTCTTCTTCAGCCAAAATATCTGGCCCAAAGGATTAAAATGCCCTTTTTCCCAACAAGACCATGGGGAGGCCAAGATACTGCAAGGCATCTGATTTCCTTTAAGGAAACTGCCGGGTAGAGAGGTCCCTCCAAAGCTTTCACCCACTATGGCCTGCACTCCACCAGACCCACTCTGTGCTGAGCTGGAAGCTGACATATAATCTCCCTGCAGCATATGTGCTAATCTAAATGTTAGAATAGTATGCCACAGGTATAACAATTCAGGCTGTTATATTATAGTATATAAAACATACTATTACTAAGTAATAATACCGCTGCGCTCCAGGTGCTGTCCCCTCAGGGCCCGCCATGACAGGAAGCCGCAGCAGCGAGGAGCCCACACAAAATGGCTGCCACCGCCCCCGGCCCTGAGGGGTGGCCTCATCACAGCTGTGTGGTGGAGGACAAGCCATTGGCTGAGGCCTTTCCTCACCAGGGACAGACCTGTTGTGCAAGAAGCCATGCTGACCGTGAGGGAGACAGGGAGGTGAGAGCTGGAGAGGACTGGGCTGTGAGGATGGGCTGGAATGGCAAGGGCTCATGTCCTGCACCCACATCTCCAGTGTCCTCCATGGTAAGAAGAGCTGCGGTGCCTCAGTTTCCCCACCTGTGAGGGAAGTGATGTTATTTGCCACATATTTAGAGGTTTGCTGGTGACAAATATAGCCCAAAAAGCTCCACAGTGAGCAAGGTGTGGGTTGTCTCCTCATCTTTTTTCGTTTTTGTGTCCCTCTGTTTTCTCTTCAGTTCAGCCACAGCAAACCCATGGTGACACTCCTCTGGATGAGCTACCACCAAGTGCAGGTGAGAAGACTGAAACTGGGGCTGAATGTCCTTTTTTATAAATCTTAGCAGCCCCATTCGTTGTGTGGCACAGTTACATCCGGCTGGTTTTGCTCATTTTCAGTTGAATGTAAATACCAGTCCTGGAAATCATTTGGGAAGCTTGCATATGATAATAATTTGTAGCTGAATTATTATTTTTTTAACATTAAACAATAATATTGATATTTTCAAACTTTGCATGCCAAACACTGAAATTGAATTAAGTATTGTTTAAAATAACAATAATATAAATTTGTTTTAAATGAATTTAGTGTCATTTCATTGTTTGAAATGTAATGTGGGAAAATATTACTGCTGGGGCAAGAGTAAATATCTAAGTCTATTAATTTTATTGAAGTAGTGGATAGATCCACATGAACTATTTCTCTGTGTGTTTGGTTAATATTTTATTGAAAATTGGTGTTAGCTCTAACTAATGAAAATCCAAACTCACTTCACATATGAAGGTGTAAAATGCATCCAACAACTTAATAACCCATTAACTTCAATGGAATTTTTTATGCTAAAATTAAAAAAAAAAAAGGTAGGTGTCTCAAGAGACGTATAAAAAGTGGAAATCGGCCAATTCAGTCAGCCCTTATTCTGAATTAACGGGGAAGGATAAGGAGGAGGTGCAACCGAGATCCCTCATTGTCCAGCAGTTGCCAGCACCAGTTGTTTGAAAGGACGGTGCAAGAAAGCCCCGAGTATAACAACATGAATGTGTACTTCTTAAATATAATGCTTTTCATGAGTCAACGTTGGAGCATTTTGCAAAGGGCCATGCAGTTAGCTCCATTTTACAGGTGGTGAAACTGAAGCACAGAGTAGGGGTGTTATTTGCCTGGGCTCACCCTGTCAATGGCCAAGGGTAGAGCCAGGAACAAATCCCTGTCTCTTGACAGCTAATCCAGTGCCTAAGCCAAGATGGTCTCCTGCTTCAGGAAAATGCTTCCTTTGTAGGTAGCACTTGAGCACATGTTAAAGTCAAGGGGACTTAAACGTCTGCTCGAAGTTAAGCCTATACTTAAGTACTTTCCAAACAGAGGGTAAACTTAAACCCATGTTAAAGCGCTTTCCTGAATCCGGGCAAAATCTGTCCAGAGCGCTTGATTCTTCTAACTGCCATAATTAATGGTGTGGAGAAGTTGAATTCTGGAGATTTCTAACTCTTTCCATCTCTTGTTTTGTTGCTATGTTTTTCAGAAGGAAGAGGATGTGAGGAGGCTGTTTTAATTTTTTAGCAGTCCTCCTAATTCTAGCTCTCTATGTCCTTTTTATCTAGATGAAATTTCAGTGGTATTATTACTGTTTTATTGTGGATCCTGCTATGCTTGATTTGCATGCTTTTACGTAATTATCAAATCTCCAATCTGTGTAACATGAATAAATGTGTTTATTAGGAGAAGACCAAACAGCCTTAATAACACAGGGAAAAATAACAGGAAGTCTAAAACAGTATCATGTTGGATTTGTTGACTTTAGCAAAAACACATCCTCGCTGCTGTGTGGCTGTGTATTTCTGAAGTTATGAAATTGCAGTCATGACAGATCAGAGCACGTATCTTGTTTGACAGAAGTGAGGGTGAATATCAAAGTGGTATTCTTCCTTCCAGCAAATTAAAACTGCAGGGTTTACGTAGTGCTCCACTCAAGAATCCCATCAGAAGGCAACTTATTTCTGTGTAACACCAATAACAGTTCAGTCGTGCCAGTGCAGACTTGAAGAGAGATATGTGTAGCCTCAATCATACAGGCAGACAATTTGATCTATGGGATGATCACGGTGCAGAAGAGTTGTTACCTGTTAACCTGGGTTCAAAATTTCCACTGGTGCTTGGGGAGTTGTCTAGGCTTCAACCAGGGACTCTAAAAAGCAGCAGGCTGTATATCAGCCCAGACAGACAAAGCTTCATGCATTCCCTGTTACCGCAAAGCTGCCTAGAGCTGGGAAGGCAGCTTGCTTGCACAACCATTCAGGATTCATCTTGCCCTTAACTGAGTAGCTAGTTAACAAATGTTAACACTGTTAATGGTTTCAGCCCTCCTGTAAGAAAGGCAAAGAGAGGGTCCCCAAACTGTACATTTTCATGGCCAGCAGTAACTCATGCTGGTGTCTAAAGCAGGTGAAATTAGTAGGGCAGGACAACTCAAGGGTTTGGACATGTAAAATGCTGGAGATTTCTTTAAAAGAAAGTGTACAAGTTTTCTGGAATTTGCATTGTTCACCAGTGAGAAAAACCTGTCAGGAAGGGATTTAGTCCTGAGCAAATAAATAATAGCCTTGAAAAGGCTATATGGAGTGAAATGGAATGTGCTAGCAATGAAAGAAGAGGTAGATTAAGTAAAGAAGCCATGTCTTGAAGGTTAGGAGATGAAGGTCTAAAATTAGGGTATGAAACTGAGAGGATCTTGTACAGTAAAGAAAAGAAACAATAAAAGGCTCACTAGCCATATAAATGAAAAGACAAAGAGGAATGAATCTACCACGCAACAAGCATGGGTTAGGGATTAGTATGTGTCATCCAGATGTTGAGGGGACACTATCTCAGCTTTCCCTAGGGATGAAGATGGCTAATGGGAATGAGTGAATAGAACTGGAGAGGGTCATGTGCAATATACAGAACTCCAAGCGCTTCATGTGTTCAAGTCTGTGAGGATCAGGTCAGTCTCAGGAGAGAGAAGGAACTGACACATGAAATCACCATCCCCTTAGCAAAGATTCTCAATAAACTGTTCAAAGCCTGAGTACTCTGCCCAGAGCATTTAAGTGGAAAGTAGCAGACACAGTACCTGTAATAAAGGATGGAGCAGCTGTTGAAAAGTGATTAGGGAAACTCCTGGCTGTACCTCAATACTATGCAGTGCTTTAAAGCAGCTTTTTAAATAACTGAACACGTGAAGGCACATGAAAAATGGGATAAATGCAAGATGGGTTTGTGAGAGAGATGTGCTGGGCTCCTTGGAGAGCTTTCACTGAGCAAAAGACAAGAACAGTGTGATGCCCCAGTCTAGCTGGGTTCCTCTGAAGAATTTAATATATTGTGCTGTACAGGGAATTTGTGGTGGTGATGGAGAAGGTGAGGATTAAAACCAGTGTTCTGTCATGGAGAAAAGAGTGGTCAAATGGGCAAGGACGGCAGGTGACTTGGGAAGAAGCAGTGAAGAAATGGAAAGTGGTTATGGAGTTGCTTGAGCTAATGAAACACACTGCTGATACAAAATTTGGGAACATTGTCGATTTGAATCAACTTACAGAATTTGGATATTGTGAAGTACAAAGTCAACGCACTTTGGGCCCAATAACAAAAGCTGCTGTCTTAAACTACTGACTACTCAACTTGAAAGACAGACACAGTGAAAGACTCTATTAAATGCTTAGGGAATGAAGATGGGCCATTATGCAACCTGGTTGTGAACAGAATCACCACAATCCTAGAATACATCCATTTTATTGCAGAACTACAGTACTGTTACTGTTTTTGCAGAAGGCATGAAGGAAAACCTGAGTGGGACAGTTGCGGTTACCTGTGTTTAAGATTCTAATTGGCAGGGTTACGGGGCTGACTGTGGAAATGGAGAACACATTTTATGAAAGAAGGCTGAAAGAGCAGGGCTTGTTCAGCCTAATAACATGAAGGCTGGGAAGAGATAGGCTTGCTCTCCAGAAATGTATAGAAGGGGTAAACACTAGGGAGGGATAAGAGCTATATAAGCTGAAATGCTGGCACAAGAACAAATAGGCAGGAACTGGCTTGGAATAAATCAAGGCTGGAAGTTAGAGGGAAGCTTTTAACTGACAGAGGAAAGGGGCTCTGCAACAGACCCCACCACTGTGATTGGGGAAAAAAAAAAATCAATAGTTTTAAGATCATGTTTGACAAAACAATAAAACCTATGCAGTTTTGTTCCCTGTGGTGTAAAGAACCAGACTCGATGAATTAGAACAGCCCTTCAAATTCTACAGTGAATTTAAGATGCATGTGACAGATAATGCATGTTGGAATAATTATTTGAGGCGCTCTGCAGCCTCTGGCAAGCTCCAATTACCTGGCAGTAGCAGCACAGTAGGAAGGTGGAGCAGGGCAGGAATCGGTTCCTGTTCACTGCTACAACCAATGTAACTACGTACTTAGTCACTGAGAGCAATGGTACTTGTACTGTGCTGGAGCCCAGTATTGTTTATGGTCACCAGTAGAGGCTTCCTACATCATCCATGGTGCCTGTCCTCAGAACTGCGACTCTTCCCATTACTAGATAGTTGGAACTGAATCCCACCAGTCAGCAAAGAGTCTGGAAATTGTCACCTGAAATACTCTGTTCTGCAGAACTTTCTTTGCTCTGGTGAGTCCATCAGATAATCAAGGCAGGTTAGGAATAGATTTTATCTTGAAAGGCTGTTGCCAAATGTGACATATTTAACTACAAGTTTCCCTATATCCTACACGTCTCCAAATAACCTGTAGATGTTTTTACCCCCTCAGAGAGTGTTTCTCAAAGAAAACCGTCCTGAGACTGCATGAGTTCTGCAAACTGCTGTACTCTAAAACAATCAATTAAAACACTAAGTTTGCATAAGGTAAAGATAATCTGATGCAAACCACCTGAAGGTCACAGAGCCTGAATATAAGGTCACCAAGGGATCTCCAGGTTCATGTCATCAGGTGGAAGAATAACGATGGATGTGTTTTGACAATGTTTATGTTTAATTTAACAATTAACACTGGCCTCACCTATTGATCTTTAAGCAAACATTCGTTACGGTGCACAATGACATTGTAGTTAGCAACTTCAGATTGTATTAGTGGCAGCTTCAGCTGAGCTGCATTAAGAAATGCTAATTACAACAGTCTTGAGGAAGGAAAACTGAAATGAAAGGATAGCCACATGTCTTTGATGAATGTCCCTGCTCTGGGCAGAGATGCCATTAACAGGGGCCTTAGAGGGTAAACAGCTCTTTTCTTTTTCCCACTTGGGTGATACATAGTTAAGTCTTATCTCATTGCTAGCTCTGAGTGAGATTGATCATTTTTTAATTTACCAATGTGATTTAACCCACTTTCACATTGATGTGAATATTACCAGTCTTCAGCTTTTATTATTCCGGTGTGGGAGAGTGAAAGTTTGCTGGCAGAGAGCCCTGAGGACCCTGAACAGGTAAGCACCGTAAGAAACTCAAAGTACAGTGTCAGGAAAGCCTATGGACAGAGCAGCACTATACGCAAGGCCCTGCTCTCTATTGTCAGTACTATCTGCACTCCAGGAGAGCTCAAAGGTGGAGTTGCAAGCCACTTACTACCTCCATCTCCAAATATACATGTTCACCTCCTCCCTTGTGCTCACTCCAGAGTTCTTGTAGCTCTGCAGTGAATTGTACCTCAACCCTGGAAATAATTAAAATTTGAGCATATCAACCAATATAAAGGAAGAAGAGGAAAAATGCAGCCTTGTTCTTTATTGGCAGCCATGCTGTTGTAGATTGGCTTAAACGGTAGAGTGGCTGAAGAACAGCCCTGCAGAAAGGGACCTGGGGGTGCTGGTTGGCAGCAGGCTCAGCAGGAGTCAGCAGTGTGCCCTGGCCGCCAAGAGGGCAAACCGCATCCCGGGGTGCATCAAACACAGCATAACCAGCTGGTCAGAAGAGGTGGTTATCTCACCGTAATTAGCATTGGTGCAGCCCCTGTGTGAGTACTGTGTGCAGTTCTGGGACCTACAATTTAAGGAGGATGCAAAGGTCCTTGAATGTGTCCAGAGGAGCACAACAAAGCTGGTGAAAGGGCTGGGAGGAATGCCCTATAAGGAGCAGCTGAGGACTTTGGGCTTGTCTAGTTTGGAGAAAAGGAGGCTGAGGGGTGGCCTCACTGCTCTCTGCAGCTTCCTGAGGAGTGGAAGTGGAGAGGGAGGTGCTGATCTCTTTTCCCTAGTATCCAGTGATAGGGCATGTGGGAATGGTTCAAAGCTGCATCAAGTGGAGGTTTAGACTGGACGTTAGGAAGCATTTCTTTACCGAGAGGGTAACCAAACACTGGACCAGGCTTCCTAAAGAGGTGGTCAATGCCCCAAGCCTGTAAGTGTTTAAGAGCCATTTGGACAATGCCCTTATAAATATATATGTTTATATATATAAATATATATATAAATATATGTAAATAAATATATGTAAATAACATGCTTTAACTTTTAGTCAGCCCTGAATTGGTCAGGCAGTTGGACTAGATGATCGTTGTAGGTCCTTTCCAACTGAAATAGCCTGTTCTGTTCTGTTCCGTTCTAAAGCAGTCCTGAAACCATACCTGAGAGGCTGTGCTGTGTGTGCTTCACACCACCAAAGCAAGAGGAACTCCCTGGGCAGATTTCAGGTGAAGGAGTTAGGAGGCTTGGCAAAGGACAGGAGGAATTAAACTACAGAATTGAGGTGATATATCTGGTCACACATGAAGTCAGTGGTGCAGACAAGAGAGAAGCAGAGCCTGTTATTTAGCAGTCTCAGCTCAGTGACTGTATCCTAAAAGTCTTAGCCATTTTAAAAAGTGATGTGCACTGGTTGTGTCTACTCCGAATCCATTGAGTTAACATTTCTTAGCAAGTTACCCCTCATCAGCTGCACCTTAATGATGGCTTCTATGAAAGAAATGGAGCTTGCTAGGATTGCATTGGAGGGCTTGGAGTAATGTCATGATTGGAGAGCAAGGTGACATGTGTTGTAAATCAAGGAAAGAAACTGGTATTTGGACAGGCTGGAAGAGAAGGAGAGGAACTACAAAGAAAGGGAAGTCAGGTAGGTGACAGAAGAGGCGATCAGAATAGAAATAGATATTTTAGCAAGGGAGTGAGTGAGGAAAGGGCTGACTTGAAAGCCTTCTCTGGAAGCTTCCTAATCTACTATTTTTATAACCTTCCCCTGACCCGTTTTTCCTTGTGTCCTCAATTATTTGGGGTAAGCATTGTCCCTATCTTTGTTAGCTCATCTATATGTGCATGCAACCTAATGACATGGGTGAGCTACTTAATCCTAGTCTGTCAGTGTCATCCTGGATTAATTTACTCCCTGTTCAGCACTGACTGCCACTGGGATGAGTGTCTCCTGCACCTTTTCTTTCCTTCTACCCTTTTCTTCCCCTTTGGTTATGCCTTCGGCAAAAGGCCCTGTAGCTGAAATGCCCCCCTGTGACATTCCACCGGATTCCCCCATCCACATTAAATACTGCAGACATGCCTGCTTTGTCTGCTACCTCCATCTTAATTCTTTATCTGCTTACGTGGTTGTGTCTCCCCTCCTCCCCATTACTGACCTTGTGGATTAATGTATAGTACGGGACTGTAAGCTTTCTTGAAGGCTGGGTGAATTGTGTCCTCAGCTCCCCATCTGTCGACATCGTCTCTTATTGCCTTCTGCACAGTGACACACACACAGCTGAGACTTCATAGGAAGCAGATGAAAGAGCTGGGTTTTTTCCTTTTTCTTTTATAATTTTTGACAGGGAGTTTCCAGTTTGGCAACTGGTCTCTAGTAGTGTCTTCCTTGTGGGTGCCTTGTTTAATCAAGGGATTGCAGAGTCTGAATATTAATCAGCTCTATTTAAAGAAGTTGGAGACAGGAGATGTGTAATTGCTGTGATAATGTGGAAGCCCAGGTTTGTTTAGTCAAAGGTGTCTAGTTTGTGTGGCTGAGACATAAAGGCTAAATATTTTGGAACAGATGAGAGAACGGGACATGAGACAACAGGATGAATAACTGGGAAAGAGCTTCATGTTCTGGGGATTTTAGGGTCTCTTCCAAAGCTAGACTGGAGAAAGCCTTTCCACAGGTATCGGGGGAGTAAAGCCCTCCCTTGGCCAGATGTAACCCCCTGGTAACAAGGCACAGTAAACCGGGGACCAAAGATACTAGGGAGCTCATCCGCTGTCAAGAAAGGTGGAGCATCCCATGGGAACACAATGTTAATGGCAACCAAAAGAGCAGGTATCCCCCTGCAGGTATCTGTTTTGTGAGGGATGGTTTGTGTGATGGGGAAAAAGCAGCTGGTGCCCAAGAGAAGGCGGTCACATGTAGTACTGGTTATTCACACTGGATATGAGGGGCACTTTCTGGTGGCTTGTGGTTTGAGATTGTTTTTCCTGATGTCAGTGTTCCTCCACAGAGCACTGGCTGGATGCGTGCAGAGAGCTGGCTTCCCTCTTTTGTTTCCAGCTCTTACTTTGTATTAAAAGATGATGAAAAGCTGCTTGAAAATACATTTAACGTTTTCCTTGCAGTCAATTTTGTAGCACGACTGCCGTGTGCTTTGGTGCAAAGAATTACATATTGCTCTTCTTGAATGTTTATTTTCCATTTCTCTCTGCTCATATGCTGGGATCTGCCGCCCCTCCCTGCCAAGCCCACGCAATCTACAGCTCCACTTGCTATTGTCCATTTATGAATTCTGTAACTGGGTTGTTCTCCCTAGGAGCATTTGTTGTGTCATTGGGCATTTAGCTATTTGAAATAGGCAGGAAGGTGATTTGCAATCATGGCTTCATCTGTTTGAATGGGAATGGTAACGGAGTTGTCCAGCAGTCCACCAGACTCAGCCAGACAAGGTTTAAATCAACCTGGTTCCATTTTGAAGCCCCTATAGTTGAGTTAGTTTACAGTAGCCAGGAGTGTTGTCACTCTTAGCAGAGAGTTAGAAAATGCCATTGAAACCATCAGGCAGACTGTGCTGCTAAGGAAAGGAAGTCCAAGGAGCAAGTTCAAACATCAGACCCCTTGTCACCTGTGCCACTCATTGATTAAATATGCAGAGCTGTGTACAGTTTGGTGCTCCTTGATACAAGAACACTGACCAACAGCAGAGGCCACCAAGGTGATCAGAAGCCTGCAGTATAGAATGTGCACAGAGAGGCTGAGAGTCCTGGGTCTGTTCAGCCAGGAAGGGAAATCTGAGAGGGAATCTACAAAGCTGGCTTCGATGAATTATTGGTCACAGAGCAGACAGAGCCAGACTATTCTTGGAGGCACACTGCAAAATGACAAGAATTCACAGTCACAAATTGTATCATGAAAAATTCCAGTTAGATACTAAGAAAAAATTCTCCACATGAGTGTATGCTGGAACAGGGGATCAGGAACTTGCGGGGTCTCCATATGCACTGTGGAAGCCAGCTGGCCATCTACGTTTGAGACAAGTGTTTGGTCCCTGACTGTTTTTTATTTAAGTTTAGACATAGCCATAGAAAACAGTGGCTTTGTAATAGAGAAGTGACCTCTCAATATAGATAGCTCCGACTGTTCATTGAAAAATAGAATTTCTCTCTCATGGGAAGTTCTTGTATTTTCATATTTGTTTTTACCTCAAATTGGAACACATAGTTCCTAAAAATAATTGATCTGCAAATGTCAGAGTGTTTCATGTTGACATTTTGAGCTAAAATGGAATATTTTTGCTTGAATCAGGTCATCATTTGCTTCTGCCTGAACAACCTCTTGCTTACGGGAGCTGTAGCTCTATGTTTCCTGTGATCCCAGGAAAGCCCACCACTGGCTAAACTGTATCTACCATAATGTGCCCTTATTTCTTCCAGCAGTTGAGTTACCTGGAGGAATCCCGAGTCTTCCAGCATGCAGTGTGCTGGCTTAGGCAGATGTAGAACAAAACAAGAACCATCAGTTTTTTGACTGAAACATTTTTGGGAAACATTTCTTCCCTGTGTGAAAAATCTCAGTTTGTGCAAAATCTCATTTTCTGAAGGGAAAGTAGTTTGTTTCCCCTTTCTTCTAAGGGCAAATGTTCAATCAATCCAACATGCAACAAATATGTTCACATATGTGTGTGTGTGAAGGTTCTTCTTTTCTACTTTAACAAATGCTGCAGCCACGTTCTGTTCTCATTTCCTACGCATGAGCTCAGACTTTCCACCATTAGTTTCAGTGGAGCTAATCCAGTCACAATGACATAGCTGGGACTAAATTTGGCCCAAAGAAGAGATTTATTGTCTTTAACAATAACACGGAGATGGAGCCACAGCTGGTATAAACCAAGGAAATCAGTGGAAATTGCATGACACATACCTGCCAAGGATCAGCCCCAGAAATATTAATAGCTAACTACCTGTAGTGCTTACAAATGTATTTACAGTCCATTTCCAGTGCAGTTTTGGGCAGAAAACAGCACATCTGCAGGCTGGCTTACTTAGTCTGGCAGGAATGGTTTTTCACACTTTCTGCTCTGTTAGCAGCATCCACGGTAGATCTCCTCTCCCGTTCCTTTTCTCACAGCCAAGGCTGTTTGTCTAAAGCCTCTGCAATATCTATCTGCAGATCTACTGTTGTTTCTGTGCTCTAAACCATGTGTTCTGCGAAGTCAGTGTGAGCTGAATGCAGGCATCTGAGGACATAATTTGGGCTTAAAATTTGTAGCACATTAGGAGCATGCTAATTGCCTAGGGTGACATCCAGCTGTCAGCTGATTTGATGGTAACTATGTTCTCATTCCTTTTTAAAATTCTATCTCCTAAATAAATGAGTGATGTGATCGATAGCCTCACTCTGTTAACAGGAGGGCTGTGGTGCACCACTGTGATTTTGACTTCTCTGTTTTCTTTGCCAACTAATTATGACAAAAATGACATACCAGGTGATCTTTGCTTGTTCCTGAAACACTTTTAACACCATCTCCTAGGCACTTTTCCCAGAACCAATGGCTTTTTTCATTTGCTTCTCTGGTTTCCTGTTCATTACAGCTGTCGACAAGTGCTCAGATGAATTCATCTAAGTTGCATCCTTGCTGTTTCCTTGTTTGTCTGGGACATTTCCTTCTGCATGCCAGGGTGGGCATTTAAAAATATAGCTCACTTTGATTGCTTGCACAAATGTTTGCTGATGAAGGTATCTACACAGTGAGAAAATGTCAATCAACTTAATTGCATGTGCAAATTCCACTCTGCAAGTGTAAATACAGGATCTGTGTGCAGTTTAAGTATCTCTAATGGGAAATTGGGCTTTGCTACCTTTTAAATACTTTTGTTAAGAATTCCCTTTAAGTCCTGTGAGGTGTTCTGAAATAGATGTTTTGTCCTGTGACATCCAGGCCTCACAAAGATTTGAAACCCATGCAAGGGGATCTGGTGGACTATGTTGCAGTTTGAGGTGCTTGCACTCATGCTCCCTCTGATGGAGATGGCAGAAGGAAACATGCTGTCACCCTGAGAGGCCTTGGCTCTCAGTCCAGCATCTTAGAAATATAAATTCAGCAGTACCTTAAATCCAGAACTTGCCCAGCTTTGCCCTGGCAAGTAGGGGTGCGTATTTCTTTCTGTCAGCACTGTGATGGGTGAAGTAACTCTCAGCAAAAATGTTAAGATGAATTAAGAGAGCAGTAACGAGCAGGGCTGAGTGTCAGGTCTCTCACACGGCTTTGGGCTGTAAGCACATAAGATGGACAGTTAGGAAGGGTTAATGTTACATTTACATGACTGAGAAGAAACAACTACGGGAAATGCCCAGTTTACTCAGTAAAAAGTAAAAAGATGTGGATTGGGAGGCTCAGGGGAAGAGAAGACTCCCAGATAACTTGAAGCTGTACATCCAGAAGAGAGAACATCTGTTTTAGTGGCCTGCTAAACATCAGAGACATATTATATCTATATGGTCAAATCTCTGCATAGTTGGTTAACCTGGTCATCATAAAAGAAGTTCAGTGAATTTCTCTCTCCACAATCTTTGGATGAGATTTTTCTTACTTTGCCCAAGCACTTTCCATGGGAATTTCTCTATTAAATCAAAGCAGACATCCCTCTATGCCTCTATCTGATAGTAAGCCAGCACCACTTGCTTCAGACTAAGGTGAAGCAAATCCTGCAATGGGAAGCTAAGGAATAATTTGCTGTAGATAAAGTTACTTTGCTCAGAGGTTATCTTCAGCCACAAAGCAGAAAGCTTGCTATCTGATCCCAAGCAGCATGAATCTTTACTTGCCACTCTGCAGGGGAATAAGATCTCCCCATTGTTCCTGGTCATAGTTTCCAAAATCCATCTTTTCTGCAGGATGGGTATACCTTGTCCCTAGATGGAGCTGCATTTCACCGGTGTGCTGGGTATAGGACCAGCAATGCCAGCCCCTGTGTTTCATGGCTTATTGTCAGGAATATTGCTATTTGCTGCCTGTTGTTCTCCCTGGTGTTCAGTTTTGCCTCTGCTTTTGCTTTTTCTAAGGATGTTTGTGCTTAAAAAAAACAGAAAAGAAAAAGAAAATTATTGTGTAACCCCCGGTACAGGAATCTGATTAGGAACAGGCACAGCATTTCAAAGAGCCCTGGGAGAGGTAGGGGCAAATTGTCTGTACGAGTTACTTTGAAAATTGTCATGCATTATATTGCTATAAAGTAACAATCAGGAGCTGGAAGAACAAGGATTATTCCCACGAAAAGCCACTTCTCCCAAATGGCAGCACTGCATTAAAACAGTTGTGTACATAATATTTCATTAGAAATAATATCGTTACTAACAGATGTCCATTTTCAGCAGAGCAAATGTAGATGAGATTTTATTTTTTCTCACTTCCACATAAATGGATCTTGGATAGTGGTAGCCCTGATTATGAAAAGCTGCAATTAAATGTTAAAGTAGTAAAGCTCAGGTTAACCATCTTCCCCAGAAACATGTGTTTCTTCCAAAGAACAGGCAAACACAAATGCCAGGTTTTAACGTGCTACCCTGCTGCAGTTTTGGAGTTGTTTTCTAGGTTGTGTCTGCCTCCTTTTCAGATCCATGCAAACAAACCTGCAGATTAGCATGTGTGTTTGTGTGTTTGTGTATGTGTGTGTGCGTGCACGAGTAACCCAATTTCTGCCTTTCATACTTGGCCCAGATTAGAGGCCAAGCCCTGCAGTGTGGTGGCGAAACATGCAAGCTCGAGTGGGGGCTTAGTTTTTTCTGTATTTGATGTAACAGGTAGATAGAAATGTTCCCTCCTCGTGAGAACAGGTTTATTTGTTGCAGCTCCATCGTTTTATTTATTTACTGATAGCCCCAGTCTTATTTTGATGCAAAACTCTGCCTGCCTCCCCCATCCCCCTTCCCCTCCCTCCTTCCCTAGAAGTGACATGATCAAAAGCTATTTCTTCTTCAGAGTGATTTCCAGTAACCTCCGGAGCAGTTTTTTTAATTAAATAAACCTCATCTTGTCTAGCTTTCTGGTCAGCATTTTGAACCCCCTGCAGATGGGTCTGAAGGATTAACAGCAAATCCTCCTCGACCCAGCTCAAGCAGATGGGCGGCATGTGTCTGATAAATACTAGGACAAGGTCTGCTTCCTCGTGTTTCCAACAGATAGACGGTATACCCTGTAAATTAAATTTAAAATGGTGGCCCTTTCAACCCTTAGAATAGCAAAGGAAAAGGAATACAAATGATATGAATTTCCTGTTTCTAGCATATTGTCACCTCCTAACCACTGAGTCAAACATCACCTGTTGGGCAAGTGCTACCTCCAGGGAAGGCTGGGTCAGTAAAATGGTGAACTCACTGAGAGCACAATGTGTGTGAGCCCCCATGTCTGTCTCCTGCATCTCCTTGCTGATGGCTTTTATTTGCATATCAGTTTGCAGAGTATCCTCTTTCCAAATGAACGTCTCTCTGACATTGGCACCCATACAGCCTGTTGCAATAAGAGGCAGATGCCACATTCGTTGGTGTACAGAGAAGTAAAAAACCTCTGCCATGTGTAATGGAGTTGTGCTCAGTTACTGAGCAGAGAATGGGCCATTTTCCCCAGCTATTCACTTGCAAGGGCTAGGAGTGGTGAAGCATGCTCCTGGGGGACAAGGGCAAGACACAGAAATGGAGAGAGGTCTCCATCCTAGTCTGGCTTGCTCTGATAGAGGTCCTCCAGGCCCATGGATTTGCCAGTTCCTTAGCAGAGATATCTCATAGAAATGAAACAAACCCTTTCTCCTTCCTTTGTGCTATTTTTCTTCTTTTATTTTCATTTGAGGAGAAAAAGTATAAGCATTTTTAAGTGTTGTGCTTTATATGTCATTCTTCTTGCCATTTCTTACCTTGTAGGATGGTGGTCACTCAGGAAGTGCTCATGGACAGAAAAATTTTTCCACAATTGCACTGTGCATGGCCACTGTCTGACAGCATTAGGGGAAGCTGCCTTTCCCCAGTGACCTTGCTGCTAAGCTGGAGACTGCTGGTGACTGTCGCCTCCAATGACACTGCTCAGAGGGTCCTTGTCAGAACAATTACCGCTGATATGTCACTATATCGTCTTGCAGAGCCTTTGGCTCCTGAGTCAGGATACCTGTGATATTTGGGGTAAAAAGTATTGTGTTTCATGGCCATATTTAAGGGATGTAGTATGCTTGTGAAGTCAGTGACTCTGCATCTTTGTAAACTGGGTGAGGCGGTGGGAGCAATGCAGCAAATAAGGATGTCATTTGAAGACTCGTTTAAAATTGAAGATAGAGAGACTGGGTCTGAGGATATCTCCTACTAGAGACACCAATACATATTGGAGAGTGGGTTTTCCTTTTCTAAAACATGGGGTTTCACTCTCAGGTAGTTTAAACTATGATTTAAGGAAGAAAAAATAACCAAGTTTGACAGTAGCAAGCAAGCCAGACTGCCTTTCCTCCCAGGACATTCAAGTAGCTGCAGGGTCATATCTTCTGAAAAGCCCTTTGTAGATAAGGTGTTGTGGGATGGATGCTCTCTTGGAAGGGTGATAGCAGTGGAAAAATGGGAGAATTAAAAGGAGGAGTTTAAAATGCCGTAAAGCTGGTGGACTAAATGTTCAGCTGTTGCAAACCAGCTTACTCGTGACTGTGGGTGGACTTGCATCATGTTACACAGCTAAAAATCTGGTCCACAAAATCAGAAACAGTGTAACAGAAAGGAGGCACCCCACCTATCTTCTTGCCCCTGGGGCAAGTTTTGATTGTCTCTGGACTCTGTTCCTGCTAGTTCTCATTTTAATTGTCTAAATGACACTTTCCTTCAGCAAGATCATTGTGGGCATACACATTTCCTCATGCATCCCTCAGGACTGTAAAGTGCCAAGGTAGAAGAAGCAATATTTTTATAATATATGCCCATGTCAGCTCACCTTTAATCCTTGTGATGAGAAACATTTAAACTTCTTAATGATGGCTTGGAAGTTTGAGTGAATAAGCGACAAGCAAAACCGTTCCCTGACTTATTTTTCCAAATAATCACAATGGTTTAGAAGATGAGTCAACGATTTTCTTGACTTGCCCAAAATATTTTAATTTTCAATGCTTTAGCTGTCCTTTTTACCTTATCTGCTTACACAGCTATGATACTGGAGTTAGACAACTCCCTGACTTTTCATGGCCTAGCACAAGGAAGATAAGTAGAGTGAAAAGTTATACTGTCAGATAATGTAGTGTCCCTGACAGCACATACCTGTCCACTCACTGAAAGTTTCTTCATTTGCCTGTGGGACAGAAGAATATACTTTGAGCCAGAGGTTGCATTTAACTGCACTGTCACAGGGCAAAGTAGGGCTTAGCTGTCAGTTTTAAAAAGCACAGGACTGGTCTACTGTAGAACTGCTCAAAGAAAACTTATTTTTTGTGGTAAGTAATTGCAAAACTCGGTATTTAAGTTGTCCATACAAAGAAATTTTTTTTTTGTAGCTGAGAAGGTAGCAGTTGAACAGTTTGCATTGAAGTAGTATATTTCTTTTCTTTTTTTTTCCATCAGGATTTCAGTTTTAAATTTTTTCAAGATGGATTTTTCTGGGGCTTGTTAAAAATATTGAATAACAAAAATGTAGATTTTTTTCAGCTTTTAAGGTTAAAAACTTGTTTCCTTTTTCATGTAAAACATTTCTAGCAACATATTTCTACTGGGTTTAAAGCAGGTTAAAAATTACTGGTGCAGGAAAAAGTAGAGAAAATTTCACCCAAACCATTTTTTTTTCTTTAAAAGTAGCAAAACCCAGCTATCTGTCTTAACTTGTCTTTTCAAGCAAGTTTCTGTGAGAGACGTTCAGAGCTGCTCCTCTTTACCTTTCATACCGCACTTCTGGCTGCACTGCTGAGGGTGAAAAGATGACTAGACCCACTCCTCACCCAACCAAACCGTGCTGAAAGAAGTGCTCGTCCTCTCTCCTCCCTGCTGTGGTCTGTGGTCAGAGGGCAGGGAAAGCCACACACCTCTTCCCACTGAAGGACCCCACAGAATGGGTAAGCCTTAGGAGCAGTTATGAAGAAAGGTGATTTATTCCCTACTTTCAAGTGATTCTGTGAACCTTTTGAAGCAAAGTGAGGTGGTTATTTTTTTGTTGTTTCATTGTGTGGTTTTTTTTCCCAGGGATTCCCCAAGTGGATGGCTGTCAAAGATTTTAATATACTGCAGGCACAGCAGCTAATTCTCAAATCTCTTGCAGAAGGATTTTACAGAGGGAAGCTAGGATGCAAATCCTTTTGAAGGCTTTTTCCATTTTGAAACCTATAAATAGGAAAGTAGGGCAAAATGACTTTGACAAGTTTAGACCTCACCTTCTTTAATTACTCTCTTTGGATCAACAACCTGACTGCAAATGCTTATCTGCTCCAACATTACACACAGGTTTGGAGTTTATTTTTTAAGACCAGTGCATGACAATTCTGCATAATATTTTTAATACCCCTGGCCTCCAGAGATTTCCATATTCCAGTTGATTTTTAAATTTATAATTGATATAAATGGTGAACAGGGCTGATTGCCTGAATTGTCCTTTCAGCATAAAAAGTCTGTCCATTTATTCTCCTTTAAGAGTGGTAAATTTTCTTCTTAACACTGTTTTTGCATTTCTTTTCCCTTTTTTAATAGATATGAAAATTTAAATTGGTTGTGTCTTGCTACTGATTATTACTAATGATAGCTAATATAAACCACTAATGCAATACATTATTAATAAATTGGTTATAAGAATGTCATTCTTATAAATGTTTAAAACAAAGCATGTCTGGTTGCTCTTCTGTAATGTGTAACGTTGTTTTAATAAATAAATATTGCATGTACACAGTGTAAAGAGGAAGGTAGTTTGTATCACTTTACATAGAGCACACATGAAAAATAACACAAATATATTAAGTACGGTACTTGATCATGATACAAGCATTTGCCAAAAGACCTGAGTCTTGGATATGGTAAGATGCTCCACACTTGTCTGTAGTAGAAGACTCTAAAACACATTAATTTAGTATGATACCACTTTATGCCTCATTTATCATACCAATATCCAGCCTTGACAGATACAAGAGAAACACTGAGTGCAAGGGAAAAGTTTTTGAGGAGATGTGTGGAGGTTAGTCTGTGTGACCAGGCTGAATGCATGAGCCACCACACAACCTTGCTGGGAATAGTTTGCTCTGTAAAGGACCAGTTTGGTTCTCTAGTCATGGAGTCCTTCTCCGTTACCTACCCAGCATGCAGTACCTGGGGGACAGTGATCTGTGAGAGCTGCCACAAGGAGGAGTGTGTAGTAGATAGGCAAGCAAAACAGGAGCTAGACACAGAGCCATTTGGCAGCTCAGCCCAGAGACATACAAATCATCGAAGCTTGGGTAAGACAGATGTCAGAAGAATCAGATACTAGAAGTGCTTGCCTCACTCCATTTATTAACAGGAGCTGCAGATAAATAACTCAGAGACATCTCTGTTGTGGATGTCTTTGCTCATGAGTCCCACCATGCTATGCCATAACTCCATCCATCCATCCCTCCATCCCTCCATTCTTCCAAAACACTTCTCAGGAACTGCAGGGCTGGAGGATTTTTCCCTCTGTCCTACACAGGCCAGGACAAGCTTTGCAGTAGGTGACTATAGTGATTTATTCTGGTTTTCAGTTAACTTTCAGCAGACTGTTTTGCCATCTCTCATGCATTGTGATGCCTTTGCTTTTGTAGATAATTAATTTTCAGTCTACCCGATACACTTGCTACTGCATCTCTCCGTGTTTGTGTCAGATCAAGACATTGTTATGGGCTGGGAACTTCTCTTTCTGGAAACAACTTTATCTGAATCAACAAGTTTCCAGTTCACCTATTTACCCCATTCTGCAGTGAGTTACATCTAAACCTTGGTAAGTACTGGAGAGGACAGTGGGGTAAATAGTAAACAGGCATTCACCATAAATTGTGGATCAAAATGTGTGCCTGTAAATGGCCTTTGGCCACAAGCATTTTACTATGAGCACACAGAGACTTTACACCTTGCCAGCAGAGGTGAGAGGGGAGAACTCACTAGTCTAAGTGGAGCATGAAGTGCCAACTGTAATTCTATGCTGTCCCATGTGCATTATTGCATATAGTTTGAGAGTTTGACCACCAACGTGAAATTATTTTGAATTCTCTGAGTATTGCTCTCACTTGGACTGATGACACTGAATTTGTTTACAGATATGTAAATGATATTGCAATTTACCTTCAGTTCTTTAGAGGATTCTAGTGCCAGCTACCACAGTCAAGGTCTTAGACAAAGAGTCTAAGCTCCATCAATACGTTTTACTGCTCATGTTGTCTACTAAATGTTGGCTGCCAAACTGTTTTCTAAGCTTCTGATACTATCTCCAATCACAAAGCATTAAGGCAGCTAGCTTGTTTTTAATCTAAATATTTTAAAGGAAATGCATGAATACAATTACTGCCAGATATTTTCACTGTTGTTCTGCTTTTATTTCTTCAAATGTGTTGATTTTGAAAGCAAGTGTTTTAGTTTATTATTTAGACAGGGCTCTGTACAGCAGGAAAAATTTCTAGTGATCTGTTATATACTGATTGAGGATCTGGCTCAACTGCAGTAGCATGACATCTTGGGTTTCTTCAGTCTGTTGGCCTCAAAACAACCAATCAAAACCAGTTGGTCCAGATGAATTAGGCTAGTTTTGAACAAAGCTACAGCATTCTCTGATTCTTCACCACTGCCTTTTTATGTTAGAGCTTAATATGTTGAATGTGTGGCAGCCAGCAATTCTCTTTGCCTTGGTGACCCTGAGCTTTCTCCTCAAGGCAAGCAAGGGTGAAGTTAAGCATGGGGACTGGGGTTTCATCTTGGACCTTAATCAAGTATGTCTCACTGCTACTCTGTGCCTATCTCCTAGGCAATTTTGCTGCATGTTGCAGCTTTACTGCTCAAAACAAAAAGTCAACAAAGCAATATCTGACCTGATTGCATGAACACACTGAGATGTTGTCTGGGACTCATTTGATTATTTAGTCCAGAAACCACAGAAAGATGCAAGTGGAAAGAAGGGATTCGTGGTAGTTAATGTCTTTGGAAATAATCAGCTAGGTTTTGGTGTGTGGATATAGGAAAATCTAGCTGTCTGTGATGTCTGTAAAATGAGTATTGAGTTCAGGGTTCTCAGGACACCCAGCAACTTTATGTATGTTGCCATTGTACATTACTATGTATAAACAGCTTCAGAGACTCTGCCTACAGCAAGCTGTTAGCTCTCACCAAGTGTCCTGGGAGGTCTGTCAAGCTAAGTACTGAAATCACCAGTAAGCTTTTTAAGTCTGTCTTATTTGCTCTGTCTCCTGTTTAGTGACCATCAAGATGCTTCTTGTGTTCTGGAACAAAACATCTGGGGAGAGAGTTAGAGAGCAGCTTCTTCATACATATATTATTGTTGTTTTACTAAAACAGTGATGGGCACCCTTAGCTGGAGTCCGGGGAGCTGTGTGTCAGAGACTCAGCAAAGGCCTATTCCTGCCCTGAAGAGCCTGGAGTTAAACCAACACTGTTAGAACTAAACAACACTCACAGCAGAGCATGACAATATAGAGCTAATATCTAAAGCAGCGTTTGTGCAACAAAGCAGGACTTCTGATCCAAATTATCTTTGTAGATCTTTACCTCTTTGTACATTAACAAGAAGGTCAGAAACCTCATAGAAAGGTCCTGAGTCCACAGATGAACCAAGTATCTAGGATGTCTGTCCAGATGTGCTGGTTGTCAGTAGTGAGGATGCACATGTACCCATGAACTGCCATATCTATAGGGAAGGCAGAGGTGGATGGAAACTCTGGAGGAGGGTCTACCTTTTTGTCTTCCTCTTATCTGCTCAGTCAGTGAGTATAGATGCCCATGAATGTGCAGGGGAGGTGCTGAGCCCTGAACACTGACATTTAGCCTCTGGCTCCCTCTTTTAGGCTTCTTTTATGAGTCCCATAGAATACATCCTTTGCAGACTGCAAGTTAAAAGTAAAAGCTCCCTGTGGTCCTCCTACCCTTTCCTCATTGAGTTCTGTGAGCAGTGTGTTCAACAATTACCTCTCTCCTCCCATTGCTGCAACACTAGACATCTTTGATCATTTTTTGGTAATCTGCAGCTGATGTGGATGTGTAAATGCATGGAACAAAGCCTTTGACAGATCCTGCCACAAGACACTGAATTTCCACAGGGGAAGGCATTTATTTACTAGTGGGAAGGTAACAGATTTGAATGCTAGCTGCATGTAATATGGGAGAACGTGTCCACTATATACAGATATATTGAACAGCTATAGTAATTCAGTGGTGTTGCCTTCAGCAAGGCCGACACAGAAAACCCTTTCATGGCATGGCCCATTCTTCTCTCAAAAGTTTGCAAGTGTTGCTGGGAAGAACATTAGCTGCCCTCTGCTCCTCTAGATTGCATTTAATGCAGATGCTGGAAATACAAAATGACTGTTCCTGGTTAACTGAACAAAGGCGGAGTAACTTTCTGTATTTTTAGGGGTAGAGGTATGCCTATGCTGCACTAGCTCCCTTTTATTTTAGATAGCCAGAAACTGTGGCTACTATTTTGTTTTCCTAATTGTGCATCCTGCTTTCCCTGGTTTTAGTAGCTCTTGATTATGGTGCCCCTGAGTAATCGTTCAAGGTAGATTGTTAGTGTAAGCTGCATTGCAAGGTCTGTGTCTATTCAATGTGTTGCTGGCTATAACAGAGGCCCCAGACTAAGGTCAAAATTATTATGTGGAGATTAAACTGTAGAATTTAATTATGTATTCTGTTGCTCCTAGTACATTTATTAATTTAGCAGTACAAACTGACTGGAGCTAAACAAGCAGGGCTGATTAATTTGCAAAGACATCTAGGTAACAGATTGTGATCAAAGTGGAGACCTGATCCTGTTAGATTGAAATGTGTTGTTTTGTGCTACATGAAGGACATAGAGCAGCATGGTTTATCTTTATCAATGCTTTCCTCTGAAGGAAAGGAACAAGCTTGCAGATATAATCAGCGCTGAGGCAATGCCACTCAATAATTACCCACTGTCTCATCATAATCCCGGAACTAAGCCCCTGCCCAATCCATCTGGGACACTTTTCCATCTATTGCACAGCTCAAGAATACGTGTGTAAGCTATTACCTCTGGTTGTGCTATCTGTCCCCTGAGTAAAGATTCATAGCAGTGACCAATTATGTTGCAGGGGCCTTCTCTTTCTGTCATTTTTTATCTTTGCTACCGAATAGTCCTGTATTTCTTAATTATAGTAACGGCACATTAATGGACTGCTACTTTGGGTTCCAAAAACCCACACAACTATAAAAGTGATGCTGCCTGGCACTTGTAAAGCAAATGTTAATGTAATAAGAGTGTAAGAAAAGCCTGTATTTATGTGATCAGACATCTGAATGCAAATTGAATGTTACAGGTAGAAGTTACTGTCCCTGGGAGGATGAAAAGGACCCAGTTTGCATGGCAACTAAGAAACCCTTATTTGTAAAAGAAAAAGATGACAGGGGAACCAGTGTCCAAAGCATGGGTTTGAGATGGCATTATCTCAAAAAATGGAGAATGGGACAGGTTCCCATTCTCGCAAGCACAGGATGCAAAACTGAGATCAACAGTGTGCCAGCAGCTAATCTGGTCTACACACCATGCCCCCACTGCCAAGAACAAAGACCTATCTTCAGCCTATGGTCCAATGGTCCCAAAGTTCAAGTCAGTGTATAAAAAGAGGAGCAGAGGAGCTTCCTGGAGCTCTTTGCCTTAGACTAAGCAGGATCAACAGGGACAGCTGCAGGGTCTTGAAAGTCAGGACACTCATTTACCATGGATTTAAGAGGATCTCTTGAGGTGTTCTGTGTTGATAATCTGGTGATTTTTATGTGCTAGGCAAAGAAGAAAAGTGGAGGGAAGAAGATGTCAAAGGCTTGAAAAGGACGACATTCCAAAGAATTGCTTTATGTGATTGCTAGAGAAAATGTTTTGTAGACATGAATCAGATTTCCTCCCCAAGACTGACCACCGTGAGAAGTTGCTGTGAAGTCTAGTTCATGTCTGTAAAGCATTCGAGTTCAAATGAAATTCTCTGAATCGCAGCTTTGCCCAGCACTATCACGAGGGTTGTATTCAAAAGATGACTCTGTGTGTCTTTTCACCTATTTCCTCATGCACAACCATGGAAGGACATATGCACCTTTCCCTTCCTTTTCTGTCTCGCCCCTGAAGGAGCTAGCACACATACTGATAATGAGCTGTGCAGTTACTGTTTCTCTTATGAACAATGACTTTTGGCCTCAGTGGAGCCTGGGGCATAGGCATCCTCAAGGTCTCTATAGGCAAGACAGACAAAGTATAGGGAATTAAATAGAAAGCCTGAGAGATTAAGTGTCCCAGCTAACAGAGCAGGTCAGTGATAAAACCAGGGAGGCAATTCTAGCCTCCTAGTCTAGTCATCCTTTAAATTCTTGGAATTTAGTAACAGAGGCACTTATACCCTAGGAATGCAGTGAGTTTAGCAGAGGAATTATATTCATGTAAGTGGGACTTTTCCTAAATATACCAGTTTACAGAGAGAGCAGAGTGAAGTGCAGACATATAACACTGAACTGATATCTGAAGAGCAGAAATGAGTGGGATTTTTTTTCCAAAGACCAAGTGATAAATCCATATTGTGGTGCTCTAACAGGTGGCCTTTCTTTCAAGGGGAAAGCTGAATGAGGCTGCTGGATGCTAAGAAATCCTAAAAATCAGATAATTTGTTTTTGTGTGTTGTTTGAGGATTAATCCCCTAACTATAAATTCCTTCTGAATTGTTTCCCCTTCATTATGAAAATCTTGTCTATGGGTGAAAGCAAGCCTTTAATTTTTTTCTCAGCAGAGCTACTCACGATAAACATTCTTTTGTCTAGATACCTTTTTTGGGTGCAACTATATATGCTGTAGAAAAAACATGCAGCATTTCAAAAGGACTTATCTTCTGGAGACTGAGATCTTTAGAGATCTGCAGTTTTTTTATTATTTCTAGAACAATTCACTGATAGAAATGTGTGTTGGGGAGGGTATAGTTTTTCCTTTTCTGGTTAATAACCCTGAAAATGACAGGCGTGGTCATCACAAGCCATGGTCATGGAAACTGGCTAGACCTGGTCCAGATGGTACCATGTTGGTTAACTTCCTGTCAATACTCTTAACAGCTTACAGATAGGTTTATCAGGAACGTGCAATAACTCAGTCTAGACAAAAGTCTACCAGGCATCTAAAATAACAGAAGGAAGACAGAGGATATTCCTAATTTTTGTGTATGGATGTCCACTTAAGACCTGGTGTGAACTGTACTCTGCAAGACAGAAATTGCTTATTACTAGACTATGCTGAATACCCTCTGGGTAGAGACTATGTTTCCCCTGCTTTCCAGCCAAAATTGCTGAGGCTGATCCCTGCAGAAATGAAACTGTCATGCTCAAGCCTCCCTTTTCTCCCCATCAGTGTCCCCAGTCCCAAATTCATCCTCGTTGAGGAAAAAACCTCTCCATACATGCCAGGCCAAAAGTTGTCTTTAATCAGCCTTTGGGATTCCAACTATTTTAACTTCCCTGAATGCTTAGGTTTTGTATGATCTGTGCTAATGTGGTTCAAAGTAGACCACGACTGATTTCTATGTGCATGGGGATCCCCCTTGTCTGTAGGAATGTTGAAGAGCCCAGTAGGTTGCTGGGGACTGGAGGCTTGTTTCTAATCTGGCTTTTGGTTTTGATATTCACAATATACGCGATGTCCAAACACCTCTGTGACTGCTGTTGTCTGCCTCATGGCCGATGTAGAACAGCAGTCTGCATGGGAAGAAGGCTAACAATGATGCTATCCCCTGCTAGCGATTATTATTTGAAGCCTCTGTTTAGTAGTCTTTTCAGCAGACTGAGGGATGATCAGAGAGCTCTGTGTTGTATTAGCTGCCTTAGGTGAAATATTCTGCATGAATCCTGTAGTCATGATGCTTTCAATAGGCTGATGTCTAGGACTATTGCATCTTCTTTCCATTCTCATTCAATCAAACAGCTCTGGTTTTCCTGTTTTACTCACTGCTCATGAAAAACAATGTAATAAAATGTGTACTACTGCCACATATCTTCAGCTTTATCTCTTTTAAACCTCCCAGTTCATGCCAACCTCTCTCATGATTGTTATTCCTCTTCAGGATGGAATCAAGGGCTCTTCCTTTTATCATCGGTAGTAATGTACCTTCTGATGGGTCTGATGGGACCATCTGCAGAAGAAGACACAGCCCAGGATCAGTTCAGATAACAGAACAGGGCCTGTATTCCAGAGTATGCCTCCATCTCTGCCATAGAGCTCGGCTGAGAGTTCAATTTTTTAATTTTATTTTATTATTAGGCTTCATGGTTGAGGGATATTCATAAATGGTTTACGATAATTTATCAGCCCACTTGGGTGAATATTGAATTTTGTATTTTACATGGCATGCCAATTTCCCATCTGTTCTATTTGAATAATATACAAAATAGACACTATCATTCAAGTAATCCCTTTACTACCAAATCAATATACCGTACATATGGTGCTGTTTGGCCCACAGATATTTATTGTAGGTCTCTCTGGATAATTATCTTCTAACTCTCCCTGTGTCCCGGTTCTGTAAGCCCTGATTCTGCAAATGCGTATGTACATGACTAGCTTCACACATGTGAGCAGTTCAGTCATGTTTACTGAAGGTTTATTTGTAAAATCTACAAAATCTTCTGCTCATGGCGTGTTTCAGTTTTCATAGAAAAACACCTGTAATGCGATGGCTGGTTGTTGCAGATGATGCTGATCTTTTCTCTCCTTTGCCAGTATTTTCCATTCACATAGATTTACATGATGTCTTCCACTGGAAAACAGCTTTAGGAACCTTACTTTAATAAAGGTTGATGCTATTGTTTCAAAGAGAAGACAGTCAGATAACTTGACCAAAAAACCCCAAACCTCACCAAGTTTTCCGCAAAGAGGCATTTTGACCCTTTTTGGCAGGTGGAATTTTTTAAAAGGTTAGTTATTTGTGATCATTGTAAAATAAACTTACAGTTCTGCAAATCTAGTTGAGACAGAATTTTAGCAAGATGTCTCTAGAAAGTGCTCAGCCACAATATTGATATGGGGAGGTGTTTTTAGCCCCAGGGTGACATTACAGTTCCTTCACCAGGTTAGTTTGGTGCCTCAGAAAAATTGTTTCAGGACTGCATTTCCCAGGAAGCAAATCTGGAGTATTTTAGGATGTGAATGAAGGACTGGCAATAGGTAGGAGATTTAAAATATTTTTTGTTTCCTTTGGTACAAGAAAGCGCTATCTACATGGCTGCACCACATAGAACTGAGATTTAAAGCACAAACAACTCAACCTGGACTCCTTCCTGCCCGAGGGGATTCTGTAGGAGGTAAAAGTCACAGAGTCTTTCCCTGATTCACCAGCGCTTGAGGCTGCTCAGCAGGGTAAGGAAGATCGATTTTATTTGCCTTCCTCCTTAGGGCATCAATATGCAATTCTACAAAAAGAGCATAACAGGGTCTGGGTGGGAGCTTGGAAAGAGGCAGGTGAGACCTGGCAAGGCTTGGAGGGACAGTGGGTAGGGCTGGAAGTGGGACATCCAGTTTGAAATTCATTGTTTCATTAAAAATAATTTAGTTTATTGGTCCTATTAATGCTTGTTAAGAGGTATTGTCCAGCCCTTTCCTGTTGGCATCCCAGCTGACTGTGTGCTTGTCTCTAAGGCAAAATCAGCAGGTTTCAGGAGCTGTGGGAAACTTTGTGGGGATGTGAAGAAGGTTAAAACACCAGAACTTTGGTGGTGTTCAGGCAGGACTGGGCATGACTGTTGCTTGCAAGGTCCTGGGCTGATGGATGCTTCAGGTAGTGGGTTCAGGACCGTGTTCTTCCTCCTTTTCTCTCTCATATAATCCTTGCTGTGCTTGTTGCTGCCTTTGGTGTTTTGAGAAGACACTAAGCAGAGGCTCTGCCATTAGACCTTTCAGATATTTGTAAGAGCTCCTGCACTAACCAAAGCTTTACAGGCTGGCAGAGTCTTGGGGACAACTGGCTGTAGAGCTTGAGAACAGAATTAGACCACCCTAGTGCTGGAGGTTTGAGAGAAATGTATTCCCCCATCCCATTGCTAGAGGTGGGTTCAGTGGAGACAGCAAGTAGGATAGATGTGAGTGGGAATTGCTAGCAGGTTGTTTTGGGGAGTAGAGCTGTGAAAAGCAACCTTACCCCATCTTCCATATCCCCCAACTGGGGCAAGACTTGCTGACACACAGTACAAGGGTGGGACCGGTATTTGATAAGTGTGGTACAATGTAGGAAAGCCTTGGAGACAAAGCACCACCTTTAGACCCTGGTAGCTCACCACAACTGCTGCAGCTGGCTTGTTTTCTGCATTAGAAAGGCTCCCAAGCACTGGATAGGAACTGAGCCTATGCTGTCAACATCTAGGGAAAAATTCCCTTTGACATCAGCAGCATTTCATTAAATGCCCCTAGTATATTGCTATGTTTTGAAAATAAGAAACAAATAAATGCTAATGAATCAATCTAACAGCTCTCAGATGTGTAATAGGGCAAAGGTGCCATAGCTCCAGGTAAGCAGAGATGAGTAATTAAAGGAAATAATTATTATGTGTTTGTTTAATTGAAAATTCCCTGAGGGAAAATGAGATAATTTTAAGTAAATGCTTTTACTAGTGCATTAAAAATACATTTGTGATCAAGTCTAGATTCTTGGAGGCAGATGGGCTGGCTTGCAGGGGAACAAAGAGGTTCTGCAGCAACCCACTGCAACAGTGCTTTGGGATGGGGTTTTGTCGTAAGGGGGAAAAGATAAAACTAAGGGACTGGTTTTTTTAAAGCCTGAGCAGTTACCTGCAGAGTTTCTTTGTCGTGGTTGTTAGAAATGGCTGGTTGGATCTTCTCATCTTTTACAAGCAGGAGAAAGTGTTTTGGACTTCCTGGGAGAAGCAACTTGGTCTAATGAAAGGTGTTGGAACAAGATGATCTTTAAGGTCCCTCCCAACCCAAACCATTCTATGATTCTCTTTTATGTCTTCAAAATCTATATCCGCTAAAGTGGCTGTGTCTATGCATGCAGAATATGCTCGTTTGCTCTCCATAGCTGCATCAAGTTACATCTACCTATGAATAGAATTTTCTCAATGTTTTCTTGACTTTGGCAGGTTCAAAATAAGATTTACTAACAGTCCGTTTGCAAGTCTCACCTAACATTTTGAAATTTGCTGATTATCTAGTTAAGTCAGAAACAAGTCAGTTTTGGCTGACAGTTAGTGGGAAACTGATTTTAAACGTATCTAAACATTGCATTCAGTATTTCCTCATCCTAATCGGTTCTGTCAGTGTAATACAGCATAAGAATCCCTAG
This sequence comes from Phaethon aethereus, assembly GCF_964289735.1. Lineage (NCBI taxonomy): Eukaryota > Metazoa > Chordata > Aves > Phaethontiformes > Phaethontidae > Phaethon > Phaethon aethereus. Next base: position 5,655,013 of record NC_138579.1, read on the forward strand.
AATATAAATATGTAACTCTGGTCTGTGCCCTTAAATCTTGAAGTTCAAAGACCTAAAAATGATACTGGCTCACAGCCACTGTTGACTATGTGCTAAGGATGCAACATTATGTCTAAAATTGAAACCTGTTCTCTTCATTCTCCTGGGCCAATGGTGGAATGCATACTAATATTTCTAGTATGTTACCAAGCAATTATTATGATAAATCCTGAGATAAAGCAGTCATGGTAGATGCTAAACAAACATTTCATTCCTTAATGGGCCATTTCTTTATTACCCTGCAGTCATGCCATATGTGCCTAGGTCTGGAACTTTATATTTGTAAGTAGTTTCTTTGTCTTTTAAAAAAGTGACTTGCAGGGTACCACTTCAATTCAGATTATTACTGTAGGCATTTCTAAATTATTTTGTCGTCCCCCCCGCACACACACACGCTCTTCAGTCTTCTGTATTACATCTGTTTTGCTCGGTTGAAAGCATGAAAAACAGTGAGATTTTTACTATGCAGAAGGTGTCTTAGCAGCTCTGAATCTGTGGTTGAGCTGAATTATGTTTCTTTCTGTGTTTTAATACTTTTCATTCACACATGTGATATAATACTGAGTGTGATCCTGGGAAATTAAATCCAATCAAGCTGTAACTCTGCAAGTACCCTTGGACAAAACAGGTTGCCAAATTGCCAGCCTTCATCTCAACCCTCTGCACAAGAATTCTGTTATTTCAGCTACTACAAGAGCGGGGACTCTTTGGTGACAGGAGTGATTTGGCAGAGCGGGAGTCAGGTAGGAGCTGCTACACAATTGCTGCATATAGGATCAAGCGCATGGGGGGGGCTGCAGGAAGGCACTCGAGAGGTTTAAGGGGAGGGGAGGTTATTCCTGAGATAGATAGGAAAAGGAAAAAAGGAACAGTAACCCAGGCACCAATTCTTTTGCAGTCCACTACCTAACTCTGAGAATTTCTTAGAGTAGGTTTGTTTTTTTTTTAATATATATGTATCTATTTTCCACTTTCTTGCAAGGCTTTTCATGAAACCCTATTTACGACATGTTGGATTTTTTAAGGGTTCCCTTTCCATTTTAAAATAACCATCACCACTGGAGGAAAATGTGAATGACTGGAATATGTCAGCTTGTGTACCATGGGCTGATAGACCTTCTCCTCCCTCTGCTGGCCCTCACAATCCATGCACAAACTCTCATTCCAAAAAATGCTATTTTTGCCTTTATATTGAAAGTTGAATTTCTGCTGTGAAATAATTTCAGGGAAGTTTGGGCAGATGAAAAATATGGAAAATACAGAAAATTTCAACCAGCTCAAATCCTTGGGTTTTTTAACTACCAAAATCTCTTCACTAATTAATCCAGTTTCATGGAGATTTTTGTCTTGGTGTCAGTGCGTAGACAATCATCTGGAGTGGAGCTAAAGGGGCCTCGACTGAACCCCACCATTCTGTCAAAATCTAGACCAGAACCTCCTCCATTTCCAGCTTGTCACATCCCACCAGACTTGCTCTTACAATTTATATTCCTCAAAAGATATGTGAATTCCCTGAAAAGGGGCGGTGAAGCTCTCTGTGCCGTAGACTCACCCGCTGGCAGTGTCCAGCTCTGTGCCACGGTTACCCCTGCCTGACGGTGCCATTTCCCTCCTCTTCCAAAGTCTGGCTGAGACAGAGCTGTGGATCAATGCCATTTGGCTGAAGGTCAATCCAGATAAGGCAGAAGCCATGCCACTTGGCAGACGGAGACAGTCTTGAAGAACTGGAAGACAGTGCCTGCTCCATCTAATAAAAGACCTCTGTCCTTTTCTTTCCAAGTTGTTTGTGAACTGATGTAGCCCCGGTCCTGAATACCCCAATAGCAGCGATGTCTGGAAAAGTTCTCTTTCACTTTGGTCTACCCAAGAGATCACTTCTTTTCTCTGGGACCTTCACATGGTTACCTTTGTCTCTGCCATTTCAAGGCTAATCTAAGGATGCAGACCCTACCTTGGGCTACCCTGGAAGGCTGCTTGGAAGCACCATCTAGTGCAGAGCACAGCTGCCCATCTTTCTGAGCATGGCAAACTGGCAGGAGCATATCACACCTGTGCTCCATGCTCGGTACTGGCTGCCAAGTCACTCCTGGGTAGTATCCAAGACTGGTTAAATATCGATAAAGCCGGAAATGAACTAATCCCTGACTAGATCCAAGTCTGCTTTTCTACCTTGCTTAGTCACAACACCTGAAATACCATCTGAGCCCAGATCCATATCCTCACGGCTGATGCCCTGCTTGGTTAAGGATTTCCATTAACAGCACATTGCTTTGTGGGGCCTGAACCCAAGGCCCAGGAAATCAAGGGGAGTTTTCCCACAAGCAAAGTGGGGAGCGTTAGCTGCAAGAACACTGTCAAGAGAGGAGGAAGCAGGAGCAGAAAAGCAAAGAGAAGGATGAATGCTTTTCTTTGAACTAGGCTTCCGCATTAAAGGAAGGAGGAGAAAGATTTGAGAGGCTATGACAATGGCAGATGAGAAGATGGCTTCTTCTCCTGTTATGCTAACATAAGACAGATATTTTCCATGCTTGTGCAGAAAGCACTTGCAATAGAGGACACCTGAGAGCTGTCACTTAGTGTATTTGGTCTTAATGCTGATGTGTAGCACACTCTGTGATCAAACCATGCACATTAACTAGTTCATCTTCCAAGTTCCCCCAGTATCCCCATAAGTATGTTTTAACAGTCAGCGAAGAGGCAAACCAGGCAGCAAGAAGTGTGATTTCTTTGTAGAGACACAGAAAGGTGTTTGGGATTTGTTTTCTTTACTGTGTTTTGGCTTTTTAAGATTTCCATCCTGGGAAATAATGGAAGACCTCCCGTAAGGGAAGGAACTCATGGCTCAGTCCACACGTGACTACCTGCAAACCATTGTGCTGGCCATTTCATCACTGGGTAGAGACAAATTTTGGTGGACTTCAGCTGCCTGCTCTAGAGACATACAGGGAGCCAAGAAATGCTGTAAGTGCAGTTCACTCCCCGGCCATATTTAAGAGGCCAAAGCATAGTCTCCATAGTTCACTGACCTGATGGGCTTTGTCTTCTCACTCTCTGCTATGCACAGGCTGTGCAAAGCTCCTTCCAGTCTCCCTGAGTGCCTATCACACCACCATGGACACGGTCTCTATAGTCCACTCATTGAAGAAGCACCTTAGGACTGTACAAGCTGCAGTCCTGGAGTGAGCCAAAAAACAGTTTAGCCCAGTGTCTTGTTACTGGCAATAGCTATAGACCATAAGAGTAGGGCAGACATACAGTGAAAATTCCTCTGTATGTTGTTCCAATTTCCAGACATCTGCAGCTCAGAGGCTTCCCAAGACGGAGACTGTGTCTTTATTTATTAGTTTGGGGTGTATTTTTCTTCCATTGATCTTTTTAGAAGTTTTTTGATTTAAAATGTTAGCATCCAAAGCTTCCTTTGGCAATGAGTTCAGCAGCTTAACAGTGAAAAAGTTACTCCATTCATTTGTTTTGAATCTATCAAATTATCATTTTCGTTGATATTCCCATGAGAAAGTGCATACTCATTCCTGGTCCCTTTCTCCATTCCTCTTTTGATATTATAGACTCTTCTTATGTCCAACTTCAATCTTTCCCTTTTCAACCTGTGAAGTCTTTGTCAGCTTAGGATTCTTTCTATGGAAGCCATTCCTTCAGCAAATATTATCACTGACCTCTTCATCCTTTTTTAGATCTAAATCTCTGCCTGTCATGGTGAGATGAGAATTGCAGGTGATATTTAGGACATTAGGCACACCTTCAACAGGAGTCTTTACATGCAAGATATCTTCCAGCTCCCTTGGCAAGGGCACACTGCGTATGAGAAAATCTGCACTGTTGTAGCAAGCCAACCTCACAAATGGGACATCTGAGAACTAATGACTGTCCCTACAGCAGCAGCCACAACCAGAATGGGGACTTAGGGATGTTGGTCTGCAGAGACGTTGCAGTTATGAAAGACTGAGGAAAAAAAAGGTTAGTAACATCGAGGTACCTGGTATCAGCTATTAGGGTGCTCTCAAGGAATCTAGGTATTCACTGTAAGCCAGAAATGATTATAAAAGTAGCTCATTCCATCACACAGGCTGGAGAGAATTTCATGTATGCGCTGGGAAAAAAAAAATCATGATTGCTAAACGCTCCATTTTCTTTTCAAGACACTGTGCTAGTCTGAAGTGGTGTATGTATACATTTCAGGCAAATGTGTACTTTGTCTTCAAATGAACAGCTTTCAAAATGATCTTTGGTTAAGCTCCCTTTTATTTTTATCTTTTATTCGCCTACAATGCCAGCTGAGGTTACCCATCTCCCGACAGCTACCAAATGGACTCGTAATTGTAAGGCTCGGTGATTTAATTAGACTCATTCTAAACACTCACATTTTTATCAATTAGTTAATGGGCTAAAGAGAGTCTTATTGTTGGAGCCAGGTCATTTGGAAGCTGGAGCCTTCGTGAGGGCAAGAAGCTGAAGAACAACAGCGTTAATATCTGTAATTAACCTCACGAGTCCTGGGCTGTTCAATTAGGACTGAACCCCCTCTCCATCCATATGCCTTTCGTCAGATGGGCTTTTAATTTGAAATAATTGTTACAGAAAACATTAACAAATAATAGCTTCCTTTTTTCTTTTTTTTTCCTAATACAGACACATATAAAAACAAAAAGCACAATCTTGACACACGTGCCTGTGAGCTATTTATTAAAGCCTAGTTAATTCACAGCTTCCGTATAAATAATCATTCTAGGTTTTTAAAGATTAACAAAGATCTTGGTAACAGATATTGTGGGATCTTTTCAAATTGATCCTCATCTTGTAATATGTATCTGTGTCTTTTTTAATGCTGTCTTTTCTACCAAAAAAAAAAAAGTTTGGGCTTCGATTACTTTTTTGCAATTTGTTGCATGAGATTTCTGTGCTTTGGAGAATCTAATACATCTGGTAGTTGTTTTTTCCTGAGGACGAGCTGTCTGGTTTAAATACATCTGTTATAAATTAGTATAGAACAGTCTATGAGTATTATTACAGAACTACAGTAGGTTCAGCATGCCTGTCTATGTGTATATATTTAAATGTACACATATATCTGTGATGTCTAATTAATCACATTATACTGCAAATATTTAAATGTGTATGTTTCTAAATGAGTATATATATTTATATACACACAGAAATGTGAAGATCAAGCTTTGCTTATTGTTTACGTGATCTTTCTGCCTTTAAAAATTCAATTATTCATTTTTATTTATGAATAAAATATTCATATTAAATATATATGCTGGCGTGTGTATATACAAATATATGTATATAAACATGAAAGCCCACTTTCATGGCTTGCTGAGACAATAGGCACTCTGTGTGTCCTTAATCTTGTATATAATGTATACACAGCACACGTGCCCTTAACTCTTGCTCCTCCATTTTCATTCTCTGCAACTTGCTCATCTTTATTCCAGTTGTCATCTACAGATAAATCCCAGGACAGACACACAAATGATCTTTTTAAGCTGCCTTTGAATTCATTCAGTCAAAGAGAATAAAATTAATTAGAAAGATTTAAGGATGGGCGTGATCACATCAGTACGGGCCGTTTAAAAGAGGGTCGGAGGTAGGTAAGTAGATACTGAAAATATCTCCTGGATCACACTAGATTCTCAGTCATAGGCATTAATCGCATATTGCTGCTTCAGAGAAATACCTTTGCCCAGCCAACACACCCACACCTGCTCAATTTTACATCCAAGAACCTCATTCCCCTGAACTCGTGGGGGTGTGCAGATACGTAAGGGGGAGGCTGGTGCTGTCAGCAGCATCACTGAATTTGGCCGTGGTTGGGGTTTCCCTTATGAGGGAAGGAATTCACCCTGAAAATGGGGTCCCTACCTCAGGCCGGCCGGCTGCCCGCCGCTCAGGAGGGCTGAGTCCCAAGCCCAGACAACATATGGGTGCTACTGAGCCTACAGAAGAATTGCAGACCCCAGCCTCAGCCTCTGCACAGCCCTGGAGGCGCATGGGCTGCACAAGGGCCAGAGACCTGGTGCCATTGCACAGCGTGACCACGGCCACCAGCCCAGCCCTGCTGCCACCCCGGCAAGGCCAGGCTCAGACCCAGGAAGGATCGGGCCCTCTCCAGCACAATCATTCCCATCACAAAGCACGGCGGGTTCATCAATAATTGGTCCCAAATTAAGTAGGATTAAATAACAGAAGCGTAACATAGCATAAATGCCAAGAAGCCAGGCCTTCTTTTTTACACAGTTATCATTTTTTTAACAACGCCAAACAAAGAGGCAAATTGTTGTGTAAAAATACGTGAAAATAATAGTGGTCCTGGAAAGAATGTTTTTCTTCTCTCTGGCTGTTACAAAAACAGTTGACTACTGAGAAGCAAAGAGCAAATTTGCAAGAAAGGGCACAGCACAATAGCAGCAGCGACTGTTGGGGGAACGGTAGGCGCTTTGTTATTTAAGGAACTTCACTGTAATTTTAAAGCGTTATTTATAATAGTAATAATGCCGGCCAACTTGTTCCTCCCGTTTAATTTAATACACAACCAGCCTAAATAAAAGAGTACCAAAGCAGCTGGGAACAGTGCAGTTTCCTACTGTAATTGCGTATACGTATCTGAACATCTGATGAGCAGTAGTCTACATTTCCTTATTGTTATAGTCGACAATTATATCTGTGCATGCTTCGCAGATACGGTGCTCTGCTGAGCTTCATAAATGCAGTCTTTGTTTCCTTAATTATTAGGCAGACAGTTCATTCTGTCCCATGTCCAAGTTCCAGACAGGTGGAATAAGGAGGTGGCATCTGTCTTAATATTGAATGCCATGCTTCCCCCATCTGCTGTAATAACAGTGCGGGGCTGCTTGGCTTCAGTTGCTCTATTCTGCATACAGCTAGGCAGCCATATGCCCTTATGTGCCGCACGTGCCACCAGAGCGAGCCGGCCCCGCGATGCGGCGGCGAGTGGGAAGGAGCCTCGGCGCGGGGCTGAGGGCAGGCACGTGCTGGAGTCAGCAGGTGACAGTCAATACAGCTACTGAGATCCGCTCAAAGCGCCAATAGAAAAGGCCTTCAAAGTCAATTGACAGAATGGAGCACGCTGCCAATCAAATTTTACAGGGCATACCTTCCAGGCTAGGCAAATAAGAAGATTTAGAGCACATGGCAGTTCATCGTTTATAATCCTGTCTTAGCCCAGCATGGCTTAGTGATAGTTCTGTGACAGATGATGAGCACATGACAGCTGGGGGATCTTATACAAACTCATACAGTAAAATTAAAATTAAATTAGTGACACACTTGTACACATTAGTTGTGCAACAGTTATGCAATCTGTTCAAGACCCCTCACACAAACCATCTCCGATTTAAATAATTTATACTGCTGCAAAGGTGGTGGGTTGTATTTTTTTCACCTCTCCCAGAAGGAATGCAGCCTTTGCACATTTTAGCTTTAAACGGCTCTGTCCTTTTCATTCTGTTTGTCCTGTCATTTCTTCTTCATGGGGACTGACAGAAAAAAAGCAAAGATTTTTTTTCTTTTTTTTTCTTTTTAAGTTGAAATGGTCGGAAGGGTTGTTTTGGGAGTCTGGGAGTATTTTTTTCTTTCTGACTGCACTGTACATTTCATAATATTATGGATGGGTTTTTTTCCTACATAGCTATACTAGACTGCCATTAAAAAAAAATTAAAACTAAATAAAAACAAACATACCCATCTCCCCCCTCAAGTTGCAGAGTGGGAAAGAAACCTATAAGATTTGAGTGTTTTAGACGCAAGAGTATAATAAACTGGCTGTTCTTTGGCTCTTTAATCTGATAATCTTGTTACTATTTCATGTTTGTGTGTTGGAAAAAAAAAGAAGTAATCACTGAAATGTTGACAGTAGATCTGCAGTCCGAAAAGACTCATAACTTTAAAGCTTAGAGGGCCTGATCCTTTTATCCGCGTGGGTTTGACACCAGACTACTTCTATTAGCTTTACTGGAGTTACACCTGATTTACACAGTGTAAACAGAGACAGGATTCGACCCTGAAATCCTTTTCGGAAGGCTACTCTATATACCAGCAGCATGTATTTACTGCTCTGTCCCAATAGCTTAGCGTTTCTCAGTCACTGAAAAAATAACTAAGTCACATAAAGTATTTTTACATTCCTGGGTAGCGAGACTGAGAAGTGCAAAGACTGTTGTAATGCTGATCTATGCAGCAATAATTCAGGAATTCCTAATTATTTATCAGCTGTAATAGTCTGGAAAAAAAGAATTGAGAAAATCTTGGGCTTTTTTTCCCCTTGAGCAAAATATTTATTTATTTGTTTGTTTGTTTGCTCGTGTGTGTGTTTAAATATAATCACGACTGGAGGATGATTTGGGGTGCTCCTAGCCATGGAAATTTTCACAGCTAGGAAGGATAGCGTATGTGGATACATATTTATATATAATTGTGATTAGAGGATAGTGTCGGGGCTTCTGGCCATGGAAATGCTCACAGTTAGGAAGGCAAGTTTGAGTCTTACAAACTGCCTCTGTGTTAGGCTCCATTTTCATATATGTAAAGGAATAATCCGCAACAGGCACCCAAATGTTGATCCGGTCTTTGAACGCCTGTAACTAAAAGTTATGGCTCCTGTTCTACAGAGTCTTATTTTCATGTTAATAAGGTCAGTGAGAGGAAGCTTGGTTGTTATTTTTTTTAGATTGTCAGCATCCTCCCCTTTCCTCTCAGAAGCATTTGGAGGCTCAAACCATCTCCACCAGCTGTAATGCTCTACAGTTAAACTCAGCTCACCTGATGCTCAGTGAGGATTATTCACCTGGCGGCTTTGTACCAGCAGGATGCAGACCGGGGCATCGGTGAGGTGGCTCTAACTCAGCCCAGCTGGGAGCGGAGCTGCAAGTGGTCACTTGTGTGTGTGTGTACATTACGTGTTATGTGTTCCCTGCGCAGAGCCAGGAGCAGCGCTGGTCCCAGCCGCTGCTAGAGGCACAGCCAGGAGCTACTCTGCGCTCCTGAGAGTGGGTAGGGCTGGGCAAGGGCATCCAGCTGGCCTGCCATCTCCGGAGAAAAAGGTCTTAGACCTGTGCTGCAGTTCTGGCAACCCAAGAAACATTCCACATGCTCCTTCCCTCCTCATCCCAGGTGATTCAGACTGCACCTTCTGCTGTGTTCTTGCTCTTACCTGGCCCATCTACACCAAGCAAGCGAGTGCAGTGGGGTGCAGAGACCCCAGAGCTTGTGCTGGCAAGGCCATCTCAGGACCTGGAGAACGTGGAGCCACACCAGCAATACTGGGCCAGTGAATTCCAGTGGAGCCATGACTGTTTGGCTGCTCTGCTCCCAGACTCCAAACTGACAGTGCCACACAGTGCTGTGCAACCAGAACAGTCTGCTGAGGAAGCGTGACCCAAGCTTTGAACGACCATGACTAAAAAAGTCATCTCTGGGGTATGTCTCTGTCTTGATTTTCTCTCCTCTGCCATGCCTCTGCTGTTGGACATCCTCTGTTCTTTTACAGCCTCCAGACCAGGAGTCAAACCCTGCAGGAAGATAGGATTCAGCAAGGCCATTCCTTTCTTGAATTTCCTTTGGTCCTCAGGTATTTCTGGTCCACTGAGGAACAGTGTGTCCCTCAACTTGGCAGGTTGTGAGGTGCAAAAAGACACTGGTATCCCGAGTATGAAAGGCAGAGGTAGCCTGGGAGAGGGAGGACATTGAGCTCATCTCTGCCTGGGAATGGTTACACAGAAGTGCACAAAGACTGCTGTGGTGGCCCCAATACTGTGTGACAATCAGGAGGCCCCTGGTACATACAGCTGCAAGATGTTTTGTAGAGAAATGGTTTTTTTAAACTTTAAAACATGGCTTTCTTCCTGTTCTCTGTTTCTTCTCCCTGGGGCTTGGTAACAGCAGGTTCTTCTGGCAACATGAGTCCAATTGTGCAGGTTTCAGAAGGAGAGAAAAATGGTGTATAATCAATTGTATATAATAGAACTCAGGGGGAAAAAAGCCTTTTCCATGCTGCACAGTATCAGCATTTTGCAATTGGACACTGTATTTGCCAAGGCTAGAAAGAGAAGATGCCTTCCAAGGAAGAGTTTGGGGCTTTAAAATGTCAGAATGCAACTTGCAGGGTGCAAGCTGAGTTAGTGGAACCCACCACAGAGTATTGATTGCCCCGCACATCAAAATGAAGCCAATTAGGGGTGGAGAAGCCTCTTTCAAGTGGCAAAAAAACAGCTATGCAACGGCATGGGCCCATCTTGCCTGGGGAGGAAGCCAGTGAAAGGAAATCCCTTGGAGTGCCCAGCCCCAGACATAGGCTGTGCAGATCCTGTAAATGGAGCTGAAAGAATGGAGCTGTCAGGACTGGATGGGCTGGAGGTGCTGTGGCCAGCACGATGGTGCACGTCCATAGACTTCCCATGGTAACTGGCTGCATGTTGCAGGCAGGATGGGACGTATTCACTTGCCTTGCTCTGCTGAGCCTTCACCAGCTCTGGCTCTCGCACACCTTCACTTTCCTATCTCAACTTCTCACAGAGCTCCTCCTGTCCACATAGCAGCATGTCCTGGTGAGGGCAATGTGTTGCCCAGTGGTCGTCGTTCCAGATGTGGCATGGCACCATCACCTGTCCATTCATCTTCTTCATTGATTTCTCCTCCTCCTCCTCCTCTTGGCAGTTGAAGAGATCCTTGATGACAGTGCAGGTCATTCCGATATTGTCACTGTAGGACCAGGGACTTCGCGTGCTGAGTTGCCCAGAAATTTCTCGAAGGTGTCACTTCTGAAAGCCTTCCTAGTTACAGTTGAGATCGATGCTCCCATGGTGCCAGTCTTCTTCTGATACTCTCTGATGTTACCATCAATTATTTCCTTTGTGCCTTGGAAGGAACCACCTGGTCTCCTGCTCAGGCATGGCTCTGGGACCTCCCCTGGCCACCCCACTCAGGGGGAGGTAGTTCAGCAGCTTCCTGTCATCACACATCATATCTGCCCTCCTATTTCACCTGCCCTGCTCAACCAGACTTGAGCTGGAGGGAGAGGATCGTTGTTGTTTGGGAGAAAAAAAATTGAATTTTTTTTCTCTTTTGTAGTAACTAGAATAATATAGATCCTGAAGGAAAAAATTCCTTCATCTGAAGGATGAAGATATATTGGAGATCATACACAAATCACTTCTTTATATACTGCACATAATAGACATATAGGTGTGGAACAAAGTCAAGGCTGGCGAGAAGCTTTGCCATGTCCTGCACATGGGACAGTTTTTTAATTACTTGACGGAGTGACTAGCTGTTATTTGCCAAGAAACCTGGGAATGAGACATCTGCCTCCCACTAAACGAGGGCAATCAGTGGGGTTAGGTAGCTGTTCTCTTTGAAAAGGAGCCCAACCCACTAGTGTAGCCATGTCCTAATTCATGTGGTTTATAAATGAAGCAAGCAGAAGCCAGGCTAGGGTTCAAGCACCACGAATCAGTTCCCACCTTCTGACTCCTTGCCACATGATGCAGGTATCTCTTTAACTCCTCTGCCTCCTAGTAAATATTGATACTGATGATAAGGAGTCACACAGGTGGTGTGTGGGATATCCTGGGCTGTTGTACGTGTCTTGCCCTGAAATCCTGGGCTGGATATTGCTAATGGGCATTGTGTATCTCTGCTGTTGGGTCTAGAACTCAAGGCAGAAATGCATGTCCATAGTCAACAAGATCGTAGTTTGAGAATGGGCCCTGGAAGCTGGATTATAAGTATTTTGCTGAACATAAATAGGACATGATGTTTTTGTCCCTCTGTTTATACTGAGAAGTATGTGTGCAGGGTACATGTAATTCTGTGTTGTCTGTGCCCACGTTGTGTGTAAAATACACCCATACACACTAGCATAGATTACTTAATCACTCCATTTGTGAATGAACTACATTTCATAAAAATACGTAGCACTGCAAGAATTGATAACAAAGGCGCATTGCCACAATGAACGTTTTATGCAAGCTTATAGGCATAATGTAATGAAAAAAGCAAGAGGAGAAACACCGAGCACAATATCTTCACTCTATCAGCAGTTTACTTCAGTCTACTTATGTATGATCAAAGACTACAAATATAGTTTAAACAGCATGAAATAATCGCCAGGTTTGCAATGTGAAATAATTTTAGAAAAAAAAGAAAAGGCAAAACATACAACGGGCTCAATGCCACGATGTAATGGCCGTGTGGACTCATTTTGTGATGAACAGCCAAGGAATGGCGGTGGTAGGGAAATGAGGCTAGAGGAGCTAACCTCCCTCCTACCTCCTCTTTGAAGATTTTCATGTTCTGGGGAGAAGATAATGAAAATATCTTACCTCCTCTATTACAGAGGTGTCAATGGGACAAAAAAAAAAAAAAACAAAACCAAAACCACAGTCCAAACAGAAAAAACCCAACAATATAGCATAATGCAATTGCAAGGCAGATGTTGGAGGGAGGGCAGGGTTTCTCCCTCAGACCACAGTGGTGGAGAAGAGCTCAACCAAATGCACACACAGAGTGAATGAACTGTTGAACTATTTGCAGGTGAATAAAGGGTACCAAAACACACTCCCTGCCGCCCACAGCGAGTGTCTTGTGCTTTTTCCCTCCTGTTTGCCTTGCTTGGCGTGGCACCTCCTGCCACTCCAGCATGACTGAGATGAGTTTTTCCACAGCCCCTCCATATCCAAACCTACTACAGAGGACAGATTGACACCTCTGCCCATGGATCTAAGGCAAATGCATCCCTTTCCTGCACTTAGCTCTTTCAAACCTACTTCCATCCTTTCCCCCAACAGGCCATTCAGCACCCGCTGCTAATTCTGCAGCAGTTCTCGATGGGGAAACCTGAGCAGAGGAGCTGCCCGGGGGTTTCCCATGTCCCCAGCGGGTCCCTGCGCAGGGGTGCAGCTGGGCAGGCAGAGCAGTGGGAGCAAGAACAACCCTCCTGCCCACCACAGCTCAGCCTGGGCTGGAGAGCACAGTCCTTCTCCAGGACTGGGAAATCAGGGCTTGGATTACAGCTGGTAGTGAGGAGGGTTGGCATCCTTGTGTGTTGTTTCGGCCAAATGAGGGACTTCTAGGTCAAAACTGACCAGAACAGAAGCAAGAGGTGTTCAGTGACAGCCATGTTTTCACAAAGGGTGCAAACATCAAGACAGTAGGGCTGTTGCGTCGTCCGAGCATCCCCAGATACAGGCAAATGCAGTTACATCTGTCATTGTAGGTAGCAATGATTACAGTTAAAGCTGTTTAATTTTTTCCATTCAGTCTCCTGTTTTCAGTGGCTGTTGCTTCTCAACAACTAAATACTTCGCTTGAGATCCTCAATGTTTATTTTCTGCCTTAGGGTGAATTCTGCAGTTCTTTATGGTTTTAGTTGTTTGTTTTGGGGTTTTGTTGGTCTTTTTTCTTTTTTTCCAAGGACAGCAAAATGCCCCAGCTTTTTGGAGTCTTGAATTAGTGTTGCTAATGCTAAAAATTGGCTCCACCAGCTGTCAGTTTTAACCCTTTCATATTTTATAATTAGTACTTTACTAATTTAGGAGTGCTCATGTTTGATTTAAGGGAGAAGCATAGAATTTGGCAGATGGACAGTATGGGAGGGGGACAGTTACTGTTTTCTGTCCCCAGTAAAACGTATTTCGGTACAGCCACATTGCAGCATTGCTCTTTGCGCACCCTCAGTGAAGCGGTGCAGATGCCACACTGCAAAAATCCCAGCCCCAAATGTAAAACTGCCAGACACCACCAACTCTGAATTTCCGAGAAGAGCCAGTGGCCATCCCCTTTTGACCCCGAGCTGGTTTGGAAGCCACAAGATGGCCGGGTGTTTTACTCGCTGCTCTTTCACCAACCGGCACGAATAATTCTGTGAACTTCACAGCCCTTATTACCGAGCACAGCCTAATAATGTCATCTCAGGAGGCAAGTAATTGCAGTAATTAAGAGGTTGCACAAGGTCACTTGAGGCAGGGCTGGGAATACAAGCTTTTGTCTCTCACCCCGCTGCTGCGCCCTACGAATATGCACGCTGCAGCCTCATGCTGTCTGTAACCATCAGGCCCGACTCCCTTTCAAAATCCAGGAATAACAGTCTGAAGAAATATCAGCAGAAGTAGCTTTAAACCTCCTTTCTTCTTTCCCTACCCAGAAAGCCTCCTGCTTTATAGAAATGGTGTGAAGCTGGTGCATTTTGTGGCACATGGGTTGGAGATTTGTTGAGGAGGAGGAATGAAGAGCACCGGTGTATTGGGGGAGGAGTTGATTGCCCCAAACTGCTGTCCTTGCTTTAAGAAATCTGCAATGTTTTACATGAAAAATATTTTATACTGCACGAAGTGTATACGCCCTTTCCTATCAGGCCCTTGGTACATACATACATGCAATATGGGAAACGGGCACCACATTCCACGGACTTCATTGACAGGGGTTGTTCCTAATTTTTGATGGCTCAATTTTGCCCCTTTCAGGCTATCTGGAGCATGCGGCTGCGTGTCTGTCATCGGCGCGTGACTTCATTGACGGGAGAGCGTGTACTGCAGAGAGGAAGGACCGACGGGGAGAGCGAACCCACAGCCCAGCATCGCCTCTCTCCGCATCTCTCCAGCCGATGGAGCAGATGAGAGATGCGGTGAGTTACATAAATGTAGGAACCAGAAACTTAATGAAATGTCTCTAACTGTGACAGCATTCATGAAAAGATTAATTACCAGGACTAGAGGGGGAAGGATGCCAGGAATTGATAGGATTGGTACCAATACCAAAAGCCTGCTGTGCTAGTAGAGCCATAATATGCAGTCCTAATCTGTGGGACCATTGTTTTTCTTACAGAAACAACAGGCTTCAGCCAATGATACAAAAGGGGCTACATTACAGTTTCTGCAGGAAAAACAACAACAGCCATTAGAAATAATTACCTTAAGACAAATCGGCAAGCAGAGTGTGGCACACACTAATATCCTCCCAAGCATGAGTCTCTGGGAAGAGAGGGACTGTTGCTGTATTTATCCCAGCGGTTGCACAAATGAAGGGAGAGAATTAGAAAGAAGAAAGTGGGAGAGAGTGAGAGACAAAACGAGACAAGGACAGAAAGAATAAGAGAAAGGAATGGCAGGTTTTCCCATCGGCGACCGGTCAATGCTCTCTTCCCTGGCATGAACATGTTGGAAGACATGGGCTGATGTCTCCCTACTTGCACTCTCCCTGTGCAGTTTCAGCAAAGAGTGAATACGTATTCATTTGGATTTGCTGGTTAGGCCCTCAATTTGGTAGGGAGTAATTAACTATGAGGAAGGGCAGCAAAGAATCAAACCCAGAGACTCTCTTAAATGAGATCATTATTACTGTTCTCTACAAAGATCTGCCCTCTCTGCTTCCCCTGAGGCAAAGGAGTGTATATTTTTAATTTGTTCTTGCCCATCTTCTCTCCTTGGCAGAATTGATGTATCTGACATATGAAATCACAAACTAACCCGTGGCAGGATAAAAATGAAAAAGCTCCATTTTGCAGTGGGATTAGATGAACACATTTGACTAATGGCGATTTCCTGCTGCATTTTATGTTGACTGTGATTGTGCAAGAACTTTAAACTCAAATTTCAGATGACTGAAGACACAGAGAACATTGTATTAACTCCCGGTACAATGAGGTTTTACAGGATGCTGCCAAATACATCCTCAGACAATATTTTTCTCTATATTTTGAGTTATTTGTATGTGTAAATATATCATATATTTTGATATATACATGCCATTTCTCTTCGATTGGTATGTGTGTGTGTACTAATCAATATTGTATGTTAATGTAGTAATAGCATATAAAATACCCATAAAATAAGTATAATTTTGTATGTACAAATATAAATTACTTCTTTCGCAGGGATTGTTCCTAATTTTTGATGGCTCAATTTTGCCCCTTTCAGGCTATCTGGAGCATGCGGCTGCGTGTCTGTCATCGGCGCGTGACTTCATTGACGGGAGAGCGTGTACTGCAGAGAGGAAGGACCGACGGGGAGAGCGAACCCACAGCCCAGCATCGCCTCTCTCCGCATCTCTCCAGCCGATGGAGCAGATGAGAGATGCGGTGAGTTACATAAATGTAGGAACCAGAAACTTAATGAAATGTCTCTAACTGTGACAGCATTCATGAAAAGATTAATTACCAGGACTAGAGGGGGAAGGATGCCAGGAATTGATAGGATTGGTACCAATACCAAAGCAAGACCTTCATCTTATGGCTGTGTGCATATGAATATATCCAGGTGTAGCGATCTCTGTAAAGACAGACATCTGCCACCATCTGTAATGGAGACTACTTAATATAAGAGAAATGTAGATAGATAACCAAACAACCGTCTATTGAAAAGGACGTATCTACAGCTATCTTGAATGAAAAATACACAACGTTCTGTAACATCTACAGTGTTAACACATGACATATGGTGGCTGTTTCACATGCTAATAGTGACTTTTTAATTTGAAGTCAGCCCCAAAGAACCTAAATCCGCGCTGCCTCCAGGAATAATTATGAGTACTAGACTGTGATACCAAACCTCTCTTCTTGATAAGCTTTATAAACCAGGTTTGTACACAGGATAAAATAGCTCCTGAAAGCTGCCATATTTAACCTACACATGACCTGCTGGTACATCTTTTGGAGAAACCAAGCAATTTGATAAGGTACTTGGTTCTGTGGTCAGGGTATGGGCACTACCAGAGTGAGAAAGACAGCGTTTATGGATGTTGACATTAATTACTGAGCCCCAGATACCTATTTAGCATAACCCTTGGAAATGCTTTATTCAATATGCAAACATTACTTGAAAAGCCGGGAGACAGGTCCAAAGAGAGTGCAGTGTCATGAGGTCCATGCCTCCCGTGTTCTTCTGTACCTGCATTGCTTCTCCTACCCACAGCCCCATTGGGAGTTCCTCCTGGTGACTATTCTCTGGGCTGGGATGGGGGGTGGAAACCTGAAGAAGAACACAAGTGACCATGCATGGATGGGCTTGAAGGTTCAACTAGTAGAGAGGTTTAGAGAAAAACCATAAAAACAAGGCAGGCCCTCCCCCTTAGCACCTCTATTCCCTGCAGCACTGACCTTCCTGAGTCAGAGGCTGTATCTTTTTTGCTAAAATAGCCCTGGCTGGTGCTCGCTGCATGAATTTGTCTATAGCTTTCTCAACCTGTTTATGCTTCGATTTCCACAGCAGAGAGTACACAGCTAGCGAGTGCTCTCACTGGCCCAAGGTAATTTCATAGCAACAAAAGCCCTCAGTGTCACTTTAAATAGGTTTAGGTGCAAAGATCAGAGTCTATCCTCAGCACAACTATAATGTTCTTCCTTGGAGAAAATGACTTCTTGATGCCCATGAGGATCCTGCTGCGGTGAAGACATTAGAACTAGTTTTCTCTAAAATACATGTGCTTGGATGCTCAGGTGGCTTCAAGTTCATCTTCTCTTCCTTGACAAATAGACCCGCTTAAAGAATTGAAACTTTCTTTCTTTTTCTGATTCTCTTTTATTAACCTCAGGTTTTTAAATTACTGGAAAATATATTTAAAGTGGTTTTCAAGGTCTCTGGAAAACTACATTTTTGAAGTGTCAGTAGAAAATAACCAACTTTGGAACCACAGAAAACGGTGATATTTATTTTTGAACCTGTGAAACCGGTGATAAACCCAAGCTGTTTACATTAGTTTGAAATCTGTTTTCCTGGTTTCGGCCAGCCATGGCCCTTCATGCAGCTACTTTCCCTCCAGATAATTTGCCATTCCCACTGCAGCGTAAATTCTTCTCCAGACAGTAATGCGGTGGCTGCCAGCCCTGCCACCAAAACAGCCCTGTCTCACAAGCTAAGTCGGATCAGCCTGAGACAGGATTTTCCTGACACAAACTGTCTGTCAGGGCTGCAAAACCAGGAAACTGGGGTTTCCGGGGCTGGCATTCACATCTGTGGTTTGGTACGAAGCTATTGCCCCCAGCCAGTGCCTCATGCCGTGGTATTGCCTGCAATCATCTTTCAGAAAGGCAGGAAGAATCATTTGTAATAATTAACAATCCCAGAAGAGTTTTCATGAGAACTGATGTGTTTATCTGTCATGCTCTGGCTAAATTCCAGCAAGGACTACATGACATCCTGTCTCTGTAATTGTATTTCATCTACCTAAATTCTCCTGCAATCTCAATCAAGAAGGATAGTCTTCGTTATTCCTTGTCTAGAAGCTCTTGTGCTGGCTTGCTGCATTCAGAAATAGCTGCTGAGCCAAAAACGTTTCAGTTACAAGTGATCAGTATTGCAAATTCTTCTGATTCTATGATAAGTCTTAGGTTTTTTAGCATTTTTCCTAACGCCTCAGCTGTTGGACTCATTATGAAGCACGAGGATCTCACTTTTCATGTTTTTAAGTAAGTGGCTAGCCCTTGTAGTTGAAAATACGAGGCATGTTTACCCTAGAGGCTGAGAAGACAGATGGTGGATAAAGAAAATGCAACAATTTGGGGTTTTAATCTCGTGATTTTTTTTAAGCCAATCTCATAATTTTGGGGAGCTGGACTCACAGTTTATGAATGTTTGCAGTTGGCAATACTGACTGATCATAATGTATCTCTTGTTTATCAAACAGGAGTGCCGCAGAGCTTAATTAATTGCTGATTTAATTCATGTTTGCCAAAAGCTTTGAAATCCTTGGATTCATTGAGCTCCTTTTAGGACAAAATACAATTTCCAATGTTAAATCTGCTCAGATCTGCTACTCTGGGAATCTTCCAGTGGCCAACAGTTCAATTTAGCTGGTAAAACGCATTTCTATAGCATTCTCACAGAGGAAACTTTGAAGACCCCATTCCTTGGAGGCAGAGTAACCATACGTGACCACAAGATGAACAGTGTCTTTCCAATGGGCTCTTGGGGACAAAACTAGACAATTATTTTCTGAGTCATGTTCACACCCAGTTTTGGGGGAATCACCCACTAGCACCCAAGCAGGACAGGAACCCATGCAAGGGTCTTCCAATGCCACTGGAGGCTAGGAGAGGTCATGCCGTTTTGAGCAGCCAGGTCTCAGGCTGCTGAAGGTTTCTGCTGACTACGATTGGAACCAGTCTGCTCTGTCATGAATGCTGATGTGCAGCATCACTGTACGGCACCGCACACAAATAAAGGAGCTCAACCCACAACTGTGCCATAAAGAGCTTGACTCCAGGTTTTCACTTACTATCATCCAAGGCAACAGCTCAGACCGTCCTTTCATCTACTCCACCACTGGGCTGCAGTAAACATTAAGCATTTAGTAGAGCTGGTTCACCTGGTGGGATGGCTGCTCTGCAACAAGACACAACCTCCCCTCCATCCCATTGCAACCCAAATGCAGGCTTGGTAGCCAGATATTTATATGACACGAAGATATTACTACTTCAAAAATATTTGCATAAAAGAAGTAGCTCCTTCTAACCCTTCGCGAGATATCTTAGGAAAAAGGACAGGCTTTGCTCGGGCTGGGTTTGTTTCCTCCCGGGGCTGTTCAGGCAGCTGGGGCATGGAGAACGGTGTGTCATGCAGTAAAATAAGGTCCCTCATGCTAGGCCTGGTGAGAATGTCTTTTAAGCCAAAATAATGCTGGGTCTTATTTACTTGACAGCTCAGACATTAATTTAAGACGGGCACAAATGAATCACCAGCCATGTTACAGTTGCCTCGTTGGAATCCCTCTGCTATAATCTCATAGTTTTTTCACCTAATTAATTTCCCCTTTCCTTGCACCAGTGTTTCATGAGTGTATCTTGTTTGGAGGAGATTAAGAGTCACACACTTCATTAGTAAGGTGTAAATTATCAGAGAGACCCTCTCCATCCACCTGCTTAATTGGGTTAATGAAGCGTCTCTGTGGGCCCTGGTAAGACAGCACTGCTCTCTGCTCCCTGCAGGCGTTACCAGGGCTGTTTGGAAAATAGATGGAAACCTTAAAGTTCCCACCTTTGTGCTTTTTGAGAGTTGCAAGCATTCAATTAAAAAAAAAAGGGAAGGAAAAAAGCCAAAGTTGACACAAATTGCAAGATAAAACATTCCTGTCTTTAAAATTACAGTTGTAAATGTCTCTCAAATCAGTCTATATCAGAACTTTCTTATGACTAATTCCTAATTAATACTAATTCCCAATTTTTTCTCTACCTGAAACACCCAGATTGCATTAATATACCACACACAGAGATGCCATCAATGTTCCGTTAAACGGTTAAACTGGTGTGGAGACCACAGCAATGCAAAGGTAAAAACGGGACACATGTTCTGTCTCCAGTCGTGCGATGTGGGGTGCAGAGAGTTCTCGGCAGTGCTGCCAGAGGGGTGCGTGTCCCTCGGTCCTGCTAGAGCTGGTGCCACATGGAAACCAGGTCCCTTTATCTCTGCACACCCCTGTCTCACCTCGGCTTGGTTTTTGGAGACTGTTCTTGCAAGGGAGAGTGATAAAACTCGTATCAGGCGCATACATTACAACACATCCCCCGAACAGGAAATTTTAAGTTTATATAGAGATTATTTGCACTGAAACTCTCAGCTTGGAAAGTCACGCTCTTCCGATCTGGTACAGAAATACAGCGTGATGACTCATGAGCGCTGAGCACACCAGGGTGAGCAGCGATGCCACTTCTGGGGTGAGATGGGCTCAGCACTGTCTGAAAACTGAAGCTGATGCCCATCAAGGTCAAAGCATCATGAATGCTGAAGCTCTTTAAATGTACTTGCAGGCTCTTTCTCATAAACAAGTCATTGAAGTCAGACTCATGCAGCCAGAAACAAATCCATCAACAGTCCCGAGCCTCAACCAAATGGACAATTTGTTCACAGAAAATGAGGAGAAAGTCTGTGGGTAAATTATTTGTCACAAATTATTCGCCCAGCTCTACCTGACAGAGCAGCGTTCTGTGTTTGATCTCTGTGAGCGACTGTCGTGGGAATCAAAGGGAGTTTTGTCAGGGGATTAAGTGCAGAAGTTGTCGTCAAGAACTACATTAAAGATAAGAAATCCGGAGTGTGGCCCAAAGTGCCTAATCCCAGCACAACTAGTGAATTATTAAGTTGGTCATTTGACAGAGGGAGGAAAAAAAATCCAACTGTTTTTCAGACTGCCTAAAAAGAGGTTTCTATTAAAATACAGCAGTTGCATAATGAGAAAGCAACGTGAGGTTCCAGCATGAGAGCTGGGCTCTTGTGCCAGTCGCCGTAGCTATGAGGTGATGGCAGAACAGCAGCAGCTTCCAAGGGGTGCCCCTTTTTCCCAGGTGTAGGCCTTTGAACTGCCAGCTCCAGCTGCCGGGGACAAAGCACAGTTTTGAGGTACCAGAATTAGCTCATCTTCGGAGGCTTGAGATGTGCCTGAGACCCTGGCTGATCCTAAATCAATCCCACAGGAGGTCCATCTTACCTATAGTGTCTCCATGCCTTGTTGGTAAAACAGAGTTGTTAAGATTTCCCTTTCTTCCAGGAACACATAATTTTTTGTAACTTCTTTGCTTGTGCCATGTTGACGGAAGGAGTTGGAACTGGTACAGCAATACACATTATCAAAACACTAGTGGGAAACCAAAAGAGACATCGGATGGGGCAATCCATGTCAGCCTCTGTGGTGGCTTGGAGATGCAGGTGGGAGATGCTTGGAAGCAGCCTTGGGAACACCCCACTGCGACGGCCGCTGCAGCAGTGTCTCTGGAAATCAGACGCTTAATTAAAAACTGCTCAAGTTCCCCAAATGTGATATCCTGTCTCGTACCTACTTAGCACAGGGCAAAAGAAATGTGATGGGTGCCACCATTCAGTGTGAGTCACGTCAAGCACAGGGTAGTGATAGACAGGAGAGCATTCAGCAATCAGAGAAGAAAGCAAACAGACAGGTCTTGGACCACTGGAAATACTGGATTTCTAGCCAAAGATCTTCCTACAAGCATGGGAGCATCTGCATAGGCAGCTGACTGTGGGGATGAATATGAGAGAAGAGAAATCTTAACAGTCTCGTGGGGAAAATGAGAGAGGAGTGAGTGAAACACTGTCTCCACAGGAATCCTGCCAGGGATCCTGGAGCAGCTGATAAAGGTATTTGATGAGCTCCAGGAACCCCCCATCAGAATGAGATACTGTTCGTTACACAAAATCAAGAGCAGGGGAGGCAAGAGGTACTTGCATTACAGAGGTGGGAATTCTGGCATCATAATGTTACCTTGCAGACATTGCTGAGTCCCTAATTAGGGAGAGGCTCGCCTGTGAGATGTGGCCAGGGCACGGGACAGGATGCCAAGCAGCAGAACCAACCCCATAGCAATGTCTCAAAATAGGAAGGGCAGCATCAGGGTCCCGTGTACTACACAGAGAGCAGAAAGCAAAAACTTTCCACAGGAGTGATGGGGAACAGAGTCACATAATGCCTCAATGACAGCACTACTGGGAAATGTGAACTGAGGATGCAGTGAAGAGGCAAACGTCTATAAGACACACTGCCACTCAGATGTATAACAGGCACTGAGACCATCTCTGCTGTCCTTGAGCTCATCCTGTGCAATGGGAATTCCTGGAACACCCTCACAATTGTCCCAAAGGACTTCCAGACATCATGAAGGATCACTAGGACATGTTTGGTGTGGAAGAAAGGAGAGTAAAGAAAAAGGTGGTCCAAGAGGAGAATGCATGGCTGCAGCAGCTGCCAAAGGAGTTGGCTGGAGGTCAAGACCCATGGATGTCCCTACTGTGGGACCGCTCAAAAGGCCTTCAGAGCTTGACAAAACAGAACAGAGCAAAAGACCATCTGGTCCTACCGCTGCATACAACTGTCTGTTAGTTATAACCCCTTAACCTCCAAATCAAGCCAGTGATAAACTACAAGTAATCCCTGATTCTGGAAGATGTATTTCTGTGTTGTGGACACAAAGCAGGAGAGAGGAGTGCTCAAAGGAGCTGGGGTAAGCGATCCCTCACTCCGCTGGAGATTTGGGCTTGTGTGGGAGGTGACAGCAATCCCTCAGGCTCTCTTTCGGTGACAGATAGAAGTTGCAAGAAGAGACAGGTGGGAAAAAACTCTCCTCCATGAGAACAGTTAAGCCCTAGGGCAGGGACCAGAGAAGCTGAGATCAATCTCCACCCTTGGAGATACTGAAAATTTGACCAGAGCAACCTGATTTAAGTTTGAAGTTAGCTCTGCTTTGAACAGAGTCTTGGAATGGAAATCTTCAGAGGTCTTTTCAAACTTGAATTGTTCTATGACTTTTCAGTTCTATGACTATCCAGTTTATGCAGAATATTGTCTAACAAGAAGCAGCCAATGTGAATTTGTTGAGAAGAAATCTCATTAAACGAGTATTGCTTCCACCTGCAAGCATCCTGCCCAGGAGACAGAGACAAGCACTACATGTAATACACCTTGAGTCTGGCATGCTCTGACATCACCCCGTATGGCGTTCTCATAAGCAAGCTAAGAAATACAGGCTACAAGAAATCATTAAAAGATTGAAGCACACATAGATGACAAGGGATATTCAGTGCTTCTTTGCCATATAACTTCATTTGAGGTCCACTTTTACCCCATATTGCCAACAACGTCTGGATGAGGAAAGGGAAGAAGTGCTTTAAAATGTTCAGATGGCAGCAAGGTGGTTCAGGAGGTCGGCTAATACCTCGGTTTGACTTCATAGGAATAGAAAAAGAATAAGGCTTGTGATCAGCTGAGAGATCTAAAAGGATGCTGCTCCAAACCAGAAGAAGTGAGACCACTGGGAGGCTGCTGTAAGGATCATCACACCTGAGAGACTCTGAGCCCTCATAAGTCTTCTCATAGCTACAAAAGACACTAAAATAGCTACCGTTGAAAGAAAAAGGCAGCCACTGCATGGACCTTAGCAAGAGACCCACATCTTGCAGCGTGTGGGGGTTTGCAGCTCTGCAAGAAACCCATCTACATGTCCAAGGTTTGAATGCTAGTGATGTCTGCAATCCCTCAGTAAGGAGGTCTCCTAACATTGTGCCCTGCTGCCTGAGGGGCACTTGTGAAAGCTGCAGCTTCCAGCAAGAAGGAAACAGAGGTGCTCTTTGGCCAAATCCAGACAGGAGACCCACCACCTTGCTGCTTCATTCATGTCTGGTTCACGACGGACTCCACCAAGTCACAAGGTGTCATTTCCAGCCACGCTGCATTTCTGGCCCTTGTTGTCTCTGCAGGTAGCTACACAGATCAGGTTAGTAATGTCTCCCCCAAAACCCAGTTCTTCAAGGTGCTAGAGCTGTACAGGCAGAGAGGCACCCAGGGCAGAGAGCATCTGCAATGTACTGGGCTGCTCCATCCCAGGGGAGAGGTTACTGGCTCTCACCCATTCCCTGCGTCTTTCCCTGGATATTCCCATCCCCTCAGAGATCTGCTGGCACAACTCCATATGCAGTTGGTCTCTAAGCTATCAGAGTCACCCAGGCTGCTAAAATGCTTCCAGTTAAAACGATGTGCATGTGAAGGGGGCATAACTCTTTAGCTTGCCTCCACAGCAGCTGGAGGAGCACGCGTGACTGCTGCCGATGGCTACCAACCTGTGAAAACACCAGTGGGAGACTGAAAAGGGGGAGGTGGGGAAGGACACCACGACCCTGTTTGTAGAAGCAAAGCAATGAACAGATCTGCTGAAAGGTGAGCCAGCCTGGGTTTGTTTGCTGACACCTCACTGCTTGGATACTCAAACCTTGCAATCCTCTGCCATCCTTTGGCAATAGCACAGTTGTGTCTGCCTTGCATCCCTCTCTCTTATCTTTTTTTTTTGTAATTCAGCCGACGAGAAACTCTTCCAAAACAATGGCACACTCATGCCTGTCCTCACCAAAAGCAAATGATTTACAAATAAACTCAACTTCCCACCACGTTAAGGTGAGGGTCTGTAAATCATCACCCAATACATGAAGATTTGCTTTGGTGAAAGTTCTGGTGCAGCACATAACCTGCTTGGGTTCAGGTAACTGGGCAGGACTGAACCGCTGTCCTTGCCTCTCTTCTGATTTGCACTGCTTCAAAATCTATCAGCTGTGAATTTATCAAGAAGAAATCTCATTAAACCAGTATCACCTCCATCTACAAGCATCCTGTCCAGCAGACAAGGACAAGCACCACAAGCTATCACCACGCTGGCGTTTGGACTAGGAATATGGGGTATCAGAGAAGTCCTTTTCTTTTAGACAGAAGAAGGAACTGAAATGGAAAACGATCCCTAAAAGAACTTTAGATCTCTTTCCAGCCCTCTGATTTTTCCTTATGGATGAAAATAAAACAGCTTGTGTTTATTTCCCCACATCCTGTCCTGATGATATCTGGAAGAGGCTTCCAGCCATCTCAGGTAGTGGGGACACACACTGGCCACACATCTGCCAGGACGCAATCAGGAAGAGGAGATGTGCTGTAAACAGCAGCAGTCGGGTTCAAGAATCGGTGTTAGCATATGCTAACCACTCTTTGCAGGGTGATCATTATGCAAATGCCTACAGTAAACAGGTAGGAAATTAGATCTACTCAGGACAACCCCCTCCCTCGCCTCTCCTGGCACAGGAAAGTTGACTCGATCACATTGCTGTTGGCACAAACCGAGAGAAGGTTGAATTCCAGCCTGAAACCTCAGTTTTTCATTTATCCTTTTGTTCTCATGTGTTTGGCTTCTTGCATAAGTCACTGGAAACCTAAGGGCAGCCTTGTCATTGCTTCAATTTTAAAGCTCCCAGAACAAACTGGTATGGCTGGATCTAGAAGTAACGCTGCTTGTGGATTTCTGTGATTTGAAGGCAAATGAAAAATAAGTACATCGTGCCTAGTCTCCATGAGTAATTTGACTCTGTGTAATATCTAATCACCAACTATTAAACTGCAGAGTGAGTAAAGAGGCTGTCTGTTAATACTGACGGTGATATTTACAGCTGCAGGTTCCCAGTATGAGCCCACGAGCACCACTGGTTTCTCTGATTATCAGGAGACCTACACATCTTCAGTGCTACCAGGGGGTCACGCAGATGAGTTCTGTCTCACACTCCCTCTCCCCATTCAGCTCAGCCCATCTCCTGCATTCGCAACACCTCAACTCCTCTGTGCCCAAGTGCCAGACACAACTGGTTGATTTGCCCCGTGCTCCATCGAGTGGCTGTGACATGGGAACACCAGCCTTGTGGCTCATCTCATCCAACCCACCTACTTACGTGTGGCATCACACAGATGGGCTGGAGGAAGGCCCCTTGTTTGACCCTGCTGCCTCGTCCCCAGCCCAGCAAGCATAACACCCATGACCAAAGTCTCTTCAGGCTCCCTTGCCAGGCACCTAATCATCCTGACGCTAAGACTGCTCACAGACATAGCACAGACAGAGGTAACCCTCAGGCCAATGCAGATTGCAGAGCAAATTTCTTCTGTCCCTGCCATCAGTGGTCCTCCAGGCCCTGCCAGCAGTAAGCACTGCCCTTGTTCCTGGGTCCTCCCCGCTTCTCTCCTTCCCAGCTGGGCCAAGGATACCCTCTACAAGGCTCAGCTCTTGGGTTTAGAAAACCTCAGCCCCCAGAGGTCTTAGAAAGGACAGACACCTTCTTGCAGCAAATATTAAAGGCTATGGCCATGTAATAACAACTGTTTGCTGCAGTATCTATGCAAAGGTTGAGGCAGTTAATGCACCGCAGACAGAAGCAGAAAAGCCACATAGACAGTTCCTCAGCCTCCTCCTTCTTCTTGCTTCATATGTAGGCCCCAGGACAGACGTGTGAGAAATGGATGCTGCAGAGTCACCCTGGCAGGGAGGGACCTGCGTATCCCTTGGCACCCCAGGGTGCTGCTCGATGCTCTTTTTGCCTTTGATTATTGCAGTCTGACCCGATGGTATGGTGGTGAGAGGAGCCTCAATAGGCCCTCACTGGCCAGTGATGCCACCAAAGTAAAAAATGAAATGTCAGAGACTAGGGTTTTCCCTGGGAAATTAGACATATGGGGACTATTTTAATGTGTTTGCATCAATATAAGTAATTAAATACCTGTAGCGAGGCTCTAATTTTGGTCTCGGTTATACAGGGACCAGTGTAATGCCACAGGGTGACCTCTGCATCTGCACAGTTGTTCCCACCAAACTCCAAACAGCTCCGGCACGCTGTTTATTACTAATTTTCAATCAGTCCACCACCATCCCTTGAAATGTCACAGAGATGGATGATCCATTCAAGCACTGGCAGCCCACAAAATGCTGAAGGCACCCCCCCTCAAAACAGAGGGAAAGGGACTCAGATCTCTCTGCAGTCACCTCTCTCCCCATTGATATGGGAGGCCATGAGCCAGAAATGAGCTTTGGCAGCCTTTAGCAGTTTAATTCGCCCCCGGCAGTACCTGCCAGAGGAGGCGGATAGTTTGCACACCTGGAGAGGTTGGCACTGCATCCCTGGTCCCCACAGCAGGGAGGCAGCGGGGGAGAGAGCGGCCAAATTAAAAAAGAAAGAGCAGTGGTGCAGCAGGGCTGGCCCAAACCGCTCCAGGAAATTCTTGCAAGACATTTCCCAAGTTTGGGTTACCTCAGGGATCCCAGCGTTGCGCTAGCAGTGGGAGAGTGCCCTCGTTCCACTGCAGATGGGCTCTTCCACGCATGTAGGAAAGGTCAGACACCGATAGTGTGCCGCGCTTCTGCCACACTCATCTTGGATGAGCCATCAACCTGGAGGTCCTACGCCTGGAGGTCCTACCATAACACAAATCACAGCAGAACAGGCCACCCGTACCATTGGTACCCTGATCGCTGGTGCCCATCTCTCAGCTCTCTGCTACACTGTCTGTGTTTGATTTGACATGTCCAAAGATGGACCAGAAGCAAATTTTCCCAGGAATCATCAGGTGAATACGTCCTGCACATAGCCCTGAATCAGCAGAGTAACCTGGATGGTTTCAATAAAGGATGTGCCATATTGTATTTTAAGTAATTATGGACAGGAGCAAACACCTACCGCATATCTTTTAGAAAGACACCCAGTTATTTGACTGTAATACTTTAAAAAATTCTACATATCTTACATGTCCTAAGGCAATTTGTTTCAGCTGATAACTTTTATTTGTCTCTGATGTCCAGTTTGGATTAATCTTATTTTAACCTGTCAATCTATGTGTTGTTGCCAGATGGATAAACGCATGTTTTTGTCTTCCATGTAATACTCCGCACTCACCGAATATACCTACATCATCTCAGCCTTCTCTTGGACAACTCCATATATTGACAGGATCTCACCAGCTACTCCTCTGTCAGGCAGGTTCCCCACTCCTTGAGTTGCTTTCATGACTCTTCCTGAACCCTTTCTAATTTTACACTTTCAGTTTCAAAGCCTGGCCCTGAGATTGGACAACATAATTTCAGCTGAGGTCTCCTCTTCCGCCTGATTTGGGGATTTCCAGGGTTTTCAGTGACAATATCCCTGCCCTCATGCCCTCACTGACCCAGGGATGAAGCCTTTCAGGTTCCCACCAGCCTCCAGCACCCTTCTCACCGTCCAACTACCCCAGTTCCTGCAACCTCACAGCTGTTGGGAGTTTAGCGCTCACCAGCCCGTGCATGGCCGGGCTTTCCAAACACCTTCCTCCTGCAGGGATGCTGAATCGTTCCAGCTACCTCTCCACGTGCATTTGCTTGGCCTTTGCCATCCATCCCTGCTTTTCTTTGCCAGGCTCTCTGTCCTCTGCCTACCTCTTACTACCACTTGTTTTCCTCCACCAGCTCTGGCAATTTGGTGTTTAACAATTCTGCCTGCATGCTCTTTCATATTGCTAATAGAAGCATTAAATAAAGCCAAGCCCGCACTGCCTCCTCCATGGGACACTGAACAAATACCCTCACAACTCACCACACTCCTCGTTTGCAGCTCTGCAGCCCCTGGGGCTCACCCAGATCAGCCTGTGGTCAGACGAGCTTCCCTGGGGGGGCTCCAGGTATTTTCCTAATGGAGAGGAGGCTGATCATCCCAAGGGGTCAAACCTGCAGCCCCACACCCCAGGGAGGATCCAACACAGAATCATGGAATCACAGAATGGTTTGGGTTGGAAGGGACCGTTTAAGGCCATCTAGTCCAACCCCCCTGCCATGAGCAGGGACATCTTCAACTTGATCAAGTGGCTCAGAGCCCCGTCCAGCCTGACCTGGGATGTTTCCAGGGATGGGGCATCTACCACCTCTCTGGGCAACCTGGGCCAGGGGTTCACCACCCTCAGTGTGAAAAATTTCTTCCTTATATCAAGTCTACATCTGCCCTCTTTTAGTTTAAAACCATCACCCCTTGTCCTATCGCTACAGGCCCCGCTAAAATGTCTGTCCCCGTCTTTCCTATAGGCCCCCTTGAATTCCTGTCAAGCTGCACTAAGGTCTCCGTGGAGCCTTCTCTTCTCCAGGCTGAACCCCCCCAGCTCTCCCAGCCTGCCCTCCCAGCAGAGCTGTTCCAGCCCTCGGAGCATTTTTGTGGCCTCCTCTGGCCCCACTCCAGCAGGTCCATGTCTCCTGTGCTGAGGGCTCCAGAGCTGGACGCAGCACTGCAGGGGGGTCTCCCCAGAGCAGAGCAGAGGGGCAGAATCCCCTCCCTCGCCCCGCTGGCCACGCGGCTTTGGGGGCAGCCCAGGACACGGTTGGCTTCCGGGCTGCGAGCGCACATTGCCGGCTCAGGTCCAGCTTTTCATCCACCAGTACCCCAAGTCCTTCTGGTCAGGGCTGCTCTCCATCTCTTCCTCCCCCAGCCTGGATTGATACGGGGGGTTGCCCTGACCTGGGTGCAGGACTCTGCACTTGGCCTTGCTGAACCTCATGAGGTTCCCACAGGCCCACAGGGTCCCCAAAAGTCAGTGAGACACAGCAGAGCATGGTTATTTGTACTTCCAGCACCGTGGCATGAAGGGACTGGCTTGCATGGATGGAGGGCCACTTTGCTTTTAACATCAGGAAGTTAATTGGCTTCACCTCTGCTTTAAACTCTGTCTGAATGCAAATGCAATTTGTCACTTCTAAAGCGAATGAGGATTCAGGAGGACTTGGCCCCGGTGGGAAACACACTGTAGGCACCGGGGCTGCCTCTCCCCACTGCACAAGAAAGGCAGCGCAGCTTGGGCGTCCTCATGGCACCCAAAGTCTGGTGCTTGGAAATGCAAGGTACGTTGCAAGCCTTACCAAAAAGTCACAAGTTAATTGAAGCACATTGGTAGGAAATTTCTTCTTCTTGGTGTTGACATCCTGACCTCACAACCTCCTTTGGGAGAGCCAAAAATGCTCCAAGTCTTGAAAACTCTCCTGTGTCGTTACTTCAGCAAAGTGAGAGTTAAATCATCTCCCAGCAGGCTGTGAACTGCCGTTAATGGCGATGGAGGGTGGAATTACTGCTGCGAGTCCCGCAGCCGCTCTGTGCTGAGTGCTGTATGCACACACAAAACATGGTCCCTGGTGGAAAGGTTACAGAGCAGAAAAGACTTTTTAAATTCATTTTCTGAACCATAAAGGAGGTAAGTTGCCCTCCCTGCTCCCACATGCCCTCTCCTCCCTCTTCATCCTGGTCCCAGACCCTCCCAGGGCACAGGGCTCTGCGGGGCGAGTTGCCCCCCATGGAGGGTTAGATGATGCATTTTCTAAGCAACAGCAGTTCTGGCAGAAATATTGCATCTCTTGTTACCAGCATCCACCCAAGAATAAATATCAGGGTCCCTGCCTGTGAGCACGAGGGGAGGCAGGGAGAGAACCAGCCCCTTGAAAACAGAAAACAACAGAAATACAGTCTGGTTTTTCCAGCAATTAGCTCCATGGGGATCTCTGTAAGGTCTCTGGTCTCGCAGAGGCACCTCCTTTCCTCTCGCTCTCCCTATAATGATGCTACCTCTGCCTTCCAAATTGTTTAATTACCAAGTAATTGTACATCACGTACAGCGGCTTGGTCCTGGCAAGGGCTGAGCATCAGCAGGAGGTACCTGAGACCCAGGAAGGTGTTTTCTCTGTGCACTGGGAGCCTGAAGTGTCCCCAACTATGGCTCCAACTCTGCATCTCTAATGGGGCAAACCCGAAACTGGGGTTCAGCCCCAGGACGGTGTGGCGTGCGACCCCGCGCGTGGAGACGTCATTGTTGCAGGTCATCCTATGGTCCCCAGACCACATGATGCCATTCCCAAATCTGTTTAAATGAAGACAAGGGAAGGGACTGCACCGAGGAAGACTCTTTCTTTTTGGCACATCCCGCACTAAGAAGTATTTGCTGATAAGCTGATAATCAGGTGGCCTGGCCACCCCTGGCACGTTAGACCTTGCTGCTTAGAGAATATTTGATCATACAGTATCTCCATTAGGAGTTTGTAATCCGCTATCATGGCATTTGAGAGCCATTTGAGTATAAGGAGATTTTTATTAATGGTTCATGAGCCTAAAAGTCAAAATTGACTCTCAGGGCAGATTTTAACAGTTTGTGTAGCATTTATATGTTTATCTATCTCTTCACCCACCTCTTCTCCCCCCTGCCATCACCTCCCTCTGCTCTGCCCCCGCGCAGAGGTGCAGCAGCAATAGCAGCAGCGGGGAGACACTGGGCAGCCTCAGCAGCTGGATCTGCTGCATGGTGTTTCTTCTTCCCTTCCCCTTCCCCTTTCCCTTCCCTTTTCCTTTTCTTCTTTTCCTCCCTTCCTCCCTTCCTCCCTTCCTCCCTTCCCTCCTTCCTCCCTCCCTCCCTCCCTTCCTTCCTTCCTTCCTTCCTTCCCTCCTTCCTTCCCTCCCTCCTTCCCTCCTTCCTTCCCTCCTTCCCTCCTTCCTTCCCTCCCTTTCCTTTCCTTCCTTTCTTCCTCCTCCTTTTTCTCTCTCTTCCCCCGCTCTCCCATCCCCGATGCATCACCGCACACGGCACCGCCGCCAGCCCAGCCCAGCCCTGACACCATGCCCTGGCCCCCCCAGCGCCCCCAGGGCTCTGACCCCCCCCAGCCCCCCCAGGGCCCTGAGCCTTCGCCCCAGCACCGGCAGAGCCCTCACACCTGCAGGCACCGGTGCTACAGGCACCGCTGTGTCCTCCTGTGCTGTACGTGTTTATATACGTCTGTATACATGCACTGACCAGTGCGTTCATGCACTAGGCATCGATGGTGCGCATCAATGCCTGCATTTATGCCACATGCATTTACAGGCACGCCCCGGTATCTGCCTTGGTGCCACATGCGTTTATATAGGCGCTCGCGCGCTGTATGGGCGTTCGTGCTATAGGCGCTGGCAGAAGCGCACGCGTCGGCTCCGTGCAGGGACCTGCGGGGCGCACGTGGGGGGGGGGTGCCCGGGGGGAGGCTCTGAGCCCTGCGCACCCCGGCGGGGCTGGGAGGGGGGAGCAGAGGTGCCCCCTCCCCAGGTGACGGCTGGGGGACGGGGAGGCCGTGCCCGGGGGGCTGCCTTTCGGGGTGCGCCCCCCCGGGCTCCCCAGCCCTGCACGGCCCCGGGGGCTGGGGGGAGCTCTCCTCCCCTGCTCTGTGGGAAATGGGGGACAGAGGTCGGGGGCCCTTCTGGGGTCCCCGCTTCCCCTTCAGTCCCTAAAACAAGCTGTGGTCCAGGACCCAAACCCAAGCCTGACCCATACCCAGCCCTCCCAAACCCATAATCCACACCCAACCTTCCCAAACCCTTTTTTAGCCTTCCCGGACCCAAGCTCAGCCCTCCCCACCCCAACCCCCTCCCCAGCCTCCAGCCCCCCAAGCCCCGGTTTAGAGCAGTGCCAGGGCTGTGAGAGGGGGTTTGGGGGTCCCTCTGCCCCCCGCCAGCGCCAGGTGGGGAAGTTCTGCCGTGAATCCCTAAATCAGGCATTTTTCAGTAACTCTTCCCCCGTCTCCTTGGAAACTGGCAGTGCTCCCCAGCCCCGGGCTCCTCCTGGAAATGCAGTCACCCCAAAACCTGCCCCTGCTTTGGGGGCTCCCTGGGCTGGCTCAGCCTGGGGTGGGAGCACAGCTGCCCCTGCCAGCGCTGGTTACTGGGAGGAGACTGGGCAGAGTGGGCTGGTGCTGGCAAGGAGCAGGCAGGGAGCGGGCAGGGTGTGGGCAGGGGCAGGCAGGGAGTGGGCAGGGGACAACATGGAGGATGGGGCAAGGGCCAGGCAGGGTGCAGGGCTGGGCCAGGCAGGGTGTGGGAAGGTATATCAGGCAAGGTGCGAGCAGGGGAGCAGGCAGCATGTGGGCAGGGTGCAGGCAGACAGACGGGGAATCAGACAGGGAGTAGGCAGGGTGCAGGCAGGGCATCGGGCAGGGAGCAGGCAAGGAGCAGGCAGAGGCGATGCAGACAGCATCAGAGGCAGCTTCGCTGTGCTTGGGGCTCAAGACTTCCCTCCTGGTTTTCTGCTTTTTGAATTTTTGGTTGTGTTTTTTTTTTTTTCCAGGGGTGGGAAATGTCACCCTGCAGAACAGGGAGAGCATTCACTTGTACGTATGTTTTTGGGAGGTGAGGGGACACCTCAGATCAAACACCTTTCTAATCAGCTCTTTGCCCCTAAATCCATCTTCCCAGCACTAAACCCACGTGGTCCCCCCACCTTTTCCCCCGATTTTATTGGATCCGGAATTACCTCCTGCTGCCCGAGTTCAGAGGAAACGAATTCAGCTGGGAGATCTAAAACATTAAAAATGAAAAAGGAGTTAAAATGCTCTTTATATAATATTTTGCGTTTGCCAGCTCACCTTGGGATTTTGCCCTTTGCCTACGCAAGTGCCCATTTAAATTAAAATCAGAAACAAACAGGTAGAGAAAATGAGGGAAGTACAAAAAGCCAGGTAAAATTCAGAGAAATTCCTGCCATGAACTGGATTTTCTGATAAAAATGAGCCATAGCCAGAGGAGCTCATCCCTCACAGACAGGGAAATACTCAGGAAAGAAAAGTAAAAGATAAGATGGGAAAAGCAAGATAGGAAAAGAGGCTTTAAAAAAAATAATAATCAAAAGCCCAAGAAACAAAGAGCTTTTCCAGGCATGTGGGATGCTGTGCCCCAGCTCCACAAGGACTTGCTTTTTCTGAGTGTATTTTGCTTGAATTTTTTTTTTTTTTTTTTTTTTTTGCGGGGGAGAGGGAGGTAAACTTTATTGGTTTGAACCAAATCAGCGGAGAAATGAAACTTTCTGCGCTGCTACCCAGGAGCAGCCGGCAACGGGGACCCGGCCGAGCCGCCGCCGGCAGCCCCAGCCTCCGCGCTGCCTTGCGCTTCCCAAACCTCCCCCGCACATACCCTCCCATTAAAAAACGAAAAAATAAAAACGAGAAAATCACCGGCCGCCAAGCGCTGACACGACGCAGCGTAAAACCTCGCCTTCGCTCAGAGCCGGCCGATGCCTTTATTTTAAAAGGCTGATCCTTGCTCGCCGTGGCAGGGGGACGTAAGTGCGGCCGTGGGGAGGAGAGGGTTTGCCAGAGCCGACGGACGGGGACAAGCCCCCCCGGGATGCCAAGCCGAGGGATGGCCGGAGAGGCGAGGGCGGCGTTCGTGCTCCTGGGGACCGCGGCGGGGTGAGGTGGCCGCACGTCCGTGGCCCCAGGTGCCCGGCGGGCAGGAGGGCACCGGTCAGAAGCCGCTCGGGACAGCGGGTGATGGGCAGCAGGGTGGTGGCGGGGGCCTTTTTCAGCCCCTCTCTCTTTCCAGAGGTCTGTTCTTTTGCCACGTTAAATCCAAACCGATTTCAGGGCTTGAGCAAGCCCGGCAATGCAGGCGGGAAGGAGAGAGGGAGAAAGAGGGAGGAGGACAGAAAAAGAGCCACCAAGAGCAGGGATGCTTGGGAAGGGCCTGATCCTGCATCACAGGGCGCTGTGGCTTCAGTTCATGGAATTGTAGCTTAAAAACCTGCCTCCTGCCTTCCCCAGCACCTCCGCTGGGACGATCCTGCCTGATCGCTCCCACGTCCCCCCTTCTCCTCCCTGGATCAGCCTGGAGAATTTAGGGCTCTCCCCAAACCGGCACCTCCCAGGAGGCCACAGAGCAAATGCATCCCTCCCCCGGCGAGTTATCCAAGGTCTGTTTGCAATGAATGTTTTTCCTTAAAAAAAAAAAAAAATTATTAAAATTAAAAAATTCCCCCTTCGCTTTGCGTCCTGCACCTCGGGGAGCCACCGGCAAAACCCCCTTTGTCTCGGCCCCGCAGAAGCAGCCGGACCCTCCTGGTCCCGCGCGCCTGGCTGCAAGCGAGAAATCCCTGCGGCAGACGGCATCGCCCCTCTCCATCGCTCGCCGGATGCGATTAAAATGGAAGACAACCATCAAGTGTGCTAGAACCATTTTAATATAATTATACATATCTGCCAAATCCAGGAAAAAATGTTTATGCATATATATCTTTTTTTTTTTTTCAGTTAACACCTGCAAGCATAAACAACAATGAATTTCTTGGTTTAAATTCATCCAGGTCAGAGCAACTGCCCAAAGTCCTGTTGGGTTTGACGGTTACTGCCAGCGTGGCCAGCAGTAAGTGAGCTCCAGAGGAGTTTAATGTCCTCGGGTGGGGTTTTTTCGGTCTTTTCTCTTTCATTCAGAGACAGTATGTTGTAAAAAGTTTCAGTGCAGTTCACCTTGGGTGAAAGGCGATCATGTTTTTGTGGTTTTCTTTTTTTTTTTTTAATGTTTTTTTTTTATTTTTTAAAAGATGAGAATAGGTAACTCAGTTGCTCTGAATTTCACTTATAATTATAACCTATTTAAATCACAGCAGAACTCCGGCTGGTGCAGAGTTCATAGTTGCATACAATACAGGAGATCACAGTTTTGAAGTCTAGCACAGATTAAAAACCACAGATGTACCATTTATATAAGACACACACTGATTGTCTCTTAAAAACTACATATTGACTCCTTATGAACATTATCTTTTTTTTAATCTTTAAATAAAGTAGTGCAGCTAGGACAATCAGTCACACAACCCACACAGCCCTGAACCAAGTTCTCTGGGTGCCAACTTGAGCAAGTTGGGCATGAAACAATTGGATGAGCTCAAGAGGCAGAGAGAAAGAAAAAGGGAGGGAGAAAAAGAGAGATGCTGTCCATTCCAAATATTTTAACCGAGGGTTGGCTAACACATTGGAAACCTCTGGGTGAAGGATCTTTCCACGCACACACAAAAAAAGAAATAAAAACCTAGACTCTTTTTTTTTTTTTTTTAAACTGGCCTGTAGGTGAGACGATCTCCCACCTCTTTCAAACAAAGAAACCCAACAATTGCCTAAAACTAGAAAGAACACAGATGGGTCTGTCTGTTTTCTGCTCACTAGATGATCTGTCCGTTTAAGGCCTTCCTCCTCCGTTTTTCCTCTTTATTATTCCTTTTCCAGAGCGTCTGAGCAGGAGATGAGTCTGAAAGGGATGACACCAACACTGTCCCCCTCTTGCCGCTGTTGGTTTTTTTGTTCGTTTGTTTGTCCGTTGATTTATTTTTCTCTTTAATTTAACCAAGACCTGACTAAAACTGGAGCGTTCAGCCCAGCCTGTTCGTTCTCGTCACGGTTTCTCTCGTTACCACAAAGGTTCTTCACAAAACCTGGAACTTCCATGACGATGTCTGGTCCTTATAATCCAAGCAGTCAGCATTGAAGTTTAACTTCCAGGAGGCGGTTTGGTCTTTATAATCCAAGCAATCGGTGGTGGAGTTAAAGCCCAAACTGGAGGCTCCATAGCCCTGGGTGGAGAGGGAGGCTGGAGACTGGTTGAGGTGGCTGGTGACCGCGTTGGCACCCATGGGACTCAGGGTGGCCCCCGGTCCGGGAAGCTGGTGGTGCATAGGGGTCAAGTAAGATCCACAGTCCATCCCTCCAAAATAGGAGGTCGAGCCAGCGTATCCTTGGCTGTAGCCTGATGCCTGGGTGTAGGTCATAGGATAGGATCTCTGCATGCAGGAGGAAGAGGTGGACAGGGGGTCTGAGAGCGGGGAGATGGACGCCGGGCTCCAGATGGATACAGGGGCACTGCTGCTGGAAATGGTGGGGACAGAGGTGCTGGAGGGGGGAGTGAACTGCCCGCTGGTCCCGCTCTCCGAACTCACTTCCCGGGCTGGCGAATTCTTCTTTTTAGCTGGTCGCACCTTGTTCTGGCCCCCGTTCTGCTGCTGCTGCTGCTGCTGCCGGCACTTGGCCCGGCGGTTTTTAAACCACACCTTGAGACCGGGAGATGGGGAAGGAGAGAGAAAAAGCCCGGCGTTAGGGATGCGCAGGCAAACCCAAGGGGAGAAGAGCCGGTGGTGGGGCGACCTCGCCGGGGAGGGGGCACTGAAAGTGCTCCCCGGCGAGCGGAGGGGTGTGGGGCTGCTGCAAAGAAAAGCTCCGGGGCTCCCTCTCCCTGAGATCGTTAGCAGTAATAACAAGTAGAAATGGGCAAATCAAACCGCTTAATAAGGTCACTTTTGGGGGAAAAGGTGGTGGTGGGGGGTGTCGCTCCCTATTTGCTGTTTGCCAGCCGGGGACCCCCAGGAATCACCATTTAAGGCCTATTGAATTCAAGCCCTTAATTAGGAACAATAGGGCATCAGAAAGGGAGGGAACAATTAGGGAAACAGAGGCAGGAGTTGGGGGGGGGGGGGTAAAGATGTCTCATTTACCCTCTAAAGAGACCCCCTGCTCTCACTCCCAGCCAGGGCCAGCCCCCAAACCCATCTCACCCTCTTTTAGCAGGTACCGAGGGGGCTGGCTGTGGGGAGGCTTCGTGGGGATCCCGGTCCCCGGTGGCCACGCTCTGCTGGGACACGGCACCACGCGGCCTCGGGAAGCCTCGCAGGGAGGGGAGCGGGAGGGATGGCTTCGGAGCTGCCCCGCCCCGGCTGCAGGGATGTCCCGGGTCCCTGCCAGGGGCAGCGCAGACCCCCAGGACACCCCCTCCTCCTGCCCTGCCAGCAGCACCTCCAAAATGCTGTCTGGGTTGGGCCCCTACAGCCACAGCCCAGCCCCAGGAGAGGGGTCCCCTTCGCCGAGGCCTCTTCTTGCTCATCAGAGTCCCATCAAAGGAAGGGGAGGCCCCCAGTCCGTACTGGTGCGAGAGGGGATCCCGGTCTTGCCCTGCTCCAGGGATGCGGGGATCCCTGGGGAAGGGAGGGATGCTTTATGGCTTCCGCAGGGTACCCAGACGCCTCGCAGGACAGGCTGGGATTTGGGGAGCCAGGGCAAGGTGTGGGGCAGAGCCTGGGGAGCCCTCCCGGTTCAGAGAGGCCGAGGGGGCTGGGGAGGGGTGCGGAGGGCTCAGGAGCTGGAACCCGGGAGCTGCACGACCCTCCGCAAGAGCACAGGGAGGAAGGAGAGGGCACACTCCAGCCCTGGGGGGGAAAATTGCCACTTCATCACTGCCCCCCCCGCCCCGCACCCTCATCCATCTATAAGCCTCCTTCACCTCACAGGGACTTGATGTCCCTCCAGGACTTGACCCTATCCCTTACAGAAGCCCCCCGCCCTCCCTCCCTTTCACTTCCCAGCCAGCGGGATGGAGGTGGGGACCAGGCGGGGGTCTCCGGGACCACCCGGCTTCCCTACCTGCACTCTGGACTCGGGCAGGTTGATTTTCAGCGCCACCTCCTCCCGCATGAAGATGTCGGGGTAGCGGGTCTTGGCGAAAAGGGCCTCCAGCACGTCCAGCTGCGCCCGCGTGAAGGTGGTGCGCTCCCGCCGCTGCTTTCGGGGGGTGGCTGCGAAAGGAGCCAGAAACCCTGGCTGTCAGTCAGCGGCCCCTCAGCCCCCTCTGCCCCCTCCCCAGGCCACCCACACCCCAATTCTCAGCCGTCACCCCGATAGCAAACCCACCTCTGATAACCCTCCCCCATCTCCCCTGGGTGGCTCTGAAGCATCTGCCCACCCCCCCCCTCCCAACAGGAGGGTGTCCCCTTTTTGCAGACCCTTCCCCGGATAAAAAGTTGAAGGTGAGGAGGAAAGGGGGAACCCCACACTCCCCCCCCGCCAGCCATCATGGTGCCCTGGGCGTGTTGTGCCTCCAAAAGCCTGGCGGCTTCTCCCTCCGTGGGGCAAAAAGGGGGAGTGAGGACGCGGAGGGGGTGGAAGGGGGAAGAAAAACGTGGCTTACCGGGATAACCGACGGACGGATGCAACAAATCCATGCCCGAGGTTGTGAGACTCAGGCCATTGACTGCGTAAGGTGGTTGCTTAAGATAAGACATCATGCTAAAGTTGTGGCGGGGAGGAGAGTTGGCCGAAATCCGGGCGAGGGGGAGCCGCCCGAGCGCCCTGCCTGCCCCTGGGGGTGCCGTGGGGCGGGGGGGGGCCGCCAGGTGCCTGCGGAGGCGAGAAGGGAGGGAAGGGGGGTCAGGCCAGCTCGGTGCCCCCCAGCTTTTATCCCCACCCCCCGGTCAAACCCTCCAGCCCGTAAAGCCGGACCCCGGCCAGGTTTGGGAGCTGGGAGAGACTGACCAGATAAAAGCACCTCTCCCCAAAAAGAGGCGAGGGGAGGGAGGGGGGACACGTCCCAGCCAGTAATTACTGCCCGAACAAAACCCCCCCATGCCTTCAACTGCCCACATTTGCATAGGATTCCCGGCCGGGCACCGGCTAATTGTCTCAAGCAAAACTTGATTGGGGCCATTCGCAGACACAAAGAACCCCTCGGCTAAATAAATAATGCAGATAACAAAGCCCAAGGGGGAGAAACAAAGAAACAATTCAAGAAACCTATCTCTCCCCGAGTCTCTTGCAAGGATTTTAATTATCCCAGGTTTGGGCAACATTCAAACCTTTCCCCCCCACCCCTCCTTTTTCCCCTTTCCTCCCCCCCGACGTTGCTGCATTTCAGAGCTGAAATGCCCGCTCGGGAAGAGACAAACTTTTCTGCTCTACCGCCATCAGTCCACGTCTACAGTAATTTCCACCGGCCATTTGCACCTAATTAGTACTCCGGGTAATTAGATTTAGAGGCAAGTAACAGATTTATTAGGCTTTCAAGAAACTCTTGATGACGGAGCTGAAGCTAAACAAACACCTCGGGTGGGGAGCCGGCCCGGCTCCCCACGGCCCCCGGCGCGCTTTA
This sequence comes from Phaethon aethereus, assembly GCF_964289735.1. NCBI lineage: Eukaryota > Metazoa > Chordata > Aves > Phaethontiformes > Phaethontidae > Phaethon > Phaethon aethereus. The sequence goes on from NC_138579.1 coordinate 5,695,071, forward strand.
ACTGGGGCGGGGGGGACCCCAAACACATACTCGGCCAAAAAATGGCCGACAAGGGGGCAGCCCGGGGCTCTTGAAAGGGTTAAGACTGTTTTCCCGTGGAAAATAATTTTTTTTTTAGCTCTTTTTGGGCAAAATCTCGCCTTTCCCTCCAACCCCGGCGGCCGTCGGAAAAACGAACTCCAGCACAACTTTCCCCCCCCTCCAAACACCCCAAAACTCGGTGTTTCAGCTGACGAGCGCGCAGGGGAGCAGAGCCGGCGCCCCGGGGGACTGCGCGCTGTCGGGGGGCTCCTGCGGGCCCCTCGACCCTGGTTATCTGCGGTGCGGTGTTTTTTCCCTCGGGGAAGCGCTTTGCCCCGCTGAGCGGGTGCGCATCTAGCGCGAGGTGGGGCTCCGCTTTTATCAGCCCCCCCCGAGGGGAGTGGGAGGCTGAAGAGGGGCAACTTTGCTGAGGGGGGACTCCTCGCTCCGCACACGGTATGGGGAGGGCTTCGGCCCCCAATTTGTTCGCCAGCGCAGGATACGCGGGAGAGCAAAACCGCTTTTGCTGCACGCTTAAGCATGAGCAAATAAACAACAACCCCCCAAATAAACACCTCCTCCAAAAAGGCCCAGACCCGCTCTGTCATACTGGGCGGCATCGCAGCCAGGCGCCAGCCCAGCGCGGCCGCCCGCGGAGCCGCCCCGCAGCCCGCGGAGCAACGGCCCCGCTCCGCAATCTGTCACCGCTGCCTCCGCCGAGAGCCCGGCGACCAGTTGCTCTGCCCTCGCTCGATAATAATTACCCCGTCCGAGAATTAATTATAATAAATGTTTTCTTGATAAACTAACGAGATAATCCGGGCGGCACACGCTCCCTAATTATGGGCCACCGGCCTCAGCTCCGCTGATCGCCCCGGCTGATTAATGCGAGGCAGCGATCCGCGTCCGGGCGCGTAGGTTGCGTCTTTGCCCTTGGACGTGCTAAGGCGGGGGGGTGGGCGCGGAGCAGCGCGGAGAGGCTCCTGCAGAGGCGGGGGGGAAGGTGCCGGGAGAGAAAAGGGAATTTGTTTTGTTTTGCAGACGAGAGCTCCGTTCCCTGCCCGCACCGCGCTTCTTACTTTTAAAAATTATTCTATTTTTTTAAATTTTATTTTATTTTTCTCCCTCCGGAGGGAGGCTTTGGGTTGATATTTCCCAAGATGGGAATTTTTTCCCCGTGTGAAGGCGGCAGGGATGGACACACCGCTGGCGCTGCTGCTCAGCTTCGCTTCCCCCCCCAAAAAACCCCCAAGCACACCCAACCCTGCGCGCAGCTCCGCGGCCGCCGGCACCTCTCCGGTGCGGGCGAGCGAAAGGGCCGGTCGGCAGCGGCGGAGCTGTTTGACCCGTCCTTGCCTTCCCACCGCCCGCCGGACGCGTTTTTAAACTGTTTGTTTTTTTTTTTTTTAGATTGTGTTTTGTTTTTTTTTTTTAACTGGAGTTGCACCTTTTCAAAAGAAATAAATAATCAAGCCCAACTTCTGGCAGGAGCCGAAATCTAAGTAAATCTCTGCAGCTAGGGAGGTTTGGGTTTTTTAGCTATGAAGAAACTTGTGCCGGTGCATAAGGACTTTCCTGACTTTCTCTTTGTCAGCGCGGTGCGCGTTATACCCGACCGGTGTCTTTGGGAAGAGCTTTCCCACGGCTTAAAAAAAAAAAACAAAACACAAAATAAAAAAATAAGGGAGGTGGAAAACCGCTCCAGCCCCGCTCCGACCTGAATGTCGTTCTCGCCATCCGTTTCACCCGCGCCAAGTCGTGAAGCTCCGACCCCAAACGCCTGGAAAATGTCTTTCCCTGCTGTTTCCAGCCCGGTTCTCCGGCTACTGCCAGTGTCCAAAGACACCCTTGCAAAATTACTTTGCTGAGTCTCCGCATCGCGAGGAAGGGGTTGGGGGGGGGGGATGTCTCAGGCAGGAGCCGAGAGAGGGGAGAATATTCTTCCGTGTTATTTCTAATTTTAAAAGTCCACCTTGGGGCCAGGGAATAAACAAAGTCCAAAGGATCAGGCCAGGGAAAAAAACCAAAACCAAAACAACATAAAAATAATAAAATAAAAATAAATCACGTACACAACGAAACCGCGGTGAAGAACCGCGCCTGCCCGCGGGGCAGAGAGCCGGCTCCGCGCCCGACCTCCTTCCGCCCACGGGAGACAGCCCGGCCACGGCTGTTTATTTAAAAAAAAAAATATATATATATATAATAATAATGATTTAAGCCCCCTTCCCCTGTATTTCTGCCCGCCGAGCAATGCCCCCGCGGAAGGGTGAAGCGAACGGGTCGGACTTACCTGCAAAGCTCGCAGGGCTGGGGAGGGGGGCGAGGGGTGAAACCTGCCACCCGGCTCCTCGCCCGAATTCGGGAATCGGGACGAGCTGGAGAGAGAAAACACAAAGCGGGAGGTTAGAGAGCTCGGCACACGCACATGGCCGGGGCGGGGAGGGGAGGGGGCGAGAGAGAGAAAAAATGTTTGAAAAAGAAGAATAAAAGAGAAAGGGGAGGGGAGGGTGCGGGAGAGGGGTGCGGGGATGCGCGGGGTCTGGGCTCGGTACATACAGAGCTAGCCGGTGCCGGAGCTGGTCAAGTAATTTTATTTTTAATAATAGTGGCAGGGTGCGTTGGAGCTGAAGGTCTCTACCTCTCTCGGGGAGCTTTGCTGGGAAAGCTCCTCTCTGGCAACTTTTTGACGCAAACTCTCCAACCAATGGCAGGGAGAGAGTGATTGACACGTCTAAGCCAGGGGGAAAATCGTAAAAACACACAACAGGGGGAGGAAAAAACAGGCCGCTGCTGTACCGGGGGGACAGTCAAGGGAGAAATCACAGCCACCGAGATGAGACGAGAATATACGTTAAAAGAACCTACACGGTTGAAAAAAAATATATATATACGTTATGGAACGTGAGGGGATGAAGTCATTTGTACAAATTAATGGGATGGGCAGCAGCGATGGCGTTAGCGTACGGCCCGGGGAAGGACTGAAAAAAGCTGGGGGGTGTATAATAATAATAACAACAACAACAACAACAAAAGGTATTAAAATATAAATATTTGGGAAGGGGGGGCGCGGAGCCTGCCAGCAGCCCTTGGCTGAACAGCGCGAAGCTGGGAGAGGGGAAACCCACGGGGGCAAAGCGGAGACTTCGCCTCCCACCCGGGACAGAGAAGAGCCGGGTGCCCCGCGTCGCCCCCCAGCCAGCACCCGCGGAGCGGCCCGCACCCCCGTTCCGCCCCCAAATGCCCCCGGGGCGTGGGGTAGCGAGGGGAACTGAGTCACCGGGGGGGGGGCATAGAAATAGATTTTAAATTTTAATATCTATTTTTAAAGATTTATACGAGCGATGGCGTAGAACGGGACTTGGGCAGCGGCGCTGCGTTGAATTTGCAAAATAGGGACGTGCGCGTATTTTCATAGGAATAAACGGGGTGCAGCAGCGGGAGGGGGGGTGAGGAGGGCCGGGGGGGGTCCCCGCCGCCGGGCACACCGGGGACCGGCACCGGGACGCGCCTCCCGTCCCCCTTCAGACTTCTCCAGGGTGGAAGAAACCCGAAAATAAAGCTTTGGCAGAAGGCAGGAGGGAGGGAGGCGGCTCGGGCCGGGGGGAGGGAGCGCTCACGCACTTTCCTTCACTTCTTGACAATAGGGTGGAAAAAAAAAAAACAATCCACCAAACCCGCAGCGCTTCGATCATTTTAATGGAGTGACCTATGTTAATGAAGTTATAGCAATTAATTCGCCTCTTTCTGGCTCTCTCCGAGCCTGGCTGCGCGATTACCCCGGACCTGCCGGCGCAGCCCGGGCTGGCGGTTGCAAGGAGCAGGTTTGGGACGCTCGGGGTTGGGCTGGGGGCTGCCGGGTTTGGGGGTTGGGGGTTATTTGGGTTTGGTTTTTTTCCCTCCCAAAGAAGGAGGAGGAAGGAGGGGGCAGAAGGGGAGGAGGGAGGCGAGAGGAGGGGAAATTAAACAAATAAACAAACAAACTAACTAACTAACCCCTTGCACAAAAGCAGCCGCAGCCCTGCCCGCCGGAGCCGCTCCCACTTTGGACGCTTCTTTTTTTCTTTTTTTCCTTTTGCGAGGCGACTTCGCGGAGAGTTGGTACCCCGGCTACCCCCGATTGGTGCCCCCCGCGACCCCAAGCCCCTGCACTCCTTGGAGCGTTTTTTTTGGGGTGTGTCGCGCCCCCCCCCCCCCCGACCCGTGAGACTCTTTTGGGGGACTTTTTGTGGTTTTGTTTCTTTAATTGAGGGTTTGTTTGTTTGTTTTATGAAGGCAGCTGCAGCCCCCCCATCCCTTCGCAGCATCCCCCCCCGCAACCCTCGCACAGAGATCCACGCCGGGCAAATTCTTCCCCCTCACCTCCCCGCGTGTCGGCACGGCCACGCCACCCCTCAGCCCTCAGTGCTTTAGCAGAGCACCAGCAATAAATATCCCGATTGAACCCTTCGCCCGCGACACAGCCCCCCCCCCGCCGCCTTCGCCATCGCCTCCCGCCCCCACATTATTTAATAACCTTAATCCACCTTGGAAAAATGAGAGAGATAATTCGTTCCCGTGTACCCTGACCAGGCGGGTATTTTCGAAAACGATTAAAAATAAAAGGGGGGGGGAAAGGAAGAAAGGGGTGTTTGGAGGAAGAAAGGGGTGTTTGGGGGCTGGGGGAAACCGGGCAGAGGAGGGCTGAGCAAAGCAGAGAAAATCCAGCGCCCGAAGAAAGTAGGTGGGAGCGCAGGTTTGGGAGAGCCGCCGGGCTGGCAGCCCTGCCTGCCCCTGCCCCGGCTGCCCGGCGGCGGGCAGCGGGCAGGCAGGGCTCTCTGCCCTGCCTGCAGCCAGCCGGGGGCAGCGGGCAGGCAGAGCTCTGCCCTGCCTGCAGCCTGCCAGGGGCATCGGGGACATCCCAGCCTTGCCCCCGGCCCCCCCTCCCCGGCCCAAGAAGTTGGGAATAATTCGGGCGGCCAATAAAACAAGTGGCAGAGATGGACAGTGTTACTTAAATAAACAAGGGTCTCTTTAAAATTCTCATCCACTTCAGATGTCTAAAGTAAGATTGTGATGATTTTGTCACGGTTTGGTAAATTTACCCCTTTAAGAGGCTTTCATAAATCCCAGAACACACCTTCAGCCAGATTTGAATATAGATTTAGGTTTTAAAACCCAGAAGCTGGGAACACCGCTTTATCAAAGAGAATTTCCCTTTAGCTTAGCAATGTGTCGGAATGGCTCTCGCAAAGATTGGATCTGCGAGGGGGAAAAAGGGGGAACCGTCTTTCCTGGAGCAATCCTGCACACGCTTTGCAGCTGCCTCTGCCTTCAGCCTTCTGCAGCTCGGGGAGAAGTTGCAAAAAAAAAAAAAAAAAAAAAAAGGTTGCAGCTGTAGGAACTTGGTTGGGGTTTTTTGTTATTATTTTTAATGATTTTTTTTTTTAACTTTCCAATCTCTTCTGGTCCGTTTGGAAAGCGTTTCAGAGCAGGTACAGCCCCAGAGAGCCAGACTAGCTGGGGCTAACGGGGAGTGAGTGGAGATGTGTGATTTTCTGCCCTCTAAAGAACTTTGTGCTCAAAGAACCAAAACCTGCTTCTGGGATGAAAAGAAACTGTAACTTCTGCTTCTCAGTAAGTTCTCCAACTTTCCAATGCCAATCGTGTTACAGAGCCATTTTCTCTCTCTGCATAGCTGTGTTTCTTCTCTTCTTTTTCTCCCTCTTTACTTCTCCTTCCTCTGATTTAATTTCCGACTCTTCTTACTTAAACGCGACCGTTTCGCGAGTGGTTTTATCGCCGTGTGTATCGCTCACCAGGCGGATCGCTGCTGCTGCCCTTGTATATTGTGACCAAGGGGTGAAAAGAGAAAGAAAAATCATTTATTCAGGTCGGGTGAAAGTTAAGGAAGGAAGCAAAAAAAAACCAAACCTCAAAATGAATCTCTGTATTATTATTTGTCAGCTTTGTATCTCTGATCGGCTCCGGAAAGCGATGCATGCTACGCACTTTTAAGCTTTTCCCTCATCGGATTTGTGTCTAGTTAAAATATTCCAGACTTTCCTTGAAGTTTATCTGCAATTCAACTGCGGGTTGGGTTTTTTTAGTTTTGTTGGGCTTGCAGTTTTTTTCGTGGTGTTTTTTTGTTTTTTTTTTTTTAGTTCGACACACACCTCCACCCCCCCCCAAAAATCTCTTTTTTGGGGGTGCAAAGCCAGAGGCATTGGCAAAGCTGCCTCACTTCGAGAAAGGGTTGTATTCGTTTTAAAATTGCCGGAATGCTAAAAAAAAAAAAAAATCCCCCCCTTTTCCAAGAGCCTTGGGAGAGGGATGGCAGTGCCGTCATCTCCTTTGGGGAAGGGGGTGTTTCGTTTAAAAAAAATGTGTGTGTATATATATATATATATAAAGACAGCATCTTAGCCTAGAAGAAACCGAGTTTCAGATTTGGAATGGGGGAGCCCGGGGGGGCAGAGAAGGAGGTGGTGGAGGCGTGCAGGGGAGATCTGCCGCTTGCCCAGCTCATTTCGGAGCCAGACAACTCCCAAAATCGCTGCTCCGAGAGCAGAGAAAGTGAAGTCAGGGCTTGCACCTGAGAGAGGGTCTCGTGTGCACCGAGGGAGGCGGGAATCGTACCCCCCAATAAAAAAAAATCTTAAATAGAGAAATAAATCAACTGCATTAAATTAAAAAGAAAAAAAAAGTCTTTGGGGGAGGCTGTGCGTGGGGGGGTGCACGCGTGGGGGCCGGTGCGGGAGGCTGGGGAAGGGGGGTGTGTGTCTGTGTGTGTCCCCGTGTGTGTGTGTGTGTTGATGAAAGGCGCTAATACTGCCAGTTTACATAATTTTTCTCTCCAGGCCATGAAGTTACCTTGATGAGCAGCTTTCTGCAGCAATCAGATTATAGCTCCCGACCCCGATATTAAAATAACGGTTACAGTCCCGTGTCCCGCGTGTTGGCAAACTTGGGAGAAATGAAGGGGTCGGGGGGGAAGGGGGGAGGGAGAGAAAGAGCCAGAAAAAGGGGTTTTGTAAGAAGGAAGAAAAGAAAACCACAGAGAAGCTTTAAACTAGTCTTTCGTCTGTAACCTTTTACAACCTTTATTTCCCGTATATGAAAAGCTCTTTTTATTGAGACCCAGAAAGAACTTTTTTTTTTTCCCTCCCCCCCTTTGGATTTTTAATTAGAGCCCATCAATTGCAGCCATATATATAGGAATCGATATAAAGTAATCCGTGGAGATGGGCTAAGGTTTTAATCGAAAATCTTCTTTGCCATTCTTTGCAGATCTTCTTTAGCCGCTGGCTGGTGGAGAAACAAATGTTCATTAAAAAAATACCCCTCGAAACCCCCAAAAGCAGCCTCCCCCCCAAAGCAAACAAAGCCATCATGAGAAAGCTTGCAAAAGATCAGAAACCAACTGTTGTTACCCTGTGAATACGAAATTGCTCCTATGCTTAACTTCATTCTCCCTTCCAGGTAGTTATTTTTCATACCGGAAACTTTTAAAACTAGCTCCGAAGACTACAGCTATTTTTTTTCCTTTCTTAATTCGCATGTGGGTAATGGTATTTTCCGTGCGGGAAGGGTCTGGCTTGTGCGTCCGTGAGTGTCTGTGTGTCCGGTAACAAAGATCCCACAAGTCCAACACTGCGGCGAAACCCAGACACCCTCCTCCTGCAGCTCCGCAGGCTCACAAATATCGCACTTTCTTTTTTTCTTTCTTTTTTTTTTTTCCCCCCTCCTCTCCGTGCTGTTTGGGTTTTTTCCCCTCTCTTTTCTTTCTTTCTTTCTTTTTTTTTATAAGTGTTTTACATTATTAATGTAAATGTGAAATTTAACTCTTTGCTTTCAAGCGATGGAATATTTCTTTTACAACGTAAAAAAGAAAGGACGAAAAATTCCAACTCCCTCTGAGCTCCCCCAACCTTCCTCCTTTCTAAAGAACGAGGGCTGGTTTTCTCCAGGGGAAGGGGGGGGAGTGGAAGCTAAATATGAAACAATGCAGGCAGCTTCGGGTTTATTTTGGTAAATTAATTGTGAGACTATTCTGGCTCCTGTGTGTTTCTGCATGATTAAACTGTGCTATTCGTTCCCCAAAGCTGCACATTAGCAGAAAGTGTAAGTCTATTTTAAAGCATCATCCTCAGGTTTAATGCGAGCGAACTAGGCTGAGCGAAAAGTTTACCCGAGTAATTGCGGCTGAGGGTCGACTGTAGTTGCTTTAATCATTATTTTCTATCTGATAAGTGCGTTTTAAAGAATGGACCCCGCATTTTTTTAATCTGAAGGAAGCGAATCTGACCGTATTTGTACCCCAACCTCGCGTCTTATCTGTATGAAATTTCAATTTATTTAAAAGCCTGGTATTTAATACATTACATGGGCCACATTTACTTTAGACAAACCCCCTCTTGTACTTTCTCCGTAATCACGCCTAATGAAAACGTGGGATTTTCCCATTATTAAAAAAAAAAGTGAAAATATAATGCATCTTCATTAGGAAAATTGACTGCTGTGCTCAAGACAGTTCTTAATTGAAAAGGCAACCTATTTTAATGGTGTGGTTGAGGAGAAGATTACATACTTTATCCAAACACAAAGACAATTAATAATGAGGACCAGGCTGCTGCCATTAACTCTAATGTAGTTACATCAATGTCAGGGGAAGTGCTCGTACCTGCGGGGGGGGGGTGTCCGTCCCGCGTCCCCTCCGCGTCCCCTCCGCCCTGCCCGGGCACCGCTTGTCCCCCCTCCGGCAGCAGCGGCCGCGGTACCCAGCATCGCCGCCCTCCCCCCGACAGCACCCGGCGAGCAGCATCCCCCTGCCTTCCCCCCTTATTCCTATTCATTATTATTTTTATCTTATTTATTTTTTTTTAACGGCAGCACAACCCCAAGAAGTTGTCCGGAATAGGGCTCGCCGCCGCCGCCTGCTTTAAAGGGAGTTTTAAGCTAAATTCAGGATATTTTAAGAGCGTGACAATGCGAGGTGGTGGTGGCGGTGGAGCTGCAGTTTGCAAACGAATCCCTGCCCCATAGCCAAGGGAAAAGTCCTTTTTCTCTCCCCCCCCCTCCATGCGCCAGCGTTCGCCCGAGCGACGCCTTCGCTTGAGGCATTTCTTTGGGCTTAAAAAAAAAAAATAAAAAAGAATTAAACTTTCATTTGCTTGATTTGCTCATAAGGTGTATTTATGCCGAGCGTTGGCGGTTGAGGGGTTTGCTCTGTATTTTTTTTTTCTTCTTTCCCCAGGAGGGACCGCTCGGTAAAGCCCCGTTCAGCCGGAGCCGGGCGGTGTTTCCGCGGGCGCGGAGCGGTGCCGGGCGGTGCGCGTCCTTCCCCGAGTTAAACGCAGTCCTGCTCAAATCCCCTTCCTGGGAAGCGAAGTTGATTTTCATAATTACAAATAAAAGAATTAAACCGGAGCAGCGCTATTTCTCCCTCAAAAAAAAAAACAACCAAACAACCGCAAAACCAAAACACGGCAATCGATTCCCACCCACGCAAAACGCTTTCCCCCACCCGCACCATCCCCGCGGGGAACTTTCCCGCAGATCTTTGTCCCGCACCGAGCAGGGGGCATCCCCGAGCCTGGAGAAGCAGAGCCGGTAACCCGTGGGGGTCACGGTTGGGTATTTTTTGGGGAGGGGGTGTGTGAAAATAGTTGGCAGGGGCGGATTTTGTCGGTTTCGTGGGTGTTCTGTGCGTGTCCCGCCCGGTGCTGGCACCGGCAGAGGATGTGGCCGCTCGCCGCCCCCCCGGGCTAATCCCGGCTGCTACCCCGGCAGCTTTGCGTCTCCGCCGGGGGCAGGAGAAGGAGAGCGGGCGGGCGGACAGACGGACTGACGGACGGACGGCCCCGGTGCCCAGCAGCGTGGGCTGCCCGCCTCAGGCCCGGCCCCGCCGGGCGGCCGCCCCCCCGGGAGGGGAAAGGGAAGGGCGCCGAGCGGTCCCGCACCGGGCACGGCGGGTCCCCGAGGAGAGAGGGCGGAGAGTGCCCGGCCTCTCTCACGGATGGACAGACGGACAGGACTGTGCCCAGCATCCCCTCCCAGACAGACGTGGCAGTGTGTGGCTGTCCTCCCAGACAGTCAGACAGACAGACAGGAGGGTGTCCAGCCTCCCCTCCCAGACAGACAGGCACAAAGGTAGGATGGGCAGAGGAGTGCCCATCTGAAACTCTCAGACAGACAGACAGACAGGCATGGTGGTTGGATGGGCAGAGCAGTGCCCATCCATCTCTCCCAGACAGACAGACAGCTGTGGCCCGCCAGCCCACACAGAAGAGCTGCTCAGGCTGGGTCCACCCTGGTGAGCAGAGCTGGGGGCAGCCCAGGTGGGGCCAGGCTAATCCTTAGGCAGACAGACAGACAGATAGGGCCGTGCCCCGCTCACCCTGCCTGGCAAGGGGGTGCCCCACTAAATCCCAGACAGACCAGGTGGATCATGGCTAATCCTCAGGCAGAGAGACAGGCAGCGGCCGGCGCAGGCAGGGCGGGCTCCGGCAGAGCTGTGGTTCGGACCAGAAACACCCGGCCATGTTGTTCAACCAGGTGTTGGACAAACAGACCGAACATCACCCAGTGGGGTTTCTGCTGGGAGAGGTAGATCCCGACTGGGTCCCGCAGGCGGAGAGGAGTTAACAGGTCCACAGCCATCACAGTGGGGGGGTTTCTACCTGCGTGAAAAAGAAAAACAGCAATGCAATTTCCTTCCCTGTACAGGCAGGGAGAGGCAGAGCGGTGGGGTCCAAACTGGTTGTGGCCTTTAGGAACTACCCTAACATCCGCAATTGGAGATAAAAAGAAAGTTCCTGCTGGTTCCCTTCCAGACAAATGAGCCTGGCCGGGTCTCTTTGCTCTTTAGCAGCATCTGCCCACCCTCTGCACCTGATTCCTTCCAGGAGCCTTTCATCTCCCTCCCCTGCCTGCTCCCACAGCCCCGGCTGATCTGCCCGCGGGCTTAATGGTACGGGAGGATGCGGGTCCCCTGGGACGGCACCGTGCCCACCTCCTCCTTCTCATCTTCGCTCGCCGGAGCACTGCTCTTTCCGCAGCTCTCCCCCGCCTACTCTGATAACTGCTTGCGAAGGGATTTTTGACAGGAGGGGAGGATTTTCTGGAGTTTTTATTCTCCTGTGCGGTGACAGCCGTGCTAGGGACTGTCTCCTTATTTCTCTGAAGTCTGTCCCTGTGAGGGGGACGTTCATGGTACGTTGGGTCATGCCTGTGTCTAAGAAGCAGGAACGTGAACCAGACGCATCAGGATTTTCCATGGAAGTGTGCCTGCCTTCTGTGTTTATTTCCACACTGATGGCGCAGGTAAATCTGGTATCAACAGGTTGTTGAGAAGAAAAAAACCCTCCTTTCGTGTGCACTGACTGCTAAACACTGTGATGAGGTCCTTTGGCGGGAGGTTTACTTGGGAATAGAAATGCCTTCCAGGTGGATTTTTTGTCATTTCTTAGCCGTGTCCCGTCCCCACACAGTGCTGTGGCACAGGGTTCCAAGCAGTCGCTGGAACATGGTTGTCAGGAGCATCCAAGATGCCCTCAAGTCCCTGAGACACACACACAGCACTGGCTCTGGCAGAGGACTCACAGGAGATCTGTTCCCCACCAGGTCAGCAGGTGGAGGCCAGCTCAGACACCCGGGAACATCTCAGGTGACACCGGACACCTGTATTTAGGCAACAGTGCCATATTTACAGTCTGAGCTGGTCTAACCTGTGATGATCCTTCCTGGTACAAGGTGATGCCGCTGTTAAAGCTTTCTGCATCCACAGCTGAAATGCAGGAGCCTGTAAATAACGCAACCGTGCCCATACATTTTCCCGTACTCACTGTGACCATTTCTTGGTACCTCGTTTAGTGATGTGGCTGCCTCGATGTGGCATCTTGATTGACATGACAACATCGAACACCGAGAGGACTTTGAGCTCCGAGGTGCCGACAACCCAATTAGTGAGAGCTGAATGCTTCTGAGGTGTCTTGGTTTGGCCACCCAAAGCATATTCTTGCCTGTTGGTGTCTGCTTAAGGAGTCTTTTGTGCTGAGTCTATGGCTGAGACCCAGAGAATATCCTCCAAGCCCTAAAGTTCTTCTCTTCCTAGGTGTGAACCCAGAGCCATCAGGATGAGATGCAAACAAGATAGGAGATAAAATATGCTGGTGGTTTATTTGAAGCTTGCTATGGCAGGGATGGGTGAGAGTGGGACTGGCTGCAGGTGTTCATTTGAGGAGGAGAGGCATGACCAATCCTCTGGCTTGTCTCTCCGCTTCGCTTCTCTGAGCGGTGCTGGGACCAGGGCTGGTGCAAAGGCAACGGTCTGCTGGAGAGGAGAAAGGGCAGAAACCAGCTCTTCATCCCTGCCTGCGGCTGGGGGTAGGAGGACGGAGCAGTGATGGTGGTTGGTGCAGTGCTCGCAAGTCTTGTGCGTGGGGAGTGTCTTGGGGCTGGTGCATGTGTGTGAGTATGCGCAGGCAGATGGAGCTGGCCTGGGCTTGGATGTCCAGCTAGGATCTGCTGTGCCACACGCCTCTTCCTTGTACCACTTTTGAGGAAAAGGGGAGCACCTGTTTTCACTTCGTCAGCTCATAGACTCATAGAATGGTTTGGGTTGGAAGGGACCTTTCAAGGCCATCTTGTCCAACCCCCCTGCCATGAGCAGTGACATCTTCAACTCGATCAGGTTTCTCAGAGCCCCGTCCAACCTGACCTGGAATGGTTCCAGGGATGGGGCATCTACCACCTCTCTGGGCAACCTGAGCCAGGGTTTCACCACCCTCCTTGTGAGAAATTTCTTCCTTATATCAAGTCTACATCTGCCCTCTTTTAGTTTAAAACCATCACCCCTTGTCCTATCTCTATAGACCCTGCTAAAAAGTCTGTCCCCGTCTTTCCTATAAGCCCCCTCTAAGTACTGGAAGGCTGCACTAAGATCATGCTCTCATCTCTAGTGAAACCTGTAGGCAAGCGGTAACTTCAGCCCCATTGTGCCCCAGCATGGAGCTGGGAGGAGGAGGTTTCTATAGCTGCATATTTAGGGCATTTGCTGTGATTTAGTCTATACATTCCATAAACCTATATGTTTGATGTCTGATGAGAAATTCAGAACAGGTTGCAGTATGTCTTTAGTCTATGTAGTACAGACAGTCACACGCTATGTCAGCAGTTTAAATATTTTATTGAAATGCAACCTTCCAACATTTTTTGACATAAGCATTATCAAGAAATGCAAATTATAGTAAAATTGCCCAACCTGCCTTAACTGACTGTATTTCTTTATTAAAGAAACACCGCAAAAGGAAGAAAGCAAATTTCTTTCACAAAACTAAGAATTCTTGAACCAGAGCACAGTTTTTAATAAAATATTTTATTTTCTTGTTATCCTCTTGCCCTGTAGATAGTTTCAGCCTCTGTGTTTGGATTAATTGTTACGGAAGTTATTATACAAAGCCTATTAAAAAAAAAAAAGAATATAAACACTACTGGCTGTATTTTACCCTGCACTTGTCATTCAAAAAACCTTTCCAGTGTGAGATGTATAAATTATTATCGATGAAACAGAGGACTTTTTAACATTCCAGATTTTTCGCTTGCACTAAGATCACAAATCCAAGTCCATTTACTAAAGTAAATAGATGTGCAAGCTGTTTCTCAGGCAGACAAAGTAATTTTGCAGCCCAAGTGGGTCTTTATTTTGAGGAAAAATATTTCTGATATTTTCTGGGTCTCTTTTTCCTCCCACAAAGATGTTTTTCACATTGCAGCAGTGAGCCCTGGAAGTTTGCACATTTTTGCTTCAAATGTGGCCATTTTGTCAAACCTGTGCATGACTCAGAATCTTGAAGGAAAAATCAGCCTGGAATGGAAGTGCCAAAATGGTTTTGAGAAATGCAGTTGGGGACCTTAGAAAAATGTGAACAAGAGTGTTATGGATTGAAAAAAAAAGAAAAAATAATCAGGTATTTATGGGTGAGCCGATAAGAGAACTTCATGCTGAATGAAACTCTAGCTATTACTCTGTATGTTATTAATACTTTAATTAACATTAGCTATGAAATTAATCTAGCACTTGAATACCTTGCCAGTACTAATGAATTAATTCAACCACACCTGGATGATACAAGACTGTATTATCTCCATTTTGCAAGGGAGGAACTGTCCTATAAATGAAGGTCAAGCAAAGAGCTTGTGGGAGGACTGGTCTAGTCCCTCAACCGCTTTTCACATACACGCTCACATGCCTTTTTCAGGCTTCTTATTGCCTGTCTTCAAAATCCAAGGAAGTAACAGTCTCAGTATCTTCCAGAGAAGGAATTTCAAATGACACTTCTGCTGTCCTCAAGGAAGCACCATTTACGTGGTTGAGACACCCATGGAGAAATGGGCAAATGGACAACACATGATGTCCCAGAGTGCTAAATTTCGCTCAGGTTTAACCAAAGGATGTGTAAAAACTCATGTGGCTACACATCTGAGGCAGATCAAGAGTGCAAGGTGCTCATTCCAAGGGCGAGCCTCACAAGCATTTGCAAAGACCTGTTTTTGCCCTCTGCTCACCTCATGATCCTGGACTTGAGGGAGCTCTGCTGTGGGCACAAGACCATGCAGCTTCAAGGGTTTTATGTGGCTACTTCCCTCAACTGGAACCAGTTAGCTGTATTTTAAAAAGCCAGTTCCCCTCACTGGGAACCAAAGAATGGCAAATTTATATGCTGGAAAGTTCTCCCTTTTTAAAAGATGGAATAATATTGAGGTATCTGCCCAAAATTGGTAAATGCCACCACAAAAAAGTGGTGGCATAGTTCCCCTGCAGCCTCCTGTTCCTGTTCCTTGAGAAAGCAGTGGCATCCTGAGGGGGAACTGGGCATCTTCATGCATTAGCACCCGTCCCCAGCATATAGGATATCTCAAAAGAAGATACGGGTTCTTCATAAACCCAAAAAAAGAAGTGGGTTATATGAATCAATAGCCTTGGGAGTCTTCTCCTTTCACTGAAGTACTTTTTTCTTCCTTTTATGTGCTAACATCACCAACGTGCTTATGTGAAAGTGAAAAGGAGCCAGGCTGTTGTTGGTTTCTCAGGGAATACGGCAGCAGTGGTTGTGGAAGAGGCACTGCATATGCCCTCCTCTTCGGGTCAGTTTTTGCCTGTGTGTGTGACTTGGGAGAGGGAAGGAGAGACTGCATTTCAAATTTATTAAAACTAATGAAAATATTGCAGCATGGATCAAATAATTTCAAGTGTTTTCCCAAAGGAACATTTAGAAATCCACCAAATGTCACTTTGTACATTAATTATTCTGTGTTTCCCTACTTTTATGGTAAAAGCAGTTTTTATACTTGCCTATCCTCTTTTCTCCCCCCCCCCCTTTTTTTTTTTCTTTTAAGGCAGCAAACCCTCCATGCTGAATCCTTATAAAGGACTTAAAAGTACCTGGGAATGGCTCTCGCTCCCCAAATCCTCCTCCTGTGATATTTTTAAGTTGTCACCTGGCTGATAGTTGGGATTTCCCTTTTCTCTGCAGCACCACAGACAAGCTTTTAGCCTGAACCTCTTCCCAAACCGAATCCTGTTAGAATATTTCTTAGAAAATTCATCCAGCACCAACCCATTCATCTGCTCTAGACTTGAGCTTCCAACTTTTTCTTCTCTTGAGTTGACACAGAAGGGACTTGTCTGGCTGATGGAAAGGTCGGTGCGTTAATCCTAAATCCTTCAGTGGGGTTTTGAGCACCTTCCGTACGGAGCTGGATTGGATATTGCATTTTATTTTTGGTGACTGAAGCAGAAAACAGTCAGGATAAAAGTGGACTATATACAACTGAAAACAGATTTTTTTCAGATTTTACAGATAATTTAGAAATCCTTGGAAATGTGATTTTGAATCAACCACAGATGTTGTGCTTGGATGACATAAAATATTTTATTTTTAGGATATTAATTCCTTTCTTTAGTCCATTTTGGATAGGAAAATGTTATTTTAAAATGAAAAATGAAAGTTTAATTTAGAAGACTTTAAAAAAAAAAGAACACTGGCATTTTCAAAATAAAGTCTTCCTTAAAAGAACATCAAAATAAATTAAGACTTTTTTATATTTCCCATTTCACCTACAGTCACAAATAGTTTTGGATGGCATGATACTCGAATTTTCAGTGAACTTAGTGTCTCTCAAGAAATAAAATAATAGCTTAGTTCTCCCCACATGCTGTGACATCCTTTAATTCCTTAATTGCTTTAATATGAGCAGGTTTGTGTTGTGTGTATACTAAGTTTTAAAAAAATGTCCACTGCTGTAGAAGTCTGCTGTAATTGTTTCACTCGTGGGAAGTGGGTGAAGAAGTGAGGGAGCAGCTGTGAGCAAAACACCATATCCCCTGCGCCGAGCGTGTCCGATGCTGGCATCCGGCAGCGTTGGCCCCAGCGCTCTAGAAATCGCCACCACCTGCAGTTGCTTTGCTGACGGTGCAAGAAAGTGCTGACATTTCCCTTCCCCGATGTGAATGGGCAACGCTTTTGCAAAAAGAAAAAAATTAAATTCCAAAATCTATTGATTAACCAGCTATTCATAAAAACACAACTACGTTAAAATGTCAGGCAGCTTTTGCTAATACAGCGGCCTGAGAGACAGCCTTAAATTCACGGGAACATCAGCTTTGGTCATCCTTCTGTACGGGTGTGAGCTGTGGCTTGTGGGCACTTTGGGTGCGGGCGCAGGAAAACACCCTTGTTTGGCCATGACACATGGAGGAGCGCGAGCAAGCGGAGACCACCGGCAGTGGGGTTTGGTCTAGCGATCTCGATACCCTCAAAGGCGTGTCTCTAAAGCAAACGCAATTGAGACAAGGACAGAGCAACCCAGACAGCCCGTCAGCAGCTTCCCCACGTGACAAACCCAGGGGCAACTCCAACGCGACCGGTGCGGCCGCCCGTTCCGCTTGCCAGAAAGCCAGATGCTGCTGCTTGGAAGAACCTTGTCCACAGCTTGCTGCCGGGCTCCTGTGATTGCTGTCCAAAGAGCAGCGGCGTGGCGTGCTGGCATGACTGGGATCCCAGCATCCCACTACAATTTCTCCCCCTCCCAATAATGCTATTTTAAATTAAAGTTGTAAAAAAAAAAAAAAAAATCAAGTACAGATTTTATACCTCCCCTTGATGTAATTAAACACCTTAAAAGCACAGGAAAAAATATTCCAATGGAACAAAAAGAATATTACAAAATTGTGACAGCAGGAACCCACAAACCCCACATCTCTGGGTTTATTCCTCCAATGGCTGAATATCAAGACAAAAAAAGTCTTTTCCTTCTGATGACAGTCGTTAGGACATGACTAGCTATATTGGTTAATTAACCAGTTAAGGTAATAAACTCAACCTCTGATTGTAATGACTATAACGAACGAGCGAGAGCCTCTGCTGATGGCACACCACTCCCTTCAGTGGAACTATACTGATTTTTCCAGAGAAAATTTTCAGTATTTTAACTTGCTGGAAAATGTTTTGAGAATAATTTGACCTTGCACATCTGTAACTGGAAAGCTCTGATTTCAGCTAATGTGAAGTGACTTTTTGGCACCATAGGGATTATGGATGAGGTCTGGTAACTCAAAGTTGCGTTCAAGAGTAAATAGAACAACTCTCTCAAAGCAAAACTCCATTTCGAAGGCATTGCATCAGACACATCCCAATTTTGCAGCAGTTGTAGAGCCGGGTTGCTCCTTTGAGTACGCAGCCAAGACAGGTGGATCAGGCTCGAGGTGCCCACGACTGCTCATCTATGGCCTTCCACGCAGTTTTGATGGACTACAGAGAGCTCAGCTACTCCTGCGACTAACACATTTTCCTTTGCTCAGTCCTGGTTTTCTTTTTAAGTTGAGCTGTATTTGTTGGGTGCTCGGGTAAAGGGAAGGAATGAAAAAACCCCAAAGTCTGCTTGTGAGGGAGACAAGCTTAATTCCATTTAAAACGTTTAAAAGTTGCAACACAGAACTGAAACGAAAGCAGAACATAAGGCAAAATTACAGCATTCATTAGATTTTGTTGTTGTTGGGCTGCTACCTACCCACTCAGTCCAACAGCTTTCTAAGCCATCAAGTGGTGCCATGTTGCCCAATTTTAAATAAAACCCAGGACCCTCCTTCTTCATTATTTCTGCTGGACTTTATCCCTCTCATTGTTCAGCTCTAACAGTGCTTTTTGAAGTGCTGAACTCACTGTGAAAGTGGCCAGGGTCGAGCTCTACCTGCTGCCTATCTCCATGTTGAGAGAAAAAAGGGAGGGAGAATACAGCTCTAGCTGGGGTAGGAGCTTTTTGGCCCAAAGAGTCTTTAAATGAAAGAAAGTGGTGAAACTTCCAGTGTTTTCAGCTGCAACAAGTGTTGAGGTAGTTGTAAGAGAAGGTAATGCTCATTTTTCAACTCCCTCTGCTTTGCAGGCAAGGAGTGCTACTTGTCAGGCTGATTTTTTTGGTGCTTCAAGGTCTGTTCCCTGGGATGCGATTTTTTTGGGGGTCTCCTAAGCCAGGCTAGTCTGAGCCAAGGGAGTAACTGCCTGAGGTTTCCTGGGATATTAGATCCTAAGGAGTATTGCACTTAACTGCTGGGCGTTGCACAGTGTCTCCTCATCCCAGCCGTGCTGGTGACCCCACAGCTGGTCCAGGCATGCATGAACATGAAGGTGGCAGGACAAGGACTGGATGCAGCACAATATTTGTAGTGTACCATGCAGGCAGTGAATTTCATGGATGACCTGCACTAGGTAAGCTGGAGGACTCTGGCCAAGTAAAAGCTATTTCTGTCCACAAGATGCCCAAGAGAATCTGTTAACACTATCTCTGCTGCTACTTCTAGAAATCCATGGCCTTGCATGGGTTTATAGATCTAGATCAGGTAGAGATTGTTTAACCCAAGAGTTTAGGATTTTCTGTGCTGGCAAGTCTTTGTATTTGTGGACTAGTAACTACTACTGCAATTGTCATATCCGAGAAGACAAACTAATTGCAAGGGGCAGAAGCTATAGGGAAATACTGATGGCATTTTATGCTCTGTCCACCAAGTCCATTAGATGGGAGCCTGGCTGTACCTCTTCTGTCCAAAGTGTTTGGTAAGGTGTTCATTCAACCTGGTAACAGTCTGTGTTTCTACTGTAGCATCTACCAACTATACATATTTCTTGGTTTTATGGTGCTGTATTACATCAACATCCCTTTCATTTCCATTCTTGTGGCAGTATTTCAATAGCTCATACCCCTGATTAGTCAGTGCAAAAACATGAAGAATGGGAGCTGTGACCTGAAGAGTGAAGGAGAGACGCAAACACCAGTGTTGCACAAGACACAGCTTATTGATTCATATTTATTTATGATGCAGATGTGGAGTAAGAGTGCTACATTTAAAAGGAAATGGTTTGGGCTTTTAATAAGGCTCTTCACTTACAGCTGTTCTGATATAACCTTTGCATTACCCACTGCATTTTCCTTATAGTATTCTGGCTTTATGATCTGGTGACTCACAGACATGTATCTTCTTCATTGCTTAAAAGAAGTGATTGCTTTATAGCAATCTCTCTATGTATACAAAATGAACGCTATTTCCATTTGCTTTTATATTTTTTATATATAATACAAAAACATTGCTGCTGTTAGTTTAATATGGAGAGCCTCTTAAAATGGTCCAAGCATCATCTGCTTTATTACTGCCTGCTTGATAAAGCTTCCACATTCTACGGTTAGTTTGCTTCTGAGGATGCTAAGGCTTTACAATATGCACTGAGATTTTGATAAAATCTCATCAAAGCCTGCTAAAAGATCTCCTTTATCTATTTTGATTGGCTTGATTACATTGATTAATGAAACACTGGAGGATTTTATGTGATGGGATTAAATAATGCAATTAGTTTTAATAATTTTTCTAAAAAAATAGAATTAGGTAGGAACAAAAGGAAAGAAAAGAGAGTAATGTTCTGCGTACAGTGTTCACGATAAGTCATAATTCTTTGCTCTACCCCTTTGAACAGTGACATTTTACAGACTTCAGATGTAGGAATGCTCAGGAGAAAATATAAGTGAGGAAGTTAATATTGGGGCCAATCTTAACTCTACAGTGTGGTACAGGCTGTCACTCATGCCAGTGCTAGGAAGGAGTCTTGTTGGCACCCTGAAGGCAGGTCATTGTTTTGCTGCACTGGCCACCTCCTTTTTCATCTCTGGCTGGTCACAGGAGAAGGGGATTTCTGGATGAGAAGAAAACATGTATCATTTTAGTGGGTTAAGTACATTTGGGAACTTACAGCAAAAGCCTGCGGTTCTATGAGAGCACACGGTAGCTCCTTGGCCACGCCAAGTTTGCATAGACACACTTTGGAGTTTGCATGCAAACTCCTCCACTGAAAGCATAAGGATTTCCCCCAGTACAACCAATGTGTCTTGGGCCCATGAAGGGAGATTTATGGAAATCAGAAATTTGAAGTGAGTATAGTCATTGTCCTGACTATTGAAAACTGATGGCAAGCAGGTTGGCGACCAATGTAAGAGGAACCAAAAGAGACTAGAAAAGAGAAAAGTATATTTCTTCTACTGACCGTTCTTCAGTTTGTGCTCAGTTTATAAGCTTACAAAATTACAGCTCTCTTAGGACACCGTGCAGGGACCTCTGTGCTTCCTGTGAAGATTTCCATCCCACATGGGCTTTGAGAGAGGTACTGGGGTGTCCAACTTGCACATTTACCTTCTACTTCAGAGTCAAGGCTGATGGATTCTGTTCCTGGGTATGCTCTGGACTCTCTGGTCAGTCCCAAGCAAATCCTTTAGACCTGGGCTCATGTACGCCCATGGGTACCCATACCTAAGATGAACATACCTGCAGGTTATTCAACATGATGAGGAACAGGTCTGCCTTGTGTCACCCATAACTGCCAGTCCTTAGTTCCCAGTGCAATGAATGGGGAGAGGACTGACAATATAAAAAATATTCTTATGGTGGCCTGTCTGAATACAGTCCCCCAAAACCTCTGCATTCATTATGTTGGAAGTCAAGAGCTGGTCTGAATTGCTTATCGTTGTCTTGAACTTCGACTCTGTTGTAGGTTCTTAGGTCAACCCTAATCATTAACATAGGAGGTCTAAATAGGGCTCCCCTTTTCTTTGTTCTTCATTTGCCTTGGCTATACAGTAGCTAGACTAATGTTTATGTGACATTTGGGGGTTCAGTGATGTCTAAGTGCCATTTATAATTCATCCTGGAGATATTGCAGGGAAGCGGCAATACAAATGCAGAGCGTCTATTGCTGGAGACTACGGCCTTACCGGCATTTCCTACACCTAGAATATAAATTCTAATTGCCATTTATTTTTCTTCTCATCTAGGTATATCTCTATATCTTGTGTACTGTCACTCTGCACTAAGCTGTTACTTCAAAGCATTTGCCTGGAATAATCACAATCAGTAAACTGCATAACAGCTTTGTTAAGTACACTGCCTCTTCCCTTATAGTGTCATTCCTGGGAAGAAAAGACAAGCAGAAGCTGTGCATTTTGAATCCAGATCTGATTTCAGAGATAGCAGGCAGCTGAAGTATGTACACTCAGGGTTTAGAGAGGTTCGGGACTACATTTTTATTTGCCATCACCTTTGTTAGGAAACAAGTCCTCAGTGAATCCGTGCCTCTGGCAGAGCCTACTGTCTCTTGAGTAAACTTGTCTTTGCGATATTGGGCACTAGGTGATGTGCAGACCAGAGATGTGTACCTGTGATAAATGTTTGGGAAAATCCTTGATCTTTGCCCTGGTTACCTGGAACAGACCAGAAGCTTCTGGTTCAACCACTTATTCTGCTTCTTCCTGTCTTCATTCATCCTTGCAGCTCAGCTTTGTACCTATCCATGCAGTGGGTCATGGAGAAGTTGCGTCATCCATGTGGTCCATCATTGGATCTGTGGCTCAGACAGTGCAAGAATGAACATGCTGGTTGAACCTAAATAGTATCTCCTTTTATATCCTTCTTAACAGCTTTGATTTTCCAGTTCATAGACCGATTCTGGATGCTTTAGCAGCGAAGGCATGAAATCTTGGGTTTTCTTCTGGCTTTGCTACTGGACCTTTGTGTAGCCCTGGGTACGTTCCCATCCTACCCTCTGTGTGTTTTGATTTGTTACCCTTTAAACTCTCCATAGTATGCAGTGTCTCCAAATCGTGTTTGTATCATACACACCCAGCTCCTGATCTGTTAACGTGGCATCAATCTCCAATCCGTACACTGCTCACCAATTCAGTTTACTCTTTTACTGCTAACAGCCCAAATATACGTATGAGTCAAAGCTCAGACCGCTCAGGCCAAGATAAACTAATTTTCCTATTAAAACAGGTATCTAGAGGATCTGTTCTGAAGAAAACATTGGGCCTCAGTTGTAAGGGCTGGCAATGAGGATCTGTGAGTTAATTTAGGGTGTGCAGAGTAGCAAGAAGAGAGCATCCGTGCGTAGTGAGCACCGGCCAGAAAAAAAGACTCAAGGTCTCCCTTCGCTTACTGCCATGGCTCTGGGGCAAAAAAGAAACAGGCCTCAAGTGGAGAATGGATGCTTTGGAGAGGTTCCCATACTCAAGCCATGGTCCCTGCCTGCACACCAGCCTCCTCCACAATACAAATCTTACAGCCTGCTTGCTCTTGGGCCAAATGCTCCTACCTGTGTGCAAGCCTCTCTAGGTTTGCTATGGCATTGACAACACTGATTATCCATGGAAAAGTGTGAATTCAGACACAAGTAGGCAGATACCAAAACCTGCAATGCCTAAGTAGGAGGGTAAAAATGATAAATGTATTTATTTTTTTCACAAGCACAATTTCTCTTGGCATCTGAAAATCTGTTTGCAAAATGCAGCTTGCAGACTGCTAGAATAGGCTGAGATCAGACTCTAAAAGTGATGTCCCTTTAGGCGCATCAAGGAAGGAAAATATGCACCCCCAAGGCTCTGCTGTGGAGCAAATATATTAACTAAAAAAAATAAATCATACTCTTTCTAACAAAATAGTCAATTTCTTGTTTGTTCTAACAAACATAGAAAATGGACGTTTAATCAAGGAAAACATGACTTTACATCAGACCACAAGGTATTCTTGGCTAGAAGTCTGCTAATATGCTTGAATAATTTTAGTAATAGTAAAACCGAGCCATCCAGAGAGGGTAGATCTTACACTGATTTAGAGTGACAGGATTTGGGGAGCCAAAGAACTAGACAAATTAGGTCTGAAAAATTATCGTTTATGAAAGTTTTGCTAATGTCTCATCTTTAAGCCTGATATGGATATGTTTCAGGTTTCAGCTCTGTTTATTTGTTTACTTGGAACAGCAGACATGGTAAAAAATTGGCAAGTCATCAAAGTAGAGAGGAGACTTAACCTGACCGTGAGTTCTCCTGGTGATTCCTGTCTAGGAGAGCAATTTCCCTCCTTCCATGTATCAGTGCTTCACATTTTCCTCACCACACAGAATTCCTTTAATACAGACAGATTAACACGGACTCTCAGGTTGATAATTGGCACATATAGATATGAACTCCCTCTGTCTTTCCCCCCAAAAACCCAATCCCCATGTTTTCCCCCCCAACCCTGCATTGTTTCTCAACCTATTGCTCAGACAGACTGCAAACCCTCCACCAAAGTTTTCATGAATAACATTGCAATCTTTGGAACAAATCCAGAGCCAGTTTGAAGATAATAGGAACATTGAGTACTAAATAACACACTGACAGAAGACATGACACCATGCTGGCAGAAGACATGTGTGCATGACTTTTATAGCAACCAGGGCACTCATTGCTTAGTAGCCAGAGGACAGCAATGTAAACTACTGGAAAAAGGACAATTTTTAATATCTCATGACGTTAGCTGGAGAAGATAATAGGTATTACAGGAGCAATAGCATTGGTGTCCTTTGCAAATGGTCCTCTGTGTAGGGAAGCTGGAGCTGGGTCTCCTGGGTATTTGATATTGAGTCATCAGGTGGAGATTCTCAGTATATGTATTGGGTAGGAATTCCTACTAAAAAAATCAGCTCTGAAAGTTAACACTGATGGTATGTAAAAGCAATAGATAGTTTCAGAGTCATCACATCATGGAAAGGAAACAAGACCATCTCCATGTTTTAAAGTTATTAATCTTTTTCCTTCTAATCTCTAGTCTTTAATCTGTAGTCTGTGTGCTTCTGCATGATCCACTTCAGAGCCACAGGTGAATATCTGAGCTATCTTTCAATGTGCTAGCCCAACTGAAATTTCAAATTAAATTAATTGCCCTGGAGAAAAAAAAAAGACATGTCCATAATGGTTTTTGCAGTCTGTGTCCCAACTCAGAATTGCTCAAGAAGAGCACAAGATTTTAGAGCAAGCCCTTCCCAAAGTCAATGTATTTTAAGTACCTTCATCCTGCATTCAGACCAAGGAATTCAGCTGGAGGCAATGGTAGGTCAGAGCTTGAGGTCACGTTCTTGAATTATGACCTGGTCAGCAATTACTTAACAATGTGTAGGTAGAAGTTACACCAGGAAAAAAAAGGGAAAAAATCTGAAAGTGGTGAGCTCTGTCCTTCTCATACAGGAAAAGTCCTAGCTCTGTGGCCAGGCTTGAAGCTGGATGTTGCACAACTATTTGGCTGGGTCTGTGAAAGAGCCCTTTGTCATCCTGCTCGACCCAGCCTAAATCAAGTAAAGAGACTTGTTCTTAAACATCCTCAACTCTGTATCCTCCTTTAGAAGAGGTGCTTTGTGGTGTCAACAAGATCATGATGCCAATTTGATTGAGATCAAGTGGGCCACACAAAAGGATCATGCACCACTGGGCATCCCTTTGCTGAAGCTGTGGAGATGAGGAGGCTGAGTAGTGAGCACACTTCACCATCTTGTGGCATAGCTTTATCTTTTATTGCCTGTGCAGGATCAAGCACTTTCACTTCAACAGGAGATTGCTTCTGTTTGAAGCCTTAACCATACACTGTAACGCTTAGATATAAAAAGGACACGGAAGGCAAAGCATAGAGGAATTAAATGATATATTATATATGAATGCAACAGAATGAACCGAGCACAAGCCCCATGTTCACTGTGAATATCTGTTCCATTTCATGAGAGCTCTTTCCTTTATTTATCACTGTTTTCTAGTGATATCAGTAGGTTTTGTGCATACTGTCTGGAAGACAACTGAATTCTGAAAGTTAACACTGATGGTATGTAAAAGCAATAGATAGTTTCTTAGGCAAAACCCCCAGTCAGGAACAAAGGCTCTGATGACAGTCAAGAGATGTCTCTACTCACAAACACTCTTTACAGGTGATTGCTTATGTATTAGAGACGCAAATGACGGTTTTGTTTCAAATGTGGTAAATCTAAGATTAAACTCCCAGCGAAGAGTAAGTGTTCCCTTTACCTTTCATGTGTAGTAGCTTGAAAGAGCCTACACAACAATAAATTGCATTACAGAAGCTCCCACTGACACAACCATATGTTAGCAGTCTCTGTTTTGAAGGGTTACAGCTCAGTTGTAAGAATATACTGTGGGCTGAAATTTGGCAGTCTCTGCTCAGTAGTTAGGTTTTAAAACGGAGCTACAAATGCATACCGATTCCTCGCACGTCATCTCCAAAAAGCGCAGAGGGGGGAAAAACCGAAGCTTGTTGAATTTAAGTTTGACGCTTACACAACTAAGAGCCACCGCCAACACGGGGAAATGAAAATGTGTGTGGTGGTTAACAGCCGGTCTGAGCGCCTCTTCTCTTTAGGAAAACACTAAAAAATAAGCTGCAAACCCCAAGGAGGGAAAGAGCTGCCTTCTGGCACTGCGGCCTCAGCAGGTTGCAGATCCTGAGGCTGTGGGAAGACAATGACCTGTGGTATTCGGGAACATGATCAGCTTGCAATGAGAGCCCCGTGACAAGGGGGGGGGGTGAAGAGTGAAAGGCTGAAAGTTGAGGAGCAGACGGTGGTGGTTTTTTGTTTTTGTAAGTCCTGAGTCATGCTGCCTTCACATTCCCACTTCTTGGCTGCGAGGAAAATGGAAAGCCTTCCTGTCGGGAGCGGGTTCTTCTGTTGCCCAACTGTGCTGGGTGGCCATGGGGGAAGGAGGGATGGGGCAGAAGTTTGTAACGAGTTAATATAACGCTGCTTAAAAAGAAAGAGGAGAGAGGGTTATCAACACCTGTCTTTACTGCATTTATGTTCGTTATGGTTTTTAGTGCCTGTTTAGGTGACCAGGCTGTTGTTGATTTGAGATGAGGAGAGTTCAGCCCCTTCCACAGAAGCATTCAGGCTCCCCTGGAGATGATGGATGTTGACATTTACACACTGGGGATCTGCGACTTCCTTTAGTCTAGCTGGATGCTCTTATGAAACCATGGAAGATGGGGCCAGAAAGGAGGTCTGGGTGTGTCTGGTCCACGCTGCTGCCAGATCAGTTTTGAACCTCATCAGCACTGTGGTAGGTGTGGGTGATTGTTTGGCAGGAAGGCTTTTTTCTTGACAACCTTCTGAAGAAATCTGTTACTGGCATTGAAACGTTCTTTGCGGGTGCCGAGAGAGGCCAGCAATAACTTACTTTTAAGTTGTACGTAAGTCCATTAATACAACACTGCACAAAAGAGGTGTTAGGTACTCATGCCTAATTTGGTTTCTAGGGGCCACTAGAATGAGTGTCCCTTTTCTCTTCCCTCCCCGGGTCATATGTTCTGGCATTAGAGTACAAAGGACCTTTAATTCCATCATGGGCCAGCAGCTATGGGGGTTCATTTGGGAAGGACTAATCTTCAAATGAACGATTCAGTGATGATTCTAGCATACGAGCAATTTCTTCCTGATGATTGTGGGGGATGGCATGGGGTGGATTTTCAGGACGGGGCTGTAAGTCTGGTGTGGATAGAAGTGTACACTCTGGGTGGGAGCTGGGAGGACTCTGAAGGGGACTCATGAGACCACCATGTGATCCCTTCCCCCCATTGTCACCAGGGCTGTCACTATGCTGTCACCAGAGATGCTGTGGTCATTTGCACATCAATGCGTCCATGTAGCTGTGATGGTCAGCTCTTTAGCTCATCTACTGCCAGGATGAGCAACCTACCAGTGATTCCCTTTAAGAGGAACTCTTTTAGCTCAAGGAGCAAAGCTCTGATTTGGAATGCAGCAGGCTATACCCTTCTGAAGGCAGGGTGAGAGGTGGTTCATCTAGCCTTTGTGGCTGCTGGTGTTGCAAACATTTGCTACAAAACTCCAATTCATCACTGTCCCTCTAACGATGCTTGACAAAATTCAATGACCCTATGCAAAGAAGTATAAACCACACTGTTTCCTGGTGGGTAGGTAACTGTAGGAATGTGCTATTTGAAGACGCTCAGCCAATTTGACAGATTTCTTCTGTTGTTTGTGTACATGGTTTTTAAAGGTGGGTGAACCTCAGTGGGTTCCAAATGCAGCTTGGGGTTAGAGGGGGGATCGCAATTAGGGCTGTTAGCCCAGGTCTGTCCTGTCTGCCCAGATCAACTGAGATCACACATCTGTGCAAACTGTCCCTCGTATGAGAACATGGGACTGTCTTTCTTGGTCTCATTCCTGCTTTTGATCCTCAAAATCTGACTGCTTGGTGCCACTTGGATCTTCCTGGGCTGGAAGAACAAGATTAAAAAACACCATGAATCTTCAGGCATGTAACTAAGGCAGGAAATTTCTGCATGTAGGGTCCACTAGCCCACTTCAGATCAGGAATTGGAGAAAGAGGTGTCTCAAAACTGCATTTCAGGTCCTGAATAGGCTGAATTACCCTGTGGACATGCCCCTTCTTTTCTGCTGACTTCCCAGAAGATGTAGGGAGACACTTGCGTGTCCCTCTTGGACAACTAAAACTGGGTTGGATGGGTCAAAGCGTGAGAAAATTGGTTGAATCCAGCCGGGAAAGCTGTACACAGACATGAGCTGAACCTTTCGACGTTGTCTTTACCGTAAAACCAACCTTTCTCTGCCGAGCAGTCTCCCCAGTTACTTTACAGGGAGGATCTAATGTGTTGTATGAAAAGTAAAGAAATTAAATAGCAAAGCGTTCCACTTGACCAAAAGGTCAAAGCCTCTGCGATTAAAATGCTTTGTTATTTTAAGATCAGGGAATGTCACATAACCATTATATATAAATGGCAAAGTTTCTGTGTGTGCTGACTGCTGAAGAGCATCGCTAACTCTGTCCTTGGGGGTGCCAGATGAATCTGCCTTCCTGAAGCAGTTCCCATGTCTTACGAACACCACTGCATGGCTGGCAGGCAAGGAAACACTTGCAGCTGGAGGGTTTAACTACACTTCTCTCCAGCACTATGCATGCAATGTTGTACTTCTTGCACCGCTGTTCTGCGAGTGTACTTGTGCTGTTTTCTCTTCTTACTCTCTTTAAATTAAAAAGGTAACCTCGAAACTGATATCAAATGTACTGATTTCATAATGCAAATTTTTATTCTGGGAATGCCCTGCTGCTTGATGAGTTAGTGACTAGTGGATGGGGCAATACCATGAACTCAACAAGATTGACTTTGCCTTTATTTTGACTGGACTTTACAGATCTGCTGAGCAGAGACCAAAATGGCTCTGACTCACACGGTGCTGGGATACCACTGTGAGACATAAATAAATGCCTACAGAAAGCTGGGATGACATACTCGTGTTTTACTTCTGTCTTTCCAGATCAGAGAAATAACAGGATGGGGTGTCAGTGGATTAATTAAATATTTAATTACTTTGACAGTTTGGAAATAACGTTGTTACAAGTGGATTGTGATTCTTTGGACTTTAAGTAATGTTAGGTTTGGCATTAAATGATGAAGTCCAGCACGTTGATGGAGCGAGAATGAGCGAAGGTCAGGAAGGTCATTTACCTTGAATAAAAACCTTGAAGTTCAGATAATTCATAATCCCAGTCCTCAAATCCTGCCTGTTAGAGAAATGTATTGTAATAATAATACTGACTTGAAGTAAACTTTTTGAATGAGTTGTTTTTTTCAAGTGTGCCAGACAGAGCTGGAGATTCAGGGAGGATAAGATCTGAGGTCCCAACAAAACAGCCTGTCTCTGCTGGTATCCCCTAACACACCCTGGGATGTCATCTTTTAATGACAAAAAGGCTTCTTTTTCAATTCTACATGCATTTCTTCTCCAATGGATTCTTGAAATTGAACTTAATCTTCTGCTGTGAAGAAGGTATCAGAAGGGTCAAAGGAAAGAAGAGAAATAAATTATATTTTCACATGCATTTTTTTGGATATGAATAAACATGTACAAAGATTTATAGCCTGGACAGAATAGAGCTGTGGGGAGATGCTGAACTCTCCTTCTTTCTCTCTGCATTCCCATCCCATGCCTTATTTTTCCCTCTGCTTAGTGGGAAGAGATGCAAAAAAGGAGCAATTCGTCCTTCGCATGCTGTTTCGAGAGTTGAGGGAGTGTCTTGACTCACTCACGAAATGATGACTTATAGATTCATTGAGCAATAGGACTGGAAGATACCTCAGAGACCTCCAGTGCTGGAAATTGCACCGTCTCACCAGATAATCTGTTCCAGCAAGTCACCATCCATCTGTTAAGCAGAGGATCACAGCATCAGCTTTTGCCTTGGGCCTTCGGTCCTAGGCGGGCTAGGACTACTCTCCGCTGAACGGGAAATTGGTGAAGCTGCTTTGCTCCTTGCACACAGATTATTTGTATTTTGGCACTTGCACAGTGCAGAGACTCCTGGCCAGACTCCTGGTATTCACAATCTACGTAAATAGCATAGAGAAAGTGTATTAGAGAGCTCTCCTCCTCTCAATGGTGCTCAGGAGATACGGATGGGCTGCTTCAGTTGTCTTCGTCCTTGATGTCTGAGATGGTGCTGCACTTGGAGACAGGACTGGCAACGCTAGGAAACATGTCCCATGTGCTGTATCACCTGGTGGGGCAGAAGCTGAGTTGGGTTGAGCTGGGTCACACCAAAGGATGCATCTGTGGTTGTGCTTCTTGTCCCCTGGCTGTACTACTTCATCAGGTCCAAAGGGTGCACAACTTGGGTCACTGAGATCCATCTCCTTTTTGCAGTGAGAGAATGTATTTGCACAGACCTGACCATCGCGGCAGTTGCACAATATGAATTGTTTAGAGCTTCCCAAAAAAGACCTTTCCAGAAAAAAGAGGGTTTTTTTTCCCCTTATCCCCTCCTATCCCAATACACATTATTTCAACACGCAACACACAGAGCACGCGAGACGTATCACAGATGCCTACTCACTGCACAGATTGTATGCTATTTATACATTATACACACAAGCTATTTAACATACTTTTTATTTTTTTAAGAGCAACCGAAGAATCTTTTACTAATACAAATCTTATTTTCACATGTGGCTCTGTATAATAAATTTTTCAAAGATTTCCACACCTACTCTAAGTGAAATTATATCTTGAGGAAAGTATAGCTTGATTGTTAATTCTGAACCATGTTGAAGGTCCTGCCTTTTCTGGTTTAATCTAAATTGCTCCTTTGAATGTATTTTACATTAGAATTTAGAAACAGATACAGTTCTTTTATTTTTATTTGGTTTTGTGGGGTTTTTTTTACACACAGGGTTGAATGCACATATATTATTATGTCTCTCTTTTTGCCATTTACAAAGGAAATGTACACTCTGACAATATCGTGTGCACCAAATCAATGGAATATCCTGTGTTTTCTATTCATTAAGCCCCTAAAGCACTACGCGCAAATTCCCTCACTTTAATTACACACCTCAGGGATGCGCAGGCCAAAAAGGAGGCAGTCAGACAAAAAAGCCTGGTGTCTGCCAAAAGGAAAAAAAAAATACTGGTAAACATTTATTTTCAGCGGGGAAATCTGCTATTAATTCATATAGTGACTTTCCCCAGCTGAAATAATGAGGAAAGCCAAGTGAACCAAATGTTCACAGTGAGCAAACATGAACAGTAGGAAATCAGCCCATCTTGTATTTACATGTTTATTCCATCAGCCTTTGAAGAACGTTTGCACGATTCTTTCTCTGTGTGTGTGTTGAGTGTCAACGTTTGCTCACACTTCTCCAGGGGGGTGATGCGTTAACGCTGAACGGCTTCGGCTCTCGTACAGACACCCAGATTCAGCGTCTCCCATCTGGAAGGAGGCGGGGGTTAAAATGCTGAAATACGTAGGGTGACTCCAAGTATCTGCAAAGTCTGAGTGTGCCCGTCTGAGCTGCAGGGATACCTGGTCATGCAGCAGGCTGGTGGCTTCTGGAGGTACTATGGGTGCAGGACGTCGCTTCTTACCTGTTGAAAATGCTTGTGCTTTCATATATATTCCCTATTGCTGCTGTGAGGACAGTTCAGCAACACCTACCAGGCTTCTTGGGACTAAGACTAAGACTAAGACTAAGCCCAGACTTCACTAACACAACAAAAT